>NC_137277.1:23720833-26512500 GCF_054371585.1 Giraffa tippelskirchi | reverse complement strand
ATGGACACATACAGGCAGAACAGGATGGAATAAGCAGAGCCAAGAAAATTAGAAATAAGCCCTTTCTCTCATTCCTGAAAACCATGCACAGCAGAATAGCCCAGTCCAGGGGGAAAAAAAAAAGGTGTACAAAGAATCTGAAGAATAAGCAGAAATGGGACCTTAATGATTAAAAGAATTATCATTCATTGTTCAATGAAGGCTAAGTTGAAAGATGAGAATATCCTTGTGAAAACATGCCCAAGACAAAACGAAAAGTTGATTAAGAGTGCAGTCAATCAGCTATTGGAATGCCATAGAAAATCAAAGGAAAAAATAGATGGCAAAACGCATGTTTCAATAAAAAAAAAGCATGCACAGGGTGGGGGCACATATAAGGCATTCAACTTATGCAAACTTAGAAGTACCGTAGAGTTAAATAAATGCTGTACTTGAAGACTAATGCAATACTGCACATTTACTCTTCAAAATATTATGGAACACTGCAGCAAGTGTTGCCAAATAACTAAAAAATGTTGCCAATAACCAAGAATTCTATAGCCTAATAATCCTAACAGGTAATGCAATACTTGGAAGAATCTAAATGATAAGCCTTCAAGCTATAAATTGAAGTATGTGACTTTAACATGTTCTAAGAAAACACAAGGTCAGCTGTCATTCTCAGAAATCAGCAGGATAAGGGAAAATAAGACTTGTCTCCTACTGAATGGGGTTCATCAAAAGTAAAAAATATAGCTTGAAGTGGAACTCTGCTTGTGTCTGAAGAAAAGTGAGTTAGTGAGGAGACAAAGTGAAAACGGTCCCTTAAAGAATCAAATTCTCACAAAAACTAACCTTTCTCCTTCGATTTTCTATCTTGTTCTCTGTCTCGACTTTTGCTCCGGTGCTTATATGACTTTCGATCTCGGCTTTTTGATCTTCTTCGATCCCGACTACGAGATCTATGCTTTCTTTCTGATCTATCATGGCTTCTGCTTCTTCGTCGATCTCTACTTCTTAAATAATTTGAAACAAAAGGAGAGCAACTTCAGCTGATATTACAGTGAGAAAAAACCTTGAAGAATTACATACTGTTATTTAAAGCAAAAATCCCTCTTAAAGGCAAATGAATACAACCTACTATAAAACATATTTACATAAGAAACCTTAAGAACTGAAAATTGAAAGTCCTTAACTTCAATTTTTCAAATAGGTAATCCTACCCAAAATAATTTATTATTTAAATGTCTTAGAATCAGTAAGAGAAGCACTCATCCATTATACTAACTCCCAAATAAGACTGCATCAAATCTCCTTAGGTAGCCTAAGAAAGAACAGTGAAGTTGCCTACAAGATGAACTCATTCACTGATTCAACTCTCATCCGCCCGAGTGCTTAATGAAACTTAAGAGGGTCCCAAGTACCAAGAAACTCACCAGTGATTACTACTATTTAATGCACACTCACTATGGTGGCTCAGACACTAGGTAAAGAATCCACCTGCAATGCAGGAGACCCAGTTCAACCCCTGGGTTGGGAAGATCCCCTGGAGGAGGAAATGGCAACTGACTCCAGTATTCTTTCCTGGAGAATTCCATGGACAGAGGAGCCTGGCAGGCTATACAGTCCAGAGGGTCTCAAAGAGTCGGACACAACTGAGCAACTAACACTTTCACTACATGCCTGGCACTGTCTCATGTGTTCAATATACCTGCTTCGCCTTCTCTCTCTACTTCGTGATCTTTTGTGGTCTCGAGACCTGCTGCATCTTCGGTCAGAAGTTCGGCTTGAATGCCGACTTCGTGATCGACTCCTCTTTCGTCTTTCTCTGTCTCGAGCTCTTTCTTTTTCTCTTTCTTCCTCTTCTCTTCGTCTTTTCCTCTCTCTCTCTTCTCTTTCCCTCTCCCTTTCTTTTTCTCTTTCTTCTCGTTCTTGCTTCTCCTTTTTTAAACGCTCATCACGATCAGGTTCTTCAGTTCTTTTTCTTAATTTTTCCTGAGGAAATCAAATTCGATTTTGTTTTAGAACTAAATACCCTTAAAGACACTGTCAAACTACGGCTACCTAACATGAATCAACTGTAGACCAACTTATGAAATTTGATACCCTAAAAGTGAAATGGAGAAATCTTAACACCATTATGTACACAAGATATTTGACTAAACCCTCAGGAATATTCCTTCTCCAAAATTCCTGACACTACAGAGCAAAGAAAATAAAGCACTTTGCTAATCTGATGAATAGCAAAATATTACAGTAATTATCACTACCTCAAATAACACAGCAAAAATATCAGTGAGAGTTTTAAATCTACACGGTCAATTCTTAACCACACTAATATAAAGTACAGATACAGCTAAAATATATGCTTATAAGAAACTTACTTTTAATTCTTCTACGGTAGCTTTAATTTTGGCATAGCCCATGTGCTGTTTTCCCATCAAATGATCATCTACCCGGGACTGGGCATCTCCCACTATCAAAAAGGCTCCACACACTTCACAAACTTCCATTTGTTTTTCTTGGGCAGCAAAACTTTCAATTGTCTGAAACGATAAATCAGTTATTATAAAATATCTGATCAAGAGAGAACAAAAAATCCCCTCAAAAATACTTTTAACATTTAGAAAAGATTTTTAATTTTGTGAACTGCTACTTTCCAGTTCCCAAAGACATAATACTTAGCAGCAACTTTTAGACAGGGAAGCATGACAACAGCAATCAACTTTCATATTAAGACCCCATCCCTCAATTATAACCCTTGAACTACCCATATCACCTCGAAAAAGTTAATCTACCTTTCAGAAAGCTACCTATTTTAGTCTGAATTCATTTCCTGCTCGGTTCAACAGGTTAAAGATGTGGACTCCATATTAAAAATGTTTTTTGGGGACTTCCCTGGTAGTGCAGTAGATAGGAATCTGCCTGCCAATGCAGGGAACATGGGTCTGATCCCTGGTCTGGGAAGATTCCACATGCCTCGGACCAGCTAAGCCCATATGCCACAACTACTGAGCCTACGCTCCACAGCCTGTAAGCCGCAACTAGTGAGACTGGGTGCTACAACTACTGAAGCCTGCAGGCTATAGGTAGGGCCCTCGAGTTGCAGCTAAAGAGCCCCTGTGCCTCAACTACTGTAGTCTGTGGGCTTAGAGAGTGGCCTCCACTTTCTGCAACTAGAGAAAGCCCAAGTACAGCAATGAAGACCCAGAAAAACCAAAACTAATAAAAGTAAGTAATAAAAAAAGTTTTTCAAAGTCATTAAGGAATTGAACTCACTGCATATAATCTGAACATACCCTTTTAATATTTGGGAACCAATGCTCAATTATATTTTACCATCAATATCCAAAACATGTATACTGTATTATCTAATTGAAAATTAAGTAAGTAGGAGGTATTATTAAGAGTATACCAATTTTGTAGTAAGGTAAATATGAACTAAGTAGTTTGCTTAGTAACAAAAAAACCCCAACAAAACCAAAACAAACAAACAAAAAACAACAAAACCAAAACCTAAGCCCAACCAAAATACTTAACTACCTAAGGCATAGGTTAGCAAGCCAGCAGCTAACAGGCCTGTTTTTGCAAAGTTTTATTGAAACAAAACTACAGACATTTGTTTACACATTGTCTAAAGCTATTTTGTAATATAAATGTAAAAACAAAGCTTTTATCATAATTCTTATGACCTGAAGTCATAAATACTATGTGACTTTTAAAATAAAAGTTTGCTGACATTAGAAAATTGTTCGATGGTAACAGCCTAGATGCCCATCAGCTGATAAATGGATAAGGAAGCTGTGGTACATATACACAATGGAATATTACTCAGCCATTAAAAAGAATACATTCGAATCAGTTCTAATGAGGTGGATGAAACTGGAGCCTGTTATACAGAGTGAAGTAAGCCAGAAAGAAAAACACCAATACAGTATACGAACACACATATATGGTATTTAGTCAATCGGTAAAGATAACCCAGTATGCGAGACATCAAAAGAGACACAGATAAACAGAAGAGTATTATGGACTCTATGGGAGAGGGCGAGGGTGGGATGATATGGGAGAATGGCATGGAAGCATGTAAATTATCATATGTGAAACGAATTGCCAGTCCAGGTTCAATGCTTGATACAGGGTGCTCGGGGCTGGTGCACCAGGATGACCTGGAGGGATGGGATGGGGAGGGAGGTGGAAGGGGGGTTCTGGAAGGGGAAAACATGTTACACCCATGGCGGATTCATGGCAATGTATGGCAAAACAAATACAATATTATAAAGTTAAAAAATAGAAAATAAACTAATTTAAAAAAAAGAAAATTGTTCGTAAATAGGAATAGATCCTAGCAATACACAGCTAACAGCATAGTTCTATCAAAATGAGGTTGCTACTCACCGAAGTTGTGGACCTAAGCAACTCTCTCTCTTCTTTTAACTGTTCAACTAATTTCATCATTCCTTGGGCTTCTTCTACTTTTCCTTCAGATCCTAATTCTTCAATCTAAGAGGAATTCAAAAAGCAGTCAGGATATCTTTCTAACCACCCAATCCTAGTATTTTTCTTTTTACCCTCAAGCTTCTAGCGTATAGAAGTTGTTTTGGGTCTGTTTTGTTTCATGAAGCCTCTTTGGGTTTAATTTACCCTTAATCGATTTTTTCCACAGCATTAACTAAGTATACTTGACAGGAAATACACAGAAAATGTCTAGGGTAGACAATTTCATATGGTTTGACTTCCATGAAATCAACATCACAGTCTAGATAATAAACATATCCACCCAAGTTTCCTACTGTCTCTATGTTGTACCTCCTCCCAAAGCAACCACCAATCTTGTTTTCTGTCACTATAAATTAGTCTGCATTTTCTAGAATTGTATTTAAATGGAACCATGTACTCTATTCCTTTTGTGGGGCTCTGGCCTCTTTCACTCAATCTAGTATCTGAAGATTCATCAATATTATTACAAATAGTTAATTCCTTTTTATCACTGTGTGCTATCACACTGTATAAATACATCACAATTTGTTTACCCATTAACCTACTGATAGACATTTGTTTCCAGGTTTGTTTGGAGTGGGAGTTTTTCTTGCACCTATTATGAATAAAGCCTCCATAAACCCTGGTATACAACTCTGCGTAAACATATGCTTTCATCTCTTAGATTAATATCTAGCAGTGGAATGGCTCATGGTGCGTCTCTTAACCTTTGAAGAGAGAAACTCTTTTCCAAAGTGCCTGCATCATTTTAAACAACTCCAACAGAGTAAAACAGTTTGTTTGCCCAGATCTTCACTAATACTTGCTATTGTCAGTCTTTTTAATTTTAGCAATTCTAGGAGGGAGTTCCAATTCTTACCTGCTGCAGGAGTACATCAATTTTATCTGTTAGAACCTGAATTTTTTCTTCATTTTTGCCTGTTGGACCAGCTGCCTAATGAAGAAAATAGAATGTGTATTATCAACAACTAAAATACAAAAATAAACATTTAAACTTCCATATTCCATACCTAGTATTCGTATTTAATAACTGAAATGCTAAATCACAAGGACAGTAAGTCAATATCTCAAATTTTGTTAATCAGTTGCATATTTTGTCAGTTACTGATATTTAAGATAAAAAATTTCCAATTAGCAAAATATTCATTTACTAATAAAGACTGAAAAAATCCACCTTTTTAAGTTTTATGTCATTTTAAAACATATTAAGCAATGACTGAACTTGAGCCCAAGTTTCATCACTAGGGAGATCTCTGGGTTTCCAGAGGAAAGGACACTTGACAAAGATTGTAAATTAATTCATACTCACCCCAGACGACTGCTGGTTTTGAGATAATGCCAAGCGAGCATGGCCTCGTCTAATTCTACGTTCTACTTCTGCCAGTAAACTCTGTAAGTATCGCAAAAAATCTCTCTCATAGCCAACTTTCATAAAACGAGAACTCTTCTCATACCTAATAAAATGAAAATAAATATTATTTTCTTTCCAATTCTTTATCTATTTACAACTCTCATATTCTATCTTCACTAATCCTCATGAACTACTGCATTCAGACTGAAGAGTAAGGAATTCCCAGGCCAACTGTTAGGACTCCCTGCTTTCACTGCTGTAGGCCTGGTTCAATCCCTAGTCTGGGAACTAAGATCCCACAAGCCATGTGGCATGGCCAAAAATGTAAAAAACAAGAAAAAAGAAAAAAAATTACTGAAGAGTAAACCAGGCACATACATAAGAAGTGAATTTCCAGTTGTCCCTCATCCTGGTAAAGAAGGTAGCATTTAACAGTGTATCAAGAGCACAGATGTTACAACTGGGCAAATCTAGGTGAACACTATACTGGATCTCTGACCCTGGCTCCAGGACAAGTTTCATTTATAAAATTAGGTCTGTTAAAAAACAAATGTGAAAGAAAAAAAAAAAAGCGAGTGAATTCTCTGGAGGTCCAGTGGTTAGGACTCAAGTGTTTTCACTGTCATGGCCTGGGTTCAATCCCTGATCAAGGAGTTAAGATCATACAAGCCGGGAGAAGCAGCCAAAAAATAATAAACTAGATAAAAACTGGAAGAGGACATGGCAACCCACTCCAGTAATCTTGCCCAGAGAATCCCATGGACAGAAGAGCCTGGTGAGCTACAGTCCATGGGGTTGCAAAGAGTCAGACATGATTGAAGTGACTTAGCAAAAAATAAAAAACAGATGGGATACAGAATAAAAAAGCTTAGGCTTTTTTTTGGCATACAGTATGCACTTGTATGGTGATGCTACATATAGCTGGATCACTTTCTACGACCCCCAACTTATGAGTAGGACATCTACATGACATTCATTTTACATAAATTCCAATTATTTCTTCAATCCTTGTCCCCTTTAAAGCAAATAATGACTGGGGGTGGGGATGATCCCAAAAAAGGTAACTTACTGTTTTCGTAGATTTTCATCATGGATTTTTTCACATGGTCCTAAAACAAGAAATATGAATGTATTCAATATAAATTATTGAAATTAACTTTTCTCTTGCCAAAACAAAAGGAAGTTATTTTTTTAAAAAAAAAAAAGGAAAGAAGATCCGTTTAATCACTGAGTAGTCTGCAGACACCTAAATTGAGCCTACTAAATCATGAAGCAACATGCCCAAGTACACACATGAAAATTGTTCTCCTTAGCCTTCAAGATGTACTATATGGTAAAAGAAGAGAGGGAGTAGGAGGGATGAAAAAATTATTCCTTACTGCCAAGAAGCAAGCTAGGATGATGGCAGACCTTTGGTCTGAACCACCACTGACATTTTATTAGAGTCTCTGTAAATATTGCAAGACTAGCACCCTAGTCCTACCTCTTACCATCTCCAAAAGGCAATCAATTTTAACCCTTTTAGCTTTATCTTTTGGAATCTGCCTCCGTTATTTCTAAATTTTATGCTTATTTTGCTTTTTCTTAGTTTATCTTAGGCATGAAAAATTTAGTTTAAATGAACATTCAGTGTTTATACTTTGACTATGCCATGTCCTATTAATTCCCGAGTTAAGCAAAAAGGGCATTATGATGACACTTTTGATACACTTACTGGAATTTTCTTCAGTTCAGTCTCTTGTATGTTCTATTTCCAAATTCACTCGACACTAACTCAGCTATAGAAACTAGCTCAATAATAATCTCTCTCAAGATTCAAAATGTATCAGATAATCAAATCAGCTTTATTTTCTTCCATGAGCTTTCCATCCTGTTTCAACCTGAGCTACTCTTTTTTTTTCCTAAGCTCACTAATAGCGTTGTCATCCTTTGAAAGTCCTTTTCTGGTCTGTACTAGATACCGTTTACTGGATCTCTTATTTTTTTTTTCCTTCTTGGTTTACACCCATGAGTTTCCACAGAAAAGGTTCCTGGCAGATAAATTTGTTTAGACTACGCATGCCTGAAAATGTCTTTTTTCAAACTTGTATTTTGCTGTTTGGCTATACAGCTAACCTAGTTAAAAACATTTTACCATTCAGAATCCCGAGGATGTTTCTCCAGTGTCTTCAAGATTCCAGTGTCGTTACTGACAAATTGAGGACATTCTGATTGATAATCTGTGTGCCCCGCCCCACCCCTTGTGTTCTGGAATTTCACAATGAGATGCTTTGGTATGGATCTTTTTATCATTTGCTGTGCTGAGTTCTAGAAGGATTCACTCCATCTAGAGAGTAAAAAGTGGGAGAAGGCAACGGCACCCCACTCCAGTACTCTTGCCTGGAGAGTCCCATGGACGGAGGAGCCTGGTAGGCTGCAGACCATGAGGTTGCTAAGAGTCGGACACGACTGAGCGACTTCGCTTTCAGTTTTCACTTTCATGCATTGGAGAAGGAAATGGCAACCCACTCCAGTGTTCTTGCCTGGAGAATCCCAGGGACGGCAAACCCTGGTGGGCTGCCGTCTATGGGGTCGCATAGAGTCGGACACGACTGAAGCGACTTAGCAGCAGCAGCAGAGAGTAAAATCCTTCAGTAATGCAATCTTTAAGATTTTCTCCCTTCTGTTTTCTCTATCTAGAACTCTCCTAATTAGCTATCAGAACACTGGACTGATAGAATTTTTTCAAATTTTAATTTTTTCTAAACATACCACAAATTTAGTTTATCCTCAAAACTTCCCACTGATGTTCATATTTCTCTAGTTCTAATTTCAAGAGCTCTTTTTATTTTTCCAAAACTTTTCTTTTTATATAGCATCCTATTCCTCCTGATATTTTCTCTTATTTCTCTGAGGATACTAAATTTAGTTACAGCTTTAAAAATTTTTTTCTTCTGTTTTCTCCCATTATCCACCATATTCCACTAAATTCTTTTTTTTTCTGTTGGTTTTGGTTAATCTTTTATGTTTGAAGGTTTTCTTCAAATAGCATTCCTTGGCTGGCAAAACACTTCCAAAATCTGACTCGAAGTCGGTATGCACAGGCAGGGTTTGTCAACTAACAGGCTTTACCATAGAAAAATCAGGCAGCAAGACTTTCTTTTAGGAGATTCCCCAAGGGTCAGTACCTGTAGATCACTTCTCTGGAACTGTTCACTTTCTCTAAAGAATCCTCTTCTCTTCTGCCTGGGGAAAAAACATCTGGCTGTATCCTTCTAGGAACAGGGCAGAGGAAGGGAATGGGAAAACCTCACTATTAAGAAAACAGACTCATTTAATCTCTCTTACAGTCTCATTTTTATTCATTACTGCCCTGTCCTATATCTGTAAATCCCAATACCTAGATATATCCAGCCATAATGTGCTCTTCATGCTTTAGGGCAAGCATTGTGCTTAACGAATTTAATTTCCATTTTATGTTTCTAGAATGATACTAGTTATGTACCATCCTGGAGAGAAAATGGTCAATTTTTTTTTTTTTGCATTTTGTGGTTCATTTAGCCCAATTTTTTCAGAACATAACCCCCTGGTCTCTAGTGCTGTAGGCATGGGAGACAGAATTACCTGATGCACAGGTCAGACCACCCAGACTAGTGCTTCTCAACATGGGGCAGTTTTGCCCCCAGGGATATCTAGAAGTGCCTGCAGGCATTTTTGGTTGTCAAAATTGGGAGATTTTTACTGACATCTACTCCTCAGAGGCCAAGGATGCTGCTAAGCATCCTACAACCCACAGGAGACCCTCCCACCTCCCCAAACACAGAATTTTCCAGCTCAAACTGTCAAATGTCAAGGTTGAGAAACCCTGAACTAGACTAATCTCTGGTTTTCAGCCCCATAATTCAACTCTGCCTTCTATGGTACCTGATGCCTCCAAATCCTGAGCCTGTCCAGGGTTCTGCTGATCAAACTCTTGCTTCTGTTTAATATCCCCTTCTGCAGGCTTTTTAGGATACAGGTTTCTCTGCTATTCTTCCATCCACTTGTCATCTTCCAAAAATTTGTTGACATCTCTAATGTTATCTCCTCTTCCGTTTACACCTTTTTTGTTTTTAAATTTTCATTTTAGTGGAGGGGTTTCAGGAGGGAATGGAAATACATATGTAGATTCAAATAAGCCACCATGTTTAATTAGACTGGCATTTGTCAATACATTTTAAAAAAAAGCCAGGAAAGAAATTATCAACACCTTTAACAGAAAACTTCTTTTCAAAATTATAAAGTATCACTTTCTCTTTAATCATAAATGCAATAAAAATTATAGAAAATTTACTTACCAAGATCAGAACGAGTGTTTGTGAACAATTCCGCAGGACAAAAACCACAAAGGTAATATTTACAAACCTAGTGAAAAAAACAGAGGTAACTTAACTTTTTAAAATTGGTCAGTTTTAAAACTATGCCAGAAAAGGATGCCAAATAACCATTTTCTCATTTCATGATCTGTATCTTTCAACCAAGTAAGTTTAAGAACAATTTCATTTGTTAAATCATTTAGTTGGGCAAATTAATGACTTTCAGGCTCCTGGATTTCAGTATAAGAAAGAGTGATGGTTGAGAGCATTTTCAATTTCTACCATAATAGAAATCACTGCCTTACTCCCCAGAAAAAACAAATTCTGGATAAAGACATCCAGAATAAAGGTAATGTTTTTTTAAATTTAAAAAAACAAACAAAAACCAAAACACTGCATTTTTCTTATTGTTTTAACTTTGTTAAAGACCAGAACCAATTTACACATGAGGATTCGGAAATCACTGTCTAAATTCCAAATAACACTCATTTAAAGCGATCCGGTCCAGTATTTTCATTTAAAGAGATCTCGTAACAGGCCCTAAGGTGTCCTGGATATTTTCACACATGCCAGCACTGAGTGACTTCTAAGGTTCATGGAAGAATTATTAACATGAGACCAATTTTCAATTCTCTCCCATTGGTACTTTTTTAACGCCTTCAGATATATTCCAAGACTGCTCTATCCTAAATTTAATTTTGTAACACTGCAAACCAAAATCTGTTAAGCAAAATTCCAAAATATCTCCATATAACCCTTCATTGTTATTGGGTAAATTATCAATGTACAAGTATAACACAGAAAAGGTCTACTAAATTAGGATTGAATGAGTTTTTTTGAGATATTTAGAACTGGATGTTGCATTTGAAATACTGTTTTTTGCTTCAAAGGTCAATTTTTTTACACTTATTTGAAGCAGTGAGGTTCATGTCCAGAAGAACTAAGGTCATAAAGAACCACCAGATTCAAAAATCATGTCTAAACAACAGATTTAGCTTTATATCAATATTAAACCTCCTATATGTAGCCATATGTCATAGTATCTTTGTACCATTTTCTTTTGGAAATTCTCCTAATACTTTAAATTATTAAAAAGGCTCAGTATGAGCACAAGTAACAAGCTGGCGAGGATGTGGAGAAAAGGGAACCCCTGGTACACTGCTGGTAGAAATGTAAATTGGTGCAGCCACCCTGAAAAAAACCACATGGAAATTCCTCAAAACACTAAAAATAAAGCTACTATATTTAATCCAGCAATTCCACTCCAGAGTATACATCCAAAGAGAATTAAAACAGTAATTCACACCAATGTTCACAGCAGCATTATTTACAATAGCCAAGAATGGAAGCATCCTTAATGTCCATCAACACGTGGATGGATTAAGAAAACGAGGTAAATATATATGATGGAACAATAATCAGCCATGAAAAATAATGGAAATTTGCCATTCGCAACAACACAGATAGACTTGGAGGGAATTATACTTAGTGAAATAAGCCAAACAAAGGCAAAAACACTGTATGTATCTGAGGTATCTAAAAAAAATAAAGCAAATGAGTGAAAATAACAACAACTCTGCAATGTAGAGAACCAGTGGGGAGAGGGAAGAGGGAGGGGCAAAATAGGAGTAGGGTATTAAGAGGCACAGACTATGATATATAAGAATATAAGTTAAATAAGCTACAAAGAAGTACCGCTCAGGGAATACAGCTGATATTTTATAGTAACTATGTGTGTGCTCAATTGCTTCAGGTTGTGTCCAACTCTTTATGACCCTATGGAACCCGCCAGGCTCCTCTGTCCATGGGACTCTCCAGGCAAGAATACTGCAGTAGGTTGCCATGGCCTCCTCCAGGAGATCTTCCCAACCCACGGATCGAACTCCTGCACCGCAGGCAGATTCCTTATCCACTGAACTACCTGGGAAGCCCCTTATAGTAACTATAAATAGAGTACAATCTTTAAAAATTGTAAATCACTATGTTGTACACCCCAAACTTATATTGATATAATAACTACACCTCAACTTAAAAAGGGCTCTATATGTGCAAAAGACAAATGTTTTTAAATGCTATATACTTTTCTAATTATTAAAAAGTCTGATTTGTTCAATTTTGATCATTTTAAGTGTATCAGTACATGCATCACTGGAAACAAATAGGAATTTAGTCAGGAATGTCAGGTGGTAAAGCTTAACCTGGTAAAGTTTCTGAACTGGTTAAGTTCAGAAATGAATGACAACACATTCTGGGCATGAAAAGACAAACTCAGCAGAGTATGAAAATAGGCAAGTGGAAATCAGGTATGTTTGGAGAATCAAAACTGTTTTGATTTTTGGCTGCCACTTCTCAACTATGAAAAACTAAATCTGTAACTCTGCCTTGGTATTCTCAATACAAAAAAAAGGAGATAATGACTATTTCATAGTGGGACTGCAAATTTTAGTATGTTTATTGACAGAAACGGTCAGATCAGTCTGTTTTTTAAAATACCCATTACTTTCTTAAATATGTCTTTAGGCACTCAAGACAATCAAACAAGATATGCCAGCAGCTCTATCTGTAATACTTCCCTGGTGGCTCAGACAGTAAAGCATCTGCTTACAATACGGGAGACCTGGGTTCAATCCCTGGGTTGGGAAGATCTCCTGGAGAAGGAAATGGCAACCCACTCCAGTATTCTTGCCTGGAAAATCCCATGGATGGAGGAGCCTGGTAAGCTACAGTCCATGGGGTTACAAAGAGTGGGACGCGACTGAGCGACTTCACTTTCTATCTGTAATTTAATCCTATCACTCCATCTGAGATGAGATCAA
Source organism: Giraffa tippelskirchi (assembly GCF_054371585.1). Taxonomy (NCBI): domain Eukaryota; kingdom Metazoa; phylum Chordata; class Mammalia; order Artiodactyla; family Giraffidae; genus Giraffa; species Giraffa tippelskirchi. The sequence goes on along the minus strand of NC_137277.1, from coordinate 26,499,520 downwards.
CCACATGATTTGCCCTGAAGGCATCTTCAGTTCAGTTCAGTCACGTCCAACTCTTGGCGACCCCCTGGACTGCAGTACGCCAGGCTTCCCTGTCCATCACCAACTCCTGGAGTTTACTCAAACTCATGTCCATTGAGTCAGTGACGCCATCCAACCATCTCATCCTCTATCATCTCCTTCTCCTCCCACCTTCAATCTTTCCCATCATCAGGGTCTTTTCAAATGAGTCAGGTCTTTGCATCAGGTGGCCCAAGTACTACAGTTTCAAGAAGGCGTCAGGCTACTTACAAAATACAGATTAAAACCTATTTTCCTAATTCTTTGTTCTGTGTGCTCTTACTCTCCAACTCTGCTTAAGATACTGCTGTAAAGAAATGGTACATGAAAACAACTGTTACTCTACCCAATAAATCCTAGCTACTTAAATTGCTTGTTTTAACCTTTCCCAGAGATTGAGAATGTTTAACTAAAAATGTTAACAGTCTTTTATTCAGCAAGTCTTTACTAAATGTCCATCATGGACCTAACAATCTGATAACCAAAGGGGCTCAGAAGGCGTGGGGGGGGGGGGGGGCGCGCCGAAGGCAGAATTTGTTGTTGCTGTTGTTCAGCTGCTAAGCAGTGTCCTACTCTTTGGGACCACATGGACTGCAGCACGCCAGGACTACAATCACAATATAATTGTGATTCTCTTGATAAATTAAGGTAATAGCAAAGACCAGAAGAGTTCAACATCAATAGCATCCTTTTCACTACCACTTAAGAGAATGCAGATACCATCAATCTCAGGAATCTGACTAGAAAAGTTTAATTGTGAGTTTCTATCACATTAAACAAAGTGAAAAATAAAAACAAAATCTGGCATTAGATACACTGCTGGGAAGAGGAACACTCCAAACATTACTAGAGCTGTGGGACAACCTGGCAACATCCATCAAAATGTAAAACATGCACTTAACTTAGTCATTATCTTTCTAGGAACCTATCCTACAAGTGATTCAGTTATATGTACTAGAATGTTCACTGCAGCTTGGTTGGTAATTGTAAAAGAACTTGACATAATCTACATGAAATAAACTAAGGTACATTTACATTGTACCTACAAGGAAAGACTCCACAGTGTAAGTGAAAGTTGTTAAATATATAGTATATGGGCTTCCCAGGAGGAGCTAGTGGTAAAGACACCACCTGTCAATGTAGGAGACAAGAGAGATGGAGGTTTGATCCTTGGGTTGGGAAGATCCCCTGGAGAAGGGCAGAGCAACCCACTCCAGTATTCTTGCCTGGAGAATCCCAGGGAGGAGCCTGGCGGGCTATGTATGGTCCATAGGGTCGCAAAGACTCAGACACAACTGAAGCAAGTTGGTATGCACACACGCATGCGTACTAATATAAGCCAAGTTTACTTCTGTAAAAAAAATCATTTTAATGAGCCTAAATCGGAGGGAACATAAAACAGTAAAATCAATTTCTAATATAGTAATTAATCACAGTTCACTCTTTTTATTGCCTCCACAAAGTTTTCATAAAATTTTAATGAATTTTCCACAGCAGCAGGGATAGGAAACATCTCTCTCCTGCTAAGAAGCCTTCCATTACTTCCCAAAGTCAATCAGTCCCACCTTTTAACAAGGTTTATAAAAAAACATTCAGAACTCCCCTGGTGGCACAGAGGATAAGAACCTGTCTGCCAATGCAGGGGACATGGGTTTGATCCTTGGCTGGGGAAGACTCCACATGCTGCGGAGCAACTAAACCCGTGTGCCACAACCACTGAGCTTGCCTGCTGCAACTACTGAAACCCAAGTGCCTAGAGCCTATGCTCTGCAACAAGAGTAGTCCCCACTCGCCGCAACTAGAGAAAGCCCATGCACAGCAACAAAGACTCACCGCAACCAAAAATAAAAAATTTTTAAAGTGATACATTTTTGTAAAATAATCACAGGAACTTCCTAACTTAGAAGAAATGGAAAATCAAACATATTTCATAAACAATGAAGCACTGTATACTAACTTAAGCTACTTTCTCCCCTTGTTAAGAAATCAAGTCTAATGAGACAATTGAGAATTCCCTGGTCGTCCAGTTGTTAGGACTTCCAGCTTTCACTGCCTGAGGGCCTGGGTTCAATCGCTCGTCTGGGAACCAAGATATTGCAAGCTACATGGGGCATCCAAAAAAAAAAAAAAAAGGTCTAAAGTCTAGTGAGACACACATGGTTTTCCAGAAGCAATCAATCAAACATTGAGGAAATACCTTAAAATTTTCAGTGTGATGATACTGTGGTTATTGAGTCCTCACATTTTAGACATATCTTTAAGGCTGAAATGATACAACTGCTTCAAAATAATGAAAGAAGTAGGAGATACAGAGGAAATAATACTGGTCATTATACTGATAATGTGTCTTACACACATGGATACACAGTTCATTGCACTACTCACTTCTGTTCGTAAGTTTTGGAGAGAAAAAGCAAACAGTAATTACATACATTACATAGAGACAGCTGGAAATTCCAAGAAGCCCAAGGCTTACCATGTACTACAGAGTGAAGCAGGAAATGTCTACATTTATGACAGAAAAAACATTTAGATGACTATGGTTTAAAACTGTCTAACAAAACACCTGTAGGTGTCATGCACTATAATTACTAATTTTTTGCTTCTGTTGCTTCTGGTTTCCTTCTCAGATTCTGAATACCTTTTTTAGATGTTAAAAAAAAAAGCCACAAGTAAAAAATGTGGACAGTAACCTTAACTGTTTCTTCTTTTCCAAACAACTTTCGGTGCAAGTGATGGTATCTGTTAACATTGGGAAGATTTTAGAAAAGAACATTTATTTCAATTCCCTTCATAAATTATTAAACGTTCACTGAACAGAGGGCATACATGAGTTTGATAAATGATGAACAAGATCTCATTTTATATATTAGAATCAGAGTTAGTTTTCACTTTGGGGCTTCCCTGGTGGCTCAGTTGGTAACGAATCCACCTACAATGCAGGAGACCTGGGTTCGATCCCTGGTTGGGAAGATCCCCTGCAGAAGGGAACGACACACTTCCAGTATTCTGGCCTGGAGAATTCCATGAAATGTATAGTCCATGGGGTCACAAAGAGTCAGACACGACTGAGCGACTTTCACAACAAAATAAAATCCTCAATTTGAACTACAAAGTTCTTGCTATAAATTTAACAATAAAAGCTCCAGACCAGACATTAATTACAATTTCCTACAATCTCAACTCCAGATTATCCAAAGGCTACCAATGCCTTCTTTAACAGTGAAATCTTCCCATGTGGACACTAACTGAAAAGTGTTTGCCCTAGGCAGTTAAAATCACATGCTTTCCTCATTACTCTGGTTGTTTAGGATTAATAAAGCAGAGGAAACAAATTGCTTAATGCAAAAATACTAATCTCAAGGAAATGTAAAATATTTACCAATGAGGGAGGGAGGTGTGTCAATGAATCATTGGAACAGAATTAAAGCTGATGGCTTTAGTTGAAAACCAATGTCTCTCAGATCAAAAGGTAACAATCTGCAAAAGCTGGAAACACCTGTATAGTAAAGCACTTTCCCTGATAGTGGTTACTTACATACATCTTTACAAATAAGTGAAAGGTCAATAATTTGCATTACAGATGCAGCCTTCACTTAAAAAATGAGTTTCCTTCAAGTCTTTCTAGTTCGACATTTAAAAACATAGTACTGAGGAAGTGGGTCAGGAAGCAGTAGTTCACAAGCTTTAGAATGCATAAAGATGCCATTTAAAAAATGCAGATTTCAGGGGCCTTTCTGTAGACCTGCAGAATCAGAATGGGGAGCGGGCACTGGTGAAGTAGATCTCTGCATTTAAACCAAATTTCACAGATCAGTCTAACACAGATATCTAGGAATTACTTTTAACAGTAAAGTTTCCACCTCATTGTTCAACAAAAGGACCTCGCCCAGCTGAGATGGCTTCCCCCATCCGGTGCAAGTGTGGCGAAGAAAATTTCCAGATAGAACTGGAATGCAAAAATATTTCGGGGGATTCCCTGGCAGTCCAGTGGTTAGGACTCCACCTTCGTTGACAAGGCCTGGGTTTGATCCCTGGTTAGGGATTAAGATCCCACAAGCTACCCAGTGCAGACAACCGCCCCCCACCACCACCAAACTCTTACAGTATATACTGTGGTTGGCCATTCCTACAGGATTTTAGCAAACACCCAACAACAAACGCCAAGTGACCCAGAAGTGATGCCACAAGTTTCCCCAGCTTTATAAAACCCTACAGTAACTCTAACTTATTTAGAAAAAGCCACGTGCTACATTCCTGGTCTGTACCAACGTTTTCTTGTAGACAGAAATCTGAAACACCAGCAATTGATTTTTTCAAATCCCTGAATCCAAAATGAAGTGCAATCTGTTATTAAAGGCATAAAATATTTTGACAAAAGCATCAAAAGTTTAAATCAGTGAGAAACACTAAAACTGAAGGGGGGGGGCGCACCTGAAAGGAAAGCTGATTTATTATAACTGAGATGACATAAAACTTAAGTTGCTTTTCTGAGAACTTCATCGCTGCTAACGTTATAAACCCATCGCATCCAATGCAATGTGGCAATAAAATACCACCAGGGAAAAACGTTTTTCCACAATCCTTGTTCAAAACCAATTAGGCAAACAGGCTGTTACAGCTGATGAGCATGCAATCAAAAGCAATTTTCTCTCCGTAATTCAAAATAGATAAATGTCCTATTTGCACATCAAGTGAAACATAAAGTTCATCCTTTCTTTTTTGCAAAGCTTAGATTTTGAGTGAAATGGCAAAAGAAAAAGTTACTTCATCGTAACAAAGAAATGCCTAGAAAGAGAAGGGTCATCTCAAACAACAAAGTTACTCTTATTTTTATTGAGGAGAGAGGAAAACCCCAAAAATCAGGGGGAAAAAGCTGTAAAAAGCTTCACCTCTAATGTGTGAATCTGTTGTCGTTCAGTCGCAAAGTCATGTCCGACTCTTCGCGACCCCATGGACTGCAGCACTCCAGACTTCTCTGTCCTTCACTGAGCTCCTGGAGTCTTCTCAACTTAATGCCCATTGAGTCAGTGATGTTATCTAATCATTTAACCCGCACAAAGAATTCTACTGTAACACTTCACACTACTTCAGAATCGGGCAGCACCCCCACAGGTTTAGTCAAACACTAGCAAAAGAGAAATTTTACTGTGACCAAAGCGTAAGTTTAAAATGAGTGAGCAACTTCCAAAAAAAAAAAAAAGGCATATTTAACAATTCCTTCATGTTTTGACTAGCAACTGTCTTTAAACTATCTTGTTGTTTGATTACAATCTCATGTAAAGTTAATTATACATCCATTCTTCAGGTAAGACCTAAAATAAACGTTACACACCATGTTCACAGAACTGGAAAGTGAACAAGACTACAAAGATTAGGTTTAGTTTCGCCATTTACCTTGACAAGATCTTGGGTGAGCCTCTCAAGTCTCATCTGTGAAATTGGGTTTATACTCAATTTACCCTTACAGGGTTAAGAGGATCAAAGTTTTCTATGAAGAAAAAGCCTTGACAATTATCTACAAGAATGGCTTACCAGACCGTACTGCTATCAAACAATATTTGTAAATCACGGTGAAACCTATCAAGACCTCTTTTAAAATTTTATTGCCCCATATAAGCGTCGAAACCGAAACATTTCTGAATATACTGCCACGATATGAGGCTCAGCCAAATAACGGCCTAATTTGCCCTTTTCCCTATTTCACAGGGAGGTGAAAACTCCGAAACCTCTAGATGTACAAAAATACTCCTTCCTTTCCCGCGTTTTCCTGCCTCATTAAGCTGTTTTTCAATTTTGCCAAGATTCTTCTTTATTTTACTTGATACTTAAACAACAATAAATCATCCCTTAACCAAGGATCCAGGCAGACTCCTCCCTCCTGGGCTATTCTCCCGATTCCCTCCGGCCACGGGGTCAGACACTTGACCCCGGGGCGGCCGGGCCCCAAACCTTGCCGAGGCCCCGGCGAGCCCCAGCCCGCGCCGTTCCCCTCCCCCATGGCGCCCAGGCACAGGCCCAAGGCCCGCGGGACTTACGCTCTCGTGGTCCCACCGCACGTTGCTGCGCTTCTCATCCGGGGCGAGGTTTCGGTCCCTGCCCATTAACTCATCCAACAATTGCGCAGCCGAAATCATGGTGCTTTCCTCGGGCGGCTGCTCCCACCAGCCCTGGCACCTGCCAAAGAAAACGCCGGCAACACAGTCACCAACCTCTCAGACGCCCTAGCAGGCCTAAATGCCTCCTCCAACCAGGAGCCGATAAGACAAAATGGCCGCCGCGCGGGCGCCTTCCCAGCATGCCGTTCGCGCGCGTGCGCCGGCGGGGACACGCCCAGACCTGGGAGTTGAGAGCCGGCCGCTTCCGCCGGCCCGGGGGCGGAGCCTTCCGAGGCCGGGACTCTGCTTCTGCCCGCCGGCAGCGCCTTATGCCGCGGTAAGATTACTCACGGTGGTCGAGTCCGCTGCTTTCCTCCGTGGGCTCGCGTTGCCCACTCTCTTTCACAGAAGTAGGAGCCTATGTCTTGAAGCTTCAACACCACTCTGAAATGGAGAAAAGGGTAGCGGGTAGCGTATCACTTATCTCACGCGGTGGTCTCTATGCCGTCTTCCAGTGGAGGAAACGGAAAATCAGCACTCTTGCCGTATTCCGACTCCATTCTTCTAGCTTCTGCGCTTGTCGCTTCTACCTGGGTTAGTCCTCCCACTCCGACTCCCCAGATTAACAAGGCAGGAAGATAAGGCAGTTGCTACAAGGTCACGCGGAGTGTAGGGAGGAGTATGCCTCCCAGACCGAGATCTTTTTAATTACTGATTCATTTACTGAACAAATATCTGAGTACTTACCATGTACCAAATAAACTGAAGCTAAGCTCCGAACCTTTCAGACACGGTGTTTGCTCTCACAGACTTTGAGGATTAGAGAGTGAGACAGTCACTATATAAATAAATAAGGATATCAACATAAATTTTAGTAATAAGTATTCTAGCACCATTAAGAGTATGGACTCTAAAGACAGATCGTCTAGGTTGGTAATCCCAGCTCTGCCACTCTTGCCTTCCTTTCTCGATCTGTAAAATTAAAATTTATAGTAATACCCCCCTACATACATAAGATGTTACTGTGAAAATAACACGTGAGACATGTAGAACAGGCCCAATACATTTAAGTTTCAGTTCAGTTCAGTCGCTCAGTCGTGTCCGACTCTTTGCGACCACATGAATTGCAGCACGCCAGGCCTCTCTGTCCATCACCAACTCCCGGAATCTACCCAAACCCATGTTCATCGAGTCGGTGATGCCATCCAACCATCTCATCCTCTGTCGTCTCCTTCTCCTCCCGCCCCCAATCCTACCCAGCATTAGGGTCTTTTCCAATGAGTCAACCCTTCGCATGAGGTGGCCAAAGTATTGGAGTTTCAGCTTCAACATCAGACCTTCCAATGAACACCCAGGATTGATCTCTTTTAGGATGGATTGATTGGATCTCCTTGCAGTCCAAGGGACTCTCAAGAGTCTTCTCCAACACCACAGCTCAAAAGCATCATTTAAGTTTAATCATTAGCTAAACAACAACAAAAATGATGATCATAATGGAGGGAAAATAGGGTTGTGTCAAAGAGTAACAGAGAGGACTGTCTGTGGAAATGGCTTAAGACCTAAAGATGATGGCTCTCCAGCCAAGCAAAGTGGACAGAAAATAATTCAAGGCAGAGAGAGTAGTGTATACAAGGTCATTTCATTACATGAAGCAACGTTCATCATTATTTTAATAAACCTGAAACTGGCAAGATTCTCATTAAGTGTCCTGAAGATGCCAAACATTTGAGAGATGCTGCTTTAAAGGGGTAGAGAAGGAACCAGCATAGGATGCTGTGAAAGGAAAGCCAAAGATGTAAGAGGGAAGCCAAAGATGTAAGAGGAAAGTCTGAAGAGTATAGTCAGGGAATATCAAAGAAAAATAGAGGAACTGTTTCAAGAAGGTGAAAGTGACCAACATTGTAGAAGTCTGCCAAAGGTCTGGCATGAGAAGACTATTTTAAAAAGAGTTCATTGGATCTGTAGCTGAAAGTCAGACTGAAATGGATCAAAGAATGGAGGGAAAATGAGGGGTTAAAATGGCAGATGGACAACTCATTTTAATAAGGGAAACAGCAAGACAGGGTGAGAAGTGAAAGGAGGTATGAGTTAAGGAAGGCTTTTTTAATATGGGAAATTAGAATATGTTTAGTGTTGGAGACTAATACTTTGGTCACCTGATGCAAAGACCTGAGTCATTGGAAAAGATCCTGATGTTGGGAAAGATTGAAGGCAGGAGGAGAAGGGGACAACAAAGGAGATGAGATGGTTGGATGTCATCACTGACTCAATGGACATGAGCTTGAGCAAGCTCTGGGAATTTGTGATGGACAGAGAAACCTGGCGTGCTGCTGTCCGTGGGGTCCCAGAGAGTCGGACAAGACTGAGCAACTGAACTGAACTGAGTGTTGGAGAAGGTAGAAGATAAAGAGACTAGCTAAAGTTCCAAATTCTTAAGAAGGGAAGGTGATAGTGTAGGCTCCAGGGCATATTGGCCTTTCCTAGAAGAAAAGGACCTTTTTTCCACTAAAACTACAGAAGGAAAAAGATAGAAATCAGTTTGTAGATGTAGCAGTGGGATGAGGGAGTTTTCAGTTGATGGCTGCTGTTTTCTCAGTGAAGCATTTTGGAAGGTTCACCACTGCCACGACCACCAAAAAGGGGGGAAAAAGTATACATCTTAAACTACAAACAGGACTTATAAAACCTGAGTGCAGAGTTACAGTTTCTGCTCACTAAAACTTTTTTTTTGCCTGCATCATGCAGCTTTCAGGATCTCAAGTTCCTGACCAAGAGTTTAATCTGGGCTCCACTCTGGCACCCAAAGTGTTAACCTAACCACTGAACTTCTAATTCCCTCATTCATTGCGCAAACTTCAATGGCGCATGTGCGTTGTGCCAGAAACTGCATTAGTGGCCAAGAATATAGATAGATGTATAAGACCTGGTTGTCAGAGAGCTCCTGATCCATGGAAGACAAAAATGTAACGATAATTTCAAATGAAAGGAAAAGACTGTCCTTTGGATCTCAGAGGCAAGAGCTCCCACCCTATCCCATCCTAGGCAAGTCTTACTGTGTAGCTTTGTTTTTTGTAGACTCTAAGGGCAGCCACAGACACAGTTCAGTGTGTATTACCACTGCTGATAACGAATTCGCTCATTTGCCTTTTTCATTAGTTCAGCCAGTGCCAGCATCAACTACTGGGCATCAGGGATTCAGAGAAAAAAAGTTGTTTTTTTGTTTGTTTTTTTTTGCCACACCCTGCGGCACGTGGGATCTTAGTTCCTCAACCAGGGATACAACCCATGTCCCCTGAAATGGAAGCTCGGAGTCCTAACCGCTGAGCCACCAGGGAAATTTGTTCATAGTCTTATGAACAAATCACAATGCCCAGTTTATACATAACTTTTATAGATTATATGAGTTGGTTATTTTCTGATGATGAGATGAAAAACAACCTTATCAGTCTGGTGTGCAGACTCCTTTCCATATATGTTGCTAATGCAAAGTGTAATGGACTGAATTGTGTGCCCTACTACCACATACACAAATTCATATGTTCAAATTCTCAGAGTCCACAAAAGGACCTCATAATGTGATTGCATTTGGAAACAGAGCCTTTAGAGAGATAATAAAGTTACAATAGGCCCCAATACAATCTGATTGGTATCCTTGTAAGAGGAAATTTGGAAACACCAGGTAGGCACACACAAAGAGGAAAGGTCATGTGAGGGCATAGTGAGAAGGCAGCCATCTGTAAGCCAAGGAGAGAGGCTTCAGGAGAAATCAACCTTGCTGATACTTTGATCTTGGACTTTTAGCCTCCAGAACTGTGAGAGGATAAATTTCTGTTAAGCACCCAAATCTCTGATATTTTGTTTTGACAGCTCTGGGGGACAAATAAAGAAACAAGTCCACAGTTACTAATGCTTCCCAGCCTTCTGTTTGGTCCCATGACGCCATCCTCCATTTGCTTTGCTGCCTCAATCTTTTTAAATGTAAACCTGGTTATGTCTCTTCCCTACTCAGAATTCTTCAATGGGTCCCCATCTAAAATTTAAATGCCAAGGTCATCCATGATCTTACCTGCTTCTCCAACTTTTTGCTACTGTTCCCTCACACCCTGAACACCCATACTTCCTACCACATCACATTTCACTGCTCTAGACATGGAATGCTCTTTCCTCACCCCAGAAACACCTACCCATCTTTCTCAGGTCACATGCCAAGCATCACCAGCTCTGTAAAGCCAACCTGGAGAGCCTCATTCTCTGCCTGTCACACACAACAGCTGAACATCTTCTTTGTGCTGCCATTTTACCTTGTACATTTTGGGGTTAGTCACAGGATACTGCAATTAGTAATCTTTTTCTTTTAAATGAAAGTTTCTCCTTTTCCGTCTGGTGGCAGCCATCAGTTTATCTCAAAGGTAAGCCAAAATAGGCACTTACAAATATATCCAAGAGCTAGGGAGGAAGAAGCAGTCCCATGTAATGCACTTTCTTCTCACGGTGTGCTGCTGGCAGTACTGCCAGCTCTCTGCACCCCTCAGGACCCTCCATCCTACCTGGCCTCATAAAGCACGCAGACTAGGACACAAGATCAAGCAAGGTTATGTCACATATCAGATTGCTGTGAGCTATGATGGCCACAGATGCCTACGGATGCCAGTTACGGAAAGCCTGATTATCATGGCTAAAGTTTGCTTGAAGTCTTCATTCTATTGTGGAGGAGTGAGCTGGATGCCACTGTGGGGCTCTGAGAGTCCTGGATTCTTACTGGGTTGGTGAAGATTCTACAGACAGATTCTTTGAGGTTATCCTCATTCCATAACGCTACCAGAAGAAATCCTAACACCCAGTGGATCACCAAACCAGTCCAAAAGCACAGGGAGTTACGAGGGCTGACATCCACAAGTTGAAAGAACCATGACCTTGGAAAGGGTCACAAGTTTCACAGTACCACTGGTGACTCTCGTCATGCAGCTTGGAGATGGCACAGTACACTCCAGTGTTTCTGTTAACATAAGTAATGTTTGTGAAATTCTTAATGTGATAAACCAGGATATTCATGTCTAAAAAGTGTTTTTTAATTTGTCTGTGAAAACTGTGTCTATGGACTTCCCTGGTGGTCCAGTGGTTAAGAATCCGCCTGCCAATGCAGGGACTCGGGTTTGATCCCTGCTCCAAGAAGAGTCCACATGCTGTGGGATAATTAAGCCTGTGTGCCACAACTAGAGAGTAGCCCCCACTCACCACAACTAGAGAAAGTCCTCAAGCAGCAACGAAGACCCAGCACAGACAAAAATTAATGACTAGATAAATAAAATTTTAAAAAACTAGGTGTCTGCAAATTATTTCATGAATTTATTGTCAAGTAAAGAAAGTTAAGGTACAGTAATGTTTGAAGAACGATGAATGCTCAGTGGCTTCAGTCACGTCTGACCCTTTGTGACCCTATGGATTGCAGCCCACCAGGCTCCTCTGTCCATGGTATTCTCCAGGCAAGAATATTGGAGTGGGTTGCCATGCCCTCCTCCAGGTGATCTTCCTGATCCAGGGATCGAACCTGCATCTCCTGCATTGCAGGTGGATTCTTTACCACTGAGCCACCAGGGAAGCTATAAGTTATGGTATAGTTTGTTTCTAATAAGAGAAATGCTTTTGTCTTTATCTTTTTAGGAAGTTTATATGTCAGTGTCTAAATTGCTGTTTGGTACAACAGGTGTAAAATACATTCCATGAAAGAGGAGTGCAGAAAATAGCCAGGTAGATTTACTGATGCATGTGATGAACTCGGCAGCTTTATTGGAGTGATGCAGTGCCCATTATAGTATGGGTGCCATCCCTACCACTTCTCTCTCCATGGTCACCAGTAATCTCCTTGTGGTTAAATCCATTCACACTTTTCAGTCCTTTCTTGCCCTTTCCGCAGCATTTAACCCTGTGGATAACTCTTTTCTCCAAACCCTCTCATTCCTTTGCTTTTCTTTCTACTATTCCGGTTGCTCCTCATCAGTCGCATTTGAGGATTTCTCCTTTTCTGTCCATCAATAAAATATTGGGTGTTCTTTGGGTGTCTTTGGCTGTCTCCTCTCGACACTCAACATACTCTCTTGGGGCCAACAGTTCTGTTCCCATGACTTTAGTTACCTCCTTTTGCTGATGACTACCAAGTCCAAATCACCAGCCCAGAACTCCTTCTGAAATATTATACCCATATACATGACTGTTTACCGGGCTTATTGTTACTAGGCATCTCCACTCAAATGAAAATCAGGAAAGAAAGCACAGGCTCTAGAATTGAACTTCTTGAGTTCACAGCCTTGCTCTGTCACTAAACTGTACCGTACTGGGCAAGTTACTTACCTCTCTGAGCTTCAGATAAAAATGATGGTCCTAACTTACAAGGTTGTTGTGAGAACTATTAATAACTGAGACAATTCATGTACAGCATTTACCATAGTGTCTGGTAGTGGGTAAATGCTGCTATCAGTACTAATTAAATGTTTTCAGAAAGCTCAATTCAACTGATTCAAAAATGAATTCATCAACATACCCCAAACTTTCTCTTCATTCTTTGATCCAAATCTCAATAAATGGCACTACTATCTGCCCAGCCAGAAACTTGGGTGTTATCTTTTTCTCCTGACCACCGCTTATCCTCCTATTCTATCAGATGCTCTCTTCCTTGCCTCAACCTTGTTGTAATACACCAGTGTTTTCAACATCCAAACTTTACACAGTAATTCAATTCATTGAACAATCCTGCAAAGTAGGTGCTATTATTATCACCCCTATTTGAAGATGCAGAATTTGAGGCACAGAAAGATTAAGTAACTGATCCAAGATGATATGAGAGGCAAAACTGGTATACAAACCAAAGCATTCTGGTCATGGTCTCCATACTCACAACCACTATGCTATATGCCATAGGACTTCTAGTATATATAATGTTTATCACATCCTATTATTTGTCTTGTCTCCCTGGCTAGACTGCATGTTTTTTGAAATAAGGGACTCTGATTTCTTTGCAGCAGGATCTTCAGTGCCTAGAATAGTGCCTAGCAAACAATGCATGTCTGATACACCCAGGGAGTTAAGATAATTCCCTAGAGACATGACAAAGTGTAGATAAATGGAAATGAATAGCCATCAGGTTGCATTCAGTTATGGCCAGGGTAAAGGTTTTGTTTGTGGAGAAAGTTTTGTTTTTTTAATGTGAGAATAACAAGCAGAATACTGGAGTTAGAGATAAGTAGAGGTTGTTTAGGGTTTTCCAGGTGGTGCTAGTGGTAAAGAACCCACCTACCAATGCAGGAGACGTAAGAGACGTGAGTCAGGAAGATCCCCTGGAGGAGGACATGGCAACCCACCCCAGTATTCTTGCCTGGAGAATCCCATGGACAGAGGATCCTGGTGGGCTACAGTGGGTAGGGTCGCAAAGAGTCAGACACAACTGAAGTGACTTAGCATGCAGGCACCAGAAGTTGTTTAAGAAAATATTTATGTTCGTTGATTCGATAGCTATTGTAGGGCATATGGGTAATTTAACAAATAAATCCTTACAAAGAGAACTCACAGATTTTGATGTGCACTCACTACCAAGCTTTTTGAACTACTATTTTTTTTTTTTTTTTAAAGAGGCCACTATCTACTCCCCTGTCACTTGAATTGTGCTGAAGGGCCCAATTCCAGTACTACTATGCACATCAGTTTCAGATGGAGTACCATGCTGAGAATTAAAGTGTGTGTTGGGGGACAAATGACAATGTAACCTCAAGCAGAGTTCCAGTTCACTATAAGGTCAGTGTAAGTGCAGTCAGTTTATATTCAGCACCACCTGGTGTGCACTGTGTACGGTGTGAATGACTGTAACATAATAAACAGATGTGAGTTTCTCATAAAACAGTAGCAAGAAAAAAAGGCATCCCAGGTGGCTCAGTGGTAAAGAATACTGACTGCCAATGCAGGAAATGCATCCCCTGGAGTAGGAATGGCAACCCACTCCAGTATTCTTGCCTGGAAAATTCCATGGACAGGGCGTCTGGCCGGCTACAGTCCATGGGGTTGCTAAGTGACTGAGCACGCAGGCACAGCAAGAAAAGTGCTTGCTGTGCAAACCCTGGGCTGCCCCAAGAGAGGGAAATGAACACGCCATGCCTAAATTTGTCATTTCCTATTTTATCTCCTGTGTTCAGGCCTTCCTCCTCCCCACCCCAGGCTTACTCCTTAATCCTTCCAACCCCATCTGCAAGCTTCCATCCTGTGCCACATTGGAAGATCTCACCCAGGAACCTGGGCTCAGCAAAACAATACTCTTCTTTTTCTCCTGCTGTGTAGTAAAGCAGTGCCAGCCCAGGCCCTGAGCCTCATTAGATTGATTAGGCAGAGAGTCAGGAAGAATGCTGTTTATACTTGGACCACTTCTCTCCCTAGCTCCTGATATTAAAGACTGGGATAACTTGAAAGCCTCTTTGGTGTTCTTTTCTTTTTTCCTTACGTGGCCTTCACGAAGAGTAATTATGATTTAAAATCAGTAATGAATCACAGTTTACAGACTCTGAGCACAATATAAATATTTTTCCTGAAAGCTGAATTAGAAGAAATCTCTAAAATGTGAGTGAGACAACAGCAGTTGAAATAATCGAACTGAATGGTCCCAAGCAGTGTCAAAAGAAAGAACCCTGTATTCTATTTCTGCAATAATAGGCATATAATAGTGGGATCGTTTTCAGCCCATTTCCCCATCCTGCTAGGCAAGAGTTGATTCAGATAAGGAAAAGAGCCAAACAAACTGGGGAAAAATCAAAACCAATTATTACTAGTATTTTTGTCTGTTTTCTTAAACCAATTATTTTTGATGCCTGGTAAACAGCCTGCTCCAGAGGATTAGGCTTTCCTGGCTCTCAAATACTCATTCTTCCTTTTCCTCGTGTCTGTCCTCCTCTCTGGAAGCTGCGGGGTGGGGAGGTCTAAAAATAGTTGGTGAATCGCGGCAGATAATATGGTGCAGCAGTTACATAAACAGCCAGCCCTCGCGCGCGCGGAGGGTAGGAACGGAAAATATCTGGGTCAGGGTTGTCACTCTGAATAGGTTCCCCCGGAGCCGGCCTGTGGGAGGCGCGGCCGGGAGGAGGCTTAGGCCCGCGGGCCGGGAGCAGCAAGGGAGCGGCGGCGTGCCACGAAGCGGGAACGGAGGCCCCTGGCTCGGCACGGGCTGCAGCGCGAGCGGGGCACTTGTGCCCCGCGCGGTCTCTCCATGGCGGGGAGTGGTCCGCGACGGCGACGGCGCTGACCGGCCAGGGCTGGGCGGGCGTGCCCTGGCGGGGGCCTGGGGCCAAAGAAAGATGAGCGCTCTCCTCGAGCAGAAGGAGCAGCAGGAGAGGCTGCGGGAGGCCGCGGCCTTGGGGGACATTCGGGAGGTGCAGAAACTGGTGGAGAGCGGGGTGGATGTGAACTCCCAAAATGAGGTCAACGGATGGTAAGTGGGGAGCGGGGGAGGCCTAGGGTCAGAGCATCCGGCCCGGGACGCGACCTCGGCCTAGCGCAGCCCCGGAAGCCCGCTAAGGCGTGGCCCGGCACCCAGAGCCAACGAGGTTGTGCGCTCTGGAGGCCAGCACTGGCCCCCCTGCCTCGGAGAGTCTGCGGCGTGTCGTGCCCAAATCCCGGCCCACGTGGTCCTGCGCCGGCAGCGCCCACCCGAACCCTGGAGCCCCGTGCCCCGCCGACCCCACCCCCACCCCCATAACGTGTCCCGAAAGGTGCTGATTACTCTCACCCTCATTTGGAGCTCTCCCCAGTTCGAGTTTGGAATTACTCTGAAGAACACATCTGTGCAGAGCAAAAAGCATAAACAGTTGAGCAAACGTGGATCTTATAAACTAGCACGATTTCTTTCCCCAAGACTAGGGAAAATAAATCACTTGCATTCCTATTCTGCTTCTCTGTTGTCTTACTGCAGCACTGATTTGCTGCTACCTACAGCTGCCTGTGGCAGAAAGACTCATTCATTAATCCTATATAATGTTTTGCTTTATTTTCTTATAACAGTTTCAAATATGGGACTTTATCCAAGACTTCAGATGCCTGCCAGTGATTGAGTCCTTCCCAACTAAATAAGGAGTCACATTTTAAGAAGTGCTGGTGGTCAATTTTTTTTGTATTAAGTTACTGAATGCGGT
This sequence comes from Giraffa tippelskirchi, assembly GCF_054371585.1. Lineage (NCBI taxonomy): Eukaryota > Metazoa > Chordata > Mammalia > Artiodactyla > Giraffidae > Giraffa > Giraffa tippelskirchi. The sequence continues at coordinate 26,483,202 of NC_137277.1, read as the reverse complement.
GTTATTCTCCTCTCCACATTTAAATTTTATTTCATCCAAGTAATGCTTAACGAGGCTATTTGCTAGCTGAGAATTAAAGTGAGTTTGCAAATGTTTTAGTTTTTAAAGTGGAATCATACAGTTTATGGGCCCAGCACGCTTCCGCTGCGCGACTCTGCTTTACGGAATCATACAGTTTAAAACTAAAAGGGACATTGGAGATAGGTTCAATCCCAGGGAATAACCTGCCCTAGGTCACACAACTATTAATAGCCAGGGCCAGAATCAGTTTCCTTACTTCCTCACAAATCCATCTACCAACTTACCCCAAAGAAAACAGCCTGGGTAACTGTTCAGAAAACCAGGAAACAGTAGAGACTGCTTTTTTTGTTTTGTTTTGTTTAAGTGTTTACAAACGAGCTTGCTTTTCTGTATGTGCTTCTCTATGTATGCGGTTTCTAGCATTGCTGTGTGGTTCACAAGCTGTGAATCATTGTGTTGGCACTAGGAGGCAGTGTTGTGTAGAAGAACAAGCCTGGACTTTCGTGCTGGTTCTTCTCCATTCCTGCTTAACAATATGACCTTGCCAGAGTCACTTCATTTTCTAGTTATTTCAGAAGAGTTGTGAGCATTTAAGGAAGTGCCGTGTAATATAAATAGGTAACATTTACTGAGTTTGCTCTGTAGTGCAAACAAGGTTCCAAATGTATTATTTATGTGTATCATCTCATTCACAGCTGCTCAGGGACAGAGCTATTGTTATTCTCTTGTTTTGCAGATAAGAAAACTGAATAAGTAGTTTCCCCAAGAATTTACGGTAACTAATGGAGCTGGGAATCAAACCCAGCATCTGCCTCCAAACCATGCTTTCTTTTTTTAAAATTTATTTATTTTTAATTGAAGAAGAATTGCTTTACAATATTGTGTCGGTTTGTGCCATACATCAACACGAATCAGCCATAGATATACATATGTCCTCTCCCTCTTGACCCTCCTTCCCACCCCACACAATTTTCTTTTTTTCTGGCCACACCTCGGAGCATGTGGGCTCTTAATTTCTGACCAGGGATTGAACCCATGCCCCTTGCAGTGGTAGTGTGGAGTCTTAGAAACCATACTTTCTTAACCACATAGTAGGTGCTCAGAAAAATATAAGATTGTTGAACTATGAAGAGGCTTTCATAGATTTAATTGGGGGAAGATATCTGATAGGACTTCTACATGTCCGGGGTTGAGTTCCTGGTCTCCCTCATACCCCTAACTGTCCCCAGCCTGCTTCTGAATCCTCATCTGAGCATCTGAGCTGCACTGGCTGGCCAGAATCTTTGATGCACTCCTTGCCTTCTGTCTTTCTCTCACAACCCACATCCAGTCAAGCTGCTAATCCTGCCGGCTTCACTAGCAGTGATGTAGTTAGAATCTGACCGTTTCTCACTAGCTCTGTCACTACACCTCTTGTGCAAAGCCACCATCTGTCACCTGGATTAATGCAGTAGCCTCCTCATTAGCCCTATCCTATATCTTTTCTCAGCACAGCAGCCAGAGGAATCCTGACTTAAAACAGAAATCAGATCATTTAATTCTGCTTAAAACTCTTTAATGGCTCCAATCTCAAACTGAGGAAAAGCCCACAGGGTCCTCCAGTTCAAATCCTTGTCCCTCAGTCCCCGCTCTTTATTTCTAAGCCTCATCTCTCGATTTATCCCCTTGCTCCCTTCATTCTCTCCCCTGGCTTTCTTGCTTTTCCTGAAAACACCAGGCACAGGACTTCTCTGGTGGTGCAGCGGTTGAGAATCTGCCTGCCAGTGCAGGGGACAATCCCTGGTCTGGGAGGATCCCACATGGCATGGGGCAGCTAAGCCTGTGCACCGCAACTCCTGAGCCCGAGCTCTAGAGCTCATGAGCCACAATGACTGAGCCCATGTACCCCAACCACCGAAGCCAGAGCATTCTAGAGTGAGTGCTCTGCAGCAAGAAAAGCCACCAAAATGAGAAGCCCACATACCACAACTCGAGAGTGGCCCCTGCTCGCTGCAACTAGAGAAAGCCCTTGGGAAGCAACCAAGACCCACTGCAGCCAAAAATAAACGAAACACCAGGCACAATGTTGATTCAAGGCCCTTGTGTTTTCTCTTCCCTTCATTTAAATGCTTTTTGTCCCTCACCTCCTTCAGCTCTTAGCTTAGATGTCCCCTGAATGAGTCTTTCCTTGGTCCTTTAAAGTTGTACCATGCCTCTCCACTATCTCTGGCATTCCCTAATTTCTTTCCTTACTTTATTGTCCTTATAACACAATTCTGTATACCATACTGTTTGTTTTGCCCATTTGCTGACTGCCTCAGTTTCCTCATCTGTAAAGTGGAATTTTTTTTTTTTGCCTGTTTGTTTTTAAATTAACTTATTTTTGGCTTTGTTGGGTCTTCATTGCTGCACATGAGCTTTCTCTAGTTGCAACAAGCAGGGGCTACTCTTTGTTGTCATGCAAGGCCTTCTCATTGACATGGCTTCTCTTGTTTCAGAGCAGGGGCTCTAGAGCATGCTGGCTTCAGTAGTTGTGGCACTCAAGCTCAGTAGTTGCAGCTTTCAGGCTCTAGAGCATGCACTCAGAGGTTGCTGTGCACGGGCTTAGATGCCCTGTAAAATGTGGAATCTTCCTGGACCAGGGATCGAACCATGTTCCCTGCATCGGCAGGCGGATTGCCAACCATTAGACCACTGGAGAGTGTTGATGATAGTCCTTAACTTGGGTTGTTTAGAGGACTAAATGAATTAATACATGTAAAGCTTTTAGAACAATGTCCAGTATGTAAAGTACTGTATCTGTGTTAACTTTTTTTTTTCTTATTTATTTTTGGCTGCGCTGGGTTTTTGTTGCTTTATTTTTCGTTGGGATGTGAGGGCTTCTCATTGCAGTGGCTTCTCTTGCTGCAGAGCACGGGCTCAAGGGTGCATGGGTTTCAGTAGTTGTGGCTTTTAGGCTCTAGAGCATGGGTTCAGTAGTTGTGGCTCACAGACTTAGTTGCTCCAAGGCATGTGGAATCCTCCCAGACCAGGGACCAAACCCTAGTACCCCACATTGGCAGGAGGATTCTTATTCACTGCACCACCAGAGAAGTTGTTTTTTTTTTTTTAACTTTTTTTTTTAATTTAAATTAAGCAGTGTGCCAGGTGATCGGATATAAAGGTTACCCTCAGAAAACTTAGTCAGTAGCACAGAAAAACAGAATGGTTACTGCTTTTAATTCTTAGTTGCCCAGTAACCACAATTTCTGCACAATTGAAATTTATGCCTCTGGTCTGAAATACTTACCAGCACTGATAGGATGTCCATATTTCAGATTTCTAATCTGAAATATCAATACTTCACAGCATTGATAGGGTATTCTGACTGCAGATTTAAAGCTTAAAGAGTTGAAATTCAAAGATCGAGCTCCCACATCAGTTGTAATTCAGGTGTCATGCATACCCCTTGGCTTTAAGAAACAAGTATTATAGCTCATGAAGAAGTTGAAAATACTGCCTGGCTATAGTGCCTGTGAATTATGGCTGCCTGGAGCCACCCAAGTCTGGACTATAAATGATCACTCAGGGAACAGGGCTGTGGGGGATGTGCTGTGTTGACTTAGCCCCACTTTACATGGAGATACTTTAGCAGTTGGTTTGTCCCAAAATGTCTCAGATCCACTGGCAGAATATTAAATATTACTTCCTTCACTCTCAGGTTTGTTGTGAACAAGTGATTTACTACTTACAAGTGAGCACTTTATTTCCAAAAAAGAACATATTTTTCTTATCATGTTCTATTCATTTTTGAATGCTTATCATTATAATTATTCATTTTTCAAGTTTTCCAGACAGCCATACACAAACACACTCTCAGCTACAGTTTGCCCAGAATCAAGAATATACAGGATCCTTCTACTCTAAGCAGTGTCCACCTTGTCCTTGGTTCACTTATTCAGCAAATATCAATTAAGTACCTGTATATTCAAGCAGATACTTCCTTATCTTCATGGAGCTTATATTTTAGAAGTCCATATCAAGACTGTTTTTATTTTCCCCACATTAGAATTCTTTTTATGATGAAGTACATTTCAAAGGCACCTGGATAATCTGGTTCTTTTTTTTGATAATCTGATTCTAATGAATAATAGTTTCAAATATCACTCTGAAACATCAGTGGAGTTTGCTCCTAGCCAGCCAGACAAGCTGGCTTTCTGTAAGTCATAAATCTTGAGGTTCCCAGGGCAAATCCGCTTTTTCCTGGAACCAAATGTACTTTCTAGACAGTTATACTTCTCAAGTGGGTGACCTAATCCTCACTATTGAACATATGTTCTATTCTTTGCCATATTTATATTCGCCTAAAAGCTCTGAAGATATTTATCTCAGTTCAATTAGAGAGTTGGTGAATGAGGACATTTCAAAACAGAGGGAGAAGAAGTATTTTCCTTCCATGGGGATGAATTTAGTAGCTCTGTTAAGATGGAATTTTGGCCAGTACGCTAGTCCTATTTCTGTGCAGTGTTAAAATAATAGCTCTTTTAGAGGGTGCATAATTCCTTCCTAAGTATACAATAGTGAACAATTAGTTTTACTTAAATGAATCTTAATACTTCAGTAGAGTTCTCAAAAATTTTGGCCGTTGATGTATATTTTTCAGATGCTTCAGGAATTAAAAGTATGTGTATAGTGCCTTGTGTTGAAGCAAATGAGTGTATGTTTGTAGCCTTCTAGAGAGAGCTAGAGAAGTGAACTTTTAAAACTGGAAATCCTTTTGTGTATGTGTGAAGGAAAGAAAAGTAAAAAGCAAAAGAGTAACTGAGATTCAGGCAGGAATCTGCTGTAGTAATTTAGTGGCAGAGCAAGCTGCAGATGAGAGATGGTTAGTAGCCTGATAATATTTAATCTTCAAGTGACATTTGATGCACGTGAAGCAAGTTTTGGCACTCTCTTAAAAGGAATATGGCCATGTAAAAGTATATTTTAAAGAGACTGGGACAATATAATAAGGGACACTGAGCAGTATCTTTAGAGTTATCTAGCCAGCCAGGCAGCCAGCCTTCTGGAAGCCATTGTAATAAAGCTCCTAGGATAAATTAGCTCTTTCCAAGGATCAGAAATGAAATTTAAAAATAAATTTTAAGCATATTAAATATTTCGATCATCTGCTTTCCGAAAAGAAAAGTTAAAATTACCAGTCTGATTTTCTAGTTCTAGCTAAACTGTAACAGGCTTGCATATATTTATTTACTGATGTGTAGAACTTGAAATCCCAAATCACCTCTCCACTTTTTAAATCACTGTTTTTTTCTTTTTTGGGGAATAGGACCTGTTTACACTGGGCGTGTAAACGCAATCATGGTCAGGTGGTCTCTTACTTACTAAAATCAGGAGCTGATAAAGAGATACTTACCACAAAGGGAGAAATGCCAGTCCAATTAACATCAAGAAGAGAAATTAGGAAGATTATGGGAGGTGAGTCGTTTTGAGGTAACTTGATTTTGTCAAACTGAGACTTATGATATCATTGTATATATTCTTTAAAAAAAGTTTTTTTTTAATTGGAGGATAATTGCTTTAAGATGTGTTGGTTTCTGCCAACAACCATGTGAATCAGTCATAATTATATATATATATATATATATGCATCTAAATATGTGTGTATATCCCCTGTATATAGTCTTGATGCTAAACAGCCAGTCTGTTTCTAGAAACAAGATAGTCTTACTGTGCCAAGATAATTATTCCATGCTGTTTCCGGAAAGGAGAAGGCAATGGCAACCCACTCCAGTACTCTTGCCTGGAAAATCCCATGGACGGAAGAGCCTGGTAGGCTGCAGTCCATGGGGTCGCTAAGAATCAGACACAACTGAGCGACTTCACTTGCCCTTTTCGCTTTCATGCATTGGAGAAGGAAATGGCAACCCACTCCAGTGTTCTTTCCTGGAGAATCCCAGGGACGGGGGAGCCTGGTGGGCTGCCGTCTATGGGGTCGCACAGAGTCAGACATGGCTGAAGCGACTTAGCTGCAGCAGCAGCAGCAGACATTATAAAGTTTTGGTTTTTTTATCTGTAAACTTTAAGGAGATAAAAATGGTAATGAAAAACCTGCAGTAAACGCTGACCAAAATATTTTTTGTATACCAAAGGACACTAGCTTTCACAGGATACTCTTGGTAATTTCTTTTTGTGTGAAATGTTTTTAAAAAAATTTTTTTCATTTTTTGATGTGGACCACTTTTAAAGTCTTTATTGACTTTGTTACAATATTGTTTCTGTTTTATGTTTGGTTTTTTGGCTAAGAGGCCTGTGGGATCTTCGCTCCCTAACCAGGAATCGAACCTGCACCCCTTGCATTGGGAGGCAAAGTCTTAACCACTAGACCATGAGGGAGGTTCCTTTATTTGCTGATTTTTAAAGGACTATGTAAGTGTTCTGTGTTTTCATCTTTTTAAGTGGAAGATGATGATGGTGACAGCGACGACCACCCCCAGCTGAAGAAGGAGTCAGAACTGCCCTTTGTTCCCAACTATTTAGCCAACCCAGTCTTCCCTTTTATCTATACACCTGCATCAGAGGATTCAGCCCAGCTACAGAATGGGGGCCCCTCCACACCTCCTGCATCACCCCCTGCAGATGGCTCTCCTCCGTTGCTGCCCCCTGGGGAACCTCCCCTGCTTGGGCCCTTTCCACGGGACCACACCTCTTTGGCACTAGTTCAGAATGGGGATGTGTCTGCCCCCTCTGCTATACTTAGAACACCAGAAAGCACAAAACCGGGTCCTGTTTGTCAGCCACCAGTGAGTCAGACTCGATCCCTGTTCTCTACTGTCCCGTCCAAGCCACCAATGTCTCTGGAGCCTCAAAATGGGACATATGCAGGACCAGCGCCAGCATTCCAGCCATTTTTCTTCACTGGAGCATTTCCATTTAATATGCAAGGTAACTTCTCATCAGCAAGTAGCCTCTGCAAAAGGGCAAAGTTGTCTAGGGGTCTAGTTCTTTACTTCCTATTTTTTTGAGGAGTGGGGTTATGATTTATCTATTTTGAGTATTGTTCAGTTGCTAAGTCGTGTCCTACTCTTTGCGACCCCGTGGACTGCAGGGCTTCCATGTCCTTCACCATCTCTTGGAGTTTGCTCAAATTCATGTCCACTGAGTTGGTGATGGCATCCAACCGTCTCATCCTCTGTCACCCCCTTCACCTGCCCTCAGTCTTTCCCAAAATCAGGGTCTTTTCCAGTGAGTCAGCTCTTCACATCAGATGGCCAAAGTCTTAGAGCTTCAGCTTCAGCATCAGTCCTTCCAGTGAATATTCAGGACTGGTTTCCTTTAGGGTTTACTGGATTGATCTCCTTGCTGTCCAAGGGACTCTCAACAATCTTCTCCAGCACCACAATTCCAAAGTATCAATTCCAAAGTTGGACCCTTCTCTCTTATTATACAGTATATATGTATAATTAGAGAGTTGGGTCCAACTCTCACATCCATACATGACTACTGGAAAAGTGATGTCTCTGCTTTTTAATATGCTATCTAGGTTGGTCATAGCTTTTCTTCCAAGGAGCAGGCATCTTTTAATTTCATGGCTGCAGTCACTGCAGTGATTTTGGAGCCCAAGAAAATAAAATTTACCAGTTTTCTTTTTTCCCCATCTATTTGCCATGAAGTGATGGGACTGGATGCCATGATCGTTGTTTTTTGAATGTTGAGTTTTATTTTTTTTTCCTTTAAAAAAAAATTATTTGACTGTTCTTGGTGTTGTGGCATGCAGGGTCTTTAGTTTCGGCATGTAGGATCAAGTTTCCTGACCAGGGATCAAATCCAGGGCCCCTGCATTGGGAGTTTGGAGTCCTAGCCAGTGGACCACCAGGGAAGTTCTGAATGTTGAGTTGTTTTTATTTTGAATATTGAGTTTTAAGCCAGCCTTTTAACTCTCCTCTTTCACCTTCATCAAGAGGCTCTTTAGTTCCTCTTCACTTTCTGCTATTAGGGTGGTATCATCTGCATATCTGAGGTTATTGATATTTCTCCTGGCAATCTTGATTCCAGCTTGTGAGTCATCCAGCCCAGCATTTTGCATGATATACTCTGCTGCTAAGTCGCTTCAGTCGTGTCCGACTCTGTGCGACCTCAGACGGCAGCCCACCAGGCTCCGCCATCCCTGGGATTCTCCAGGCAAGAATACTGGAGTGGGTTGCCATTTCCTTCTCCAGTCCATTAAAGGGAAAAGTGAAAGTGAAGTTGCTCAGTCGTATCCGACTCTTAGCGACCCCATGGACTGTAGCCTACCAGGCTCCTCCGTCCATGGGATTTTCCAGGCAAGAGTACTGGAGTGGGGTGCCATTGCCTTCTCCGTTGATATACTCGACATAGAAGTTAAATAAGCAGGGTGACAATATAGAGCCTTGATGTACTCCTTTCCCAATTTGGAACCAGTCCATTGTTCCATGACTGTTCTGTTGCTTCTTGTCCTGCATACCGGTTTCTCAGGAGACAGGTAAGGTGGTCTCTTATTCCCATCTCTTGAAGAATTTTCTGTAGTTTATTGTGATTCACACAGTCAAAGGCTTTAGTCAGTGAAACAGAAGTAGATGTTTTTCTGGAATTCTCTTGCTTTTTCTGTGATACAGTGGAAGTTAGCAATTTGATCTCTGGTTCCTCTGCCTTTTCTAAATCCAGCTTGTACATCTGGAAGTTCTCAGTTCACATACTGTTGAAGCCTAGCTTGAAGGATTTTGAGTATTACCTTGCTAGCATGTGAAATAAGCACAATTGTACAGCAGTTTGAACATTCTTTGGCATTGCCATTCTTTGGGATTGGAATAAAAACTGACCTTTTCCAGTCCTATGGCCACTGCTGAGTTTTCCAAATTTGGTGGCATACTGAGTGCAGCACTTTCACAGCATCATCTTTTAGGATTTGAAATAGCTCAGCTGGAATTCCATCACCTTCCCTAGCTTTGTTTATAGTAATGCTCCTAAGGCTCACTTGACTTCGCATTCCAGTATGTCTGGCTCTAGGTGAGTGACCACACCATTGTGGTTATCCAGGTCATTAAGACCTTTTTTGTACAGTTCTGTGTATTTTTGCCTTCTCTTCTTAATCTCTTATGCCTCTGTTAGGTCCTTACTGTTTCTGTCCTTTATTGTGCTCATCTTTGCATGAAATGTTCCCTTGGTATCTCTGATTTTCTTAAGGAGATTTCTAGTCTTTCCCATCCTATTGTTTTCTTCTATTTCTTCGCATTATTCACTTAAGAAGGCTTTCTTATCTCTCCTTGTTATTCTTTGGAACTCTGTATTCAGTTGGGTATATCTTTTTCTTTCTCCTTTACTTTTCACTTCTCTTTCTTTGATCAGCTATTTGTAAGGCCTCCTCAGACAACCACTTTGCCTTCTTGTGTTTCTTTTTCTTGGGGATGGTTTTGGTCACTGCCTCCTGTACAATGTTACCAACCTCCATCCATAGTTCTTCAGGCACTCTATCAGATCTAATCCCTTGAATCTGTTTGTCACTTCTACTGTATAATAAGAGATTTGAGTCAGGTCATACCTGAATGGCCTAGTGGTTTTCCCTACTTAATTTAAGTCTGAATTTTACAATAAGGAGCTCATGATCTGAGCCAGTCAGCTCCAGGTCGGTTTTTTTAACTGTAAAGAGCTTCTCCATCTTCGGCTGCAATTTTGAGTATAATTACAACCTTACAGAAAAGTTGCAAGACTAGTAAAAGGAACTCTCTTTAATGAGATTTACAAATTATCTTTTGCCCCTTTACCCAGAACTATTTACATGTCCTTTTTTTCCCTCAGAACAAGGATGTGTGCTCAGTTGAGTCTGACACTTTGTGACCCTAGGAACTGAGCCCACCAGACTCCTCTGTCCATGGGGTTTTCCAGGCAGGAATACTGGAGTGGGTTGCCATTTCCCCCTCCAGTGGAGCTTCTCCACCCAGGGATCGAACCTGTATCTCCTCCGTCTCCTGCATTGGCAGGCAGATTCTTTACCAATGAGCCACTTGGGAAGCCCCAAGAACAAAGATAGTCTCTTACACAATCACAATACAACAATCAGATTTAGAAAATATAACTTTGAGGTAATACTATTCTTTAATCCACAGTTTGTATTTAAATTTTATCAGCTGTTTAGCAGTGTCTTTTGTAGCTATTTTTACTCCTTCCACTCCTGCCTGCTGTGTTAGTATTAGGCTGTCATGTTGGAATAATCTCCTTTAATCTGGAGCATTTCCTCAACCTTTAACTATCCTTTTGGCCTTCAGATTTTGAAGAGTCCAGGCCAGTTCTGTTGTAGAGTATGCTTTCATTTTTTCTCTGCTCTAATAAGCAGTAATCTATAAGGAAGGGCCTTCCCCTCTCCACCGTTTACAGCAGTATAAGTGCATAGATTATTATTTATTGGATTATAATTCATTAGTATCCTTATTTTGATGTTCAAATTATGCCAGACTGATCCAGAGGGAGCCCCTTGGAGCTAGTTCTTGTGTCTCTTGGACATCTTCATCATTCTTAGCTCATTTCCTTACTTTGTGGTGCAGCAAGATGTTTCAGGCTCCCTAGTGCAACTTCCCTGCCCCAGCCTTGGAATCAGCCATTTCTCCAAGGAGCCCTGGTTTTTCTTGGTGCAGAATGGTATTCAGAAACCAAAATGTGAACACTAGATGTGCTCATTGCTACTAGTGTATCATTTCTTCTAAGCTCATTCAGAGGACAGAATTAGAAAAGAAAGAAAAAAGCAAGCAAACAATAAACAATTGAACAATGAAAGATTCACCAGGAAGACTTATTTATAAACTAAACATTTATGTACATAGTAACATAACTTCAAAGAATTCTGAGTTCTCATTTAATTGTTACAACAGACTCCTAAAATGAGCATTATTTTGTACATTTTATTTTTATTTACTTATTTTGGCTGTGCCACATGACTTGTGGGATCTTAGTTCCCCGACCAAGGATTGGCCCTAGGCCTTGGCAGTGAGAGCGATGAGTCCTAATCGCTGGGCCACCAGAGAATCCCATTAGTACATTTTAGAAATGGAGAAAGTTAGACACAAAGAGATAGGTAATTTTTCCAGTTACACATCTAGTACAGGATAGATCGGGGATATACCCATTCATACCACAGTCATTCAAGGTTCAAAAGGTCACAAAAAAAGTTGAAAGCAGCTCCCACAATTTATCACAAAAGCAACAAACTCTCCATTGATATTTTAGATGAAAAGTAGAAAATGAACATGGAGAAGGCAATGGCACCCCACTCCAGTACTCTTGCCTGGAAAATCCCATGGATGGAGGAGCCTGGTAGGCTGCAGTCCATGGGGTCGCTGAGAGTCGGACATGACTGAGCGACTTCACTTTCACGCGTTGGAGAAGGAAATGGCAACCCACTCCAGTGTTCTTGCCTGGAGAATCCCAGGGACGGAGGAGCCTGGTGGGCTTCCGTCTATGGGGTCGCACAGAGTCGGCCACGACTGAAGCGACTTAGCAGCAGTAGCAGCAGCAGAAAATGAACATATACTTCCTGGATATCAAGCTGCACACTAGCCTGAGAGGATTAGTGAAATAAAAAGGCAAGCAAACAAACACACATATTTACTTTTTTTATATTGCTATATCTACTTATAATTTAAAATATTAAAAACTCTATGTTATACCTCCAATTCTAGTCAGACACCATAGGGTATAGTCTAGTCTTACCTTTCTTTTTCCATATAAGTAATTCCCTTTTCTCTGTTTTGAGGACCTGTCACTCTAGGTACTGATAACAGTGGCCCAGGGATGCCATATAAAGAGCAAAGCAGAACTACCAAAAGCACATATATGCTTAGCTTGAGCCTTCTTTGCAGCCAGGCTCAGAATTTAGGGGCAGACTATTTAGATCCCAGACCCACAAATAATGATCTTTGTTTACTCCCAAAGCCAAGATTCTTCCCTTATTAAAGTAAGGCATTTAAATCATAGTTAGTCTTCATTTTTATTAGTAGCTTATCTTTTTGCTCTTGTACTGTGTTTATTGCAAGGATTTTCACATCTCATAAATATCTTTAGATCCACAATTGTTAAATCTTTGTAGCGTGAGTCTTATACCATATCTTTCCCATGCCTTCTTTTCTCTTCTCTTCCCCATGCCTTCTTTTCTCTTCTCTTCCCTATACCCTGCTTATGTGTAGTTGGATACCCAAACCCATTCTCAAGCCTCTACCTGCTTAGCTCCAGTAGCAGAAGTAAATTATCCTTCTGTACAGTTGGGATGGTTGTCCACGATCTCATTCTGCTGCCCATTTACTTTATGAACCACAGTGTTAGATACAGGGAGGACAATGCAGGCAGCTGCGCCAGCAGAGCCGGAATTGAGCCTGAGCAAACTGTACTGATTGTGCTTGGTTTTCTTGTTGGGTGGCATAGGTCTTCAGCATGGGGCATGATTAACAGTAACCATCTTCTGAAAAAGATCTTAAATTGCATCAGCTAACTATGCCAGAATGATTCATTAACACTTCTTCCCCTTTTCCCTAGAGCTGGTACTCAAGGTGAGGATTCAGAACCCATCTCTTAGAGAAAATGATTTCATTGAAATTGAACTGGACCGACAGGAGCTCACCTACCAAGAGCTGCTCAGAGTGAGTTGCTGTGAGCTGGGTGTTAATCCTGATCAAGTGGAGAAGATCAGAAAGTTACCCAATACTCTGGTAAGAAAGGTAAGAAAGGCCTGTTATGTGGTTGATTTTTCCATTTGGAAAATACGTGCCTTCCTCTTTGGGTATGTGAGTCATAGTTAAAGAAATAAGAATAGAAAAAGAGCAAAGGGTGGTCTTCCATTGAGCTTGCTTTCCTCTACTGGGCCTATAGAGATCTGGCATTTATAAAAGTTGTAGGATACCAGAGAAAATGTTCTGAATTACCATTCACCTATTTTAGTTGGTACCATGTACCAACTTTTAGTTGTTTCTCTGTAGTGATCTGTAAGGATTACTTTAGTGTACTATCAGATGTGCCTTGTGTTTTATAACATAAGAACCAGGCTAATTACAGGGTACATCTATATAGGTACATGTGTGATCCTCCCAACATCTCGGTTCCCTGAATGTCAGGCTTCTGGCTTCTCAGGGCACCTGTGGAAAACACCCCGCAGTACTCTTCTTCATGGTGTGCTCATCTTGGAGCAACAGCTGCTATTAAGAGCTTCTACATTTTAACCCAGTTCATGCTCCTGGGGATTTTCCTACACTATCACTGGTTTCAACACAGAACACCAGAACCATAGAGACAAGTGGCTCCTCTTAATCTATTTAACCTATTTTTGTTTCAGGACAAAGATGTCGCTCGACTCCAAGATTTTCAAGAGCTGGAACTGGTTTTAATGATAAGTGAAAATAATTTTCTGTTCAGAAATGCTGCATCCACACTGACTGAAAGGCCTTGCTACAATAGGAGAGCTTCAAAACTGACTTACTAATGCAGCAGGAACTTTTATTACTGAGTATTGTGACAGTGTGCATCACCTCTGGGCCAAGGACAAGCCATTGATCTAAATGCCTTGGACGCCCAAGGAGGGCCCCTGATGCCACTTCGTAGTATACACTAACATCATTCTGCCAAGGTAGGAAGCCCCTGACCCCCAAGCAGCGGTGCCACTCTTCCAAGCCTCTTGGTGCACAATAAACCTGTTGCTCGAAGCTGTGAACAGCTGAGAAGTGGCCTGGAGAGGCAGAAGCCGACGGTTCTATACCCAGTGTGTTTTCTGTGTATGTAAGAGAGTTGTCTAGGCAGAAGCTGAGAGAGAGCAGAGCCTGTTTGCATCCAGTCCTGTTGACAGTGCACCTGAAGGGCCAGGACACACTTCTCTTGGTGTTGCATGTTCACAACTCTGCTGAAATGTGAACTGACTAGAGGGGAAAACGGGAAAGCACAGGTACTGGACACAGGAATTTTGGTGTGACTTGTGGCTGTGAGGTTTCACATAACATAAATGTTACTCAGGTTAAAAGTATTTAAGAATACAGTTACCTAATGTAAATATGCTGTTAACCAAAAGAGCTTCCCCTCCCCCCACCTTTTCCATTGTAAACACATGACTTTCCGTCTCTAGCCATTGCTTGTAGTCATCTCTGCATTAACTCCCCTTTGTGGTCACTAGAGGGCTCTCTGACGCTTTCTGAAAGAGCAGCGGCTATTTTTCTTTTTCTAAACTGAAGCAATTCCTGTCTTCGCGTTTCTGTTTAATTTCACTGAAAGAGACGAGCACAAACATTGCTGGTCCATGTTCTCCACTTTCATTTTCCACTAGAAATGAAAAGCAATTTTCCAGACAGAATCTGTTGCTATTTTAAAGGTTATTGTGGGAAACTGAACTAAAGGAGTTAGCATCTTTATTTTTGTATCAAAGATAAAGATTATTTTGAAATTATTAAGATTTTTACACAACTCCGAAATCTGTTGCTTTTGTAAACAAGTTGTTTAATCTTAGGGATCCCCCACAGCCACCACTAACCTACTTAACAAAGTCAATGTGAGTCTACCAGGCTTTGTTCTGGAAACAAACACCTGATTAAACTCGAGCATGGCATAAGAATTTTTGTAAAGAATGCATTTAAGGGTTCTTTTCCTTCCCTTCACTGTCATTAATGTTAAAAAGAAAAGCCACTGTCTTGTTGAACTAAATAGCTTAACTTTAGAAATAAGAATGAGCACACTTAGACAAACAGGAGAGCAGGGGTTTGAAGCCAGCTGTTGAAGAGCATCCCTGCTGTCTTAAGAAGCTTTCTCCCCACAGTGCCTATAGTTTCCAAAGAAACTTAACTTCCTAACTGGGTTAATTTTATTGGAACACTACCATTGAGAGAGAAGGTGCAGAAGATGTCAGTGGAAGAGAGTGTTGTGCTAAGATAATGGCCTCCTGCTGCTGCCTAAATGCTGAGCTGAGGTTGAGGTCTTTTCAAGGCCAACTTTGTGACCTGGAGTCACTCTGTTCAGTGACTTAATTGTAATACAGTAATTACTGATAGTGAGTTACTCACTTTATGCAGTGTTTGTCTAGCAGAGTAAAGGTTACTTATTACTCCCTTTCTCTGAAATACTTTAAAGAAGAAACTTCCCTTCTGTTTCAACTAGGCAGAAGCTAGAAATACTAACCTTTTTTTCTCTATACCTTTGAAAAAAGTTACAATTTACTGATACAATTAAGGCTAGTTTTATCTTGGGACAAATAAATTCAGTATTAATTCATGTGTCTAAATCACTGGGGTTAGTACACTTCCAGCCATCTAGATCAATTAGGGATTCTCAGAAGCCGTGGAGGTCCCTGGCTGGGAGGTGGCCTACAGAGGAGTAGCCCCAGGGCATTTCCTGGGCTTAGAAACGGAGGCTGAGGAAGTTACAAGTGAGAGTTGGGCCCTGCACTGCATCTTTCTTATAATGTCCTCTGTGGTCAACTGACTCTTGAGTATGGCAGTGGAATTAGACTGCACAGTTGCTGGTAGGTGAGTTTAAAGTCTTAATCTATGCATTCAGAGAAATATTTTTATATGTTTTGTGTAATTTATAACAAGGATTTTTTTTTAGCTTTGTTAATTGTGAATTCGCCCCGCCTCCTCTACTGCATATTTAAAGCATGTGTTCACACTGTGTGTAAATATTCACTTTGTGCACTGCTGACTGTTCAAGCATAACAAGTATTATTAAAATTAAATATTAACTGACTAAGCCCCTATTCTTTAACTTTGTCCTCCTAAACAGCTCTGTACTTCTAATCATAGAGGGTTCAAATTGTTGAACAGTTTCAGGGACAAAACCCTCTGGCGGAAGAACAGAAGGAACTGGTCCTCACCTGAGCCGCCTCCATCCTGCTGCCGTGGTGGCGCTTAAGTCTGTTAGTGGCACCGAAGACAGATATTTCGTGTGGTGTCTTTCCTCTAAGTTCACAGCAGTCAGCTTCATTTCCCCAGAGTAGCTGAGCTTGCTAGATGGAGGTCATCCTCTATTAACCACATTTTTTGATTATCCTGTTTCCTTTATACAACTGAGTCTCTCCTTTGGGCTGTCAGCACCTGTCAGGGTCTCAGTGAGCTCAGAGGCAAACTTCCAAGACTGGAGAGGAAATACAGCCTTACACTTTCAGATCTTTAGCTGAGAATGATACCGAATGAATCTGCATTTCTGTTGGTTTGGGGCAGCTAGAGCCTCACAAAGCGTACGTCATGCCAAATTGGCCTGATAAATCAGGAAGCATAGCAGAGACCTTTTCTTAGCTTCAAGGAGAAGCAGAATAATTTGGGCCTTGGTGGTTTTATACTTGCTTTATCACAAGGATGGAAGTCTTCCTCTGTACACTCATAAACATCCTGGGCAGAAACGGCCAGCCCCAAAAATGTGATTAACCTTTAACAAATAGTCCTGCGGCACAGGCTGGCCCAACGCATATAGAAAAATCAGATCAAAGGAGCCATCTCCACACCTACTGCAAACCATTTAGGATGGAGGGAAAAAAAACATCATCCATAACCAGTCACATTATACCAAGAATAAAGGTTGAAGAAATGAAAGAGGAGACCAGAAAACTTGAAGGCTGCGTGCCAGGTAAATTCTGACCTGCAGAAAAATAAACATTTCATTGGCTTGTTCAAAAAAGCAAGTTACCCCCTCATCTCATTTACCAGCCTGGGACGTTCAAAACAGGGGGTAGGCCCTGGGCTGCTCTGTGCTCCCACAGTCAGCTTCAGCCAGCGTGAGGAAGGTAAATGACTTGGAGACCTCATGGGTTATGGGGACCTGTCTGGAACAGAATGCTAAAGGGGCAAGGAAATAAAGTGCCATGCACGTCTCATCTCCTAGAGAAGCAGGTGTGGTGGTCTGAGGGATGACATAAATGTGGAGGTGTTCACAGCAGCTTTCTCAAGAGGCCTCAGGTCAGATATCAGGGGCTTTATTTCTCACCTTTTTACAGCCTCTGCACAGCAGAACAGGAACTACTGGCAATTACCCAGTGAGTTTTGGCCGTGAAGATAGTATTTCCAGCCAAAAGCTCTTGGGTCTGAAGTTTTCAGATAATTCCAGCCATGTAGATGTGTATAAAGGCTACCTCTGTGTCTCCCTCCTTCCTCTCCACCTCCTCTAAAGGTCCTAGCCCCTAGACCTTGTGAACAGAGAGAAAGGCTACATTGGAGTGTATGTATTGTTAACACATAGCTTTATTTCATCAGTGCTCCATTTTTAATGGATTCAGGCCAGGACCCCAGAGTATTGGACTCAGTTCTTAGGGATGGCCTGACTTGGCAGTCTTCTGTTCGAAGAGGAGAAAGCTTGATTAAAAAAAAAAACAAAACCAAAAACACTTCAGATTAGAAAATATGAAAATTCATGGGGGTAGGGAGGTCATCCCTTGAAATGATTATAAGCAGTACAGTGTGGAAATAACGCCACATTGGGAATCAGGCGACTCAGGGACTAGTCTGGGCTCTGCTTCATATTAGCAATGACCTTGGGCATGTCACTCACCTCTGGGCCCTCACTCCCCCCCCCCCGACGCACTTAGCATGGTTATCCTACAAGGAACCTGGCAGGGACAAAAACCTAACAAATGTTCCCAATGTTTGCCATCAAGTCCATTCTGTAGACATATTTGGTGTCCTTTCCATTCGTGATGAAAACTAAGAATGTCCAGGAAGAAAGACCAGGAATATATTTTAGGCAAGTCCAGCATCTCTGGCCATCCCATAGAAGATGCCTCTGGCTGCAATGAGGTTGGTTGGAGAATCAAATTCAGCTATCATCCCTTTGTCCAGGACCAGGACCCTAGCCAAAGAAAAGAAGTGGTCAGGTCTCCATCAGCCCAGATCTGGCTTCATGGTCCAACCCTGCCCTTCTGAGTACATCTCAGACCCCTCAGTGACATGCCAACCCTTCCACTTCAGTCAACCCATCCAACACAAGCACTATGCCACACGTGCACACTTGCAAGACTGGTTATTTTAGCCACTCCATTTGCTGTTCTGGCAGATGAGGCAGTATCCGGGATCAAACACAAGGTCCTATTCATCTCTGCTAGTCAAGGCTCGGAAAACCTTCCTTAATGAGCCCTTCCCCTCACCAGAGTCACAGGACTGTGCGCAGGGAGCCGCGGGCCTGTATGCATCCATCTGCTTTGTGCCAACTCACAAAGGCACACAGCGGGAAACGGCTGCAGTGAAGCCTGACGCTGGAATCTGGCTACAAATCTGGTTGCTGCTGATGGGTGGATCTCCCCCCGCCCACACATACATAGTCAAGCCTTGGCCTGGGCTTAGAATCTCTTGCCAACTAAACACAGGGTGCACCTAGTGCAGAGCTGACAAGCTGGCTCCTAGGGTGAGGTGGGAGCAGAAAGGGCTCCCCCAAGTCCTAGGAGATGCTCCCCAGTAGGAGGGCCTGGACTGCATGCACTCAGTTACCCACCTGTGAGGCTCCTGGAAGAGCCCCTTGGGAAGAGGTGTGTCTGTGAACATCACTGTCTAGCCACTGCCCAAACTGAAGTCTAGGAGACTGCCCACATCGCTTCAGTGGCTTCCCTTTGCTCTTGGGGTAAGTACTAAATGCTTTCCTATGGTCCTCAAAGTGCAGCAAAGTGAGGCCTATCTTTCTTCCCCTCCTCTTGGTTCTTCTGCTCCTTCTCCCTTTCTACTCATGTACCCTCTTACCTCTGGGCCTTTGCATGTGCTACAGCCTTTTCCTGAGATTTCCAGCTCCCTCCCTATCACATCTCCTCACAACCCAACTTTTACTTGTCCTTTAGGGCTTGGCTGATGCTCTAAAGGATGAGAATTCAAGCCTGGGCCTGAGCTTAGAATCTCTTGCCAACTAAACACAGGGTGCACTTAGTGCAGGGCCGACAAGCTGGCTCCCAGGGTGAGGTGGAAGCAGAATTCTAAGCCCAGGCCCTTGGCTCCTTCGCTGCCTATATGGATTGGCTCCTCTGCCTACACATGTGGACCCTTGCTTCCTTCCTGCAGGCTCTAGTTACAGTAGCGTGATTATTTCATTAATTTCTGCCTGATCCACTCAAATGACTGAACTCCCAACCCCCAAGGTCAATTTGAGTTTTTGCCCCTCAGGGCTGCTGGTGAAAACCATTTTCAGTTAGGCCTGGGAAGAGATCCTGTCCGTCTGGCCTTTTCCCTTCTGTGGACCTGGGGCTCAAGCCTTCCTACCCACCCTTCTCCCAGTGGAGAGTGGGGATATGGTGGGGATGGAACAGACAGTAGCATCAGGCATTCTCAGCTTGGTTTCCAAGCCCCTGGGACCTGTATGGGGATTCTTTTGAGAGAGGGACAAGGTCTGCCCATTGCCCTGTCCATGTGTTTCCCCACCTCCGCACACCCTGCAGGTCTTTGTTTTGTGAATGAAACCTTGTTGAGGTACTCCCACCATACTACCTCAGCATAGATTCTGCAGCCTCCTGCCTCTTCCTCACTTGGAGCTCCTGTGTCTCCAAGGGAGCTAGCCTGGCAGTCCTGTACCAGCTCACTTCCATCAGGCTTCGGAGTCACCCCACCCCTACCCTGTCCTCCAGTGCCACACCTTGACATTAGGCACAAAGAGAGGATAGGTCACGTTTTTTCCTTTTGGCTGAATGAGCTGACTCCCCAAGGAAGCTGTAAGATACCAAGAGCAAGGCTTCTCCCCTAATTCTTTGAGAAGCTGGTTCTAGGGAGAATTACAACAAGGGGTTAGGGAGGAAATGAACCTATTCTAGGATCACCTGCACTTTTAATACTTTATTTCACTGATTACTTACAATAACCTCAAGAGACAGAGTTTCATGAAGGTTTTGCAAATTGCCCACGGTCACACAGAAGCAGAGGCAGGCTTGGGACTCGGCCTTCTGCTTTCCCACAACAAAGCATCTATTCTGCCTGATGGTGTGTCTGGCTCACTGAGGCAGGGACCCAAGCACTGTATACCTTGTCTCAGTGGCTTCCTGGTCTATATGCCCACAGGGTGGGAATGAGAAGCAAATGAAGCCATGGGCAAGATGCTCAGGAAATGACAGGATTTGGCACGAAGGATCCAGTTCCCCTCACCTCAGCATTAAGGACTGAGATGAACCGTGTCTCAGGAGCCCCAACATGCCCATTCCCAACATTTTGGTAACTCCAAAGTGTCCCTTGTGTCTCAGAAATCATCACTGTGCACCCAGGGCCCAGGTAACCCATGCTGTTATCCCCCTTCCATACAATAGATAATCCCATAAGGCTCCCATATCCACACATCCAGATGATCTGCCTGTCCCTTCACCAGGAGACCCAACCAGGCCCCTCCCTGCTTGGGTTCCAGCGCCCCACCTGGTGTAGTCCATGATGGTGTTGAGCCTGTGTGCGATGGTCAGCACTGTGCAGGTCTCAAACTGGGTGCGGATGGTGGCCTGGATGAGGTCGTCAGTCTCCAGGTCAACGGCGGCTGTGGCCTCATCTAAAACCAGGATTCGGCTCTTGCGAAGCAGGGCTCTGGCCAGGCACACGAGCTGCCGCTGGCCCACACTGGGAATAGGGAAAGCAAGGAAGTCTCCAGCTGGGTGCCCCCAACCTGCCCCCTAGGCTTTACTCCTCAAGCTGTTTCTGTCTCCACTCCTGTTCATTAGCCTAGGGCTGGCTCTCTGTCTAACCTCTCCCATTTCTGCCTTAGCCCAGTACTCCTGGAACATAGAGTTGAGGTCTGGACACCACCCGGATAATGAGGGGCCTTGGGGTAGAGCCAGTACTTAACATTGTGAAATCCCCAGTCTATCTCTGGCACCCCCGGCTTCCTCTTTCTGTGCTTTCTTCCCTATTCTCACTCTTTAGCTAGTGTCACCGTGTTTCTCTGTTTCACCCTATTAGTCATTTACACCTTAGTAATAAAACACTTAAATGACTCCTCCTGGATATTTGCATACCTCATGCTATCTTGCTGAGCCTAATGTCACACAATTCAGCCATCTCCTGCCCCCATAGGGAATACAGATCAGGGCTCTATTGTGGGAACTCGGAAGGGGCAGGGCAGAGGAGGATCTGGGGGGCTCCCCATGTCTGGTCACTGGAGAGGTGGAGGAGGGGTGGAATGCATACCTTCAACCCCTGCCTTGGAAACCAGAGCTCATGAACAAAGCAAGGCTGTGTTCCCAACCACAGAGGCTACAGCACCCCCACACCCAAGGACAAATACCTCAGCCCTTCCCAAAGAGGTGAGTCACTCCAGCCCGAGTGAAGACCAGGCTCTCTTTCAGCCCATTCCCGCAACTAATGAAGGTTTTGGCAGCAGAATGAGCTGCCAGATAGAACTCAGGGCTGATTTATGGTGGGACTGGCACAGGATACAGGTTATACTTAAAGAGACTACAAGCTCAGGGAGGGAGGAGGGGAGTGGATTTCTGTCTCAGGTCCTGGTTGATGTGGGGATGGAGGGGATGATCTGGTGAGAGGTGCTGATGGCAAACAGGGATCGGAGAATGGACCAAAGAACAGCTATGGGGCACAGGGTCTGGTAGCCTAAGCTTGTCTGCCAGCCACCCTCAATGTGGTTGTGTAAGTGAGATACAGGGACTGGACACATTCACTTACAGGGCTGACTGCGGAGGCGGGGGCATCCCACGAGTGGCTATGATGCAGCAAGGAAAGGCTTGGGGCAAAAAATCCCACTTCCCTGAGTCCTGGCCCCTTGTTAGCTAAGTGGCTTTAGGCAAATAATTTTTACACTTTGGAGCCTCATTTCTAGCCCACAAGACTGCAGTAAAGATTAAAGGAGCTAGTGGAGGCCAAAGTGCCTTGAACACTATTAAGTTTTTCCAGTAGTCATGTATGGATGTGAGAGTTGGACTATAAAGAAAGCTGAGTGCCAAAGAATTGATGGTTTTGAACTGTAGTGTTGGAGAAGACTCTTGAGAGTCCCTTGGACTGCAAGGAGATCAAACTAGTCATCCTAAAGGAGATCAGTCCTAGGCGTTCATTGGAAGGACTGATGTTGAAGCTGACACTCCAATACTTTGGCCACCTGATGCGAAAAGCTGACTCATTTGAAAAGACCTTGATGCTGGGAAAGATTGAAGGCAGGAGGAGAAGGGGACGACAGAAGAGATGGTTGGATGGCATCACCGACTCAATGGACATGAGTTTGAGTAAACTCCGGGAGTTGGTGATAGACAGGGAGGCCTGGTGTGCTACAGTCCATGGGGTCACAAAGAGTTGGACACGACTGAGAGATTGAACTGAACTGAACTGAAATGTACAAGTTTTTGTTTTTGTTTTGTCTGGAGAGAGTCCAGTCTGTAGGTATGGACTGAGTAGAATAATAAGAATAGCTAAATTTCTCAGGAGTGTATCCGGTCTAAGTGCTTTCCATTTCATCACAAAACCCATAAAACCGCCCTGTCCAAATGATGGCCACTAGCCACACGTGACTGTGGACTACCTGAAATGTGGCAAATCTGAACTGAGATGTGCTGTAAGTGTAAAAATACACACAGGATTTTACACTTAATATGAAAAAATGCAAGATATCCATAATAGCTTTTATACCAGTTACATGTTGAAGTGATAATATTTTAGATATATTAGGCTAAATAAAATACACGATTCCAAAATTTATTTCATCTGTTTCTTTTTTCGATGTGGCTATTAGGCGGCATGGTGCTAAAAGGAATGGAACTGTTATTATCCCATACTCCTTTTAGAGTTAAGAAAAAGAAGGCACAGAGAGGTTAAGCAACTTGCCCCAAATCACACAGCTAACACAGGTACATGAATCTCAAGCTTTTAGACTCAGTAAGAAGTGACTCTGACTCTCTCTGATATATGACCCAGTGGCTGGGGATAGAAAATCTGAGGCTATAAGGAGGCAAAGAAAGGCCTGGAGAGCTCACTTTGCCCACTTCTAAACCAGAGACAAAATTGCATCCAACTCGGAAAAAATAAAAGATTTCTCTAAAGTTCTACATGTTCCCTCTTGTCTTCTCAACAGGTTCGGTCCACAACCCCCTCATCAGGCCAAGCATAGCATTGACAACCTCACAAGAGAAGACTGATTGGGGCCTTGGAATCTCCCAGACCTAATTCAAATCCCAGGCATGTCTTCTCCCAGCTGTGTGCCTTTGGCCCTAGCTCAGTTTCACTGGGGCTTGTGTGAGGAGTCAGTGAGAAGCCTGGCACACAGAATATGCTCAATACAATAGAGTGCCCCCTGAGTTCAAATCACTAGGCCATTCAAATATGACCTAAGTCAAATCCCTTATGATTATTCAGTGGAAGTGGCAAATAGAGTCAAGGGATTAGATCTGGTAGACAGAATGCCTGAAGAACTATGGATGGACGTTAGTACATTGTACAGGAGGCAATGACCAAAACCATCCCCAAGAAAAAGAAACACAAAAAAGGCAAAGTGGTTGTCTGAGGAGGCCGTACAAATAGCTGAGAAAAGAAGTGAAAGGCGAAGGAGAGAGGGAAAGATACACCCTCTCTCACTCACCTAGGGCCAGACATCCTGGAGTGTGAAGTCAAGTGGGCCTTAGGAAGCATTACTACAAACAAAGCTCGTGGAGGTGATGGAATTCCAGCTGAGCTATTTCAAATCCTAAAAGATGATGCTGTGGAAGTGCTGCACTCAACATGCCAGCAAATTTGGAAAACTCAGCAGTGGCCACGGGACTGGAAAAGGTGTTCTCATTCCAATCCCAAAGAAGGGCAATGCCAAAGAATGTTCAAACTACGGTACAGTTGCATTCATTTCACATGCTAGCAAAGTAATGCTCAAAATCCTTCAAGCTAGGCTTCAATAGTATATGAACTGAGAAATTCCAGATGTACAAGCTGGATTTAGAAAAGGCAGAGGAACCAGAGATCAAATTGCCAACATTGGTTGGGTCATAGAAAATGCAAGGGGTTTCCAAAAAAAAATCTACTTCTGCTTCATTGACAATGCTAAAGCCTTTAACTGTGTGGATCACAACAAACTGTGGAAAATTCTTAAAGAGATGGGAATACCAGACCACCTTACCTGTCTCTTGAGAAACCTGTATGCAGGACAAGAAGCAACAGAACCGGTCATGGAACAATGGAATGGTTCCAAGTTGGGAAAGAATTATGTCAAGACTGTATATTGTCACCCTGCTTATTTAATTTATATGTAGATTACATCATGCAAAATGCTGGGCTGGATGACTCACAAGCTGGAATCAAGATTGCCGGGAGAAATACCAACAACCTCAGATATGCATGTGTACCACTCTAATGGCATAAAGTGAAGAAGAACTAAAGAGCCTCTTGTTGAAGGTGAAAGAGGAGAATGAAAAGTCTGGCTTAAAATTCAACATTCAAAAAATGAAGATCATGGCATCCAGTTCCATCACTTCATGGCAGATGGATGGGGAAAAAATGGAAATAGTAGCAGATTTTATTTTCTTGGGCTCCAAAATCACTGTAGACAGTGACTGCAGCCAAGAAATTAAAAGATGCTTGTTCTTTGGAAGAAAAGCTATGACAAACCTTGACAGCAATTAAAAAGCAGAGACATCACTTTGCTGACAAAGGTCCATATAATCCAACTATGGTTTTTCCAGTAGTCATATACAGATGTGAGACTTGTACCCTAGATAAGGCTGAGTGCCGAAGAATTGATACTTTGGAATCCTGGTGCTGGAAAAGACTCGAGTCCTTTGGACAGCAAAGAGACCAAACCAGTTAATCCTAAAGGAAATCAACCCTGAATAGTCACTGGAAGGACTGGTGGTGAAGCTGAAGCTCCAATACTTTGGCCACCTGATGTGAAGAGCCAACTTTCTGGAAAAGACGCTGATGCTGGGAAAGACTGAGGGCAGGAAGAGAAGGGGGTAACAGAGGATCAGACGGCTGGATGGCATCACCGACTCAATGGACATGAATTTGATAGTGAAGGACAGGAAGCCTTGTGTGCTGCAGTCCGTGGGGTTGCAAAGAGTCCGACACAATTTAGTGACTGAATAACAACAAGATGGGAGTGGGAGGGCAGGAGAGGGCTCGCCTGGGTGTCATTTGATGCTAGATCCTCTAGTGCAGCAGAGTGCTATTCCTGACCCACCCACTCCCAGCTGTTACCTGAGATTCTCCCCACCCTCGGAGCACTGGAAGTCCAGGCCTGCAGGCTGGGAGCTCACAAATGTGTGCAGGTGGGACAGCTCCAAAGCTTGCCACATGTCTTCCTCTGAGTAACAGCCAAAGGGGTCCAGGTTCATGCGCAGGGTCCCCGAGAACAAGATGGGGTCCTGGGGACAAAGCAAGTCCTCAGAGGGAGGCAGCGCAGGCCCCATAGGGAGCCATGGGCCCCGAGGCCAGGGAACAAGAAAGGGATTGAGGTGGTGACATTTCCACTGTGTCCCCAACCCTCCAGGAGGGAGGCAATGGCCAAGGAGATAGAAAAATGCCTGTGGGGACGTGATAAACCTCAGCTTTGCTAACCCAAAGTCCTCTGCTAAAGTAGGAACCTTGAGCCGCTAATCTGACTCCAAAGTGTCCAGTCAGCAGAAAAATACTCCAGAGAAGCCAGAAAAAGTGAAATGTAATTCAGAGCTGTGAAACTAGGAGAGCAGGATAGAACACCTCTGGGGTGGGCCCTATGGAAGAGTCTGTGGTTCTGTTGGTCTAGGAAGTCAGAGGACAGGGTGGTATTGAGCAGGACACATCTGTCCCTTCCAGACCCATGACAGGTGGTCACTCTGTGGCTCTGCCCCTGCTGTCCTGCTCCCCAGCTTCCCAGATAGAGGTCCCAGTCTTGAACCTCAAGCTGCAGGACAAGCGTGGGGCCTGCCACCAGGGCCACTGGTCATTGTGGCCAGACCAAGACAGGCTGGTACCTGGGGGATGATGGTCAGCTTAGAACGCAGGTCATGGAGCCCGATGTCGGCCACATTGAGGCCGTCGATGTAGATTTCGCCCTCAGCCGCCTCCAGGATGCGGAACAGGCAGAGAGTCATGGAGGATTTGCCAGCCCCAGTGCGGCCCACGATCCCCACCTGGAGGGGGTAGGGGGCTGTGAGGCAGAGGCTGGGGAATTGGTGGGTCTGTCTCCAGGACTCCCCTGGGAAGCTAAGCAGACCTCTAGGCTGGGTACCTGTCATCCCACAGACCCATATTCCCCAGGCACAAACCCGCCCCACACGCACCTTCTCACCACCATGCACTCGCAGACTCAGGTCCTTCAACACCAGCTCCAGGCCTGGCCGGTAGCGCACGGAATAATTTCGAAATTCCACCTCACCCTTCAGTGGCCAGCCTGCTGGAGGGCGGCTGCTCTCCACCACCCAGGGGGCCTGGCCACAAGGGGAAGACAGGTTCTGCATCAGGGGGACATCTCTTCCCCAGCCTGGCCCTCTTCCATCTTCAGTCTGCCTCTCTTCCCAGGCCCCTGCTATGCTCACCCACCAGGGACCCAGGCGGGGAGCCCCTGGCGCTTATGTGGCCCAGGCTTGTGGTTCAATGACTCTATCCATCTGACATTATTCTCCACAGAACTTTGCCCTCCTCTACTCCCCTCATGCCCAAGATCCCTTAAGTAGCCCCTTCCACTGCCCCCACTCCCTCTTTCACCATTCTTTATTATTGAGTGGCTACTCCATGACAGGTGGTGGGGTAGCAATTAAACTAGACAAAGTCCTTGTCCCCATGAGGCTTACATCCTAATCTAAGGAGGCATACAATTGACAAATAAGTAAGTCTATATAATGTCAGATGGTGATGAGTATGGAGAAGTGCCTGGTGTTCCTGTTCTGTACAGGGTGGTCAGGGAAGGCTTCCTGGAGGAGGTGATATTTAAATAAAGACCTGAAGGAAGTAAAGGAACAAGACAAGTAGATATCTGGGGGAAGGGCATGCCAGGCAGAGGAAACAGCAAGGACAAATACCTCCAGGTGTGCTCTGGAGCACAGTGACAAAGGTGAGAGGTAGGAGACAGGTAGTGGAAGACCCCACCATGTAGGGCTTTGCAGGGCATTGTAAAGACTGTTTTTGTTTGTTTGTTTGTTTTTACCTTGAGTAAGATGTAGGGCCACGTACAGAAGAATAAATGATTTGGTATGTTTTTAAGGGATCTCTCTGCTGCTATTTGGGGAGGCAGAGGGGAGGATGTTTTGAAATGGGGGAGTCAGAGTGTCAGCAATCAAAAACAAAGCAGCCAGTACAGATAATCTGCTCTCTTGGGGAGGTATCAAAATAATGGGTAGCAGGATTGGGGGCAGAATTTTTGA
Source organism: Giraffa tippelskirchi (assembly GCF_054371585.1). Taxonomy (NCBI): domain Eukaryota; kingdom Metazoa; phylum Chordata; class Mammalia; order Artiodactyla; family Giraffidae; genus Giraffa; species Giraffa tippelskirchi. The sequence continues at coordinate 26,455,982 of NC_137277.1, read as the reverse complement.
GGCTGTGGAGAAAGGATCATGTATGTAGACAGGGGAAATTGGAATGCTAGGCATGAAGAGAGAGAATTTGAAGATCCCAGAGAATGAGGGGAGGAGGGGGTGATAAGAGAAGCCTGGGGAAGACAGGAACAGATGGGGGCCCCAGGAGCAGGAGAGGCCAGGTTGGGAGGAACAGATGGGGTGGGGGCTCACTAGGGGCTGACATGGCAGGAGCTCAGGTCACAGAAACCATGAAGTGCCTTCAAGAAGCAGCGAGGGCTATTTTGTCCAAACACTGCCGAGATGTTGAACTAGAGAAGAACAGCAAAGCGTCCCTACCTCTGGAACCAAGGAAGTCACTGCTGAGTGCATTCAGTGGAGTGATAGGGCCAGAAACCAGGCTGCAGGAGGCAGACAAGCTACCAGGTGATGAGGCAGGGGGAGAGCACCTATTTTAAAGCTAGTTTCATGACAAAGGAGAGCAGAGAAATGGGATACAGGATACACAGGAAAGGGAGGGTTGGTTTGAGAGTCTAGAATGGAAGGTACAAGTGCATATTTTTGCATGTGGATGGGAATCATCCAACAGAGGGAGCAAGATGGATGATGTAGCATGTAATTAAGGAAGTGAAGTCCTTGGGTGGCCATGTGAACAAGTAGAGGGAGCGGACTTTGAAATGAGAAGGGACATTTCCTATTAAAAGAGGAAAAAGGTGAAGGGACACAGGCAGGTTTGAAAGTCTAGAGGCAGGAAGGCTGAGGGAGTTCACATCTCATAACCTACTTCCTCACTGAACTGTTAGGCAAGGTCCATGGCTGAGCAACAGGGAGTGGGAGCTTAAGGAAAGGGAATGGCCAAAGCAAATCTTTCTGAAACTGGAAACACATGCTTCTTGGAGAAGCAAGATGGGAATACCCAGCACTGGCGTGTGGTTATAAACTTGAAGTAAAATCAATGGTTTTCTCCAGCAACATTTTAGCAATTGAGTACCAGCATGTAGAAGGTAGACAGATGGGCTCAACTGGAGAGAGGATGACTGAGAGAGAAGGGCAAGGGAGTTGAGAGCATTGGCACTGGTGGAGCACAGAATCCAGGCTGGATGAACTCCTGCACTGAGGGACAGAGCCAGGTCACGGGACTGAGGGGTCCCACAGAGGACAAAGTACTATGACTGAGGAGGGCTTGGAACATGGGAGCTGTTATCTACTACATCAGGAATTGTCTTGTCCAACTCTGAATCCTCTACACCTCCTCACATAGACCTCTGGTTGACACTCATTAAGGGTTGAATGAAGAGCCACCTAAAGAGCTGGCCTAGGGGGGTGTAGGGATGGATGGTGGGCCATCAAGCACCCCTACCAGCTATTCTCAACTCTCCCTGCCACAGGCTGATTCCATACCCACCTCCATCTCCGTCTTGGAGTACTCCTTGACTCTCTCCACAGCCACAATATTAGACTCCAAGTCTGATATCGTTCGTATCATCCAGTTCAGAGCCATCGTCACCTAGCCAGAGGGACTGGGTCATAAATGGGGCAATCTGTACTCCCTTGACATGGCTATGGGAGGAGTTCAGACTCCTTGATTATGCTCCTATCCCAACTATGACCCAGGTGGCCCCAGGCAAACCCATAGCTATGCCATCTGGGGCTCTAATCACAACTACCTCAGGCAGTGACAATGGCCCCCCATCCCAGTGTTTCTCAAACTTTAACATGCACAAGAAAGATTTCCCAGGGAATCTTGTTAAAATGTAGCTTCTGATTCGGTAGGTTTGTGGTAGGACTCGAGAAGCTACATGTCTAACAAGCTCACAGATGATGCAACTGGTCCTCGGACCACGCTTCGTGAATCAAGAAGTCTTGATAGACACACACAAGCCAGAGCCCCAGGCCTATTGTATCAGAATCTACAGTTTAAGATCTCCAGGTGATTCATAGGCACACTGAATAGTTTGAGAAGACTGGCCTGTCTGGATAGTCCTTTATTTATCAAAACTCAAAGACTCGAGTCACCTGAGGCATAGCAAATATGATCTGCTTCACAAAAATTCCATTTGCAGTTGTTTAACCTCTTGAAAATATCAGCTGATATCAGGGTGACCTGCTCAGGCTCTAGTTACCTGTTCCAGGTACTTTCTCTGCAGGCTTGTGAAATAAGCTGTAGTCCAGCTCTCCATGTCCCTGCCCCAGGACCCCTGTCAGGGTTGATCTCTAGATCTTGTGCAGGCACAGGAAATTTCTATTTGTCTCTTGGGGCCAAGTTCCAAGGTCATTTCTCCAACACTCCCAGGTAGAGACCTCCTCTGGGCTCTCACCCTTTGTCCTTCCTCCACTAATATCTGCACACCCCAAGGTATCATCCCCTGCTGGTGGAAGTGACTCTCCATGCTTGACTGGGAGCTCACAGTTTGGGGGATCAAAATCTGTGGCTGGTCCCCATTTGGGTAGAGTGGGGCACCCAGGAGATGCTTATGAAACCTGTGTGACCTCTGCCCCAGGGGTGGCCCTACTCTGGGGCTGAGACCTCTGTGTACCTGTAGGGCGTAGGACACAGACAGGCCCACCAGTCCTGGGCTCAGGCTGCTTCTTCCAGTCACAGCGAAGAGTGCAGCAAAGAGCACAACACAGTTGCCCACGAACTCCACTCGGATCCCCAGCCACCTGTAGAGATCAGGCAAGGAGGAAATGGGGCAGATGCAGGAAGGGGGCTGTTTAGGGGAAAGGAGGGGCGTGGACCCAGAACACCAGGGTCTCTCCTGCAGAGACACTAGCGGAAACTCATGGAAGGAGCAGGGGCTGACAGAGTGGTTTCTGACCGATTGGAGGCAATGTAGGGGTAGCAGCTCTTCTGGTTGGTGTCCACCTTAGCATCACTGATGGTCTCGAAGTCCTGGATACGGCCATAGGCCCGGATGACACTGGAGCCAGTCACCGTCTCCGAAAAGTGGGAATAAATGGGCGAGCGGCTGACAGATTCCAGCCGCTTCAGCTGCCGTGATGTCGCCACATAGAAGCGCTGACCAAGGTTGGAGAAAGAACTTAGAGTCAGGACCCTGGAATCCCAGCTCAGTCCTGCGTGTCCTCTGGGCCCATCTGAGCCACCTCCCTGTCAGTCCCACTGCCCCATAAGACCTCACTCCCTGCCCTCGCCCAAAAGAACCCAAGACTTGGGATCCTGACAGGGCTCCATGAACTCCTCCCACTCTCTTCCCTCTGGTCAGCTCTGCTCAGTCTTTCAAGCCACTTTGTCCACAAAGCCTTTCCCGATTCCCTCTCAGCTCCTGACCCCTCACTCTGCAGGCCTGAATTATCGCACTGACTTTTGCTTCCCAAGTCAGTGACAATGCCTGTCTCCACTTAGGGGCCTGGTAATGTGTTCACACAATCAAAACTTTGCAAAATTTGCAAAAATAAGATAATTTTGTATTCTTTTTCTTAAAGGGCCTCTCCCCACTCCACCCCTCGGTTGTTTAAATGTCAGCCCCACAAAACCACAGTCTGCCTCCACCTTCCATCCTCTGCCCTGTGGGCCCCAAGATGGCCAGGACCATGCAGTATGTACAGCTGAAAGTCCCTGTCCCAGGACAGAGTGCAGCCCAGGTCACAGTCTTCACACACAGGCCTGAGCTTCTGCCACCTGTGGGTGACCTTCATCAACTGATTAATGGCAGGACAGGGGATCAGCAACACAAATGCCTTTCACAGTTAGCTGTATCTGAATATTATCAACTCATCTATGTTAAAAAACATGTAAGTTTATATGATATGCATCATTTGCATCATATATCATATATGCATCATATGATATGGCATGTAAGTTTAGATGATACCTAAAAACAAGGGAAGGATAATGTGTCTTAAACTGTTGACAGTATTTTAGTAAAAAACAGCCAGCAGGAAGGAGTTCCAGGGCCTGTCATAATTTACAAGGATTTAATTTGATCCTATCGATAACTCTGTGAGGTGGGATCTATGATTCTATTTCACAGGTGAGGAAAATGAGTTTCAGAAAGGTGTTCACTGAAATCAAATCCAGCTGTGAAGGTGAAGGGGGTGTGCCCTCCCTACATCTGCCACTGGTGGCCCCCAAGAGAGCCCGGCCCACACAACAGCCAGGCTCACGCTGTCATGCCCACTCATTCAGGGCACACCTGGACAAAGAAGTAGAGGACAGCCAAAGGCAGGATGACCACAGCAAAGAGTGGGGTGCTGGCCACGATGACCACAAGGGTGGAGATGGAGTTGTAGCAGGAATTCAGCAACATGAGGATGGTGGGAGCCAGAATCTCATCAATGACGTAGATGTCCTTGGAGAAGCGGTTGAGGATGCGGCCTGAGGGCGTCGTATCAAAGAAGGTCTGTGGCGAGCGCATCTTGTTGTGCAGCAGCGCCTGGTGAAGCAAGCGGGCAGCTTGGACACCACCCACCGCCATTGTGATAGCTGACAGCATCACCAGGAGCCCTGATGGAGGAGGCAGAGGGGCACTTGTTCACCTGGGTCAGGTGGCAGAATACAGGGGCAAGTTCCAAGATGAGGGATTGCCTTGGTGAACTAGGTAGACTCAAAGGTAGGGCATAGCTAGGATGAGCTAGAGACAGGTAGACTGCTACGGCGGGTCAGGGAGTCATTGGGGCTGTGACAGTGGAGAGAGATTCACAGGCAAGGGCATGGTTTGGGGGACCCAGCAGTCCAGAGATGAGGAAGGGAACACTGGCGCCCCTTCTAAGTATCTCTGCAGGCTCACCTTGCAGAATTCCCAAGGCAGCGTAGACACCCAGTCTGTAGGAGGTGCTGTTCTGCTGGTTGTTCACCGTAGCCTCATCGGTCCAGGCACTGAGCCACATGTTGGCCCCAATGGCAGCTGCGCTTTGACCCCCATACAGCAGACAGATGACCAGAGCGGTCCAGAGTCCCACAGCCTTGGCGTAATCCCAGTACACGCTCAGCTTCACCTGTGTGGCCACAGTGGTCAAACAGAGGACTCCCATGAGCCCCGGGAGTGCTAGAGGCCTGCCACCCTCTCCAGCCTTCCTCGCCCACCCTACTCACAGTGCCCATCTCTGTTGTCTCCTCCTGGGTCAGCACGCGGCTTGTCTTTGCCTCGGTTGCCGGCACTACCTTTTCTGCCGCACCCAGGCGCCTCCTGGGCACAGACCGACCCTGGCCCTCTCCTTCCGAGGACAAAGCACTCAGCTGTCTGTGGAGGCAACAGGTCAGGCCCAGAGAGGCGGCCTCCAGCACCACCACAGACAGAGCCCCAGCTGGAGCCCCGGGGAGTGTCAGGGAGAACACCCACCTGCCCCACTCCCCAGCAGGGTGTGGAGGCCCTGACACCGTCTCCCAGGGGTGGACAGTTCTCAGGAGCTCACCTCATAAACTGCTTCTGGACCTCGTATGACACGGGCTCACTGTCTGTCAGGTCTGTGTGATTGCTGAGCGTGTCTTCAATCATCAACACCCCCTCATCCTCTTTGTCCTCCAAGGCTGCAGTGGGGAGGCAGAAAGGAGAGGTTGGCAAGCTCACCCTGCAAGGCCCTGCTATCCCCCAGTCCCACGCCAATGAAGAGGCCTGAATGGATAAGCAAAAGGGAAGATGAGAGGGACTGAGAGGGCAGCAAGAACAACAATAAAAATAAGTGACCAATTTTATGTTGAGAAAAAAAGAGGCAGCAAGAAAGACTTATGTTAGACAGGAAGAAAAGCTTCCCATCAGGGACTATGTAGAAGAGGATTCAAATATAAGGGTCAGGAGCTTGGGCTCTGGAGTCAGCCTGGCTGAGCTTAAATCCCACTTCCTCACCACATGACTTTAGGCCGGCATGTAAAGTGCGGATAATAATAGTACCTACTTCATCGTGTCATTGTGAGGATTAAAGGAAAGAATGTGTGTCAAGAGCTTGCAACAGGCACAGCCCTTAGTAAATGCTCGAGACATGTTAACTGCATATACAGAAGTAGACAAGAAAGCCCAGGAGAAGGTCTGAGAGCCAGCCCAGAGCCTGAGGTTGAAGAGCCAGGACTGAGCAACAAGGGGGTCTCAATGTCTCAATATGCTCCATGAGAAGGGGATTTTTCTGTTTGTTCATTGCTGTCTCAGTAGTACTATCAATAGTGCTGTCTCACTATTGCTGGAATAGTGCCTGGACTAAGTTAGCTGCTCAATAAATGAATATTTGTTGATAAATAAATGACTTTTCTAAGCACTTCCATAGTCAAAGCTATGGTTTTTCCAGTAGTCATGTATGGGTGTGAGAGTTAGACCATAAAGAAGGCTGAGTACCAAAGAATTGATGCTTTTGCACTGTGGAGTTGGAGAAGACTCTTGAGAGTCCCTTGAACTGCAAGGAGATCAAACCAGTCAATCCTAAAGGAAATCAGTCCTGAATATGCATTGGAAAGACTGATGTTGAAGCTGAAGCTCCAATACTTTTGCCACCTGATGCGAAGAGCCAACTCACTGGAAAAGACCCTGATGCTGGGAAAGATTGAAGGCAGGAGGAGAAGGGGATGACAGAGGATGAGATGGTTGGATGGTATTGCCGACTCGATGGACATGAGTTTGAGCAAGCTCTGGGAGATGGTGAAGGACAGGGAAGCCTGGCTGCAGTCCATGGGGTCGCAAAGAGTTGGACACGACTAAGCGACTGAACAACAACAAAAAGCACTTGCATATTTACTAAACAATTCATCTGTAAAAATAGCCTTGCTGTACAAGCTGCGCCTGGGCCCACAGGCCCTTTCGACACTTAGGAAGACTGAGGGAAGAGGAGGAGGAGGAGCAGGGACTCGATTCCATCCAGTTTACCTTCCCTCTTCTGATGTCTGACATCACACGGATGATCCAAGTACTTCAGAACCTCCCTGCATAACACCGGGGCTGTCCAGAGATGCTCAGATGCCCCAGGACAGGGGAGATGCAGGGAGGGGAGGGGAATATGAAGAGCCAAGAATGGCAGTTACCTGGCCTGTGGTCAGTTTCCTGGTGCTCCTTGTCCTCATCAGGTGCATAGTTGCGGAGGAAGTTGGCAAAAGAACCATCCCGCTGCAGCAGGGCCGAGTAGGTGCCCATCTCAGACACCTGCCCATCAGACAGCACTATGACAAAGTCCGTCTGGGGCAGGAAGCTGATGCCGTGCGTCACTAGGACCCGGGTCTGGGGAGAAGGCAGCAGGCTATCACTCCTACTGCCCTCAGCACACACCCTTGGCACAGTGCAGGGCCATGGAGCAAGCGTGAGGGGCTTGAGTGCCAGCAGCATGAGCAGGCACATCAGGGACTCAACCTGTGCTCTCCAAAGTCAACTCAGTGCCCGAGGGGCATTGCCTACCCCTGCCCCAGGTTTCCCCGGTTGCCCAGCCTGTTCCTTAGGCACTCCATATGTCCAGGCCTCACCAAACCCCTTGGCCTCCCACCAGTCCTCTCCTGTGGCCTTATCTTCATTTTAGCCCCCTTAACGTCTGGGAGCCTCACCTTTCCTGCCAGCACACCTTCTGGCCCAATGACTTGGTCAAAGATATGTTTGGCCACATGGGAGTCCACGGCTGACAGTGGGTCATCCAGCAAAAAAATGTCGGCGTCACTATAAACAGCTCGGGCCACACTGACGCGCTGACGCTGGCCCCCAGACAGGTTAATGCCCTGATGGAGAAGGGAGGTGAGAAGTGTGTATTGGGTGGAAGAGAGTCAGGCCATCACAAGGGGGACAAAGGCCCTGTCTATTGTCATTCAGCAAGGCAGACTTCTAAATTCACATTTCATATGCCTGGTCCTGTCCCTGGGAGGCTCTAGAATGGATGAAGGGGTGGTGGCTCTGAGAGTCCTCCCAGAGCAGGTGAGGACAACTTGCTCCCTGCCCAGCTGGTTTCCCTGCCTTCTACCTTCATGCTCTAGGAGGCTGGAAATCCCCAGGAGGTCCTTAATAGACCTTTTAGTCTCCCATCACCCATATGGTCTGCAGATGACTTTCGTAACAATTATCCCTTCTGCTCCTCATGTCAGTCTTTCCAGGGAGGTATCATTAGGCCCACTTTCTAGATGAAGAGACTAGAGCCCAAGATGTTAATGACTTCGTCCAAAGTCCCAAATTAATAAGGGCAAAAGCAAGAATGGAAACCCAGCATCCACCCCAGAGTTCATCAACCCTGAGATCACTCACATACCAGAGGGAAAGTAAGATCACTCTTAAACCCATTATGCAGAAACTCAGACACACAGCAGCAAGGCTGGGCCCAGAGGGCAGACCCCAGAGGTATACCTTACTTTCCTGCCACCAGCTTTCCTCATTCCTTCTGGAACAGACTCAGCTCTTTAGGGGTACCCTGACCCCTGGGGAGAGCAAATGTGGGGTGGGAGCTGCAGCTGCTGAGAAGCAAGGGGTGGCCATGGCAGCTATGGTGACTGAGACATGTGAACATGCCTGCATTTAACCAACCACTCTTCCTTCAGTGCTACTATGTTCTGGGCACAAAATTAGGCTTGTGAGGTCAGTGTGGGTCCAGGAGAGATGGGAAGGAGGAGTTAGATTGTAGATGGGGAGGTCTGCTCTGGGTTCCTATAATCTTGGACTCTTAAAAGTTTCTCATCCCCACTGCCAGGCTTAGGCCCAGATCACTTCCCCAGACCAACATGAGAGCCTCCTCACTGGTTCCTGTGCCTTTGGGCCCCTCCACACTGCAGCCAAGGCAGCTTTTCAAAATGTGATTCATGTCCCTGCTTAAAACTCTTCAATGACAAGTTGAGCATCAAAATAAAAAATGATGGTAACGGATTATAACCCACCGAACCACATAAGAAAACATGAGCCCACACTGATAGAAAGAAACTAAAGAATAAGTAAAAAGGGAGGAGAGGAAAGCTCTTTCTTAGAGTAAAATGCCAACTAATAATCATAGAAAGAATGGAGTTACAAAATCAACACTTGGCCCACATCATAGTAACACTGACTCAGGCAAAAATCAATGAAGGTTATAAAATGCAATCATCAATGGACGATATCATCTCAAGCAAGAGATCAAAGTTAACATTAGTCAGTAAGACATGAACTGACGTCATGCGCCTCCTGATATGACGCACCAAGGATACAACATTACTTCTTTGGTTCCCCAACACCCTGCAAAAAAAATAATAATGTGTATATATATATATATATACCCTAAATCTAATTGTGTTCAAATTGAGAAACTTTTTGCCAAATACCTGGCTGGTACTCTTCAAAAGTGTCGATATTCTAAAAGACAGACTGGGACTTCCCTGGTGGTCTACTGGTTAAGAATCTGCTTAACAATGCAGGGGATGGGGGTTCAACCCCTGGTTGGGGAACTAAGATCCCACATGCTGTGGAGCAGCTAAGCCCTTGCACTGTAACTACTGAGCCTGCCCACTTCAACTCGAGAGCCTACGTGCCACAAACTGCAGAGCCTACACTGGAGCCTGTGTGCCACAACTAGAGAGAAGCCTGCATGGCATAAGGAAGAGCCCAAAGAGCTCTTATGCCACAACAAAGATCCTGCGTGATGCAACTAAGACCCCACACAGCCAAAAATAAATACATAAATATTTAAAAATAAAATAAAAGACAAAGACTGAGAAATTATCCAGATTGACAGAGAATGAAGAGATATGAGAACTAAAAGCAACTCATGATCCTGGATTGAATTCTAGACCAGGAAAGAAAACAGCTAAAAAAGACATTACTGGGATAAACGATGACATTTCAAAGGTCAGACAGTGATTTTTAGATAGTAACACTGTATTAATGATAAATTTCTTGATTTTGATAACTTAACCATAGATCCGTAAGAGAATGTCTTTGTTTTGAAGGAATATACATTGAAATCTTTAGTATACAAAAAAAGAGGTGAAAGTCTAAAACTCTTAGAAGAAAACACAGGAGAAAAGTTTCATGACATTGGACTTGGCAATGATTTTATGAATATAACATCAAAAGCACAAGCAACGAAAGTAAAAATAGAAAAACTGGATCACATTAAAACTGAAACCTTCTGTGCATCAAAGGACACAATCAGAAGAGTGAAAAGGCAGCCTTCAGAATAGAAGACAATATTTGCAACTCATATATCTGATAGGGAGTTACTATCTAGTATATATAAAGAACTCCTACAATTCAACAACAAAAAACTAAACAACTTGATTAAAATGTGGACAAAGGACTTTAACAGACATTTCTCCAAGGAAGATATACAAACTGCCAAAAAACACATGTAAAGCTGTCAACATTACTAGTGACTAGGACATGCAAGTTGGAATGTCAATGAAATATCACCTCACATTCATTAGAATGGTTATTCTCAAAATGGTGATTATCAAAAAACAAAAACAAATAACCACCCCAGAAAACAACAAGTGTTGTCCAGCATGTGTGTAAATTGTACCCTTCGTGCACTGTTGGTGGGAATATAACATGGTGCAATATAGAATTGATTTACAAATTCCACTTTAGAGTATCTAGGGTCTTAAAAAGACCTTTGTCCACCCATGTTCATAGTAGTATTAGTCACAATATATGAAAGGTGGAAGCAAGCCAAGTGTCCATTGATGGGTGAATGGATAAGGAAAAGCTGTTGTTTAATGGGTACAGAGTTTTAGTTTTGTAAGATAAAAACAGTTCTAGAGATTGGTTGCACAACAGTGTGAATGAACTTAACACTACCGATCTATATACTTCTAAAGATTTTTAAGTTAAAGATTTATGTTATGGGGACTTCCTTCATAGTCCAGTGGTTAAGAATCTGCCTTCCAATGCAGGGGACAGGAGTCCAACCCTTGCTTGGTCGGGGAACTAAGAGCCCACATACCATGGGGCAGCTAAGCTCTTGTGCCACAACTACTGCCACCACACTCAAGAGCCCATGCACTGCAACTAAAGAAACCCTCCACCGCAACCAAGACCCAGCACAGCTAAAAAAAGATTTATGTTATGTATATTTTGCAGCAGCCAAAAATTAATAAATAAAAAATAAAAACTTTCATTGATATCCCATGGTTTTTAGGGTAAAGATCAAAACCTTAACTAAAGTCATCAAAGTTCTACCTTACCCTGCATCTTTTGCACCCCGCTAACCTCCAGTCACACCAAATTGCATCGAATGCCCTCCATCCTTAACCCTAACACTAACCCTCAAAGAAGCAACAGTTAGAACCGGACATAGAGCAACAGACTGGTTCCAAATTGGGAAAGGCTGTATATTGTCACCTTGTTTATTTAACTTATATGCAGAGTACATCATGTGAAATGCTGGGCTGGATGAAGCACAAGCTGGAATCAAGACTGCCAGGAGAAATATCAATAACCTCAGATATGCAGATGCCACCACCCTTATGGCAGAAAGCGAAGAACTGAAGAGCCTCTTGATGAAAGTGAAAGAGGAGAGGAAAAAGCTGGCTTAAAAACTCAACATTCAAAAAACTAAGATCATGGCATCCAGTCCCACCACTTCATGGGAAATAGATGGGGAAACAATGGAAACAGTGACAGACTTTATTTTCTTGGGCTCCAAAATCACTGCAGATGGTGACTGCAGCCATGAAATCAAAAGATGCTTGCTCCTTGAAAGAAAAGCTATGACCAACCTAGATAGCATATTAAAAAGCAGAGGCATTACTTTGCCAACAAAGGTCCATCTAGTCAAAGCTATGGTTTTTCCAGTGGTCATGTATGGATGTGATAACTGGACTATAAAGAAAACTGAGTTCCAAAGAATTGATGCTTTTGAACTGTGGTGTTGGAGAAGACTCTTGAGAGTCCCTTGGACTGCAAGGAGATCAAACCAGTCAATCCTAAAGGAAATCAGTCCTGAATATTCATTGGAAGGACTGATGTTGAAGCTGAAGCTCCAATACTTTGGCCACCAGATGCGAAGAACTGACTCATTGGAAAAGACCCTGATGCTGAGGAAAGATTGAAGGCAGGAGGAGAAGGGGACAACAGAGGGTGAGATGGTTGGATGGCATCACTGACTCAATGGACATGTGTTTGAGCAAGCTCCGGGACTTGGTGATGGACAGGGAAGCCTGGCATGCTGTCATGGGGTTGCAAAGAGTTGGACACAACTGAGTGACAGAACTGAACTGAACTGAACCCTTAAAGGTTTTCCATCACCCTTGGTAAAAGCCACAGTCCTTAAAGTAGACCTAAGGCCCTAGGTCTGCTGCCTGGACACCTCACTGACTTTATTTCCTCCTCCTCATCCCTGCTCATTCCATTCCAGCCACACTGTTCTTCTCGCTGGTCCTTAAATGCCCCAAACACACTCCTGCCTCAGAGCCTTTGCACTTACTGCTCTCTCTGCCTCAAATGTCCCAAACAGGGCTTCATGTTCCCAGATACAGGCCACTCCTTCACTTTATTCAAATCTCCAATTCTCAGTGAGGCTTTCACAAAGCATACTGATAATACAACCTTGCACATGCTTTCCCCTTAGCATTCACCTGATATTATATATTATACTGATTTATCTTGCTAACACCTCTTTCTCCACTAGAATGTAAGCTATATGAAGGCAGAGATTTTAGTCTGGTGTATTTACTAATGTATGGGCTGCCCAGGTGGTTGCTAGTGGTAAAGAACCCACCTAGCAATGCAGGAGACATAAGAGACATGGGTTTGATCCCTGGGTCAGGAAGATCCCCTGGAGGAGGGCATGGCAACCTACTCCAGCATTCTTACCTGGAGAATCTCATGGACAGAGGAGCCTGGAGGAATCAGTCCATGAGGTCACAAGGAGCTGTACACAACTGAAGTGACTTAGCACACATACACATTTACTAACATATAATATCGCCCAGCATATAGTAGGTATGTCATAAAATCTGATGAATGATAAGAGCTTCTTCCTTAGCTGTTAAGATTCAGCTCAAAAGTGATGCTTTTCCTTATGCAGACTACCTCCTTTACCCCTTCCCAGGACCTTGCACAGGTCTTTAGCCTGGCCTCCAGGACATTCTACAGCCCCTACCTGTTTACAAGTCAGCTTCCCCCAGTAATAGATCTGCTTTACCAGTGCCTTGCACAGAGCTAGGCGTGATATCATTAACAGATGAATGTGTGAATGAATGAATGCATATTTGGATCTGAGCTGGACTGAGGTTGGCAGCTGTATGTGCTAACTCCCCAGAGAGTGAGAGAAGAGACTATACCTTCTCTCCAATCTCCGTCTGGTCCCCACCAGGCAGAACCTCCAGGTCAGCTAGCAGGGCACAGGCCTCCAGAGCCTTCTGGTACCGCTTGGGGTCCAGGGCTTGACCAAATAGCACGTTTTCCTGAAGAGTGCAGTTCTGGATCCATGCCTGCTGGGGCACGTAGGCCACGGAACCCTGGCCAAAGGAGAAGTTTACCTCGGGGTTTGCCCAGGGCCTGGCCAAGCTTCCCTTCCCAGTAATCCCTGCCCCTCTCACCTTCATATACACCTTGCCTTCCAGCTTCTCCATCTCTCCCAGCAGGGCAGACAACAGGGAGGACTTCCCACACCCCACAGGCCCCACCACAGCCACTAGTGCCCCTTTTGGCACCTGGATATCTAGGCTGGAGGTAAGGAGACAAGTAGCCCAGTCGGAGGAGGAATCGAGGTTTTGTCCCCCACCTTCCACTTGAAGACCCAAGCTCTCCTCCCTTTCAGACAGCACCCTGGCAAGCTGAGGCTCTCCCTGCTTCCCAGGTCAGAAACTGAAGTGTGGGAGCGGGGTGGGTTCTGCTATGATCTGAATTGCGGTCCACTGTAGGCAGCTGAGAAGGGAAGGAGAAGCTGGTACCTGTGCAGGGTGGGTGGCAGGTCCTGGGCCCAGGTAAAGGTGCCATTGTGTATGATGACAGCATAGCCTGGGAAGACAGAGGTGCACAGGGTCAGGGGGCCCAGGGCAAGGAGGAGAGGATCCCGGGGTGGAAGAGCCCTAGGGAAAGGAGCCAATGGGGAGCACAGGGAAGCTTGGGGGTGGTGAGGGGGAGGTGGCAGGAAGTCCCAGGGAGGAGTAAGAAGCACCCTAGAGAAGGAAGGTGATGGGGGAGGCCTGGGGAGGGTAACAGAGGGGAGTAAAGAACCAGAAGAGGGAGAGGGCAGGCACAGAGTGAGGGCAGATGGGAAAAGAGGATGAAGAAAAGGAGGTCACAAGAGAAAAGTTAAAAGCTTAAAACAGAATTTTCTGGAGAAGCAGCTGGGTTAAGGGAAGCCCAGGTAGAGGCTGTCTGGACCTGGGGTGATGGTCTTTCTTTCCACACACTGAGGGTCAAGTTCATCTTGGCTCAGGAAATGCTGGATCCGTTTCAAAGACACACTGGTCTGCATGCAGAAGGGTGCAAGTCAGCCCTGGAAGCTATGCCTTTCTTACACCCATCTCCTCTTACCCTTGCTGGCCCCCAACTTCCTGGGTGAGGCTGGGCCCCCTGAGGGCCCAGATGCTGGTGCTGGGTCCCTTCTCATGACTGAGTCTTGGCTGGCTCCCACTGCCAAAGATAGGGTCCATGTTGGTAAGAGGAGGCTGTCTCCAGAACTTGGGTTTCCAGAAACCCTACCTAACTCTGACTCCAAATGGCCCATGAGTCTACTGACTTCATTCATCTTGGAACAATTCTTCATAATGCCAAATGGCCCTCCCCTGATTCCAATAACTCTTCCTGATTATCCCCTGACCCTAAATAGTCCCATCAACCTGCCCAAACTCCATTAGAACCCCAGCCCTACCCAGGCTTACCTGGGCCAGGTTGCTGATTAACTGAGGCAGCATGTTGAGGGGAATTTTTAAGATGTTGAAAAGGGACACAGACACAAAGGCCTTTTCAGCATCCAGCACATTGTTCTTGTCCACAGATACGTATACTCCAAGGGTGGTCAGGGTCACCTGTGCAGTGGTGGGGATGGGTGTCAGGGTGGAGTCTGCTGGGTTCAGAGGCCCAGGATGGCCAAGCAAGTGATGGGACACCAGCCCAAGTATGGGAGCCTCACCAGGAAGGGAGTGCAGATCCAGATGAAGGTGGATATGGCGTGGAGGTAGGCAACCCGGCGCATCAGCCGGAGCTCATCCTGTCGGATGCCCTCCACCTGCTTCAGGAAGCTGGGCTCCCAGGCATATAGCTTCAGCACCTTGATGCCACCCAGGATCTCGCTCATCAACTTGATGCGTGAGTCCTTGAACTTCATTTGCTCTACCTATGGAAAGTGTGGCAAGTGCATACCTGAGCCCCTCCCCAGACCTCTATCAATAGGGGCACACATCTTCTCTGCACTCACACACACAGCAGCTAGATTGCTCACCACTCCTCCACTCTCCTCCCTGCCAGCCTGTGTTGTACCCCAGCCTGGAATGCCCAGGCCAAGCTCCCTTCCTCTCTGCTGGACTAAATCCAGCTCCAGCCTCAGTGCCCCACCACTGACCGTCCCAGGCCCCTTCCCTGGGTTTCTAAGGCGTGTTCTCATAGGGCATCCTGAGCACGTATGCTGCTTCAAATCCACGTGAGCCTGAGGGAATAGATTCCGCATTTCTCTTTGTTCCCCAGTCCCCAACCCAAGGTGCAGCATGTCACACTAATTTATTCATTCAGCCCCAATTTATTGTGTGCTTACTGTGTGCCAGGCCATGTGCTAGACATAGGGCAGATAATGATAAACAATTGAAGGCCCTAGC
This sequence comes from Giraffa tippelskirchi, assembly GCF_054371585.1. NCBI lineage: Eukaryota > Metazoa > Chordata > Mammalia > Artiodactyla > Giraffidae > Giraffa > Giraffa tippelskirchi. Next base: position 26,440,366 of record NC_137277.1, on the reverse strand, counting down.
CATCATAAAGCTGACAGAAGAAGAAGATACTTCTTCTAAGATAGAAGAAGTAGCTAGGAAGCAAACAATCACCTGAATAAATGCTTACACTAAATCATTATGCATACTCCAATGGGATTAACAGGATTCTGGGAGAGAATAATTTGGGTGGGAACTGGGAAATCAAAGTTTATGCTAGGAGTGAAGGAAAGAAAGGAACTGGGCAAGCAAGGAAGGCTGAAGCACATTTCAGGGAACAGTATGTATGGTAGCCCAGAAGTATGCAGAGCTTGGTGATTTGGAGAAAAGAAAGGCCAGACTGGCTGAAATTTAGCCATATTCCAGGAGGTAAGGGCTTGAAAGGTGAGCAGGGGCCCAGTGGGTGGTAATGGAAATTTGTCATTTATTCTATGTACAGTGGGAAGCTAGGGAAGACTTCAATAAATGTTTGCAAATAAAGGACTGAATGACTGGCTATTTACACTAAATGCAGTGTGGTGGAGAAACTCTCGTTAGACCAGAAGAGGCAAGTTCTGTCTGATTCTGGATTGCTGTAATCTCTCTGGGCCTTGGTTCCTCAGCTGCAAAATGAGAATGTTTCTAAAACCCTCTCAGGGTTGTAAGGCTAGAGTAAGCTAAGGTTTGTGAAACTGGCTTAGAGCCATCTGTATTCAGTAAGCAAAGTAGTGGGTAAGGCCAGGTTAGTGACTGCCCTCCACCAGGCACCTGGCCAGGGCTCCAGGCAGGAGCGGCTCAGTCTGCTAGCACCCACCTGGAATGCACGCATCTTCACAGCCACAGCTCCATTGAGCGGGATTAGCAAGATCATGAGAGCAACTCCAGCCAGGACAGAGGGACCCAGGTTCTGAGGATGCACAATGGATAGATTAGACAGACAGATATACAGAGTATATAGACAGAACCCAACAGACAGAGGCCTATTGACCTGAAATGCAGGGATGGGCCAGAAGCAAAAGTTAGTGGTCAGCCAAACAGATGGACAGTGAAAAACAGACATACAGATACAGCCAAAATTGCAAAAACATTTGCAGAAACAGCCAGCCATCAGATAATGACAACAGATAGGGACAAACAATGGCTTCCTTTGAAGGGTGTCCAGACACACAGGAAGGCAAATACAGATAAGACAGGCAATGACAACCAGAGTCACACCCACCTTGTCTCCAAGTCCCTCTTCCCTCCCCTAGGTTCTGTGAGAGGGACAATCACACAGGCTGGAAAGACTTGATTGCAGACACCAGCATCCTCACAGTTCTGTCCCCCACCCCTCTGCTGACCCAGAATAACTCTCTATTGTCCCATTTGAAGGAAGAAGTCAGAGGAAGGAGGCAGAGATCAGGGTTCAAGAGTCACCTGCCAGAGGAAGTACACTGCCAGAATGATCTGCAGGGGTGCTGACCACAGCAGGTTGATGAAGGGGACAACATCCATGAAGCGCTGGGCGTCCACTGACATGAGGTTGACAATTTCTCCTACAGTAGACTCACGTTTGACTGAATTGGTGATGACCAGAGCCTGCAGGTGGACAGTTGGCTGATGGACTGGCCGTGCGAGTCTCTCCAAAGTTCCCCAGGGCTGGCCTCCCCAGCCCCTCATGCCCTGCTCCAGCTGACCTTCCTATAGATGACACCTATGATCCCCGTGCGAAACCTCAACCCCATCACAAAGATGCAGTGGAAATACTGGTGTAAGATCAGGGTCTGCATCACGGAGCACACAAACATCAGCCCGGCCACCAGGAAGCCCCACCAGGTGGGGGCCGTGGGGTTTGAAATAAATCTGATCAGGATGCTGCAAATGGAGGAGAAAACAATAAGGGTGGGGAATTTCCCCTAGGCTTTCCCCCCTACTGCTGCTCTCTTCTTGCCCCTCAGCCACCACTCTCTCAAGCCTCTCATTTGGAGGCTGCTGGCCCTCCACAGCCCCAACCCAGACCATGGGAATCAGCCCAGAGCTGGCGTAAGACTCTGCCTCCTTACTCCTTTCTGCCGTCACCTCTTTTCCCATCTACCATGGCCTCCCTCCACCCACCTCTTTATTACTCTCTGGCCACCAACCTCACTGGCCTGCCTGTCTTGCCTCCTTGGACCATGTGGCAGGAAGCAATGCCACGTGTCTGTTGATTAGACTTTCCTGCACCTTTAAAATCCCATGGACGGAGGAGCCTGGTAGGCTACAGGGGTCGCTAAGAGTCGGACACGATTGAGTGACTTCACTTTCACTTTTCCCTTTCATGCACTGGAGAAGGAAATGGCAACCCACTCCAGTATTCTTGCCTGGAGAATCCCAGGGACGGCGGAGCCTGGTGGGCTGCTGTCTATGGGGTCGCACGGAGTTGGACACGACTGAAGCGACTTAGCAGCAGCAGCAGCAGCAGCACCTTTTCTTGGACTGCTGAGGGCTCTGAAGTCCAGCGCATGACTACACAGACTCTTGCCACTGAAATCCATCCTCTTCAATATCAGCAGCCCCCAGTACTGCCCAGTGACCTTCTCCAGGACCCTAATCTAATTCCTCTCCCACAGTCCTCTTCACCTCTTACCTTCTGATCTGTCCTCACCCCCCACCTCTCTCAGCAGTTGCCCACTTACTTGTTCCCACTGAGAACTCCTCGCCAACTACAAACTTCCCTGCAAACATTCACCCTCTTCCATTTGCCTCAGGACAGGAGGCGTCCTTCCACACTGGATTTTGCCCTCTAAGCCCCAGATCCCACCCACCTCCTCAGGAGCATGCTTCATCATTGGCCCCCTTTTGCCTCATCTTCAGGAACCTCCCCTCCACTGGCAGCTCTGTGCCTTGACCGACTAACATGATAAGTCTCTTCCATGTTAGGACAAAACTCCCCTTGGCCCCATGGAGCTTCCTCCACAGTCATGGCCAGGCCTCTTTCGCTGTGGGTTGGGTGTGACTCCCCAAAAGACATACTCAAGTCCTAACCCCTGGTACCTATGAATGTGACCTTATTTGGAAACAGGGTCTTTACAGATGTAGTCAAGTAAAGATAAAGTCGTACTGGAATAGGGTGGCCCCGAATCCAGTGACTGGCATCTTTATAAGAGAAAGAAGAGGGAGATTTGCACACAGAGACACAAATGCAGACAGACAGACACACACACACACAGATACATACAGGAAGATGCCATGCAAAGATGGAGGCAGAGATTGGAGTGATGAGTCTCAAGCCAAGGAAGTCTAGTATGCCAGCACTACCAGAAGCTGAACAGATTTCACTCAGAGCCTCTAGAAGGAACCAACCCACTGACACTTCGATTTCAGACCATGCTTCCAGAATCATGAAAGAATGCATTTCTGTTTTCAGCCACCCAGTTTGTGGGATTCTGTTACCCTAGGAAACTAAAAACTTTTATAGGAAGTTTCTAGACCTTCACTGGCCCTGTCTCCACTGCAGACACCCTTTTCTCAGGCCCTTCCCCTTTGTCTCAGCCTCTGTTTTTGGCAAAGCCGGCAACAAACTCCATGTTGCCTTCCTCAGGCTCTATTTTACTGGTCAGCTTGCTTCACTGGAGGCCACGGCTTCCCCTGGATGTGTTCTCTGTGCCCTGGTCCACAATCTGGATTCTTTTCCCAACTCTAGCCCCTCTAAGTTAGTCTTTTGCTCCTCCATACCTGTCAGAATGCCCTAGGACTCTGTCTGGGGCCTTCACATGAAGGCCCCTCTCTGGGAGGGGTTAGCCAAAGAGATGGGGCCCTGGGCTTCCATGATGACTCTGAAAACTCTCTGACCTCCCTCTAGCTGGGAATCTCTCCTTGGGGGCCACCAGCACCTCAGGCCTCACATGGCGAAGATGCAGCTCACCACTGTGCCCAGTGCCCAGGTGTCTCTTCTTGCTGAGTTCACTATCTCAGCAAAAAAAAATTCATCATCCTCTAGCTATCCAAGAACCCAGGTCATCTTTGTCCCCTCCCTTTCCTAACACAAGCACCCATTTCCAGAGTACCTCCTGAATCCAGCTCATTTCTGACCTGGACTTTCCTTAGACATAGTTGGCCCACTTCCATCTGGCTACACTGCCTTACACCACCCACACTACCAGCAGGGGATCCTTCCAGATGACAGCCAGATGCCCTTCCCTGGCTTCAAATCTTTCAAGATTTTCTTAGCTTTCCCTCTCTCCCTTTGTTGTTCTGCCCCTCCCTCCAGTCACCCTCCCTCTAGCATTCATAAGTACTTGGAGTCCTGAGTCATGCTGTCTCAGGCCTCTGTGACTCTGCACCTTCACCTCCTTCCTCACCTAGTTAGTTGCCTGTCCTTCCAAACTAGATAACCTCTTGCCTCATACTTCCTGCCTCACGCTTGCCTGCCTGGCAGGCAAGAGTACCCTGCCCCTTCCCAGGCTGGCTTCCTGCCCCTCTGAGGGGTTTTTCAGACACATGAGTACACCTCTGCCCACATTGTGCTCTAACAGATTTACACACCGGTTTCTCCCACAAGACTTTAAGACCATCTTATTTATCTCTGTATACCTAGGGTCTGCCACTATTCTGAGACCCTGGAGCCTCAAAAAACGTTCGCTGAATGAACAAATGCACAAATTCACGAAGGGAGGGCAACGGAGTGAGGGCTCCTTCCCATTCCCTCATTTGAGAGCTCCTTCTAGCCCAAGCTACTCAGGGGACAAATGGTGGAGCCTATCTGGAAAGAGCACCGTAGCTGGAGTTCAGAGCTCTGAACTCAAATCCATCTTTACCAGCTGTGTGCCCTTGGTCAAATCACTTCATTGCTCTGAGTTCTTATTTTCTCATTTTGTTGTTGTTGTTTGTTTTTCTGCTTCCTCATTTGTAAAATGAGAGAAGGGCGCCTCTCTGTAGGATTGTTGGGAGGATTTAAAGAGAGAATGTTTGTTAAAGTATACATCAGGCTACCTGGCAGTTGTACTTGGGCCAGGTAAGTTGGATGTGAATGGGGAAAGGAGGTGCAGAGGCGCTGCCACTTGCCAAGGGTCACACAGAAAACGAGAATAGTCCCTCCAGTTCCCGGACCGGGGCTCTTTCCCCACTCGTCATCCCCCAGGCCAGCCCCTTGTCCCGGGAAGGGCCGTGCGGGAGGGAGCGTGGACAGACCTGAGCAGCTGTGGGTTGATAAAGGACAGCAGATCCTGGATCAGCTTGAAGCCCATGCTGAGGAGGAAGCTGGAGCTGAAGGTGGCCATCAGGGCCCGCAGGAAGGAGGGCTCCCGGGCCCGGGGTCGGCCCTCAAGCAGCACCTCGCCCTCGCTGGACAGTTTCTTCCCAGAAGCCTCTGCAGCCTGGCGTCTGGTCCGAGGAGGAAGGAACAGTGAGTAGGAATGGGTACAAAGGCCCCGTGAAGCCAAGGGCCACCGGGGCTGTTGAAGAGCAGGTAGGAGGGGGAGCTGCTTTCTTGGCTCTCAGAATTGGGACAGACAATGCAACTTTCCAGGTAAGAATCCCCAAGTGACTCTGTCTTCTAGAGGGTATATGAAGGGGTGTCTTAACTGCTTCCCAAGAACTATACACCCAGCAATTTCCAGCATCTGCCTCTCCAGGGCTGGCTCCAAGGAGAATGCTATGAGAAGGGAGACTTGGGCAGGGCTGGCTAGTGGCCTAGTCACTGGGGAGCTGAACAGGGAGGGAGTGGAGGTGGCATGAAGGGACAGAGACGGGGTGCAGCAGGCAGACTGGAGGCCGTTAGGTCTCAGAGGCTCCAAGCCAGGAACCCAAGACACGGATGACCAAGTCCAAGCCCCTGGCTCCTCCACAGCCAGTTGGCCATCAGGGGCTCAGACAGAACCAGCATGGGACTTCTGGGACCCAGACTGTGGGTGGAAGGCAAAAGGGTTTGGTCCTGGGGGGGATGTGGGTGAAGAAGGAGGACTCAGAGTCTCAGATTTTCTGTCTGAGTAGTCAGCCAGAGACAGATTCCTGGGTCAGTGGGAAGGCCCTCAATCAGATGGTAATCTCCTCCAGCCCTTGCCTCCACAAAGGAGGCAGGATTAAGGGGGGATGCTGGCCTTCACCTTCCTCCCCTGGTCCTTTCTCCCTCCTGAGGGAAGTCTCTGGAATCCACCCTTCAAGTCAGTCAGGGCAGTGCAGTGGTGACTGCAGGGGACCAGTCAGCTGGGTGTGGATTCTGCCCGTGCCACCACCAACTAGGGGACCTTGGGTGCATGATCAAACCTCAGGGCTTCAGTGATGTCATCTGTCACACAAAGACATTAGAGCCTGTGCAGTAGGGCTGTCAGAGACTGACTGGGTTAATCTTAGAACTATCCCTCAGACAAAGTGTTAGTCGCTCTGTTGTGTCCAATTCTTTGCGATCCCATGGACTGTAGCTAGCCAGACTCCTCTGTCCCTGGAATTCTCCAGGCAAGAATACTGGAGTGGGTAGTCATTCCCTTCTCCAGGGGATTTTCCCAACCCAGGAATTGAACCCAGATCTCCCATACCTCAGGCAGATTCTTTACTGTCTAAACCACCAGAGAAGCCCCTTGGACAAAGTGAGTGTTGTGAAAGTGTCAGCCATTCTCCAGCTGGCCCCACGTAAGCCTAAACTGCACACCCCAGGACCACTTCACCTGTTTTTCTCCCCACCCCCAGCCATGTGATCCACCAACCTCGCCTGCAGGAGACCCGGGCTGTGTGAAGGGGCTGGGATGGAGAGGTGGTGTGGGGACTGGGGGAAGGGGGGGCCTCACCGCGCTGCCTGATCTTGTTGCTTCTTCCACTCCTCCAGCAGCCTCTGCATTACCATCTGGGAGCAGTCCTCCTTATTTAGGGACCAGAGATCTCGCTCCTCCAGGGGCCGCCTATAGCCGAGGATGGCCAACCTGGAGTGGGCAGGCAGCACCACATGGGGTCAGAGTTTAGGAGCCTGGGGACAAGGGTCTCCAGACAGCAGGATGTCCCTGGGGGGACAGTAGCCAAGAAGAATGTCTCCTTTATTCCTACAGTGAGCAAGACGGGGGTCACTGACTCCTACTCCAAGTTCCACCCCTTTCTCCCTCCTTCTCAGATGCCCCATTGACTCCTGGGCCCTGGTGATGAAATTGATGCTGACTGGGGCCCTGAGCGATGACAAGACCCACTGGATAGAGCCCTAGCCCAGGAGCTTCCTCAGTGCTATACGGTTAATGAGCTGTCACCGAGGTCACAGACATAATTCTCCTGCTTTAGCTACTCTGAGAGATGCCCAAGGAAATGACAGCTGCAAGCTTATCCCTGACCAAAGAGCTGGGAACTAATTCTCCCTCTAGAACCCTGGGCCTGCCCCCATGGCCTGCCAGACACTGGGCTGGCCTGTGCCCTGGATCAGAACTGGACCAGGACTGGCTTCTGTACTCAGCCCCCAGCCCAAACATACAGGTTTCCCCACCCTTGCCTGCCCCATGCCCACTGTTGCCACCACTGTCAAATGCAATGTGGGGTTTGCATTTGCAACTGTGAACTGTGGGGTTCAGAGTTCCTCAAAGCTCCTGAATTCTTGTCCTGCTCCCGTTCCTCTTTCTAATCCCCCAACTATCCATCCCCACCCCCAGATTCCCAGGCTTAGGGAAGAGTAAACTTACTTTGTAAACCACCAGAAAGATAGGCGGGAGAGGAAGCCAGCTCCAGCCTCTGGGCAGGGGTTCTAGAAGGTAAAAGAGTGAGACAGGGGAAATCAGGAGTGCACGCCACCCTCTCAAGGCAGAGCAGAGGGAGGAGGGTGCCTCACTCCCTCCTGCTCCAAGCCCCAGTTTGCACACCCTGGAGGTGACAAGAAGATCGAATGAACCGGAAGGACTGGGCTAAGCAATGGGCTGTGGAACCACTTTTACCACCCAACTCCATTAAAACTTACAGGGTCAATATTCTTGGGGGAGAAAAACGGTGGCTTCTCTCTGAAGCAGGAGACGATGAGGGCAGAGAGCACCAGAGCAAAGTAGATGTAGAAGGTCGTGAAACGGAAAGGGTCTGAGATTTCGCCCTGGGGGAGAAAGGGGAGTAACATCATAGCTTGGGGATCCCTGGGCCTGCAGTCCAAAGGACTTCTTGGGGGCACCAGACCCCTCTTTGTAGGAGTCAGCCCCTGGGGGTCCCTGGGTCCCCCACCCAGAGGGCTCTGAGAGAAGGGAAAGATCATAGGGGGTCTGCTATTTGGTGGAGACTTGCCCTGCTCACCTACATCACCTTGTGTAATTGAAGAAATGAGGCTTCAAACGGCTCAGGAACTTGCCCAAGATCACAAAGGAATTGGATTGTTCCCAGCCTGTGCTCTTATGAATACACTTGACTGACTTCTCTTGAGACGGAGAAATAGGGAGACACTAGATTGATCCCCAGTGCTCCTACTACCACATCACCCATCCCCCACCCACCACTGAAGATCAAGAGGAAGACCAGGAACTGAGGGAGGTGGGGAAAAAAGGGGCGAACAAGATAATGGGACTCCAGGGAAGCCAGAATTGTTCATGGTGGCACACACGTTCTCACTGCACAAACACTGCATTTGACAGTGGTGGCAGTGGTGGCAGTGGCTACATTCCCACAAGCAGCCAACAAAGGGCTCATCTTGCTGCATTTCCTTGGTTACAATGACTCTCGCCCTGCTCACCAGTCTGCTTCTCAGCAGAGATGCAACAAGTAAGGAATGACACAAAAAGGACAGAACAGCAGAGGAGGTCCTGGGAGCTGGGGAGGGGCAGAGGGGAGGAGCCTGGGAGCCAATAGTGACCTTGAGCTCTGGGGCCAACCCCTACACAGTGGTGGACCTGGCAGGTTTCTCTTTTCCCCTTACCTGTGTCAAAGCTGAAAGGATCTTGGAACGGAAGGGGATGATGCCACAGACCACACACAGGAACCAGAAGATGATGAGAACACCCGAGGACCGAACCCCCTGCAGCCGTTCATACTGGATCAGCAGGGTGGCCAGCAGCTGTGCAGGGAGAGCAGCAGGCGCTGGGCCAGAGCACACATCTGGACCTGACTCCATTCCTCCCCACGCCCCATGGCTAGATGTTTCTGGGGTTACCCACTTCTAAGGTGTCCAGCCTTCTCCTCAGAGCCCATGGTTCCCCCATCAGCATCCCACAACCCACTAGAGATCCTCCCCCACCCAGATCCCCTGGTCCCACACTGACCATGGTGACCCCCACCACCAAGGGGGTGATAAAGAAGATGGGGGCAGGGGCCCAGCCGTGGACCAGGCCATGGAAGGAGTAGAAGAGGTCAGCCCAGGAGACACACCACAGCAGGACACCCAAGGCCTATGAACAGGGCATAGGTTGGAGCCTCCATCCTCAAAGAAACGGAGCGTCCCCCCTGGGGAGGGGCCTTGGGTCCTGAAACCAACAGATCTGCCCAGGCCTGCCCTCAAGGGCCGCGCTGGGCACTGGCTGGAAGCTTCTCCAGAGTGGGCAGAGCATTGTTGGAAACCTTGACTGAACTTCCCCAGAGATTATCTCACTGGGCTATAGACCCAGCTGGCAGGCTGCCATGGCCCTGAGCACAGGGTGGGTGAGGCTGGGGAACCCAGTCCAGTCACTGAGGGTGGGGGAAGGGACTCATTCAGGTTCCGGTCCCACCCACAGGAGAGCCCTGAGCCTCTGACCGTCTTGAGCCTGGAGAGGTGAGAGAGGACAATATAGCCTTGGTGGTGGCGCCGCAGATAGAACAGGTAGCAGGGCAGGGCAGCCCACAGGTAGATGCAGGGGACCCAGGCCAGCAGGGAGTTCTGGAAGCAGGGAGTGAAGTCCGGGTTGTCTGTGTGCAGGGACAGGTTGGAGTCCTGGGAAGAGAGAAGAATTCAGGGGCAGCAATGGGCTCACGCTCCAGGAAGGGGGCTGGGCCAGAGAGCTGCTCTATGCACCCTAGCGGTTGGAAGGCGTGTGATCTTGAAAGGCTAAGTGTGCAAATGAGCAGCCATTGTCCCAGGTGTGAGCTCTCCCAGGAGGCAAAGCGTGCTAGTTTCCTCATTTCCTCATATTTTCTCTCTCTCTAATTGACGTATAATTTAAGCACAATAAACTGCACCCATTTAAAGTGCACAATCCAATGAGTGACAGTTGTACACACCTGCAAAACCGCTACCCACAAAAAAGCTATCAAATATTCCACTATTATCCGAGTTCTTTTGTGCCCCTCTGCAGCCCATCCCTCTCAGGCAACCACGGATCTGCTTTCTGTCATTCTCGATTTCCACTCTTTTTTTTAATTACTTTATCAAAGCAGTATATGCACATGGTTGAAGAGTCCACTTCCTCTCTTAAGTCTCTCAGGAAAGGGATAGGGAGCCTCTTTCGGCTTTAGTTAAAATAGAGGAGGCCATCCCCCACCCCGCCTACCTCCCTCAGTGGGAGTGAACTCAAAGGAACAAGGTGATGTGGAGAGAGCTTTGTAAACAAAGCCGTGGTGACCCATCCTCTCATTTCGCACAGGACTGTCCTGGTTCTAGCACTGAAAGTCTTGTGTCCTTGGGAACCACTGAGTCCAGACAAGATCCCCACCCTCCGTCTTGTCTTTGCACCTAAGAATTTTTTTGGAAATGGATGGGAGAAACTATTTAAACATATATTTTACTAAAATTGTTTCCCCCAAGGCCACCAACGAACTAATCCTTTTTTCCCTTCTTGCAAAATATTACACATTCTTTACAGAAAGCTCATAAAATATAAACAAGTAAAAAACAAATAAAAAACATGCCTTACCCACAAGCCCATCCACCTAGAGACAACACCAAAGGATAGAACCTCCTACCTTCTAATTGCCAGTTTAAAGAATTACCATTTTTATTTTTCTCAAAGTTATAACATGCATATAATTTTAAAAGTCTAACTGTGAAAAAAAAAAAGAAAATAAAAGTCTAACTGTGAAAAGGAAAATGGTACCCTGCCTCATTACTCCCCACTCCTAGCTCCATTTTCCTGGGGTAAATATGTTCAAACATGCTAACATTGTTCTGGGAGCTACTTGCATGTTTTTAAGCAATTTGCTTTCATTATTATTACATGATCTATCACTATTTGGTAATTGCTATTTTCTTTTGCCATTTCCTTCCCACTGGAAGGTAGGGCTTTTATCTCCCTCTCCACTTGAACTCCCTTAGCCTTCCAGTGTAGAAACATCATAGGCTGTTGCTAAATAAACATTCAGAGTTCATACATTTTTGACTATGTAAATATTGTTGACTGCTAAGTTCATTGCTACTGACTCTACTCCTTTCAAACAGTTTGACCTTAGGCAAGACACTTGAGCTTTACCTCTCTGGGCCTTAGTTTCTTCAAGGGTTACACTAGGATGATAACACCTCCCACAAGGCCCCTCCCACCTGGCCCCTCAGCCAACAGTCTAGCCCAAGCTCTCATCTCTTCCTGAGCAATTTCCATGGGATTCTCTTCCTTTCTGGTCTCTTCCTTTCTATGCCCTATGGGCCCAGATCCCTGCCCACATTCTCCTGGTCTTCTCCTTCCTTCCTGGTCTTTCTTTCCTTCTAAAGCTCTTTGTTGGTTCCCTCTCTTGGCATCAGAGTGCCCCCAAGCTCGGTCCTTTCCTCTTCTCCATCTCCATTTCCATCTGCACTCAATCCCAGGGCAATCTCATCCAGTCTCATCTATGTGCCGACGGCTCCTAAGTTTACCTCTTCCCGTGCATGCATGCATGCTAAGTCGTTTCAGTCGTGTCCAACTCTTTGGGACCCTATGGACTGTAACCCACCAGGCTCCTCTGTCCATGGGATTCTCCAAGAAAGAATACTGGAGTGGGTTGCCACGCACTCCTCCAGGGGATCTTCCTGATCCAGGGATAGAACCCACATCTCTTATGTCTCCTGCATTGGCAGGCAGGTTCTTTACTATTAGTGCCATCTGAGAAGCCCTAACTTTACCCCACCACTCTCCAAATCCTCAACTCTATATCCAGCTGCCGATTGGACATCTCCACTTTACACATTGTACAAGAGCCTACATCCTTAAGTCTTTATTTCTCTTTGAGGCCTACCCTGAGCACTCTGTTTATTACTGTCTCTTGCACCCTATCTCCAGCATTCCCTTAACCTTTCTCTGCTTTTTCTTTTCCCTATACCTACCACCTTCTAACATGCTATATAATTTAGTAGTTTAATGTGTTTTCTTTCATCTCTTCCTGCTGGCCTATGTGTTTCTTGAAGTAAAGAATTTTTATTTCATTTACTGATGTATCCTACCTAGAGCAATGCCCAGCACATACTAAGTGCTCACCAAAAATTTGCTTTAAATAGATTAAACATTTGTTGAATAAGTGAATAAACAAAAGGATAATCTTATACTCTCCCTCTAAACCTTCAGTGGCTTCATACTGACTAGAAGACAAAGTCCAAGCATGGCATTCAAGTCCCACAGCTGGCCTTGAACTTTCTATCTATCTATCTATCTAAACTATTAAACTATGTGCCTGAGTTCTATCATCTTAAGAAAATAGTTCATGGAGTGGTCTGTACACCCTGCTTCCCTTTCCTCAGCCTGTCCCCGCTCTTTAATTCCATCTGGGTCAGCACTCTGCCTCTAATGCACCTGCCCACAGTTGCAAGATTTCTGAAATGCAGTGTTGTGCCCCTTGCCTCGTGTCCCCAGACCCGCTCCTGGAGCCAAGTCCAAGCACCCCTCCTGCCTTCCCACTGCTCCTTTCCCCCACTGCCAAAATCCTTTCATTCTAAATTGCATTCCTACACCTTTTTTCAGTCTGGTCCCTCTTTCCATTTGTCAAAATCCCAATAACGACAGGGCAGGGTGGTGGGCCCAGCTTAGGACCCACCTCTCCCATCTTGAGCATCCTTCCTGCTCTGAACTCAGCACTTAAAGACCTAAAGAGCCACCTTCCAGAATATGTCTTCCACTTGATGATGCTCTGGTAAAGGCCTACTATGGGCTTCGTGGGGAGGTTGGGGAGGCGGGGTGGGGCGGGGGGTGGAGGCACACTTGGGACAAACGGTTCCTGCCTCTAGGGAGCATGAGGTCCAGGGACACACTGCTTTGGGGGCATTTCACCCAAACCCTGGGAAGCAGAGGTTGTGCCACATACATCTTGTATTCTAGAACCCAGACTCAGTGGTCACTCAAGCAATGCAAGCTAAGGACCAGCAGACTCTTGCTGAGCACTGGCACTCGGCCCATGGCTGAGGACTGGATCATAGAGCGGGATTACACTGCAGGCCTGGTCAGGCTCTTCCAAGATGGGGGAGGCAGACACCCCGGCCTGCATGGTTTTCCTCTTTAAGACATTTCTTATCCAAGTATAATATACTTACAGAAAAGCACACACAGCTTAAGTATACACCTCAGTGAATTTTCACACACTGAACATGCTTGTGTCACTAGAACCCAAATCAAGAACTAGGACATGGCTGATGCCCAGAAGCTCCTCTTGTGCTTCCTCTCAGCCACTCCTCATCCCAGGGGAATGCGGTTCTGTATTCCAACAACATGTGATTTTGCCCACGTGGGACCTTCCTATAAAGGAAAGCACACAGCCTAGATCTTTCATGTCTAGCTTCTTCACTCCGCACTGCATTTGAGGGGTGTCATCCTCGGTGTTGAGTGTGAGGATACTTACTCACCATTTGTATATGTGGTCCATTGTATGAAAGGACCATGTACTGATCCATTCCACCCTCAAGTGGCAGCCACATCCTGTTTAACCCTTCACAAGCCCATTAATCCCATCCCCTTAGTTACCAGTCCGATAGCTGGCCCAAGGCCATCCCCAACTCTATCACCTGGTCTTTGGGGCTGGAGGGAGTGAACTACTGACCTCTCTGGGCCCAACTTGAGCTACACCTTCTACAGAAAGCATTTCTGGGGTGCCCCAGCCTCCAAGGGGCTTTGCTTTGCTTTGTTTTGTACGGTCTTGGCACTCAGACAAATGACTATTACCTGAGAGTGATCAAGGCCCTTTATGTTTCAGCAGCATTTTATTATAGACTTAAGTGGTCATTGTTCCAAAAGAAAAAAAGAAGAACAGTATTAGGCCTGGCTTGCAAAAGAAAAAACAGGTTTCACTTGCTCTGGCAACAGGTGCAAGGACACCAGGCAGTCAAGAGCTGGGAGGAACACCCAGGCCTCATAACACCGAGCCACTCCCGCCTTGTGCTGCTTGGACCTGCACCTGTGAATATATCTTCTCACTACAGCGATGTGAGCCCTTCAGTTTAGACACTGGGCCTTACTTTTACTCCTCTCCTCTCTTGCCCCACACCTTCCAACTCCCAGCACAGGGTCAGGTATGAGGAGCAGCCCAGATGGACCTTGTCAGTCAAGGTCTATTCATTGACCAACGAGGGATAGCGTGTGTAGGGGGATCGGAGGCTGAGTTCAAAGGCGCAACCAGGAATCACGCTTGCACTGGGTCAAGGGCAGGGCTCGTTGAGGCAGGCAAGGAGTGGCCATGAGAATGGACCCTGATTAGAGGACCCAATGTGGGCTGCCTCTTTGGAGCTGTGGAATCGTGGGTGAGTGCCTTCATCTCTCTGAACCTGTCTCTGAGCATGAGTAATGGCAGTAGAGATAGCATCCCAGCCAGCTCACTTCGGGGGGAGAATGAACAGCAAGGCACCTTGACTCAAACAGGGCAATACTGGAGGAAGCAGGTGACAGAGCAGAAGCTGCTGGGACCTTGTTTTGGTTTCATAAACAACTTTCATTGTGGCAACAATCAAGAGATCTTAGGAGAATCAGATGACCGTTTTGACCCATAGGGAGATCCAGCCTGCGCTCAGTTGGGCAGAGCCCCTCCAGGAAATAGCATACCGGTCCCTGCCTCTGTCCCTAGACTATCTATTTACCTTAGACATTTTGCTAAGACCTAAGGACTTCCCAGATGGCTCAGGGGTAAAGAATCCACCTGCAAATGCAGGAGACACAAGAGATGTGCGTTCAGTCCCTGGGTCAGGAAGATCCCCTGGAGGAGGAAATGGCAACCCATTCTAGTATTTGTGCCTGGAAAACTCCATGGACAGAGGAGCCTGAGGGGCTACAGTCCATGGGGTCACAGTCAGACGTGACTCAGCACAGCACAGCATCCTGCTAAGACAATGACAGGACCCCTTACATACAGTATGTCCAGAATAGAACCCCTGCCTGTCCCTCCTCCAGGCTGCCCACCTTGATGCAGGGCAAGGCTTTCCTTCTCTCAGGCTGGAATCCTCTGAGTCATCCTTGGCTCTTTCTCTTTCTCTCCCAACTCACACCCAACCTTTCAGCAAATCTTGTCTATTCTACCTTTAAATTATTAGGTTGAACTACACGAAAGGATTTTTTCCAATGCTTTTTATCTATAAAAAGGCATCTTCACCTGGATCTCCCTGATAGATCCAGGATCCAACTGCTCCTCTCCACCCCACTCTCTCACTTGGATTGTGGTGTCACCCCCTCTCTGGTCTCCCTGCTTCTGCTTCTGCTGCTTACCCAGCAGTCTCTTCCAGCACAGCAGTTGGAGGCAAGTCTTCATGAAACCTAAGCTGGACGTCTTAGTGATGCACCATGTCACTGCTCTGGTTAAAACCTGTCAAGGGCTCCCCATTTCACTCAGAGTAAAAGCCCAGGGTGCCCTTGAGACCTGCATTATCTGCTCCCCCATCTCTCTGACCTCAGCTTCCCCACTCCCCTCTCTCTCAACCCACCTGCCTCCCGCCCTCTGTGCGGTCTCCAAATGTCAGGCCTCCACTTGTCTCAAGGCAATGGTGCTGCCTCATGCCCTCATCACCTGCAAGCTTGTGCTCAGATCTCAGATCTTGTGGAGGTCCACCCTGACCTTTCTAATTAAAACTGGAACTGTAGCCCCCATCCAGCTCCTGCATCCCCACCCCTGCTAGCCTGTCCTCTTTTCCCATAGCCCTTACCATTATCTAGGATAGTATCGCTATCTAGGATAGTATAACTGAGTTATTTGTTATGTTTATAATTTTTCTGTCTTCTTCTACTGGAATATGTGTTCCATGAGGACCGGTTTGTTAGTTCTGCTGGGCCAGCCAGGCAGCCCCACTGCCTAGAAGAGTTCCTGGCACAGAGACCACACTCCTATGCATTTGTGGAACAAAAGAAAGAAAGAATAAATGGACAAATAAGTTAAAGTTACCCTCCAAAGCCCATATCTGCAGCTGTATGCCCAGGAGCTCAGACTGTTCTCTCCTTGACACCAAGGCACTCGAGAGGGTCTCTGACCCAAACAAAGCTAAGTGTAAAGGACAGGGTTGGTGGAGATCATGGACCCCATACTACTCCCTGCAACCCCACAGGGTAGGATGGGTGATCCCTTCTCAAACCACCAGCCCCCAATCCCCATTCTGAAGAACACCAGCTGGGCTGAGAGCCAAGACCACAGCCCTCCCCCACTGCCACCCACACAGTTTCCACGGCAACAACAGCTACCTCAACAACGTGATTAAACAGCTGGATGGAGCTGATAAGGTCTAGCACCCAAAATGGGCCACACACCGGGGAGCCCCTTCATGGGCACCAAGACTGAAATCCCTACAGACCCCAGCAGGGCACAGGTGGCAGTAAGGACCCAAGAGACCTCTGCCACAGCGCCTTTAGGGACTTTCCAGTCCCCGGGCGCCCCCAGGCTTTTTGATAGCCTCTGTCGAGAGAAGAGTAATTACTTCCTTAATCCTGTGTTGTGGGGAGAAGGGATCAACTGACAAGTTCATTATCTCAGCAGAAATGGAGGTACAGAAAAAGGGCAAGGGCCTGTTCACACGCACTAACTGTAGCCTTTGGAAGGGTCTGGGTCTGGAGGCAAAAATGTGGCTCACAGCCTGGCCGGCCTGTCTGCTTCTGAAGGGGCCTTGGCAACCAGCAAGAAATTCGCGTACTGGAGCACCACTGTGTTCCAAGATTCTTATTTAATGTCCACAACAGCTGAGACTCATAGCTGAAAAGTGACCAGACCTGAACCCAGGCCGTGCAGCTCCCGAGTCCCAGTCCCTGACAGGGCTCCAACATGACAAACCACCCTGGGGATAGAACACGTGTGTCCAGATCACCTGAAGCATTAAAGATCTCCTTTCAGCCGTACAGCCTGCCCTTAAACCACCTCCTTGCTGTGGTTTTTCTCACAGAGCAGAGGGAAAGGGGCTGCCATCGCAGGGTAACAGACTAGCTGGCATTCTGGGAGCCGCTGGACTAGAAACCTGACTATCCAGTTAGAAGGAGAAATCCAGTCCACGGATTAACCCTCATGAGCACCCACCCCAGGCCAGGAACACCTCCTGGATCCAGCCCTGGAAACAGGAACAGCTCCAGGTGGGGGAGGGGAGGCCCCACACACAGCAGTGACACACGCAAGTCTCACCGCCCCACCCCAACATGGATCCTGCTGCATCTGTGCCCCTGGGTCAGCCACACCAGGGAGGGGTGAATACAACCCAGGTGCTCTGACCCTGCCTCCTCGGCCAGTCAGCTAGCAGGCCCACTGGGACCTCCCTCCCTGGGGGCTGGTCCCATGCTCCAAGGTCATTTCCTGGTGAGAGGACCAGCAGGCGGGTTTGGCAAAGTTCCTTCCCAAGTGCCACTTCCTTGACTCACTTCCTTCTCTAAGTCTCCAGCTCTCCAGACCAGGTCCAGGACATCAGGGCTTGGGAGAGTCCAGCCTGGGGACGTAATCTTTCTGCCAGGAGCCAGAAGTTCAAGAGGCTCAGTTTTGGTGCCCCAGATGGGATGGAGAGAAGGGATTTTAGAGCCCCTAGCTTGGCAGGGAGGACTGGGTTCCTGGTGGAGGTGGAGTTTGGTGTCCAGTAGACTGAGGGGTGTCCACCTTCTACCTACCTGCCTAAGCCATCCCTGCCTCTGCCAGTTTCCCTAAATCTTTGGGGGTTACTATCTTCATTTGAGAATCAAAATACATTGAAATCAGAGCCTTGTCTGTTACTCATATGTTATGGTGGCCACCTATCCAGACTGTTCAGGGACCCAGGAGGAGGCCGGGGAAGACCCTGACATCCTAGAGCCCTAAAGTCCACAGAACCCTAGTCATAACTCCCCTGAGTCTGAGGCTCAGGTCCTCAGAATCAGAACTGAGCAACTAGACCTGAAGGAGGTCCCAGCTGGAACTCAGAGAGGGTGAGCAATTTGCCTAAAATCACACAGATAGTGAATAACAGAATGGCACTAGCTGGAACAGAGCAGGAGACACAGGGAGTGTCTAGGGACTAGAGCCCTGCCCCTCCCTAGGGTGAGTAAACAGCCAAGGGAACAGGGAAAGTGAAAAATGGTGCCTGACCAGTAGGAGACCCACAGGACTCTGCCAAGAGCTGCTACTAGGTAATTCCTTGTGTAGAGTGTGGAGAGGGTCAGGGAAAGAGGTCTGAAAATCTCAGAGGAAGAACTGGTGAGTCTCCTATTGACCACATGTTCTCTCTTCCTAGCTGGTCGCAGAATTTCAGGGCAGGACCCCACCTCCTTCCTCTTTCCAACACCCCCACCAAGTCGTTAATAACCCTGTGCTTGAGCCCCCAGTGATGAGGAGCTCACTGTTGCTCAGGCAGTCAGTGCCATCTTTGGACAGCTCTCTTGGTTAGGACTGCTGGATTTCTAAGCCTGCATCAGCCTCCCAGGAACTTCCTGGAGCCATCAGATGAAAGCTAATTCTGCAAACAGGTCAAGACCTCTTTAGGGCAAACAGCTGGAGGCACTTCCTCTGTGCATCCCCTATCTCCACTGCTCAGAACAGAGTAATCCTCCAGGCAGGAGGCAACATGGTGCATCAAAGGGACACTTCCAACTTCTTTGTTCTAGAGGCATCTCTGGATCCATGATCCCTGGGCCACCTGGCCACAGTTCATTCTCTTGGAATTTATTTCCACACACTCCCAAGCATGATCAGAGATGCTGGTAATTCACCCCAAAGCGGGTAGAGGTAAGAGAGAGAGTCAAAGAAAGGATGAATCACTCCTCCAGGGCACAGTGTGTGTGAGTATATAGCACGTATGCACATGTCCAGGGGGATCATGAGTCCCCTTGGGGTTCCTACTCTCACCTTTAGCTGGGGCTAAGGCAGATGGATTTATCCACAAATTACCCAGGAAACAGCTGAAATGGGAGCCTCTGGTCCAATGGCCTTGCCAGCCCTTTTTTTGTAGGTCTTCCCAAATCTAGACCTGCTAACCTCATCTCTTTTCCTTTTTTTTTTTTCTTTTTCTCTTTATTCCTCTTCCCAGGGATATCATGACCCATGAACATCTTACCAACAGAGAGTTTTAAGTTCTCAAGTCACTTCCCATTCTGTTTCTAATTTGATCTCTATATGTCTTGTGAGATAGTTAGGAGATGGGTTATTTCCCCATTCCACAGGTGGAAAAACAGGCTGGGAGGATAAGCTGGCAAAAAGGCTTGGTAGAATAAACAAGTGGCCCAGAGGGACCTGAACCATGTCTCTTGCCCCTGCTTTTCACCCTTGGCTCAGGTATTTTCTGGCTGCCATGAACCAACTTCCAACAAAGTGGGTCACCCACAGGCCTCAAAGATAAAAGGTTCAGGGACAAGTATATCTGACACACAATGAATATGAGCTGTAAACTAGCACAGCATCAATGAGGAGCCCTAAACTCCAGGCCTTTCGGGTAACTGAGCTAGAGCTGAGGTTATAGCTCCAGCCTCCAGGCCTCAGACCCTGCTCCCCTTGTCTCAGCTCTGCAAACACTCAGAGGATGAGCTGGGAACCTTCCTGCTTTTTCTTCACCCCATCTCCAGTCACCAGCCGCACTTAAAGCCTGGAACAGCTTTCAGGAGCCAAGAAGATAATGTTGAAGATGTAAGGTGCTTAGACATTGAAGTCAGGAAGAAGAGTGGTCAGTTCCCTTGTCATTTGAGGTATCCACTCAGAGATCTCAAAGGAGTCACCTCTTGGACCTAACATAGATGTGCTGACTCCCATGGACCCTGGGGTTCTCAGAGGAGGCGCACATAGCTCATAAGCCACAGAAAATTCAGGGACCTGGGAGCCCAGAAGCCCAAAGGTTCACAGTCAGGCAATGGCAAAATTAGAACCATATCTCAGGGTCCTGTTTTCCAGTCCAGCAATTGGTAGCTGACTGTCATGTGACCTTGAAAAACCCCTTCCTTCAGTTACCCCAGCTCTGTAATGAGGGGCTGAGCCAGCTGCTCTAAGCCCACAAGCTTTGATACTTGGATTCCACAGTATCATGGAAGGCCTGAAAACAGGAAAGGAGTCCTGAGTTCCCCAACTCCTGGTCCCTTAAAATCTGTTCCTGGGAGAGTCCTATGCTCTTAGGGTTTACAGTCTACCCAGGAACAAGGGGCCCTTGCACTTGAGGCTTGGGCACATCTGCCCCCTTGATTTACAAGTCCTCTGCTTGGCCACCTCAGACACTGTGATCTGCCATGACTACATCAGCCAGGCTTAAGTGGCAGTGAGAGGAAGTCTACTCCTGAGCCAAAGGGGCAAACTCTGGAATGTGGTAACAAGTGACCAGGTCGGACTGGATGACAGACGGGGTTCCAGCGGGGCTGGGCAAGAAGGAGAGGCACAGAGAATTCACACCATCTCTGATGAACCAATTAGTAACCCAGAGAAAAAGAGTGATCCCCTAAAATCGTTTTTTACAGGTATTCCAACGCCCCACATTTAAAAACTCCATGTAACTCCCCTCAGCCCAGCCCAAACACAGACCAAGGGTAGGGTTCCTAATTGTGTACACACACTTATGTACACAGAGGTGCACACACAGGCACACCCCCCCACACAAGCACCCACCCATGGATAACATACACTAGGCACATCCAACACCAAGCACACCTGTACAAATACCTGAAATGAGAGAAAGATTTAGAGAATGGGATTCTGAGGCCCTGGATCTGAGACCAGCCTACGTTGGGCAGGCCCAGATAACCACCTCGAATCTGAGCTCATCTGTAAAACGGAGATGCACCACCACCTGGCCTCCCAGAGCGACAATGATGATCAAGGGAGCTGCTGTGAGCAGGTTTTGCAAACTGTAAGAAAGCTCTTGAGCTGTCTACACGGACTGCACCTGAACTAGCGGGGAGTCTGCAGTCAGCAGCCTGAAAAGCAGCCTAGTGTCTTAGAAAGAGATTTGGTGTGTGAATCGGAAGGTCTACTTTTCTATCCCACCTCTATGCTGCTCTAACTGGCTGATTTTGAGCAAGTCTTTAAGTCCTCCTTTCCCCATCTGTAAAAGGAGAGGGTGGACCAGGAAATCCTGATACCTACCCTGTACCTGTAAGGCCCTGCCTCCAGAGTGAGGTCTGCCTCTCACTCCTGCAGCTGGGGCAGTGAGGATCGCCTGCTCTCTGGTGGCTCTTGCCCGCAGGAAAGAAGGAACTCTTTCCAAGAAGGCAGGAACCCTTGAAGGAGAGGAAAGCCCAGTGCAGCCAGCCTCCCAGAGCACGTGGTCAACCAGGTGTGGGGGTGGGCATCCAAGTCCTAGTCCATGGGGCAGGTGCTGAAGGGTTATCAGCATCTGGGGGTGGGGACTTGCCTCTTCTCCCCCTGCAGTCAGCCCCAGAGAGGGACTGGGGTGAGGGGGGAAGTGGGGACACCTTCTGAATTCAGGATGCCACCCACCGAGCCCTGGAGGAGCCTAGTACTTGGCTTTCCCAGACTCTGCCATGCGGCTGGGGAGGACAGGGAGGCCACTAGGGACCAGGCTTTGGGCGGTGCCACCCAGGCCTCCTCCCCGCACCACATCGCCCTCTCCCTGGGGCTGTGTAAGGGCTAGCCAGTTCGCGCCCTCAGTCCCGAGACACCTCCTTACCCAGAACTTGGAGCCGAGCTCCCCGGAGCCGCACAGAGCGTCCATGAGGTCCGGGCGCGGCTGCGAGGAGGGCGAGCACTACCGCCTACCAGCCCCGGACAGACCTAGCGACCGCCTGGAGCCGCCTCCGCCCCGGCGTTCCTCCCAGGCCCGCCCCCGCCAGCCCTTCCCCCAGGCCCTTTGGGTCGAATTGCGACAGCGCCTCCCCGAAACTGCGGCTCCAGGAAGGTTTTGGGGACAGGAGCGGAGGCCACTGACACAGTGACAACCCCTTCAGGTGGCCCCTGTGCCGCGTCGAGAGAAGCCCCAGAGCGATGAAGCTGCTAGGGCGGAAGCTGGGTCTGTTTCCAACAGGGACACACCCAACCCGCTCCCGACTCTGCTGGGGGAGGGGCCCCCCAGGAGTCAGGGAACGTGGAAAGGGACTTAACAAGACTCTCTGCGTGAATAAACCCCTGTCACCTTCATTTCTGAATGTCAGTCTCGTCATCTGTGAAATGGGAAGAGCTTGTGAGTTATCTGGGAACCAGCAGAGACCAACACACAGTGTGCACGTGTGTGTGTGTGTGTGTGTGTGTGTGTGCACACCCAAGGAGAGAGAATGGGAGAGGGTCCCAGGATCATCCAAATGGTGGCTTCCCATGATTATCTTGAACAGCTGCCCGCCTGAGATTCTGTCCCTCCCTGATTTTGCACCAGCTGCTTCAGCCTCCACTTTTATTTCTGTAAAACAAGGATAATCAAGGTACCTATGTCACAGGATTACTCTGAGGATTAAATGTGAAAGGTATGTAAAGCATTGAGCATATCTCCTGGCACATTAAGTAGGCTCCACTTCAGCCTGGTAAGGGTGGGAGATGGGCAGGTGAGGCTCCAGGAATGGCCCCACATTGGCACATCCCTCCTAAAACCAAGTCACCACATTCCCCATCTGTAAAATGTGTTGGGGGGGGGGGTCCAGTGGCCTCCTTCTCCTGCTTTCCACAGCTTGGCCATGCTGGACCTCTCCCTCCCTCCATTTTTCACTCCCCCAGTCATCCTCTCTTCGCTAACGTAACCCCAGAAGCCAGTTCATCACCCCTCTTGGGACTGAAAAAGAATCTCCTGTTCCCCCAGCACCTCTTCCCTGCTCTTGCCTCCCAACCTTGTTCCTGTCTGTAGGATCTGCCCAGGTGATCCCTTCCCTGCACGTGTTCTTGAAAGAGTGTTTTCTTGCTTGGCTGCTCAGCAGCAGGTGTAGGTGGGTGCCAGCGAGATAGCAGAGAAGCCACAGCCACCTCCTATCCCTCTGGGCAGGCAGGGAGTCACCAGAAGGAAGTCTCTTCAGCCATGGGCTATCAGAACAGAGAGATGAGGCAGCATGAGAGGGGTGGAGGTGGGAGCGGGGTGGACAAGATTCCCTCCTCCCCAGGTAGGAGACTGGGGCCTCTCCACTGCCGCTGGGCAAGTCCTCTTAGCCCTTTGTCTGCCCCCCTCCCCTCCACTCACCCAGTCTCTCAGCCCCCTCCATCTCTGAGCCAGACTCTGCAGAGTTTTCACACTCCGGTCGCAGTCTGTCTTGGGTTATATTTAGTTGTGAAGAATCAGTCTTCTTTGCCAGTCTGAGAGGTCCCCGAGGGCAGAGATAGACGGAATCACCTCCACCCCCTGCCGCACCTTGGGCAGAATCTTTAGTATACTGTGTGACAAGCCCCTTGATGGCCCTGGGACTCAGTTTCTTGAACAACTTGGACATGATGCCATCTAAGGTCTCTTCCCATCCTGCTGATCTAGGCTTCTATGTGGAGCAGCTGGGAATCCTCCGACAACCCTTCCTCTAGTTTGGGACTGGGACTCTTGGGTTCTGCCTTCAGCACTGTGTCTGCAGCACCATTCCTTTCGGCCCCAGCCTTCCCATTTTGCTACTGGAGAGCCTTTCCCTAGCCAGTGGCATTGGGTGGGAGCCTCCAAGATTGAGATCATAGTGGGACACCTAGCAATCCTTGCTTCCTCCCCTCTCTCTTGAGGCATTCATTGGGAGTTTGTCCTTCCTGGCCTCTCATGGAATGTGGCTCCTTTCACAAAGCCATTGAATAACAGCTACAATATTCCTAGACATTAAGCTGCTGGTCATTCTCACCAAAGCAAGAAAAGTGAGGCCCTACTTTTGTCCTGCAGAGTCAGGATGAGCTCCATGTCTTCTGAATGCTGGGCTATTTCCATGCATCCTCTGGGCAGGATAAATTTCCTGTGTCCTCCTCAAGATTGCTTGGCGTACTCTCCTCCCTATGCCTCACTTCCCTTTCTGCACCTGACAAACTCTACTCATCCTTGAAGATTTCACTCAAGCCCTTCTCCCTCATGCCTTCCTTGAACCTCCCCCACCCCAATCCTGAGTAGGGATCCTTTCTCTGCGCAGCCCTCCCTCCCTGTACTCTGTCACTGATTGTCTTGCTTATCTCCCCCCAAAGACTGTGAACATCTTAAAGATAATATTGTTTGTTTGTTTTTGGCCACATGGCATGCAGGGTCTTAGTTGCCCGACCAGGGATCAAACACTGTGCCCTCTACAGTGGAAGTGTGGAGTCCTAACCATTGGGTTGCCAGGGATTTCCCAAGGATAATCTTGTTTATCACTATATCCTCAGCACCCAGGATAGTGCCTGGCAAAGTTAGTCTTTAGGAAATACTTGTTGACTGACTAAACAGTAATCCTGTATTCTTAGAAGAGGTCATAAGTAGTAAGGCCACTGTTGCTCACTGGCCACAGTCCCAGCAGTGAGCACTGTCTACTCTTCTTTGGAGTTTTCAGGCCCAAGATGTTTCCAGCTTGAGGCTCCTGAGAGGAGCAGTAAAGACCTGTGGGTGGGTGGCAGCATAGAGAGGGACTGAACCTCCCCCAGCTTTTAAAGGCTCCAGCCCCACCCTCTCTCCCCAGCTGACTGCAGCTCCAGGCAGGATGCACAGAGAGTGTGCTGCGTCTCCCTTGCCAGTGAGCATCCCAGGGGAACTCAGCATCGGGAATTTCCTGGCAGAAAGATGGAAAGATAAGATAATTGCAAGGTACAGCTTTGAGGAGCAGTGACAGCAGAGAAAAGAAAGGAGAGCAAGTGGGTGTCAGGGAGACCCAGAGACAGGAAATCCTGCAAACAGGTAGAGTCGGGTAGGAACTGATGGGACAGGGGGAAGGTATAGAACAGCAAAGGCTGCTAGTTCCCCCCTCCACTCACTGCTTGTTTTCTTTTACCCCCCATGACTTCTTGGAGGCTTGGAGCACCCCCAAACCCCAAACCAAGCTCCAACTCACAAACTTCAGCTCTCTTTTCCTGTGTGGTGGGACGGGGCCTCATTCCTCCAGATCCCAGCCTGGTGGGGCCTACATTAGCCCTACTTGTGGACTCTGCAAGGAGGCCCCCTGCTCCCAGTCTGAGCTTTGATCTGATTTGGCAGGCGTGTGAGCACTGGCTGCTGTGCCCGCTTCAGGAGTTTTCAAAGCAAGAAGAATTAATTAGCTCAGTGAGCCACAGTCAGCATCTTCCACACCTGGACCAGGGCTAAGACACACAGAATTCCAGCATTTCTTAGCAGAATTCCCTCCTGGGTTTTCACTGGAGCCACCACCTCCTTGATCTTCCTTGCTGTATCCTCAGAGCAGGGCACTAATTGACACCTAAACTCGCTTTTGAGAAACCGCTATCTTGCATTAGTCCTGGGTCCACTGGCTGTGGGCTGGGATCACAGGGCACCGTGGGCTCAGCACTCCAATGGCTGCGATTCCCCAGGCACAGATGAGTCCTTCATTGGCCCTGCAAGCCTGTTTCCTCCCATGGGGGTTGTACACAGCACTTGTTTGTAGAAGGTGTCCATCAATGTCCTCTTCCTGGCTAGGTGCCTCTACAGAAGGGGCACCAAGGTACCACAAGGCGAAGGTGCCTTGTGGTGCCACCTGGTGTTTGATGCCCTCACTGCACTGCTGTCAACAGCCCTTCACCCATCCCCCACCCCCCACCCCACCCCGCCCCAGGAAAGGTGAGAGGAGGCCATGGGGCACTGGGCTGTGATGGGTGGGGATTAAGGGTGAAAATGTTTGGAAAGTGGGAGAGGTCTGGGTGGGGCAGGGGAGAGGACAGGAAGAGACAAAGGAGAGGGTGGGAGGAGGAGGAGGGGAGCAAGTGCCTGGAGGTTCAACAGACACATTACACTAGGGAAAGGCGGTGCTCGGGAAACTGGGAAATTGCAGAGTCAGCCTTGGCCAGCTCTTGGCCAGGTACCTGGAGTGAGGGACACGTTCCCTTGTGGTCAGGCCTCTCTCCACACAAGGTGGAGGGCTATGGGCTTCTCTAAGCCTCTGAGGACATCAAACTGGGAGTGCGGGAGTACATTTTCATGAGCACAAATGTGACTGCTTTGGGAAAGTCCTCCCTGGCAAGTCATTTTTTGATTAGGACTCCTTCACACCATGTCCCATACCTTCCGCAATGGGACAGAGGCTGGGGTAGTGTGAAGTCAGTGGTCTAGAGGTTGGCCAGATCAAGATTCAAACCTCAGCTCCGCCATCCGCTGGCTGCGTGATCTTGGGCAAGTCACTCAAACCTTTCTGAACCCATTGCCTCGTGGGAAAACAATAGTGATGGTACTTTGCTTGCTAGGGTGTTGTGAGAAGTAAGTGAGAGACTGCAGATGAGCCTCAGATTTGTTTTTAGCACTAGCCCCGCTTGCTCTTCCTTGTCCTCCTGCCCCTAGATAGACCTTTTCCTGGACCTTGAGGTGGAGGAAAAAGAGGCAGCCAAGCCTGAGATGGGGGCCTGTAGCTGTTAACACAATTTCCTCTGAACCCACAAGGAGAAGGCTGAAAGTAGAAGTGCCAGTGTAGATTTCTTACTTCCCAAAGCCCTCACATCCCCGGAGCTCCTGGCCATCCAACCCTGTCCTGGACGCCCTAGTCCAAGACCTGCTGCCTCCACCAGCCCCTCACCCTAGCCTCCTTTGGATGCCTCCATTCCCCATCCCCGATGTATCCTAGAGCAGATCAAATAACCATCCAGACAAGCATCATGAGATTAGCATCCTTGTTGTTAAGATTGTTAATAACATACTGTTAATAAGATTCAACAGTGTCATTATTTCTACTTCAGAACCCTTTTAATGAGACACAGCAGCTTTCATCATTGATAAAGATTTTACATTTTTGGCAGGGAGGCCACAATTCTCTCCCCTGAAATATTCACTCTGACGCTGAGGGGTCCTGGTGGCAGGGGATGGTTGGGAAGTCTGGCATTGAGCAGAGGGAGAAGCAGCCCAATTCTCTGGCTTCACCTTGACCCAGATTCCAATAACCATTAGAAGAAAAAAAGACCCCAGAACATCCTCCCCAGATCTCCTACCTTCATTAAGGAATAGACAGCTACAGAATGCTACCAAAATATAAAAGCTTAATCTGCAGACCTAGGTGACAAAACGGTACGGATTTTGTGTAGATTTGCTTTCTTTTTTAAAGGTAGTTCCTACATGCAACCCCTCTCCCTATCCGAAGAGCCCAGAGGAAAAAGAGTTACGCTACTGCACACCCTAAGAGGATAAAACCAGGTGTTTGTGTCAAGGAGGGGTATTATTTCTGTCCAAAAGAGCAGCTAGAAAACCTTTCACCAGCTTAGAAAATACTGGGTTGGACAAAACTTCAGGTCCAACCATCCAGCAGCCTCCCTCACCTCACGGGGATCCCAGGTTCCAATGTGGGATGTGGGTGGGAGCTGCCTAGCCCAAGCTGCCTTTCAGGTTTCAGAGTCCTGGGGTTTGGAGGTGCTAGGGGTAAGGGGTTAAGGGTGTTCAAGGGAGTGGGATTGGGGCAGCTATTCGGAGGTGGCTCACAGGGACAGACTGGATGAACCTGTGGTTAGTGCCCTTGGCACGATGACATGATTTTGTTTCAGACAAAGGAATATTGCCCATGGGAGTACCAGAAAGGAGGTTCTGGGCTATGCTGCTGGTGCCTCCTCCTCCCCATCTCCTCCCCACCTCCTCCCCTCAGACTGCCTGGCTGCCTCCACCCCGCCTCCTCGGAGGGTTCCCACTGGGCAGGCAGCAGCAGCCAGTGTAAACAGCTTGAGGATGCTCATTTATCACCCCCCAGGGGGCCATCTCCCTATCAACTCCAAGGAGAGGTCCCAGCCCTGGCCCCTTCATCTTAGGAGGGAGTAGCTCACTGTTTATATAGCTTAATCCCATTGCCAGCCCTGATGGGGCAGTGCCTGCAGTGCCAGGGCTCTCTTGGTGCCCCCCCAACCCCCCCCCCCCCCCCGAGGGCAACAGGCCGAAGCCCAGGCCACTCAGGTCACCCTGGCTGAAGCCTGAGGAAGGAAAACGCAGAAGCACTTGCCTCCTCCCTGCAAGCACCCCTCAAATCCCCATTACAGCAGCTGAGACACCTCCCCCAGCCTCAGTCAGCCTCATTAAACAAAAACAGCTTCATTATGCCAATTTCCAGCTTTCAATGTGGGGCTGATAGCTGTCAGCAGAAATAAGAGTTAATCTGGAATCACTCCCATTCACAGAGCTGCTTGGCTAAAAAGAAGCGATAAAGCTTTGATAGAAGCAGGAGTATACCCTGCTTATCCAGCCTGCCACCAACAGAGGGGCTTCTCTCTTCCCTCACCCCTGGGTGGCCAGGCTGTATCCTCTCTCTCTGGGTATTGTGCGCGCGCACGCGCGCACACACACACACACACACACACACACGCACACACACACACAGCTCTGACCCCTTCCCTCCCCACCACCCACTCCCCATCTCCAGGAATCTCTGTCCAATGCCATCTGGAAATACCTAACTCTGTCTCTTTGGCTTTTACTCTGGACCGTGATTAACTTTTTATTTTGGAAAATTACTTTATTATAGATATAGATATGTATGTATGTGTATATAAAAAGGTTCCATTTCATTTGTAAAATCTCATTTTTTTTCTTTTTTTTTCCCTACAGAAAATGATGACAAGATTAAAGGAAAAAAAATAAGTTACATTACAGTTTCCAAAATGGTCCTTGCTCTCCACTGAAGATGGGCCCCCGTCAAGGCTGTAATGCACTCTCGCTCCCAGCTTGTGCTTTGCAAGAAGAGGGAAAATAACTAGACTAGTTATTTTAGGTTAAAATAGCCAAGAGACAGACGCCTTCGCCTCAAAAATATTCTGAGACACATAAAAGCAGAAGGAAACAAATCTCTTCAGTCACAAAATGTCGTACATCCCGCAAATACTAGATTCAATTAATTTAATAAAATAGAATATACATAGAGATTCTGCACAAACGTATTGCTTTCTCCCAACAGCTCCTGGTGTCGGGAACCTCAGCTCTGCTGGGCCTCTCTCTCCGCTTGGAGCCAAGGTGGCCAGGGCTGTCCAGTCTGGGGCTGCTGCTGTTAACTCTGGAAATTCTGCTTGCCGGTGCCCAGCGCCACTGAGGCAAAGAGGAGCACCTCCTTGGTGCCCATGTGGAATCTTTCAGGAATACAGCCCAGGAGGAGGAGCTAGGATTTGGCACCCAGTGGAGAGAGGTGAGTGGGAGAGTGGGGCAGGACTCAGGGGTCCAGGTCTGCTGGGTCAGAGGATAAACCAGAGAGACTCAGCACGTCTTTCTTTGGGGAGGGCAAGGCAGCCATGCTGTCGGGATGGCCGGAGGCCAAGGGATCCTTGGAGTCGCTGGACGGAGCCCTCCGGCGGAGGCAGACACCAGGGCTGGGTGGGGGCCGAGAGCCCTGGCTCTGGCTCTCTGGGGGGTCTATGGAGATACTGGGTGGGCTGAGTTTCTTCTTGGGCCGGCTCCCAGCTCCCCCTAGAGTCTGACCTCCAAGGCTAGAGGGATCGGGGACCAGGTGGGGTTGGGAGCCGCTGTCCAGGCAGCTGACTGCGATGGAGTGCCTCCTCTGTTCATCCAGCCAGGACGCAGGCCGGCGCGGGCAGCTCTGGGCCTCCACACTGTAGCACTTCTTCAGGTCCCGTGGGGACGGGGTTTCCTCCTGGCTGTCCATGGGCAGGAGGTCTCCTGAAATCCAGCTCAACTCCGTGTCCAGCTCTAAGCTGCTTCTGGTCTCTGGTGGGCCCTTGCCCCACTTGGGTTCTGGGCCTGGGCAGGGGGCTGACGGGGGCATGTGCTTCAAGATCTTGCTTTGGCTGTGGGAATGCTGCTGAGCCTGGGTGCTGGAGCGGCCCCAAAAGGAGGAGGCCCTGGCCAGTGGCGGGGAAGGCCCACTCACCTCTGACAGCAGGTCCTCCCTGCTGCCCAGGCCTTGAATGTCCAGGGAATCCGTCCTTATTGCTGCCTGTATGGGGTAGGGGTAGGACTCAGCTTGCAGGCTTCCTCTCCCCCATGAACTGTCCCACCTGGCAGGTCAGACAACCCCTCCTTCCCCTCTATGGAGTTGCAGGACCACCCTAAGCAAGGGTTCTCAGTGTCTGCTCTTACTGGGAGATAGGGGTCATGCACTATTCACGCTCTGTTGTCCATTGTGTCCCCACCCCCAGGCCTACAAGAATTGCTCCATACAGCTCCCAACCCATGCGATCCCAGAAAGCACTGGGCCAGCTCTGCTCCCCAGCTGTCTCCTTCACACCTCCCAGCCTCTGCACAGGCTATTTCTTTGGCCTTACACACCCTTCCCAAATGGCAAGCATCCTTTGACTTTATGGGCTCAAGTACTCTGTGATGTAATACCCGACCATCTTTACCCCAAAGTGAAACTGACTCCTTCCTCTTCTGCTCTCTGCTGCACCACACACGTGAGCACCCTGTTGCTGCAGTGACCTGATGGGGTATTTGTCTCTGCTATTATACCATGGGCTCCAGAGGGCAGGGGCTGTCTCGTTTGTCCCTGTCCCCAGTGTCCAGACACGGAGGCTGCTCAGTGAATATTTGCAAAGCGGATGAGAACTGTGTCTGCTCCCAAAGGTGATGGCTTGAAGCAGATTCTCATGTAGCTATCCTCACACATGGGACACACACAGCATGAGCTGTGGCCTTGTCACGGGGTGGGGGGGGCAGACAAGCCTCACCTGGTTACACGAGTCTCTGTTCTGTGCTCCTCGAGTGTGGGATCTGGAAGGTGGGCCCTGGGAGTCACCAAAAGTGGAGACACCCAAAACATGCCTTGTGCGCCTTAGCTAGGTCTACAAGTATAGAGAATTGTGGGGCAGCTCTGCCCATCAAGGGGAATCCAGAGACCCAGGTTTTATCTCCAACCTGACATGTGTCCCTGGACAACCATGACCCCCTCTGGTCTCTGGCCTCTTCTGTGTCCCCAAGGGGACACAGACCACTTTGCTTTGCCTAGAATTGTGTCCCCAGCATCTAGAATTCAGTCTGGCACATCATTGGCACACAATAAATATTTTCTGGGAAAATGGAAGTGGCAAGCCTCGTCATCACCAACAGCCTAGGATTCCCAGCAGAGAGGCCAGCACCAGCCCATGCCCACCCTCTATACAAGCTCACCTGGCGCCTGAGTGGCCTCTGAGCCAAAGGGGAGCGGCCTGGAGGGGGCAATTTGGGGATGGTGCCCCAGGTGGGAGCACCATGGGGCTGGAGCAGATGGGGTGCATCTTTGGGAAGCTGCGGGATGTAGCTGGTGTCTGCTGGCTGGGAGTGGACGGACAAGATAGAGCCTGTGAGGGGAGGTGGGGGGGAGAGAGAAGACCTGGACAGTCAATGCGCTGGCCCCCACCTGAGTCCCTCCCATCCACTGTCCACTCTCCCCCAACTGGGGCCTCTGCTTTTACCACCCCATCCCCACCACCCTGGATTGAAAGCCACTCCCCTCAGGCTGGGAGCTCCCTCAGGCAGGAGCAGCTGACCCCTTCAGGCTGGGGGCTCCTCAGAGGTAGGAGAGGCCTCTTTGACTGCCTCAGTACCCCTACTTCCAGAGGGCAGGACTGAGCTTAGGCAAGGACAGATCTCCCAGTGTGAGCCAAGCGGGCCTGCCCCTAGCCTTGGTACCTGACTGAGCTCTGGGGAGCCCCCAGCCCCTGTGTCCCAGGGACCCCTCGGCAGTGCTCCCATCCCGGCACATGTAGCTGTCATTGGGCAGAGAGTGCGTTCGGCTGACCCCAGACTTCCGCACAGTCAGCAGATCTGGTCCCAGCATGACGGGCACTTCCTCAGGGCGGGACTCCATCTGCAAAAGGAACAGGGCGAGGGGGGTGGGGTGGGAAGTGGGAGGAAGAGGGGCATCAGATTGGGTAACTGAGGCAGAGCTTGGCGTTGGAAATCAGAAGCCCACCACCCCACCCAGACCCTGGCCCCCATCCCCTCCCTGGAGAAGGTGGTGATGGGATGAATGTGGTTGGGGAGAAGGACCAGACACATGGATGAGCCTTCCAAACACGGAGAGGAAGTGGGTAGGAGGATGCCCTGCCCCCAGAAAACTATTCATACTACATCTTGGAGCTTCCCACTGGGGATGGTGGAGAGGTGAGGAGGTGTTGAAGGGAGGGAGAGCAGCCCCCAGCCCCCAGCCCTGCAGGCAGCCCAAGAGCTCTTACTCAAGGCCTCACTGAGAGGCTCTGAAGCTGCACAGTGAAGAGTTAAAAGCTAATAGTGCCACCCGCCCCCAGCATCCCACCTGGAGATTGCCTGGAGGATCCCGTGGACAGAGGAGCCTGGCAGGCTACAGTCCATAGGGTCACAAAGAGTCAGACGCGACTGAAGCGACTTAACACGCACATATTCCCTATCTCAATTACTGCGCTGGGGCTGTAGGGGGATTGATGAGTGGGGGAGGACCTTCCCATTGAGTAGAAGAGGAGGCAGCCAGACACTCCCTGCAGAGCAGAGGCTGTTTCATCATCCAGTTCTTAACGCAGCAGCAGCACCCAGCACTAGACAAGGGCTGGGTTAATGTGAGCTGAATGACGGATGAACACTAAGGGGATGGGTCACAGCTGGTTTACCCACCTCCCCACCTCTCTTTAATTAAACAATGACTCTGGCAGATGGTGGGTGGTGAGCAAGGCCTGGATACCAAGGTCTCAGGTCCTCCCTTAGTGGACAGACTAGAGATGAGAGTGGATTTTTTAAATCATATTTCAAAGAAAGGCAGTCATCAGCTTTTGACCCCAGATGGAGGGAAACAAGATTTGTTCCCAAGAGATTTCTCCATCTCTAGTTCTCATTCCTAGTTCTCCTGTCCATTCTTAGTTCTCAGAGAGGCCGTAGATTCCTGTCCCCTTGCAGACTCAGCCAGGTAAGTAGTCCCAGCAGGCCTGAGAATGACTGTCAGAAAATAGTCTGGATCCTCTGCTTCCTCTCTCAGCCCCAGGTTCCACTTCTGCCAACCACTCCAAGACCCCCAGGGACCCCGAATCTATGGCCAACAGAGCCCTGCTGTGAGAAATGGGCCCCTGTCCCTCCTTAAGCCCCAAGAGGAGGGGAAGGCAGGGAGGAGGGGGCTGCTCACTGTTAGATGTGGATGGGAGAGCTGGGTAAAAGTGGAGAAGCTGTCAGAACACAAAGAAGCCCCTCTGGACGTGGGGACCCCTAGGACAGGGACGGGGGAGACAGGAACGGCCCCCCGCCCAGGTGGAGAAGGGCATGGTGGTAGCAGCAGAGATGTAGCTCTCACCCACTGCGTGGTGGTGAATGGCTCATGTTGGGGGGAGGTGGGAAGGGGAGGTGGGACAGAGGGGTGCAGGGAGGGGGAGGGCTGGCCTGCACGGGGCTCCAAATACAAAAACCAACTCTGTGGCCAGACAGGCATGTTGGTCAGCTGCCTGATGACACCTCTGTTTTGAGCTCTGTCACTCTTGGGCATCTGGATTAACCCTTTCACAACCACTGCCCCTGGGCCCTCTGGGCAAGGCCCCAATTGAATCTTATTTAATTTCTTTGTCCACAGTGGGGGACCTCAGTAAAGCCTGGTGCACTAAGTGCTGCCTCTGGGTAGGGCTGGCGGCAGAGTGAGGGGGGAGGGATCTGGAGCCCCACAGTCAGCCCGCCCCTGGGGGGCTGGGGAGCAGTAGGGGGCTGTGTGTATGTACATTGCTCTCCAGGGCACTAAGTAAGAGTGTGTGAGTGTCATCAGGCAAACAGTCATCCGTCAGAGCTAGAGAGCAGGACAGTTCAGACACAATCTCTGACGTCAAAGACAGAGCCTCCATCTCAGCTAGAGGGATCTAGACAGGGAGAGAGATGATCAGGCATAAGAAACCAGGACAGTGCGTCTCTCACATGTGCACACACACACATGCACACACACACACACACAGAGCCCCTCTTTTCCCATTGTTCACCGAGCATAAGGAGAAAGGCCCTCCTTTCTCTCTTCCCACCCCTTTCCCAAGTAAACTGAGAGCACCTCCCCTCCCCCCACTTCAGACCCCTGCTCTGATCAGAGAGGCTGCACAGGCACCAAAGAGCTGGAGCAAACACTGACCAAGCAAGGAGACACAGAAACAGGTTCTAAAGATGCTGCAGGAATCTTGACAGCCCCTCCCACATTACCACCATCCAGGGAGGGAGCAGGGAGCTGGGAGGGCTTCTGACTCTTATAAAGAAGATACCAGAAAAAAAAAAAAAAAATGAAGAAAGGCCCGCAAAGCGCCTCTCTGCTCCCAGCAAGACAGCAGCGTAGGGGATGCTGGGGACAAAGCTGCCAGCCTGACAACCGCTTTCTGCCTATTCTCTCTGCTTCCAAAAGCCTGGCAGGACTTGGCCTGCCCCCAAATTCTGGCATCTCCCCTCCTGGGCCCTCCTCCGCCTGCCCTCTCCAGCCTGGGTTCTGGGAGGGCTCTCCTCTCACTGGCCTGAATTGGGCACACTCAGTTGGGCTACTACACCATCTGGCTGGCTCACCTGGGATCTGCCGCTGGGCTTCAGTGCCTGCAGAACCCAGGGGGAGAGTGGGGCCATGCCTCCCAGGTGAGCTAACTGCCTGGTCACCTTTTCAACATCTTCTTCTCCCCCAGCACCTTTCCCCATGACCTTACTTCAGGATGAGAGGCCTCAGGAAGGGGCTTGATCTCCCAAGGATCATTCTGGGTCATTGCCAGGTTCAGGACCCTACAGTCTATCTGAGACTGAATCCAGCATGAGGTCAGGAACCCTAGAGCAAGGACCCTTCCTATTTAAGGATCACTGTCCATTTCTTTGATCAGGCTAACAGGTGTCCTGGGTACTGGGAACCTGCTTGCTTACCCCATCATCCATCATGGCCCATGGAACACTAGGCTTTCTATCTCCAGCTGAAACCTGTCTCCTTGCTTCCACTCTGGGTCTACCGGGGGCTTTCCTGCAGTCCCTGACTTAGGAGGAGGGTTTTGGGGTGCACCTCCAAGAGGAGGGAGTCAAAGGTGGCAAGACAGGTCTCAAGAGGAGAAGGAAGAGGACCTCAGGAAGCAGAAGACCGCACTGAGATGGGATTGGAGGAGAAAAGCATGTGCTGCTGTGGGAAGATGCAAGGCTTGGGGAGGAAGCCAAGTCCTATTTCAAACAAGGTCCTTGAACCCACTCCCAGCTGGAGCCTTCCACCCCCTCTCAGGGCCAGGTTAGAAGCCACTGGCTACAGATAGCATCCACAATGCCCAGCAGTTTCCAAAGCTTAAAAGGCCACCAAACAGAGAACTAGTGGGGAGGGCAGTGGATACAGAGAAGAAGCAGACTGTGGCCTAAGACATGTCCCTCAGTGGGTCCGCTGGCCACCTGCACTCACCCCCAAAGCACCTCTCCCCTGGATCTCATTCATCACTCTGACCATCTGCTAACCCACTGCCAACTTGTCTTCTGCTCCTCTTTTCTTCCACGTTTTTTCTTACGATTGCCCTCTCCAAACCCTTCCTCCATCTAATCTTCTCCCTCATTAGTGTTATCTCAGCATCGCTACCTTCCAACTATGTGTTCCAGAGGTGGGTCTTAGCCTGAAGAACCCCTGGTCACCTCCTGCCAGGCCCAAAGTTCAACTGAGGTAAAGCTGTTCTTTCCCCAGACACCCAGTGGGCAGGAAACACCCCCACCTCCCCAGAAGCATGGCACAGCATGGCACAGCCCAGCACAGTCAGGGGAAGGGGCACAGCACAGGGACACAGTAACCTGTGGGTTGGAGCCGCCTGGGCTGCAGGCAGGAGGGAAGGCAGAGGGCTGGGCCCCTGGGCCTGCCAGCTCGTCCATCAGCTTCAGCTCCCCATCCAGGGAGCCCTGGATCAGCAGGGATATGGTGTCAAACAGCTGTCTGTCCTGGGAAGGACCAGCCCATAAAGGGAGCCAAAGAGTCAGGGGAGTGAGGGTCAGATGAGCAGTGATGGGAAGTGTCATGGCAGGGATTGAGAAGAGACAGAGAAAAAGAGGAGGTCACATATATGTACACACATGCGCACACACACATAACAATAACAACAAAGAGACAGAGAAAGGGGGCAGTGGGGAAGGTGGGGAAGAGAGAGGTGTAGGAGGAGGAAAGAGAGATAGGAGATGGAAAATGAGAAGAGCCCAGAGGCAGAGAAGGGGAAAGAAAGAAAAGATCAGGAAAAAAGATGGAGATATGGCATCAGGCAGGTTGAGGGTGGGGAAGGAAAGAAGTTCGGCAAAATCAGGGCAAGGGTAAGAGAGAAACAGGTAGGAAACAGAAAACCACGTTGAACCTAAAAGCCAGGAAGGGAAGTCCCAGCCAAGCTGGAGGTACCGGGACAGATGAGCCAGCAAGTGTGCCAGTGGCTTGCTGGGGTGGCCCCACACTGCAAGTGTGGGCAGCCACCTCTGGGGACAGGCAAGGGCCTGCTTACCTCTCCACATCCATGCAGGAGGGTCAGGTGATTCAGGAGGAGCCCTAGGGTCTGCTTGCTGCCTGCTCCCTGTACACCACCCACCCACCGAGCCGCTGAGCACCCACACCACCCGTCTTTGTTCCACATTCCCCAGAGGCCAGTTGGGGGGACGCTCTCTGCTCACCATGGGGTGCTCCAGGGAGAAGTGGGAGGCTGCTCCAGTGTGGGGTGTGGCATGTGAGGCCCCAGGTTTGGGGCTGCCAGGGCTGTCGGGGCCCTCGATCCCAGGCCAGAGGAAGGGGCTGCCCAGTGGTGAGGGGGCTTGTGGGCTGAGCGTCTTCATCTCTAGCTCCAGTTCAGCCTCGAGCTCGGCCTCCTCCTTGGCCTCCTTGTTGCTCTCCTCCAGATGCTTCATCAGCACGGCAATGACCACGTTGACCAACACAAACTGGGCTGTCAGCACGAAGGACACGAAATAGATGGGGGAGATGACCGTGTTGTAGCAGGTGGACTCCTGGTCGCAGTCCCGGAGGGTGTCCTGGGGAGGCAGGTTAGAGGAGTGAGGTTGGGGGGACAGTGGACAGAGCTTTCACAGGAAGTCAGGTCACCTGTGTCACAGAGCTTTGCACGGGGAGAAGAAGGGCAGGAGGAGGAAGTGATGGTGTCCGAGGGGCAGAAGAGCATGAGCCACTGTCCTGGGAAGTGTGAGTTAGAGAATGTCCTGGGGAGAGGGAGTCTCAGGGTGTTCCAGCATGGAGGGTAGAAGGTTACATGCTTTTATTCACACTGAATTCGACCTGAGCCAAGAAGTGGGGCCATCTCCTTGAGCCCGGGGAGGGGCCCCACTGTGGGGGGCTCTCACCTTCATGATGCCATTCCAGTTGTCACCTGTGGAGACTCGGAAGAGGGTCAAGAAGGCCATGCCAAAGTTCCGAAAGGTGGCATGCCGGCCCAGGCCCTCGCAGGGGTGTGTCTCATCACACTCTGAGGAGGAGGGAAGGGGAGAGAGGCTTAAGTTAGCCCAGGAGTCCCCGAGTCTCCAACCCTGACTCCTCTGCCCTCCCTACACCAACTCACCCAGGTCTCCAAAGAGCTCCACGCCCAGAGCTGCAAAGATGAAAAACAACAACATGAAGAGAAGTCCCAAGTTCCCCACCTGGAAAAGAGGAAAAGCAATGGAAAAGGTGGCACTAGATCTCCGAGCCAGCTTCCCCCACCCCTTTGGAGAGCACCCTCTCCTTCCCGAGAGGACCCTTCCCACCCACCCCCACCTCCCAGCTACCTGGGGCAGGGCCTGCATCACTGTGTCCAGCAGTGCCCGCATGCCCACAGCCATCTTCAGTAGCTTTAGCACTGCAGAACAGGACAATGTCATGAGCTAGCCCCTCTAGGTCCCAGGTCACACAGCTGGTGGAGCCAGGGCCAGGGCCGGGGCTGGGGCTGGTAGGATAGCCAGCCC
Organism: Giraffa tippelskirchi; assembly: GCF_054371585.1. Classification (NCBI taxonomy): domain Eukaryota; kingdom Metazoa; phylum Chordata; class Mammalia; order Artiodactyla; family Giraffidae; genus Giraffa; species Giraffa tippelskirchi. Next base: position 26,402,466 of record NC_137277.1, on the reverse strand, counting down.
CAGCCAGCCAGGCTGCCATGGCTTCACCCCCACCCATCCCCTTTGGCAGAGGCTGGAAGAAAGGCTCATGGAACCCACACCCACCTCCTCCCTAGCCAGTCAGAGCTGACCTCTGCTATCTCTCCCCTGGAAGAGTGGCCACGGTGGACAGGCAGCCGGCACTGACCTCGAGCAATACGCAGCACCCTCATGATGCGGATGATGGTGGGGTTGATGGGCAGCGAGGCATTGACCTCAATCTCCTCCAGTGTGATGCCCATGATGGACAGCAGCACAATGGCCAGGTCCAGTTGGTTCCACCTGAAAGCCCAGGACACAGCTCCCTGAAGGGGGCACTGCAGAGGAGGGGGTAGTTGTGGCAACATGAGTGGCACATTCTCAGCCACAGAAAGGAGAGTGGAGGTCAGCCTGTCCAGCCTTTCCATCCTGCAGAGAAGGTGTGGTTTAGCTATGGTCACACAGCCAGATGGTACCACAGGTAGGGTTAGGACTTTAGTTCTAGGGCCTCTGCTTTTCATTTTTATTCATTTGCTTTTTTATCTAGTACTTTTATGGTATTTGCTCTCTGTCAAGTGCTATTTGATAGACTTCACAAATAGGAACTCAAAATCTTCACAACTCTGGGATGTAGATACAGTTATTATATCCCATTCTATGGCTGAAGAAACTGAGAGCGATTAAGTAACTTAAGTAACTTACCCAAAGTTTCCAGCTTCTAAGTGGTGGAGCCAAGATTCAGATTTGGTCCAGGCAGTCTGGCTCCAGTCTAGGCCACACTGATTTTCGCTGTCCCTAGGCCCTTTCTTGCCAGGCTCCCTCTCTCCCCTCCCATCTCCCAGGCCCTGGATATCCCCCCACCCACACTGCACCATCAGCCCTGGCTAGGTCCTGGAGTGGAGTCTCAACCCCAAGAGTCAAGAAAGGTCTTCAGGCACTAGATCCTCTGGGGCATCTCCCTGGGAAACATGTGCCCACTCCTCCATCCCTCATCCCCCAACCCCCTTTACCTGTCCTGGAAGAATCGTCGAAAGCCAAAGGCCACCAGTTTGAAAACTGACTCCAAGACAAAGATGACAGTGAAGATATAGTTGCAGATCTTCAGAGCCTCATCCAGGATCTGGCAGGGATGGGGGTAAGACGCAAGATCTCTTAAGGCCCAAGGAAGATGCCCATCCTGATCCTTCTATCATTCCTCCCAGATCTGGAAGACAGTGTGAGTCTAAGGGGAACTTTCCTCCCTTCTCACCATGATGGCTGATCACTGGCCACCACTCTAGGATAGAGTAGGTTTCTCATTCACATGTATGATCCAAACTCTGTGTTGAAAGATCTCTCTCCTTGAGGGATGGTGAGGAGATCACATGAGAATGTGCTGGAAGGCACAGAATGCTAGAAGTGAAACGGGTCTTCTGCATTGTCCCTATTGTAGAGATGGGAAAACTAAGATGTGGAAGGCAGATGATGGAAGCTGATTTGAGAAGTAGCAAGATCACAGGTGAGGTTTGGAGCTGGATATTGACTAGAATCAAAAGAGTAGGCACAGATCTGCCTTCTTTATCCTCAAAGGTCAAGAACACTGAACATCTTTATTTATTTAAGGTAACAAATATCTGCTAGGTGAAGAATCCAGGTCCTTCACTTCCCAGTTACCTGGTCAAGTCAACTAACCTCTCTGATCCTCAGTGTCCTCATCTGTAAAACCAAGACAAGACTGACCTTCACAAGTCCCTGCAAGTGGTACAAGAGGATCCCCTGTAGGGGGCCAAGCACTCGCCTGAAGTGCCCTGACTCAAGCTGGGTCAGCTTCACCCACAGGCTCATGACTGGAGGTGGGGCCCAGATGGCCAGTCACTCAGTCCTACCTGGGGCTGCTGGTAGTGCTCCATGGCCATAGTGACCACGTTCAGCCCAATGACACCCGTGATGAAGAGATCCAGGTAGTGGCTGGTACACAGGTGGTGGACGAGGAGCCGGAAGCGGGAGTAGTCTGAGTAGTAGGGTTTGCACTGGGCTTCTGGGGGGGCAGCAGGGAGAACAGAGCAGCCATTGGGCCCTGCCCACTGTGCCCCCTCCACCCACAGTCCTTGACAGCCACCAGCCTCTAATGCCAGAGCTGAAACATTCCAGCGTCATCAGCATCCTCACGCTCCACGCACTGCTCTTTTTGGGCAGGAGCCCCTCTCTTGGTGTTTCCCCTTCGAGCATTTGTTCTACTGGCTGTGGTTGGGCACAGAAGGGGTCAGGACATGCGGAGCTCCCCACCCACAGTAGACACCGGGTGAGCCCCCTCCCCGAGGCAGCCTCCAAAATCCAGCAGCCCCTCGTAACACCCTCGACTTGGTGTTCTGCAGTAAGGTCCAATCAACAGACGAAAAACAACTGATCTTATTGGCTTCAGAGGACGCTCCATCAATGGAGAGGTGAAGGCTCTTACTCCTTTACCGAGCTTAGACTCTTGAGGGGAGCAGAGGAGATTACAACAGAGCTGGGATTTGGAGATAAAACCGGAGATTGGAAATTGGATGTCTTCCTGGCTGACTGCACTGACCCACTCAGAGGGCCTCCCGCGGTGGGGGCAGGGCCTGGGACTCCTGAACCCTCATTCGGGAGAGGGCAGAGGGGAGGCCACAGGGCTCACCCAGTTTCTAATGAGGCAGTGCCCAGTCTGCTCCTGGGGACCAGGGCAGCTTCCCCTGCAGGCTGGGCTGGAAGCAGGAAGCACTGTCTGAGATCTGTCAGAGGCATCATATTTCTCTTGTAATTAGTGAACCACTTAGTTATAAAAATTATGGTACCAGGTTGACCTACTAAGCAGGCAGAACAAATCTGGGGGCAGGAGATTACAGGGGGCCCCTCCTCCAGGTGTGAGGAAAGGCCACACCAAGTTGGGGATACATGTCATCAGAGGCAGCCACCACGAAAGAAGAGGCACCACATGGGGGCCTTGGGGCAACCTCAGGTCCCAGACAGCTCTTCCCCCTCAGGAAGTCTACGGCGGAAGCCAGCCAGGGCTGTAGCCTCTGAGGACTGTGCCGGGGCAGCAGGAAGCTTTGGCTCAGGCCAGCCTGGTTATAACGGTTCTTTCCCATGCAGGACTATTAAACAGAGAGGTAAATGGAGGCAAGGAGTGGCCTGGGTGGGCCCCCACCAAAGGCCGAAGGAAGAAGAGTGCCCAAGAGCTGCCATTCAGCCTCACCAGCTGCCGCGCTCCAGCATCATCCTTGAGGTGTGGATAACCGAGAGGCAGAAAGTCCCAAGTATTCTGGTGCACCGTAGGATGCATTAGGCCATATTTTTGTTTCCACAGATGGGCCAGCCAACCATGACTCTGTTTGCTTAGGGCCCGCAGGAAGATGGGGGTGGAGAGGCCAGGGACAGGGGACAACATAAGGCCACAGGTCATCCACACAGCGATGCGACCGAGGCAGGTAGACCTGGTGAGCCAGCCTCTTCCTTCCTTCCTTCAGTACCCACAGAACAAGAGGGCGCTAGTCGCCCAGCGTTGCCTTAGCAGCTGGAACTCTTTCTCTGCATTAATCTCCATAAGTGCTGAGAGCACTCGATCCCATTATGCTAAAATATGAATGGAGAATTAACTAAAATGTTTGAATACAATTAGGTTAGAAAAAGCGGCTCCTTATTAGCCCTGTTATTAGCTGAGACAATGCAGAGGAGAGGTTAGAGAGTACCGCCCTCCCCTCGCCGCCGCCCCCCCACCCCCACCCCGTCACCCCAGTCTGTCTGTGTAGGCAGCCCCAGGCCAGAGGGAGCTGCTGCTACCTCTTCCTGGCCTTCCTCTAGTAGCCCAAGGAGTGGGTGGAGGCCCAGAGGGAAGGTGGGGTAGGACAACTGAGGCAGGGCATCTGTTCACAGAGACCAGTCCCAGGCCCTTGAGGTGCACAGAACCCCTCCACCCTCAGCCCTGACCCCAGACCAGCAGGTGCCAAGGCTGCCAGAAATCCCTCCATCAGAGCCCAGGTCCAAAGTGCACCAGGGCCAACCTGATAAGCATCTCCTTGGCCAATCCCTTTGTTTTACAGAGAGAGAGAAGGAGGCCCATCAAAAAGTAAGTTACGTACACATTGCCAGGCAGTACCTGAACTCCCAGCCCAAGTCCCTCACCAGCTGCCAGATGGGTTTAAACACAAAGCCTTGAGACTTTGGCCCAGAGGGTGCTCTCGAAGAGTTTGTCCAAAGGCTCTCACTATTGCACTCTGGATGATGTCACCTGTTTTGTTCCTGGACCTCGGTTCTACAGTCAAGAACTCAGGCTCAGAAAGGAAACTGAGATGCCCCTGGGCAGAGCCTTGGGTGGGTCTGCTGCTCTAACAGCTCCAGCTGCAGCCCAGGAGGGGGTCTTGACCAGTGGTCACTGGCATTCCAGCTGCCCTGGCCCTGTCTCTCTGCCTCCTATCTGTATGAGTTACCTTAGGCAGAGAAAATACCAGAGTCAGACAGTGAGGAGAAGAGCACCCCCAGGACTGCCCAGCCCCCAGTCAGGGGCAGAAGGAGAGGAGAGGTGCAGGAGGGGGTGCAAGGCTGTGAGTGAGAGCCACAGGCACAGTGAGTTAGTAGGGGTCACTGGGAGCCCAAGTCACAGCCAGGGCAGAGGGTTTGCAAAGGGGAGTGGTGGAATAGGAGGAAGGCAGGGGTCACTCCTAGGGACACAGGCCCCCAAGACAGAGGCCAACTTCAGCTGCTGTAGCCAGGCCCGATCAGTGGGTCCTGGTAAAAGGACAGAGGGCAAGTTGGAGGCAGGTGCCACAGGAGGCCGAGGGGAACCAATCTGGTGCTGGAGGCAGCCCCGTTTTCTCCCTCCACCTGGAAGCTGGGCTGGACGGAGATGTCTCATCAGGCCTTTTTCCTGATAAGCAGACTCTTCCCTTCAGCCTTTCCCTGGGGTCTGGCTACGCTGCTCCTGCTGGGGGCAGCGCAGGGTGGCAGAGGTGCTGGCAGGGAAGTATGGTGCACATGTTTGATTCCAGCGACTCCAGACTAGTGGGTGTGACTTCAGCCCCATCACACCATTGGGTACACTGATGCACCAGCATTGCCATGCCTTGTAAGCTGACTGGAGATGCAGACGCTCAGGTCCTACCCTGGACCACTGTGAGAGTTTCTAAGGTGGGGCTCAGTTATGTCCTCTGGGGGATTCTTAGGCACAGGAAAGTTTGAAAAACTCTAGTATAGACCAGGTAGAACAACAGGTTTAGGTAAGAGGGATAGGGGTGGTCTGAGCCCTTGTTTGGGGTCTCTGAGTCTCCATTACCAGCTGGAAAGGTGAGACACTATTGTAACCAGTGTACATACCTGCCTGTGCCCACAGGAACACAGCAGAATGTCCCCAGAAGGGGGTGCAGTATGAGAGTAAAGAGAGTGCTTATCTTTGAGTGGATGTGTCAGAAGATGGTCTCAGGGGCCATGGAAATCTGCATGGGTTGACTCTTGAGGGAGAAGCCTCTGAGGCCAGACCCATGGTGTTCTGGTGTGAGTGTATTTGTGTGCACACATCAGTGTACAGACTAGGTGAACCCATAAGGGAGAAGCTGAAAGCCATGTCCCCTCACCCTCCTCTCATTCCTTAACATCAGGAGCTCACAGTACAGCTCAATTCAGAGATGTGAGCCCAGGCAATCCAGATACAAAGTGGCTGGAGCCTCTCTCAATGCCAAACATCATCTACCCACCCAGGGCCCCAGGCATGACCTCTCAAATGGCAGCTCAGGGGTTCCCCTTTGATCAGGCAGCCCAGCACCCACAGGGTAGTGTCTGCAGGAGTCTGGCTCCTGAGGGAATTTGGAAAAGTAGAGAAAGGTACAGCCCATGGTTCCCAGTCTGGAGTCCCAAGCCCTCAACAGCCTGAGGAGGCAGTCACATGGGGGTCCTGAAGTTCTTTTCAATATTTTTATTTTTTTTTTCTTTTCAATATTTTTAAAAGCTTAAAAGCAATCATACACATGCCTGTGCTAAGACCCCACAGACTAATTTAATGGCAAAATGGTCTTTCTTTGCCGTCGTTCAACATGAAAGCTTCTGCAGCTCATAAGTCCTGATTAGCAATTAGATGTGTCTTTGATTAGTAAAACCAGTGAAACAAAGTCATTACTGACATGCTCTCGACTTCAGAGAAGGTCTTTTACATTGTGGGGTCTGTTGTAGAAGATGACAAGGGGGGCCCTTAGGGACAAACAGGTTGGGAACCACCGGGTGGAGACATCGGAGGCTGTAATGAGGCCCCACAACACTTCACAGATTCTCAAAACCTCTGAACCGCTGTCTGGGGGCCATGTTGGGAGAGCAGGGGCCAGAGGACTGGTGGGGGGCGGCAGGGGAGGGTGCAGGCAAAACCAGGAGGGCCCTCCCAGAGACACAGCTCTCAAAGAAAATGACCCAACTCACTCCCAAATCTTTGGCTTTTAGGGGAGAAACTTGTGGCTAACTCAGATCTTCAAGTCCCAATTCCTGCTGTTTGTAGCAATGATGTGGCCACTGCCATTACTTAACTATTAATGAGTCTGTTCAATTATTCATTGTTACATTTTTAAAACAAATCCTTTCCCTCTCTGCTCCTCTCATCCTGCTTGCTTGGATCAAAGTCTCCCGTTCAGACAAAAGGAGGCGGGAGAGATTTGCAGCTCTAATAATCGAACTGTGTGACCCAGGAGGAGGAACAGGAATGGGAAGAGGTGGCAGGGGGCTGGGAGCTTGGCGTCAAAAGCCTGGCCAGACAAGGAGCGTCCACCAAGAGAAGTCGGCTGGAGGGGCATGATAAGGCCCTCACCTCCTGTCCAGCTAGCACAGGCCTACGGGATGCCACAGAACCCAGAACCCCTCACCCTGAGAAGACAAAATCAGTGAGCCATGGAGAGGGAGCAAAGAGGATGCCTGCACACATGACGTGGGCCTGACCGCCCGGGGCCATACCCTGGAACCCACAACCCCAGACGCAGTACCTGGCGCCGCGCTGGCTGAGCTGCCGGAAGCAATTACATCGTCCAGCATTAGATCTAAAAGAATGAAACACGACATTGGTCACTGGCCGGACCAGGTGGGCTGGGCAGGGCCCCCTCAGCAGCTCGCTTCCCCTGGGCTGTGACCCTCACTCTGCCAATGAATAGGGCATGCTGAGCAAGGGTGGTGGGTCCTGAGTACCAGCCCCAAACTTGGACACAGGGCACTTGAGGAAGCTGAGCAATTTGGCCAGCTCATCAGGGTCACAGGGGCTGGGAGTCGGAGGCACGAGGAGAGGAGGAAGCCCGTCCTCGGAACAGATGACAACTCCTTCCTGTGCTGTGGCCTCAGCTGCACCTGAGAAGGCTGCAGACCCCAGAAGGGGAGCCAGCTGGTCAGGCAGGGCCACACGTACCTCCTGCCGAAAGAGTTCCATCTGCAGATGTCCTGCCGAGAAGACAGACTGCAAGGAGGGGCAGACGGAGCAGGGGTGGGAGCGTGGCTGCTGGGGGCAGTACGCCTGCTCAGCCTCAGTTGTCCACCAGGAACCAAGATGGGACCCTTATCCCAGAGCTGCTGCCTAGAGGTCAGTGTCCTAACCCTGGAGCAGCCCCTCTCACAGGGAGCATGAGCCCTGTCCCGCCCGCCTCCATTTCACAGCCCCCAACAGCCCTCCCCTGGCTCCAGACGCCCTAGAGCCAGGGGCTGAGGGCAGGCACCCCAGCCCTGCACCTGCTTGATAGTACTCACATTGTAACAAACCAAAGGGAAAACTCAGAGCACCATGTACATCTTATCGGCGTAAGGAAGACGGTTTGTGAAAGGGTGGAGAGAAGAGGGAAAACCCGCAGATGAAACAGAGACAGACACACAAAAGCTTAGAAAAACCCACACATAGAGACACTTAGAGAGACGTGGGCGACAGAGAGAGTTACACTGATTGATTGTTGAGTACCAGACAGACAGGCAGGAGCCCTGAAGATAGGGAGGTGACTCAAGTGCAGACACACCTGGAGACACTTGGGGACACCACAGGACCCGCACTCACGCCTTGTATCCTGGAATCTGCAGTCTTTCGCTTAGTCTCGGCCACCCATAGTAGGAGTGTGAGGAGGCCTGGGGTAGGGGCCTCACCCAGTCAATGGCAAGAGGTGTTGGAGGTCGTAGATGAAGGGCTAAAGGGTCTAAGGCCAGAGCGTCATGAGTTTAGAGTTCCTGTGACCTCAGACCCTCCCTGAGCTGGGTGGGGTATTTTTGAACAGCTTAGCAAAAAAAAAAAAAAAAAGACAGTCGGGAAGCCAGGGAGTTTTGCTGGAAAGAGGGAGAAAGGAGCGGTCTGGGGTTTGCACGCCACGGTCCATCTGCACGTTCTGCCAAGGCCTTGCCCATCAGCTACAGACACTGGGCAGCCACAAGTTGAAAATGTTTGCTCACCAACCGTGTGGTGGGTAAGGTGCCAAGTGCCAAGGTCAGGGTCCCTGGATACCGGCACAGGGCAATGAAGTGGGGTTTTCATCCCATGAGGCTCCTCTCAGAGTCAGGCTGGGAGGGACTGTGCATCAGCTCCCACTGGCATCATCTGGGGAGCGCGATGCTGAGACCGGGAGGCCCACAGAGGGGAGCTCCCCTACCCCGCAGGGCTGAACTGGTCTGCTTCATGCAGGCTCTAAAGGCTGACATGCTCTCGAGGGGAAGGAGGTGGGGAGGGGGTGGGAGAATCTTCTCCCTGCCCCAGCCCCAGCCCCTGGCCCCCTACAGTCGCAAGGCCAAGGTCAAGTACGACTCAGAGAGATGTGGAAAGACTACCGACCAGCCATCTGCTTCTCCTTACTCCTTCTCTTTTTCTCCAGTCTCCGTAGACGCTTCTCCTCCCGCCGCCGGGCCTCTTCTTCCTCCTGGTGCTGCCGACACTTGTGGAAGTTCTCCACCACCACACCGACGAACATGTTCAGGACAAAGAAGGCCACGATGAGCAGGAACGAGATGAAGTACAGCAGCATCCAGGGGTTGTGGTTCATGATGGGCTGGCGGGGAGCAGGAAGGACGAGTGAAGACATTAGCCTGAGGGTAACTGCCACGGGTGCTGCCCCCCAGCCTCGGTTCCGTTAGACGGGGCCTGCATGCTCAGTTATACACAGATCCATCAGGTGACGCCAATGAATGGAATGCGTTTGGTGTTAGCCAGTAGAGAGGTTTGGGGACTATGGCAAAGTAGAGTGGGTGTTCTATCCAAAAGCGGGAGAGTTGCTTTTCGTTTCAGTTGACTCCTGCCCTTAGGGAATGCAAGTCCAGTGTTTCCAGATCTTTGGACTTGAGCAGACCCAAATCTGGATTTTTCATGTGAAACTCGTCAATTTTTAATTGTTTAGTGGTAGTGTTAGTCACTCAGTCATGTCCAACTCTTTGTGACCCCATGGACTGTAGCAGGTTCCTCTGTCCATGGAATTCTCCAGGCAAGAATACTGGAGTGGGTTGCCATGTCCTTCTCCAGGGGATCTTCCCAACCTAGGGGTCGAACCTGGGTCTCCTGCATGGCGGGCAGATCCTTCACCATATGAGCTACCAGGGAAGCTGTTTAATTGTTTATCACTAATTAAAAAAATTTAAATATGTTGCAAGCCAATAAAGCAAGCCCACATTTGTCCTCAGGCCGCCAGTTACAGCCTCTGATATTGACACATAATACCTCTTGGATGGCATTTCGCCAACCTGCTTTGCTGTCTTTCTGTCCACTGCCTGATTGCGTCACACCTGGAGTTGGCCCATCGTGAGTGACCTGAGTCCAAAGATGGATACTGCCCATCTCAGCCCTACCTGCTGGTCCACACCGACAGCATCCAGCCCATCATACATGATATCCACCCAGCCATCCTTAGAGGCCAGCACGAACAGGGACATTAGGGCCTGGGGGGAAGGGGAGGAAAGGACCATTTGAAACCTAAGATGTATAGCCAAGACACCCACCAGTGACCCCCAGAGCACCTCCTGGCAATAGCTTGGGGGACCCTAGGCCTTCAGAGGTTAGCCCAGAGTCACACTCCAGGCTCCATGAGAGTTCTCTGTCCCAACGCTCCATGGCTGCTATGAAGCCAGAAGAGCCATAGGAGATGACCTCAGCCAGGTAAAGCAACAGACTCCAGAGTTCTGGAAACCCAGAAACCAAAACCAGAATGGGACAGGGAAATAAACCAGCAAAACTGAGCGAGCTATTTCATTTTCTGCATTTCTGTTTCTATGAATGTGGAATGAGAAAAAGAATCATCTTGACAATACACCTGCACCTTCTACTGTGCTAAGGAAATACATCATCTCACTGCCTGGAGATCCAGATAGGACCCATTCACTAACTGATGAAACGAAGGTGAGCCAGCTGCCCCACATGCACCATTAAGCATGGACCTTGCATCCTCCCCAGACTCCTGCCACCTCTCCCACCTCCACCTTAGAGCCTGGGACTCACCTGGCCGAGGTTGTCAAAGTTGTATTTATGCCGGACCCACCGGTAACTGGCCTCAGCACAGTCAGACTTGTTAGTGATGTTCCTGGTGTCCTCGCCCTGGCACACAAAGAACTTCCCTTTGAAGAGCTGAACACACACATAACCAGAGACAGAGAAAGAAGTAAGCTGTGAGCACAGGAAGCCGAGACCAGCCCTGGGGCCTAAGAGCTCCAAGTACACCCTAGGTGAGGGCCAGGTGCTCGGTCAAGTCAGAGACATACTGACAGTAACCTCCCCTGTAGGCACCCCTTCCTCCAGGCTCCTTGGAGCAGAGTCCCTGGAGAGGAAGGAAAGGTCCTAGGGAAGGGGACTGCAAAAGGGTGGAAGGAGGGGGACAGTCATTCATTTCCTACCAAGGGGGAGGCCAGTGATTCTCCAAGTGGGGTCCCTGGACAGCATCAGCATCATCCAGGAATATGCTAGAAATACAAATTCTCAGGACCACCCCAGACCCACTGAATCAGACACGCTGGGGGAGGGCCAAGAGATCTGGTTTAGTGGGGGTGGGCAAAGTATATGGATTCCACTCAACAGATGAGGAAAACTGAGGCTCAGAGAAGTAAATTCACTCACTAAGTTTATACAACCAGAAGGTGGCGAAAAGGGGGCTCAGGCTCAGGTCCTTCTGACTGGAAAGCTCACCCTCACTCTAGAACAGACCAAGCTATGACTGTGGGGAAGGGACGGAGGGACAGGAGGACAAGGGGGCCTAAGTAGGCCAGAAGCAAGAAGTGGAAGGGGCACCGCCTGTGCCGAGAGGCACCACACAGTCTTAGCAAATGTATTCTGGCCTGGTCTCTGGAGCTAGAGAATTTGAGGAAACCCAAGAATACCTCCCCCGTCCAGGGCAGAGTGGAGACCCCAGGAAGCCAAAGGAGGGGATAGGGAGGAGGGCAGCCAACCAGAAGCTCCCTCTGGCCCAACAGCCAGCTGTCTATGCTACAGCTGAAATGTCTGGAGCCTGGAGCGAGGAGGGTTACTCTGGAAGAGCGGGATGAACGGGCTCCCCTGGCTCCTGGAGGTGCCTGCTAAATCCTGCAGGCAGCTCCCTTTCTTTTTCCTCCAAAGCCAAGTTCCCTCCCTGGGCCAGAGGCCAAGTTTCCCCAGCAGCCCCCACTTACTGCCTCGTCTGGGGTCTGCACCCGCCTGCCTGCCAGCTCACTGCTAACCTGGCCCAGCTGTCAGGGCCTTGGATCCCCAGGCCTGGCCTGCAGCCCACTGGCTCCAGTAGGGGAGGAAGGGAGGGGACCCCTGAGCAGACTGCAGGCCAAGGCCAGTGTCTGCACTCAGAGCAGTGCGTGAGGGGGCAGAGTGGCAGCATATGCGGCACTGGTCAGAAGCCCCTTGAGGCCCTCTCCCCTTGGGGGCCTCTTCCAGTCTCCCAGTTTTCTGCAAAATGCCCAGGAGTCAAAGGAGCCTGAGGGCCTTTCATGGCTTTTCTAGGATAAAGGTGGCAGTAGCTCCTGGAGCCACAGCATCCAGGCCAAGAGGAAGGCCACTCCTGAGGTTTCTCCTGACAGCTGGCCCTGGACCCCCACAAACCTGCACCCCCAGGATGCCAAATATGATGAAGAAGGCACAACAGATGACCACAATGTTGCCAATGGGCTTCAGCGAGGACATCAGCGTTTCCACCACCAGCTTCAGCCCCTGTGCCCGGCTGATTACCCTGAGGAGGGAGGGAGGCGGGTAAGAGGGGTTCCCGGCTCAGACTTCCCTTGCCCTGCTTGCTTGCCACCCCCTTCCATCTTGGCTCACTGGTCTCCATCCTGGGCTCTAGTGGAGGGAAGAGGTTGGCTTTCTGGGCTCACTGTGCAGAGGCCCCCACCCACCCCCACACCTAGACCTCTAGGATGGGGTTTGGATGGTGACTCAACCCAGGGATGCAGTATGTTGTGGGGATGGGGAGATAAACTTGTGTGGAGCATGTAGAGGGCAGGCAAAGAGACGGATTATCACAGCCAGGAAAACCTCACTGGTCAGTCAGTATCTGCCTCATCCATGTCCCCACCCATGGAAATTTCTGACTCTCAGTTGGGGTTCGGGGTGACTGTCTGATTGGGGAGGGTCTCCTAACAGTGCAGCTCCATTGCTAGAAGTGTTACCTGGTGGGTAGTCCCTGGGATGGGGGAAAAAGCGGAGAAGCAGAAAACAGTCTGTCACTTCACAGGGAGAGTCTAGTATTGCCCCTGAGGGTACCACACAGGGAGAACTGCAGCTGAAGGGCATGAGGGTCCTGCCTACAGGCCCTTGTATGGTGTGCCCTGTAGGAGTGTGTCACGTGAGGGGGTCCCTGAAGGGGTGTCTGTGGAGGGAGACCACTGGGGCCATAGCTAAACCAAATGAGAAGTGATGCCAGGCATGGGGGGCAGGGTTCCCCATGGAGTCACAAGCAGGAAGCAGGGGCAGATGGGGTGCTGGCCATCAGGGTGTGCCTGGCAGGGGCACCTGAGCGGGCGCAGGGTCCGCAGCAGCCGCAACACCCTCAGCATGCCCAGGATCTTGGTGCCGCTGTCGGAGACCATGGACACCAGGATGTCGATGATGGAGATGAGCACCAGCAGCCCGTCCAGCACGTTCCAGCTGCTACGCAGGTAAGCCTGCTCCCCAAAGCACCAGCCCAGCGCCACCACCTGGGGATGCCCCTGCGTCACCAACATTGCCTCCTCCCATCAGTCAGTCCCCAGCCCTGCCCCCCTCTGTGGCCCAGCCTCTCCCCCGCCCTCCACCCCCACACCTGGGAACCAGATGGCTCCCGTCCAGTCTGACCCCCCCATCACCTTCACTGTCATCTCAGCCAGAAAGACTGCGGTGAAGATGTAATTGGAGAGGGTCAGGAAAATTCGTTCCTGTAAAAGAGAGCAGGCAGGTACTGCCACCGGGACCCCATCTGTGGGCCAGGTCTGCTCTGTGCGCAGAAGCCAGGAACTGCCTTCAATGTTTAACTCGGAACAACCACCCCCCACTCTCCTCAACATACAATCTCCTCCCTGCTCTCCCATCGTCCCTCAAACACACACACACACACACACACACACACACACACACACACACACACGGAGCCACTGCTCACCTGCCCCCTACCTCCTGGAGTTGCCTTGAGGGAAAGTGATTCCCACCAAGTGCTGTCATCTGAGCCCCAGAGCTCAGACCCTATTCACTGATTCCTTTCTTAAAACTGGAGCAGCATTTAGCTTGATCTGCCCCATCCTACTCGTCCCTGCTCCACGTACTGGCTCTCCTGCTGTGTGCCCCAGAAATGAAGCCACAGGGCAAGATGGGGGCCTGAGTACAGGCTGTGCATCCCCAGGCACCATATTTATGCCAAGCATAGCGTGAGGCAGGGCAGGAAAGAAGGCGGCCCAATCCTCTGATATCTGTGAGGTGATTCCAACGTTGTGTGGCCAAGAGAGGGGAGTAGAGAGCTGGAGAGGCAGTGGGTAAAGTGTGTCAGAGGGAGTGAGAAACAGGGAAAAGGGAGAAGGAGAAGCACGTGATAGAGCTGGAGATGGAGGGGCTGAGTGGGAAGGTGGGGGAGAGACCCTGCCACGGCGAGCTCTGAGGCAGGGCCCTGGGCAGGAGGCAGACGAGCGGGCCAGTGCGGCTGGCCACCCTCACGGCACGCATACAGGCTCTCACCTATTCCCAGGCTGGCCCCTCCATTGCCCATTTCCCTCTGCCACCACCACCCCTTCCCACTGACCTGGCTGGAGCCCACCCTAATGGAAAACAGAAGCCCTGTTGAAATCTGAACAATGGTGTGGGAGGCAACAACAAGGATGGGGTCTACCTCCAAGTTAGTGGTGCAAGATGTCATGGGGGGAAACAGAGCCCCTCACCTTTCTAGGCCTCAGAACATTGTTGGGGGGGACAGGCTGTGATGCCAGCCTGGGGAGAGAGCTCCCAGGACTAGCCGGGCCCATCCTAAAGAAGTCAGGCCTGAAGGAGTGTGTCCACACACTCTGACCCATGGCCTCTCCTTTCCTGAGGAGGACTGGCAGGTTCAAAGCCAAGCATAAGTGACCAATGCTCCCCCAAAGGTCCCTAAAATGCTACTTGTTTTACTTGCCAGCCCCTACCTGGCAAGACCCAGAGGAGCAAAGGACAGCTTCCCTCCCCTATGGGGCATCATCCATGGGGCAGGCTGGGCAGGGTGCCTCCCCGTCAGTGCACAGGTCCTGGTAAGAAGGAGACCCTTGACCACTCAGAGCAGCTAGGGCCAGTCTCACTGTTGGCATCACTGCAATAGTCACTGACTCACATACAGGCCTCACCATCCCTGGCGCACAAGAAGACATCACTGCAAACAGCTGGGGGCAACAAAGCTTACTTTTGCCCAGGCTAGGAGCAAGCCCCCCAACTGGCTGCTTTTTCACAGAAAGTAAACAGGTGAGGACACAGGAGGCATCCTGGGGTGCCAGTTGCAAGGGTCAGAATCAGGGAGATTCCTGGCTCCTTGCCTCCGCGCCTCTCTGGGCCTCCCTGACTGTCTGGCTCGCTGCATAGGTACAAATTCGCTAACCCAGGGCACCAAGCAGGCACTCAGCAACTGCTGTCAGCCCCAGTGACTCACAGCACTGTGGGGGTCGATCTTGGGGCGCTCCATGGCAATGGTGATGCAGTTCAGGAAGATGATGACGAGGACCACGTGGTCGAACATCTTGTGGGTGATGATTCGGTGACACAGGAGGCGGAACCTGCTCCAAGACAGAGGCAAAGGCTGAGTGGGGGTAAGGAGGGATGGCAGTGAGGGGCACTGCCCAGCCCCTACCCATCCTGGGCCCTCCCGGCCCGAGGCCCTGCTCTCCCCCACCCCCATGTCAAGGGACACTTCTAGCATCCCTGGGATGGAGTCACAGGAGAATTACCCATGAGAAGGAGAGGTTGGGGTGCTGACCTTGACTGAGGAGGGAAGATGTAGGCAGACCAAGAGTCTCGCTCCAGGCAGCAGGCAGGGAGCCGGGTTCGGACCCACGCCCTCATCCGTTCTGCTTTGCTCTGTAGAAGGATGGCCCGGGGAGTGAGCAGGGCCAGGTCTCCAAGTTCCTGATCCCTCACTCTTCAACAGTTCTGCGGCCCTCACTCCTAGTCAACTCTTTCCACTCCGGCCCAGCCCCCTGCCTATCTTCCCTTCTACCCTCCCCACTGGGCTTGGAAGCCACATCAATTATCAAACATTGTCCCCATCACAGCTGCCTGTTCAAAGACACACCTGGGATGAGGAGACATCTGCCCCTTCTCATGTGCTAACCCTGAGGTCCCAGGTCCCTGAGCTCCATCCCCAGGGTTAAAGGTGGTGGTGAGAGGGCGAGGGAAAAGGTGAATGGGTAAAAGTGGGTGTGAAATCAAGGCTTGTGATGAGGTCGATATAAGAGAGGGGGATAGAGGAGGGCATCAGTTTGGAGAGATGAGTGATGGGTCTTTCTGAGTCACGGGGGAGGGCCATGAAAGATTCATACACATCTGCCTGAAGTCATTCTTATCCAACAAGGACGCAGAGCTGCAGCCCCAGGCATGACGAGGATCTGGGGCTTGGTGGGGTGGGTGGAGGGACAAAGGGGCTATTTGGAGCTTGGCTTCAAGGCTGATACCCCTTGAGGGCTGAGATCCCTTGAGCGTGATGGCAACTGCCTGAATGCCATATAACTGGGAGGGAGTTGTCCAGTCCTGCACCAGGTCAGGCACAGCTCCCCTCACTCAAAGTCAGGGGTGAGAGGTCACTGTGCCCACAGGGGCCTCACCAAGTTGCCCTCGTCATCACCATCGTCTCCATCCAGTGGGGGGTCATCGGGCCGCACAGCCTGAGTCAGGCGTCCCAGGGCCGAATTGCCGTTGCAGTCCTGGTGCTCAGAGGCTGAGCTGCGGCCACTGGCTGTGCGGTACAGCCCAGGAACCTGCAGTGTGTCCGGTAGGTCAAAGGAGTTCTTAGCTTCCCTCTCCAGGGAGCCCCTGTGGCGGCAGTCACTGCCCGCCGGGCTAGTGCGCTCCTCTTCCGAGCTCTCCTCCTCATCCTGGCTCTCCCGGCCCTCACCCGACAACAAGGACCTCCGCTCCCCACTTGGGCTCCTTCGCTTCAGGCTGGGGGCACGGCCCAGGCTGTTCCTGCTGGAGCGCCTGCTCGTCCAGCTGCTTGCTGCACTCCAGGGACTGTGTGGGGAACTGCGGACACTTGGCTGAGGAGTGAACAGAGGAGAGATTGGTCTGAGCCACAGCTTCGTGGCCCCGCACCCCCTCACATTCATCCTGGCTCCTGTGAGCCTCTTGGCATCACATCACTGTAGAAGTGTGAGCAGGGGCCCTAGATCTGGATGCCTGGATTCATACCAGCTGTGTGACCTTAGGCAAGTCGCTAAACCTCTCTGTGCCTCAGTTGCTCATCTATAAAAGACATATGACCTTAGCACCTATTCGCGTATAAAATCACAGTGACAGCATGGGCCCTGACACCAACCGCCTGGACTAAAATGCTGGCTTTGTCACCCACTCACTGTGGAGCTTCCTACAGTTCACTCTGGTAATCTGAGACTCAGGTCCCCATCTGTAAAATGGGGATAATATTGGTACCTACCAGAGGGTTGCTGTGAGGATTAAATGTGTTTATTAATAGAACACTTGTAAGCAATGTCTAGAACAGTGTCTGGCACAGAATCAGTATCTGGATGGGGTTTGCTGTTATTAAGATGAGGTCTTAAGGAGGTATGCTAGTCGCTTCAGTCATGTCCGACTCTTTGTGACCCTGTGGACTTAAAGAGGTAAGGACCTCCCATTTTACAGAGGAGTCTCAGAGATTGAGTCTTATCCCCAAGGACACTTGGGGAACAGAAGAAGTAGAACTAGAACATTGCTCTTTGGTCCTCAAGGTCAGGGCTCTGGTGCCTGCCTAGATGGTCAGCCCTACTAGCACCCCTGGGCCTTGTCTAGCCCGTGGTTCAGAGGCTGTCCCCTTGGGCCCGCCGGCTCCACCTCTTTTCTCTCCTGACCCCTGTACCACTCCCACTGCCAGCCCGCACATGCACCCCCTACCGGTGACTTCATCTCGTGGGGTGCTCCTGGCTCAGCCGACCCACTGCTGCTGGTGCGACGGGAGGGAGGGCCCAGAATCTCGGCCAGGCCGCTGCTGGAGCTTTTAGGCAATGACATGGGCGTGGCAGCCGTGTGGATGATGAGCGGTGGTAACAAGCTCCTCCGCAGCTCCGGGTGCTCTCCCAGAGACACCACTGCAGGGGAGAGAGGGCGAGACCCTGAGTCCACTCCAGGCTGGCCAAGAGCCAGGGCCTGAACCTGCAGAGAAATACTCACAGGCCAAGCGCTTCTTCCTGTCCCCATCACCATCCAGGCTGGGTGAGAAGAAATCAGGCTCTGACTCCGACTTGGTGGCATCTCCCTAGGGTGGGAGAGCAGCGGGCTATTAGGAACCTGGCCCAGCAGGGGTTAGTGGGATGGACCAAGGTCTCCCTGTCTTCACACACACGCACACCACATAGAGGCCACAAGGAACCAGCCACCACGGCACGAGGCATGCACTGGCTCAGACCAGACCACCCAGGCTTGGGGACTAGGTCTCCCAAGGGCCTCTGTCACCTCAGAGAAGGTCGGCCTATCTCCAGAACCCACAGCACAACTTTCCTGGCTGGGACTAGCTCAAGAAGGGCTGAGGGGAGAGGGGATAGTCCGGCGGGTGGGTGGCACAGGTCAGAGGGAGCTGGGGGCCTGAGTGAAGTGGTCACGAGAGCCTCAATTCCAAAGGCCGCTTGGGCCCTCTGCTTCCCCTCCATGACTGCCCTCCCCTGAGCCTCAGACCCGAGGACCCCAGAGAGAAATCGAAAGACCCCAGACAGAGCCGTTCAGCCCAAGGGATGTTCTCTACTTCTTTCCTCCCTCTTCCCAAAGACCCACCTCCTACCCTGGCCCCATTTTTACCTCTCTCCCTGTCTCTGGGACAGTTTTTTTTCTTCCTCCTGAGCAGGTCAGTAGGTTCCCCAGTAATTACACACTTCTCCTTAAGAAGTTATTAAGAAATACTTGATTGCTACTTTTGATAAGGACATAAATATTGCATAATTGGCATCTCAGGGGATCATTTTCATTAACTCAGTTTACATCCCTAACGAGGCCTTTAATTATCAAGTGGGATCTCCAGGGGGCTGCTCAGAATGCACAGTACCGTGGAGTCCCATGGGAGCCCTGGCTTTGCCCTGAATTCTGGTGCCAGTGCAGGAGACAGCAGGGCACAGGCTCAGTGTGGGGGCCAGAGGAGGAGTGTGCCCTTGAGTACCTGCTGGATCTCCTGGGTGGTCAAGGGGCCAGAGACACAGAAATAGATTGAAAATTCTGGTACATTCTGGCAAGAGGCACACCCACCCCCACATCCTCCAAAGACTTGTCCTAAGATGAGGCAACTTGTGGGGTCTCCAACAGGAGCTTAAGGCAAGGAGGAGGAGAGAGATGGGGGAGCTCGGTCTTTGGCCAGAGATCCCGACTCCACCGAGGCCCGACGACTCCGACTCTTCAGGGACCGCAGCAGAGGCACTGCACACGCGGTGCACCAAACACGTGCACACAGAGGATTCTAAGTCCCTTCCTTGTCCGGCCATCCACTGGTCTGACGGGATGGATTGTGCCCTTTGCTGGTGAACAGGGCAGGGGCCAGGAGGCCCTCCCCTCAGTGTCCTCAAGGGGGAAGGGACTTAAAATCAAAGCAAACCTCACGACACCAAGGACCACCACACCACCACAGGTTGCAGAGCAGCTGAGCGTGAACACAAGCACAGACACGGAGGCAGAGTGGGGGGCGCGGGGCACCGGGGGCATGCTGACTCATGATCGCATACCTACCCCCTGGGAGTCGACAGGCAGCTGAATACAGCTTAACTGTCCACTCGCATCTTCCCGTTTGCTGATTTCCTACAGGGAGAGGGGAGGCAGGGGACGAGCGCTGGTCACAGGCGCCCGGCTTTCAAACAGCAGCAATGTTGAAAGAGAAGGAAGAAACGGATGGGTGCAAACCCAACAGTGGCAGAAACGAGATGTAGGGCAAGAGAGGAGAAGAAAGGGCCTTCCAGAATTCAACCACAGGCGCTGGAGCCAGAATGAATCTGAAGGGTGAGGGCAGAGGCCACAGAGATGGGAACAGGGCGAGGGAAGGAGACTGAGCCCCCGGTAATCCTAATAATAACAGCTACCATTCCCTGGGGGTGTGCCAGGCATCATGAAACTGCTTCATTAACACTAGCTTGCCCAGGTGAGAAGGAGGTAGAGCTAGCACCGTCCTACAGGAAGCATCTGAGGTTTGGAGAAGTTAAAAAAAAAACTGCCCCAAGTGATACAGAGAATAAGAGATGCATCTGGGCCTCATACCTGAGTCTCTAGCTCACCTCTCACTGGCTCTGAAGCAGCAGGCAGGAAGGTTGGGAAGGAGGAGTGGATGGAAGTCAGAGGCGGGGGAGGAGACCAAAGACCAGGCACAAGAACAGGCCTCCTAACTCCTAACTGTGCCCTCCATATCAGCATGCTCCTACTGGGATGGGATGTGACAAATAACACTAGGATGATGGCTACGAGGTTGTTTGATATCAATTAAAGACCCCTCACACAGGGCCTGCTGCCTGTTCATTCAATTAAGTGTGCAGATGATAAATACTCAGGGATTCAGGGCGCTGCCTCCTGCAAGTCAGCTGGGCCTGCAACCCAGCTGGCCCTGCAACCCAGCTGGCCCAGACTCCTAGGCTACCTTCTCCTACATCTTGGCAGGGTGGCAAGCCCAGCAAGGGGTGACCCTTGAGGCCTCCTGCTGATGACGGTCAACAAAATGGGGGTGGCCACTGCTTCCACTGAGGTAGGTTGCCTCATTTGTAAAAAAGCAGGTCATCACAATAGCAAAAGCCAACCTCTTCTGCCAGATTTTGGGACTCCCTCAGAGCCACAAGTGTGCCTCTGAAAATTCCATGCAGTTGAGGGCAGGTGCCTCTGCAGGTGTCCAGGTCACTGGCATTGAGTGATCAACCTCCGCATTGACCCAGGGGTTTATAGGGTAGTGAGTAGACGATCTAGCTCCTCACATGGGCATTTCAGGGCCATGATGCTGCCCACCCCCACAGAGAGGTTGATCTTGGAATCCTTTCTCCATCCCACCCCAGACCCAAAGCATCACACCCTGAGTGAGACCCTCTCCTAGGCACTTGTTGAGGAGGGTACAGCCCCAGACCCTGGGGAACCCCTCATGCTGGGACAGCCACAAGCCCCCAGGAGGGCCAGAGTGACTAGGCCAGGCCCAAAGGCCAGACTGCTCTCCATTCCCACACACAGACTTTGTTGCTGCCTAGCAACCAGGTCAGCTCAGCAGCTCTCAGTTTAACAAGGTGTCTGCTGGAAGGACCAGGGATGGGGAGGGGTGCCTGTGCCAAGCATCTCCAGGACTGCCAAGCCAGCTGAATGGCCACTTGAAGGAGGGAAATAGGCTTGGGATGTTTTCCATTTCCACAGAGTTCCACAGGAATTTTTCTGAGGGAATCTTAGGTATTAGGAGCTGTGGTTTGGAATAGGCTGAAGGACCACTGTCCCCACTCAGCTGCTCCACCCACAGGCCAAAAGCAGTGGCCAAGTGGTGGGTCTCCATATGGACCTTGACTCATATGGAACACATTGACATCCTTAGCCCTTTAGGCCACAGAGGGTTAATAAATGTCCCATCCAAGAGAGAGTACCAATGTCCTTCCCTCCCATCAAGAGGCCCAGGCATCACCAAAGGTGGTGAGGAAATGCAATAATGGTTAGCTATAGAACTACAATGGGAGGAGGCCGGTGTGGGAGAGGCATACCCACACCTACCAGTCCAGCCCAGCCCACAGGGAACAGCCCTCCCTTGCAAGGCTGGGAAGGAGTCAGAAAATAGACTTTTGGTTTTCCACCGTGTGCTGGATATTTATAGACCAGGCCGCAGCGGGAGCTTCCATCCGGGTCACCCGGAGAGAACTGGACCGAGAGCTTCTCCACACCCAACCTAGAGCATTTCTAGGTTGAGTCGACCTGCCCTGTGCTAGGTGCTGGGAAGCTGGGCTGGGCCTGGGGCTCGGGTAGGACGAGTGGCTGAGCTGAGGGAGCAGAATGGTATGCAGCCCTTCAGGCAGAGACTGCGTCCTGGCAGGGTGAGGGTGGGATCAATGTAAATCAATATTAATTGATGATGCTGCCTATGATGAAAGTGATGGAGCCTGGGCTGGAAATAGGACGCTCATCTCTGCCATGCCCGCAGCTAATTGGGCTCATTTCTCATGCAGGGCAGCTCAGTTCTGCCCGGGCGCTGGTGCCATCTTTACCAGCTCAGCCAAAGCCCGGATGATTTGCATGCAAACTTTCCCCACCCCTCAACTCAGGTGGGGTGCCTCCAGATGTCTCCAAGCACACCTGTGCTCAGGGATCCAGCTGTCCATGTGCCAACACTCATCTTGTCCAGCTCCCTAGGGTAGCGTCTAGCCAACTTTGTTGGGGAAGCCCACTCAGTAGCTCACCTTGGATCCAGGGATACTCCCCCCAACAACCACCCTGTCTCTTGAGTGCCAAGGGACTGCCTAAAACTCAGAACCTCCCAGTCCTAGTCTCCCAACTTTGTCTGAATGGCACTTCCTGCAGAGCCTCCCAGGACACCACCACTCCAGCAATGCAGCCAATTCCTCCTGGAAGTGGACTGTTGCAGGCAGGGGGTTACCTCTGTTTGGAAGCCCTCCACCAGAATGGCAACGAGCAGGTTGAAGAGCACATAGTTGCCAAAGGTCATGAGGGCGATGAAGTAAAGGGCAGCCCAGGATGACGTGGAGGCCATTCCATTGTAGAGCACCTTGTTCCAGTCCTCCTGAGTCAGGATCTGTGGGCCAAGGATGGGAGTCAGGGCCTTTACCGGGGCACCCCCCCCCCCGCCCACCCTCTCCTGTTGCTCTTGCACCTGAAAGACAGTGACGATGGCCCAGAGCAGGGAGTCAAAATTCTTCCGGTCCGGCAGCGTGTCCCCATCCCGCTCAGATGCAAATTTGCAGCCAAAGAGATGCATACCCAGGATGCTGAAGACACAGAAGCCACGAGATGGGGGTCAGGGCCCCAGAAACCCCTGCCCCTCAGGCCCTCATCCTGCTGGCATGGATGCCGCACCTGCCCTCACCTGAAGATGAAGATGAAGAGCATGAGCAGCATGCAGAAGGTGGCCACGTTGTCCATGGTCTTCATGAGCACCACGAGCTGCCGCTGCAGCGCCGGCAAGAAGCGCACCAGCTTCAGCACCCGCATCAGGCGGAAGGTCCGCAGCACCGACAGGCCGCCCCCCTGCTGGCCCACGATCTCCCACACACTGCAAGGGGTGGGGGGAGGGGGCAGGAGCCAGAGCCTGAGCCTGAGGTCTCCTCATGCTCACCGTCCTCCCACCCCACCCACTGGGAGGGCTCAGCAGCACCTGAGGGTCTGGCCTGGCCAGCACTGAGAAAGTGGGCGCTGAGGGAAACTTGGGTCTCTAGGCAGGAGCTCCAAGAAGCAAGGGTCAGGGTGATAGCTCCCTCCCTCCCCGCTCTCCCCTCTGGGCCAGTCCTCTCCTTCCATCAGCCAAAGCAACAGCCTCAAGTTATGGAATGTTTGCTTTGTTCTCTTCTAATGAAATCTAAAGCCAATTCCAAAAAGCAATAAAGCAGTTCTTCTGGCCCAGGGCCTGAGGTGGGGGGGTGGGGGGAACAGTGGAGCACTTTCCCAAGGTCTTGGAAACCCTAAAGCAAGTTGCCAGCGTGTGCGACAGTCTCCAAGCACTTTGTAAGCAGGGACAGCTGGCTGGGCCTTACACCTCCTCCAACTCTTCTCCAAAGCCAACTCCCTAGTTTTTGCCCACCCCAGGCCTGCATGGGGTCAAGGACAAGGAGTGGAAATGAGAGCAGAGATTTCAGAGGAGCCTGGCCAAAGCAGATGGGAGACCACATTCTATGTGAGCAAGGGAGGGCCGAGACAGAGTGCAGTATGCGCTGCGAGGGGCACAGAGAATCCCCAGCTAGGGGAGCAGGGGGCCTCTGAGTCAGTGGGGCCTGATTCCAGGCCCAGAGGAGCAGGGTGTGTGGCTCCTCACCCCAAGCTACCCTAAGGGCATTCCTCAGGCAAGAGGCAGCAGAGGGGCAGTCATACCTGATGACAACAATGACGCCATCAAAGATGTTGTAGGGGTTCTTAATGTAGCCAAAGGGACCATACACTAGCAGCTTCAGCAGCATCTCCAGGGCAAAGAGGCTGGTGAAGACGATGTTGCTGATTTCCAGGGCATTGGTGAGCTCCTCAGGCTAGAAGACAGGGTGGGCCATGAAGTAGCCGAAGCTTGTCCCTGAGCCCCTCATCCCAGTCCTCAAAAACACCTGGCCTTCCTACACATCTGGGAGCAGGAACAGCAAGCTGGGGGTGGGGTGGGGATTGGGAGAGGGTAGCAGGGGTGCTGAATGCTCAGGCTAATGGGGAGGATGCTCCCCAAAAGCGTCCATGAGAAAATGCACTCGGGGGTGGCCAGTGCACAAAGCCCCGAGCCCCTAGTTATTTTCAGCTGAGTCTCAGATCCTGGGGCCACAGGCTCGCTGGAGGCCTATGCTGTGGGTTCCACCCACTTCCTACTGGGTTCTCCGAGACCCAACCTGTCTTGTGCTGTCATATCAGTTCAGCAGGCCCAGGCCAGCAGTGCACTGATGCTGGTGGACACCAGAGGGTGATTGCCAAGGCCTCATACGCATATCCAGTCACAGAGTCACACGCTAAGTCACACGTTCTCCACAATTACTCTGTGGACTTGGCAGCATTCTCTTGGACAACTGTTGGCAACAGTTGTTTCCTTCCAGACACACACACTGCATACACGTACACACAAACACACACAAATGCATACACGCACACCCACACACCCACATGTGTACACAAACACACAGACAAGCATGTACATACAAACACACCAATGAGCAGACGGGAGATCCCCAAGAAGAGATGTCACACATGAGGCGGCACCTGGAGCTGCTACCTGAGACTAGGACACCTGGGTTAATTCTCAGCCTATCCTGTCAAATCACTGTGTGACCTTTAGCAAGATCCTTAATCTCTCTGGTCAAATGTAAAACACTAGAGGTAATTACTTTAATACTCCTACCCAGGGTCTGGGATTAGGACAGCGAACACATCCTAGAGAGGTCATCAGAATTAATGACAAACTCTACTTCATTTGCTATTCCAGCACAGAATATTAAGTACCTCCTCCCTCTTAATATGGTGGCTCAGTAGTAAAGAATCTGCCTGCCAATGCAGGTGCCCCAGGAGATGCAGGTTCAATCCCCGGGTTGGGAAGATCCCCTGGAAGAAGAAATGGCAACCCACTCCAGTATTGCTGCTGAGATAATCCCATGGACAGAGGAGCCTGGCAGGCTATAGTCCATGGGGTCACAAAGAATCGGACATGACTGAGTGACTGAGCATCCTTCTTAGTATTAAGTCCCTACCATATAATCCACCAGGTGTTATATAATCCACCAGGCAAGCAAAGACATGCCAGCAATGCTCCCTGCCTCCTAGGAGTTCAGAGTCTAGCTGGAAACAAATCATACACACACGAAACAGTCGAATAACCACGAGAGGCCTTAGATGCTTTGGTGCCAAAATAAATTATCCAGATAGTAAATCCAGGAGTTCAGAGGAGAGAAGGTGAGTGAGGAACACACTGGGAAAGCCTTAGTTGGGAGACAGCACTTGAAATGAACTCTGAGGGTGAATGGGGCCTCTCCAGGCAGAAAGGAGGGGAAGGCATCACAGGGTTGAGCACAGGGAATGAGCCATGTCAGGGGAGAAAGGGAGGCCCAACCTGGTTGATGACTGAAGCTGCAGAGTGAAACATGATTGGCTTGATGGAGCCTACTGCCCACCTGATGAGGTGTTTTGATCATCCCCAAAGCCCACCGTGCATACTAGCTACTCTAGAAGTTTGAATAAATAACCAATGAAGTCCTTAGTCCATCAGACACCTCCTCCTGTTTACCCAGCTGCCTCATCTGGCCAGCTGCCCAGGTAGGTCACCCAAGCATGGAGTCAGGCCCTGGGTACCACCAAATGTATCTTAATAGTCCCAATCTGTGCGGCCAGCCTGGGTGAGAAGTGGGAGAGGTGGTAGGCTGGGCCTTCTGATTGGCAGGTGAGGGGCATTTGAGAGGTCAGTCGCTTCTCAGAAGGAGAGAAGTTTTCAGCCCATGCATGGATTCTCTCTCCAGAGACAGGTCTGGGGAACTGAGCCAGAGTCAGCCGGCAGGGCCGAGAGCCAGCTGTCCAGAGAGTGAGTAACTGTCATGTTGCTCCAGCAGATCTCAAGTGAGAGTTTGCCCCCCAGACTGTGAGTGTGGGCAGTGCCACCTGAGTTAGCAAGTGGGGTCATAGAGGACCACAGCGCAGGGGAAGGGGTCACAGTCAGGACAGCTAAAGCCCAGGGCTCAGGCCCCCTCTGACCAAGTGGATCTCCCACCTTCGGCTCCCAAGTCCAATCTGTCATAAAGCTGTGGTCAGTGAACCTGCTTCTATGTCACTCTGCCATCTACCCAGTTGTCCATTTTTGGATTTGATAAAGATAGTAAGTGCAGGCCACATGGGTGTGACGCTCTGTGGGTCTCACCTCGTACCATCCACACAACAGCTTTCCCCTTCCACATCTTGCAGGTAAGCACAAGAGGCTAAAAGATGATGCATGGCCAGTGCAAAGTCACAGGATGGGGAGAGCCAGGGAGTGGAACCCAATCCCACCCTACTCTGACTCCAATAAGACTAGGCAGTCAGGATCCAAAGGCGACAGTGAGGAGCCCGTGAATCCAGACACATGGATGGACTGAATATGTAAAGTGTCTTCTCAGGTATACAAATTATATTTCACACAAACGTAGATGCATTAATAAAGAACGAGTCTCAAAGTATAACTGAGGTACACATATAATGGGTATATTTTAGAGCATATAAATTAAACATCAAAAAAAGCCACCAAAAACAAAACTTAATAACATGGTGAAAACACGATAGCTTTTGGTATCATGTGTTTACTTCATTAGTGAATCCCTGAAGTACAGGCAGGCGTGTGGAGAGGGGTGTTCTCACTGTTTCCTGATGTTGTCTACAGGGCTGGTGAAAGCCTGTACCTGAGGGCTCACAGATACACACAGACACACACACTCCCACCAGCACCCCAACTTAGAGCCTCATCAGAAGGATGGTGCAGGCTCCCCGAAGGCCTGTGTCACGGCTCTCCTCGAGGGGTGGCGGCAAAGGCCGGCGCTCCAGCCTGCCCAGTCAGGAGGCTCCAAGACTGAAGGAGCAGGTAGGAAGGAGAGTCTGGCCGGCACTCTCCCCCGGCCTTCGCTTGCTCACCTCAGTGCACAAACTTATGGGCAACGCCTGTTCCCTTCCAGGGCCCCGAATTCCCTGTGATCCATGGGAAAAAAGTGCTCTTTTCTCAGACAGCCAGGTCTTCCCAAGTTACTAAATTGGAAGCTGGGAATGTTCTGCAAATGCAGGGCGAGGACGCAGAGACACAATCTTAGCAACACCGTTGCCCCAGGGACCAGAGCCGTGATCACAGTCACTGCAGCTGCAAAGGGACAGAGAGGAAGCCAACTCTGACTAGTGCTGTCCACAGGCCCTGCAGCGTTAAGCCCTTCCTCCCAGAAGTCTGTTTCCTCCCTGCTCACATCAGATGACAGAGGGATGTAGGCTTCCTTGACGGCAAGGAGACTGAGGGTCCGAGATGTGGTGACTTGATGGAGGTCACATCACTTGCTTAGAAAGGCCCATCTGCACGTCCCTCCACATCTCTTCATGCTGCTGCCCCGCACACACCCAGACTGCAGGCACAAACTCATACAAGCCCCTCAGGCTGCCAGGAAGTCCTTTTTCTGGTCTAGACTACATCCTCCCTCCTGTTCACAGAGGTCAAGGCCCAGTGGGGATTTCTGCACGTGGAGGCCAAGCAGCTTGAGGTTCTCACCCAGAGGCCCCAGGCTCTTCTCTATGTGACGCTAACTGTACATCTCCCATCTCCCAAGGCTTCCCCTCCCCTTAGCCTGTCTGCCTGGAGTAACTGGGCCCCAGGTAAGCTGCTCAATACTTCCCAGCACCAGGACTTCCCTGAAACCCAGAGCACCTTTATCCACTAACCCTTAAAGTGCTCATGGTGTGTGCAGCCCTGCTAAGAGGTGGGGCTAAACCTGAATGCGGGAGGCTTGCCAACTCAGAGACTTTCCGCTTGGGTGACCTAGGCAAGTGCTTAACCTTGCTGGTTCCCAGTGGCCTCTTCTATTAAACAGGGTACCACCCCTTTGTGGCAAGTCTGCTCTGCCCTGTGGAAACACCCAGGCTAGAGTCCTGCTCAAGTAGCCCCATGGGCACTGACAGTGGCAGCAGTCCTCACATGTGGTAGAACAGAGTGCCTGCAGTCTCAAGCTAAGCACCATGTGGAGGCAGACACCAGAAGGGCCCCAGGAACTCAAGCCAGCTGAGGTCAGTGGGCCAGTGGGGAGAAGGCAGTGGGAGGAGAACTCCCGTGGAAGGTATCCCTGGCTGGCCAGGGGGCGTGAGCAAAGGAGCAGAGGAAGGAATGTGCAGAGCATCCTCCAGGACTGAGGATCAAGTGTCTGCCCTGGTCAGAGGGTGGGAGGGGCCTCTGGGCATCAAGGCTGCCAGGTGGGCAGGGCCAGCCAGAATGGCCTTGACTCTGCTCCATGACTTGTCTCAGGCTGGACTTGCCTCTGCCCATGATCTTCTGGGGGGAGGGAGGAGCTGTGCAAAATGGTATATTAAGAAGATTAATCCACTGCAGTGGTGGCAGCCTGCGGATGGCTTGGAGAGACGAAGAGACTGAGAGCGATTAGGGGATACTGCAGTGGTCCAGGCGGGAGGCCTGAGAGCCGGCTCTGACAGACAGGGATATGCCTTCTGCAGGGAGGGTGCAGGCGGGGACAAGCCCGACCAGAACTGAGGGGAGTCACCCTAGCCCTGCCAGATGCCATCCTCATCCCCTGTCTCCTCTGAGGCCACCCGTTCCAGGGACCCTGAAATCTCTGCTCCCCAGTTTTGACTCCTTGGCTCGCCTCACCTCTATTTTTCACAGTTCTGCCTGCCACTTTCACACTCAAAAGAGGTGGTACAGGTGGGCCACAGTGATGGGGTAAGAGTCACTGGGTCAGTGGGACCTCGCCCCTTCTCCTCCTCCTCGAAGGAGATGTGGGAAGTCAGGGGCCGCCTGGGCAGCAGGAGGTTTCTAGGAGACCTCACAGGCCTCATCACACAGATCATGGCCTTGCTGCTCGCCGTCCTCCTGGAAGTGCCTCTCAGCATGTTTTCTAGCCCCTCTAGGTCCCATTGTTAGGTGTCATTGTGCTTCAGTACCTCATAACCAGGGGTGACTTTAGTCTCTCCCCATGGTCTCCTGTCAGCTCCCCAGAGCCACCCCTGGGGTACACACAAGCCAAGTAGGCACAGGACACCCACAGTGCTCGCTCAGCCTGAGATAGTCAGCCCAAGCTTCTGTGACTTAAACTTTTGAAACTATGGTCCCTGCCCCTCATTGGCCTGTACAACCTCTCTATCCAGGTGCAGTGGACCATCTAAGGGCTGCCCTCAGGCCACAGATCTCAGAGGGGTCCTGTCCAGTCCAGGTTAGTCCCCCCTCCCCCAAGCCCGCCTCTTTGCTGCAACTGTCAAATTGCTGAGCTTTGCTATTTACGAATCTGTGCTGACTGGACAGGGAAATACCCTACTGGGGCCCCAGGGCTGCTCTGTACCTGTATGCATAATCCTCTATTGTTGGGTCTCCATCTTTCACCCCAAGAGCTGCTTCAGATCTTCCTCTCCTAGGTCTCCATCCCACTTCCAAACTGGCCTCTTGCTTCATGGGGCTCCACTTCCCTCCCCCAAACAGCTCAGCGTTCTGCAACCTACTCATCTCTCTTCCCACCTGGAAAGGAGCCACTGCCTCCTCCACCTGTACCTTCACCCACATCCTGGCTCCCCTGGGCTCCATCTCATTCCATCAGCTGTCCTTGTTCCCTCACGTCTCCAATATCCCTTCCCCTGCCTAAAAGCTGA
Organism: Giraffa tippelskirchi; assembly: GCF_054371585.1. NCBI lineage: Eukaryota > Metazoa > Chordata > Mammalia > Artiodactyla > Giraffidae > Giraffa > Giraffa tippelskirchi. Next base: position 26,372,909 of record NC_137277.1, on the reverse strand, counting down.
AACCTTCACATGGATCCAGGCGCATTCACCCCTGAACCCCGGGCCCCACCACTCCAGCTCTCTCCAAGGACCCTCTTCCCAGTCTTCAACTTCTGGATGCCTGAACAATACCTGGGCCTGCACTAGCCTCCCTGCCTCTGCCCACCTCCCTCTACTTCCCTGACTCTCTGCTGGCCATTTCCTGCCCTCTCCTCCCGCTCCCACTGCCTTTCTCCCCTCAGGCCAACATTCCTCAGAGTTCAGTAGAGCCCACTTCCTTCCCTGGGCTCTCCCGCTTCTCCATCTCCTGCACTCCCACCTTTCCGGCTGTCACCAGGGTGTGGACGACACAAAACAATCTCCCTCCAAGCCTTGGCTCTTCACCCAGAGAGCCAACCTGTCTGATAGCCTTCCCAGGATGGCCTACAGCCAGCTCAAATGCAGCACATCCAAAACAAACCCTCTTACCTCCTCTCCCAAACCTGTTCCTTCCCCAGCTTCCCAGCTCCATGGACTTCCCTCTCCAGGATTCCATCTTGCAACCTAGGAGTTATCTAGGACTTATGCCTGCCCTTCATCCTTCTAGAAGCAGGTGCCTGGGCCCACAGACCTTGCCAATGGAATGGCTGCGCCCCACCCACTAGTTCTATTTCCCCTCAGCCATCCTGGGGGCCCTCCTTGCCTCTAATCTGGACGATAGAAATAGTCTCTGGGTCCCGCCCCCAAACCAGCCCACACCTCCCGGAAGCTCCAGCTTCAACAGCACTGCTGGATTCACTTCGCCCCTGCTCAGATAACTTGGGGTGGAGCGGGGGAGGCTATATGATGGTCCTTCAGAGCATCCCATGCCTCCTTGTGCATTCCCAGGCCAGGCTGCCAGAATTCCCCCCAATCCCTCCACCAGACCCCTCTGCTCCTGGCCTCAGCTGCCAATGACATTTTTCTTTCAAGGCCACTCTCACAAGACACCTCCTTCAGGAAGCCCTCCAAAATCCCCGACCTGGGTGTGAGTATCTCTCTTCTGTCCCCAGAAATATCCTTTACGACATTTGGCATAATCAACCAGAATGATTTTTCTGCTGGAACCTAAGTTTCTTTGGAGCTCCTGGCACTTCCCATACCCTCAGTATATTATTCTCTTCAAATGTGCTGTGCACAGGAGCACTCCTCATGTTTGATGAATTGGGGGAGCCGCAGAGCCAGAGGATGCCCCCTTTAGCGGGCCATCTCCAAAAAAGCACTCTTCTCCCTCCCACGTGTGGAGAACCTTTGAAAGTCTGGGGCCAGGGCAACTGTAAGAGATCGTCCTCCAAAGTCTTATTTGGCCTGTAGTCCCAGCTCCTCTGTCTGCAGGCCAAGGACTCCTGGGAGGCCCAAGGAATAGGACAGGTGTCTGTAAACTCCCGTCCTCGAAGTTCACACTGGGGTATCCAAGTGTGTGTCTATCTTCTAGAGAGATGGCCCCAGCTTTTACCAGAATCCAAAATGAGTTTCTGAATCCCCTCAAAGTTAAGACCTACCACATCTGGTCTCTTCCTCACCCTACCCCACCCCCAGCTTCCCTTGCCTTGAACAGCTGACCTCACTCACTTATAAATAGAAACCCTCCCTGTACATGTATCTAGAGTGACGGGATAGGCCCAGAGTCTGAGAAACGAGCAGAAGCATCACCTGCCCGGTCCTCTCTGGGCCTGAAAGACTGTCTATTCTGGACCCTCCCTCTCTCTTCTCTGCAGCCCAGGATACCACTGGGCTGTGTGCCCCTCCTCCCCCCACCTGCTGTTGTCTCTTTTCTAGAGCATGAGGTTGGCCCCAGCTCTCAGCAATCCAGAACTAGGAAGGAAGGTGATTACGAAGTTCCTGTGTCCTTAAGACCCCATCCTCCTGGAGGGCCTTGTCCCCATGCATACCCAGCCAGACAGGTTCCAGGAAACACCTCTCTTCTGCACTCCAAAGACACCTTGGGCATCCCACAGGCAGTTTGTAAGCAATGCCCTCCAGCCCAAATATGCGCAAGCCCCAGTGCTCCTCCCAGAAGCAGAAACCTGGGTGTCATCCTTGCTGCCACCTCACAAATATCCAACTGGTGTTGAGTTCAACCGATTCAGCCACTGCCAGCTCTTCCCAGCATGCTTCTCTCTGTCTCCAGGGACAGGGTATATGAACTGGCTGGATTACGGCAGTAGCCCTCTCACTGGCCTCCCTGCCTCCCGTCTCTCGCTCCCTTCTGCTCCTCACATGGCTTCTGGAAGACTTTTGATACAACACAAACACATACCATGGACTTGCTTAAAACCTTTGTTGGCACCCTATCACCTTCAGGATAAAATCCAAACTCCATCCTATTCCTCTCAGGACCTGGCTCTGAGCTTTTTCCAAGCTCATCTCTTGTTGCTTGCCATCCCAGCCCCAACCCAGTGCCCAATTCACTCTGAACTCCTTATAAATCTCTCTGTTTTGGGTCTGGTGCTTCCAGTCCTCCCCTATGGTGGGCCCTACCCTCCACCCTTTGCTAGCTACATCCCACTTTCCATTCAAACTCAGCTCACAGGTCATATCCTACTGAAGCCCTTGTTGAATCCTTTCCCCAGTCTGGGTCACGGGGGACTCCTCTGAGCATCCTTTCCAAGCAGGCACTACATCAAGTAAGTGTGACTGCTTATTTGTCTGTGGGGTCTTTGAGAGGAAGGACAGAGTGCCTTGGCCCAGTGATGTACTGGAGCGTCTGGTTATGCACGTCTCTTCCCAACTCCACATGCAGTGACATCACATTGGGAGCTTGAAACCAGCCAGAGTGGGAGCATTTGCACCACGCAAATTGGCGAACACTGCAAATACCACAAATCAGGACCTTTTTTTCCTTTTAAAGGGCTGGTTACTAAACATTTATTAGCATGCCACTGCTTAGGCCCAACTCTGATGCACAGAAAACGTGTGTGGAATGGATGGATGGACAGATGGATAGTTCACAATTTCCCTGTTCCGGGTTCTGCCCCCTAGTGGGTGGGGCACACCCATGCCTACCCTCTATCAGATTATACTTCTGACCTCAAGTCATAGTCTTGCTCCCTGCTCAGAGTCCTGTGTCTTTGCCCTCCTCACCAGTCTCTCTGTACAAGCCAGCCCTGCACTTTTCCACCAGCTGGTGGGTTAAGGGGTAGGGAAAGCAGGACAGTGTGAACGGCATGGGGTTCACCTTGGGTAGGGCGGGGTATGACAAAATGAGTGCTTCCTCAGTCAAGAGCGTGGTAGAGTGCAGCAGGAGTATCTCTGTTCTTGACAGGAAAATCGAACGAAGGGTAAGGTTGGTGATGGTGGCAGAGGACAGGGCTGGAAAGAGGGCTGGGCTCCTCCTCCAGGGAAGCAGCAGCAACACCCTATCCAGTGCCCCTCAGTCTGATCAATACCAGGATCGATGGACATGGACACAACTGCCTCATTACGAGCACCGCAGGGAACCCATGAGCCTCTGGCCCTCACCTCTGTCAGCATCTGCAGACGTTCTTCCTTGCTATGTCTCTCAGCTCTTTTGCTCAACTGGTTCCTCTTCTCTTTCATGTGAGGCTCCATCAGAGCCTCTGTCTCCCAGTCACTGCCCGGTCTGTCCTTGTTTGCATCCAGGTCTTGGTCTGTCTTTGGCTTCCTCTCCATAACTGTCTCTGTCACCCTACATCTGTGTACCTCCGCTTATCTCTGTCTCCTCCCCCAAGTGTCCATCTCCCTCTCTACATCTCTGACCATCTTCCCTCTGTGTCTCCGCTTTCCTGTCTTTTTATCTCTCCCCCACCGCCTTGCCTCCTGCCCAGGTCTCCATCCTGCTCTCTGTGCCCCCGTCTCCCCATCTCTGTCTCTCCCTTTCTCTTTCTGTCTCCCTCTGTGCCTCTGTCTTTTGGCCTCCATGTCTCCTTGCACTTTTCCCTGCCGCCAACCCCCAAGCCTGCTCAGGCTCCAGGACCCAGATGGTGGGATGTTCATGCCACAGTGCCTGTACGCACAGGGCCGTGGCTGCTTCTGGGATTTTCTCCCATCCCCAGCCCCTGAGCCTGCTGGGCCGCAGTCAGTCATCTGCTTGGCCTGCTGGGGACTCCCACTCACCCCACGGGGCCCTTAGCAACCAGGTACTGGGACAAACTCCTCCCTGGAGCAGACACTGTGCCACCACTGAGTAGGACTCCCTGCTGCTGAAGGCTTCAGAGGCTGTCCCCCACTCTCCTCAGGAACTCGGGTAAGGAGATGCTGCAGTCGTCCCTGACTTATTGCTATTATTTCTTCCCCAAGGGGGTGTCTTTCTTGATGTCTAACTGAAAGCCTTCTTGCTGCAGCTTCATCTGGCCTCTGTCTCTGTGACTCAGCTTCTTTCCAGCATAGTCAAATCCTCCATCAGCAGCGGAGGAGGCACCCCCTGGGGAAGGGGCAGCTGACCATGGCCAGAACTGGGGTGAGAGAGAGGAGGCTGAGGTTTAGGCTCGGGAGCCGGCATAACGGGAGATTAGGAGCTGCTGTTACCTGGATCGTGCCCCAGCCAGCCTGGCAGAGCAGAGCACCCCTTCCCCAAAGGTTTGCTGAGCAGGCGTGAGCACACATACCCACGCCCCATGCACCCAGATACAACACACCCACCAAAACGCCATTGCTAACCCTGCAGCTAGTGTCCTGCCCCACCTCCATTTTCCCAACCTTACCCAAAGTGGGACCCAAGTTGTCCATACTCTCTGCTTTCCCCACCTCAGGAAAGGAACAGGGTATAGCCGGTTGGGTGGGGGTCACTGACACAAAAGGAAGGGTGTCAATATGGTATGATGGTGATGGGGAAAGGGCTGGGGCTAGGGTGCACTTGGCTGGACAGGGCAACTGGGGTAGGAGCTGAGTGGGGTGGATGGTAAGGGGATTCAGAACCCCCTGAAAAGTGAACATCACATGTTTGCTCCAGCCTGGGTTTGCACCTAGGATACCCCACCTCAACTGAGACCCATTCCCTGCACTCCTCGGTGGGCACTCCTCCCCGTGGTTACCCCGCCCCTGCCACACCATGCATGCATGCACACATGTGTGCACCCACTCCACACCTCTAGCTCCCACACGCTTGTAATCACGAGTTGAGGGGTTGGGCCAGTGCCTGGCTTCTGTCTACATCAGGGAAGGTCAGGTTCTGGCAGCCCTGACTCTCCCCCAGCCCCAGGACAGTGAGAACACACAGAGGGGAAGAGCACAGAAGGACCTGTGAACCATAGCACCTGCTTGCCGGCCTCCCTCCTCTCTCAAGAATCCACCAAGGGGGTAACCTCGAAGGCCAAACCGGGGGAAGGGCTGACTTCTGAAAGAAATCCTGTGGGGGATGAAGCCATAGCCTGTTGTGAGGCCCTATGATACCTGCTCCCATCTCCAGTGTGGGAGCGGGGGGTCAGTGGGGTTCCCCAGGCCACCCCTTCTGTTTTTGCACAGCTCTGAGAGAGAAAACAGCCTCTTCCCTGCCTCAGCCCAAATCACATTGCTTGCAGCTATCAGCCCCACAAAATAAGCCTGCTCCCTCTTCCACATGACAGCCCTTCAAATATTTGAAGACAGCTCGCCTGTCCCTGCTGAGCCTCCTCTTCTCCTGACTAAACATCCCGGTTCTTAGAATGATTCCTCAAACACAAAGGTTTCAAGTCCCCTCACCATGCTGGGAGCTCTCCTCTACCCAGCAGCGCCCTCCCAGCTCACAGCACGGCTCCCAGAACAGAGGCCCGCAGCAGATGGCCACCCTCTCTACCCTCCCCAGGCGCCGGCTCCAGGCCTCCACTCCTCACCTCTACCTGCACAGCCCCCTCCTGCCACCAATCACACCCCTCATTACTGAGGCAGGTGAATGCCAGAGGGCCCCACCCATCCCCTATCTATGACTTGTCCCTCCAAAAAGGTCTTGCCCGCATCTGATGCTCACCACTCATTTATATCCTTTAAAGCCCACCTCTTCTCAGAACCCTTCCGATAAAACACACCCAGCTCAGACCCTGCCCCTAGGCAACCTCCACACTCTGAGACTGTGTGACATTCACTGGCTTTCATCCTCCAAAGAGTTCCCACGCATCGGTGCAGCTCCCTTTTGTCCTCCTCCTGGCCATGCAGGCTGACAGCACAGAGAGGAAACTGAACTCGGGGTGGGAGGAGAGGAAGATAGAGAATCCCCAGCCCCAAGAACCAGGCCTTGCCCATGCCCCTACCTGCTCGTGGTATTCGATGCCCATGCTGAGTGTGTTGACCAGAATAGCAATCATGATTCCCCGACCAAAGTACTTGCTGTCCACAATCTTCCGGAAGGTGTCACAGATCAGCCTCCAGAAGGCCAGCACAGAGTTGGGCTCCACATCCAGCCCCAGGCTCCGTCGACGGCGACTGTGGGGATCCCGGAGGTCGCCATGCTGAGCATCTTGTGTGAACTCATAAACCGCCTCACTGTCTGAGTCAGGCATCTCGTGGCCAGTGAGCCCCGCCTCCCCTGCCCCGGTCCGGGCACAGTAGGGACAGCTGTCTGGGCCACAGGCTCCACTGGCTGCCCTCAAGCAAGGGCTGGAGATCTTGCAAGAGCTTTGGCAGGTGCCTGGGACAGGAAGGTAGAGGTTAGAGGCTCCAGGCTTTCCTACTTGGGGTGACCTTCCCTCAGCATGTATATAAAATGAGTGGGGGAGTTTGGAGTTCTTTCAACGGTGGTACTAGGCACTTGGTGGGCAAGGGTACTGAATGACCTGCAATGTGGGTGGTCCTGAGCAATAGAACACCCCCAAATGCCAATAGCATCCCACTGACAGTCACTGCTGGTTGTCCTCAGGTTTGGACAGCCTTACATATTCTTGTATGTTCTCACGCCAGACACTTGTACTTGTGCACTAGATACATACTTGCACACACACATGTACTGTGTACATACACACACCATTTACAAGTCATATCTACACCTAGAGCCAAACACAGGTGTGCACAGATCCATACACATCACACAGTACATGTGCGCCAGGCATGTGCGCACATGGGCGTGCATACACACTAAACAAGAGCACCACCCTGTGTGTGCACACATGCACCTACACACAGCAGACATGTGTGGACACATGCATACATGAATACCAGACACGTGCATGTAGATGGCACAGACACGCAGTGGTCACCTTTATGCATACACGCACACACCAGACAGCACATGTGCACGTACACAGTGACCTATCCCAAGACACCGATGTCCGTTTAAATCCAGCTTTGATCATAGACTGTGAGAGCTGCGAGGAACCTCAGAGACCACCCAGGTAAAGCACGGATGTGAAGACGCCTGGCTTGGGGCCCAGCCCTTCCGCCTGCATGCGGGAGGACATCAGTAAGCACCACTCGCAGCTGTGATGGTCCCAGCCCCGCCTTTCACACAGAGGGAAACAGAACCATACGTGTGTGTGGCTGGCTGGCGCCCCTTGGCAGGGTAATAGAGGAGCTGGCATAAGAACCCTTCCCACTGCGTTCTGTGATGGCACCTTCCTGTCCAGCCCACATTCCCACATAACAGCCCACAAATATCCCACTTCTCCCACGTGCCACATTCTTCCTCAAGCATAGGCTCTGGGCTTCGGCTGCAGTGAGTCTGTAGAGGAGGGCTCATCACCCCTGCCTGACTGGGGGATGCCCCAATGCACAAGCATCTCCCTTTCCCACAACACTGGGTATTCTATCCATCAGTCTAGAGGCCTCTGAGGACTTGCTGTACCAAGCCCCAGGTCTCCCTATGGGGACAGAGTGACATTCGTATTTACATGAGTCCCCTTAGCATGGGGCATGGGGCTCACCGTGGTCATACACCATTTCCCCCTCTGAACCTGCAACAAGGACTATAGAGCATGGACCTCAGAGTCAGAGGGCCCTGACTCCGCCCCTCACCAATGACAGCGCCTTGGGCAAGTCACACAACCTCTCCAAGCTCCTGCTCATCAGTAAAATAAGGAAAGTTTATCACTTAAACTGATAAGAGGACCCCAGTGGGGTTTTGCCTGTGAAGCATGCGACAGGCACATAGCAATCGTCAACAACTGCAAAGGCATAGAGCAGAGCATAGGTGATTGTTACAGACAGCTATTGTTATCATTACAATGTAGGAATTATGACTCCCATTTTAATAGATGAGAAAATTAGGGCTCAAAGAAGCGATGTGACTGGTTGAAGGTCCCAAGGCTGAGAGGGGCAGAATGGGAATCCAGGCCCTGTCCTTCTGACTCCAGATCCCCTCAGCCCTCCCTGGAATAGGACATCACCTGGTCCCTGGGTGAGGGGCACCAACATGCCTCCACCCAGAGTTCTCACCTGTGCTCTGTGTCTCCAGCAGCTTGTGCATAGAGCTGTAGGGCCTGGGTGGGATGTTGAGGCTGGTGAGGGTGGTGGGTCCGGAGGCGGGAGCCACCTCCATTAGCGCCTTCTCTTTGAGCATCTCAAGTGGAGGGCTGGTGTGCACGGTGGGGTACACCTTCCCACTGTCCACAGTTCTGCCCGATGCCTCCGATGGCGACCTGGGAGGGGGTGCCTGGCAGCGGACTGGCTCCAAGTGGCAATCGGCATGGTAGAAGCTGTGCACAGCCTCTGCACCCCCTGGAGGGCCCTTGGAAAGGGCAGGTGTTGAGGGTGGTGGCAGCATAAGCCGGCGAGACCCACTAGCATCTCTGTCCTGGATCTGTGGGCTGGGCCGGGGGGCCCGCAGAGTCCCATTGCCCAAGTGGTAGTGGTGGTGATGGTGGTGGTGATGGTGCACCAGGTGGTGGACAGACGGGCGGCGGTGGGGGCGTGAGCAGCTGCCACTGGGCTGGGGTTCCTGGCCCCCACGGGGCGCTGGGTTGCTCAGCAGGCCAACCCGCACGCCCGCTGCCCGGGAGACCTGGGCCAGCCTTCGGGCCGCTTTCCGGAGGATATACACAAGGTACTTGAGCAGCTCCTCATAGCAGCTGCCGGGCTCGGAGAAGCTGGCCAGGGTGCTGGCGTTGGAAAGGAATCTCACGCGCTGCTCCCGCATCAGCTGACTTTCCCTCTGCTTGGTCTCCGAGAACTGCGTGGCAATCACCACCAGGCACAGGTTGATCATGAAGAAAGAGCCCACCTATTGGGGTGGGGACAAAAAGAGGAGACAGCCTGAAGGAAAGGGAATCACAGTGCATGCTGCCTAGTGCTGAGCACTTCCTATGTGCCAGACACTAGGCTCAATAATTGTCCAAGCATCACCCTGTTTCACTCTCGTGACAATCTGAAGAGGTGACACTTTATTTTTTTTTAAGAGGTGACACTTTTATTATCTCCATCTGACAAGTGAGGAAACGGGTTCAGAGACATTGAGGAATTTCCCCATAATCATTCAGCACAGCAAAGCTAAGACCTGAACCAACCTCTGTGGAATTCCAAGAAATTGCTATTGATCATGAGGTTATTGGCAAGGATATCTCCCAAATTTCCCGCCCCTAAACAATCCCATTGTCTGAGATCCTGAGCACCCCCCTTCTCACTTTCCATTAGGAGTAGAGAAGGCTATGGAAATGAACGCTATCTGGGGGACATGGGTTTTCACATTGGATTGAGCTTTTGAGATTCTGGCAAAATCATCATTTACAAAACTCTTGCTTCTAGTCCCAAGTCCTGCTGTGTGACCTTGAGTGAGACCTTTAACCCTGGGGCCTCAATATCCTCATGACCATTGGCTTTGCCTGTATCCCTTTTCCAAACCATGTCTCTCCTCTCCCCCAGCTGGGTGACAGGCTGACCCTGAACCCTGCAGACTAGCCAGGCTGCCACTCTGACTTGACCACACTGTCACGTCTCCGCTTCCATATCTCAGTCCCCATCCCCGCCCCCCACCCCCACCCTGGGCCTCTGAGATGGCAATTGCTCGGACAATGATCCAGAATGAAAGTAATGAATATTTATGGTGAAAGGCAAATTTTTTTTTTCTAGATTGTGTCCTAGTAATTATGATAATTAGCTTCACTAGTGTGATTCCGGAGAGCTGTTTGGAAAGATTTTTCATGGGGTGTGTGGGAGGGTGGAAACAAGGTCCCTTACCTCTCTGTCTGCTTCCCTCCCACTCCCCAGGCTGAGAGAGAGCCAAATGGAGAAAAAGATCACAGACCACTTCCCAGAGGTGCTAACCTTGCCGCCAGGGTGACGGTGGAGGGAAGGGAACAGGCCCCAAGCCTGGCTACTTTTCCCCATCAGGGATGGTTGGGGGCAGGGGAGCTGTTCTTTCTCAAGGACCCCTCTCACTCACCAACAGGTTTTTATTCTGTCTCCACCTCTCTCTAAGTCCTGAGTAGATCTTCATCTCTTTCTCTTATCTTTCTCCTATCTTTCTGTCTGGCTATGTCACTGGCCTCTTGGTGACGTGGGAAAAGGGTTGAATTTGGAGGCAATAGGCCTGGGGCTGAATGCTCAGCTCCAGAAAGCCTGCCCTCTGGAGCTCAGAGTTCTTGTTTAGAAGATGAGGCCCACAGTCCCTGCACCTGCCACCTCACAGGGAATCTGAGGACGAAGCGGGCAGCAGATGTTACAGCACATTTCAGCGGCAGCACTCAGCCCAGCAAGACTAAGCCAAAGGACATTCAAAGCACATGATTGGGTCAGACAAACGAGGAAACATCAGTTTCCTCATCTGTAAAATGGAGACAATAACAGGATCTTAGTGAGGATTAAACGCATCAGCACATAAAAAAGTACTCAGAGTGGGGACTGGCACATAGTAAGTGCTCAATAAATATTAGCTATAAGTGGTAGCAATTAAATTATTAATCATGGTAGTGATTAAAGCTACCAAATATTGCTACTTTTGCCTCTGTCTTCTGTCCTCATAAAGTCTTGGAACTTCTGAGCTGGAACAACAGATCACACAGTGTTTCTCAACACCAAATGATGGGAATTTGGAGTGGAACAATTCCTTGTTTGCAGGACTGTCATTTCAAGGTGTCTATTATTTACCCCCTGCCTGCCAGCAAAATGCCAAAAGTGCTCTCCTAGTCCTCATAAAAAACAGAACCACCCTTTACCATTTCCAAGTGCCCCCTAGGAGAGGTGGCATCACCCAGGGTTGAGAACCATCTATTTTACTGATGAAGAAACAAATATCAAGGGTAGGGCTGGGGGCCTCATGGGGAATGACTTGCTCAAGATTTTAAGTGGTGATAAGTGACAGGCCTTGACTTTGGATTTCCTCCTAACTCCTCAGAACAGGTGCCCTCTGCCTTCATCTCCATGAGACTTGCACTGAGAGCTAGAACTTCAGACCAAGCAAGTCCCCTCTCTGGACTCCCCCTATCCATTTCCCCAGCATCCTCCATCCCCACAAGAGCTTGAGGAATCACTTACAATGATGAGAAGGATGAAGTAGATGAAGTTGTAGAAGGAGTGAGCATCCATCACAAAGTACATGATGTCGACCCAGCCCTCCAGCGTGATGACCTGGGGAGGTTGCAAAGGGGCAGGTTATTTCTGGGCCCCCTAGAGTTTCCTGCAGTCTCCTCTAGACTCCCTGATCCCAACTCAAGCCTGAGGATGACTGCTCCAAGCCGGGACTGTGTCTTAGCACTTGGGCTCTGGGAACTCTCCCAATGCCCAGGCTACCCCACCTGGAAGATGGCGATCCAGGCATAGCCAATGTTGTCGAAGTTGATGGCACCCTTGAAAGGGTTATGCTCCCCCGCGGAGCAATTGGTGTAGTACTGGTTCCAGTTCACGCAGGTGGTGTTGCTGGAGCTGTTGTAGGCCTCGTAGTCCAGGCCGCAGGGCGGGCCGCCACCCCCGTCCCCGCGCAGCGTGGGCACACTCCTGCAGGAGCGCATGCCGTTTTCACGAGGCTGGGAGCAGATGAATGGGTTCTCATCCTCGTTCTCAGTCTGGTAGTAGCGCTCCAAGTCCACGCTCAGGGGGCTGAGGAGCGGACAGGAATGAGGCTGAGACCAGGGTTTTCAGGGGACAGGGCCCAGGAAGGGAGAACTGGGTGGATGCACTGAGGCACACAGGGCAAGTACTAGGCAGGAGCAGGGGTTTGTGGGTGCGCGTGCGGGGTGCCAGGAGCACACAGATTGGGGGTGAAACTCCAGAGTCGGGATATGGGAAGGCTCCATTCTAGGGCAGTAGTTCCCAAAGTGACTGCACTTTAGGCTCACTGAGGAGCTTTTAAAAATCCCCACACCCAGGTTGAACCCCATACAAATGATATCAGAATGGGGAGCCGGGGAATCCAGGCCTTAGCAGTTGTTTCAACTCCCCAGGTGACTTCAGTGTGTAGCCAAGTTTGATCACCAGACACATCATTAATAACAGAACAGATATGTCACCAGCAACAGGGACTGAGGGAGGTTCCAGCCCCACAGTCACTCCCAGGTCACCTCCCGCCCATGTGCCACTCACAGGCTGAAATTCTCAGGCAGGAAGCATCGGTTACGGAGCAGTCCTGCCCACAGCTGGACACCAACGATGCCGAAGATGAAGAAGACGAAGAAGCACAGCAGCAGGACGTTGCCCAGCATGGGCAGCGTGTCCAGCAGCAGCGTGACGAGGATGCGCATGCCTGTGGGGGCAGAAGCCACGCTGGGGGTGCCAGCCTGGCTGGGCTAGGCTGGCTGCCACAGGCCTGGCAGCACTCCTAGAGAGGGCCCACCGGGGCCTCCGAGGCTGAGGCAGCCCGGCTCAAGCTGGAGGGAGACCAACAGACACTGCTAACTCTGTAGGCAGCCCTCACAGCCCCTAACCCCTACCCACTCTCCCTCTCGGCCCACCCCCACCAATCAGAGCACAGTACCACCAAGGATGGGCAGAGTGGCCACAGTGTCCAAAACATCCTCCAGCACCACATCCCACCTAACTCTCCTAACATCATCACAGAGTGGATACCATTACCGTCAATTTGCAGATGAGGGTCAAGCCTCAGAGGACTGGCATGACTTGTCCAGTATCACAGAGCTGCCAAGTATAGGTGCCAGGACTTAAAAACCAGGTTCTCTGCTTCCGCATCCTACTTTCCAGCACACACACACACACACATACACACACACACACACACCCCACACACACTCCTATCCTACTTCTTTCTCTCATCAGTCATAATCACCTGACCCCAAAGTCATTGGGGAAACCAAGGCAGAGAACTCCAGCAGGGAGGTTAGCTGGGAGGAATTTCCCTTTGAGAACCAAGCCCTCAGCAGGAACCAAGATGATCTGCACTGCACCATGGTTCTGAGCCCCCTTCCTGAGTCTAGACTCTGCCTGGTCCAGTTCCTCACATCAGGACCTGAGAGACCTGAGGCTGTTTTCTCAGGTGGCCATTTGTTAACAACCCCTTCCACAAACCTGCCCCCTAAGATGCTGTTAGATACTGCCCACCTTCCCTACTCCAGATTTAGGACGTCAAAACTAGCTAATGGGCTTCCCTAGTGGTTCAGATGGTAAAGAATCCACCTGCGATGTGGGAAACCTGGGTTCTATCCCTGGGTTGGGAAGATCCCCTGGAGGAGGGCATGGCAACCCACTCCAGTATTCTTGCCTGGAAAATCCCCACGGACAGAGGAGCCTGGCAGGCTGCAGTCCATGGGGTCACAAAGAGTCGGACATGACTGAGCGGCTGAGCACACACAGCAAACTAGCCCCTAGGCCACCAAGCCCTTGTCAAACACACAGACCCCTAGTGATGGTTTTGACCCCTAAAGTGCCACTCATGTGCCCTAAAGTGCCACCCCCTGACCCCTCCAGGGAAAAAGCTTCTTAGCAGCTGCTAATTAACCCTCCTGAAGACTACAGCAGCCCACCCACCCCACCCCTCCCACCCGGCCAGTCCAGTCTTCTCACTCAGTCACTGTCCCCTCCCCCAACCCCAGCTCCCTTCAGCTTCTCTGTGCTCCAACTGAGGTCAGTTCCTCAGGGTTTGCATTAAGGGAATTACACTGGTAGTTAGAGGCCTATAAATCTGCCAGCCATCACCTGGCGTGGGAGAGAAGCGAAGGCATGCCTCTGTCTGGAGATCCTATTAACATCAACATACCTCAATGCCTGGAAGACACACTAAACACCTCTGCCCACCCTGACACACACACACATACACACATAGACACGTGTGCACAAGCAGCAAAGGGGGCTACTGCTACAACAGACACAGAGCCCCAGAAACATGCCCCCACCCACCCCACTGGGACAGCAGCAGAGACCATCTGCAGTTTGTGTAGGCTGGGGAGTTGCAACGGGGGCCTGAGCAAGGGTAGGGGGCGGGATGTGGGGGGAGCTGGAGCTGCCAAAGCCTGGCTGGCTCAGAAACCAATGCGGTTTAATTTAGATAATGGTCCCGGCAGTCAGTTGCTGCAGCGGCTTGGAAGGGGGTGGGAAGGGACACAGGAGGGAGGATGAGGCATGGAGCGGCCTTGTCTTGAGAGAAGCCACGCTCAGTGTGGCCACTGCGGTTCTAACGAGAACCAGACTGCCTGAGATGTGATTCTGGCTAGAAAAGGCCATCCCACTTTGCACCCATTCCTCCTGGCCTGCCAGCTCTCTATCCTGCTCCCACCCACCCCTCTTCCCCTGGAGGGAGGGTAGTGTAGCTGAAGGGAACAGGTCATCTGAGACCTCCTGAGACTAGGACCTAAAATCAGGCTGAAATGAGGGGGAAGAGCCTTTCCAGGTGACTCTCACAGTGCCACAGCCGGTATGGGGGCTCTCTTTGGCTCCAGTAACCCAGATTTCCACTGAGCCCTTCTCTGAGGGGGTCTGCTTCATTGTGCCAGACCCTGATGAGGCCTGTGAGTGGCCAGGAGGTAGGGGTGGGATCTGAGACTTCCATATTTCCTCTTGGGGTTCCCTGTCCAGGGGCCGAGGGCTGAGGGGTCACTCACTGGGCACCCGGTTAATGGCCCTGAGGGGTCGCAGCACACGGACTGTCCTGACAGCTGAGAAGCTGACGTTCTGCAGGTCCAGCGAATACTCCAGCATCCTGCAGGGAGGGGACCAAAGGGAAGTCCTTTGAGTCTGAGGCCACCATGAGGTTCAAAAGAGGTCAATGTGGAATCCTGCTGTGATGGGGCAGGAATCCTCCCCTTCCATCAAACCAGCTCTCTCCCTAGGGGCAAGGCCACCCTTAATCCAAGGACAAACTCCTTATCAGAGACTAAACAGAAAGAGTGTGGATGGAGGGGCCATGAAATTCAGAGAAGTATGGGTTTGAGCACTATAGGCAGGACAGCCCTGGACCCTTAGAGGACAGCCAGGGAGAAAGCAGTGCTGTAAGTGGGCAGGGGTTGGGGACCAGGCCTATAACCCTGGCCCTGGGGCAGGGACTTATCTGATCCATCACTCTTCTACTCCAGGCCCTCACCCTGCAATGACGATGAAAAAGTCAAGCCGGTTCCAAGTGTCTCCCAGGTAACATTTTTTCCCAAAGATCCCCAAGGCCACCATCTTCACCACCATCTCCACGGCGAAGAAGGCAAAGATGAAGTCATCAAAGGCCTGATATGAGGACAAAAGGCTGCTGAAACTGAGAAAAGAGTGGGCAAATCCCCCCCACCCCATCCCCACCCCCACCTCTGGGCTCAGGGCCTCTTGCAGAGTCAGTGTTATAAAGATCAGGAACTGCCCCCTTGCTCACCACACATGTGCTCACCTGCAGAATCCGGCAGCGCTGGGAGTCACAGGCAATATCTTCACATGGCCGGAACATGCCCAGGGTCACACAGTTGAGAAGGATGACCAACATGCTGATGCGTTCAAACCAGGTACCAAGTGGTCAAGGAAACAGCTGGCCAGGTGGAACCTGATCACCGTCTTGTCCAAGTACCTCCTGCTGCTTGACCTCCCAATCCCATCTGAGATGTAGCCAGGTGTACTGGGAGGATGTTGGCCTACATATCATACTGGCCCCCAGGCCTAGACCCACCTTGGTCATCTCACCTCTCTGGACCCAGCTTCCTCTTCTGTAAAGTAGGAAAAACCACAAATACCCTGACTATTTGCACAAGCCATTTAGGGGATAAAATCAATAGTGCTTGTTGGAAATGCCAGGCACTAAGAGTTTGCTGCTGAATCTGAATCCTATTCTCTCTACCTCACAGGGAAGATGTGAGAAGCAAATGAGATAATGTATGTGAATGTGTGACACAAACCTAAAGTCGGATTATGCCTGCCTTACAGTTTACCAAGCACTTTCACAGCATGCCACACTGGATGCTCACAACAGCCTCAAGAAGTATCTGGGCTAGATCACCTTCTTCTGCAGAACTCAAGGAAACTGAGGCCCACACAGACAAAGTCGTGCTGAAGGTCATGGAAGATACCCAGATGAGACTGAGGTTTCCAAGCTTCTGATCTGGGAATAATAGCTTCCATAGCTGCTTAGGCTGCACAGAAGGGGCTGTCACGACCACACTGGCACCAAACTGAGGCGGGCTGAGGCAGACAAGTGCCACAGGACCAGAGCCACAGGCTACCTCTTCCCCACCAGCACCCTGGCCTCTCAAAGCCCTCAGATGCCTCCAGACACATTCACACGTTTAAGTAATGAGGACCCACTACATACCAGCCCCTGTACTGGACACAAGCCCTCAGCCTGGGCAGAGCAGACAGTACTGTGTATACAAACCATGCCACCACCACTCCTTCTTAGGGTTTCCAGCAAAGCTCTGTTTTGCAGCAAGGGGGAAGAGAGGTCTTTTTAAACCCTGAGTCTCTCCACATAGTGGATTTCATTAAGGGATTCACTTCTAGCCCTTCAGCAGGAGAACGTACAAAATGGCTTCCAGACCTTAGAAAGTTCTGGGGATCAAGCTCACAGATAAATGATTGAGCATCCCATTTTCTCAAGGAAAACATGAGAGGGGTGGGGAAGAGTAAAGAGGCTAGAAACAAGCAAAAATAGGAGGTCAGAGGAAGGAGAAGGCCTCGAGGATGAAGGTGCAGAGGGTGTGATGGCAGCCCACAGCATGACCCAAGAAGCCAGGCTCAGTGCAACAGACAGGGCAGATGGAATCTTCCTGTCATAACTCCACTTTCAGAGTTGAGAAGGCTTTGGCCAGGGACCCAAGAACTTTCCTTGAAGCTGGTTCCAGCCATACCCTATCTCTGTCCTGAACCTCAGACCAGCCTCCCTCTCCGGGTGTCCACACTCAACCCCCTCAAAACCCTCCTACCCCCTCCTATCACCCAGGCCCTTTTCCCTCAGACTCACATCCCTTTCCACTGACAGGTACCCAAACTTCCAAAGCACTACAATTTCCCTAACCTCACATCCTCACAAGAATAAGAGTTAAAAAAAAAAAAAAAATTCCAGGCTTTTGGGGTAAGTAGATGGAATGGAGAAATCAAAGGAGTGCTCTGTTTCCATGGAGCTGTTTTCCTGAGTAGAGCTAGAGCCCAGTGGATCTCTCCCCAGAATGAGGGTCAGCCAGGGGTCACCCTGGAATAAAGGGGACAGGGAAGGCGCTCCCTTGGGACCATCATCTGGAGAAGGAAGGACACAATTACCTTCAAGAACTGGCCTGCTTTCCCAAAGATAGCCCCCTCCTCTCTTCTGTAGGGAAGAGGTTCTGGAAGGGACCCATATGAGCAGATGTCTCCACATGGGGGGGAGGCGGGTAGTTCTCCAGGAAAGAGGAGCTCCTGGGACACCTGTTTGGACCTCCCTAATGGCAGTGAGTCCATCACATCATCTGTGCCCTTGTTTCATCTCCCTCACTGAGACAGGGGCACTCTGATACATCCAAGCCCCTACACAGCTTAGAGTAGTGCCTGGCATGTAGCAGATGATCAATACATGGGAAGAATGAATGAACAAATGAATGGATCAATCAATCAATATCCCTGCCTAGAAGCCAGATGTATCTCCCATTCATGTTTTCCTACCTTAATTGCTTCAATAGTGATAAATTAATGATAACTGGGGGTGGGGTGGGGAGAAGTGACGCTGTAAAGGAGCTGTCCATCTTTCTATCCACACCATACACACGCTCATACTGAGACTTCTTATAGCCAGAGTCAGCCCGCAAATAACCTCACCTCCAGCTATTAGCAATGGAAGCCCCTTCTTAAAAGCCCCCATAGACAATTCACCTTACTCCTAGGTACATCCTGCCACTCTCACATCTCCCCATTCCCTATAGATAAACATAAACAGAAAGTGGAAACACCAAGGCACAGGAAAACTTAAGACAATCTAAACTGAGGAATAATTAATGGGGATGGGGGGTTTTCACCCTTGTCAGGGGAGGGTTCATTTCCTTGAGAATATAGCCGTATGTCACTGTGTGATGTTCCTCTGTTGCCATAACAACAGGAGGATGTGTCACCAGGTGGTGTGGATTTGTTGCCATGGTAACAAAAAGGACCCTCATATGAACTCCCCTTACCCAGGCTTCTGTCTTATCCTCATGCAGGGAAGGGGAAGTGGGGAGACCCACAGGTTATCAGGTTCGGGAGGGGGAACCATGTGACAAATCTCCATAGTAACCAGGGGAATGGGGGACACTGGTTGCCATAGTGACTGTGAGAGACCTGTGCAGTCACATGTCTACTGTTGCTATGGTGACTGTCCGGGCTGGAGTGGATCCCAAAGGGGGAGGTGGGTAGGAGAAGGGAGGATTTTTCTTCTCCCCACAACCCACCATCACAAGCAGAGAAAAAGGAAATGGCACGGTGAAGAACCCCACTTCCATCCCTCCCCCTCTCCTCCCTCCAAGAAGAAAACTAGAGCATGTTATATGCACAACTGAGTCTTCTCTGTGGGGCTTTATCTAGAGCCCTTGCCCAGTTAGGCAGCTATAAGGGAGAGGAAGGTAGAGCTGGACCACCTCCAGGGGTACAGGGGCTCTGGGCAAGGCATGATTGAGAAGGGAAGCAGCCCCCCAGCTGTCCCATTCCCTGTTAGGAGCCTGCAAGTCTGAGACTAAGGAGCGCTGAAGAGGAAACTGGCCTGGACCCAGGAATCCTGGCCTCCTAGTACTCGTTGGGAAGGTGGGGTGCTTGTCTCATTTGCCCCCAGAGAGGCTGGTGCCTATGAGATTCAGCATTCCCCAGGTTGGGTGAAACCTAGGGGCTCAGGAGCAGGGTTCCTGTTGGGAGGCTGAAAAGGGGATTCCCCCAGCCAACCCCCCCACCACAAGCCTGTTTCACAGTGGTCTGCCCATCGCCCGTTCCAGAGTGTGGGTGTGTGGGGAGGGAGGTTTCCAGCTAAACTGAAAACTGCAGCCCCGAGAAAGGCAGCCAGCCCCACCCAGAGACAGAGACGTGAGACACGGGGACACAAGAGAGCCGGCCCGCTGGAATCTTTGGGAGGGAAAATAGGCCAGAAATCTGATTCAAATGTCTGTGACTCTGTGTGTGTGTGTGTGTGTGTGTGTGCATGTGCGTGTGTGTGTGTGTATGTGTGAGCAGTTGTGTCTGTCGCCACCCTGGCTGAGGCAGGCAGGGCGGGGTGAGAGCTAGGGCGGGAGCAGGCAAGGGTGAAGGGGGACTATGTGGTCAGGATAATCCCAGGAATGGCTCCAACTGGCACTCTGGGTGATGGGGAGTCCCCCAACAGTTCAGAGGAGCAGAGTGTGTATGGAGCCGGGAAGGAAGGTGGGCCTGGGACAGAAAGAGTGCCAGTGGGTGCTCTGACCCTCTCAGCCTAGTTCAGTTCTCTAGCCCCAGCCCTTCTCCCCAGAACCCTCTCTGGAGGGCCTTGGGGTTGAAAACGAGAGGGGTGAACTGGTGAGGAGATACAAAGAACACCTCCCTTCCATTTTCTCTGAGGACCAAAATGGAGACTTCTCCCTAGGGAAGAGAAGCAGGGAAACTTGGGACACTGGGATGGTGGCACGAAGAGCTCCAAAGACTCCCGGTGCCCCCTCCTCTCCAGACACACACACTCGCAGACACACGCAGATCACACACTCACACTCACTTCTGGAAGCCATTAGGGCTCCTGCTGCTCAGGCCTCCCCCTTCTTCTCCCCCCACTCCTGGCAGGCTCCCTTCTCCCCCTCTGGCCCCCTTCCCACTCCCCCTCTCGGCATCCCAAATGCCAGCCTGTGATTTCCAAATGAGAAAAAGCTGTGCTGGGCTCTGAGCTTGGAGAAACTCCTACACAAACTTCCAGATGTGACACAACAGCCGAGAGGGAATGCTCAGGATCTCCTTCCCAGGAGGGGAAACACACTCCCTCACACTTGAAGAAACACATACTGGAAAGTCCAACACACTCCCTTCCATATAGCCTGGGAGGAGGGGGTCCTTTCTGACTGTCCATGAAGCCCTGGTCTCCCCATTACCAAAATATGCACTTCCAAGCTCCTTCTTCCTTTGCTCACCCCTCCCTCCCCAACACACATACATACACACACACACACACACACACACATGCACACACGCACACACACACACATTCACACATACACCACGTCCCACCTGGGTCTAGATACCCTCTCTAGGAAACCTGGTCTCTTAAAGAGGCTGAGAAGAATGTCAAGAAGAACCTAGCGAACTTCAGTTAGTTGAGGGGAGGTGTCCTGTCCCTCAGGCCCAGAGGTGCAGCCAAGGGAAGCCTCGAGGATACCAAAAGGACTGAGAGAAAGATTGAAGTCCAACAGTCAGTCCAGAGCCCCTCTGATGTGAAAACACAGGTTTCTTTTGATACAGGATGTGATGAGTATGGTAAGGGCACATCTGAAGCAGCTCCCTTGCCAAGAAATTGTTCTCCACCCATCCTCTGCCAATCCAGGCTTAGCGGCTTGTCCAGACCTAGTAATGCTGATGCCCCACGCCCCAGACTCCCACCACTAGAGGTAAGCTTGCCCCGAACTCCCAAGATGAGCACTGGGCCTCCACCTCTCTTTCCTCATTCCAGCCCTCTCCACTTGCCCTTTTCCAGATTTCCTCAAGGAAGAAATCTGATCCCAGACCATCCACTAGCACCTAAGATAGGGTAGATAGGGGAGATGCTGGCCAAGAGGTCTGCGGCTTTTTGGAGGGAAAGAGAAGAGATTTCTCTCTACACACATACCACCACCACCACACACCCTGGGGGCTCCTGAGAAGGAGTTGGGTCTAGTGCTTTTTCACATTCATGGAGAGAGTGGGTGATTAGGAGTGGAGAAGAGGGATGCCCTGAGACTGTTCTTTTTCAGAGACATTTGTTCCCCACTTCTACCACTGAGAAAGGACTCTGGGGTGGGGGGTGGGGAGCCCAAATGTGCCAGTTCAGCAGGTCCACAGACCTTTCAGGCAACCCCCTTTTCCTGCAGCTCAGAGATGGAGAGAGGGTATGATGAGGGGAGCTTCCTAAAGACCCACAGGGTGCACAGGATGGGGGTGGGGGGGACCCAAGCTCACATCTCTGCTTTGCGCACTAGAGGCAGCAGAGCTGCAGAGAGAGAGGGCGGCACCAAGCTCTCCCCCTCCCCAAAGCAGAGTCCCCAGTTGGGCTCTTAACTGGTTACAGGGGAGAACTGACATCTCTCACCTTGGGTCCAAAAGAGCCTCTGAGCTGGGAAGAAAGAGCCAGGAGAAGCTGTCAAGACCAGGGATGGCAGCCCATCCCATTCCCCATTCCTTTCGGCAGTGGTGGGACTCACCCAGGAGCCTGGAGCTGGCCATTAGTCAAGCAGAGCTTTGTGCTAGGGGCTAAGGGGGAGAAGCCATGGGGGTGAGGGGGCTGGGGTCTCCCAAACAATTCTAGACAGGGGAGAGAGGGCAGTGCTAAATCTATCTTCCTGGAATGTGGGGCTTGCCTTTCACAAAGCCATTCAAGGAGTAGACATGAGGTGGTGGACCTGAGCTTTCCTCGGTGAACCAGCTCAGTCTCATTGTCCCCGTTGCCCCCACTGCTTTCTCGGAAGGTCTCCCATACCTGCTCTGCAGTCAGGCAGGATCTCTCCTCTAGAAAGGGGATGGGTAACTTGGACCTGCTTAATCCCATCCCCCACTTGCCAAAGCTCTTGCCACAGTCTTTCCCTCCACAAGAAAAAAATCTAGCACAAAACTCCCCAAGCCAACCTTAAGCACCCCGCATTGAATAAAGAACTGGGGAGAAGGGAGGCACTCGGAGCCCCGGGTTCCTACTGAAAGGGTCTTTACTCCGACTCCGGGGGCAGATAGCTCTCCTCCGCCACATCTTGTTCTCATTCTGCGCCCCTGACATCAGCCGCCGCCGGAATCTCCTTGTTGTGCCTCCAGCCCGCGGCGGTGGGGGTGGGGGGTTTAGGACCTGGTCCCCGCCCCCCAGCATCTCCCTCAGGGTCAGTGAAAACGTCAGTCGAAAGGACCAGGTCGGGGCAGGGGTGGGGTGGGGTTAAGGAATTAGACCCTAGAATCCACTGCAAACTTTGGAGCTGGGGCAGGAGGGAAACCCAGGAGATTGCGGTACCCCCCTCCCCAGTCCCCGCAGCTTCCTCCCCACCCCACCCCCAAAACTCGGAAACCAAACCCAGCTCGCTAACTGGCGGCGGGCGGAATAGAGCTCCCGGGCTCCCGAAGCTTCCCACATCTGGAGGATGACGACCCTCCCTTGTCCACATCTGGAGAGCATCCAGCTGCCAACCAATGGGGGCACGTCGCCTCTCTTTTCCTGGCCTGGATCCCAACCCCTCAAGGAGGACTGAGGTGTGTGTACCGAGGTGGGGCTCGCCTGGGGTATCAGCCAAAGCTGCTCCCGTCTCCGCTCCCACTCTGACACCCCCTCCCCTCCCTAGCAGCCCCCCTCTCATCTGCCCATCTTCCAGGCTCACTTCTCCGACTCACCTGGGTTTTGGCTCCCTCAGGCGGTGGCCCGCCCCCCTGCGGACCCCCCAGCCCGGCCGTCGTGCCCCGGAGGATATGGGTTACAGACCGTGCGGAGACACCAGCTCCGCGGGCGGCTGTCCTGGCTCAAGTAGAAGAAAACCACTGGGGCCAGTGCAGGGTATGGCAGCCCCTCCGCCTCGGAGTCCGCGCTGCCGGGGTCCTTTTCCGCCGACCCCGGCCCCGGCCGGTCCCTGGACCCCGACAGGTCGTTGAGCCGCATGAAGCTCCGGGGCTGTCCTGACTCCTCGGCGCCCGCTCCATCCTCCTCCTCGTCCATCCTCTGGCCAGCCGGGGCCCCGGGAGGTTTCGAG
Source organism: Giraffa tippelskirchi (assembly GCF_054371585.1). Taxonomy (NCBI): domain Eukaryota; kingdom Metazoa; phylum Chordata; class Mammalia; order Artiodactyla; family Giraffidae; genus Giraffa; species Giraffa tippelskirchi. The sequence goes on along the minus strand of NC_137277.1, from coordinate 26,349,840 downwards.
AGGGGCTAGCGGCGCCCCTCCGAAAAGGTGTCCTCACACAAGCGGGGGGCCCCGGCGGGGGCGCATCTGGGGGGCTCTAGGACGCAGGCTGAGCCCCCGGGAGGGCCAGTTCAGCCCAGATCCCCCTGCCCGCAGGGGCATGCTGCCCGCCGGGCGCCGGGTCAAAGGGAAGCCCCGCCTGGCGCGAGTCCCGCTTCACCAGTGCTTTTAGGGCCCCCCGGGCCAGCCGGCCGGCTCCCCCTCACTTTGTTCTGGCTTCTTCGCTTCGCGCCCAGGCTCCGGTCGCCAGATTCGGCGCTACCTTCGGCGAAGCGGCCCCAAGAGGGAGAGAGAAAAGAGGGCTGGAGGGGGGGTCCGAGGAGGGGCGCCCCCTCTTCCCGCAGCGCAGCTGGAGCAGGATCTAAGGGGTCAGCATCGTCCCGGCTCCGCGCCAGCGGCGGCGGGGGAGGGGAGGAGGAATCTCTTTGGGGGTGGGTTTGGAGGGGGTGGGGGGCGGCTCCTTCCTCCTCCCGGCGGCCGGCTCCCGGTCCAGGAGGGGCGGGGAGGTGAAGAGGGGCCGTCCCAGGCGGGGGTGGAGGCGGAGATGCCGCCGCCGCAGCCGCCGCGGTGGCTGCTGCTGCCGTAGCTGTCGCCGGCGCCACTGCCTCCTCCTCCGGCCGAGACGCGGAGAGAGCAAGCGAAAGCGGCGGCGAGGAGCCGGGCGCACACCACAGCTGGATCCCTCACTCCAACTTCAAGCCTCGGCCCCGCCTCTCCCCAGCCAGCCTCGCAGCCAATGACCGCGCGTCGCCGGCCCCAAGCCGCACGTCCATTGGCCGGTCGGCGTGGCAGTGCGGGCGGGGGTGCCGGGGAGAGAGCCACAGCTGGAATCCGGTTCCCACCCCAAAGACCGGGACCGCCCCTCTCCCCTCCTCTTGCCCCTGGTGTCAGCTCCCGAAGACCGGAGCCAATTAGACAGCTACCCAGACCGAACCCACTTTCCTATTGGCCGCTAAGGGCTCTGGGACTCTTCTGGAGGGAGCCCCAGGGACTCAAAAGTATTTGGAGTGGGGTCCTGGGATATCGCCGCAGGCCCCGGGGCATCCTTTGTCCAAGACCCCAGAATTGGACCGCAAATGGAAGGCGGGGCTCAGCTCTGGGAGGGCCTGGTGCAGAAGGAAGCAGACGGCCCAGAGTGAGGGGTGTGACCAGGGTCCTAGAGCAAAACCTTCGTTAATGTTTCATCCTGGAGTTAAGCCTGGGAGCAGGACTGAGGAAGGGGAGAGCGGAGCGGGAAGGCCGGGGGATAGAACTTCAGGCTGGGGGGGCGCCAGTCTTAGGGAAACGGGCGGAGCCAAGGAGAGGTTGAAGCAGGCAAGGTCTGGGCGTGGTCTCTAGCAACCTCTTGGGCTTGTTGGTCCTCCTCCCAGGTCCACTTTTGCTACTTTGACCCCTAATCTCCTAACCCTAACCTGCTGACCTTGATCTCATGTTGACACTCCTGAGCTTCCGGAGACGGCTTCGTGTTTGAACACGTGGCCCCAGGCAGGTCAAAATGGACCCAGAGCCTGGATCTCTAAGAGCAACTGCAGAGAAAGGGGATGTTCCTGCCGAGGGACTTGCAGGGGTCTCCAGTGTGTGGGAGGCTGTGGAAGCATAGAACTGGGCTTTGCCGACTCTTAACCTGCAGTTTCACGAAGCCCCCATTCAGTGTCTCAGTTTCTCCTTCCCGAGTTCCAATATGTCTGTCTGCAGGAAAGCAGATTGGCAGGGCTACTCTCCTCGCGCATTTCCACCTTACCCCGAGCAGGTCCTCGAGGGTTTTCTGCTACTCACGCTCGCGCACACGGGCGCAGACCCCGGCCCTCACCCCGCCTCTCCCTCCTGAATCCTCTGGCTCTGTCTGCCCCAGGTCCCTCTCGCCCGCAGCGCTACCCCTAAAGGCGGTGTGTACCCTGGAGCGGGGTTCTGGGGTGAAGTGGGGCGGAGAGGGCATCCAGGATTAAGACGTCGGGAAGTGCTTTCCCACCTCTGCTGGAGGTAGACGCTACGCAACCAAGCAGATCAGTTAGTTCTTCTCTGGAGACTTCAGGGCCGCTTACGCGCCACTGCCGAGAGGCAGAGGAATGGACTGGACGACCTTCCTACACCCGCCATCCCCCCACTTCCACCCCGACTCCCTGGAGTTTTTCGCTCTCCCAAGGCTGCGTCGTCCACGCCTCCTGCCGAGTTGGGTGGGTGTCTCAGCTTCCTCCTGGGCGGGTTTCAGGGGATGCAGTGGGGAAGGCAGAGCGGCTGCTGCCTCCCAGGTTGCCCTTTTGCCGAATCTGGCACCTAGTTGTGCAAATGAGGCCGGGCTTTTTGCATTTCATGCTAATGAGCAGATCCCTGAAGAAGTGCCTTTCTCTCCTGGCGGGAGTCCTTGCTCTCATTCTGGCTTGCACCCGCGCCAGGCTTGAACTCTCAGTGGTCTTCTGGGAGAGGGGAGTATTTATTACACTGAGCCCTCAGAGTCTGACACCTTTTTCCCTCTGGGCAATCGGCAGTCTGCCTAGTTGGCTTGCCCTTCCCAGACAAGATTGGGGAAAGAGGCCCCACTCTAATATCCGCAACCCCCCCTCCCCACTTAACAAAGAAAATGAAGCCAGAGAGGCTCGCCCAGTCCAATAGTCAGGTTTCCTGAGGGTCAGCAGACCGCACACCTTTATCCAGCACCTAGACCATCCTCTAACCCCCATCTCTGGGTTGAACCTTGTTCTAGAACATACCCATGGGGGGTATGGGGGGGGCAGATAACATGCACCAGGCACCATCAGGGCAAATCATCCCTGAGCTTGGGGCCACCTAAGGCATCCAGACTCCTCTGCAGGACACCAGGGGACTCTGACATCCCTATCAGAGACGCTCACTGTTGGTCTGAGTGCAGGAGGTAAGGAGGGAGAAAGGACCCACAAAGAAGGCAAAGGAAGCCATGAAATCATCTTTAATTCCAAGCCTCAGCTCTGACATTACCTCCTCAGGGTGGCCTTCTTTCAGCAAGTATTTAGTAAGTATTACAGTACCTACTAAGTGCCAGAGTGCTGAGGACACAGTATTGGGTCAGGCCAGAGTCCGTAATCTCAGAGGACTTGGCCCAGCCTGGGTTTATGTCTCTATTTATGGCAATGAAATGATTGTATTCCCCTCTAGGCTCTATGTTCCTTGAAGGCAGGGGCTATGTCCATTTTGCTCATCAGTTTGGCACATAGTAAGTAGGTGCTTAATAAATCTGTTAGATGAATAAATAACCTCAGGCAGACAAGGGGAATGGGAGGGATAAGAAATTCCTTTCTCTGGGTCTCAGCTGGTCTGTGTCTAAAACCTCCTCTGATTTTAGAGAAGAACCCCCATATAGACCCTGCTCCACCAGCCCTTTCAGCCCACTCCCATTTACACCTCCCTGAAGTCTGGATGGCTCCCTCAGGAACTGAGAGAATCTTCCCATTGGTGGTGCTCTCTGCTCAGCAATGATACACTGTCCCATTTAGTCACCTCACAGCCTTGGGAGTTGGTGGCTGGGTGGGTGCTGGGAGCTGGGTGGTATTTTTTAGATAAGGAAACTGAGGCTCCAGGAAATGATGAAATTACTTAAGTGACTGCTCAAACTACGAGGCCCTGTCTCCAATGGCCCTGGCCCACAGCTCCTCCTGGAGAGTCCTACTGGCAGAACAAGGAGCATACTCAAGAGGGACCAGAAAAGGAAAAGAGAGGCTGAAGACTTAAAACCCCACATTTGAGCAAGACTTATGCTCAGCTGTGCCCTCTTTAGAAGGGCAAGCACTCCGAAGAGAACTAACCCTTTAAGACCCTAACTCTCCTCAGAACTCATTTACCAACTCCCATTGTCAGGTGTGGGCTTCCCTCATTGCTCAGTTGGTAAAGAATCTGCCTGCAATGCAAGAGACTCTGGTTCAATTCCTGGGTCGGGAAGATCCACTGGAGAAGAGATAGGCTACCCACTCCAGGATTCTTGGGCTTCCCTTGTGGCTCAGCTGGTAAAGAATCTGCCCGCAATGCGGGAGACCTGGGTTCAATCCCTGGTTTGGGAAGATCCCCTGGAGAAGAGAAAGGCTACCTACTCCAGTATTCTGGCCTGGAGAATTCCATGCATGGGGTCACAAAGAGTCAGTCACAACTGAACGACTTTCACTTTCATTGTCAGGTGCATGCCTGATACCAGGGCAAGGAAAAGAGGTGAGACGGAGAAAGAAGACTGGAGGAAGGGGCACTGTTGTTGGTGGCGAGTTGCTCAGGTGTGTCCAACTCTTTGGGGACCCTATGGACTGTAGCCTGCCAGGCTTTTCGGTCCAGGGGATTTCCCAGGCAAGAATACTGGAGTGGGTTGCCATTTCCTTCTCCCGGGGATCTTCCCAACCCAGGAATCGAACCTGAGTCTCCTGCATTGCAGGTGGATTCTCTACTGCCTATCCACCACAGAAGTCTGGATGGAGGGGCAGAAAACACCAAATGACTCCTTCACAGCTGGACTTCCTGGGGGAAGAGGAAGCCTTAGTAGTCTTTATCGTATGCCAAAGACCCCAGAAAGAACGAGATATGTTGGATGCTTTCAGGCCAGTTTTCTTACCCTCTCTGGGTCTTGAACATCTCTTCATAGGAAGCAGAAGGTACCTACCTTGCCATCTCATTCATGAGGGTCAGTGGGACAACTGAGTTAAGAGGGCTTTGCAAACTGCCTAGACATTTTCAAAGCCAGGGCTGGGGCTGAAAAAAAAAGGCCACCTCTGCTTTACCACGCTCCACTCTCCCTCCTCGGGCTTCCCTTGTAGCTCAGTTGGTAAAGAATCCGAGTATAATGCAGGAGACCCAGGTTTGATTCCTGGGTTGGGATCCCCTGGAGAAGGAAATGGCAACCCACTCCAGTATTCTTGCCTGGAGAATCCCATGGACTGTAGCCTGCCAGGCTCCTCTGTCCATGGGGTCGCAAGAGTTGGTCGTGACTTAGCAACTAAACCACCAACGACCACCCTCCCTCCTCACTGCACCCCAGACCAGTTTCTGCTTGTCCAGACTTCCTGGCCAGGGTGAACAGGCTTCAGCCAGAAAGGGCTAGCTGACCTTGTTGGCTGGAGCCCTAATCCTCTCCAGATCGGCTGGTGGCTTGCCACCAGCCCATATGCCCATACCCAGGTCCTAGTGACCATTTGTGGCTGTGATTAACAGTGTGCAAGGGGTGGCGATGGTCCTGAGCAGAACTTGAAGTGATTTACTTCAGTCTCCCAGCCCCTTCTAGCTCCACTCCTCCTCTCTGCTGACATCCCCACAAGCAGTGGCCCCATTCAGATCTTATCTCTAGCAGCCTCTCCTGGCTCTCTGTACTGCTTGGCTCTGGGGCTACAAGGGTACCTAGGCTCATCAGACCCCCAAAGAGCTCAGGGGTGAGGTGAAGCCCAATTACTCTGTATTTGCCCTTCCCAAAGAATGCTTCTAGTTCCCTCTCCCTGGAGGAAAACTAGATGGGGCTTGCAGGGCCTGTGAAGATGTGGGTGCCAAGGATGAATCTTGTGAGCATCTCCCAACACTGAGGAAACAGAAGGAGATCATAGGCGGGCAGAGGTTGTCCCTGCAGCAGGAAGTACTCAGGTTTGGAGAAGGACTTCCAAGCCAATAGATGCTCCAAGTGAAAGAAAACTCTTTCCCTGGACTGACATATATGAAATCAGGGGGATGGACAATACGACTTCCTATGGGAAGGCTGGGAGCTGGATAGATACCCCAAAAGAAATGTCCTTGGTCCTGATAAGAGCAGCTCCTATAATGGACCAGAAACTATGCAAATTCCATGAAAAATAAAAGCTCATATGAAGCATCCCACTTCCCCAGCTTAAAATTGGAGGAGACAATGGGAAGGACCAGAAAATATGCAAATTCCATGAAAAATAAAAGCTCATATGAAGCATCCCCAGCTTAAAATTGGAGGAAACAATGGGAAGAGAGGCAGCACCCTTTCTTAACCCTGTCTGAGGGCAAGGACTGGCCTTCCTCCTCTTGTGCAGGAAGCGGAGGAAGGTCCACACCCCACCCCCATCCCTGGTGACCATTACTAGTCCCCTGACCTCAGCTTCACTCAGGTTGTAATGACCATGGAGGGGGGCAGAGTCAGCCTGGTGACCTTTGAAGGTAAAAGAGGAATCCAAGAATGCGGGGGGGTCATCTAGGGGCTCTCAGAAAAAGGGACCCTGGGCTGCTGGTTCCCATGCTGGAGCCCGAGGCCCCTCTCTCACAAGCAAGGCTGAGGCCCAGAGGTTACTGCGGGACGCTGTTAGGTTTATTCCAGGGTGAGTGGGTGCCCAGGGGGAACAGCGGAGATGGCCGAGGTCACCTGTTGACATGGTGCCCAGGGGTGGCCAAAGGTTCTGCAGGGCCCTGCGGGGCCTGAGTCTCTGGTTGGTTGGGAAGCTCCACCTTCTGCCCCAGCACAAGGTAGGGGAGGCAGTCACTGATGGAGCAGTTTCCGTAGTTCGCAGGGCTCGGTGATGGGCATCGAGCAGGCCTGATTCTCACACACATAGGCAGTGGCCCGGTCTTCTAGCCGCCGAAGGGTATTCAGGAAGGGGAGCTGGCGGGACAGGAAGCTCGAGGGGTCCCCATCAGCCAGAATCAGCACCTGGGAGAGCGGCAGAGAGAGTCACCTGGGGCCACCCAGACAACAGCACGACCCACTGGTGGGTTTCTTCTCCAAGCCTTCAGAGGAGCCAGAGATACTGGAGAGCTGAGAAAGTGAGGGGTCCCAGGCAAGGGAGGCTGAGAGTGGGGCTGGGCTCAGAGACCAAACCTTGTTAGGGATGTAGATGGAGTGGACACACTGCAACAGAGCCTTGGTATCCTTGGCCTGGGGATCTCCACAGATCACAATCTAGCCAGAACAGAAAGGTAACTCCAGTAACTGATGCAGAGAGGCTGGATCCAGAGCTAACAGGCCCTCCCCATCCTCCTGCCACCCATCCTATATGCCTAAGAAGAAATGGGCACTCAGCATCCCCCAGATCAGCTGCCAGGAGGCTGCATCAGATTCACTGCTCAGCAGGTGAGAACACGTACACATACACACACACACACACACAAATGAGAATACACCAAGTGGCAGGGTCATATGTAGCGATAGAGATACACAGGGACATGCACATGGGGCCAGACACACCAGCACACACACATAAGACTTGATACACTGGAAGACACCCAAACACACAGAGAGCCATACACAGGGAGACACAGAGTCATCACATACACACAGAGCAGATGCCCACAGAGAGGCAGACACCAGACACACACAGACACACAAACACACACACACAGAGGCACAGATATACAGGCAAACATACAAATATAAGCAGGCAAACCTAAACACGGGGCATACACACACAACCAGGCAATCGTGTACTGGGGAACACTCACTCCAGCACACACTGAAAGGCAAGCACACAGTCACACACCTCCAGAGTTATACAAATCCAGATGCACACACACAGCAATAACACACATGGGGACATACACCCAGAGGCATATACCTGCACACACTACACTGCTGACCCAACTATACCAACCCACAGAGGCACACAGACACACATTTCAGCAACCACAGGGATCCATATTTAACCCTCTCCTCTGAGAACCCTACTCATAGGAACTCACAAAGGCACCTGCTCATGATGGAGACCTGCCTCAGACACATACTCACAGATTCTCCCACCTGAAAAAAGCAGCTTTACAGACATTCCCTCAGAGACACACACTCACACAGGGCTACATACTCATGGACCTGAGCTCTGGGGACAGCCCCAGGAACTCCACTCCATGCCTCCATTGCAACCCCAGCTTCCCTTCCACCCTGGGTCCCAGCCCAAGGGCCCCACCTGCTTGAGGGTCTGCTGGTGGGCTGAGAGGGCGTGGATCATCTCAGGTAATGCCACGGGGACACGACGCATGCGCTCAGAGAAAGCGGTCAGTAGGCACACACACTTGTCCATCCAGTCCTTGTGGCCCGTGAAGCCGTGCAGCCGAAGCAGGTTGTGGGCCGACACGGAGTTGGCACTGGGCTCTGCACCATCCTGGTCTGCAGGGGACAGGGAAGGAGGGTCACTGGGTCCCAGGACCCTGGTCCAGAACTGTTGCCAGGATGGCAGGGGGATGGGGTAGAGGAGTCCCTGCCCACTGGCTCCTGCCCCAGGTCTGAGGATGAATGCCAGGCCCAGCAGTAACTGACCCTTTGCACCCTCACATGCATCCTCAACTCCACCTGCCCAGGCTGAGCTGTTGCTCCCCAGGGTCCTGCATCTCCCAACTGAAACCTCCACCCAGCCACCAACTGCCCCTCCTTCTGACTTCCTCACCTCCCACTTCTAATCCACTGTGAATCTGCAGGGTCTGTGACCAGAATAGATCCAACATGACCACTTCTCCCATCTTGTACTTCTGCCTTGACTGGACCTTCGCCAGCACTTGCCTGGACTGAGCACCACTAACGGCTTCCTACCTAGCCTCCCTTTTTCCCCGTCCCTTCTCTACCATCAGTCAGAGTGATACTCTGAGATCTAAACCAGAGCAGATCACAACCAACTCAAAACTCACCAGAGCCTTCTACTCCTTGCCACATTTGTAAGACCCCGCAGGGATCCAGCCCCCCGGGCATCCTCCCCTCATGCTGGCCTCTGCCACTCTGTCCTCCAGGACACAAGCTGCCTGTTCAGAGCCTCTCAGGGGCTGTTCCCTCCACCTGAAATCCCTCTCCTGCTCCTGCAGGACCCCATGGCTCTATCTTGCCCTCCAGTCCTTGGTTAAATGACACCTGTACAGGTTTAATTTGATTTCCCCGCTGAGTTGGGCCCTACCATTATTCTGTTAGGGCCCTTTCAGTCATTCAGTTAACATTTATTGAGCACTTAATTACATACCAGACCTGCAAGAGATCCTGGGGATACAACAATGACAACATCCTGACCCCAAGACACTTAAATCTGGGTGCTGTTAACAGACTAGATGCATCAGGTGATGCTAAATGCCACTGAGAAAAGTCAGGAACAGGGTACACAGTGGGCAGCTCCTACTTCTCCATGGTACTCACAATTTTAACCATGCATTTGTGTGTGTGATTTTGCTTTAAACAGTACTATCTGTGCATTGTCTCCCTTACTACCTAGGAAGCCTTATGAAAGTAGGGATGAAATTGGCCTTGTTTAGTCTATCTAGCGGAGAAGGCAATGGCACCCCACTCCAGTACTCTTGCCTGGAGAATCCCATGGACAGAGGAGCCTGGTAGGCTACAGTCCATGGGGTCGCTAAGAGTCGGACACGACTGAGTGACTTCACTTTCACTTTTCCCTTTCATGCACTGGAGAAGGAAATGGCAACCCACTCCAGTATTCTTGCCTGGAGAATCCTAGGGACGGCGGAGCCTGGTGAGCTGCCGTCTATGGGGTCGCACAGAGTCGGACACGACTGAAGCGACTTAGCAGCAGCAGCAGCAGTCTATCTAGGCATGTCGGTTACTGTCACTAAGTATGCTCACAGAATAACTACATTAATCTTCATGTCAACCATGTAAGAAAATGCCACCATTAGCTCCATTTTGCATATTAAGAATCTGAGGCTCTGAAACGTAAAGAGACCAGTTCAAAGTCACTCAGTGCTAAAGATGTAAGCCCAAGAGGGCCTGGGCCCTGCCCTTGCCAGCTCTTCACCACCACACTTCACTTACTCCTCCCCCAGGAAAAACCAAGCCCGGTTGGGTCCAGTACCCCAGGCCAGCTCCACACCCTCACTGACCATCCTTCAGACGCAGCGGCAGGCCAGCCCCCAGCTCAGCCTCACTGCAGAAGTAGCCGCCACCTCGGGAGTCCCAGAAGAGCCTGTCCTGTGTGTCCTGCAGCCGCAGAGCCCACTCGAGCCACGTGCTCTCCTGTGAGGCCTCGTACAAGTCCAGCAGGCCCCTCACCACAAAGGCGTAGTCCTCCAGGAAGCCCCAGCAGGGCGAGTTGCTAGGGGGACAGGCATTGGGGAGGGGACAGGCCAGGAAGAAAGGCACTTTCACAGAAGAGGCCCTTTACACATGCTTTTATTTAACCCTCAAAATCTAGCTCTTGGGTAGGTCCTCTTAGTACATTTCTCAGATGAGCAAATGGTCTCAAGGAGGGTAAGAGCTCACAGTGGGCAGAAAGCAGAACCAGGACCAGCACCTACCCAGAGGGTAGGAGAGGGGCAGAGAGAGGCCTGGGATGCCCAGGGAGGCAAGCCTTCCCAGGCTGCCCAGAACCCTACCTGTGTTCCACGGTCCCACCAGAGCCTGCGTAGCAGGTCCGCATCAGGCGGCCACTGGCCACATCAAACATGTGCCGCTTCAGGAACTTGGCACCATTGGTGGCATAGTTGATCAGCCTCTCCTGGCCCAGAACAGCCCCAGTCACAGCAAAGCCAGACACCATCAGTCCTGGAGGTAGGAGACACAGGTGGTTGTGACCCTGGCCGGGGCCCTCCTGGTATGTCCATCCCAGCCCCCCAAGCTCTGACATCTCCCTGGAGCAACAGGGCAAGTGCATAAGAGTTTAAGCTCCAGAGCCAGGCAGGGCTGGGCTCCTTTCTCTGCGTGACCTTGGGTGGATTACTGTAGGCTTCAACTTGCTCATTTGTAAATTAAGGACAATAAACCTGACAAAGAAAAACTTAATATTCAGCAGGTGCCTGACATACATAAGGGCCCTTGTGAAGGGGAATTCGAAATACAGATCAGGCCTCAGACACACCACCTCACCGTTCCAGGCAGCCAGCATCTTGCTGTCCAGGTGTGGCTTCGGCCGATGTTTCCGGGCCTGGAAGAGCTTCTCAAGACCTGAGTTGAGTAAGGTTCGTACGGCCTCCACGTCCAGGCCAAAGCGGGCAGCAGTCAGCTCCAGGGAATACCGGACGGTCAGCACGTTCTGGCCCTGCATCTCCCCCTTGGGGTCCTGAGAAAGACAGCTCTTGTCCGAGGGAGTCCACTGGCCTGTGTGGTTTCAAGACCCCTCCTGTGATCTCAGCAGTCCTCACCTGACTGGGGCCGATGTTGCCAGTCTCCGTGAGCCCATAGTGCTTCATGAGGAGCTGGCCTGAAGTCAGAGACTCGGTGGCGCCCAGCACTGGCTCAGGGAGGAGCTGCTGGACCTCCTTCACAGTCCACAGGTAGAAGGCTCCCTCTTTGGGCCTCATGCCCCGCTCTGGGGGGGAGTCGGCGTCCTCTGCACTATAGAAGCCTCCAGACTGTAGGGAGGGGAGAGTTGGCTGGCCCCTCCCTTCAGGGCAGTGGAGGCCCTGAGCCCTCCCGCAGCCAGGCCCGCCTGCCTCAGTGGACACACACCCGGTGACTCAGGTTCCGAGTGACGTACTGCAGGATACCTTTGGCAACTTCGGAGTAGAACTCATCACCAGAGATCTGAGTGGGGAGGAAGGAGACAGTAAGCAGAGGTCTCTAGGTATGAGGGGCAGTTAAGTGTTCTCCCAGGAGGGCAGGGAGGGAGGCTGGGTAGTGAACATGAGACTGAATTAGGGGTGAAGTTAAGGGGGAGCCACAGGTCACCAGGAAGGCCCTGGAAGGAGCAGCCAAGAGTAGGTGGACAGGCTGGGTCTCCGCTCTGGGCTGGGGTCAGGGGTCACCTGGAAGGCTTGTGAATAGGCCACGGTGAGCTGTGCCTGGTCATACAGCATCTTCTCAAAGTGGGGGACGTGCCACTGGCGGTCCGTGGAGTAGCGGTGGAAGCCCTGTGCCAAGACGAACATGGGGCTGGAGGCTGATCCCAGCCACTGCCCCCACCCTGCTGCCACCTGCTGCCCTCTCCAAGGAATGCCTGACCCCCCCTCACCTGCCCTACGTGGTCTCGGATACCCCCGTTGGCCATCATCTTCAGAGTATGCAAGGCCATCTGCTGGGCCCGAGAGCCGTCCTGGGTTAGCCGGTGGCTGAGCCAGTAGGAGAACAGGAAACTCAGGATCACTGTGGACACCAAGAACACGCAGGTTAGAGAATAGGAAGGGCAGGGGGCCGAGATCTGGGTGATCAGGACTTTGGCTAGGCTAGGGTTAGGGGTTCACTCAATAGGCAGTCTCTCTGGACAAGCTAGGCCAACCCAGAGGACAGGTGATAATCACCAAGGTCAGCATCAGAGAGAGTCCCTGCTGAGACCAAAAGTCAGAGCTTCACTAGATAGCTACTGACAGGCAGGCTGGGGTTAGGCGGTCACTGGCCAGACAGGAGAGTGGGAAGTTAGTAACCAAGAGAGGAGTCAGAAGAGACCACTGTAGGGTAGGCTTCGGAAGGCCAGGCCAGGGCTGGAGTGGGCATGGGGCAGGGGGCATCGACCTGGTGTGGGGAACTTGGGGGCCTCGGCGAAGCCACCATACTCCTCATCATAGCCCTCGTCCAGTTGCTGGAAGCAGCGGCTGTTCATGGTGGCAGCGGAAGGTGGCAGCTGGCGGTCACCCCTACTGATCTCCGACCGAGCCAGCAGAGCTGTGGTGACCCGCTGACTGTTTCCTAGCAGGGTACTCTGGTTCTGTTTCCACTGTGGGAGGCAGGGGCAGACCTGGAGGTCAGCATGGGGTGAGGGCCCCTTGTTTCCCTCACCCTTGACCCCCGGCCCCCTCTCTGCCCTAGTGCATACCCACCTGGTCCCGTATCCTCATCAACACCGTGCGGAAGCCAACTCGGGTCAAGCCATCCTCAGGGGGGAAATAGGTGCCCCCCACAAAGGGCTGTAGGTTGGGAGTCAACCACACACTCATGGGCCAGCCCCCACCACTGCTAGTGGCCTGGCAGAGAGAGGTCAAGGATGAGGGGAGCAGCCCCATGTACACAGGCAACCACCCGTCCAAGGGAAGACCACTCGCCTGCACGAAGGTCATATACACCTTGTCCACGTCAGGCCGCTCCTCCCGGTCCACCTTCACGCTGACAAAGTCCTCATTGAGCAGGCGGCCAATCTCCTCATTCTGGAAGGACTCCTCTCCCATCACGTGGCACCAGTGACAGGTGGAGTACCCCACTGGAACAGGGCCACAGGGCCAGGGAGGACCAGTGACTGGTCAGAGAGGGGCAGCCAAAGGACTCCAGCTGGGCCTATGATGCCCCAGCATCTAGTCTCCTGGGAGGCCCCCAGGCCCAAAGGACCCATCCCCTATCTACCATCAGTCCCCTGCGCCCATCCCAGGAATGGTGGTGCAATACCTGAAAGAAAAATTGGCTTGTTTTCTTTCTTGGCCTTGTCGAAGGCTTCCTGTCCCCAGGGGTACCTAAGGCCAGTAGAGTGGGGCATCACTCACTAGCTCGGGAGGGGAGCAGTAGGAGTGAGTGTCTAGCTGCCCCAGGAGGGCATCAGGAGAGGACTCACCAGTCCACAGGATTGTAGGCATGTTGCAGGAGGTACAGTGACTTCTCATTGATCAGGCGGTTGGGGACCTTCTGGGGCATGGACTGAGAGCAGTTAGGCCGGTTCCCCTTTCCTCCAGCAGGCATGGGCACTGAACTACTGACCGTCACACTTCGGTCCTTGTCCCGGGAGGAGCTACCCCTGGTGTGGGCAGGTGGGTCAGGCGGGTCAGACCAGCAGTCTCCACCGCTTTCACCTACACCCAGCCCAGAGGCCCACCTGACGGCCCCCCACCCCCCACCCCCCGTAGTACCTCTCCCGGAACCCCCTGCTCCCAGCCCAACCCACCTTTCTGAACCACGGGGGAGACCGTGGCTTTTGTGCTCCCCCTTGTGTTTTTGGGGGGGTGAAGAAAGGTGGCTCATTGGGGGCTCCCTGCCAGGTTAGTCTCCCCCAACCTCTCCGACCTGGTGGTGGGAACGATGATGACTGTGAGATCAGGGCGAGTCACAATGGGTGGAATGGTCCTTCAGGCTCCATTCTCTCCCCCTCACTGGGCCCCACCCAGGGTGACTGCTGGAGGTATCTCTGGCATGCCTGCCTGGGTATATGATCTGGGCAGGAAGACTGCTGGCTGCTGTGTGTAGGACTGGGCCAGGGGAGGGGCAAGGAAAAGAAATTCATTTGGCATCAGGGACTCCCTCACTCAACATCCATCCACTGGGCACTTTTTGGGGGCCAGGTCCTGTGCCAGACCCCCATAACCCTCAAAGAATCAGTAACTGGCTCTGACCTCAGGGAGCTCAGCTGGGAGGGCAGCATGGGTGGGGCAGGCCTAAGTAATGACAAGCCCTTGCTGCAGCAAAGGCTGTGACAGGCCAGCCCAGGGTGCTGTTGGACAACGACCCTTGGCCCAGCACTGGGGTTCAAGGAAGGCTTCCTTGAGATGGTGTCAGAACAGAGTTCCTGGGGCAAGTGGGCCCTGCAGCTGGAGGGGGGGGAGGGAGGAGAGGATTACTGTCTGAGCCCGGTCGCAGGAGCTGGCCCTAGTCTGGGGGGAAGGCAGGCTTGGGGTGAGGAGGTGACCGGGCAGGCACAGGGGACCAGCACCAGGACAACTGACCCCAGGGCTCCGCAGGCGCCGGGTGCTGCAGCGTGCCCCTCGCCCGCCCGTACCTGTAGCTCAAGGTGAGGACTGGCTCTGCCCCCGGCAGCAGGAAGTCGCGGCACCGTAAGGCCCGCGCGCCCAGCATGGCTGCTGGTGGCGGTCGGCCCGGACGCTGCGGACAGGAAGGGAGGGCGGGAGGGAGGCTGCGACTGGCAGGACCGCCAGGCACCGAACTGGCCGCGGGAGTGTCTTCGCCGTTACGGCGGGCAGCAGGCTGGTCTCTGAGCGCCGCTCGGTGGCCGATCACGGGACTGCAGACCGTATACTCGGGGCTTAGGAGGACACTGCTACTGCTGCTAAGTCGCTTCAGTCGTGTCCGACTCTGTGCGACACCATAGACGGCAGCCCACCGGGCTCCACCGTCCCTGGGATTCTCCAGGCAAGAATACTGGAGTGGGTTGCCATTTCCTTCTCCACTGCATGAATGGGAAACAGGTCTGTGCAAAAAACTGGGTGGACTCGATAGGACGTAAATCAGGGCCTGGGGGGAGGTAACCCTCTTACAGAGAATATGGAGGCTGTGAGGATGCCAGGGCCATGGATAGCCAGAGCCTCCGGTCATTTTGTCCAACCCTTGACCGTTTTACAAATGACAAATGAGGTGAGAGGCAAAGGCATGTCTTTTCCAGGCCATCCAAACTGGGAGCTTCCACCTTTGCTCTGCCCCCTCACCTGAAGGTCCTGCTCAAACCCCACCCCCTCAGGAAGCCTTCCTTGAATAATAATAATGAACCAACTTTCAGGTGCTATCAGGTATTTTACAAGTCTCATTTGCTACCCTTAGTCAACATTTATTGAGTGCCCATGAGACACTCTGCTAGGTACAACGGTGGGCAGAGACCAGGCCATCCCATCCTTGTGTTACTCACAGTCTGATGAGCGAGGCAAAAACGAATCCAACAGCCATACAAATTAATGTACAACCACCCACTGTGAGATGTGCCATGACTAGGTATCACAAGGAAACTGGTCTGGTGAGAGAGAGGAGGGGGAAGGCCTTCCTAAAGAAATCACATTTGTGTAGCAGCCTTTGAAGAACAAGAGGATGGAATCGGAAAGGACTTGGGGGAAGTGCTGAGGAAGCAGGAGGAACAGATGTGCAAAGGCCCTGTGGCGCAGCAGTGAGTCAGGGCTGAGGTGCTGCAGAAGCCAGCACAGCTGTAGGACAGAGAGCACAGGGAAGAGAGGCGCAGATGAGGTGGTGACGTTGACAAGGAGGAGGGCAGGGGCCAGGTTTTGAGCTGTGAACAGGAGTTTGGTTACTGATGAGAGCAGAGGAAAGCTGTGGAAGGGCTTTAGTCGAGGGAGTGACCTTGCATTTTGGAAAGGTCCCTCCAGCTTTCTGGTGGTGAATGGACTGTAAAGAGGCAAGAGTGGAAGCAGAAGGGTTCAAAGGCCATAGCGGGACCCAGGGGAGAGTTCCGGGAGATCTGCACTAGGCAGAGGTGAAGGTGGAGAGAAGGTGGTAGACTTGAGGTCAGCAAAAAAGGAAACATCATCAGGATTGTCTATAAGGTGGAGGGGGGTGTCAAGAGTGAAGTGCAGAATGGGGCTGGTACTGAGAAGGGGGGCACTAGGAGAGGCTCAGGTTGGAGGCTCAGGAGGTCCTGTTTGGATGTGTTGTTTGAGACGACCTTGAGATGTACGTGTGAAGATGACAGGCTCAGGAATACAGAAGAGGGGTTGGTGGGAGAGAGGAAGCAGAGTGGGTGTTCAGTGCAGAGACAGTGTGGGCACAGAAGAGATCACCCAGGGTGACTGCAGGGAGACGCTCGGGCTCATACTTGGCCTTGACGAACTCAGAAGTGCACCGGTGAAAGACACAGAGGGTCATGGCAAAACCAGGAGAGGCTGTTGTCTCAAAGGCAAAGGGGCAGAGTTGCAGGGAGGGAGAGTCAGACTTCAGAGAAGCCGACTGGGACCGGACAGAAAAAGGTCCAGTAGCTTCAGCAACGTGGAGGCCATTGGTGGACATGGCAGATGTGTTCCAGAAGATGAGGCTGACAGTAGAAGCTGATTAGAGTGGGCTGAGGAGGGAGGGGAAAGAAGACAGAGAGATGATGGGCACTTGATGTGAGGGGAAAGATGGAAAGACACTCTCAAGATGGATGAGATTAATTATGACAAATATCATGGGGAAGGATTCAGTTGAGAGAAAGCATTTGATGATGTGGAGGAGAGAGATCTCTGAGAAACTGGGATAGTGGAGTGATGGAAGTGTCAGCAGGTGGGAGACCCTGGTGTGCATGCTTCCTGGAAGGAATGAGGTTAAGATCAGAGAACAGGAAGTCTGCCTTTAATGTGGAGGAATCTGGGATGATGACGAGCCCCAAAGTGTGACCAGGTGTGAGAGCAGCTGAGAGGTCAAGGGGTGGTGAGGTGAGGTCATCATCTTGGATAGTGGAGTCATACAAGATTGAGCAAGATTTGGGTGAGAAGACCATGAGCCAAGGCTGGAACATGGCAAGAATGAGGTGGAGCACAGCCCCATGTGGGAGGAGGCAGGACATCCGGTGGTTCCAACCTCCAAGGGGGGAGGGGTCTTCCAGGCAGAAGATGGGCCAGAACAAGATAAGGAGCCAGATTACCAACTTCCTCTTGGTGGGAAGCAAAATAGCACCCCTTGGGAATCCTCGCGTAAGTGGTGTCCACGGGGAGAGCCAGTCAACAAGAGGAGACCCAGGTTGAGGAAGGGTGAAAGGTGGGTCAGTGACCAAGAAGGATGGAGATCTCCCAGATTTGTGCAGAAGACAGATGGGTCTGGGTACTGCCTGGCAAAACCAGGAATGAGGGGTGTAGCTGATTCATTCTTCAAGGTTAGTCTCTGAATGGGGTGGACCCTGGGCTGAATGGACACTGGCCTGGTAGGAACCACACAACCACTTCATCAGTAAGGAACTCTTGTCCTCATCTGACAAATAAGGAAATGGAGGCACAGTCATAGAGAGGTTAAGTTATTTACTCAAGGTCAAAGAGCATAACCACTTATTACAAGTGATTAAGTGGAAACCTTAGAGCAGTTTTGAACGCTGTCAGTCCTACTCCTAAGTAGCTCTTGTCCACTCTGTCTGTAACAGCTACAGGACTGCCTCCCTCCAAAAAGCAAAGCAGCTCCTTTCCCCACCCCCACCTTAGGAAGACCAGCACTGTATCCTCCCCTCAACTTTGCTGTTTCTGGCCTATGGAAGGACATTTTACCTCAGGCACCCAAAAGGCCTGCTGCCTGCAGGGCCAGCCTCTGAGCACTGAAGACACACCAGTGCCCATGGTTTGGGGGAGTACTGAGTAGAAAAGGAATGAGGGTGACTACGGTGGCCCTCAGGGTGAGGTAATAGGCTCTGCTCCTCCCCTGGGTTTCTGATCTACACCAGCCTCCTAGGAGGGGTCACGGTTGAAATTGAGTTTTTTGCCAGTCCTGGTGAAGAGAGGAGACAAGAGCCAGATTTAAGGTGACTCAGTAAAACAAAGGATTGTGGGGACTCCTGGACCGGGCTTGCCCTGTGGGTTCTGAGCTCCTGCAGACTGTGCACTTAGCAATTCTTGAGCCCCTCCAGAGATGAGCCCAGTGCTTCGTCCACAGCAGCCAGTCAATATTTGTGAATATTGGGGCCCAGCATCGGAGCTCAGAGCAGTGGAGCCAGGTCCCCTGACTCGGAATCCCAGCCCTACTCTGCTAGCTTTGTGACTTTAAGCACGCTGCTTAACCTCTCTGAACCTCACCTATAAAGAAGGAGCAGGGCCCAGGGCTCTGCCCTTGGTCTAATGCTCTGCTGCTCCCATTTTGATAGTCTTAACCCAATTTTGAACAAGGGGCCCCACATTTTTACTTTGCACTAATTATGTAGCCAGTCCTGAATGGGAGTAATATTATCTACCTCAGAATACTGATGCAAGGATTAAATGAAATAATCTGTCTAAGGTGCTTAGCACATAATGATTGTGCAAGGGAACAACTGCCTATTGTCCTTTGCTTTTAGATTATTCCCCGCGCCGCTGTGTGATAAATGGGTGAAATGATCGAATGACTGAGAGTCTCAGGAGCATGGACAAGCGAAGGTGCTAGGCTGAGGGGGCTGTATGGGAAGCGGGAGCATGTTTGTGCCCCACATTGTGGAGCAGTCGTTTCCAGGGTAGCCAGTGATTCAAGCTGTGGTCCAGACCTGGCCGCTACGCCCGGCAAAAAGTCCACTTGGTGAGAGCTGAGGACATGGAGTCCAGTCTTTATTACGGGGCGTGGTCTCCGCGCCAGTGAAGTCTCTAGCTCCAGGAGCTGCAAAGCGTCCGCGGAAGCTGGGGGCAGCGTCCAGACTGGTTTCTGGGCGGAGTCTCAGCCTTCCTTCCTTCCCGGGGCGGGCCCTGGCATGGAAGCTCCTCCCCCTCCCTGCGCCAGGGGGCGGGGCCCAGCGCTATCACCGCAGGGCGGGGGCGGGGCATCGCGCGCACGCGCCGGCGGCCGGGGGCGGGGCCGTTGCTCAGAGGAAAGGGTTGGTATCGGTCAGAAGGGTCTGGTTGAGCGGTCCGGCGGAGCCCGAGGTGGGCAGCAGAGGCTGCGGCAGGCTCCCTGAGGGCGGCGGCGTGAAGGCGCGGGCTTGAGGGAAGACGCTGACCGAGGCAGGGAGGGTCACGCCGGCCGGCACGCTGCTGAGCGGGAGGGGCAGGGAGGCACTGTAGGTCATGGAGCCAAAGGGCGCCCCGATCGGCCCGCCGGCCGTCAGGCCCAACGCTGGCGATCCTGTGCGCATCGGGTTCAGAGTCCGCCTGCTTTGCTCGCCCCCGCCGAACGGGTTGGTGGGGGATGGAGTGCTGAGACCTGTGGAACGAGAGTGGGTTTGGGGGACTTGGAGCGGGCCAAGGGGACATAATCCTAAGTGGGCAGCGGGGCAAGGTAGCAAGATCTGGGGTCTTAGAAATAGGAAAAAAGAGCTAAGATTTTAGGGCAGGGGTTGGGCTCTGAAGGGAGAAACGGAGAGAGAGTAGAGGACCCCAGTGTGGAGACCCAGCAGGGACAAGGGAGTGTCCTACCTGTTAGGAAGGGGTTCCGGGTCTTTGCAGCCTGGGGCACCTTGACTAATGAGTCAAGGTTGACCAAGGAGGAGGCTGAGGGACCCAGGAAGGACTCAGGAGTCCGGCGTACTGGGGTGTCCCTGCCGGACTCGGCTAGTGCTTCTCCTAGTACATCCAGGTCAAAGGCATCTGGCTCGTTTGTGCCATTTTGCTTTACACTGGGGGTGGGGTCTCCAAACAGGTCCAGCTCTGGAATAGAAATGATAGGGCTTGTTGGTACGGAGAGTGAGTGGTCACTCTGAGAGGAAGAAGGCTGAGGCCAGTGCTGGGCGGCCCATCTTTCCCCAGAGTTGCAGTCATTCCTTGCTTCCTGCTTACCCACAGGACTGCTGGACTTCCCAGAGGGCAGAGCCTGGGGGCACTCTAGCCCTTCCTTGGTCTCTATGGATACTGGAGGCTTGGCCAGTGGGTCAAAGGTCGAAGAACCATCTAGCGCTAGCCAAGGAGAAAAAGGAAGATGAGATCGGCTGGCAGAAAGGGCAAGCACTGGGCTGGCCCCTTTCCAGGCAAGTTGCCCTTTTAGCACAGGATCTCTTGCCCCTTGGCACTGGAGGGAGGGAGGCCCAGAAGTCCTCCAGCCCCTCACCCACACCCTTTGACCCTCCACTTACCGGGTGTGTTGAAGGTCTCTACCAGGTTCCCCCAGGAGTTGGCCCCATTGTTGGGGAGTTTGTGGTGGGGGGAGTTGTGTGCCCAGAAGTCTGTGGTGGGTGGTCCAGCAGGCAGCACTGGGGTCCGGCCCCAGGGTTCAGAGGAGGAGAGCACAGGGGGCAAGTTCCAGGGCTGGCTTTGAGGCAGGACACTTCCTGAGGGAACTGGAGACCAGGGGTCTGCTGAAGGCCCCCATGATGAGCCACTGGGCTCTGTGTTAGGCCTGAGACCTGAAATGGGGATAGCACAGATGTGACCCCAGGCCACTCAGACCCCCAGGCCAGGGCCTTCCAGTTACCCAGACCAATTTGGGAGGACAAGGGCCCATTTCACATATGGGATGCAGACTCAGGACCACCCAGCGAGCTGGAGCCCATATTCAGCACGTTCATCCTAGAATTCTGGACCTCCAGGCATGGACAGCTCAGGCCACATTCCCAATTAGGGACAGGCTGGGCCAGGAAACTCAGGGTGACCAGAAGCAACAAGAGAACATTCTGAGTTTCCCATAAGCTGAGTTCCTTAGAGATGCCCCCTCCCTCATTCCAACTGCAAGGCACGAGGAAGCCGAGGCTCAGAGAGGTGAATGACTTGCCTAGTGGCCCTCAGCTGTGGGGAGGGAATGCCAGCAAGTGTCTGGGAGGGAAGGTGCTCTCTGGGGCCAGCCTGGGAGCCCTTTGCAGCCCTGCATGCCCACCTGGGATGTCCCATGGGTCAGCAGAGCAGTGTGTGGAGGGCAGGGTTGAGGCTGATGCGAAGATGTCCACCAAGTCGAGGATGGAGGACTGTTAGGGGGAGAGGTAGCCGTGCTCAAGAGAAGGCGGGACCCAGAGGGAGGGCGGGCCCTGACCTGTCCTCCTCACTCCAGCTCATTCTCCTTTATTCATTCCACAAGCATCTATTAATGATCCCTCGCCTCTGCACAGTGCTTTCCCATTTATAAGATGTTTCCTCATCCATTTAGTCTCTGATTTTCCTAACAAGCCGCGTTGTGATTATGGAAGGTTGTCCGGGTGCCCATTTTACAGATGTGCTAGCTTGGACTAAGAGGGCAATTGCCTAAAGTCACACAGCCAGGGAGAGGTAGAGCTGGGATGGAAGGCAAGCCTGCCTGACCCCTTCCTTGGCCATCCTGCCCCTCAGCCCATCAGTGGTAAGACACATTTTATGATAAGCCTACTTCCTTAAGTCCATGTCCAAAAGAAATTTGCCACAGTGAACATTGGCTGAAAGAGTACAGAGACATCCCAAGGGTAGCATGAACAGTTTTGGAGGGTAGCCTTGCTACCAGCAGCTACACACTCTTCCACCTTGGACAGTATGTGTATGAGCCCAAGATGTGCTCAGTACCATATACCTGAGGCTACTCTCAGTCTTGATCCACAGTATCACATGCTCCTAGAATGTCAAGAGTTGGAACTGTCCAACCAGCACACTTGAATGGAGGAGGAAACTGAGGCAAAGACAATGACATTCCCTGAGTTGTAAAGTAAATGGCAGCAAATACAAAATCCAAACCCAGCATCTCACATCAGGATGTTTTGCATCCCACTTTGCCGCCAGCTCAGTCATCAGCCCATGCAGGATGGGACCTGAGTCTGCTACATCCTCTCTACCCTTATTTTCACTGAATAAACATTAAGTGGTGCTTACTATATACCAAACACTGTTCTACACTCTTTATAGATATTTAACTCAATTCATCTCCCAGGCTCTGCCAACCCGTGGCCCCGAGACTCCTCTACCTGGCTGGTTTTCAGCTTCTCCTCCTCCTCTCTCTCTCCTCTTTCAGGCTCTCTGTCCCAACGATGATGGTCTCCAGCTCCAGCACCATTGGCCACAGGTGAATCATCTCCCTGCCAGGACTTCACCTCCTGCAGAAGGCATCAGAGTGAGGAAAGCATGAGCTGCCCATGCTAGACTTGAGGGGACCTGGGCTAGAGTCAAGAAGAGTGCAGGCTGGGAGGTACCCTGAGGTCAGGGGCAGCAAGACCACCGCAGGGAGGTGGAAGAGCCTGGTTAGTACCCATGTAGCACCTCCACCAGCACTTCTACCAGCACCTCCACCAGCACTCCACGAGCACCTCCGCCAGCACCTCCACCAGCACCGGCATGGGAGGCTTAGCCCACTACCTTCTCCTGCTCCTGCCGGCTCAGGTGCAGAGCCAGCTGCAGTTGCAAGTCCTCATCCCTGTGGGAGGTTGGGGGAACCGGCTGCGAGGGAGGAAGAGAGGGGTAAACTTGGCCCAGTGCTCCTATCCTGGGCCAAAAAGCAACATCGCCCTATGCAGGTAAGAGAAACGCCCACCCTGAGTGGCTGTGGGCAGCCTGCCCCCAGACAGCAGTGTGAGTGTAGTTTGCTCCCTGCCTGGATCTGGATCTGAGATGCAGTTTAAAAATCAAGAAGAGTCATCCTCTTCTGGGAGCCTGAGTGCTCCCCAGGCCCTGCAGTGTGAGTCCTGCCAGACCTGCCTGGATCCACAGAGGCGATGGCAGAGAGGAGGCTGTCAGGTAGGCTGTCCCTGGACCCCCACAAGAATAGCTGATGGGGGCAGCATATTTCTGTGTCTCCCAGGAAGGTGTCTGCCAGCACATTCACCGCTTCCCCTCCATGAGGTGACAGCAGGCCCATGTGACAAACAGGTACTGCCAACCCACCACACACACTACCCCTTCCAGGCCCAGTCAGAGAGGACCCCACTCCCAGGGTGAGGAGTCAGACCCCAATCCCAGTAACCCAACCCAAGGGACACAGGCCCTGTGCTGTTCTTGGGAGCAGGACTAGGGCTTTGGGGCCCAGAGTAGGGAAGCCCAAGAATCAAATATGTGAGGCATCCAGGCACCCATCCCTCCTCCAGCCCCCCTCCCCCCATCCCCCAGGTGCCCCAGGAGGGGCCTCACCTTCTCAGCCTCCTCACGGCTCATGGCCAAGGCTAGCTGTAGCTGTAGCTCCTCTTCTCCCGACGTCTGGGGCCGGGCCTGCTCCAGGTCTGAGGTGTAGCGGGGGGATGAGGAGGAGGCTGCAACGACCAGCCACCCATCGTGGCTTCCATAACCATGCAGGTCCTCATGGGCTCCCCTACCACCCCCCTCACCAGGAAGCTAAAGCTCAGAGAGGGAAACTGAGGGGGAGAGGAGCAACTGGCGGTCTTGGGCCTGAAGGGGTCAAGCAGTATGCTTGGCACTTTCTGCAAGGCTTCCATTTCACCCCAATAAAAGACTCCAATCCTTCCTTTACAGAGGGGCAACAGCTCTGAGGGGTACCTGGCCAAAGTCCTGCAGCTAGTTAAACTCAGGTCCCCTGATTCAAGTTCCTGGACTCTTCAGCTGCACCCCGTCCAACTCAGGGTCAAGTGCGGTGGGAGGGCAAGAGGTTGCACTCAGTCAAGGTCATAGCTCTCCAAGCCCTCAGCACATTGTTAAGGAAGGCCATTCTGAGTGCCCTCAGATCAGGGAAGTGCCCCTCTTCTCGGGGAGGAGAGTGGAGTATGCAGCTGCCCCAGTGCCCTTGAGCTGGGGGTTCAAGAGGAATGCTACTAAGCAGCACCGTGTGCTGCCTGTCTGAGCACAGGGTCGAGGGCACTCCTGGGCTTGGTCTCATTTAATCCTCAAATTGGACATTGGAGACAGATTAGTTTATCCTTACTTTAAAGATGAGGAAACTGAGGTTCAGAGAGCTGGTTGTCTAGATCTCATGGCTTGGAAGGGGCAGAATAAGGACTGACCCTATGCTTCTGCTTCCACCCCGCTACCAGGCAGGAGTTAACAATAACAAACCTATAATAAATAACATCATTGTTCACATTGACTTGTTAGGCACCTATTATGTGCAGGCATGTTACCCTCTTTATCTCATGGAATCTTCAGATACACCTCCAAGTGGGGGATTCTTATCTATAGCTGGGGGCCACAGAGCCAGAGTCAGAACTCGGGCTGCCTCCCTGTCCCCAGCCATGCCCTGGACTCACAGTTGTAGGAGGACGGGGAACCTCGGGTGCGGCTGATGCCCAGTTGCCCACTGCTGATGCCCGTGCCCTCCAGTGCCATGCGCTCCTTGGTCTTGAGGGCGTGGGTGCGCTCCTGCCGAAGGCGCTCTTCGTCCTTGAGCAGGGCCATCACCTGCTTGACCTTCTCGCGCACGTTCACGCCCTGGTCTTTGCCATCACGGTCGATGTACTGGAAATCTTTGAGTGTCTGGATGGTGTAGAGGTTCTCCCGGCACTGGTGGGCCACCCGCTCAGAGCCTGTCTTGAGCAGGTAGTCCAGCAGCGTCAGAGCCTTGTACACATGCCGCCAGTTCTTGCCACTGTCATTGAGCCGCCGCCACAGCATGCCCATGACCTCAGC
This sequence comes from Giraffa tippelskirchi, assembly GCF_054371585.1. Classification (NCBI taxonomy): domain Eukaryota; kingdom Metazoa; phylum Chordata; class Mammalia; order Artiodactyla; family Giraffidae; genus Giraffa; species Giraffa tippelskirchi. The sequence continues at coordinate 26,325,243 of NC_137277.1, read as the reverse complement.
AAAGGCCACCGTGTTGAAGGTCAGATCAGCAATCTCAGACATGAGCGAGCTAGGTGGGCCCCAGGGGTCATTGCTGGTGGCCTCACGCACCTTGATCTCTGCCTCCGAGTAGTTGTGCACGATGTTCTTCACCTGGCGCCGCAGCGCTGACGTCGTCATGGCTGGGGACTTGGATATGGGCGGCCCCCGCCGCAGCTGGAGGTGGAGGGCTGAGGGCCACTGTCGTGAGATCACGGTCTCCAAGGGTGCGCCACTGTGCTCTCAGCAGGGCAGCTGTGTCCTTGGCTTCCACATGGGCCTGAGGAAGAGAGGGTCTGAAGCTCAGGGATAATGGCCCACCTCACTGGCCCCACTCAGCCAGTGACTAAAGGCCTGGCCTGGGTGTCCCTGCTGCCAGGAACAGCCTTTGGCAGGCACTTATTTTTCTTATTTGACTTATTATTCAGGAGGTACTTTTATCTTTGTGCTCTCATTACTCTTCACAATCACACCTACAAAGATATTATTGTTTTCATTCAAAGATGGGGAACAATTCAGAGAAGAATTAAATGACTTGTCCAAGATCACAGAGCTGGTGAATGCAGAGCCAGGATTAACCCAGGCAGATACGTTCCACAGCCTTTGCCCTTAGTCAGGGACACAAAAGTAAGCCCCAAGGAACGCCTGCTTGCTTTGCTTTTACCTGGCTACCTCTCCTGTTTCTGCTGGGATTGGGCTTAAGACCTATCCTTCCAGCTTCTCCATCTTCTGTTTTTATATCATTTATTTTTGTAGCTTCATTCATTCAACACCAATTTCCTGGGGACTTCTCTGAGCCAGGCACTATGGCAAGCGTAGAGCACAAGTCTTGGCCCACCCACGTCCTGTTGAGAGGGTACAGGCAATCACAGTCCAACATAGGAGTGCAGAGGAGCACAGGAATACTCAAGCTGGGAAACTCAGGAGAGCTTTCCCAGAGGAAGTAATGACTGAGCTGAGTTCTGAGATTCAAAGGGAAGAGTGAGGAGGAATGAGGCAGCAAGGCAAGGAAGGAGCATCTGGGGGAGGCTGCCTCCAAAGAGGACCCACTGTACACACTGAAGCTGGAGAGGGGTATGGCATGCCCACAGTCACCCGTAGGTGGCTTGGCTGGGACTAACATGTACATATCAGAAGACAAATGCAGTACTTATTGTCAGCATCACCAGTTTTGTAATTAATTCACCTGATTGCTTTATTGTCTCAGTCGTACCTTCTCAGCCAAAATGAAATGACCTGAGGGCAAGGTCAGTCTGGGTTTCCCAAACCCCCAAGGCCCTGGGCCCGTGACAGACCTCTGATCTCACAGCTGAGGAAGGATTAGGGCCAGCCCACTGCCCTCCCCACAACCTCAGGACCAGGCCCAAGACAGAGAAAGTTTCTTCTAGGACCCTACCAGCAACCAAAACCCAAATCCCCTCTCCTTGCCACCACTGTTCCTCTGAAATGGACGCACACACACACAATCACAATGGCTGGACCTGGCCTCCGCCCAAACCCTGCAACACCACCCATGGAGACTGTACTTCTCAACTCTACCCTGGGACTCAGCAGGAGTGGGAAGGAGCTTCTTTACCCCTGCTCCCCACCCCCACCCCTCAACAAACTTCAACTCTCCCTCCAGCCAGCCCTGCCAACCTCAACCCCCCTCCCCCAACCAACCTCAACTCTCCAGCCAGCCCTGCCAACCTGGGCACCAGTTTAAAGTCTTAAGAGTTTTCATCAGGACCAGTTGTGCTTGGGAGAGCCTGGGCCCAAAGCACAGGACCCTGTGTGAGCACAGGCAGGAAAGAGCCCTGGCTGAGGATGGGCTTACCTGCAGTCTGCTGTCTTTCTGTCCCAGCGACAGGCCTTCTTTGAGGATGCCCTGGCCAGCACTCTTTAATGCCTGCCCTCCCCCTCACTAGTGACTCAGACCTGTCTTTACCTCCCCAACCTGTGGGCTGGCAGGTGGCAAGAGTCAAGATGAGAAATAATTGTGCCCTAGAGCCCGCCTGAGTACAAGCCTCTCCCAGGGCTGGCCACGGAAACAAGGAGAACCAGTCAGGCATCCTGACTCCACCAGGAGCCCTGGCCCTCCTGTTTGGCCTGGGGTAGTGGGAAGGGACCCTCTGTGTGGGCCCCGCGGCTCTGTTTGAACTTTCCTCCTAGGAGGTGGGAATGGAGGAGCCTTCTCTGCACATCTCTGCCCAAGCTGGGCTAAGGGAGGAATCAGAAATACCAGGAGGCTCCACCCCCACTGAAGTTAGAGGGGAAGCGGTAGGGAGGAAGAGAAGGCAGGGTGAGGCCCAGGGAGCAAGAAGGGGAGGGAGAAGGAGAGGAAGGACCTCAGGAGGGGGTGGCTGGGAGGGCTGCCAGCGGTGTTACAAGCAAAGGGTTTTATCGAACACAATATGCCCAGAAATAAAAGGGAGTGAAACAGAAACCCAGCAGCTGATAAGGTGGTGGCAGTAGCAGCGGCAGCAGCCAGGCAGCCTAGTATGGAATTACTGCAGTGACCTTGAGCCAGACCCTGTCAGGTGGAAGGAAGGACACTGAGAAGTCCAGGCGGAGCGGCCAATTCAGAAATGGGGGGAGGGTGGGAGAGGCAGGAGGGTACAGGAGAAGGGCCAGCAGGGGGCAGGGCAGGCCACGGGGGCTAGAGCATCCGCTCTCTCCTGCGTATGGGGTACCAAGAACTTTACAGGCTCTTCTCAGGGCCCACAGCAGTGGGGGATCTGTCAGGACTAAGGAAGCAGATGGCATTCCCAGAGAGTGGATCCAGAAAGATGGAAAGAACCCAGATATGTTGAGTCATGTGCATGAGTTTGTCAAAGACTGTGTGTGTCCCCATGGGCCAGCAACCCCTCCCGTCCTCTGCTGAGGCAGCCCCTTCCCACCAGGTCCCGCTTGAGCAGGGCGGGGAGCGGCAGTGCCCTAACCCTTGCTGCAGTGAGTGGAGTGAGTGCTAGCTCTAAGCTTAAGTCAGCCCAAAGGTAGATGTGTCCTGGGGGCACTGGAGTTGGGTGAGGGTTGTGGGGGGGATGTCCTGAGGCTAGAGCTGCAACAGAGACTGAGGAGAAAGCGTGGAAGGAGTCTGTGGGGAATGCCACCAAAATGCTGGTCCCGGGATGGGGAGCCAGCCCTGGGAGGTCCCCTTCCCGGGAAGGGATTCTGGGGAGGGGACGATGCCTCCAGATTCCTCTGTGACCCTGCCCTCCTCATCCTTCTCTCTCGGACCTGGAAGGGAGATTAAGCCCCCAGCTTTCCATACCAGGCACCACCACAGCTTACCTCCAATGCAGCCTCCTTTGGCCCCAGCCCCTGGGCCACAGGCAGCCTCTGCAGTGACCCTCCAAACCTGCGCAGCAGAGGGACGGCACAGCCTCAGGAGTATCCCCAGAGCCATCCACCACGGACTCTCGTCCCGAAGACCCACCGTCTCCCAGGAGGTGCAGACCCCTCGGAAGGGTGGCTCAGGGTCCCCAGAAGGGGCTACTGCCCTGCCTCCTGCCTACTTGTTTCCTGGACGCCTAACCGGCAGGCAGCACTCAGAAGGAAAGTTGCTCAGCTGGCCAGGCAGGTCTGCCTCAGCAGTAACAGGACACAGGAGGAAGCGCAGGGCGTGTTAACCCCTTCCTGCTGACCAGGCAGGCAGCACCTTCAGAGGTGGGAAGACTGCCTGCCAGGGACAGATCCGGGGCCAGTGCTGGGGACTCACCCCCACTCTGCAGTGAGTTAACCCTTCTTCTGCCTCCTCAGGGGAAACTAGGGCTGGGGAGGGGAGGCTCCAACACCCACTCCCCCCCCACCCTTCCTCCTCTGGGCCAGGACCACCATTCCCTGGGGCTGGCACTTTGGTGGACTACTGCCTTGTTTGGTTTTCCCTCTGGTCCCCGTGGCCACCCTGAAGGAGGCGTCAGGACTTTAGGCACAGCGCCCTCTCTGCGTCTCTGACATGGGATCAGGCTGAGTGCCCTGCTCTCTCCAAACCTGCCATATCTTGACTGGAGGATGCCTGAGGCCCATGAGGTCCTCATCAGAAGCATCAAGTGCAAAACCAGGTGGGTAGGAGACGGTAGCCATTCTTCGGGTCTCCCCCTGTCCCCTGTGCTGCATCAGCATTTAAATCAAAGAGGCCACCATTAGCAAAATTGTTCTTCAAACTCTGGGAGCGTGGAGCCCACTCTGCACAGGAAGCCTGGCTCAGATTGATTATTATTGACAGAAAAGAATTTATGGTGCTGAGTCTGAGCTGGAGCTGACATGCTTCTTAGCAAGAGTCATCTCTCATCCACTTCATATTTCTCTGAGCAAGGGAGGGAGCAGAAAGTTAAGAGACTGTTTTGTTTTTTTTTTTTTTAATTGGAGTATTGTTGCTTTATTTTTTTTTTCTTTTTTTTTTTTATAAATTTATTTATTTTAGTTGGGGGCTAATTACTTTACAATATTGTAATAGTTTTTGCCATACATTGACATGAATCAGCCATGGGTTTACATGTGTTCCCCTTCCTGGACCCCCTACCCACCTCCCTCCCCATCCCATCCTTCTGGATCATCCCATTGCCCCGGCCCTGAGCCCTTGTCACATGCATCGAACATGGAATGGTGTTCTGTTTCACATATGATAATATACATGTTTCAATGCTATTCTCCCAGAACGTCCCACCCTCACCTTCTCCCTCAGAGTCCATAAAATTGTTCCATGCATCTGTGTCTCTTATTCTGAAGATACTGTTTTTAACGCAGAAAAAAAAAAAAAGAAAAGCTCAAAGAGGCCAGGTGGTTTGACATGAGGGGATAAGCAGGCTAGAATCCAGAATAACCTCTGGCTGATGACAAAGGGATCTGGCCTTTAGGATTTAAGAGTGCGGTGAGTATGATCCTCAAGATCCTCGGGGCTTGGGATGAGGCCTTTGGACCCAGCAGAAGTGTGAGTACCTCAGGGGCCCAGGTCCCATGGGGTCTGGTTCTCCTCCTAGTCACACACTGTGTCATACGTGGTGATGACATTTTGGGAAGACCTGGCTCCAGGAAGCTCACTCCCAAGTGTGAGCCAACGAAGGCCAGAGGCAGGGGCCACAAGTGGTGATGCTCTCTGTCCTGTCACCTCGATTCATTCCTTGTCCTGCTGCCAACTTGCTCTTCCACTGCTCCTCCCATGCCTCCCCTCCCCACCTCCTGCTGGATGGCTCCAGGAACTGAGGAGGGGGATCTGAGGGCAGGTGGGACACAGGAGGACCATAAGCTGACTTCATCAAGATCTTACATTCAAGACACAGAGGCATAAGGGAAGTGCTAGGAACATAAAGGTTCTTTATTGATTGGTTTGTTAAGCAGTTTCCCAGGAAGCAACTCAGGCATGTGGGTCAGGTGCAGAGACACTAAGGCTCCTCAACATTCTTTTGGGCGTTGAGTTCATCAGCCAGGGCCAGCAGGTCGGTCACCAGGGCATCCAGCAGCCCATAGACCTGGAGTGATGGGGTGAACATCACAGGCAAAGGCTCACTCGATGGAAAGCACACACACAAGGGCGCATCCCCACCCTGGGGACAGCGGAAGAGGGGAGAGAGCTGAAGCTGTAGAGATAAAACTAAAGTTTCTATAGAACTTTTGTTTTTGCAAATAGTTTTATTTTTTTAAACAGTCTGGGGTGGAATCCTGTACTGCCCCTTGGACATATGGGGACGTAAGGTTAGGGGAGGCCCAGGGAGCAGTGCCCATTTAGTCCCTCAGGGTGGTCCAGTTCTGCCCTGGCCGCCTGGAGACCAACCTTCCTTCCAGTAAGATCACAGATCCACATACTGAAATGTCCCCAAGACTGTACCCTCTGGTGAGGCTGTACCATACAAGCCTCAGCAAGTTGATTCTTAATTCCAAAGAGCTAAGCAAGAGTCTACTCCATGGGTCCTCAGAGCCCTATGATTTCTTTCTAGACCCCATGGACCTTCACAAATCTCAGTGATGTTACCAGCAGCAAATGGAGCTTCTGATTAAATGTGATCAAATGCACAATGCAATCCCAGTTACTCAGCTGTCCACACCAGAAGAAGACAAAGCATTGCTATTAGACTCCTTGACATATCTAACGTGACTTTGTGGATCTCCGTTCCAAAACCAACAACAGTGACAAAAAGAACAGAACACAACATCTAGGTGAATCCCTAAGGACCTACTGCTTAAGAACATGTTTTATATTATAAATTCTCTCCAGTGTTTCAAAACCCTTACAGCTGCTGGGAATTCACTCTATGTGGTGCTCACCCAAGGAAAAGATCTCTCAAGACATACCAAACACGGAGAAGAAGAGGGAGTAACAGAAGGGACAGGCTTTCACTCTGCGCCCCCAGCATCTATTTCCAAAGAGCAGCCAGAATGATCTTAAGCATGAATCGGACCATATTCCTCTGTTCAAAACAGTGTATCCTCACAATGGCCTACAAAGCCCCACAGGACGCAAGAGTCTCTCTCGGTGGGATCTCTGCCCTTCTGTCCTCTTGGCCCACTCCCTCTTCTGCCCATGGCATCCTCCTAGATGTCCCATGGCCACTCCTCCCTTCTCTTTAAGTCTTTGTTCAATGTCACCTTCCAATGAGGCCCATCTACCCCCATCTGGGCCTTCCCTATCCCCTAGCCCTGGCTGCTCTCTTTTTCCCATAGTGCTCATCACCTAACATACCACGTTTGTTACTTATTCATGAGGTCTGTCTTGAATACTAGAATGCCCTTCACAAGGGCAGCTTCGCTTCCATCACAGATGCAGTAGGCACTTATTGTTTGTGGGATAAACAGAGTGAACCAGGGAGTGAGGGAGCAAAGGAAGGTATGCAGGGCAGGTGTGAGTGACGGGAGGGCTGGTTGCCAGGTTCTTGCCCTCACCTCAGTGTGCAGCCTGTGGGTGTATTTCTCCATGACCAGGGGATCTATGGGTTCCCGAGACGGGATGATGCTGTCAGGGGCAGGCTCTTCCAAGGAAAGCCTGTCCCGACTTACAGATTTTGCTGGTTTCTTGTCATCCTTTGTTTTGTGCTTCTTGCTATTTAAACGGTCCTGCTTGGAGAGACACAGACATGCCCAGCCTTCATTAGCTCCTGAGGGAGGTCCAGGACCTTTTCAAGAGCAGTTCTGAGGGGAGCAGGGGCATCATGCTGGAGTGACTGCCCACTTTCCACAGCCCCTCCTATCCCTTCCCCAGCCCGACCCCCAGGCCCAGAACATGTGCTACATGCCTCTTTCCCAGGTGGCAGCCTGGCTCCTTTTTTATCTTCTTTGTCTCTGATTCCAAACTGCTTCTTTTCCTGGGATGCCCCTTTCCGATCTTCCTTTCCCACTTTCCCAGAAGTCACCTTCACTTCTGTGACAGGAGGTGATTTTTGATCTAAGGGAAGTGAATGGAAGACAAATAGCCTGTGGCCTAGCTGACCCCACAGGCAGGAGCTGGGAGAGCAAAGGGCCCTGGGGCAGCCGTGCTCAAGATGTTTCAGAGAATCCCCACCAGTGGGAGCAAGGCCCTGGGTCAAGTGCATGACTGTAGGGCACAGGGGAGAGGCCCAGGCTCTAGTCCCAACTCCACCATTCCACCACGTACAGGATGGCAAGTCATCTCGCCTCTCTGGGACTCCACCTGTAAAACATGGGGGCTGAACTAAGGTGATTGTTAATGTTGCTTCTAGGTCCCAACTGCTGGCAGCAGATAAAAAGCAAGAGGCCTACCCCATGGACCAACCTCACAGAGGTTCCACCAGAAGCGCACAAATGGCTAAAGCGCCACTGCCACCTGGGCAGAGGGATGGGAAAGACTATGCAGAGGTGTGGCTGCACAGTGTCTGACCTTGCTCTTCTGGCATGTCCAAGTAGATGGTCTCCTTCTCAGGCAGGCCCAGCAGAGCCCTCAGCCACAGGGAATGGCTTACCAGGCTGTCAATCACATCTCGCCACAGCTGCAAACTAGACAGCAAGACATATTGGAAAAAAGCCATCACCGTTCATTTGCCCTGGAATCTATAGAGGCTTGGTCCTTCCCTTCTAAGACACTGGTACCAGGAACTGCTTTGGAAATATCACGCCTCTGTCCAGCCAGCATCTTCACTGGCACCTGTGCAGCTGCTGGGATAGGGACGGGGCTTTCCTCGGTGGCAGCCAAGAAAAAGTGGCCTGGGGATAAGGATAGGTCAGTCTTGAACTAACTCCAGCTTGAAACCATTCCCATTCCAGCTTGGATCCATTCCCACTGGAGGGGCTGGACCTGCATAAGATTTGCAGGATGAGGTTCCTGGAAATGTGTTCTGAAGGCCTTGCAGAAGGCCTCCAAGCCTATCCCAGCAAGTTCTAAACAGGCGATGGGAAGGCTGGCAACCAACTGAGGCTTTTCATGGAACAGGCCCCTCTTCTCACTGTCCTCTGCTATTTCATCTGGTCATTTATCTGCTCATCGGGAAGAAACAAGGAAAGAAGGGGGAAAAACATCAAGGTGCTTACTCTGATATGACTCCTTCCCAGAGGGTGGCCGGCATAGGGAGAGTAGCTGTAAGGGATGCTGTGGCAGCTGCCATAGCATAAAGGGTCTGCAGAATTTTTTAGCAACCTGACCTCAAGAGAGCTCAGCCCCCTTGAGTCCTGGGACTGCCTGCCCAGAACCCCTGGCCAGATGCCACAAGGGGAAGGGATGGGAGCAGTTTTCCTGGTGGGGGTACCTACCACATATGGTACAGGAAGTCAGACTGCAATGGCCGCGGTTCCTGGCACAGCTCCAGGGCTGCTTTGTTGAGCCTGATTAGGGCATCTTCTCTTTGGTTCTCCTCAGGGAGTGCCATCACTGCCTGGCAGGTCAGAGGTACCATGGGCAACCGTTCTGCCTGGGATACCAAGGGTTCCTGCATCTTCTACTAACAGGTGTGGGCTAGTGAGGGCAGGGGACCAGGAGGGGATGCAGCCATGGAGAGTCTGCCTGGGTGCCTTCTGTGGGAGCCTGTGCCCTCCCTTGGAAATCTGTACCCCATGAACCCCTTTCCAAGGGTCAGAGAAGGAGCTCCTCCTGCACCAAAGTGGCCAAGGCACCCAAGATAAAGAGATGACCGAGAGATTGCTTTATCTGGGTCCTCAGAAGGTTGTTTCTCTGCCCACGGGGATGGAAGGGGCTGCAGAAGCATGGGCACCTGGCTGTGCCAGGGCTGGGAGGCACCTTTCTGAAGTCTTCCAGGCAGAGGTTCCACTCTGGCAGGGGAAGGCCATCCAGTTCCCAGGGGCTCCTGATGCTCTCCAGATCCGGGCTCCCCTCCACCAGGATCTCCTCCATGATGCTCTTCCGCTGAGAACGCCTGACCCCTAGCCCAGTCTTCTGGGACCCAACATGATCCTGGGAGTCCTTGAGGGCCTTGCTCTCCTGCTGGGGCAGTTGAGGGTCTAATGTTGGGCTCTTAAGGTGTGCAGAAGACTCGAGCTTCACTGAGGAGGTCTCCTCCGAGTAGGCTGACGGGGTTGCAGCAGCCTGGGCCCTGCGGCTGAGGTGCTCCTCCTCGCCGGGCCTGGCCTCCTCAGCCTTGAGGGGCAGGATCATGTACTGGCGCCACAGTCTGTGCAGATGTTGCACCACCTGGTGCTCGTAATGCAGCTGCAGCAGAGAGAGGCAAAGGGAGGTCTGTGGGGGGGGCGGGGCAGGCTGTGACATGAGGCACCCAGAGCCTGAGCCAGCCTGCTCTAGCTTCTTGTTCCCTTGAGGAGCGCTGGTGGAGGAGGCAGGAGGAAGCTGGCCGGAGCTGCTGGGCTCACAGGGCTCCCTACTTCCCTTTCAACCTGAGCGCCTCCAACTTAAGGCTTCTTATACATTTGGGCTTCCAAGGAAGAGTGAGTTTGAATAAGAAGTTTTTGAAGCTCTGTTATCACCTAGCATTCACTTATAGTAGCCAAGTTTTCTTGGGCAAATTACTTAACCTCCCTGGGCCTCAGTTTCTTCCATGTAAAATGAAGATAAAGTACTCATCTCATAGGACTGCTGTGGAGAAACAGTTACTCAAGTTTCTCAGAACAGATCCCGGCACACAAAGGGTTTGCTATTACTTTCTCCCAGGGCAAGCACAAAAATGGGCAGGGGCCAGTGCTGGGCCTGTACCCGAGGATTCCTCTGGTGAAACAAGTCCTCCTCGGTGAGATAGGCATCCACAGGTGACTCCGTGCGCTCAGGGGTCAGGATCCCCCTCAGAAGTTCCTGCAGCACGTTCTCCACAATGGTGACTGCTTCATGGGAGGCCAGCTTGCTCTGGGGAAAGGAACATGGCATAAGCAGCAGCTCAGGCTTTCAAAACCCATGTTGTATCCTCAAGGGAAGGCAGATCCCCAGAACTGTCTGCCTTCTTGTCGACAGAGTTCTTGCCATTGTCTGTCTGTCTGTCTGTCTGTCTCTCTCACACACACACACACACACACACACACACACACACACACACACACACACACACACACACACACACACACACACACACACACACACACACACACACACACACACACACACACACACACACACACACACACACACACACACACACACACACACACACACACACACACACACACACACACACACACACACACACACACACACACACACTCTCTCCTGTTACCAGACTCAACCCCCCCTGGTCCTCCCAAAACATCCTTGTTCCCTGAAAGAGGCTGAAAGGATCCAGAGGAAGTGTCAGATCCAGAGAAGTTGCTCCTTCACGGGGCCAAGAGGCCACACAGTCAGCATTTCCCCCAGATTAGAAGGAAGGGCAAGGCTCAGGGACCGCCTTGTTGAGAACATGACTTAGCCGCATCGTCACTGTTACAGAAAACAGTGGAAGGGCATCTCGTGAGAGAGGCTGGTCTGATAGTCAGCAGTGAAGCAGACATTACATTTGTCAAAATCCCCTTTGTTCACCAGGGGTTGAGCCCAGCTGAAGTAGCTGGCTTGTGTTTGGGGGCCACAATGAATAAAAAAAAAGCACATCTTTCTCCAGAATCCCACAGAGTGCAGCACCAGATGGCCAGGCTGCAAGCCTGATGGGCCAGCACATTCCCACTTCCCACCTCACACTCCCTCCTGGTGCCAGGCCCACTAGTTAGTGTTCTCTCTGGTTTTGTCTGGTTTTGAAGTCTTGCCAGTTAAATGCAGCTCCACTGGATAGAACCAGACAACAGTGTTTACACTTAAGCAAGTACTTCCATTCAGTCTGTATTTTAAGGGCCAGTCTCATTTCTTTCTAATGAAGTAGGGCCATGCATGGTGGAGCTCCAACCTGCCCCTTCTCTTGTCTGCTCACCTATCTTTTACATCACAAACCCCTGAGGAGTGGTTTTGAACAAGGGTATCTGTTTTTTAAAAGTTCGCCTCTAGGACTGGGTGTAACAAGATTCCTGCAGGCAATGCCAGGAAGAACACTATGTTAACCTATGGAGTGTCCACAAGGGCTAAGATCTGGCGTCCCTTACCTCCAATAACTTCCTCTCATCCCGAAAAATGTCCTGGGCCAAGGAGACTGCGTGGAGGTTGACCTGCAGGAGAGCACCTCCTAATAGGGTAGGGTGGGTTCCAAACTCCCAAGACTCCCTGAAGATCCCAGCATTCAAAGATTTGAAGAAAAAGGTAAAGTTTTTAGTTTTTCCAGGCAGAATTACACCTGAGAGGGACAGAGACAGAAGTTTCTCACCAGGTGGGAGCTGCTGAGCCCCAAGCCTGTGTGTAGAAAGTTAACTAAGCCTTGGTTAACTTTCCAGGACAGACCAACTGTCCTGGCTTGTGAAGGACTGAGGGCATTCTTGGGATGTGGGACTTCCAGGCAAGAGGGACAAGTGGTCGTCCCAGCCCCAGGCCTGTGTGTATGGATAACTGTGTCTGCCCCTGGTGGCTCACTCCCGCATTCTCAGGTGTTCTACCATTCCCCCAGCTGATGGGAACAGGAAACCGCACACTGCATTGAAGAGATGGGACGGACAGGTGGGAAGAGGGGCTCATGCTTGCAGGGCCTGGGCATGAGCGAGACTTGGGCTGTAGGAGAGGTGAGTGGGCAGCTTCCCCCAGGTACCTTCCCGATTGTTGAAGTAAAACCTCTGCATCCTGTTCCTCTTCAGGTCTTGGAAAGAGTCCCACTGTGACCGCCGCCGCCAGTCGTACCAAATGGCCACTGTGCCGTTATTGATCACGGTCAGTTCCGAAGATGTTTTCTCCCCTTCTAGAGTTTCAAAGGTCAAGCGGACAGCAATTCCAACATGCCTCTGGGGAGAGAGGAGGTCTGAGAGATGTCTTGGCCTAGGGTGAACAACTCAGCCTGGTTTGCCAGGACTTTCCTGGGTTTGGCAGTGGAAGTCTCCTGCCCTGGGCTTCCAGGGCCTGGCCACTCTCAAACACATAGGCATCATACCCAAGAAGTGGCTGTCTCTGCCATCAACAGTAAGAAGAGAAGATAAAACAGATTTTATATCTGATGAACATTTCTACTCCTTAATATCTGAAGAATAGTTTAAGTGGGCCTTAGGAAGCATTACTATGAACTACGCTAGTGAAGGCGATGGAATTCCAGCTGAGCTATTTCAAATCCTAAAAGATGATGTTGTTAAAGTGCTGTACTCGATATGCCAACAAATTTGGAAAACTCAGCAGTGGCCGTGGGATTGGAAAATGTGTTTTTGTTCCAATCCCAAAGAAGGGCAATGCCGAAGAATCTTCAAACTAGTATACAATTGCACTCATTTCACATGCTAGCAAGGTAATGCTCAAAATCCTTCAAGCTAGGCTTCAGCAGTATGTGAACTGAGAATTTCCAGATGTACAAGTTGGGTTTAGAAAAGGCAGAGAAACCACAGATCAAATTGCTAACATTCTTTGGATCACAGAGAAGGTAAGGGAATTCCAGAAAAATATCTACTTCTGTCTCAATGACTATGCAAAAGCCTTTGTGTGGATCACAACAAACTATGGAAAATTCTTAAAGAGATGGGAATGCCAGACCACTTTACCTGTCTCCTGAGAAACCTGTATGCAGGTGAAGAAGCAACATTTAGAAATGAACATGGACAACAGTGCATGTTAAGTCACTTTAGTTGTGTACAACTCTGTGGGACCTGATGGACTGTAGTTCACTAGATTCCTCTGTCCATGGATTTTCCAGGCAAGAATACTGGAGTGGGTTGCCATTTCCTTCTCCAGAGGATCTTCCCAACCCAGGGATTGACCCATGTCTCTTATGTCTCCTGCACTGGAAGGTGGGTTCTTTACCACCATTGCCACCTGGGAAGCCCAGACTGGTTCCAAATTGTGAAGAGTATGGTAAGGCTATATATTGTCACCCTGCTTATTTAACTTCTATGCAGAGTACATCATGTGAAATGCTGGGCTGGATGACTTAAAAGCTGGAATCAAGATTCCTGGGAGAAATATCAACAACATCAGATATGCAGATACCACTCTAATGGCAGAAAGAGAAGAGGAACTAAAAAGCCTCTTGATGAGGGGGAAAGAGGAGAGTGAAAAAGCTGGTTTAAAACTCAGCATTCAAAAAACTTTAAGATCATGGCATCTGTTTCCATCACTTCATGGCAAATAGAAGGGGGAAAAGTGGAAACAGTAACAGATTTTATTTTCTTGGGCTTCAAAATCACTGTGGACAGTGACTGCAGCCATGAAGTTAAGATACTTGTTCCTTGGAAGAAAAGTTATGATAAAACTAGACAGTGTATTAAAAAGCAGAGACATCACTTTGCTGACAAAGGTCTGTCTAGTCAAATCTATGGTTTTTACAGTAGTCATGTACGGATGTGAGAGTTGGACCATAAAGAAGGCTGAGCATCAAAGAATTGATGCTTTCCAACTGTGGTGCTAGAGAAGACTCTTGAGAGCCCCTTGGACTACAAGGACATCTAACCAGTCAATCCTAAAGGAAATCAACTCTGAAATTCATTAGAAGGACTGATGTTGAAGCTGAAGCTCCAATACTTTGGCCACCTGATGCAAAGAGCTGACTCACTGGAAAAGACCCTGATGCTGGGAAAGACTGAAGGCAAAGGAGAAGGGGGCGGTAGAGGATGAGATAGTTAGACAGCATCACTGACTCAATGGACATGAATCTGAGCAAACTCCAGGAGATAGTGAAGGACAGGGAAGCCTGGAGTGCCACAGTCCATGGGGTCACACACGACTTACTGACTGAACAACAAACAACGACAAAGCCATTCCTGTTTGAGAAGGTTTGCTTATTTACATGTTTGAGGACTAGGTACAAACTGGGTGGCTTGTGACTTTCTTTTCAGACTTGTGACTTTATTCTGGCTCAAGTTAACGTTGCTGTTAACATTTTCAAACATATGTTGAAGGCGAGATCAGATAAAAACGCAAATAGGAAAATGTTCAGGCTCCTTGTGACTGTCACAGTCACTCTGAGACTGCCTCACGAGGGAGGCCCTTCCAGCAGGTGGGTGAGGGTGAAGGCAGTTTTACCTTGTCCTCTGAGTTACTGCCTCGGATCCAGCAGGCTGGCTTCCCACAGAACAGCAGAGAAGGGCCAAGAACAGGCATAGGGACCACATCAGGGTGATTGGCCAATAAGTCTCTGTAAGACAATCCAATGACGTATTTTTCCTAAGCCTGCCAGTCTTGCCACATGGAGCCCATGGAGATGGCTGCCAGAAAATGCGGAGATGTGCCCGGCCCTGTCCTCCAGTGGGGCATCATCAGCTCCATCCTGCTCCATTCCTGCAATGGGAGGTTCTTGGACATAAAAAGAGACTCTTCATGCAGAGCCACACAGCACTAGGAGAGTCTGGAGGGGCCCCATTTATGAGCAAAGGAATGTCTAGGAAAACCCCCTTGGGAGTCGGTTGCCGGAAGCGAACAGATGGCAGTAGTATAGTAAGCACAGGTGTTCCTTCGAATGGGCTAGAGGAGAGGGTGAGAGCCATGAGCAAGAGGCTGGGATGGAGGCACTCATTCCAGGGAGGGAAGCCTGCCTCGGGATACGTGCAGGTGCTGGGGAAGCCACACTCTCCAACCACTCTCCCTCGGGCCCAGGCCCAACTCACAAGTGTACTGTGTCTTCAGAGGAGCTTTCCAAGCTCCTTTCAAACACTGAATAGTCTTCCACCGTAACAGTGGAGAAAGGCTGCCCTTTGCCCACCACCTCCAGGCCATCAATATCCTCAGAGAGACAGAGAAAGGAAAGGTTATTTGACTGAAGACAGGCCCTACCTGAGGGGCTTCAGACTAGGCACCAAGGCCTTACCAACCTGCTGGCTAAAATTCAGCTCTGCCATGATGCTCTGCAGCTCCTTGCGTCGGCAGGTCAGAAACAGACTTCGATCCCAGGTGTAGCGGTACCATGCGTCCTTCTGGGCTGGCAACCCTAGAGCAGGGTCCAAGAACCCTAAGCACAGGCTGCTGCCATGTCCTCTCCCTACCCATGTTCAAGGACTCTGAGAGTACCCATTCCAGCACCGTTGCTGGGAGAGCTGAAAACACAGCTTCCTTGTGAGCTGGGCTCCCTCCTCCAGGCCCCACACCTACTGCCTCAGCGGCCCTTCACAGGACTCTGGCAAAACCAGCTTCCAGGTTGTCAAATTTTTGGATTATAATAAAAATAACAATAGCACCTACCCTTTACTGTGTTTAACAATGAGTCAGAACCTCTTAATACACACCATGTCTCATTTAACCCTCTTACAACCCCATGAGTATTTTACAGATGGGAAGCTGAGAACCAGAGAGGTTAAATAACTCACTGGTGTTCACAAACTCAACACAGCTGGGTCCCGAACCCAGGTGGTCTGACAGCCTTTAAAGCAGTGCTGCCCATTAAAAATATGATGCAAACCACAAATGCAAGCCATGAATATGTAATCAAAATTTTCCAGATGCCACATTTAAACAGGTAAAAAGAAACAGTAATATATTTAACCCAGTATATTAAAACTATTATCATTTCAACATGTAATGAATATGAAATTTATTAATAAAATCTATTTTTTCAAACTGATCTTCAAAACCCAGTGTTTAGTTTACACTTACGGCACATCTCAGCTCAGACCAGCCACACTCTAGGTGTTCAGCAGAGGAGGCTCAGCGCAGTTAAGGACAGTGATGCCCTAGGGCTGGGCCCCTCCCACCACTGCTCCAGTCATCTTACTGGAGGGGACTGGACCACCACACCAGCACCCTGATCTCTTACCCCCAAGGCCAGTCTCCTTTACATCCCACTCCTCACCCATCTCTGCCTGGATGGACGAGGGCTTCCTGATCTTAGTGATTGGCTCCACGAGGCCATGCTGAGTTTTTGTCTTTGTCATTACCAGACCCGTCATTTCGTCTCCCAAGTATTCCAGTCGACTCCAGAACCCACTGGTCAATTCACAGCCCTGTGGATGGAGGACAGATGAGTCAGACTATCTGAGCACCTTTGAGAGAGGCGGGTGGGAGGCTTGGGAAGACAAGAGCTCTACAGACTACAGATGCTCCCTCTGGGGGATTCATGCTGCCCTGAGAACAGGAAAGAAGCACAGTTTTCTTATTTGCAGGCTGCTGTGTTATATGTTTACCTGGCCCCAGAGAGGGCAAGTTGGTCCAGGCACTGAGATACCAGAGCACATCATGGTGCCCTGGGGCGACTGAAAGCTGGAGCCTCAGCTTTTAGAAGACAAAACCAAGACAATGACTATTCTAATAACGTAGCAGATGTGATATATTTCTCCTCTAACTAACAGTGACCACCACAGGCCAAATTATTTATCCAGCCAGTCCATGAATGACAAGTAATAGAACCAGTAAGAGAATTTAGTAAAGACCTTGAGGGTTTAATAAAGCTTTGTACTGGATAGATTTTTTTTTTTTGTCCCCAGCTGTCCAGACCCCTCCCACAGGGTGCACTGTCCCTACCTTCCCATCAGACCGTGTTGACCGCATTCGGTCAAGGAGCTCCCGTTCCTCCTGGATCTGTCTGTAGGTCTCCCCTGTGTGCATCAGCAGCTCGCCGACTGGCTTCTTCAGCCGTTCTAAAGAGAACCAATAATGCAATCCCACCATCAAATCCAAACAAGTAGGGGCCTGAGCTCTCTGAACCGATCAGCTCCAGTCACTGGGCTGATTTCATGACCCACTAAGTACAAGAAGCACTTGGGAGTACTCAGCACAAAAGCGACCAGCCTGAATCCAGGCTCTGCGGGTGGAGGGAGAGAAAAAACACCGCAGCAGAGCCTCAGTGCCAGGTGAGGCCAAGCAGGCGTCCTGTCCGCTCTGCTCACCACTGAGAGTTTCCTGCTGCTTCTTCCGAAGCGCTATGTTGCGCTGCCAATTTTTCAGAAAGTTGTGCTGCAGAGGCGGGACCCAGGGAGCATGTGCCTTCTCTCCCTTTGGGGCTTCCTGCTTTGGCTCTTCTTTAGTTGAGATGAGGGTCATCAGACAGGGTGGGGTGTCCTGTATCAGCTCAGCCAGCTGAAAAGAGCAATGTGAGTGTGGAGGGCCAGGGAAGCTGTGGCAGCGGGGCTGAGCAGACTTCACCAGGCCTAAATCTCTGCTGTCCTCCCTGTCTGCCCAGTCCCTCCTCTCCAGGACCACAAGGTAGCAACTGACAGAAAGCAAATCGCAGAACCAGGGGCGCTGTCAGTTCCCTCTCACCCAGAATGGGAAGATTGTGGTCAACGTCCTTTACTGCGCCTGTCCTCCTCACAGCTGATGTTGACACCCTCACCTGCTGCATGACGGAGCCATTTTTATTGGCCCCCAGGCCTTTTAACACCTGAGAGATTCTCTGCCTGGAACCAGGAAACTAAAGGAACTGAGAGAAGTGCTGCACGACGAGAAAGTTGGAAAGACAGTCTCTCCGTGTGGCCCTGGGAGCTATGGGGAGCCACCTTCCTCCACCATGTGGATGGAGGAGGGGAAATAAGGCTGAGGGGCAGACAGCAGTGGGGGAGGGGGTGGGCTCCGCCTGACGAGAGGCAGACACACTCCCTCTTTTGGGTTCCTCCAGCCTCTTGTTTCCTTATAGTGACTTCCTGACTTCTGCTGAAGGTAGCTTACGTAGGCTTCATTATTTGGGGGGAAGGGTCACTTATCACCTCAAATTCTGTAATCCCAGTCCTGCTGGACTCTGCCAGGTGGTAAGACTGCAATGACCTCAGTGATTTCTCTCCCTCAGGCAGCTCTGTACAAACGAACCTGGGTGTTCCCTCGAGCAACTGCGATTCTCTTAAAGTCCTGGAGACTCCCCAGGATGTGGTGGGGCAGGATCTGGTCACTACCATGGAAGATGTCACCTGGTCCTGGAAGCAAGAAGAAGAGGCAGGAAGGCAAGCTATAGCCAGCTGGTACTCTGACAGGGCCCCACATTCTCTCCAGGATGACTCATGAACTTTGATGCCAGTGCACACCAGAGTAGTCCAGGGGCTTTGTGGCTGCATCTGGAGTAGCAGGATGTGCTACTAAGTGTGAGACCTTCCTCCTATGATCCTTGGGTTTGAGTTTACGGATGATAAATCTCTGGGTAATCACACGTTTATCTTTTGTTTCAATAAGGCGAGGAATATGTTGCTAAAAAGAAATAAGACAGAGATTTCACATGAGATCAAAAGGAGGGAAAAAGCCACCCTTCTCCTCTATCCTAATTCTTGGTGGAATTCCTGAAGGCAGACAAATCTGTTCCTCTAGATCTGTCCATATGTTCTGTTGAGGAAATGCCTTTGTAACAGCTATGACACTTATTAACATCCTGGGGGAAAAATAAAAACATCTCATGTGCCAGAGAGTTCAGGTGAGAAGTGGCTAACTTTCCCAGGAAAAGGAGGGGGTTATCCATATCTGTAACTCATTTTCCCTTCTGTGACATGGGGATGGCATCACTCGCCTCTATGGGAAGCGAATTACTTCACTCTTTCATTTCTCTGTGGTTCTATACAAATCTTAGAAATGTTAATAGGACAGAGTAAATTCCGTTAGATGCAAAAGTGAACAGATTCATCTTTGATGGATTCTTCCATGGAATCAGACACTCCCTCTGAGTAGGGAGGCAGTGGACAGGCAATGGACATGGTTGAAGTTCTAGACTACCCAGGTGGCAAAGAGAGGTTCCTGCAGCAAAGGATCCCTGGACTTCATCCTTACCTTCCTCAAGTCTTCCTTCTTAATGGCTAAGGCAAGAATGTCATCTCCTTGTAGCACATTGCTAACAGGTTCAGGTTCTTCCTGAATTGGGGGTGTGGGCTGTTCAGGTACCTTTGCCCGCTTCTTTTCTGAAGAAGAGCAGATAGTTCAAGTGTTTAAAAATAGATAATATTCCATGGTGGGGGGCAGCCAAAGCTGGACACCTGGATGGACAGCAGAGGCTGCCAAGGTGACCTGGGCAGCACTTTGCTGGGGTGACAGGAGTTCTCTCTTGTAGGTCCGAGCCCACCCCACAAACGGCGGCTGAGGCTTTGTAGCTGAAACTGAGATCAGAAGTTCTTCCATTCCATGTGCTACTTATAGCTGGACAACCTTGGGTACATCATTTGGTCTCAGTTTTCTTTTGTAAAAAGAGGAACCTGGACTAAATAAGTGGTTCCTAAATGTTAGTTAAATGTCTACATCAGAATCTCTTGGGGAGTTTTACAAATATAGCTTCCTGGCTCCTGACTCCCTAGGTGACTCGGATGCAGTGCTTTGGGACAACTAGACACTTTCTCAGTCTCCTCCCTCCAGTAATGGTACTGTCCATTCTTCTGGGTGAAGGCACTGGGTTTCCTAAGACACTAATAAAAATTTGGATGCTCTGGGAAAAGCAGAACATTCACCACTGGCCACTTATGTCACATTCTTTCATGTAATAAATACTGTTTAAACATCTTCTATATGTAAGAGAGTTCCAGAAAAAAAATCTACTTTTGCTTTATTGACTGTGCCAAAGCCTTTGACTGTGTGGCTCAACAACAAACTGGAAAATTCTTAAAGAGATGGGAATACCAGACCACCTGACCTGCCTTCTGAGAAATCTGTATGTAGGTCAAGAAGCAACAGTTAGAACTGGACATGCAACAACAGACAGGTTCCAAATTGGGAAAGGAGTATGTCAAGGCTGTATATTATCACCCTGCTTATTTAACTTATATGCAGAATACATCATGCAAAATGCCAGGCTGAAGCACAAGCTGGAATCAAGATTTCCGGGAGAAATATCAATAACCTCAGATACGCAGATGACACCACCCTTATGGCAGAAAGCGAAGACAAACCAAAGAGCTTCTTGATGAAAGTGAAAGAGGAGAGTGAAAAAGCTGGCTTAAAACTCAACATTCAGAAATCTAAGATCATGCATCTGGTCCCATCACTTCATGGCAAATAGATGGGGAAACAATGGAAACAGTGAGAGACTTTATTTTTTGGGGCTCCAGAATCACTGCAGATGTTGACTGCAGCCATGAAATTAAAAGACGTTTGCTCCTTGGAAGAAAAGCTATGACCAACCTAGACAGCATATTAAAAAGCAGAGACACTGCTTTACCAACAAAGGTCTGTCTAGTCAAAGCTATGGTTTTTCACATCATGTATGGATGTGAGAGTTGGACTATAAAGAAAGCTGACCTCAAAGAATTGATGCTTTTGAACTGTGGTGTTGGAGAAGACTCTTGAGAGTCCCTTGGACTGCAAGGAGATCAAACCAGTCAATCCTAAAGGAAATCAGTCCTGAATATTCATTGGAAGGACTGATGCTGAAACTAAAGCTCCAATACTTTGGCCACCTGATTCGAAGAACTGACTCATTTGAAAAGACCCAGTTACTGGGAAAGATTGAAGGCAGGAGAAGAGCCAAAAGAGGATGAGATGGTTGGATGACATCACTGACGTGATGGACGTGAGTTTGAGTACGTTCCAGGAGTTGGCGATGGACAGGGAAGCCTGGCGTGCTGCAGTCCATGGGGTCGAAAAACTGTCAAAGAGACTCAACTAGGGTGACTGTGGGAGCATCCGGGGGCCTCAGTCCAGTGCGTGGAGTGGTCACAGAGGGCTTCCTAAGGAGGTAATTAACTGAGAGCTGAAGGATGATGAGAGACAAGGGAAAGGAAGTAGAGGATAGGAATTCCGAAGGGCATAGCATGACGAGGCCTAGAGGCAAGAAAGGGTAGAGCACACGTCTGAAACTCAAAGCATGTGTTTTTAAATAGCTAGAGTGCAGTGAGGTGGGAAGTAGGAAGCAGTACTGGGACAGAAAAGTAGGAGCCATATCACGAAGAACTTAGTGAGCCACGTAAAGGGCTTCAGTTTGTACCTTGTGGGCCATGGGATGGCAAGGAATGGATTAGTGGGTACAAGAATGAGTGTAAGATCACTTAGGAGTCTACTGCAGAGGTGAAGTGATTAGGATACAGTTCATGGCCCAGGAGGAAAGTGGAGTGATCTGAGCCTGTCTCTCTCATGCGCCAGAGCATAGCACTGAGCATGCACAGCGCAGAAGCAAGTCACTCCCCAGTGAGGACACACTCCCTGCCTTCCTTCTACAGAGGTGGGTTAACAGTTTCAAATGCATCTCTTTTTTCTGGCTGGGACCCTCTTGTGTGCTGCCCTCTGGTTCAGAAAGTTTTGAAATAAGGCCCTACACAAAATAATCAAGAGAAAAACCTAAAGCACTGCCTTTAAGGACTTTAAAACACAACTTGGTTTTGTCCACTGTTTCTCTTGGTATTCTAATTTTTAAGAAGCAGTGTCATTAAAACATCAAGGTAGGTGTTTTGGTTACCAGAATCAAACTAGTTTTTAGAAAATGCCCACATACTCAGTGGCCAAAAAACCCAAGCCAGAATCAATTGAAATATATCAATAACTCTGAATTTTGTATATTGGCCAGAGTCCATCTCTGCAGCAATGGGGTCAGTAGAAACTCAGGAGCACCTACCAGCTAAGCCACATGGACCTGCACATACAGACACACAGGGGCTGAGTGGCCTGGCCACAGGTTCTGGTCCTGCCCCCACCAGATGTGGAGATCCTTCCACCTCTGTGGAAGGAAGGCCTGGAGTGTGCCATCTCTCCTTCACCTCTCCCTTCTACACAAAGTACCAAAGTTGGTGATAGTCCAAGAGAATTGGTACCAGCCGAAGATCTGCTTTTATAGATATTTTGGTATTTTTTACATTTGCCAGGAAATTTGCTTCCTCTATCACTCTGGCTGGTTCTACATCTTCTCAAGGGATTAAGCATCTCCAGATAGGTGTTTTTTTTTTTTACTGATGGGTATATAATTACCATGTACCAATTTATAAACTTTCAACATTGCTAAAGATTTCTGAAATAATCAGTGAAACTCTGAAGTTTTTCTCAGACAGTTATCTTCAATGTAGTACAATATATGCTGTGCAACTGCAGACAGTCAGGGAATGGTGTGTTCTAGTTAATATTCATAGAAAGGTATATACATTCAATTCACCCTAGAGAATATGCATATATACCAAGTACCTTCTATGTATTATAAATTACAGAGAAGATGGTATTACATGGTCAAGATATGGCTCCTTCTTTTGAGAAACTGAAAGCAGCAGCAGACAATCACACACACCAATCATAACGTAAGAGCCTAAAAATTAGTGGCACAAACAATAGCTTTGGTTACACAGCGAAGAAGGAACGGATGGATGTAGATTGTAAAGTTAGGAGCAGCTACAGGGGTCAGAGGCAGCTTCACAGGTTAAGTCAGACCCTGAAGGATCCGAAGTCTTTGTATAGGCAGAGCAGCAGAGGTGTTTCAGGTGAGATCACAACCAGAGCAAGGGTGGAGGTGGGGCTGAGCATGGCACATGTGAGGCATGGTGACACAGAAGGCCTGTGGATGAGGTGCGGGTGACATTGGGGATGAAGGGAAACCAGGGCATCGTGCCTCTGTAAACTAAGTCTGAAGCATTTGATCGTTCTCTGGCAGCAAGGAGGAGGTTTGGTTCAGAAGAGCGAGTTGATGAAAGCAGCACTGCAGAGACTCATTCAGGGAGCGTAAGCCAGGAAGACAGAAGGGGCAGAGACAAGTTGGGGAGACCAGGCAGGAAGGACAATCCTGCGGGGGTCATGTCAGGACCTGAAATGAGGTTTCCACAGGGTTGAAGTATGTCTCCTGCTGAACCTGTAGAGGCCAGCTATTTCCAGTTCTTTGGTCCAGAAACCCAAGCTGAAAGGGGGCTTCTGGTAAGACACACAGCTGGCACTTCACCTGTGTCCTGATAGCTGTGAGAGGGTTAGAGACCAGCCCCCTTGTACAGGGGAGTCAGGTGACACCCCAGCTGGAGCTAGCCCAGGCAGCGGGAAGCAAGGTTCTCACGTGGGCAGGAGGTACAAGGTTGGGAGAGGGGAAGGAGGGAGCTATGGAGGAAAAAGAAACCTGGACTCTTAGTTTTTCTGCTTCCAGTTTCATCTAAATGCTATTCTTTATTAGTGTTGATTCAGGTCTTTGGGAAATTCTGACCACACAGTTGCACCGCAGGAACCAAGGGAGGAGCTGTCCGTACCAAGGCTGAGCTTTAATTGATGGTGGAGAGGCATCTGGGAGTCTGGGAGATTTCCCAGTTTCTTAGCAACAAGAGCAAGGAGAAACCTAGAAGTCAAAAGGGCTTGGGTCCCTAAACAGGTTTTTGCTTGCCTTTTTGCTATAATTCAGAGATTGTGGAGAAACATAACAAAAGATTACAGTTGGTGATTAACTTTATTATATTGGAAGGAGTAGGAGGGAGTATGGCCAACTACATTAGAGGCTTTCCCTCAGGTATTTAGAAGGAAAAACTTACATGCTTTTTTTCTTTCCTCACCTTAATGCGTGTTCTTAAATCAAGGTGCATTTTTTTAAATTGTGTTCCTGACTTTTTAATTAAAATTTTTTTATTGCAATATAGTTGATTTACAATGTGGTGTTAGTTTCAGGTGTACAACATAGTGTTCAGTTACATGCATAAACACACCCTATATATAATCTATTTTTTTTCAGATTCTTTTCCCTTATAGGGAGAAGGCAATGGCACCCCACTCCAGTACTCTTGCCTGGAAAATCCCATGGACAGAGGAGCCTGGTAGGCTACAGTCCATGGGGTCACTAAGATATTGAGTATAGTTCCTTGGGCTATACAGTAGGTTCAAATGCTGTTTAACAAACTAAATTTCTTATTAAAAATAAATATGCAGTGAACAAAATCTTTCCTTGATTTGTTCACAGCAGAAAGTTCAAATCTGATATGATTTCCAGAAACTAGGTAAGCAGGAGGCAGTAACTAGGAAAGCCCTTGACTGCCCTTGGGAAAGACAACCAGCTATTTTTCTCTTTCTCTCCTGTTAAAAAGTGTTACTATGAAAGAGCATCTCAGTGTAGCCTAGAGTGGACTTCCATACTATAAACAAGCATTAAAGAAAGCCATTCTTTCCAGGCCTCCCAGGGAATCCTACTGACTCCAGGCCTGCCCCCTCTTCACACTGACCTTGTATATCATGATTTATGACTAGCAACTGTAAAGATAAACATCATTTTTTCAGAAAACTTTCCCCTCTAATTCTTATATGCAGAGTACATCGTGCAAAATGCAGGGCTGGATGAAGCTGGAATCAAGATTGTGAGGAGAAATATCAATAACCTCAGATATGCAGATGATACCACCCTAATGGCTGAAAGTGAAGATGAACTAAAGAGCCTCTTGATGAAGGTGAAAGAGGACAGTGAAAGAGCTGGCTTAAAACTCAACATTCAGAAAACTAAGATCATAGCATCTGGTCCCATCACTTCATGGCAAATAGATGGGGAAAAAATGGAAACAGTGACAGACTTGAAGACTTGAGAGTCCCTTGAGTCCCTTGAGATCAAACCAGTCAATCCTAAAGGAAATCAACCCTGAATATTCACTGGAAGGACTGACGCTGAAGCTGAAACTCCAATACTTTAGCCACCTGATGCGAAGAGCCAACTCACTGGAAAAGACCCTGATGCTGGGAAAGATTGAGGGCAGGAAGAAAAGGGGGTGACAGAAGTTGAGATGGTTGGATGGCATCACCAACTCAATGGACATGAGTTTGAACAAACTCCAGGAGATAGTGAAGGACAGGAAGCCTGGAATGTTGCAGTCCATGGGGTCGCAAAGAGTCAGAAATGACTGAGCAACTGAACAACAAGGCCTGGGTCAGGTGCTCTGATCCCCCTTAACACCTATGGGCACTCATATTACAACCTTTATGCTTGACTGGTTTCTCCACCTCGGTTTCCTGAGGTCTGGGGTCCCACAGTTACCACTGATAGCCTTGTTGCGCAGCCCAGTGCCCACACCCAGCAGACCTTGGATAAATGCAAACAGCAAAAAAGATTGAAGAGGAAGTGGGTTGTAAATGGGAACATGTCCATGGCAGTCAACCTGCTGTCAAGGCACCCAGGGGTCATCCCACTTGCAACCAGAGGAAGCCACAGAGGCCAGGAAGCAGGCATGTCCAGTGACCGTCTTCAGGTTAAACAAGTGGTTGGTTTAGTCTCTAAGTCTGACTTGCAACCCCATGGACTTGTAGCCTGCCAGGCTCCTCTGCCCATGGGATTTTCCAGGCAAGAATACTGGAGTGGGTTGCCATTTCCTTCTCTATAAACAAGTGGAACAGGTGTTAAACAATGTGGCTAGAAAGGTCACATGGTGGGAAAGGTAGTAAAAAAACAAAACTGGCCAAGTTAAGCATTTCTTCTGGTTTCCAGTAAGGCTCTTAGGTGACACCGCCCAGAGAATCCCACGAAGGTTGTTGGTTTCACCACCATAACACGTTTCTTGCATTCTTTCCTGAGTTTCTTTTCCCAGGGACCCCATGTCCTAGCCCTTCTACTCTTAAACCCTTTCCTGGATCTTCTGCACCCCACCAAGGCAAAGGTCTCCACCTTCTATGTCCCAACCTAAGATACTGTTCAAGGTCTTCTATGTTTTCCTTCCCAAGTTCGTCTCCCGGACAACTGATCCCTGAGACCTGCTTCCTTTGTCCCCATCTTCAAGGCCCCGTGCCCTGAATCCCCCTTCCCTGAGGTTCTCTGCCTTGCGCACCATCCCCAGGGCCCCATCAAACGTATGGGGCACGCCTTGCCCCGTACCCCCTTCCGGCGTGATCTTTACCTCCATCCTAGGGTCACCCCCATCCTCCAGGCCCCGTGTCGTGAATCCCAAGAACCCCTGCCCCTCTAAGGGCTTTCCTGAGCTCCCAAGGCAGCCAGCGCCAACCTTTCACGCTTTCTGGGACCTCCAAGAATTTGTTTGTAGGCATTCTAAGGCGGGACTCCTTCTTTAGAGACTTCATGGTGCAGCCCAGACGGCGGAGAGCGTGGCCCAGAGCGGCGGGGACCGGGAAAAACAAGGCTGTGCGGCAGCCCCCGCGACCCTGCGCGCGCCCACCCGCCCGCCGGCAGCAGCCGGGGCGTCCATAGCAACCAGCGCCCCGCACGAGGGCGCTCACCCACCGAACAACTTGGGCGGAGACTGCTTGGAAGCCACCTTTTTCATGGTGCCCGACCTACACGCCTACCGCCGGCCAGCTCCTTGTGTGCCCACCCCAAGAACGCCCCCAACCCGGACCGTGACGTCACAGGCGGCGCCGGCGCGCGCCGAGACGTCACTAGCCAGACGGGCGGGGCGGAGCCAGGCCGGGAGGGAGGGTGGGGAGGGGGCGGGGGGAGGAAACGGAGGAGGAGGAGGTAACTGCGCCACGCCCCTCCCCGCTCTTTCCCGCGGCCCTTCCCACTGCCCCTCCAGCCGCCCACCGCGGCCTGCCTCCCGGCTCCCTCCGCGCTCCCGCTGTCTCTCGGCGCCGCCGCACTATCGCAGCGGAATCGATGATTCTTTCGCTCCGTGCTGAAAACCCCCGATGGCTTCCCGTGGACTCCAGTAGTCCAGTAGTCCCTGCCTGTCCTCTACTTGCGCCTGGTGGCCTTCCCCGCCCACCACTTACCAGACAAGTCCAGGTTTTACGCAGATTTGAGGACTTGGGGCTTTCTCACGCTGTTTCTGCGCCTGGAGATGCTGCCCTTGACCCACCCCTACTCCCAATTTCAAGTAGCCCTTTCTGTTGTCTCAGTTTTATAAATGCACCCAGTATATTTTTTTCCCCATAATGCATTCTGGAATTACTGTGTTTAAGTGGTTGGCCGCTGTCTGTAAGGATATAAACGCGGTGCGAGTGGGGCTGGCTTGTCCTCTGTCCCCATCCTAACTCAAAGTTTAGCACATAGTAGTGGCTCAGAAACTGTGGAATAATGAAGGGGCTCTAGAGCAGGACAGAACCGGATTCCCATCTCAGCTCTCCTTGGTTATTAGCTGTGTGATCTTAGGCCAGTTCCTTGACCTCTGTGAGCCACAGTCTTCTCAAGTAAGATGGAGGTCATAATACCTCCTATACAGGGTCACTGTAAGGATTAACTGACAGTATGCATTTAAACTGCCCTACACAGTACCCTCCATAAACTGTAGGGATGTCTCAGTCAACTCTCAAAATCATTCTGGGGTTGGGGAGATGCTCTCTGTACCCATTTTACAGATGGAAAAACTGAGATCCACCAAAGAAGAGAATATAAAATCACTGGACCAACCAGAAGCACAATTCAAACCTGGTTCTCCCAAGGCTAAGGCTCTTCAGACGTTTCTGAGCTTTGCTGTAGTCTGCCCCAGACAGAGGAAGAGCTAGGAAGAATGCCAGTAGGTCTGGTCAATCCCTGGGCTCCCTATGTGTTCTTCACTACTGGGACTCTTCCAGGGGCATGACTTCTTCTCCATGCCCCTCTAGACCTTTACTCCGCTTATGATTGACACGTCCTCCATGGGCAGCCCCTCCTCTCCTGTTCTCTGAGGCCTAGGCACCAACCTTCTTCCAACCTCCAGGGAGTCCCCAGTTCAGTTTACTTTATGAACATTTACTGAATGCTTATGATACTTCCAGCTGGGAACTGTGTCATCTGGGTCTTCCAGGAAACAGACACAGATGGAGATAGGAGTGCAAGAGGTTTATTGTGAAGAGGGTAGGGGAGGAAGCAGGACCAGGCTGGGAGAGCCTCAGGCTATGTTGCAGATCTGACAAAGTCTTGGCCAACCCAGTGTGGACATCTGAGAAAAGAATATTCATTCAGAGGTTGTCGGCTAACTGCCTTCCTTGCAGGAGAACAGCAAGCTCTTTCTTGGAGGGAGATAGGATGAGCTCACATCCATGGGCACCACTGGAACTCTGAGATATGAAGGAAAGTAAACATCTCTTGTTCTTAGGAGCTCAGGGTCCACGACACAAGCACTTGTGAAACTGTTCCATGTGCTCAGCTTCTGGAAGGTCTTGGAACTTAGGGAAGTTACACAGCTTGTGGGTAGCCTGGCTGGGAGTGGGACAGAGGCCTGGGAGCTGTTCAGGGAGAGTACAGTGTAGATTGAAGGACAGGAGAAAAAGGGACATGGTCAGGCAGGTACACAACCTGGCAGGGCTCTGCCCCCAGCCCATGAGTGACACTGGGCAGGTGCCTCCCCTCTCTGTGCCTGCATATCACCATCCTCATCATGAAATTATCAGGCCAGACCTGAGCTGCTTAAACTTTAAAGAATCTGATCAGAGTTGGGAACCTTCTCTCCAAGAAATGTACATTTGAGTTTTTTAAATTGTGGTAAAATACATGTATATAAAATTCACCATGTTAATGAACACAGTTCAATGGCACTTAGTATATTAACAATGTGGTGCAATCATCACCATTTTCTAGTTCCAGAACTTTTCCCTCATCCCCAGAGAAACTCTGTATCCAGTCACTTTCCATTCCTCCCCATTCCCCACCCACTGGCAACCACTAATTTACTTTCTGTTTTTTTTTATTTGCCTATTCTAGATATTTCCTATTAATAGAATGGTACAATATTTGGCCTTTCCTGTCTGCCTATTTTTACTAGGTATAATGTTTTTAAAGTTCCATCAATGTTGTGGCATTTCATTTCATTTTGTGGTTGGATAATATTTCATTGTATAGATATACCACATGTTGTTTATTCATTCATCTGCACACTTGGTTTTGCACATGATTTTTGCACTCAGTTCTAGACAGATTCTCTAAAGTTCATTCACATGGCCCTGGAGTGGGGTAGGCTGAGTTCAGGGTGCCTTAGAAACAGAGTTGGGTCATCTGAAAGTGGGTTTCCAACTCTAATGTATGTACTCATGGGCTAGGGATTAATCACAACTTGGGAAAGGCAGGATATAAATGTTAGGAGAGCCTTCTTAGGGGAGTAGCTAAAGAAGGGGGGCTGCTAAAGAAGAGTTCAAAAGGCAGGTCGGGGGCAGGCACTCCACGGGAAGACACAGCAGGACCCAATCCCGAGGGGATAAAGCACTCTTCAGGGGACACTGTCATTTAGCCACTGCGGTCTCATCTTAGCATGGCAACTCTGAGCAACCTCCTCAAGCCTGGGGAGGATGCCGTGGCTGGGTTGATAGAGGATATGACATCAATTATCACATCACATCTGTTTATTTCCTTGAAGCCAGGTACCAGGCCTGTCCTCAGCTACTCTTTGCAGAGGATAAACAGCCTTCCTAAATAATAGTGTGTTTCCTCCACAGGTTGCATCATCCCTTTCTAGGGACCACACCCCAAAGCCTGAGGCTTCAGGGGTCTGTCTGAAGCCCCTCGCATCTAGCTCAACCCCTTCAGGTCTGGCTCCTTCCTACTAGTCCATCCTAACACTTGTCTTAACTTCCGCATATACACCTGGCCCTTTCCCTTATCATCTGCATTGTTGTTGTTGTTATTTAGTTGCTAAGTTGTATCTGACTTTTTGCGACCCCATGGGCTGTAGCCTGCCAGACTCCTCTGACCATGGGATTTCCCAGGCGAGAAGATTGGAGAGAGATCTTCCCAACCCAGGGATCGAACCCACATCTCCTGCTTGGCACGCAGATTCTTTACCACTGAGCCACACGGGAAGCCCATCATCTGCATTGCCCTCCTCCTTACATCTGGCCATCCCCTCACACACCTGGCTCACTCTCCACATCAGCCTTATTCTCCTTGAAATCTGGCTGACCGCTTAAATGACATATTACACCACTCCCCTACTTAATAGAAACTTGCTCAGATAACACGCAGCAGGAATATTAAATACTCTTTGGCCCTGAAGTTAGGCCATAGCTGGACACTTCCCAGAATGAACTGACTTCAACCTCAGGAATGATGCTTAGACTCTGGGTACCACCTTCAGGCTCAAACTGCTCTTCCTCCCTCCTGGGGAAGGACACAGGGGCAAATGTTTTCCAGGCCACATAGAATAGGAATTTAGAGTAAAACATGGGTTTACATCTCAACATCGCTCCATCCTAGGCTGTCCCTCTCCCCTTTAGGGAGGGACAGTGCCAGTCTCACAATATGGATCTCAGAGTCTCATGCTCTAACGTCTCACCCCATTTTGCTCCTAGAATCCTTATCCCAACTTCTGTATGGTCTCTGTCTGCTCCCACTAAAGTATGAGGTCCAAGGGAGCAGCAACTTCACCTCAAAGATTCAGGGATGTATCCCAGTTCCTGGAGTGGTGTCTGGTATATCAACAGAGGATAGGGGTAGGGAAAGCCTGGGGAAACATCAGTGGGTTCATGAGAGCTGCCTTCCAGTACCTGTGGGGCTGGAAGAGAACCTGGCTTCTCTAGGGCGGCAGCACTCAAAGGAAAACTGTAAACCACAATGACACATCCCTGGGAGGTTTGCAGCACAATGTGCCTAAGAACCAGAGCTCCCTCCTGGTGTGGAAATCCCAGGGCAAAAACCCTGGGACCATCTGCCTGGACTGCTGTTGAGGGCGTGTCCAAAATGGATGGATGTCAAGTTCTGGGCTCTGGACCAAGGCTCTCTCCCAAAAGGAAGGTTCTCTGTCTGAGCTCCCCTCCTTTCTCCCTGTCCAATCAGGAGAAGGCTGCTTGCTGAGGGCAGGATCTGGGCCCAGGGAACTGACTCATCTTGGGGCCTTCTTCCTCTAGATTGTGGGGGTAGTTGTGGAATTTCCCCCATTCCATCAGTGAGGGCACCATTCCAGTGGCACATGGCCTAGAACTGGGGTGGCGGCAGATGATGTGAGAGAATGCTGAATTAACAGTCCCGAGTTCCTTTCTAAGTGTGTGACCAAGGCACTATGCTTCCCCTCTGAGTCTCATCTACTGTCTAACAGAAGGGGCTCAATAATGCCTTTATCGACTTCCCAGGATCAATGCAAGAGAAAAAGCAAGTGTGTAAGTACCCTGAAAATGGTACAGATGAAAGGGATTCAAGTTAAGGCCCAGAACACTCTAATCCACTAGATAATTTCTCTCTTAGTGTGGTAAGCAGGATAATGGCTCCCCAAAGATGTCCACATATCTTTCCTGAAAGCTGTGAATTTGTTATCTTACAAGACAAAAAGGACTTTGCAGATGTGAGTAAGGATTTTGAGATGGGGAGATTTTCATGAATTATCCAGATAGGCCCAATGGAATCACAAGTGTCCTTGTAAGAGGCAGGCAGGAGGGTCAGAGTCAGAGAAGGAGATGTGAAGATGAAAGGAGAGGTCAGAGTGATGTGGCTACAAGCCAAGGAAGGCCATCATCTTTTGGAGCTGGAAAAGGCAAAGAACAGATTCTGTCCTAGAGCCCTCAGAGGAACACAGCTCTGCTCACATCTAATTTTAGCCATTTCAGACTTCTGACCTCCAGAACTATAAGATAATCAATTTGCATTAACAGAGGAAAAAAATAGAATGGGACAGACTAGAGATCTCTTCAGAAAATTGGAGATACGAAGGGAATATTTCATGCAAAAATGGGCGCAAAAAGGACAGAAACAGCAAGAACCTAACAGAAGCAGAAGAGATTAGGAAGAGGTGGCAAGAATACACAGAAAGACTACAAAAAAGGTCTTAATGAACTGGATAACCACGGTAGTGTGGTCACTCATCTAGAGCCAGACATCCTGGAGTGTGAAGTCAAGTGGGCCTTAGGAAGCATCAATACAAACAAAGCTAGTGGAGATGCTGGAATTCCAGCTGAGCTATTTCAAATCCTAAAAGATGATGCTGTTAAAGTGCTGCACTCAATATGTCAGCAGATTTTGGAAAACTCAGCAGTAGCCATAGGACTCGAAAAGGTCAGTTTTCTTTCCAATCCCAAAGAAGGGCAATGCCAAAGAATGTTCAAACTAGTGTACGATTGTGATCCATTTCACATACTAGCAAGGTAGTGCTCAAAATCCTTCAAGCTAAACTTCAACCATATGTGAACTGAGAACTTCCAGATGAACACAAGCTAGAATTAGAAAAGGCAGAGGAGCCAGAGATCAACTTGCTAACATCTGTTGGATCATAGAGAAAGCGAGGGAATTTCAGAAAAACATCTACTTCTGCTTCATTGACTACACTAAAGCCTTTGACTGTGTGGAGCACAACAAACCCTGGAAAATTTTTCAAGAGATGGGAATGTAAGACCACCTTACCTGCCTCCTCAAAGACCTGTATGCCAATCAAGAAGCAACGGAACTGGACATGGGACAACAGACTGGTTCAACATTGGGAAAGGAGTATGTCAAGGCCATATATTGTCACCCTAGTTATTTAGCTTCTATGCAGAGTACATCATACAAAATGCTGGACTGGATGGAGCACAAGCTGAAATCAAGATTGCTGAAACAAATATCAACAACCTCAGATATGCAGATAATACCACCCTAATGGCAGAAAGTGAAGAGGAACTAAAGAGGCTCTTGATGAAGGTGAAAGAGGAGAGTGAAAAAGCTGGCTTAAAACCCAACATTCAAAAAACTAAGATCATGGCATCTGGTCCATTACTTCTTGGCAAACAGATGGGGAAACAGTGGCAGATTTTAGTTTCTTGGGCTCCAAAATCACTATAGATGGTGACCGCAGTCATGAAATTAAAAGACACTTGCTCCTTGGAAGAAAAGCTATGATAAAACCTAGACAGCGTATTAAAAAGCAGAGACATCATTTTGCTGACAAAGGTCTGTCTAGTCAAAGCTATTGGAGAAGGCAATGGCAACCCACTCCCATACTCTTGCAGGGAAAATCCCATAGATGGAGGAGCCTGGTAGGCTGCAGTCCATGGGGTCGCTAAGAGTCAGACACGACTGAATGATTTCACTTTCACTTTTCACTTTTATGCATTGGAGAAGGAAATGGCAACCCACTCCAGTGTTATTGCCTGGAGAATCCCAGGGATGGGGGAGCCTGGTGGGCCGCCGTCTACGGGGTCGCACAGAGTTGGACACGACTGAAGCGACTTAGCAGCAGCAGCAGCAGTCAAAGCTATGGTTTTTCCAGTAGTCTTGTATGGATGTGAGTTGGACTGTAAAGAAGGCTGAGTGCAGAAGAATTGATACTTTCAAACTGTGGTGTTGGAGAAGACTCTTGAGAGTCCCTTGGACTGCAAGGAGATCAAACCAGTCAATCTTAAAGGAAATCAACCCTGAATATTCATTAGAAGGACTGATGCTGAAACTAAAGCTCCAATACTTTGGCCACCTGATGCAAAGAGCTGACTCATTGGAAAAGACCCTGATGCTGGGAAAGGTTGAGGGCAGGAGGAAAAGGAGGCATCAGAGGATGAGATGGTTGGATGGCATCACCAACTCAGTGGACATGAGTTTAAGAAAGCTCTGGGAGGTAGGGAAGCTGGGCTGCTGTTCATGGGGCTGCAAAGAGTCAGACATGATTTAGTGACTGAATAGCAGCAATAGGAAGTTAATATAGACAAAGTCATCTAAACACTGTTTAAATCTGATTCTCCGACCTTTTTTCAATGTTCCTTCTCATTCAATGAAAGTGTCTGTGGTTACCAAGTGAGCTCAGCCCTCCCATGTTATCAAAGTCTTCTAAGCTTTCTCAGTATAATACTTTATGTGTACTGACTTGTTTTTTTAAGATTGAGCTATAATTCACATAAAATTTTACATAAAATTCACCATTTAAAGTGTACAATTCAGTGGTTTTTACTATACTCACAAGATTGTGCCACCATCATCACGATCAGTTCCAGAATGTTTCCATCAAACCAAAAAAACCCTGTATCCATCAGCAGTCACTCTCCACTCTCCTGCCTTCAGCCCCCAGGAAACACTCATCTATTTTCTGTCTCTATGGATTTGCCTATTCTGGACATTTTACATACAGGAAATCATACAATATGTGGCCTTTTGTGTCTGGCTTCTTTCACACAGCATATTTTCAAGGTTAAATCCACATAGCACATGTCAGTATTTCATCTCATTTCATTGGTGAATAACATTTCACTGTAGTAATATACCAAGCTTTATTGATCCATTTATTAGCTGATGAGCATTTGAGTTATTTCCACTTTGTGGCTATTGTGAATAACATCGCTATGAACATTTATTTGTGTATATGTTTTTGTGTGGATATATGTTTTCAACTCTCTGGGATATATACCTAGAAGTGGAATTGTTGGGTCACATAGTAACTCTATATTTAACTTTTTGAGTAACTGCCAGACTGTTTTTCACAGCAGCTGCACGATTTTGCATTCCCACCAGCAGTGTGTGAGGGTTCTAGTTTTTCCATGTACTTGCCAACATTTTCCTTTTCTAAAATTTTAACTACTTTAGCGAATGTCAAGTGGTATCTCATTATGGTTTTGATTTGTATATCCTTAATTGCTGATAACGTTGAGCAGCTTTTAATGTGCTTGTTGTCCATTTGTTTATTTCCTTTGGAGAAATGTCTATTTACATCCTTTGCCCATTTTGGGGGGGTATAGGCTATGCTGTTTCTTTATTGCAGCATATAGGCTTTCTCTAGCTGCTCAGGGGGGTCAGTTGGGCTCCAGGGGGTCAGTTGGGCTCCAGGGGGTCAGTTGCCCCATGACACGTGGGAATCTTAGTTCTCTGACCAGGGATTGATCCTGTGTCCCCTGCATTGGAAGGTGGAATCGTAACCACTGGACAACCAGGGAAGTCCCCTCTGTCCACTTTTTTGGGTTGTCTTTTGGTTGTTGAGTTGTAGGACTTCTTGATATATTCTGGATATTAAACCCTTTTCAGATATATGATTTGCAGATATTTTCTCCCATTCTGTAGGTTTTCTTTTAAAATTTTATGTTTATTTATTAAGTCTTAGTCGTGGCACACAGGATCTTTGGTCTTGATTGTGGCACGCGGGATCTTCAGCTGTGGCATTCCAACTCTTAGTTGTAGCATGTGGGATCTAGTTCCGTGACCAGGGATCAAACCCAGGCTCCTTGCTTTGGGAGCTCAGAGCCTTAGCCACTGGACCACCAGGGAAGTCCCTTTTTACTTTCTTGATTGTGTCCTTTGACACACAAATTTTTTAAATTTTGATGAAATCCAATTTATATCTTCTTTGGTTGTTTGAGCTATGTGTTCCTAACTTCTTGAAAGTTTACAAAAACCAAGTGAGGTACAGAGTATCACTACTGCTGCTGCTAAGTCGCTTCAGTTGTGTCCGACTCTGTGCGACCCCATAGACGGCAGCCCACCAGGCTCCACCATCCCTGGGATTCTCCAGGCAAGAATACTGGAGTGGGTTACCATTTCTTTCTCCAGTGCATGAAAGGGAAAAGTGAAAGTGAAGTCGCTCAGTCGTGTCCGACTCTTAGCGATCCCATGGACAGAGTATCACTAGCACCCCCATTTTACAGATGAAGAAATTAGGGTACAGAAGAGGGAAGCACCTTGCCTGAGATCAAGCAGCTAACAGGCGGCAGAGCTGAACACACGCATTCATGCTCCAGGTCCCCAGGCGGGAAGACCTCACCGCTCCTCTGCTCAATCTCAGTTTGAGGAAGAGGATCCTTAAATTATTCTTGGACCATCAGACTTGTTCAAGATTAGGCTAGCCAGGCTGACAGTTTTCATAGTTCATGTTTTATTGTTCATGAATTAATCTGAAGGGTAAGTTCGAGGGGAGGGGTCCTCAGGCGGGGGCATGTCCACGGCAGCTTCCCCAGTGCTGTAAAGCAGCCTCTGTGAGCCCAGGCCCTGCCCACCTTGCCCTCCATCAGGGCTTCCAAGGCCTCAGACAGGGAATCTTGCCCCTCACTTTGGTCCTAATCAAAGTAAGAAAGGTCAGCCAAGAAAGTGAGGCCTGTGTAAGTTGGTCAGGTTCAAGGGCAGGGGGAAGTCCCATGCTGAGTCAGGGACAGCGGGAATGCAGGTAAGGAGACCCAAGGTCTCGGAGGGGTGAGCAATGGGCACCAGGAGAGACCTAATCCAGAGGTAGGGGCAAAGGAAAGGTATGCTCTGGTGAAGTGTCTCCCAGGTGTCAGAGTCTGGGAGGCAAGTAGGGGCAGCCCCACCCGCATAGGTAGCCTCCTGAGGAATGGGGCCATTCCTCACTGACCTGCTGGGGGAGAGCAAGGAGCACTGGTCTGAGGAGTCACCTAATGAGGGACCTTCCTTCTGCTTGGGTGACACTGCCTGGAGGCTGTCAGTTTGCCCTGTGGCCCACGTCCACCTGAAAGATAGCAAGTTCTACACTGGGTGGGGGTGGGGAGTAGGGGGTGGGGTTTCCAGAAACCCAGGGCTACCTACTGACAAGTTTCAGCAACACAAAGAAATGACAGACATTCCTTCCGTCTTGTCAGGAATCAGGAATTCTTGCTTGGAACCTCTTTCCCTAGGGCTAGCATGCCCAAGGCCCTGTAAATCACAATGAAAACCCTAATAGTAATAACTACATTTGGCAAATGTGCATTTTGTGCCAGGAACTGCACTAGGCTCTTTCCATCCATCCATCCATCATCTCCAACCCTACTAAAACCTTGACTAAGGTGTGATCACTGCTTGCCGAGGTGAGGAAATGGAAGCTCACAGAGTGAGTGACTTAACTAAGGCCACCAGCTAGTAATGATACTGGCCCCTCACAGAGGCATTGCTGTGGCAGCCTCTCAGGCCGTAGCCCAGGAGCCTGACTACCACCCAATCTTACCCCCACCCCGGAGGAAGTAGGAAGAAGGGGCTGCTGCTCAGGCTGGATGTGAAATGGGGGCTGTGACCCAAGAAGGGGCAGGGCCAACTGGTTTCAACAGACACAGTGGCCAAAGACTGTTGCCTCCTCTCACTAACTACTCAGAGAGCCCAGCACAGGGAGCAACCTCTGACACTGGCTGGTCCAGAGCTTCTGAAATATGTCTGAGCATCAGGTTCACTGGAGAGTGTTTAAAAATACAGATCCCTGGATACAGAGATTTGGATTCTACAGATCTTAGGGAAGCCTAGGAATGTGCATGGAGCCTCTGGTATTTCTGATGCAGAGCCAGGTTTGACAGCCTGGGGCTGGTCCAGTCCCTTCATTTAACAGTCAAGAAAACCGATCTCAGTTGAGAGAAGTCTTACAAGTAAGAAGCAGCACAGTGGAGATTTGGTACCAGGAGGACATGCCATCAACATTAGATGGCTCTTCTGGGAGGAGAAAGCCAACTTGAAAGTTGACCGTATCTCTGGAGCTTGGAACTAACAGAAAAAGTCATAGGGCAGAAGATAGATTCGATATATAAATATTTGAAATTTCTAGAAAACTCACTTTCCAAAAAGTAAAATCTATGAAAGATAAAAGGGACAACATACTTGCAGCAAATATGACAAAGAGTTAATATGCTTGTAATTATTTATCTATGTAAACATTTCATTCAACTTGATCAGGAAATCATCAAGGCTAAAGAAGCAATTGGTTAAATATTAATAAGCAAAGAGCTTAAATGTACACAGAACACAATAGTAAACAAATATTAAATGGAGGGACTTCTCTGGTGGTCCAGTGACTAAGACTCTGCACTCCAAATGCAGGGGGTCTCAAGTTTGATCCCTGGTCACATGCCACAACTAAGACCTAGTATAGCCAAAATATTTGTTTAAAAACAAATACTGAATGGAGAACATTCGATCTGGCTGGAAAACTTTAAAATGTAAATTGAAACAAGATACCATTATGACACATTAGACTATTTTTTAAACTGTATTTGTATATATGTACATACATATGTAAATAGAATAGGATTTGGAAAGAGTTGTTTTCTGATTGCCTCTTAATATCTATTTTTACCATCACCCTCCATTTTTTTTAATTAACCAAGCCCTTCTATTATGGGGAATGGTGAGGAAGCAGCAACATGCTTACTACCTAGAATGCAGACATGATGGCTGGAGCTCCAGGGACCACATTAGACCACGTGGAGACCTTAGGGATGGATGCTATGAAATGAGGATACAGTGCATAGAGTTAGAAGCCTGGGTTCTTCATGACCAACACCATGGGTCCACTAGGCTAGCCCTGAAATGCTTTATCCAGATGTCTTCTATGTGGAAGAAAAAGATAAGCTTAAGCTTATGTTATTTTGATTTTCTGTCATGTGCAGTTGAACCTAAACTTATCTGATAACACGTATCAAACCCCTGTAGAAGTGTAAAGTATAGTCATAGTATAGTCACTATAGTATAGTATAGTGGCCCCCTGCATTTGGAGTCACTATACCATAGTATAGTATACTATGGTAATGCTTACATTTATTATTGTTACCATTTTACATTTAGAATATATTCGTGTATTATGTATATAAGTATCTGTTTTGGAGCCTCAGTGAACTCAGCTTGCCTATCACCTCCTAGTGATGTGACCTGGGGCAGTCAATTTGAGCCTGTCTACTCATCTGTAAAGTGGGCATGATAATAACAAAATTTATCTCACTGGGTTGTTGTGGTGCTTAAATGAATTAATGCAGATAAAATTCTTGCACCATGCCTGGCTTACAGCTATTACTGTACTACATTACGCTATCACCTTATGGCAGAACCAACCAGAAAAACCTAGGACATATTGTTGAGTAAAAGAAACAGGTTGCAAAGCTGGCACATGAGTATGATCCCTTTTGTGAAAAATTATTTTTATTTCTACATAGATATGTATATCAAGAGATGTCTGGAGGGATGGTTGGCCAAATGTTGTAGTGGTAATTCCTAGATAGTATAACTTTTGCTTTCTTCTATATGGTTGAAAAAACCATTATTATTTTCTGAGAAGGAAAATTTCTAAAAAAATAAAGTCCCTTGGAAAACAATATAACAACTCATACCAAGAATCATTAAAGCATCCATACCCTTTGACCCAATCACTCGTGGGAACTGATCTGAGGAAATAATTCAAATGCAGGGAGAAGCTATATCCATAAAACCATGTACTACAATATGATTTGTAATAGAGAACAATGGGGAACCACTTAAATGACATATTAGGGTAATACTTACTACAATTATTCACTTATTGGAACACTGTGCAGCAATTAAAATGAGTAAGATGATGACCATGTAACATTATGGAAAAATGCTTATGACAGACTGAGAAGAAAAAGG
The DNA here is from genome assembly GCF_054371585.1 of Giraffa tippelskirchi. NCBI lineage: Eukaryota > Metazoa > Chordata > Mammalia > Artiodactyla > Giraffidae > Giraffa > Giraffa tippelskirchi. The sequence continues at coordinate 26,285,896 of NC_137277.1, read as the reverse complement.
AGCAGAATGCAAAATTAGGTCTGTGTCAGGAACACAACTAGGCAAAGTCTTGCATGCATTTGAATGAGGACTGGAAGAGTTCCAACACAGCTGAGTTTGTTGGGACCACTGATTGTAGACTTTTTTTTCACTTAAAATTCTGACCAATATTTCTATAATGTTCTTTGTATAATTTTTAAAATTGGCTTTGGGACTTCCCTGGCGGTCCAATGGTTAAGACCCTCGCTTCCAATACAGGGGTGCAGGTTCGATCCCTAGTCAGGGAACTAAGAGTCCGCATGCCATGAGGCATGGGCCAAGAAAAAAAAAAAAAATTAAAAACTGGCTTCAAAAATCCCCTCAGGGAAAATAAAGGAAAGCAGGAAGAAGAAGAGAGGATGGAGAAGATGATTTTCCCAGAAGTGGGGTCTGGATGAGGAGTTCAGAGGCAATCTGAACACACGGGCACAGTTTCAGCTAGGTCTTCTTCCTGGGTGGCCCCAGAGGCGGCCTCCCCTCTAAGTGATCAGGTGGAACAAAACAGTTGCCTGAGTTACGGAGACAGTACCTTAAGCTGATACTAAAGTGAGAATTAATAGTGCTCTCCAGACTGGAATCCTCTGGAAAAACTGATCATGCTTGCTATTGATGACCAGTGAGCTGGCAAGGGAGTGAACTGCCAGGCCTCCTGGAGTGCGGTTTGGCACTGTGTATCCAAATGAAGGATGTGAATCTCCTTGGAATCAGTGACCCCACTCCTTGGGATTTAGCTTAAATGTAAGGAAATGTTCGAGCCAGTGTATAAAAATATTTACACAAGACGTTCATTCAGTTCAGTTCAGTCTCTCAGTCATGTCCAACTCTTTGTGACCCCATGAACCGCAGCACACCAGGCCTCTCTGTCCATCACCAACTCCCGGAATCCACCCAAACCCATGTCCATTGAGCCGATGATGCCATCCAACCATCTCATCCTCTGTCGTCCCCTTCTCTTCCTGCCCTCAATCTTTCCCAGCATCAGGGTCTTTTCAAATGAGTCAGCTCTTCGCATCAGGTGGCCAAAATACTGGAGTTTCGACTTCAGCATCAGTCCTTCCAATGAATATTCAGGACTGATTTCCTTTAGGACGGACTGGTTGGATCTCCTTACAGTCCAAGGGACTCTCAAGAGTCTTCTCCAACACCACAGTTCAAAAGCATCAATTACAAAGTTTATAAAAATAAAAAAGTAAACCTTCTGCTTCACCAAAAAGGAATTGGTCAACTAAATTTTGGGATAACCATGCGGTGGTACACTATGAAGCTACACTAAAAAATTAGGATGTAGATATGAATTTGACATGACAAAATGCCCAACACATCTGAGGGAGAATAAGAAGGCAACGAAAGCAAGATGCATATTATCCCCTTTTCCTAAGACTTTATCTAAAGATGTTCATTTGCATATAAGAATTTCTGCTAAGATACACACCAAGATCTGAAAGTAGTTAACCTTTGAATGGTGGGATTACAAATGGGATCAAGCAGTATAGTCCAACTGTAATAAGCAACCCCAAGTCTACTGGTTTGTAACAGTGAGTGTTACCACCCCCTCCTGCTCCTATTTGCTGTGGTTGGCCACTCCTCTGCCCAATATCTTCTCCACTCTAGGACCCAGGTGAATGCAAGGGCCTCTATTTTAACACTGCAGGTCTCTGTGGTGGAAGTGTTAGGGGAAGCACACTGACTGAAACCGCCTACCCTGGCCAGGCATCATAGTAACCAATAGAATGAGTTGTTTATGACAGGAGGTCCTGGTAAGGACCACGGAACTAATAAGCCACCACCAACCGGGAGAGTTCAGGAAAGGCCAAAAAGAGACACCACATGTCCGACCACCTCCCAGAATCCTCCTCACTGGCATCCATCTTGGCTGAACAAGGCGTGCACCACCAGGAAGGACTCTGAGTCAGAATGATTGGCTAAAGACAACCCGGAAACTAATCCCATCACCGTAAAACCCGAGACTGCGAGCCATGTGACAGAGCTGTTCTGGGTTCCCTTACCCTCCTGCTCTCCGCCCGGGTGCCCTTTCCCAATAAAACCTCTTGCTTTGTCAGCACATGTGTCTCCTCGGACAATTCATTTCTGAGTGTTAGACAAGAGCCCAGTTTCAGGCCCTGGAAGGGGTCCCCCTTCCTGCAACAGAAGGAGGAGGTGGTGGACCACCCACTGGATCTTACAATCTGTGTTGGGCAAGTCTCCTGGCCCTTCTCAGGTTCAACAGAGCAGGAATAAATACTGGTAAACATTTTGAACAATAAAACAAGTTACCACGTAAGTTATTTCATCCTTGTCTTAGCACATTCAGGCTGCTAAAACAAAAATACCATAGTCTGGGTGGGCTTAAACAACAAACGTTTATTTCTCACAGTTCTGAAGGCTGGGAAGTCCAAGATCAAGGTGCCAGGAGATCTGAGGAGGCCTCAATTCCTGGTCCATAGCCATCTGTCTTCCCTCCGTGTCATCGCATGGTGGAAGGGGCCAGGGAGCTCTCTTTCATAAGCATATTAATCCCTTTCCTGAGGGCTCTATCCTCATGACCTAATTACCTCCCAAAGCGCCTCTGAAGACCATGCCTCCAGGGATGAAGTTTCCACATATGGATTCTGGGAGGAACACGAACATTCAGTTTACAGCAATCCTATTACATAAGGTCCCTTCTTTGCAGCATGCAGTTCCTTTCCAGGAAGTGGATGGTCTCTCGAAGATGGGACATGTGGGTTCTCCAGGAGGGAAAACACAGAATCTGAGACCAAGCACCAAGGCAGAGACAGCAGCTTCAAGCCTGAGGCAGAGGGGCCAGAGAGAGGTCAGGATTTTGGCTAATCTAAGGGACAGGTGAATCAACCTGACCCATGGTAAGAATAAAACAATGTGACAGAAAGTTCTAAATGTCCAGAAGTGTTATGCCAGGTCTGCTACTTTACTGCTTATATGACTTGAGTCAAGTTAGATGGCCTCTTCGAATGTCCCCATATGTAAAATGCAAATCAAAATAGCTGTCCGGCTTACTTTACTTGGTTGTCAATGAGGGTGGGGGTGGGGACGGGGTGGGGGTGAGGGTGAGGGTTGGGGTGGCTCCATTGGGAGCCCTAAAACTGTCAGCACTCCACGTGGGGAAGGTTTGGTCCTTCAAGCTCTATCCACACTCTCACACACACCACAGTTCTCTAACTCCTCTCATCACCTCATCATCAGAGTAGTTTGTTCACCCTTCTTATTTGTATCCACATGCCTTTCAACAAGACAGGTGAAAACTGACAACAGAAGCCTCTACATGCAGGAGGAGAACCCCTCTGATGAATGATTCCGAGAAGGCCTGGACGCAGAGGGAAGGACCTCACTCCATTTGGCCATGTCTGGAATTAGCTTCATTTCCCTTGTTTCTCCAGATCCCCATCTCTCATAATGGAAGGCAGGACAGGATGGGGTTTCTCAACCTGGCCTGACCACTAGAGCCACAATTAAAAACTAGATTCCTGGGCTCCACCTTCTGGAGACTCTGATTCACCTGGTGAAGGGGGGGAGGCCGAATCACAGAAGGTGATCTGTGCCATCCCCACTGGACTCCCATCCAGCCCCTCTGCACAGACCTCGTGAGGTGCCCCAGCAGGGAGGGCTCAGGCATCTCAGGTGGCACGAGCCCTGGCAGCAGGGAGAAACCTGAGTGGGCCCAGGTTATCTGATGGCACACCTGCACTGGCCCTGTGCTCAGGTCTTGAATATCATGATCAGGGGAAGGCTCGAGACGAGGCTCCCAGGCAGGACACGCAGGTCACCATGCAAGCTTTGCTGGGGTCAGAGGAGTAGAAGGAAAAAGGCATTTCTCTTTTTCTGCTGTCAGTCCCTCAGAACCAAAGGCACTGCAGGCTTCCCCAGCTCCTCTATACACCTTCACTGATAGCCCTGGAGTTTCTCTCTTTGTATGTCTGTCAACATGGTGGTAAATGCCTTGAGGGCTGGGATAGGTCTTACTCCTCTCTGCTCAGTGCTAGCACACAGTTAGTGCTTGCTGAATATTTCATGAATAAAGGAGAGGTGGTAACACTTACCATGTTACCACAGGTCAAAAAAAGACTGATCGTCACACCCACTCAGCACAGGGGAAATGCATGTGCTCACCTCTGAGGGGTGGGGAAACCCCACCCTTAGTCACCCAGCTAGAGGCTGAGCTCTGCATGCCCTGATTTGCAAGGGTACTAAACTACCTTTGGCAACAGGGAACCCTTTGACATGATAAGTTACTTGCCTCTTCACAGGAAACACCTCCCTCTCCACTAGCCTCCCCACACTGCATAGAATTACTAGGTTAAGAGTATCTGCCCTTAAAAAAAGAAAGGGAAAGCTTTTTTTATGGACACGCCAGTTAATGAATGTAGATGGAATGATAGAGTCAGAAATTTACATTTTGCAACTTCCAACCTAATCACGATTTAGGCAAGGATAATCGATGAAAGCTAAGATCACAGCCAAATGATGAGGTTCAGGAAGGAATCTCAGCCCTAGACTGATCCTCAAGTCCCCAAATCAGGATCCCACACTCCACTGAAGCCCAGACAAAGGAGAGGACCACAGTTACGACAGGCTCCAGATAGGCTTATTAGGTTATTTAAGTAAAACCAGGTGACCATTTCTGCAGGTAAAAGGCCAGGGGAGAATTACCAGGCTCTGATCTTTCCTGAATTCTCCCCTTCCGTCTTAGCTCCCTCCATCTTCACTCTTTCAAGGGAAAGGCTGCAGTGGGGAGGGGGAAGACTGGGGGGCACTCTGGAAGATCTGAGGCTCCTGACACCCATGCATATCCTGGCTGTCCAAAGAGATGAGGCAAGTCTTGCTCTGTTCTTTCCCACTGTTCTCCGAGTCCAGCAGGCTGCTGTGCTGGACACACATGTCCTGTCCTGTCGGGGCAGGAAGCCTGAGAGCTCTATTTCTCAGAATCTTCTGTCAACCAGGATTTGTTTAGAGTCTACTGATGAGAGGCACCCACAGAAACCATTACTGCTTTGGAGTAACGCTTCACTGGCAGTGGTAGGTGCACTTGATGCCAGTCCCCAGGCCAGAAAAGTCCTCCTATCCACCTCACTGTAGCCATTCCCCTGGGGATGCTAGGGCTGGGCAGTGATCAGAACCAGACAGCACCTGCCAGTGAAGATGTCTGTAGTCATTCCAGCCCCCAAAGCCTACCTGCAGAGTCCTGGCTACAGAACATGTGGCTCTCCTCCGGCGGCTATCCTCTGGGCATGGAAGAGGGGGTTCTCTGCTGCCAGGCCTCTTGGAGCCGAGGTAGAAGGGACAGCAACAGAGAGTCCAGCACAGCCAGCCCCTCCCAGGAACACCGAAGACCCCTGGAACAACAAGAGGCCTGGCTGTGATTGCCCCCTCTTACTAGCTTCAATCCTCACCCTCTGCCAATGCCAAGGCCCTGGCACCAGAGGCCCTTCCTTGTCAATCTTTCTCACCTCTCTCTGTTCTGTAGATGTGTAGTCAGGGTTCCCTGTGACCCCTAACCACTGCCCCCACAACACACCTGTGATCCAGCAGCAACAGGCCCTGTTCCTGTAGCTCCTTCACCTCCTTGTTGGCTCCAAACAGGTCCCACAGGGTCAGCAGGGGCTCAAACTGCTGCCAGTGCTGGGAAAACAAGAAGGGGCAGAGGTGTAGGAACCACAAGGTGGGGAGCTGACAGGGGCTATTCTAGGCCACCTGCCTGGGGGTGTAGTGAGGGGGGGACTTCAGTCCAGCACAGAGATCTTAGAAAGTGACTATCATGTACACCAGGACCAGGTCAATGGGTCAGCAGGGAGGTGGGTACCTTCACTCCTATTCCATGCCCAAGCCAAATCCGGCTCCCCGCCAAGCCAGGTCTTCCTTTGCTCATTCCCCTCCCTGTTTTGGTCAGAGTATGGCCAACCCTAGTTGGGGCTCTCACTGGAAAAGACCCTCATGATGGAAAAGGTTGAAGGCAAAAGATGAAGGGGGTGGCAGAGGATAAGATGGTTAGATAGCATCACCAACTCAATGGACATGAACTTGAGCAAACTCCAGGAGATAGTGGAGGACAGAGGAGCCTGGCATGCTACAGTCTATGAGGTTATAAAGAGTCAGACGTGACTTAGCAACTCAACAACAAGTCCAGGTTCTATGGCTCTGATTTCATCTAGAGCAGTTCTGGGCTTCACTGATCTTTATTGCACTTACTATCTGAGCTTTTAGCTCTGCTTAAAAAACATTTGAAAATTCTTAATCTAGCCTATTCCCTTAGATGGCTGAGAAAGTTAATATTCAGAGGTGAAAGGATGTGTGCCTAAGGTTGCAGTAGATGGGGACTAGGGCCCAGGTCTCTGTAGCCCTGGTCGAGGGTTCTCACCATCGCCTTGTTGCCCAGTGCTCCTGCCCATCGAGTCTCAGCTAGACCAAGGCCCTACCTCTAGCTGCCAGTGCCAGAGGAATGGGAGGGGGTGTGTGTGTGTGTATAGAAGAGAGAGTGAGACAGAGTGATTCTTACCAGGTAAGATAGATCTCTTACCTGGTGAGTGATGCCCACGTCTGTGCGTAGCCCCATGGCCAAAACTTCCTCCAGCCTGAAAGAAAAATCAATAAGGGGTCTTGGAGAGGAGACTTTCACTTCTCCCATTCTTCAAACTCTAGTTGGGATATGTGAATGCGGATTTATGAGGATCACACAGCATGGGACAGGGTGGGGGAAGGGCAAGGCAGGAAAAAACGATGTGTAGGTGGGTGGTTCTTGGGGTACAGGGGAAGCCTGGGTGAAGAGCTCTCAAGTGCTCACAGCTCCAGCTCACTCAGGGGTATGCGCTTCCGGGTGCCGTGACCAAACAGCATCACCTCCTTCATCCAGTTGTCAGGCTCTAGGGTCTGGATCCGAGCCTCTCGGGTGTGGCCCCCGGCCCCCTGGGGTATAAATCGCCCATGGGCCCCTGATAACATAAACAGGTTAACAGCAGCTAACACCGTGTGCTTGCCAGATGCTAAGTCAGTGGTTCTCAAAGCGCGGCCTCTGGACCAACAGCATTTCATAGGCTAGAAATGTAAATCTCTAGGCCCTGTCCAATTCCAGAAATTCTAGAATTTGGTTGGGGTTCAGCTGGGTTTTAACAAGTGGTCCAAGTAATTCTGATGCATGCTAAAGATCAAGAACCACAGTGCCAGGTACTATCCCAAGCACCTCAAAACACATACTTAAGAGCTCTACAAAGTAGGTAGTACTTTTTGCCACACTCTACATATGAGGAAACAGAGGCCCGGAGAGGTTAAGTGGCCCAAGAGCACACAGCCATGACATTGCTCTCCTGAGTCATCCCATCTGTGGTTCACGGGACTCACCAGGCCCAACGCCAAGGTACTGACCACACTGCCAGTAAGTCCAATTGTGGGTACTAAGCGCCCCCTGTCGGGAGGGAGGGAACAGTCAATGCAGAGAGAAGTAGGTGGGCCAATCCCTGTTCAGGTAAGAGGCATCTGGTTACAATGTCCCACCATCTCAGGCCTTGGAAGCACCCTTCTCCCCAAAGGGCCACAACTGCCCTGTCATGCCTTAGCCTGCCCAGGCCCCACCTTCAGCTTTAGGACTTACATTCCGGGCAAAGTTGGAGACCTCATACTGGCGAAAGCCAGCCTCCCGCAGGACTGCCCGTCCCTCCTGGTACATCTCAGCGGCTAGTTCGGGGTCCGGGGCAGGAAGGGCACCCTGCTGCACCTGGGTGAAGAGTGTGGTGCCCCGCTCCAGGGACAGCTGGTAGAGGGACACGTGGTCATCACAGCAGCGTAGCAGTTCCTGCAGCTGCCTGAGCCATGGTCCCACCTGCTGTGCCGGCAGGCCCAGCATCAGGTCCACAGAAACACGCCCTGGGAAGAGGTGCTGGGCCTCCGCCAGGGTCTGCAGAGCATCACTGGCCGAGTGTGTCCTCCCCAGCAGCTGGAGCTCAGTGTCATCTAGAGACTGGAGAGAAAGAGTGGAGTATAAGCACGCAGGCCAACTCAGAGGGAGATAGAAACACCTGACTGGACTTACTGCAGACACAGATCCAGGGGAAAACACAGGACGTGGCAGGGAGCTGGAAGGTGGATGGTCAAGCCAGTAGCAGGGGTTTCCATTCACTAACGGGTTACCATGTGCAAAGCATTCTTATGCAATATCTAATTTATCCCTAGAACCCTCCAACACTAGCTCCATTTTACAGATGACAAAACTGGATTTCATTAAGTAGCTTGCCCAAGGTCAAACAATGGTGAAGTCAGACCTGGAAATTAGGACTGTGACTCCAAAGCCAACAATCTTTTTTTGATTTTACTTTTTATTTTGAAATTTTCAAACCTATAGAAAAGTTGCAATTAACATTTTTGCCACTTTTGCTTTGTCTCTTTCTAAATATGTGCTAAGTTGCTTCATATATGTCTGAGTCTTTCCAATACTATGGACCATAGCCAGTCAGGTTCCTCTGTCCATCGGATTCCCCAGGCAAGAATACTGGAGTGGGCTGCCATACCCTCCTCCAGGGGATCTTCCTGACCCAAGGATCAAACTCGTGTCTCTTACATCTGCTGCATTGGCAGGCGAGTTCTTTACCACTAGCACCACCTTGGAAGCCCCCTCTCTAAATATACACATACATTATTATTATGTTGAACTTTTTGAGAGTAAGTTATAGACCACGCTGTCTAAAAGAACCATCTAAGATGATGAAAATGTTCTGTAACTGCACTGTCCAATATAGTAGATACTAACCACGTGTAGTTGTTTATATTTTAGAAGTTAATTAAATTTAAATACTCACATTCTAAGTGTTTCCTAGCATGAGGTCAGTGGCAACTATATTGGTCAGTGAAGATACAGAACATTTTAGTAGAATATGGTAGCCATTGCCCACAGGCTAGTAGGCACTTGTAATATGGTTATCTAAATGTAAAAAACATTTCTTAAGAATAAGGATATTCCCTTATACAACCACAATTGAATTACAGAGTTCAGGAAATGTAACATGGACACAATCCCATTATCTAATATACAGTCTTATTCAAAGTTGGCCAATTGTCCCTAAATGTCTGTTGTAGTAATTTCCTCTTCCCACCCCTATTCAGGATTCAATCAGGGGTCACACACTGCATTCAGCTGTCACTGTCTCTTTCGTTTCCTTTAGTTGAGATCCTCATCCTGCCTTTGTCATTTGTGATACTGACACTTTTGAACAGTATAGTTTTAAAAACTGCCTCTTAGGGAATTCCCTGGCAAGTCCAGTGGTTAGGACTCAGCGTTTTCACTGACAGGGGCCCAGGTTCAAAATCCCTGGTCAGAAAACTAAGACCCCACAAACTACACATTGTGGCCAAAAAACCCCCCCAAAATCTCTTAATTAGTCCTAGAGATCTCCTGTACATCATTGTGTTTATAGTCGGCAATACTGTACAGTACATTAAAAAGTTGTTAAGATGGTAGATCGATCTCATGTTATCTGTTCTTGTTCATATGTATACAAAGTCTCTTAGGTGTCCTGATGTTTCCTCACAATTAGATTCAAGATATGTAAGTATTTGGAGGCCAGAATATCTCAGAAATGCTGTGTCCCTTTCAATATGTCCCAAAATGACAAAGCCCTGACCCCAAACTCTTTGGTAAGTGGTACATGTACTTGAAATGGGTGTGTGTGTGGAGTAGGGGTGGGGATACTGGCTATAGAAATACCAAGGGCCAACCTGAGAGGAGCATGTTTCTCTCCCCACTTAAAATCCTTCAGTGACTTCCTTGTCACCACTAGGCAAAACCCCAAGTTTCCTAGTATGGTGCTAAAGACTTCTGGGCCCCAGCTTGCAACTTTGTCCCCAGCCTCTCCAGTCACAAGGAATGGCTCAAAGGTCCCCCTAAACAGGCAAGCTCTTTCAAATCCTGTCTTTCCCCCCCAAAACCCTCTCCTCTAATGGACTCCTCTTCCTTATTCAAACATCACCTTCTCCAGGAAGGTTTCCATGATTTTGTCAGACTGACATGCCCTTCAGGCTATACTCTTGAAAGCCTTTTGTAGAGATCCCATTCACAAGCAGACTTTATCATGCTGCAATGATCTGATCACCTGTCTGCTTCCTTCTGCGTCTCCAGTCAGGTAGTAAATCTTTCAAGCATCTACTATGTACCAAGAATTGTAGTGGCTGCTTGTAATACCGTGATGAACAAAAAAGCATGCACGATTCCTGCCTATTAGGGCTTGTAGTCTAGCATAGAAACAGACAAGTAGATGTCACCATACACTTTTCAGTGCCTACAGGGCCCTGGCACACAGAAGGAGCTCCATAAATATTTGCCCTATGAATGAATGTGAGTGGATGAGAGCCATCCTGGATACCCCAGGATAAGGTGGGTGAGATGGGTTACCTGGAGGCCAATGGACAACCTGTTGACTCCTGCTGCCCCAAATGCTGCCAGCCTGGAGACTGCGGCCGAAGTGGGGTTGGCCTCCAGTGTGACTTCAGAGTCTGCAGGCAGGTGAGTTGCCTGGGCCACTGCCTCCAGGACAGCTGCCACAGTATGGGGGCTGGCCAGACTGGGGGTACCCCCACCAAAGAACACAGACTCCACTCTAGGGAAAGAGAACGGAGATGAAATGTGGGGGAGCCCTCTGGGATGCCTGCAACCTGTTCTGCTGCCCTACATAATTCCCAAGACCCTGCCCCCAGCACCCACCTTCGCACTCCGCTGAGTCGCAGCAGCGTCTGAGCCTCGGTCACCAGACAGCGCCTCAGAGCAGCCTCGTCCACACCACGGGGGATGTACTTGTTGAAGTTGCAGTAACTACAGCGCTTTTCGCAGTAGGGCCACTGCAGGCAAGGGACATGTGAACCGGATGAGAGGTGACCCTGGGCTGCCCCGGCCATTTCCAGGGTTCAGTCGCACACACCCCCATCCTGATTCCGAGGTCCGTCAACAGTGGCTGCCGCCTCTAAGCCACACAGCTCTCCAAGGAGATCAGTAAGCCCACTTCAACAGGAGAAAACTGAGGTTCAGAAGGGAAATCACTTGCCAAGGTCGACGAGATGGTGAGCACCAGAGACTTCAGTTCTCCGGACCAAGACCTTTCCCTGCCAGGGAACAGGTCCTAGACCTCGTCTCGGGCCGGTGAAGGACGGCAGGTGGGCCCGCGGCGTGACAAGCGCCACGGGGGCTCGCGGTCCTCCGCTCCCGCGACTCCGCCTCCCCTCCCCACTCACGTGGACGTAAAGCGCGGCGCGCTGGCTCCCGGGGGTAGGACTCTGGGGTCCTCCCGTGTCTTCCGCGGGGCGGCGCCTCTGGGCCATCTTGGCGGCCTTCACCCAGCCGCGGGCCTGGGCCCGCGGGAGGGCCATGGTGCCCGCTACGGCTGAGCGGCCCGTTGCGCGGATGAGGACGCGAGCCCGAGACAAGCCCAGGGTAGGTCTTATGGCGCGCGCAGAGCCGGGCGGGGTGGGGGTAGGGGGAGCGGCCGCCAGGACGGAAGGACTGGGGCTGCGTGGCCGCGCCCTTTGACGGAGCACCGCGTTAAGGGCTCGGGGGCGTAGCGCCACCTGCTGGGCACCGATGCCCTCACCGCAACAGCCCGGCCATCCTTTCTGTGACGGCTGGAGGTGTAGTGGGGGAGCTCCCCACTTTTTGGCACCCCATCGCGAGCGAGTTCCTGGATCGATCCAGGACCTCTTAGTTCGTTCAATAGGTTTCTTCACGTTTTATGTGCCTGGCCCAGAGTTTGGGCGCTGAGGACATCCAGATGCATAAAATTAGGGCGAAGTAGAATTGATGCTTTTGAACTGTGGTGTTGGAGAAAACTCTTGAGAGTCCCTTGGACTGCAAGAAGATCCAACCAGTCCATCCTAAAGATCAGTCCTGGGTGTTCATTGGAAGGACTGATGTTGAAGCTGAAACTCCAATACTTTGGCCACCTGATGTGAAGAGCTGACTCATTTGAAAAGACCCTGATGCTGGGAAAGATTGAGGGCAGGAGGAGAAGGGGACGACAGAGGATGAGATGGTTGGATGGCATCATCGACTCGATGGACATGGGTTTGGGTGGACTCCGGGAGTTGGTGATGGACGGGGAGGCCTGGCGTGCTGCGGTACATGGGGTCGCAAAGAGTTGGACACGACTGAGCGACTGAACTGAACTGACAGGTACAGGAGACAGGGGAGAGGTAAACCAGCAAGTGACAACAGGCAACTGATTTAATTCAGCACCTCCTGGATACCAGGCCAGTGTGCTCCGTGCTGTGAGGTTGGTCTGTTACAAGGGCTGTGGAATCAGTGGGGGAGGAGAGGGCACTTGGACTGAATGCTGCAGGAGCAGAAAATCCCTGCTTGGTCAAGAGCGTGCGCTGTCACCTGGGTCGGGCCAACCCCAGGCATCTGCTGTGAGGAGAGTTAGAGATGGTGTATATGGGACAGACAGGGTTCAGAAGAAGGGCTGGACAATCAAGACACCTGAAGAACTGTCCCAGGAAGTGGAAAGATCATGGGCTTTGGAATCAGGCAGCTGGGTTCTAATTACAGATGTGTACATTTGGGCAAGACACTGAACTCCCTGAGTTTTCAGTTTCATCCTTTGTGAAATGGGGCTAATGCCTGCTTGACTGTGTTCTTGGGAAGATTTCAACAGGAAATGTTGGATGTATCTGGATATGGATACAACAGGATATGGATGTGTCTGTAAGTATATAGTGACTGGCACTCAGAACACCCTGAATTTATGTTCATTTTCTAGAAAGTAAAGATGAGGCTGCTGCTGCTGGTGGCAAACACTGGGAGATAAGGCTTGCAAGCAGAAGGAACTTTTACTTCTATCTCTGAACTAGAAATCGATGTGCTTAGCTGTTTTTTATTTCTTGGATCAAGCTATAGCTTTAACTGCCCATCAAGGAAGCCCTGGTTTCACTGGTTAAGAAAAAAGATCAAAATTGGTTTGGTTGGGAGGGATGGGGGAGTAGGGGGATGTAAGATGATAGTTAAACGGTATAGAGTTTATATTTAAGAGGTGATGAACATTTTTTATGTTGACTTTGTTGATCAGTGTACATATCTGTGAATATACTAAAAACCATTGAATGTAACACTTTAAATGGGTGAATTGAGTAGTATGTGAATTATAACTCAATAAAGCTATTTAAAAAAAATACTCTTGCTGCACTAATCTGGCAACAATGTGGAAAAGAAATGTGTGTTGATATCTAATTGTGTTAGATAACACCCTAATTGTGTTGATATCTCAAAGGGATCAAGCGAGGTTTAAATGAAGTAGATAATGCATGCCAAAGTGCTTAGCACCATTGTTGACAAGGAATAGGAGGTTTAAAGTGCTTTGGCCTCTTCGCTTCTCCATCCTGTAGCAGCTGAAAAGAGAGCACACCAGCAAGAGACCAGCCAAAGTAAACAGAGAAGCTCTTTATGCCACATCACAAAGCAGACATAGGGAATGTGGGAGAAGGGCAGGGAGGAAGAATCTTCTCCCTTCCTTTAGTCACAGGTTTAGATGTTGCTCCATCTGCTCCCGAAGTTTGAATTTCTGGATCTAGAGGAAAGTGAAAGAAGTAAGAATTAGGCAGGCTAGCTAGGGTGTCCAAGCCCTGCTGGTTTGCCTAGGACTGAGGAGTTTCTCAGGCTAAAGCCAGGAAAGTTCAGGGCAAATCAGGATGAGCTGACAAACTTGTGACCCAACTGCCAGCCTCTCAACAGACTCTGGCTCATCACTCAGGGAGGCTCAGGCAGGGCCACCTGACCTTCTGCACCTGGGCTCCAACTTCCCTGCCCCTCCCTGGTCTCCTTACATACCTTTCCTGAGACGGTGAGGGGGTAGTTTGTGACAAAAACGATGTACCGGGGAATCTTGAAGTGGGAGATCTGCAGGCCAGAGGGGGATAAAGCATGAGGCCGGGCAGGGTCACAGTGGGCAGTGGGCTGACCAGTTTGCAGGTAGAGGGTATTAGAGAACTGAGCAACATGGCAATGCTTGGGGTGAACTGAGGCTCCCACCTTCCCTTTGCAGAAAGCCTTGATCTCCTCTGCCGTGGTCTTCTCCCCTTCCTTGAGTCGAATGCAGGCACAGATTTCCTCCCCCATTCGGTCATCCTTCACTCCCACAACCTTCCAGAGTCAGAGACCGATATCAGACATCCCCATCCGTGTCCCCTGCTCGTGGGCTCTCACCCGGGCTGGGCGCCTCACCTGAACTTCCTGAATCTGTGGGTGTGTGTGGAAGAAGTCCTCGAGCTCGGCGGGGTAGATATTCTCACCGCCACGGATGATCATATCCTTAGAGCGGCCCACAATCTTGCAGAAGCCCCGCTCATCCATCGTGGCAATGTCTCTGCAAGGAAAGCCCAGGAGCTACCTCTGACCTCTGTTTCATCTGGCTGGCTCACTCACTCACTCATCAAACACTTAGGAAACACCTACTGTGTGTCTTACACTACTCTAGACTCTGGGGCATATGGCACGAACAAGACATTACCTAGATCATACAGGAGGAACTATCTAATGTAGGAGGCAGACCAAACCGAGTAAACCCATACCTGTAGCATATTTTCTCTCTCTCTCTCTCTCAACATATCTGTACATACACCTTTTGGGGCTGGCTTCTTACCATTCAGGTTTCAGCTCAAACATTTCCACCTGAGAGAAGCCTCCTCTGATCACCAAAGAGAAAAGAATCTCCCTTCTCCACCACAGCCACTCTCTCTCCTGTGACCCTATCTTATTAGTTGTGTTTATGAATGTCTGAAACTATCTTGACTGTATCTGTCTCCCTCCACCAGACATGTGGGAAGTGACAGCAGGATCCTGCCCATTGTGCTTTCCTCTGGACCACTAGTGTTTAGAACAGTGCTAGCACATGGCGGGTGCATAATCAGAATTTGTTGAATTAAATGACTGCCTGAATCTCGGCTCAGATTTTGCAGGCACTACCCCAGGAGTTCTCATCTGTACTGCATTTGGTCCTTCCAGGAGCCCTATTTGGAGAATATGATCATCCTCATTTTATACATTTTGGAAACTTAAGTCTCCGAGATGTGAAGGGGCCATCTTGACACACATGTTCTCACAGTTCTAGTTCAGTGTTCCCAATTCAACTTCAGGACCCCCAGCTTCCCCTTGGCAGCCGACCTCTCCACCCTGCCCTGCCTTCTCACCCCGTCCGGTACCACTTGTCCTGTCCAATTGCTTCCTCGGTCTTCCGGGGCTCACCCCAGTAGCCCAGCATGACGCAGTACCCTCGGATGCACAGCTCTCCAGGTGTGTTCAGCTCTGCCAGGCTCCCCGTCTCCGTGTTCACAATCTGGGCCTGGGACCAGGCAGCTTCAGGCTGGGGCCTCCCACCCTCTCACTTCAGGATGAGGGGCCTCAGAAATGGGGAGAGCTTTGCCTTCCTTCCCCCTATAATGAAGCCCCCTGGCTCTGCCCATTCCCAAGGAATGGAGACGCAGGCTGAGTAGATCTGTCACCAGTTGGATACCTGAGCTGGGCATGAAAGAACAGTTGAGGCCCAAGTCAGGAGGTACTGAGGAAACAGAGTGGGTGGGAGCTACTCAGAGAAGGAGGCCAGAAGGGGGGGCCAGGCCAGCTAAAGAATTATAAACTTTGCAGGAGGAAGGGAGTCTCCTGTTACTTCCCACTAAGCAGTAAATAAAGAAGCCAAAGAGGGTGGCAGAGCAGGGCCATGTGAACAGGAGAGGCAGCAGACAGGCAGAATCTGAAAGCCTGCTCGAGAAATGAGCCACAGCCAATGAGCAAGGAAAGCTTAGCCCTTGTGCCTCATGTCTGCATCTGTGAAATGGGGAGAACTGCACCTGCCCCGTCTGCCTCAAAGGTGGGCCGCTCAGTGAGTGACACATGGGAACACATGGGAGACACATGGGAGGGACTGATGTCACTGCACACTCACTTTAGGGAGGAGAGAGGCTGGCCCCGGGGGAAGCACATTGGTAGTAATCCCAGAGGGCCAAGGTACAAGGCGGGAGGGGTAACCAGGTACGGGCTGGCATAAAGCACCAGCATTGGAGGCTGGGAATTTGAGAGTGAAAGGTGCTCTGGGTCAGTCTTCAAGATGCAAGGGACTCCCAGAGGGAGAAGCTGTTTGGGAAACTGTTTATGCCAAGCACAAAGAGGGACTCTGCTGAAATGAGGTTGGGCGGGGGGTGGGTAGGGCTATGGAAGAGAAAGAAGTGTGTAGGAAAAATCTGTGCTCTGGCTCCTCTGTGAGGCTGTTCTGGCTGCCCCAAAACAGACAGTGGGCTTGGCAAAAACACACCTCAGACAGGAAGAGAGGTTGCAGAGAAGTTCAGCTGGCAGCTGCCCACTGTTCCAGCTCTTCCCGGTTCAGGCCTCAGCCCACAGAGAAAGCCCCAGGCCAGGCCCAGGAAGCCCTCGTGGCTGGGAGCTCTCAGCGTCTGGAGTGAGCTGTTTGGATCTCTCATTGAAAGCAATAAACATCCCAGGGGGCGAACCCAGGTGAGTGGCGGGAGGGGAGGTGTCTGGGGCCCACCTCTGTGTGAGGCATGACTCTGCCCACACTTTCTGCCTTCTGCTCCACAGTGTCCTCGGTGAAGTTCATGAAGGTCACGGGGCTGTTCTCTGTGGTTCCATAAGCCACCTAGAGGGGCCAGAAAGGGTGTTTGGAACAGAGCCTGGGGAGCAGAACGATGGGGAAGTTACCCTGAGGGAAGGACCTGGGGTGGGGAGTGGGTTGTGGGGGATGGGAGCAGTTGAATGGTGGGAAAAGAGGCATATTTGGCAGAGGTCAGGGGTCAGGAGGCAGAAGCACTGGATATATAGTCAGACTAGCTCAACTAGCAGGGGGCCCAGGTCCGAAATAAAACTGAGAGCAGGGAAGCCATTCTCTTCCAGCCGGGCTCTCAGTCTTCCTGCTTCCTTGGAGCAACCACATGGTTTAGCCTGTGGCTCCCAGTTACCAACATCTCAGCTTCCCCACCCCATCCCCAGGCTATCTTAACACCCCCTTCCCAATTACAGGCCACAGCATCCCCTGCCCCTTCTTTCAAAGCTGAAGAATCCATAAATTTGATGAGAAAGCCAGCCCGCCTTGGCCCAGCCAGGAGCTACATAGATACCAGCCACCTACTCTTACCCTGCCCCATCCACTCAAAACCCGGGATAAATGCCTGGTCTTGGGGTAGGTGCCCCCCCCACCTTCAAGTTCTGGAGAGTTTCCTGTAAATTTGTTTTGCTCAAAATAAAAATACAGCCAAAGCAAGGGTTTAAAAAGCCAGTGGCACACACCCCAGCCTCCCTTCTAGTGGTTGGAACATCCTGAGCAACAGAAAACCAGCAGTCAGTCTTGGAGGAATACCACAAGACAGTGTTCTGGCCCAAGTATGACCCCCATCCAGAGGCAATGGCTGAAAGGGGCTTAGGAGACAGCAGGCTTCTGCACCTGAGCTCTGGGTGAAGGGAGAGGGGCTGGCTAGGTTCCTTCCAGCCAGCAAAGACACCAGACCTTTGTTCGTCCTTCAGCCCTACCCTACCCTCAATTTCCTCTGTGTTAGTGGGCAGGAATCAGGCATAGCTGGGGTCTGGCAAGACCTGGGGTCTGGTTCCTCCTCTCACCCCCCAACACAGACAAGAACTCCTACCAGTCAGCCCAGAGCTTGCTTTGGGGCCAGAGCTGTGACTCTGCCTGCCCACCCTCCCGTTTCCACAGGAACCCAGACACCCTGGCTGACAAGTAGAGACACAGAGACCCAGTTGGCTGGGGCAGGGCTGCCCACAGTACCTGGGGTCGTGAAGCCTGAGCTGTCGAGATTCAGCCCTCTCATCCACCCTCACAGTCCTGGGGCCAGTGCCCAGGTGTGGCTTCTGCCTCCTGGGGTCACTGCCCAGGTGTGGCTTCTGCCTCCTGGGGCCACTGCCCAGATATGGCTTCTGCCAAGTACACCTTGGCGCCACTCTGGCCACCACCCCGAGAGAACAACCCCCCACAAAGGGTCCTGACCACTGCGGGGTGGGGTGGGTATGAGGAGATGTGGAAATTTTAGGGAGATTAGGGAGGGGGGAAGACGGCCTGTGGTCTTTAGGTGTTTGCCGAGGGCTTGTGGGCCATCCCCTGGCCCCCAGTTCCCACTTTTCTGGCTGCCTTCAGTCGTGGCAAAGGGACATAGCGGGTGCAGGGGACAGAAAGCCAGCCTGAGGCTGGGAGAGAGAGGCCAGGGCCAGTCGAGGGCGGGGAGGAGCTCCACCTCTTAAGGGCAGCTGGAGCGGGAAGCCCGACGCCAGGGTGGCTCTCACGCTCCGCCAGCGCCGCACAAGAGCCCCATTAAAGCGCCGGCCGGCCTGCCACCGCGGCGAGACTCGCGTCCGGCTGTCCGGCCCTGCTTCCCCCCTCACTGGGTCCAGGGCACGCGGCCGAGGGCGTCTGGGGGGAGGGCGTCTGGGGGGAGGCGTGGAGGCTCAGACTTGAGCAAACAAATAAGTTCAGGGACTGCCCCCCTCCCGACTCTGGAGTAAACTCCGGGTCCTGGGCACACCCATACCCTCCCCCGGGCGGGGAGGAGGTCGGCGTGGGGAGGGAGCGGGGTCCGAGGGCAGGGAGACAGGGGCCCGGGCTAGGGGCCGAGGTTGGGGCCAGTGCGGCCCCCCGCAGAGTCCCCTGGGTGGGAGGGCCCTTCCGTCGTCGAGGGCAGGGGCGCAGCTCTGGGCGGTAGGGAGTTAACCCGGTGGCCTCCGGCTCCACGTAGGAGCTGGCTCTGGCTGCCGGCTGCGGTCAGGGCCACCATATAAATAGGGCGGGAGACCGAGCGCCGAGGACTTGCCGCTGCCCCCTGCCTTGGCCCCAGCCGGCCCCGGACGTCCCGGCCATGGCCCGCCCGATGCTCCTGCTCAGCCTCAGCCTGGGCCTCCTGGCCAGCCTGCTGCCTGCGCTGGCCGCCTGCCCCCAGAACTGCCACTGCCACGGAGACCTGCAGCACGTCATCTGCGACAAGGTGGGGCTGCAGAAGATCCCCAAGGTGTCAGAGAAGACCAAGCTGCTTAACCTACAGCGCAACAACTTCCCTGTGCTGGCGGCCAACTCATTTCGGGCCATGCCCAACCTCGTGTCGCTGCACCTGCAGCACTGTCAGATCCGCGAGGTGGCCTCTGGCGCCTTCCGAGGCCTCAAGCAGCTCATCTACCTGTACCTGTCCCATAACGACATCCGCGTGCTGCGTGCTGGTGCCTTTGACGACCTGACGGAGCTCACCTACCTCTACCTGGACCACAATAAGGTGACGGAGCTGCCCCGGGGGCTGCTCTCCCCTCTGGTCAACCTTTTCATCCTGCAGCTCAACAACAACAAGATCCGAGAGCTGCGCTCAGGCGCCTTCCAGGGCGCCAAGGACCTGCGCTGGCTCTACCTGTCAGAAAACTCACTCAGTTCTCTGCAGCCCGGTGCTCTAGAAGACGTGGAAAACCTTGCCAAGTTCTACCTGGACAGGAACCAGCTGTCCAGCTATCCCTCGGCTGCTCTGAGCAAGCTGAGGGTGGTGGAGGAGCTGAAGCTGTCCCACAATCCTCTGAAAAGCATTCCCGACAATGCCTTCCAGTCCTTCGGCAGATACCTGGAGACGCTCTGGCTGGACAACACCAACCTGGAGAAGGTGAGCTTCTGATTGTGGGGTGGTGCCCTGGCTCCTTCTTCACTGCCAGGAGGCCAGGGATCCAGGGCCACAGCTGGGCACCATCCCCTCTCCCCTAAAATTGCCTCTTCCTGTGGCTGTCTCCAAGGTGTGGAGCTCTGTCCTCATCTTATCACTGCTGCTGCTGCTGCTAAGTCACTTCAGTCGTGTCTGACTCTGTGTGACCCCATAGATGGCAGCCCACCAGGCTCCCTTGTCCTTGGGATTCTCCAGGCAAGAATACTGGAGTAGGTTGCCATTTCCTTCTCCAATGCATACATGCATGCTAAGTCACTTCATTCTTCTTATCACATCCCCACCCCAAATCCTGCCCTGCTGTCCCTGTCCCTAGTCTCAGCCACTGCCCTCCTAGGATTCCTACTTATAAACAGAGCTAGGCTGTCCTGGCCCCACCAATGGCCCCCAGGAGGCATATCCAGGGCCCTCAACTCCCCTGCTGTGCACAGAAGCCACCTCTTCCTGTTGGGCCTTCCACCCCTCCTCTGCTGTTTTTTTCCTGCCTCCAGTAAACCTACCACCCCATAAAGGGAGGTTTGTTTATTGAGAAGCCTTCCAGAGGAGCTGGGCAAATCAGGCCCACAAAGAGACCCTGTTCCTGGTGGGGAGTGTGCATGAGTGCTAAGGTGGAATGAGGGGCTGGGGAGTGAGCAGGGAGCACATAACTGAGGGAGACCTCCTCCATGCCTCCCAGAGGCCCTGGTGGATCCCCCACCCCACCCCCAGTCCACACACACACATTCCACTGCATTCTCAGGTCCATTTCAGCCGAGTGGGGACCATGGATCAGGGGCTTGCCCCAGGTTGCAGGCATGGCACCCATGGGTTCCATGAAGGGGAAAAGGCAAGAGCCACTCACTATTGTCAACCTTCGGCATAAGGACCCTAGGTGTCTCCCCATAGGAAAGATTGGCCATGCCTCACTGTGCTGCAGACCACTCACTGCCCTTTGCCCACCCTGGTCACCAGACCTATCCCCTGACTTTGTCCTCCCTCAGTACTTAGTCTTCTTTGATGCCCAGTGCCTGGCCAGGTGCTGCCGCCTTGGGTCAGGGTGGAATCCCTTCTTGGGACTAGAAAATTGCTCTGGCGCAGAGGCTTTACCAGGAGGTTTGGGCAGGGAATAGGGTAAGGTGAAAAGATGGTCATCAGAGCAGTCTGATAACCAGGGAGGTTCACACCCTTCCCTGGGCCACAGGCACAGAGACAAGGGCAGAATCATACCTGGATGGCAACCAGCCTTCGTCTGGGCAGACAGAGCCTGCCCGAGCCTTCCCTTCTTCAGCCCTGAACACTCCCCAGCTGAAGTCAGAGTCCCCTGTGGCCCATTATTGCCAGCGTGGCCTTTCAGTGGGAAGTAAAGCAGAGAAGCAGGGGCTCATTTGGGGCAGGCAAGGCCAGGCAGGAACCGTGACGTATGGGCCAAGATGTGGGCACCAATAGAATGTTTCCTCTGGAGCCAGCCAGCCTGGCCCAAGACTCCACCAAGGTGGCTCTACAAATAGTGCCTGGCAGGCAGTGAGGGAGCAGTGAGGACAAAGCTGGGGGACATACAGGACCCTGGGGCCTGTGGGGAGCCTGGGCCCACTGCCCATCCCACCAAACACTGACCAGCTTCACTCTGTGCCAGCTTGGGCCGCTGGGGCCAAACCCTGGCTGCCTCCCCAGTCCCAGTGTTTGCACAGGGAGCACAGTGCCAGGGGAAGAGGAGCTAGATGTGGCCCCGCAGCTACTGTTGACTCCCTAGTGCCACCCTGAGCAAGGGACTTAACCTCGCCCCGCAATCTACATATTGGAAATAACACTACCTAGCTCAACAGACCGTTGTATGGATTAGATCATCTGAGAAAACTTAGTCATGTTGTGAACCTGCTCAGGGTGCCACTGCTTGCATTCAGGGACAGACCCTGCCCCTTGGGAGCACAGAGCTGGGAGAGGCCAGACACTAGGTCTGGGGTGCTCACTCATGCCCACCCTGCTCCCTAGTTTTCTGATGGTGCCTTCCTGGGTGTGACCACGCTGAAACATGTCCATCTGGAGAACAACCGCCTGAACCAGCTGCCCTCCAACTTCCCCTTTGACAGCCTGGAGACCCTCACCCTCACCAACAACCCCTGGAAGTGTACCTGCCAGCTCCGGGGACTTCGGAGGTGAGAGGACCCCAGTAGTACCCCTAGAAGCCATCCTCATGTGATGGAGTGGAGACATACTGACCCTGCACTAAGACATCCTAGGCATATGTCCTAGATTTGCTCCCTAAGAGGTGTGGGACCCTGGGCATTTCCCCATTTGTAAAATGAAGATGACAGTTCCAGACTACCCCAAAGCAAAGTCAACCTGACCCCATGGTTCACTGTCCTTACCTCCAATACTCTTACATCTCTTTCCCAACCCCAACAATTCTGTCTCTTCAGGTGGCTGGAAGCTAAGACCTCTCGCCCTGACGCCACTTGTGCGTCGCCCGCCAAGTTCAGGGGCCAGCACATTCGTGACACGGATGCCTTCCGCGGCTGCAAGTTCCCCACTAAAAGGTCCAAGAAAGCCGGCCGTCATTAAACAGGTGGGGTCCGGTGGGCATGGCCCCCATTCTCTCTCTGGAGATTCTGGAATTGAGGAGGGTGTCCCAAGATACTTCCATTTTTACAGGGAAAGGAGGGGAGGACTGGGGCTCCCTCCGCTAAGGGGGAAAATGATACTGCCTAGGACTCCCACCATTCTTTCCAAACATCATCTAGATTGTTGGCGTCCTGACACCAGTCCTTGCCTCACCACAGGTCCTGACCCAGCCAGTCCTGGTGACTGGCCTCTGCCTTCTGCCGGAGAAACTACTGATCCTCTCACCTCTGACTCCCATCTTCTCCCAACACCCTCTGCTGATACATAGATCTGTCCACACCTAGACATGTCCTGGCAGGGCACCCGGGCACTCCAGCACAAACCCAGCTCCACTTGATGCTGAGAGCTCCAGCATGCCTGGCCTCATGGCCACAGCTCCTCTCAGAGAAGCTGTTGCTAAGACCGCAAATCCTTTAGGACCAGAACAGGGTGACCATCAGGATGGCCACCCTTCCAGAATCCTCCTCTCGATTTCCCTTTCCCTGTCGTTTGGAAACAAACATCAGATCCTTGCCCCACCCCTTGCTTCTAGGAAGGGTCTGAAGCCCCTACCCTCAACTCTGCCAGCCCCCGCCTGCCAGGACACTGGTGCTTTGCCATACATCCTCCCACGCTGCATTTCTTCCCCAGATTTCTATAAATATAAATTTATGTATGTATAATATTTACTCCCCTGTCACCTATCTCCATGACTTGAGAGCTACTGATGAGGTCAGACTGCAGTTTCTCACATCTGCTTTCTAGAATGAGGGCCAGCCGAAGGGTCTTCCTTGGAGACCCAGGCTGGACTCCTCGCCACATCCAGCAATCTGTTCTTGCCCAGCCCTGGCCTGACCCCAACCCTAGCCCCTGCCTCTACTTACCACTAGCTCCTTCATATTCAGCTTGTTGATGATGGCTCTGATCAGCTCTGGGGGTGCAGGAGACCCAGCGATCACACCTGAATCAGAGAGAGGGCTGACACAGCTCCCACCTTCTCTAGGTCCAGTGGACTCCCATTCGCCTATGGCCCTTTTTAGGAAATAACATTCCCTTTGCTTCCCGACCCTGGACTTGTTTGTACACCTGGCAGCTGGCCTTAGGCTGGTGTCTAGGGACACTGGGTATTTCCCTCCCTCCCACCCATGTTTAGTGGCCTTTTTGCCCCTAAATGAAGGATTGGGCACATATGTAGTTCACTAGGCTAGTCCTGGCCTCACCACTCTTGGCCCCATCCCACCTCCACGCATGGTTGAGATGTCGTAACTGGAGAACTCTGGTTGGTTCAGAACGTCCACGAACATTGTGGGGGTCCCATACAGGAAGGAGCCTCTGTATAAGGGAGGTGCATCTCAAAATCAGGCTTGGAAGTAGAAGGGAACTTCCTCCTCTCACCCACCAGACTCTAACCCTACAGTAAGGGCCAAGGCTGCAACTGTGGGGAATAAGCAGGAGAAACTCCATGGAGGGAGGGACTGGTCTCCTGAGAATCTCCCACTACCCCATCTCCATTTCTCTTGATTGGAGGGAGGAGACAGCTTGGAAAGGAATCAGGGCCCAGGAGTGAGGAACAGGAGGATCTTATCGGCCCACAGATAGCTGCCCACTGATGCCCACCTTTCTTTGCTGATGGCCTCCAGCGTCTTCTTGCCCTCAAAGACTGGCGAGCACAGGATGAGGGTGGCACCGTGCATCAAGCTCACCATTGTGCCCCCCACAGAGCCCAGGCAGTGATACAGGGGGCTGGGCAGGACTAGCCGCGACTCCTCCGGCGTCTGGAGATGGAAGCAGGAGCTGGGTCTACTGCGGGGCCAGAAGCCCAGCTCCTCTAGCCAGGAGGGGAACCCAGCAAGCCCCCACCCCTGCAGGGTGCCAGGAAGCCCTCGCTGGGCCAGCACCCCCTCACCTTCTGGTGCAGTCTCAGGCGCTGTCCTATCATGCTGGCGTTGTTGACAATGTTGTAATGGGAGAGTGTGGCCCCCTTGGGGCTGCCGGTCGTCCCCTGACAAGACAAGAAGCTGATAGCTTGGCCTCTTTCATCCCATCTCCTTCCCACCCTGGGCCACGGCATGGAAGAGCACGGGACTGGGAGTCAGGAGATTGAGATTATTGCCCTAGATCCATTCATTCACTCAGTACATATTTACAGAGATTTGCCTTGTGCCTGCACGGTGCCAGCTGTTAGGATTCAGAAATGTAGCAGAGAAGGTCTGTTCTCACGTCACTTATAAGGTGGCTCAGAGGCTCACCAGCAGATGGCCTCTCTGGGCCTCAGTTTCCCCATCTGCCAAATGAGGGGCTCTAACCTGTGGTGGCTCAGCACATCTGCCCTTGTGCTTGGGACAAGAGGGCCAGGGGAGAGGGGCATGTGACAAGGACACTAGTTGCTGATGTTTTCCAGGGCAGAGAGGACAGCTAGGGCTGGCCCCAGGAGAAGAGTGCTCTCCTGATCTCTGCTGACTCCTCGTTCTTGGAGGCGGGTCACAGAGCAGGCAGAGGTTAGCATGCCAGCCTGGATTCAGGACTTGGAGATCTCTGCCCTACCGAGGTGAACTGGATGTTGACGGGGTCATGGCAGGACAGGAACTGCTGGGTGTGCCGGAGCCGGGCCAGATTCTGCTCTTGACTGCCAGCTGACACCACCTCATCCAGGAGCAGCGTCCCTGGCAGATGGGCATCCACTGAGATGACCATGGTCAGATCCGGGAGCCTGGCGGTGGGGAGCATGACGAGAGTCAGGGGCTGAGGGAGGGCCCACAGAGATGGGTGAGGAGTGAGGGGGCCAGGATATGGCATGGTGTACCCCTCCCAACCCAGGACACCCCCACCTCTGACTCTTCAAGGCCCCCGGCTGGGCCTTCTCCACCTCTGGACAGATCTGCTTCAGGATGTTGTAGTAATGCTGGGTCTTGAATTGCTTGGGAAACACGAGGGCTTTGCAGCCCACCTGTAGAAGGGGAGCCCCCCACCATGGTCAGCAGGAAGCCCCAGCCTGGGAATGTGTTAGAGTCCTGACAGCTGCTCTCTCCCCCGTATACTCCCACCAAAATACACACGGCCACCACACCCAGCACACACACTAGCCTGTCTGACCAGCCATCCCCTCCTCCCACCCATTGCCTGAAGAAGGACAGACGCAGGGTGGCACCTGTGCATGCCCGCCACCCCTCTCAGCCTTCTGTGACACCTGGAAGCCTCCTGTGCTAGGTACTAGCTGGCTTCCCCCACAACACCCAAGGAACGGGCCCACCTTCTTGAGGGCATACTCCAGCTCCATGGCCTGGTACGCTGGGTTCACAGATACCTGGTGGAGACAGTGAGGGTACATCACGTGTCCTGGGCAGATGCTGTCCCACCGGAAGCCCCTCCACCCTCAGAGGCAGAGCCCTGTACCTTCAGGCTTCCTTGGTGGGCTTCAGGAGAAAGCACTAGCTGGTCTGAAACCAGCCAGGCACTGGTGTGATTCTGGGGCCAAGGGTCCAGGGGGCTCCCCTGAATGATGCTCCCCTCCCCACATACCCAGCTATGCCAGGCAATCCCCTCCTCACCAGAATGATGCCAGCCTGGGCTGTAGCCAGCTGCATGAGTACCCATGCATAGGAGTTGGGTCCCCACATGCCCAGCCGGTCACCCTTGCGGAGGCCGATACTCAAGAGCCCAGAAGCAGCTTTATCCACCTGGCGTAAAGAGAAGGGGAACAGAGGGGTGAGATGCAGGTGAGCAGAAAAGAGCCCTGACTCCGACTTTAACCTTTGGCCCAGGGGCTCACATCAGAACCACTTGGGAATGAGGGACAGGCAGATACGCAGGCCTCAGATCTGGAGGGGGACTTGAGAACATGCATAGTTAACCAGTGTCCCAGAAATGACTGATGCAGGAGGCACCTGGGCCACCTCTGCCTCAGCCCTGCCCTCCTCTCCTGACATTCTTTGGGGGCTCTCAGGCAGCCCCAGTACCCCGCCCCATAGCCAGGTACCACCCTTGCAGCTCCACCAAGCTTGGCACCTGGGGGCCAGCACCTGCCCACTTTGAAGGTTCAAAGTCAGGACCCACCTCCTCCTTGAGTTGGGCAAAGGTCAACCTGATGTTTTCGTGGTGGACAACCAAGGCCTCCTGGTCTGGGATCCTCTGTGCTGTGGCATCCAGGCACCGCCCCACGGTCTTGTTACTAAGGTGCAATCCGATGTGGCCCTGGACGTAGCTGAAGCCTCCGATGGGCAAGGGGACAGTGTGATCCAGCTCTCCAGAACTGTGGGAAGAGGGGCTATGGGCTCAACTGCACCAAGCCAGGCCTCCCAGGAACCAAAGGCTGGCACATCGTGCTAGGAAGCAGGTTGCATACAATGTGTGCAGGAAACTCCAGAAACTGATCTGCCTCATCCCCAGGGACCCATTTAACTTAGGAGCTACTTCGCCCTTGGGAAATCAAAACCTGGAGGCTGACCTCTGTCTCTAATCAGAGAGAAGGTTCTTCTCCCCAGCTTGCTCCTCAGTTTCCACTCAGTGCCAAGGGTCTAGAGCCTTGGTATCCAAACCCTGGAAAGGGACACTAAGGTCAATCATGCTGAGAGGTAGCCTGGGAGAGCTGGGAACGGTCTCATTGTAGACACCGCTTCCTCCTGCTAAAAAGACCCCTGGGTATCTGTCAAAACCCACAGAATAATCTAACACAAGGACTAAACCCTGATGTAAACTTGGACCTTAGTCAACAATAATGTACCATGCGTGCATGTGTGCTAAGTCGCTTCAGTCTAGTCTGACTTTTGCGACCCTATGAACTGTAGCCCACCAGGCTCCTCTGTCCATGAGATTCTCCAGGCAACAGTTCTGGAGTCAGTTGTTGTGCCCTCCCTCCAGGGGATCTTCCCGACCCAGGGATTGAACCTGTGTTTCTTACACTGGTGGGCAGGTTCTTTACCACTAGCGCCACCTGGGAAGCCAATAATGTACCATACTAGTTCACTAATTGTAATGTACCATACTAATGCAGATGTTAATATCAGAGAAACAGTGCCAGGGATGGGGTCGGGGGTGGGCATAACGAACTCTATGTATGATCTACTCAGTTATTCTGTAACTAAAACTGTTATGAATTATTAAAACAATTAATTATTTTTTTTTAAAAAAAAGGTCCCCAGAAGTCTAAGTATGTGGGCTTAGGCCTGCTTATGCCCATTTGCCAGACCTGGGTGACAGGTGCTGGGCTCCCATCTGGGCCCAGAGACGTATATGACAGCTCTCAGACCCTGTTGTCATCCGAGAGGGCATGCTCCAGATCCAGGCTTTCCAGACCACCACAGGGTGGTGTGGGCCCTGGGGACCCTTCCTGATGATTCAGTCCTACAGTTGCTGAGCTGAAAAGGCCAATCCTAACTGTCACTGATTGGCTGCTTCTGGCTTATGGGGGAGAATTTCTGGACAGAATAAAGTATGCAGGGCAGAGGGGAGCAAAACTGGGTTTCCCTATAAATGAGAGAGGAGACCTCACGTCACAGGAGGGTGTGACCCAGTGCAGGCTGATGGGTAGGTTGTCCTGACTTCCATAAAGATGAGTCACACACTGGAGAGCAAGTGAGCACTGGGCTGGAGTTGGAGGCCTGAGGTCTCATCCCAGGTGTGCCACTGGCTGGGTGAGAGGTTGTCACAAACACCTTCAGTGTCCCTTGACATGTGTCCTCAGGACATTTCTAGTTTCACTGATAGGGCAGTTCCTTGTGGTTCTGTCCTCAGGGACTCCCTCAAGTTTCTCCTTCTGTGGCTGGGCAGTTCTGGGAGACTTCAAGCCTTGGAGGGTAAGACCCTGGTTGCCCACACACGCCGCAAATTGACTTCTTGTCTCCTCTCCACACTCCCTCACTCCTACTTCCCAGGATCACAAATCAACCACCTGCACCCAAGTACTTGTTCTCAAGAAAATCCAAGTTAAGATACCTGTGTCTTCTCCTCTCTGGGCCTCAGCCTCCCCACCTATAAAGTCTGAGGACTTGGATCAGTGGTTATCCTCAAAGGGATGCTATCGAGATCACCTCCTGGGCAATCTTCTCAAAGATTGTAGTGAGCCACCTAAGCCAGGTGGTTCCCTCAGGTGTGCTAGGGCAGAAAACAGCCAGAAGTCACAGGCCTCTGAAGCCCTGCCAGCCCCCACATTCTACCACTCAGGTTGACAGACCTAAAGAACTACTGAGGTAGTTCCTCTTAGTCACCATGACACCCCTCAAAAGAGACTGTGTACCCAAATCCTTCCCTCACAGGCATAATGTGGAGGGCACCCATTTTTGCCCACTGGGAAACAGATGTGCTCCTTTCTTGGGTTTGCCAAAGTGATGGGTATAAGAGCAAGCATGTAGAGAAAACCTGCTTAGGAAGAAAGTCAACACAGGGGAAAGTAGAGAGATGGAAAGACAGAGACAGGAAGACCCAGTGACAGACTTAATCTTGAGCTTGTCGAATACCTAGACACAGTCGCATGTTGAGTCTACCTACCTCTGGACTTTTCACTGTCACCACCAGTCAATAAAGTCCCTCTTTGAATTTAAACTAGTTTGGTGAGGGGAGAGGGGAGCTGAATTCCATTTGCAACAACACGGATGAATCCAAAGGGCATTATGCTTAAGGGAAATAAGCCGGAAGCAGAAAGTCTAATGTTGCATGATCTCACTAATATATGTAATCCAAAATATGAACAAACATTTAAGCCAGTCTGAGTTGGGTTTCTGTTGCTTACAACTGGTGAATCGTAACTAAATACATATTTTGCATTCAGTGGTTTACCACTGCCCTTGAAGCCTTGGTAAGCCACCTCCCAACAGCCCAGCATCTGGATTAGAAGGCAGAAAAACACAGATTTCAGCCAGTTTAATGGTCTCATTTTCAACAAAGCATTAAAAGTGGGGAGTGGGGAGATCTGTTTCACAACACGGACCCTCTTATTCTCAAAATGTCCCAGAGTCCTGTTTGGTGTGGAATATGATTTTCTACACACTCACCATGGTTTTCAGTGGCCTCTTGGAATGTCTAGCTGACAAATCAATAGGTTGATTTATGTGCCCCTCCCTGGTGGCTCAGACAGTAAAGAATCTGCCTGCAATGTGGGAGACCTGGGTTCGATCCCTGGGTTGGGAAGATCCCCTGGAGGAGGGCATGGCAACCCACTCCAGTATTCTTGCCTGGAGAATCCCCCAGAGGAGCCTGGTGGGCTACAGTCCATGGGTTTGCAAAGAGTCAGACACAACTGAAGGACTAAGAACAGCACCCCCAAATGTAGTTCAAAAGTGTATTACCTCCTTTATCTTCACAGTGGCTCTGATAGGCGGAATGACAGAGACCCCCCAGTAGCCCCTTCTCCCTTAATAATACGCCCTCAGATGTTTACCTGGCCATGGCCATGTGGAATAGACACCACATTTCCAAGCTTCCCCAGTAGGTGGTCCAGTTGAAGAATAAAGTCTGGCCAATGGGATTTAAGCAGAGGTTGTGTGTATGTGTGTGCACAGCTTCTGAGAAGAGCCCTTAAAGGGAAGCACATATTCTCTTTTTCTTTCCTGCTGGCTGGAATCCTGCCTGTGATAGTTCTCTTGAAGCCCATGGTGACTTGGCATCACAGAACAACAAGACAGACGGACATGGAGCCTGACAGCAGGCTGAACCACACCAGCCACACCCTGGCCATCTCCCAGAAAAACTCCCGTCTACTAGAACCATGGTGAGAGGGGGTTTCTCTGATACACACTAAGCTAATTCTAAAAAATACAGGTGGGAGTTATGACCTCTCATTGTACAGGTAAGGAAACTGAAGTGCAAAGAGGCCAAGTGGGCTGCCCTAGCTGGTAAACAGCTGAACCTGAAGTGGAGAATGGAGAATCCAGTACCACTACCCCAGCATGATAGCCTTTCCTGCCCAGTTTGGGGATAAAGGATGGGATGGGTAATTCTCTTCTCTGGGCTCTGGATTTAGTCCTTATCTGATCACCAGAGATTGTCTAATCTCAATTTTATTTTTCCACAATTGTTTACTAATTGAAACCAAGAAACTGGGACTGGGATAGGACAAGGTTGAAGTGAAACCAGGTGGCTCCTTCAAAAGACTGAAGAGTTTGAGAAACTCATCAATGCATTGCTCATAAATTTAAGAACCACCCATCATTTCAAAAGCCCAAGCGCAAACACCATTGATTATACTTCTCTCCTTCCTCAAACACACCCAAAACACCTTAAGCAAGAAAGGCGGCCACTTCTTTTTCTATTCTTAAACAAAGTGGCAGATACCTCACTTAAACCTGAAAAAGAAAAGAGATTTGGTTTTAGGAAAAGTTGTCTGTCTGTGGAAAGTTTAAGGAGCTGGAGCAGGACTCCAGGAGTCCCAGCTGCTCCCAACTCAGACAACTAGAGTAAGTCTTTAGCTACTTGGATTGGGTGTTATAAAATGCCAGGCGGGAATAAGTCAGCTAGGTGGGAGCTGGGAGGGGACTGGAGACAAAGCACAGCCCCACCTAAAGGTGTGCACAGAGAATGGGCATGTGGGAATTCAGGCCTAGATCTGCTGCCAGATCGTATCTAATAAGACAAGTTAGGAAACAAGGATTATTTTGAAAAATAATTCTTTTGACTTTTCATCCTTGGCAACTAATGGGTCCACTGTTTTGTCTTCAGTGCCTCACAGGGCCTGGAATGTAAGAAGTGTTCAAATGAATAACCAAATGCATGAATTATAAATCAGGCACATAACCCAATTAAAAAATAAGCAAAGGACTTGAATAGACATTTTTTCAAAGAAGATATATGAATGGCCAATAAGCAGATGAAATGTAAACTGAAACCACAATTAAATATCACTTTGTACCCACTAGGAAGGTATAAACAAAAAACCAGCATAACAAATTTGGGGAGCACGTGGAGAAACTGGAACTCTTTTGCATTGCTGATGGGAATGTACAGTGGTGCAGCTGCTGTGGAAAACTGCTTGGTGGTTCTCCAAAGAGTTAAACATAGAGTTACCATTTGACCTGGCAATTGTACTCTTAGGCATATACCCAAAAGAAGTGAAAACAAGTGTTCAAAGATTTGTACACAAATGTTCAGAGCAGTACTATCCACAATAGTAAAAAAGTGAAAACAACCTAAATATCCAGCAATGCATAAATGGATAAACAAAATGGGGAATATCTCTACAATGGGATATTATTTGACCATAAGAAGGAATGAAGTACTGATACATGCTACAACATGGATGAACCTTGAAAATACTGTAGTAAGTGAAAGAAGCCAGACACAGAAAATCACATATTATATAATTTCATTTATGTCGTATTGAGGTTAGGCAAATCTGTAGAGACAAAAAGTAAAGTAAGTGGTTGCTTAGGGCGGAGGGGATGGGAGGATAGAGAGGTGATAGCTAAGGGAATGACTCACACATATCTATAAACACAATAAAAATGATTGAATTGTACACTTTTAAAAATAATGTACAAAATTGTATTACTAGGTATACAGCCAAAAGATATCATACATGTGCCCACCAAAAGACTGGATATTTGCATTTGTATCTCCCATATGGAAAATACCTAAATATTCAACAGTAGAATAGATAAATAAATGGTGATGATTATTTGCAATATTATATAGCAATGACAGCAAATGAACTATGACTACACCCAACAATATGAATGAAACTCATTAAAAAATGTTAAATGAAAGAAGCCAGACAGGAAAAAGGTATATACTGTCTGATTCTATTTATACATACAGAACAGGCAGAACTATTTTCTATGCTGTTAGAAATCAAGAGAGTGGCTAGCTAGATTCTGGTTCTATGGGTGTGTTCAATTTATCAAAAATTTATCAAACAAGTACATAAAATATGTGTACTTTCCTGAATCTATGTTATATTTCAACACTAAGTTAATCAGATGGCTCAGTGGTAAAGAACCTGCCTGCCAATGTAGAAGATGCAGGAGATGTAGTTTCGATCCCTGGGTTGGGAAGATCCCCTGGAGAAGAAAATGGCAGTCCATTCTAGGATTCTTGCCTGGGAACTTCCAAGGACAGAGGAGCCTGGTGGGCTACAGTCCATGGGGTTGCAAAGAGCCGAGCACAATTGAGTGAGCACGATGGTGCACAATAAAGTTAAAAGGAAGAGCTTTCTAGGGCTTAAACCAGTGTTGACAGAAACACAACTCATAAACTAAATTTAGCAACTGACTATGGTATTTACTATCCTGTCAGAAAAATAAAAGCAGCCTGTATTGCTTCTGTGCAAAATACATGCATACATTAATGAATAATACGGGCCAAGTCAAGCAAACACATCTGTTTGTGATTTCCATCTTAGAAACTGCTCAAGAAAATAAATAAGCTCAGTTTTGAATGTAGCAGAGTTTCCCTTTCTGAGAGTTCCAGCAGATGAGAAAGCAGTTCTGTGGCCTCTGTGCAGTTCCTGTTACCCTGTGACTGCTGGCCCAGCCAACTGGTTTCCTACATGGATGCATGTTCCCTACATTCAGCAGAACAGAGCATATCAGGACACACTGCTTACTATTTAGAATGTGGCTTACTGGAGGCAAAGCTTTGGCCTTGCTCCAGTGGGAATATAGGATCCATCAAATAACTTCCAGGAATGTCTGTAGAGATGTTTAATGACAAGTGGGGAGTGTAATGATTCTGATTTATGAAAAAGATGGGCATGCTCAGTGAAGAAGGGCAGAGATGGGTAAATTTCCTGAAGGGCAGTGAACTTAAGGAAGTGAGAAAACAGTGAGCATGTCCCCTGTAATGCTGTCAGGCAAATCATCCCAAGTGTGCATATCCCTCTCTTACAAATGGAGAAACAGAAGTTAAGCAGCTTGTCCAAGATGCCACCATAAAAGGTGGTAAAAAAGCCTCATCATTCAATCACAAACAGCTTTCCACGAAAAAGACAAGTGACACTGACACAGGAAACACAAAAATAGCCCAATCTGCCACAAATGCACAGAAGACAAGTGCCCAGTAAGCAAGATGTCCATGTCACAAATCAAAGCAAAACAACCATGAGAGATCAGCAAAGATGGAAAATATCAATAGTATGATGTCTGTGATTTATTTTCAAATGGTGACCAAAAATATGTGTGTGTGTTTATAAAAAGGTATCTATAAAAAGGATAATTTTTTATTAATGAGGCAAGAGGTTCATTTCCTTAAGTTTCCCTATCTGGGTGGGTGGCAACCCTGGGCCTCTTTCTGTATGTACTGTTCTTTACACTGCAACCCATCCACAGCCTCCTTTGAGGTTGCACAGGGCCTGGGGCAGCAAACCTGAAGCTAATGGTGTCACAGGCCCATGGAGAACCACCCCCACTTACTTCCCACCTCCCAGTACTCAAGCACACTGGCTCTTTTCCATGACTTACTTGTGCTATCTGATTCATCTTTGCTGCCTCTGAACCCATCTTTCCAGCTCACTTCTAGTACCAAGCACAATGGCTTTGCACACTAACTGCACAGTCCCTTGGTTATAGTCACCTATGCACTGCTGTTGGCCCTCCCCAGTGTAGCCTAGCCTTCCAGCAGGACCTGGACAGAAAACATGGGCTGCCTAGCTCAGGGAACTTCTGAGAGCAACTGTAGCACTCTGTGACATTCCAAGGCAGGTGACCAAAGTCAGGGCTAGAGGCTCTGTAAGCCCCAAGGATCATAGGTCCTGACAGGGTCAGGCAGAGACCATAGGCAGAGCTGGACCCTGAAGGAGCCCTGGGAGGCAGGGATGACCACGCCACCTGAGTACATAGTTATGAGGATATACTTGGAAGAGAAGCAGTTTGTTTTGCCTCTTATTACATATTACCTGCTTGGCAGAGGTTTTTGGGATCTGGGTCAGGATCTTGCAGGTGAACCCTGTCCCTGTCAGAAGCTGGAATTACCCCAGGTCTTGGGCAAGTCCTCTTAATCCTTTCAGAAGCCACCAGGGAGGCATGGTGACTAGATGTGAGGTGCCCACGGACACAGGAACAGCCCCCACGCTGAGGCCGACCACTGTTGCCCTGGGCAAGGTGCCACGCCAGCCACCAGCAAGAAAGCTTTAGAAACAAAATCAAAGCAACAGTCTGCTTCTGTTTTAATACTGGCTTCTGCTCCTCCCCTCACAGGCATTTGATGCCAGTCTGGTCCCTGTGCTCTAGGCAAAAGATAAATTATCAACAAAGCTAAAAGACAGCAACTGCCTGGGTTTACAAATTTCATTTTATATATAAGAGACAAAAGATCCACATTTAGCCTGTATCAAAGGGGAAAAAAATCCCACAAATCAATAGGGACAAGTAATCTAACACAATAAATGGGCAAAGAATATGAATATTCACAGAATACATTTCAAAAGACACCCAATCTCACTGGTAATCAGAGAAATGTAAATCAACCCACAGTAAGAACACCTTAGCTCCCCCACCAGAGTGGCAAACTCGTTCTCGTTCAGGAATACTAAGTATTTGCGAGGCTGTGGGGAAACAGCAGCTCTCAGTTGCTACTGGTGGTCACAGCAGAACAGCCTATCCAGAGTAATTTCTAGAAAAGCTGAAAATGCCAACCCTCTAACGTGGGAATTGAACTGCTGGAGATGTTGTCATATAATGGATTTGTAAACATCAGGTAAAAATAATTATCTATACCTATAGGTATAGGTGTAAACAGATCTCAAAACATACTTTTGGGTGAAAAAAGAAGCATATGATGATGTAATTTTTGCTAAAATTATAAAAGCATAAGTATTGTTTATGGATAAAAAAACAAAGAGCACTTATTGCTTGCTTGACCTGATTCTAAGTGCTTTACAAATGATATGCTATTCTGTTTATGGATTCAGAGATATGTTAAAGCAAAAAACATGCTCTGACATGATGTACGTTAAATTTATGACAGTAGTTCTCTGGTGAGGGGTGAGTAGGAGGAGGCTTACAAAACGGACATCAACTTGATCCATAATATTTATTTTATTTATAGTTTCGTGTAACAAGTATGGCTATATTTTAATTTGGAGTGGTAGGTACACAGGTGCTTGTTATTTGATCATATGATTGTGTTAAAATTTCTTTTTCCATGTGAAATTTTTAAGAAGAAAAATATAAGAAGATTGATAATCTTCTAAGAAGGGTACTTCAACGTTCAAAAGATGGAACAACTTGCCCGCAGGGAAGAATGATCCACTGAACCTGTTGTGTGAAGGGCCAGGACAAGATAAACTTTAACGCAATCAGGAAGGGCCCCAAGCTGCCCGTGACATTCATGTGGTATCCTCCTGGGCAAGCCTCAGTCCTCAGTCAATATACTCAGCCTTGTGTGAGACACAGTTCCAACTAAATGTGCCAGTACATCTTCTAGCTCATGGCAAATGAGAGGCAGGATCTCCTCTTCCATCTCCCTTGCTCATCACCCCAAGATTCATTATTCAACCCAGCAGCCCCTGGACTGACCCACACACGGTGGGGCTGCATTCTCACAGGTATAGAGGGGCTCCTTGCGCTATCTGCAGAAAGACACTAGGCTGGTGGTTGATCTGGGAGTAGAGATGGCAGATGCTTTTGAAGGAGGGGACAATTTTTAACCTGTAATATCTATTTTACCTTGAAAGAAAGTTAAAATTTTTATGTACCCATGAAGATGAGTGCCACATTTATACCAGCTACAACATGCAACCTAGTGTTTAAGAAAATGAAGATGCTGTTGTGACAGGCAAAAATCCAAAGAGCACTAGTGAATGGTCATTTTCTTAATTGATGGCCATTTTACTGTACAGTGGCCACCAAGAGCACAAGAATGACTATAATGTTAAAAGGTCCTCAGCAAAAAATAGGAATTTCAACCTGTCTCTTAAGGGAAAAAACGCCCTTCAAAATAGATCACAGACTTACATGTAAAACATTAAAACTGAAACACATTTAGAGGGACTTCCCAGGTGGTCCAGTGGTTAAGAAAGAATCTGCCTTCCAATGCAGGGGATGTGGATTTGAGCCCTAGTCGGGGAACTAAGCCCATGCACTGCAACTGTTGAGCCAGTCTTTCACAACCAGAGAGAAGTCTGTGTGCCGCAACGAAGACCCAACAGGCAGATTCCCCTGCTAGTACAGTGGATAGGAATCCGCCCCAATGCATGGGACACCAGTTCAATCCCTGGCTGAGGAAGATCCCACAAGCCACAGAGCTACTAAGCCTGTGCACCACAACTACTGAAGCCTGCGTGCTCTAGGACC
This sequence comes from Giraffa tippelskirchi, assembly GCF_054371585.1. Taxonomy (NCBI): domain Eukaryota; kingdom Metazoa; phylum Chordata; class Mammalia; order Artiodactyla; family Giraffidae; genus Giraffa; species Giraffa tippelskirchi. Next base: position 26,249,408 of record NC_137277.1, on the reverse strand, counting down.
CTTGAGCCACAACTACTGAGCTGCACACCGCAACTACTGAGCCCACATGTTGCAAATACTGAAGCTTGTGCGCCTAGAGCATGTGCTCTGCAACAAGAGAAACCACCACAATGAGAAGACTACGCACCACAACCAACAGTAGCTCCCGCTTGCCGCAACTAGAGAAAACGCACAGGCAGCAACAAAGCCCCAGTACAGCCAAAAATAAGTAAACAAATTAATAAAATATTTTTTAAAATCTAGAGAAAAACATGGGAGAAAAGCTTCAGGATCTAGGGCTAGGCATAAATTTTTAAACTTGACACTATATGCACAATCCATAAACTTAATAAACTAATTTCAGCAAAATTAAAAATTTCCGCTCTGTGAAAGATCCTGTTAAAGAGGACAACAGGATGAGCTACAGAGTGGGAGAAAATATTTGCAAGCCACATATCTACAAAGGACTAGTATCCAGAATGCATAAAGAACTCTGAAAATTCAATAGTAAAAAAACCAAACAATTCAACTAGAAAATGGACAAAAGACATAAAGAGATATGTCACCAAAAAGGATATACAGGTGGCAAATAAGCACATGAAAAGTTATTCAATATCATTAGCCATTAGGAAACGCATATTAAAAACACAGTAAGATATCACTATACACCTACCGGAATGACAAAAATTAAAAACAGTGACAATACCAAATACTGATGAGGATGCTGATCACTCATATATTGTTGGTGAGAATGTAAAATGGTACAGTCATCCTCGAAAACAGACAATTTCTGTACAACTAAACACACAACCGGAGAAGGCAATGGCACCCCACTCCAGTACTCTTGCTTGGAAAATCCCATGGACGGAGGAGCCTGGTAGGCTACAGTCCATGGGGTCACTAAGAGTCGGACACGACTGAGCGACTTCACTTTCACTTTCCCTTTCATGCACTGGAGAAGGAAATGGCAACCCACTCCAGTATTCTTGCCTGGAGAATCCCAGGGATGGCGGAGCCTGGTGGGCTGCCGTCTATGGGGTCACACAGGGTCGGATACGACTGAAGCGACTTAGCAGCAGCAGCAGCAAACACACAACTACCATACAAGCCAGCAATTGCACTGCTGACAATTATCCCAAAGAAATACATCTAGTTGGCTCCCTGTATCCACAGGTTCCATATGCAGTCGTAGAACAGTAGATAGGGAGAGCTGACTGCACCATTGCCATGTTGTATAAAGGACTCAACCACCACAGATTTGGGGATTTGCGGGGGTCCTGGAACCAATCTCCTGAGGATATTGAGGAGAACTATAAACAATTATGTTCCCGGAGAAACGAAGACTTATTTACAATCACACAAAAACCTTTACATGAATACATATAGCAGCCTTATTTGAAAAAACTGGAAACACCCCAAATGTCCATCAATGGGTGAATGGTTAAACCAACTGTGAATCCATATCAAAGAATACTATTTAACAATTATAAAAGGAACTGTTGATACACAAAACAACCTGAATGAATCTCCAGAAATTATGCTGAGTGAAAAAACCAGTCTCAAAAGACTGTATACTGTATGACTCCATTACATAACCTCTTGAAATGACAAAATCCAATTAATGGAGAACAGAAAACAGACTGTGAGAGGTCCTAAGGAGGGGTGGAAGTGGGAAAGAAGTAGGTGTGGCTATAACAGAGAAACCTGGAGGATCTTTGTGGTTGGTGGTGACACTGTATCAGTGTGAATATCCTGGCTGTGATACTGTACTACAGTTTTGCAAGATGTTATCATTGGGGGAACTGAGAAGGCAATGGCAACCCACTCCAGTGTTCTTTCCTGGAGAATCCCAGGGATGGAGGAGCCTGGTGGGCTGCCGTCTATGGGATCGCACAGAGTCAGACACGACTGAAGCGAATTAGCCCAGCAGCATCACTGGGGGAAACTATATGAGATCTGTTTGTGTTATTTCTTACCACTGCATGTGAATGTACAATTATCTCAAAATAAAATGTTTAATTAGAAAAACAGTTCTTAGATGATAAAATATTGAGGACCACAAAGTGTAACTGGGCTGCCCAGTTCAGTGGGCCTAGAAATCACACTGTCTCCACCACTCTCTGCTGGGACAGTCCCTGGACGCATTTGTTACATCTATTCTGAGGACCCCACTTCTCAGCCTACCTTTCTGTTGCTACACCCAAGAGGTGAAATATTGGGCACAGGAGATCATGTCCTTTTCCCCGTGGTTACGAAGGAAAGCTAAACTGTTTAATGTATAATACACACTTTCATGAATTTTTTTTGTCAAGATCAATAGGTCACTTTTCCCCAAAGCAACCCTTGGTTTTTGAGCAATAGAAACTAGACACAAGAGTATACATTCTAAGATTCAAGAATAGACAAAACTAATCCACAGAGATTAGAAATCAGAATAGTGATAATCTCAGGTTGGGGGAGGGAACTGACTGGAAAGAGGCACTAGAGAAGTTTCTAGAGCTGTGCTGTCTCTATGGCAGCCCAGTCACATGGGGCTCTGGAACACTTGAAGCATGACTAGTCTGACTTGAAGCATTCTGTAAGTGTTAAATACACACAAGACTCAGAAGACTTCATGAAATAAAGAAGATTAAATACCTCCTTAGCAAATTTTACATGATGGATTACATGCTGAAATGATACTTTGGCTATACTAAGTTAAAGAAAATATATATTAAAGTTATTGCCTATTTCTTATTACTTTTTAAAATATGCCTACTGAAAAACATAACATTCTATATGTGGCTCACATTATATTTCTACTGAATAGCAGTGTTTTACAGTTATGGACAAGTTTTATATCTTGGGGTGTTGAGTAATGGGTGTATACATTCGTTAATATTCATCAAACTGCACACTTATGATTTGTACATTTTACAGTTGCATTATACCATAAAGTCCCATGATCTTTCCACCACCCATCATAACCTTCCTGATGGAGTCCACAGCTTACAAAGAATATAGACTACAAAGAACCCCCGAGTGGTAAGAGCTACAATAAAGATTTTGAGCAGGGCACTCTATATTAGTGGAAGCTTTCATTTTTAACTCGAATAAAACTGATAGTGTATGTGTGTTTGTGTGTATGTAGAGAAAGTAAACATGAAATTATTATTTGAGTCCAGTGAACTCAAGAAGACAGAGGGCATTTTCGAAAGCCTGAAATACTCGGGGACAGGAGGCATCTATGCTGCAGATTTTCCACCGGGCCACTGTTCTGAGCTACTGGGGAAAGCACACAGAAGTCAAGGGTGAAGGCTGATCCAGAACACTTGCCGTTGGTGGCATCACTAAGGTACATACACGGTTTGAAAAAGAAAGTAAAAGTGTTGATCACTCAGTCATGCTCAACTCTTTGTGATCCCATGGACTGTAATCCACTAGTATTCTCTGTCCATGGAACTCTCCAGGCAAAAATACTGGAGTGGGTATCCATTTCCTTCTCCAGGGTATCTTTCCAACCCAGGGATCAAACCAACGTCTCCTGCATTGCAGGCAGATTCTTCACCATCTGAGCCACCAGGAAAACCCCACATACAAGGTTTAGATCTTTGCTTTCTAGGGTCAAAACCCTCAATGTTTTCTGTTCACTCACAGAGGACTAGAGAAAACCAGAAAGTCCAGAGGTTAGGATGAGTTCATAAGGGTTCAAGCACAATTAAGATTTCATATAAGTATGAAGGCTTTGAACTTCGACCACAGCCCTCTTGGATTCAGGGATCCAAGGCTCAAAGCCCAGCCTCCCTGGAAATCACAAAATGTCCACAGAAATATTGTAGAGTGCTTCTTGTCCAAGTGGTCTATTTTACAAAAAAATCATGGTCCAGAGAGGTTGAGGGACTTGCCTAAAGCCATACTGAACTAGAAGTGGTAAGGCTGGGTTTGCTTTCCTGTCACCTGACTCCTAAGCTGAAAAACACATACATGTCAATGAGATTAATAGAACATGATTTCTAAACTAGAAAAACAGCTTGTTTATTTCTACAGGGAGAGGCACTTGGCAGAGTTAGTGGTACCCATCATTTGTCAGGACAGTCCTCTAGCAAGGCCCCTCCAAGAGATGAAACTATATTCTGTACTTTGGTTTGTTCAGCATATAATCGGGGGTGGGGGAAAGCAGCCCTTTATACTAACACTCAGCATAAGCATGGATAGGTCTGCCAACGCAGAGCAGCCACAGCTTGGTTCAAGCAGTTGCCTCTGGTAGAACTGTCTTCCTCCTACCCTCCAGGCAAGGCTCTAACCTGTGGGCCTTGGGGTCATTGCAGGAATATGCAAAGCCACTGTTTCATAAGTATTATCTGTATCATAGTCTCATCAATGCAGTGGGTTGAATATCTTACTGCCAGGCTGCGGGTTATGAATGTTCTTATGTAACCTCATTTAATTCTCACAACAAGTACAAAACAAAACTTACACAAAAGTCTTAAGTTCAACTTGGTCCCAAAGCTAGAAAGTGATTCTTTTGAACTCAGATCTGTCTGGTTCCAAAGTCTGTAGATTGAATAAATAAATAATGTGGGGGATGTTGGGAGGGCTTCACACCCAGGGTGTAAAGAGTTCAAGCACAGGCAAGGGTTTATACACGTATATAGGCTTCAACCTTCAAACCACCGCCCTGTTAATGGAGGGATAAAATGGCACCCCACTCCAGTACTCTTTTGCCTGGAAAATCCCATGGATGGAGGAGCCTGGAAGGCTTCAGTCCATGGGGTCGCTAAGAGTCGGACACGACTGAGCTACTTCACTTTCGCTTTTCCCTTTCATGCACTGGAGAAGGAAATGGCAACCCACTCCAGTATTCTTGCCTGGAGAATCCCAGGGATGGCAGAGCCTGGTGGGCTGCCGTCTATGGGGTCGCACAGAGTCGGACACGACTGAAGCGACTTAGCAGCAGCAGCAGCAGCAGCAAGACTCAAATTCCAACTTCTTTAGGAAGTCTAACCTAATCCCATTTCCACCTATCAGATTCTTCCCTGCTTTGATTGAGCACCTTTACTGCCTTGAATCAGTGGGTCTGTGATCCTTATCTGCAGATCCCTTTTAGGCAAAGGAGTCTCTGGAAACAAGTTTACTCATCCTTGTATCCCCTACTGCACCTCCACAGTAGATTGCATACCGATTGCATGCAAGGCAGGAGAGGTAACTAAAACCATTGTGTACCATTCACTGATTACAATGTCCAATGTCCAAGTTTATAGTTTATTTTCTATTATTACATTTAGACTGGAGTAATGAGTAAGGATATCATTACCAAATACTTTGTTAATAATTTTCGGTAGATTATGAGAAGAGCATATTTTTGTATATTGATTTCTACCCAAAATAATTCCTAGCTTAATAGAACCCTCTGATACAGGGACATCATTTTATAGCTTCCACTACCAGTCCCACCTGATTATAGTCACCCCCTCTGGAGGGTGTTCCGTGAAGTCCACTCACACCCTTGCCCCAATCACCCGCACTGAGTCACTGGAGGCACCCTGCCACCCCAGCCGAGGGTCACACCCAATTCTGAGAGGCTTGAGCCATGGTTCTCTCTGTCTTCACCACCTCTGAGTGCTTCCAACACCCCAGATGCAGTTGCCTCTCAGGCAGCCCCAGGCTAGCTTTAGAGGTCTGAAGGAAACCTGCTTATCATAGGTTCACCAGGAATCAGCATTGGATTCTGCCCTCCAAGGGTGCCTGAAGCTCCAAATTAGATCATCTGCCTTCCCTGGGGAAGCAGGTGTGTGGACAAGGGGAAGGAGTTGGTAGTTCAGGAGGTTTGGAGAGCAATGGACAGTTTCTTCTTTCCTTCTGGAAAAAAGACTCTAGACAGCCCTGACTTGGGTGGATAGGGGACTTTCCAGCAGATCCAAGGGCTAGACTTGGGCCTGGCAGAGGCTGACATCTTGGTAACTGGCCATGAGAGAGAACCAGATGCAAGCAAGAGGACACTTTCTTGAGGGACTCCTCTCCTACCTTCAAATCCCTTGAAATTTCTACACAGACCCCATCTGGTGGTTCTCAGGGACCAACCCTGCCCTAAAACAAAGACTGAGAAGAGCAAGCCTTTGTCAGTCCAGCAAGCAGTAGCATTAGTGACAAACTCCACATAGGCTCCGAGGTTAGGTAACATACTTAAGGTCATGTAGCAAGTAGGTAGAGGAGCCAGGGCTATAACCCAAAGCAGTCTAGCTTCAAAGTTCTTGCTTTTTCCTAACAGGTGAAACTGGGGATCTGATAAGTAACAGGCATGGGGTGTTGGTCAGCAAGAAAGCAGGCTAGGGTTTCCCTGGTTGTCCAGTGGTTAAGAATCCATCTTGAAATGCTGGGGACACCGGTTTGATCCCTGGTCCGGGAAGATTCCACATGCTATGGAGCAACTAAGCCTGTGCGCCACATCTACTGAGCCTGTGTTCTAGACTCTGTGAACCACAACTACTGAGCCCATGTGTTGCAACTACTGGAGCCTGTGAGCCTACAGCCCGTGCTCTGGCCAATAAAAGAAGCCACCACAATGGGAAGCCCACCACACTGCAACTAGAGAGTAGCCCCCACTTGCTGCAACTGGAGAAAGCCCGTGTGCAGCAATGAAGACCCAGTACAGCCAAAAAATAAATAAACAAATCCTAGAACGAAAGAAAGCAGATTGTATGTGACCAGATCAGAAACAGTAAAGTACAGAAGTCTGGGAGCTTTTCACACCATGGCACCTAGAACACTGAGTAGTAATCATGCTGACTTCTCTTCTCCCTCATTAGATTACAAGTTCCTGGAAGACTGGGTTCTCTGGCTTTTATAACAATAGCATCCACCTTGTGCTTGGCATGGTGTATGCTCTCAGGAATATCTGTTGAATGCTTGAGACTCTTGAGGGTTTCTTAAGGGCAAAGTAGGAACAAAATTAGGTTAAACAACCACAGTCAGTAGGTAAGGCCTTAAACACAAGGGAGTGGCAGGCATGGAAGGGAATTAGGCCAAATGCTTAGGAAATCTTTCTCTGGATACATGGATCTCCTTCTGACAGAGTCAGAATTTCTCTGAGGCCTGGTGCCCCTACTCCGCGATTGTAAGCCTGTAGCAGGCAAGAGATCTGCTTTGTTTACACATGAAGTCAAAGGTCAAGAAGGATGCCATGTGGCCAAAGGTGGCCAGACCTAGCATCGTGAAACATGTTCGCTTTGGAGAGTAAATAAGGAAAGCCCTCACAGTCTAAGGAGCACCCTGAAGTCCAGAGGTGAGGCTTGGAGACTACAGGCTAGCCATGGCAGAGCTTGCCTAGGGAGGCACCGGGAGGTAGTGAGTGACCAAGCTAGACGAGAATTGTTTTCTTCATCAGAATCCCATCTGTTGATGCGCCTTGAGCCACTGGGTTTCCCCAGAAAATTAGGCCTGGTGATCCGAAAGCACGGCATATGCTTTCCATCTTCAGAAACCAGCACGCTCAAAACATTGTGATCTTGGAACTCTAGCCCAAGAAGAGTCTGCTGTCTCCCTCCAACTTCCCTCCTCCTTCTTTTGTTTTTTTAAACAAGCAGTTCTCTCAGACAAGAAACCTCTTCCGGCTTCTTGTCCCTTTTCCATGCCCAGGCCTACACTCCACCTGATGTTCAAAGCTGTATCCTGACCCCGGACCTAGTATGTGGCCTAGCTGGGTGGCAGGGCAGACTCAGTGGTGCCCAGGCTTCCCTCTGCTGGGTGCTGAAGGTAAAAGCCACCACTGATCACATCAGCGGGAGCCCAGTTCTGCTTAATCAACACAATTTCACAACTGCAGACTTACAAAGAGGTAGCATTAACTTACTTTGCTGCTGCAGAGCACATCCTCCACCTGCCAGCCCCCATCCCACCCTCTGCATTGAGGACAGAAGGAAACAGACCCAGTAGGTAGTAAGGAGCCAAGCAGTGTTAGCAGCTGGTGAGAAGAGCAGACTGCAGAGCTTAGTGGCCTGGGGTAGACAACATGGGGTGGGAGGTCCCCAAGTTTATCAGTGAAAGGGGTCTAGCTCAGAGGCAGTGTCCTGGAGACAGAGCACAGGCCTTGCCCTTGCCCCTCCCCCTCAGGACAGGCTGCTAGAGGCCCCACTTCTGGTCATCAGTGTGCCCACCAACGGAAGAGCCTAAAGCCCCGGACCAGAGCTCAGAGTCAGTGCAGGGTCCCTGACAGCCACCAGCTGCAGCCACCAGTCTGGGCCAGGCCAGCATTTCCTGTTGCCTGAGTGCCAGGTGCAGGGAAGGGGGCGGGGGTTACCTACCCCTTCGCGTGCGCCACCCGGAGGTGGGGCAGCCGAGGACCTCCCAGCCTGAGCGCGATCGGCCCCCAGAGAGGCTCTGAAGGATCCTCAAGACCCCCTCCCAGGGGACTGACCCGTCCCTCTCCTCCGGGGCCGCGTACCTGAGAGGACGGACGCCCCACAACCTCGCTTCCTGCCAAACCCGGGAGAGGCCGACCCGGGCCCCCAGCACCCTCGGGCTCCGGGCGCACAGCCTCGCGACGCGCAGCATCCCGACGTAGACAGCCATAGCTCGCGACGCCCGCGTCCCGGCCAGAGAAAACTTTTAAAGTGCGTTAAGGCGGGGCGAGCGCGGAGCGGGCGGGGAGGCGGGAGGGTCGCCTCTGCCTATGAGTTTCAGAGGACTCGGTGCCGGCCGGGCGGGGCGGGGCGAGGCGAGGCCGAGAGAGGCTTGGAGGAAGAGCCTGCTCGCGGGCCACTTTCCCCTGGACCCGCAGCCCTCCCCCTCTGCCCCCCACCCTCGAAGAATTGCCCTGGTTTCCCTCGGGATCGGGCGTCCACGGCCGCTGCCCAAAGCAGGTCTCCCTTCCCAACCACCAGGGGCCTGGGTTTGGAGGCACAAGACTTTGTTGATTTCGTAGAGGGGCAGCCAGCTGCGCGGCGAGGTCAGCCCCGGCCACCGCCCCCCGCCTCGACCCGGCCAACCCCGCTCTCCAATCCCCGAGCCCTGTTGGCGCGGGGGGTCACGTGTGGGCCGCCCCCCCTCGCCCGCCCCGGGTTGCAGGCCTGAAGCCAGGGGAGCCCGCGTTCCCAGCGATGCCAGCTGGAGGAGAGGGCCCGCAGGGGAGGAGAGGCAGCTGGGACAAAGGGTGCAGAGCCCCCGGCGGGCCCAAGTACTGGCTGAGGATAGATGTCAGCTTCAGAAGGGGCTCCAGTTGGTACCCCCACATCTCAACCGTCGGTCTCCCATCTCTACTCCCGGTGGCCTCAGGCATTGGAACCTGTTCCCCATGCTGGCCCCAGGTGCAGTTCCCCATGCTGTTCCAAAGTGTGAATGTAAAGTAAACCTCTCTCTCCAGGCCCCCCTTGTGGCCCTGGAGACCCAGATGCAGGTGCAGAATGCCCAGAAGATGAGTGCCCATCTCTGGACCTGGCTAGGCAAAGAGGCACTGGACACCAAAGTGGCACATGTGCCAGGTACACAGTGTCTCCGTGTAGCCATGACCCTTCCTCCAGAGGAAGAGGGAACACTGGGGGAAAGGCCCTGGCAAGGTGACCTCCCTTCTCCTGACCCAGAGGTAAGGATATACACTGGGCCAGGAAGAACTGGTGGCTGAGGGTGGGACTTGGCCTAAGAAGACCTTTATTTTTATTTGGGAACTTTGGCTCAATTGGGGTTGTGAGAAGGAGACTACAATGCTCCTCTTCATGATCCTGAGAGTGACTTCAGAACCCCCTGAAACCCTGGCTCCTGGAGAGGGTCCCCACATTTCAGTGATATGGGGATGGGGCAGGAAGAAAGACAGAGGGGCACAGATTATAAGGAGCTGGACTTGCAAGGACATGTCTTCCTAACAGACGAACTCACAGACTTTGCTGGCTCAGCCCAAGGCATGTGGGGCCCTAGGGAGTATCCCAGGTCTGGGTACTAAGCCCTACTTGGCAGGCTGGGCTACTAGCTTGCTGGATGATCCTGGGTAAGTCATTTCTCCTCTCCGGGCCTGTGAAGTGGAGAGTAGACACTGACCTTGCAGGCCCTTGAAATTTCCTTGCTAGTCTGAGAGTCCTGGGGGGAAGGGTGGGATGAGTTCCTCCCTGAACTTTGCTCCAGCCTCAGCTTTACATACACTGGGCTTTCCTGACTTCCCAGACAGATGTCGTGGAATCACAGCCACCAGTTTCAAGATGTACCACCCGCCCCCATGCCAAACTCTTCAAGGACGTTATGTCTGCCCTCACAATCAACCTACAGAGAACAGGAATGCCTTGGAACGTGTCTCTATTTTTATGGATAAAGAAATTGAGACCCGGAGAGGTTCAGCTACTTGCCCAAGGACAAAGTGGACACAACAAGCACAGGCCAAGGCTCTGTCTATACTCAGTGTGAGGCTTTGGGCAAGTCACGGGGCCTTTCTAGCCTCAGTCATCTTTAAAATGGGAATAATACCAGCCTCACCCAGAGGGCCAGAGTAATCACCGTACAGTAGCACAGACCAGTTTTCAGTGTTGGGTGGTTTCTTTTTCCATCTTCTTCTTCCTCCTGTGTCTACACTCTGACACCTTCCTCTGCATGCAGTATATTGCAAACTTTTTTGGGGGGAGGAGGAATTACTTTTCATCTCTGCAAAGCCTTGAGACCTGTGGTAGGCACGAGTTCCAAGGAAGGTGAGGAGGGCTGGGGGAAAGGAATATGGAAATGCCTGATGCAAGAGTTCCTAAGTCCAGGAAGCAAATCATGGTGATCAGAATTCCTGGGTCATGTTGAGGGAGTAGTGAGTGAGGGAGCTGGGCACCTTGGCCATCCAGGCCCTCCAACTTTCCTCCCTCTTCTTTCAGCCAGCTCAGTACCTCTTAGCTCCCCAAGGGGAGCTTTCTGCCTGATCTGAGCATATCTGCTTGTGCTGCACATGGCTTGCATGATTTATGGCCCTTGTGATTTTGCTCATGCCATTGGCTGTCCTGAGAAATCCCTACTCCTTCCTCTTTGTCAATTCCCTCCCCTTCCTGTGCTTCAAAATCAGTTTCATACTGTAAACACCATTTATTGATTTTTAAAAAAAATTCTTAGCATCAACCTATGAAAAAGTCCAGAAGACTTAATTGAAGTTAGGAAACAGAATGTAAATGCTGCAAACCTTGGAAGTCACTCTTGACAGTAGCTGAGAGGTAAGAAATAGGAGATGAACGTGGAGGCAGATAGTCTTACCTTATAAATTGAGGTGTCAGGGAATCCTGTTTATTGGTAATGGAACATGAAATAAAGGAATATGTCATTTAAAGTCACAAAGCAACAGAGTATGTACAAAAATAACAGTAAAACTATAATAGAAGGACTTGAGAAAGATGAGAGTGAAAATTCTTACCTATTAAACAGAAAATCAAGAAATGGCTGAATAAGTATATTGTTTACAGATAAATAATAGAAGATAAAACACAAACAATTAAAATACTGAAAATAGTTCCCTTTGGACTTGAATAGACATTTCTCCAAAGAAGATGTATGAATGGCCAATAGGCACATGAAAAGGTACTCAACATCACTGGTCATTAGGGAAATACAAATCAAAACCACTGTGAGTTACTACCTCACATCCATTAGGATGGCTTCTATCAAAAAACCAGAACAAGTTTTAGCAAAGATATAGGGAAATTGGAACAATTGCTGGTAGCAATGTAAAATGGTGCAGTGGATGTGGAAAACAGTATGGCAATTGCTCAAAAAATTAAGAACAATTACCACATAAACAATTCTCCTTCTGGTGAAAAAGTGAAAGTGAAAGTCACTCAGTCCTGCTTGACTCTCTGTGACCCCACGGATCATACGGTCCATGGAATTCTCCAGGCCAGAATACTGGAGTGAGTAGTCTTTCCCTTCTCCAGGGGATCTTCCCAACCCAGGTCTCCCACATTGCAGGCAGATTCTTTACCAGCTGAGCCACAAGAGAAGCCCTCTACTTCCGGGTATATACCCAAAAGAATTGAAAGTAGGGACTCTAGAAGATGTTTCTACATTAGTATTTAGTGCAGCACTATTCACAACAGCCAAAAGGCAGAAACACCCCCAAATGCCCATGGATGGGTGGATAAACAAAATGTGGTGTGTAAAACAGAATATTATTCAGCCTTATAGGCTGAAGAAAGGAAATTCTGATTCATACTACCAGCATTATCCTTGTAGCAACATTTAAGGTATGCTAAGTATGATAATTGAAGTGTCCCTGGTGGTTCAGACATAAAGAACCTGCCTGCCTGGGTGCAGGAGATGCAGGTTTGATCCCGGGTCTGGGAAGATCCCCTGGAGAAGGAAATGGCAACCCACTCCAGTATTCTTGCCTGGAAAAACCTATGGACAGAGAAGCCTGGCAGGCTACATGGTGTTGCAAATAGTTGTACACGACTTAGCGACTGCACAACAAGTATGATGACAATTACTGTATGATTTCACTTACATAAGGAATCTACAGTAGTCAGATTCAGTGAGACAGGAAGTAGAATGATGGTTGCCAGGGGCTGTGTGGAAGGGGAAGAAGGACTTATGGGCACAGGGTTTTAGTTTGGGAAGATGGAAAACTTCAGGAGATGGGTGGTTGTGATGGTTACCAACAATGTGAATGTACTACTACTTTTTGATAAGAAGCTTTTCTTTTGTTTTATTTTAAGACTGTGTACATGTTTTCTCCTAATAATTTTTTGTTGTTGTTGTTAACAGCCCAGGGCAGGCATCCTGACTAGATCATTTACAGAGCCCAGCGTGTTTCCTGAGGGTCTCAGTGAGCACCAAGGTGTTACATAGGTACTGTAGTTGCCTCGGGAGAATCTGGCTCTGCTGCTTTTCCTCTCAATGACCTTGAGCAAAGTTCTTTTCTCTGCTGTAGTTTTTCAGAGCTCTCTGTTGTAAATTACTGTTTCCACATAGTATATGAAAAATGTCTTTTTCGAAGAAATTTCTTCACCATAAGTCTGAGAAGGGAACTATCTAATAAGAGATGCAGCAGTCATGAAGGAAAGGTGGGGGGAAAAAGGAAAGACTACTGGCAGCCACATAAAGAGGAAAGAGGAGGATGAGGAAGGGAGTTTTAATCTTGAAAGAAGAGATGACAGTGACTTGATAAATGATGGTTATACTCTGCCAATCAGATCCAGTAACCAATACCAAAAATAAAACAAAGCAAACAAAACACAAAGTTAACAAAAATTGTTCTAAAAACAATGTTTCTGATTTTCAAACTGAAAGTGAAAATAAGGATCTCATTCTGAACTGCTGTGTAAAGTAAAAATTATTTTGATCACAACTAATAGTCGATGGCAGACACAGACAGTTGTGATCTTAGACAATCAGTATTTTCTTGCTGACAGCTCAAAATTGAAAAAACTAAAGAAACTGCAGTTCCAGTTCAGTTCAGTTCAGTTCAGACGCTCAGTCGTGTCCGACTCTCTGCGACCCCGTGAATTGCAGCACGCCAGGCCTCTCTGTCCATCACCAACTCCCGGAGTCTACCCAAACCCATGTTCATCGAGTCGGTGATGCCATCCAACCATCTCATCCTCTGTCGTCCCCTTCTCCTCCTGCCCCCAATCCTACCCAGCATTAGGGTCTTTTGCAATGAGTCAACCCTTCGCATGAGGTGCCCAAAGTATTGGAGCTTCAGCTTCAACATCAGACCTTCCAATGAACACCCAGGATTGATCTCTTTTAGGATGGATTGATTGGATCTCCTTGCAGTCCAAGGGACTCTCAAGAGTCTTCTCCAACACCACAGTTCAAAAGCATCAATTCTGCGGCGCTCAGCTTTCTTCACCGTCCAACTCTCACATCCATACATGACCACTGGAAAAACCATAGCCTTGACCAGACGGACTTTTGTTGGCCAAGTAATGTCTCTGCTTTTAAATATGCTATCTAGGTTGGCCATAACCTTCCTTCCAAGGAGTAAGCGTCTTTTAATTTCATGGCTGCAGTCACCATCAGCAGTGATTCTGGAGCCCAAAAAAGTAAAGTCTGACACTGTTTCCACTGTTTCCTCATCTATTTCCCATGGAGTGATGGGACCAGATGCCATGATCTTAGTTTTCTGAACATTGAGCTTTAAGCCAACTTTTTCACTCTCCTCCTTCACCTTCATCAAGAGGCTCTTTAGTTCTTCTTCACTTTCTGCCATAAGGGTGGTGTCATCTGCATATCTGAGGTTATTGATATTTCTCCCGGCAATCTTGATTCCAGCTTGTGTTTCTTCCAGCCCAGCGTTTCTCATGATGTACTCTGCATATAAGTTAAATAAGCAGGGTGACAATATACAGCCTTGACGGACTCCTTTTCCTATTTGGAACCAGTCTGTTGTTCCATGTCCAGTTCTAACTGTTGCTTCCTGACCTGCATACAGGTTTCTCAAGAGACAGGTCAGATGGTCTGGTATTCCCATCTCTTTCAGAATTTTCCACAGTTTCTTGTGATCCACACAGTCAAAGGCTTTGGCATAGTCAATAAAGCAGAAATAGATGTTTTTCTGGAACTCTCTTGCTTTTTCGATGATCCAGCGGATATTGGCAATTTGATCTCTGGTTCCTCTGCCTTTTCTAAAACCAGCTTGAACATCTGGAAGTTCACGGTTCACGTATTGCTGAAGCCTGGCTTGGAGAATTTTGAGCATTAGTTTACTAGCATGTGAGATGAGTGCAATTGTGCGGTAGTTTGAGCATTCTTTGACATTGCCTTTCTTTGGGATTGGAACGAAAACTGACCTCTTCCAGTCCTGTGGCCACTGCTGAGTTTTCCAAATTTGCTGGCATATCGAATGCAGCACTTTCACAGCATCACCTTTGAGGATTTGAAATAGCTCAACTGGAATTCCATCACCTCCACTAGCTTTGTTTGTAGTGATGCTTTCTAAGGCCCACTTGACTTCACATTCCAGGATGTCGGGCTCTAGGTGAGTGATCACACCATCGTGATTATCTGGGTCGTGATGATCTTTTTTGTACAGGTCTTCTGTGTATTCTTGCCACCTCTTCTTAATATCTTCTGCTTCTGTTAGGTCCATACAATTTCTGTCCTTTATCGAGCCTATCTTTGCATGAAATGTTCCTTTGGTATCTCTAATTTTCTTGAAGAGGTCTCTAGTCTTTCCCAATCTGTTGTTTTCCTCTATTTGTTTGCACTGATCGCTGAGGAAGGCTTTCTTATCTCTCCTTGCTATTCTTTGGAACTCTGCATTCAGATGAGAATATCTTTCCTTTTCTCCTTTGCTTTTCGCTTCTCTTCTCTTCCCAGCTATCTGTAAGGCCTCCTCAGACAGCCATTTTGCTTTTTTGCATTTCTTTTCCATGGGGATTTTCTTGATCCCTGTCTCCTGTACAATGTCATGAACCTCTGTCCGTAGTTCATCAGGCACTCTGTCTATCAGGTCTAGTCCCTTAAATCTATTTGTCACTTCCACTGTATACTCATAAGGGATTTGATCTAGGTCATACCTGAATGGTCTAGTGGTTTTCCCTACTTTCTTCAATTTAAGTCTGAATTTGGCAATAAGCAGTTCATGATCTGAGCCACAGTCTGCTCCTGGTCTTGTTTTTGCTGACTGTATACAGCTTCTCCATCTTTGGCTGCAAAGAATATAATCAGTCTGATTTCGGTGTTGACCATCTGGTGATGTCCACGTGTAGAGTCTTCTCTTGTGTTGTTGGAATAGGGTGTTTGCTATTACCAGTGCGTTCTCGTGGCAAAACTCTATTAGCCTTTGCCCTGCTTCATTCTGTACTCCAAGGCCAAACTTGCCTGTTACACCAGGTGTTTCTTGACTTCCTACTTTTGCATTCCAGTCCCCTATAATGAAAAGGACATCTTTTTTGGGTGTTAGTTCTAGAAGGTCTTGTAGGTCTTCATAGAACCGTTCAACTTCAGCTTCTTTGGCGTTACTGGTCGGGGCATAGACTTGGATTACCGTGATGTTGAATGGTTTGCCCTGGAAATGAACAGAGAGCATTCTGTCATTTTTGAGATTGCATCCAAGGACTGCATTTTGGACTCTTTTGTTGACCATGATGGCTACTCCATTCCTTCTAAGGGATTCTTGCCCACAGTAGTAGATATAATGGTCATCTGTGCAGTTCCAGCAGCTGCCAAGAGTTGTGAAAGCTTTGCTTTCATTAAGAGTATAGGATAAAAATCTTTCTTTAGATGATGTAATTTTTAGCTTGTCTTGGGTCAAAGTCAAGAGCTAAAGTTATCTGTCAAGCCTTGAATAAGACCCAATGCTATCAAACCAAATCTAATTTAGCTTCCTTGACTCAATCATTGGTTCAACAGACATTCACTGAGTGCCCATTAGATACTGCCAAGGGTGGGCTCTCAGGCTGCAGATATGGATAAGACAGGGTTCTGCCCTCAGGGAGCTCACTCTCTAGTAGAGAACACCAACTCTGAAGCTGATGGTGGCATGTGGTGTGGCCAGTGCCGTGAGAGAAGGGCGCAGGGGACAGGCACCTACTCTAAGTGTGTCACCGAAGGTCACTTAGAGGTCTGAGCTGAGTGAGTAGTGTATTAGTTTCCTAACACTGCTGGAATAAATTACCACGTTTAATGGCTTAAAGCAACAGAAATTTATTCTCTTACAGCTCCTGGAGGCCAGCCTGAAGTGAGTCTGATGGAGTAAAACCAAGATGTTGGCAGGGCTAGTTCTTTCCAGAGATTCCGGGGAGAATTGTTCCTTGTCTCTTTCAGCTTCTATTGGCTCCAGGCTTCACTCTCATCTCTGCCTCCTTAGTCACATTGCCTCGTCCTCTTCTGTGTTCCTTCTTGCTCTGCCTTATAAGAACACTTGTGATTTCCTAAATAATCTCTCTGTCGCAAGATCTTTAATTTGAGTATATCCGAAAAGTCTCATTTGCCATATAAGGTAGCATATTCACAGGTTCCAGGGATTAGGGCATGGATAACTTTGGGAGCCATTATGAAGCCCACCCCAGACAGGATTGTGAGGGGAAACTGTGGACAGCTAATGGAATGTCATAGGGGCAGAGTCTATAAACAGGTGTAAGGAGAAAATATATGTGAAGACAGGGAGCACGTACATTCTGGAAGTTGTTAGTACTGTTATGGGACTGCATTTTTGGGAGTCGTGGGAGGCAAGACAGAACCTATAAGAGAGGTAGGCAGAGTGTATAATGATTATGGATTTTATTTCCAGTATGCTTTTAGCTAGCATGTGGTATGTGGTAGGTACTCAATATATCTTGAGTGATTTGAGTCAAACAAATGACTCAAATTATATTCTTAGAATGCCTACTATATATAGTAGGAGATATAAATAGAAAAAGAATCTCCATTTGGTGGTATTCAAACCCTATGACCAAGAAGTGAGGCCTTTCAAGGCCTATGCAGTATGTCAGGATGCTTCCAAATGCTGGTACCATGACCCAATCTAATCCCTCTGCCACTCTCAGTGGAGAGGCAGTGTAATCCCTGATGGTTTCATCATGGCAGTTCCAGGCATCACACACAGACAGAATCAGCAGAGAAGCATAGCATAGCCTTTGATTAGCAAGGACAGCCTTTCTGTTGAGCTCTCCAGCAGACTCCCTGGGGTTCAATCATTGTTATCCCTGCCAACAGTTCTAATGCAAAGGGCACGGGGAAGCCATAGGGCATCAGTGGAAAGAGATCACTTTTGGTCGGGGTAATCAGACAAGGATTTCTGGAGGAGGTGGCATCTAGACTGGGCCTTGAAGGATGAAAAAAGTGGTGATAGTGGAGAGGAAGGAAAGGACATTTTAAGCTGAATGGCATGAGCAAGGAGGAGGTGGTGGGAACATGCAACAGTTGGTTGGTTTTATAGGAATTATTTTTTAAGTGTCTTCTAGGGAACTTTGTCTGAGAACTTTGTGTATTTTTTCTAAATTAATCCTTATTGAAAAGATAGCTTCCTCTATAGATGGAAATTTATGATGAGGAAATCCAGGATTGGAGAGATTAGGTGATGTATCCAAAGTTGGCAGAATCAGGACTTGATCTCAACTTTCTCTCCAACCTATAGTGATTTTATTCATTATTTATTTATAGTAAACTTTTCTACATTGTAATTTATTACAAAATTATAGTGCATGCACCTTGTAACAGATGTTCAAGGTAAGTAAGGTTAAAAATATGGATATTCTGTACCTTTTCCAAGCTCTTACACAACATGTAGACTTATGCAAAGGTCTTCTGTGGTGACTCAGATGGTAAAGAGTCCACCTACAATGCAGGAAACCCAGGTTTGATCCCTGGGTTGGGAGGATCCTCTGGAGAAGAGAATGGCAGCCCACTCCAGTATTCTTTCCTGGAGAGTCCTATGGACAGAAGAGCCTGGCAGGCTACAGTCAGTCATAACTGAGCAACTAAGCTAAGCACAGGCATATGTAAATGTTTCTTCACCTCTCCCTTAATGTATTTTTCCCCAAAATGAAATCATGCTGGACAATTGATGAAATCTGAGTAAGGTCCATAGATTGATAATAGTATTGATCAGTGTTAAGTTGTTGATTTTTATAACTATCCTGTGCTTATATGAGTTCTACTTGTACTTGAGAGAGACACAGTGATGTATTTATGGATAAAGGTATTATATCTGCAACATACTCTTCAGTAGTTCAGAAATATGTAGATGTTACTGTAGTAAAATGTTAACAGTTGGAAAATTTGGGTGAAGGGTATCCAGGAATTCTTTCTTCTATCCTTGCAACTTTTCTGTAAATCTGAAATAAGGTCAAAATTTTAAAATGCTATGCCGTCCATCTAATGACTTGTATTTTTTGCTTGAGCATATACAACAAATATTTTTTTCCAGGTCAGTACATGTAGTTCTGTGCATTCTCTTTAATGACTGCATAATGTTCCACAGTGAGGTTCCATTGTATAAATACATTCTAATTTGTTCAGCTCTCCCCCGTTCGATGGATTTGACTGTAAATATAATGTTAATTATATATTAAGAACTCCTATACACTGTATCTATTTCTAGACTCTCTATGTTGTTCCACTGATACCTGCCCGTGACAATGCTATACTGTTTTGAGTTTTCCTATAACATCTAACATATGGTTGGGCAGAACCCCAATGAGTATTTTTTAACTTCATGAAGTGTTTTTGGCAATTCTCATGCATTTACCCTCTCATCTGAATTAGAATTTTTTCATCTTATGTACAAAAATCTTTTAGGGATTTCTAATTGCAGTTGCTTTAAACTTGAAGTTTACTTTGGGACAGACTCATTTATAAGAACATAAATGTATCTCTCTACATGTGGAAGTATTTAAAGCAAACCTATGTAAATAAGTAAACTATATAAACAGAGATCATGCACCTTAAAAAGTACATTGGGGCCTCCAACCTTCAAGGGCTCTCTGAGTCTGCCTTATTTTTCAGTCCACCTCCGGCTGTGGGGCGACACATGAAAGCTGCCTCAGGAAGGTTGAGGTCACTGCATGGTGTCATTCAGCTCTTCCTTGTGTGTGTCTCTCTGTGGGTCCTTGACATACTTTCCCATTTTATTACCCCCATTTGACAGAAAGAGAAACAGAAGCTTGGCGAGCTGGAGCGACTTGCCAGGATTGCCCTGGACATAGAGGCAGCACTGGCCTGACGCCCAAGGAAGCTGCTGCCTCCTGTCCTGGTCCTGATCTCTGGTTTCTCAAGGGCTGTGCTGCTTGTGGCAGTTGTTCAAACAGCCTCAATATCCTGGCACAAGATGGCACTTCATTTGAAGGGATGCAGCGCAAGGCCAGTCTCACTCCCAAGGAAACAGCTGCCAACAGATGACAGGCTTCACTTCCTCATGAAGCTGTGGGTTTCCAGTCTCAGGGAGTGAAGAAGTCTTTCTCAAAGTGAAAAGCTGCTATCAGTTCCTCACTCTGCGGCTGTGTGTGGCGTATCTGCCTCTCTGAATCTGACCCATTGTTCAAAGCCCAATTTAAATGCCACTTCCTCCCATGGAGACTTTTCTGATTTTTTCCTTTCTCCCAAGTTCCCCTCCCTGTCATGCTAGGTGTGACCATAGGCCACCAGACTCCTCTGTCCATGGAATTCTCCAGGGAGTGTGTTGCCATTCCCTTCTCCAGGGGATCTTCCCGGCCTAGGGACTGAACCCAGGTCTCTCACATTGCAGGCTGACTCTTTACCATCTGAGTCACCAGAGAAGCCCAGGTATGACTCACCTTCCTCCAAATACACTCACTTGCTGTGACTGTCCTTAGAGTTAAATAGTTGACCTCTCTGAGCCTTAATTACTAATACTTCCTTTGTAAAGTGGAAATAATATCTCCCTTGTAAGGCAAAAGTTAAAAGAAATAATATATGTAATATGTGTACAGTCCTAGACACACAGAATGCTCTTACATATGTTAGTCTGATGTTATCACACTCAAACGTACACCCACACAGGCCTGCACATTCACAGACAGATTTTACCTGCGTGTGTTAAGGCCCTTATTCTTTTTTCCTTCTATAATAATTATTTGTGTAGGTTCCCAGGGTAGGGGTAGAGAAATAGGGTGTAGTGAAAAGAAATAGGATTTGGAATAAAAAATTTGGGCCTTCCCGTCAAACATCTGTGTGACTGAGGTCAAGTTACTTCTCCCAAGTTACTTCTTCCTTCATAAAAGAGAGCTAACAGTAAAATGTGCTTCATAGTTTCCTCATGTACATTATCAAAATAAGAACGGATGCTCAAAGGCTTTAGAGACTGCCAAGTGCTAATGTATTGTTATCCAATTGCCCTTGTCTGTTTCCCAGAAGCCCAGAGCACAGTGCCTTGTTGGGGATGAGGAGAGGTGCACACAGTGATTGTTAAATGAGTAGGTCATAGCACTGACTTCATTCAGTCTTCATAGTTCCCCTCTGAGAGGAATTTTAATATGTCCATTTCAGAGATAAGCAAACTGAGATTTGCAGCGGGTAAAGTGCCTCATTCATTCATTCAACAGACCCCTGAATGAGCAATTACCTTGAATCAGATTCTGGGGAGGGAGACAAAAACGAAATCCCTGCCATTCATCACAAGCCAGAATGGAGGAAAGAGACATAAAGGAAAGTATAATACAAGGTGGATTATGAGTGACGGCTAGTATTTATTGGGTACTTACTGAGTGCCAGACACTGTCCTATGTGCTTCATGTGTTTTACTCCTTTAGTCCTTCCCAAACTCTATCAGCCAGGGACCATTATTACGCAAGTTTCTCATGTATCCGTAGATTAATGGTGATTGCTTAAGGTAAACCTCAGGGAAGTTTCCTGAAGGACTAGGAATTAACTAGGCAGAGAAGGTGGTGGGGAAGGCAGGGCCATTTCAGGAGAGGGAAATGCGTGGAGACCACCTATTGGAAGCCTCCACAGCATCCCAGGCAGGGGCCAGGGCTGGTCAGGAGGCTGCAGGAGCACGCAGGACTCAATGTAGAAATGAGAGAGGCCCATGTCCTACACGTAGCTATCTGAAGGGTTTTAAGCAAAGGCGAGACTTGGCTAGATTTTTAAAAAGATCATCTGGGCAGCTGGGTTGGGGGTGAATGGGAGGGAGAGAGATTCAGAGTAGTAATCCAGGCTCAAGTTGATGGTCGCCTGGACAAGGGCTTGGGGCAGTGAGGAGGAGATGAGAGAGGCAAAGTTTTCTGGATGATGATAGTTTGGGGATTGCTAAATAGAGGACAAAGAGTAATTTTGAAGAACACTCAGTTTCTGCTCCTAATCCAAGAGAATGGGGGAGATCTGATGAGGTCAATTTTGGATGGAGCCGTCTTCTGGCCTCCAGTCTGTTCGCCTCTTGACAGTACCAGCGATGACTGCCCGGGAACACGCCCTCCGGGCACCAGGAAACGTGGCTACTTCAACAGGTAGGGGAACTTAAAGCCTGAACCCCATTCCCCGCCCCGCTCCCGCCCCCCTCCCCCTCCCCCTCCCGCTACCACCCCGCCACCCCCCCGCCACCGGCGCTGGCGGCAACAGCGAGGCGCCATCCTGGGCGCCAGAGGGCGCTCCCTCACACGCTCAGACCCCTCTGGCCCAGCCCGTCTCAGTGGCCGCGGAAGGTGACGTGGACACGGAAGTGGTCGTCGTCGCGGTGGCACCGGTGGGAGCAGGGCGCGGGGCTTAGAGTGCGGCCAGCGGGCGGACGGGCGGCGGCGGTCTCGCACCAGCAGTGGCGGAGGACGCAGGTGTTGTCGGTTGGGTGCGAGTCCGGTGAGGTGACCAGCGACTTCTCAGCTCTTCCCCTGCCCGTCAGTGCCCCGCAGCTGGGTCCCGTTCAGCCGGCGTCACCATGACCAAGGCCGGTAGCAAGGGCGGGAACCTCCGCGACAAGCTGGACGGCAACGAGCTGGACCTGAGCCTCAGCGACCTGAATGAGGTCCCGGTCAAGGAGCTGGTCAGTACAGTCCCGCAAGGCCCGGGCGCCCACCGCGACTGGCGCTGGCCCCTGCTGCATAGGTCGCCTCCTTTTCCATGCCTCAGTTTCCATGGCTTAAAACAGGTTGGGGGAGTGGGACTAAGTCCCCGGGGGGGCCTCGCCCGGCTCCAGTTTTCTTCCTGAGATGTACGCGTGTCACTTGGGCGCAATTCCAGAAGATGGGAAGGAGCTGCTTGTCTGGCTATGGACTTTTTAAGGGTGAGGAGTGAATCTCCTCCCCCCCGCCCCCCCCCCCCCCCCATTTCAGAGGCTTTCACAGCGTTCAGCTCCGTGCCCGACCCAAAGTGAGAGCCGTTGGAGCGTTTGCTGGATGTATTCGGAGAATGAATGAACAAATGAATGAATGACTCGGTCCGAGTAGGCCTCCGGGTACTCCTGGGTGTGGCCCAGACCTGACTTTTCTAAGAAGTCAGCAATCCCAGCTGGCTGCCCCAGCCCTGAGGCGTCCTTCCTTGAAGAGAGTGAAATCTCACTGCTTGGTTGGCAAAGTTTTCCCAACTCTGAAACTGGCGGGAATATGCGCCTCTGTGGCCCACCTCTCCATCCACCTACTCCCACATCTCCAACTGGGAAACAAGCCTGAGGCCCCAGGGACATTACAAAACTAGTTTGTTGCCAAAGTGGAGTTGGATGGTCTATCCCTGCTATGCCCACCTAGTTCCCCACCCACATCCCCCACAGTAGCCTCACTTTGGATGACCTGCACTTTCTTCACTGCCTTTAATGAATTACATTTACCTTTGGCACTTGGCCCAGTTTTCCCTCCACCTTGGCTGTGTAATATGGAGATTAGAATGGGATTCCTAGTTCATATATCAGCTTCATTGCTTAATAGCTGAGTGCCCTTGGCAGGCTGGTTAACCTTTAAGCCTAGATTTCCTCATTTATAAAATGGTGATAGTTGTTCCCGTCTCATGTTCTTGCCTGGAGAATCCCAGGGACAGAGGAGCCTGGTGGGCTGCTGTCTATGGGGTCACACAGAGTCGGACACAACTGAAGTGACTTAGCAGTAGCATAGGATTGTTGGGAGAATTAAATAAGATTGTAATGTAAAATACTTGGGAGGTAGCAAATACTGATGCATGTAGCTATTACTGAGGTGTTCTTCCCAGTGTAATATCTCAAACGTTTTAGGTGGTCAAACCTCGTTCTTGGGACTTTCTGACATTTGGAAAGTGCATGTTGGCCCTGTGTCCTTAACTGAATATTTGCCTTCTTCCCCATGTTTCAGCCTGGCCTTAGGACTGATGTCCCAAATCATTTACCCCAAGCATCTGGTTGGTGCAGCACCACCGTTGGGAGAAAGAAGGGTCAGTTTTGCTGAGTCTTTCCAGCCTGAACCCCATGGGAAAATAGCTGGGCTAGAAGAGCCTTGTTTTCACTCTGCATTCACTCATTCATTTAGTCACAAGGCTATGTTGAGTGCCTGGAAGATTCTGAACTGGAGAATATGGCAATCACAAAGCTATATTAGACACAGTCTCTTTCCTGAAACCTAATAAGGACAGTGCTAGAGAGAATATTAAAAGTGCTATGGAGAATTTCTAAGAACCTGTTTTTTTTCTTGGATGTTTCACAGCCACATCCTTACTCTTTGCATTCTTCTCTAGGTCATGGTTGACTGGCTTAAGTTTCTTTTTGTGTCTCCAGGAACATTATACTTTAGTATTTTGTTTTTACAAGGCTTTTTCTAATTGTGGGAACTTTCTCTGGAAAATGCTTCATTAGCAAATGTCACTGAATTGTTCCATGTGTTGATCTGACATTTTGTTCTCATTCCCTTCCTAGGCTGCCCTCCCAAAGGCCACCATACTGGATCTGTCCTGCAATAAACTGACGACTCTACCGGTAAGGCTGTCAAGCAAGCATGATTTCTTTGAGAGTCCTGATGCTTCTCCTTCCTGTCTGGGGGGATCATGTCATAAGACATAATTTCAGGATAGGCCTGCAGGCAGGCTACCACCAAGTTGGAGTGTGTTGCAGGTAGAGTGGGGTGGTTTGTCTCAGTGGGAAGGGAAGCAAAGTAGAGACCTCATTCTTTAAGAACAGTGGGAAAACCAGGTCACTGAAAACTAAAGTCAACAGGATATTGGCTGAATTGTTTATTGGGTTCATCTTTTTTTCAGCCTTATTTTATTCCTTCAAAAAATAGTTTATTTCCTTGTTGCAATAGAAGAGGCTACAGTCTCTTTTGTAAGTTTCTCTGCATTCTAGAGAGAAAGCTTTTCTGAATAGTCTCCTTGTGCATGTTTTGATGGGGAACAGGAGAAAGTGTGTTTTTGTAGAACTATCATATCATTATCCTCCCAATACTTGAAATACAGTTTTGTTTAGCACATCCAACCTAATACTTTTGGCTCTCCTTGTACAACTTCTCCCAGTTCTCCTTTTGCTCCACTTGTGAATTATTCAGCCCTGCTCAACCTCTCCTGGGTACTGGTTGGTCTCTCCTCCATGACAGTGATCCTTCACTGTCAGGCCTAAGTTTGTTGTCATCGTTGCCTTTTCTGCCCATTATTCTGGCTTTGTCACTCCTTGCCATATTCTTCTGGCTCTGGCTCAGGAATCAAGTCTCAGAAGTTGGCAGTCTCTTCACTGGATCATTAGTCCATTTCCATCTTGGTATTCTCCTGGGCCTCACTTATCATCTATAGCATCTTCCTGCAGCTCATCAAGATTTGTTCCTAACACTGGAAAAAAGCATCTGAGATTCCACTTCTTCCAGGAGTATTTTATATCTAGTTAAAGAAGGGAAGCAATTCCTTGCAGCCTGCTGCAACTTTGTCAGATTGTCATGGCACCGCCAATTCAGTCTGAATTTGTTCAATTGTCATGCGTTCTCCTGAAGTGTAGATCCACTGGCATTTACAGGTTTCCAGAGAACACAAATGGTGTGTCATTAGCTGAGGTTGGAGCATCACTTCAGATAGGTGCCGAGCAAAGGCTTAAAGACAAGAGGGATGTTTTGAACTGTGCCAAAGAGCCAGGATACGAGTAGGATGGGCCCCAGCCTTAGTCAGTCATTCAAAGAATAGTAATGTGCTAGGTGCTGCAAAGAACAATGAAGAATAACACTGGCTACACAAAGAACAGGGGCTTTCCAGGTGGCACAGTGGTTAAGAATCCAGCTGCCAATGCAGGAGATGCAGGTTTAATCCCTGGGTCGGGAAGATCCCCTAGAGTAGGAAATGGCAACCCACTCCAGTATTCTTGCCTGGAGAATTCAGCGGACAGAGGAGCCTGGAGGACTACGGTCCATGGGGTTGCAAAGAGTCGGATGCAGCTGCACACATGCACACAAGGAGCGCTTGATCTTTTTAGCAAATTGGATGGTCACACCGTGCTTGGGCAGCTTCTATGAAAGTTGAATACAATGTGCTGTTGACGACAGGTCAGAGAACCGAGGGTGAAGGACCCCACACTTACTTGGTGGCTGCTTCCAGCTCAGTCTTTTTGCACCTGGCTCACTGCTCACCACCAGGAGCGACGCTTGCTATCTCCATTTTCACTCAAGTTGGAACAGCTGGTACAAGACAGAGTTGGGGTTTGTGCATAGATGCCTCTGACTTGGGGGTTCCTAGACTGTTATGTCACAGTGAGCCCAAGGCTTAGGTGTTCTCTCTTTTTGTCCTAGTCGGATTTCTGTGGCCTCACACACCTAGTGAAGCTGGACCTGAGTAAGAACAAACTGCGGCAGCTGCCAGTGGACTTTGGCCGCCTGGTCAACCTCCAGCACCTGGACCTCCTCAACAACAGGCTGGTCACCCTCCCTGTCAGCTTTGCTCAGCTCAAGGTAACAATTCATGACCCAGTGTTTCATAGCCAGGTGTGGCAGAGGGCTTGGGAACTGAGGGAGCGTGGCTGTGAGAGGCCGACAGGAACACCGCTTTGTTGTCACAGCCTCAGGTGGCTTTCCCTGTAACTGGAACACAGAGGGCTTTCTTCCTGCTCATTTTGTTCCACTTTGAGGGACTCTTCATGTGTGCTTTGGCTTACCAGCCACTCTGCCCCATCTCTTTAGAGCCTGAAGTGGCTGGACCTGAAGGATAATCCCCTGGATCCTGTCCTGGCCAAGGTGGCAGGGGACTGCTTGGATGAAAAACAGTGTAAGCAGTGTGCCAACAAGGTAAGCAGGAGCTCCCCAGTGGCGCCTTCATACATTCCCCTGGGATTTGCCTCTTGTTTTTCTCTGCCAGGGCACCTGTAGCTGTGTGTTTTTAAAACACAAACGTCTCTAAAATATGTCTACTATGAGTCTATCAGGCAAAGGCACCTTTGTTTCTCTGTTTATAAGCCTAGAACAGTGCTCCCTTCTGCTCTACTGCCATACTTCTGTTCTTAGAAACCAGGACCTGGCATGATCCAACACTGTACTGTTGATAGTTGTTCATATGGAGCAGAAAGGTTAGGGACTGTGGCCTTTCTGAGTAAAGTTATTAGAGGAATTTTGAAAATAAAGATGTTGTTAATGTTTGTAAGTTTATAGCTGGAAACAGACACATCCTGGGCAGACTTGGCATTTGATTTCAATTGAGTCATCTGACATAGGAGAAAGGAACTAACTGGCAGCCTGGAAGGCAAACATTTCCAATAACCTTGAAGGTGCTTTACATTGCTTAAGAACAGCACTGTACCCACCTCTCAACAATTGTAGCTATAGTCATTTTTTTCCCTGCAGCTTTAGAACGGGTTGCTGCTGCTTCAGTTGAACACCAGATGACTTGGCTATATGTTTAGGGGGTGTTGTGAACAAAAAAGGATTTAACTTTAAATGCTAGATTAATGTAAGTGAAATGTGTATATGATGGGTTCTCTGTATGAATCTCAGGAGTAATGGCCTTTTTTTTTTACCATTAGCTCAGGACTTCTTAGATAGTCTGTATCACCCATTGTTACAAGAAACCAAATGCAACATCAGTGCATCCAAGAAGCCAAGGCAACAGTTTGCCCTCAGTGGGGAACAGTACAAGTGATTAGTGAAGTCCTGTTCTGAAAACTCTGTGCTTTAAGGGTGATGTCTGTTCTGAAGACTAACAATGGCCACCATTGACTATTCTTTTGTCTTACGTGCTTTGCATGTTTCATCTTGTAATCCTCATAACCCTGGGAAGTAGGTATTCTTTTTGTATCTCTTACATGAGAAACTCTGAATGCACAACATCTTTGATTTCTTTGCATGTTTTATCTCCTAATCCTCATAACCTTGGGAAGTAGGTATTCCTTTTGTATCTCTGACATGAGAAACTCTGAATGCGCAACATCTTTGATTTATCCATTTATTCATTCAACTAATAATATATTAAACCAAAGAAGATCCAGATATTCTAGTTTTCTACCTATAAAAATAACTTTTATTGAGTGTAAAGGTCTTTAGTATTCACAGATATTCACCAGACAGAGCTTCTGGGAGCACGGTGCATTGTGGATGTGGTGAGAAGCCATGTTCCTGGCCCCACTGCCCAGAGCTGTCTCCTGTCCACACTTTTAGGCACATACAGGAGTGGTGTGGGTCAATCAGAAGGAGGTTACTTGTCTCCAGGAGTTAGTTTAGGTCTTGCCAGCTCTCACCCTGTGGCTACATAGTAACTGATCTATTTGGTTCATAGTAAAGCACCTTTTAAACATAATTTGTTAGTTCAGTAGAAATCATCAACTGGTTATTACCTGCTGTGGACTAGGATAGGTAGACAAAATCTACCCTCCAGAGGCTCCAGAGGAGCCTCGCCCATTTCTGAACAGGCTGTGTGGTCAGATAACTAACTCCTCATGTATTGTAGCCAAGCTAAAAGGGGCAGCTCTTAAACATTCCAGTTCCTTACTTACCCAGCTTTTACCCAACTAAAACCAACTGCATGGTTGCTGCTCATATAAAATTCAGAGTTCAGAGTGAGACAGGGACTTGGGCCACACCTCTCCCCATCATGCTTGACCTTCCTCCAGATCCTGTAGCCCTGTGCTGAGCAGCCATTTTTAAGTAAGCGTAACTGTTCTGGAGAGGGCTCAGACGGTGCACTGTTGGTGCTGGTCCTGGCTTACTCAGAACAGGGTTCCTGTGGCTTTAAGCCAGGTTCCTGGAGGGAGTGGCTTTTGCAGGCCTGCCCCTGAGCCCCTCTTCCGATAGATGTAGCCATGTCTGAAGTTTCCATGAAGAAAGATGTTTACATTTGAATACATATCTAGTATTCAGTAGTGAATAGTCTAGTGCATTCGTGAAACAGACAGTTAAGACAATTTGCTGTCTTAATTTAGAATGCTTTAGGTTTTCTTCTCTTATTAATACAGTCAAGAAGTTAAGGTAAAAAAAGCAACAGTGCTTAATGAGCACATATAATGCCTTACTCTGAGAACTCTCCTGCCTCTGTGCACTGGAAGGAAGAGGGACAAGCTCTGGCCTAGGCCTAGGAACTCGGGAGACCTGCACTCTCTGCTTTGCTACTTTCTAGCCACGTGACATCAGAGCCTGGGTTTTCTTTCTTACCTTTACAATAGGCATCCAGTCAGTTGTTCATCATACCTGTGCCTGTAATTAGCTAAGCTCTGTGCTTACCTGCAGAGCTAAGGACAATAGTCCATACCCTTAGGGAGTTTACAGTCTAGGACTGAGATGGGTAAGAAAACTCCCCATAAGTGGGAGGAGGGGAACCTGAGGCAGCCAAAGGAGGGGTTGGACAGGAAGGTGTCTTAGTGGAAATGCTGTCCCTGCACAACACAGAAGTTGCTGGGAGAATTTAAGAAGTGACTGTAAATGGCAGAACTTTTTACAGATTCCAATTGGTATTGTATTTCACAAACTTTTTTTCCTGAGCTTTAGTGAACTGGGCTCATATGACTCTTCTCTGACTAAGGTTGGTGCAGTGAGGACACAAGGGTAGGATTAACTCCATTAGCTCTGCACTGCTTCCAGGGCTCTGGTAATCTGGGCTCCTGAAAAGAGCAGTCTCTTGAGATTCCCCTGAGTGAAGACAATTACATAGAGTAGTTCAGTGCCCTCCTCTCCCTTTGCAGGTGTTACAGCACATGAAGGCCGTGCAGGCGGATCAGGAGCGAGAGAGGCAGCGGCGACTGGAAATAGACCGAGGTAGGTCGCCACCCCTCCTCTAGTCATCTTCCAGGTCCTTATCCCAGCCAGCTGGTTCTCATGCTTAAGGAGCTGGGATCCAGGAGAGGAGCCCTTCAGGGCAGTAGGGAATAGTGTGGTGGTAGATGGCAGCATCTCTCCAGTCCCAGCTTCTCCACTGAGGCCCACAGTCATATTCAACTGCTTGTCTTTCTGTCTGCTTAGACGGTTAGTAAGTATCTCAAATTAAGCATGGCTAAACCAGATCCCCTTTAGTACCTCCTACTGCTCCCCCATAATGGGAAGTCACCATCCTTATTCAAGCCTGAAATTGGGAAAATGTCCATGATTGCTTTCTTCTGTTACTCCCATGTCCAGTCTGTCAGCTGTGGAACCTCCAGTGCCAGTCAAGCTTCCTTCCGGTGGACTGCCACAGTACCTCCTGGCACCATGCCCTGGCTCATACTTGTGCCCTTTCCACACAGCAGCCAGATCTTTTTAAAACATAAATCAATTCTGCTACTATTTGGCTAAACCCTCTCATGGCTTCCATTTGAACTTAGAATGAAATTCAAAGTCAGTAACATGGCTGACAAGACCTGCCATGCCCCAGCCTACTTGCTTCTCTGTCCTCATTCCACATGCCAGGGAGAGAGTACAGTTACCCTCAGCCACACAAGTCTCTGTTATTGCAAAACACACCAAGTACAGTATCATCTTAGGGGCTTTGCTTGATTTCCTTTTTCCTCAGATCTTTATGTGGCTGTCTACTGGCTTCATATGGTCCCTGTCTCTGCTCAGATGTTGCCTTAGGTTAACCATAACCCTTCCAGAGCCACTCAAACTAGAATTGCCAACCCACCTGCCACTCTCTATCATATCCTTGATTATTTCCTTTATGGCACACATCACTTATCTTTTTTTTTTTACTGTTTGTTTACTTGTTTATTGTTTGTCTCCTTCTCTAGAAAGCAGATCACTTAGGCACTAGAGCCTGACTTTTCTTCACTGCTGTATCCAAGCACTTAGAACAAGGCCCGGCACACAGCAGATGCTCTGTTGATGGCTAACTTCTGAGCCCCCTTACTGGAGGACTCCCATGGTTAGAGGGACATGTGTAGTGCTGATTATAGGCGGGCCCTGAGATCAGAACCCCCGAGTTGTGACAGTCCCTTGTACATGCATGGCCACTGTGCTGCCTGTGTTTACTGTGACTGCTGCTGCTTTTGCCTCCGAATAGCACATGTTCTCTTAAGGCTGGGCAGAGTGTGTTCTTGGCATTCTTGGTTGCCCATCTGGAACTTGGAGTTTGTTTACACGTAGAAAAGCAGTGGGAAGCTACAGTGCTAACACTACTACCATTCAGATACATGACAGTTCAAATAGGCTTTTGAGCCCTAAAAGGACATTTAACCACCATCTGTGGCATTCTGGCTTTGGAAAAATGTACTTCAGTCTTTCAGATAACTTATTTGGAAATGCATTTTTAGAAACCAGTTATTTGTAAGGTGGGTGCATCATATGTAAACATACTTGAGCTGTGGAATAAATCTGAATGTTATATAGACTCCTGAGTTGAAGTCTAGAGTACCCTCTGACAAGCTATTAGTTTTACTTTTTCAGGAAAACATTTCCAACCTTTCTAACTCTGAACCTGAATGCTCACTTTTTCATCCTGCCCTCCCATGCCACATTCATTTCCAAAGCTTGAAAAGATGAGAATCCCACAGAATCAACACCTCCCTCCTTTCCTCTGCTCATAGTTGAGTTGTGCAAGGCTGCAAATGGCTGTGTCTCAGTTCTAAAGGAGCACCAGACTCATCACTCATACTTTTCTTATGCCCCTCTTGCTATATCACCCTACTCTTTCTGTTGCTTGTGGCTAGAAACCCCTTAATAAGAATCCATTGGGCAAACCCTGAGAGCAGCTTATTGTATTTTAGGGAGGGCTTACTTCCCAGAGAACAGAAAGACATGTGATCCACCGCATTAGGGGAAGGGAGCCTGAATCCATATTAATTACTTGGGATAGCACACTGGAGGTGTGTGAGAGAGGCCACTTTGGGGTATACTTTCTCGTAGAGGCTGAGAAGAAGTGGGAGGCCAAGCAGCGAGCTAAGGAGGCTCAAGAGCGGGAACTGCGGAAGCGGGAGAAGGCAGAAGAGAAGGAGCGCCGGAGAAAGGAGTATGATGCCCTCAAAGCAGCCAAGCGGGAGCAGGAGAAGAAACCTAAGAAGGAAACAAACCAGGCCCCGAGTAGGTTTTTCTATCAGTCACCGGGTTCCAGGAGGGGTGTGGTGACAAGATGGCTTAGATTTCCAGGCATAGCTGAGTGAGTGAGTGAGTGAACAAGCTTACAGACCTCGTCAGGTACAATGTACTCTAAAGTCTGGGAGTAACTTGGAGGATCCACTTACAAGGAATGGGAACCCTCCTAGTGCCCTGACTGGTTTGTTTTCCCAGTGTCACGTGTTTGGATCAGATGTGGCTGAGAACATTTCCAGAACAGGGAGTTGCACTTTTTCTAAAGGTTAGATTCTAAAATCACCCAGAAAGGTGAAGACTGCGTATGGTCACATTACTCTTAGAAGTCCCTTCAATCATCCAGCAAGTGGACTGGGCTCCTGAGTGTGGTGCTGTCTCAGTGGTGCCAGCATGGCCTGTGATTTTCTTTCCAAGTTGGACCAGATCACTCTTTAGTGAACACCAGAAGAATTATGTGGCCTGCATTCAGGAAGCCATGTCATGTAAAAAACACATTAGTGTTTTGCCTGAGTGTGTCCTATTGGATTTGTGTAGCAATGTGGCTCCATGTATAAGTGAGGATTGTATATCTTCTGGGCCAAAAGGGGCCCCTGAGGGAAAGGCACCTGAACAGGGAAGCTCTGTGGGGAGGGGAGGCCTGTGCCTGTCCCTGCTTGCCCCCCACTGGCCTTGAGCAGCTCACCCAACCTCACCGCCATTTTTGTTCCCTCATGTAAATGAGGATCATACCTCCTTACAGGGTTATGATAGGATTGAGAAAAACCTCTGACTGGATCACGTAGTTCTTGGTATATGGGTGTTCAGTCAGGTTTTTAAAAAATTTGCCTAAAAATCTCAAAATCAATTTTTTCCCCTAATTTTAAATATATTCATTGCAGAGAATTTCTGTATATATCAGAGAATGGCAATCACCTGTAATCCCATTTCCAACATTAATCACTGTTGCCAGTATGTTTATATATTAGAAGTATTTATAAATTTTGAACCTGTTTCCCCAAATGGGCAGCACTCTATCCATGCTTGACACCTCCTGATGAAGCCCTCCCCTTGGCCCTAGGGGCCTGCATCATTGGCATGTTATGGAGGAGAACTTAGGACCCTGGGGACTATATGCTACATGAGACATCCAGAATGAGTCTGTTTCTAGTCTACTCCATGAGATCCAAGGAGATCCAAGGGAGAAAGTTCATGTTTCAATCTCTGCATAGCAAAGTTTTGAAGAGCTCAAGTCTTCTTGCAAATGTGTTCTCCTAAGGGCCTGGGGAGTTTTCATCAGAGCAGAGGGGTGTCAGTGGATGTGCATGGAGGAGACTAGCGCTGACTATAGTGTGCCTCTCCTTAAACTGCCTGAACTCCTTCTACTATGACTCTGTCCCTCCAGAATCTAAGTCCGGCTCTCGCCCCCGTAAGCCACCACCCCGGAAACACACTCGATCCTGGGCTGTGCTGAAGCTGCTGCTGCTGCTGCTGTTGTGTGTGGCTGGTGGGCTGGTTGCTTGTCGGGTGACCGAGCTGCAGCAGCAGCCCCTCTGCACCAGTGTGAACACCATCTACGACAATGCTGTCCGGGGCCTGCGCAGCCATGACATCCTCCAGTGGGTCCTGCAGACCGATTCTCAGCAGTGAGCTTGTCCTCAGCACCTGCTGCCTCCCAGCCTTGGAGCTTGGATTCCTATGGAATTGGGTTCTGCCGGACACAATCTCTTTTTAGTGTCAGACCTACCTGCCATCATCAAATGGCTGCCGTTTGGTACTTGAGACCTCCTCTTTGTAAGACTTCTTTGTTCCTCAGTCAGGGTTCCCTGGTGGAATAGGGAGAAATAGGAGGTGGGGACAGTTACCTGCATGCTTAAAAGAATAGGCTTCGGGTAGGGGGAGAGCCTTTTCTAGTTGTTATACAAAGCTGTGTAAAGGCAAGACTCGTTTCTACTAAAGGTCAGCTGTCACTACATTTATACTTTTGTATGTCACAGACCCTTTCTTTCATTCCTCCCTGGGGAGCCAGGGCAGATCAGGAGGCAGTATGTTATTGGGGACTAGGGGAACACCATACTTGGCAAATCTCATCTAAATTGGGGGGGGAGGGGCATACCTATTTTTTAAGGATCTCAGACATTCAGATATTTTAACAGCCATACAAAATCTTGGGCTGTGACAGGACTTCCAGATCATCCAGTCCAATGTAACACTTGTAGACAGGGAGACTCAGGCTTTCCATGACTTGCCTACAGTCTTCCAGCTAGTTTGGGGCAGAACTGGATTCCCATGCTGGTATCTTTTTTTGCATCATTTTACCTTCTTTATAATGTCCTGAGTAAACAAAACTTACACCAGAATTGGGTGTCTCTTGGCTGGAGTATAGAATCTCTCATGGGAAATGGATTTATGACCCATAAATAGAAATCTCATAGCCACAAGGGTCTTGGGCAGCTCCTGCAGTCCTGCCACAACTTATGTGGCTTCTATAAAATGGGTACAGTCCAGGCTCCTGGCATCACTTTGAGAACATTAATCCCTTGATTGCCAATAAACAAGAAGCTGGATCCTTGCAAAGCCGCACTGTCTGTGACAGCTCTGTTACATAATTGGTGTGACTGACCACCACATAGGCAACCTGAAAACTAAGCTTCATAAGAGACTTGATGTTTAGAATTGATCCTAGACATCATGGAGTTTAAAAGTGGTACATTAACGACTAGTATGAGTAAGGACAGCACTGTCCACTCCCTTTATCTGCCAGAGTCAGCATTTTCTTGCTCTGTGGCCTCCTTCACCTCTTTTCACTACATCAGAAATGGCCATCATGGTGCTCATTCACAGAATACTCGTAATTGAAAGCTCCTTGCCTTTCCCCAGGA
The DNA here is from genome assembly GCF_054371585.1 of Giraffa tippelskirchi. Taxonomy (NCBI): domain Eukaryota; kingdom Metazoa; phylum Chordata; class Mammalia; order Artiodactyla; family Giraffidae; genus Giraffa; species Giraffa tippelskirchi. The sequence goes on along the minus strand of NC_137277.1, from coordinate 26,214,841 downwards.
AGATTGAGGACCTGTCGTGTTCAGAGACAGTGGGGTCCAGCTTGTCAGCACCAGTGGCCCATGGATAGCACAGACACTTGTGACTGTCCTGATAATGGAAGAAGACTCATTCTTTTCTCCCTCAGGGAGAACTGCTGCGTAGGCCCACACCTTGTTCAGAATCACTACACATTCCTTTATTTTTCCTCTAAGCTCCAGAAGAACCAATGGTACAAATGCTTTATTAAACACAGGACATAAAATGAGATTAAGAGAATACAGAAGTCAGCAGTGACTGAATCCCCGTTCCTTGGCTGGTTGAGAGCTTCAGTGGGTGGGAGGAAGGCAAGAGTACATCCAGCCTCGTCAGGTCACTGGCTGAGGGCAGTTCACTTGTGACCTGGAGATTTCATGCTGGGGTACTTTTGGATTTCTGCAATTATTAAATACATGTCTGAGTGGTCTGTCTTTGTTCCTTTGTATTTTTGAGGGCTGGCTGGGGCAAGGGCAGGGGCGGTTCATACATGGCAGTCGACTTGCTAGGAGAGGAAGGCAAATGTAAGCATCTCGGCCTCCACCCCAGGTGGGCAGGTAGAGACACTATCACAAATAGCAACACCAAGGAAAGCCTGTTGTGGGCAGGACCCAGGCTTGTGCTGCAGGAAGTGCTCCTGATTCCTCCACTGTAGTCATGCTGCGAGGTAGGAGCAGCGGTGGAAACCAGCTTTTCATCTTCTTCCTGAGGGCTGGCTTCAGTCTGCACTGTCTAAGGAGAGATCTGGCTGCAAAGCTGTCATCTGAAGGTAGATACGCCTGGACAGCTCTGGTCCAACACGGCGCAAGGTGGCTGTCACGCCTTCCCCACGGCGCACCTGTAAGTCTGCGAGCAACTTCTGGCGTTCTTGCTCAGAAAAACACCGCTTATAAGCCTGAAAGTAGTAAATGACCTGTTAATACCACACCATCCACAGCCATTCTTCATCTATGAACAGAGGATGGGAAGCTTGTGTTGGAGGATGAGAATCTGTCCTCCCTCCCTGATCAGTGTTGACTCTGATCTCAGACCCACACTGTTGACTTACAAGGCATTCTTGGGCCCTCACCAGTGCTGTCCATGGAAACTGGGAGTCCACTAAGGCCACAGCACACTGGGCAGTGACCCCTGGAATAGCATACCTGGATCAGGGCCTGTGGGGAGGGATAGGCGTCCACAATGGCACTGGCCATCTCCAGGCTGACCCGGTTCAGCTGCTGAATCTGTCTCCTCCAGACCAGTGCAAGTCCCCTGCCAGAGCGGTCCACTTTGGCCCCTCCAGCCCAGTCACTCTCCAGGCAGAAGGAGAAACTAGTATGATCTCGGAGCTTCCTGCAAACAGTGCAGTTGAGGATCTAAAAGTCATGCATTTCTCTGCTGCACTTGTCCCTTTAACTAGGAACTTAAAACCTTCCACTGACCTTGGAAGAGGTGTGCACAATGTTCCACCCAAGCAATGCTAGTTGCTTAAAAACTAACTAGATTCCCTTAAAAACATTTACTCCTTTTCATTAAAAGAGAAGTTTCCACAAAGTTACCAGATTCTTGCTTATGTTGAGATTGGGCTCCATTTGGGGAGGCAGTGTGCACAGGTGTAGGCACAGGGGACTGGGTATCAGGCAATTTAGAGTCTAGTTCTGGTTCTTCTAATTTGCTTGGAACTTTGACAAGTTGGTCTCTTCAGGCCTCGGTTCCCTCAGGTATAAAACGAAGGACTCGATTGTCTCTCAGGTCTCATTAATTTTAAGTTCTGACTATGAACAGCCCTTGAGCTAAGTAGGCTAAAAAAACTGTTTTACAAAAGCTTGTTTCATTGTGACCTGATCTGCAATGAATCCTGGTAACTTGGCCCACTGATAACCCAGTACGAATCTGCAGAAAATAAACTTACATGTAAGCTAAAGTGTTAGTCACTCAGTTGCACTCACTCGACTCTTTTGCAACCTCATGAACTGTACCTCTGTCCATGGAATTCTCCAGGCAAGAATACTGGAGTGGATTGGCATTCCATTCTCCAGGGGATCTTCCCGACTCAGGCAGTGAACCCAGGTCTCCCACACTACAGGCAGATTCTTTACCATCTAAGCCACCAGGTAATCCCTACACATATAAGCTAAAGGAGAACATTTTAAAGGGACCATGCTTAAAGGCTCCTTCCAAGAATCCCCAGGGTTAAGTCAGCTGCTTCTGCCTCAAGCTTGAGCAACAACAGACAGGCAGCAGTTAGGGGAAGGAGACATCTTCTTTGGGTACCAGAATCACTGTAAAGGACAAGGCCCAGCAACTGAGCCAGGACTTGACGGGGGCACTCACTTGAAGGGCGCTTCAGCCACGGCCTTTGTGAACGCGCATGCCAAGTCAGCCAGCTCTTTCCAGCTCTGCACAATTCGAGCCTGGGCTTCTGTGTGCAGCTGCAGATCTACCAGTGCCTAGAAACCCCAAAGCAGGATGGACTGGAAGAGTATGGAGAGACCAGTTTGAAACTATTCTCATCTCACTGTTCACTGAAGCTACACCCCATTCCCTTGGCTCCGTTTGGCCCTTCTTTCCTACGTAGTGCCAGGGCAGAAAGTAGTGTCCAGCAGGCATTTTACTCTTTAGCAACTCAAGTTAGATCAGAGTGGGTGCCCACGCTGATTCAAGCAACAGAAGTTCTTACCTCTTCCATATCTACCCTGGTCACCATGGCCACTGTGTTGGCCTCTGGTTGTTTCTGCTTCTTCTTCTTCTCCTTGGCCTGTTCTCTATTTGCCACTCTCTGTTTCCTTCTTAGAGGATTCGGAGCACTGGAGCAGGGGAGGAAATCAAAAGTACAGCAGCTCCAGGCTGAGCTCAGGCAGAAGAGGTGTGAGAAGGCTGGACCAGAGAGTCACAAAGGGCCAGTAGGGATGTTGTTTTGCAGAGGGACCCAGATCTGGGATGAATAAATTCATCCCTGTTGGCCTAAGAGCTGCCCCTTTTAATACTAAGTCTTGAGGACAAATCCAAACCTGAAGCACTTCTCTGGATCCACAATCACCAGTGACAGATCTTTCCCAGCTGTTCTTGCTGTGATGTCAGTCACAAAGCTCCGAAGTGTTTCCTTCCCTTCCTCAGTGCTGCCCAGACTTCCCTGCACGAAGAGGCAGAAACTGCATAAAGGCCTGCTCCCTAGGGCCAGCCCTCTGCCTGGCCTCAGCACCCACCCCTTTGGTACCCACCTGCTTGAAGTGATAGATCATGGACATAAACACCTCTGCCAGGAGCAGCACCAGAACCATGGGCTCTTCCACCCAGCCCTCCTTGCCATTCTGTTAAAGGACACAGAACCCCGCAGAGGGAGGTAGGTCAGCAGGTGCTCAGCACCTGTGAGAGAAACCCAGGCCTTCTGGGTGAATGACTTCATCCCCATTGGCCTAGTCCATTTTGCAGTATCCTTTTTCTTCTGGAATGAAATCATGGTGGCAAGAAATAGTAACCCATGATTGTCCCTCCCAGTCCTCAATGGTTCAACCTCGGTGTACTGCACTTTAGAAGTAGTGAATATGAAAGGGGCATTAGTGAGTTGAAATAGGCTGAGAAGTAACTGCCAATATTCCATGCACTCTGAATTGGGGAATGGAGGGTAGGAAACTCTTCTGAAGAATATGGAACAAATATGTAATTTGGGCTTTGAGGGTAAATGTGAAGTATGAGCTGAGTGGCTCTTGGAAAGGAATAGGTCTTGTGTGACAAAGATAAGAATCACCAAGGAAACTTCGGTCTGTGAGAGCACCACTCTTTCACGACACTAAGGCATAATCAAACAAAGCCAAGGTCACATAATGGTCCACAATCCTACAGTACAGTATTAACCAATCTGAAACAGCAGCACTACCCCAGATGGAGAAACTGAGTAAAAGCTGTTATTACATGAGGTATGGTGCTGTCCCTTGTAGTTTCCTTGCACCCTGCCCACACCTTGAAAAACAGCCCTTTATTAAACCCTCCTCAAATTTAGACTAAGCTGAGTTTGCCATCTGCTTTCCAGTTGGGGCTTTGACTGAGATATAGCCTTTAGAATAAAAGCATACTTAATGCTGTAACTCTAAGGAGGAGGAGAGAGAGCAGCCAGAAAACCCCTACCTCAGAGGGCCCAGCCTGTCTCCTCCACGTGAGGCTGCAAGGCACAGCCTGCGCCTCAATCACACAGCAGCAATCCATGGACTGCAGGGCTCCGAGGAGCTGACCCCCACCTTCCATCTGTAAGAGCACTGCAACAGATGGGAAAGGGACTGTCAGCAGAGCCGAAAAAGCAGTTGACCCAGCAGGAGAGGAAGAAAGATGCCTATACGACCTGGATCTAGCAGCACAACGATCTGCTTTAGGCACTCCTCTGGCCTCTGAGCTTTCAGCCTGTTAGCCAGGGCTACCTTCTTCCTCCTTTCCTGTTGCCCCTGGGTGTTTTCCTTCTGGCTTGCTCGTCCCCACCGCTGGCATCCCTGTGTGCTTCTCTTCTGGGCCTTCTGACTATACTTGCATCTCTTCTGAGGCAGGGGCACCTCAGCATTTGTTTTGGTTATTGTCAAGCTGTTGCTCTGGACAGAGCAGGTAGTTTGGTAGCCTGGCAGCTGATGGCAAGGATTGTCTACCACAGGGTCCTTGTTATCTGATGCATGCCTCTCTGAGGTGCCACGGAGGGGAATATCACGGATCTTTGTAAGCGGCTGTTTTTGCCAGTCATGTGACGCTCCTTCATTATTTTGATGATCCAAAACCCTTTCAAATGGGGAGCTGGATTTTTCAGGGCTCAGCTGTTTGTGAGTCAAAAACTTACAAATAAGCCTCTCAGCCAGGGGCATAAATTCCGCCTCATTCTCACTTCCACTGCTTAGCACACTGACTGGCTCTGTTTGTATGACAGTTTCAGCTGTCTCTGGAACGGGTGGTGGATCTTTCAATTTTGGTGATGGACAGGAGGCCTCAGAATCTGAGATGTCAACCACTACAATCTTCTCATCCTCCTGAGGCTGCCTCCTCTTTATTGAAGACGGTTTCTTCTTCAGAAAGGCAAATGTTGGCAGCTCCTCAGAGTCACTCTCACTGGAATCCAGTGAGAGTGATGACTTCTTTACAGCCATCAGTATGTGCAATCAGATTAATTCCCTGCAATGAAAAGAGAGATGAGACACAGACTGTAGCACTGAATTCAGTCCAGATGTTGTGTTCTATGGCCAAGCTTTATGGAAATAAATGATATACAGAGAAATGAAGAAACAGAGAAATGGAACATGGTCCAATATGATCAATCTGGAACTCAGAACAGCTATGTCTGTAGTCTAACAGGAACCCTCCTCACATCCCTTCTAGGTCAAGGTGAGGTATAAACAAAGTGGAGGTTACTATTAAAAAATGTTAATGAGGTAGGAACAAGACCCAATACCACCTCTTTACTGATCTCTGCATGTAAAACGGAGATATCAAGAGTCATTCTTTTTTAACTGAGATATCACTCACATACCATAAAATTTGGTCCTTTTAAAATGTACACAATTTAGCAGTTTTCAGTATATTTGCAAGGTTGTATCACCATCACTACTATCTAATTCCAGGACACTTTCATCATCTCAAAAAGAAATCCCATAGCCATTAGGCAGTCAGTCCATTTCCCCTTCCCTGGAGTCTCTAGCAACCATAAACCTACTCCTGTCTCTACAAACCTACCACATATTCTACACAGTTCACAGAAATGGAGTATGTGAACTCTGGTGACTGGCTTCTTGGCATGTTTTCAAGGTTCATTTACGTTGTAGCATGTGTCAGGACTTCATTGCTTTTTATAGCTGAGTAACACTTCACTCCATTGATGTGCCGTATTTTGTCTATCCATTCATTTGGTGGACATTCTGTTTGATTCCATTTTCGACCATTACGAATGCTGCCATGAACATTCACTTTCTAATTTTTGTGGGGGATGCTTTCAGTTCTCTTACAGAAATATCTAGGGTTGCAATTGATGGGTGGTGCACAAGACAATCTGAACATACTAACACTGCAGCATGAGCCATGTAACCTCTCCCGGCCACGCTTTTTCAGTAAAACAGGGATAGTCATATTACCTACTTTACAAGGTTATGAGAAGTTAGAACAAATTTTTTTCTTAAGTAATTCATCTATAGAGCTTAGTACTGTATCTGGCACGCAGGAAGTGCTCTGTAAAGTAAGCTGAACGACTAGGGAGGGACCTCCCTATCCCCGCTCAGGCCTCGGTTAAAGTGTTAGTCACTCAGTCAGTCGTTTCTGACTCTCTGCGACCCCATGGACCTTCCGAACCCAGGGATCGAACTCGGTTCTCCTGCATTACAGGCAGTTTCTTTACCGTCTGAGGCATCAGCCTCGGTAACTCTGGCAAATACGGGTATCGGACAAGCAGGCCCCTGCTGAGCTCGCTCCACGTCTCTCCCGCAGGCACAGGGCGGACAGCTTGTCCACACGCGGCGGCACAGGCCGCGGCCACCAAGCCCCGGCAGACCCTGGCTAAGGAAGTATGCTCTGCACCGCCGGCCCACCAGCAGCCCAGCCCAACAGCGCTCACCAGCAACTTGTCGCGCCACTCTTTCGTCTGCCACGCAGGACCCGGAAAGAGATCTCCCGGTAGCGGAAGCACAACTCTAACACCGGAAGCGGGAGTACGTAAAACATGGCGTTGGCGATGCTGGCGTGGAGGAGCCGGACTGCTGGTAATCGGACGCCGTGGCCGTTGCGGGGCGAGGGGTAGAAATGCAGTGGAGACCTTGCAGGGAGCCTGAGGGTGGAGGCGGTACCCCGTGGAGGAGCCTGGGGGAATGAGGAGACTGGGGGAAATGTGCGGGGGCAGTAGTTGGTCACGTGACGGCTGGGGCGTGGAGCACGTGACCTTACCTGGACTGGCTTGCTCATACAGTTTCCCTTGCTGTTGTTTGCCGCCTCCTCTGTCTGGGTTTCTTTGGATCCCTTCATCTACAAAAATAGATTGCTATCGTTGGCACATTGGCGCTCAAAAAGTTAATCCGTTCGTTCAGTAGACTGAGGTCTGCATTTGTGCCCGACACTGGTAGGTGTTGAGGATCTCAGCAGAGAAGATGAAGACAGTCTTTAGCCCCAGGAGAGCTACTTGTAATAAATAAGCCAGTAGATAAGCACATAAATAAAATTGTGAATCATTACAGGTGCTGTGACCGAGAGGGGAAAATGTGTCTGTGTCTTTTCTTTTAGGTTGGGTAGTCAGGGAAGCCCTCTGAGGAGGTAACATATAAGTTAAGACCTTAAGGATGGTGGGAGGCCTGGTTTTGTGAGAGAGTGAGGGGCAAGAGAATGATTTGATCCAATTTTCCATTTTGAGAAGGAAGCTCTTGCTCCTATATGAGTTTAAAAGGAGTAGGAATAGAAATGAAGAAACCAGATGGGAAGTAGTAACAGTAGACCTGATGAAAGTTGGTTTAGTCAGGATGTTGGTGTCAGTGAACTTGGAGGGAAATGGGTGGATTTGAGATCTGTTTTGGAGATAGAATCCCGAGCTTGCTGGTGGACTCCCTCCATACGTGAGGTTAGCGAAGGGAAGGAATCTACAATGACTCTTTGACTTCTGCCTGACCAACTGTGTAGGTGATAGCATCATTTTCTTTGAGGAGGATGGGGTATAGGGTGAAGTGGAAAGATTTGTGAATGAGATAAGGTAGGTAAAGCCAAAGTCCAGTTTCTCAACTTTAGTGAGTGAACAAATGTACAGGTGTTTAAAGGTAGGTAGATCCTGATGCTGGGCATTTAATATGTTGTCTCTCTTAAGTCCTTATCTCTGGTCCTTTGCCCCAGCTAGTCTCTGTTCTAATTAAAACTTCAGAAACCTAGGTTTTAGGAACTATGAACTGACAGGGTCCAGGGTCACACAGGGCTTCTCTAAAGACTCTGGCATGACCCTGATTAACACAGCTGTATCTGGAGACCTGAATGCAAGGATTACCAATCCTGGGCTTGTCATATAGCATAGGGCTTCCATCCTGGTCAGCATGAATTTTAGTTCACTTTCCTTTTTAAAATAAATACCATTGAGCACTTTGGAATGAGTACGGAGAGGTCAGATTAACAAGGGCATGGTTATCAATCAGTCTTCCCTATGCTTAATGGGCTTGCCAAACAAAGGAACCCTTTGTTTGAACTGCCTTCTGAACTGCACAGGAGCCTGTGGGACCCACCCTCAGAGAGGCTGCCGTTTTTGTTTACAAGTATCTGGTGTGCTATGGATAGGTAGATGGCTAAGAAAGTGGTGGGTGAGGTCAAAGCAGGAGCCTCTCTCTGGGTGTTCCGTTGTTGGGCTTTGTGGTCTGGCCCCTCCACAGTGCATGGAATCTTGAGGGCGTAATGGTGAGTGAGGCTGAAACAGGCAGCTCTGTGATGTCCTCTTGCTGGCTTCTGCTTCTGTGGTTTTGTTTCTCCTCAGTAGGACTGCATGTGTCAAAACCCAGGGCACATGGTATTTTTTTTTTTTCCCCTTAATATTTTACTCCCTCCTCCGAACCCTAGGCCACACACACAACTCATGTAGCGCTTACACTGTGGACAATATAAGGACTTCAGACATTCCCTGAAAACCCACACAGTCAAGGGGCATTTCTGCTCACGTACTTCACTTCCCCTGAAAACGCCCCCTGCCGCCTCTCAGCTTAGCAAATGGCGCACTGAGGCAAAGAACGAGAATCTCCTGGGAAGCCTCTCTGTTTGAACAACATTTCTGTTCTCTGTGCAGTTACAGCCCTGCTGAGCCCCCCTCAGGCTACAGCTCTTGCTGTCAGATATGCATCCAAGAAGACAGGTGGCAGCTCCAAGAACCTTGGTGGAAAGTCTCCAGGCAAACGCTTTGGCATCAAGAAAATGGAGGGTAAGGGTGTGCTTTGCCTTCCACTTCCCACTTAGCAGCCTCCCTTGCTGCCCCGGTGTTCCTCTGAAGAGCAGGCAAACCACACAGGTGCCTGGCCCTGTACTCTCCACGTTGATTACCAGAACATTTAGTTCCAAATTAAAGAAGCAGATAAGACATGAGGCAAGGTGAAGGGGCGGAGGAACAGCAAATAGGTGGGAACCTTGGCCATGTGACTGGAGTGAAGGTTCCTAGGGAGGGGTTGCGGGCTGCTTGTGTCAGACTCTCTGGGAGTTGGTCCTTTGCAAGGCTGGGTCTAGAGGTTGGTATGCAGCATTTGGGCCAGGAAAAGTGGGGGCTACTGTGTTTTCTTAGCAGTTTGCTGTCTGCCTCATTGTCGGCACCCAAAGGCAGCCCACTTGTGGACTTCTCTTCTAGGTCACTATGTTCATGCTGGCAACATCCTTGCGACTCAGCGCCACTTCCGCTGGCACCCAGGTGCCCATGTAAGTTGCTTAGTGCTTCCCTCCCACCCCTACTTTTTCTTCACCTCTCCATGCTCCTGAGCACAGTAATTATAACAGTTGCAACTGTTGGGTGCATACCAGATGCCAAGCATCATGCTGATTCCTGGGCCTGCATTATCTTATTTCATCTTTACTCCCATCCCAAGGGTAGGTAGGTATCATCTGTACTTTATAGGTGGGATGCCAAAAACTTAGAAAGGGGGTGGTGGGGTAGTGACACAGCTGGGATTTGAACCGGGTCTGCTGACTCCCAGGTCACTTTTTTGCCTTGGTAATAGTATCAGCCTCGTTCTCTTAGGTCTCTTTTCTAACCCCCATTTCTTGGAAGAGGAGATTTGTAGTGATTTAAGATATTTTTTTAATCTTGAGAAACTAATTTCAGTTTATTCGTTTTTTCTTATTTTTAAGAATTCCGCCTTTGCATAAAGTTGTTATTAGGTGCCTGAAAGATAACTTGAATTTAATAAAATAGGATTCAGTATATGGGCCAGAAATTAGGTCCATACCAGGCAGGAATTTCAACATCAGCAAGTTAATATTACTTGCTAAGGTAGGAAAGTTTTTTAACACAGATCTATGCTCTATTCTTTACATTGTTTAAAATGTTAGTTTAGTTTCCTCTGTGATCAATTCCCTCCTCCCTTCTTACCTCTTTTTTGGCAATTTTAGTAGGCACAGAAAGACTGATAACCTATAATTATTTCAGAGATGCTAATTTGTATGTGAATTGACTGTGTAGTAACTTTTGTTTTTTTAGAACTCGAGACATTCAGTATGTGGCTATGTTTATTTTTAGTTTTACTAAAATAATGACAATAATAAAAACTAATATATTTTCACCTGGGCAGTATTTTAAGCTCTTTCTGATTATTAACTCAATTTAATTCTCAAGATGACCCTATGAAGTAGTTAATATTTATCCGTATTTTGCAGTTGAAAAAAGTGAGACACAGTGAAGTAAATTAACTTGCTCAGATCACACAGTAGTAAGTAGTAGTGCTGGGATTTGAACCAGAATCTGTTCTTTTAATTTGAGAGATACTGAATAATGCAGGACTGCCTGGATAAAACTTGCCACACATCTAATCTCAAGTTCGATAAAAGAAAAAAGCTAAGATATGTATAGTTAATAATATGTATATATTTAATAAACATTTATTTTAATCTCTTCACTCATATTTCTCACCTGAAAATCAGGTTTAGACATAGTACCTACTTCACAAGGTGAGAATTAAGTGAGTTAATGTGTATAATAGTGCTTGGAATAGTGCTTACACACACTAAGTATGACACAGTGTTAGCTTATATCATTACTTTTGTTTAATTAGCATATGCATTATCTATATAGCTTTGAGCCTAAACTTCACCACATAGATGAAAATGTTGCGTCAAACTAGTATTATGTTAAGCCTCCCAGAAGCAGGCTCCCAGGAGCAGTGATTAGACCTTTTCCTGGGCCTGGTTTGGGCATCTGTCCAGTGTGGCTTCTGGCCACCTGTACAGATAGAGGTCCAAGCATTAGCCCTCAGGGAGTGAATAACCACTCGGATTGGCTGTTGGAGTATTCTTTTCCCACTTTTGTCATAGAATCATTACCAAGCCCAGAGGGAAAGGGAGCCTTAGATAGAGCTTTCTGAGCCCTCCCTTTTGGCCCCAGGGCCTGAATCTTTGTGAAGAGTCTGTCCTAGAGCCCTGGGATGGGTCCCCCTGGCTGTCCAGCTGATTACTCTGTGTGTTGCAGGTGGGGCTGGGAAAGAAGAAATGTCTGTATGCCCTGGAGGAGGGGGTAGTCCGCTACACCAAGGAGGTCTACGTGCCCAGTCCCAGCAACTCGGAGGCTGTGGATCTGGTCACCAGGCTGCCTGAGGGGGCTGTGCTCTACAAGACTTTTGTCCACGTGGTTCCTGCCAAGCCTGAGGGCACCTTCAAACTGGTAGCTATGCTTTGACCTCCCGGTTGAGGCCTTTGGAGCCCAGGTGACAGGAGAGGATGGTACCAGACGTCATCAAGAGTTGGAGTGATGACAAGGCCTCCCAGTGAAGAAGTCTGCTTGGTGGTGACTGCAGGAGACTCTGAAGTGACTGGCAGAAGCCCTTTGGGAGACCTGATCTGGGGCCAACAATAAAGTTAGCTGGAGTTGAGTTTCTGCTGTTTGGGGACAAACCTGGATGGAGCGGCATACTGATCTGTTTATTCATGTTCTCAGGTGTAGACAGGGGAATGAGAAGAGGGGACTCCAGAGGAAGGGACTTTCCTCCTTCCACAAGGAAGAGGAGAGCTTGTACTTGAGAGTGTCATAGCTTCTTCCCCTCTTGGATCCCGCAGAAGTCAGTCTGGGAAAGAGTGGGGAGGAGGGGCCAAGGGGCCAATAGAGAAACCCAGTGTGGTCGTGTTCTTTCCTGGAGCCACATTCAGAGGGAACTGTGGCAATGGCCCCAGAAACGGCCACGTGGCAGACCCCTTCCTGCCTGTGTGGGTCCAGGGAAGAGAGGCCCCATCTGGCCTGGAATACTAGGGTCTTTCAGGGATGAGGCAGATACATCACTGGATACAATTCCAGGGTTGAGACAAATTGGGTGACAAATGAGACGCTTTCTTCTCGCCCAGAGACACACCACGCTGGCATTCTTTTCTGATTCTTGGTTTATCTCAAACCGTAAACTACAGCAAAGAATCTGGCTTCAGGAATACTCACTCTGGGTCTAGAGTGGGCTGAGAGCAGGCCTTCATTGTCAACCCAAGACCTTTAAAATCATGGCTTGAGTGGAAGGGTGAGGAAGGAAGTCTCACTGGGGATGGACAGTCATCCTGGGTGTTAGAGGCAGGCGATGTTGGCTGCAGTCCCAGAGAGAACTTGCACAGTTAGTGGCTTCCTCCCAAGGACTATTCTCTGCCCTGAAGGCAGGAGCCTCAGGGGTTGAGGGCAGAGAAGTCTTAATTCTGGAGGTCTGCTTTGGATTTGTCACCTTGATTCTTGGGGCATGACCCCAGATTTCCTACCTCCTGCAAAAGTGACTCAGGTTATTTTGAGGTCTTGTACTGAGGCCCAGCTGGAGGAGATTGCTGGGAGCATCTCCAGAGGCTTGGTGCTGTCCCTGCCAGTACCTTGGAGAAGCAGGAAGGGGCAAGATGGAAGAACTGCTCCCTCCTATAGTGTTTCCCTGAGCAAGCAGTCGGGTGGTGCTGCAGATATGACCTTAGGGCCTCCTTATAGCTGGATGGCAGCTGGGAGAGGTAGAGCAAAAATATTACCCATTTCCTTACAACCCCACCCCGAGCCCCACCCCCACACACTCCTACTCCCTCTTTGGCTTTTGCTTTCTGTGTCTCCTCTCCCCCAGTGATGGTCCTTCCTGGAGACAAGTTGAATCTTAGAGCTGTTGTCTCCATGGAAACTTTTCGTGCCCAGGCTAAATCACTTCCCTGGCCTAGGATCTGCCATCCTTTACCAAAGAGGTGAAGTGGAGCCTCTAGCCAAATCCTAGGCTCTCCATCCATGATCTTTTCTTGTCCCAGGGGCTCCTATTAGGCATTTACATACAATTAAAAAGTAATAAGGAAAAAATGCTGAGTTCTCCAGGGCACTCAAGGGTGGGAGGACTGAACATTTACTTCCCTGCAGGCCCAGAGCCAGCAGCACTGTGCAGTCAGTTGGAGCATCTGCTGCTGCTGGTCCTTTTGAACACTCATTGTTGGACAGGGAAGCTGGCTCCCATAGGGGTGGCTGGTAGCTGCTTTGCAAGCCCACCACCCTGAGGACAGCCCTGTGACTGAGGGAGGCAGGCAGGCTTGCGTAGCTGTTCTCCAGCTTCCATCTGGGCCCTTTCCACCAGGATGAACCTAAGATCAGAGTGCCACACACCCTTCTCTCCAAGAAGTCTCTTTACTCTTCCTCCCCTCCTTCCTCTGGCCACTAGGTCCTGGCACACACTTCCCCCCGCCCCAACTCCCAAGTGGCAGCCCCAAGGGTCCTATCTCACCTGCATCCCCTGGGCCTCTCAGCACCTTTCCACTGCCTGGACCTTGGTGGGGCGGTCCCATGGTGCTAAAGGGAGAGGTGTACTCCTAGGGACCAGAAGGATGACTCAGAGTGAAGCTCAGGGTTTAGGGTCAGTGAGCAAGAGAGCAGAACCCAAACCTTTTTTGTCCCCACGTCCCTCCCCCCATCTTGTTTGTTCTCTTCCTCCACCAGTCCAAAGCACAAAGCCCAGACCCTCAGCATTTCGGAAATGCACTCAGGTATAAATTCCACTGTGTTCTGGCCACAAGCTCATTCTTCACAATTTGGCAGCCAGCTCTGATGACACTCGTGGGAAAGTCAGAGAATACCTGTCCTTACCTCTCCATCTTCTCTGTCTGATGCTCAGGGTTAGGGTTGGAACTCGGGAGGAACTGGAAATCCAAAGATTTCTTTTTGTACCCAGCATCCCATGTGGTGCCCCATACCGGGGAAGAAGACTGACAGTACAGTAGTCACCACCCGCAGAAGTTAGCTCTGGGCTTCCCCTTGGGAGCTAGGGAGAGTGTGGGCCTCCAGCTGCTCCGAGAGCTGGGAAGACCATTGTTTTCACCAGCAGCTCCCAGTACAGGGTCCTGTTGCCGAAGTGGCTGGGGAGTAAGCTGGCCAGGATGTTGACCTTTTCAACACTACTTCCTTGGCCCAGAGGGAACCCAGACTGGAAGATCACTGTCCATAGAGCAGACCCAGAGGCCCCGTCCATACTGTGCAGAGCGAGCAGATGCCCTTTTGTGGTGATTGGGGTAGGAGGCCCTGAAGGTAAGGGGTTAGTGGGTAGGCGTGTTTACATATCGGTTGGGGCTCCAGAAGAATTGATGAGAGCAGGGGATGTGGCAGTGCTGGGGCTTCGTTACAGCCGCTCAGCAGTATGGTCATGATAAACACCAGCATGGAACTCCTCCTGCAGAGCGACCAGACATCCGGTTCAGCCTGGGGCTGGCATGCATGAACCCATCTCACCTCCCCAGATTGTAATTCTACTCCAGAGGTTGGGTAGGAATGACCTGCTGGGACTAGGATCAGCTTCACATGCAGGGGAAACCGAGGGGGCAGGCAGCTCCCTTTTTGCTGCTGCATCCATTTCCTATGGCAGAGATTTGTGAGGAGGACAGAGCAGCTATATCCTGTCTGTCTGCAGCCCAAGGAAGGAGTAACGTGTGTAAGGGAGTTTACAGAGGACAGACTCAGGGAGGAGAAAGAGCTTGTGGCAGGGGCAGACACCTTTAGAAACTCAGTCGGGAGAGAGGACTCAAGCGTCTGAAGTCAGACTCCTGGCACCCAGCCTCTAGAACTCAGCACGAAAGGGACCTCAGAGTTCATATACCAACTGTACACAGCATTCTTCCCAAGTGGCTTGCTCTAGGTGACCCTACAGATGAAGAGGCTGGACTTCTGGCCTCTGCTGAGGGGCCAAGGGTGCATCTGCCCCAACTCTGCGACTTGGGACAGCAAGAGGTACTCACCAGTGGCCACAACTATGTCTAGGAGACTGTTCTCCATGGTGACCTCTGCACGGGGAGCAGCAGTGGCAGAGGGGTACCAAGAAAGGGCACTTTCTTAAATGATCTTAAGGACAGTTGCAAGACAGGCTTCCCCTGCCTCCCCCACCCCCCCAACCCCCCGCCACAACCCACCATCCCCACAGGGCCAACCCCCAACCCAGGATCCCTGATCCAGAGGAGCAGCTTCATTCAAAGCCAGGGTGGCTGTGAGCAGCCTTCCAGGTTCTCAGCTTCTGCCCCTGATTGGTACCATGCCAGGACCTAGGGTCCCATAGATGACACTTCACTCTGCAGGCCTGGCAGCCACGAGGGTCCCTCAAAAACCTGCAGAAGAAGGGGTTGGCAGGAACAGGCTAGGCTTCTGCTAACCCCAGAAGACAGCCGGGGCAGCTCCACTCACCCAGATCTATGCACCTCTCAGTCGGGATCCCCTCCCAGCCCTACTCTGCCCCGCCCCCTGCTTCCCAACAGCCCAGCCAATTGGCTGTCCTCTGGTCTTTGCTCCCATCTCTAATGGAACAGGAGTGTCCATGGTTGTCCTGGAAACCAGGCACAAAACAGGAAAGACTTCCCAGTTTCTTTCCCTCCCTCCAAAGGGATTCTTGTGCAGCTCTGGGGGCCCTGCCACACCACTCCACCTGGCTGTTACCCTAATTTTGACCCCAGGGGTCCAACCAGGGGAATATTTCAAAGCCTCAAAAAGCTCAAGCCTTGGGGCTGAGCTATCCCTACAGAAGGATGAGGGTGGAGAACAGACAGAGAATCTGCACTCAAACTTGCCTCAGTGAGCTGGACAGGGGAGAGGATTGGGGAGGCCCTCTGAACCTGTCAGGAGTCATGCAGCCTACTCCTGGTCCCGCATTGCTTCTAACTCAAGGGGCCAAGACAAACCAGCCAGAGCAGCTGGGGTGGGGGACTTCTGGTTCTGCCAGCCTGCAAATTAGAATTGCCAGGGGGAGTTCTGAACCCACATCAGTGTTGAGCTGCTACCTCAGACCAGTTAACTCAGAACCCTCAGTTTGGATCCCCATCCACTGAGCTAAGCTCAAAATGTTCACAGCAGGTGACCGAGTAACCAGGACTTGGTGTAACTGGACAGGAGTGGCAGGGGCTGAAACAGGACACGTCCCACCTAAGTTCAAAAAAATTAGACTCTTTAAATAGTTGTGCTAGTACCCACTCCAGTGTTCTTGCCTGGAGAATCCCAGGGATGGCGGAGCCTGATGGGCTGCCGTCTATGGAATCGCACAGAGTCGGACACGACTGAAGCGACTTAGCAGCAGCAGCAGCAGCAGTCCAACGACAGTATAGCCACAGCCTGGCCTGTGCATCTTTAGCAGAGTCTAAATGCTGCCTGTGCCTGATGTTCTGCTGCTGCTGCTGCTAAGTCGCTTCAGTCGTGTCCGACTCTGTGCGACCCCATAGACAGCAGCCCACCAGGCTCCCCCGTCCCTGGGATTCTCCAGGCAAGAACACTGGAGTGGGTTGCCATTTCCTTCTCCAAGGCATGAAAGTGAAGTCACTCAGTTGTGTCCGACTCTTAGCGACCCCATGGACTGCAGCCTACCAGGATCCTCCGTCCATGGGATTTTCCAGGCAAGAGTACTGGAGTGGGGTGCCATTGCCTTCTCCCGCCTGATACTCTATACCTAGTTATTACATTGTTTTTAATAGAGCTAAAGGTTGATGTGAAACAGAACAAAACCTTTTAGAGAACCAAATCAGAGCTTCAGATGTTCACTAAAATAGGAGCCAGAAAACAATCATCTCAGCCCTTGAACCCAAACACTATTTCCTTCAAGTTCTTGCTATTACCTTCTTCCTCTTTACCTGCCTTAGCAGCGTAGGAGAATGTAGTGACAGAGTGCTGTGGAGTCCTCCTGCCTCCTTCTGAAGCATGCAGCCACCACCTAATAGCTTTGACTTTGGGTTCATTTCACTTTCCTGGCCTGCTAAAGGAAAACACTAACATTGTCTGCCTCAAAGAGTTGTGAGGATTAAGTGACATACTCCACACAAGGTCAGTGCAGCAGCTGAACAGACGAAAATCCCAACACTGCCATTGGTGGACAGTGGTGCCCTCTCCTGGCAGCTTGAAAAACTTGACATATGGCAGCCTGGGTTCAAACTGAGCCCTTTGTTTCCCAAGCTGAGTTGACTGGGCCAGCATGACTGGATAGGGTGATTTTAAAGGTTCTGAGAAAACTTCACCCTTGTTCCCACATTAAGTAAGCTGTGAAGGACTGATACTGAGCCATGGCTGACAATGGCAGGAAAGTAGGAAGGGAGAAAGGGCTTGAGAAAAGGAGGGAGGCTGGACAAACCTTTCCAATATGGCCCTCCTAGGTCCTAAGGCAGTGGCTAGAAACCATGCCACTGCTGCTCCGGCTTCTAAAGGGGGCCGTGGTAACCACCAGGTCCTGGGTGGAAATGGCTGCCTCTGTTCTTGAGGTTGCCCCATACATAACTCTGAGCTGGGAGGAAACAGAGCAAAGGCTTCTGGGATGGGCCCTATTGACTCCAAAGACATAGAAGTCAGCCTCTGCCTCAGCCTGGCAGCAAGGGAGGAAGTGCTGGGTCAGGACTCTGAAGAACTGAAATGGCTCCCCTGGTGGCCCACTGGGTGGCAATAAGGAAGTCTCTGAGCCTCTCTGGGCCTGTTTACCCCTCATAAAAGAGGGATCTGGATTATGGGTTCTTGTGTCCCTTCTGGCTCTTGGATGGATTTTAAACTGTTCTCACTCTGGGGCAATTAGACCCTCCACCTTCTGCCAAAGTACCAGCCAAAACTTTTAGAAGACGGCCGAACAGTGCTGGCTCTTTGACACCCAGGAGGAAAAACACAGAGGCTCCATTGAGAGAGATAGAGATATATTTCTTCTGTTGCATATTTCAGACTTCACACTGAGCTTCAGGCACAATGCTGCTCCAGGTTCTTCTGAGAGCCCTGGCAGAGTCTTTTTCCCATGTTGCTCATGAGGGCTCACCACTCCAGAGCAGAAGCCCAGGCCCTGCTTGCAGTTCTGGGTACCTTGGAGACTGCAATGGTCTCAGTAGGCCCTGGTGCCCTGCCTTTCCCATCAAGGGGCAAGGTATGCTGGAAAGCCCTAGAGCCAGCCCTGCCCCCTCTTCTATGGTCCCCTGGCTACAAGAGGAGAGGCTGACCCATTAGAGTCCAGCTCTGCAGTGCTTCCCTAATCACCTGTTCTCTAGCCCTCAGAGCCTGCCACAGCACTTGCAGCCCCGCAGAGCCCCAGCCATGAGCACCACAGGCCAAAGCTGGGGGATAAGGCCCTAGAGAGTGAGGCAGGCCCAGCCTCCTCCAGAGCAGCAGCAGATGGGCTTGTCTGGCCCCTGCTCCCCAGAGCCTTGGCCCACTTCCTGGGGCTGCTCTGGGCCCTATTGCACATCTTTTGTTTCCAGTTCATCCCCTACCACCCATTTTTCTTTAAAAAAAAAAAAATAGAGGAGAAGGTGAGGAAGCTAGAACCCTTCTCCCCATGTTCCTGCTAACATCTGGTCCCCAGCAGAGCCATTTCAGTGGTAAATACCATGCCGACCTTCCCTGCCGTCTGTGGGTTCTGATGGCTGACATGGGTGTACAGCCTGGGCCTCTGGTTCTTGCCTGTGAGGGAGACAGCCCTCCGTCATCTGTAAGGTGCAATTTCCCGGGTCTTCCGGAGGCGCTGGCTGGGCCCCTGCTACCTGAGTCGCCCATCTGCTTTGACAGGCCCCAGCTCCGATTTGGGGTCCGGGGACAGAGAGCTCCAGCTGGTCAGTCTGCAGAGCTCCAGGGAGGGACAGGCAGAGGGGCCCATGGCACACAGTCCGGCCACAGACCAGAAGCTGCTTAGTTCCCCATCTGTCCAGGCCTCCAGCGCCGGGCCCGTGAGCTCTGCATGTAGTCGGGCAGCTTCCTCCACAGGCTCTGGCTGAGGCAGGTTCAGGATGCCACTCAGGCCCTGGAAACTCTGTTCCATGTACTCGTTGTGGGGTGGCCCAGCGTGCAGCCAGCTGGCATCATCTGGGGGTGCAAAGCAGCAGTAAGCACGCCCCACCCCAATGATCTCATGAAGGCCAGACCCTGGGAATCAGGTCTAGGCACCCCAGTCAGTCCTGTCCCAGCTCTACCACTGAGTCGCATCTTGCTGAGTGACTTTAGGCTAATCCACAGAACTGTCCATGCTTGTAAAACTTAGTTTTATAAAATCAAGACAGTAATCCCTGAATTCCTAACTTGAGGATTAAATAAAACAGTGGGTTCAAGGTACTTTAGAAAGTAAGGTTACTTTCTGATAATGGTCTGGTTTGTGTCACCCATGCCCCTTCTCAACCACCTCCAGTGGTCTCCAGCGCCCTCAGAAGCCTAGTACTCAGGCCTTCAGGCTGCGGGCCCTGCTTACTCTGCTGGCCTTCTTTCCCACCTCCTTTGGCATCCTACTCCCCTCCACCCTCTGTTCTCCTCATGCACTAGACACCTGCTAACTTTGTTCCCTCAGTTTAGAATATCCTTCCCTGTCTATAAAAATCAGCCCCTTCAAGACTCAGCTCCAATAGCACTTGCTGTCAAGCTTGCCTCCACCACCCCACCTTCACCTCCTCCATCAGACTGTGAGTCCTAGGAGAGCAGGGGTGCCTGTTCTGATCTGCCACAGCCACTGCCTCACCCTGGACCCCGTCCTTTTCTGGGTTACCTCTGCTCTGACCCACCTTCTCAGTGATAGGACATGGCTGGAGGAAGAAAACATCTACCTACTTACTGAACACCTACTGTATACCAATCCCTTTTACCAAGATATTCACCGCTAATAGCCCCCAGAAGGTAGTTACTTGTATTGGGCCCCCTGCAGGAACCTACAGCCTACACCTAGTTTCGAGTTTGTCTCCTAGCCTCAGCTATGTGACCTTCTCCACCTGGCTACCAATGGACTGGGAAGATGACCAACATCAGATTTGCTGTCCTAAGAATGTGGAACTTGTGGACTAAGAGGCCCTGGTCAGTCTCCGTTGCACTGAGAGGCCATGTATTGAGAAGCCTGAGGCTGATACAGAGAGCACAGGATGAGGGACAAGGTGGCCCCAGAGAGACAGAAACCACGCCTGAGTCCCAGTGGGTCCTGAGTCATTTCCTGAGTTCTGTAGGGGAGAGCCCCACATTTTTCCAATAATTTCCCCCTTTCCCCTGGAGCAATTTGAGTGGATCTGTGTTCCATGCACCCAGGAGGTCTCTAACAATTGTATTTCTCTTACTTTACATGTAATAAGACTGAGGCTCAGGAAGGCCAAGTAATTTGCCAAGAATAAAAGCCCAATTAAAGTGTCCGAGCTGTGTTCTAAAGCCAGGTCTGCCTGCCTGGGAAGCATGATAGCAGAGTGCAGGGCTCTGGAATGCTTATGGATGGACGGTCAAAGCCACAAGCTGTCCCCTTCCCCTACTCTGATGGTTAGCTTCTTGGAATCACCTGTCTGCAAATCCTATCCTGCTCGACTCCTGGGTATCATTTGGGAACGAGATACTTACCTTTCCTGAGAGGTAGTTTGCGGTTGAAGGTCAAGGGCAGCACGAGGAAGCGGGTCTCACCCAGGGGTTCCCAGAACTGAAGCAGTCGAACAGTCCAGGCCCCTGGCCGCAGGGGCCGGCTCAGTGGGGGTTTGTACTGCGTGACCTCCGTTTCCGCGTCTACCACGATGTCGTAAGATGTGGCCACCACATAGGTGGGGTCGATCCACACCACGGTGACTGTGAGGTTGGGGCCCCGGGCCCAGCGCTGCATGGCCACAGGCTCGTCCAGCGGCCCCAGCAACCCTCCAAAGTTCCGGAAAAGACGCTCTTTGGGGTCCCACTCGGTGCCGACCTGTAGGGAAGGAGGCAGCTGGGCAGGAGCTGAGGGAAAGTCCTCCTCTCTACCTGCTGCCCCCTTTAACTCCTGTGGGACATCAGGCCAGTCACTGTCTCTTTCTGGTCCTCAGTCTCCCCCTCTGCAAAATGATGGGCTCAGACTGGGATTTTTAACATCTCTATAAGCTCTGAGATTCATTCTAGGCTCCTGTTCTGACCTGCTCTGAAGTGTTGGGGGCAGCAAGGCAGAAATGAGATTCGAAGTCCTGCCCAGAGACCATCCCCACATGGAGCAAAGGCCTCCAAGAAAGAGACCAAGGAGACACTCAGAAGCCTAATCTTCTGGCCCGACTGGAATGTCCAGCTCCTTACAGAAGAAAATCCCTGAGTGTAGAATACAGGCTTGCGTTGTAGTGGAACCATGGTCCCCTCCCCGCTGACTGCATGTCCTCTGTGCATCCCAAGGCTGCCATCACTGGGAAAGAAGACCCAGGAATCCAGTCCTGAAAGGCCTAACCCAATCCTCAGCCCTCCCTTAGTGTCTGTCCCTCTCTCCCCACTACCCTGAGTCTTGCTGGGAAACAGGAGAAAGCAAGGGGAGGACCTGTCCCACCTCCAAACTCTGGAGCCGGCTGGCCTGGTCACTGTGCCCCAACAGCTTCAGCGACCCCTGGGGCAGCAGCCACATCTCAAGCGTCTCTGCCGGCCCCTGGGCTGAGGACTGCACCGCCTGCGTCACCAAGTAGCCCTGGAAATGGTCGTCATAGAAATACAGGTGCACGCTGGACGGCAAGCCCCTGGGCTCAAACCTAAGAAGTTTCCAGCAGGGAGAAAGGGAGATGCCATCAGCACACCCGACTTGGCCTGGAGTCGCAGGAAGGGGGCTCTGGGGGAGTCCCATCCCCAGGTGCTTTCTTTGCCCAGATCTCACACCCACAGATCCTATGTGCCTGGCTTTTGCCATCTTCGTTTTATTTGCATTTTTCCCTGCCTCAGGCTGGGGGCTCCCTGGGGGAGGGGCTGCGTCTTTCTGATTGTCCTCCTCATAGGGCATTACATCCTGAGAGTCTGCAAAATGACAAAAGGAGGTCTCACCTGCAGAGCAAGTTGGCCAGGGAAGACGCAGCAGTGGCGATGTGGCGCAGGCTGAGGCGGGCAAAAGCGGTGTAAGCAGTGAGCATGACATCGCTGAGCCCACTGGGGCCATCAGCCACGTCATAGGTGTTCTCCCAGTAGGCCTTGAGGGCTGGGGTGCCGGGGGGGTAGCTGCCATATAGGTGGAAGTCCAGGATTTCCAGTACCTCCTGGTTCACAGTGGACTCAAACTTCCGGGCGAAGAAGGTGGGTCTGGAGACTTGCTGGAGTGGGAGAGGCAAGGAGGGTGAAGGGGTCTGGAGTTCCCAGAGAGCACAGCAGGGGAGGCGCCTTTTCCCAGCACTGCCTAGAGATCAGCCGCTGAGAGTTTTTCCTGCCGCCAGTTTAGCCCCTGCCCCCGGGGGCTGCTCCCGGTGAGGGTCCCCCAGATCCTCTGGTTGGACCACCCAGGATTGTTTGTGACCCTAGAAAGCACCCAGCAAAAAGCTGGGGGGAGGCTCTATCAAGGGCCAGAGATTGGGGGTCATGAGGAAGCACCTGCAGCCGTAGGAAGTCCTGCGGCTTGAAGTCGTTGGGGGAGCAGCCGCACCAGTCCACGATGTGCTTGTACTGGCACTTGCAGCCCAGCTTGCGGTTCCAGTTGGTGACCCGCAGGTTGTTGTCCACGAGGCTCTCGCAGGCTGGGCTGTTCTCCAGCACCGTGTGAAAGAAGGACTGCGAGTGGCAGGGCGGGGAGGACGGTGAGCCGTTGAGCACGCCACCTGCCCTCCCCCGCCTGTGCGCGGGCCCAGTCACCTACCTCGGCTGGGAGCAGCGTGTACGTGTAGAACTGACGTAGCTGGGCCACAAGCGGGTCGTCTGTGTACACCACATACTCCACAAAGCTGCGAGTTAGCACGAACCAGTCCGAGCCGCCGTCCACCACAATGCCTGCTGGGATCTGCCGCTCGCCCAGACGCCACATGTGCGAATCGCACTCATGGAAGAGCCGGTCCAGGCCCTGTTTCTTGATGAACCTGTGGGAGGCACATGGGCCTGTGGCTGAGGGTCTTGCAAGGTGGAATCCAGGCTCTCATCTTTCCAGGAACCAGCACTGCACTCCTCAATCTGTGACTGGTTTGGAGGTTTTGCAACCCAGGGCTGAGGCCACCGAGCCCCCTGTGTGTAGGGCTGTGGCGGGACTCCGGGACCAGGACATCCTCTGCCATCCCCTTACCTGGAGTTGTCCCGGCCATGAGACTTGAGGAAATTCTTGTCCCGGTTCTTGGACAGGAAAGCTACCAGCTCCTCATTGGTCCTGGAAAGAAAATGGCATGTGGGTAGCGTGTGTGAGAGTGGCTCAGTCACCAGCCCAGAGCAGACAGACCCCTCCAGTACTCTTTACCTTCACTCCTTGGCCCCTTCTTTTCTTACTGAGAGCCATTCTAGCCAACTGACCTACTCCAGGTTGATGCTCTGGGGTGGTGAGTATCTGAGGTCCCTGAGAAAGACCACCCCATCCTTCGTCCACCCGTTCCTGTCTGACCCAAGATCCTGGTTCAGACTTCTGGCTTCTTCTCCTCCCCATCTGTTGTCCCTTGTAACCCTCATATCATCTTTCAACAATAACTCCTCTAAAACATTGCTGGGGCCAAGGAATCATGTTTGAGATGTGCAGATCCCAGAATGAGGCTTTGGGGAGGGAAGAAGTCCGTTGGCACCCTGGAACCCCGAGTCCTAGAGGAGGCCCACCTCCCATCTGCAGGGCTCAGAGCACCACCCCACACCTGGTCGGGTAGTCAGTGGCACTGAGGTTGATGAAGAAGTCCCAGGCCCAGCCGGGCACCTCCAGCAGGTCCTGCATGCTCCGCAGATACATCCTCAGCAGGCTGGCCCCGCCCCAGATGGTGACCATGCGCCAGGGCGTTACCCGCACGTTATCATACTGCCGGGCCAGCTCCACTACCTCTCGGTGCAGGTAGTTGGAGCGCTGTGGGAGGTGGGGTGGTGGTGGTGGAAACTCAGCAGTGGAAGATGACCCCCCAGCATTACAATCTCTCCACCCGGCCCCACCCCAGGGCGGAGTACAAGTGACATGAAATGCACAGAGCATGGGCTAGGGCTCCAGCTCTGAAGCCGCCATGTCCCCTGGTGCTGGCTGCTCCCCCCCTTCTGTTCTCCTATCTCTGGGCCACCTGAGCAAGTCAGAGATACTGTCTATCCATGACAATCTGGGTCCCTATCCTACTTACTCAGATGCCCTGTCTCCCTGGCCATAGAAGGTACCTTGTCCACATGGACATAGAAGAAGTGCTGCTTGTGGTACACAGCCTTGAGGAGACGCTTCAGCTGGCGGATGGCGCGGCCATGAACCACCAGCATGTAGGCGATTCGTACTGGTGGACCATCCACGGGCTGCTGGGCCCGGACCTCGTCCCATGGGATGCCAGGGCTCATCTTTCCTGAGAGCAGAGAACAGGGGCATCAGTAAGGTCCCGCCCCAGGTCACAGGGTGGAGGCAAGATGGGAAGAGGGAGCTGCCTGTTGTCCAAAGGAAGAAGCCTGGACGTAGAGCCCGATGCCCCCAGGCCCCAGGGCCAGCTCTGCCACTGAGTGCACTCATCACCAACTTGGGCAGCAAGGTGTGCCCTTCTGGGCTTTCATCCCTGAGAAATGGGAGTGAGGATCCCTGCCATACACCCTCCTGGGCCACCACCTCTCTGCCTATGCTTGTCTCTTACCAGCCCGCTGGCAGTGCCGGGGCACAGCCTTGGGCATGAGGCTCCCGGCCTGGTGCAGGCACACCACGTTGGCGATCTCCTGCTGGCACTGCTTGGAGCTGGCCCGGGCCAGTGCAGACAGAGCATCCTTGCCAACGATCTCGCACTTGGGTGTGAAGCTGTTGTCTGTGGGCTGGGGGGCGCCCTCCACACTCCCTGTGTCTCCATGTGGGAAGCCAGCCGCCCCAACCAGCGCCTCCTCAGCCGCTGCCCCACTCAGGTTCTGGCGGCCTGGGGCCTCTGGGGGCGGGGTGGGGGGGATCCGCCGGCCAGTTCTGTGCCGGCTAGTTACTGCCCGTACCACCTTGGCCACGGGCATGCCGGGGCTCTCGGCGCGGCCCCGCCAGCGCCCATGCCTTCTGCCTGCGCTGCCCCGCCGCCCAGCTGAACTGTCTGTGTCCTTGGAGCCTTCGCTGGGGTCGAGTGGCCGTGGCTTCTTCTGCCTTCCTTTCTGTAAAAGATAGGCAATCACAAGTCACTAAGACAGTCACTCTCCTCCTGCTCCTGCTCCTTCAGCTTCTTGCTGGCTCAGGCCTAGAAGCCCCTGCCACCCTTTATCTAGAAAAGAACTGTTCACCTGAGCATTCTGCACGTCTGCTGGGAGGTCTCCGTGACCAGCCGGTGGAAGAAATGTTGCCCTCCCCCAAGGCACTGTTGCATCCACATCCCCTCCATCACAGATCACAGGGCACTGAGCCTCCTTTGGATTCAGACACCACTTTCTTTTTCCACAAATAGGAAGATGAATAAGAGAGGCATGCAGAGACACTACAGACAAGAGTGTCCATCCAGCACTCCCACCCGGGCTTGACTGGGACAAGATGACGCTCTTCAGAAGGAAAAAGCATTCTGCCATCTACAGTATTTCCACATGGGAGTGCTGAAGCTGCAACAGAGCAAAGAGGTCTTGCCTGGTGAAGGGGACAGAGGTGAAATCTGAGACCCCATTGCTGGTTGGGTTCTCTGGGAAGCAGAGACTAAGAGTCAGAGTGAAGGAGACTCCCTGGGGGGTCACACTCTGGATGACGAGGCAGCAGGAGCAGGCAGTTGCAGGGAAGGCCTTCAGATGGCCAAGCTGGCCTGACATCTGGGCAGAGGGGAAAGGAAGAGCTTCAGGAGACAGCTTGGCTTGGAAAGGGCCTCGACCAGCTAGTGGGAAGCTCCAGGGCAAAGACAGCCTAGAGATGGGAGCCCTGGTACCACTGCTGGGAGTGGCTGAGAAGGTGTCTGGCCATGGCTGGAAGGCTGAGGCAGGGCGTGAAGGCTCCTGCAGCTTCAGGCTGGCAACTCATCGCTCCTTGTGGCAGGGTGGCTCGCGAAGGGAAAACTGAGATAAGGGAAAGCCTCTAGCCCTGCTTTCCGGCTCCTGCAGCCTCTTCTCAAACCTAGGAACCTCCCTAATGATCCGGCCACACGTGGAAGTGTGTACAGCCACACTTGTTCCAGCTTTCCCTGTCCTTCTTTTATGATCCCCCTCCTTCCCTGACCAAATTCCATCCATCCTTCAAGATCCAGCGGAGTCTCCATGTGTGAGGCCATCCCATTTGCCTCAGGGTGGGACGTTCTTCTAGTTGACCAACTCCTTGGGAAGAGGCTGTCGTGTCAGTTCCATCTCCCCAGTGCCCAGTGGAGTGGCTGGCATATAGGGTGTCTGGTTGGTGTCTGCTGGATGAGACACGGACTGGACGGAGGAGTGAGAGGCTCTGTGTGATTACTCT
Source organism: Giraffa tippelskirchi (assembly GCF_054371585.1). Lineage (NCBI taxonomy): Eukaryota > Metazoa > Chordata > Mammalia > Artiodactyla > Giraffidae > Giraffa > Giraffa tippelskirchi. Next base: position 26,188,519 of record NC_137277.1, on the reverse strand, counting down.
GGAGTCACCAGGGCTTCCCACTCAGCTCCGTCATTCCCCCACAGTTACCTACCTTCTCTGAGCAGGTTCCCTCAACTATCAAATACAGGAGGGAAGAGTGTCCAAGAGATAGAGCCTGAGATACTGCAGCTAGAAAGAGCTATCCCCCCTCTGTCTCTCTCACCACTCTCTGTGTGAGTCCTCTTCCTGTCTGGCCTTCCAGCAGCCGGACTCACTGGACCAAGCCTCTGAAGCAGCCTCCTCAGGATACCCTCCTGGTGTTTCCCTGGTGTGGCCTCTGTGGCCACTCCTCATCAGTCTTCTTGGCTGACCCTGCCTTATCCCCCAAGGCCACTTTGGGGCCTTTCCTTGTCCGGGCTTTCCCGGGGACCTCAGTCCCAAATTTCTCTCTGTGGCCTAGAGGGGCTCCCTTGAACTTTCAGTTGTCTAACTGCCAGCCTCCTTGATGCCTCTCTTGGGAGTCTGATAGACCTCTCAAGCCACAAATCCAAAAGTGAACTCCTGATCTTCCCTCAGTCGGCTCCTTCGTCGGTTAATGATCAGTTAACTGGTTCACTTAAGGGTCAGTCCACCCTTCAAGTCGCTCAGGCCAAAAACATTGGGGCATCACTTGGACCCTTGTTTCCCTCATACTCCATCATCAGGACACATGTTGGGGCTCCCTTCAAAGTACATCCAGAACTTGATCACTTCTCACTGCTTCCATCATCACCATCCCTGCCTGGAAGGCCTGCTCTTACTCTGGTTTCCTACAGTCCAGTCTCAGCAGCCCATGTTCCCATCTCCCTACTCCTCTGCTTGAAGCCACCCATGGCTCCTGCTCTGAGGACAAAGCCCAAAGCCCTTACATGAACCTACAAAGGCAATGTGAGCTGTGTCTGGCTGACCCCCTCCCTTCTCTGACCTTATCTCCTACTAACCTCTCATGCTTACAACTCCTCCAGTCTTAATGTAATGGCTTTCTCAGTGCCCCTCCCTCCCACCTGGCATTCACTGTCCCCTGTACCTCGAATGTTCTCCCCTTGATGTCCCAACATCCCCTGCCTCCAGTTCCTTGCTCAGGTGGCATCTTCTCAGGTAGGCCACCTTGACCACTGTGGTGGCCAAGGCCAAACTCCAGCTCTCCCTCATCTTCCACTTTGTTTCTCCCACAGCACTTATGTATATGTATAATGTATGTATAATTATATAGTATATATATACATTATATATATAACGTATGTATAATGCATAATGTAATATGTATAAAGGTATTTTTTAAAACTATTTATTTATTTATTTATTCGGCTGTACTGGGTCTTCGTTGTGGCATGCGGAATCTTTAGTTGCGGCACAAAATTCTTAGTTGCAGCACGTGGGATCTAGTTCCCTGACCAGAGATCAAACCCTGGGCCCCCTGCATTGGGAGTCTTAGCCATTGGATCACCAGAGAAGTCCCTGTATAAATGTATTTATATTGTGCTATTCTATGTCTCTCCCCTTACAAGAATGCAATGTCCATGAGGATAGAGCTTTTTGTTGTTTTGTTCATTGATGTATTCCTAGAGCCCAGAAGAATGTCTGGCAATGGGAGACTCTCTCTCTCTCTCTTTCTCTCTCTCTCTCTACATATATTAATTTTTGGCCATGCCACACAGCTTGCAGGATCCTAGTTCCCGGACCAGGGATTGAACCCATGCCCTTGGCAGTGGAAGTGCAGAGTCCTAACCAATGGACCACCAAGGAATTCCCTCAGTAAATATTTGTTGAATGAATGAATGAATGAAAAGCTCTTGGCACAGGCTCGGCATTCAGTAAATGCTGTCATCCTTACTAATATTAATGAAAGGGGACTAGGAAACAGTCAAATGTGAAGTTAGGAGAGAAGCCAAGGCCTTCAGATGCTTTGGACCATTGGGTCCTGTCCCTCCCCTCCCTAGGACCTCCCTCTCCTCCTCTGTCAGAGCATGGCAGAGGCCTTAGGGCCAGAGCCCCAGCCTTATACCCTGGCACCCCAGCCTTCTGTGCCCAGCATCCAGCCAGCCCTCTGATCTCTTGGAAGGTGCCTAGTGAGAACTGGGGATGTCTGTCTCCACCTGAGAAGAGACACCTGCAAGAGGGAGGGCAGAGTGGGGAGGAGGCAACAGGCTCTATTCTGTACCCATGTTGGGGAGGGCACCCTGGACTGGGAAGCCCCTAGGAAAGGCGGCCGCAGTCCCACTGAACTGAGTGCATGTAAAACTGGTGATGTCGGACCTGGACACACATTGGGCAGGGAAAGACATTCTCAAGCTGAGGTGGGTGGAGTTGGCAAAGGAGCTGTGGGTTCTCAAGATGGAAGCCAGTATCAGTGAGTGAGGAAGCTGGTCAGGAGGGCAGGGCTTGGGGCACGGGGCCAGGCTCGCTGTGGTGGGGGAAGGATGTGGGAGGAGAGGGCACGTTGGTGTCCTGCACTGCAGCAGGAGCTGGCTGACCCTGAGAAGGACAATCCCAGAGGGGGCTGGGGGACCAGAAGGCAGCAGTGAGGAACTGCGGTGGGTCCCTGGTGGGCAGCCAGCCCCTTCCCATTGCCTCATCCCAAGAATGTTTACATGTACGGCAGCAGGGCCTCATACTTTTACCCCTACAGGAGTTGCTCAAAGTTGTCCCTAAGTCAAAGCTCCCTCTAATTACTGAGGACGGGGACTGGCCTTCTGACATCTGCCTGGATGCATTCTGGCCTCTGAGGCCCCCTCTCCTCACTGAGGAGGAATTCAAAGTCCTTTCCTGGCTCTGTAGCTTCTCCTTGGAATCCTTCTCTGAGTCCCAGAGACAGAGAACACAGCAATGCTGATCCACCACCTTCGGACTTGTCAGACTGTGCTTACAGTAAGTGGTGAGACAATGTTTGTAAAAGCTTTGAAAACCATAAAATGGCTCTTTGGATGTTAATGGTCATCTCTGGTCTCCAACCTAGCCCTCACACATGGCCAGAGTGTGCATCTTAAGTGCATATCTCATTTCATCCTTGCTTAGACCCCCTTTGGTTTCAGCACTCTCCCACTGCACTTAGAATAAAACTCCAGCCCCTCACTGTGGGCTGCAGGATGTGCCCTAGACTAACTTCTTCCAGGGATCCCACCACACCCTCCTTCCCATTGCTTCAAGGCAGCCAGCTAAGCCCATTCTCCTCAGGGCCTTCTGCCTGAACTCTGCCTACTGCTTCCCCAGGCTGACTTTCAGCTCACAGGCCACTTCCTGCAGAAGCCTTCCCCAACCACCTATCTAAATTAGCCCTCTTGTTACTGAGTTTCCTTTTCACTGTCAGTCTCTCCCTGCAGACTGTCTACCCACAAGGGCCATGACCTCATCATCTATTTTATTTATTTCTGTATCCTCAGTATTAGCACAGTGCCTAGTATGAAGTGGGACTTAATATTTGTTGAATACATGAATGAATGAATCCCTATTACCATTGTGCAGTAGTGAAATAATAATAAGATATTTACTGATGGTTTAGCATGTGCCAGCAACTCCTGCAAATACTTCACAGGCATTACCAATGAGAGAGGTGATATTATTGCCCCCATCTTGGGGGGAGGTAGTGCAGATACCATTGAGGACATACGCAAAAGAGGTTAGGTGATTTGCCACTGGTCACACCACTCACCAGAAGCAGTGCTGGAACAGGACACAGGACGGTGAGGTGGGGTGGCCCAACTCAGCACCCCCCTTCCTAAGTACTTATTACGCTGCCTGGCTGCCCTGAGGTGGCTGCTGAAGGGCTCCAAGCACTAATGGCTGCTTGGACTGCACAACCTTTAGGTTATCAAGGATCTTTTCTCCATTCTGGTCCAGGGATTCCCCTATCAGATTCTGCTAGGAAGCTGGAGGAGGAGGTGAGGAGGCAGGATCCCAAGCACTGCACCAGTTCTCCACCCCAGGCTGGAGGCAGGGCAGCAGAGACCTTGAGGCCTGAACAATCTCTCAGCCCATCCAGAGATTCACACAGCCGTGTAGCAGAGGGTCTGAGAACCCCTGGATGCTTTGCCATGCCCCTCCCCAGAGTGGTCACCGGCCTCTGCTCACATATATTCCAGGGTCAGAAGGCTCCTTAACTCCTTGTCAGCCCATTTCATGCTAGAATGTCTCATCTGCCCCCAAAATCATCTCTTCCCCTTCCTGCTACTTACTGGACCACAGAGAACAAGCTCACTCCCTTCAGATGTCACAGAGTCAGCCTCCCCTAACCTCTAACCTCAGCTCCTTTTGGAGTTATGATCTCATGTGACTCTGTCCCAGCTCCTCTCACCATCCTAGTCTGTTGGTTCTCCCCCAAAAAGGCAAAAGCAGTGATTCTCCAAATTTCCACACTAGGCCTTCCAGACTGCCCAGATGCAGGAAGGGAAAATGAATATTAGGGCTCCCTTGGCCTTCACACTGCCAGGAGGAGAGGCCCAAGAGGATAGGGCAAGCAGAGCAGAGAGTCTGACTCAGAGTCCACCAGAACCCAGGGGTGGGGGTGGGGAAGCCCTGTCCTCTGGTCCACAGCTTAGGGTCAGGGTTTGACTTATCCTCTTCAACCTTCCAGGATGGTTTCAGACCCCACTAGACCCTCCTGATCACACTGGGGAAGACATGTCTAATCCTCCAGGGAAAACCACATCAGCCAAGAGAGGTGGCTTGGCTCACACATCAGAACGAGGACCCGGGGACTAAGCAGATGGGATTGTCCCTGCTCCACGGCCTGGGGCTCTGCTAAACTAGCTGCTGCTGTTCCCATTCTCTTATGGTCAGAGAGAGCGAGTCCCCAATTCTCTAACGTCCTGAGGCCAATTCATCAGCTTAATTCCCCAGCTCAATTCCCCTGCCATCCTCTCCAGAAGACCCATGCAGGTGCTTCAGACCCCTGGCTTAAGAAGCCACGCCTCAGGGGCACTCCAGTTCTCTCCCTCGGGGTCACTTCCTCTCCACAGTTGCCAGACTGAGTTCCACCCCCAGGCTCCACTTCTTAACTGGCCAATGCCCTTCTGAGGGGCGGGTCGGCACGATTGCCCGGGGTCCCTAGGCCCCATTACTCCGCCCACGGCGCGCACACCCCCACCCCATCCCAACTTCAGAAAGTTTGGCCTGGGGCTCCCCACCTGCAAGCCGGCTCGGGCCCAGCCGCGCCTCTTGGCCCGGCTCCCCGCCACCCGCGCCTGACCTTCACTGCTCGCGGAGCTGGAGACCACCCCACCAAGACCCGCTCCTCCCGCCCGGGGCCCCTGCCAGCCCGCGGCCCGTCCTCCGGGTCACGCACCGCCCCCGCGCGCAGGCCCCCGGCCCGCCTGGGAAACAGGCGCCAGGGGTCCGAGGCCCCGAGTCAGGCGGCCGCCCGCGCGCAACACGCAAGCGGCCCGTGCCCCACTTCCCCGGCGGGGGCCATCCGTTTCCCCGCCAGGACCCCTCGCGTCCCCGCGCCCGGCCTGCCCGCCTGCCCGCCCGGCCGTCGGAGCACCTCGCCCGGCTCGTCGTCCTCCAGGACGCTGAAGCTCCACACCACTAGGCCCTGCAAAAGCAGGATGGCCAGCGCCGTGGCGATCGCCAGCTTGTAGCGCCGCACCAGCTTCTGCACCCGCGCGCTCGCCACCATCTTCCTGCCCCGGACGCAGGGCGCGCGCCCAGCCCTGCAACCCGGCTGCGGGCGCGTGCACGGGCGCGGGCAGAACAGGCTTCTCCCCAGGGAGGCGCGCCTGGCGCGCGCCGGGGCGGGGCCGGGGGCGGGACCCGCAGGCCCGAAACGCCGCGCCCCGCGGGCCAGGGGCGGAGCCTGGACCCGCCGAGCTAGCTGTCCCACGGGCAGCCGGCCTCTCGCGTGGTGGTTCCTTGCCTGTCTTGGTCAGTGCCCCAGCTCTTGCGCGTTCTCACCTCCTTCCGGACGGCAAGCCCATGGAACCAAAGTGCAGAGAGGTCTGTGGCCTCACCTCTCTCTGGCTCGCCGCCGGGTGTGGGGTGTGGGGTGAAGGTGGGGTGGAGGAACTCAGCTTCGCCGAGACCAACTCCTTCTCAGCCCTCGTGCACGCAGAGAATGCTAGAGCGCCCAGAAACGCCGAGTTGGGAGCAACTGTGTAAGTGCCACAGCCCTTGCTTAAAAACCTTGGAAGCCGCACCTACGGGGCAAAGTCTAACTCCTTTGACTGGCATCTGAGGCCCTTCACAAAGCTTTGTTTCCTCTCTCCTCTCCCTCTTATCCTAAGCATCCTCAGACTTCTACTTGAGTCCTGGTTATTGAATTCTAGGGTGTGTCAGAATCATCCGCAGGACTTGATAAAATAGATTGCTGGTCCCACTCCTAGAGTTTCAGAATTTTCAACAAGTTCCCAGATGATGCTGAGCTGCTAGTCTGGGAGCACACCCGAAGAACCACTAGACCTTTGCACGTGCTGTTCCCCCGTGCTCGGCCCTAGCAGCTGCTCCCCTACTTTACTTCCCCTTCCCATCCGTGGCATTCTCCCAAGTGCTTCCCCGGCACCGGACAGCCCAACACTGTCCACATACCTAGTTGTAATTTCTCTGGAACCATGGCCTCTTCACCTTTGAATCCTTAGCCCGGCGATGGACACCCAGCAATGCTCAATAAATATTGTGAAAGAAAGAGCAAATGAAGCCCAACTTCCTGTTTCATCAGCTAATCCTAACATTTTTGGAAAGCCTGGCGTGTTCAAGCAGGGCATAGAAAAGGCCTGAATCCCTGCAGCGCTCCCCTAAACGTCTCAGGTCCACTGAGAGAGGGAAGGGGATAAGAAGCAGGGCATGCCCAGCATAACCAGGTCCGTGCCAGGTGGTGAAGCCAAGCTTCCTGAGAAAGAAGCGGTCAAAACAGCAAAGCGAAGGTTGACGATTTATAATGAAGATTTTAAGAATCACTACACAGAGGTCTGGAAAAAGAGATGATTTGAAAAAACAAAGCTGGAAGGCAATGATAAAAGGGTTTGGAAGTTGCCAGGAGATAAGCTTGGTGAGGAAATTCTGAATACAGGAGATGTAGTTATTTGATGGCACTTAAGTAAAACCTCCTTTAATTATCTCCTGCCCCTTTGGTATTTGTAATCATTGCACTCATCAGCATTAGTTAAGTGGAAGAATTGTAAATAATGTTTCAGATGACAGGCTACTTAAGAGAAACTACCCTTCAAGATTCTGGAAAACATCAGTTGGCATACCAGCAATTGATACGTTAATTAAATATAGATCTGTGTGCTCATTCAATCAGGTCTCCCAGGGACTATCTGTCCATAGTCCCCCTGCACCCAACAATTAAAATAACTTTACTTTCCGCTGATTTTTAAATTTATTTCTTTATTTTTGGCTGTGCTGGGTCTCCGTTGCTGTGCTTGGGCTTTCTCTAGTTGTAGTGAGCAGGGGATATTCTTTGTTGCTGAGCATGAGCTCTAGGGTGCTTGGGCTCAGTAGCTGTGGCTCGCAGGCATAGTTGCCCCATGGCATGCGGGATCTTCCCAGACCAGGAACTGAACCCTTATCCTCTGCAGTGGCAAGTGCATTCTTACCCATTAGACCACCAGGCAAGTCCTGTTTTCCACTGATTGTGCAAATGATAGGTACTCATTATATAACATTTAAAACATAGAAAAAATAAGGAAAAAGTAAAAGTCACCTGCAATCCCACTCCCTGAGACAATTTCCATTAATATTTTGGTGACGATCCTTTCCCCAAACTCTTTACGTGTGTAAAATTTTCCATGAATGGCATCACATTGCATACATGGTTTTTAAATATATAAATTTACATTTAAGTATTTCTCTCCCCTTCCGCACTATGTTAACAGTCTGGTTTCCTTCCTACCTTCCTTCTTTCCTTTCTTCATTCCACTTTTGTAGCAGTTCACACACATGTACACACACACATGGGTTTTTTGTTTGGGGGTGAGATGTGTCATTATATTTTAAAAGTTGAATCATATTACATACACTTTGTAGCTTGCTTTTCTTCCTTCATCATAAACACATGGTAGAAATTTCCCCAGGATGGATGGGACAGGTCTAACCCATTTTTTTTTAATGGCTGCATAATATGCCACTCCTTTTTTGAATGAACATTCACTTGGTTTCCAGTTTTTGTGACTACCACAAGTCTATAATAAATATGAAAAGCGAAAGTGAAAGTCCCTCAGTATGTCAGACTCTTTATGACCCCATGGCCTGTAGCCTGACAGGCTCCTCTCTTTGGAATTCTCCAGGCAAGAATATTGGAGTGGGTTGCCATTTCCTTCTCTAGGGGATATTCCTGACCCAGGGGTTAAACCCCAGTCTCCCGAATTGCGGGAAGATTCTTTACCATCTGAGCCACCAGGGAAGCCCCAAGAAAATTACCTGTTGATACAGCCTTTCTTTGGACTGGGTAGCCATTCCCTTACATGGTTCTACACTGATCCCTATGCACTAATGTATTCATTTCTGTGATAGTGTTTCTAGAGGATCTTCCCGACCCAGGGATCAAACCCCGGTGTCCCGAATTGCAGGCAGATGCTTTACTGTCTGAGCCACCAGGGAAGTCCTACTGTTTCCTAGGAATGGGATTACTGGGGAATAGGGGATTTTAATGCTAACAGCTATTGCCAGATTGCTTTTCCAAAGAGTTGTGAGAATTCACTTTTCCAACAGCATTGTGTCAAAGTATGGTTTTCTGGCATCCCTTCCAACAGCAGTTATCACTTGAATTTTTGCTAATCTGATAGGTGAGAAGTGAATGCCTTGGTTGTTTATTTGTGATCTTCTGCTGAGGAGTGTCTCAATTGGTTTCTTGACTGGATTTTCTTTCCCCAGAATTGCTTCTTCATAATCTTCATGAGTCTATCCATTGCTATTGCACTGTTTGTCTTTTTCTTATCAATTGTAAGAGTTTTCCATCCTTTTGAAATTGAAAGTTTTCTTCAATTTATCACTGTATTTTAATTTTTTAAGATCTTCTAAAAACAGAAAACTTTTCTTGAAATCAATTATGTTCCTCTTGTTCTATAGCTTCTCATTTTCTCTTCAGGTTGGGTGGATCTCTCTGATTCTTGATAAGATATATGGTCTCATATATTTTCTCCTACAATATTTATTTTACGTGCTACATTTAAGTCTTTAATCCATCTGAAATTTTTTGTGTGTATGGTATGAAGTAGAGGTGTGGCGTCCTGACTTAGCACGTAGTCCTTGTCACTCTATCAGTACCCGTATAGCTTTTACTGTTTTTTAATTGGTTATTGGTGATTCCCTGGCAGTCCAGTAGTTAGTACTCCACACTTGCGCTGCAGGGGCTCAGGGAAGTAAGATTCCACAAGATGCGCAATGTGGCCAAAAAAATTAAAAATAAAAAAATAGGATAAATTGGTTATTGTGGTATAACATGCCTTGACTGATTTAAATTTGACCATATAAAATGCGAGATTCATTGCTTCCCACCGTCCCCTCTTCTGTCAGGTTCCCCTATAAATTCCATTGTGCATTTCATTTCTTTTATTGTAGAAAGTTTTGAAAATACAAAATGGCTCCTGAGAAAATCAGAGCGAGAAAGCAGTTTTAGTTTTAAGTGGGCTGCTTCTATGATATGTCTTTTCTCATATGATGGCACCATCCTGAGACCTTAGCTTTAGGAGAAATATTATGATATGTGGATAATGAATGTTTTTAACTTCAGCAGCTAGAGTTCAAACTTGGCTCAGGACGAGACCACAGGGAGGTCCCTGCGGTAACATGGCTGGGCTATGCTTCCCAAGCATCTCCATGAGCCCTGTCTTCTTGCCTTTATCTAATTTCTACGTCTTTGTCCAGTTCTTTGGATTGACACTTGGCTGGGCTGTCTGTTTGCTGGACATGATCCTGGTTTTACCCCTAGATGCTACCTTTGGGACATCTTTGGCCAGCTCACACCCAACCTGGCTCTGGATTCTTGGGCCTCTGCTTGTCAGGTATTAAGTTCGAACATCTATTGAAATAATCGTATGTGTTTTTCTAATGTGAGATGATGGTTGTTTTAAAAATAACTCCCACATATTAAAAGATTTTTGCATCCCTTAGAGTAAATGTAACTCAGTCCTAGTAGATTTTTATTTTAAATTGTAGTATAGGTTGAGTTTAACTTGCTAGTATTTTATTTAGAATTTTTACATCTATTTTATAATAGAGATTGACCTATACCAGAGGCTGCAAATTGGTGACCCATGGGACTTGTTTATGTGACCAGAGCACTGTTTTGAAGCATTTGATTTGGAATTCTTGAATAAGGGGTGCACACCCTCCAGTTCCTGTAGTTCCCACTTTTCCCTGTTATCTCACACATCAGTCAACTTCATCCATTTATATTAGTTTCTGGTGCTTGTAAACACTTGAATTTGCAACCCCTGGTCTATGATTTTCTTTTCCAGACTTAAGAATTAGAGTTTACAACCTAAATTGAAGAGCATTATTTCTTTATTCTGTGTTTTGAAATAATTTATGCAACAATAGGGATTGTTGTATAATAACAACAATAGACACTGCTGTGTCTTAACATTGGAAAAGTCTTGCCAACAAAAGCATAAAACCCAGGAGTCTTTTAGGGAGCTAATTCTTCAGTAACTTCTATTTTATTTTTTCTTCTTGGTTATTGATGTATTCAGAATTTTGTACTTCTTTTTTTTGAGTCAATATTGGAATTTATGAGTCTTTTTCTGAAGAAGAATTTAAATGCTCCACTACATCTCTCTTATTTTCCTTTCTCCATTATTTTGTATGTATTGCATGTCAACAGTATGGATTATTCCAAAATGAAAGGGTCATAGCTCTTTCAGTTTTCTAATTAGTCAGCTGAGAGCCCATATCCAGTATTATCTTTCTCTTTAGTCCTCTGAGTTGTCTAAAAAGCCTGTGGTGACCACATGCAGTTTACAAAGGAGGTGTCAATTAGGCTCCCAGCTCCAAGCTGGGGAGTAGGAAAGCACTTTGGTTAGGACCTTCTACTCCTGCAAAACATCTTATTGCCACATGGGGTCGCTGTAGGAAGTCCTGATGGGGTTTTCCACATCCCTACCCAGGTTCTTGAGGTGTGTTTGTGCTGTCACTTCAGTCATGACCTACTCTTTTAGACCCCATGGACTGTAGTCCACCAGGCTCCTCTGTCTATGGGATTCTCCAGGCAAGAATACTGGGGTGGATTGCCAGGCCTTCCTGGAGGGGATCTTCCCCACCCAGGGATTGAACCCGAGTCTCTTAATGTCTCCTGCACTGGGACGTGGGTTCTTTACCACTAGCAACACCTGGGAAGCCTTACCCAGGCCCCCAAGCCCAGACAAAATGCCCATTACTTGGACTCTCAGGATTTAAGTATCAGTGCTCAGCTCTTTTACCCCCAAACTCCATCTGCTAGTATGTTTCCATTGTGAGAAGTAGAAACTATCTCCAAGTGACTTAAACATTAACAAGAAGAAAGTGGAAAGTTCATGCTTTGACATAGCCTTTATGCTCCAAAGGTATAAAAATGAGAGAAAAAGTTTCAAAAGACATAAACAAGCTAAAAATAGGATAAACATCTCAGGAGACAAGAAGGAGAACCAACTGGTGGTGAGTAAGACCAAAGCCAAAGACCTGTGGGGGTAGTGGAGCTAAAATATTGTACATGGACTAGAGGATAGAGCCAGACTCTGGCTGAAACCAGGAATTGGAGTGAGGCCCCCTTACTTGTGAAAGGGTGCTGAAAAAAAAAAGGATAACCGACCAGCTCTCAGGAACTGTGGCCAAAACTGTAAGCCCAAGGAGGTAGCAGAGGAAAGATACCCTCATAACCAAGAACTGAGTCAACCCTGTGCCTGAATCTACAAGACCTCCAAATTAATGAAGAGCGCAAGTTCACAGTGACCTTGTGTTCAAAAGTCGTGTTCTGGACTAATCTTGTGGATATAACCATAAAACTAAATCCACCAGATAAGAAAGAAGAGAAACAGAGCACAAAGCAGAACCAAAACCTCCCAGCCATAATGAGCCTGTAAACCAAAATTCCAAAGCACATAAACTCATTAAGAAATCAAATGCCAAAAAAGACAGCCAACTCAACAACCTAAGTATAAACTTATAGATGAAAGTTATTTTTTGGACTAAACTTGCAAAGATTTGAAAATAAGGATGCTCAAATGCAGATGAAAATGAAATGAACATATAGATACAAAATGTAAGCAATTATAAATCTCAGAAATAAAAACATAGTCATGAAATTTAAAAAATCTCAAAGATGGGATGAGTTTTAGACTGGATATAGTTGAAGATAAAATTAGTGAACTGAAAGATAGTTCTAAAGAATCTACACCGAATGCAGCAAGGAGAAATAAAGAGATTGAAAATAAAAGAGAGCAGTTCAATGAGCAGGAGGATGAGACTCCAAAATATGTCCAATAGGACTTAACAGAATAAAGAACAAAGAAAATGGAGGGGAAGTAATATTGAAGATGTAATAGCTGAGATTATTCCAGATATAGAAAAAAAGTACTCAATCTGGTAATGTGTATTTTCCTAAGTGTGTTTAAGCAGTTCACATTTATTGCTATTAATTATGTATTTGGACTTTCTTTTACTATTATGCTGTATTTTCTGCTTACCATCCTCTTTCTCCACTTGTTTCCTCCTTTTCTACCTACTGTTGAATTGATAAAATCTTCTATTTTCTGTTTCTCTCTGCAGTTCCAGGGTTGGCACAGCTTTTGTCAACTTATTTGATGCCTTCTGCTTTTTTTTTTTTTTTTTTTTTTAGTATCTTCTTGTGTTTTAATCACCTCCTGTTCACTCCACTGGTGAGGCAAAGATTACTACTCTAGAGTTATGGGGATGGCTGAACACCTGATACCCAATTCTGGGCAGTTTGTTAGTCAGACTAAGTACCTGGGGGGACTTACTGTCCAGGAGAGGTGGGCACGGCACACTCTGCAGGGCCATGTGGGGGTTATACTCAGAAGCAGAGCGAACAACCTGGGGAGGCGGGCATTACAGTATCAAAAGTGTGAGATGAAGCCTGGTTTTCACGAGAGGGTGTTATTGGCTTATTTGACTAATCGTGCAGGTGAGAGGGAACTGAAGCCTACTTCTGGGTATTAAGCAGGACCTTATCCTGCTCCCCTTGATAAGGAGGGTTGTTTGACTAGGGACCTTACTGGAGGGAGCAGAGTGGGGAGGGGAACTTAGAGTTAGGCCATTCAGGGCCCTCTCAATTTCACCAGGAATCAAGGCAGCACTTAATATTGGGTCTTAGTTTTAGGCCTAACACATTTTGCTCTTACTTTTCTTTTTAGTGCTTATAGATTGTTTACTGTAATCTTTAATAATTTAGAAAGCAAGAATTAGAATTCTTTATTAATTCTGCTTTGATTTACCCTAAAGGTTTTCAGAGGTTTTTGATATGATATTCAATGATCATGGGCTTCTCTGGTGGCTCAGACAGTAAAGAATCTGCCTGTGGATGCAGGAGACCGGGGTTTGATCTCAGGGTCAAGAAGATCTCCTGGAGAAGGGAATGGCAACCCACTCCAGTATTCTTGACCGGAGAATTCCATGGACACAGGAGCCTGGCAGGCTACAGTCCGTCAAAGAGTGGGACACGACTGAGTGACTAACACTTTCACTTCTTTCAATGATCATAGTCCATATAGAACTATATATTTTACTCCTTGTTGTGGAAAATAAATTTTCCCCCACTGATTCCCACTATTTCTTAATTTTATCTGGGATTATAAAGTTCATCATTTTTGTTTATAATAGCTAATATCTTTGAAAGAAAATTACTTTTTCTGAATCTTCATTTTGAAGCTATTAAAAAGAATTATTTAGAACAATGTATATGCTTTAACTTTATGTTATATAACTAAATTATAACTTTAAGTTATAAGTTAGGTCTAATGTCCTTTACCAAAAGGATAATTTTTTAAAAATTTATTTATTTATTCAGCTATGCCGGGTCTTAGTTGCAGCATGTGGAATCTAGTACGCTTCAGTAGTTGCAGCATGTGGGCTCAGTAGTTGTGGCACTTGGGCTTAAATGTCCTGCAGCATGTGGGATTTTCCCAGACTGGGGATCGAACCAGTGTCCTCTGCACTCTATGGCTGATTGTTAACCACTGAACCACCTGGGAAGCCTGATGATTTTTAAAGTGGGTTAGGAATTTCAAAGTAAGGCATATTTATTGCAACAAGCCAGTTGAAAAGTGTTTCAGAAGAGCCAGTGAGCTCCCTTTCTTTCCTTACTGCTCCCACCCCTCAGAATTAATCAGCCTTGACAGTTTTCTTTTTTTCCTTCTACATCTTTCTCTCTGCTCACATAAATAGTCAGATGCAAACCCTTTAGTAAGTGCCTCCTCTTTATTTTACAGAAATGAAATGATAGCTAATTTATTAGAAATCGCTATGATAGTTATTACTTTAGCATGCGTGTGTGCGTGTGTTTGTCTGCACTCAGTTGTGTCCAATTCTTTGCAACCCCATGGACTGTGACCTACCAGATTCCTCTGTCCATGGGATTTTCCAGGCAGGGATACTGGACTGGGCTGCCATTTCCTTCTCCAGAGGATCTTCCCGACCCAGGGATCAAACCTGTGTCTCTTGCATCTCCTGTGTTGGCAGGCAGATTCTTTTACCACTGTGCCACCTTATTTTAGCATAGATGAACCATAATTTATTAAACTTGTTATTGGACCTATAGGTCATTGCTAGTTATTTTGCCACTATACTTATTGCTACAAGAAGCATCATAGTTCATATATCCTTACATACTGGTGTCTTTGTTTTTAGAGTTCCAAGATTGAGATGAGTGTGTACACTTTAATTTTTTCAAGATATTGCCAAAAAAGATGCTAGATTCACATTGTCACTTTTTCTGGGAGAATATATGAAAGTTTTCCCCCTAAACCTCTAAAATGGTGCTTCAAGCTGGATTTTTTCTCATTTATGAATTTTTGCATCTGATGGTTTTTTCCTGTGTCCTAGCATACATTTTCAAGAAGAATACATTTATTCAAGAAGAGTACTTGGAAGGGATTATTTTTTAAACATCTACACCTGAGAAGGTCTTTTTGTTACCTTCATCATGAATGACAACATGGTTTTTCCTTTAGGTTTTTCTAGATCAGTATATTTCAAACTATGGTCACAACTTACTCAATTTAGTAGACTGTCAGTGCATTTTAAAAATATATAAAATGACACAGACAAGGATAGAAGACATTAAAGTGCATTGAATGTAGTAAAGATAATTATCATGTATCATGAACGTCCAAAGATCTAAGTGAGAAAATTAAATTTTTATATCCTTTATCCTGTTAAAATATTATATATAATATTTATGTATGTTAACAAAATAAAATGTATTTCTAACAAATTGAGGTTAAAAATTGACATTTACTTCTCTGGATGTTGTGAGAAATCTGAAATCAGTTTAATTTAGGCTGTTTGTTTTTATTGCCCATTTGTCTGTAAGATCCTTATTTATCACCCCTCTCCCCAGTTTAAGTTTCTTTTAAAAAGATTTTTAAGGATGTATTGCTTTAAAAAGCAAGCAAGCAGACAACAGAACTGAGGATATAATCTAAAAGTAAGATCTCCTCCTTCAGTTTCCTGTTTTAAGGGTGTGTTTGTTCCAGACATTTTCTTAACTTTTTCTACTTTGAGAATTCCACCATAGTGTGTCTGAATGTGGTCCCCTTTTCGTTAACTTAGCTCAGGACTCAGAACATACTCTCAATTCCAACTGAGTTCTTCCTGTGCACTAGAAAGGTTTCCTCTTCCCATGTCTTTGGTTACTGCTTTTGCTGTATCCTTTTCTCTCTGGAATTCCTATTATTCCCAGGTATATCCCCTGTGTCTCACTACCTGTCTCTTCCTTTTCATCTCTTTACCATTTTACCCATGACCATGTCAATTTTATTTTTTCCATTGTCTTGTCTGCTATTTACAGTGTTCATCATGGGTTTTAACCCAGCTATTGTGGTTTCTGTCTCTCTGCTGTATTTCCTGCTCTCAAATTTCTGCCTCTTTATTATGATCTTTTCTACTATCTCCATCTTTTCCAGAGTCTCCTGGAATCTTATTGAGAATCTGAATCAGATACTCAGATGTTTTTTAAGAACCTTGTGCAGCAGTAAATATTTTTGGTTTCCCCCCACCCCAGGGAGGCAGCTTCCTCAGAACCGTGGGGGGATGTTTAACTTTTGAGCTGTAGAATCTTCCCAGATCTTATGAGGTTTCTTTGCTTCATCCATACAGAGGAAGTTCTGTCTGCCCAGGGTGGCTGTGAAGGTGGAATCTTGATTTCTCTGGTTTCATTTTTCTATGTGGGAAGATATGAGAAGTGGGAGTGGCGGGGAGGGGGGACAATGGCTTCCACTCATTCTCAGAGAAATCAGATGAGTGAGTATGGCTCAACTCCTTCTCAGAATGTTTTCTGGGCTGCTGTTTGTCTGGCAATAATTGGCTTGGCCCTGAAGCAGGCAATGTGTCAGGGCCTGCTGGCAAAGTCTAGTTCAGGTGTGAATGACTAGGGAGCCCATTTGCCTAAGGAACTAACACCGCATTCTCCAGTCCCTCGTCAGTGAGAAACTTGACCGTTTCATAGCCACTTGCCTAGTTCCTGTAACGTTTTCCTCAAATGACTTTGTACTTAGGAGAAGGAGATGCCACCTTTTATTTTTTTTTGCCTATAGACAAGGGACTCATGTTATGTGGAGGAGTTCTTGTGTGAATCTTTCCCAGAGGATCATTCAGGCTCAGATTAAAGGACTAGAGGAAAATTGACAGGCAACACAGTGGGAATGATCATTTCAGACATCATAAGCTGGAGGAATAGGAGAAAGCAGGAGTTGGGCTCCCACTGCTGGAGACTCACTGCCTCTTCCATTGATAGATTTTTAGAAAAGGGGAAAAATTGAGTTTTATCACTTTTAAATTCTCAAGAAGACATAACTGCTGCGAATAAGTTAATGAAAGGCTTTAGGGAATTTCCTGCAGGGTGCTGGCATGCTTCTCTACTTCAAGGAGCCACCAGCTTGCTTCTCAGGGCTTCTGGAGGCTGAGCCCAGGTGTGACCAGCCAGGCACCCAGAGTGCACCGGGGTGGTATGAAAGCTGCAGGGATGCACTCTCACCCCATCATCCCTAGGGTCACTTGGCCTCCAGCCCTTGCCTGCTGAGTGGAGGGGACGTTCCAGGCAGCCAGCATCTCTTATTCTGGTCTGCTCTGATTTTAAAAGGTTTCCTCTTCCTCTTTGATTTCTGACTGTGAAAACAAAGAGTCATCTTCTGTGCTTTTAGCATTTGATTAATTATCATAGAGAGGCTAAAACAGCTAAAGCCATTCCCAGGGCATCAAGCGTCCCTGGAGTTTGTGCACCAGAGGAAATGATGCAGACGAAGAGTACTTCACGACAGAAAGTCCAGACCAGGGCTGTAACGAGGTGGCATGGAGGCTTGGAGGCCTTGGGAAACCTTGATGGCAGGACCTGAAAACATTGCCTTTTGAAAAGTAGAAGCAGTGGAGTTGGACACTTGAAGTCACCTTTGTGCCAAGGCTGATTGCTATTCTTGGCAAAACACAAGAGGGGATATGAGTTACATGAATGACCAGCAAGTTCCCATTTGTTTTTCCTGGGGAGGCCCCTCAAGTCAGTGACCAATCCATGCCCAGAGGTGAAGTAGGTGGTCTGCTGCCAAATGTTAATGAGGTACATGTTTGTGTAGAACTGAACCTCAGTTTCTCAGAATGGATGTTGATGGTCTGTGTCTTGTGTGTGTATGTATGTGTGTGGTTCATATGCCTGCAGATCAGGACACCTAGGCTCTGAGGAAGCTCACAGGCTTGGCCCTGTCTTCACTCTGACTGACTGAAAGAAAACTGGCTTGGATTTGGCATGGCTTGATTTTTAACAGACTGCTAATGCTCTCACAGAGCAATCTTCATGCCTAATGACTATCACTAGAAAATGTCCTGATGTTGGAGAATTCTGTCTGGGTTGGCTGGGGCTAAGGGCTAGACAATACCACTGTGCGGTCTCCCCTGAGGATGTAAATAACTCCACCATCAGGCAGGCTGGGAAGAGCCAGATCCTGTCATATAATACCAGGGCCTCAGAGACAGGCCTAAAGCTGGGAGGAGGGAAACCTCTTCTCTCTGGGGTGGACGGTTGTTGGACCTGGACTCCAAGTAGGGAGGATATTCAGCATTCAACTTCCAGTGACTTTTAATTGAATACCAACATTCTAAAAGTTGGAATACAGTGGCAAATAGACAAAGCCCTTGTATTCATGGGGTTTACAGTCTATCAAGGGCTTTCCTCATAGCTCAGTTGGTAAAGAATCTGCCTGCAATATAGGGGACCCGGGTTCAATTCCTGGGTTGGGAAGATCCCCTGGAGAAGGAAATGGCAACCCACTCCAGTATTCTTGCTTGGGAAATCCCCTGGACAGAGGAACCTGGCAGGCTATAGTTCATGGGGTCGCAAGAGTCGGACACGACTTAGCGACTAAACCAAAAACCAAACCAAAGTCTACCCAAGAGAGATACATGATACACAAGCAAGAATAAATGAACAAGAACTAGTCAGATATTGATATGTATTATGAGGAACATAAAAGAGGCTGAGGTTTTGTGGGGACTGGGGTCCCTAGTAGATGGGCTGAGGCCTCTAGTAGATGGTGCGTTCAGAGAAGACCTCCCGGAGCAACGCTAGGATCACTAGATTAGAAGACACCAGCCAGCCAACAGAGATCCTGAAGCTAAGTGTCCCAGGATGAGCAGAAGTCCTGCAGCAGAAGTGAGCCAGCTGCATTCTTGAGACAGAATGAAGGCTCAAGGGGCTGCAGGTTGATGAGCAAGGAGACAAATGAGGTAGGAGTGGCAGCCAAGGCCAAGCCGTGTACCTGAGGGCTGCCCTGTCAGTGCCAGGCGTAAGGAGAGTTAGCTTGAGGGACGCTGGGAACAGGCTGTGGCAAAACAGGCAGTGGGAGGGTAGAGAGCAGAGCAGCAGGAGGGGCAGAAGGCCAGGTGAGGCAGCGAGGAGAGCGGGATGGCATAAGGAAGCACATCAACATCCCCCATGGATCTCTGGAATGTCTGGGGAGGCTGGACCTTCTGTAGTTGAGTGATACAGGAACTGGAGCCCCTGAGACTTGTGCCCATTTGTGGACCCAGGCTGTTGAGGCCAGTGCATGCTGAAAACACAGTTTTGACCATAGCATCCTCATGCAGCTGGGTGTCCTGGCTGAGCTATAAAATTGGTGGCTTGGGAACTCTGTGGGCTCTGTCTAGAAGGATACATACAGGGGTATGGGCTTTTGTGCTGAAGGAGAATGCAAGAGGGTTTCTTGGATTCACTTTTTCCCCCATTCAATCTACAAAGTTTCTTGAGCATCTATTATTTGCTGAATATTCTTCTGAGCAATAAAGATACAATGGTGAATGGAACGGGCCAAAAAATCCCTGCCCTCATGGAATACACACACACACAGGAAAATAGAAGAGAGGGAGAAGGTGAGGGGGAAGGAGAGGGCAGGGAATGGAGTGGCTGCGTGTCCTGGCCCAGTAGAAGGAATTGGTCTGGGACCTTGGTGGAGACAGATGCAGAGCCATAGCTCAAGAATGTGAGGAGACTCCTGGACACCTGTCTGCCTCTCTGAAGTCCAGGGGACAGGACATGGTGTGGAGCTATGGACGTCATTTTCCTGCTGCTCCTGCAACCCCTTCTCTCAGCTTTCATGGCCTGAGGGCTCTGGGTCCCCCAGCAAAGACCAGCTGACTGAGGGCATCAGGAGAGGCCTCAGTCCCCGCAGAACTCCAGAAGCAGTGCAGGTCTGGGAACCCTGCAGAGGAGGCCTCAGAGGGAGGCTTGTCCTTGGGCACAGCTGAGGCCCCTCATTCAGAAACTCGAGGGAAGGGTGGCCAAGCCTCTGAGGTGCTGCCAGCCAGAGCAAAGGACTTCTGTGGTTTGGGCCTTAGTGATGGTGCGGCCTCCTTTGTACCCATAGGCTTTTGAGGCCAGGGGCCAGGGGACTGAGAGATGTGGATGCCCCTTCAAACCAGGATTCTCTAAACACTTGCTAATTGTAGATAGAAACAGATGCTCTGCTAATAAAATCTGTGCATATATTTCTTTATGTTAAAAATGAGGGATTTATTGCATGTATTTTTTACACGCTCTTTTCTGAACCATTCAGACAATTTATTGGGAGGCATGTTAAACTGTTTAAATATTAAACAATAAAATAAATCTCTCCTTCTGGGTAAGCAGTCTTCCTCCAATGTGATTTGGTTTCACAATTTCAGCTGACTGCAGCAGCCAGCTTCAGGGAGGCACATCAGAGTTACCAGCTGGTTTGGAGTTGGTGCCATGCCTGTGGCTGCACCTTGTAATGTTTGTAGAAATACTCAATAGAAACTGTTTGGGCCTGATGAACAGTATTTTAAAATTTGATACCTAAGGGCATTGCCCAGAGAGGGGATAATTTACACCTTGCCTCTTACGTGAGGAGTCGCTTGTAGAAAACTGGGGTAACCGGCACCACCTTTCTGATTAATGCCAATCGTTTACCCCTAGGGAACTGCCATGCTGGCCTTCCTCTCAGTTTGGCTCCACCAAAAGATGTTTGGGTTATACTAAAAAATAATTAGTGGTGGTTTAAGCTAAAGGTAAGTATAACCCTTCAGATTTGAAAGACTGGGAAAGTAAAACTGTATCATTAGACAATCTACCCTATAATCAGAACGGCCAGAAAAATATACTCCTTTTTCCATTGAGCACAACCCTATGAGCATCCGAAAGCTCACTCTCTCTGGTTTCTCCTTGTTTTCTTCCTCTCTCCACCCTCTGCCCCCAACCAGTCTCAGGGCCATTTTATCTATCTGCTTCTGAATTTTTCTCTCAATGGTAGTGGAGGTGTTTTGTGTGTAAGGGAAAGGGTTTTAGTTCCCTCCAAGGGAAACATTGACCAGTCAAACAGTTCTTTCTCTTATTAAAATGGATCATTTCTCCAAGCACAGCCTCACTGGTTATTCTGCTAACAAACCATCTGTCACTTCTCCTACCAAAATACTTTCTTTTAGATCCTAGCTTGGCTTGGAACCTAAAGATGGGAAGGGGCAGTACCCTTCCTTAGAGGGTAGGAGGAGAAAATCCCAACCTGCTACAGAAGGAGAAACTGCTGAGTGACTGTACTGTCCTAAAGGGAGGCAGGTCACCTGGAAAGGTAATGAGCAGCCTGTTTGAAAGTGTTCAGTGGAGACTGGTTAATTACCTCTTGGTGAGAACCTGGACAAAACAACCCCTCAACTCTGTCTTAGAAGTATAAACCTAGGGAAATTTTTCTGGGCTATTTGTTTCCAGAAATAACTTTGTCACTTTAGTGGACATCTGCTATTTCTGCCGTCGAGCTCCCTTTGGCTTGGGGAAGGATTGGCTGCATCCCAGCCCCTAGTGGTGGAAGGTGGGAGGAGGGCGAGTTCTCACTGATCACATTAACACATGATACAAAATTTTCACACTTGGTGCCCCTCCCATGCGTCCATCCACATGCCTTTTCCCCAGACTTCCTTTATCCTAATCTTCCGATGTTTCTCCTTCGAGGTCCCTGACCACTTGCTACTACCCTTGAAACCATGTACATTCTTACTTCAGGTCATTCTCTTTGTGCACAAAGTGTACTGACTACTAGATTTACCCCTGAAGCTGAGAATTCTCCTCCCTGCTCTTCCAAGACCACCCGTGTGTGCAGCTATAGGGCAGCAGTAGTCCATTCACCCACATAACAAGTCAACTCACCCATGAGTTGGTTTTTTTCTCCATCAGCTGGTTTTAAGCCCCCTAGCCTCTACCCCAAGGTGGCATCTACGTGCTAAGTCACTTCAGTCATGTCCAACTCTTTATGACTCTGTGGACAGTAACCTGCCAGGCTCCTCTGTCTGTGGGATTCTCCAGGCAAAAATACTGGAGTGAATTGCCATGCCCTCCCCAGGGAAGGTGGCATCTATAGATGTGATCTAAGGAGGCACAACTCAGCAGTGGCTGATGAAAGAGGGGTCAAATTGGGGCACTAAATGGGAGAAAGGATGAAGACTGCCCTTTAGGTCTTCCCTGGTGGCACTGATCTCTGCCATTCGTTCCAGGATAAGATATAGTTTTTAGTTGACTGGGTGGGAGGCAGTCTCAGATGTTTGCCTTTCCTTTGCCTCATTATTATGGCCCTTACCCTATGGGCCAAGGAACTAGTGCAAGGATTCTGCCAACCCTCAGCCATGCCTGTTCCAATTACAGATTAAGAGACCAAGAACATAACTATAGGTGGGTCTATGGACATAGAGGACCCACTGTAAAGCTGGCCATGGGCTAGGACTACACTCATTA
This sequence comes from Giraffa tippelskirchi, assembly GCF_054371585.1. Taxonomy (NCBI): domain Eukaryota; kingdom Metazoa; phylum Chordata; class Mammalia; order Artiodactyla; family Giraffidae; genus Giraffa; species Giraffa tippelskirchi. The sequence continues at coordinate 26,166,174 of NC_137277.1, read as the reverse complement.
CCTGACCCTGTATGTCCCCACTCTAACAAGGGCCATGGTGATTCTTCAGATCTCTGGGTATCAATGTCAACTTGGACTTTGTGTCCAACAGTTCTCGAAAGAGGTCTGGGTCGTTCTCTTTCCCTAGTACGTGATCACTCAAGTAATCACCTAAGATCTTCCTGGGGAGGACCTGGGGGAACCTTACCCTGCACATTTGCCAGCAGAGAAAAGTCCTTCTTTGTTCAGCAGGTTCCAGGTATTACCTTAAGTTGGGAGCTAGACAAGGGATTATGGCTTTTTATTGGGGTGGCTGATCTTTTTTAAATAAGGTAAGCAGCACTATTTCTGGCTGTATGTGTTGCCTCTAGGAACATGTCCTATTAACTGTTTCCATGGCTGTCCTACTGATTTTCTTATCTTACTGCTCTTTGTGAGAATCATAGCCACTTCTGACAGGTAGCACTTACCTGTGCTACCCCCTGGCCTCTATTCTTCTAGATTCCTCTTATCCCCATTATTATCAGGGAACGCTGATCTATAAGAGCATCTCCCAACCCCTAGCCCTGGCCTATGGAGAATACAACCAGAATGAACTTCTCAGTGATGCTGATGTTCCTTCTACCAGCTTGGCTAAGAGTATCCTGTGTGCTCTCTCAGAGAACATAGTCAGCTGGGGAGTCTGCAAGCCCTCCATAGAATAACCCGGTCTAGCAGGCCCTCCCGTTTGAGCCATTTGACCCCTTCTTCTACCACCACTGTGGTGGATTGGGCTTTTTAGCTTCATGGGCCATTGTTATTCGCAGGCTTCAAAGAGCCAGCCTAGCACTTCTCCTGGGGTTCTTGCCAGGGAGTGAAATCCTGTATCTTACGAGAGTGCCCCATGTTAATAAATTCTCTCTAATCAAACTTTATCTTCTGCCTCCTTGGTCTTTATCCTCAGGATCCATTTCCATATTTACTCTCTGACTCCTATCAGCGCATATTAGCAAGTTATTATAACTCTTCCTGCATTGGATGTTATTGTGACTTGACTCTAGTTCTTTGTCTGGTGGCCCGGAAGGGGATGTCTCCTGTCTTACAAAGCAGAGGCTCCTGCATCACTTTCAAGCAAGAGCGTGGTTTAGCCCTCAGCAGGGAGGAAGGGGCGTTTCTGCAGGTCTAGAGGGTGTCAGTGGAATCTGGAGATTTAAAGGTGTTCAAGTGCGTTGACCCAGATGTTCCCATTCCAAGTCTCTGAATCCTGCTGCTTCTCTATCGGGGCATGACCTTGGCAGAGCAGACTTGTCATCACTGAGATGACCCTCTCCTGAGCTCCACTCCACTTACAGTTATGTTCCGGACCTGACCCTCCAGCTGCAGAAGATGAGTCTCTCTATGTATGCTGCCAAGGAGACTTTCATGCTTTGCCTTAAAATGGATTAAGCATCCTCAAGCTTTCATTGTCTTTCTTCAAGCATTGATAACCTCAGCCATGTGATTCCACAGTCCTTATGTTATGAGTTCTCTTGAACCTCTCAAATCCTGGGAATTTGCCTCCCCCAGTGCCTTCTCTCCCATTCCAGTACATCCCCAGTGAAGTCTAATAAATTGCACCACTTCACTTCTAGCTTCAAACTCCTGTGTTTAGAGTCTGCTCCCTAAAATCACTGCTAGTCCCAATCATCACAGGTCTGGGTCCCTGGGAATAGATTCTGCAGTAGAGATTTGCATGCCAGAAATTTACCAGGGTGTGGTTTTGGGACGATAATGGTAAGAGGGTAAATGAAGCAGGACTGAGCAGGAGGAGGTGACCAGCGATACAGTTGTCCCAGAGGCTGCAGCTGGTCCCACAGAAGCTCTGGGGTTGAGGTGGCCCTGCAGAGTCATCTTAGATTTAGGGCAGAGGACTTGGCCTTTGCACCCCTGTACTAACCAGTCACCTGGAGGCCATGTCACCTTGAGAGAGATGGAAGATAGTATTTGGAGGGGAATAAATAGAGGCTGAGCATTTACTAAAATGAGATGACGCCTGAAGAATTCAGCTGCAAGCCTTCAAAGTCAGTCCTCCCAGCAGCTGGGGGGATGAAGTGCTCTGGTCCTGATGGGGCGAGAGAGGTCGTGTCTCCAGTGTCCGCCAGCCCGAGGGAGAGGTTGACCCAGCGGGAAGCAGAAGGGGATGAAGAGAATCTCTCCATGAGCCGTGAATCTTAAGCGCAAAGAGTAAAGGTTTATTGCCTTTTTAAAAACCAGAATCTAGGATTAAATTGGTGAATTGGAAAATTTATTAATAAAAAAGGTTTCTGTATAAATGAATGATGATTCTTCTTTTTTGGACTGTAGTGCTACCTGAATATGGAGTGAGAATTACTTATGGAAATATTTACAAGCTTATACTGCAGTGTAATTGGTGGTGGTTTGAGCACTTCATTAATATTTAATTTTGCATCATTTCTTGAACTAATTTGTTGGCGTGTTTTCAGCATTCTACTGAGAAACTTAACATAAATCACATTAATAATAAATGACATGAGAGTTTTCTGTATTTCCTTTCTGAGCAATCACTTAAAGATAATTTTCTATGACAGGCATTCAATGTCCTATTGAAGATAAGACTTGCTAAATGTCTGCTTCAGAGACCAACAGGAAATGCAATGTGATTTTAATTATATTCATGTCTTGAATTTTGACACAATGCTTTCTATTATTAACTTTTGTGAAGGATACCTCTTCAAAAAGTGTTTTTTAGTCACCTATGGACAAACAGGCATGCTCAGACCAGTACTTGAAGCTAAAAACAAACTATAGAAGCAAGGTTATCAGATGAAGCAAGAAGTTTCTTTGTGGGAACCAGGCCAGGACATGTTCGTCAGAGTGACAAGGACCTAAATTCTCTGGCTCTCTGTTGGCAGGTTGTCATGCTCCATCTACATCCTGAAAAACCCACTAACTTAGCTCATTAAACAAGTCACATTTACCATAAGCAATTCAAAAGTTTTATGTGGAAGAGATAAAATATAAACCACTGAAAGCATCTCTTGAAATGCACATCAAATTAAGAGTTAACCTGCAAAATTTCAAAATAAATGCCAGTATCCCTCAGTAACTGTTGAGGGGTTGGTTCCAGGGCCTGCCCCCAATACCAGAATCCAGGGATGCTCATGTTCCATAGTGGGCCCTGTCACCATGGTTTCATATCATGTGGTACTGTGGACATATTTATTGGAAAACAAATCTGTGCATAAGTGGATCCACGCAGTTCAAACCTGTGTTGTTTAAGGGTCAACTGGAACAACCTTAAAATAGTTTAAAACTTAAAAACAGTTTCAGCAAAGCACATTTGTTGTTGTTGTACAGTTGCTCAATTGTTTCCAACTCTTTGCAACCCCATGGACCACAGCACGCCAGGCTTCTCTGTCCTTCACTATCTCCCAGAGTTTGCTCAAACTCAGCCCATTGAGTTAGTGATACCATTCAACCATCTCATCCTCTATTGCCCACTTCTCCTCCTGCCCTCAGTCTTTCCCAGCATCAGGGTTTTTTCCAATGAGTCGGGTCATCGTATCAGGTGGCCAAAGTACTGGAGCTTCAGCTTCAGCATCAGTTCTTCCAATGAATATTCAGTGTTGATTTCCTTTAGGATTGACTGGTTTGATCTACTTGCAGTCCAAGGGACTCGCAAGAGTCTTCTCCAGCACCGTAGTGTGAAACCATCAATTCTTCAGTGCTCAGCCTTCTTTATTGTCCAACTCTCATATCTGTACATGACTACTGGAAAAACCATAGCTTTGACTAGACAGACCTTTGTCCCCAAAATGATGATTCTCCTTTTTTAATACTCTGTCTAGGTTTGTCATAACTTTTCTTCCAAGGAGCAAATGTGTTTTAATTTTGTGGCTGCAGTCACTCTCCACGGTGATTTTGTAGCCCAAGAAAATAAAGTCTGTCACTGTTTCCAATTTTTCCCCATCTATTTGCCATGAAGTGATGGGACTGGATGCCATGATCTTAGCTTTTGAATGTTGAGTTTTAAGCCAGCTTTTTCACTCTCCTCTTTCACCTTCATCAAGAGTCTCTTTTGTTCTTCTTCACTTTCTGCCTTTAGGGTGATGTCATCTGCATATCTGAGGTTATTGATATTTCTCTTAGCAGTCTTGATTCCACTCTGAGCTTCATCCAGCCCGGAATTTCACATGTACTTTTCATAGAAGTTAAATAAGCAAGGTGACAATATACAGTCTTGACGTACTCAATTTTGAACCAGTTCGTTGTTCCATGTCTGGTTCTAACTGTTGCTTCCTGACCCGCACACAGGTTTCTCAGGAGGCAGGTAAGGTGGTCTGGTATTCCCATCTCTTTAAGAATTTTCCACAGTTTGTTGTGATCCACACAGTCAAAGGCTTTAGCGTAGTCAATGAAGCAGAAGTAGATGTTTTTCTAGAATACCCTTGCTTTTCTATGATCCAGGGGATGTTGGCAGTTTGATCTCTGGTTCCTCTGCCTTTTCTAAATCCAGCTTGTACAGCTGGAAGTTGTTGGATCATGTACTATTGAAGCCTATCTTGAAGGATTTTGAGAATTACTTTGCTAACATGTGAAATGGGTGCAGTTATGCAGTAGTTTGAATATTCTTTGTCATTGCCCTTCTTCATTAAAAATAAATGTAAAAATGCTTTTTTCTGCAATGCTTCTGTAACAGTTGGGATTCTTTTGATGGCATGGGATAGAAATCCAGCATAGAGGGCAATGCAGGATTAAAATAACCAAAAATGTTTGTTTTTGTACAAAATAAGAAGGGGAATTCTTTCCGCCCTTCCCCATATCCTATTCCCACTTCCAAGGGCTCCCTCAAGGACTGGGGTAACTATTGATTTTGTGTGCCCAGCAGTACTCCTTTCTTTTGGAGCAAATGTACCCAATTCCCTATAGTCCTAGTGAGAATGCTGTGGGTCACAGTGCCCATCCACTGCTACAATGGGGTTGGCATGTGACTCTAGGCCCAACTTAGCAGTATATCCTCCTGGACCCAGTGATTGTTCCAAGAGGTGGATAAGTCTTGGTAGGTGGGGTTTCCTGAACATTGTGATGGAAAGCAGAGGACTGTGGTCAGAAGCCCAGAGAGAAGCCAAACCATCTCACAGAAGGAAGAGGATCAATCAGAGGAGATGCAGTGAGAGTCAGAACCAAGGCCAAAGGGTAGGGGGCTGAGCACTGCTGCAGGCTGCTTCAGAAGGCTGAAAAGAGAATCTCGCCAAGATCCTGGGAAGAAGACATGGCAGAGGAAGAATCTGAAGAGTTTGTTGTGGAGCAAGTGATGTAAAAACCTCCATACTGCCCACTAATTCGAGAAAATACAAGATTGGTATGGGGCAGCAAAAGGGATTGCATAGGACAGATGACATGGATGCCGTAACCTCTAACACTGGCAAAATAAGAACAGAAATCTGCCCCCCCCCTTTAACATTTTAAATTAAGTCTCATCCCTTTGAACACCCTATTCAAAGGGGACATTTTCATTGTTGTGATTTAACATGGTCCTGGAAGCCCTATCCTCTGTTCTTAGGAGGGTGATACAGTCGGCAGGATTACAGAGACTCATCAAGCCCCATGCCCCTCTGGGGAGAGTCTGCCTTTCCCCCCATGCTTGTACCCACCAAAGAGACCAGTCAGAAGCTCACTTTTTGCCAAGTTATTCTTGACTTTGTTGGGCAAAATTATCACCAGCACTGATTCCATCATCTGTCTCTTATTCTGCTTTTCTCAAGGGCTCAGAGGAGAGAATCTGAAGTCAACAAAGCCCAAACATTTACTAATATGAGACATTAGATGGAACAGTCTGGTTCAGTCCAGGGGGGGTTAATTTACTCTTATTTATTTGTCGGCTGTCCTGGGTCTTCGTTGCTGCCTGCAGGTTTTCTCTAGCCATGGTGAGCAGAGCCTACTCTTCATAGAGCGCGTGGACTTCTCACCACAATGGTTTCTCTCTTGTGGAGCACAGGCTGTAGGTGTGTGAGCTCCAGGAGTTGTAGCACTTGGGCTTCAGTAGTTGTGGTGCACAAGCTCAGTTGTTGTGGCTCCCCGGCTTAGTTGCTCCACGGCTTGTGGAATCTTTCCGAACCAGGGATTGAATCTGTGTCCATTGCACTGGCAGGCAGATTCTTATCCACTGCACCATCAGGGAAGTCCCCAGAGGGTTTTAAAGTGGAAGGGGCTGACCCCCTGAAGGTCTGTCCCCAAGTGGGGACCAGGAGGTATATGTGCTTCTGAGCCTTCCCCTCTGAGACTTGGCCTTGAAGCAGGAAGTGATGACACATGGCTGACTTGGGGCAAGGGTTTGCATTCATCTCGTACTAACTGGAGCTCCAGAGGGGTATGGCCTGGGCAACACCAGTTATGTCGTGTCTAAGCATCTGGCACAGGACCAATACAGAGATATACTTAGTAAATTAAGAACCATTATTTCTATCATATATCTCCTGGGCAGACCACAAAGCCCCAGTGCCAGGCATCCATGCATAAGAAAATGACCACCACAAGGCCTGGTGGTCCAGTGGTTAAGAATCCACCTTGCAATGCAGGGGACACAAGTTTGATCCCTGGTCTGGGAAAATTCCACATGCATGGAGCAACTAAGCCCTGTGTCACAACTATGGAGACCGCTCACCCTAGATCCTGTGCTCTGCAGCAAAAGAAGCCACCGCAATGAGAAGCCCATGCACTACAACTAGAGGGTAGCCCCCACTCTCCGCAACTAAAGAAAGCCCTCTCGTAGAAACAAAGACCTAGTGCAGCCAGAAATAATAAATATTAAAAAAAGAAAATAGCCTTGTGCTTCAACAGGACTGTTTGCCTCGATGAGCCAACAATGACTGAGCCAAAAGCTAATTCAGTCAGAAGTCACCATATTGTGGATGGTAACTGAACAATCCAATGAAAGCCTCTGTCTTTGAAAAGGTCAAAGGTGAGAAGCAGAGAGACAACAAGAAGGTGCTTGGGAAGACTATGAGGGACCCAGGAAGGGGAAGAGAAGCTGAGCTAGACTCCAATATCTGCTTTCATTTCTTGGCAGTAGCCACATAATGCCCCTTCCTCCAATATTACTTGAATTCGCAGAATCACATCTCCCTGCAGCCAGAAAACTTGAACTCAAACATTGCCTGGTCCCCCGACCACTCCCAGAAGATGGCAGCTTAGCTTGGCAGGGCTCATCTTAGGAGCCTTGGTAGCTCCAAGGGTGCACCAGGCTCATTTCTAAATGTGCACCCACCATCTGTTGGATGATTCACGCCTGGCTGGATGCAAAGTCAGGGCTCCATTTGGGTCTTTGAACTTGAATTCATCCCCAAATCAAAGGTGTCAAGTTTAGTGGCCTTAAAATTCTGGAATCCTTTTGGGAAATAAGGACCTTGTACAATTTCTTGACATGTCTCTCATTTTCATAAAAATGTGAAGAAGGTTCTGAGAAACTCCCTGAGACAATGACTTCCCCATATGGGCTTGGTCTCTCTGGACTAGAGGCTGGGCACCCTTGGGCAGCCCCTATTCATACACTTCCCTTCCTAGACCAGCTTTCTTCCTTCCTCGCCTCCTTCCTCCCTCCTTTGCTTTTATTTTCCCCAATTTTTAAACTTTAGGTGCAGAAATTTGAGTTAATCATATACTGCCGTTCATGGCATGTACTATATGATCATTATACCATGCCAGCTCCCTTTTCTGTTTTTAATCATCTGTTTATTCTCTTCTGTCTACTTTTCCCTTTGTAATTTACCACTGCCTGCCATGCCCCACCCCCATTCCTGCCATAGCAAATAGTCTTGCAAGTGAATTTTTTTGAAGTACAATATTGTGCTAATTTCAAGTATGCAGCAAAATGATTCAAATGTACGTGTATATGTATATACACATTTGGTTACTATAAGATATTGAATATAGTTCTTTGCTGTTGTTGTTCAGTCCCAAGTCATGTCCAACTCTTTACAACTCCATAGACTGCAGCACACCAGGCCTCCCTCTCCCCCACCATCTCCCAGAGTCTGCCCAAGTTCATGTCTATTGAATCGGTGATGCCATCCAGCCATCTCGTCCTCTGTTGTCCTCTTCTCCTTCTGCCTTCAATCTTTCCTAGCATCAGGGTCTTTTCCAATGAGTTGGCTGCTGCATCAGGTGACCAAAATATTGGCGCTTCCGTTTCAGCATCAGTCCTTCCAATGAGTATTCAGGGTTGATTTGCTTTAGGATTGACTGGTTTTATCTCCTTACTATCCAAAGGATTCTCAAGGGTTTTCGCCAGCACCACAGTTTGAAAGTACAGTTCTTTGAGCTATACAGTAAATCCTTGTTGCTTATCTATTTTATGTGTAGTAATTTGTATCTGTTTATCTCATACTCCTAATTTATCCCTCCCCCCTCCCTTCCCATTTGGTAAACATAAGTTTGTTTGATGTCTGTGAGTCTGTTTATATTTTGTATACTGATTAATTTGTATTAAATTCCACATATAAGTGATATCATATAATATTTGTCTTTCTCTGTTATCACTTAGTATGATATTCTCTAGGGTCCATCTATGTTGCTGCAAATGGTAACATTTCATTCTTTTCTATGGCTGAGTAATATTCCATCATATGTATATTAATATATATATACCATATCTTCTTAAACAAACAAACTGTTGATGGGCACTTGGGCTATTTCCATGTCTTGGCTGTTGTAAATAGTGCCACTATGAACACTGGGGTTTATCTATTTTTGAATTAGAGTTTTTGTATTTTCCAGGTATAGACCTAAGAGTGGGATTGCTGGATCATATGGTAATTCTAATTTTAGTCTTTTAAGGAACCTTCATACTATTCTCCACAGTGGCTATACCAATTTACATTCCCACCAATAGTGTAGGAGGGTTCCCTTTTCTCCACACCCTCTCCAGCATTTATTACTTGTAGACTTTGATAATGGTCAGAATGGTGTGAGGTGATACCTCATTGTGGGTTTAATTTCCTAATAATAAACAAAGTTGAGCATCTTTTCATATGCCTGTTGATTATGTGTATGTCTTCTTTGGAGAAGTGTCTATTTATATCTTCTGATCATTTTTTGATTGGGTTGTTTGTGTTTTTGATATTGAGCTATATGAGCTGTTGGTATATTTTGGAAATTAATCCCTTGTCAGTTGCATTATTTGCAAATATTTTCTTTCATTCCGTAGGTTGTTTTTTTTTTTTTTTTTGGTAATGTAGGGAATATGGTTTATTAAGCTGTGCCTTAGTATAGGTGCTGGGGCTTGCTTGTGGTCTTCTTTCTTTAGTTGATTAATTAATGTGTATATCTATTTTTGGCTGTGCTGGGTCTTCGTTGCTGCACACAGACTTTCTCTAGTTGCAGTGAGTGGGTGCTACTCTCTAGTTGGACTCAGGCTTCTCACTGAAGTGGCTTTTCTTGACGCAATATGCAGTCTCTAGAGTGTGGGCTCAGTAGCTGTGTGCACAAGCTTAGTTGCCCTGTGGCATGTGGAATCTTCCCGGGCCAGGGATTGAACCCATGTCCCCTGCCTTGGCAGGCAGATTTTTAACCAGTGGATGACCAGGAAAGTTCCATGGTGCTCTTAATGTATAAAGCCCAGAGGTTCTGCCAATTTCTCTTGAGCAATGACACCAGTGAGTTGACAGATACGTGGATGTTGTACACAAGCTCATCATCTGTCATCTTCACATGGCCAATAACCACTGCTAGACACAGCACCCTCTTCATCTGGAACTTGACTGTGGACATTATCAACTTTGGCCACCATATTCTCATTGTGGGTCAGCAAGGGAGGAACTTGCCAGCCTTATTCAGATCTGGACCCAGGATTCATGGGATCTTCTTGATCAGAACCTCTGAAGCCTAAGATGCATGATACTTTTAGCAAGCTTCTTGACCACCAGAGAAGTCTTTGTTTTTTGATGGGATTTTAAATGGGATTGTTTTTTAATTTCTCTTTCTAATATCTCACTGTTAGTATAAATAAGTACAACAGATATCTGTATGTTAATCTTATTTCCTGCTACCTTGCTGAATTTATTGGTTCCAATAGTTTTGTGCAAGGTGGTGACTGACCAGGTCATGGTGAAGCAGCAAGTTCAGCTTTGTCTTATCAACAGGTTGTGTGGGTGAGGCTGGGGAGCCAGACCCTCCACTAAGGTGGGAGATTCCCCTAGATGGGAAGGGTGTTGAGCCCCAACCACAAAAAAACCCTTGCAAGTCCCAGTGAGAAGGTTATGGAGGTCATCTTGAGGTACAACCCAGGTTTGGGGGTCACCTTGAGCTCCACCCCTTGGAGGGGTTGGAAAGGAAATCTCAGTTAGCAGAGGGAGAGGGGGAAAGGCTGCTCAGAGTGGAAGCAGAGGCTGCGGTGGACTTTGGCCTACACATGAATAAGGGCAGGGGAGGGAGCAAGGGTGGGCAGAGGAGCCAGGTAGGTGCGGTCCCGCTTGGCGTGCCCATGCCCGGTCCTTCAACCCCCACGTCAATAGACATCTGCTGTGGGGGCTGCTCCTGGTGAGGCCTCACTGGGCAGGGAGACAAACCCTGAGGAGATGACGGGGTGCCCAGCAGGTGGGGCAGCAAGTCTTTTCTTGAAGCAGCAGAAGCCAGTAGCCCTGCCTCTCTCCAGACACAGCTTTCACTCCCGCAGAGAAGTCCCCTTAAAAGAAAGATGAATGTTCCCACTATTTTACGGAAGTTGACCTTTTAATAACTAAAGTGACCTTTTTTGTGACTTGAAGGGACTGGAGAAAGGATGACCAGAGTTGTCAGAGTTGGTTTTCAGCCAAGGTGGGAAGAGCTAGTGTGGGAGAATTGAAAGGCAGTGGGAAACCACAGTTAAGCTGCTTGAGAATGACTGTTCCTTAGGAGCCCTGCTTGTTCGGCTTAACAGGGACAGTTAAATGTTTCTCTGTGGCAAGTATGAGGCTGTTAGGTCAAAATCCACCAGGGCTCTTGGAGATAGCACACCGAGCCAGCCCCTCCCTGCAAGACAACCCAACTGCCACTTAACAGAGATGAGGTGAGGGAACTGCACTTTCAACTAGAAAATGTACAGAAGGAAGGAGGGACTTGAGAACCTGACTTTGCTACCTGGAGGCAAACGCAGCTGGAGAGCATGCCGCTCTCCTAGATTAAGACAAACCACTCAGATCGTGAAATCTGAAAGGTGTCATCACCTCAGCAAGATCAAGGCGCTTCTGGGAGAGGCATCCCTAAATGCCAGACACCACAGAGAACTTACCTGGTAGAGGACAGCTCTAAATCCAGGCCGCAGTGTGGTTCCTAACTTTCTTCTCTGCTAAAGGTAGTTTGCGTTGGATTTCTGTGGTTTTCAACCGAAAGCGACACCAGCATGTGAATGAACTGAGTGGAATCCGTCCAGGAGCCCCTGAGCTGAAACTGTGGGTGACTGTCTTCCATTACAATGTCGGAGGGTATTCATGCTCAGGGTCCACCAAGTGGCCATATGGAATTGAGGGGTTGAGCATATCCCGGCCACCTCTTCTGAGGTCGTCTGTGAAGAATCAATTTGCCCGGCTTCCAATTAATAGAATGGGGAGGGGGTGGACATGGCGTGGTAGGGGACACAATATAATTTCTACTTTCTAGGAGAAAGTGGAGGAGAAAATATCTTAAATCTAAACTCTTCCGTTTAAAAATCTATGTACAATAGGTGGGGCATAGATTTTTAGGGCAGTGAAATTATTCTGTGTAGGACATAATGTTGGATCCATGTCTTTATACATTCATCAAAACCCATAGAATGTATGACAAAAAGAGTGAACCCTAATGTAAGTAATGTGACCCCTTCAGTGAATAATGATGCATCAATTTTTGGATCAGTTGTGACAAATATACCTGATAATGTGAGATACTAACAACAGGGAAAGTGCAGGTGTGGGGAGTGAGCAGGGCATGTGAGGACTTCCTGTACTTTCCCTTGAATGTTACTATAAATCTAAAACTGCTCTAAAAATAATTTGTTAATTAATTAAAAATAAAACAAATCTATTAATACAGGTCACATTTCTAGTCTCTTCCGATTAAAAATTATATTGCATGACTACATTTGTATTTTCTGCAAAGAAAATCTTTTGGCACATACACAGAAATTATGTAAGCCCCAATTTTATCACGTTTAAAATTAGTTATATATACACAAGCTTTAACTGACACAAACCCCCGGACTTATGCACTAAGACTCTTCCAAAGTTTACACAAGTGCTCGCTTTCACAGTTTCAACAATTCAGTTGCTTATCTTAGAAAAATACCAGAGCCACGGACAAATCAGCCATTTGATAGCTCTGAGAAACGAATTTACCTATGTGTTCCTGTCTCCGGGCAATCAGTCTCCTTCCCCAAGACAACATTCTTTGCCAAATAAGTCTTGATTCCAACTTGCAAGCGAGGGACGTTTGTAAATATACACAAACACTTCGGGAATCGTTCAGTGCACCAGCTTATGAGTCCAGGATGCTTGTCACAGTTCCTAGATCTCTATGAGTGACTTCACCTCCCTCTTACCCCTATTTGTCTTCAGTCTACATTCCAAGGCCCCTTCCGCCAGGTAGGCAGCAGGGCTCCCGCTGCAGAGAGGGGCAGCCTCGCACCCTTCTTTGTCAGCACGCCTATGCCCCTCACAGCCTGCATTGGAACCTTGTCCTTCTGGGGGATGGTCTCCTGCTAGCTGTCACCAGCCCAAACCACATCAACCTTCCTCATACCTAACATTTTGTTCTAAGAGCCCCATTTCAGTGTTTCCCCAGCCTTGTCCATACATGGCTTGCCAGCCTCCCTGCAAGCCATTTGGGCCCACACAGTTCTGCTGCTACTAAAATAGCTCTCTTCCAGCAATGCAATGGGGCAGAGAATGTACTTTTTTTTTTTTTTTTGAGGGACTGAACTGAACTGATTTATTTGGCTGCACTGTGCAGCAGGCAGGACCTTAGTTCCCCAACCAGGGATGGAATCTGTGCCCCCTGCAAGGGGAAGAGCCAAAGTCTTCACCACGAGTTACATCTAGTGACTTCCATAAAAAAGAATGAAATAATGCCATTTCCAGCAACATGGATGGATCTACAGACTATCATACCAAGTGAAATCAGACAGAGATAAATACCACTGACATTACTTACACATGGAATAAAAAATTAACAAAAACAGTACAAATGACCTTACTTACAAAACAGAAATAGGCTCACAGTCATAGAAAGCAAATATGGTTACCAAAGGGTTGGTGGGGAGGATAAATCAGGAGTCTGGGATTAACAGATACACACTACTGCATGTAAGACCGATAAACCACAAGTCCTACTGGATAGCACAGTGAGCTATAGTCAACATCTTGTAATAACCTATAATGGAAAAGAATCTGAAAAATTATTTTTTTATACACACACACACACACACATCTGAATTACCATGCTGTATTGAAACTAACACAACAGTGTAAATCAACTGTACTTCAATAAAAATAATATTTTAAAAAACCTGGTGGTATTATAGCACATATATCTGTTACCATGTTGGAGTAAATAGATTCTTGAGCCTAATTCTCATTTAACCAGCTGGCTCCTCAGCATAATGGTATCCAGCCACCTACTGCTATCAAAACTAGACATTTAAAGTCTTTACCGGAGACCCTGCCCCGTGAATCAAATATAAAGTTAACAGAATTTTAGGTAGCTCTTTTATGAGGCGCCAGTGAACACAGGACGCGGCTCCTATGTCCTAGGCATGCCAGGATTAACTTGGTAAGAAACATCACATCTACTGTACACAGATCATATCACTTCTTGGGAATTACTCTAACTTGCTTCAGCCTTTCTACCTTTGGTCTTTTTTCTTCCAGTATCAGAGACTTGAGAAGGACACCATGAAAAACAGTACTGCGCTTCTGGAAAAGTCTAAAGACAAGGGAATGCCCTGTCCCAAGCAGCCTAACTTGGGGCCCGATGAGTGTAGAAGAATACATGTAATTTATCATATAATTTGAAGTTTAAAACCAGACAGTTCGCTGATACTCAGGGGTAAAATGAATAGGAAGCTCACCTCTTTCTTGTTCCTTTTCATTCTTCCTCTGAGTGATCTGTCTTCTTAATTTGTTCACTTCTGCCTGACAAGATTCAACAACTCGCTCACTCTTTTCCACGTCTGCACACACTGCCTGCACTTTCTCCTGAAGCGCATTATAAACCTGATAAATCGCCCTGATGTCTTTCATTACTCCGTCCTTGTCAAAAAAGTCAGTACCATGTTCTTTAATAACTTTGGCATAACTCTGAGAAGTATTTGGCACTGAAGACACTTTATACTCTTGCCGGCTAGTATTGCCTAGATTGGGAATAGCAAGGGATATCCTTTGATTATACCTTCGATTTGGTCTAAAGAGAACATATTCTAAAGCATGAGTGGAATTGTTGGCGGTGGAGATGAAGCTGAAGAGGAGGAAGACGAGGTCGGGCACCCCGAGGATGCGGGTGAGCTGTTTGTGGATCACCTGCTCTCTGTATGACATCTGCTGCTGCGTGTTTCGCCGGAATCGATACCACCCGATCACTTTCTTTCTCCGATCTTTAAGAATCCTGTCCAAGCTCTCTTCATTAACTTTGCTTGCATAGTCATAAAAACTAAAAAGTTTTGAACAAGGCTGATGGTTATGGATTTCGATTACTTGCAGAAATTCTGTGTTGCTGATTTGGGAGTCACTGATGCTGAAGGTTTCCTCTTGCCTTACCTCTCCCAGCAAAAATCCTTCGTGGTCGGCGTTGCTGTTGGCGCTGTGGAAACACACAGCGCTGAAGGTGTAGCCTGAAATGGAAGCCGCCATGATGGAAAGCTCCAACCGAGAATGTACTTTTATGAGAAAGATCTGCACAGCTACTTCCCTGTATCCCTACGAAGCTCTTCCTTTCTGAAATCAAAGTCCTTGATCTCAGGCTCCTCCCCGAGGTACCAGGCATTGAGGTCGCAGTGCTGCCTCACATGTGCCCACCCCTGGACCATGGACACCTTTCCTCCATCGTGGTCTGGGAGACTACAAGGCATCCTGGTTCCCCTCGTGGGCTCTAGAGTCAGACAATCTGGGTCCTGATCCTGGGACTCCCCAGGTGGAGCTGAATGACCTTGGACAAACTCCAGACCTCTCTGAGACTCCAGTTCTTATCCTTAAAATGAGGATGAAACACACCTACCACCTAAGATTGTAAGGAACATGCAATCACAAGGCCTGGCTCCTGCCGACAACTGGGAGTCAGAGAACAGTCTTTATATTCTGACTTGTCCCTGAAGAGAGGGAGAGACTCCCCTCCCAATGTTACCTTGCTGGGCTGAGGGCTGGGCAACGCTGAGCTGAACCTGGCCCTGAACTGCTCCAGTTTACAGGCATTTTTCTAAAGGCTGCCCCTTCTCACAGCCAAGGACAGGACAGCCAGCTGGGGAACCAAGGACCCGAGGACAGGGCTTCACCTGGGATGCTGCTGTGTCATGTGCATGGCTTGCCCTTCGTTCTTGTGGCAGAAGCAGAGAAGCACAGCAGGACCAGAGCTGCGTCGTCTTGTCCTCTATGGAAGCTGAGGTTGGGCTGAGACCCCCAAGAACATGGCCATACATCTGGGTTGGTAATGCCCTCTTCCTGCTACATCAGTGAATTTTGGACAAGAGAGCAGTGATTGCAGAGGATTTAACGAATGCCGCCTCAACATACCCCACCTTGGGCTCTTCACAGATACTGTTCCCTCTATCTGAACCCTCTTCCAGGCACATTTTCACATGTACTGTACACACAGATGTACACACACACACACACACACACACTGACACAGAGCCTGCACCTAATAAACTACTACTCCCTCCCTTAATTCTTACCTAAAATGTCACTTCCCCAGGGCTTAACATAGCATCAGGCTAATGGCAGGTCTGACCTGCTTTCCCTTGATGTGGGTTGGGTGTTAATACTGTTTTTACCCCTTAGAGGAGTGGTGAGAGTCGTGAGGAAAATGGTAGGGCATGAATGCCAGGCCCAGGACATGCCTGACACCCCCCTCAGCCACCATACACCTGACCCCACCCGTGTGCTTAGCTTCCATAGCCTGTTTCCATCAGTGTCATCAGCTCCTGTTCCTCCTAGTCTGAATTCCTCAGATTTAGGCCCTAGCTCAGGCACCTGCTCTTACAAAACTCGGGAATATTGGTACATTAAATGACAGAAAAATCCCTGAAGAGAGACTGACTGATTTGACTGCATTAAACTGTAAAACTTCTGAAGGTTAAAGAAACAATAGGCAAAGTTAAAAGCAATCACAACCTGGGAGAAATATCTGCCACTAGTCTCAGGCATAAAAGATAACAGAGATATAAAAGTTCAGCCAATATTTATTGAGGGCTGACCATTTTCTGGGCACTTGGGGACGGAGTAGCGGCTGGTCAGTGGCCTGTGTGTGCACGGCACTCTTGTGAGTGTGGTGGTAAATGGGCCTGGATGGAAGGCGGCTCAGAGGGCACCACATCTGGGAAGAATAACAGGTGGGACGAAGCTTGGCACACAGCAGGCGCTGGGAGAGGGGTGGTGTGGCTAGACCACAGGCAGCAAGGGGACAAGGCCGGAGGCGAGGCTGGGGATGTCCGTGGGGCCAGACCACCTGGGCCTTGTAGACCTTTCCGTATTTAATTTTTTTATACTTTATTCTAAGAGCCACAGGAAACTACGGATGGATTTTAAGTAGGGGCCAGAAGATTGGATTTGCCTTTTCCAAGCTCACTCCAGCTGGTAGATGAAAGGATGGTTGAGAAGGGGGTAAAGACAGATGTGGGGAGAACTGACAGGACACATGGCTATCATATGTGGTCAGCAGAGAGACAGTGAGGGCTTAGAGTGGGAGCGGATACAGTCTATAGGTGACTGTGTCTATCTGCAGCTGGACATCGATGCCCTGGAAGCCCAAGAGCCAGCATCACCCCTCCAAGCCACTCCCAGACCTTGGCCGTCAGAAACACCCTGACATAATCTATATTTGTTGTTTTCAGCTGTTAAGTTTGGGGGTAATTTTTAATGCAGCAATGGAGAACTAATACACCAATAACTATTGTCTTACTCCATTTTTTCACTTTGCAAATATTCCTTGAGCAGGCACTCTTTCAGAAGAGAAATCATACTAAAGAATCTGAAGCAAAAACCAAAGATAGAATTTAGAATACAATCTGATTTTTGTAAAACTGTGTTTGTGTGTACATGGTAGATGTTTAGAAGGATATTTATACACCACAATGTTTATTTCTTTCCACTTTAAACTTTCCTATATTATCTGAATTTCATTACAGGAGTATGTAAAACCTTTGTAAGTAGGGAAAACCAATGTGATTTCCATTTAGGGATATAAAAGCATCTTAATATACCCTCCTAGGAGAGTTGTAAGGCAGTGTGTTCAAAGCCATGCTCTGATATACACGCCACTTGGCTGTAGGATCTGTTAAAATGCTGAGCTTGATTCAGTAGGTTTCTATTGGTACCTGAGATCCTACATTTTTCTAACAAGCTCCAGGTGATACAGAGGCAGCTGGTCCAAGGACTGTATACCCTGAGCAGCCAGACTCTAAAGTAACCTTGGATGTAGAGTTCAGGGCTCAGGGTTCAAATCCTGACTCTGCCCCAATTTATAGTTCAGCCTTGGGAAAAACACACATCTGGCCTGGTCTTTGTTTTCTCTTTTGAGGAAGCAGGTGGACTAGATCTGTCATTGTTAGGACTCCCTCCCTTCACACTGAGCCCTCTCTGGGTGATGAACTGGCTTAGAGACTAGCTTTTCAAGCAACACCATACCCCTCTTCATGTGAGATGCACTGCTGGTGTCTGGGGTACACCACCAGGAAGGGTCCCTACTGTTGCCCTCTCCGAGTCTCTGTCCCTTCGTGTCTCTACAGTCCCTCTTTCTTCCAGGTGATGGCAGCAGAGGACAAGCAGTCCCAGAGGGCAGCGGCTGGCAACTGAGGGAGTCAAGTGGGCATTTGCCCTCGTCCTCTCGGTTACAAGGAGAACTGTGCCAGTTCTAATTCACATGTTTTATTTGTTTAGGGTTAGGCTCCAGCTTTTTTTTTTCCAGGAAGATATAAAGCATTATTCTAAGTGGAAGAATTCAGGATTAAAAATAGAAGCCCTGCAGAGATCTTACCTGGCACCTGATCTGCACGTCATTGAGGACCTGCAGAGGAGGGTGTGGACACATGCTGAGCTGGCCTGAATGCCAGGCTGGGACTAGGGGCAGGGGGTTTATTTTTGCATTCTAACCTCATAATTGTGGGGGTTATCACCCCATTTTACATATGTGGAAGCAGATTCAGTGAAGTCAGCATGGGGACCACTGTCCCTCAGCTTATTAAGTGGCAGAACCGAGACCCTTCTCATACAACCCTATGTGTCCCTTGTGCGTGCATGCTAAGTCACTTCAGAAGTGTCCACCTCTTTGCGACCCCATGGACCATAGCCCACCAGGCTCCTCTCTCCATGGGATTCTCCAGGCAAGCATACTGGAGTGAGTTGCCATGCCCTCCTCCAGGGGATCTTCCCGATCCAGGGATCGAAACCACATCTCTTATGTCTCCCGCACCGGCAGGGGGATTCTTTACTACTAGCGTCACCTGGGAAGCCCATGCGTCTCTTGGGTGACACAATTTTCATTTTCTGGCCCATTTTCATTTTCTTTCCCCATTTACAGAGAGAAGGCTTTGTTTGTTTCCTTGAGGTTAAACCCGTCAGAATTGTATAGACTGACCCGGGATGACAATGGGCTATGTTGCCTAGGACAGCTGGCCCAGACCCTATGTCACAGATGATGCATGTGCTAAACCACATCAAAGATGAAGGTAGTAGCAAAACTTTGAATTCACTGAGACTGAGAAACTAGTTCAGTCTTGCTTTCTTCTCTCTTTTTTTTTTGGCCTTGCTGTGCAGCATACGAGACCTTAGCTCCCCAATCAGGGATCAAACTCGTGCTCCTTGCATTGGGAGTGCAGAGTTTGAACCACTAGACTGCCAGGGAATTCCAGAGTCCTTTTGTTTTCTGATGATGCCCTCCACGCAGCCACCCTGGCCTCGTCAATGTTCCTCCAACACTCTAGACCTGTTCCTACTTCGGGGCTTTGGCACCTCTTGTTCCCTCTCTTTAGGCATTTCCTTGACATCAGCAAAGCTTACTTAATTGCCCCCTTCAAGTCTTTGCTCAAATAACTCTTCAAGCAGCCACCCTGGCCTCCCAAGTTACAGCTGTATCCACTCTGCCCCCCACACCCTTCCCCCGCACCTTGTCCTATTTTTTCCACAGCACTCGTCACTCGCTGCTGCTGCTGCTGCTGCTAAGTCGCGTCGTGTCCGACTCTGTGCAACCCCATAGACGGCTGCCCACCAGGCTCCTCTGTCCCTGGGATTCTCCAGGCAAGAATACTGGAGTGGGTAGCCTTTCCCTTCTCCAGGGGATCTTTCCAACCCAGGGATCGAACCCAGGTCTCCCACATTGCAGGTGGATTCTTTACCAGCTGAGCCACAGGGGAAGCCCCATATTCTGAGTAATAATTTTCAGCTGAATGTTGAATGAGTTACCCTGATAGCTACATGTCAAACACATGCTGACCTATGATGGAACTATTACCCAACGGACAGGTAACTAATATGTAAAATTCATACGTGGACATACAGGTGACATATGAGGGGCATGTGACCCACCATGTCAGGCACGAGACCAAAACGTGACAGGACCTTGAAGGGAATGTGTAATGAACAAAAAGACACATGTCAACCAAGTGACAAGATGTAAAAGACATGCAATGGGAACGTGATGGCACAGGCTGAGTGAACTGAAGGACAGGTGACAGAGTGGGTGGTACAGGTACACAGAAGGAGAGGCTTGTCACAACCGTATAGAAATACCGCTGCCTGGAACTCTCAGGCCTTCTTTGTTACAATGCAGAGGTCTCTGCATAAACAGGTGCTCCTTGAAAGCAAACAACTTTTGCTTTCCCTGCAAAAAGCAGAATTTCTTCCAGAAATATCCTTGTGCCTGGACTCTCCCCAGAGTTCAGAGATACTTTTTGTTTTTTTGTCCTGAGCCCCTTTGGCAATCTGGTGAATTCTATGAACCCCCTTCTCAGAATAATGCACAAATGCAT
The DNA here is from genome assembly GCF_054371585.1 of Giraffa tippelskirchi. NCBI lineage: Eukaryota > Metazoa > Chordata > Mammalia > Artiodactyla > Giraffidae > Giraffa > Giraffa tippelskirchi. The sequence continues at coordinate 26,146,034 of NC_137277.1, read as the reverse complement.
CTTAAATGTATGACATAAAAGACATTGGAACAAAGGACACAAATTGTATTAAAATGCAATAACTAAAACTGTGATAAAATAATATATGTACTTTTCAATAAAAATACTAAATAATGATAGTCTAATAATGATTCCAATCTTAAAGTCTTCTGAGTATAAATGATATTTCAAGATACTTGCAATGACTGTAAGGTGATACACAATATCTGATTCTATGTGACAAATCCACAGGTACTGCTAGTTACCATGGCTTGCTGCCTACGTTCATAATAAAGGAAATTCCAGATTTCAGTTAGAGGTTTGTGAAAATCAAGATGTAATCCTTTTCCCATTTCAGTTTCTCAGGCTTCTTGAATTCTGTCCAGGAAACTACTGGGGGTCCACAGACCTCACATTTCCAACAGAACTGAACAGTCTGTCCTGGCTACAGAAATTCAGCTTCAAGACTCTTTTCCATAAAGGAGGTAAAATGTGAAAAAAATTTAGTGAAGAAGATTTTGGTTGACCTGGAAGGAGTGAGAAAGAGAAGATCTCTATCACCAGCCAGGTGTTTTGCCACCTGCTCACGGGTTGTATGGACACTGCTCACTGCAGGAGGCCAGAGCCAAGTGGGGTGTCCTACCCTTCATGGCCAGGATTGGAAAGGCCCCCAGTAGGAGACAGAGCTACAGTGACTCCATGAGCCTTGTGGGTCTACCCCAGGAGTGCACCAAATAAGAGCTGAAAAGGAGGAGAAGGCCCGATGAGGAATGTAATCAGCAGCCAGCATGCAGATTGTGTCCAGGGCCTCTGAGGAGCCTGGTGGAAACAGATAGATCTTGTCACTGAGGAGTTCCGAAGGACTGCTAGGAACCCTTGAAATTCAACCCATCAGATTCTCACAGCTTATTCTTGGGATTCTAAAGGCTCCCCAGAGCCTTCTTTTGTGACTGAGACTCTGACTACACTTGGAGTCCTGAGGCTTCCCAGACAAAGGAGAGTTAAGGAATGGATCCATTTCCATTTTAAATGTGAGCGGTAGATACATGGAAAATAGATTTGATGATAGTACTCTCTGGATTTTCTAGGGTAGTTCTTATCTCAAAGATTCTGTTCCATTATCAGAATACATGTCCCAGTTTGGGGTATGGGAAGTAGAGTGACGATACACAGGGATCAGGTTGACATTTTGGAGGCGGGGGACATTTTTATGCTATTTAGAAACTTTTGCTAAAAGTTCAGGGTTTCTGAACTGCATCTGGTGGTCCAGAATCAGACAGAGTTGACTTTATAGAAATGACTAGTACTCTTTGAATTAGAAAAGCACCTTGATGAACATGTTTGTTCATGGAAGATAAGACCTCCAAGGAATGGAATGTCTTAGATAAATGGAGTTAAAATGATTTTCAGAGGGCCTGCAGGTTGGAGTTTGGGAACACAAGGAGAGGAAAAGAAACCCAGCCCCAGGCAGGGCCCAGGGAAATAGCAGGTGTGGTGTTCCTGAGGTGGGAGGGCTACAGGATTGAGGTCAGGATGATTAGCACACATCATGTACCTGAGTGAGATGTGACCCCCTGGGCAGGTTCTGCAGAGGGTGGGGCTGGGACCTGCCTAGAAATTGCCTTTTGTCCTGGGAAGCCACTGATGTACCATTTGACTGTGGGAGACTCAGAGGGTACCAGAGGACAATGTGAAGAGCCAGCTCATTAGAAAAGACCCTGATGCTGGGAAAGATTGAAGGCAAAAGGAGAAGGGGACAACAGAGGATGAGATGGTTGGATAGTATCACCGACTCAATGGACATGAGTTTGAGCAAATTCCAGGAGATGGTGAAGGACAGAGAAGCCTGGCATGCTGCAATCCATGGGGTCACAAAGAGTCAGACATGACTGAGAGACTGAACAACAACAAGTAACTCCAAGGGGTTCTCAACAAACAGCATGTTCCCTGCAGCCACTTCTTTCTGAATATTTGCTACTTCTTCCCTGTATGACTGACTCATGGACTATAAAACCTGCTTTCAGTGTAGCAGGTCACTGGGTTCTAATTAACACTGTGGTTCAAGAGCCAAGTTCTTGCTTGGCTACAGACACCATATTGCTACACATTTCCATCTAGGCTATTGAGTCATCTGTTTAGCAGTGATCACTCTGTTACCCACATAAATCACATGGCCCAGGAGAACCCCAAACTCCCACAGACCTGCTAAAGCCCATTACCCTTCTCTGTTATCCCAAACCTCCAGGGAAATCCACATACACACAACTTTGTCAGAGATGCATGGGATGTGGGAAGCAGGAATGAGGGCTGTGACTAGTGTGGGGTGAAAGAACAAGAAGAAACTGTCAACTGTAGGACTTAAAGGAGCTGGCAAGGGGTTGTGCAACTCAACAGAAAGGGCATCTGGGCCTCCCCCTTCAAACCATCCCATTTTATATTAAAGGTAAGGGTGACTTCAAAAGGCTGGAAGGCTTGGCAAACCCATGGGTGGCCAACACTTGGGTGGGTATCTGATCTCCCTTTAGCCTTGGCTAGGAGGAGATCTATTAGCTTGGCTGAATCTGAATCCTGCATGAGTGTTCTGCAAAGAGGTGAAGACTCCCTTTTACCCTGTCTTCCTTGTGTGAGAATTCAGCACAAATAGTGTAGTGTTCCTTTAGCTTTCACCTGTAACAAGTCTGACTTTGTTCTTCTCATTCTCAATTTCCTGTGCCAACCTCCAGGTCCCAGGTCTCCAGTTATGTTTTGATGGTCTATTTTTATCTTTTCCTCTTTGTTTTGTGGATAGGAAGAGGTTTGGGTATATTTCCCTCCAACTGAGGCCACTAGAAATCTCCCCTGGGTGTTGGAAATGTCACATGGCACCACAATTGCAGCTGCTGTGTAGACACACATGGGAGCTACAATCGGAAGACTTGAAGTTTAATTCCAGCCTAGCCACTCACTAACCTCATAGACTTAGGAAAGTCATAGTTTTTATTTGCAGAATCTGTTTCTTCATCTGTAAAGTGAGAGAGTTGGTCTAGCAGGCTACTCTGGGCTCTCTGGGTTGCACATGACAATAAACCAACTCAGACTAGCTTGAACAAAATGTGAGATGTATAGCTATTGGTTGCCAAAGAAGGTAGAGTAGACAGGCAATGGGAAGGCAGCTGGACCTCAGGAACAAATGGAGTCAGGCATCTGATGGCCATCAGTAGTTTGTCTCTTGTCTCCATTTTCCTCTGAGTATTGACCTCTTTTTCACTCAACCAGGTTTTGTAACAGTGAAGAATGAACCTGATTCCATATTGGATCTCTTCCTTTGGCCCTAACCTTTGTGCTCTGTTGCCTGTGCTTACTCATGCTGGCTGTACACCTTTGTAAAAGAATGCTGCCTGTAGCCTGAAATAGGCATGAGAGCCCATTCTCAAGGCTTTGACCTTTAAAGGCATAACACTTTCCCATTCATATAGAGCTTAAAAAATTGCAGACAGAAAATAACAATTGTCTTGTTGGTGGTTTATGGAAACAGTTGTGACCAGACCTATGTAAACAGCAGCAAGAACAAAGGATTCAGGCACGTAGAAGTCTGAAACCTGCTCCCTTTTAAGGATAAAAGAAGGCTGAATTCTAACTTGGGTAAGAAGGTTCTTTGGGATACTAGTCTACCATCTTCTTGGTCTGCTAGCTTTCCTAATAAAGTCCGGATTCCTTGCCCCAACAACTCATCTCTCAATTTATTGACCTGTCCTGTGATGACTAATATGAGCTTGAGCTTGGTAAACAGTTTCTTCACATAGTGACTAACTTGGGTCCCAGCAGCTCTAGGTTCTCCATCTGACAGCTTTCTTAACTGAGCAATCTAGAGATTATAAACAGACTCCCTGAGTTGAAATCCAAAATTCTCATGGAAGGGCTCTTATGGGCCTAAATTGGATCAGTGCCCACCCCTGAACCAGTCGACTGTGGCCAAAGAGGCAGACCACTGTGTGAAAAATGGCTGCTCCCCAGTCCCACAGTCATTATGGGAGGAGCAGTTTTCTTAGAGACAGTTCCAAGAAAATCTAGGGGACTAAGTATATGGGGAAAATGTGTAGTATAACAAGTTTGGAGTTTAATTGTTAATCAAAGTTCTGCTGTTGCCCTGTCAAAATACACAATAGTCTTCTTGAGCTTCTAATCAAAGTTCTTAACATCCTTTGTTCTGAAAAAAATGTTGGCAGGAAACTAAAGCAAGTTTTGAATAAACTATTGGTCAAATCTCAGCTAACACAATTGAACATTCTCAAGTGGATATTATTAAAATAAAATCCTGCTGATAGGATTCTAGGAAGACGATGGAGTAGGAAACAATAGGAAGGTATCTCCTCACTCAGACAATAATTGCACTGGCAGAATCTGCCTGATGCAACTATTTTTGAACTCTGGAATCTATTAATGGCTTGCTACTTCCAAGGGAGGGCTCAGACATTAAATTGCAGTTAATTTCAGTCAGTTTCACCTATTAACACAGTAGCAGGTGCCCATCCCCCATCCTCAGCCAGGTGGCAGGTAGCTGTGTCCACGTTCCTGGAGCCGTATGCAAATAGCTTGCAGGAAGCAGAGTGGGCCAAAAGGGCCCTGACTACCAACAACCAGGAATTTGCACTCGAACTGCTGATTTCTGCTTCTGACCTTAGAGGTATGAAGACGAGGCAAGCCATTGTTCTTGCTCTCCTTCCTCCCCTTCCTGGTAACCCAAAATCTATCAAAACTAAATCTTGAAGAAATAGAACATCTGAATAGATCTATGACTGGCAGGGGGATTGAATCAGTAATCAAAAATCTTCCAACAAAACAAGCCATGGACCTGGTGGCTTCACTGGTGAATTCTACCAAATATTTTAAGAAAACCAATACCAATCCTTCTCAAAATTTTCCAAAAAACTGAAGAACAGGGAAAACTTTCTGTGCTTAAATGACTATTCTATGAAGCCAGAATTACTTGATACCAAAGCCAGACCAAAAAGCCTACAAGAAAACTATAGACCAATATTCTTTTATGGACACTGATGCAAAAATTCTCAACAAAACACTAGCAAACCTAACTGAGTGGTATATTAAATGTTATACATTTTAATCAAGTGGGATTTATTCCTGAAAGAAAGGATGCGTCATATTTGCAAATTGATCAATGTAATACACCAAACTAGTTTAATGAAAGGAAAAAACAATCTTTATTGATACAGAAAAAGAATTTGACAAAGGTCAACACCGTTTGACCATAAAAACATTCATCAAACAAGAGACAGTAACTACCTCAACATAATTAAAAGCTATATATTAAAAACCCACAGGGAACATCATATTCAATGGTATAAAGCTGAAAGCTTCTCCTCTAAGATCAGGAACAAGGCATGGATGCCTATTTTTGTCCCTTCTATTTAACATAGTATTGGAAGTTCTAACCAGGGCAATTAGGCAAGAAAAAGAAATAAAAATCACCTGAACTGGAAAGGAAGAATTAAAATCATCTCTGTCCACAAATGACATGATGTTATATGATTTTTGTTTGTTTGTTAAGTCTCTAAATCGTGTCCAACTCTTTGCAACCCCATGGAATGCAGCACACCAGGCTTCCTTGTCCTTCACCATCTCCCAGAGTTTGCTCAAACTCATGTCCACTGAGTAGGTGATGCTATCCAACCATCTCGTCCTCTGTTGCTCCCTTCTTCTCCTGCCTTCAGTCTTTCCCAGCATCAGAGTCATTTCCAATGAGTTGGCTCTTCACATCAGGTGGCCAAAGTATTGGAGCTTCAGCTTTACTACCAGTCCTTTCAATGAATATTCAGGGTTGATTTCCTTTAGGATTAACATTGTTTGATCTCCTTGCTGTCCAGGGACTCTCGAGTCTTCTCCAGCACCACAGTTCAAAAACATCGATTTTTGGTGCTCAGACTTCTTCATTGTCCAATTGTCACATCTGTACATGACTACTGGAAAAACCATAGCTTTGACTATATGGATCATATTTGGTAAGGTGATATCTCTGCTTTCTTTTTAATATGCTGTCTAGATTTGTCATAGTTTTTCTTCCAAGGAGCAAGTATCTTTTAATTTTGTGGCTACAGTCACTGTCCACAGTGATTCTGTAGCCCAAGAAATTAAAATCTGCTACTATTTCCACTTTTCCCCCATCTATTTGCCATGAAGTGATGGGACCGGATGCCATGATCTTAGTTTTCTGAATGTTGAGTTTTAAGCCAGCTTTTTCACTCTCCTCATTCACCTTCATCAAGAGGCTCTCTAGTTGCTGTTTGCTTTCTGCCATTAGGGTGGTGTCATCTGCATATCTGAGATTATTGATATTTCTCCTCACAATCTTGATTCCAGCTTGAGCTTCATCCACCGGGCATTTTGCATGACATATTCCGCACAGAAGTTAAATAAGCAGAATGACAATATATGGCCTCGACATACTCCTTTCCCAATTTTGAACCAGTTCGTTTTTCGTTGTCTGGTTCTAACTGCTGCTTCTTAACCTGCATACAGGTTTCTCAGGAGGCAGTTAAGGTGATCTGGTATTTCCATCTCTTTAAGAATTTTCCACAGTTTGTTGTGATCCACACAAAGGCTTTAGTGTAGTCAATGAAGCAGAAGTAGATGTTTTTCTGGAATTCCCTTGCTTTTTCTATGATCCAACGATGTTGGCAATTTGATCTCTGGTTCCTTTGCCTTTGCTAAATCTAGCTTGTTTATCTGAAAGTTCTTGGTTCACGTACTGTTGAAGCCTAGCTTGAAGGATCTTGAGCATTACCTTGCTAGCATGTTTAATGAGTGCAACTGTACAGCAATTGGAACCTTTTTTGGCATTGACTTTCTTTGGGATTGGAATGAAAACTGACATTTTTCATTCTTGTGGCAATTGCTGAGTTTTCCAAATTTGCTGATTTGATTTATATGTGGAGAACCCCAAATATTCCGCCAGAAAATGTTAAAATTAATAAAAGAATTTGTTGTTGAAAGCAGTGAAAGTCGTTCAGTCACCAGGCTCCTCTGTCCATGGAATTCTCCAGGCAAGCATACTGGAGTGGGTAACCATTCCCTTCTCCAGGGTATCTTCTTGACCCAGGGATTAAACCCAGGTCTCCTGCACCGCAGGTGAATTCCTTACTGTCTGAGCCACCAGGGAAAGGCCCATCAGAGTTTGGAGCAGAGAAAGGTATTGTAAGAGCCAAGCAAGGAGAATGGGACAGCTCATGCTCAAAAGACCCAAATTCCCTGATGGCTTTGGGGGAAGAGTTTTTATAGGCAAAATTTAGGAGGAGGTCTGTAGGGTGTGTGACCTTCCTCTGACTGGTTGGTGGTGAGGTAACAGAGTGGTGTTCCAGAAATCTTCCTTCTGTTTCCAGCCAGTCTGGGGTCCATGTGCTTATGCTCTAAACTTACCATCCCCACCTGGGTGGGGGCCTCAGGTCCTATAGAAGAGCTCAGAGATATGTATCAGATCATTATGTATATTTCTTGACAGGAAACTGGGACCTTGCCACATTGTTGCACTATTAATTCTTTCTGTATTGCCTCATTCCTCTAAGTAGTAACTGTTTGGATATGGCGTCTGGAACTCCAAAGGAACTCAGGGAAGGTCTAGAAGATTGAAATCGTCTTCCCCAAAACAAGAAATGGTGTGTGTTGGGGTCTCCAGGAGCAGACAGAAAGGCTTTTGTACCTGGGAGGGCACCATAGGGTCCTGCTTGGTTTCAAATGCAAAGTAGCAGGATACAAAGCCAGCACACAAAAATCAGCTGCATTTCTATATACCAACAATGAAAAAACTGAAAAGGAAATCATAAAAATAATCCCATTTACAATAATATCAAAAAGATTAAAATACTTAGGAATTAACCAAAGAGGTGAAAGAGATGTATAATGAAAACTATAAAACATTGCTGAGAGAAATTAAAGAAAATAAATGGAAACACATCTCCTGAAGATTTAATAAAATTAAGATGTCAGTCCTACCCAGAGCAAGCTATAGATTCAATGTAATCCCTTTCAAAATCCTAAAGATTTTTTTTCAGAATAGAAAAACCCATCCTAAAATTCACACGGAATCTCAAGAGACTCCAGATAACCAAAACAATCTTGAAAAACAAAAGTGAAGCTGGAGGACTTGCATTTACTTTCCGGTTTCAAAACTTACTACAAAGCTACAGAAATCAAAGCAGTGTGACACTGGCATAAAAACAGATACATGGAATAGAGTCCAGAAATATACCCTCCTATATATGATCAAATGATTTTTGACACGGGAATTCAGGCCCTTCGATGGAGAAAAGGGCAATCTTTTAATAAATTCTACTGAGAAAACTGGATATTTTACATACCAAAGAGTGAGGTTTGACCCTTACCTAACATCATGTACAAAAATAAACTCAAAATGGATCAAAGACCTAAATGTAAGACCTAAAAATATAAAAAAACCATAGGAAAAAACCTTTACAATGTTAGATATGGTAATGATTTCTTGGATATAACACTAAAGATACAAATAACAAAAGAAAAAATAGGCACACTGGACTTCACAAAACAAAAATTTTGTGCCTCAAAAGCCAACAGCAATAGAGTAATAAGGCAACCCACTGAATGGGAGAAAATGTTTTAAAATCATATATCTGATAAGGGATTAATATTCAGAATATATATTATGGAACTCCTAAAGGTAAACAACAAAAAAGCAAAAAACTTTCTTTTAAAATGAGCAAAGGACTTAAATACATGTTTCTCCAAAGAAGATGTACAAATAAACAGTAAACGTGTGAAAAGATTCTCAGCATCACTCATTAAGAAAATGGAAATCAAAACTCCAGTGAAGTATTAGCTTACTCCCATTACAACAGCTACTATCAAAAAATCAGAAAGTAAGTGTTGGTGAGGATACATGCTTGGTCACTCAGTCGTGTTCGACTCTTTGCGACCCTTTGGACTGTAGCCCTCCAGGCTTCTCTGTCCATGGGATCTTCAGACAAGAGTACTGGAGTGGCTTGTCATTTCCTTCTCTGGGTGAGGATATGGAGACATTGAAACTCTAGTATGCTGTTGGTAGAAATGTTAAATGGTGCAGCTGCTGTGGAAAACAGTGCAGCAGTTCCTTAAAAAACTAAAAATAATATTGCTATATGATTCAGCAATTCCACTTGTGGGTGTATACCCAAAAGAATTGAAAGTAATGTCTTGAAGAGACCATGTGTACACCAATATTCGTAGCAGCATTATTCATGATAGCTAAAATGTGGAAGCAATTCATATGTCTATAAACAGATGAATGGATAAACAAAATGTGGTATGTACAGATGATGGAATATTACCCACTTTAAAAAGGAAAGAAAATCTGACATATGCTACAACATGGACAAAACTTGAGGATGTTATGTTAAGTGATATAAGGCAGATCCAAAAGACAAATATTAAAGATTCCACTTATATGAGGTACTTACAAGAGTCAAAATCATAGCAACAGAAAGTGGAATAGTGGTTGCCAGGGGCTAGGGGGAAGGGAGAGAGAATGGAGAGTTATTATTTAATGATAGTTTTATAAGATGAAAGGAGTTCTGGAGATGGGTGGTGGCGATGGTTCCACAAAATCATGAATGAATTTGATACCACTAGACTGTTCACTTAAAAATGGCTAGGATGGTAAATTTTATGTTGTGTTTTATTTTACCACAACAAAAAAATTGAAAATAAATTGGAAAAACAAACCAAGACAGCAACAAAATCAACCAACTGCATAAGCAAGCTGGGTAGAATATCAGAGGTGGAAAACTAAGATTTACTTAGAAAATTCCCTGGTGGTCCAGTGGTTAGGACTCTAGGACTTGATGCTTTCACTGCCCTGGTCCATGTTTTAATTCAGAAGTCAGTAAACTAAGGTTTATGAGCCAAATCCAGCCAGTTGAGTTTTTGTAAATAAATTTTGAAAGTGAAAGTCACTCAGTTGTGTCCAACTCTTTGCAATCCCATGGACTATATAGGTCATGGAATGCTCCAGGCCAGAATACTGGAGTGAGTAGCCTATCCCTTCTCCAGCAGATCTTCCCGACCCAGGAATCGAACCAGGGTCTCCTGCATTGCAGGCAGATTCTTTACCAACTGAGCTATCAGGGAAGCCCAAATAAAGTTTATGTCTTGTAAATAAAGTTTATCTCAGCGTATATATTACATATGTGTGTGTGCATACTAAGTCGCTTCAGTCATGTCCAACTCTTTGTGACCCCATGGCCTGTAGCCCATCAGGCTCCTCTGTCCATGGGATTCTCCAGGCAAGAATACTGAAGTGGGTTGCCATGCCCTCCTCCAGGGGATCTTCCTGACCCAGGGATCAAATGCACATCTCTTATGTCTCCTGCATTGGCAATCGAGTTCTTTACCACTAGTGCCACCTGGGAAGCCTGTGTGTGTGCACGCGTGTGTGTGTGTGTGTGTGTGTATAATATACTTCTGCCCCAAGGAGGTATATCTAGATGGGTAAGACATCCAACTAATGTCTTCTTCCTCTAGTCTCTGTGTCTCTATGTGAGCAAGAGCCACACACTTGGCTTAAAGTCATGGTCCAGTATGAAGGAGGGAGAAGATTTATCCAACTTTGCATTTATCACTGCAATAGAGCATCTATAAATTACCCCCCTGTCAATGCAGAAGACACAGGAGATGTGGGTTCGATCCCCTGGTCTGGAAGATCCCCTGGAGGAGGAAATGAAAACCCACTCCAGTATTCTTGTCTCGGAAATCCTATGGACAGAGGAGCCTGGTGTGCTATAGTCCATGGGGTCGCAAGGAGTCAGCCATGACTTAGAGACTGAACGACAACAACAACACCCAAATTACTGCTGTCTAAATAAACTGCAAACTGTAAAAAGCAATAAACTGTGCTTTGTATTGGGCCCTGGATGCATAAACTGAAGCTGAGTTTGATCAGGTAAACTTTAACAATGTAAAAAACTCTTGAACCTGGAGGCAGGAAACTTATTTTGTAAAATCTTTTTGTTTTGAAATCATAGATTCATAGGAAACTGCCAAGATAGTACAAAGAGGTTCCAAGTTCCTTTTGCCCAATTTCCTCCAATGATTGCTTCTTATGTAATGCCCAGTGTTTACTATCTTACATACAGTATCAAAATCAGGAAACTGACATTGGTACAATGTGTGTGTATAATTCTGTCATTTTATCACTTGTGTAGATTTGTGCAACCACCACTGCAGTCAAGATACAGAACTTTCCTATCACCACAAAGGTCCCCTCCTGCTACGCCTTTGTAATCATACCCACTCCCTCCCTCACATCACCTCTGATTCCTGGTCCTCAATAATATGTTCTTCATCTCTTGAAGAGACTAAGTTATAAATTCAGCTTCTGACCCTGCCAGCTGTGTGACCTTGGATAGGTCACTTTTCTTTGATCATTACATAAGACAAGGTTAGATTACATCAGCAGTTCTCTCAAAATTCCACAGTGTTTATGAAAACAAGGTTTTATGGTGAAACAAACTAGGGACAGTCTGCTTCAATGGAAGGTGGCTTTTGCTGTCAATTCTCAGCCCCTTAAAATGCTAAGATGAATCATGAATCGTATAGAATGAGATGTATATGCAGCATTTTCCAAATTTATTTCAACACAGAATACCCCTCTCTTCTTTTAAAAATACCTTCTAGAACTAGTTTTTTTTTAGGGGTTGTACTTTAAGCTAGGCTGTTTCAGAGGGTCTCTGAGGTGCTTTCCAGGTGAGAATGTCTGGGCTATGACTTCTGTCAAAATGTTAGATGTTCAGTCATGTCCGACTCTTTTTCTGTGGGATTGGAATGAAATCTGACATTTTCCAGTGGCCATTGCTCAATTTTCCAAATTTGCTGATTTGATGTTATATGTAGAAAGCCCCAAAAATTCCACCAAAAAATGTTAAAATTAATAAACAAATTTTGTTGTTGAAAAAAGTGAAAGTCGCTCGTCAGGCTCCTCTGTCCTTGGAATTCTCCAGGAATCCTGGAATGGGTAGCCATGCCCTCCTCCAGAGGATCTTCCCGACCCAGGGACTGAACTGGGATCTCCTGCATTGTAGGCAGATTCCTTACTGTCTGAGCCACCAGGACTCCCTGTAGGGGGTTGAATTGTGCCCCTGCCAAAGATATCTCCACTGAGAAGCTCAGAATGTGACCTCATGTAGAATAAAGGTCTTTGAGAGGTAATTCAGGTGAGGATTTTGAGATGAGATCATGCTGGATTAGGGTGAACTGTAAATTCCAGTGAAAAGTATCCTATAAGAGATAGGGAAGAAGAACATACACCGACACGGAAGGAAAAGCCACGTGAAGACGAGGGTAAAGATCGCAGGTCAGCCATAAGCTAAGGACCGCCAAGGATTGCCCGCAGCCCCCAGAAGCCACAGTGGGGCATAGATTCTTCCTCAGAGCCTCCAGAAGAAACTTACCCTGCTAAAACCTTGATTTCAGACCTTTGGCTTCCAGAAGAGAATTAATCTTCATGGTTTGAAGCCATCCAGGTTGTAGTTATTTGTTCTGACAGCCCTAGGAAATGCAGACCAAATTTGTTAAGAATTTGGGGGATACTGAGAACTCCCTTGTGGTCCAGTGACAATCCTCTTTTCAATGCAGGGAACTTGGGTTCGATCCCTAGTCAGGGAAATAAGATCCCACCTGCCTCAGGGCGACTAAGCCCACGTGCTTTGGAGCCCCTGCACCACAACTAGAAAGGAACTCAAGTGCTGCAACTAAGACTGTATACAGCCAAAATAACAATAATAATAAATTAAATAAATACATATTAAAAAAAAAAGAATCTTGGGGATATTGAAGCCAAGAGGGGTCTCCTTTAAGTGTCTTGAGCCACCAAGCCCCTTCCCTACTCAGGGCCTTCACACACGTTGGCCTCTCTCCCATGACCACTCTTTTTCATGCTCTTATGTCAGTCTGCCTGTCTTTCTTCTGGCCACCCCATCTTCTCTAACACCGCCTGTGTACTTTTTCTTCCCAGCCCTGAGCCCACTGGGTAACCACAGGTTCAGCTGTCGGGTTGTTAGATTAGCATCTGTTTTCCATGAGGGCAGAAATGGTGTCTTGTTTGTAGGCCCTTTGCCCAGGCCCTGGGATCATGCCTGACACATGAGAGGTGCTCACTGCGTATTTATCGAAAAAAGAAAGGAAGGGAAGAAGGGAGAGAGAGAAAGAACACTGCAACTCCTCGTGGAGTGAGACCCTGGGATCACACAGATGGCCCTGGCAGGCATTTGCAGGACTGGGGCAGTTCCTCTCCTAGATGTTTCTCCTGCAGGACCTTTTGGGCATTTCTTCCAAGGAGGCTGCCTGTTGCAGGTAAGTCCGCCCCCTTCCTAGGCACTGTTTTAGACTCTGGATGGGACTGTGAACATAGCAAGTTCCTGCCTTGAGGATCTTCGGCCCAGAGAGGGGAAATAGACTGTAAACACAGAAGCACATAAATAAGGCAATTTCCAGTACAGGGCCAAACCGTGAAGAAAATAAAACTGACTAGTATAAAAGAGAGGGCCTGAGAGGTGGGGGCTACTATCTGCAGGTGGTCAGGGGGTGCTTCTTTAAGGAAGTCACGGTTGAACTGGAACTACAATGAGGAAAGTTGGTGGCCTTGTGATGCTCTGGAGAGAAGTAAGTACAGAGGAAAGGGTTCCCAGCAGGAAACCATCATAGGCCCTGAGCCAGGTTGATTTGGGACAGTTGAGGCTCAGTGAGAAGGTCACCAGTGCTGGAATGCTATGAGCAAGGAGGAGACCAGAGGAGCCACATCCTACAGTCCACAGCCAGGGGCTGGAGTCTATTCCATGTACAATTCATGCAATCGTCAGAGGCCTTTAGGCAGGGGAGTAACTTATTTATCCTTATTTATGTTTTAGAAAAAAATCTGGCTACAGTAAACAGGATGAATTGCAGAGAGTGAGATGGAGATCAGTTAGGATGTCAGTAGGACTGTCTAGGTTAGACTTGGCGGTGACCATGCCTAGGGCTGCAGTGGAGAAAGGGAGAGAAGGGGCATGCATCTCTTTTGCAGGCAGAATGAGGGGGTAAAGGAAAGAGAGAAATTAGGATAATTCAACCTTCTAAGATGGCGGAGTAGAAGGACGCGCACTCACCTTCTCCTGCAAGAACACCAAAACTGCAACTAGCTGTTGAACAACCATCAAAAGGAGAAGGTTGGATCCCAACAAAAAAAAGATACCCTACATCAAAGGGCAAATGAGAAGCCCCAACAAGACGGCAAAAGGGGTGAAATCACATTTAGAATCAAACCTCATACCTACCAGAGATGCTTGGGGGGTGCAAACAAAACCTTGTGCATACCAGGACCCAGGGAAAGGAGCAGTGACACCCACAAGAGACTGAGCCAGACCTGCCTTTGAGTGGTTGAGTGTCTCCTGCGGAGGCATGGGTCAGCAGTGTCCTGCCGCAAGGACAGGGGCTCTGGCTGCAGCAGACCTGAGAGGCACAGTGTGTGGCATAAGTCCTCTGGGAGGAGGTTGCCAATAGCCCCATCACAGAGCTGCCAAGCAGATGACCCACAAACTGAAGAACAATTATACCAAAGAAGTTCTGGCACTGTTTCAAAAGTTCTAGGGTCCATAACAGATTTCCCAACCTGGGGATCCAGAAAAGGGACTGAGAACCCCCAGGGAATTTGACTTTGAAGGCCAGTGTAATTTCACTACAAAACTTCCAAAGTACTGGGGGAAAAGACTCTTGGAGGGCACAATAAAACCTTGTGCACACCAAGACCCAGGAAAAAGGAGCAGTGACCCCACAAGAGACTAAGCCAGACTTGCCTGTGAGGGTCCAGGAGTCTCTGGCAGAGGCATGGACCGATAGTGGCCTGCCATGGGGTCAGAGGCACTGAATACAACAGTCTTGGGAGTTGTGGCATGTTGGCATAAGTCTTTTTGAAGGAGGTGGCCATTACTGCCATTACCCCTATCATAGTTTGGCCTCAGGCCAAACTACAGGGAGGGAGCACAGCCCCACCCATCAGCAGAATATTGGATTAAAGATTCACTGAGTACGGCCCCGCCCACCAAAGCAAGACCCACTTTCCCCCACAGCCAGTCCCTCCCATCAGGAAGCTTCCACAAGCCTCTTATTCTCATCCATCAGAGGGCAGACAGAATGAAACCACAATCACAGAAAACTATCCAAACTGATCACTTGGATCACAGCCTTGTCTAACTCAATGAAACTATGAGCCATGCTGTGTAGGGCCACCCAAGATAGATGGGTCGCTGTGGAGAGTTCTGACAAAAAATGGTCCACTGGAGAAGGGAATGGCAAACCACTTCAGTATTCTTGCCTTGAGAACCCCATAAACAGTATGAAAAGGCAAAAGGATATGGCACTGAAAGACAAGCCCCCCAGGTCGGTAGGCGCTGAATATGCTACTGCAGAAGAACAGAGAAATAGCTCCAGAAGGAATGAAGAGGTCACGCCAAAGTGAAAACAACACCCAGTTGTGGACGTGTCTGGTGGTGAAAGTAAAGTCCGATGCTGTAAGAATAATATTGCATAGGAACCTGGAATGTTAGGTCCATGAATCAAGGTAAATTGGAAGTGGTCAAACAGGAGATGGTAAGAACGAACATTGACATTTTAGATGACCATTATATCTACTACTGTGGGCAAGAATCACTTAGAAGAAATGGAGTAGCCCTGATAGTCAATAAAAGAGTCCAAAATGCAGTACTTGGTTGCAATTTCAAAAATGACAGAATGATCTCTGTTTGTTTCCAAGGCAAACCTTTCAATATCACAGTAATTCAAGTCTATGCCCCAACCACTAAGGCCAAAGAAGCTGAAGTTGAATGGTTCTGTGAAGACCTACAAGATCTTCTAGAACTAACACCAAAAAAAGATATCATTTTCATCATAGGGGATTGGAATGCAAAAGCAGGAAGTCAAGAGATAACTGGAGTAACAGGCAAGTTTGGCCTTGGAGTACAAAATGAAGCAAGACGGCTAACAGAGTTTTGCCAAGAGAACAAACACCCTCTTCCAACAACACAAGAGACAACTCTACACATGAACATCACCAGATGGCCAATATTGAAATCAGTTTGATTATATCCTTTGCAGCTGAAGATGGAGAAGCACTATACAGTCAGCAAAAACAAGACCAGGAGATGACTGAGGCTCAAATCATGAACTCCTAACTGCAAAATTCAGACTTAAATTGAAGAAAGTAGGGAAAACCACTAGGCCATTGAGGTATGACCTAAATCAAATACCTTACAATTGTACAGTGGAAGTAACAAATAGACTCAAGGGATTAGATTTGATAGAGTGGCCTGAAGAACTATGGACAGAGGTTCGTAACATTGTACAGGAGGCGGTGATCAAAACCATCCCCAAGAAAAAGAAATGCAAAAAGGCAAATGGCTGTCTGAGGAGGCCTCACAAATAGCTGAGAAAAGAAGAGAAGCTAAAGGCAAAGGAGAAAAGGAAAGATAAACCCATCTGAATGCAGAGTTCCAAAGAATAGCAAGGAGAGATTAGAAAGTCTTCCTCAGTGATCAATGCAAAGAAATAGAGGAAAGCAATAGAATGGGAAAGTCTAGAGATCTCTTCAAGAAAATCAGAGATACCAAGGGAACATTTCATGCAAAGATGGGCACAATAAAGGACAGAAATGATATGGACCTAACAGAAGCAGAAGAGATGAAGAGAGGTGGCAAGAATACACGGAACTATACAAAAAACGTCTTAATGACTGGATAACCACAATGATATGATCACTCACATAGAGCCAGATGTCTAGAGTGTGAAGTCAAGTGGGCCTTAGGAAGCATCACTACAAACAAAGCTAGTGGAGGTGATGGAATTCCAGCTGAGCTATTTCAAATCCTAAAAGATGATGCTGTGAAAGTGTTGCATGCAATATGCCAGCAAATTTGGAAAACTCAGCAGTGGCCACAGGACTGGAAAAGGTCAGTCGCATTCCAATCCCAAAGAAAGGCAATGCCAAAGAATGTTCCAACTTCTGCACAATTGCACTTATTTCACAGGCTAGCAACGTAATTCTCAAAATTCTCCAAGCTAGGCTTCAATAGTACATGAAGCAGGCAGAGGAATCAGAGATCAAATTGCCAACATCCATTGGATCATAGAAAAAGCAATCGAATTCCAGAAAAACATCTACTTTTGCTTCATTGATGACACAACCTTTGACTGTGTGGATCCCAACAAACTGTGGAAAATTCCGAAAGAGATGGGAATACCAGACCACCTGACCTGCCTCCTGAGAAACCTGTATGCAGGTCAAGAAGCAATAGTTAGAACCAGACATGGAACAACAGACTGGTTCAAACTGGAAAAGGAGTGCATCAAGGCTGTATATTGTCACCCTGCTTATTTAACTTATATGCAGAGTCATGCAAAATGCCAAGCTGGATGAAGCACAAGCTGGAATCAAGATTGTGGGGAAAAATATCACTAACCTTAGATATGCAGATGACACTACCCTTATGGCAGAAAGTGAAGAGGAACTAAAGAGCCTCTTGATGAAGGTGAAAGAGGAGAGTGAAAACGCTGGCTTAAAACTCAACATTCAGAAAACTAAGATCATGGCATCTGGTCCCATCACTTCATGGCAAATAGATGGGGAAAAATGGAAACAGTGATAGACTTTATTTTCTCGGGCTCCAAAACCACTGCAGATGGTGACTGCAGCCATGAAATTAAAAGACACTTGCTCCTTGGAAGAAAAGTTATGACCAACCTAGATAGCACATTAAAAAGCAGAGACATTACTTTGCCGACTGAAGTCCATATAGTTAAAGCTACGGTTTTTCTAGCAATCATGTATGGATGTGAGAGTTGGACCATAAAGAAGGCTGAGTGCTGAAGAATTGATGTTTTTGAACCGTGGTGTCGGAGAAGACAAACCCCCGACGCTGGGAAAGATTGAAGGTGGGATGAAAAGGGGACAACAGAGGATGAGATGGTTGGATGGCATCACCAACTCAATGGACATGAGTTTGAGCAAGCTTCAGGAGATGGTGAAGGGCAGGGAAGCCTGGCGTGCTGCAGTCTATGGGGTTGCAAAGAGTCGGACACCACTGAGTGACTGAACAACAACAAGGTTAATTCGGTTCTTGGGTTGAACAGCAGGCTGATGGGCAGTACCACCCCACCTTTTTATGATGGGACAACTAGGGAAGGACTGGATTTGGGGTGGGGTGGAGGGAAGTTAGAACCTCGTTTGGACTATGAAATGCATTCAAGTGGAGATGCTGTTGGTGTTGTTTGGTCACTCAGTTGTCTGACTCTTTGTGACCCCATGGACTGCAGCATGCCAGGCTTCCCTGTCCTTCACCATCTCCTGGAGTTCGCTCAAACTCATGTCCATTGAGTCAGTGATGCCATCCAACCATCTCATCCTCTGTCATCCCTTTCCCCTCCTGCTTTTAATCTTTCCCAGTATCAGGGTCTTTTCTAATGTGTCAGCTCTTCGCATCAGGTGGCCAAAGTATTGGAGCTTTAGCTTCAGACTCAGTCCTTCCAATGAATATTCAGAGTTGATTTCCTTTAGGATTGACTAGTTTGATCTCCTTGCACTCCAAGGCACTTTCAAGAGTCTTCTCCAACACCACAGTTCAAAAGATCAATTCTTCAGTGCTCAGACTTCCCTAGTAAAGTGGAAATGTTAGGTAGTTAAATATATAAATCTAGTTCTCAGAGGAGAAATCTCAGTCAGAGATAAAGATTTGTAATTCATCAGACAACAGATGAAGACTGTGAAGCCACAGCAATGGCTGAGACCCATAATAAGGGTGAGTGAAGGTGAAGACAAGAGGCCCGAAGACAGAACCTTGAGCCAACTGCCATTCAAAGTTGGTGGAGGAGAAGGAAAGTGAAGGAGCCTGAAAAGGAGCAGAGGTGAACAGGATGAAAACCAAGGAAGGTGGCATCAGAGAAATCCAGAGAAAAAGCTGGATGGAGGAAGTGGCCAAAAGTGTCAACGCCGAGAGACTGAGTAACTGAGGCTCAAGAATTGACCTTTGACTCTGGCAAGATGTAGGTGATATGGACAAGAGCCATTTCATGTAATGATGGGGACAAAGGGCTGGTTGAAGCAAGAGAAATTGAGAACAAGATGGATGAGAGGATCAAGGGAGGGTTTCTCTAAGAAGGGTCATAGGACACAGTGATGCACAGGTGATCATGATAAAGGTCCAATAATGAGGGAGAAAGAGCTGACACAGGAGTGACTACGGGAGCAACGTCCTGAGAAGCTCTGAGGAGGGTGGAATCCAGCTGGAGGTGTGGAATGCAGTTTCCACTGTAATCAAAGGTGGTGGTGGAAGCAGGGACAGAATTGGGTGGTTCTTGTGTGATTGCATCCATTATTTTCCTCTGAAGTCTGTGGTGCCATCACCACCTGAAATTGAGGTTGCAAGAATGGGAGATTAGAGTAGAATTAGTCATCTCAAGAGGAAGTAAAGCTTCCATGGTGTTGAGGTTTGTCATTTTGATTTTGAAGTGAGTCCAGTCACACAGGTATACTGGTTCTTGAACACAAGTTGGATCCAGTCAGGATTTGGGATTTTTCCAGGTGAGTACAATGGATACAGAAAAGGACAAAGGAGGGATCCAGGACTGCAAGCTGGGTAAGGGCAGTGAGGACGTAGCTGATGGCACTGCAAGGGGTTAAGGCTGATGGCTCAGAGGTCTCAGGGGGGTCAGAGATTCGCTGGTGTGGGGGTAATACAGTACCTGAGCTGGAGGAATAGGAGGATCAGGAAGTGGGAAGGTTGAAGTTACCAGGGATGAGAAGATCGGGTGTGCCCATTTGAAGCTGCGGCCGAGATGTGGTTGGGAAGAAAGGTGTGGTTGGAATCAAGGAGGGCCTCTGAAAACTCTTGGCTTCCCTTGTTGCTCAGCTGGTAAAGAATCCACCTGCAATGCAGGAGACCTGGGTTCGATCCCTGGGTTGGGAAGATCCCCTGGAGAAGGGAAAGGCTACCCACTCCTCTATTCTGACCTGGAGAATTCCATGGACTATGGGATCACAGAGTCAGACACGGCTGAGGACTTTCATGTTCTGAAATCTCTTAGCTTCTCAGCCCTTCCCAACCTGGGAGTCAGAGAGCAACCTCCTACCAGGACGGGAAGGGATACATCTCTTTATTGTGCAAACAGAGGCTGAGACTTGGACATGCTGGATGCTGAAGCTAAAATGTCAGAAGCTGGAATTCTGACTCTGAGCGCTAGGCTGAGGGAGGATTCTTGGTGTCATCCCTCCTCTTAGCTTCCACAGCAGCCGAGCCTCTGGCTCCTGCTCCCAACTCCCACCTGCTCCCTGCCACACAGCCTTTCCTGCATTCCCCAGTCCTCTGGGGACTCTCTGCTGACAGAAGGGCAAGTCCACAGCCACACGTAGCACCTTCCTGGAGCTAACCAAGCTGACCCATCACTGAAAAATGTTTGTGGCAGACTTTCATGTTTGTTTGCTCACTCACTCGTTCACTTAGTTAAATCGTTCATTCACATACTAAGTGGTTCCACCTTTCGGTTATTTTTCATTAGGTTTGAGCTGCTAAACCAAGCACAAGGGATGAATGCTCAATCACTGTGAAACTGCTCATCCACTCAACCCACCAGCCAGACATCCAACATATACTGAGTGCCCATCACAGTCCTGCATAGGTGTGACAAACAGGCATCGTATGTCCTCACGTCTGACAAGTCCCATGTCCATCACTCACCTATTCCCTGGGTCCCATACATGTCAAGTGTGTGCTGTGTCTGAATCCTTTGAGCCTCTTCCTCATAGCAGGGTTAATAACACATGAATTGCCATCTATCAAAGTTCACATGATGTGTGTCTTTATTAACTTTTAAGGTTGCCTATATATTGCATTAAAGAGATCTTTTTAAAATTTGTGAAAGTCATGCTTGCTCATTGCGGAAAATTTAAACAATGACAAAGCGTACAAAATAAAAAACCTCCTTTAAAATTGACTACTTCCATTCCTCTATCCCACAGTGCCGACCACTGTTAAAAGTGTGGCCAGTGTGGTTTAATTCTTATCCTTCAGTATCTTTTCTATACATTTGCAAAGGGGGAAATATATATAATAATTATATGGTGTAATATATGTTTACAAATTGAGGTCATAGACTATTGTTCTGCAACTTGCCTTTTCTCTGAGGCAATGAAAGACATCCTGCCAGGTCGGTTCTTCAGATCCACTTCATTCTTTTTAAAGGCTGCAGAGCATTCACAGTATGGAGAGACCTGGTATATTGAACAGGCTCCTATCAGCAGACATTAAAGATATTTCCAATTATCTCCAGCTACAATGCTGATGGACATCTCTCTGAGCTCTTTTATATGAGCATTTCTGAAGGATCATTCCTAGAAGTGGAATTGCTGGGTCAAGGGCATTTTAAATTTTAATGGTTACCAGGCATAGTGGTAAGGCATAATGTCAGGCGTAGTGCCACAGTGCATAGTGCCAGACACACAGTAGGGTCTTTGTAAGTATCTGTGTAGTGAATGGATACTGCTGGATTGCCCTCCAGGAAGAACACACCATTTTACTCCCACCAACAGCAAACACAGAGGCACAGTACCGACAATTTCTGCTACTGGAGCCCAGCCAGGCTGGGCTTTAGGATAAGCACTTTCCTCTAGGCCACTCTGCTGCTGCTGGGAAGGACTTAAAGCCACTATGTCACCTTCAATGAAAAGCAGGCATCCTGGGAGGGGATGACTTCCTCTTCCAGGTCTGCAAAGCCCATGGCTTAACATCCTCCCACTGGGGCGGGTGTTTACCACAGCGAGGGCAACCGTGTGGGACTTCTCTAAGGGGCTCTTTCCATGTTTACACAAAGCACCTACATATCTTCCTTCTGCTCCCCCTGATCCACCCCTGAAACGGAAGGGAGACTTCCTGTGACTGGGCTCACTCTAGCACCAGCTCCGGAACCATGTTGTCTCTAACTGCTGTTCTCCCTCTGGGTCCCTGTCTCCAGCAGGAACAGTCCCTGTCCCTAGCATCTTGGGGGTTGGCTGTGCCATCTCCCTGCCCCTGGCCTTGTCACCTGTCTAGGACCTGGGGCCCCAAGAAAGGCTGTTATTGGGAGAGGCCTGCAGGAGGAATCCCTACCAGCACACCAGGGCCAGTTCTACCTCCAACCCTCCCAGGAACACTGGCCAGCACTGCTTCTGTGCCCTCTGCAGGGGAGCAATGCCAAGGAAGGGTCCTGGTGCAGGAGCTCAGGCCTGGCTGAGCCCCGGAGATGCTGGCACAGGGGTGTCTCTCACACTGCATGTCCCATGCCAGCCCCCACAGGGATAATGACGCCCTGTGAAGACTGTCTCCCAGGCTGCAGTGGTGACCGCCTTTCCTCTGAGGGGTTAAGCCTGCAGATGAGGCTGAGGTGGCAGTGTCCAGAACCCCATGGGACTGGAGGAGAAGGGCAGATCTCTCTCCTCTCCTCCCTCCAGAGATTCCAGGGTGGAGCAGATCAAGGTCTCCAAGACCCTGCCCCACAGATGGCCAGCCTCCCCGACTCACCTCCACATTGCCCCGTCCCCACCCCCATAATGACAGAGTCAGAACTGAGTTCCAAGTGACCCAAGGGAAAGCAGCAGGACAGGATGAGGAAGCACGCAGTGGTCACTCCCCATCTCTAGTCCCTGTCTGGACTCTGGCACCCAAAGACCTCAAGGAACCAGAGGTCAAAGCATCTACCAAGATTCTCTCCTGCAGGGTGACCTACTGATGTGCTGTTTTTCCAGGCTCATCAATGGTGGGATTTTTCAGGAACAGTGACCTTCACCCACCCCCTCCTCCCCTCTCCACACACACATAACCATGTACCCCAGCAGTGCCTGAGCTCACCTCCCCACAGTCAGAGGCAGACTCTCAGCAACAATCAACTGAAATTTAGTGAGAACATGTGTCTGGGGTAGGGGGAGGACAATGGGGTCTTCTCTATTCGGGTAGAATGGGAGAGAGCTGAAGCAGCCCCATCTTGCAGGGTGCATTGGTGCCCTCCCAAACATCTCAGAGCTGGCCGTCCAGGCCACACTGGCACCCCAGGGTGCAGCCTCCTCCACTGCTCAGAGTAGCCCATTCCACTGCTGGGCACCTCCAACTGTTCACATTTTCCTCCTGGCAGCCTCTAACTTACAATGCGAGGCAAGGGGTGGACATGTCACTCCAGACCAGGCCTTGAGACAAGAGAAGCAACTGGCATGGAACAAGGGTAGAAAAGCAATAAGTTAAAGCCGAGAACTGCCAGAGGTGTGGCAGGATGGGCGAGGGTGCTCCAGGGCTCCTGAGAGTCTCTGGCTTGACCCAGGAGGCATTGGGAAGGTGGCTGATGACTGGGTTCCAGGCAGGAGGTGGATCAGAAGGTGGAGTTGTCATTGCCTCTGTGTACCCCAGCATATTCTTCAGGCCTGAAGCTGTAGGGAGGGGGCGGCTCCAAGGGAGGCAGACCCAGTACAGGCTTCAGAATAATCTGCAGGGAAAGGAGGGGACACAGTGACTTCTTAGGGTGGGCCACTGGTCATCGCCACCCATGTGCTGGTGGAGGTATGTTTACCAGGGAGAAGAGTGACCCCGCACTGGTGGCTGAGCCCTCCCCAGGGCCCAGAGACAGGGTGTAAGGACACTCTTCTGCCCCAGTTGCTCTAAAAATCAGAAAAGGGAGGTACAGACAGCTGAGGGACAGAGCGGGGGTTGGGATGGATACCCACCTCACTGTAGGGGGGTGGGGGCTCAGAAATGGGTGCTGTGACCCTCTCTACAGGAGCATTGGGGGGCTGTTCCGGGGGAGCTGTTGGGGCCTCCTGCTCTGACTTTCTGCAGTTGAGATACAAGTGCTTAGCCAGGCCGCAGATGCACAAGAGGGGTATGATGACCAGGAAGATGATGACAAAAATCCTGGGATGAGGAACCACCAACATCAGGCCAAGTCTCCAGTCACCACACCGCCCTCCCTCCCTTGACCTACCCCCACCCTTCACAGCAGGAAGTCCAGTCCAGTCCTGTGTGGGCCAGACCCATCAGAGGACTGTGCCCAGAGGAACTGGCCTAGGGCTCACCTTAAGGGGCCGGAGAAGAACTCGTACTGCTCCGGCTGGTACTCTTGGCAACAGCTGCTCCCACAGCATTTGAATCCCTTAGGGCAGGTGCTGGGAGTGGGGTGGGAAAGAGGCTCTTGGTACCAAGGCGGGGGCGGGGGAGGAGGGCAGAAGGATCCTAGCTTCCCTAAAACCAACCCATGTGCTCAGGGCACAAGCCACACCTTTGGCAGAGCAGGGTTACAGGTCCCTCTGGGCTTAGTGGGAGGAACCTGGGGCTGGGATCGGGACCTGGGTTTCAGGTTCAGCTCACTACTGGTCTTGTGCACTCCTGCCAAGGTACATTCCTTACTGGGCCTCACTTTCCTCATCTATAAAATGGGTGTAACGAATGTCCTGTTGACCTTACGGGACACGTGTGGGATTGAGTGTTATAGTGGTTACAGCATTGCTCTAAAGAGATGCGGGGGGAGAGGGACAGTGGGGAGGGTCCAGGAGGGAACTCTAAGAGTGAATGGCGAGATGATGGGGCCCACAGAATAGGAGGAAAGAGGGACTCACTGTTCTGGAACATCCAGGGCTGACTTGGCAGAAACACTTTGCTGTCCAGAGATCACCCCCTTCAGCCCCTCCTCCTTATGGGGAGTGACCCCCAAGTGTGAAACTGCCCATGGGTTGGCTGGTGGAAGGAATGAGGGGGTAGAAGAGTGGACCCCCCTCTCTGGGTGGAGGGGATGGTTTCTGGCTGGAAGGGGAGTGGGTGAGGATGATGAAGGCAGGCAAGGCAGGATTTGGGGTGTCTCCTCCCCACAATGGCAGTTACAGCCCAAACCCCAGACTTACAAGAAGAAACCACATGTGGCTGCCGCCTGTGGAAGAGAAGAGGCAAAAGTTTGGGTCATAAACTAGAGGCCGGGATTTCCACCCAGATGTTCCCCAGGTACGTCACAGCCCCAGAGGATCAGCATTTTCCCTCAAGCCTGCTTTCCACCTCACTCCACACTTCCCGGTTGCAGCCCTAGCTGTCCCCTGGTGGCCCTAGCTCTCCTTTCTCTTCTCGTCACACCTCCTACCACATTTGCCCACCCCTAGGTCTGTAAGCTCACACCACTAACCCACCCTTCCAACCCACCCCCACCACGGCCCCCCACCGAAGTCACTCCCAACACCTTGGCAAGTTCCTATCCCACAAATCCGATAACCAGAAACCTTGCAGGAAGCTTCCCTCAATGGCTCCCTGGGTCCCAGACACCATGACCAACCCACCACCCACTGGGAGTTCCCCGGCTACAGGGGCAGGCCCTTGTCCCCGAGCCTTCAGGGCCCACTGAACTCCCAGACATCCTTCAGACCCAGCCTGGGCCTTCCTGGCTCTGAGAAGTGCTGGACCCTCCTCTCCAGAAACAGCTCCCCCCTCCCTCCCTCTTCTGCACTAGTTCTGTGCCACGTGGAGGCTATCATTATATGATTTCACCTGATTAACATAAAAATATGTGTATAAGCCCTGCTTGGAGTGCTCTCTCCCCAAGAATCTGAGAGGCTGGCTCCAGTACCTTCTCTGACCATCTTATTTAAAATTACATCTACTCTCACAAAGCACTTCTTTTCCCCTAACTGTGCTTACCTTCCTCTGCATAGCTCCTGTCAACACCTAACATACTACGTACGTATTTTACTTTATCTTGCTAGTTGTTAGTCTCCTCAGTAGAAAACTCCACCAGGGAAGGGATTTTGTCTGTCGAAAACCAATACTCATGATTTTGGCAGAATGAATGAAAGAACATTCATTGACAACCTGGTTTCATTTCATCCTGGCTGCTCCCAGGCAGTGGGGGGAGGAAGGAAAGCAGGCAGAGGAAATGGAGGTTATCTGTCACCCCATCCCAGCCTCCGGGGGGATAAAAAACCACAGCTCAAGAATAAGAAGCCAACTTTTTTTTATGAGACCACCATATCTCTTTCTTTTGGAGTCGGGGGAGGGTCACACAGCATATAGGGATCTTAGTTCCCTGACCAGGGATTGAACCTGTGCCCCCTGCAGTGGAAGTGGGAAGTCTTAACTACTGGACCACCAGGGAAGTCCCAAGACCACGATATCTTTATATCTTGAAATAACAGTTCAATTGCTAATGACAACAACAATAAAGCTTAGAATACCAATGACAGCCAATAACAGCTGGGCTGATCCCCCTTTTCTGTGCTCAGTGCTGTGTGCACACCTGCTTCTCTCAAGCCTTGGCCAGTAGGGTCAGGAGCAGGAATGAACCCCTGCAGGTTGGCCCAGAGAGGGTGAGGTGACTGAAGAGTTGGGGACAGCCCAAGGGGTCCAGGCACTCAGCATGCTCACTTCCCCTCATCCCAGCCCCTGTGCCTCCCCCTCTCCTGGCCCCCAGCTGAGAAAAAGATAGTCAGCCGATTTAATGAATTAATCTTGAGCTCCTGTTTGGAGGAGCAGGGGATCCTCTCCCAGATTCTCTCCCCTTCACCCACTTCTTAAACAGGGGGTGATCTTGACTGAGGTGGTATCACACATGGGGTGATTCTGGGCAACTTCAACTTAACTTATATGTGAACCGAGGGCATTAACAGCCTGCCCCATGGAGTTGGGAGAAATCAACAAAAGGATGCACAGCCTAGTGCTGGCACAAACCCACTGCAGATGATGGAGAAGGAGTAGCAGGGCTTTTGGGGTGAAGTCGCTCGGCACAGTTACTGAATGTTGTGGGGAGCTGGCCTGGCCCTTCCCTCAGACTCTCATAGAGGTTAAAAATCCATATTCTAGAGCCATGTCAGTTTCCAGGATAATCTCCCATCCCAGAACCAGATAGACTGCCCTTCCCCCAGGCTGGGGGGAGAGAGGAATGTGGGGGTGCTGACATCCTGCCTTACCCTTGGAAATCACAGATTTCAGAGATCATCCCAGCCTTGGGTCAGGCAGCCAGATCAAATCCTATCACCGGCTAGAATCCTACCCCGACTCCTAGAAAGGGAAGAGGGAGCCTCCTTTTCTATAGGGTACAGCACAGATACACAGTCCCAGAGAGGGCCAGGACTTCCTTCGCCCAAGGTCACCCAGCACTGGCAAGAACGGAGCTGGGGAGACAAGCTGGCGAGACGTCCAGATCTCAGTCCAGACCTCAGTTCCTCGCTTTCTGACGCTGCGGGAAGGAGCGAGAAGGGCGAATCAAGGCTAACTGGGGGTCAAAGACCCCATTCTCTCAGGGGCGCTAGGTGTCAGACAGCGGTGTGCGGGAACAGGTCCCACTATACAGTACCCCACTAGGTGAAGGAACCCAGACCTTCCCAGGACCTCCCTCCGCGTCCTCTACCTATTACCTCCCCGGCGAAAAAGAGGAAGGAGTTGCTAACTGCCTGTGGTCACGAGGAGATCCTGACAATGGAAGGTGGTGATCGGGAGTCAGAAGCAAGCCCCTGACCCACAAGAATAGGGGCCTGAAAGTTCCACAGTTTAACCTCCCAAGCGCTCACCTGTTGGAAGCCGGCCAGCAGGCCAAGCAGCAAGAGGCTGGCGACCCAGGTGTCAGACATTCTTGCTTGGGGGCCACCGAGCTTCCGGGTGTCGGGGAAGGAGGAGAGAGGCGGGGCCGCGACCTCTCCCACGACTCTCTATCTATAGGGCCCCGCCTCGGGATGGGGGCGGAGCTGATGCATCCGGGAAGGGCCCGACCCGGGAAAAGGAGGGGGAGGGGGAAGACGTCTGGATTGGGAAATGGGAGTTAGAAAAGATTATCTGATTTTAAAAATATATATATATTGTG
Source organism: Giraffa tippelskirchi (assembly GCF_054371585.1). Classification (NCBI taxonomy): domain Eukaryota; kingdom Metazoa; phylum Chordata; class Mammalia; order Artiodactyla; family Giraffidae; genus Giraffa; species Giraffa tippelskirchi. The sequence continues at coordinate 26,118,188 of NC_137277.1, read as the reverse complement.
GTGTCAGTTCAAGACTGCTGCGCTACCCCTTCCCAACCCCTAACTGCTCCATCCTCTAAGTGGTCCCAAGCTTGAGATGGAGAGGGGCTGCAGGCCGAGCGAGCTGGACCACTGGAAGTCCCTTCCCACATGGACTTCTAGGGGGCAGAGGGAGGGCGGAAGCGAAGGCCTTGGAGTGGATTGAGGGGGTTGTAACGGAGGGAGGTGCCACTTTTTTGTTTTGTTTTGTTGTGTTTTGCCGAGAAGAGAGGGAGGGGCGGCCTGCTTGATTTCTGGGGAAGGAGAACCAGGAGTAGAGCACTGGTACAATCTTGCCCCGGCCCCACCCTCCTTGAAATCCAGGGTGGAAGCCTTGGTACATTTCCTCCATTTGACTACAGGGGAAACTGAGGCCCAAGGATTCTGAGACTAGTTCCTGAGTCCGCAGAGCTGAGTCCGCAGAGCCAGGCGAGCCGGGGCGCGGGCGAGCAGGCCCACCCAGATTCCTAGAAAGAGCCCCCGAGGCCGGGGTCCTGGCCTGCAGGGGCTGGATTCCCACCGGCGGGCGCGCCCAGCCCTGAGGCGCGTTGTGCTTTCCGGATCCGGCCGGCAGGTGGCAGCATCGCTCAACGCGGGATTTCCCAGGGAGCCAGGAGGAGCGGGGCGGGGACCGGGGCTGAGTCTCCCCGAACTCTCTCCCCGGGGGACCAGGCTGGAGGGTGGGGTGGGAGACCGTCTCGGTGGGCGATCGGCAGAGGGGAGAGCCAGACGCCCAAACACAGATGAGACGTAAGGAAACCTTGCTGGAGGTGGAGAGATGGAGCCCGGACCCTTGGGGTAGGGGCGAAATGGAGATGGTGGTTGGGGTGCTGTTCCTGGGCCTTGGGAAAGGAGGAGGAATCCTGGAGAGGATCAGTTCTTAGGTGTTTAGAAGTTCCTGCTGTGTCTCAAGTCTGACTTCGCCCCTGAAAACTAGCCCCAACCTAGTAGGAAAGGACAGCCGTCCTCCTTTGGCTTTTTCTGTTTTCTCTCCATGCTTTCTGCTTATCTCTGTTTCCCATCTCTCCCAGTCGAGTTATCTCTGTCTTGTTGAACCCCTCCTTTCTTTGCCGTGTTTCTCCCGGTCTCTGTCTGCCTGTTCCAGTTTCTCGCTGTCTCTATCTCCACGCAATTTCTCTTCATTTCTACGTGTTCCCTGTTTTCCCATCTCTGTTTCTCCTCTTTGTTGATCTTTGTCTGTCTTAGTGGAGGAGTCTGTTTTTCTGTCTCTGCTTCCATTCCCCTTGTCTCTGGTTTGGTTCTGTGTCTGTGTCTCACTGACTCTCCTGATCTCTCTCGTTGTATCTCTCTCTCCTTGGTCTCTTTCTCTGTCTCTGTTTCTCATGATCTCTTGGCCCCTAAGGACAGAATCTTCCAGTCTCTGATCCAAGTGGAATTGGGGTCTGGCCCCAGAGAATGCCTTCTCTATTTGCAGTTCCTGTTGACTGATCTTGGAGAAGGGAATGGGGAGTGGGGGCGTGGAGCAGCATGTCTTTCCTCCTCCCCCAGCAGTTGGCTATGACCTAGCCCACTCCTCTGCCAAAACAGACCCCGTGCAGAGAGTTCTGGAGCCTTCTCCCCCCAGCACCCACGCTGCTGCTTCCTTAGTGAGTTGTTGCTAACTTGGGCTTCCAGGGCCCTGTTGCTCCAACACCCAAGACCTGAAGTATCTGCCTGGAACCTCCTGCCCCTCTCTGCCCAGGCTTGGAGCCTGACAGAGGTGTAGCCTTTAGGGTAGAGGAAGATGGGTGAGCTTAAGGAGAAGGGTATCCTAGGGAGTGGAATGCGGATGCTAAGAAGGGCATGCAGGAGCTCCAGGGGTAGACGTAGGAGGCTGAAAAGGTGAAGGCACCAGGCAGGTCGGCACCCTGAGGAGAAGCAGGAGGAGGGCAGGAGGATGGCATTGCTTCCCTCTGGCATCCACTGACATAGATGTAGGATTGCCAGACAAAATATAGGATGCCAGTTAAATTTGAATTCCAGATAAACAGTGAATAACATTTTAGTATAAATAAATATGTCCCATGCAGTATTTGGGACATATTTAAACTAAAATTTAGTTGTTATCTGAAATTCTAATTTAACTGAGTGTCCTGTATTTTTATTTCTTAAATCCAGCAACCTTACCCACATCTCTGATATGCTGTAGGAGAGTATCTACTCCACTCCCTGCCCCGCGTCTCCCAGTGGGAAAGTGAGGCTCCTGGGCAGAGTCTAGAGGGCCTTTGGAATCTGCTTCTGGATCCCCAGTGTTTTTTCATGACATCAGACTTCCTTTCTATGCTCCTTCCGGCAGATGGGGATGGGCTAAACGGCCTAGAGGTGGGCGGTCCCAGCTCAGGCCAAGAACACCAGGCCCTGTTGTCAGCATGCACCATGGCTCCAAGGGCCCCAGCATTCCTGGTGGGTGAGGTCGGTTGGGGGTGGAAGCACAGTGGGGCCCCAGACCGAGCAGACAGGGGCCTGGTCTTGTTTAGAGGCAGGAGGGTCGTGAACCAGGACAACACCTTCTGTTCAATACTCTGGCAGTGGGTGGGCAGTGTGTGTATGTGTGTGCATGTGTGCTCAGACATACAGGGACATGAGGGCAGGGAGGCCCAGAAGCCTCACGCAGACAGTGGGTCCTTCTAGAGTCCATGCCAGATTCCATCTAGGGTTTCCCAAGAGCAGCACAGTTGCAGTGTCTTACTACTGGCGCAAGCCTCCCTGGCCCATTTGCTAAAGAAGGAGCTGATTGTGCGCCCAACAAGGGCCCAGCTTGAAGGGCCTCGGAGGTCAGCTGGTCCACTCGCTCTCTTCTCAGAGAAGGCAGCTGAAGCCCAGAGGGGTAGAAAGGCCAAGTCACAGGGGACACTGGGGCTGAGTCAGGACCCAACTACGCAGGTCTTAAGACCCCACCCCCAGCGGCAGCCTCAGGGGTGGCACACATGTCAGGCCTGGGGAGCCTCTGCTAAGGCTGGAGGAACTCACTGGGAGCTGCAGTGGGAGGTCTTGTGCAGCCAGGCTCAGCCAGGCTCAGCCAGGCCCCAGGCAGGCCCTGGGTGAGAGGCAAGAGCCAGACTGAGTTCTGTTCCTCTCACCTCCCTCCCCACCATCCTGTGGTGGATACTGATCCCCATAAATGACATGGCCCTGGGTAGGGATCTTTCTTTCAGAAATACCCAGAATGTTCTGCCCTAACCCAGTTCTTGGAAGAAATGTTATGACCAACCTAGACAGCATATGAAAAAGCAGGGATGTTACTTTGCCAACTAAGGTCTGTCTAGTCAAAGCTATGGTTTTTCCAGTAGTCATGTATGGATGTGAGAGTTGGACTATGAAGAAAGCTGAGCACCGAAAAACTGATGCTTTTGAACTGTGGTGTTGAAGAAAACTCTTGAGAGTCCCTTGGACTGCAAGGAGATCCAACCAGACCATCCTAAAGGAGATCAGTCCTGGGTGTTCATTGGAAGGACTGATGCTGAAGCTGAAACTTCAATACTTTGGCCACCTGATGCGAAGAACTGACTCACTGGAAAAGACCCTGATGCTGGGAATGATTGAAGGTGGGAGGAGAAGGGGCCGACAGAGGATGAGATGGTTGGATGGCATCACTGACTCAATGGACATGAGTTTGAGTAAACTCCGAGAGTTGGCGATGGACAGGGAGGCCTGGTGTGCTGCAGTCCATGGGGTCACAAAGAGTTGGACACGACTGAGCAACTGAACTGAACTGAACTGAACCCAGCTCTGCCTGTAGGGACAGCATTATGTTGTGTTAATAAGTGTGCCACTTGTTAGGGAGTGCTATGTGACTTTAGTCAAGAAACCAAACTTCTCTGTGCCTTTCTATACTTATATGTGAAGGGGCTGTGGGGGGGTAATAGTACCTCCTTTGTCACATAGGGTCACTGTGAGGATGAAATAAGCCACTCAGTATCTGGCATAGAGTAATGGTAAATAAATATTACCTTGATAGGGAATTCCCTGGTGATCCAATGGCTAAGAATCTGCACTCCCAATACAGGGGGCCTGGGTTCGATCCCTGGTCGGGGAACTAGATTCCACATGCCACAGCTAAGACCCTATGCAGCCAAATAAATAAAAATAAATATTTAAAAAAATATTTCCTTAATAATAATATGCTACAATAGCCAAGACATGGAAGAAATCTAAGTGTCTATCGATAGGTGAATGGATAAGGAAGAGGTGGTATTATCAGCTATAAAAAAAGAATGAAATAATGCCATTTGCAGCGTCATAGATGGACCTAGAGATTATTATACTAAATCAGACAGAGAAAGATAAATTATACATGAACTCTGAAAAATGATACAAATGAACTTATTTACAAAACAGAAATAGCCTCACAGACAGAAAACAAACTTATGGTTACCAAAGGGATAGTACAGGTTGAGGACAGGGGAGAGAGATAAATAGGAGTCTGGGATACATGCTACTATGTATAAACTAGGCAAACAAGAACCTACTGTATAGCACAGGGAACTATACTCAATATCTTGTAATAACCTGTGATGGAAAAGAATCTGAAAAAGAATATATATGAATCACTTTGCTGTACTCTTGGAACTAACATAGCATTGTAAATTAGCTATCAGTCAGTAAGTATGTTAGTTTCTCAGTAGTGTCATACTCTTTGTGACACCATGGACTGTAGCCTGCCAGGCTTCTCTGTCCATGGGTTTCTCTAGGCAAGAATACTGGAGTGGGTAGCCATTACTTCTACAGGGGATTTTCCTGATCGAGGGATAGAACGTAGGTCTCCTGCATCGCAGGCAGATTCTTTACTGTCCGAGCCACCAGGGAAGCCCTGTAAATTAGCTATAGTTCAATTTAAAACACACGAAAAATAATAATAAGCAATACATGTTTCTTTCCTGGTAGAGTAAAGGGGCCCAAAGCTTTTTGTCTCCATTTCATGTGGAGGCAGAATGAGGTGCTAAGAGATTAAGGGTATTGTTTCCCTCCGAGAATTGTTCTAAGCCCTTCTGGACCGGCCGCCGAAGTCTTACTCCACTTCCCGCCGTTCCCTGCTCACTAGCCCCCTCTGCTGTCCATTAAGTGCTTTGGGCCCCACCCCAGGGCCAGGTCAGAAGGGGTCGGGTGGGTGACCAACGTCAGAGGGAGGCCTGGTGTTGACTGCTCCTGGAGGGCCACAGGGGACTGTGTGGCAGTGGTGCTGGGTCCAGGAATTTGAAAATTCCCTGTCTTCCTGGTTTGTTTCCCATTTCTGCTTCCCCAGCTGCCCACTGAGCATTGCCTGGGTTCCCCTCACCCTCATGGGGACTGCTCATCCCTTACTGCCCCCATCCACAGTGGCTCCCCGAGGCCATCTGGGATGTCCTCAAGGCTTCCACCCTGATCTCCTCCTTGCCCCTTGTGGGGTATGTCACTCTCTCGTTCCCTGACTCCTAGAGGCTCCCACTTTGGTCCTTCATAACTAGCTCCATGTGTCCTCGTGGTGTGTCACTCTCCCTGTCCTGCCCACATGCCCTCCAGCCACATGCCCAGCCCTTTCTGCTTCCCTCCTTTCCTCTGTACCTAGTACACCTGCCCCATGCCCTTCCTGAAACCTAACAAATTCTCATCCATCCTTCAAGGCTCAGATCAAATACCACCTCCTCCAGAAAGCCTTCCCGGACTTGGATCCTCCTGCAAGAAGTAATGATCCCCTTCCTGCTTACCCCTCCCCAAGCCTTCCTCTGGGCCTGTCTGACGCACTTGGCCATTCTCCCTTGAAGATGTGTGTACATGTCCTAATGTTCCCACCAGGCTGCGGGGGCCAGCCCAGTTCTGATTCAGCTTTCATTTCCCATGGTGCTTTGTTCCAAGTAAACACTGGCTCTGTTGTCACTGAGTTGAAGCTGGTTGGGGGCCTCCTAGGGTCAGGGGCCAGATTTCTCCAAGGGGATAGGGAATGAATTACCGGAGTCCTTAATGGGGGGCTCTTGGTTGCAGAGGTTATTCCAGACTGACCAGGTTTCCCATCTCCACAGACTGTGTGGTTTGGGGAATCCACCTCTTCTGCTTTCTATCCCCTCTCCAAGTATGCACAAAGCCCTTCACCTTATGTGAGTGAGATGGCTCCCCAGGGATTGAGCAATTCCTATGGGGCGCGCTGCAAGGAATGCTTGGCTCCCTGTCCACCTTCCAGGACATGCGGGATGCTTGCTGGGTTGCCAGTAGGAATTCTTGGCAATGAGATCAGGGTCTGAGTCTCCTTCCCAGCATTTCTTGGAAAACTAAAGCCCACTGGCCCAGCACTCATTCTCAGGGTGATGGGTTTGGCTGTGGGAAGATAATGTCTTTAATTGACCCTGGGCTGAGCCACCAACCCGCGAGCCAGGAGGATGGAGAGGGGAGTGCCACCTGACGATTATCGGTGCAGGGAGCTTATTATCCTAATGAGCAGGTTGGAAGAGCTCAACTAATGCTCACCTTCCTAGAGTCTTAACAGAGACAAAAACTGCATTTGGCAGCCTTTATCCTTCCAAAGTGTAGGTTTCTGGAGCACAGCCAGCGGTGGGAAGGGAAACACTTCCAAGAGGTGAGTGGTGGGAAGTTCAGAGGAAGGGAGGCTAAGCTATTGAGCTTTGGCTGTCTGGGGTGGCAGAGGGAGCATGGCCACTAAGACTCAGATGGGAAAGACTTAACTCAGGTGAAGGGTCTTCAGAGCCCTCCAGCCCTGGTTCCCTGCTTCTGGGGCTCCTTCTCACCAACCCTGCCCCTCCTCCCAACAGCTCCTCTCCCATCCCCACCCTTGATGCTGTCTCTTAGAGATAAGACCCTGTAGTCAGAGAGAAGAAAGGGGTTGAGGAACCCCTAGGGCCCCCACTTTGTAGCTCTGCTCTTTGCCCCTTGAGAGAGGGCTCTTTTGCACCCTGCTTGTTGCTGCCTCTGCTCACATCCAAATGTTACAGGGGATTGTGGTTAAACTTCAGAAGAACTTCCCAACCCCAAATAAGTGGTGGTGGTGGTGGGGTTCCAGGTGGCCATTAGAAAGGGTAGCCCCTCTGTGACTTGGGCATTTTGAGGAGACAGCTTCTAGAGGGTCTGGGAACTGAGACTAAAATGCAGAGAAGACACAGCTTGGGACATCCCTGAAACTGATCACCAGTTAGGGACCTGGGAGTTAGGCGAAGAATGAGTGTGAGCAAAGGGGCGGGGAAGCAAGGTGGGCAGAGATCACATTCTTCTGCAAATCACAGCTCCTTTAAGCAGCCACATCATCTGGCCCCTAGCCGAGGACAGACTTGGCTGGAGTTGTGTGCACGCACGCGTGGGTGGGCGCATGCAGTGTGTGTCTGCATGTGTGTACGTATGTGGGTGCATACCACCCAGCCTCATGTGGATGTAGCAGCCCCCTCAGCACCCCCAGCTTCCTTATCACCAGGCCAGCCTTTAGGGGGCTGCCTGCAGGATCCCCTCACCCCAGTGGCCCTGTTAGCACCTCCTCCCTCCCTTGTTAGCGCCTCACAGCCTCTCTTCCTCCTCAGCCCCTGCTGTCCCCAGAGAGAGGCCCGTGGCTTGCAGCCCAGTTCTCCTCTTCCGACTCTGCTTTGGCTGCTATTTTCTGAAGCTTTGTTCTGCTTCTAGCCCTGGAACCCCTGCCCTCTTCATCCTCCTTCATCTACATGGAAAGGTCCTTTCCTGAATAAGCCAGCCCGGGGTCGGGGGTGAAGTTGGTGCCCCTACAATCTAGCACACATTCCTCTTCCAGGCTGAGGCACAAAGCGAGCTCCTCCATCAGCCTCTCCCGCCTAGAGGATGGGAGGCGGCAAGTCTGGGAGGGAACCTGTTCTAGGTGCCAAAGCTGGGTCCTGGTGCCAGCTGTGCCACCCTCACCTGGGCACATCACCACCCTCTTTGCAGCTGTGGGACAGGGAGAGGGTTGGTAGGGGAGAGGGATGGGGTAGAAGTGTCTTCTGCCCGCCCCTCCAGGACGGCCGTGCCCAACCTCAGCCTGGGCTGCCGAGTGGGACAGGGTGGTCCTGTGCCTGGAGCCAGGCTGTCAGCCTGCCAGGACTGCAGGTTTCCTCTACTGAAGGGCCCCTTCCTGGCCAGCTTTGATGTGTCTGCGAGGTTAGTGAAGGATGTTTGGCTTCAGGGCGGGGTGCCAGGATAAACTCCCTCTGCCTGCTGGGCCAAACCACTGCCTGCTCAGCGCCCGGCTTGCCTGCCTCCCCCAGCCCAGGCCTGGCCTACCCCAAACCCGGTACTGCCCTGCTCACTTGGGGGTGGGCACCGAGTTGCCGTGGTTACTGCTAGTGGGAAGAGGCCCTGAGGTCATCGGATGCCCTGTCTCAGAGGCTGGCACTGGGGTGTCTGCCTGCCTGCTAGGTGACCAGGCGCCTGGCGCAGGTGGGGTTGAGGGGCCGGAACCCAGCTGCTAGGAGGGGTGGGCGTGAGTTACAGTACAGGGGAGGGGCGTCCACGTGGCGCTGCCTGCACAGGCTGCAGCTTTTCCAGATGTGCTGAGGCTCCAGATGTAAGGATGACTCAGCCTGGAATGGGAAGGGGCGGACGGTCCATTGAGGGGGTGTCAAGCAGAGGGAAGTGAGGCCCCCCCGACCTGAGCAACTGCCAGCTGCTGCTCCCCTTCCTCTGGAACCCCCAGCCCCCTGAAGCCTGCGGGCCAGAGGAGTGGTAGCTGCCAGGAGCTGCCCAAGTATGCAGCCCTCATTTCCCACTGTGTGCAGATGGGGAGAGGAGAGGTGAGGCCTCAAGGCAAGGGGCCCAGCTAGGGGGTCACCCGTGGCCTGGAGAGCAAGAAGCTGAAGGTGGGGGCAGTGAACCTGGAGGGAGGCAGGCAGGGGAGGGGAGGGAGATGGAGATGCGGGCAAGGAGAAGCTCAGGACTGAAGCGTTAGAATCTCTCAGGTTCCGTTGGTGGGGGTGTGGAGATGGAAGGAGGGTATGGGTGCAAAGGATTCGTGTGTGTGTGTGTGTGTGTGTGTGTGTGTGTGTGTGTGTGTGTGTGTGTGTGTGTGTGTGTGTCCTCATTCAGGGAGTGTAGATTACATGTGGGGAACTGGTATCTTGTGGTGAACGTCTTGTGTGTGACTCCTATAAGCTGTGTTATGAGCTGGGTGGTAGAAGGTTATGTGTGTGGTGGGCAATGGTGGACTGTGGGGATATGGTCTCCGTGGTCTGTGTGATAGAGAAAGAATGTGGAGACAGCATCTGTGTAGCGATGGGTGGGGCGGAGGGGAGTCGGGGACTGAGATGGCGCACATTTAACTGAAGCCACGTGTGCCTTTCAGTGCTGAGGGTGGGTCCCCCAGACCTGGGGAGTCAACAGGTGTCCAGGCACACTCGGCCAGGGCCCCAGAGTTCTGGGGCTTCCTTCACCTCTTCCAGCCTCCCCACTTCATGGGGGCCTTTTGGGGAGTTTTTAGAAGTCTCAGAGCCGCAGTTTCTCCTGCTGGGCTCGGCCTATATGATCTCCTCTTGCAGTGTAGCTGAGAGGCTGCTGAACTGGTGATGGGAGTGAGTGGCTAGCACCTTGTGGGCTGCAGCGCAAGGCCCAGGTGTGCGGTTCAGGCTAGATGCTACTCCATGCACCCCTCCCCCTGGCTCCGCTGAGCTGCTATCCTGGCCTCCTATTTGGCCTCCAGGAGTGTCTGCTGGCCAGGCCTCTGGGTGCTCCCTGGAGAGCCCCACCTGTGCCAGTTGCACATGCCAGGGTAAACAGGGCACTAAGTGTCTGGGCTGGTGCCGGCCGCAGGCTGGGCACCGCTTCCCTCACTGTGGCTTAGGTTGCCTCCTCCAGCTAAATGACAGGTCTGAGGCTCCAGGCCTCATAAACAGTGTTTTCTGGCAGGTGGGGTTAGAGGGACCTGGTACACAGACAGATAATCAAGTTTAATAGGGGGACAAGTTGCCACCTCTAGGAGGGCTGTTGGAGCCCTGGCCGGGTGTGCCTGGACACCTCTTGCACCTCTCAGGCAGCAGTGGCATAATTATGCGTTACTTCCCAACACACACACACACACACACATGCGCGCGCGCGCGCGCTCCAGCCCACTGCTCCACCAGGTTTTCAGCACAGTTTTTGGCACCTACTTCCCTTGTGAACACAAATATCCCCTCAGAGGTGACTGGGACTCAGTCAGCTCATCTTATGTTTTCCTGTTCCCCCTTTACAATCCGTGAGTGAAGCCCAGAGACGTGAGCCCTTTTCACTCCATCGCCCGTGTGAGATGTGAACTTGGATGTGTACGTGGTCCTCCAGACGGCAGAACCACTCCGCCCAACCCCTGGGTCATCGTGCTCCCTCCTCTGGGGATCCCAGCCGAAGTCAGCTCCTTTCCTGACTTCCCAGCATCTCCACGTCCTGCCCCCTCCCCTAACCCCCTCCTTCTCAGCTCCTGTCTCCCAGCTCCTCTGGGCACAGTCCAAGTGAGAAGGGAACACTTACTTCTCTGCCCTCTCTCCTGGCAATTGAGGGGGAGGAGGAGGCTCAGCCCCGATGATGCCCCCTGAGGGGGCTGGGTCTCTGGGAGAGGGGAGCAGGCTACAGCGGGCAGAGGAGAGGGGGCATGGAGGCAGCATGGAGGAGCAGGAGGAGAGTCCTCCTTCTGAGGCAGGTGGCAGGCCCTTCACCCACCCCCTTGGAAGCAGAGGAGAGGAGCTGAGGAGCCAGGGGTCAGTGGGCGGTGGGCATCGGGTAGAGATGAGGCTCCCCTCCCTTCCTGTGCCTTTACCCGGCCCTGTGCGCCCTTCTCTCTACTCTCTTCTCTCCTGCCTTTTCCCTCCCGTCCCCTCTCTACTCCTTGAGGGGAGCCAGCCCCAGTGTCTGGAGCCGGTTCCCAGAGTGGACAGTGGCTTTGCTCAGGGAAGTTCTTGTCCTCAGCCCATGGTCTCCCAAGAGCCATGTCCAGCTCCTCTTTTTTTGGCCCAGGCTCTCCCCGAGACGCCCCCCCTCTATGTCTGGGGTCCTCAGAACTGAGCCACTCTTGCCCTGTCAGGTGATGTGTATGTGACTGCTCCCCAGGCAGTCAGGGAGTGAGGGCAATGCTGGCCGTGTCTGTCTGTCTGTCTCTCTCTGTCACTCGCTCCCTCTCTCCCTGGGAAGGCAGTACTCTGGGAGGCTGGAGCCTGGAGTACACAGGTCAGTCCAGATCTATGCCATTGCTTGGATATAATTCTTAGCAGCGCCCCCAGAGCACCCTGATTTGGACTACAAATTATGTTCTCATGGCCCCATCAGGGCTGAAGAATCCCACAGCCTCTCCACCTGCTTCTACCTCCTGGGAGAGCTGTGTAGCCTGCTTGGGCCTTGCCCAAGGATAAGAAGGCCAGAGAGCAAAGCGAGGAGCTGTATAAATAGCCCATTTGGGGGGAGGCCCCCCAGCACTGGGTAGGGCAGATCTGCTTGCTGGAGAAGGAGGAAGGAGAGCTGTGGTTGCCCCCAAGCAGCATGTAATTTAGGATTTATTTTGGGGCATTCTCTCCAGCTCCGGGTGGAGCCGAGGTTAATTTAAGGAGTTGGGGTTGGATGGGGAGGAAGAGAGAAAAGCCCTCCCTCTGGGCCTGGCTGGGAAGAGGGTCCTTTCTGAGAAGCCCACTGTCCTCTGTCCCACAGAGGCCCCCCGAAGTCACTTCTGCACCCTCCTTGTCCAGCAGCAGGCAGTTGTTTGCAGTCTCCTCCAAGGCCCGGGGCTTCAGGTCATGGATCCCAGCGCCCCTCCCACCACCAGGCACTAGAAGCCGCTAATGGTTGAGGGAAGTGACGCTGGCAGGGCGGGTCCCCTGCTGGAGGGTCCTTGGGCTGGGGAAGGAGCAGCAGTTCGTTGCTGGGAGGTGTCTGAGCCACATCAGCTCTTGCTCTCAGATATCCCATACTCTGTCCTTCCCCGGGGCTCTCAGCCTGATGGAGGAGATGCAGGCTCTGCCCTCTGGAGCCCTTGGTCTCAGGGGAGGCAGGACACAGGCTCTCCTTTCCAAGAGTGACCAGTCATTGTTTTCTTCACAACCTTTATCATGATCTTAATATTTAGCCTTTATTTGCTTACAAGTTTATATTTTGTGTTTCTTCTTGAAACTTAAACTCTGTGATGGCAGGTACTTTATCCAGTCCCCCAAAGTATCTTCGGCATTTGCCTAGCACAGAGTAAGAGCTCAGTTAAGTATTTCTCAAATGAATGAGTGAAAGAACAGGTAAACAGTGCCTGAACAGAAAGCCCTGGGTCAAAAGGCAGCAGAGGACAAAGTCTGAGGTCTTCTCCCTTGGTAATCCAGGCCGTTCACCTTGTAGCCTCCTGCCCCCTCTGCCCTACTGTTTGGGGCTACCAGCCACCTGATGTATTGGCTGCCACCCAAATGTTGAGCCCCCCTTTCTACCTTCATGCCCTTTCTCACCACATTCCCTCCTGCTGCAATCCCTTTGGCTCCCATTGTCACTTGACCAAATTCTGCTAGTCTTTCAAGGTCCTAGCCAGAGTCACCTCCTACATGAAGTCTGCCTGGATATCTCTGCTGGATCTAATATAGGTTGTTCTCTGTACCTCTCCTATCACAGCATGTGTTGGCCAGGGTCATTGCTTCTCTCTGCTTTAGACCATAAGGCCTGAGGGCCAGGCTTATCTGGAGCTTTCCTAGAGCCTGACACCCCATGGGGGCTCAGTTAGAAAAGGCAGTGAGCACACACCCCCCAGGGGCCAGAGACAGGTGTGTGCTCCTCTCTGCACCAGTTTCTAAGAGCTCTGGGTAATTCTCTAGTGAGAAGTATATGTGGTAGCTGTTGTTCTTGGGGGTAGGGTGTTATTTCAGGAGCCAGGAAGGGCAACTAAAACCTGAGTGGGGTGGGGCTGTCGTGAGGTTTCCCTTAGAAGGATGTTGAGCCTTCTTCTGGTCAGAGAGAAAGAGTGAGATGAAGGAAGGCACGTGGGGAAGGGTTGAGGGGGCACTGAGCTGGGGGAGGCTGGTGGTCAGAGAGGCAGAAGCCTCTTGGTCCCTAAACCACACGTCCCTTCTCAGGTCTCGTCCCACCTCACCTCTGTGACCACTGAAATTTTTAGCCATTTGTCCTTTAGGAAGCCCCTTGGGGGCTTGGGCAGCCCCTTACTCTTCTGGTTTCCCCCCTACCTCTCTGGTTACTCTTTCTCCAGCTCCTTTGTAGGCTCTGCCTTCTGTGTCTCCCCTCAGGTTTGGGCCTGGCCTCTTATCTGCACATTTTCTCCAGGTGCCCTCCACAGGTCTAGCTCCCTAGACAGCATGCCCCTTGGTTCCCTACAGGTATTTCATAGTCAGCCAGTATGAACCAGCCCTTATCCTTCTGCCAATAGTTCATCAAGTCCTGTGAGCTCTACTCACACATCTCTGTCAACCTGGCCATCTCTTTCCATGCCACTGCCATTAACTGGGGTCTGGTGACGGTCACCTCCCACCTGGACCTCTGGGGCAGCCTTCTAGTGGCCACCCCACCTCCTCTCTGGTCACTTTCCAGCCAGTCCTCAATACCTGTCTAGAAAGTTTGGTCATGTCATCCTACACGCCCTTCACCCTCAGCACCCTGGCAGCTCCTCATCCATGACCTGCACCCTCACAGTGTCTACAGTCCTGTGGGTTCTGCACTTGGCTTCTTCCTACTACTTACTGGTTGCTTTGCAGAAGCTGTTCCCTCTGCTTGCATCTCCTGGTTGCAACTTTCCTTCCCTCCTGGTTGTCACTGACTCTGGGAAGTCTTCCCTGATCTTCTTCTTACTGGTCTTGGGTCAGAAGTCTCCTTCCAGGGGCTTCCAGAGCCTTATTTCCCCCATCACAGAACTCATCACATTGAATAACACTTCACTTTACTTCTAGAAACTCCACAAGAGTGGAGACCATAACTGCCCACAAGGCCTCATACCTACATAGTTCCATAGGTGAAACATTCATTCAGGGGAGACTTAGAGGGCAAGAAGGAAGGAAACACAGGATGCCCCCCACCCCATACCCGACACTGGGATGGCCTCTGAGGCCATGAGCAGGGAGAGGTTCTGGGACATGGGGACTGAGCAGGAGGCCTTGGTTAAGGTTGCTGGGATGCAGGCTCCGGGGTCAGAGTTGAGGCTGCCCCTCACCTGTGCTGATTGCTTTGTGAAAGTTGGCCTCCCAGGAGACACACAGAATCAGCAGAGATTCTGGGGGTGGGAGAAGGCATCTGCCTTCCAGGGAGGGCCAAGGGTCCGTGCTGGCACCCACCAGCCTTTTCAGTGGCAGCCCAAGGTCCAAACAAACTGGCCGCTAATCGATATGACCATTATCTCACCCAGTTCATGGCCAGACCTGGGGGAAGATGCTGCTGCCTGGTGTCTGCAGACAGCCTCAAGTGGAGATCTTTGAGAACCTGTTTCTACCTTGAAAATTCAGAGACATTGGACTTCTTACCCCATACTATGTCCTTGTATGTTTTAATATCAAAATAATGCTTTAAATCACTTACCATTGGGGAAAAATTGGACATTCAGCCTGAGCTCTTCTTGCCCTCTTCCTAGGTTTAGAAAGAGTGCAGGACTGGGAGCCACCAGCCTGGGTCTTAGTCCTGCTCTGCACACACGTGTGGTGAGCCGGCAATGCCTCAGCTTAAGACAGTGGCCACCATTAAATGGAGCAGCGGGTGTAAAGACTTAATGATTCACACATGGAACCTTAGATGCCAGGCTGGCCGCCTCCTCAGGGACTGTAGAAGCAGGAGGAAGCAGCAAGCCTGGCCCCACCCAGCTTCCTGGGAGTCAGCCTGGGGGTTGGGGGTCCAGGCAGTGGCCACCCCCTCCCAGGCTAGAGGAAAGGGTGAGCTCACCCTCTGGCCCAGGGAGAGCAAGCGGGTAGGAGAATAATTAAAATGCCAGAGGTTAGGATGTGAAGTTACAATGGAAAGAATGAAGGCCCAGCGCTGTCGGCTGCTGCTTCTCCCACCCCGCTGTCTCTGCCAAGCCCACATTTGATTTTTATTTCGGGAGCCGCCAGCACAGCACTTGGGAGGGAGTGTAGAAACCTCACTCCTGCTTACCCTGCCACGTCTGGAGCTGGGGCCCCGCTTGGGGGAGGGGGCTCCTGGGACCCAGAGGAAGAGCCTGGAAGCCCAGACCCCAGGACCAGGTCAGCCTCAAACATCAGGCACAAGGAAAGCGTGGCGTGTGGGGCAGGAGTGGGAGGAGAGGCAGGAGTGAAGACCCCAAAGGAGGAAGGATATTCCTTCCTATTCTCATTGGCCTTTGCTCCTTCGCTTCACTCATTTGAAGCTGAAGAAGAGAAAGATCATCCAGCTTCTAGGCTGCCCTCCTGCTTTTGTCCTTCACCTTGACTCTGGGGACTTCTGATGTCCAATGGTGTGTACATATACATGGAAGGGATCCAGTTCCAATCTTTCCCCTCATGACTTGCTGTGTGACCCTGGGGACATCACTGTCCCTCTCTGGACCTTGGTCTCATCTGTGAAATGGGAGGTAAATAAGATTAGTGGTTTCAAACTGGGCTCTACAGAGGTCTAGAGGGCTGGGCCCTGCCTTCCCAGCCACCCTCTCCTGTACTTCTCTTATCTGCCCTTCCAGGGACTCAGGAAGTGGGGGCAGCTGCTGGCCCGTCCCCTAAAGAGCACTGAGCCCCCTCTTCCTGCAGACAGGAGCTGCCGCTGGGGCCAACTCACATTTTCCTGCTCTCAGCTTTCTCCACTGCCCATAATACACTCCAGATGGTTTCTCCATCCCAGAGCCGAGGCAGCAGATTCCAGAGGGAAAGTGGTTGGGCTCCTCTCTGGGCTCCTCTTTCCATCAAGCTGGAGAAAGGGGGCCGGGGCCAGGGACTGGGGCGGCTGGAAAAATGGAGTGGGAGCAGTGCTAGCTCTATGAAAAGGTGGATATGGGGAGATCCCCCCAGGCATCTTACAGCTAAACAAGGGGCTGGGGACAGTAGGAGAGACCATGGGCTGTGCTGAGATGGGGGCATGGCCCAGAGCACATCAGTGATGCCAGCAAAGCTCTTCCCCTGACTGGGCAGCTCACCAGGGAGCTGCTTGGGGGTTCCGAACCCTGGAGAGGAAGGCTCGTCAGCTTTCCCAGTGTTGAGGAAAGAGCATCATTCAATGTGCCAGACACCCGAGTTCAATCTTGCCTTGGCCACTTCAAGTCTCTGCGACTCTGGACTTCTTGGAGCCTCGGGTTCCTCACCTATGACATGGGGATGGCTAATGCTGGCCTTGGGGTGGTCATGAAGATGATACGGATAATGTACAGGAAGGCCACCCACATCCTCAGGTGTTCAGGAAATTCTCTGAGCAAACAGCTCCCTTAGGAAAAAGCCCTGCGTGTGGAGAAAACCTGTCCCAGTCTGCCTCAAACCCCTCCTGCCGCAGCATCATAGTGGTTCCCTCTAAAACTCCAGGAGGACTTGAAATTACCCCCTTGGAGATGGTTCTGTGAACAGCCTTGGGAGAGAGAGTGCTATGGGCCTGAGGCTGAGCCCAAGCCCAGTGCTTGCCTCCTCCCAGGTCCCAGCCCCCTCCACCTCAGACTCAGGACTTAGCCCTGGGCCTGGAGAGCCACGTTGAAGCAGAGGGGGTTGAGAAGGGGGGCAGTCTGTCCCCAGCCAGGCCCCGCCTGCTCCTCGTCTCCCCTGCCAGGACAGCCTCTCAGCCAGGCTCACCCTCTCCGCCTCAGCTGTACCAAGGGGAGTGCTTCGATTTTTCCACCATAAGAGCCAAGAGCAGTGAAATGAGAAACAAAGCCAGCCTGGGGCTGAAGTCCCCCTGCCTGCCCCCGTGGTGCATGGGGGATGGGGGAGAGCGAAGCCCCAGCCCCTTCCCTATGCCCACTGCCACCCTCCACCCAGGACTCCAGCCTGCTCTAGGACCCCAGGGGCAAAGGGTTTAGCTGGGAAGGGGAGGAGAGGCCCCTCACTCCCCCACACCCACCATGAGGCAGAGTCTGTGGCTCCCCACTCCCTGTCCTGGAAAAGAAAGAATAGAGAGGCTGCCTCCTGATTTCCCCACGCTGAGCATGGGTTGGGGGGGTGGTGGTGCAGTGGGGAGCGGAGTGTCAGAGGGGAAGGGACAGAATCCCTGCTCTTAGCTGCTCCCTTTCTAGACCAAAAGAGGAGACCTCTAGGCCCCTCCTGCTTAATAATCCCCCTCCCTATCCAGCCCCCTCCCTCTCATTGAACTCCCTCTGCCCAGCAAGCTCCCCCCTTCACCAGCCTCCTCGCCACTAAACTGCCTCCTCTCACTGTGTTGCAGTCCCCGCACCCGCACCACATCCCATTCCTTCTTCGGTCTCTTCCCACCAGGCTACCGCTTCTGTAGTGACCTCATCTCCAGTTACTCCAGGAAACCTCCAGGAAACCGCAGCCCCGCAAAGATGCAGGCAGTGTCCCGCCTGCCCTCCCTACACCTGGTGGCGTCACCTCCAGTCCGAAGCCCACCCTCCCCAGGCTAAAGGCTCCCCCCCACCCCTGCCCTCCACCCCCTGGTCCTCCCCCTACTGCCCACACCTCCCGCTTGGCAGCCTCTTTCCCAGCTGCCCACAAATGCACCCTAGTGTCTCTCCACTCCCTCCACTCCTGAACCCCTGAATCACCTTGACTCTCTCCTCCTTCTGGCTGCACTTCTTATAAGAGCTTCTTCCATTCACCCCTCAGCCTGCTCACACTGCCTTCCAACTGAGACCCTGGAGAGGGCCACAAACAGAAACCAGGGCAAAATAGACCAGCCTCACTGCATCGAGATGATTTACCTGTACTTTGGCCTCCAGAAGGAGACGAAATCCTCTGTGGAAGACATAACATCCATCAGAACCTCTCCGACCTGCCACACTCAAGGTCCACCTTTCAATAAAATATAGCTTCCTCTTCCTCCTACTCTTCTTCCTCCCCCACCTCCCCCTTCTCCTTTTTTCTCTTTTCTCTTCCCTTCCGTTCCCTAGGTTTCCAGAACAGTTCAGTCCAGAAGCCTTTAGATGGGCCAAGCAAGGTAGGCATCCCTAGGACCGGGAGTGGGGAAGGAGGCGGTGGCCCAGCACAGGGTTTGGGAGCTCAGTGAAGTAAGGAGAGTGTCTCCAGTGGGGAACAGTCAGAGCAGAGAGAGAGAGAATCAGTCAAGGCTCAGTCATGCAGGCAGATGGACAGCCCCGGTGTCAGAGTTCCAACAGAGAAATGAGAGTGTCTAAGCCTGACAGCAGCCTCAGCCTGGTCAAGACAAGGAGGATGTCCATGTAGGGTGGGGCTCAGGAAGGCAGACTGGACCCTGAGGGGGTGAAAACGTATCTGACCAGGGCAGGGGCCAGGCACTGGCAAGTGGAGTGACGGTACTGAGAAGGGCATCCCTGGAGGGGTGAGGCAGAGCATCCACTAGGGAGCTTGGGAGGGTGTCAGAGCCTGTTGGCGTGAAGAGCACATCCTTGTAGGAGGAAGCGGGGTGTGGGTGACCTGAGGCAGGGGCTCAGAGCCCAGGAGGACTGAGCAGGGGTCTGGGTGGGGTGGAGAGCAGTGGCAACAGAATATTGGTTACCCACAGTAGGACTGACCCAACAAATGATTTGTTGAGAGAATCAACTAGGTTTCTCACGGTTGGCAAAAAGTGTTATAAATAGGGAAAGAGGAAAAAAGTAGAATGAACCCCGTGGTGTTGTATTGGAATTGGAGGTTATGAGTGAGCACTTACGATTTTCAAAATAAATAGACATAGAAATAAATGTTACTGTAGGTGTGTGTATGTAGATGTCTACATTGTGCATATATGTGTCAATGCATGTACACTTATGTATTGTTGTTCAGTCACTCAGTCGTGTCCAATCTTTGCAACCCCATGGACTGCAACACATCAGGCTTCCCTGTCCTTCACTATCTCCATGTTGTTGTTTGGTTGCTAAGTCACGTCTGACTCTTTGCGACCCCCATGGACTATAGCCCCACCAGGCTTCTCTGTCCATGGAATTTCTGAGGCAATAATACTGGAGTAGGTTGCCATTTCCTTCTCCAGGGGAATCATATGCTACTGCTGCTAAGTCGCTTCAGTCGTGTCCGACTCTTAGCGACCCCATGGGCTACAGCCTACCAGGCTCCTCCGTCCATGGGATTTTCCAGGCAAGAGTACTGGAGTGGGGTGCCATTGCCTTCTCCAAGGGAATTATATATATATATATATATATATATACACATATACACATATATTTATTTCCCAGCTTCATTCACTGAGAGGGACTGGAATAGGTATAGCTTGATGATAGTGAGCATAACTAGCACCCACATCTTAATTTCTAAATACCATTGTCCACTAGAAGGAACCAGGGCTACTTGGAGAAATGGCTGATTACCGAACTGGGGTGGGGAAATTACAAGATAAGCCTGGATCATCTTGTGCCAGAAAGTAAAGAAGTACTCAGAAATGATTAACAGAGTTATCATAAGACCCAGCAACCCCATTCTGAAGTATACTCAACTGAAATGAATATAGGTCCATGCAAAACCTTGTACCTGGGACCTGCCTGGTGATCCAGTGGCTAAGAATCTGCCTGACAGTGGAGGGAACATGGGTTCGATCCCCGGTCTGGGAAGATTCCACATGCCGCAGAGCAAGAGCCTGTGTTCCTCAACAAGAGAAGCCACTATGATGAGAAGCCCATGCATGGCAATGAAGACCCAGAACAGCCAATAAATAAATAAATAAATAAAAACTTGTACCTGAATATTAATAGCAATATCATTCACAATAGCCATTCCATTTCACAATGGAAACAACCCAAATGCCCATCAACTGATGAACAGGTTTTTAAAAATGTGGTGTATCCATACAATGGGTGCTTCAGGTGGCACGGTGGTAAAGAATCTGCCTGTCAATGCAAGAGATGCAAGAGATGCTGGTTCAGTCCCCTGGGGGAGGAAATGGCAACCACCTACAGTATTCTTGCCTGGAGAATCCCATGGACAAAGAGCCTGGGAGGCTACAGTCAGTCCAAGGGATCACAAAGAGTCAGACAAGACTGAGTGACTGAGCCACACACACACTGTACAATGGCGTATTAGTCAGCCATAGAAAAGAATGAAGTACTTATATGTGCTGCAACTTGGATGAGCCTAAAAAACATTATGCTAAGTTAAAGAAGCCAGTCACAGAGACCGCGTATTATATGACTGCATTCATTGGAAAGTCCAGAATAGGCAAATATACAGAGACACAAAGTAGAATAATGGTTGCTAAGGGCTGAAGTGCAGATGGGAGAATATGGGGATGATAGGTAAAGGTTATGAGGTTTACTTTTTTTTAAAAAAAGGTTTACTTTTGAGATGATGAAAATGTTCTAAAATTGACTGTAGTGATGGTGGAACATATCTGTGAATACACTAAAACTCATTAAATTTTACACTTAAAATGAGTGAATTGTATGGTATGTAAATTATGCCTCAATAAAACTGTTGTTTTAAGAAGTACTCAAAGAATGATGGAGACATCAAAAGCATACAGAAGCCAGCTGGAAGAGACTTCCATTGGCTGGATATGAATAATTTGAGCATCAAAGTAAATGGTATTATACTAATGGATTATAACTTATTGAATAAAATAGGAATCCATGATCCCATACTGACATTAAAAAAAATAAATGCATGGAAAGTTTGTGGAGGAATGGGATATTTACATATTCTCAAAGCATGTAACCACAAAATACTTAGTTACAATGGGGAAAAAAGAGAAGAAAGAGTAACTTTACAGGTGGTACAGTGGAAAAGCCTGGTAGACACACATTTAATCAAATGATCAAAGGGAAGATCAACAATGAGACAAATTAAAATCTTGCATCACCTGTTAGAATGAAATGAGAGAGACACAGCATCACTTCTGTGATATTCTTGCACAAACACACAGCCTGAATCTAATCATGAGGAAACTTTGGACAAGCCCAAATTGACAGACAGTCTACAAAACAACTGGCCTATAATCTGCAAAAGTGTCATTAAGGTTAAGAAAGGATTGAAGAAATGTTCCATGTTGAAAGAGACTGGAGACACCTGAGAACCAATGTAACGTGATTCTATACTGGATCCTTTTGCTATAATATCGTTGGGACCACTGGTGAAACTTGAATTGAGTCTGGATTAGAGGGTGGGAATGTACTAATATTAATTTCCTGATTTTGATGGTGGTATTGTAGTATCTAGGAGGACATTCTTGTTCATAGGAATTACATATTGAAGTGTTTGGGAGGTGATGGCAACTTACTCTCAAATCAGTCAAAAAAAAAAATGTTCTTTGTACTATATTTGTGTTCTTTCTATGAGTTTGAGATTGCTCCAATTTAAGAAAACTTAGTGATCATGTATGTGAAGAAACTGAACTAATGAATGCCTGAAACCTAAGGTAAAAGCAGATCTTTAAAAAAAAAAAAAAGCAGATCTTAGAAGATACAGCTTCACAGGAGACCGAGATAGTGAAGTTATCAGGCAGTTTTAAAATACTGTGATTACTCTGTATTATAAGACAGATAAAAAGCTAGATAGTTTTATGAGAGAATTGGAATAAATAAAGAATAAAGAATCAAGTGAAATCTTAGAATGGAAAGAAATATAATTACTGAAATTAAGAATTTACTACATAGATCTAAAGGTAGACTAGACAGAGCAGGAGGGAAGATGAGTGAGTTGGAAAATAGGTCAGTAGGAAATACCTAGATTGAGGCACAGACAGAAATAAAAGATGGAGAACATAGAAAATAGCATTAATGTTATATGTGACACAATGAAAATGTCTAACATATATGTTTATGGAGTCCAAAAAGGAGAGGAAAGAGAGAATGAAGTAGAATCAATATTACTGAACAAAATTTTTCTGTATGTGACAGAAGAATCAAGCTCAACAGGGTAGTTACAAAGAAACTATACTTATGGAGATCGTAGTTAAATTGCTAAAAATTTTTAAATCTTAAAATATTTCTAAAAGAGAAAAACCTTTAAAACACCAAGAGAATAAAGGTACATTACTTCAAAGAAACAACCATAAGACTGACAAACTGAAGTCCTAGAGATGAAAATTATAAAATCCTAGTGTGTTCTGAATGTATTTTGAATGGATGAGACTAGCAGTATGTTAGACATTGTGGAAGAAGAGACAAATAAACTTGAAGATATATGAAGGCATATCAACAGAACATTTCTGAAAGGAAGCACTGGGAGAAAATAAATAAAGGAAGCAAGCTGAAAATTAAGACAACCACAGTGACCTATGGGAAGTTATTGAGTACTCTAACATACTTGTAGTTGAAGTCTAGAAATAGAGGGGAAAACATAATAATAGTGACTAAAAATGTTCCAGATTTAACAAAAGCCAGAAACCCAAAGATCCAAGAATCTCAACACCACCCATAAAGACACAAAACAGATAGTGAGGTCCATTGTAGTCAAATTGTTGAAAATCTACAACAATGAGAGAATCTTTGAAAAAGCAAGAGGGTAAAAGGGACATTACCCCTGAAGCGCAAAGATAAAATTATCATAGACTTGTCAGAAGGCAATAGAATACAATTGTTAAAGTTGTGGGGAGAATGGGACTATCAACAGGTCTCTAAATGCAGTGAAAATTTCCTTCAAGTGAAGGTGAAACTTTTCCACATGCACACACAAAAAGAGAGAATTTATCATCAGGGCAGAAAGTGAAGAACAACTAAAGAGCCTCTTGATGAAAGTGAAAGAGGAGAGTGAAAAAGTTGGCTTAAAGCTCAACATTCAGAAAACTAAGATCATGGCATCTGGTCCCGTCACTTTATCGGAAGTGGAAACATTGTCAGACTTTATTTTTTTGGGCTCCAAAATCGCTGCAGATGGTGATTGCAGCCATGAAATTAAAAGACGCCTACTCCTTGGAAGGAAAGTTATGACCAACCTAGATAGCATATTTAAAAGCAGAGACATTACTTTGCCAACAAAGGTCTGTCTAGTCAAGACTATGGTTTTTCCAGTAGTCATGTATGGATGTGAGAGTTGGACTATAAAGAAAACTAAGCGCCGAAGAACTGATGCTTTTGAACTGTGGTGTTGGAGAAGACTCTTGACAGTCCCTTGGCCTGCAAGAAGATCCAACCAGTCCATCCTAAAGGAGATCAGTCCTGGGTGTTCATTGGAAGGACTGATGTTGAAGCTGAAACTCCAATACTTTGGCCACATGATGCAAAGAGCTCTCATTGGAAAAGACCCTAATGCTGGGAAGGATTGGGGGCAGGAGGAGAAGGGGACGACAGAGGATGAGATGGCTGGATGGCATCACCAACTTGATGGACATGGGTTTGGGTAGACTCCAGGAGTTAGTGATGGACTGGGAGGCCTGGCATGCTGCGATTCATGGGGTCGCAAAGAGTTGGACACAACTGAGTGACTGAACTGAACTGACCTACACCATAAAAAAATGTTAAAAATAATTTTTTTACAGTCAGAAGGAATGTACTAGATGGAAATTTGGATTTACACAAAGGAATGAATAGGACTAGAAATGGAAAATATGCAGATAAATAAGAAATACATTTTTCTCATTTAAAAATTGTTTAAAGTAAAAAGAATAACATTGTATCATGGGCTGTAACGTGTGTGTGTTCATTCACCCAATCATGTCCGATTCTTTGCGACCCTATGGATTGTAGCCTGCCAGACTCTTCTGTCCGTGGAATTTTCCCAGCAAGAATATTGGAGTGACTTGCTGTGCTCTCCTCCAGGGGATTTTCCTGACCCAGGGATCGAACCTACATCTCCTGCACCTTCTGCATTGCAGGCAGTTTCTTGGCCACCAGGAAGAAAGGGGAAGCCAAGAAGAAAGGTTTCCCTGACGGGGAATTGAACCTGGGCCATGGCGGTGAGAACACCAAATACTAACCAGGAGACCACCAGGGAGTGTCAAATAAAATGTATAACAACAATGACACATAGTATTGGAAAGGGAAATGGGACTAAACTATTTTGCATTTCTAACCTTTACACAAAGTGATATAATGTTATTTGAAAGAAAACTGTGATACGTTAAAGATTCATATTTTAAACTTTAGAGAACGGGTCAGCAAAATTTTTCTGTAAAAAGTCAAACAGTAAATATGTTAGATGTTAAAGGCCACACAGTCTCGGTCACAACTAATAATTCTGCTGTGGTAACATGCAAGTAGCCCTAGACAATAAGTAAATAAGTGAACACAATTTTGTTCCAATAAAATTTTTAAAATGTTTACTTATTTATTTGGTTGTGCCAGGTTTTAGTTGCGGCATGCAGGATCTTTAGTTAAAGACATAAGGACTCTTAGTTGTGGCATGTGGGGTCTAGTTCCCCAACAAGGAAGCAAACCCCAGTCCCCTGCATTGGGAGCGTGGTCTTAGCCACTGAGCCACCCAGAAGTCCCCAATAAAATTTTATTTGTAGACTCTGAAATCTGAATTTCAAACTATTTTCTTATATCACAACATATTCTTCTTTTGAATTTTTTCAACCTGTAAAAAACATAACCATTCTAAACAAACCTCCCAGGCAAAGAAATTCCTAGTAATTTACATAGATACCTGTGAAGGAGGTGGACATAACTTTTCAGTCCTTAAATGTGGGCTATGTATAGTGACTTCATTCTAAGAGATGAGAAGGGTAACCTTAGAGAAGCCTGACAAACACTACCCAAACCAGATGATCAAGGTCAAAGGTCAGTATCAGTAGTGATAAGTCATGTTGACTGTATACACTCGTTATATGATGTGATGAAAATGTCACTTTACCTCTGTGGTCTTCCTTCAAAAAACCTATAACTCCAGTCAAAGCATAAGAAAAACATCAGAAAAATCCTAATAGAGGAATAGTATAGAAAATATCTGACTGATAACTCTTCAAAACTGTCAAGGTCATTAAAAAAAAAGTCTGAGAAAGTATAATAGCTCAGAGGAGCCTGAGAAAACATGATGATTAAATGCAATGTAGTAATCTGGATGGGATTGTGAAACAGAAAAAGGACATTATGTAAAATGTAAGTGACAGATGAATGGATAAACAAAATGTGGTTTATACAGGCAATTGAATATTACTCAGTCTTAAAAAAGAAGGAAATTCTGACATATGATGCAACATGGATGAAACTTGAGGGCATTATGCTAAGTGAAACAAACCAGTCACAAAAAGGCAAATACTCTGTTATTCCATTCATATGAGATATCTAGAGTAGTCAAATTCGTAGAAACAGAAAGTAAAATGGTAGTTGCCAGGGGCTGGGAAAGGGGGAACTGGGAGGTTGTTCTTTAATGGATAGAGAGTCAGTTTTGCGAGATGGAAAGAGTTCTGGAGATTGGTTGTACAATGATGTGAATATAGTTAACACTATCAAACTGAACAGTTTAAAATGGTTAAGATGGTAAATTTTGTGTTATGTGTATTTTAGTACAATTTTTAAAAACTAAAGAAATATTAATAAAGCATAAACTTTAGTTAATAATGCTGCTGCTGCTGCTAAGTCGCTTCAGTCGTGTCCGACTCTGTGCGACCCCATAGACGGCAGCCCACCAGGCTCCGCCGTCCCTGGGATTCTCCAGGCAAGAATACTGGAGTGGGTTGCCATTTCCTTCTCCAGTGCACGAACAGGAAAAGTGAAAGTGAAGTCGCTCAGTCATGTCTGACTCTTAGCGACCCCATGGACTACAGCCTACCAGGCTCCTCCGTCCATGGGATTTTCCAGGCAAGAGTACTGGAGTGGGGTGCCATTGCCTTCTCCGTTAGTTAATAATAATGTATTATTAATTATTCATTAATTAAAAATGAACCATACTAACACAAAATGCTAATAATAGGGAAAGTTGGGCACAGGATATATGAAAAATTGTACTCTGTATAATTTTATGTAAGTCTAAAAATATTCTAAAAAATAGCATTAGTTATTTACAAAAATTATTTCAAGGGCCATACCCTTATCCTAAAGCAACCACTAAAAATATGTGAAAGTAATGTAGGTATTAGGACTTTGTGGAGATAGAATGGATATTTTAAAAGTCAATTTTTTAAAAGGCAGGAAAAGAAGAACAAAGAAATGAGGAATACCCGGGACTAATAGAAAACAAATAGAAAAATGGTACATTTAGACCCAAACATACCACTGATTACATCAAATGTAAATGATCTAAATATTCAAAGACAGAGATTATCAGGCTGGATTTAAAAAAAAAGGAAGACCCAAACATATGCTATCTTTAAGACTGATATTCTATTATATTTCCACAGAAATGATGTAAACTGGAAGAGAATGAAATGACCTATGTGTAATGGACACATATAACTTTTTTTCCAGTTAACATAAGTAATTCAGCATCTCAACTCTCTTTCTCTCTTTCTAAACAAGAAATTGGTTTATTAAAAATAATTTATTTTACCTAATAAATATATGCTCCATTCTCCCCAATATTTTGTATTTTGTAGAAGTTTAATTCTAAAAAGTATTTCCACAAATTTATTTTTATTATCAATCTTGAAACTTTGCTCATTGTCATGTGGCAGCCTGGATGGGAGGGGAGTGTGTATGTGTGGCTGAGTCACTCTGCTGTGCACCTGAACCTATCACAACATTGTTAATCGGCTATGCTCCAATGTAAAACAAAAAGGTTTTTTAAAGGGTTTTTAAAAAAAGAAATAAATTTTGAATTACATAAAAGTATCATATGTGAAATACTGTAGAAGTACTATAAAATAACTGGCAAACTGGCAGAAAATAGTGAAAATATCCTTTAAAAACTGATTATGATTCCAGTCCAACTTGTAGTTTGGAAGTTGTAACTCCATACTTAATAATGATGGAAAAGCTAAACTAACCAAAAAATCAACACTCCCTTTGGATACATCACAGAGCAGACTCCTGCCCCGAAACTAGAGAGCAGACAAGACAGGAGACAAGTACAGAAAATTATGACTTACCTAGCAGAAACCTCTGCAGGAACAAGTGCCAGAGTAGGAAAACCTAAGTTATAATTGATCAATTTCAGGAGCACTACTTGTAGGACTATCACCATATATCACCTCATCACCGTATTACTAAAGGCCTATTTTACTGCAGTTCATTTTACCCAACACATCACATCTGGCCATTAAGAAAAAATTCCAAGGCATTCTAAAAGGCAGGAAACACAGTTTGAAGAGACAGAGCAAGCATCAGACTCTGATATGGTAGAGCTGTTGAAATTATCAGACCAGGAATTTAAAACAACTATGCTTAACATGCTGTGATGGTTAATTTAATGTGTCAATTAGGTTGAGCTAGAAATGCCTAGGTAGTCAATAAAACATTATTTTGGAGTATGTCTGAGGGCTTCTGGAATAGATTAGCATTTGATTCAGTTGACTGAATAAAGATTTGCTGTCCCCAGAGTAGGTAGGCATCACCCAATCTGTTGAGGGCATGAATAGAACAAAGGGAACAAAGGGCAACTTCTCTCTCTTGTTGAGCTGAGATGGTCCATCTTCTCCTGTCCTTGGACACTGGAGTTCTTGGTTCTTAGGCCCTTCGACTCCAAGACTCTTGCCTGTAGCCCCCCGCTCCATTGTCAAGCTTTCAGCCTCAGACTGGGAGTTACACCACTGATTCCCCTAATTCTCAAGACTTTGGACTCAGACTGAATTCTATTGATACCATTGGCTCTCCTGATTCTCCAGATTGCAGAAAGTAGATTGTAGGATTCCTCAGTTTCCATAACCATGTGAACCCGTTCCTATAATGTTTCCTCATATATCTATCTTTATCTATCTATCTTATTGGTTCTACTTTTTTTTTTTTGACACAGAACTCTGACTACTTATGCTAAGGGTTCTAATGGATAAAGTAGATGGCATGCAACAACTGATGGACAATGTAAGCATAGGAATTCTGAGAAAAAATAAAAGAAATATTAGAAATCAAAAACACTGTAACAGAAATGAAGAATGCTTTTGATAAGCTCATTAGCAGGCTAGATAGGTCTGAGGAAAAAAATCTCTAACTTGTAGATGGCAATAGAAACTTCTAAAATGAAAAAACAAAGAGAAAAAAACTGGAAAAAAAACAGGATAGAATATCTAAGAACTATAGGGTAACTACAAGGGTGTAATATATTTGTAACAAGAATACTGGAAGAGTAAGAAAAGAGAAAGGAAAAGAAGAAATATTCGAAGCAGTAATGACTGAGAATTTCCTTTAACTAATGTGAGACACCAAGCTACACATACAAGAAGCACAGAGAACACCAAGCAGAATAGGTGCCAGAAAAAAAATACACGTAGGTATATTATATTCAACTTACATAAAACCAAAGATAAAGAGGAAATCTTGAGAGAAGTCAGAGGAAAAGAACACTTTACCTATAGAGAAGCAAAGATAAGAATTGTAATAATCTGACTTCTCCTCAGAAACCATACATGCAAGAAGAGAGTGGGGTGAAATATTTGAAGTGTTGAGAAAAAACTCACTAAATCTAGAATTCTGTACCCTGAGAAACTATCATTCAAAAGTGCAGAAGAGGAGACTTCCCTGGTGGTCCAGTGGTTGAGAATCCGCCTTGCAGTGCAGGGGCACAGGTTCGATCCCTGGTTGGGGAACTAGGATCCCACTTGCCATGCTAAGATCCCAAATGCTGTGGAGCAGCTAAGCCCATGTGTGGCAACTACTGAAGTCTGGGTGCTCTGGAGCTCATGAGCCGTAACCAGAGAGTCTGTGTGTTGCAGAGAAAGATCCCACATGCCACAGTGAAAGATCCCACATGACACAACGAAGATCCCGCCTGCTGCAGCTAAGACCGGATGCAGCCAAATAAATAAATATGCATATATATTTATTTATTTATTAAAGTACAGAAGAGATAAAGACTTTCTCAGAAAAATGAAAAATGAGGGAATTTATTGCTAGTAGATCTGCCTTGCAGGAAATGTTAAAAGTTCTTCAGAGAAAAGGAAAATAATATAGGTCAAAGCATTGGAGAGAGAATAAATAAAGGTAAAGTTAAAATTCTTGTTTTTCTTTCTTTTTGCCACACCGTGCAGCATGAGGGATCTTATTTCCCCAGCCATGAATTGAACCCATGCCCCTTGCCTTGGGAACGTGGAATCTTAACCACTGAGCTGCTAGGGAAATCCCTTATTTTTCTTAATTAATCTAACATATAACAGTTTGTTAAAAATAATAATAACAACAATGTATTTGATTATATATGCCTATGTATGTGTATGTATATACCTTTTATATATGTTTATATGTAAGTGACATGAATGACAGCAATAATGCAAAGAACATAAGGGAAGAATTAGGTTTCTTTTGTTATTATAAGGTACTCACACTACTTGTGAAGCTCATAGTGTTATTTGAAAGTGTCTTAGATTAGCTATAAAGTCTTAGATTAGCTATAAGTGTATGTTGCAAACAGTAAGGCAATAACTTAAAACAAAGAAGTATTATTAATATTCTAAGAAGGGAAAGAAAAATGAAATCATATAAAATGCTCAATTAAAAGTACAAAAAGCTATGTATAAAATAGACAACCAAAAAGGACCTACCCTATAGCACAGGGAACTCTACTCAATATTTTGTAATAACCTGTATGGGAAAAGAATCTGAAAAAGAACGTATATATGTATATGTACAACTGAATCACTATGCTGTACACCTGACACTAACATAACATTGTAAGTCAGCTGTACTCCAGTAAAAATTTTTTAAGTACAAAGATATTAAAACAAAAATTAAAGTGTTTTAATTTTTTAAAAATACAAAAGGCAGAAAAATTATGCAAGACAAATATAGGAACAAAGAACAAGGGCAGTGAATATAAAATAGAAAGTATGATAGATATTAATCCAATTATATCAATAATCATTTTAAACATCAATAATCTAAATACATCAAAGACAGAGATTATCAGAGTGGATCAAAAAATGACCCAACTATATGTCATCTACAAGAAACCGACTTTATCATTATTTTTTTAATTTTTAAAATTTTATTTTTATTATTTATTTACTTTTGGCTATACCAGGTCCTCACCACTGCCCAGTCTTTTCTCCAGTTACAGAGAGCAGGGCCACCCTCCAGCTGTGGTATGAGGGCTTCTCACTGTGGTGGCCTGTCCCTTTGGGGACCAGAGGCTCCAGGGCGTGCAGGCTTCAGCAGCTGTGGGCTCAGTAGTTGCGGTTCTGGGGCTCTAAAGCATAGGCTCAATAGTTGTGACACGCAGGCCCAGCTGCTCCAGGGCATGCAGAATCCTCCCAGACCAGGAAAAAAACCTTCATCTCCTGCACTGGCGGGTGGACTGCCCTGCCCTCCACCACTGAGCCACCAGGGAAGCCCAAGAAATCCACTTTAAATATAAAGATACATATAAATTGAAAGCGAATAGATAGAGATAGATATATCATCTTGTGCTAAGTTGCTTCAGTCGTGTCCGACTCTTTGTGACCCTATGGACTGTAGCCCACCAGGCTCCTCTGTCCATGGGATTCTCCAGGCAAGAATACCGGAGTGGGTTGCCATTTCCTACTCCAAGATACATCATGTTAATGCTACTCAAAAGAAATAGTAGCTATATTATTTTCAGAAAGCAGACTTCAAAACAAAGAAAATTATCAGGGATTAATAGGGGCATTATACGATAATAACACAGTCAATTCTCCAAGAAAATATAACAATTCTTTTTTTCTTTAGTTTTTTAAAACTTAACTAATTTTTTTGTTTTTGTGTTTTGGTTGCACTAGGCCTTTGTTGCTGCATGCGGGCTTTCTCTAGTTGCAGAGAGCTGGGGCTACTCTATAGCTGCAGTGCACGGGCTTCTCATTGTGGTGGCTTCTCTTTGTTGCAGAGCACAGGCTCTAGGGTGCGCGGGGTTCAGTAGCTGTGGCACGCAGGGTTAGTTGCTCCATGGAATGTGGAATCTTCCTGGACGAGGTGTCAAAACCATGTCCCATGCATTAACAGGCAGATGCTTATTCTTATTCTTATTGGCAGACCACCAGGGCAGTCTAACAATTCTTAATGTGTATGCACCTAACAACAGAACATCAAAATTCATGAGACAAAACTGATAAAACTCTAAGAAGAAGTAGACGAAGTACTGTTATAGTTGGAGACTTCAACATCCCTCTATCAGAAATGGATAGATGCTGCATGCGCTCAGTAAAGACATAGCTGAACTTAACAGCACCATCAATCAATTGGATATAAGTGATATCTATTGACTATTTCATCCAATAGCAGCAGAATACACATTCTTCTTAAGGTCACATAGAATATTCATCAATACAGACCTCATTGTGGGTGATACATCTTAACAAATTGAAAAGAACTAACACAATGTTTGCTCTTGGATTACAATGGAATTAAATTAGAAATCAATAACAGAAAGATGGCTGGAGAATTCCAAACTAAACAACACATTTCTAAATTACACATGGGTCAAATAAGAAATTGCAAGAGATTTAAAAATGTTTTTAACTAAATGAAAAAGAAGACACAACTTAAAATTTGTGGGATGAAAAGAAAGCAATGCTTAGAGGTAAATTAGCAACATTGAATTTCATATATTAGAAAAGAAGAAAGATATAAAATCAGTAACTAAGCTTTGGCCTTAAAAAACTAGAAAAAGAGAAGCAAATTAATTCCAGTGTAGGAACCAATCAGCATCTAGCCAGGCTAACTAAGAAAAAAGAGAGACACACAAATTACTAATATCAGAAATGAAAAAAGATATCACTACAGACTTCATGTACATTAAAATGATAATAAAGAAATATGATGGACAACTCTATGCTAACAAATTTGATAACTTCAGTGAGGTGGACCAATTCCTTGAAAGACACATCTACCAAAATTCACACAAGGAAAAATAGACTGTTTGAACAGTCCTATCTCTATTAAAGAAATTGAATCAATAGTTAAAAATCTTCCCAAAGAAAAAGGATCAGGCCCAACGGGCTCACTGGTGAATTCTATCAAGAATTTAAGGGAAAAATTATATCCATTTTCTATAATCTCTTCCCAAAGGTAGGAGCAAAAGAAACACTTTCTATCCCATTTTATGAGACCAACATTACCCTAAAAGCAAAACCAGACAAAAACATTACAGGAAAACTACATATCAATATCTTTCATAAACATGGATGCAAAAATCCTCAGCAAAAGATCAGCGAATCAAATCTAACAATGTATAAAAATAATTGTGTACCATGATCAAGAGGGATTTATTCCAGGTTTGCAAAGCTGGCTCAATATTTGAAATCAAATAATGTAATCCATCACATCAACAAGCTAAAGAACAAAAAATCATAAGATCATATCAATGTATACAGAAAAAACATTTGACAAAATTCAATGCCCATCCATGATAAATATTCTCAACAAATTAGGAATAAAGGGGAATTCCTCCTCTTGATAAAGCACAGCAACAAAAACTGACAGCTAACATCATACTTAATGATAAGAAATTTGAAGCTTTCCTTCTAAAATTAGGAATGAGGCAAGGATATGCCCTCTCACCACTGTTTTTAAGCAAGAATGGTGAAGTGGTGAAGTCTTAGCCAATGCAAAAAGACAAAAAAAAGAACGTAAAAGGTATACGGACTGATTGGGAAGAAAGAAATAAAATCTTGTTCACAGATGACATGATCATCCATGTAGGAAATTTGAATGAATCAACCAAAAAAATCTCCTGAAACTAATAAAAGATTATAGCAAGTTTGCAGGAAACAACATTACTAAACAAAAGTTAATTGCTTTCCTACATACCAGTAATGAACAAGTGGAATTTGAAATATCCTATATATTAGCACCATAATAACTAAATAGTAAGGCATAAGTCTAACAAAATATGTACCAAATCTACACAAGGAAAATGACAAAGCTCTTATGAAAGAAACCAAAAAAACTAAATTAATGGAGTGCCATTCCATCTTCATGGATAGGAAGACTCAATATTGATGAAGTCAGTTCTTCCCAACTTGACCTATAGATTCACAGCAATTCCAATCAAAATCTCAGCAAATTATTTTGGGGACATCAGCAAACTAAATGTCAAGTTTAGATGGAAAAGCAGAAGATCTAGAATTGGCAATACATTAGTGAAGGAGAAGAACATAGATGATTAACACTGTCCAACTCAAAGACTGACAATAAAGCTATAGTAATGAAAACAGTGTAGTATCAGTGAAAGCATAGACAATTGGATCAATGAAACAGACTAGAGTCCAGAAATAGATCCACATGTATATAGTCAACTGATCATTGACAAAATAATAAAGACAATACAATGCAGCAAAGATAAACTTTTCAGCAAATGGTGCTGGAACAATTGGACATCCACATGAAATTAAGTGTTTCTATACACAGACCTAACATCTTTCACAAAAGTTAACTAAAAATAAATCATAGGCTTAAGTATAGGGTGAAAAACTCTAAAACTCCTAAAAGATAACGTAACAGATAACCTTGGATATAGTGATGACTTTTTACATACACCAAAGGCATGATTCATGAAAGAAAGACTTGATAAGCTGGACTTCAATAAAATTAAAATTTTCTGCTATGCAAAAGATACTGTCAAGAGAGTGAGAAAGCAAGACACAGATGCAGAGAAAATATTTGCAAAATATATATTTGATAAACGACTCTTACTCAATATATAAAGCTTAAAACTCAAAAATTAAAAAAAAATGAGAAATCTAATTTTAAGATGGGACAAAGATCTGAACAGCTATCTCACTAAAGAAAATATATAGATGGCAAAAAAATGAAAATAAAAAAAAGAAAGTCTCTCAGTCACGTTTGACTCTTTGTGATCCCATGGACTGAAGCCTGCCAGGCTCTTCTGTCCATGGAATTCTCTAGGTAAGAATACTGGAGTGGGTAACCATTCCCTTCTCCAGGGGATCTTCCCAACCAAGATATTGAACCAGGTCTCTCATGTTGCAGGCAGATTCTTTATCATCTGAGCCACCAGGAAAGCCCAAGAATACTGCAGTGGGTAGCCTATCCCTACTCCAGGGGATCTTCCCTACCCAGAAATTGAACCAGGGTCTATGGCACCCCACTCCAGTACTCTTGCCTGGAAAATCCCATGGACGGAGGAGCCTGGTAGGCTATAGTCCATGGGGTTGCTAAGAGTCGGACACGACTGAGCGACTTCACTTTCGCTTTTCCCTTTCATGCATTGGAGAAGGAAATGGCAACCCACTCCAGTATTCTTGCCTGGAGAATCCCAGGGACGGTGGAGCCTGGTGGGCTGCCTGCCGTCTATGGGGTCACACAGAGTCGGACATGACTGAAGCAACGCAGCAGCAGCAACAGCTCCTGTATTGCAGGCAGATCCTTTAACAGCTGAGCTACCAGGGAAGCCCTGGCAAAGAAGCATACAAAAAGACATTCAACATCATATGTCATTAAGGAATTTCAAATTGAAACAATGATGAGATACTACTACACATCTATTAAAATGGCCAAAATCCAAAACACTGACAGCATCAATGAGGATGTGGAACAAGAACATTCATTGTTGGTAGGAATGAAAAATGGTATAGCTAATATACAAGACAATTTGGTGGTTTCTTCCAAATCTACACATACTCTTACCATATGATCCAGCAATTGTGCTTCTTGGCATTTACCCAAATGATTGAAAACTTATGTTTACACAAAAGCCTGAACGTGAATGTTTATAGAAGTTTTATTCATAGTTGTCAAAAGTTGAAAGGAATCGAGATGTCCTTCAGTAGCTAAACAGACAAACTGTGGTACATCTGAATAATGTACCAGTTTATTATTCAGTGCTGAAAAGAAATGAACTATCATGCCATGAAAAAAAATGCAGGGACCTTAAGTTATAATGAAAAAAGTCACTCTGAAAAAGCTCATACTGATTTCAGCCATGTAATATTCTGGAAAAGGTGAAACTATTGAATAAGTAAAAAAAAAAAAAAAAAATCAGTTGTTCCCAAAAAGGAGAAAGGGAGGTGGAACACAGGACATTTTTTTTTTTGGCAGTTGAATTATTTTGTAGGATACTTTAATGATGGATACAAGACATTCTGCATTATTAAAACACCAAAGAAAGGTATAATCCAAGCTTTACAAAACTCTTCCAGAGAATAGAGTAAAAATCAAAACAAAACACTTCCTAACTTTTTGGATGAGGGCAGCATAATCTTGATATTAAGACCAAACTAGGATAGGATACAGAAAGGATAATTGCAGAACAATTTCTGTAAATATATATATATATAAATCCTAAACAATATAATAATGATCAACTAGTGATAATGCAAAAGAAATGCAAAAAAGCAAAATGGCTGTCTGAGGAGGCCTTACAAATAGCTGGGAAAAGAAGAGAAGCGAAAAGCAAAGGAGAAAAGGAAAGATATTCCCATCTGAATGCAGAGTTCCAAAGAATAGCAAGGACAGATAAGAAAGCCTTCCTCAGCGATCAATGCAGAGAAATAGAGGAAAACAACAGAATGGGAAAGACTACAGATCTCTTCAATTAGAGATACCAAGGGAACATTTCATGCAAAGATGGGCTCGATAAAGGACAGAAATGGTATGGACCTAACAGAAGCAGAAGATATTAAGAAGAGGTGGCAAGAATACACAGAAGACCTGTACAAAAAAGATCTTCACGACCCAGATAATCACGATGGTGTGATCACTCACCTAGAGCCAGACATCCTGGAATGTGAAGTCAAGTGGGCCTTAAAAAGCATCACTACGAACAAAGCTAGTGGAGGTGATGGAATTCCAGTTAAGCTATTTCAAATCCTCAAAGTTGATGCTGTGAAAGTGCTGCACTCGATATGCCAGCAAATTTGGAAAACTCAGCAGTGGCCACAGGACTGGAAAAGGTCAGTTTTCGTTCCAATCCCAAAGAAAGGCAATGCAAAAGAATGCTCAAACTACTGCACAATTGCACTCATTTCACACGCTAGTAAAGTAATGCTCAAAATTCTCCAAGCCAGGCTTCAGCAATACGTGAACTGTGAAATTCCAGATGTTCAAGCTGGTTTTAGAAAAGGCAGAGGAACCAGAGATCAAATTGCCAATATCCGCTGGATCATCGAAAAAGCAAGAGAGTTCCAGAAAAACATCTATTTCTGCTTTATTGACTATGCCAAAGCCTTTGACTGTGTGGATCACAAGAAACTGTGGAAAATTCTGAAAGAGATGGGAATACCAGACCATCTGACCTGTCTCTTGAGAAACCTGTATGCAGGTCAGGAAGCAACAGTTAGAACTGGACATGGAACAACAGACTGGTTCCAAATAGGAAAAGGAGTCCGTCAAGGCTGTATATTGTCACCCTGCTTATTTAACTTATATGCAGAGTACATCATGAGAAACGCTGGGCTGGAAGAAACACAAGCTGGAATCAAGATTGCCAGGAGAAATATCAATAACCTCAGATATGCAGATGACACCACCCTTATGGCAGAAAGCGAAGAAGAACTAAAGAGCCTCTTGATGAAAGTGAAAGAGGAGAGTGAAAAAGTTGGCTTGAAGTTCAACGTTCAGAAAACTAAGATCATGGCATCTGGTCCCATCACTTCATGGGAAATAGATGGGGAAACAGTGGAAACAGTGTCAGACTTTATTTTGTGGGGCTCCAAAATCACTGCTGATGGTGATTGCAGCCATGAAATTAAAAGACGCTTACTCCTTGGAAGGAAGGTCATGGCTAACCTAGATAGCATATTTAAAAGCAGAGACATTACTTTGCCAACAAAAGTCCATCTAGTCAAGGCTATGGTTTTTCCAGTGGTCATGTATGAATGTGAGAGTTGGACAGTGAAGAAAGCTGAGCGCCGCAGAATTGATGCTTTTGAACTGTGGTGTTGGAGAAGACTCTTGAGAGTCCCTTGGACTGCAAGGAGATCCAATCAATCCATCCTAAAAGAGATCAATCCTGGGTGTTCATTGGAAGGACTGACATTGAAGCTGAAACTCCAATACTTTGGCCACCTCATGCGAAGAGTTGACTCATTGGAAAAGACCCTAATGCTGGGTAGGATTGGGGGCAGGAGGAGAAGGGGACGACAGAGGATGAGATGGTTGGGTGGCATCACCGACTCGATGGACATGGGTTTGGGTAAACTCCGGGAGTTGGTGATGGACAGGGAGGTCTGGTGTGTTGCAGTTCAAGGGGTCGCAAAGAGTCAGACATGACTGAGTGACTGAACTGAACTGAACTAAGGGTGGGTGAAAGGTCTGCAGAAGAGATTGTGTCCAGAAGCAGAAACTGACATAATATCTGATGTGCCTGATTGTCTTGACAGGGAATTTGGACAATGGGTTGAAATAGTGATCATTACCTAGAAAAGTAAATAAGCCTCAACAACAACAAAATAAGATTAACTCTAGGAGAACAAAAAGAAAAGATCATAGTACGTTACACACCTCAGACACCAATAACAAGTACACAGTCATAATAGGGTAAACACTGAGCTGAAATTAACATTTAACCATACTGAGAAATTAGTGGAACTGAAAGTGTGACAGAATGATCGAGGTGGGGAGTTGAAAAAAGTTAATCCTCATCTTCCACATGGGGAAGTCAAAAGACAATATCCAAAACTGGAAAATCAAGAACTGGCAACAAAATTTGTTATTTAGAGATACAGAGAATCTCTCAAAAATATCAGCTGATTGAGTTGAAAGTCACTGGCTCTGTGGTGCAGGAAATTAAGTATGAGAGGTACAGGACTGCTGCTTTTCTTTACACATCTTGTAAATTTTTTGCCTCTTAAATCATGTACATAGACATCTTTGTTAAAACTTAAAACTGCATCTAAAAAACCCTATGTGAACAGCAAAAGAAAAAGAAATCTTCTAGAAGAAAATAATGGAGAATAATGAAAGAAAATAAGTTCATGACCTTGAAATTAGGCAAAGAATTTTTATTTTATTTGTATTTTTGGTTGTGCAGGATCTTTATTGCTGTGCAGGCTTTCTCTACTTGGCGGCAAGCAGGGGCTCCTCTTCCTTGTGGTGCACAGGCTTCTCTCTACAGTGGCTTCTCTTGTTGCAGAGCACAGGCTCTGGGTGCACGGGCTCAGTAGTTGCAGCTCATGGGCTCCAGAGCATGGGCTCAGTGATCGTGACAGTTGCTTAGTGGCTTAATTGCTCCACTGCATGTCAAATCTTCCTGTCCAGGGATCAAACCTATGTCCTCTGCATTGGCAGGCTATTCCTATCCACAGTACCACCGGGGAAGTCCCTGGGCAAAGAATTCTTAAACAACACACTCACATAACTAGCCATAGGAAAAGATTAATAAATTGTACTTCAGTAAAATTAAAGACTTTACTTATCAAAAGATAGCACTGAGTGAAAAGGCAAGCCACAGAGGGAAAAATATCTCCAATACATGTACCTGACTGAGGTCTTATATCCAGAATATATTAAAATTATCCTACAAAATAAGAGAAAAAGACAATCCAATTTTTAAAATATTTATGAACACTTCCCATGCTTTTCATAAAAGAAAATATACAAATATCAAATAAGTGCATGAAAAGGTATTCAACATAGTTAGAGAAATTTAAATGAATACCATAATGATATAACACTACACATTCACCAGAATGACTAAAATTAAAAAGACTGACAATACTAAGTGCTGACAATGATGTGGCCACTGGAACTCTCACACTGTAAATTTGTACGATCACTTACTATTAAAGCTAAACATATGCATTCCCTATAATCTATCTAACTTGAGTTCCACTCTTGAGTACATATCCAACAGAAGTGTACATATATATGCATCGAAAGGGCATTGTAAGAGCTCCCACTTGCAGAATCTGGACTATTTGAGCACCAAAATAGATAATAATCTTAATATTGATTACAAATGAAGAAAGACAAAGTTTTTCCATTGAGTAGAATGACAAAAGGAATGATAGAATTAGTTCATCAACATTTGGCAACTATCATAATATGAGATATTTCATCTAAGCAATAATCGATGGATGCTAAAACTAATAGGCCCAAGTTGGATGAGGGATAGGACTTTACACAGTACTTTACAAAGTACCTTCCATCAAAAGCATTAATTACAATGGGAAAAGAAGTACCTTTACAGTAGATAAATGTGGTAGATAATATCTTAATTAAAAGATCAAAATTAGCAAAATTGGTAATGGGACACACCAAAATTGTGCATCACCTGGTAAGATACAGTGAGAATATAGCATCTCTTCTGTAATTTTCCTGCCCAAAATGCATACCTTGAATTTAATCATGAGAAAATATCAGACAGCCCAAATTGAGAGATACTCTACAAAATCACAGGCCCATACGCTTCAAAATTTACAAAGTCAAGATCGCCAAGGAAGGACTATTTTCAACACGGTCTCCTTCCAAATTGAAAGAGACCAAAGAGGCATGGCAACACTTGACACTAAACCAAGTCTTTTTGCTACAACTAACTTTATTAGAACAAAGGTGAAACATCAATAAATTATAGTAATACATCTGCAATTGTTATGGCTCCTTTGTGATTATTTAGGAGAATGTCATTGTAGGATTTAAACTAAAGTTTTCATGGATGGTGGGGACATCGTGTCAGCAATTTACCCTCAAATGCTTCAGGAAAAGAAAAGTTCTTTGCACTATTCTTGGAACTTTTCTGTAAATTTGAAATGATTTCCAAATAAGAAGAAAAAATGGTGACAAAAAGCTTATCAATATTATGTGCATGGGAAGAGTACGTGTGTGTCTATATGCTACCAGCCAAGGGGTGGAATTTTTGGACAACCATTGTTTCTGCCTTCCCTAACATTCATTCCTCCTCCCTCCAGAAACAGCATCCAGATTTTATTTTCGGGAACTGCCCCTTCCCAACTCTTGGTTT
The DNA here is from genome assembly GCF_054371585.1 of Giraffa tippelskirchi. Classification (NCBI taxonomy): domain Eukaryota; kingdom Metazoa; phylum Chordata; class Mammalia; order Artiodactyla; family Giraffidae; genus Giraffa; species Giraffa tippelskirchi. The sequence continues at coordinate 26,078,358 of NC_137277.1, read as the reverse complement.
ATGTGTCACTGGTGTGGGCATGCGCCCAGGTCAACAACCACATTTCATCTTCATGGCCACAGTCATTGCTTTAGGCAAAGACTCAAGTTAGCTTAATATGGGTCAACACTGTGACTTTTTTTTTCTGAAACTATTGTGAAAGAGGTTCTGTTTTTCTCTTGGGGTTGCTTAGCTTTTAGAAAATAAACCTGGAACTGCCTGAGACTCCACTACATGGAGCCAGACTGTCCAGAGGGGGAAAAATCCATTTCAAAGAAAAGCTAAAGTATGAGACAGAGAAACTGAGTCTTTTTAATAACATTTTAGCCCACAGATCCAGCTGTACTTTGGCTTTTTGGTTAAGTAACCCAAATGTATTTAATTTTCTGCATAAGCCACTTTGAGTTAGGTTGTTGGCAGTTGCAACTGAAAGATTCATGACTAATGTTAGGAAATTCCTAATTCAGCTGGATGAGAGTTTGTGGGTGGGGGAGGGGAAGAGAGTTGTAGCTGACAGTCAGACATGGCAGGGCCTCTGCGTGTCAGGATTCAGTAGGAATCTTGGGGCCCTCAGGGAAACTTGAAGGTACTTTTGGAAAAGTGGTGAGAGCAGGTGGCATGGACACAGTGACCAAGCAGTAGTCACTAGGATTATCTCCAATCAACCCCACCTCATAAAAGCTTGCTCCCCACTCAGAGTCCAGTAGTCACACCCTTGGCACAGCCCTAACCAGAAACGCCTGTATCCCCACTTCCGATGCCATGGTCAATGTGCCTTGCATTTCTTCACACTGCCTCTGTTTATAAAGCACCCTGCCTCCAGTTTGTGCAACTGAGCATCAGGAGAACTCTATGAGGTAGGCAGAAGTGAGATTATTCCCATTTCACAGATATGGAAAGCAAGGCTCAGAAAGGGAAAGCAACCCTCCCAAAGTCACACTGTTCAAAGGCAGAGCCACTAGGGGACAGGGTTCCTCTCTCCAAGTCCAGAGCTCTCTGAGGTCTGAAATTTCTGAGAAGGGTCTGAGGGACTGGAGGGTGTGGTGGAAGACAGAATCTCTTTCTCCCTTTGGATTTTGGGATTGCCCTTGAGTAAATGAGGAGGTGGTTAGGCTTTCAAGGGCACATGAGCGCTCAGGAGAGGGGAGTGGGATGGGAAGTCTGTCAGGGGTCAGGATGCTGTTCGGGACAGGGTAAGGGAGCTTCATAGAGGATATTCAATCCCCAGGGAAGATCCAAGGACAGCCTGATGTCATGCTTTGGATGGGGCTCTGGGGACTCAGGAATAGAGGGCTCCTCCCACATAAGGAGTTTGCTGTTGAGTGGAAGAGTGTTACATAGGAAACAGTAAACTAACAACATGAATACAGTTCATAGTAATCACATGGATACCTAATATTCCTTATTCCAGATACAGCTTTAAAGTCTCACAAAAAAAACCTGTCATCAGCCCCATTTTAGAACTGAGGAAACTGAAGCACATAGAAGGAAAGTAAGTTGCCCAGAGTCACCCAGTTGGGAAAAGGAGCCGTTAGCATTTGAACTGAAAGCCTGAGCCCAGAGCGCAAGTTCTCAAGAGCTCCTTCTTACTTTCAGCACATTCACTGAGCACTCACTCTGGGCCAGGTCCTGAGCTGGGAGCCAGGACGGAGATGACAGGCCAGGGCGCCCTTGCAGGGTGGGATGAGAGAGGGCAACCAGCCAGGCTGGGCTTGGGCTCTGGTAAGGGAAGTGTGGGTCCTCTGGGGGAACCCTGATGGGGGTATTCGAGGTTCCCAAGGTGAGTCCTGTTAAGTTGAGGAATCCTGACACAGAAGAGAGAGTAGACGTTAAACGGTGGAGAGGAGGATGCTCCAGACAGAAGAGGGGCGCTGGCACCAAGACCTCCAAGTGCCTCAGCGCCCCCAAAGCCCTGTAATGGCAGCAGGGTGACGGAGGCTCCAGTGAGAGGGGCGGCGACTTGGAGGGCAGTGGGCGCTAGTTTCAGAAATGTACCCGAGAGAAAGGGGGCCTGGGGTCCGGCAGGGAAAGTCCCGGATTTTAGAGGTTCCTAAGAAAATGAGTCTGTGGAAGTGACAGAGGACAGTGACCGGCTGGGAAAGGCGCAGGTGGCAGAGGTGTGTGTGTCTGAGACATCTACGCAGGACGGTCACACTCCGGAAGAATTGGGGGCGGGGGTGGGAGCTGGGGCGGGGCTGGGCTGGATTCGAGTGGAGCCCGACACACCGGCCTGGGTCCCAGGAAGGCGGCTGGGGGCTCGGGTCCTGCACAGGCGAGGGGCCACTGCGCCGGGGGCAGAGCCCGGTGGAAGGAGCCTGCACGGTGTGGAAGGCCACTCTGGCCTCTAGGGGAAGCAGTTGGACGTGGCAGGGAGAAGAGTAGAGAGGGAGGCTCTGCAGAGCTGGCGAGGCAGGCGAAGAGAGAGCAGCTCCGATGCGGGCTGTGGACAGAGAGATTTTAGAGCGGGAAGAACTCTGAGCCCAATGTGTTGGCCGTTTGCAATGGGAGGTTAAAAGCCCCGGGGCTGTCGAATTTTAGTTTGAAGCCGATGTTGCCACTCCCTGGCAACATCAGAGGGCAAGTTACTGCACCTCGCCCAAGCTCAGTTTTCTCATCTCTGCAGTGGAGCTAATACATGTCGTATGGTGTATTTCACCTGGCCCCTGTGAAGGTTGAGGCAATGTGAGAATAGGGGCCTGATATTCACTAAGTCCCAAGTAAACTGTAGCCCTTATTATTCTGTAGTTTAGGTTATTTGGCAGACATTTAACTGTTCAGGAAAGAGCCTTTCTGGGGACATAAAAAGACTTGGGTTCTGGTCCCAGCCCCTCCCTCACAAACTGGCAGCTTTGGAGAGAAATTCCCTGGGCTTCTAGGTCCTGTCCCTACACTGGGAACGTGAATACCTCCCACACCGGACTTTGGGTGGAGCAGAAGGAAAAGAGTGTGAGCAGGAGCTTGTGACCCACTGGGAGAGGCTGTGCTGGAGGGTCAGTCCAGCTGGCACGCTGGCCTGTGCTGGACAGGCAAGGCTGCCAGATCTTAGCCTCCCGCCCCCCACCATGGATTCCCTTTAGGGATTTCTTTATCTGCTGTGGAATGCAGCCATGTTAGGCAGTTGGGAAAAATGTTCCTCACACTCTTAGTATCAGCAATCCCTTAATGGGTGTCGAGCTCATACACCAACCACCAAGTTTAAGCAAATTTTAAAAGTACACTGTATTTCTAAAATAATAAAAAATGTAACTTTGCAAAAGTAATGTGAAGGATAGATGTTTCATATCAGTGAGACATAATACTGTCCGAAAACTTCCACCAGTGTCTCTATGCTCTGTGTGACAATAAGGAGCCATGAGTTTTCACATCCTGTCAGTTTCTCTTCTTACTCCTTATTTGTACTAAATTAGAAAATCCTAAACCACAATTATAGGTCATTAGAAATGGCAGCAAATGTTTGGTGGATATCAGATGGTTGTGGATTCAGACCAAACAAAAATCCAGAAATCACAGAGCTGTTTCTTTCTGAAGAAGAAAGCAGGTCAAGCTTCCAAACATTAGAAGACTGACCGTTTCACCTTGAAAAAGAGAGAGATTGACAAATGGAGCCATGATCCTTTCTTTGGTTGAATTTGACTCTGGAAAGAATTCTTTAAGTTCTGATGTAATATTTAGATGTGGTTTTTAAATAATCTTAATAATATGTCACCAATTCTTTTCTCCTGCTCAGAAACAAAAATCACCGTGTTCAGAAAGAATTAAACTCTCATAATGGAGCAGTCACACTGCAGTTTGGCTTTAAAAAATTGTTAACTTGATATTCATCAGTAAATATAATAATTTGGTGATGTCTGGGCAGTACAGAAGTTGAACATAGTGCCATCTGAGCAGAATACTTAAGATCGTAGAAGTAGTCTTGAGTGGCATTATCAGTGATATAAAAAATGGTTTTATCTCATCATTCTTTTCAAAACTCCTCCTGGGAACTTCTTCCTTCCATAGCTAGACTATATCAGGGTGGTAGAAACGTGGGCTCTTGAACTTGCCATCCTTGTGTTTACATAGGATGTTGAGAAATATTCTCAGTGAATGAGACTGGATCATAGCCACAATTTTCAGTATTTCCCTCAACTCTCTATTGGGTAGAACAGAGTCCTAGAATAATAGTAACTTCAACAAGACAGCAATTGATTTCTTTTCCATCTGAAAGTCCAGAGACAAGTGGTCCAGTGCTAGGAAGGTGATTCTTCTGCATTTGCTTGTCCAGAAACACAGGCTCTTTCTGTCTTGCCATTCTGCCACACTTAAGTCTTGCCCTCATCCACATGCTCGAAGCTGGCTCACCATGACGTGAGATTCCAGACAGTAGTTGGAGGAAAGTGGATGGAAAGGCAAGTCCCTATAAGGACCTGAAAGTCATACTTCAGCTCATACCCTTTTGGCTAGAACATTGTGAAATGACCACATCTAGCTAAAAGGTAGGATGGGAAATATAGTTTTTATTCTGCATGGTCATGGATCCAGCTGAAATTTGGGAATACAATTACTATGAGAGAGAAGGGGAAAGCAATACTGGAGGGCAATGGCTGGCGTTGCCAAAATGCTGGCAAAAGTTCAGAAAATAGACAGGCCTTGGCTTTCAGGCACGACTTCTTTCATCCTTGGAGGAGTGCCCTTCCTGGTGCTCCCTGGGCAGTAATTGCCAAGCAGCGCTGTCAGTGTTTATTGTGATTCACAGGACAACCACTTAAGCAAGGAATCTTTTTTCCTGAAGTGTGGGTTTTAAGTGATAAAATTAAAAGTTATCACATGTTTTTCTCTGATACATCAATATGAACTACACATATGCTAAATGTGGCTGGACTCTGCACATCATTGATTTTTACTAACTTCACACACGAGTCTCAGCTCTTTTGAAAAGAGGCATGAGCTACAACAGTTTCTTCAAGTCACTGATCATGCCACTTGAGACCAGTTCTGAGATCTCGAACAGCTTGCTCAGATGCCAAAATGTTCACTACCTGTGATCGTCCAAACCTAAACTTAAAAGAGCAAAAATTTATAATTTTAATGAAGAGTATAACATAGCAGGATTTATTGAAACCAAACTATTTCCTCATAATGCATGCCATTGATACTGTGGGATGCCCAACACTGCCATTTGTTGAAGGAAATTTGTCAAAAGCTGGTTCTGCAGTGCTGTCTTAGAAAAATGTGTCATTAATAACACAGCTGTTTTACAAGCTTCTAGATAGTGTTACTTGTATCTGTGTTTTACTAAGAGGAATGCAATTTTAAATGCTGCCTACGTAGTTTTGTTTTTCTTCCTGCCTTTAGTGGGGGGAAAAAGCTATCAATTTTGTCCTGGAAAGCTTATTTTACACTTATTCTGGAAAAAGAAGAAGAAGAAGACAGCTCTAATGGTTTACCAGAAAGGTCACTGTGCTTTGTTTGAAAATGATGTGAAAGCCTTGATGGCTTTATGCCATTATTTGACAAAGTTTCATAACACACAACACACTGGGGATTAGGATGGGACAGATAGCCAATCCAGCGAAGTCCAGTGTCAGTATTCAATATCATACTCACTATTTACACTTTTCTTTCTCAGCTGCTTGTGTGAAATCATCATACATGTCTGAGTTCTTACAGATTTACATTTTTTTGGAACCAGGATCTGGTTCACTATTTACTTTTATAACACTATTCTCAGTTGTAGTATTCAGGTTACTATTTTCATCACTGTTCTTCAGCTTTAATAAGCCACTTTTGAACCATTGACTTCTCTTTTTTCCCCTTTCCTTTTTATTTTTTAAATTATGAAAGTATGATAACACATCTTTCAGGAGACTTGGAAAATAGGAAACAAAGTTACCTGTAGTTCCACTGAACCATTGACTTCTTATTTGAGTTGAGAACACTATACATCACAAATTCACAACCAAAAACCCATAAAGGATCCTAAAAATATATCACCTAAGACAGACTGCCAAGATTGATCAACCAAATTCAAACCTTGTATCATGCACAATGCTGAAGAATGTGACAGTTAAGAACATAATGGGATTGCAGTGAAAAATCTTAATCAATTTTGCATTTCAAATTTATGAGTAAAATAATTTCATCCTTTCTTCCTTGGGAACCTCCAACACCTATGAACAACTGACAAAGAAAACCCAGGTTATATCCTCAAGGAACCCCAATCTTGAGGGAGAAAGATGGTCCCTGTCCTCAGGGAGCCATAAGTCTGAACAAGGAGATATACCTCAGATATACTCTGATGGGAGGGACAGCTTTCTCCCCCAGGATGAAGGGGGAGGCAGGTCACCTCTCTGACATGCAGATATGAAATCAAGCCTGGTCTTTGAACAATGGACAGGAAGAGCCTGGGAGGAAGGCTTGAGGAGAAGACTACTGTGGTCTTTTTCAGAGAGAAGGCCAGCAGGAAGAGTCCTGGGACAGAGCTGATGGGTCCCCCAGAGGTGGGCCCAGCTCAGACATGGATGTCCACTCTGATGGTGGGTGCCCAAGTCCCCCATCCATTGTCTCCACGGTGCCTGATAGCAGCTGGCAAGCAGTGAAGGGACAGAGAAAGACAGGAGACAGAAGGATACAGAGAGACAGATATGGAGAAAATCAGCCAGAGATGCCAGGAGAAGATCTGAGCTAGAGAGTACAGAATAGATAGTAGCAGCAGACCAAAATGGAGCAGAAACAGAGCAATGTCCCTACCCTCAGCCCGGTCCCCCCACACAACCCAGCCTCTCCCCCCACACCCCTTCTGGCCTACTCCATTGGCGTCTCCCTACCTCTGAGCTGCCATCCAGGCTTTGGCACCACCTCAATATTTTCCCTCACAAGATGTCAGATGCAAACCAGAACCAAGATCTACACGTCCTAGCTCACTGGGGAGGATGCTCTCTGGGAAGAAAGGAGAGTGAGAGTGGACACAGCCCCCCCTCTACCACATAGTACTGGGCAGGGGCAGGGGCGGGCAGGGGAGGCGGGGAGGTGGGGGACCTGTATGCCTGGGGCCTGGCACAGTGCTGGGGCCAGCAGGGTGCTCAGTAGTGGTTGCCGACTGACTGAATGGGTACTACCCAGTCAGTATTAGAGGATGGGCTAGAGCACAGTGCTGAGAGCCTGTATTCAAATCACTTCTGCAACTGCCTACCCATGTGACCCTGGGCAAGTTACTTGACCTCTCTGAGCCTCAGTTTTCTCAACTGTAAATGAGAATAACCATGTTAATAGAACCTGCACCATAAGATTGTTGTGGCCATTCAGTGAGCTACTGACTGTCTGGCACATAGAAAATGCCAAGTAACTCTTAACCTGTATCATGGGGGTGCATCACGAGTATGATTTTCCTGTGTCTGTTTATATGCATGTGCTCAGTGGGGATGTGGCGTGTCGGGAGGCGCTTCTGGGCTGGGTGACAGTGAGGGAGGCAGGTAGTGTAGTGCAGTGGGAAGAGGCTGACTCTGTGGCCAGAGTCACAGCTTCCCCACTTCCTGGCTGGGGATCCCCAGCAAGGGGCTTCCCCTCATCAACAGAAGGGGTATAAGACCTTTCTCGGGCTGGGGTGGTCAGTGAGGAGGAGCAACTGCCACTTGAGACACGATTGAGGGCTATAATTCTTCCCAGTGCTGTCTGTGGTCTAGTGGCTGTGTGGATTTGCCAGGAGGGGACATGGGAGGTGATAGAAAAAAAAAAAGCCTGGTTTGGCTGTTGGAGCACGTGGGTTTCCTCTTAGCTCTAGGAGGGGGTTTGATCCTTCTGGGTCTCAGCTCTCCCATCTGTAAAACAGAGATATTAGGACTGACCTCCCAGAGCTGCTGTGAGGATTAGATTGGATGACCCCTGCAGTGTGGTCACCTCTCAGTTCCCCGGCACAGGGAGGGCGATGGCACCGTTAGGGTACATTCCAGCTGTGATGGTGCCAGCATTCCACTTCCAGCCACGGGATGCTATGATCTTTAGTCTACATGTACTCAGGTGGAGTGTGTGTGTTTGTGCAAAAAGCATTCTTCACACTGGGGAGAACACCCCTTGCATCCACTCTGGGTCTCTTGGGCCTGTGGAGAATAGTGGTTAAGTCTGTCAGCTTTGGAGCCAGGCTGCTTGAGTCTGAATCCCAGCTCAGCCACTTTCAAGCTTTGTGACTTCAGGCAACTGACTGAGCCTCTCTGTGCTTCTCTTTCTTCTTCTGAAATTGGAGGCAATAACAGCACCCACCTGGGAGGGTCTTGTGAGGAGAATGCTAGTTCAAATGTGTGCTTATGGCATGGCCTGGTAAAGGGTAGGGCTGGGTCTGAGGGGTGTGCTCTGCTGCATAATTCCCATGCCTTTTCTGTCCAAGAGATAGCTCATCCCCTGGAACAGTCCTTTCTGAGCTCTGACCAGTCTCCCTCAGGCAGGAGTTCCTAGAAGGGTGCAGCCTGGGGCAACCCGGCCAGTGCAAGCTGCAAAAATAATCACACTTCCAGGGAGGCTCCAGGATGGACAGACGCTTTTGAAAGTGAATGTTAATAAAGCTCAGCTGGGACGGGGTTGTGGGGGGAGGGGAAGGAGCCACTCTCTGCTTCGCTCCTCCTCTCCCCCCATCCTCCTTTCCACAGAACCTCAGAACACTCGGAACAGACGAGGGACCTGAGAGGTGATGGGAGTGCTCTTTGGCAGGGTCAGAGGTCTGAGGTTCAACTCTCACATCGCACTGCTCCTTCTTGCCCTTGCCCTGCCAGTGACCTCAGGAGCAGAGAATGTAACTGGGTGGGAAGGGGAAGGCGGGGGCAGTGTGATGGGGGTGAGGGAAGAAAGCGGCTGTCCGAGAAGATGCAGGGGTCTGCAGCACCCAAGTGAACAGGGGGTCAGGCGCGTACAAAAGGGAGTTGTGAGTGGGTGTGTGTGAGAGAGAGAACATGAGTCAGGGGTACAGGTGGGTGCGTGTATCAGTGCCTGAGTGTCTGGCTGGGAAGAGACAGAATCAGAGACCAACTTCACCAGCAGGGACTGTTTTGGTCCAGACTGTATTTTACAAATTAGGAAACTGAGGCTCAGCAGTGGGAAGGTGGGTGGGGAGGAGGGTGGTGGTGTGAAGAAAGGCCCTGAGTCACTAGGCAAGTCAGGCCCTAGACCCTGGTCTCCTGACAACAAATCCAGGGCTGAGAGCGGGATAAGGGGAGGTGGGGGGAGCAGATGTGGTTGGAGAGGAGGGGACTGGAACTTATCTAACGCCAGCCCTCCCCGCGCACTGCCCCCCCCCCCCCCCCCCGCCCCAGCTCCTCTCCATTCCCAGGCTGGAGAGGAAGAGGTGGCAAGACGGGGCTGCCCAGGAGAAGGAGGAGAAGAGGAGGGGCCAGAGGCAGCCTCTCAGGGTGCAGGGGCCCTGTGGGAGGGGTCCAGGCATCAGCCTCCTCCTTTCCTGCAGACGTGGACTCCCCAGCTCATTTGAGACGTGTCATCCTTGGAGCAGCGGTCTCTCTCTCCAGCTCTCTGGCCAGACCCAGCCTCAAGTGTGGGGAGGGCCCTTCAAAAAGAGGCGTGGGTGGGTTCCCAGCTTGGCAAAGCTGAGCCCAGAAACGGAGGAGGGGAGCAGCCTAAGCCCCACGAAGTGCAGGCCTTCCCCTACCTGCCCCTCCTCAGTTTCCCCACCTGAGAAATGAGAGAAAGGACAAAGACATTCTATCTGTCATGTGTGAGGTGGAGTCTGGGGGAGTCATTTAAGCCCCTCCTCACAGCACTGGGGTGCAGGGCCTCACTCACAGTCTTGCACAGGGCCTCCCTCCCCCTCCTGCAGAGCCCCTTGCCTGGGAGGGGCTCCCTCTGCCCTTCATTTGGGGGAGGAGGGGAAAGAGGGTCCACAGCCAGGGCAGACATTCCCGATGATGACTCACAGGCCCGGAACGCCTTGAGGAGAGGCGGCAGTAGTGGGACAGGCCCCTGTTCAGCTGGGGCAGCCGGAGAGGACCCAGGACCCAGGCGAGGGCAGGGAGGCCAGAGGAAGGCAGAAGGTCAAGAGGCAGAGCCCAGGGACCTCCCTGGTGGTCCAGTGGTTAAGACTCCACACTTCCAATGCAAGGATATGGGTTCGATCTCTGGTCAGGGAACTAAGATCCCACATGCTATGTGGCAAGGACAAAGTATTACAAAAAAAAAAAAAAAAAAACTTATTTAAAAAGGAAAACTTAAAAAAAATAAAGGCAGAGCCCAAGGGAGGCTGCAGCCTGGAGCCAGGATCAAAGGAAAAGTCACTGAGAGGGGCCTGAGGGAGGGGAGACAATGTGCCATCTCACTGCTCACAAGCAGGAGCGAGGAAAGCTGCATAGAACAGAAGACACTGCCCACCACCCCCAGCCTTCAGGAAACTCCTTTTTCTTGAGAAGAGGGAGATGTCCTGCTGTGTCCCATCCTGGGATCTGAGGATGACACCTCCTGTCCTAAGGAAGCCCGGGGATGGCTTCAGTGACCTCCCTTGGTTCTTGCCCACTCCAACTCGCTTCCCTGTCATGCTCCCCTCCATTTACTGGCCACATGTTTGGGGAGGGGAAACTGAGGCCCAGAGTGGTCTGGGGCACAGGGAACACAACAGCTCCTCCAACTCTGCCTGACCTGGCAGAGTTCCAGGCTTTTCCTCTCTCTTCTGCTGTGTCCTGCTTTTTCTCTCCCCAGAAGAAGATGCAGCTAAGCCCTTCAGTCTACGTGGCAGGCAGAGGGGGGCCTGCAAGGGGGGGGGGAGAGCTGGGAATGAGGTCAGCGGGTTGGATGGGCCAGGCCGTAGCTGTGAAGGCATCTGGGCTGCAGCAGTCTGGAAGGTAGGGGCCTCTGGGTCCAGCCACTCCCAGCCCAACCCGCCATCTACCCGCCCACCATGGCCTCTTTCCCGTCTCCTGCTCCTCCCCTCTCTGCAGCCCACACTCCTCCCAGGCCAGATGGTTCACATCAACCGTCTTCCATGTGGCAGTTCCACCCTGCCCACCAGGCTCCCTTCCCCCTCTGGCCACACGACTCAAGGGAGAGCTGGGGAACAACTCTCATACCCTGCACCCCCAGATCTGAGCAGGTATTATGCAGGATCCCTGTAACATGTTGGCCCTCCCTCAACCTCAGTTGCTTCTCTGGCCCTTCCAGCTTCTTAACACCCCTCCACCCCCACCAAGGATCTTGAAGTACAACAGAGATATTTCCTCTAATCCCTGAATCTCAGCTGTGTGACTTTAAGCAGGTCATTTCCCTTCTCTGGGCCTTGGTTTTCTCCTCTGTGCAAAAAAGGAGGACAGGGCAGAAGTTTTCTTCCAACTGAATGTCTATTGTTCTGTGGTATTTCCACATTGAAACTATAAGATTCTGAATCTAGTAGAAGTTGAACACCAACTTTGGGGTCATCTGGTCTACCTCTTTGCCTGCCCCCAAGCCATACCTTCCTGTTGACCCGAGATCCACAAATCTCACCAACTTACCTTGCACCTCTTCCTCCTTTCAAGAGCCCCAGTCTTCTAACCTGAGTTCTCCTACTGTCAAGGCATAGGGTCTCTGGACAAGTCTTTGGCAAAAGGCTAATGAACATACCTTACTCAAGAGCAGTCACTGGCTCTCTGTGGCCACCAAATTGACTGTGAATCTCTCTCCTTGAATTCCAAGGCTCTAGAAGTTGGCCCCAGCCTATCTTTCCAGCCATTTCTTTCACATTTCCTCTGCCCAAGGCACTCTCTCTCTCTCTCTCTGTATGTGTGTGTGTGTGTGAGTGTTAGATTTCCCAGGTTTAGCGATGCCTTCCCTCCAATTCCAACCCTGCATTTCCAACCCTCCCAGGCCCAGTTCTAAAGCACACACTTCTCCACGAAACCTCCCTTGTCTCCCATTGGCATCCTCATAACCCCTTGCATCTCTCCGGAGCCTTCCATTTACCTTGCTGGATAAAGTGGTATTCTTACAACCCCATTTCACAATTTGGAGAAATGAGGTTTAGAGAGATGAGGCAACTTACTCAAAATCACACAGCCAATGCTGCCTTGGGTAAGAAACATTTTGGGGGTTTATTTTGTTCCCCTTCCTGACCCTGCACTCTCTGAAGGCAGAAGTCATTGCCCCCAGAACTCTCTCCAATGCAAGGCTGGCCCCAGGAGGTCTGCAGTAACCATCCACTGAATGGAATTGACTAGAGTGTCTGCAGTAAGCACTGATCTCAGGATCTTCATCCCTTCATCCCTTCATCCCTGGTCCCCGCCCAGCCTCCGCTCTTCCAGGGTACCATACCATTTGGTCTCTCTGGTCATCCCTGTTCTTCACCACCACACTCCCTCATCCAATCCAATCCCAATTTCTCTAAATTCTGCCTGCCAAAGTCCTCTTGAATCCATTCCCTTCTCTGTCTCCATCCACTTCTACCTGATCCAGACTCTCATCAGCTCTCACTTAGGCACCTCCAGCAGCCACTTTCTACCACAATCATCTTTCATGTTCCCTTGAGTGATCATGGTGATCTTTGACAAATGTAGACCTAATTGTGACCTTTCTTGTTTCAGACCCTCTACTGGGGTCCAAAGCTGTAAAGACAAGACTGAAACTGCTGATGTGGCTTCTTTGGCCTGCCTTTGTTTCCTGTGCTCCAGACACACTGCCCTTCACTGGATTCTGTTAGCATCTAGAACTTGCCACACTCCCTCCTGCTTGGGATTCCTGCCACTCAGAGCTCTGCGTTCGTTTCTTCCTAACGTTTACAGTTGTAACTACAAGCTGATTTATGTGACTTCATTCATGTCTGTCTCTATCAGATGTAAGCTCCATGAGGACAAGCACTGAGTGCCCAGTGCCCAGCAAAGCGCCTGGCATGTAAGGATGCTGAATGAATGATTCTGGATCCTTCCTGTGTCCAAGCCAGACTGACAAAGGGGTGCTCTGCCCAGTGATGACACAGTTGAGCAGAATACCCCCTGCTCATTGGAACTCCAGAATTCACCCCCTGCTCACTTTCCCAACCAGGGAACTCCAGAATTACAAGTGTGCCAGGAAGAAGAACTGGTAGTTGATGTCACAAAGAAAGACACCAGTTATCTGTGGCTGAGGATTTCTTGTGGGAAGATGAGAGTGGAGGTGACAGAAACAAATCAGGATCTGGACAGGTGCCCCTGGCTCACACAGGCTGCCCCTTCACTCTTCCTCCCACTCCTCCCACAAATCCTAGCTTCAAAGAAACCTTTGCATCCAGCCTCTGAACACTTCAACCAGACATCTGGTTGTGATGCAAGCCTTAACCTCCCTTGATCCCCTCTCTCCTAGACTGCTGAAGCTCTCTCCTTTGGTGGAAAACATGGACGAGGGAGACAGCCACCACCCCTCAGGAAGGGGTGGAGCATCAGAGATGCTGGAAGAGAATGTGAGAGAAAAAGAGAGAGAGAAGGAATGTGTGGATAGAGGGGTGGGCCAGTGGGATGGAGGCAGAGGAGAGAAAGGAAAGGAAAGAAAAGAACTAAGAAAAGGAAAAAAATGCATAAAAAGGGAAAAGGTTAAGGGTAGGAGAAGATAAAAGAATAGAAAATGGAAAAGAAGTGGAGATGGAATAAAACAAGGGCAAAGTTGAACCAAGCCAGGAAGGGGGAACTAGCAATTCATTTGATTGACTCGCTCAACCCTTAACAAGAATTTACTCTGCCTTCAGATGCTGCGAATGGGGCCAGTGATCTGATGATGAACTCGACAGGCCCCTGCCTGGGGCCTGCTTTGGCCCCTCACTTGTAATCACCAGAGTGGACACTAGGACTGTGGCCCCTAATCCTGACAACATCCCCATCTAGGACATTATTCTCAGTTGTGACCTGGCTACCATCTGGTAGGGCTGGAGGGGGCCTGGGGAGTCCTAAAGTCATCTATAGGACCATGCCCCAGCCCTTCTCTCCCAGCTTGTCCCAGGTTCTTCCCTGGTTCCTGCCCCAAAGTCCCCCTCTTGGACTGGGGTGGGGGATTCCCAGAGAATGTGACAGGATCTGCAGGACTAGAAATCAAGCCTTCTCTTTAAGAGTGTGGACCAAGGGCTCGCTCTTGTGAAATGAAGGCAAGAACTGGATGTGGATATTTGAGAAGAGAAAGATCGAAAAAGTCACCCTGAAAAAGAGCTCCAGAGAAGGAAGGATAGAGAAAGAAGCAGAGTTCCACGGGAAAGAAGGTGAAGGCTGGGGACAAAACAATAGACAGGAGTGGGGTGGGGATGTAAGAAAAAGAAAAAGAGAAGGAAGGAGGTAGGTGGGAGGATGAAGCATCTACACGCTCTCCTCCCCTTAAGAGCTAAACTCCTCCTCTGAGTTGTCTGCACTCTGACCCCATTTCCTGGCCTCCCACTCACTCCTCAGCCCACTCCAGTCTGGCTTCCTCACCCATCACTCCACCCAAACAGCTCACACTTTGGGCACCAGTCACTGCTATGCTGCTTAATCCAGTGACCATTTTACTCCCCATCATACTAATTCTCTCTGCAACATATCACTCTCCCAGAACAATCTTCCCCCTGCATACATGACACTCTTGACCTTTCTTCTTGCCCTCTTACTTCTCCCACTCCTGTTGTGTCTCCTGTGCAGGCCCCTCCTCCCCTTCCCGACCCTTAACCCTGAGAATCAAGGCTCCATCGGAGCGCTTCCTCTCTCCTCCTTCCATTCTTTCTCTGGAAACAGCTCCTTCCACATCATCACCCAGTGGAGGCGGGAGTCCCACATCTGTCTTTCCTCTGGATCCAGACTCAGATCCTGAAGGCTTCCCTCCATGCAGCTGACTGAATGTCTCATAGGTACCTAACACTCAACATGGACAAACTTAACCCATCATCTTCCCTCTAAACCTGGAAAAGATGAAGAGATGAAAGGAAATCTCAGACCCAGGGACTTGGGTTGAGGCTGAGGCGTGGAAAGAGCAGAGCTGTGCCTGGTTGCTAAGGACCAAAGGACCCAGACAGTATGATGCTGGAGAAAGGCAAGAAGAGGGATTCCTCCACTCCTGGGATCTCTTCCCAGCTCTGACTGCAGGGATCCTCAACAGGAACCCTGTTGGGAACATGATGGGAACCCATGATGGGAACCCACGAAGACCAAGGTCTTCACTGCAGCCTCACTCTTAGACCTCTTCCCTTCCTCTATCCTCAACCCCTTTGCCAGGAACCTTCTCTTCATCACCAGTCTGGGGCAGAAGAGCATTCTGGAAGGTCAGATCAGGGAAGGAGGGCAACAAAACCTCAGCAGGGGACCAGGTAGCTGGAAATGGCTGACCAACCTGCCCACCAAGTCCACCAGCACCTGGGCTGCCTTTTCTCTTTTAGCCCACACCATCAGTCCAGACCAGGGCTTGAGGGGCTCCTCGGGAGGAGGGGGGCTGGGGAGCACAGGCACACTGAGGAAGGGCACTTGAGGAAATTTGGAAAGGGAGCGAACTCAGAGCTCAGCACTTTCTCCTTCTGTTTTTCTTCTTGAGGAATTTTTTTTCCCTGACTGCTGATGACTTTACCATTTCTAAGGGGTCGGGGGGGGGAGGAGATTTTGGCTTTTGCTCCCCCCCCCACTCCAAATGCCAGACAAAGTCTTACATTCCACAAGAAGCCAGAGCTTCAGAGTTTCCTAAAGATGAGGTGGCGTCTCCTCCCCTCTCCGGCCTCAGCTCCCTCCCTCCGTCCTCCCCCCCACCAAGACTCAAGCCCTCAGTTCTGGCCAAGGAGGCCCAGGCAGGCTGGGAGGAGACCCCAAGTACATTCTTCCTCTCATTGTCATGCTGCAGAAATTAGAGACACATCTTCGGGCTGGGCGCCCGCCAAGCGTTTCAAGTTGAAAAGTGGCAGAGGAGGCCCTGGGCCTCAGCTCTCTGCCACGTGTAAAGGATGCTTGGGAAACTTCTGCCTGCAACCCCTGGGATGGAGGTCTGAAACTGGACATTGGAGCGGTGGCTGTCACACATCATACTCACAAAACCCACCCCCAATCCTGAGGTTCCCTAAATATTCTTCAGAACCCCAGGCTTGTGATATAGCAACTCCCAACCCACTTCTCTGAGTCTTAATCTCTCCTGTAAGGTGGTCGAGGGCCGGCCTGAATAGGGACCAAGTGGGGAGGGAACTGTAGGTAGGAGTCCTTCTGGCTGCAAAAACTCAGCAAGCAGGGAGGTGGAAGGTCACAGCAACTCTCACTTCCAGCCTGTAACTCTCCGCCCCAAACAACAACTCCAGAGGGGTGACCACTCTGAGGGGCAGGACTCCTCATTTCTCCTGTTAGGGAGGGGGTGCTCCTTGTCCCTGAGCCACGCTGGAGGGGGCAGGAACTGCCATCTCAGCACCTCAGCCCCCAGCCCTGCCCTGCAGTAGCTGGCATGATGGGGGCAGATCCTGGGCCACAAGTTGCTGCCACATGGTGGGGATAATTGATGAAAGCCCATCCCTCCATTGCTGTCTCCAGCCCTGCCTCTCTGGAAACTCTATATTTTCCCTTTAATTATAGCCCCTGCAGTCTCCCTCTGCTGCCCCACCCGCACCGCTCATCCTGGCTGCCCACGGCCAGCCGGCCAGCCTACGTGGCTCCCTCCCTTTCTGTTCTCTTGGTCTTTTTTTTCCTTTGCCTTCGTTGCACAAAACCAGCTGGGGGAGGGCGTGGAGAGGGGCGGGGAGGGGGGGAGGCAATGGAATCTTGGATGGTTTGGGGGAGGCGGGACTCCCCGCTTCCACGTTTGCAGCCCTGGAGTGATGGGGGTGGGGAGCTGCCGGGATTGGAGTTGACGGGGCACTGCAAAGGGACCCTCTTTGACTTCTCAGATTTTGGCAGGATCAGCAACCTGGATAGATTGAAGTTGAGGTAGGGCACTGGTGGGAGGTTGGGACATAGAGAAGGCAGGACGCTGGCTTCTAGAGTCATCTCCTAATATAGCCTGTTGTTCTTGGGGTCTCCATTGCTTTTCAGGGTGTAGATTCTCTCCTGGTTCCAGGGACAAAGAGCAATGAATGCCCTGGGTTTCCAGGAAAGAGGTGAGGCGAGGGAAACATCTTCTA
Source organism: Giraffa tippelskirchi (assembly GCF_054371585.1). Classification (NCBI taxonomy): domain Eukaryota; kingdom Metazoa; phylum Chordata; class Mammalia; order Artiodactyla; family Giraffidae; genus Giraffa; species Giraffa tippelskirchi. The sequence goes on along the minus strand of NC_137277.1, from coordinate 26,061,368 downwards.
AAATAATGTCACTCACCTGTAATTCCACCTCAGACCTCCAAGGCAAGCCTTCCCTCAGACACCCCAATTCTCCCATATGTCCCCAACCCTGAATCCAGGTACAGAGACAGAGCTTTATGCAGCCTCCAGAAGGAGCACCCTGTCTCTTGTCAAGTGCTCTCCAATACAGTTCTCTCCAGTTTGACTGTGCTGGGTAGAAGGGTGTCTAAACAGGCCGTGGCTATGGCCGCGACAGACCCTAACACAAGACCCTTTTCTAAGTCACCAGTGACCACGGCCCTTCTATGCAAACTTACTGCCCCTGGGGTGGAAAAATCCTATCAATTTCCCACCACCACCCTGCTGCCCCATCACTCAACACCAAAGCTTTCTTCTGGAGAGACCGCATACTCAAATTTTTCACCCAGTGCCTCAGCACTCCTCCTCACCCCATCTCTTTCAAGCATGCTAGGGTTTAGGGGAGAGCATTTGAGTCTATCCTGGAGCCTCAGGCGTAGCAGAATTGACATCCTCAAAACAAAAACCCACCCTAAGGGTCTGATTCTTAACATCTATAAATGAATCTGTCTTGTTCCCCAAATATTCCTACGTTCCATACCCCAGCCACACCAGAAGACACCCTTAAACAGGCACATCTTTTTAAATTCTCTGGTTCTCCTGCTTTAAAGTGGTCCCCAGCTGCCTCTCCATACCCATCCCTGAGCTCTTGCTCTGGATGTCAGGAGGGCGAACAAGGCATGGCAAGCAGGACCCTCTCCCAATCACCCCGAATCTTTCCATCTTTGAAAGCCTCCCTAACCAGCTCCCCAATTCCAGTCCCCTCCCTGAGACTGGGGGTCCTAGAAAGAAAGCCGAAGAGGCGCCCCTGCCCACTATTTAGCCGACAGTATATTGAGGACCTAGCCGCACCCCAGCGGCAGCATCTCTGGCCCAGACTGAACTGGGGGGCTGGGGAGGCAGAGCTACGAAGGGGGGAGATGTGCGGTGGACTCCCTTTCCTTCCCTCCTCCTCCCCCTCTCGGTTCCGACTCCCAAATTGGGGGCCGGGCCAGGCAACTCTGATTGGCTGGGGGACGGGCAGCCGGCTCCCCCTCTCCCGGGGGCAGGGTTCCTCCCCGCTCTCCATCAGGATGGTATAAAAGGGGCCCGGGCCGGTGGTCGGAGCAGACGGGAGTTTCTCCTCGGGGTCGGAGCAGGAGGCACGCGGAGTGTGAGGCCACGCATGAGCGGACGCTAACCCCCACCCCAGCCGCAAAGAGTCTACATGTCTAGGGTCTAGACATGTTCAGCTTTGTGGACCTCCGGCTCCTGCTCCTCTTAGCGGCCACCGCCCTCCTGACGCACGGCCAAGAGGAGGGCCAAGAAGAAGGCCAAGAAGAAGACAGTAAGTCCCAAACTTTTGGGAGTCTAGGGCTGCTTGCTATCCTGCCCTGCGTTCGGTCCCGGGGGTCTGCGACTTAAACTGAGACTCGGGATGCTCCGGAGGCTCAGGGATGGAAGGAAGATGGTGAGGGCTCTTCCTCGGTGGCCTCTCTGCGACGGGGTGTTGATGAAGGCCCCCCAGGAGTGAGAGGGGAGGATGCTGCACGGCACGAATTGGCGCAGGAGGAGTTCTGAGCGCGCACTGTGAAGTACAGCGGGAGAAATAGGGTCTGGGCACCGGTTTGGGGGAAAGTACGTCGAAGATGGGATGGAGGCGCCGAGTCGGGAATTTGGAGCCCAAGATGTAACAGTGATCAGGAAGGCTATGGGATGATTCATCAGGAAAGACTGTTTGCCCTCTCTGCGGGCTAGCAGTGTTCCTGGGGCCGCGGAGGTCTTGGACTGAGGGGGGAGGGGGCGCAGAGAGTGGGCGGGTTGAATGATGAGAAACTTTGGCGCGGACTTGGCCACGCAGGGTCTTTGCGCCCTCTGCTGATCTACACTGGGCAGTGCGCGTCCTTATCCAGCGCTTCCCCGCGCAGGAGCTGGAGCGGGAAGACCGGGATTGTTGCTGGGTGTGGACCCCACCTCTAGATCTGGAAAATAAAGCTGGAGATGGGATAGACCATCTCTAAAAGAAATAGGTAGTTTAGGGAAATTGTTTAGTGTTGCCCCGCCACCTAGTGGCTGTCTGGGTAGACGATCTGCGGTGGGCGTGGTTAACTAACCACTTACTGTTGCGGACTTTCTGGTTCTTTGACTAAGAAGTGACCCAGAGCACTGGCTGGCTTTGGGAAACGGGGATTGTCCCTGAGCGAGGCCTTTTGAGACGTCTGGGCGCCGGAGGTTAGGGCGTACCCTATTTTTACCGTACATTTCAAGTCTCTGGGCGGGATCTCACGCCAATCAGCCCCACCCCATCCTCTTAGCCCCGCCCACGCCATCCCACCTGCCCCGGGAATGGGGCGGAATCTGGGTTGAACCTCCCATCTCTCCTCCCATTTTCCTCTGAAGTCTCCAACCAAGGTCACGCCCCACAAGCCTGCCCTCGGGATGGGGCCCCTCTCTTCCCACTTCTCCATCTCCCACCCCCACCCCCACCCAATGGCTTTTTATTTCACTTGGCTTCAGCGCCAATGGACTGAGGTTACAGTTGGAAGCGACCCCGGCCTAAAGCTTTGTTTAAATTCCTGAGAACTGGAAAGAGTTATAGCTGCCCTGGCCAGGCGCCTCGGCGCTGTCACTGGCTCTGATGAGGAGCAGATGAGCTTTTAGGGATTTGAGGAAAGGAAAAACAAAAGGACAAAAAATGCAAAGGCGGGAAATGGAAAATCTAAATGTGCCTCTAAGACCGAAGGGAAGGGACGGTGGGGTTGGGGTGCCTGGAGCCCCGAGGTGGAGGACTCGCGCGCCGCTGACAGCCCCCATCTCCCTGTCTTGCTCCAGTCCCACCAGTCACCTGCGTACAGAACGGCCTCAGGTACCATGACCGAGACGTGTGGAAACCCGTGCCCTGCCAGATCTGTGTCTGCGACAACGGCAACGTGCTGTGTGATGACGTGATCTGCGACGAACTTAAGGACTGTCCTAACGCCAAAGTCCCCACGGACGAATGCTGCCCCGTCTGCCCCGAAGGCCAGGGTATATATAGCTCGGGGCCTGGGCCGGGGCGGGCCGGGCGGGCGCCGGGCAGGGGCTGGGGGAGATAAGGGGGGACGCTCCTTAGCCCCTGTCAGGGGAGGCCGCTGTCTCTGGGAGCACCTGGAGCAAACCTTGCCTCTAAGTCACGTCTCTCCCCACCCCCCCAGAATCACCCACGGACCAAGAAACCACTGGAGTCGAGGTAATCTTCTGCCCCTTTGCCATCGACCTTCGCCACACCCCGCCCCCCAGGACTCGTCATGGTTCTTCTCTAACCCGGTTCCTTTTGTTTCTCTTCCAACCCCATAGGGACCCAAAGGAGACACTGGCCCCCGAGGCCCAAGGGTAAGCGGCGCCCTCTCGCGGCTGTCGGGGGAGGGAAGTGGGCGTGGCTCCCGGCCTGCGCTCACCAGGCCCGCCCTCTCCCGCTGCAGGGACCCGCCGGCCCCCCTGGCCGAGATGGCATCCCTGGACAACCTGGACTTCCCGGACCCCCTGGACCCCCCGGACCTCCCGGACCCCCTGGCCTCGGAGGAGTAAGTGGAGAGTCGAGGCTTCTGTAGAAGGCCTTAGGAGCCACCTCTGCCCCTACCCCCACCCCCGCCGGTGTTTTCGTTTGCTGGGTTTTGTTTTGTTTTGGCAGATGGCATACTTTATATTTTGAAATAATTTCAAACTTATAGGGGGAAAAAGGGAGAAGAGTTGCAAGAATAATGCAAAGAACTTTCATATATCGTTCACAATTTGTCACAGTTGCTTTATCAGTCTCTATGTATACCTAAAATTATCGGGGGTTTTTCTCTGAACCATCTGAGAGTAATTTGCTGGTATTGTTTCCCTTTGCTCCTAAATACTTTAGTGTGTATTTTCTGAGAGCTAGACCATTCTCTTACATGAGCATTACATAATGATTACATTTTAGAAACTTAACATTGACGTGATACTATTATCTACTATGCAGTCCATATTTAAACTTCACCAATGTTTTCCATAATGTCCTTTACACCATTTTTTCCCCCCTGATTCAAGATCCAATCCAGGGTTATGAATTGCATTTAATTATCATGTCTCTTTAATTTCCTTTCACCTGGAACATTCCTCAGACTTTCCTTGTCTTTCATAACACTGAACTGTTTTGCAAAAGCCAGCTGTTTTGTAGACTGTCTCTTAAATTGGGTTTGTTGGATGTATCTTCCTGATTAGATTCCAGTGATACGTTTTGGGCAAGACTATGCCACAGGTCATGTTGTTGTCCTGCATAGAGAATGTGATATCATTGTGTCCCATTACTGGTGATATCTTCTGCCTTTCAATTCACTACCCTGACCCTGTTTTCTCTGCACTCTCTCTTCTAGAACTTTGCTCCCCAGTTGTCTTATGGCTATGATGAGAAATCAGCAGGAATTTCCGTGCCTGGTCCCATGGTGAGTCATCAGCAGACGATGTAGAGGACAGAAAAAGAGCAGACGGGCCAGTGAAGGCGCATAGGGTGGCACAGATAACTTGGGAGGTCAAGATGACCTTTGGGACCTCAGAATCCAGAGAGTACATGAGGCAGCTGGGTGGTCCGAACAGGAACCATGGGAGATAAATTTTACTACCGAGGCTTCACTATGTCCTCTCTTTCTTTTCCTTCCATAGGGTCCTTCTGGTCCTCGTGGTCTCCCTGGCCCTCCTGGCGCACCTGTGAGTATCCAGGATGTCTAAACCCCTTTGGGCTTTGGGCTTTAGAGGGAGGATTGGCATGAGGGCAAGGAAAGTACTCAGAGATCTCTTGGTGAGATGGGGGACATGTTGGCAAGGACCTGCCCTTCTAACCCTACCCCTCTCTCCTTGTCCTCTAGGGTCCTCAAGGTTTCCAAGGTCCCCCTGGTGAGCCTGGCGAGCCTGGAGCCTCAGTAAGTGGCCCCTGATTTGTATTCTCTATGCAAATATACACCCCCTCTACAAATATATGGATTCTCCTATTGAAGGACCACCATCTAGGGTCTTTCTTACCTCCTTCTTCCAATCCTAGCCTTCCCCTTCTTTTCTCCTTATCCTGGTCGTTCTAACATCCTCTCTTCCTGTCACCTCTAGGGTCCCATGGGTCCACGTGGTCCCCCTGGCCCCCCTGGCAAGAACGGAGATGATGTAAGTAGCCCTGGTGAGGAGATACCATCTGACTCCAACCACCTCTCCATGGGTAGGCTCCAGCAATCTCTACCCTAGTGCCTCCACCACCGTTGGGAGTGACACGCAGAGAAAGAGGACATGTTCTCCCTGACATATGGGGCTGCCCTTGAATAGGGAGCTTCTTGGGATGTTTCCTCATCTTCCTAACAGACATGGCTGTCCCTCCCCTCACCTCGGTCACCTTAAGCAGTCCCCAACTCCATCCTTGCTGTGAATGGCTTCCCTAGGTGTAACCTCAGGTTTGCATTCCATGTGGTGAGATTAAGATGCTGGTGACAGAATAAACAGAAATTCTTTGGAGGGAGGCAAAATTCACCAAGTGAGTGTTTCATAGTACATTTAAACTGAGATAAGATTTTGGGTCCCGAAGCCTGACCCTCAACAATCCCAAGAAGACCCAAGCCTGCCATGCTTTTTCAACCCTAGGGGCATGGGCACAATGGCCTTTTCTTTTTCTCTCAGGGTGAAGCTGGAAAGCCTGGTCGTCCTGGTGAGCGCGGGCCTCCCGGACCTCAGGTGAGCAGGATGGTGTGGCTGCCTCCAGGCTTTGCTGCTTTGGGGCTTCATTTGGGAGCTGTGTCCACAGTGGAGTCCTCTAACGGCCCTGCCTTTGTCTCTTTCTTTTCTCTCCAGGGTGCTCGGGGATTGCCTGGAACAGCTGGCCTCCCTGGAATGAAGGGACACAGAGTGAGTCTCCTTTGTATCATCTAAGTTCCCAAAGTCCCAGTGTCATATTCTAGTCCTTTCCCCCAAAGGATCCTGGCATGCGTCGTGGTGGGTGGTAGCTACATAAGAAGTCCCAAGGGACAGACTGTAAATGTCCAAGAGAACTTCCCTTCATTGGGAAAGAAATCCCAATAAAGGGAGGGAGGGAGATCTTGGGTTAGTTGGGGTTTAGTCTAACTCAAACACAGGGGGATAGATGTGATGACCTCCTGAGGCTCCTTCTCTGGGCTGGGCGGGTGTCAAGGTGGTCCACAGTATCCACAGGGTCTCACTTTGGCCCTCCCTCCTATCTTAGGGTTTCAGTGGTTTGGATGGTGCCAAGGGAGATGCTGGTCCTGCTGGCCCCAAGGTAAGATGCTGTGTGATGGTCATGGTCGTTCACCTCCTCCACAGTCCCACCAAGAACAGATTCCTCACTCCATTCTCTGCTCTGTAGGGTGAGCCTGGTAGCCCTGGTGAAAATGGAGCTCCTGGTCAGATGGTGAGTGTGTCCAGTTCTAGAAGGAAGGGAGGGAGCAGGGTGTAGGAGCAAGATGGGGGCTTGGGGAGAAGGGGGTGTCTTCCATCTCACTTGGCTTCTCTTGGTTTTGTTATCAGGGCCCCCGTGGTCTGCCTGGTGAGAGAGGTCGCCCTGGAGCCCCTGGCTCTGCTGTAAGTACTCCTGGCCCTTTGGGGAACCCAGAGCTCTGGAAAGCGTTCCTTAGGAGCTAAAGGGACTGACCAGTGCTCAGTGCCTGTAACCGGGACTTCTCCTACTCTTCCGCAGGGTGCTCGAGGAAATGATGGTGCTACTGGTGCTGCTGGACCCCCTGTGAGTACAGCCTCTAGACCTCAGTGCCTGGGACTGGGGAGGGGTCTCAGTGTCAGCTCTTGTGGCTGACATCAGGGCCAGGTCTCAACCCCAGGACCTCTTCTGTCCCAGGATGTGACTTGCAGCTGCTATCTTCCTTCTTGCTAACATTGCCCTTTTATTCACAGGGTCCCACTGGCCCCGCTGGTCCCCCTGGTTTCCCTGGTGCTGTGGGTGCTAAGGTGAGACCCCCGCCCTCCAATGAGCAGAGATCCCATGGGCCAAGGGGTGGGCATCTCCTTGCTCCCGAAACCAGAAGGACCCAGAATCAAGAGAGAAGCCTAGTCCCCAACATCTTTGTCCTTCTCTGATCTTGGAGTCATGACTCTTAGTCTCCTGTCCTGGCCCTTCACTCCTTGCCATCTGGAAGTGAGGTTGGGTTCCCAGGGTGACTTCTGGCATATCCTTTCTTCCAATTCAGGGTGAAGCTGGTCCCCAAGGACCCCGAGGTTCTGAAGGTCCCCAGGGTGTACGTGGTGAGCCTGGCCCCCCTGGCCCTGCTGGTGCTGCTGGCCCTGCTGTAAGTATCACTTGCTCAGTGCTCCCATGCCCCTCCCTAACTCAGAGTCCTTGCCTTTCACTCACACACCTCCCTCTGTGTTACAGGGCAACCCTGGTGCTGATGGACAGCCTGGTGCTAAAGGTGCCAATGTAAGTATCCTGCAGGTTTCAGAGCTGCCCCTGGTACCCACCTTCCACCTGCCCTGTGCCCTCCTCTCCTGGGCTCAACTTGTCCTGCCTCCCTCAGGGCGCTCCTGGTATTGCTGGTGCTCCTGGCTTCCCCGGTGCCCGAGGCCCCTCTGGACCCCAGGGCCCCAGCGGCCCCCCTGGTCCCAAGGGTAACAGCGTAAGTACCACAGTCTCTCTTCTGTCCCACCTCCTACACTGGATCTGAGGCCCTTGTCTGGAAAGCATGATGGTCCAGGCCAACTGAGGACTGTACCCATTCTCCACTCATCTTCTTCTCCCCCTTACTCAGGGTGAACCTGGTGCTCCTGGCAACAAAGGAGACACTGGTGCCAAGGGAGAACCCGTAAGTCCCTTCGCAGCTCCGTCTGTCTACCCCGGAAGCCCCTGGGGGTGGTCCCGGGAGGAAAGGGAGACCCAGGTGCTGGAGACCCAGCCTCAAGCCAACTCTGGAACTGGCACCAGAACAGCCCCTCACTGCGGGCTGCCCCCTCCTCTCTGCCCTCTCCAGGGTCCCACTGGTATTCAAGGGCCCCCTGGCCCCGCTGGGGAAGAAGGAAAGCGAGGAGCCCGCGGTGAACCTGGACCTGCTGGCCTGCCTGGACCCCCTGGCGAGCGTGTACGTGCCCCCTTCTTCACCCCAGTGCCGACTTGGTGCCCACGTGTCTGAGCTCACTGACCTCCTCTCTTCCCACAGGGTGGACCTGGTAGCCGCGGTTTCCCTGGTGCCGATGGCGTTGCAGGCCCCAAGGTAACCTCTCATCACGACTGGGAGCCTGACCCTGCCGCTCCCCGGGCGTTACCTTCCTCTCCCAGATGTAGTCAGCCCCCTTCCCACCCCCACCACCCAGTCCATCAGTGCCCACACTGTGGCTGCCAACCTCATCACACTCAGCTCACCTTGACCTTCCCACCACCACCAGTGCCCCTCACAGCACCCACCCCCATGGCCCAGGAGGAGGAAGATGCCAGCCCATGATGAAGTGGCCCAGACTTGAGACCCTAATTGTTGCTGTGGCTCCCCCAACCAGGGTCCTGCTGGTGAACGCGGTGCTCCTGGCCCTGCTGGCCCCAAAGGTTCTCCTGGTGAAGCTGGTCGCCCCGGTGAAGCTGGTCTGCCCGGTGCCAAGGTGAGACTCCAGCACTCTGCCCATCCTATGTGGGCCCTGGAGCAGGACCACAGATCCGCCTTCTGCAATGTCCTCCACCCAGCCTACACCTTCCTCCTCCCCGTCTCCCACCACCTGTATCCTCCACTCCACTCACACCTCTCTGCCTCCCCCTTAGGGTCTGACTGGAAGCCCTGGCAGCCCTGGTCCTGATGGCAAAACTGGCCCCCCTGTAAGTATCACTCCTCCAAGCCCCTGTCAGCCTCCTGACTGCTCACCCTCTGTCCTCACCTCTGCTTGTGTACCTTCCATCCCCAGGGTCCTGCTGGTCAAGATGGCCGCCCTGGACCCCCAGGCCCTCCCGGTGCCCGTGGCCAGGCTGGTGTGATGGGTTTCCCTGGACCTAAAGGTGCTGCTGTAAGTATTCAGGGAGGTGTGTCACAAGGACATACACACTTGGGGTGAGCGTGGGCGTGGGGGGAAGAGTCCAGGGTCAGGGCCCAGCTCTGCCACTGACTTGCTATGTGGCCTCAGGCCACTTACTGCCCCCCTCTGGGCCTCAGTTTCCCTATTCCATAAAATGAGAGACCTCCCTTTGGCTTCACTACCATTTCTCTAGCCCTGGAAATAAGCATTGTTGCCCACCCCCACCCCCCACCCCACACACACTTGGGGATACGATGGACCTTTTACATGATAGTCATCCCCAAATCTTGGTGAGTTCTCTGAGGCTCAAAAGGAGATTTGAGAGGAATGAAAGCCCTTCGGAGCTCAGGTGTCCGAAGGCATACGATGGGGAGGAGAAAGGGAAGAGGGTGAGAGAGGAGCCCAAGGGGCAGGTTGTCTGGGAGGAGAGGGCTCAGGAAGAGGCCAAAAGATGGAGCAGTCGAAGCCAGCAGAGGCCTTCCTCAGGGACCAGAGCTGACAGATGAAAAAGATCCTTAAAAATGCCACTCAAAGTAAACAGGAGGGACCTAGGAGGCCTGGTTTCCCATTTCAACTCCCTCAACCCTACCTCTCTTTCCCCAGGGAGAGCCTGGCAAAGCTGGAGAACGAGGTGTTCCTGGACCCCCTGGCGCTGTTGTAAGTATCTCCTTTTGGTCCCTGTCCCTTTCCTGCTCATGTCCCATCCCTATATCCTGCAGAAGGGATACAGAGACTCCAGCCCATCCCTAGGGCATCAGGACCCCCAGCTCCAGGCCCCTTACCTGTTATGCTCTCTTTCTCAGCTGCCCACCCACCTCAGCACTCTAACCCCTTTTTTATTCTCTCCCTAGGGTCCTGCTGGCAAAGACGGAGAAGCTGGAGCTCAGGGACCCCCAGGACCTGCTGTGAGTGTCCCTGAGAGGGAGGCCTAGGGAGGGGGGCGCTGTGGGGCAGGAAAGGGGAGACAGCCCCCTGCTCCCTTCTCCTGGGCCTTCCCATGACCACAGCATTCCCTCCATGCAGGGCCCCGCTGGTGAGAGAGGTGAACAAGGCCCTGCTGGCTCCCCTGGATTCCAGGTGAGGTCTCACACTGTCAAGGTATTGGGAGAGGGGTGTGAGGAACACTTCTTCCAGATTCTAAGCCCATTCTTCCCTCCCCTATTTCCCACCTACAGGGTCTCCCCGGCCCTGCTGGTCCTCCTGGTGAAGCAGGCAAACCTGGTGAACAGGTAAGGTATAACAGCTGGCTGAAGAGATGGGGAGTGCAGGAAATACAGAGGGAGAGTCCAGCCCTCCTAGCTAAGCACACAGCCATCAGCTAGAGGGATCAAGTTTAGGCTTGAGGAAGAGCTTCCCATTGTGAAGGGCGCTGCACAGAGGGGAGCACAGAGCTGCACCCCTGCATGCTAAGATTTGGAAGGGGCTGCATGGCTGGGGGTCTGGATGACTTCTTTTTTAGAGCTGCTGGAATACTCTGGCTTCCCTCAGCTTCAAGTTCAGGGAAGGTGACACATCCTGAGGAAGGATAACCTCAGTTCAGTGCTCAGAACGGGTTGGTCTCTAATCACAGACCCTAAGGGCTAGCTCCCAGGTGGGCAAGAATGTTTCCTAGTGGGGAGGGCCAAGTTGGGTTTTGCTCACTGTCTCTCCCTCCCTTCCCCTCAGGGTGTTCCTGGAGACCTTGGTGCCCCCGGCCCCTCTGGAGCAAGAGTAAGTAGAGCCTCTTCCTGCATCATAGAGATGCCCTGCACTTGGGCCTGTTTCTGGAGCCACCATCACACACCCTGTCCTTCCCTTCCAGGGAGAGAGAGGTTTCCCCGGCGAGCGTGGTGTGCAAGGGCCGCCCGGTCCTGCAGGTCCCCGTGGGGCCAACGGTGCCCCTGGCAACGATGGTGCTAAGGTAAGGGCAGCACGGGGACCAGGTCTCACCCTTCCAGTGGTGGGGGCCGCCTGGCTGGGACCAAAGCCAGCTTGATGTTGGGGAGGGGTGGCGGGACAAAACTAGGGTAGGGTCCATGTGCAGGCTGAAGTTCTGGGCTGTGAGCCTTTTCTCTTAGCTAGTGCCTGTCTTTGGCCTCAGAACCAAGCCTAGGAGAAATTAAGAAGAAGCTCAAAGTTGTGAGCGAGACCTAGTTCTGAGATCCCGAGCCTCACTCCAGTCTTACTGGTTGTCATATAGGGTGATGCTGGTGCCCCTGGAGCCCCTGGTAGCCAGGGTGCCCCTGGCCTTCAAGGAATGCCTGGTGAACGAGGTGCAGCTGGTCTTCCAGGCCCTAAGGGTGACAGAGTAAGTTGAACTCCCCCTCCCTTGAGCCTTGTGTAGTTCCCATCTCTCTCTGCTTTAAATCCCTCAGCATCTTTCATTCTGCTCCCTGGAGTCTTTTCCTCTTCTTCTTAATCCTCCTTCTTCTCTGGCCTCTTGGCTATCATCTACCTATAGTTCAGGCCCTTCCCTTCCCATGTGTTACCATGGCGACAAGCAGTAGTGGGTGCCTCCTGGACGAGGGAGCCCTTATTTAGGAGCTTCTTAACCTAAAGTGTTAGTCGCTCAGTTGTGTCCAATTCTTTCCAACCCCTGGACTGTAGCTCACCAGGCTCCTCTATCTGTGGGATTTCCCAGGCAAGAATACTGGAGTGGGTTTCCATTTCCTTCTCCAGGAGATCTTTCTGACCCAGGGATGGAGCCCAGGTCTTTCCTTGGAATCCCCACACAGGCATCTTACCCCTGAAAGATCTTGTGTTCTTAGCACATGGGGGGGCAGGGCAAACATAAGCTGGGGAGGGGTCCCAGACACAAGCAGGATGCTGAAGGTCACCTCTTTGCCCCACGCCAGAAGTCTCAGGCTTTCCTATGTCTTTAGGGGGATGCTGGTCCCAAAGGTGCTGATGGTGCTCCTGGCAAAGATGGCGTCCGTGGTCTGACTGGTCCCATCGGTCCTCCTGGCCCCGCTGGCGCCCCCGGTGACAAGGTGAGATGGCCCCCTTCTCACCTTCTTCCCTAACACACAGCTTCCCTTGTGAGCCTGGGCACTGCTCTGCAGTGCCACTCCAACTTGGCGACCCAACGGTGGGGGGACCAGGAGGGAGGAGGACTCCGCTGGGGTCATCTGGCAGGAGTATTCAGCATGGCACCCTGATCCCGAGCCTCTTGTCCCTCCCTTTCAGGGTGAAACTGGTCCTAGCGGCCCAGCCGGTCCCACTGGAGCTCGTGGCGCCCCCGTAAGTACAGAAGATCTGGTTGAGGCCCCGTACTTGGCCCTTCTCTCCATCCTGCCCCCAGCCCTCTTTCTGTCCCTTCTTCACCTTAGCTCCCACTTGCTCTGGTCCCTGGGCAGTGCTCCTCAGGCCCTCCTCCCCACCCTCCTGTCCATCCCCGCCTGCCTTCCCCTAAATCAGAGCCTCTCCCCATTTGCCTCCTTTTCTTCTAGGGTGACCGTGGTGAGCCTGGTCCCCCTGGCCCTGCTGGCTTCGCTGGCCCCCCTGTGAGTACCAAGATCCCTTTCATCTTCCATCTCCGACTAGGACCTGGGGCTTTGGGTGACTGGATGAGGACAGAGGCGTTGGCCGAGTTTAGAGGCGGGTGGAGGGGAGATTGTCTCCCACTGAAAGTGTCTTCCTGCCTGGAGTTCCGGTGCCCCCTAGGCAGACTTCCTGGGTGAGCACAGACCTCTCCTCCACTCACCACACTCCCTCCTCCCCCAGGGTGCTGATGGCCAACCTGGTGCTAAAGGCGAACCTGGTGATGCTGGTGCTAAAGGTGACGCTGGCCCCCCCGGCCCTGCTGGACCTGCTGGACCCCCTGGCCCCATTGTGAGTATCTCACTGTTTAGGCCCAAGCTGCCAGCATGCTGGACTCAGGGACGGCCCAGCCTTGATGCCTCTGTGTTCTCCTCCAGGGTAACGTTGGTGCTCCCGGACCCAAAGGTGCTCGTGGCAGCGCTGGTCCCCCTGTGAGTATGCACTCTGCCTCTCCGCTGAAGCTCCGCCCAGGCAGTGTTTGGAGGTGGGGCAGCTGGGCCAGGTGAGGGGCTGTTCCCCCTCTGATCACTTCTTTGTCCTCTTCTCCAGGGTGCTACTGGATTCCCTGGTGCTGCTGGCCGAGTCGGTCCCCCCGGCCCCTCTGTAAGTGTCCGTGTTGGAGACTCCACTGGTCTGGGAGGGTGTGGGACACAGGCTGTCAAGAGTGTGGTGGGCCTGACTGAGGCCTCAGGAATGCTCCAGAATCTGCTGGACTCTGACATCCCCAATTCTCCCCGTCCAGGGAAATGCTGGACCCCCTGGCCCTCCTGGCCCTGCTGGCAAAGAAGGCAGCAAAGGCCCCCGTGGTGAGACTGGCCCCGCTGGGCGTCCCGGTGAAGTCGGTCCCCCTGGTCCCCCTGGCCCCGCTGGTGAGAAAGGAGCCCCTGGTGCTGATGGACCTGCTGTAAGTGCCCACTCCAGAGGCGTCCAGGGTAGGGGGCATCGTCCCTGGCCATTGAGAGTCATCTCACTCCTGTCTGCTCCCCCTACAGGGCGCTCCCGGCACTCCTGGGCCTCAGGGTATTGCTGGACAGCGTGGTGTGGTCGGCCTTCCCGGTCAGAGAGGAGAAAGAGGCTTCCCTGGTCTTCCTGGCCCCTCTGTGAGTGCCCCCTCTCCTTGGGGCAGGACCATTGCAGGACTTGGAGGGTGCAGGATGGGGGTGGTAGGGTCAGCAAAGACAAATGTGGGGGACCATAGGGCCCTCTCCCACCCCATCTCTGGCCTGACTCTTTCTTCTCCCTCAGGGTGAACCCGGCAAACAAGGTCCTTCTGGAGCAAGTGGTGAACGTGGCCCCCCTGGTCCCATGGGCCCCCCTGGATTGGCTGGGCCCCCTGGCGAGTCTGGACGTGAGGTACGTGGTTGCCAGCCCCATGCCAGTGCCCTCACTGTGACCATTTGGGCCTTGGCCTGAGGCTCCCTTTCCTTGGCTGATGTTCACCTCCCCGCCCCCTGCAGGGAGCACCTGGTGCTGAAGGATCCCCTGGACGAGATGGTTCTCCTGGCCCCAAGGTAAGACGGCTGCATACAGGACCACAGCCCCACAGCTGCTCCCACTGGGCCTCTTCAGCTGGGGCTCACCGGATTTCCCTCCTTCTCCTCTCAGGGTGAGCGTGGTGAGACTGGCCCTGCTGGACCTCCTGGTGCTCCTGGCGCTCCCGGTGCCCCCGGCCCTGTTGGACCTGCTGGCAAGAGCGGTGATCGTGGTGAGACTGTAAGTAGCTGGGCCTGGCTTGCTGCTTCTGCTCAGGCCAGGGACTCTCCAGACCTGCCGGGGGATCTGCAGGTGGACACTTGACTTCACCTAGGCAGGGGAAGAAAGGAGGACTTGCAAGATGTCTGGCCCTTGGCCTCCCTGAAAAAACTGAGCCATAGCAGTTTGGGTTTTTTGAACCTGAACCCCCCCACCACCACCACCACCATTCTCTTTGCTTCGCCCTGCCATAAACGTTTCTCTGCTCCAAACTCAGTTTGGACTGTTTATTAGAAAAAAAAAAAATTGAGCCACAGCTCAGCCTCAAGGCCCCTCCCCAGCCAGTACCCTGTTTCCCCCAAGGAATGGGGTTTGCTCACAGGCGCTCTCCCCAGCTTACACAAAGCCTAAATCTACTTGAAGATTCACCTGGGGTCAGGAGGGATGGATGTGGTAGGAACAGATGTGAAGGAATTTGGCCAAGGGGAGGTCTCACCTGCAGCTCAGGCTGTTCCAGCCCTGAGCCGGGCTCCTCCGACCAGGATCTAATGCTCTCTCTGCTCTCCCCAGGGTCCTGCTGGTCCTGCTGGTCCCGTTGGCCCTGTTGGTGCCCGTGGCCCCGCTGTAAGTGCCCTGCTCTGGCCCTCACATCATCCTCAGAACCCTTGTCCAGATGGGGACTGTACCCCTGCTCAGTGCTAACAGAACTTTCACCTGACAGCCTGTCCTCATCTCTCTTCTAGGGACCCCAAGGTCCCCGTGGTGACAAGGGTGAGACAGGCGAACAGGGCGACAGAGGCATTAAGGGTCACCGTGGCTTCTCTGGTCTCCAGGGTCCCCCTGGCCCTCCCGTGAGTATGCCCAGCCCCTCCCCAGCCCCTAGCTGACATTGTATCTTCTTTCGTCATCTCCCCAAGCCCTGCTGTGTGATGGGGGGAGGACACTTTACCTTAGTTTCCCTTTTTGGACAGTCCTTCTCCTCGTTTGTGGGGACTGGGGTCTGAAGACCAGTGGGCATTTCCAAGTAGCTTCTAAGAGGGTGAAGAGTGCACCAGGAGGGGTCGTGGGAGGGGTCTCAGCCTATGGACACCCTGGGGCTAGACTTCCAGAATGACACGGTTGGAGGCAGGGGGATGTTGCTGGCCGCATCTGACCTACACTTGGCCTGAACTGCCTTCCCATCCCTCCTGCAGGGCTCTCCTGGTGAGCAAGGTCCTTCCGGAGCCTCTGGTCCTGCTGGTCCCCGCGTGAGTCATCTTCTGTTTATCTGCTCTTCCTGGGTCCCTCACCCCTCTGGAGAAGGGTCTGGGGCAGGGGATGAAAGAAAGGAACGGGGTCTGTGGGCAGCCTTACGCAGCCTTTGGCCTCCAACCCCCCCCCAACTCCTTCCTCCCACAAAGTTTCCGTGGGAATAAGCCTTATTATAATAAGGCTGGGGAGCCTGAGCCAGGCAAAGTGGGAGATGGGCTTTTCTGCCAGAGCTGGGGTGGGCCCCTGCTTTCCGGAAGTCTTTCTCCAACCAGCTTCCTCCCTGCAGGGTCCCCCTGGCTCTGCTGGTACTCCTGGCAAAGATGGACACAATGGTCTCCCAGGCCCCATCGGTCCCCCTGGGCCTCGCGGTCGCACTGGTGATGCTGGTCCTGCTGTAAGTCCCCTAACCCTGTCTGCCCATGGCCCCCCAGCCCTGAAAGCACCGAGCCCCGGTAATCCCCACTCTCCTTCCTCTCTGCACAGGGTCCTCCCGGCCCTCCTGGACCCCCTGGTCCCCCCGGTCCTCCAAGCGGCGGCTACGACTTAGGCTTCCTGCCCCAGCCACCTCAAGAGAAGGCTCACGATGGTGGCCGCTACTATCGGGCTGATGATGCCAATGTGGTCCGTGACCGTGACCTCGAGGTGGACACCACCCTCAAGAGCCTGAGCCAGCAGATCGAGAACATCCGGAGCCCTGAAGGCAGCCGCAAGAACCCCGCCCGTACCTGCCGTGACCTCAAGATGTGCCACTCTGACTGGAAGAGCGGTGAGGGCCGGCCCAGCTGTGCCTCCCCCTCCTGCCGTGATGGGGCTGAGCCCTGAGGGGTCATCATACCATACATCCCCTGATGCCATCTTACCTTGCCCCACCCCAGGAGAATACTGGATTGACCCCAACCAAGGCTGCAACCTGGATGCCATTAAGGTCTTCTGCAACATGGAGACCGGTGAGACCTGTGTGTACCCCACTCAGCCCAGCGTGCCCCAGAAGAACTGGTACATCAGCAAGAACCCCAAGGACAAGAGGCACGTCTGGTATGGCGAGAGCATGACCGGTGGATTCCAGGTACGTGAGCTGGACCTTGTAGCCAGTCTTAATAGAGATGGGTTGGCCCAGGGATCAGAAGGGCCTGAGGGTAGGTCCTGGGTGGACCAGACCTTGCTAAGTGTGATGGGCTGGGAGACAGGAGACTGGGGACCTTGATACTGGCTCAGACATAGGGTGCCTGGGGGGTAGCGGATGCCACCTCTGGAAGTGGGGTTCTCTGGGGTGCCCTCAGAGGAGTCCAGGGAGGGAGGCGAGGACTGGGGGCTCAAACAGCCATTCACTCCTCGCTCTGCCACCCCCACAGTTCGAGTACGGCGGCCAGGGCTCCGATCCTGCCGATGTGGCCATCCAGCTGACTTTCCTGCGCCTCATGTCCACTGAGGCCTCCCAGAACATCACCTACCACTGCAAGAACAGCGTGGCCTATATGGACCAGCAGACTGGCAACCTCAAGAAGGCCCTGCTCCTCCAGGGCTCCAACGAGATTGAGATCCGGGCCGAGGGCAACAGCCGCTTCACCTACAGCGTCACCTACGATGGCTGCACGGTGAGTCCAGCAGGGCCCCTGTGCTGGTCTTTGGCTTTCCCGGCAGGCCCGGTCCCACCACCCCTTCACTGCCATTTGGTGACGCCCCTCTCCCATTGTCTTCCCTTCACCCCAGAGTCACACCGGAGCCTGGGGCAAGACAGTGATCGAATACAAAACCACCAAGACCTCCCGCTTGCCCATCATCGATGTGGCCCCCTTGGACGTTGGCGCCCCAGACCAGGAATTCGGCATCGACATTAGCCCTGTCTGCTTCCTGTAAACTCCTTCCACCCCAACCTGGCTCCCTCCCACCCAACCCACTTGCCCCTGACTCTGGAAACAGACAAACAACCCAAACTGAAACCCCCCAAAAGCCAAAAAATGGGAGACAATTTCACATGGACTTTGGAAAAGATTTTTTTTCCTTTGCATTCATCTCTCAAACTTAGTTTTTATCTTTGACCAACTGAACATGACCAAAAACCAAAAGTGCATTCAACCTTACCAAAAAAAAAAAAGAATAAATAAATAACTTTTTAAAAAAAGGAAGCTTGGTCCACTTGCTTGAAGACCCACGTGGGGGTAAGTCCTTTTCTGCCCATTGGGCTTATGACACCCCAGCACTGCCCTTTCTGCTCCTTTCTCCATGCCTTCTTAGGGCCTCCCCTCCGCTGCTCCCCAAATCTAAGTCTCCCCAAAAGACACAGGAAACAATGCATTGTCTGCCCAGCAACCAAAGGCAATGCTGAAACACCCAAATGGCCCCCACACTCCCAGCCCACTCCCTTCACCCAGAACCCCCAAACCCTGGGGGACCTGGAGTCCTCAGACTACCAAAGAAGCTTTACCATCTGGCATCCCTGTGGCCCTGGCAACATTTCCTCTTTGTTTTTTGAGGGGAGCATGCCAGGGGGACCACTGGCCCTTCAACACCGGGTTTGGAGGAAAGTCAGGAGGGGCCAAGACAGAGCAGAAACATCGGATTTGGGAAACAGGACATTCCCCCCATGCAACCTGGCTGGGTGGGAGAGACCACTCTGCTCCTCGTGTAATTGTATCGCTGAAAGACTACCTCGTTCATGTCTTTGTGTGTCACCGAGGCAACTGCGTGGGGGCGGGATGGGGGCAGGGTGGAAGGGGGTCCTCATTTTATATCAAAGGTGCTACATCTCTGTGATGGGGTGGGGTGGGGAGGGAATCACTGGTGCTATGGAAGTGGAAACACACCCCCCCTCAGGCCAGCAAATGTTCCTTTTTGTTCAAAGACTTTTTTTATTCTTTGTTTTTTTTCCTTGTGGATGGGGACTCATGTGAATTTTCTAAAGGTGCTATTTAATGTGGGAGAGAGTGCCGCCTCCAATGTTACTCGCTCTCCACCCTCTCTTCATCCCCCCGGGCGCCTCTCACCTCCTCAGGCCTCTTGCCTCTCTCTCCCCGCCTCTCCCTCCTCTGAAACCCTCTCTCCCTCTTGAGCTGCATCCCATTCTCGTGGCCTCTCTCTCAGTCTGTCCCGCGTCTTCTCTCACTGGGTTTCAGAGCACAGTTTCCCAAAGCACAAAGCAGTTTTTCCCCCTAGGGGTGGGAGGAAGCAAGAGACTCTGTACCTATTTTGTATGTGTATAATAATTTGAGATGTTTTTAATTATTTTGATTGCTGGAATAAAGCATGTGGAAATGACCCAAACCTATCTGCAGTGGCCTCCTAATTTCCTTCCTAGCAGTTGGGGGAGGGGAGGCCTGGGGAGGGAGGTGGGTGGGCTCTCCTTGGGTGTCTGCCCCTTCCCTGCCCCTCCCCCTCTAGCACTCTAGACGGCCCCTCTCCCTCCCTCTTGCCTTTCCTAGGCCTATACCCTTTCTCTTTTCTCCTGCCATCTTCCTCGTGTGTCTCCCATACCCTCTTGTCCCTTACAGTGCCAGACAGGCAACCCTTTTGTGCAGCCACACACACACACACACACACACACACACATCTCCGTGCAGCCCTGCTCTGACCCAACCTCAGGCCCACGCCCATGCTCATCATTGTCATCAACTCTTTCTGCCCCCTTCCATTGCTGGGGGCATCCTGCAGGGTTGGGGCGGCTTTGGTAGCACTTCCTCAGCGGGGGGGTGGGCACTGGGAGGCCCATGGTTGTGGGAGAGAGGTGGGGCGGGGAGGAGAAACTAAGAGTCTCCCTGGGCAAATGCAGAGAGTCATCTGACTTCTTCTCCCTCCTTGTTCTCCCTGAGCTCCTCCAAGGGAGCATCCAGCAGTACTGAATGAGAAGGGGTTGCTGAGGCTGCCCTGAGGGCCAGAGGAGACCAAAAGGAAGGAGTGCCTCCTGCTGCTTCTTCTGGTCTCCCCGGGAGGAAAAGGGAGAACCTTGGGCCTTAGGGAGCCACAGTCCAGGTCCTTTCCCGGTGCTACCGGAAGGCGACAGGCCTTCCTGACCAGCTGGGCATGTCCTAGATCTCTCTTAGCCGTCTAAGTCCCCAGAACATGGCCCCTGGCCTGGGGAGTTCATTTTGACCAACCCCTGCCTCCTGCTCGTTCCTTCTCATTTTTAAAAATTCTTGCTTCCTCTTCTTCCTTCTTCTCCTTCCCTTCCCCTTTCCCTCACCCTCTGCCTGCCCCTCCTGCTGGCCTGAGAGCCTGAGGCCCCCCACAGGGAAGGTGACTGGCCAGATCCCCAATCTCAGGGAAGAGGGACAGCAGTGTGCAGTCTGTGGGGACATAGCAGATCCAGGGAGTCAGAACTCTGAAGCATACCAGGCGCCCAGAGATCTAGAGATGGGAAAAAGTTGACAGCTACCCTGTCATGCAAACCTCCCTGCCCCCTGTAAGGTCTTAGAGCATATTTTTTTGGGCAGGAAAGGCCCACATCCCTCCTTCAGGTCCACAGAGAGGTGGACAAGTCCTCAGAGTCCATTGTCTGCCTTGGCTGTCATTAAATAGTCATGGGGGTTAACTATAGCCTTTAATAATTCATCATTAGCACTTCTCTCACCTTCAGGATAGTGGAGTTCGCTTAAAGATGACAAAAGATTGTGGCTTTAAACAAAAGTTTATTCAATATGCAAATTATCTCAAGTTACCTGATGATCCTCTGATCAATCCAGTGAATGATTGGTGACGCAGGCCTGACACCAGCCTCAGCAACCCATCCACCTGGACCTCCTGCTCCTTGGCGCCCTTGGCCATCTTGATCCCATCTCCATCTGCCCCCACAGGGGATCCAGAATCTACCCAAGCCTGGCATCCAAGGGTTTACCTGATCACTATGCACCTGTTTGTTCTCACTGTCTCCTCTCGTGCTCACACTTGTCACACCAGCAATTGCACCGCACTTCTTAACTGCTAGATCTTTCTTATATTTCAAATGTCTCACTGTCCCCTCATTCTCCTGCCCAACTCAAGCTGAGTCTGACTTGAGTTTCCAAAGCTCTCCATGTCTGCAGAATTTATCTCAGCCTTAGACCAGACATTTTCGCCACTGTTGTGCTGTCATATTATCACCCTGTGATTCTCTCCAGGTCAAGTGGAGTTAGCCGAGGCAGGCTGGAGGCCAGGTACTGCAGTACTGGGTGCAGGTCTGGGCATAGATGCCGGGGAGACTAAAGAAAGAGAAGGTGAGGTTGAGAGGTGGCCCTTTTAGGAGAGCACGTGGCGTGTGAGCATCACTGCCAATAAGAGTGAGCAAGTGTGAGAGGAAGAGCACATACAGACCCACGTGCGAGCAACTAGCAGTGAGAAGTGTAGGCCTGGGCTTGCTGCCATGAGAAACACGCTCTCTGTCTACCAATACGGTAGCCGCTAGCCACTGTGGCTGTAGGGCACTTGACATGAGGGTGTGCCACCGAAGGACTCCATTTTCCATTTTATTGTATTTAACTTTAATAGCTGCCTATGGCTTGTGGCTACTGAGCTGAGCAGCACAGTTCTGTGCAAAGCGGGGGTACTACGCCTCTCACTACATGTGCACAGATTTACACGTGGGTATGTGTGTGTGCTTGCAGTGTGCACATGCATGCGTGAGGGCATGCGAGGTGACACCCACCGCTGGTCAGGGCTGCGGTGGTGACAGAGCCCCACTGTGCAGTCCCGCCTGTGTCACGTGCGTTAGAGCCAGACTGTGGTTCCAGTGTGTGTGCAGGACAGGAGGGGAGGGGGACAAAGGGGCCATTGTATTACATTCCAAATTCAAGCCCTCCTCTCTGCTGACATCACAGCTGCCTAAATACAGCTGTTCAGAGCTGCTCCCCGAGACCCGCTGCCCGCACGCGTGGAGGCACCGCGGCCCGTTCTGCCTGCTGCTCCATGGACTCACTTTTGCTTTTCGGTGAGGGAATGGGTCATGGTCCTGCAACTGATTTTTCAATCAAATCTAGATCGAAGATTCTAGAAAGAGGGGCAGCTACCTTTGGATTTTTCACTTTTTGCTTTCTCTCAGAATCCTGGGGCCTTTTTGTGGCTCGAACCCATCTCCTGGCAGGACTTTCTATAACTGAAACATGGCAGATTTGCCCTCTTTTTTTTTCAGGCTTTTTAACACTCAGCTCCCTAGGTGCCTCTAAGACAGAGCTGGGTGATGTTGAGAGGGGCTTCCCAGCTGAGCGTGGGAGCCTCAGGCCAGGCGCCCACAGGGACAGGTGGAGCTGACTGCGGGGCTGCTGGAGCAAGCACCGGGCTCTGAAACAAGACCCACAGGAGCAGAGGGAGTGAGGTGGGTTTCCGCAGTCATCCCTGGGTGAATGAGAAAGTACCCACTCACCTAGGACCAAATGCTTCGATGTTCAAAGGGATCCTGCACCAGTGTGGATGTGTGAGGGACAATGGAGGGGTCTACATACATGGGGCATGTATGCATAGACATGATTGAGGGCATAGGAGAGTTTGTCTGTGTGATGAGGATGAAAGGGAGATGATAGAGCAGGGAGGAGTGTGGGGGGAATGAGGAGAAGCTGGGGGCAGGGAGGCCACCATCCTGAAGTCCATGGCCACTGAGGCTTTAGTGTGGGTCAGCAGCTTTGTCCCTGCATCCCCTTCCAGGTGTGAGGGCTGAGAGATGTCCATGGACCAGGAGGCAAAACCCTGGAAGAAGGAAGGCTTTTGTCTCAGAGGATGATCAGGCCCTTACACTCACGGAGAATCCAGTGCTTTGCAGGGGATGTGCATGGCAAGGCCTGGAGGGAGGTGAGTCCAGTGCAAATGGGGAATGGAGAGACTGGAGTTTTCTCTGCATAAGACAGCAGTGGAGGAAAGGAAGATGGGGTAGGGTGGAGACCAGAGCACATTTTAGAACAAGAACGCCACCACATATTCAATGCTAGGTGACTTCACTGCTGTGAGACAAACCGCTCCCTCTCCTCAAGGCTTCTGAAAACTAATGCATGCAGAGGCCTGGAGGGAGCAGGTGTTCTGGAAAGCGGCTGAGTTCCGGTTTGGGTTTGGGTCAATCTGGACTTGAGATACAGGTAGGACCGTGAAACCAGTACTACCCAATACAAGTAAAAAGTGAGCCACATGTGTAATTTTTCATTTTCTAGCAGCCGTACTAAACATATAAAAAGAAACAGGGAATGTTAATTTTAATAAGATATTTTATTTAACCCAGTATATCCCCAAATATTATCATTTCATGAGCATATGAAATGATATGCAGCATATGCTGCAAACTGCAGCATATCTCAGTTTGGAAGCCACATTTCAAGTGTTTGGTGGCCACAGGTGGCCAGCATCTGCCTTAGCAGACAGAGCAGGATTGGATAGACAGCAGGTCAGAGCCCAGGAGCAGGCGAATTTCAGGCTCCTCCCCACCTCACTGCTTGAACTCTTCGTAGAATGGAAACTGAGCCATTTCGGGTCTTAGGGGACAAGGAGACCTCACAGACCTCTGGTTCTGGGGTGACCATGTGAGTACTTGTATGTAATAAAGTTTTCATTCTTGGGAGCTGCCAGATGCCAGGCACTTGCCTAGTTCTCCCAAACTCTCACAAAAGCCCCCAGAACAGTTACAATTAATGTCTGTGAGTAAACTGAGCTGTGATGGGAACCCTGCTCACTCTGGCTCCAAATCCCAGCATATACACCAAGGGAGTCGCTATCAAATGGGCATAGGTGTGAGCATGCATGTATACATTTGAACATGTCTCCAGAATAAGGAAGAAGTGTGCATGCGGGGGCTGAGGCCAGCTTAGGGGTCCCTGGGTCCTCATGGCTGGCAGAAGGTCCTCTCACCAGTTTGAGAGGTGGTGAGGAACCGTCTAGAGTCAGGTCATACGTGAGAGCTGTGTTTGGGATGAAGGTAGAGATACGGGGTCCTGTGGGCAGTGTGGGTGTGGCGCTGGAGGAGATGAGAGAGGGAGTGAGATGGAATCTCAGGGAGGAGCAGCTATTTGTCCTTGGTGGTGAGGGGCTGAGGTATGACTGCCAGGTGGAATCTTGCCCCTCCAAGCATATGTAAAGGGGTGCTGAGTGCCAGGGCAGTGGGGCTTGCGTGTGTCCGCGTCCAGGCACAGCTCGCTGTCCTCTGCAGTCACGCTATCCCCCTAGTTATGTCTGGGCCACTTCCTCCTCGGCCAGCAGCCAGGCTCCCGTGTGCTCCTGGTAGCTGAGCTGGGAGGGAGGCACTGCCAAGATCCCAAGGCACACGGAAGTGTGGGTCTGGTCTCAGACTCTCCCATCTGGGTGGAACAGGAAGAGCGCTTGGGTCCAGGATAAGAGGGTGGCCTCTTCCTCATGGGGGTAGGGGCCGGACAGGGAGCAGGGAAGAACCATCCCAGACTGCAGGCTGACTGCGGAGAGCCTCCAATCTGAGCAGCTCCGGGTTTCAGCCAGATGAGGGCCCCCAGGGGAAGGAGGAAATTGCGAATGAAAAGTCAGAGAGTCCATGTGATTGGGGGTTGTTACCTAAAGAGCCCCTTGAGTTTATTGAGCACATATATTCAAGAGGCTTGGATCCCCTTCCTGCCTCCATGGATGCTTCTGGGATTAACTAACCAATGGGTTTGGGGTGGCCAGCAGGGAAGGGGGGCACCCACAAGATAATGGTAAAAGCTCTAGCAGTGGCCTTGCTCACCTCACTCTCTTTGCCCAGAGAGGAGGAGCAAGCTACTCAAGAACCCTGAGCGGCCCGGACCTGATGGCTTCCCTTTACACATTCTTTCACACGACTTTCCTGAGCGCCCGCTGTGTGCAGGCACTGCCCCTGGGGGAGCACAGAATCTTGCCCTCCTGGAGCTTACCCTAGGGCCAAAGCTGAGCCCAACAAGGTGCTCATACAGGGCACATCCTATGGGCCTGGAGTCATGGGTAGAGAGCGCTCTCTGAGTAGGGAGAAGACCGCTCTAGAGACCTGACATTTGCACAGAGGCCAAAATGACTGCACTAAGGGGAAGTTTTGTGGACATAGAAGACTGGGGGTCCCAACAGAGGGAAGAGCAGGGGCTAGGGCACTGAAACAGGGGTGTGTTAGGAGACAGTGTGGCTGGAGCAGGCAAGCATGGGGAGCTAGGATGATGAGGTCAGAGGCATACATGGGGTCTCTAAGCCTGGCCAAGACTTTGGGTTTTCCCCTTGCTGTCACGGGAAGGCAATGGAGAGTTGATAGCAGAGGGGCGAGACTCCTTGATTTTTCCTTTTAAAGAACTGGCCTGACTGGTACTGGAGGTAAGACAAAGGGGGCAGGGAGGCTACAGGGAGGCTGCTTTTGGGGTCCAGGAGCCAGATCCTGGAGCTGGCCTGGGAAAGTCATTGTGGAAGCTGTGAGAAGTGAATGAATTCAGGATGTATTTTCAAAATGGGGATTCTGGGAAGTGAGAGAAAGGGGAGGGGAGTCCAGGAGCAACTTGGGGCCCCCATGACCCTTTTGCCTACACATTTCTGAAAAGTGGGATGCAGTGTTCAGAAACTCAGCCCTCTGCAGTGGCCCTGGGGGCACCACTATTAGATTGAGGGCTGCCTCACCTGGTTCAGCTTCCCCTCAGCTGCAGGCTGGGCTCTCATCTCCAGGTGAGAGAAAAGTCCCGTGCATCCCCTCCACCTGCCCCCTCCACACACACACACATATCATATATACACACATACATGTGACACGCATGCATACAATACACACATAACACACACATATATAACACATACACACATAACACACATGCATACATATACACACACATACATACACACAGAGAAGGCGTGATTGAACATCAGCTCCAGGATAGTGGATGGGGCCCAGGCCTACTGTGAGGAGCTCAGAAAGGGGTGTAGAGGCCTCAGGGTGGCAGAGCTTCCCCTTGGCTGGATTGTCTCAGAGCTGCCCCCTTGGTCAGGGGCCTAAGCCAAAAGACCCTGCTCCTCCCTCCCCCTCTTTAACTGGGTCCCCTCTGGGGCCATCTCTGGCCTGCTCTTCCAAGGGGTCATCAGATGCGAGACTGGGTGTGGCTCTGGTGGCAAGGCAGGAGAGGACCTGGCCTGCTTTGGTTACAGCCACCTGGGAAGAACAAGCTGTGGCCGCTTCCTGGTCAGCCATGGGGACCAAGCTAAGCTGGTGACATCAAGCTCAACAAAGGTTCCAGGCTGTGCCGTGTCCTGTGGACCTCGACCCTGTCCCTGAGGAGCCCTCCGAGAGGGGTCACTGATCCAGGGCATTGAGAGTCCTCCACCCTAACCCCCTCTCCATATCTAGGTTATGACTTACAAAGGGGCCTCCCTCCAGGGGATCTGAATGGGTGAGAGCCCAGATCTCCTGCTTCCAGAACCTCTCAGCCCTCCAAAAGGCAGGGTAGAGGTGGACGCAACAGACCTGCATCCAAGCTCTGTCACTTGCCTGCTCTGTAACCTTGGGTAGGTCACTCTCTCTCTCTCTCCTTGTCTGTTAAATGGGGATAATGATCCAATTGTCCTTCACTATTGGATTCATGTGAGGATCAATATCAAGGCTGCGTATGCAGGTCTTTCCCTCTTACTTACAGAGAATTTGAGAAACGTAAAAATGCTGAGAGTCCCAAGGTCAGGCAGCAGCCCCAGGCTACCTCTGAGGGCATCCACAAGGCAGAAAGGGAAGCAGAAGCAGTGAGGGCTGGGAAGGAGGCTTCTGAGACGAAAGCACAGCAATCGATGAGCAGAGCGGCAGGTATTTATTCTGTGGGTCCTGATCCCAGACACCCTCACCCCAGGCCATCCTCCAAGCTTGGGGTCCAGAGGGCCAAGAACTGGAGTCAGGAGGAAGGATGTGGTCACGGTCATGGCTGCTCTGTGAGTGGGGAGAGAAAGGAGGACAAGGCCAGGGCTGGAACGGGAGCAGCAAAGAGAAGAGAGAGTGAGAGTCTGTGAGAACCAGGCCCCAATTCTCCCGCTTTCCCCACCCTGACCCTTGGACTCTGAGTGCTTGGCACTGGGGGCCACACCCCTGGCACTGCTGAACACCTTCCCACCACTACCTTGGGGGGCAGACAGATCTCTGTGCCCCTTCCCATCCCCAAACCCCCCACGACAGCCTTGAGATGGAAGCCACATTATTCCCAGAAAGAGGCTGGCACTGCCCAGCTGGACCCACCTGGGCCAGCCCTCAGTGCTGGTCCAGTATGAGGGGCACCTGAGCGCTGTCCACTTGCGGGGGCAGCCGCTCGCCTGTGTGCACATTGAACATAGGCAGGGTAGAGAGTGGCCTGGGCACCTCTCGGCTAGATGCCATCTGTCGCAGCTCCTCTGTGTTCCCATGGATAGTGCAATGGTGGACCATCTGGATGCTAGGGGCACAGGAGGGAGACATACACGATGGGGGGAGGAGGACAAACAGGAAGTTCTTCGGTGCCAGCTCAGTGTCCAGTGACTGAGGCATAGGCTCTGGGTGCCGACATCCTGGGTTCAAACCTGTGTATCCTTTGCAAATTGCTTAACCACTCTGTGCTTCAGTTTCCTCAACTGTAAAATGAGGATAATAAAAGCACCTATTTCCTAGGATGGCTCTGGAGTTTAAATGAGAAAATACAGGTTGGGTATTTAGAAAAGTGCCTGGCAAGAGTTCCTGAGATACTAAGACGTGAATAGATACCCACAGTGGCATTTATTTTCAGAGGCCACTGTTTGCTAGGCTCTATATGGTTTTTATATTCTGATGATCCCCTGGGTCCCTTCCAGCAATCAGTTTCCATTTCTAATACTCTTTCCCTTCCCCATCATCCTCATTTTAGTCTGGCAAATCTACCTTCTCCACCTTTTCCTAGCTTTCGCCCAAGCTCTTTTCCTGGTGGACTTTGACTGCTTATGTTTTGGATCCTCAAACCTTGACCCTCTCCCACCCTGCCCCACACTGCCCCCAGCATCGCTTAGCTCAGACGCTAAGTCTTATTTCCTGTCTGTGTTTCAGACCGTGTCTCCCTGAAGCTGGAACCAGGCTCCACCCTCACCGGGCTAGAAACCCTAGGAGGGGCTGAATGAACTGACCGCTGCCACACCCATTAGCAAGTCCCTCCTAAGCTCTAGATCCAGTTTCCTCTAGGAAGGCTGAGCCTCCTTCTCATCTGACATTCTCATGGGCTTGTTTTCTGCTGTCCAGGAGCAACTTTAATTCATTTTGAGAAATAGGGTAGTACAGTGGTTAAGCATGAGGACTTGCTTTGGGCCTGAATGTGAGTTCCTCTACTTACTGGTTGTGTTACCCTGTGTGAGTTATTTGACCTGTCTGCCACCATTTCCTCAACTGTAACAAAGCTGTTGTATGAATTAAATGAATTGATGCAAGAAAAACATTTACATTTACTGGTCAGCATGCAGCCAAAGATAGCTATTTTTATAAGGAGTCTTCTGTTGCTATTATTATCATTGGTATTATTATAGTAGGTCCACTGATGATCTTGGCCTCCAGTAGAAGGACATTTCCAAGCCCTTTGGCATGAACCCACCCACACTCGTCGGCTTTTCACAGACTTCCTGGTTGCTGGGTCAGACAGACAATAAGAACTGATTTTCTTAAAGGGGTGGGGGCCCCAGGCAGGGTGGAAGCCATCCTTCTTACCCCTGGATTACTGATCAAATCTGAGAGGGGGAAATGATTCCCATCTATATCCCCATCTCAAGTAGTGGACACAGACTCCTGCTGGAGTCTGAGAGATAAGACTAAAGGAAAGATTTTCTAGCTTCCTGCTGAATGGGCCATCTTCCTCCCCAGGGAAAATAGAACCAAGCACTTTCTGGCCAGCGGAAGGAGGTGGAGCCACCCTCTTAAGGCAAGGAGGTGGAGCCACCCTCTTAAGGCGAGAGGCAGATCAAAATGAGCTATTGAGTCTGGAATTTGGCAAGCAGAGTTGTCCAAAACACAATTTTCCATTCCCAGGCGAAGGGAGGCTGAGAGGGGAAGGGAGCAGGAGGAGTATGGAAGTGGAGGCAGCCAGGCAGGTAATGATCTTGGGTGGGGGAAGCCTTGGTCGATGGGCCCCCTCCCCATCCCTAGCCCCACATCTGGGTCTCATTACTCTGGCAACACACACAGGTAGGAAAATAGTCCAGGGACGTGTTTTCCAGAGCAGGAGCAGAAGTCAGAGCCACAGTGCCCTCCCCCACAATCTTTCCACATCAGCACTTGGGCAGAAAAAATGGCAGGCATTCACACACACACACACACACACACACACACACACACACACACACACACACAGACCCTTGAGCCCTGCCTCTGGCACACAGCTCACAGGAGAGGGTCATTAGGCTGGAGGATGTTTTGACCAATAAAATCTGATGCAGGTAAAAAACAGGCAGCAGATTCACTATTTTGGATAATTTCAATTTCCTTGAACAAGCAAAAAGAAAAATGAATAAAATTGGACTTTGTAGAAATAAATCAACACAAAATCCACACCAGCAAGGGCTAATATCACATACACATGGTAAAATTGGTTATTGACTCAAAATTGATGGAGGAAGCATATTTTCCTGATACCAGCAGAGCTAGAAAACTGACCCAGGAAAGCTGGACATGGTGGAAAGTAACTGGTCAGAAGAGAATATTCTCAATGGCAGAAGATAAAATTGGTCAAATTTGGCACAGGCCAAAAAACTTGAGGAGGAAAACCCAAAACTTACACAGAAAATCACTGATCTCAATAGGAAAAAAAAATTCTACCAAATAAACATGAAAACAGAAAAGAAGGAAATCCTTTTTATTACTTTGTTAAAAAAAAAATTTGATCAAGGTATTAAATTGAGTTATATAGATCAAAGAATTACATTTCTGTTCACGCTGGGAAATGTATTCCCCACAAAAATTCAAAAATGTAGGTATAATACTGATTCTAAAAAGTTTTGTGTTCTTCAACCCAATGAATTGAGATGGTGGGGTCAAAATGGTGGGTTTAAAACTGGGGTCTTGGGCACCCTAAAATCAGCTGGTGAGCGCATACACACCACATGGGTCTATCCACCTGACTCACTCAGCCACAGCCCTTCTGCCCAGGCTACCTGGCATGTCAGATGCCCACACTATGTGGTATCTCCCCTCTGCCCCACCTAGGGGGAACAATGGGTCCACTGTGACCCTCACAGGATTCTGATGGCCTCACAATGTCCCCCTGAGGTCACTAAGAGATAACCTTACCACCCCCTGCACCTCAGGCACAAGTTTGCCAAGGCCAGCATAGGTGATCATCCTTGGTCCTCCTTCTGGCCACCCAGGGCAAGGCTCGGGCCAGAGCCCTACAGGAAGCCTCTGAGGGAACCAGGAACTGGGGAGCACTTCCCCCACCAAGGAGCAACCCAGGAGAGAATTCCAGCTGCCATCCTGGAGGTCCTTGCACCCAGTTCCATTCACCCACCCCAGGAAGAGATGCAGAAAGACACTTCGCTGCCACCCCCGCCTGGGCCCTTGGCCTCCAACACTGCCCTGGGTGCAAGCCAGCAGGCCAGCTCATCTGGACTCCCGAGCAAGAGTGAGACTCAGCACCACACCAGCCCCAAGCCCCACCGGAAACCCAGCATATCCAAGGTGATCCTGGGGCTCGTGGCAGACAAGGGAGCAGGCAACCGCGTGTCCCTGGCCACCCTGAAGAAGGCTGTTGCTACCAGGGGCTACAACATGACCCGCAACGCCTGGCGCTTCAAGCGAGTGCTCAAGAGGCTTGTGGACAAGGGCATGCTCAAGCAGGTGACAGGCAAGGGGTCCACAGGCTCCTTCCTCATGGGCAAGAATCACGCCTCCAAGTTTAAGCTCAAGGCCAAGAGACGGCGGCAGCAGCAGCGGCAGCCTGGGCGGCGCCAGTCTGGGCAGCGCCGGCCTGGGCAACGCCGGCCTGGGCAGCGCCGGTTGCTCATGGGCTCCAGACAGGGGCACAAGCGGCACATCAAGGGGGTTCGCAGGGTGGCCAAATGCCGCCGCAGTTAACCAGGAAGGTTGGGCAAGCAGGCAGGGGTGCCAGGCCCGCCACAGGCTCAGTGCAATGAGAATAAAAGGAGCCTAACTTATTTCACACCTGCCTCCTGGAATCTTTGGGGTTCGAGGGAGTGGGAGAGGAAGAGGTCTGGGGGCACACAGGAAAGGTAAGGCCAGGGGTGGGGGAAACCTGGTCAAATAAAGGTAAGATTTGGGAAGGGCTGGAGAAATTGAAAGCACCCAGATATTAGCTAGTCCAACTGCATTATCTTGTAGGTGAAGAAACCGAGCCCAGAAAGGGTCACAGTAATTATGCAGCAGAATAGAGCCTGGAACCTGAGTGTCTGACTCACAGTGAAGAGAGTGTGTGTGTGTGTGTGTGTGTGTGTGTGTGTGCTGGTGCACACACTGGAAGCCTTGTAAGTTGCTTCTCAAATCCTTTCCCTAAAGGTGGCAGCAGATCCCTAAAGCCTGGCTAGATCCCCTCTCCTGTCCCACATCAGACTCTTCCATGGAGACCAGAAAATGAGAAGGCCAAGCCAGGATAGGTGGGACCCAGCCCCCAGCCAGCCCAGGACTGGAGAGCTCAGACTAAGTGTGGCTCCATTGTCTGGGATTTGTCTGCTGCCCATGGAGTTTGGAGGGTCCGGCATAATAGTTCAGGGGGGCTCCCACCCAGCCCCCAGACTTCCCCTACTCACTCAGAGGTGGCTAGGTCTCTCTTCAGCCTGTGGAAAAACAAGGGAGGGGATTAGCTATTATCCACAACCCTCCTGGTGCAGGCCACGCAAGGAGCGCCTGCTCTTTTCCTGGCTGAGGATTCCACTCTCGGAGGGATCTGGGTACCCATGCAGCACAAGTGCCACGAGGAGTCTACAGTGTGAGCACCAGCCTTGGTGCCCCCCCTGCCCTCTGCCCCCATACTCACCGTCCCTCCCGCCGGCAGCACATAACATAGGCCAGCAGTAGGGTCAGCAGCAGGGCCACCAGAAGGGGCACCAGGAGGGTGACGAGTGCGTCGCTCAGGAAGTCTCGGGCTGTGGCCTCGGTGGGTGGGCAGAAGAACGGGTCGTGCTCCAGGATCCCATCACCTGGGGCAGGTACCTCGTCTACAGGCTCTGGCACTGACTTGTCCACCTGCTCAGGAAGCCGAGGGTTGGTCCAGGAGTGGATGGCTAGACACAGAGACCCCCGGGGCACAGGGCAGGAGTTCTACTCCATGAAACTGCAGGGAATCCTCCCGCCTTGCCTCTCCCCACTCATGTGAAGGAGCAGGACAAGCACTTGTCTAGAAACCAGGAACAAAATTCTAGGAGAGGCAGGACCATACAATGCTCAGAGTACAGTCTTCAGGTTTGAATCCTGTTTCAGAAAACTTCTGTGCTGCGATGATTTACCTCTAGGTGCCTCGATTTCCTCATCTGTAAAATTGGGATGCTAATAGTGGTACCTGTCTCCTGGGTGGTTGTGAGGATAAAACACACGGATTGCATAGTGCCTTACCCATAGCAAGTTCTCAAGAATATTGATTACCAGTTTCTGGCTGTGCTATTGGTCAAGTCACAGGAAAGGTTCCTAGCCCTGGGAACAGGATCTCTAGGGACCCTAGACACCTCAGCTCCGTATCCCAAAGAGCAGACGTGAGCATCTTTGGTTTATAACATGGGGGTGAGCTATCTATTCCATGTTGCAAGATAATTTGCTAAGTGACACCTTAGAGGAAAGTAAAGTAAACAGAGCTGTCACACAGAAACCGTAGGTGGAGAAAGAAGTTTGGCACTACTCTGTGGGAGCGACTGTGGTAGCTGTTGAGTTGGGCACAGCTGGGGCTACAGGAGCTGGAGATCCCTTTATCTGGATTATGGACTCTATTGCCCTCTTGTGGGAGAAGGCAGAACATCAGGGTGTGTGTGTGTGTGTGTGTGTGTGTGTGTGTGAGAGAGAGAGAGAGACAGAGAGAGACAGGGAGACAATAGAGATAATTGGAGTAACAGAGATGGGATAGGAAGGTGAGGATGGAGGAGACCGTGATGGGGGCCATGTCCCGCCCCAACTCCCAGAGCCCTCCTCACCAAGGACACATTGCACCAGTCAACCCGGAAGTGAGGTGCCAAGGTGTCATAGCAGGACAGTAGTGGAGGCTGGCCCTGGGCACAGCGAGCGTGGCTGTCGGGGGATGCCACCATCTTCAGGCAGGTGGAGAAGGGTGAAGCAGAGCCCACCTTGATGTATACCCTGAGCCCAGATAGAAACCACTGTTAGATAAGTGAGGGTGTGTGTCACTGAGCACTGTAGATTTGGGGGTTATGCTCACGCTGAGATCTGGTATTATGGTGAGAGTATACAGAGCACCCCAGTCTTCTGGGGACCTTGTCCTCCTGGCAATATCCTTTAATGGATAAATCTTTCGTGTCCTTAAGGGCACCAGGAAGTGCAAAGTTCAGAGTAGCTAGGGTTTGGGCCCTGAAAGGGCAAGAGGAGGATGGAATGACCAGAAGGAAGTGGACAGTGACATGATGCTGGGAGGTAAAGATGGGCATGGTAAGCATGCAAGACAATGGATAAAGCCCCACTTGGAAGTTAGGGAGACCCATGTTCTATGCCCACCACCTAGACAAAAGGCAAGCTGCTCCCTCCTCCAGGAAGCCCTCCTGAGCTGCATACCTACCCTTCCTTGCGGCCCTCAATAGGAAGGGGGACTCGGCCCCCACGGTCCAAGGCAGAGGTGATGTTGAGCAGCTGGAGTTCCCCTGGCTCCCAGAGCCCTCCCAAGGCTGTGAGGAAACGGCTGGCAGGGGTCGAGGGCAGCACTTCCTCCACATCATGGCTGCGCACCAGGAACTCGGCCTGGTATGGTAGCAGGGGGCCTGGGAGGGCCAGGTGGGCACCTCAGACTGTACCCAGCCCCTAGCCCTGCATGGATCCTTCCCAAGCCTCCCCCCATCTAAGCTCCTCCCCGTAACCCCTCAGTTCCCTTCCTTCTGCCTAATACCTTATACATCATAGGCCTCAAACACCCTTCCCTGGCACCCACAGCCTCAACTACTTGCCTGTCAGCAGAGCAGCCAAGAACACAACTCTAGTGTTTTCAGAGTGCCCCGCTCCGCACTAGTTGCTTCTACAACCCCTTCCAGGGGAGATCCCCCAAGACTGGCATGGTGGGGTAGGGATGGGACAGGGCTGGTGGTACCTTCTGGGTCCCCAATCAACAGCACCAGCATCTGCTGGGTGGTGTCGAAGCTGTCCCGATTGTAGGCTGTGACCTGGAGGGTGGGGTAGGGGGCTGAGAGTTTGGGTTAAGAGAGAGACGTGGTGCAGCTGGGCCTGGTGAGAGAAGACTGAGCAAGTGCACCAAATTAGAGGCGCGTGATTCACATAAATGAGTGAACACCGGGTCTCTGCTGCATGTGACACAGCCAACTGGGGCCCCTGCTGGTACCTCAATGATCTGGTGTCCAAGGTCTTCTGGGGTGGCGGTGCCATAGAGGAAGCCAGGCTGGTAGGGGCTGCGCTGGGTATAGCGGAGCCACCGAGGCAGATCTGGGTGTCCCTGGAGGTGGGCGTGGTAGGTGATAGGGACAGGGGCTGCGACAGCTGGTGGAGGGGAGGAGAGGGGATTGGAGACATGACAGCAGCCTTCCCCAGCCCTGGGCCAGGCACCCCCAGCCCACCCCAGTGCCCCTCCGGCCCCTCTCACGGAAGACGTGCTCAGGAAGATGCAGGAAGCTTTCGTGATCCAGGGTGTGTACAAAGACGCGGCCCACAAGTGGATGCAGGGTGGTCTGCTGGGCCTCGGTGCCCCCCAACCCTTCCAGGAGACCTGTGGGGAACCAGGACCCCAAACACAATGGCCCACCCTCAGTCCCAGCCAGGGAATAAGGTCCCCTTTCCACCCAGTCCTTGGTGGCCCTGAGAGACCAGAGAAATGTGTGAAAGGAGCCAGTTTTGCTGGCTCCCAGGAAGAAGGGGTGGGGCCCTGACTGCGTCATACAACGTCATCAGTGATGAGACCCAGACCTTAGTTTGGTTTGGATTCATGGAAGCTCCTCACTCCTCATTTTAGGCCCCCAGTGAGAGTCACAGTGGGCAAGGATTAATGTCTGGCTGAGAGGGGTGTGGGGTATGTGTGTGTGTAAGGGCACTTGGAAAAGAATTCCAAGCTGACTATCTGGGAGTCTAGAGAGAAGGGGAAGAAGGGAGGGAGAGGGAAGGACCCCTTGGAGGAGGCAGGTAGCCACTCTAGGGCCTCCCCTAAAATGCAGGGGGAATAGGGTCCACACCAGTCCACTAGAAGCTGAGCAAAGGGAAGCCTGAGCCTGGAGGCCCAGGGAAAGGATGTGTCCCAGCAGCCCTCACACCTTCCCAGGGCCAAATTTAGCCTGGACCCAGAAAGAAGCCAGCCCAGCTCGCTCATTAAAGGGCCCCAACTCTCTGGGTCTGTGTGGTTAAGGCCCAGCCTGACACCCCACCCCTCAGAGTTCCCAGCCCCCCACACACACACCTCAGCTCCCAGCCCCAGTTTCCTAGAGCCCCACTGACTGTATAATTTACACCCCAAAGTCCTTCCGGCCCCTGCCTCACCCCAACGACCAACCCCTTCCCTGAGGAACTTCTCACCCCCTCAACCTGGGCCTCTCCCCTGAAGAAGACCCCAACTTACCCACAAGGAGAGAAATCCAGATTAGCGCTGCTGCCATGGCTGCCCCAGCCTGGCCCTGCCTGTGAGTGACAGAGACAGGAGCAGGGAGGAGGCGGGGAGAGGCACGGGCAGGTGGCCCAGAGCAGCTGGGCCCGGATTCAGCCAACAGGGCCCTCGCCATCCCCACTCAGAGCAGGCGCTAAATCTGGGGTGGACCCGGTCTTCACATGACAAGATCCCTCCAATCATCCCCTTGCAGGGCCCAGAGTATATTTTCTAGATCACCAAACTAACTGCCTTGATTCCCCTCTTAAAACCCTAATGACTCCCATTGCCCTGAGCTCCCCAGCGGCTGATGGGCTTCAGGCCCTGCCTATACCTGGCCATGCTATCCAGAATCCCCGCCTCTCTTCACTACACACACACACACACACACACACACACACACACACACACACTCTACCACAGGCTTCTGCCCCACCTCACTTCTGCCCCACTCTTACTCTGTCTATACCCCTCTGTGTAAGCTGTTCCCTCTGCCTGAATTCCCTTTCTGCCCTCATCCTACCAGCAAACTTCCACTCACTTTTCAAGATGCAGCACAGGCACCCTTTCCTCTCTGAAGCCTTTCTGTCCTGCATCCTGCCCCAGGCTGAGCGGGGCTCCCTTTGTCTCTGTGCACAACCCAACCACACAGGGTTGTGGGTGGAATGGGATCTTATGATCTTTGCATCCCTGGACCTGTGTGAGGTTTCTTTCTGGGCCTTGAGACAGAGGGGGTTGCCACCGAACCCCCAGGCAGATGCTCCAGGCAAGGACATCTGGGATCTTCCCTGGGTTAGCCTGAGGGGGAGGGTGTGGGCCTGCAGACTGAGGTGACCGGTGGGCAGGTTACCCAGTCCTTGTCCCTTCCATCTCTCCCACATGACCATCCCACCTGTCCCGGGACAGCCACAAACTCCAAAATGAGTGTCCACTCAGGCTGTCAGACCGGGCAGGGTGTTTCAGAGTCATTTTGGGACCTCTCTGCCTTCTCAAAGACGAAAGGCAAGAGGAAGAAAAGAGGCAGAAGAAAGTCAGAGAGCTCTGGGGGAGCCGGCAGAGGAGCCAGAACCTGGCTAGTTGCCCGGGCCTCAGCCCCTCAGTGGCAACATGTGATTCCCTCCCTTCCTGGCTGCAGCTTCTCCTACTATTTTTAGAGCCACCCAATCACACCCTCAGTTGTCTTAAGGTGGCATTGCCCGAACCCAGTGCCACCAGGCTCACTGAGGCTAGCCTTTCTTATTGACCCTTCTCTCTTTTCCCAAAACCAGGGGAACCAGGGACTGGGCCAGGAGTCAGCTGAAAGTGCCCTGAAGGTCTCCACCGGCCCACAGAGAACCTTCCCACCTCAGGGCTGTCCAGATTGCAATCTGCTGCTATAATACTCAGCACCTCTGTCCTTTGAGGCCTAGGGGTAGTAAGGGCAATCACAAGATCTTTAAACCTATTTTGGAAAATTTTAAATAAAACTAAAGTATACAGAATAATATAATGAACCTCCTTATATCTATCACCGAGCTTCAACCATAATCAACCCACGGCCGATCTCATTTCATGTATATGCTTCCCAATTAATTTCCTCTGTCAATTTTTCAAGAGGAATTTGTGAAAGATAATGACTTTTTAAAAACATAGCCATGCATCCAGTTCAAGATGGCAGAGTAGAAGGACATGAGCTCATCTCCTCCTGCAAGAGCACCA
Source organism: Giraffa tippelskirchi (assembly GCF_054371585.1). Classification (NCBI taxonomy): domain Eukaryota; kingdom Metazoa; phylum Chordata; class Mammalia; order Artiodactyla; family Giraffidae; genus Giraffa; species Giraffa tippelskirchi. The sequence continues at coordinate 26,024,571 of NC_137277.1, read as the reverse complement.
AAATTGCAACTAGCTGTTGAACAACCGTTGACAGGAGGACGCTGGAACCCAAAAGAAGATAACTCACATGCAAAGACAAAGAAGAAGCCATAGCAAGATGGTAGGAAGGGCACAATCATGATCAAATCCCATACCCGCCAGGTGCTGCTAAGTCACCTCAGTTGTGTTCAACTCTGTGAGACCCCATAGACGGCAGCCCACCAGGCTCCCCCGTCCCTGTGATTCTCCAGGCAAGAACACTGGAGTGGCTTGCCATTTCCTTCTCCAATGAATGCAAGTGAAAAGTGAAAGTGAAGTTGCTCAGTCGTGTCTGACTCTTAGCGACCCCATGGACTGCAACCCTCCAGGCTCCTCCGTCCATGGGATTTTCCAGGCAAGAGGACTGGAGTGGGGTGCCATTGCCTTCTCCGACCTGCCAGGTGGGTGACCCACAGATTGGAGAACAATAATACCAAAGAAGTTCTTGCACTACTGTGAAGGTTCTGAACTCCATGTCAGGCTTCCCAGCCTGGGGATCCGACAAAGGGACTGGGAATCTCCAGGGAATCTGACCTTGAGGGCCAGTGAGATTTGATTATAGGCCTTCCAGAGGACTGAGGGAAACAGAGACTCCAGTCTTGGAGGGCACAAACAAAATTTTGCGTGCACCAAGACCCAGAGAAGAGGAGCAATGACCCCACAGGCTGCTGCTGCTGCTGCTAAGTCACTTCAGTCGTGTCCAACTCTGTGCGACCCCATAGACGGCAGCCCACCAGGCTCCTCTGTCCACAGAATTCTCCAGGCAAGAATACTGGAGTGGGTTTCCATGTCCTTCTCCAGACCCCACAGGAGACTGAACCAAAACTACCTGCTAGTGTTGGAGGGCCTCCTGTGGAGGTGTGGGTTGGCAGGGGCTCACCACAGGGATGGGGGCACTGGATGGTCCTTCTTGGCGTAAACCCTCTTGGGTTTGCCATTAACCCTACCATAGAGCCCACAGACCAGAGAGGTAGGTCACATCAGGCCAAACAACTACCAGGGAGGGAGTGCAACCCCACCCATCAGCAGATAATTGGATTAAAGCTTTACTGGGCAAGACCCTGCCCACCAGAGCAGTTTTTCCCACTGCTAGTCCCTCCCATCAGGAAGGTTACACAAGCCTCAGCCTCATCCATCAGAGGGCAGACAGAAGAAACAAGAAAAAGCAGTCTCACAGCAGCTAAAACAAACCATGTTACAGAAAGTTAATCACAATGAAAAAGCAGAAAGTTATGTCCTAGATGAAGGGACAAGATAAAATCCCAGAAAAACAACTAAATGAAGTGGAGATAGGCAACCTTCCAGAAAGACAATTCAGACTAAAGACACAGAAGATGATCCAGGATCTCGGGAAAAGAATGGAAGCAAAGATTGAGAAGATGCAAGCAATGTTTACCAAAGACCTAGAAGGATGAAAGGACAAGCAAACAGAGATGAATAATACACTAGAAGGAATCAATAGCAGAATAGCTGAAGCAGAAGAACAAATAAATGACCTGGAGGGCAGAATGGTGGAAATCACTGCCATAGGACAGAATATAGAAAAGAGAATGAAAAGAAATGAAGACAGCCTAAGAGACCTCTGGGACAACATTAAATGCATTCACATTATAGGGATTATAGAAAGAAAAGAGAGAAAGACAGACCTGAGAAAATATTGAAGAGATAATAGCTGAAAACTTCCCAAGCAGGGGAAAGGAGATAGTCAACCAAGTCCAGGCGGCACAGAGAGTCCCAGGAAAGATAAACCCAAGGAGGATGACGCTGAGACACACAGTAATCAAACTGACAAAAATTAAAGACAGAGATAAAATATTAAAAGCAACAAAGGAAAAATGACAACTAACACACAAGGGAACTCCCATCAGGCTATCAGCTGATTTCTCAACAGAAACTCTACAAGCCAGAAGGGAATGGCATGACATATTTAAAGTGATGAAAGGGAAGAAACTACAACCAAGAATACTCTAACCAGCAAGACTCTCCTTCAGATTTGATGGAGAAATCAAAAGCTTTCCAGATAAGCAAAAGTTAAGAGAATTCAGCACCACCAAACTAGCTTTACAACAAATGCTAAAGGAACTTCTCTAGGCAGGAATCACAAGAGTAGGAAAAGACCTACAGAAAATAACCCCAAAACAATTAAGAAAAGGGTAATAGGATCATACATATCGATAATTACCTTAAATGTAAATAGATTAAACACACCAACTAAAGGGCATAGGCCGGCTGGGTGGATAAAAACATGTGTATGTATGCACTCCAAGTCCTAAGTCGCTTCAGTTGCATCCAACTCTTTCAGAGCCCCTGTCCTGTAGCCCAGGATAGGCTCCTCTGTCCATGGGATTCTCCAGGCAAGAATACTGGAGTGGGTTGCCATGCCCTTCTCCAGGGGAATCTTCCTGACCCAGGGATCAAAACTGTGTCTCCCATAGTTCCTGCACTGCAGGCAGAACCCAGCCAAAACTCTGCTTGGGACTTGAACCCACGTGGCTGGAACTCAAACGCAGCCAAATCCCACAGTACTTGGTTTCAGGACCTAATGAAGCTCGGGTTCTTGATGTCTCATCGCAGAAAGAATTCAGTGAGAGACAAAGTGACAGGTAAGAAGTGGATTTATTCAGATACAGAGAGAAGCACACTCAAGAGACAGAGTGTGGGCCATCACAAGTGTCGTAGAAAAGCTTTTTTATACATATATGTGTATAATATATATATTTTAGAAAACTTAATTTTTGCCTAACTAAAAAAATTATGACATTTTGATTCCACGTGTTTGACTTAGTATGAATAGAATGCTAGATTTCTAATTTAAAAATAGATATGCAACAAGCAACAAAGATTTACTGTATAGCCCAGGGAACTATAGTCAATATCTTATAATAACCTATGATGGAAAATAATTTCAAAAATACTCTAAATTGTATAACTGTATAATATAAGTTGTATAACTGAATCACCTTGCTGAGCACCTGAAACACAGTGAGTCAACTATACTTCAATAAAATGTATATATTTTAAAAAAATAACTGCAATGAATGTACCTAGTCACACATTTTACATAAGGTTAATTCCTTAATATCAGATCTATAGAGTTCAAATCTCCAATTTTTCATACATGTCTTTTCTTTTTTACAATGTATTTGTTTGAATCAGGATCCAAATAAGATGTATACATTGCAACTGACTGACCAGCTTCTTTGAAATCTCTTTAAATCTATGGGCTCCCCCTTCAACTACCATTCTCTCTCTCTCTCTCTGGCTTTCCTTGGGGTAACCAGGTCATTTGTTGTGTAGTCTGGATTTTGTCTGGATTTTGCTGATTGCAACTCTACTGTGTTCCTTAACATACTCCTCTGACCACTGTACTTCTTGTAAATTATATTTCTGTACACTGTTATGTCTCACAAATTGTAGTTGGGTTAAGATTCCTGATCAGTTGTAGGTTCCACTTTCTCTGGCAAACCATTTCAAAGGTGATCGTAGGAGCCCATCTTGAGCTTGTGATTTGTCCTATTCAGCTGGAGCATCCATCTAGGGAAACTGGAAGGTCAGTTCTTCATCTCAGTCTCTCAACCGTGTCTACAAAAGCCCAGTCCAGATTCCCATGCCTCTGCTTTACTCCTGCTGCGAGGGCACTGACTTCAGCTAGTTGATTTTCTGTCCTTGTTGCTTTGCCATCCGCTCCTGTTTCCCCAGCTTTCCGCCCTATATTGGCCCGTCAGTGTCTCAGTTTAATCCTTTTGGTCCTTTGTCCCTGTCTGTCCCCATCTCCATCAATGTTTGCTGAATAAATGATTAATTGAATATCATCTCCCCAATTCTCTCATTCCACTTCCCGTCTCTATGAATCAGTCTCTTGATCTCTGAGCCATATTTTCTTCATCTGCATCTAAAACGGAGGTTTAGATGTCATGAGGGACAAAGGAAAGGGATTATCGTCATTGTGATCCGACCGTCGCATCCGCCTCCTAGACTCCACCCACATCTTTTTTCTCCCGCATTCTCTTCGCTGCCCCCAGCAAAACAAAGGGTGCGATTTCTCATTCTGCCACGAGAGGGCGCATTCGTCTGTTCCAGCCCGGACCTGCGCCTGCGCAATATTGGGCTGGAGCTGGGTGGCCAGTCGGAATCTCAACAGAGCGCCCCGCCCCGGGCTAGGGATACACGTCAGAGGCGCTTGCTGAGCGCGGTGGCTAGAGGGGACCCACAGCCTCTTGTCCTCCGCTTCCGGGTCCGGAGGATGTTCTCCCCAAACACCAAAACAGAGAGGAGGACCCGCGGGGAGGCAGGAGACTGGACACAATGCCGTCTTTCCTACCTCCCCCATCATCTATATCATTCCTCGGACTTAAAAGGACAATTCCGTTTTTACCCACCCCCACGACATTTGGGGGAACCAGCCTGAGGACCTAAGTGTACCCATAATACCCCTCCCCGACTCGGCCTCTTATCGGTGAACTTTTCTTCAAAGGGGTTCCTTGAGCCTCCTGGCCGCCCAAAGCTATCAATCATGAGTCTGAGAAGGCCAGAGGCCACCCCTGGCCAAACGTTTTAGCTTACAGAGGAGGCACAGAAGGAGACGGTCTGTCTGAGGTCCCACAGCACAGTAATGTGCACAGCTAGATCTCTGGACTTGGAGCTGAGTCCTACCCAGACACTCCCTTTCTGTAAAGTGGGGGCAATAAGGATTGATGAGATAATGGAAGTGAAAGTGCTTTATAAACTATAAAACTCTGGAGGAAGTAAGGGGGCTTTTATTTATTTATAACTGACTGTGCAAGGCAACAGCTGCCCAAGCTCAGCCCACTAGCACAGCCTGAGAGCTGGGAGAGGTCAGATTTAGAAGCCATCTCTTCTAGAGGATTAGGAGATAAACAAAATTTCACTGTCTTACCAAGGACTTGCCAACATGGGCCCCATTCTCACCAAAACCAGGAAGAAGGTGGCTGAAGTCATCACTGAGAAGAAATGTAAGTGCCTGGGCAATGACTTCCAGTGAGAGGTGTCTCCATCAAGCTACAGGAGGAGAGATAGATAATTACATGCCTGAGGTCTCCGGCCCTGGCTTGAGAGATCAATGAAGTATTGTAGGTTCTGACACTAAGGAAGTTCTGAAGCTTTTGAACTTTGGCAATCTGTTCAAACTGCAGGCCACTCAGCCCACAGTTGGGATGAATTTCAAAACACCACATGGAAACTTTTGACTGTTGCTGCTATACTTTAGTATTTTCACCCTAAACCTTGGACAAAAAAAAAGAAAGGAAACAAAGTCTCTGACTTTTTTTTTGCAGATGGTATGATTATTTATATAGAAAACCCAAGAGATTCCACAGATGTGTTGTCAGAGTTATTCAGAGAGATCAGCCAGGTTGCTGGACAAAATTTAACATCCAAATTCAAATAAAATACAGAATTCAACAGGGTTTCTATACATAAGCAATAATTTATTAGAAACTGTAATATCTTTTTAGAAAGAAATCATATGCAAAATTAAAATTGTACAGAACCCAGAAAAAAAACTTTAAAAAGATATTAAAAGATATTTATGAAGAAAAACTAGGCTATAAAACCATAAAAACTACCAGCTAGAAAAGGAATAAATTAAGCGATGGAGAGATATATTAAGTTTAGGGATGAGAAACCTCAATGTCACAAAGACAGTTCTCTCCATAAAAATCTGCTAATTCAATCCAAGCCCACTGAATATTGCAACAGGGTTTTTCAGAGAGCTAGGCAAACTGATTCTAAAATTCATATGGGAGAGAAGAGGACCAAGAAGAGATTAGACAATTCTGAAATGCAGACTTATTTGAAAGCAATAGTAATTAACACAATGTGGTATTGTTGCTGGGCTAGACAAAGAGATCAATAGAATAGAGTGCCCAGAAACAGATCCAAGCATATGTGGGAAGGTGATTTATGATGGCAGTGGCCTTGCAATTTAGTGAGCGAGAATACACATTTCAATTAAAAAAAATGTTGTAACAATTGACTTTTCATCCATAAATATTAATTTCAGATGGATTAAAGATCTGAAAGTGAAAGACAAAACTAAAATAATTAGCAGAAAATGTAGGAAATCTCAGGGAGGAAAAGTTTTCTTAGATGAGACGTAATTTATAAAAGATCGATTTCACTACATCACCAAAAAAAATAAACGCTTTCTTCTATGAAAATGACATTATAAACAAAAGACAAGCAACAGCCTAGATGATAATATTGGTAGTACATATAGCCAACAAAAGGTTAGTATCTGGGTATTGATCTCCTACACATCAATAAAGCAAACACATAACTTTCGAGTGCCACACCAAATGACATTCTTTTCCTTATTCCTAGCTAATAGACTCCTGATTCAAAAGTCAAGGGTCTAGGCTTTGGGCAAAGCTGGACTTTCCCTATCCCCTTCAGGTGAACAGTGATTGGTCTACGTAAAGCATGCTGATAAAGTTCCTCTGGTAAGTGATTGGTTTAGATATGGACATGTATACAGTTCTGTCCACTGAGACCAGAAGGGAGATCTCCTGTGGGGCTCTGGAAAAAAAGACACTGAGAAGAAAGCATCATTTCTTTTGCTTCCGGACATTGTTGTCTGCATGAGACACCCAGAGAAGAGGCAGCCATCTTGTACCATAAGGGGGTCAGTCTAGGAAGCAAACCAACATGATGAGAAGTATCTTATAGAAAGATGGAAAGAGGCTCTTCTTTGATGTCACAGTTGAGTCTCTGAATGAACCAAACCTAGGACTCCTTGTTATGTGAGATAATATAACTCCCTTTTTTGCTTAAACCACTTCTAACTGGACTTTCTGTAACTATATCCATAGTCGCACTGGGTAGCAAAGGATGTGGATGTAAGCAATTTGCCTGGAATAAACCCAGGTGGCCAGTGAGCATGATAAGATGCTCTGCCTCAGAGGCAAGGAATGCAAATTCAAATGAGATACTACTTCACACCCATCAGATTAGCAAAAATAGAAAGTCTAACAAGAGCAGAAGATGTTGGCAAGGATGTGGTCAGATAGGACATCTTATACAAATGCTGGTGGCAAGAGCATAAACTGGCTACAGAACAGCTCAGCAGTACTAGTCTAGGTGACAGTGTGCCTGCAGCCTTGGCTTCCTGCTCCGAGGTGTACACTCCAGAGATGGGTTCAGATGAGCACAAGGATGTTCATCACAGCTCTGCTTATAACAGAAAAACGCAGAAACAACTCAAAAGCCCATCAGTAGAGGAACTGCTAAATAAGTTGTGGCTTGTTCACATGATGAAATAGTACACAGAAGTTAGTTAAAAGCAATGAACCAAAGCCACATATATCAATGTGGCTCCATTGTGAAAAGCACCTCAAGTGAAAAAAAGACACAAGTGATACGTACAGCATGATGGTCTTATATACATTTTAATAATACGGAAAGCATTATTATATGCTGCTTTATGAATACTTAAATGTATAGGAAAAATAAGAAATTATGGGCTAGATTTAAAAGGGAAGGAAATTCTGACATGTGTTACAACGTGGGTGAATCTTGAGGACATTACGCTATTTGAAATAACCCAGTCACAAAAGGACAAATACCATATGATTCCATCTATAATATAGATTATATGTGATGTCCCTAGAGTAGTCAAATTCAGAGACAGGAAGTAGAATGGTGGTTGCCAGGGACTTGGGGGTGGGGGCCTGGGGAGTTACTGTTTAGTGGATAGAGTTTCAGTTGGGAAGAGGAAAAAGTTCTGGAGATGGATAATGGTGATGCTTGCATAACAATGCGAGTGTACATAATACCAGTGAACGGTACACCTAAAATGGTTAAAATAGTGATTTTTATATTATGTATATCTGACAATTAAAATTGTGATTAAAAAATTCTGGGCCATAGAGGATGCATTACAAATGTTTGAGAGTGGGTAGGGTTGGCAGTGGGACTAGGGAGCCAGAGAAAGGGGTTTCAGCTCAAAGTCTCATGTTCTGTTTCTTTTATTTGAAAGAACCTGCAGCAAAAATGACACAATAACAGCGGGATTTTTTTCTTTTGTTTTGTTTCCTTTTGGCCACTTCCTGCCATGAGGGATCTTATTTTCCCAACCAATACCCCCTAGTTTGGGAGTGCAGTGTCTGAACCACTGGACCACCAGGGAAGTCTCTGATAGTACTTATAAATTTCGTTTGTGGACTTCCTGGGGGCTTCCCAGGTGGCACTAGTGATAAAGAACCCGCCTGTCAATGCAAGAGACAAGACAGATACGGGTTCGATCCCTGGGTCAGGAAGATCCCATGGAGAAGGAAATGGCCACCCATTTCAGTATTCTTGCCTGGAGAATCACATGGACAGAGGAGCCTGGCGGGCTACAGTCTATGGGGTCGCAAAGAGTTGAACACAACTGAAGTGACTCAGCAGCAGCAGCAGTTGGTGGAGCAGTGGATAAGAATTCGCCTGCCAATGCAGGGGACATGGGTTTGATTCCTGATCCAGGAAGATTCCACATGCCTGAGTGCCACAACCACTGAACCTGCTCTCTAGAGCCCAGGAGCCGCAGCTGCCAAGCCCATGTGCTAGAGCCTGTCCTCCACAAGAGCTGCTGCTGCTGCTGCTAAGTCACGTCAGTCGTCTCCGACTCTTCGTGACCCCATGGACTGCAGCCTACCAGGCTCCTCCGTCCATGGCATTTCCAGGCAAGAGTACTGGAGTTGGTTGCCACTGCCTTCTCCCCACAACAAGAGAAACCACCCCAATGAGAAGCCCGTGCATTGCAATGAAGAGTAACCCTCTTGCCACTCAACCCCCACCCCACTCACCCCAACTAGAGAAAGCCCACACAAAAAAGTAACGAAGACCTGCCTCAGCCAAAAAGTTTTTGTTTCAAATTCTGTTTGTTATGTGATTGTTTTTCTTTTTTGGCCCCTAGCAGGGATCGAATCCAGGCCAACAGCAGTTGAAAGCACCACATCCTAACCACTGGACTGCCAAGAAATTCCCTGAACTTTTCTTATTTTTAAAGAAACTTTTCAAACTAAAAGTAAAAAAGTAGCTATGTAAATTCTTTTCTCTTTCAGAACGGAGAGTTCTCAAAAGTAGAACTGCCTTGAAATGGCAAGATTTGCCACCCGAGTCCTCACTGTCAAGGCCACCTGAAGTGCAAGGGGTTGAGCATGGAGCCTTAGAGCTGAGCTGCTTTTGCAGAGGGTACCTGGGCTAGGCACATGCAGCCCGCCGAGCCTGGTGGAGCCAGTTGGCAGGGAAGCTGGCAGAGCCAGTATCTGCTCTCCCTTGACCCTGGGCAGGTGAGGCAAAGGCTGACGGGAAGATGCCTTTTGAGAGCCAATCTCTTTCCCAGGCACCCACTGCAGATCCAGACAGCACATGAAAAATAGAAACCAACATCAAAACATGGGAATGTGTAATAATAGCACTTGGAGCAGGCAGGAAAAAAAGAGTTCTTCGAATCTGCTGATGACAAAATAACATTGCTCAATCTTTCCATTTTGTTTTTTTTTTCTTTGACTTCCTTGCATATCTCTGGAGTTCCCATAGCTATGGCTGTCTGCTTTACAAAATACATATTTACAAGCCCTCTAAGCCTGGCTAAATATAGCCTTTCTTTTAAAGCAACTGATGATTTGGAGAAATCTTTCCTCTGTCCTATCATTTCCCTGCCCCCAACACACACACACACACACACACACACACACACACACACACACACAGCCTGACTCCTCCTTCTAGGTCTCCGTACTAAATCTCTAAGATGTATCTGAACTTTCCAAGTGACACTAGAACAAAGAGTGGAGGGTGAATGAAAGAAAAGAGGGGGCCGAGCAGAGGGACCCAGGTAAGGCAGTCTCCCAGCTGTGGGAGGACCTCAAAGAATCCTCTCTGCAGGGGCACTGGGGGCCTTGAGACACTAAGAGACAGGAATGAAAAACCCTTTGGGAAGTAGAGAAGCAAAGTCACCTTCACTCCAGGGATGATCCCAAAAGATCTGGAGACAAGGTGTGCTTATATTTCAGTATCTCATATAATAGACCTTAAAGGGAAACGAGAGGCCCCACAGTCCAGTGGAGACACAGGTAGAAATGCAAATATTGATGCCTCGTTTCAGCCATACCTCCCCACACATGTACACACATACCCTTACATGTTTGGATAGCCATGTAATCAATAACAGCCAACACACCAAGTTCAGACATTCAAATTTGAACAATCTCATGAAACTGAGGCTTAGGGAATAAAAACAACTAGCCCAACCAAGGTCACTCAGCAAGTGGGTGGAAAAGTGTTAGTCATTCAGTTGTGTTCAATTCTCTGCAACCCCATTCACTATATAGCCCACCAGGCTCCTCTATCCATGGGAATTCTCCAGGCAGGAATACTGGAATGGGTAGCCATTCCCTTCTGCAGGGAATCTTCCCGACCCAGGGTTCAACTCAAGTTTCCTGCACTGCAGGCAGATTCTAAATGGGTGGAGCTAGGGCTCAGTTCAGACCTTATAAACCTCTGTCTCTTTCCTCCAAAACTAGAAAGTCACTTCCCACTTCATGTCTCAGCCTTCTTCATTCCCCTGGGAAGAGGTCAGCCAAGAGCCACTAAAGTCTCTTCAACACTGACATCCTGGATTTGAGCTCTCCTGTATGTAAAATGTACTCACAGGCAAGCCTTTCCAGCATCCTCAAATTAGCCCAAATCTCTGGCAGAGGAGGACAAAAGGAGAGTGTTTGGAACAGGGGCCACTGGCTCACCACAAAATGACCAAAGAGCAGGGTCTAGGCCAGCCTTTGCTCAGGTGACCTTAGCCACGGAAATACCAGTTTCCTAGGCTGAATCTCAACACCCCAGGGCTGGAAAGAGAAGGCAACCTTGGCTCGCCCACCCCAGGAGTCCAGGGCACTAAGAGCTCCTGATTTATTTATCACAAATCAGTCCTCTCTCTGCCTTCATCACCTGTTTTTGCAGTTAACACCTGGTGTTTAAAACACAATTGTCCAAGAACAGTCTCAGAAGGCCCTCATCAAATTTGAGGGTAGGTGGGAAAATAAGGAGGGGCTTTATCTGGAGGAAGGTTGGGTGTGAATTATCTCCCCCTAAGAAGCCTCCAGGCTTTTTAGCAACAGCTGGAAAAGGCACACACCCTGATCTTCTGTGTTCCATCCACTTTCACTTCAGTTTACCCTTACTGAGCACAGAAAAGCTAAGTGATTTGTCCAAGGTCACAGCTAGTAAGTAGTGGATCCAGGATTTGAACTCTGGCAACCTGGCTCCTGGGCCAGCTTTGGAAACCATTCATTCTACTCTATTTCACAACAGAGGTAAGGAAGGGTTAGAAGACCATCAGGCAACGGCACAAGGGATAAAGGAGAGAGAAAGAATGGTTCAGTTACTCTGGGAGCTGAGTGAGGATCTCAGCCTGAGGAATGAAAATTAGGTTCAAACCCTTCAGTTTGGGCGTAACCCTTCCCAAAGTAACCGTCCTCCTCACCCTCCCCTTTCTGCAGGTGTGATTACTGCCTCAGGCAGGCAGGGACGGGTGGAGAAGATAACACCCTATTCCCCACCCCTCTCACAGGCTAGCCTGCCTGGCGCCTGACCCCGGGGAAGGACCTGCTAAAGCACTCATTGCTTCATAAAAGCTTCTTTGGGAATCCTGGCTGGGGGAGGTCACTAAGCTAACTGGGAGCCCAGGAAATAATGATCCCTCTCCTTAGCCTCAGTCATCTGAGCCATGGGCTGGCTCCAATCCTCCTGCATCCCAAAGTACTTAAAGGGGTTTTACTCTTGGAAGTCTCAGGACAAGGGAGACCCAAGCATCCCAACAATTCGAGTTCAACCCAAGGTGCTGCTGGAGATGTTGTTAGGGGCTGGGGCTGGGGGGTGGGGTGTCCGCTGGGCCTGACAGTTGGTTCTTAGCTCCTCCTCCCATCCTTAGAAGAGGGCTTCCCCACCTGGCCAGAAGCGTGGGCACAGACCCCTTGGGCTGGGACCAGTTAGAATGACTCATCAAAGGGTGTGGGAGATTCTGGGCAGAATACCCTGGGGCCTGAGCCCTCCCTCAATCCACATAAGAGCTTTTGAGGACACTGCCCAAACCCCCAACTAGTGAGACTTCTGTCTCACCCAACTTCCATAATGAGGTTGGGGGTGGGGCCTGTAGGTAGGGAGGGTCAAGTCCCAGACTGGAGCTTGGAAACCCAAGTCACTGAAGCTCCTAGTCAGAGCCCAAATCTTCCCTCTCCCTTAGCCTCAGGATTGCCAGCCTCAAGATCAGTTCTGTGGCTCCTGGCCCCTCCCTGTCCCAATATTCAGGGTTCCCAGGAGGCTTCCCACACCCCATCCCCCACGAGCTTTTGCACGTGCTACCCAGTTTATATCCCACAAAACCCACACACACCCCGACAGTGGAGGGATGAGAGAATCCCTTTGAACAGCCCTTCTAGGCAAGGGGGGTAGGTAGTGGGAGATCGGAAAGAAGAGGAAGAGGATGGAAGGGAAGAAGGAGGGGGAGGAGGCAGAGGCTGCAGGAAGGCCTGAGATGCAGGAAGCAGCTGGGAGTGGGGGGAGGCTTTGTGCCTGAGGTGTTCTCTGGGTCCTAGGGTCCACAATGTTCATCATTTTCTGGGATCTGTGGAGTGAGGCTGCGCATCTGCATCTGTCATGGCCAAGGGGGTGGACTTTCACTCCCTGGCCCTGAGCAGGGTACAGGGCAATCCCAGGCCCCTTGTTATCTATGGGGGGTTGGGGTGAGTATCAAAACAGCTGCCAGGACAGCGGACGTAGATGTCACTGCCACCCTTCCCCCTCCTTCCCTACATTCACACTGGTACACAGTGGCCAGAATCCTTGAGATGAGAGATAAAAGCTAGAGCTCTCACTGGTGAAACTCTGGCCCCAGGCCTCCAGAATTACTCCTCCAAAACTCCTTCTTCCTGTTTGAGAGGCAGGAGTGCCCTAGTAAGGCCCTGAAGACAGGGATTACACTCCTCATTTCCAACGTGGGCGCAGTGCAGGCAGTTGATGGCATACCCTCTTCAGAATTCCAGAGGGCAAAAGCCAGCCTCAGGCGGCCACCTGGGTGATGAGGACCATTCCTTTCTTCCCCTTTCTCCTCCATCATGAGACCAGCAACATTGGGCTAAAGTTTCACATCTTAAAAAATACAAAGGTTCCCTACTGTTAAAATGCAGATTCCAAGGCCAGCCTCTGAGATTCTGCTTCATAAAGTCTGGGGGAGGATCCAGAAATCTGAATTTTAAAAAAGTTCAAACTAGGCAGCTCCAAGAATCTTGAAGAAAATGCTCCTTTGTCCCTCCCCCATTATTCCCCCTCCACACCCAGAGTAGAGGAGGGCCACAGTGAGACCACTGAGTGGTTGCATTGCCTTCCCCCAGTATTTAGTGAAGGGCTTCCCTGGTGGCTCATACGGAAAAGAATCTGCCTGCGATGCAGGAGCCCGGGGCTCAACCCCTGGGTCAGGAAGATTCCTGGAGGAGGAAATGGCAAACCACTCCAGTATCCTTGCCTGGAGAATTCCATGGACAGAGGAGCCTGGTGGGCTACACCCCATGGGGTCGCAAAGAGTCGGACACGACTGAGCGACTAACACACTTACTTAATATTTAATGGGGGGTGAGGTTATATATGTTGTGAAAAGCTACAGTCAGAGGTTGGGATGGAAGGGTTGAAGAAGACTGGCCAACCTCTGGGGTCAGTGGAAGGCTATGGCGAGGGCCGGTAGGGGAGGAGTATACCTTGGGGTGGATGGGATGGGAAGGGGAGGGCTCATAGGCTCCGGTCCCGGAAATCCGATCTCTTTAGGACCCAGAGATGCCAGTCCCCCAGCGGCGGCGGCGAGAAGGGCAGCCGCTTGGTCTCCGGCAGCCGCCGCTCGGGCAGAGCCAGAGAAAGACCGAGGCTCGGGGCGCGGGGGGGAGGGAGGGAGGGAGGGTGGCGAGGCAGCGGCGGCGGAGCGGCCCGGGCCGGCCGAGCAGCTATGGGCGCCCGGGTGCCGGGCCCCTGGAGAACCAAGGCCCCCGGCCGGGGTGGGGGTTGCCGGGGCTACCAGCCCCGCTGACACCGCCTTGGACGATGTGAGCGGGCGCCTCCGCTGCTGCAGGGCGAGCGGTCCCACCGGCTCCGAGCGCCGCTTTTCTAATTTGGGTGGGGGCGACCATACCAGGCCGCTCGGGCTTTGGTAGAAGGGCGGGCTGTCTTTGGCAGCTTGATTGGGGGAGGCGATCCTCACAGGGCGCTCGGAGATTTTTTTTTTTTTTAAAGCGAGGTTAACTGTTTTGGGCAGCTTGGTTTTGGGGGGAGGCTTTAAAAAGGCCTTTCGGGGTTCCTTTTCTCTGGGGGAGGGGGCAGTGGTGCCGACTTGGCCCGCCGCCTGTTGGAAGGGGGGAGCGGGAAGCGTTGGGATGCGAACCCGGCTCCCCCCACAATGATGAAGACGGAGCCACGGGGGCCTGGGGGTCCCCTCCGGAGCGCCTCTCCGCACCGCAGCGCCTACGAGGCTGGCATCCAGGCTCTGAAACCGCCCGACGCGCCCGGGCCCGACGAGGTACCCAAGGCAGCCCACCACAAGAAATATGGCTCCAACGTCCATCGCATCAAAAGTATGTTCCTGCAGATGGGCACGACGGCAGGCGCGCCGGGCGATGCAGGCGGCGGCGCGGGCCCCACCGAGGCCCTGCGGGCGCCCGAGCGCGGCGTGCGCTTGTCGCTGCCGCGGGCCAGCAGCCTGAACGAGAACGTGGACCATAGCGCCCTGTTGAAGCTGGGCACCAGCGTATCGGAGCGCGTGAGCCGCTTCGACTCCAAGCCCGCGCCCTCCGCGCAGCCCGCGCCGCCGCCGCACCCGCCGTCCCGGCTGCAGGAGACGCGGAAGCTGTTCGAACGGAGCGTCCCCGCGGCCGCGGGCGGCGACAAGGAGGCCGCGGCGCGGCGGCTGCTGAGGCAGGAGCGCGCCGGCCTGCAGGACCGGAAGCTGGACGTCGTGGTGCGCTTCAACGGCAGCACCGAGGCGCTGGACAAGCTGGACGCCGACGCCGTGTCGCCGACGGTCAGCCAGCTAAGCGCCGTCTTTGAGAAGGCCGACTCGAGGACCGGCCTCCACCGCGGGCCCGGGCTGCCCAGGGCCGCGGCCGCCGGGATTCCCCAGGTCAACTCGAAGCTGGTCAGTAAGCGGTCCCGGGTGTTTCAGCCGCCCCCGCCCGCCCCGTCGGGGGATGCCCCAGCCGAGAAGGAGCGCGGCCCCGGAGGGCAGCAGCCCCCGCAGCACCGAGTGGCCCCCGCCCGGCCGCCCCCCAAGCCCCGGGAGGTGCGCAAGATTAAGCCGGTGGAGGTGGAGGAGAGCGGGGAGTCGGAGGCCGAGGCAGCGCCCACAGAGGTGGTCCAGGCGGAGGTGACAGTCCACGCGGCCCTGGAGAATGGCAGCGCCTTGGCAACCACCGCTAGCCCGGCGCCTGAGGAGCAGAAGGCTCAGGCGGCTCCCGAGGAGGAGGTGGCGACCGTGGCGGTGCCTGAAAAGGGGGTGGGCAATGGCCGGGCCCCGGACATGGCCCCCGAGGACGTAGACGAGTCCAAAAAGGAGGACTTCTCGGAGGCGGACTTGGTGGACGTGAGCGCCTACAGTGGGCTGGGGGAGGACTCCGGGGGCAGTGCCCTGGAGGAGGACGACGAAGAAGAGGAGGAGGGGGAGCCCCCCTACGAGCCCGAGTCGGGGTGCGTGGAGATCCCAGGGCTCTCGGAAGAAGAGGACCCGGTCCCGAGCCGAAAGATCCATTTCAGCACAGCGCCCATCCAAGTAAGTGAACCCCCCTCCCCGCCCCCGCGCCGCCCCTGCCACGTGCACGCAGTCGCCCCCGCCTCGCCAGCCAGCCGGGTTTGGCAGGCTGAGTCAGCCCTGTCACCCAGCCCCCTTCCCAGAAGTTACCTCCCTGAGGGGGGCGTGGGGGACTTCCAGCTGTTTGTCAGAGGGAGAGGATATTTAGGCCTGAGATGAAGTGGCCTGCCCTGACCTGCCCTCGGGTTCCTCTGCCTGCTGCCCCACCCTGCCCTGCGCCGGTCCTGGGACACCTGCTTTCCCTTCGTTTCCCAGACAGTCTCCCTCCGGAGACTGCCAGAGGCGTGGGCTTAAGTGGTGGGAAGGTATGTGTGTGTGTGTGTGTGTGTGTGTGTGTGTGTGTGTGTACCTGTGACCTCAGGAGAGCACCCCCACTTTGATCCTTACTCTGCTCTGGGTCGGAGGGGCATGAGAAGCTTAGAAACACCCCTGCTTTCCTCCTGCACCGGAGCTGCACACGGGGGTGGAGGAGCCAGAAACTTCCCAAAACGAAGGTGCAGCCCTTCCTTCAAACGGGCTGTAGCCCTCACCCCAACTTTGCAGAAGTGAAAGAGGGAAGCAGGTCTCTGAGGTTGAGCTGAGCTGAGGCCATGTGACTGGGGGCCCTGTTCCCTGGGGTCTGTGCTGGGCCAGCTCCCGAGGTGGGGGTAGGAGGTTACATAGGCAGGCACTTTTTGTGGTTTTTTAGGAGGCTAGGCCTTCAGCTGGGTATGGAGGAGAAGGGGGTGGGGCTGGGAAACTCCCAGGTGCCTGGCAGCAGCCTCCTGCTTTTGCTCTTGGTGTTGGCAGGCACCAAGTGCTTTTGCCTCATTCTCTGGGTACCCTGAAAGAAGGACAGGAGATCCTCCCTTTTGGGGGCCACACACACTATTGGTGATTGGTTTGTGGGTTGTGCCAGTGCCCTCAGATCCTCAGGAGAATGCTGGGAGAGGTCCCTGGGAGAATTAAAAACCCCAGCCCTCAGTTTCCTGAGTCTTCCCTGGTGGCTCAGATGGTAAAGAATCCGCCTGCAGTGCACTACCCTCTATTCTCGGCTGGCACATTTAGCCTAAAGACTTTTTATCACCACCCCAGCCTCAGCTGTGCCCAGGCCAAGGAAAGTTCAGCCTTTACCCCTCCCCAGTCAAACCCCCCTCTGTTTGATTGAAATTTCCCTAACTACTCCTGGACACCGAAGCTGCCCATTTCCTCCCACCTGCCCCAGCATCTTAACCTCTGTTCCTCTTCCACCTCCCACCCCAGGGGGCCTGGGAAGTGCAACTCCCCACTCAGGCCAGCCCCTTCCCCCAGGCTGTGACCTCACAAGCCTTTTTGCCTCCCCTCTCCTCTTCTGAAGTGCTGGGATCCTGGAGGCAGAGAGCTGAAGGATATGGGGTGTTTCTTGGGTCACTGAGGATGCAAATGGGGACCACTGAGGGGGTCAGGACAACCCACGGCCCTGCCACAGCGGTTCTGTGAGCTGCCTGATCCCCTCAGAGGTGGAGTTTGGTCTTTTAGTCCTGAGCCTCTGACTGTCTATATTTGACACCTTACCCTGATTTTTGGGTAAAAAATAGCACATGATTTGGAGCAGTGCTCCCTGACTCCCTGGTGACAGTTGCTCGCCTGTGGTGTGTGGTGCCGCCTTTGTGTGTCTGACTTTTGACCTTGCTGGGGATGTCTTCCTCCCCACCCAGTTTTTCCCTCTGTCTGTTCCCGCCCCTGCATTGATACTAAGTCCAGGGTCTTGTGCCCCTCAGATGACCCAATTGTTAGCCATATAGAGGCTTCTGCTGAGGACAGAAAGCTCAATTCTAGATGGTTATCTGGAGAGGCGGACTGGATCCAGGGCCCTCGGATAGGCTGGACACATGGGGATGGGCAGTGTGAATGGTGGTCTGAGGCCTCTGACCCTCCGGCCTGGGTTTCCTGCAGGGGACAGGATTTAATAATCTGAGAAAAGAGGGGGGAGGACAAAGCCCAGGACAGGTTATGAGGGTGTTTTGGAGGTCACAGTGTGTGTGTGTGTGTAATTGCATGTGTTTACTCGTGGTGGGGAGGAGTTTGGTGGACCCAGGCTACCACATAGACTGAGGGATGGAGAGACCCTCTCTGCTAGGATAGAGGGTGAGGATCAAGGGACTCAGATGCAGAAGTGGGCCAAAGCCAGTTTGCCAGATCTAGGCGCATGCCGGCCCCATTCCGGGGCTTGGGACCTATGTGCAATGGGGACAAAGTCCCAGTGACCACCCACCAGTCTCATCCCACCCTGCTATGGGCTAGCTCCCATGACCTTGGACAGTGGGCCTAGCATCTTGCACTGTATGTGGACTAGGTGGCCCATTTCTCCCAGGAGCTTGGGGCTGCTGGCCATATGTCAAGAGGGCAGTCTGACTGCTGCACCATTGACGAAGAACTCCAAGGGTTTGCACTCTTTCTCTGATGCTGTAAAGTTGAGGGCAGTGAATTAAGTGACCATGTAGGCCCCTCCCAGCTAGGAGCCCCCTTGTCGGAGCCATGGTGCTTGGGGGGTGACACTAAACCAAGGCTGGGACACACGAGCTGCTGGCCTGGGTGCCCATAGCGGCTGTTTCTGGAGGAAAGGGACCCTGGCAGGGGCCTCGGGGGAGACAGTGTCCCACTCCAGCTGCGCAGGCCTCAGGTCCAGCCATCTGATAGAGCTGCTGCTACCCTTCATCACCCCCGCTTGGCTCCAAGTGGTGCCAACCTGTCGCTGCGGGCAGTGAAGCAGGAACACGTCATGGTGCCCCAAATGGTACTCATTAACCTCCCACCAGGAGCACTCCTGGACCCAGACTTAGGCACTCCTGCAGAGCCCTTGTCTTACCTTCTCTGTTCTTTGGAGGAGAGTCAGACTGGGGAATCCCCTTTCTGCTGAGCCAGCAGAGGGGTACAGAGGACAATAAGGCCAGGTTCGCTATGGACAGTGTCGGAGGCTGCCACTTCCCTGCTCTCCCTGCTTTCTGCAGGGTATTGGGCCCAGGACTTCTGCCCTGGCCTCCTAGTGCCCTGGGGATAAGGGGGTACCTCAGAGAGCTGTGGTTCAGAAGGGAGATTGAGGTCTGGCCATGTGGGCAAGGCCATAGGGGCCCCTCAGGAGGAGGGCCTGCCCATTCTCTGTGGGGGTACCGGTGGTCCTCCTGCCTCTCTCTCCACCCTGGCCGCTTCAAGTCCAGGCTAGCTGGGTCCTGGGTGCCCCGCTTCCTCTTTCTACCCTTCTCTCTCCTCCCCTCCCCCTCTCTGTGTCTCACACCCGCTCCGCCCCTCCCCATCTGGCATCCTCCAGCATCTCCTCCACTCCTTATCCCTCCTCCTCTTCCCCTCTTGTACTCAGCATGTTCCTTCCTCTCTCCTGCCTTCTGTGTCCACCCTCGTCTTTGTCTGGGATGGGGGCTGTCTGTTGGTCTCTCTCTGACCCTGGGAACCTGGGTTCATGAGTGTGACAATTTCTCCAGCATTGACCTTCCTTTCCTCCTCTAACTGGTGGTGCTTGTGTGGTCAGGGCTGCAGGAGAGAGTCATGCTGTGGATGTGGCAAGGCTGGGTCCCTTTCTGTCTTGCCCCATAACTCGGAACTAGAAGGGCCCCACTCTGAGCCGGGATCAGCGTGGGCTGGGGAAGGCCTCACCTCAACCTGTCTGGAGGTGGGGGAGACCTCTAGCAGGAGGGGAGCGCAGTGGCTGGCACAGCCTGCCCTTTCAGCCTCCTCTCACTGGGTTAGCCCTTGCCCTCCTATTGGCGCCTCTGACAAGCAGCCTCTCCCCCAGGTGTTCAGCACCTATTCCAACGAGGACTACGATCGTCGCAACGAGGACGTGGATCCCATGGCAGCCTCTGCTGAGTACGAGCTGGAGAAACGGGTGGAGAGGTTGGAGCTGTTCCCTGTGGAGCTGGAGAAGGGTGAGCTGGGCCACCTGGGCCCCTGCCTTGTGCCAGCTTCCACCCTGGGTGGACCCTCAGGGCTTCCACTGAGATGTTCTGCTTCCTCTAACTGGGGCTCTGTCAGCACCCCACAGCCACACAGACTCAGCCCAGCCCAAGCCCCCACTACCACCCTGTCACACTGCACTCTGTGCTTTTGCAGTTGTCAGGCCCCGCAGGAGCGTTGTGGGCTGGGTCCTGGACTCTGTGGGCCAAGCCACAATGGGAGAGCGATGGAGGGGGTAGGGGGCAGGCATGGCTGGAACAGTCACACCTAAGTGCGTCCTTTGCACAGTGAGGGTGCCAGGAAACGAAGGAGGGGCCACTATAAAAGCATTTAACAGGAGACCTGACCAGACCTGGGGGAGTCCCCAAGGAAGGTTATGCTTGAGTTGAACTCTGAAGAGGAGATGAGGGGAGTCTGTGGAAAAGGAGAGACCTGGTAGATTCGGAGGGTGGGGGAGAAGGCTGTGCATACAAGACCTTGTCAACCCCTTTTCTAAGATGGACTGGGAGCCTTGCAAGGTGTGAGAAAGGTATTCTAGAGAGACTATACCAAGCTGTGCTGGGGGGCAAAGGGTTGTTGTACATGGTTGCAGAGGGGCCCCTGTGGTGTGGACATGGTGATGGCTGTGTAGGAAGGGGGTGCAC
Source organism: Giraffa tippelskirchi (assembly GCF_054371585.1). Taxonomy (NCBI): domain Eukaryota; kingdom Metazoa; phylum Chordata; class Mammalia; order Artiodactyla; family Giraffidae; genus Giraffa; species Giraffa tippelskirchi. Next base: position 26,004,141 of record NC_137277.1, on the reverse strand, counting down.
TTGAGGGATTCTTGGAAGGTGGGATTGACGGCATTCCGGGATTACTTGGCTTCCACAGAGGCTGCAGGGGGAGGGAGGAATCCAGGTGACTCCCAGGCCCTATGAAGGGGGGGCAGGCTGGAAAAGTGTATTTGTGGGGGAAGATCTCATTCAGATGTCCGAGGCCCGTGAGACAGACAGGGGCAGCTGTGGAGAGAGGAGTGGGTCTTGTGGGAAAGAAAAGCAGAAGGTCTTGAGTCACTGAGGCTGTGAGCAGGGATGAGACTGCTTAGGGAGGGGGAAGATCAGCCCTCTCGTGGCTCCCCCACCGGTCCCCGTGGCCACCACACACCTCATCTGCATACAGATAGTGCCCCCTCAGCACGCCCTGCTGCCCATCAGTTCTTTGGATGGGGCAGAGGGCAGACAGTGACCCAAGAGCATCCTATTTGGTTTGGCAAAGAGGGAGTGACAGAACCAGATGTGGGACATCCCCTCAGCATGGAGACTGGTTCCTGAGGTGAGGCTGTGCCCCACTGTAAGGGCTGGGGATGGGTCTCTCACTCTGTCCCCTGCAAATTCCTACCCCCCTACTGGCTTCTCATCACCCTCTGCTTCACAGACTCCGAGGGCCTGGGCATCAGCATCATTGGCATGGGGGCCGGGGCGGACATGGGCCTTGAGAAGCTGGGCATCTTCGTCAAGACCGTGACTGAGGGCGGTGCGGCCCATCGGGATGGCAGGTACCGCCTCCCCTTCCTTTATCAGCCATCATCTGTGGGGTGGGTCACTGAGTGGGGATCAGACATTCGTAGAGACCACTATGTCTGTTGCTGGTCCACTCCCCAAGGGTGCAGTGAACAACACAGGCAGGGCCCTTGGCTTCATGGCACTTGCATGCTGCGTAGGTGTTGTGTTTTGGGCCATGGTGAGGAGAGCGTGGGTGTGGAGGCTCTGTGCCTAGTAGAGTATACATGAGCTGTCTTTTTCATTTAGGAAATATTGAGCCTGTGACACTGTTGCAGGGTTGATGCCAGGCCCTGGGAGTCAGTGATGAGGGCCTTGCCCTTAAGAAGCATGTAGTATAGTAAGGCAGATGGACATTCAAGTGGGCATGCAGAAAATGGTGAAATGGACAAAAGTACAGGGTGACACTAAAGCCTAAGTCAGGAGGGCTTGACCTCTTTGGGCTTCAGGGAAGTCTTCCTGGAGGAAGTGACATTGGAGTTGAGACCTAAAGCATGAGCAGGAGTGGGGTGTGCAAAGTGTTCCAGGCAGGGCACCGAAAGCAGGCAGGTATGGCTGGAGCTAGAGACCACAAGGGATTCAGGTGTCTTATGAGGTTAGAAGAGCCCATGGGGGCAGGCCAGGGAGGAAGCTGCTCCTTGCCTATGTGCTTACGTTTGGCCCCTGAGGCTGGAAGGTGTGAGTTCTGTGGGTCAGAGGGCTCGGGAAAGATCCCCTGGAGTTCTGGGCAGCCCATTGAGCACTTTGGAGCCTCCCCACTGTGTGTGAATTGCAGAGGGGGAGTGGGAACAGCTATAGGACACCCCCGGTTTGTAAGTTAAAGGTTGATTATCAGTGTGCTTTGCGGTATCTCTAAGCCCAGACCCCTCAATGTGACAGAGGTGACTGGGCGTTCCTGTGAGGACTGGGGTCATGCTGCTAGAGGTGAAGTTGCCTCATCAGGAAGCTTCTGTCTGCTGCAGCCCATGTGGCGTGGTAGGCAGGGGTGGGGGTGGGCAGAGAAAAGAAAGGTGACCACCCCTGCTCTTTCACTTACCCCCTCTTTTGAGCTTCCCAGAGCCTTTCCCAGGGTTGCCTGTTGGCTAGTTGGGGAGGGTGTGTGATGTGAGAGTGTCCCCATGTGGGGTGGGGGGTGGGGGTGAACTGTTTACAGTAGACCATTTCCTCCATTTCTGTGTGGGAGCCCTGCGAGGAGGCCTGTCCCTCTGGGGGGAGGTGGGAGTGGAGGACGGAGGTGGCCGAGGGTCCCTCCCATGCTTTCACCCCCCTTGCGGTCAGGCTCAGCCACTCCCATCTCTCCTTGTGTGGGGAACAGGGCTTCCAGCGCCATAGCTGGAGTGTATTGGGGACTGTGCATGTGTGTTGGGGGGACTAACCCTGTGGGACTGTAGTGAACACAGGCATTTGGAAGAAATCTGTGGGCTCAGGTCTGTGCAGAATGGGTGTGTGAGAGGGCTGGCTGCATATCACGTGTGTGCTAGAGGCCCTAGCTGGTGTGCATGGCCATGATGAACTCTGTGGATGTCACATTGGTCTGTCGAGTGATGGAGGAAGGGACTAGTGTGTGACTGTCTTGGGAAGTGTGCTTGCCACCTTTCCTGGTTCTGGATGCCCGTGTCGGTTGTGCTTGCCTGGGTCTCACTGCCCATGGGCCTGGCTGATACCCCATCCTCCGGCCTCATGCATCTTATGCAAGTAGACAAAGTACCAGGTTCCTGTGGGGACTGAGCCTTGAGTTTCTGATGGGAAGGGGGCCATGTCTACCCCAGCTCCACAGTTCTCCTCGGGATCCCCTAACCAATGTCACCCGCGTCCCCCTTGCCCATCCCCAGGATCCAGGTGAACGATCTCCTGGTGGAGGTGGATGGAACGAGTCTGGTAGGAGTGACCCAGAGCTTTGCAGCCTCCGTGCTCCGGAATACCAAGGGCCGCGTGCGGTGAGGCCCAGGAGGGTGGGGTCGGTGGGGAGTGGGAGCAGACAGGAGGCTCAGCCCTCATCTGGCCACTTTGCCCACCTGCCCGCACCCAGCTAAGATCCTCTGTGGCCCAACTTACAGAGAAGTTTCCACTGTGGAAAGGAATTGCTGTGTGCTTATCCCTTGCCCCGTCTCCCTTCACATCTCCAGCCCCTGACCACTGCTGGCCACCAGCACTCAGGCTTCAGGCCTGTTGTCCACCATGCCTCCAAACTGGCCTCTTGGTCTTCTTCTTTCCCCCTGTCTGTCCTGACTCATTCATTGAAGATCCCAAGATGTGCAGGGAGGATGCCATCCAGATTAGGGTTTATCCCTCCCTCCCCTTAGCCTGGCATAGTCTGTGAGGCCTCTCCTCCTTGGGTCTGCCAATTGAGGAGGTTGGGTTAGAAGCTCCCTGAGTTCATCTCTGGCAAAACATTCAGGGACCACTCCCTGCCCCCTCCAAAAGGGGCACTGCCCCCAGGAAAGGGTGGTAGAGAGGAACAGGATGTGGGTGGCCACGGAGAGGAGTGGCTGGTGCCTGGAAGTTCCACGATTTCCTTTCCATCCTAATCTCCAGTCACCATCATCCCGCCCCTTCCTGAAGCTCAAGGACTTGGAGAGCATACAAGACACCCCTCCACAGCTCCAGGGTCAGCTTTGCCAGTCCCCTGCCTCATTTTCTCCCATGTGGTGAGGGAAGAGCTCCTACACTGGCACCTCCTGACCTCATGTCCCCTGCAGCCTAGCCTGAAGTTTGGCTGACATCTCCCCATCCCCCGAACTGGCCAGGAGGGCTAATGAGTCTCTGCTACTCCTGGGAAAGAAACCCAGTAAGGGCCCCCTGTTCCCCCATTCATTATTAACACTCTGCAGTCTCTGGACTCAGCCCTCTCATTTCATCTCCCGTGGGAGGACCTGGGTGTTGAGAGGGGAGTACCAATGGGGAGGATGGTGGCATTTCCAGCTAAGGACAGAGAAAAAGGAGACAATGCTGGTGCCCTTGCAGGTTTATGATCGGCCGGGAGCGGCCTGGTGAGCAGAGTGAGGTGGCCCAGCTAATTCAGCAGACCCTGGAACAGGAGCGATGGCAGCGGGAGATGATGGAGCAGAGATACGCCCAGTACGGCGAGGATGACGAGGAGGTAGGGACTCCACTTGGCTGGGAGCGTCATCGTCCCCTGGTGGCCTGGTGGAGCATTACAGCTGTCCTCTGCCTCTGCCACTTTCCCAGGCCTTGTAAAGAACCCCAGAGTGCCACTCCTATACTGGGGGAGCCCCTAATCTGAGAGGCAATGCAGATCCTTCCCTTAAAGAATCTCTAGTCTGATGGAGGAGTCACACCCTCTATCTTCAGAAAGCTTTCCTGGTCCTACAGAGAAAACATAGTTCCCTCTAAGAGCCCCCACTATGAGGGGAACTAGTCTGAGGAGAGACAGCTCTAGACCTCAGGCGACCTGCTGTGTGAGGAGGGGAAAGCAAAGTCTGTTTCTTCAGGGGTCTTAGTCTTTTAGGGGATAACTCCTGCCTTCAGGAGACTCTCCGGAAATCACAAACCACGCCCCTAGTGTGGGCCCCTGGCTGATGGAGGAGGTCATCGCTCCCAGTCTGCCATGGACCGACCGCTGCCAGTCTTAGCCCTAGTCATCAGGGCTGCGGGAGGCTGGCACGGGCAGGGAGCACAGCCTCCTGTCTCCCTTCACAGACGGGAGAGTATGCCACCGACGAGGATGAGGAGCTGAGCCCCACGTTCCCAGGGGGCGAGATGGCCATCGAGGTGTTCGAGCTGGCAGAGAATGAGGATGCCCTGTCCCCTGTGGACATGGAGCCTGAGAAGCTGGTGCACAAATTCAAGGAGGTGCGCAGAGGTGTCCCTGGGCTGGTGGAGGGCAAGGGCAGGCTAGTATTTAATGCTGCAGCACTGCCTGCCCCAGCCAGAGCTGAGTGTCTGTGCCCTCGCCCCCACAGCTCCAGATTAAGCATGCTGTGACTGAGGCAGAGATCCAGCAGCTGAAGAGAAAGGTAAGAGTGGCGGGAAGTGGGGGAAGCCGAGGCATGGGGGACAGTCTTCCACCCTCACAGCTGCACATGCTGACCCTTGTCCACCACTCACAGGCGCATGGAAAACAAGCTGCTCTGAAGTAAGGGAGGGTAGTGTTAAGAGCTCAAGCTCTAGACCATCTCTCTACCACTCACTTGCTGCTCTGGGCCTCATTCTCCATAAAATGGTTTGATAATAGTGCCAGGACCATAGGACCATTGTGAGGATAAAATAGAATAATACATGTAAAGTCTTTAGTACAGTGCCTGACACATAATAGTTGCTTAATAAAAAGTTGAGCTATTAGTTGTCAGCCCTCGAATAGCTGAACATGGATGTCTTCACATTCACACAGTCCCACACATGTCCTCTACATACAAGCCTAGCATTTAGCCTAGCCTAAATGCAAACCACCCAGAGATCCAAACACCAGCTCAGATCCCAGGTACATGGTACCCACAGACCCACCTACCCAGACACCTAGAGACACCCACTCTGCTTAGACATAACATGAGGACAATGGACCTATGCTTCACAAGCAAGACCTTTGTGTCTGTCTGCTTGTGTGTCGGTCTACTGAGAGATATAGGACGTTTCATGGAACATGTACATTCTCACAGAGATGCCATGTACAGACACCCACACAAGCACACTGGGTGCCAACACCCTTACAGGCATAGATATACAGACTTCTGATACACAGTCTGTACTGGGCCCCTTCTGGGCCTGGACATTAGGAGTCCTGATTCCCATAGGGCTTCCAGTGTGGCAGGGAGAGGCAGAGGCACACAGGGGTTTTGCAGACGTTGTGCACCCAGGTACACATGGGTACATTCTCATATGTGGGCTTAGACCAACGTGCCTGGAGACAGGAGAGTGTGAAGCTGAGCCTCAGAGGGAAGACAGGGTTTAGGTGACTGAGGCAGAGGAAGGGCATTCCTGGCAGGGAGACAAATGTGAGCTTGAAGGCTGGCTTTGGAAAGAGACCTGCAAGCTATGGCGGCCATTCCCGGGGGGTAGTGGGAGGTGGAGCTGGATTGCCAGGATGAGCTGTAGCAGTATCCTGACTCCCCACTGAGAACTCCGGCCTGGATCCTGTGGCCATATGAGACCATGAGGAGGAAGGTCACTACCCTCAAAGTGGGAGGCATGAGGGTGAGCAGGACTTGGAGACTGGTAAACCAGTTAGAGGCCCAAGTGGTGCCCTGGCAGATATGGGCAGGGCTACCCAGGGCACAGGCAGAGGGTATGTATAGGGAGGACGGATTCGAGTTGCATTTCCCAGGTCGAGGTGACAGTTCATGTTCTTAGAGGAGGTACAGAGCATGAAGGGGAGGAACAAGTCAAAGGTCTTCCAATTTATAAACACCTTTGGGCTTCCCTGATGGCTCAGATGGTAAAAGAATCTGCCTGCAGTGTGGGAGACCTGGGTTCAGTCTCTGGGTTGGGAAGATCCCCTGGAGAAGGGAATGGCTACCCACTCTAGTATTCTTGCCTGGAGAATTCCATGGACAGAGGAGCCTGGCAGGCTACAGTCCATGGGGTCGCAAAGAGTCAGACACGACTGAGCAGCGTTCACTTTGTTTTCTAGGTGTGCAGCACCATCCAGTTCATGTGATGGGCAAAAGCAGACTTGATCCTTGCCCTGTGTGGCTTAGAGTCTGCACACTAACATTTTTACATAGAAGCTGACACAGGCTTTATAGGAGAGGACAGGGTCGCTGAACTCGTAGAGCTGGTGGAACCTGATGAAGCTGGGATGTGTGGGGGGCTGTGCTGTCAGAATCACAGGAGACTTCTGGGGAAGCGATACACTGAGCTCAGCTGAAAAGCTCGTGGGAAATGATGAGACAGTGGGAGGGTAGATGGGAGCATTCCAGGCACAGGGAACGGTGAGGCGAAGGCCCTGCAGCAAGAGGGAATGTAGCAGGTGCACGGATGTGCAGGAAGGCCTGTGTGGCTGGGACACAGAGGGCAAGGGGTGTTTGCAGCCAGCAAGGTTGGAGGGGCAGTCAGGGGCTTGAAGCTCAGCACTGGGGTGGCAGTGAGATGATGCCACCTTTGGACGGAGGTGGGCTAGTCAGAAAAAGAGGAATAAGTTTGTGTGGGTGGGGCCAAGTTTGGGGCAGGGGGCCTCTGAGGAGCCGGAAGTAAAGTTGGGCTGGAGATTTGGGGCTCAGTGCACAGAGGTGGTGAAGAAGGTGAGTACAGAGGGAACAGAGGCCCTATGACTGGGCTGTGGGGCTAGAAGGTCTGCACTGAGGAGGCAGGGGTGCTGGTAGAGCAGCCAGGACTATTTAGGAAGCCACAGAAGCCAGGGCTACAGAGAGGGAACAGAGGGCAGTGGTGCCCTGTTCTCACCCCTCTACCATCACACTCTAGCCTTTGTGAGCTTGGCAAGGCAGGAATCAGTCCCACTTTACAAATGGGAGGAGTACAGCTTAAGACAAAAGTGGCCTTACCCCAAGTCATGGAGATAGTCAGTGATGAACCCGGGCGGCCTGCCTTCTAGGAGTGTAGCGCGTGTCAGGGCTCCTGGCTGGGACAGATGGGGTCCTACCTCCTCCCTCTCTGGGTTTCAGTTGTCAGACTCAGCCAAGGAGAGTCAGTAGTTGGGGGGCAGTGGGCTCCATATCTGCAGGAATCATCCAGAGACTATCGTCCCCACCAACCCAAGGCTGTTCCTTCCTCTCAGCTGCAGAGCCTGGAGCAGGAGAAGGGGCGGTGGCGGGCAGAGAAGGCCCAGCTGGAGCAGAGCGTGGAGGAGAACAAGGAGCGCATGGAAAAACTTGAGGGCTACTGGGGTGAGGCCCAGAGCCTGTGCCAGGCTGTGGACGAGCACCTGCGGGAGACCCAGGCCCAGTACCAGGCCTTGGAGCGCAAATACAGCAAGGCCAAGCGCCTCATCAAAGACTACCAGCAGAAGTACGTGTGGGGGCTGGGAGCTCTGGACCTCAGGAGGATGGAGAGGCCTGTGGTGGCCTTCCCTCCCCACCCCAGCCAAGTAAGGGGGCCAGGAGCGCAGAAGTTGGAGGGTCCTGTGGGGGGGGGCCTGGGTTCATAATGACGGTGCCAGACTCAACAAGCCAGGCCCCAGAGGCTTTGGGAAGACTGGGGATCTCCAGACCTGAGAACAAGGAGTGAGCAAGAGCTGCCCAGGTGGAGCCAAGGACAGGGCTGAAGACCCTGAGACTCTGAATGGAAACCAGACCACACACCCTTACCCACTGTCTGTCTCCCACTGATCCCCAGGGAGATTGAGTTTCTGAAAAAGGAGACAGCACAGCGCCGGGTTCTGGAGGAGTCAGAGCTGGCGAGGAAGGAGGAGATGGACAAGCTCCTGGACAAGGTAGGCCCAGGGTGCCCCAGGGGCAGGCAGGAGCAGCAGGTCAGTCACCCTGTGGATCCTGGAGGGAGAGGAGTCATGGCTGGGAGCTCAGGGTAATGTCCCCAGCAGGGGGGCAGGCGGGGCAGGGCCCGAGTCCAGTGCCCAGTCCTGACGCCTTCTCCCCCTTTTTTTCAGATCTCAGAACTGGAAGGAAACCTGCAAACACTGAGGAATTCCAATTCTACTTAACAGGAATCATTCCTTAACCGGACAATAATTAATCCCCTCCCATTGTCCTCCCTCCCCTGTCCTTAATACTTGACCCCGCCCCCTATCAGCCTGGGGACAGGTGCCCCGACTCCCCCACGCCTCCACCCCACCTCACCCAGCTTCAGGGACCAGAGGGCCCACATCATACAGGCCCCTTAAGGTGGCCCAGGCAGACAGGTGGCTGGAAGGATGGCCTCCTTGCCCATGGGGCTGAGGCACAGAGGCCATGGAATGCCAAGGGCTGGCCTGGGTGGTGGATGGACACAAGGACCTGCAGACCAAACTGCCAGACTTTACAACCTCCAGCCTTTGTCTTTGGACTGGAACGGGGCTGGGGGCTCTCCCAGCATCTCACCACCTGGAGGCTGCCTCCTGATCACGGAGCTCCTAGGTGGTCCCTGGGCCTCTTGACTTGAGATTCTACTGTCTTGGCCCTTCCCCCCTCCCCTATCATTGTGCTGTTCTGTTGCATTCTTATCCTCCTGCTGGGAAGGGTTGTCTCCACACCTCCTCCCATCCTTGTCCACCCTCCCAGGAGGGATAGAGTCCACTCAGAGCCTGGAGGCTGGGCTTGACCCTGTACTGATTTCTCATGTATCCTTCATGAAAAGGGGAGAGTCCAGGACATGTGGTGTCCAGCTCCCCCGTCTCCTGGGGCAGCAACCCTCAATTTCTCCTTGTGCCTCCCCTCCCCCAGGTGCCAAATAGCCATAACCTCCTCCTGGAACCGTTCTGCGGCCTCTTTGGGGTCCAGGTGTCCTGGCCAAGCCTGGCAGTGCAAGGGAGGAGAAGAGGTCAGTTTAGAGGGCCTGGTTTTAGGCAAGGGAAACACTTCTTACTGGAGAACCAAGTCCCGTCCTGCCCTATGCAGGGCCACACCTGGAAGCCTTGTACTAACATCACAGAGATTCAGCCTCACCCCACCCACACCCACAGTTTTCCAGTGTTTTGACTGGAGGGCAAAATTTTACTACTTTTATTCTTTTTGGAGACCAGGGCTGCGCTGCTGGCAGCCTGCTTTCTAAGTGAAATTGACTCTGTTTCCCCACTTTAACCCCAAATCGGGGCTTGGACCAAGGGAGGTGAGACCCCTACCCCAGGTCCCCTCCCCTTTCAGAAACCATCTCATTTTTGCCTCTTCCTCATGCCTCTGCCTCAGCCTGGGTTTTTGTTCTTTTTTAAAAAAAACAACCCCTGTACCATCCGTTTTGGTTTTCCCTCGTCCCCTGTAAATAGGCCATGCCATCGATCAGTATTTCTCAGCAATCTCTTCCTGCCCCCAGACGTGCGCCTACCCCCTGAAAAAGCTGGCTGTCTCAGTGCCTGGGCCCGTGCAATTCACCTCCTCGGCCTCAGCAGATGGAGGGGGCGGGGCCAGGGGCGGGGCTGTTGGGGAGGCTTCCGGTTTCTCCACCGAGGGCCACCCGAGCCCCGCCTTTTGCAGGACTGCGTCTCTGTATATAATATATATATGTATGTATTGTTCCCGGTTTTGTACGGATCATGCCCTCTGTCAGGTCATCCCCATAAAAGCAGTCCCCAGAGCTTTGCCGCCTGGTTTCTTGATTCGCGGGAGGGGGTGAGGGATGCCAGTCTGAGTCAAGTGGTCTGCCAGTGCTACCTCTGACCCTGAGGAGCTTTATGCCGAGAACCCTTGTTCTTGCGAACTCCGTTTGCCACCCCCGCTCCCATCCTTTCTGGGTAGGGCTGGGATTTCTAGAGCGTTCCTTAGGCTCATCACTTTCAGTTCTTTTTTGCAAGGCCTCCAGTGGAAATCAGAGGATGGGTTAGATATGGTAATGGAGATACCCAGCCCCTACTCTCCCACTAGGTACCCTGTAGAAGGTACAGGAAGGGTTAAAGGTGAGGTGGTAGCTGGGGATGGGAAATGATATGTCAGAGCAGTTTGGTGCACAGGGTCCTAGAGAATCCCTCTGGGGGTGGCCAGAGAGAACTTAAGTAGTCCTAGCCTTCTATCCTGCCAGTAGCTCTGGTTGCTAACTCACCAGTTCTGATACCAATGGGTCTGGGAGTCTGGATGCCAGGGTTCCAAAGACAAGTCCCAGAGAGAAATGAGAGCAGGGGGGCTACCCTCAACACCAGCCTTTCCTTGCTATGGGAAGCTGTGTGCTATATGTGAGAAAACAACCACAAGGCACTTGTGTTCAGTGGCCTGGCCCCCAAAAGGATTCTCACAGTCCTTTCTGCCCTAAAGAATGGAAGTCCTAAAATTTGGATGCTTCAGGATCACCTTAGTGGGTCCCTGATAAACCTGAGATGAGTGACCTCAACCTGAACACCCAGTTGTAATCAGTTACTGTGTTGGCCACTCCCTTCTGGATGGCTCTGTCACACAAGTCTCCATGTCAAGCCAAATTCTGGCTTCCGATAACTTCCTCTCAAAAATCCTATTTCTACACCTCAGGGCCATATAGAACAGTACAGTTCTGGCACTCACTGGAGAATCACGTGGCAACCTGGAGATGGTGGTCATGCATCTTCATGAGAGCCATCTTCTCTTACAAGTGGATCTTCCTTGGAGCACTTCAGGGAAGACAGTTTCAGGTAGCCGAATCCCGGAATCAGAAACCACCAAACCACAAGGTCACTGGTCATATCTCCAGACTTAGGTGTCTTAGGCCCTGCTCAGGCAACCTAGCCAAGTTCCAAGAAGTGAAGTGGCTGGACCTCCCTGGGTTGTGAGGCAGACATGGGAGCTGTGATGAAGGCTTCTGTTGATCTGATCAGAGCTGAGCATCCAGGGTGGGGTCCTACGCCTGTCTGTCCTGTGTATTAGGTGAGGGGCTTGCACACTGTACATTCCAAAAGGTGGAACCCTTTCAGAAAGTAGCTCCCCAAATCTAAGTATAGTGTGTGGCTGGGGATGGTGGCTATAGCTTTGCAAGGTTCCTCAGGCCTGAGGTATGACTCACCTGTGCGACATGTCAAGTGGCCATGGGCAAGCCTATGTGAGGCGTTAACCCAGTCCAGCCCTGCCCCTTCCCAATTCCTAGGAGCTCGAGCAGGTTTGCCACAGCCCAACACTTGCCACAAGGAGGGAAATCAGATGAAGGGGATTTCATTTGGGGGTCCTATGGCTTATAGGAACAGGGAGTCCTATGGCTTATAGGCACCCTCCCATAGAACCTGCCCCAGCCCTGACTTTACATACCCATCATCTCCCCATTCCCTATGGGGGCGATATAATCAATCCCCCACTCCAGCCTACCACCTAGATCTCACCAAATGCCTGCGAACCATGTTCTCTTTAAAGACCCCAGACAGCCCCAGTAGGACCTCCCCTGATCTCCACAATCTAGCCAGCAACCTACAGCTGCCAGCAGATTCTGAAGACACTCAGAGATACCCAAACTCCCATAGGTCTCCTTGGATCTTACCCCCTAAATTTTATCATCCTCACCTACGGTCCCAAGATCATCTGGGCCCAACATGCCACCTTCCACAACTCCTCAGAGACCTGGGACTGCAGCAAGTCTGGCAGACCATCAGGCAACTCTACCCCTCCAGACTGAGGGATAGAAGTGTGCAACCTCTCCCCTGAGCTCTGGACCCACTTGTCCAACCTTACCACCTGCTCTTGAACAAACAAAGGGGGCAATAGAAACACCCACCTCATGGGTGTATCATGAGGGTGACATTGATAATCTGAGAAAAGTGCTTAGTATAGTGTCTAGAGCATGCGCACGCGCACGCGCACACACACACACCGCCAAGCCAGCTCAGTACAGTAGCTAGTTGATTTTTGTCTCCCCTGGCTGGCTTACCACCACCTCCAGCTCACCAGGTCCAAGTCTGATCTCATTCACCCTCACCCCACTCTACATCCAGGGCCTCAAGCCAAGACCTGCAGTCATCTAGACCCTCCTCCCTCAGTGGCCAGCCAGTCCCCAAACTCTGTCAGTTTCTTCAGTTCTATATCCTTAATAGTTCTCATCGTGATCTTTGCTCTTCGTGCCCACCACCATCAACTCAACAGCCTCATGAGGCGTGCCACAGCCTTGAGGCTGCCTTCTCCAAAGGAACCAAGGTGTTCTTCCTAAAATGCAGATCGGAGCCCCTCACTCTTCTTACTTTTCCCACTATGGCTGGTAGGATAAGGTGCAATCTCCCCACCCCATGCATCCTGTCTTCCTCCCCTTCCCTCCCTCCCCCCACTAGCCACTAGCACTTCTACCCTAGCCTGGCCTGCAGAAGTAGCCAACGCATCACCTCCTCAGCAGTCCTTCTTCCACACACAGCCCCTGCCCCACCTCCTCAGCCACCCACAGAGTGGGCTCTCCCCACGCTGAAGTCTCCTCTGTGAACCCAGGCTCACGGGCCCGCTCTCCTGAGGGCCTCTCTGTCCCCCTGACAATGCTGTGAGCCACGATGGCCAGGACCAGGTCGATTCTGTTCCTCACGGTCCCCTCCCGCTTCAGCGCGCCCAGTTGCTCTGTGGTCGTCCGTTGAATGGATCAGGAGCCCTCACAGGCCTTGCAGAGGAGGCAGAAGCCCTGTGGGTCCTAAGATGGGGCCGCCTCTCTGGCCGCTCACACCCGCCCGACTCCCACTGGCCGCGGAGTATCGGCAATTAGAATCCCGTCACCCGGGCGCCTCCTCCTTCCCCCGTGCTCCCGCTGCCTCCGCCCCTCCCTTCCACTCTCCCTCCCTCCACCCGTTCTTTGTCTCCCGCCTCGCCGCCACGCGCCCCCCGCTTTGCCTCTTTCCTGGGGACCCCCTCGGATCTCCGCAGAAGCGAGTATCTGCTTGCCGGACGGGGGACCCCCGCGTCCAGCCGCGCCTGGCAGGGAGAGAGGTGGTTCCTCTCCTTCTCTCTCTCTCTCTCTCCCTCCCCCTCCTCCTCTCTCTCTCTCTCCCTCCCCCTCCTCCTCTCTCTCTCTCCCCCTCTATCTCTCTCAAGCGCACGCACACACACACACACACACACACACACACACGCACGCATACACGCACGGAGCATCCTCCCCGTCAGGTCTCCTGGTCCTGCCCCGCCCGCCTCGCCTCCTGCTTCCTGCAAACCTTCTCTGTCTGAAATACCCACCCCGCCACGTTTCCTCCGGCTCCAGGACCCCCCTCTCTGACCCCTACCCCTATTCCTGGGATGGAGAGGATGGAGCCAGCCCGGAGCCCCCCGCGGCCGGGGTGACAGCCCCCACCCCCCTGCCCCTCTCCCACCTGGTCCCCACCCCAAGCACCATGGGCCTGAGGGGTTTCCGAGGCGCCAGACGCTGAAGATGACAGATGCTGGAGGTAAGGGATTGGGACCCCAAGATCCCTAACGTGGACGAGGACGCGGGGTCACTCGGGCTCGTGGTGGGAACCCTAGTGGGGTTGGATGGGGCCAAGAGACAAGGACCTTTCTTCCCCTGTCCCTTGGGGGGGCTGCACAGAGGTAGGGTGCTGGGCTGCCAGGGGAGGGGGTGGAGATAGAATCTGTGTCCCTAATCCTCTCCCTCAGCCCGCCGCCTGGAGAAATTAATTTAAAAAAACAAACTGGTGTTGGGGGAGGGGTGAAGCTTAACTCCTTCTTGCCTGGTGAGGAGTTGGACTGATGGATTGAACAGAAGTAGCCACTGGCTCTGATTGAGGGATAGGGTCCCTGGGGTGCAGAATGTACCCAGTTCTCCACCCCACCCCGTCTCCAGCAGTGCTTGTGAGGGGACGGATGGACTCCTGCCAGATGCCCCCAGCTTGGGCTTCGTGGGAGGGGGTCACCACTTTCTCTAGCTCCACACTGCCAGCCGAGCCCTAGCCTCCTCTCCCAACCACCCCTCTTCAGGCTTTTCCAGTTGTACTTCTCTCTTGGGTTCCTTCTCCTCTTCCAGGGCCCCTTCCCTCCTTCCTGTTCCACTGGGGGCTGCCCCTCTCCTGGCAGCTTTCTCCACCCCTCCCCAGGGCCTCACTCAGGGCTGCTGGAGCCCGGTCTCTCCTGCTTCCTCTGCCCCTGCTGCTGCTGCTGCTCTCTGGCTCATTTCTTTCTTGCTCTTTCTTCCTCCTCTCTGCAGCTCTATGGACTAACACTCCACCAACCTGTCCGACTCTGTCCTGCTCTCCATTCCCTCTTCAGGACTGGTGCACACTTTATTTCTCTTTCTCCTTCCCCTGGATCCCAGGGAGCTTAGAGTTCACTGCCCCCCCTTTCTCCTAGGGAAGGGACAAATGCTACTGGTGTTCTTCCTCTGGGAATTGGGAAGTTGGGGGAGGAAGGAATGACCTGCAAGAGTTAGAGCCCACGGGGTGTCCAGAGAACAAGTTCATCTCCACCTTGTAGTACTTACCTGGTTTGAATGTACGTGAGTATGGTGTGTGTGTGTGTGTGTGTGTGTGTGTGTGTGTGTAGCAGTATAGAGTTGTAGGAGTGTAAATGGGGGGGTTGTCTAATTTTGCAAAGTTCAATTTTGAAAGGTGGTGTAAGAGGGGCCTGGAGACATCCTGATGTCATGCTTCCCAGAATTCCCCATGGGAGAGTGCAAGGAGGGTCTCCCATACACACCTCAGGGAGTTATTTGTTGAAGAAAGCAGTTTGTGCTGAATCAGAATGTATTGGGCGCTGGTGTGAGCTGGAAGCCCCAGCTCACCCCAGAGGGTATCTAAAAGAGGGTGGCGTCCATAAGAGGGTCTCGTTCCTACACTGGGGTCTTGAATAAAGAGAACATGGGCTTTGCATTGGCTTCCCAGGTGACACTAGTGGTAAAGAACCTGCCTGCCAATGCAGGAGACATAAGAGACGTGGGTTCGACCCCTAGATCAGGCAGATCCCCTGGAGAAGGGCATGGCAACCCACTCCAGTATTCTTGCCTGGAGAATCCCGTGGACAGAGGAGCCTGGCGAGCTACAGTCCATAGGGTCGCAAAGAATCAGATATGACTGAAGCGACTGAGCACACACACACACACACACACACACACACACACACGGGCTTTCCATTCTCAAGTTGTCTAAAAGAAGAAGCAGCACTGCTGCCCTCAGGGAGCCTCCATTCTGATGGGAGAGGCAGTTCTTCTCTTCAGAGAGTCCCTACTGATGGGAATACTAGCCCCTTTCCTCAGGAGCTCCTGTCTGATATGGGGGGAGATGTGACCTAGTTAGGGAATCAATGAAGTATGAAAAATTACTCATTTCCTAGTGGCAGGGAAGGGTGGATTTAGAAATTATATAAACAAATGAGGGGAGTAATGGCTATCTAGGACAGCTTTCTGGTGGAGGTGACAGCTGGGTCCTGGTCAGATGAGATTTTGCAACTGAATGAAGGAGCTTGGTTCATTCTTTGGTGCATCCTCTTTTCCCATCTGCCTTCAGGACAGGAAGAGAAGGTCTAGAACTTCTTTGTTACTAGCACCCAGAGTTCAAAAATGGAAGAGAGTTCTTGGAGGCTCCATATCCCTGGCCTCTTCTTACACCTCATTTCCTGCTTGTAGCCCCAAGTGTCCATGGATCCTGGGGTGGACGTAGTTTTGACGTACCCAGTCTTAGTGAGTATGGATCAGTTCCGCTACTCTACCCATCCTGTGCCTTCTCCCAGCAGTGTTCTTTCCTTATGAGTAGGTTTCAAAGCACAGGATAGAGCTGAGGGGATCAAGGTTGCATTCAGCCTCTTACCTCTTGCATCTCCGTTTTCCAATCTGTAAAGTGGGGATACTAAGAATCCCAAGGCTGGCCAGCATGCAGTGAGATGATATCTATATGATAACAGAAGAGGAGAGTTGGAAAAGAACCCAGCAGGCATGTGTCCTAGCTTACCTAAATGTGTCAAATGTATGGTTGAATCCAGTGCTCTGCCCTTCTTGTAGGGACCTGAGAGTTAGAAATAATTGGAGATCATGTCCCAGCCATGTAGTGTGCTCCTGACCCTGAGCTTCTTCCTTCTCCCCTCATCTGCTATCCACCTGCCTCTCTAACACCCAGGCCTTGGTTTAGGGATGCTGCAATCCTACATCTGCTAGGAATCCTGCCCAAACTGTTTCAGCTACATATATCCTGCTTCCCCACCTGCCCTTCCTTTCCTACATCCTATAAACAAAACAAAACCCCTATCCATCCAATTTCTTGCCAGAACATGCATGATGCATCATAGAGATTTGGCTATCCACTGTTCTGCTGTGGGTACTCTTTATACTCTTCTGTGTCTGTGAATCTGTTTAGAACTGTGAGAACTGTGAGTTTGTTAAGAACAGAGGCCCTGCTGATGATGCCAGCTTCCTGAACAGCTCATGTTCAGAAAGACAGGTGGTGACTGCACCAGTGATGACAGTGGAGGGAGGCAGGACTGGGTGATGGGTGGGAAGATGGCTGAGTGGATAGTATAAACTGATGGATGTAAAAATGCGTAGATGGTTAAATAGGGTGAACGGTGGATGACTGAATGAATGAATGGGAGAATAGGCAAATAGATGCACAGATAAGTAGGGAGGTAGGTAGATGAGTTGATGGAAGAACCTGGGTTCTGGTTCAGATTTTGCCATAACTTATTATGTGATCTTAGGTCAATCATTCTCCCATCTGTTTCTTTATTTGTAAAGTGAGAGGATTGGATTTAATAGTCTTCAAGATTTCTCCCAGATTTGATGTTGGACAGTTTATGATAATTAAATGTTTTAAGAAAATGCTAATGATGGAAAGACGGTGCTGCTCAGGACGGTGAAGGGGAGATATTCAGTGACCTGTGTGGAGGCAAATCAGCTCGAACTGGGGCCACAGGAGAGCCTGTGGTCTACACCTTGGACTTGCTTCTGTCTCCTGCCCAAGCCTACCATCTGGGGTATGGCTCAGATGGTTTCTCTTCAAGGGGCTGGAGGAAGAGTTGTAAGGGAAGGTGAGGGGCTAGAAGGCCAGGATCAGGTACCCATTGGCAGCTCCCTTACCTCCACCAACCTTGGTCTATTTTCTTCTTATCCATGGTTCTTTTTCTTCTCTCTCTTGTCCTCCCAGCTCTCTCGAGTCATGGCTTCTTCAAAGCTCCAAGAACCTGTGGATGAGGTTTTTGGTAAGTACTGTTTGACTCTATCTCTAGCCAAGGCTAAGAGGTTTTGAGGGAGAGGCAGTCCCGGGGATTTCAATGTGTGTGTATTTTGGCCTTAAAGTCTGAGTCTTTGTCACCACTATGTGAGTAGATGTCCAATTACAACAACAGTGATGATAATAAGCATCCCCATTTATTAAGTGCTTGTCTCATGTCAGGTACTAGGCTAGCACCTTCATTTCACATGCCCTGTATCCCATCTGTTGTTGTTGTTATTCAGTCACTACTTCCTGTCCGACACTTTGTAACCTCATGAACTGCAGTACACCAGGCTTTTCCTGTCCTTTACTATCTCCCAGAGTTTGTTCAGATTTGTGTCCATTAAGTTGGTGATACAATCTAACCATCTCATCCTCTGCCACCTGCTTCTCATTTTGCGTTGAATCTTTCCCAGCATCAGGGTCTTTTCCAGTGAGTCAGTTCTTCGCATCAGGTGGCCAAAGTATTGGAGCTTCAGCTTCAGCATCAGTCCTACAAATAAATATTTAGGGTTGATTTCCTTTAGGATTGATTAGTTTGATCTCCTTGCAGTCCAAGGGACTCTCAAAAGTCTTCTCCAGTATCACAATTCAAAAGCATCAATTCTTTGGCACTCAGCCTTCTTTATGGTCCAGCTCTCACATCTGTACATGACTACTGGATAAGCCATAGCTTTGACTATGCAGATCTTTGTGGGCAAAATGATATCTCTGCTTTTTAATATGCTGTCTAGGTTTGTCAAAGCTTTCCTTCCAAGAAGCAAGTACCTTTTAATTTCATGGCTGCAGTCATTGTCTGCAATGATTTTGGAGCCCAAGAAAATAAAATCTGTCACTGTTTCTACTTTTTCCCCTTTTATTTGCCATGAAGTGATGGGACCAGATGCCATGATCTTAGTTTTTTGAATGTTGAGTTTCAAGCCAGCTTTTTCACTCTCCTCTTTCACCCTCAACAAGAGACTCTTGAGTTCCTCTTGACTTTCTGGTATCATCTGCATATCTGAGGTTGTTGATATGTCTCTCCACAATCTTGACTCCGGCTTGTGATTCATCCAGCCTGGATTTTACATGATGTACTCTGCACAGAAGTTAAATAAGCAGGATGATAATAGACAGCTTTGTCGTACTCCTTTCCTAATTTTGAACCAGTCGGTTGTTCCATGTCTGGTTCTAACTGTTGCTTCTTGACCCACATACAGGTTTCTCAGGAGGCAGGTGAGGTGGTCTGGTATTCCCATCTCTTTAAGAATTTTTCAGTTTGTTGTGATCCACACAGTCAGTGAAGCCAAAATAGATGTTTTTCTGGAATTCCCTTGCTTTCTCCATGATCCAAAGAAAGTTGGTAACTTGATCTCTGGTTCCTCTGCCTTTTCTAAACCCAGCTTGTACATCTGGAAGTTCTTGGTTCATGTAGTACTGAAGGATTTTGAGTATCACCTTGCTAGAATGTGAATTGAGCACAATTTTACTGTAGTTTGAACATTCTTTGGCATTGTGCTTCTTTGGGATTAGAGTGAAAACTGACCTTTTCCAGACCTGTGACCACTGCTGAGTTTTCCAAATTTGCTGACATATTGAGTGCAGCACTTTAACAGCATCATCTTTAGGATTTTAAACAGCTCAGCTGGAATTCCATCACCTCCACTAGCTTTGTTCATAATAATGCTTCCTAAGGCCCATTTGACTTCACACTCCAGGATGTTTGGCTCTATGTGAGTGACCACACCATTGTGGTTATCTAGGTCATTAAGATCTTTTTTTATATAGTTCTTCAGTGTGTTCTTCCCACCTCTTCTTAATCTCTGCTGCTTCTGTTAGGTCCATACCATTTCTGGACCATGTTTTCTCAGAACTCTTCACGATGACCTGTCCATCTTGGGTAGCCCTGCACGGCATGGCTCGTAGCATCACTGAGTTACACAAGCCCGTTTGTCTTGACAAGGCTGTGATCCATGAAAGGGGTGTATCACTTTAACCCCACAATAATCCTAAGAAGTGTACCCATATAGCAGACATTAAGCCTAGGACACAGAGCGCTGCAGTGACTGGCTTTAAAGATCACATGGCAGTTTAGTGGCAGAGCTGGGACAAGATCTCCAGACTGCTCAACTCCCTGCTGGCAGTCACTGTGCTGTATACCAGGATCCCCCAGCAGAGGCAACACAGGTTACCTCCGAGTCCCATAAATAAGGGACCGCATCTACATGATGTGCAGGAGAATAAAAAATGCGTAACACACTTAGCATCTACACTCCCGGGGCACCCAGGATCGACCCCCTCTGTTCTGAGATGCGTGGACTCCCACACACACACCCTATTATTTGCCTCCTGCAGTCTTTTTATTGTGTGGATTAGAGAAAGACCACTGAGAGGACTGAGTTCCCAGCATGCACCGGGGTGGAAAGGCCGTTTCCCGGTTGGATTCAGTGGAGGAGTCAGTGAGCAAAAGAAGATGGGGGAACATGGCGGGAGAGGTGGAAGCAGAAAGCTCTACCATGTATGCAGCCATCAGGGCTCTCAAGCCGGGAAAGGCTCCTAGGTGTGGAATGCCATAGGGCCTCCAGCATCTCCTCCCCTGCCTCTCCTCATCTCTACCTTCCTTGCCCTTCCTTTTCCTCCAACCCTGCTCAACTGACTCTCCCCTGCGGCTGCCGCAGATCCTGGCGATGCCTGGAACTGCTGCCTCCTGGCTTCTGAGGAACTGCTTCCCACCCCAGCCTCCCTGGGGCCTGTGCATGAAAGCTTTGCCTTGGGAACTCTCCCAGCCTCAAACAGTCTCTGGGCCTCAGACTCTGAATCTGTCCATCCTCACCCAGGTCCACCCTGACTCCCGGCCTGGCAGAGGTGAACTCCCCCTTCCTTAGGCTTTTCAGCCACCAACCCCAGCCCAACCCTTCCTGTTTTCCTTCTCCTCAACCTGCTGAGGTAGCTGCCAGCCTGGCCGGCTTCCTGAAGAGAAAGGTGATGAAATATTCATGACTTCCCACAGCCCAGGGCTGGCTAACTCCCAGGGGGAGAGGGAGAGGGAGAGAGAGATGGAAGGAGGGATGGAAGGAGGTGAGAAGGGCCTGGTAGAGCAAGGCACCAGGAGAGAAGCTGGCCCCATCTTGCCTCGGAAATCCCCAAGCCCCTTAGGAGTCCCTTTGCTCCCTAGACCCTCCACAGTAAGATGACCATGGTTTGACGTGGCCCAGATTCAGGTGCAGAGGGCCCTTCTTCTTGGCCCAGGGCAGCTGGGCACCAGCTAATGCTGGATTGGTTGAGGATGCTCATCAGCTGCCCACCAGCAGTCATGCCTACTGTCCTTCACTCCCTCTGCATTCTGGGCCTCTGAGGAGAGTAAGTGCCTATAAACTAGGGGATTGAACTCACAAGTCTCTCCATCTCTGCCTCAGAGGAGGTAGGGGGGGCTTGGTAATTACTTGCTGAGCCTCTGGAGCCAGACTGCCTATAACCCTGGCTTGCTCTTCACCAGCCCTATCAGTTCAGTTCAGTCACTCAGTCGTGTTCAACTTTTTGTGACCCAATGGACTGCAGCACGCCAGGCCTACCTGTCCATTACCAACTCTCGGAGCCTGCTCAAACTCATGTCCATCGAGTCAGTGATGCCATCCAACCATCTCATCCTCTGTAATCCCCCTTTCCTCCTTCCTTCAATCTTTCCCTGCATCAGGATCTTTTCAAATGAGTCAGTTCTTCGTATCAGGTGGCCAAAGTATTGGAGCTTCAGCTTCAGCATCAGTCCTTCCAATGAATATTCAGGATTGATTTCCTTTAGGACTGACTGGTTGGATCTCCTTGCAGTCCAAGGGACTCTCAAGAGTCTTCTCCAATACCACAGTTCAAAAGCATCACTTCCTCGGCACTCAGCTTTCTTTATGGTCCAACTCTCACATCCATACATGACTACTGGAAAAATCATAGCTTTGACTAGATGGACCTTTGTCAGCAAAGTAATGTCTCTCCTTTTTAAAATGCTGTCTAGGTTTGTCATAGCTTTTCTAGCCCTATACCCTCAGACAAATTAAGGCTGCCCTGAGAATTCCTGGAGTCTCCTTGGGTTGTGGGGAGGATTAAATGAGCTAGTAGTTATAAAACACTTAGGACACTTGTACACACACGCACATGCGCACACACACACACTGTCACACACACAATGTTCTATGCCTGTTAATGCAATGAATAAAATAGAGAAACATCTGCCTTCATGGAACTGACATTTTGATAGGTGGAGAGAAACAATAAACTAAATAACATATATGGTATGCCAGAGAATGATAAATGATGTAAGAAAAAATTTAGCTGTGGGTTTTGGGGATATTCTAAATTGAGTGGTCTCTCAGGGAGAGAAAGCATTTAAGCAGAGACCTGAAGGAGCTGAAAGAAGGAACTGTGCAGAAATCTATGGCAAGAGCCTTGCAGGAAAGGGAAGGGGAAGTGCAAAGGCCTTGAGGTGCAGGATAGCTTGTATAAGGAAGAGCCAGGGTGGCTGGAGCAGAGGGAAGAAGAGGGAGAGCATTTCTGAACAGACTGAGTCTAAAAGCCATGCTGAGAACTCAGCTTCTTCCTCTGTGTGAGATGGAAGTCAGTGGAGGTTCTGAGTGGAGGGAGAAGTGACATGAGCTGACATGTTTTATCAGGATCACTCTGGCTGCTGGGTTGGAAATAGACTGTAAATGGGAAAGGGAGGCAGAGGGAAGACTAGCTGGGAGGATCTGTAATAATGGAGTCAAGAGGTGATGGTGACCTAGACCAGGGATGCTGTGTGTTCTCCTACTCCTTTCCTCTCCCCTCCTCTTTCTCCCCACATGTAGGCATGTGTGTAAGTGTGTGTATACAGAGACACATATACACAGTATTTTATTGTGGGAAATCAAAAGTAGAGACTAGCACAAAGTACCCCATCATACACTTACGTACTTATCACTCAACCTCAAGTATCATCAATTCATGGACAGTCTTGTTCCATCTATATCCCCTTCCCCTCTTCCCTCCTAATTTCTTGGCTTATTTTGAACCTAATCCAAAACATCATGTCATTTCACCATAAATATTTCAGCATGTTTAGATATATTTCCAAAGTAGAGCTAACAGGAATTGTGGTTGAATCAGTTTGTAGAGTAGGAGGGGGAGGGAGGAATCAAGGGTTACTCCACAGTTTGGCCTTAGCAGCTGGAAGAATGGAGCTGTCATTCATCGAGATGGTAGACTGGGCAGCTTGCGGGGTGAGGACGTCAGGAGTCCAATTGTAACATGTACATTGAAGATGTCCATTGGACATCCAAGTGGAGGTGGATTCATGAATTACCGACTGGGTCTAGGTCTGAGAGGGCTTCCCTTGTAGCTCAGCTGGTAAAGAATCCGCCTGCAGTGCGGGAGACCTGGGTTCAATCCCTGGGTTGGGAAGATCCCCTGGAGAAAGGAAAGGCTACCCACTCCAGTATTCTGGCCTAGAGAATTCCATGGACTGTATAGTCCAGGGGGTCACAGAGAGTCGGACACGACTGAGTGACTTTCACTCACTTCCCTAGGTCTGAGAAGGTGACTGGGTATACAGTGGGGTCTTTCCCAGAGCCAGGGACAGAGTCTGAGGCAAGGTGGTGCACTCATTTGATGGACTGAGTTTGAGGTGCCTGGGTGCTTTAGATGTGGCAGGTGTTGAGGTGCTCAGACTTGCAATTCAGGGGAGGAATCAGAGCTGGAAATCAGATATAGGTGGTAGTTCAGCCACTGGGGTGATTTAAGGGGTGTCTACAGACAAGAGAAAGAGGAGCAGGCAAAGCAGGGCAGGCATGAGTGATGGGATGAGGTCCCTGAGATCACGGAGGGTGGAGTGGTAAAGAAAGGTCTTAAGCCATGATGGTCTGGGAAGAACGCTTTCTGCCTGGGACTCAGGGACACCTCAGAAAGAAGTCTGTGTTCTAGGGTGAAACAAATGGAAAGTGAAACTCAGAGCTGTAGGGTTTATGTGTAATCTGTTGGGTTTACCTACTCTTCCACCATGTCCTCATCCAGGACCTAGCCCTGGGCCATGTACCCCAGGACGGGAGAGACAGGCTTCAGGGGGCTGTGGGCTCTCCTCTTTGCCACTGGTTTATAGGGGTCCCTCTAGTTAACTGCGGGTCATCTAGCTGCTCAGCAGTGCTGTCTCTGAGTGTGACCCTGAGCGTGGCACAGAGAGCCAGCATCCGCAGCAGGGCCAGTCTCTGGAGCAAGACTGTGAGCGTGCTCAGTGGTTCAGTCGTGTCCAACTCTTTGCGATCCCATGGACTGTAGCCCACCAGGCTCTTCTGTCCATGGAATTTTCCAGGCAAGAATACTGTAGTGGGTTGCCATTTTCTCCTCCAGAGGATATTCCCAACCTAGGGACTGAAACTGTGTCTTTTGTGTCTCCTACATTGGCAGGCGAATTCTTTATCACTGCCCCACCTGGACCCAGAGCTAGACTAGCCAGGCTCAAATCCCAGACTATTGCTAGCTGCTGGCCTCAGTCATGAGACTTGACCACTCTGATCCTCAGTTTGCTTAGCTGTGAAATGGGAATAAAAGCTATCCCTAGCCTGTGGGTTGTTCTGAATACACAAGGTGATGAATGTACCTTCGGACACGTAATTGGCACTTCTTCAATGGTAGCCATTACAACTGTGCTCTCTCCAGCCTCATCTTCCAGTCCTTCCCTCCACAAACCTGCCTTCTCATTGCTCTGGAGGTGTCCTGCCCCCAGCTTCCCTTCCTCTCAGCATAGCATATACAAGTTTTGCCAGCCTCCTCTCTTGTAAACTCCCAGACAGACCTGAAGACCCAGCTTTGGTGTTTCCTCCTCCAAACAGGACAATCCTGCCCTCTGAGCCTGTGAGAGGGTCTATCACACACTGTATGTACCAGCTGACATGTCCAGCTCCCTAGGAGACTGTGAGAGAAGTGGTTTTCCATCTCATTGGATTACCAGTGCCCAACACTCGGAGACATTGTTGAATGCCTGGGTGTGAGTGCAGGTGGCCACATGAGGTGGGCCTCTGGGCTTGCTGTCCTTATGTATCTGGTCTCTGTCCCTCTTCCCTGGTTTGCAGACCTGGACTTGGCTGTGCCAGAAACCGTCAGACTGGACAGCAGTTTACACAAGGCCCGGGCCCAACTACTGGCCAAGGGCCGGAGACACCGGCCCTCTCGCTCCAGGCTTCGGGACAGTGCCAGCTCTGCAGAGGATGGTGAAGGCTCCGATGGGCCTGGAGGCAAGGTTGGGGCAAAACCCCCAATCACCATACCCTACCCCCCCCTTCTTGCTCCTTCTTGCCCCTGGATAATCCCTCCAAACCACTCTTCCAGGGAAACCACACCCCTAGACTTCTCACATAACAAAGCTGACAAATATTAGCTGCAGTTCAATTCTGGCTCATTTCATCCTTTCAAGGAAGGTACTATCCCATTTTCCAGACGAGGAAACTGAAGCTCTAAGAGGTTCACTAACAAAGTCACAGAGTTAGTAAGTGAAGGAGGCCGGATGCAGCCCCTGCCTCTGTGGCCAGAAGATCCATCTCTCACTGCTCGCTGCCCAGCCACCCCTCGGCCCTAGGCACGAGGAAGCCCTCCCTCCAGTCCAGGGAGGCCCTAGGAGCCCAGGCTCCCCTCCGGGAAGAGGGGAAGAGGGTAGGCGGTGAGCGGCTGCCCCTCCTCCAGGCAAACGACGGCTGCGGGAGCCCCCTGCACCGGCTGCGCTCGCCTCTGCACTCGGGCCCGGGGTCCCCAGCGGGGGGCTCCTTCTGCCTGGAGCCCCCGGGATTGCGGCGCAGCCTGGACGAGGACGAGCCGCCGCCCTCACCGCTCGCACGCTACCGGCCCCTGCACAACGCCGCCTCGCACGAGGGTCTGGCCGCCGCCTCCTGCTCGCCGCCCCGCTCCGCTGCCTCGTCCGACAGCTCGCCCAGCTTCGTGCGCCGCCACCATCGCGCCGAACCGCACAGCGAAGGTGAGCTTCGGTCGGCGCGGCGCCCCCTGCCGGCAAGCACTCCTTTGGGCGCCGAAGCACTTGGCCGGACCTCGGGTTTGGTACTGGGTGGCTCAGGGGAGGTGGGGAATAAAGACCACGGTTCATTCACTTATTTCCAGAGAGCCTTAACGTGTGCCAGACACTGGCTGGGCACTGGGGCACACAAAAGAGCAAGCAGATGCTGTCCTTGTCCTCGCGAGGCTTATAGGTTCTAGGAAAAGCCTCAAATAATTCCTTATAGTTTGAGGGGAAGCAATCCCTTAATTAAATGTATAGGTACACGGTGTATTGAGTGCTATTCGAGAAAGGCTATGCAGGGCGGGAGGGCATTTATCA
This sequence comes from Giraffa tippelskirchi, assembly GCF_054371585.1. Classification (NCBI taxonomy): domain Eukaryota; kingdom Metazoa; phylum Chordata; class Mammalia; order Artiodactyla; family Giraffidae; genus Giraffa; species Giraffa tippelskirchi. Next base: position 25,978,480 of record NC_137277.1, on the reverse strand, counting down.
GGTTGAAAACATCCTGGGAGCAGTTGGGAGCCTCCTGCAAGGCTTCTTGAGGAAGTGACATGTGAGCCAAGATTAGAAGGTTGGTTACAAGTTGGCCAAGATAAAATTAACAGTAAAGAGTAGCGATCTTTACTTTTTCAGAGTGGTTTACGGTTTGTATAAGGCTTTCATAAACATTCAGTTCAGTTCAGTCGCTCAGTCGTGTCCGACTCTTTGCGACCCCATGGAATGCAGCGTGCCAGGCTTCCCTGTCCTTCACTAACTCATCCTATTAGGTCTCATGAAATAGGCAGTGTTATTAGCCCCATATTTGAGATGCAGGAAGCTCAGAGAGGTAGTGACTTGTCCTAGGCCACACAGCTAGTGAAGGGCATCAGAGTAAGGTTGCCTGATTCTAAGTCAAGAGAATTTCTATCACCTTATTGGAAGCTGGAAGAGGCAGACAAACCACCACATAGGCTATTTCCTTCCTTTTCTTCCTCAAAAGATGACAGCCGGGATGCCAGCCCACCTGAGCCCGCCAGCCCTACCATTGGCCTGGATAAGAAGACTCGCCGAAAGTTCCTGGACCTGGGGTGAGTGACCAGAAACAAAGGCTTGGGAATTGGGTAGCATAATGGGCAGCTCTGTTCCACTCCCCCTTGCCCTCCCCGTAGGGTCACCTTACGCCGAGCATCCACTAGCAAGAGCCGGAAGGAGAAGGGCAGCAACCGCCTGTCCATGGGCAGCAGGTGAGAGGTACCCACAGCCCCTCAGCCACAGCTTCTGCCCGTAACTCCCTGTGGTTCCAGCCCTCTCCTCGGTGCCCACACCCATGCAGCGTGCTCTCTCTGCAGGGAGTCGGTGGAGGGGCCCAGCAGGTCAGGGGGCTCCCCGTTCCTGCCCTTTTCCTGGTTCACAGACAGTGGCAAGGGCTCCGCATCTTCTGGCAGCACCACCTCCCCGTCCTGCTCCCCTAAACGCGAGGGTTTCAGCCCTAAGAAGTCAGCTTCTCAGGTGAGTCCATGGCCTTCTGGCCTCCATACTGACCCCCAGACTCAGGTGACATGAGGACATACTTCACCCTGGCTTGGGCCTGGATCCAGGCATTCCTGGAATCCATTTGTCCATCCAAGGAACCATTCGATGATCATTAATTCATCCAGTCCCGGAGTTCAGGCATTCACTTGTTCACTTGTTTGTATGCCGAGTGGTTCCTTTGTTGATTCATTCATTGCTGTCTCCATTCAACACACGTAACTGAGCACTGTGATCCCCTAGTACACACCCAGCCTGAGGGCTCCTCTATTCCTGCTAACTCTTCTTCCCGGCTCAGTCCTGACTGCACATCCTACATTAGGTGCTGGACTACATGTGGTACAGTGAGGCTGGGGGGAACAGAGATGAACAGGACCGCAACCTAGCTAGTGCTTGGAAAGTTCACAACCCTGTGGGTGAAGTGAGACCGAGGAACAGGAGCAACAATGAGCACCTATTTATGTTCACTAGGATTCTGTGGTCTACAAAGCTCCAAATGCATTTTTGTTTACTCTCACGAAGGTTCAGTGAAGTAGGGAGGGCAGGCACGCTCATCCCTATTGTGCAGTGAAGTGAAAGTCACTCAGTCGTGTCTGACTCTTTGCGACCCCATGGACTGTACAGTTCATGGAATTCTCCAGGCCAGAATACTGGAGTGGGTAGCCATTCCCTTCTCCAGGGGATCTTCCCAACCCAGGGATTGAACTCGGGTCTCCCGCACGGCAGGCAGATTCTTTACCAGCTGAGCCACCAGGGAAGCCCATATTGTACAGATGGGCAAATGCAGGCCCAGAATGAAGGGATTTGCCTATAGACTCAACTGGATTTAGATGCCAGGCTCTAATGACCCCCAGCTGTGTGCTTGTTCTGTGATTCTATTCCTGTGTGCAGCCGGGCCAGAGAAGATCAGAAAACTGTAAATTCAGGGGAGACAGGGTCCCTCTCCCACACCCTCCCTCCATCCCTCCCTTTCTTCCATTACGCTGGGCCTTGGTGAACAGACACAGGCCAGGCCCTCGTAGAGCTCACAGTCCAGTGAAGACAGGACATCTAACCAGGCTTTTACAAGCCAGGGTGCTGGAGGCCATGCTGGAGAGGCTCAAGGCAGGCACACCTGACCCAACCCCGGGGGGAATCCTGGTCAGCTGTCAAGGAAGCGACGCCAGTCTGACCTCCATTCCTGCTAACTGCTCAGCTCTGGCCCTGCAGGCTCCCAGAGACCTCAGATCCCAATTCGTCACCCAAGTCGCCTTGCACTGTGTGCCTACCCAGCTCCTGGTTCACATCCAAGGGCCCTGAGAAACTCCTCGTGCCTAGCCCTGGACTTCAGCTCCATCTGAATGGGCATGGTGGGTTGCGGGTAGCTGCCTTGGGCTTGAGGTGAGCTCTCTCCTCAGCGGTGTGCCCCCTTTCCATCTAGGAATCCACCCTGAGTGATGATTCCACACCCCCCAGCAGCAGCCCCAAGATCCCAAGTGGTCCCAGGCAGGCGGCCAAGTGTTCCTACCCCTACCACACTCTGTCCCAGTCTTCTGATGAGGTAAGCGGGCCCTGACCTCTGACACAGCCGGGTGTGGAGGCCACAGGGCACACCTTGCCCCCTCACTCTCCTTGGTCTCCACCCCAGTTTCTGGATGAGCCTCTTCCCACCGTCTACCACTGGACCAGTCAGCAGGTGGGCCAGTGGCTGCAGAGCCTCAACCTGGAGCAGTATGCTGCTGAGTTTGCCGCTCGGCAGGTAGACGGGCCGCAGTTACTGCAGCTGGATGGGAGCAAACTGAAGGTGGGTTGGGGTGGGGGGACCACCACCCAGTTGGATCCCTGAGGCAGCCTTCAAGAATTGGGATCCCTTTATCCTGACCTTTCCACTCCCTTTAAGACCACTGCCCTGACCCCTGACCTCTAGGCAAGATCCTTGATCTTTGCTCTCTAGCATGGATTCCCTCTCAGTCTTGACTCCAGCTCAATTCCTCAGTCTGACCTGCGAGCTCCAGCCAAAGTCTTCAGGTTGCCTCTGACCGTGAGGACTAGCCTATCATCTGACTCTTGACTCTAATGAGCTTCCCTTGATTTTTGGAGCCTCTCATCTGATTTTTGGAGTCTTCATCTCTAAGACTAAAAATCTTGGAGGCTGGTGGTTGTGGGAGGCAAGTAGGGGGATGGAGGGAGGGTGTCAGAGGTGGTGCTCTGATCTCTGTTCTGGGGGTTTCTGGCCTGTTTTGCACAGTCTGCTTAGTTGCTTGGGGAAGCAGTGGTGACGAGAGTTCCCCAGAAGTCTTTGGAACAGGGAGGGGCCTCAGCTACTGACAGGCTGTGTGACCTCGGACAAATTCGCTTCCCATCTCTGGCCTCACGGAATCAGGCAGGGTTATTCCAAGGCTGAAATCCTGAATGGAGGGATGGGAGCCAACGATTAGGGTGGGGAAAGGGCAAAGGGCCTGGAACCCTGCACCATTTACTCTCATCTCTCCCAGCCACTCCCATTCCAAATTTTTGCCCTGAGGGTCCTGATCCATCAGCAAGCCTGGGAGGTGGAGGCTGAGGGCGGGCAGAGCTCCAGCGAGAATACACATGGGGCACAGAGAACCCTGGGCTTGGATTGGCCAGGTGTGGGGCTCTGGGGCTCTTCACTTCACCCTTGGATTCCTCCCCCAGAGTCTGGGGCTCAGCAACTCGCATGATCGGGCGCTAGTGAAGCGGAAGTTGAAGGAGCTGGCAGCGGCCGCTGAGAAGGAGCGCAAGGCCCAGGAGAAGGCTGCACGGCAGCGTGAGAAGCTCCGGCGCAGGGAGCAGGAGGCCAAGAAGAGCTAGGGAGACAGGCGGGCAGGCACTGGCACCCGGCACGGGAAGCTGCTGGGCCCTGTGGGCACAGGCCGCCTTAGGAGGCGGGGCCTGGGCACCAGGCTTGGATTGGCCTGGCCCCATGCTCTCAGGAGGAACAGCCCTCTCATCCTGTCGTCTGTCTGGACCCAGATCCCTCAGAAAGAGAGTCCCAGGGGAGAGGACCCAGTAATAAATCCCCTTGCAAGGACTTTTTGCCACAAAGTTCCTGGGGGAAGTGGCAGATTATGGGCAGAGAGCCCAGGGCTGAAGCAAATCAGGGAGCCCAGAGGTGCCTGAGTGATTCTGACCCTGTTCCCTCAGGCCATGGGGGTCTTGGGGCTGCCAGTGAACGAGGAGGCCTGCGTACCTTCCAGAGGCCCTGGGCTCAGAGAGGTGAGCTGAGCCTCTCTGCAGGAGCAGGTGGATAAAGTAGTTCATTTCCAGCTCTCCCAGGTGATTGTTTGTCGAGAGAGCTCTGCAGGAGGCTGGTGGGCCTGCAGCAAGTTGCACTCAAAGCAGACTCCCAGTCTGCACTCAACAGGAGAGCAGAGAAAGCAGCACGATTATCTGATTATCCGGTGTCATCTTTGCAAGGGCTTTAGGAGAAGGAAGGGAGGAGGCATAGCTCCTTCTCCTTTTCCCCTTCCCTGTCCTGTGGGGTCTCAGTGGTAAGATGATGCCCTTGCAGGTCTGCCCCTCCTGAAGGCCCACACAAAGGCTGGGTTTTGACCGACTCCAAGTTGGGCCCACTTCTGCTGCTCCTGCAGAGGCTACCTGGACCCTCCCTGAAGAGGGCAAACTTGGGAACTGGTGGGGACAAATGACACCCCCATCAATGCCTAGATGGCCCTTAACTAGTGAATCCTCACTCCAGCCAGGCAGAGAGGCAAAATCTCGGAGGCCCCCTGAAAGCTGCTAAATTGAAAAGGTTCATCAGCCCTCCCCAACCTGTCCTGGTTCTTATCAGCGCCTCCATGGGCTCCAGAACTGGCAGACGAGGGGTGGGGCCCGCTCCCTGGGTGGGGATGGTAGCCATGCCAGCAGCCCAGGGAAGGTGTTTGTCCTTCTAGGGTGAGTGTGTCCAGTGTCCAGGCATGGTGCTGGCCAGCGGCTAGCCCAGCCTCTGCAGCACTGGCCAGAGTTAGCAGTAAGGTCAGAGGCCTCAGACTAGAAACCTCCCTTCACCTCCTTCCACCACCTTGGAACTGCAGACAGGCCCCCATACACACCCACTCCCCTCGCTCCAGCCCAAGGGCTGTGGCTGTGACCCCTGTTCTCTGGGTCTCAGTTCTTTTTTCCTTTCTGCTGTCTGTGCTGGGAGAGGGGCTTCAGAGGGGGGACTGGACATGGGGGCACTAGTACCACCTGGGCCCCAGCGGGGCTGGTGGGGAGGATGGAAAGCTCCCAAGTCCTTGAAGCCATCAGGAGCTATCTGGGTGCCCACCTGCATGTGAAGGGGGAGGCGGTACTTAGTTTCTTTCAATAAACACTTATGATGTGCCAGTGACCTTCCTGTTTGCCCCAGCTGGGGGTTGGGCTGGGCTCTGAGTGTGGCAGGGCCACGGGTCTGTCACTGGGTGCTGCACTGTCGAGTGTGCTGAACGGACGGCTGTGGCCACTGTTGTACTTGGCATGCACTGGGTCTTGTCCTGAGCATGTCACGTGTTGGTCACAGGGACTGCAGTCTGCATATATTTGTACAAGAGCATCTCCCTCCCCCAGGAAAACAGATGGGCTGCAGTCTCATTGCATCTTCTCTTTACTGTAGATGTCACTGTCACCATCATAGCCACTGGGAGGAGCACACAACTTTAACCCCCTGTGTGTTAAGGGGAAGGCTAGGGGCATTCGGGGCTATAAAACTAGCTATATACACACAACGTTTTAGGGAGAAAGCCACCCCAAGCACACGCATGTCCAGGCACACTGGGAGTTGGGGTCTGGAGCTCAGGGGGGACTGTGGGTGGTAGGTAGGTGTATGCACATGAGGACATGCAGGGGAAGGGCTCGGGAGGTGGCAGAAACATTGCTGGGGTTACCTACATGGAGGAGAGGTTGGGTGGCTGACCTCTGTGTCCTCCCAGATTATTCGGCTTTAGGGTTGAGCCCCAGGTGAGAAACCCCTCCCTCCTAACTTTGACCTCAGAGAGGAGGGAGAGACTGTAGGACCAGATCCCCAGTCAGGGGTCCCCTCCCACTACCCCAGATGTGGCAGGCACCTGGCCCCTTCCCAACACTGACACCAGACCAGAGCCAGGGTACCGGCATGGGCCAGGACAGTAAGGCAAACAGGGGCGTCCACCTGGAAGGCCAGGACTGGGGTGGGCAGTGAGGGAGACCTAGGGCCCCTGGCAGAGAAGTGGCAGCTCTGGGCTCAGAGAGGAAGACTGCCATGGAAACATATCTCTGGAACACCCCATCAGGATGGAGACATCCTCCAATCCTCAGGCATTGCCCACAGAGACTGGACCCAGGGAGACCACCAAGCGTCTCCATGGAGACAGAGATTGGCACTTAGGGGCCACCACAGACTGGTCACTGCAGTGATTTCCAAAGAGACAGAGCTGGTCATCAGGGAGAGCCTCCTGCACCTGGGGGGGGTGGGGAATGGGGAGGGTCACCACGGTGGCCGGACCCAGAGACAGCAGTCCATTCTTCTGGGTGTAGATGAGTGGGGTAGCTCCTAGCTGGCACGGTACGTGGACGTGTTCTTGGGCTCCGTGCTGGGCACACACCAATCGCCGGCCTCCTGGATGGTCTGGTAGTGGCGCCAGGCTGACTTGTTGTAGACAGGCAGGCGCTCCACTGAGTCCGTGGACAGGGCCTGAGGGGCATCAGGGTCAGCCTCTCCTGCTTTCCTGGACCTTGCCCACTCCCTGGCAAACCACCCTTGCCCAATGGTGGGCTCCAGTGGCCACTAACTGTGGCCCACATGTCAGCCCAGCCAGCTGCCACACTGGCTGAGATGACTAAACCTGAAAGACCCATGAAAGCATCTGTCCCTTCTGTGGCTTGCTCCTGCCCATTTAAAAAGGCTGTTTACTTAAAGGTCAGGGACGGAGGTAGGAAGGAGGCAGGCTGCGTGACCCTGAACAAGGTCACCAGCTCTGGGCCTCAGTCGCCCCCTGAGGTGAATGAGTTCTCCATGGTTCCTCACAAGTCAAGGGTTCCCAGAACAGGGTCTTACTCATGCACCACAGACTCCCTGAAACTGCCTGCCAACTTAGGAGTGCCTGGTGGCTGGGGAACTATAGCTCTGTTCTGATTCTCAGTCTGAAATCAGGAGAAGATTGGAGGGATAGAAAAGAAACCTAAGAACAGGCCCGACCTCTCAGCAACCCACCCTCGCCCCCTGGGCGGGCTTTGCAGGCAGGGGCCCTCACCTTGAGATAGATGACAGCATCAGTCCCAAAGCCCTCCATGGAGAAGAGCTGCAGGTCCCCCTGGAAGTACTTGGCATAGAGGCGGGAAATGGGGAGCCCATACCCAAAGCCAGCCTGCAAGGAGGTGAGAAAGGCGCGCACTGAGACACTGGGCCTGGGCTCCCCTGGAGCTGTAGGGACGTATGTGCTGAGTGAGGACGGCTCAGCTGGGGTCATACAGGGGGCTCCCAGCACCAGGGTGAGGAGGGGACAGGAGAGAGGGACAGCTCGGAGACAAGATGGGGACTGTGGAGAGAGGGAAATCAGTCCAGTGGAGGGAGGAAGGCTGCAGGGCACGATGGGGGTGGGGAGCAGCAAGCAGGGCAGAAGAGGAGGCTGGCCCTGGTAGTCAAGGGTCTGCGCAGCTCACCGGGCACCTCTTTGTCTCTATTTCCCACACTTAGCCCTGCCTATTCCACTGGGAATGGACACGGAGGTGCTGGTGAGCTGAATAATGCCAAGAGAGGTAGTTACTTGTGGAGAGAGAGAGAGGACAGGGAGAACTGAGGAAAGGTGACAGACAGACACCCACAGATAGGTAGGGAGGTGCAGGCTGGGGAGAGAGAGGAGCAACAGGGAGACCCAGACTCGGAAGAGGCGACTGACATCACACACAGCCTACAGGACGGAGGGACCGTGGGAGGTAGGGAAGGGAGTGATGGGCACGAGTGACAGTTTGATAAGAAGAGACAAGAAGGCTGACAGGCATTCTTCAGGGGGTCGGGGAGAACTGGAGTGAAGCCAGCTCACCAGTGGGGTTCCCCCGGTGCCGGGCTGGGGCGTGGGGGCTGTGGAGTACATGTAACTGAAGAGTCGCTCAATCTTCCTCAAGGGAACACCCCCACCTCGGTCACTCATCTGGGGGAGACAGGACATGTCAGGGTCTCTAGACCTCAGTTTTCTCCACACCCCATCCCTGATCTTCTCAGGTCTTCCTCACCCCCAGGCGTCTTCCCTAAGCCCATCTCCTGGCAGGAGGGAAGTCTCCATACCACTGCTCTCTGGCCCTCAAAGTCAAGGGTCACATACTTTGATGGAAAGATCTTCCTCGCCCAAGGCCACCATGACCTTGATAGGTGGAAGAGTGAGGCTGGATTCATGGCTTTCCACAGTTGCTCGCATGGCATTCTGCAGTGGAAAAGGTGATAAGATACAGTGAGAGCAGCCTAGACCTAACCACCCCCCCTACCCTCACAAAGGAACATCCCCCAGTCTCCTCACCTTGAACAGTTCAAAAAGCATGTGGTAGAGGTGGGAGGGGACATAGACCATGTGAATTGGCTGTTTGGAGTTGGATGCTGCCAGGGAAGTGCAGACCAAAGATCAGGAGATTGTCAAGAGGTCACCATTCAGCATTCATTCACCAGCATCTAACACCCAGCACTCAACCACCATCCACTGTCCATCCATCTGCTCATTCATTCATCCATCTATCCATTCATTCAGTGTCCATTCATCCATTTACCTCTCCATGTAATATCCACCCATCATACAGCGTCTGTCCATCCATCCATCCTGTATCCACCCATTCATCGATCATATCGATTCAACATCCATTCATTCCTCTATCTACCCATCCAACCATCCAATTGTCTTTCAGTCTATTCATCTGTTCAGACATCTACCTTTTCCATTTATCCATTCATTCAGAGTACAGATCCATCCTTCCATTCATCCACTGTTTATCTATCCATCTATCCATCATTGATCCACTCAAACAGCATCTATCTATCTATGCTATATCTAGCCTACTAGCATTCACCTTGATACCAGAATCCCCTGGAGAGCTTTTTCACCCAGGGGAGAGGGGAGGGGGCTACCCAGGTGAATCTGACACCAGCATCCTACTTCCTAAGAATCACTCTAACCTGGAGAGTTTCTTGGTTTTAGGGACTGAGTATCTTCCTGGTGCCAGGCACAGAGCTCTGTATGTAGCAGAAGCTCAATAAATGTTCAATGGATCAATGAATGAGGGAATCTGAGGCCCTGTGCTGGGCAAGTGGAGACATAGAGTTGAATAAAATTCAGCCCTACCCTCTCAGAAACTCAAGTCTAGACAGAGAAATGCACAACTCACTTTCACATCAGGCGCTGTACCCAGAGCTGTGTGCAAGGCTCTGGGGTTGACCCTGGGGATCCTGAAGTAAAGTGGCCTGTCTCTGCCCTTTGGTTTCTGCCCCCAAATAATTTAAACACTGCAATTTAGAGGTCCACTTGGGACAGGCAGTGCCTAACTCCTCTCTGGGAGGTCTGGGGAGGCTTTTCAGAGGAGCTGGACTTGAACGTGCTCTTAAGGGAAGACTGGGATATGGGCAGTGCAACTTCCAGGCATAGAGGCATGAACGCCTCAGGTTTCTGGTGCACAGGCCAGAGTGGCTGAGGAGCAGGGCGGTGGTGGGGAGGCGAGAGGTAACTTCCAGGTCTCTGGTCCTCCTCACCCCTCCACCTCCAAGGTGTTTATCCAGTTCACCCCCTTCTTTTCCTCTCTGCTGCCTTCCCCTCCCCTTGCCTAAATCTGCAGTGACCTCCTAACTGGTCTTCCTGGGTCCTCTCCTGCCTCCTCCAACCTCTAAATATCTTTAGAATGTTACTCAGATCCTGTCATCACTGTGCCTCAAACCTCCAGTGGTTTCTCAAAATCCCAGCTCCCGTCTGTGGCCCACGGGCCCTGCATGCCCAGCCTCTCTCTCCCGCCCCTCACCCCTTCAATCTCCTAACCCCACCACGCTGGTCCTTCTGGTTCTCAACTACTCCATCCAAAGTAGGACCCTTGTAGCCATCCTCTGTGTCCATCATTCCCTTTCTCCTTTTAGTAATAGATGCCTCCCTCCCCCAAGATTTTAACTAGCATGTAACTGCCCAGCTAGAGACTAAATTCTCAGCCTCCTCTGCAGCTGGGAGACTCAGGGAAGTGGTGTGATCAACTCCCAGGCCCTGCCTTCCACTTCCCCTTTCCCCAACTTCGCCAGGCTGGAACTGAGACGTGAGGGGGAATAGCCGGCTTTGACCATTCTACCCCAGGGGCTAGCGAGAGGGAAACCTCTCTCTCGAATTAAGCATTTTTGGATTCCGGGAAGACAGCCAAACTGACATCCCATCTAATACACTGCTCCTACCCATGACTGTCACGTTATCTCATTTTGTTTCCTTCCTGTCACATATCATGACCTGAAATTAGCTTGTTTTATTATTCACTCACTGGTTAAAGGCCCTGTTCCCCAACCTCCCCAACACCAAGAATGCGAGCTCCATGGGAACAGGGACCTTGCCTGTTGTGTTTACTGCTTAATAAATATTTACTAGATAAATTAATAATAATAAAATAGTAATAGCTCTGCTTCTCCCTCATTTCTTGACTCCCACCTCACTTCCCCCTCCCACGTCCCCAGCCCGTAGACACACACAGCCTCATTCGCTCACCATTGATCTCCTGGATCTCCAGGTCAGGAGAGGCCATGTAATACTTGTCACACAGGAGCTTGGCCATGTCGTAGGCATCTAAGAGAAGACAGGGGTCATCAGGGTTGGGGAGGCCTCCCCTCGGCAGGCAGTCCTCCTGGTATCAACAGTGGGTGTCACCAACATTAAACCCATGGGGCTGTGGCCCCCACCCACTGGGGAATGGGTCATCCTCTGGCCAGGTAAACTTGGGGGTTCACTGGGGCTCCTCTGTGGGCCAGGCACAGTGAGGATGACTCACCCTTCACCACCTCAGAGACATTGCAGTTGGGGTCGATGCTGCCGATGTGTTTGGGGTGCGCAGGGTTGGTTCTGCCGTCAAAGAGCAGGGCTGCAGGCAGAAAGGGTGGGCGCAGTTGGCGGGGCCATGTGCCTCAGCGCTCCCTCCCTCTTCCCCTGGCTCTTCAGGACTCCACCTCTATTTCTAACCCTTCTGACCCTAACACCCTCTCCCCACCCTCCTACCCTCTCTCCTCTGACCAGACCTTACAATCTCCAATCAGGCCAGTTCTGGGCCTTTGCAGGCCCGAAACCTTCTTCTTCTCAGAAGTCTCGTTCCCACACGTCCTACATTATATTTAATTCTTCTCTTTTGCTATATGTTAAAATAATTTTTACCACCTTGTGTATTTAATGATTGGCTATGATTTCGCAACACTCCTAGTTAATTTTCCTAGAATAAGAAACTCTAGAAAACTACCTGTTTCCGAGTGTAACGAGATTGTTATGAATACCAAAAACAGAAGTGACACAGTTTTGCTTTCTGTAAACCTCTGAACACTGAATGGCCCCGCGCCTGCTCACTGTGCTGGTTGATGAGCATGCGGATGGAGATGCGGCTGAGGTAGAAGCGGTCCAGGAAGTACTGGATGTTCTGGTTGGAGACGGGGTCATCGCCATAGGTGTCCTTGTACTCCAGCACGCCCTGAGCCATTGTGGGCACCACGTCATTGTGGCGGTTCCGGATGGTGACCAGGGCATCAGTGAACCTGCGGGGGGGCGGGGTAGATGTTGGCTCTGGGCCACCCTCAGGCTACCCCTGCTCTGCCCTTCTCTCCACAGTGCCTTCACCCACTTGACTCTTCCCAGCCCACTCCTCCAGAAGGCCGCCCCAGACCCCCCACTGCCTGCCTGACAGCCTGGGAACTCCACAGGGTGGGTCCTGGGTCCCCCTATCAGACACAGCAGGATTGAGAGCTGTCGCCCCGCTCACCCTGGATATCCCCAAGGACAGGGGCATTTCCATCATCCTACAGGCATTTCTGCCCCTGGGGCTGTGGCTCACACCTGCCCTCCCACCCTGAGCCAGGGCCTCACTCACTGGCTCAGGGTCCGATGGTCCTCAGGGTCCTTGTCCAGGAACTCCATGATGTCCAGGAGACTCTGGACATACCTGTGCAGGAGGGGAGGGGGCATCACCTTAGCTCAGAGCCAGGCCCCTGCCCACCTGACTCTGCTAACCCAACGTTTGCCCTGTGCCTCCACTGGGCAGCGCACAGTGGGCAGCACGCAGTGGGCTGCACGGGTTGACAAGCTGCATCACAAATTTCCTCATTCTGCTCCATCTGTATGTGACTCTCCCCAACAACACAGTAAACTTACTGTGCAAGAAAACCTCTTAATTTGTTGGTTCTCAGAAGACCTTTGCTTTGCTGTCTTAGAATAGCAGTTTTTGAAGGGGCTTGGTGGCCACCCCACCCACGGGGCTCCTGGTGAGAAGACTGAGGCCCAGACTGGGGAGGGGGCCTTGCCCAAGACCAGTAGTGACAGCAAGGCACTCAGCCTCCCCAGCTGTCATGGAAACAGACCTAGTGTCTGCCTGCAGGGTCGCTGCTGTATCCCATGGGCCAGCCCAGCGCTCTCAGAGCAGGGGTTCAAGGAGACAACCTCACACGCTGACTCTGGACACCAGGAGCTGTCATCCTGTTCCCAATTCTAGGGAACTGGATTTTAAGTGGTGGGTGGGAAAAACGAGGTGGGGGGGGGAGTTGGTGGGGGCTGGGCATGCTCAGCTCTGACACAGGGTGGGGTTGGAGCCCACGGAGAGCCTGAAGGGGCCCAGATGCCTAGTTGCTGCCAAACTGGAGCCACTGACCCCCTGGCCCTACTGTGAGGCAGGGAGCCACTGCTTTCCTACTAACATCTCAGCCTGCAGCAGCTCACTCTCTTGGGGGAGGCAGAGAGCTGAGCCTCTCTCTGGCAGAAACACTTCAACTGGCAGGAAGGAGGGGCCACTGAGAGTCTGATTAGGGAGCTTTGACCTTAACAGTAAGAACAGCAGGAATCAGCCCCATTTCACAGTCTCCTCAATTGAGGCCTGAGGCAGTTCTGCAGCTGGGAGGTGATATAGTGAAGACAGGCCTCCAGCGTTCCTGCCACTATACAGTGCTGGCTGCTCAAAAAGGCTCAGCCCCCTGGTCTTGTGGTTCCCTCTGCCTGAACGCCCTGCTCCCTTCATCTATTGCCACTCTCCCCTCTCTTGCTTAACCCAGTAGAGAAGACGGTGAAAGAGCTAGCTTTGAAGCTGGCTCTGCCAAGTCCCAGGCTGGGCTTTTCCACTTTGAGCTGTGTGGCTCTGGGAAGTCATGGAACCTCTCTGGGCCTGAGTTTCCTTATCAGAAAAACGGAGGGTATTGTACCTACTGCTAGCACTGCTTTTTGGTGAGAATGAAATGTGATAATTAACACAGTGCCTAGCAAATAGAGAGCACTCTAAATGCTTGCTCTTGTTATGAACAGTGGTTCAGACACCGTCAACAGCTGAGTGCACCTTCTCAGTTCCCAGGTGGCACGTGACACACTCCTCCTGGTTACACTGGGCACAGGCTCTGAATCACACCATGTTTGAATCTATCATGCTCTGGACAGCCACGGAGAACAGATGGGGCTTTCCCAGCCCTGCTGCTGCTGCCTGCCCTCCCCACACAGGGCCCAGCACAGCGCCTGGCAGGAGGTGGCAGAGTCACTGGTAGGGGAGCCCAGAGAGCAGAGGTGATCACCTCTCCCTGGAACCCCCTCACCATCCCCAGAGCCCCAGCAGGCAGTCAGAGCCGCCCTCCTACGGCCTCACCTCAGAATTCCTGGAGAATAACAACAGCCGACGCTTACACCCAGTGACCATTAGTGCTCACCCATGCTCAGAGTCTATGCAGGGGCTTTTATCTCCCAGGACCCTTCATGAGCATGTGGTATTTCCCCCTTTTGCATAAGGAAATCAGCTCAGAGCAGGCAGATAATGTTTCAGGTCACACAGTAAGCATTCACACTGGGATTCAAACCCAGGTCTGTCTGATGCCAAGTCTACACCACATGGCCAAGTGCTCACTGTCTATATTGGTCCTAACAGTGATGCTGCTGATGTCCATGGTGAGGGCAGCCAGTATCTACCGATGCTGGCCTTGTGCTAGGGCTCGGCTTTGTGCTCCCCTACTTTAACCTCCACAATGACCCTGTGGGGGGTGTGCTACTACTGGACCCATTTTACAGATGAGGAAGTCAACCTGCAGAGCTGGAATGCTCTCTCACAGGCCTGTGTTACTCCCTGGATGCCATGCCCAAGAGAAAGCTTCATGCTCATATGATTCTTAGAGGGAGAGGGGATTTGAGAGGAGGACCTGCAAGTATGTAATGGTGGGAACAGATAGAGACAGGAGAGAGAGGAGACCAGCTGGGGGGTAGGGGCCCTGGAACCCCTTCCCAAGACCCAGGGGGCAAACAGAGAGGGCGGAGGTTGGAACTACAGGGCTCTGACCAGCTAGGCCAGGACGGGGGGTTGGTGACAGGATGCGAGCTCTCGCTGCTGGCCCCACCCACTGTGGCTGCCTAATGAACCACCAAGGGGGGTGGCATGAAGTAAAACAAAGGGCACCAGGATGGACTGGCAGTGGGAGTGCCAGCTGGCAGGGCTCTGGGGAGAGCTGCAGCCTTATTCAGGCCTCAGTCTCCTGGACTGTGAAGCAGGGATTAGAATCTCTGCTCGCCTTCCTCTGGGGGACATTCCATCAGGGGAGTGGTCCTGGGTGTACTCCCGGAAGGAAGAGGAGAGGATGACGAGAATTCTCCCAGGGAAACTGTGACTGGGCCTGAAACTCCTCAAGGGTCTGGCAGACCAGACCTCACCCATGGTCCTGAAAAGGGAAAGATGCTGGGGAGGGAGTGATGCTGGCTCCAGGGCTGCCCATCCTGGAGGGTCAGAGAAAGAGCTGGGCTTAGACATGGACAGTCTGGAGCAGTGATGCAATGATAGATGTGTCACCTGCCCTGGGCCTGGCAGAACAGGCAGTGCGGCCAAGGTGAAGCACTAGGGAAGGCCTGGCCTGCAGACCTCAGCAGTAAGCAAGGCCGCCCAGGACTTCCTGGGTGCCATCTGGAGTGTCTTCCCCTCCCCTCTACCAAGTCACGTGGAGGCCCCAAACCCTGCCTTCTGGGGCTTTCCAGCCAATTCAGAGCCCTGGATTTGGCAGGTGGGAGGGGTGGAATTTGGTGAGAGAAGGGAGCATGCGTATGCCTGTGTGAGTGTGTGGGGGTGAGCCTGGGTGTAGGGATGTCGGAATGAACACCTGGCAGAGGGGGAGGAGGCACACGCAGGCTTGTGTGGGCAGAGGAGTGGGGAGCCTGTGTGAGTCTGGATGCCTGTGGGTGGGTGTGTCCACAGTAGTGTCCATAGCCGCTGGGGACCAGGGTGTGAACCAGGCAAAGGCCCTGTGAGGAGGGGAGAGGTGGAGACGTGTTGGTATCTGGAAGCTGCCTGCGGAGGGGCGGTGGGCATGGCCCTGAGCCAGGCCGACCTGGGTCCCACTGCTGACAGTTCTGCTCTCCGGTCCTAGTGTGTGAAGTAGGCTTCGCAGCAGCAGGAGCAGATTAGAGGAGGCGATGCTGGTGGCCGGTCTCCACTCTGATTACATAAGTGATGGCTGAGGGATTCAATGGCAGGTTTTGGCTACAGCCCCAGGCCTGGCGCAGAGCAGGCCCTGGGTGCCCGGAACCAGTGAGGCAGTCATTCTTTTCAAGGGCAAAGACTACCGGGTTTGGTGTCCACACACCTTGCTGAGGCAAGGGAGGTTCATGAGAAGGTGCCGTGGTACCCACTCTCACCCGCTTCCCATACTACACCCCTGCAAAGGCACTATTAGCCACAGGAGTGACTCACTGTCATTTGATTCTACTTTGCAACTCTCATCAACCCTCCATTTTCCAGATACATGCCCAACTCCACGCCCTTTGTCAGCCTGTCACTCTCCCCTGCGAGATGTCAAGGTTACCCCTCTGTGCCCCCGCAACACTAGCCATCAAACAATCTCTGTAAAGAAAATCTACTTTCCCACTGACTTGCTTTGCTTAGAAATCCCTGACTCCTCCAGAACACGGCTCTCTCCCTTTCCTTTGCGAGCACAGCCCCCAGATCACACAACCTGGGTTGGAATCCCAGCTCTACCGCTTACTACCTGATGAGCTCAGACTAGTTTTTTAACCTCTCTGAACCTCAGTTTGCTCATCTACAAAACAGGGATAAAAAGGCCTACTTCGCAAGGTTGCTGTGAAGGGTAAATGAGTAAGGACATGCTCAGAGCAGCTCCTGACGGCCAGCAGGCCTTCCAGGTGTGTTTGCCTCTGTCATTGTCGTCCACCACCATGACTACACTCTTAAGAGAACCTCTGCCACAACACATCATCTTTGGCCAGAAGCTGTTGCTGCCAGAAGATCACAGACATCACTCGTGTGTAGAGTTCCGTGTACTTTCACATCCAGCAGTGGCACCTCACCCATTTTACAGATGAGGAAGCCGAGACTCAGAGGGGCCATGTGGTTGGCCAAACGTTAAGTGTCCAGCAAGCACAAAAGCCAAGCCTCAAAGTCAGGCATACTGGTGCCACACCCAGGGCTTTCCTTTACCTTCCAGTCACCTCCAAAACAGGATCCCATGACACCAAGTCAGTCCAGTTGAAATAATACATCAGGTTTGTTTAGAAATAGGAATTCTCCACCTGCCCACAGTGATTCCTGCCTAGAACCTCTCCTCAGCTGAGTAGAAACTCCATTAGCTGTTGCCACATGTTAACTACTGCCACCATTATTACCAGTAGCATGTGCACAGGTCTTGTCCATTACCAAAGGAAAGGTTTTATTCCTCACTCATCAGTCTCTGAGGCTAGTAGCTCTCTTGCCAAGCTCTCTGGTAGGTTGTCCCCTTCCTCTTGTGAAACTGCCCACCTCCCCCACCTCCATCATCCAAACTGGCAAGGGGGTTCCCATGGAGAGGGAGGTCTGTCTCAGGAAGTCCTTCCTTCCCTCAGACCACAATCTCTCTTGCTGCAGTTGATGCCCATTCTCTGGCAACTGTCTCAGCAGGCTCTCTCTTCAGTGTGTCAGCACACTCTAGCAATACCTTGGTCTGCTCTCCTCTAAATGAATCATCCACTGGGAAGCATTCCCTCTTGTCTCACTTCCCTCTCTCCTGCTGTTGCTGGTCATTACTTCCCAGCTTTGAGAGAAGAATTAAGTCAGGCCAAGCCCCGACATGTGTAACTGATTCTCAAGAAGGGACTCTGGGACTTCCCTGACGGTCCAGTGGTTAAGAATCTGCCTTGCAATGCAAAGGACATGGGTGCTATCCCTGGTCAGGGAACTAAGATCACACATGCCACAGAGCAACCCAGCCTGTGTGTTACAACTACTGAGCCCTTGCACCACAAGTAGGGAATCTGTGTGCCGTAATGAACGATCCCCCATGACACAAGGAAGATCCCACGTGCCACAGCTCAGACCCAACACAGCCACATAATAAATACATATTTAAAAAAAAGAAGGGGCTCTATGGGCCTTGGGGGCATCACGGGCAAGCAGCACCTCCCTGCCCTCCCTCCCCACATCTCCTGACTCTTCAAGGAAACAAGTGTTCAAGGAGGGGCCTGAGAAGCCCTGTCCTGGAGTTATGGACCAGCTGGAGAGGCAGCCAGGTCACTCAGCTGGACAGAGCCGGAGGAGGGCTGGAGAGAACAGATGGCACCTTCTGTCTCCTCCCCATGCCTTCCACGCTGCCCCATGGCAGGAAATGCCGGTTGGCTCAGAGGTCCTGGACCTCTAAGGGACAGGCCCCAGTGAGGGGTGACCTCATTGTGCCACATGAAAATCAGGCTCTGCCCTCTGTCCCCCCATCCACCTTCATCACTTGCACTAACAGTCCATAAAGTGAGTGCTCGGATGCCCTAGTCGGGCTCTCTCCTGCCTCCACACCTTTGCCCGAGCAGTTCCTTTGGTCTGAATCCTCTTCCCTCCTTTCTAGGTCAAAGTTCACACAGGCAACCTATAAGGCCCAGTGACACGTCACCTCCTCTCTGTCTCCATTTCAACTTCCCCACAATGTTCTGATTCAACTGAAATTCACTGTGCACAGACCATGTGCCTGGTCTTTCCTTACTTTATCCTCATAAAGTTAGAATAATATAATATAGAATAATATACTATCCTCATAATAGTTAGAATAAGTCATTTATAGCACATTCATGCACAGAAAAAAGCTGGAAAGGCATCAATAAAGGACACTTACAAAACCTGAATGTTTGGTTAAAGGGTGGAGGGAAGTGGTTGATATTTTATCTACTTTTCTGTGTTCTCCAAATGTCAAAGTGAGCATATCATACTTCTGCAATGAGGGGAAGAAACCAATGTTATTTTAAAATAATATTATTTTGCTTTTAATTTAAATAAAACAAACTCTTCAGTAGCTTACTGCTCCTGCCACTACAGAGCTCTTAAGTTTGCCCCTTTTATTCTCCCCATGAGATCATGGGCTCCTGAGGAGCAGCTGCTACTGCTGTTTCCCTAACCTATCACAGCACTGAGCTCCAAGCAGGTGTGGACACCCCGAATCGAAAAGGAAACCACAGTAGTACCAGGCCTGCCACAGCCAAAATAACAGGCAAAAGATTTCTGCACGCATGCCACTGAAGATTAACCATGATTAGCTACTCACACACCCAGTTACAGAGCAAATTTTTTTTTATTCTTCATGTGATTGGCCTTTGGTTAATGTCATTCAGTTTTTAATACTTATCCCTGGACAAAGTTTTTGAGTAAACTTCACTGAGAATTCCTCTCTGCTACTGCTGCTCTGTGCAATAAACTTTTGGTCTTTGCCCGTCTAAAGCTCTTTGGGGTTGGTACTGTGCCATCCTTGTGTCTAAGTGTTTTCCAACATCCAAAATAGGCTGATTTGTTTGGATTACACAATTGGAAGATTCACATCTTCCTGTTTCCCACAAAGTTGCCCCAGCTAGATGTTATCCAACAGGTGCTAGATTTGCAGGGTCAGAGCTGGTGGCAAATGCTGACATGAGCCTGATTTGGGTTTTGGTGTGCAAATGATGATTTCCTTTTCCAGAGAATGGAGGGTGGTGGGTATAGGGCTGTCTCAGAGACATGGAGGCTGGAAGCTTGATCTGAGTCTCTGCTATGGCCTAGGATTCCCATTTGACTGTGAGAACTCCCCTACCTCTCAAAGTCCCTGTGCCTCTCCTCTTTCCCCGCTTCCTGCAAGGCTGCTGGGAGCACTGGGCATCTGACAATGGAGTGGGGGGCATGGGGATCTAGCCAAGGGTCTCACCAGCTCTGTACCAGCTGCACCGAGGGTGTGCTCAGCACCCGGTCAGGAAGCAGGTTGATCTCCTTCATGATGTTGGCCAGGCGCACAGGCAGCTCCTGCCTGAGGAAAGTGAATGAGGTTTTCTCACAGGCATTGCTGGACCCTGGTGGGAGAGGGGACGGTGAGCCTAAGAGTTACAAAGCACTGGAGCCAGAAGACCTCTTAGTGGTGGGGAAGGGGGTCAGGTCACTAAATACTTCATTTCCTGAAGGTTCAGAAGAGACAAGAAGACAAGGGGGCACAGGACAAGGGGCCCCTCCTGACCCATGCAGTGACCGCCACACGACCCAGCCAACCCTTAGGGAGTCCTTTCCCCACCTCCAGCTGAACCCTGTTTGCCTTCAACCACAGGGGACAGGGCCACCCTGGGCCCACTGGGTGCTGCCTCCAGCCCAAGTTATCTCACTTCTTCTCTTTCTTTCCCTCCTAGTAGACACTCACTTTGCGGGGCTGGATCCAGGTGGGCAGAGGAGCCTGGGAAACCCATCCTACCTTGAGATGAGCTCCCCTGGCTGAGGGAAGCTATGCTCAGACCACTGCAGCCGTAGGGTCCCGGCATCATCTTGGCCCAGGTGGTCTTTATGTCCACAGTAGACTTGCCCCTACATTAATGCCCACCCACCTGAGAGGTAGACAGGGTCGGGGAACTAGGGCCCAAATACTTAGATTCTTGGTCTGGCTTGAGGATGAAGAGCGGGTAGAGGACTGAATGAGGTCATGGCCTAGAGTCAGGAGACCTGGGTTCTAAGTCCAGGTTCTGCTTTTAACTCTGTCTCCCAGGGCATGTCACTATCCCTCTGAAGATCTGTTTTACCCACTGAACTCCAAGTGGACCACTCTACTGTGAGTCCCTCCCTGCTGTGACAATTCTGTTAATTGGGGTCCAGTCTGGACTAGACCACAGCTGGAGGCTGGGAGTGGGCTCAGGAAGCGTTCCTACATGGGGGGAGCTCAAATATGGAGGGAAGCAGGTGAACAAGTATCGGGCAACAGATGCCCTGTGTCCTGGCTGCCACCTCCCCGCCCCCTCCCATCAGTGACGCAGCTGTAACCTGAGCCAGGCACTGTCTCCTCAACTCTTGAGAGACCTGGGCAACCCCTTCTAATTCCCAGCTGGCACTATAAAAATTCCGTGTGAAAAGACACTGTCCACACAATGCCTGTTCCAGTCACCATGTTGGCACAGCCTTGCCACTCCCAGAACGCTGGTGGTAGGTGACCCTGGCCCAGGAACTCAGGGGCAGCCAAGGATGGGTACAAGCTTTCTGACTCCATTTCATGGTGCCCTGGACCCCCACCCAGCTGGGGACAGACGGCCAGGCCACAGTAGATTTGATCTTCAAGGGTCCTTGCCCTCCAGGACAGCTGGGGGCCAGCTCTTTCCGTGGCGGGAGGTGTACCAGTCAGGGCCTCTCTCCTGTTGACTCATTTGAGAGTTCCTCCAGCTAACAGACCCCCAGGGAGGTCTCCTTCCCGAGGGCTGCACCTCGAAATGCCCCCTAGTCACTCCCCCAACACCCCCCATTTCCTCTCTGACCTTTACTCTTAAGAGTCGCCAGGGCAATCCCCAGTAACCCTTTAGTGCCTGGATACACCCTCCTTCTCCAATGGCACTGCCTCACTGCCCTCTCCTCGCCAAGACTCCTCACAAAACCCAGGAAGACACCATGGACCCCCCTCCTTCTCGGTGCCCCGACTTCCCCCTAACAGCCCAGTCTCGTCAGCCAGGGTGCCCTTAACCCTTTCAAGCCCAACCGGCCCCTGCCTCTCTGTTAACTCTTTCCTGTCTGGACTCCTGCAAGCAAACCTGCCCTGTCTTAGCCTCCGAGTTAACCCTTCATGACTAGGACCCCTTCACCCTCAATCCCGCCCCTCGCAGACCCCCGCGGCCAGCCGCCTCCTGCCCACTCGTACCGAAGTCCAGAAACTGCTTCATGGACAGCGGGGATGGGGAGAACTTGCTGAAGTGCTCGATGTACTTGGGTGCCCCTGCCAGGGACGCATTCTTCAGCAGCGTGCGGACCCAGCGCATGGCGGTGGCGACCACTTCTCGGGCTCGGGCTCTGGACCCTGCGCAGCGCTGGCGCTCGGCTCAGCCCAGCCCGGCCCGGTGCCGCGGCGGCCGCCTCCTCCCCACCTCGACCCCGACCGGGCTCCGAGTCCTGGCCAATCGGCTTGTTGCGGCGCCCCGACGTCGCTAATTGCGTCTCACAAACAACTCCAGGAGAGCCAATAGCCTCTCGCCCCGGCACGTGGCTACCCCCTGGGCCCGCCCCCTTAACCCAGTGTTTGCTCGGAGCGGCCTGTTGTTTTCCAGAGGCAGCGCTGAGAGCCCGCCTCCCCGGCGTCACCTCCAGCGTTCCTCCTCCCGGCCTAGCCCGGATTAACCCCTCCCTCCCCAAAGGCCCGTTATTCCCTTTCCTCTTACACTGCGTTTCCCTGTTCCCTCCCCGAATCTCCTTCGTTTGCCTGCCCCGAGGTTGTTCGGTACATCCTCTTCCGCCCACAAGCGCCCGATTCACCTGTCCTGATTTCCACCCACCTGCTGTCCCTCAGGGAGTCTGGTGGGTTCCCAGTCTGGACGACAGTGACTCGGACTGTGGATGGATCATGATGTCAGCCCATGCTAATACCTCATATAGATGTGTAACACACCTACTTCCACAAAGATCCAAGCAGCTCAGGACAAGGCAGCATTTTGCTTTTCCAGTTAAAAAACACCGAGTCAACCCCCTCACTAAGCCTAGCGCCTAGCGGCGGCTACAATGAACTTTTAAAACCACCTTTATTATTCTCTACAGTATTCTTGCCTGGAGAATCCCAGGGATGGGGGAGCCTGGTGGGCTGCCTTCTATGGGGTCGCACAGAGTCAGACACGACTGACGCGACTTAGCAGCAGCAGCAGCAGCAGCATTTGACCTGAGAAAGCAGCCTTTGTCGCACTTGGTTTTCTTAGAGAAAGATCCTGGAAGGTGATCTGTGCTGGAGGCCAAGAGCCGACACTTCACAGCAGCCCGGATCTCTTGTGGGAACATAGCTCGTCCTCTTGTGGTCCAACGCGGGATATGTCCTGTCCCCGCATCCCACCCACTTGCCCCTGTGAGGTGTTTTTCGCTTCAGTCCTTGGCCCACACTCACCAAGTGCCAAATAGTTGCTAGGCTTATCTGCTGGGAACGGGAAACACAGACAGGATTGGGACATGGTCTTTTGCCTTGATTATTTCATTTCTCAGTTTGAGAGAGCTGCATAAGTAAATAATTAAATAGTTACAACAGACTGCAATTATAACCAATGTAGAGCTATGTGCACCGCTTCACAATGGAAGGGACTCTCTTAGCTGAATGAATAATATCCCATATGCCAGGCACTCTTTGCATGCATCATCTCATTGAATTCTCCAGACAGCTCTACCGTGCTACAGTTACCACCATTTTATAGTTGAGGAAACAGGTTCAGGTACCATTTTCCACTGCTCACAGCCTTGGCTTTCACTTCTTACTGGAGCCTTTCCAGTTCTTACATGATCTGCTTTGGTTTAACTCTGCAGCCTCATCTCTTCCATGCTCCCCTGCCCAAGTCCCACCCATACTTATCCAGTGTCTTGAACCAGACTTCAATCTCCCCACTGTTGCAAATGCTGTCTCCTATTCATGGATCATTCTTTCTTCTCACTTTCACCTACCCATTCTTCTGCACTCACCAAAATCGTCAATGACCTAATTGCTAGCTGAATGGAATGCAGGTAACAAAACGCACAAATCCCCAAATTTTCCACTATATGTTCAACTTGAGTTGGTGGGGCGTTCTCAGGGACTCAGATTGACAGAAACTTTATCTCAACACAGGCTTCCACAGCATCAGAGCCAGGAGAAGCAGAACTGGGAGTCTCACCCAGCAATTAACTGTCTCAGCCCAGAACTGGTCCCCTTCCCTCCAGCTGACAACTCATTGGCCAGGCTGGCTTATGGGCTCCCTCCAAACGTTCCTCAGGCCTCCTGATCTAGCACTATTTTAGCTCTTAACACACCACATGGTGGTCATCTGCTGACTCATCTGTCTTCCCAGCTAGGCTTCAAGCTCTGTGAGGGTGGGCCTGTGTTGGTCTTATTTACTGCTCTGTCTCCAGCACCAGACACAGCACCTTGAAGGGAAAAGAAGGTGAAACAAGAAGTTGGAGTCACTGGGAAGACATGCCACAGAGATATCGAAGACCACCAAACATCCATCCAGCTAGTGATTAGATCATTGACGATATTGGTGAAGGCAGTCTTCAAGTTGCCCAGAAGAGAATATTAAATCCTATACGTAAAAAGCTGAGCCCTGTGCCTGGCACACAGTAAATAATAAATAGCAACTATCACTACTACTGTCAAAATTACAGTAACAAGGAAAAGGCCATAACCTCCGAGGCTACGTGTAAAAGAGATTTCCCATGATCCTCCCCTTAGAGCTGGACTTCCTAATGGGGGCTCTGAGCTTGGATCGAATTCCTCCTGCAGAAATTGCTGCAGAGTGATAATGGGAGTGGTGTGGTGTGGTGTATCAGCCAAGCTAGGTTAGGTGATGGGAAGTAACAAAACCCGCAAATACCCAAATTTTCCAGTGTATGTACAACTTGGGTTGGTGGGGCATTCTCAGGGACTCAGACTGACAGAAGCTTTATTTCAACACAGGCATCCACAGCATCAGAGCTGGGAGAAGCAGAACTGGGAGAGTCTCACCTAGCAATTAACTGTCTCAGCCCAGAACTGATCCCCTTCCCTCCGGCTGACAACTCATTGGCCAGAATGGCATCATCCAACCAAGAGGACCTAGGAAGTGCAATCCAGCCCTGTGCCCAGGAGAGGGAGAATCATCTGATGGGTTTTTTTTTTTTTTTTTTTTTTTACTGATACAAGAGCTAAGATACTTCTTTTAAAGTGTTTGGAGGTGCTGCAGCTCCAAGGAACTCAATAAGCTTGGCATAATACAGGGTTCTTTTCTATAAAGTGGGCATTGCTGGATCTCTGCCAGTGTTTCTTTCATGAAAGTGTAGCTGCAACAGTCCTGAAAATGTCTACTTACTTTCGCAAGTGTGTGTGAGACAGATGGTATGTTTTCATCCAAACAAGTGCTCACAGGAGATGGGGGGCTGGGCCTGTGCACTGCTCAGAGCGATATATAGATCCTACTTCATTCTTCAGTGGCGGCAAAGGACTGGACCGAGCTGGACTGAACTCTGATCAGCTTGAGCTGGGCTTTGACCACCTACATATGTGTTTTTTCTGACCTAGTGAATAACCCAGATTTGGAGAACAAACTGAGGTCTCTGGTTACTGGTCCTGGAAGTTCTGGGTAGGGGCTGGGGTTTTCCTGGAGGAACTAGACATTTTACTGTCAATCAATGACATATCCTAGCACAGAAAGTGAGCCAGTGGGGTCTCATAGAGAGGGTAGAGAGCAGACAGCTGCCACAGGGGGGCCGTCTGAGGCAGCTGAAGCTGAATTGAAGATCTACCTCTAGGCTTTTCTGAGTAGTAATTTCCAGCCTTCTTGTCAAAAGGGCTTCCTTGGTGACTCAGACGGTAAATAGTCTGCCTGCAATGCAGGAGACCCAGGTTCAATCCCTGGGTCAGGAAGATCCCCTGGAGAAGGACATGGCAACCCACTCCAGTATTCTTGCCTGGGAAGTCCCATGGACAGAGGAGCCTGGCAGGCTAGAGTCCATGGGGTCACAAAGAGTTGAACATGACTCAGCAACTAATACTTCTTGTCAAAGGTCCTTGGGAACAATTAACAGAAGGACTTGTGACACGATTTAGGACAGAGACATCACAGAGTAAGCAGCCTTGCTCCATCCCCCAGGTCTGTGAGGCTTGGTTTTGGCACTAGCAGAGGCTGGGACACGCATGTCCACTCACCATTCAGGGTGCCCAAGCACAGTCCACAGCCTCAGCGCACAGGAGGCAGCAGAGAGCTTGACCCAACTCGGCGCCTGTGAGCTCAGGACAGAAGTGTGTCTGGAAGAGCTGCTGCAGGCTAGGGCTGCAGGCTAGGTTCTCCCTCCCAGAGCTAGGGAATGGATACTAGGACGTTTTAGTTTTTCCACCCTTGGGTCACTGGTTCACCATCTGATCTACCCATCATGGTATCTAGGGCTGGTTGTGGGGAAACTGAGGCAGTAACGCAGGTTCTTATCTAAACGTAGCCACCAGACGAGGGCTCTCAGCTCTCCACCTCTGCACACAGCCTCACCCTATCATTACCCAGGACTACCTGCTTCTACGCAGAGTAGCTTCCTGCCTCTTCCAGACCCTGCACACCACCATCTCTACTCTTACTCCTTCCCTAGGCTGGCACAGTGTCCACCAAGAAGCTGTTTTGGATTCCATACAGCCTACTCAGGGCTTTTCCTCATCTGATGTTCTGAATCTCAGTTATGTGACGGTGACCATCCCTTAAGTCTGGGGCACCCCTGAGAACAGGAGCTGTTATCTCTGCCATAGAGCTTCACCCTCCCAACCTCTCAGAGCCCTGCCCCTGGCTCTGTCCACCTGGAGATCAGCTAGGTATCATGAGCCATCAGCCTGAATGGTGTTGGTAAGATGTGGGGGTAGATGGAGGCAGATGCAGTGTGTACAAACAGGGGGCTGTTTACTGGTTGCCGTGAGAAGCCTATATACAAAGAAGGCACAAGGAGGGGGAGGGAGCTCCCCTGCTACAGTACCATGGAAAGGGGGAGGGGCTGAGGAGGGGACCTGCCAACAGACCGGGGTCAGGAGAGGTTTTCTGGAAACAGCTCAACTTCTAGAATGGGCCACAGGTCAGAAGGCAAAGCTAAACTGGCTCCAAAAGCCAAGGATAGCCAAGAGCTCCACTTCTAGGTCTCCAACCCATGGTCAGTGAGGGCAGGGTGGGGTCTGGCCGATGAGGCATGATGGGGCTTCCTCCCTGTTCTACATTCAAGTGTCGCTCCCTCTGTGATCGCGTGGAGATCCCTCCAGGCTTTCAAGGCCAGGATGGTAATGTGGGTGAGAAGTGGTATCTGCTCTGTATCCGTCCATCATGTCCTTGGCCCAGGACCAGTCCCCACTCTATTAAGGATTCCATCATGCTCCCAGAGCGGTCCCAGCACAGCGTGTCCTGGATGCCTTGCAGCATGTCCACCTCTGTTTCCTCAGGCTGCGTTTCCTACTAGTGCGTGGAATGGCCATGGCTGAGTTCAGAGGTTTTCTCAGCAATTCATGAAAGAAAGCCACCCTGGGGACCTTCTTTCTAGTTCATTCTGCTCTTGGTCTGAGCATGCCGGGTCCTGTGAACACTTCCTTGAATGACCTCGGGCAGGCTCCCCACTCTCTGCCATGGGTGCTGAGAGCTGCACTCGGGGTCTGGTGGTCTGCTCCTTGTCAGTAGTTTTCATCTCGAGGTCAGGGTCAATCCAGTGCCTATGGCTCATGATGGGTCCAGTGTGAACAGAGCAAAGGTCACCACATTGGGGGCCTCTTCCTTCTAGCTCTGGCAGAAGCCCTTGGGCTTGGTTTTGGCACTGGTAGAGGCTGGGACACGCATGGCCATGCACCATTCGGGGTGCACAAGCACAGTCTATAAGCAGTGGGACCCACATGTGCTCATATGTGTCCAGGGCACAGGGCTTCAGTGCTCAGCAATGCACGGTCCACAGCCCCAGCCTTCCTTCAGGGAGAAGGCCATGGCCAGAGAGCACGTGCATGCACTTGAAAGGTGTGTGTGCCCGAGCCTGCTGGTGCCAGCCAAAGGCAGCAGCCCCTGTGGTCTGTCGGGGCATAACTTATGATAAATAGAAGAAGGGGACACTGGGGGAGCAGGGTGCGATCAGGGAGGATGTCAGTAGTATTGGCCCCGAGTCTGCCAGCTGGTCACCCAGTGCTTCTTGGTGGGCAGGGTGCTCCCTGGAGGTGGGTAGCGCTCCTCCTCCCGGATTCTCACCGCGTGGTACTTGGGCATGATCCGGTAATAGCGGGTCCGCTTAAAGAAGTCACACTGGAGGAGGGGGAGAAGAGGGACACCTTCAGAAGAAAGCATTTACAACCAGGGGGAAAATGTGCCCAGTCCCTTCCTTCCTCACCAGGAGGTCCCCAAAGCCAGGACCCCTACCCAAACACAATGCCATCTCCCTGCCCTGAGATGAAGAGGACAAGGTTAACCACCCAAGACCCCAGAGGAAGGAGCTGAGGAAGGCAGAGAGGAGAGGGAGAGGCAGATGGAGTCAGAGGGGCAGCTGCCTAGACTGCAGATGGAATGGCTAGGAGGGGTGGTGATCCACAGTGACCACAAGGTCGGGAGGGGTCAGTTTGTCAGCCCAAGAGGCTCCCAAGAGGAAAAGTGCTGGTTCCCAGGAAGAAGGGCTCTATAAGTCCCCTCCTTCTCTGGAGGTGGGGATGGGGGTATGGAATCACTCTGAAGTCTGTCTTGTGGCCTACAAACATGGAGCCTAGCCTTGACCCTTTCCAATCCCCAGAAAGCATAAGGGGCACAGGGCTCCCTCTTGAGGTCCCAAGTCCTTGAGGGACTCAGTGGGGAGGCTGGTGAGAACAGACACGCGGAGCTCTCCCAGGATGTAGAGGGGAGACTGACAGAGTGACCTGCTCTTTGGGGGTGGTGCTGGGGACAGAGTGAAGTGCAGAGAGGGCCCATAAAGGAAGAGGAGCAGATAGGAGAGAGTCAGAGGCCCCAGCCAGCTGAGGGCTTGGGGAAGGAGGCCCGGAGGCCGCGTTACCCAGGTGGGCCGGGGGTGGGGGCTGCCCCCCTCAGTAGTCTTCCGTCAGCCTCTCCGTCTCTGACGGCTGGCTCTTCATCTCCGCCTTCTGCCTCTTAGCTTCATACAGGGCGCGAGTGCGGGCTCGCTTGAAGAAGCCGCACTGCGGAGGGGAGGAGGTGGGGAGGGGCCATCAGGGGGGGCTGAGGGGTCCTTGCCAGCAGCACTCATGAACTGGGGCTTAGGGCTGGGGAGCCTGGATGCCTGGTTCCCAGCCCCAGCTTGATGTGGCAGGAGCCGGAGCTCCTGGTTCCCCTTTCTGGCTTGCGAGTCCCCCCATTAACCCAGGACTGGGAGCTGGTGAGAAAGTGGGGAGGACTTGGGTGATGGGTGGGGTGAGATGGAAGTGAGGAATGGGATGAAGGGAGGGCTGGTGAGGGTCTGCGGGCACGGGGTCCCAGAGTGGGAGTCCCAGTGGCGGGCTGGGTGTTCTAACCTTCCACAGCAACAGGATGATCAGCCCCAGTAGCAGCAGCCCGGCACTCACAGCCACAAGCACCAGCCACAGCTCAATCTCAGCCGGCAGCTCCTCCACCAGGTCAGAGTCAATGTCCACGGAAAACTGGAAGGGGTGAGAAGGGGCTCAGTCATGTGTCCACCGCCTTAGGCCCTGAGCTCATCCTTCCTGTTTCAGCTGGACCCAGGACCCTGCTGTTTGATTTACTGCCTGTAGGGGGCACACAGGGACTGGAAAAGCCCCTGCCAGCCCATTGACAGGAGGAGATTCCTCTATCCTCCCCTTTTTCCTAGAGGCAGACACCAAGATCTCAGATCTGGGAGGCAGCCTGGAGTCTGGTTTGTGACCCACACATCCAGGCTTGGGTAGCAGCTCCATCCTTCACAAGCTGTGGGGCCTTGGACAAGTAATTTCACCTCTCTGAATCTCCATTTCATGCTCTCTGATAAGAGGATCGTAATGCCTACCTCATAGTATAGTAGAGTGGCCAAAAGTATGGGTTCTGGAGCCAGACTACCTCGGTTCAAGTCCTAACTATGTTAGTCACTAGCTGTGTGACCTTGGGCAAGTCGCTTAACCTTTCTGTTGTTCATCTGTGAAATAGGGATTATGCTAATAATATCTGTATCATAGGTTTCTGGGAGGATTAAATGTGTTTAATATGAGTAAACTGCTTTGAGAAATACCTGGTACAGAGCAACACTTCCACAAATATTTACAAAAAATAGAATGCATAGCATATAGTACCATTTTTTCTTCCCCTACAATGAAGATATATATATATATAATATTATTATATTATATTACAGGCTTTATAATATAGTTATTATACATATTTTGCATATATATACACACATATATATTTTAAAGTTCCTTTGTGTGTGTTTAATATTTACTTATTTGGCTGTGCTGGGTCTTAATTGCTGCATGTGGGATCTCGTTCCCTGACCAAGGATCAAATCCGGGCCCACTGCATTGGGAGTGCAGAATCCTAGCCACTGGACCACCAGAGAAGCCCCTGCATATATGTTTATATATAGAAAAATATTTTTCTGACTGTACGTGATTATTTCTTTAAAAGTTACTTTTATTATTTCACATTTTTAAATGTATATATTAAACATATATATTTTTCCTTTCACATAAATGGGATCTGTGTGTACTATGCACACTCTTCTGTGACCTTTTGCATCATCTTTCAATGTCAGTTAATAAAGATCAACCTACTCTCTTCTGACGACTGCACGTCATTGTAGGAAATGTACCAGAATTTATTGAACCAGTCTCATACTGATAGACATTTAGATTGTTTCCAATTTTCTGCCATTATAAACAATGCTTTAAAATATCCCCATATATTTATGTTTGCAAATTTGTCCTATTAGCTCCTTGATATATTATCATATGCAAGATCAAAGGAAATGTACAATTAAAAATTTAATAGATATTGACAAATTCATCTTTAAAAGAATCCATCAATTTATATTCCAATCAATAGCATTTCCTTCTACCTTATCAGAACAAGACAGCATTCTTCTTTTTAATATTTTCTCATATGATATGAAAAAAATCTTATTGCTGTTATATTTCACCATACGTACAATACCTATGTATGCCACCCTTTCTCTTTACATATGAAAAATGTCTATCAATATTTTGTCATATATGCTATATAAACTTTTAAAAAAAGCAATGTGTCTTTTGCCCTCTTAGTTTCTTTACCATCTCTTTTGCTGTATACAGATTTAAAATTTCATAGAATTGAATTTTTCAAAATTTTTTTGTGATTTCTGGGTTTAATAAAATAACTCCCTCTCCCCATAATTAAAGATTATTATTAAATTATTTCCTGAATTTTCTTCTGGTATATTAGGTTTTACTTCCTACATTTAAATATTTAACCTAACTCAAATGTGTTTTTGTTTATGGTGTGAGGCAGGAGTTTGTCTTTACTTTCCAAATATGTTCTCCCAATACTACTTAATCATCTATATTTTTCTCCTGATTAAAATGCTATCTGTATAATAAAAGTAAATTCCTATTCTGTTCCATTGATCTTCCTGGCCCTTCCTCTGCTACCTTAATTTATTTTAGGAAATGTACGATAATGTATTTAACCAACCCTTCATTCACCTCCTATATATATCCCTTCTAACTTTTCATAACAAATTATTAGCAATTTTGTGGTATTTATTTTTCCATATATATCTTAGAATCAAGTTTGGGAACTTTTTTCAGGTTTTCACAGAAATGCAACATCTTTACATGCAGATCAAATGAGCTCAAGTAGAGGTTCTCAACCCTGGCTGCACAGTAGAATCATTGAGGGTACTTTCAAACATACCAATACTGGGGTCCCACCTCCACAGACTCAGATTTCATCACTTAGGGGTGTAGTCCAGACACAAGAAGTCCTCCAGGGGATTCCAATGTGCTGCCAAGACTGAGATCAAATAGCTAAAGTATGTGGAAGTGCTCTGAAAAGATGCCCTGCACTCCCATGCCCTGACCAGGTCCTGCTGTCTCCTTAACACACTCACTCACCCGCACTGTTTTATTCTCCATGTTGATGGTGGGGACGCTGGTTCGGAGGAACAGGGTGGCCCAACTGGCTACCCTGACTCGGTCAAAGTCTCTGTAATCCTGGAGTGGGGAACGATGAGTCAAAAGAAGCAACTGAAGTCCCTCTGAGCCTCCTTCCTGACCAGCCCCCAGGACACTCTCCCTCCACAGAGCATCTTTAAGCACCACTCCAAAGGACCTGACACCGGGCCTCTCCTCTACACACGAATGCACATCATTCATTCATCTCTGTAACAGGTCCTATGCTGGATGCTGGGGACAGCCAGGACAGAGAAGGTCACAGTCTAGGTCTGGCCTGTGGGCTAAATCTGGCCCAAAAGCTGCTTTTGTAAATAAAGTATTTCTGGCACACGGACACACCCATTCACCAGTGTATTGTCTGTAGTAGCTTTGTGCTACAATGCAGAATCGAGTATCTACAACAGAAAGCACGTGGCCCACAGAGCTGAAAAGAGATGTTTAATCTAGTCATTTACAGAAGAAGTTTGGTCTAGGTCGGCTGGCACTGCAACCCAGAGCAGAGTGTGCTAAGTGGCATGTGTAGCTTCTGAGAAAGTTCTGTGTGTCTAGACGGGAGAGGTTATTGTCAGCTAAAACAATCAGAAAAGATCTTGCTGGTGGTCTCTGAGGGAGACTGTGAAGGCTGAATGGGAGTTTCCATGCAGAGGTAATAGATGGGAGCTGGCATCCAGGGGAAAGGAGCAGCATGGGCTAATGCAGAGAGGTGAGAAAGTAATGGGTACACTACAGAATAATGAACACGGGAGAGGTTATTTTATGGAGACAAAATGATGTCACGTCCACACATGGATGCACAGACTAACTCTGACACAGGGCACACAGTAACAGGCGCATAACCCAGCATGCATCCATCTCCATGCAGTCACCGACAACACTCAGGTACACACGTGCAGTCTGGCCTCACCCTCTCCCTGTTGCTCTCCCAGCCCGGGGTGGGTGGCAGTTGAGACCGGCACTGACCTCGATGAAGGTGCTGTTCCACACTCGTGCCTGGATGGTCACGTTGGTGATGACAGGGGCATCAGGAATGGGGCACTCCAGCCATACACAGTGGGTGTGGTCACTGCCACAGCTCTGAGGTAGGCAGGGAACACAGACCCAGGCAGTCTGGGTCTCTAGATTCTCCAGACTTCGCTCCAGGCTTTGTCCTAACTATGGTTGAAACTGAAGGGGCCTGTCCTCATCCCGTCACTCAAGCACATTCCCCACCAACCCTGTATTTACGTGTTCAACGCACATTCTTTGGACCATGCATATGTAGATGCCAGCGACACAGAACAGGAAATCTGGTCGCTGTTCATGTACACGGGGCCCAATCCTGAACACCACCTTCCCACACTGGGCCTTTCTTCCTGCTGGCTTTCTCCCCTGGGAGGCCACTCCTCCCTCTCCACCCAGCTAGGCTTCAACTTGCTGCCCAGGTCTGCTCCCCCCTCCCTTCTGACAGAGAGCACCCTGCACCCTGTCTTCATCTTGTCTCTCCCCATCCCTAGCCCTAACGTCCAAAGCTTTGAACAGCTGTATCACCCCCAACAGGTTGGGGCTCCTGGGAATAGAATCAGTGTCTGTGCTTTTGGTTCACTGTATTGGCTGCTCCCCAGCACAAGGCAAAGGCCACATCACCACATCAGACTGGGGTCTCCTGGAGAGTAGAACCTATTTCTCTTGCTTCGTGTGCCTCGAGGTGCCCACTAACTCTATGATGGGTGGGCATACTTCCCCCAACCCTGCCTTGGTCACTCACCAATTGGATCTCAGACTTGGCCTTTTTGGCAGCAGCCAGAGTGACAGGCGGGGGGCCTTGGCCTCCTCCTGGGTCCAGTTGTCGCCGCCTGCGCTGTGGAGATGGCGGCCTGTCCCCAGGAACCTGAAGAGGGTAGAGGCAATTTACTGGCGGAAGGAGCAGAGGCGAGGAGAGGAGGAAAGGGCAGGGAGAGGGAGAGGAAGATGCTGGCCTTTCTGCCCTGCAGCTAGCAAAGGAAATGGGCCACAGGTGAATGCTCCCCCTGGTGTCCTTACAGAGAGAGTGAGGTTGAGAGGGTTGACAAGGTCTCCAGGTGGCTGGCAGTGCCAGGATCCATTGCCACGGACAGTGATCTCTGTGGGGTACAGCAGCCACTTGCCATTGCTGACTTCATAGGGCCACTCCAGCCCCAGGACCAGGGTCCCCAGGGCTGCCAGCCCTTCACCCATTGGGCCCACCTGTGGAGACAAGGGTTGTCATGGCTACTTTCTCCTGGAAAACCACCTCTGTCTCACCAACCCCTAATCCTCACACCCTCTGACCCTGAATCCAGAGGTCCCTTTACCTGGAACTCGTACTTGAGAGGGCTTCCCACATCCTCCACAGTTTTCATGCCAGACTCACCCATCACTGTCCCCCCAAAGAAGCTTTGTAGCCGGTGATTCACCCTAGGGGTGAGAAAGAGGCTGGAGTGATAGGGGACAGTAGGGGCCCTTGCAGGGGGTGGGTACCAAGGTTAACTATAGCTCCTTTGACATCAAGCAGACCTGAGATAAACCCCAACTCTAGCATTTACTAGCTGTACAGCCTCAAGCAAATAATTTATACTCTCTAGCCTCAGTTTCTTCATCTGTAAAGTAAGGTTAATCACTTAAGTGGGGTCACCATATCATGGGGCCACTGTGAGAAGACAATCAGATGATGTATATAAAATCATTAGCACAATGGGCTCTCATGAAATGGTAGGGCCACACCAACACCTTTGCCCCAAAGTTGCTGATTCCTCCACTGCTAGCTGCTCTGCAAGGAGAACAATAATAGTAACAATAATGACAGTGATGTTGAGGATACCAGGCCAAGAGAGGTGTGTCAGAGGAGCTTGAGAGACACCTTAGGGAGGGGAGGCCCAGGCTCCTCAGCAGGCTGAGGTTCAGGGCGGTACCCACATGCTGAGTGAGGCCTGGAGTGTGTAGTCCACCAGCAGAGGCAGGGTCATGGGCCGTAGGTCATCCTGGTAACTTGACCTGAGGAAGGAATGCAGGGGGTAGGGGAGGAATATGTCAGCTGAGGCTGGGGGGCACCCAGGATACCTCAATCCCCATATAGACGGCTTTCTGAGGTCACTCACGTGGAGAGCTGCAGCTGCGCCTGGAGTTCCCTTGTGTGTAGGGTCACTCCGATAACCTCGAAGGCAATGAGTAGCTCCATCTGCCATGAGGGAAAGAGAGGCAGAGAGGGGTTTTTGAGGCCAGGCAGGGGTGATGCCATGGGGAAGAGAGGGGCTGAGTGCTATGCTAGGGAGCTGGCTCTCTGGTCTCCACCTCCCACCTGTCTCCACTCTTCCACCTTCCTAGCCTCATCTGCCTCCTTCTTTCCATTCTTTTCTGTTAGTAATAGCTCATGTAGCTCAATACTTCTGAGCTACATGACCTTGAGCAATCACTCAAGCTTTCTAAGCCTATGTCTCCTTTCTGTAAATTAGCACCAACCTACTCATAAGGTTGTGAGAAATATATAAAAGAATTGGGCTCAGGGCCTGGCACATAGCAGGTACTCAGCAAAATCAGTTTCCTCACCTCCACCTGCTCTAGCTTTGTGCATAGCTCCCTAGTGGCTCCATTTTTCTGTCTCTGGGTCTCTCCCCACCCCCTACTGCATCCCTCCTCCCTAACTCTAGCTCTTTGATTCATGGAAGCCTGGGAAGCAGGCAGGCAGAGGGAGGATAAGGAATTCATCAGAGGAGAAGCCTTGGACCCACAGCCCTGGGAGAGTACAGTCGGGCACTCACCCTCTGGTTCCGTTTGAAGGGGTTCCCCAGCTCACAAACGATGGTCTCATTGGCTTGGCAGGCTCCAGGCTTAAGAAAGAAGACAAATCAGATCTAGGTGGTCAGACTAAGGCTTGTCCCACCCCTCTCCTGCGGCAGAGGGCCTGAAGCCCTCGAGGCTTGAGAACTGGGTTCCCCTAGCAGCAGAGACGCTGGAGGCACCTGAGGAAGCCCAGTCCAGAGGACTAGGGTGGGGGGGGACACGTGGCAAATGACAACACATGTATATGACATGTACAAAGGATGCATTGGGTCGTGGTTGGGCTCTGAGGAGGCAGAGGGCACTCACGGGCCGCACTGAGGATAGCAGCAGGGAGGAAGGCACTTCCAGGGTGAGGAGCGCCTCGTGGGCATCTTCCCCAGCACGCTTCCGGCTTGGGGTGTTGGTCACGTTGATGCTCAGGAGCAGTTTTCGGAGGTCTCTCCTGTACTGGAGCCTGAGAGGGGAGGAGCAGCCCCAGATTGAGCCCAAAGCCCCGCACCAATCTGTTAGGCTCCGCCCCTCAGAAGAAAGCCCCTTTTCTGGCCAGGGAAGCCCAATCTTATAGTTCTTGGCTAATTAAGGTCCCTCCTCTCCGACTTGCCTCTCTGTGAGACCCCTCCCCTAGGTCTCAACAGCTCTCTCCACTCTTTCCGACCAATAGGGCCCCGCCCCTCAATTCCTGATAGCCAATGAAGTCCGGCCCACCTTGGCCAACCAGCCCCGCCCAGAGCGCACCTGCTCAGCCGCTGCCCCAGCTCAGACACGAAGGCCGCCCGCATCTGTAAATTGCTGTCGCACCTGTTGTCCTGCCCGCATTCCTTCTGGAACTGCACCTGGGGGTTGGGAGGTATGAAGGGCCCACCGTCATAGCTCTCCAGGCCCTTGCCCTTCCGGCCCCGGCCCCGGCCCCACTCACCTCTGTGTGGTTCTCCAGAGCCTGCGCTTGGTTGAGGACCGGGTAGGCGTCCAGGGACCCAAGTCCCAGTTGGGGGCGATCAGGCAACCGCAAAGGTAAAGAGTAGTTCATGGAGATGGTGATGGGTCGGAGTTTGTCGCGGACGTTGTCCTGGGAAAGGAAGGTGAACTGAACCCAGCTCTGCACTGCCCTCCAAACCAAGTTGTATCCTCATACAAACCTAAACCCCTACGGAGGAGCTGAGCCTCTCTCCCTCAACCCTGAAAAACCCCTGTAAGGCTGAATCCCCTCTGGTCTGCTCACCAAATTGACCCGTTTCGGTAAGATGTGGCTCCCCTTCTCCAGAGATTCCTCTGGAGGAAGATTGAAACTCCCTTCATTCCTGGGGTCCCCAGGTTGAGTTTCGCCTTTTCACTCTTATGTCCCAGAGACAGCCTGAGCTTGTCCTCGCTTGTGGATGCCTTTTCCCCAGAGATGAGCTGAGGCAAGAACCTCACATACTTCTCTTTGGCTCCCATCCCTGCTCCAAAGGTCTCTGTTCTCTACCCTGGGCTGGGTGCTGTGTGCTTCAGCCTCCACTTACCTATGACCTTTCAGGCCAATCCACCACCTCTGTCTCTGGAGAGAACTCATTCCCTCACTCTTGACCTCGGGGACTCTCCTGGGTCCGTGGAGTTACCTCCTCCTGGGACCATGGAGTCAATGTACCGCCCCTCACCCCTCCCTCACCATCAGGAGCAGCTCCAGCGTCTGGCAGCGCATCTCAGGCATGGAGAAGAAGCCATGGAAGACAGCTGACTGGCTGCGTGCAAAGTGGAGTCGGGGTGGGCGGCGGTCCCGGTCAGCCTCCAGCGTGTAGGCCAGGGCTGTGGGTGCACATGGTGGTCAGCAAGTGACCAGGTGAGCGTGCCCCCCCTCGCCCTACAGCCCAGCACTCACTGATGTTCCGCCTGTAGTTGGGGTTCCCTGCGCTCTGGTTGTAAGCAAAGCACAGCTCCACCTGTACACTGTTGAGGGTGGGGGACATACAGGAGGGTCAGGTCACAGTGGAACCCAGATATCCAGGTCCCAGCTCTCACCCCCTTTACCAGGCAAAAGGAAACAGGGTCATCGGGGGAAAGGCAGGGACAAAACTGGGGAGTCCACAGAGCTGGGCTGGGGTGTCCCTGGTCTCTTCAAGTCATAGAAAACAGGGTTAGAGGGCACAAATGGGGAAGCTGAAGTCCTGAGACTAAAGGAGTTGCCCAAAGCCAGGTGTTGGCCCAGCCTAATCTTGGGCAGGATTCCCAGTCCAGATCTCTTTCCCCATCACCCGCTGCTTCCCTACTCCATCTCTCTCAGCTTTCTGATCCATTATCGTCATTCACTAATAGACCTTGGGGTCATCACCGTCATTATTGTAACCATCTTAGCAACTACGTTCTTTGAGCACTTAGGGTTTACAGAGCACCATGCTAAGGGCTTTTTGTACATTATCTCATTTGATTATCACAATGACCCTGTAAATTGGTTATTTTTTTAAATTAAAAATTTTTTTTACTGGAGTATAGTTGCTTTAGTGTTGTGTTAGTTTCTGTGAATTGGTTATTATTATCACCACTCCCTAAAGCCCATCCCTATCATTGCAGTGGGCAAAGCTGGAATCTGAACCAAGCAGACCAGAGCTCCAGCCACCATGCCCTACCTGCCCCCCGCTCCCCACCCCCCAGTTCACCCATTAGCAAGAAATTTTGCTCTTTAATGAGGTTGAGTGGGGAGGGCAATGATTTCCCAAGAATCAACCCTTGAATGGTGGGGTATCAGGAGTTGCCAGGGGAGGGTTTTGAAAGCCAGGGTCCCTCCTGGGCTTCCCAAACATCAGGAGGAATGAATGGGCAGACTGGGGCCTGAGGGTCTCACCAGGAGGTGGCCGTGCAGAATGCAGGGTCCAGTATGGATGGCCTGGCTACCAAGGTCTTATGGAGGATGTTGATGACAGGCCGGGCCCTGCATAGAAAAACCAGACATCAGTGCCTCAGGCCCGCCCCAGGCCAGGCCAGGGTCGGGGCTCAGGCTTGTATGGACCTGGTGCTGAAGGTGGACAGAGCTGAAGCTCCATGCAGACAGGGATGGAAGAGAGAGGCCCCCATCCACCGTCAGCCTGGCTCACCTCAGCAGCACGATGCGGTCTGACAGGCTCCCCACCAGCAGGTCTGGGTAGAAGTTCTCATCCACATCCATCTGCCCACTCAGGGAGTAGCCAAAGGTGTCCAAGCCAGGCAGTCCCAGCTGCTCTCCATGGATTACCTGGGGGCAGGGGGAGGCGGTGGGGACAGGCTCTGGGGAAGCTTCCAGAGAGCGGGGCCCACGGGGAATAGGCAGGAGTGCGTGAGGAAAAGGAAGAAGGTGTCTCTGTCCCTGGCCGTCTGTACCTGCTGGGGCTGTCTGAGGAGCCCCCTGGAGCTGCCATGGTAGATGTACACTTTGCCCGAGCCCTCGAATGGGGCTCCCACAGCAATGTCTGGGAAAGAGAGATAGTTCAGGGTCACCCCGGGTACTATGGGACCCACAGTTTTCCAGTCCTGTGCTCCAGGCCACAGAGCCCAGCATGGTATGACCTCCCTGTCAAGCAGTGCTCAGAGTATCAGGGAACAGAGTTCTGTGACTTAGGATTAAAACTGGGACCATTAGGCACCCAATTGCCTCCTTTTATATATGGGAAATTAGGCCCAGGAGAGGGAAGTGACTTACCAAAGTTACACAGCAAGTTAATGTCTCAGGCAGGTCTACACCCCAGATTTCTGACCATTGGCTATTTGTTTTCCCTTATTACTGTGCCTTCCTTCACCCCTGTCAACTGCCCCTCCAGACACCTGGTTCTTCTCATGACATTTACCAGCAGGGTCACAAAAGCTGGCGTTCCCCATTTGTGACTTTGCCAGATAGTTCTCAAATACTCATCTCATCCAGTCCTCACGAGAGTTCTGGCAGTAGGTAATACCGTCCCCACTTCACAGATGAGGAAATAGGCTCAGAAAACTCAAAGTCGGACAGCTAATGGGTAGAGAAGAGGGTGTTTATGTCTGTCTAACAGTAGGGGCTGGGATTTTCATTACAGCACTATAACTTTTCTTGTTAAATTCTAACCATTATTTCCACAAAATAACTCCAAAATGTTTTGTCTTCTTAAACTTTCTAGTTTGCTACTTCTGATCTGATAAGGCCTAGGTAATTAGAAAGTCAAGCTTGTAGGAAAAGTAGGCAAAGGAAGAATAAGTAGGTCTTGAGTGACAACTGGGCAACTCTTGGATCAGTAAGTGCTTGGGCTTCATTAACTGAACTTTCTAGCACCTATTTTGGCTCTTTAGAGGTTCTTCTGCCTTCCTTTTGGCTTTCAGATATATTCTGGGAAATTGAGGTTGTCAGAGAAATGACTTCCAGATAAGCCAGGTGCTCCCATGGCAACCATGCTAAACCCCTTGATTTATCCCTCTCTTTGATATGCAAGGTCTAATTGGTCTCCAAGTCCTGCAGAATCGTAATTGGCATCCCCTATATCTAGAACTTCTACTGTGTCCCTGTGCTTAACATCCACACCTGGTATACTATATATATATATATATATTTTTTTTTTAATATTCATTTATTTATTTGGCTGCATCAGGTCTTAGTTGCAGAATGCAGGTTCTCTAGTTGTGACATGTGGGCTTAGTTGCCCCTCAGCATGATCTTAGTTCTCCAACCAGGAGCAGAATCCATGTTCCCTGCATTGCAAGATGGATTCTTAACCACTGGACCACCAGGGAAATTCCACACCTGATATAGTAATACTATATTCTTTTTTAAATTTTTAATTGGAGGATAATTGCTTTATAATATTGCATTGGTTTCTACCATACATCAACATGAATCAGCCATAGGTAATACTATATTCTTGATCTTAATATCCCTAGTCTTGCTCCCCACCTCTGTCTACCCCACATCTCCCTCCAGAATCATCTTTCAGAGTACCAAGCTATCATGTCACACCTCTGCCCTCAAATCTTTTTGGACACCCCTCTACCATAACCCAAGCATAAAGCCCTAGTTTTGCTGCCTGGTTTTCAATGTGCCCACCCCACCCCCACACTACTGCTCCGGCCACATCTCTGATGTGAACACCTCATACCCACTATACATCAGCCAAATGTACCACACTCACATCTTGCCCCTTCTGTTCCCACCATTGTGTACACTCAGCTTGGCCTTTGATGCCCAGTGGTATGTCCACTGTTCCAGGAGGTCTACCGAGCACACCCCTGGGGACTCCCTCTGCACTGCTGTGAGCTCCCCAGACCTGGGCCCAAGTCTGTCTCCTTTTTGGGCCCTATCAAGCCTGGTATGCAGCTGGCTCTCAGTCAGTGGGTGCTGGGGCGGGAGTGCTGGCTCATACCCTGGAATCCGTCTTGGTTGATGTCACCAATGCTTGCCACGGAGAAGCCGAAGGCGGAGCGACTGGGGCCGTGAAGAAGGAGGGAGGGGTGATCGGGGAAGGAGGTGCCTGCCTGGTTCATGAAGATATAAATTGCACCCCCTACTTCCTCTTTCCGCTCAAAGTAATAGGGGGCACCCACCAGGAGGTCCTGCCACCTGCAAAGGAGAGAAGGAGGGGGAGATGGAACACACAGCATAACTGTTATTTAGCAGACACAGCTGTGCCAGGCAGGGCACACAACTCTATAAGTGATGCCTCTGGCCATAGGTTGTGGGAAGGACATGAAAGTGTCAATGTGATCGATCTAATAGAAAACACAGGTTGTGGAGAAGCCATGTACACGCAGATCACACCCAAACAGCTCATATCCACTAGGGCCATACTAATGACAGGCACAGACAGTGAGATGCAGGCATCATGAAATTGACATGCAAACACCCCAAATCCCATAAAGTCTGATTGCAAATTAACATGCAAAACTGATTTGTAAATCCCTGCAAACATGCAAAAAAATGCACAGTTGCAAACCTCCATTTCTCTGCCCTCACTTGTGCAAGCCCACCCCCTCATCATTCTCCTTGGCCCCAGAGAAATGTCCCTGGATTCTCACCCATCATTGTTCAGGTCTGCCAGGGCAATGGCGCTGCCAAAATAGGCTCCCACCTGCGTGCCCTCCAGCACCTGCCTCCTCCGCAAGTCTCCACCTGCTTCCTGGCTCAGCAAAAAGACAGCGCCCACATGTTGGTGCCGCGGGGCACCTGTCACAATGGTGATGTTTGTGGGGTGCAGGATGGCACTGCCCACCTGCATCGTGTAGCCTGGGATGGGGGGAAGGTGGTCAATTGAGACTCCAGTAAGGTTGGTCCCCTTGTACTCTGGTCATCTCCCAGTATCCCCCATTATCTTCTATTCCTCTATCCTAAGTTGGGCAGTTGGAAAAGACCCTGATGCTGGGAAGGATTGGGGGCAGGAGGAGAAGGGGACAACAGAGGATGAGATGGCTGGATGGCATCACCGACTCGATGGACATGAGTTTGAGTAAACTCCGGGAGTTGGTAATGGACAGGGAGGCCTGGCATGCTGCGATTCATGGGGTCACAAAGAGTTGGACACGACTGAGCGACTGAACTGAACTGAAGTTGGGCAAGAAAGTGGACCTTGGATGCCCAGCCCCAAGTCCTGACTGCACCCTGACCATGAACTCCATGAGGGTTGTGACTCTGCCTCTAGGGGCAGTGTACAGCTGGTGCTCAGTAAGTGTGTGCTAGCTGAACTGAATGTTACTGGTCTCAGTGCAGCCCGGCCTCTCTACTCCACAGACACTGAAGGGGAGAGGGCCAGTGTGCCAGGGACTGAGCCCCCTTTCTCCTCCCCACCAAAGGGCTACTACAACTGGACTCACCAATATAGAGGTTTCCTTGGTCCTCTGGGTCCTTGTAACTATATTCAGACAAATCCCAGTCCTTCCGCTGAATCATGTAGCTGTTTCCTTCACAAAGATTTGAGGAGGGGGGTATAAGTCACCACTCCTTTCCTCTATTATGTCCAGCCCCACCTCCAGATAAGGATAATAATAACCCCTTTTATCTGTGAGTACTTTGCCATTCGAAAATCACTTACTCTTTAACATTTCTGAGCTAGCATGATGACCCCCACTTTGCAGATGAGAAAAGTGAGGCTCAGGGATGGAGAGCTAGGGAAGGAGGCTCAGGGATGTCCAGTCATGGCTGGAATCCAGTCATCTGGGTACCGGCATACTATCAATAGATGACATTTCCCCCACCCTGGACAATGAAGCCAGACTCACACCATTATCTCCTCCTAATCCTGTCCCCAGACTCAGGCTACCTACTTTCCCCTGTCCCCCAGGCTGCTGCTGAAGAGTACCTTGGCCCTGCCAAGGAGTGGGAGGTAAGACTAGCAGAGTGAGCAGAGGCTTCAGCCTCAGGTGAGCCCAGAGCTGTGACTATGCCCTGGGCAACCTGTTGGTCAAGAGGACAAAATAAATAAATCATTGGGATGTAACATTCCACATGAGAAATATAGTCAATAATAATGTAATCACTTTGAAGGGTGACAGATGGTTTCTTGGCTTATGGGGTGATCATTTTACAATGCACTTAAATGCTGATCGCTATGTTATACACCTGAAACTAACATAATATTGTACATCAACTATACTGCAATTAAAGAAAAAAAAAAGAACAAGATTCTGGGCTCCCTCTGCTTGTTGATTCTGCAATAGTAGGTGCAGTAAGGGAAAAAAGGTCACTGTTGCTATAGCCTGTGGTGGAGAGAGGCAGGTAGAGGGTGTGTGAGCCGTCAGATGCCTGAAAGGCGGTATGTGGTGTGGCAGAATCAAGCATGAGTTTTGATACAAGAAAATACTCTGCAGCCCTCTCAAAAGATTGCCTTGTATGTACTGACATGAAAACATGTCCACAATTTATTGATACATAAAGAGGAAGTAGCATAACATTACATTTGAAATGATTTTCTGTGTGGGTATGTGTGTTCCTTAAGATACCTATATATTCTAAAACAGGTCTGGAAGAACCCACAAGACACTAAGCAGTATACACTGGGAAATGGGACAAGGGAGATGTGGGAGAAGAAGGGTGCTCTTCCTGTTTATTTTACTGTACCATTTAGTAGTTGTACCAGGAATGTGTTTTACTTTTTAATACGTTTTTAAATGGTTAACCTGGCATCAGATGGACCTACATTCCAATACACATTACAGGACTTATTATTGGCCTTGGGCAATTTATTTTACTTCTCCAAGGCTCAGTTTTCTGTAAAATGGGTATAATAACACTTGCATTTTAAGATTAATTAAGATAATAGGTATACCTCTGGTACCTAGTAAGCGCTTTAAAATAGCAGAGGTCAAGG
Organism: Giraffa tippelskirchi; assembly: GCF_054371585.1. Classification (NCBI taxonomy): domain Eukaryota; kingdom Metazoa; phylum Chordata; class Mammalia; order Artiodactyla; family Giraffidae; genus Giraffa; species Giraffa tippelskirchi. Next base: position 25,935,244 of record NC_137277.1, on the reverse strand, counting down.
TGGTTGGTGATGTTGGCAAGGGCATGCTCTCCTCTGCCCTCTTGTGTGGAAGCTCTGGCAGGCTGCCTCAGGGCCTAACAGGGGTAGAGATCTCTGCTCCTCTTCCCTTCCCCCACGGTCCCCACCTTTCCAGTTGTAGGCACCAGGAGCGCCAAAGTACACGGTGTTCTGGGTGAAGCCGCCGCTGGTGCCCAGCTGGCACATGCCCGTCTCCAGGTAGTCGGTGTTGCTGTTGCACATCTCATTGTGGTAGGTCTGCCAGTCATCTCTGGCATCCAGCTTCAGGTCATTGCCCCTCACATAGCACTTGCCCACCATGCGCCGCTGGTCCTCTGACCCCGACCACAGCACCTGGGTGTAGCGGTGGGCACAGACCTGGGGACGACCCCACCGACATACACAGCTAAGCCCGCAGCAGGGACTCAGGAACGGAGTCTCCATAGCCCCGTGCACCTCTGGTTTTGCAGGAGAGGAGTGGAAAGAGGTCTCCTGGCTTTTCTCTCTTCCCACAGAAATGCCTGGACCCGCATTGCCTTTCCAGAATTCCAAAACCTGCTCTGAAGGTTAGGAACACTTTTTGGAAGACCAGAAGGTACTGGATTTGAGGGTGGCTTAGAGATCTCAGCAAAATAAAAAGGGAAAAGGATGAGGGGGTGTGGGGCTCATGTTCTTGGGTCTAAAAGGAGCTAGATACAGAGCAGGTTAGGAAGTTGCTTCTCTGTTGTTCCCTGATGATCCTGCCCTCTTAATAAATGGATCAATATTAGAATAACAACAACTACCACAGCAGCAGCAGCTAATACTTACTGAATGCTTACTTACTTAGTAAGTAAATGCCAGACACAAGTCTGAGCTTTTCGCATATTAATTCTCTTAAGCCTCCTACCAGCTCTATGGGCTAGGGATAATTACTTTCTGTTTTAGATAAGGACACCTAGGCACAGAGTAATAAGAAACCTCACATCTAGAGAGAGGCAAGGGACAGTCAAACCAAGGCTGTCGGGCTCCAGGGTCAAGCTCTCAAGCACCAGGCTGTGCTGCCTCTCTCGAAGCTTCTCCCGGCACATGAGAGATGCTCCATAAAGTTTATTGGGCAAATCAATAAGAATAGGGTATTTGTAAAAAAATAAAATTTGTAAAAAAAATAACCAGGGGCCAGAGGAAACCCAGAACCAGGCCTAGCTCTTGTTTGCTTGTCTTTCGTGTCCCTTTTCACCTGTGAGCCAAACTTATGCTTATGCTGGCCCGAGTCTGTCCCGAGTCACTGGGAAGTTTCTAGTGTTGACACGCAGGACGTGCTCACTAAAAACAAACTGAATGAATGGATGGGCAAGTAGAAGACTGTGGAAGGACCCAAGATCTAGACTCCATCTAGTTCTAGGTGGAGCTCTGGACCCACCATCCTTAATCAGAGACTAGAAAGGGTGTTTCAGTGAGCTGGTCAAACCCGGGGCTTACGACAGTGTTCAAAGGTGATAGAAATCACAACAGTGATGACTATGGGGATGACAAGTGCCTGAAAAGGAGTGCACTGTCCGGAGTGATGTAAGTATGCTATTTCTTTAATGGGTGTTGATTACTTGGGTTTATAATTTGCCAAAACTCAACTGAAACTTAAAATCTGTACGTTCACTGTGTGTAAATGTTACATGAATTTAAAAATGAAAAATAGATTGTCTATCTGGGACTCAAAAATTGAGATCCCAGGGGCCAGCACTGATGAATGCAGGCTGGAGGTGACAAGTGACAGCAGGGAGTGGCCCCCAACCCAAGCCGGATGAGCTGGGGCAGAAGGGCTGTGCTTCTTCCGTCAGCTGGCCTCCCCAGAAGGAGTGCGTCCAGGCCACATTGCCTGAGGCTCTCTCTGCCCTTTCCATCTGTAGTCCCCTCAGCTGGTTCCCACAAAGGGTGAGCACTGCCCCCACCCTGGGGTGGGGGGAATGGGTGATTCAGAAAGGATCCAGGCTGGCCCTTGGGAGAGCGCCAGACACCCTCCCCATTCCCCTGCCACAAGTGCAGGATGAAGGGACACATATGCCCATGGAGACATACAGCTGCAGAACTGGACATTTGCAAGCTCATGCACCAAGGTCCCTTCTCCTGCTCTCTGCTTCCCTCTGAAGCTCCTGGGAGATGAAAGGAGACGTCTGGAGGGGGATCTGATGGTGAGCCCCTACTTACCAGGACTCTGCCTGCAGGGCCCTGGCTGGCCACAGTCACGCCGAGCCACATGTCCTCGATGATGTGGTTAGGGTTACCTGTAGGCATGAGAGGGCTCATGAACCAGGGCACCTCATCCCATCCTCTAGGCATCCAGAGCCTCCAGAGGGCAGGAGTTGGTCCCTCCCAGATCTCCCACTCCAGCAGGGCCACCCTCCCTCCCTGCCTTCCCCAGCCCATCACAGTCTGAGCTCCACAAATCCCATCTGGTCCCACTCTCCTCTAGGGCTCCCTCTTCCCAGCTGGACAAGAAAGCACTTGAAATTGCCCAGCTGAGCCTTCTGTCTCTTCTAGTCATTCTCTCTGTGCTACCTCCTCCACCAGGCTCCTGACCCAGCACCAGTTCCTAAGCCCTCTTCTCACTTTTCTCCTTGATGTCCATCCGCTCACAGTCATTCTTGTGGGCGGTGAGTGGGCACAGGTACACAGCACCAGTCCGGTTGGTATAGCCATCAGGCACAGCGAGGTCCCGGGGGGCACCAGCCAGGAGCCTGGGGGCAAGAAGGTAGTAGACTCAGGCTCAAACTCGCCAAAGCCTGCTTCAAACAACTCACTGCTTGATGTGCATGTACCGAGCATCTGCTCTGTGCCAGGCTCTGAGGGTAGGAGATGAATGGCTCCCCGCCCCTCCCTCGAGGAGTGCCCAGGGTGGGGAAGGCAGGCAAGGAGACAGACACCTGTGGTCAGTGCCTCATGAGAGGAAAGCAGGGTGCAAACCAGCCCTGACTCTGCATGGGGGGCAACCAGGGAGGCCCAAAGAAGAGTACCTTGCCTGAGTCTGAGGATGTGGCCCAGGGCTCACCAGGTGAAGAAGGGGAGGAGGGACACTGCAGACTGAGGTCTGGCATGTGCAAGAGCCAGGAATCGTGAGCAAGAGGGTGACTGAGGGATCTGAAAGGCCCTCGGTACAGCTGGAGGCCAGAAACATGGGGAGGAACAAGAGGGCAGGGTGAGAAGGGAAGCTGTGGAGGGATTTTAAGCAAGGCAGAAACATGGCAAGATCTGGGTTTTGGAAGGACTGTTTTGGTATCTGACTAACATAAGCAGATCTGGTTTGGCGAAAGAACACTTGGCTTCTGAGATGAAGGTAGATGGGAAGAGAAGAAAGTGGCGTTGTCCTGGCACAAGATTCAAACTTCCAGAGATCCAAGGAAAAGATGTGTGACGTGGTGGGGAGGGGTGGGTAGTTGGAGGCCTGGGTCCTACCTCTTTAAGCCATTGGAGGACTTCGATCTTGGGGTGGTCTGAAGAATGTGGGCAGGAAAGGACAACTGACCCCAAACCACAGCTGAGTGAGCTGAGTCAGCAGGGTCTTTAAGTGACCCTGGAGTGTCTTCTCGCTCCCTTTCTACCACGTTGAGACAGATTTACGAAGTATGGGGGTGATGGCAGGAGAGCTGGGTGCCTGACACTTTGAGCAGAATGGTGAGCACGAGAGTATGGATGAATGAGGACTGTCAGTCACCTTGTCCCCAGTCTGCCTGGAGCCCATCTTTAGGGACGCCACCTGCAAGTCCTTACAAGAGTTCTTAGGGCTCTAGCAGCCCACCCCATACCAGACAGGTGACTAGAGGAGAGGGAGGCAAGTGATCAGCCTTGAAATATTCTCTTAAAAGGTAGTTCTTGGACCACTAGAATAAAAAATCCCTGCGATATTTGTTCAACAGGCAAATTCCTCAGACCACCACAGACAGCCTGAGTTAAATCTGAGGGTAGAGCCCTGGAACCTGCATATTTGATATACACCCCAAATATTCACATCGTGGTTTGAGAACCCAGTTCTACCACCCCTTGCTCTCCCAGCATCATCTGTCTGCAGCCTTTGGATGTTCTGCCAAGACCACCTCTTCAATCCTGCTGGACCGCGCCTCCTGGGTGGTAGACATCTCCCAGGTACTCCTCCATCTGCCCTGGCAATGCTGGTTCCTGAGGCTCCCAGCTCAGAACTGGGGCACCAGGACTCCTGTCAGAGCCTAGATATGCAAAACAACAGCCCTGCCCACAGCTCCTGTCTGGGACCTGAGAGTGAGGGCTGCAGGGATTGGGCAGGGCCAGGCCTGGGCATGCCAGGACCTGGGTGCCTCCACCCACTGGGTGTCAGGAATGCGCTGCCTGGGGGTGCCATGAAGGGACCGCTGCCTGCACCTCACACCTCAGCTCAGACCTCACCCTGGAGAACAGTTCCTGAGGGCAGGGGTGCAGCTTCTCTAAGCAGAGCAGGGCAGGCAACTCCAACAGAAGGGCTGGCAGAGGACCAGCATGGCAGCCAGGCCCTGTTAGTCATCCTCGGTCTGGGTTGAGGTGGGTACTTAGTGAGCCCATGGCCTCACCACCTGTAGACATCTGCCCCCAGTGTGCCTGACAGGTGAGAGCGGGGAGCCGCTGCCCATGGAAAAGGAATACTTCAGCCTTGGAGCTGAGGGGTCTGGTTCTAGGTGTGTTCTGCCTCAAAGGACAATTGCCTTTCCCCCTCTGAGCTGTGAGTGCCTCATCTGTAAAATGGGACAGCAGCTGCCCCACCACCCTCCAGGATTGTTGGGGGAACAGTGGATTCATTCTTTAGAATGGCCTTCTGACTATGAAGCCAAGACCCATGTGAGCACTGTGGTTCTGCTTTCTTGTGGCACCAGGATGGCCCCAGCACACCCCTAGGCCTTGCTCTGGGGACCCGGGAATTTCTGCCCTGCCAGGTGAGGGGATCTAAAGCAGAGCGCACTGAGCAGACTAGTTCAGGTGTTTGGATGGGGCAGAGGGTGACGCGGAAGTAACATTTCTGGGGCTGAAGGATACCAGTCCATCAGTCAGGTCGGTGGGCTACTGGCAGCTAGTCATTCAAGGGTGGGAGCTCAGATTTGGCTGGAGGTAGCAGCTGGGGGTTGGCTACAATGACCTTGAAGGGGTGGATCCAGGCCTCAGTGGGCGAGGGGTCCCTGGAGAACCCAGATTGCATTCCAGGGCGAGCAGTGCAAGGGAAGTGTTGCTATGCCTGCTGCTTTCCAGGCCCAAGTTTAAGTGCTGGAATGGCTGAAGAGAGGTGGCCACACCCTCCCAGCTGCCTCATCTTAGAGACAGTGGCCTGAGGGACCCCCTCCTCTTAGCCTCCTGTGCTACAGAGAAGGCAGAGCTGGGCATGAAGAGCAATCGGATTGACATAAAACCCCTTACTACCTATATCCTTTCTGCTCTCACCCTGCACCAGCCTGTGCCCACTGAGGGGCAGTAGGGCAAGACCCTAACCCCAGCCCTGCATCCCAGGCCCCTCCCTCCCCAGAGATTCCACAAGGTGCTCCCCCCACCTCCCTGGAGTATTTTTAGCTCCTACTTGGCCTGCTTAGAGGCCCTTTAAGGCCCTCTGGCTCCCAGCCCAGGATCCAATGGATCCACAGCCAGAGGACTGGGAATAGAGCGGGGAAGGAGGGTGTGCAGAGGGCCGGGTCCAGCTTCCTCCAGCTACAGTCAGGTGTGGGAAAATCCAGAGGGTGGGAAAGATCTTTTTGTTGCTGTTGTAAATGAATGTAAGTTACTAAGCAAATGAGCACACTGCTCCTGCTGTTGGATCTGGTCCAGATCAGATCAGATCAGAAGCTGATCCCTCCCAGACCACCACTGAGGTCACCCTCCCAGCAGCAGTCAGAAGCGGGATGCAAGGCAGGATACTTTGTTCAGCTCTTGTAGCAAGGGAGAAAGGAAATTGGACGGTCTCTCTCCTAGAGTCAGGCTGGGCTGGGTGGGAGCCGGCCCCCCTCCAGGTGGTAGGGAGATGAGTAAAATGACCTCTCAAGGGCTTTCAAACAGCTGCCTCTTCAGCCTACCTTTTGGCTCTAGCCAGACAGCCCCTCCTGGCCTTTGCAGAAGCCCCCTGAGCTCCAAGTCAAGAGAAGCCCTTTCTCACTTCTGCCACTCCCCCCACCCCCATCACTCTTCATGGGGCAGATCAAAGCTAATGCAACAGCCAAGTAGAAAGCAACAGAATCAGAGGAGGCTGGGGAACAGGGCCCAGGGGTGTCAGGGCACCAGTCGGTTCACCCCAGAAAAGTCTCCCTGGAGCATACTGGGGCGGGATGATGTTCAGAGAAACAGCCCATAAGATTCAACTTCCCAGACTCAGGCAGGCACTGGGGTGGCCCCAGGGGAAAGACTTCAGTTAACACTGAGGGGACAGCGAGTCCAACACTCAGGCCATGGGCCCCCGTGCCTTACTCCTTTGGCCAGAAAGCCAGTTAGGGAGGGTCCTACTCCAGCTCTGAGTGCTTGGGTGGGGTGGGGGGCAGTGGGGTAGGGGGCAGCTCTCTGATGCCTGAATCCCAGTTCTGTGCCAACCCTCTGCCTGAATTAGCCATGTCCCCAGAGGCTGCTCCTACGTTAGCTGAAACTGCAGCCCCTTCGTCCTCCCCAACTGCCCCCAGTCCCCTTTCCCCTCTGGTGACTCAGCCTAGAATCCCAGCACCAAGCTGGGGAAATGAGAGAATGAGAGAGGACAGGAGGAAGAGGCCTTGCTCAAGCCTCCAATAATAAAGAACAAGACTGTTTTTTTTCGTTTCTTCTCCCTTTCTCTGGTTCCTTAGTATTTTTTTCCCACATCTGATCCCTTAGGGCATTTTTCGTGTCATCTGACCTCAATCCCCCTTGCTGTAACCGCCATCCTTTTCCTTCTTTGTTTAGTTTTGACCAAGCCCTTTTCACTTCATTTTCTACAAGATCAGGCTGCCCCTACCTCCCATCCAGTTTTAAGCGCCTTGGCCTGGCCTGGTCATTGGAGAAAGCCAGAGAAAAAGAACACTACGCATCCAGGCCTTCTGCTTGCAGCCACAGCTGCTCTGCCCATTTCCTCTGGCACGAGCCTTGCAGGCTGCCAGGTGCCTGCCCTACCCAGGGAAACATATTTTAGGAGAACAAGTAAGCCTGGTTCCTGCCTACCTCAGTATGACCTCATCTTCCAGGAGCTGTGGCCACCCCCGCCCCAGGCTTCCCAAACACCCTCATTTCCAGGCAAAGGCCCCAGAGGTATCTCCCATAGTCCACAAGGTCAGGTGAGACCAGGACACCTGGATTCCCAGGAGAGAATGACAGAATAGGTACCGGGGGAAAGAAGGGGAGGTCGTGACCATCTCCCAGAGGAATAGTCTCTCGGCTTCCCCAGGGGTCCTCACGTATCTCACTAAGAAGCCCAAAGCACCCTGGTCCTCTCCCCTTCCCTGCCCTGCTCCTGATCACCAGGAAACTGGGGATTCCAGAGACTGGGAAATTGGGGCCGGGGTTAGAGTAAGCCTCTGATATTGTGGGCATGGAACCTCAGTCTAGAGATGAAGGCAATGGGGAACAAAGGTACACCTTCATTTTTAATCATTACTACAATAAGGCCTTCTTTGAGAATATAATGAAAACTATGCTTTTCCCTCCTCCTGGCTCCAGAACAATGCACAGACACGCATGACTTTGCATACACTTTCCAGGGTCCCTGTATCTCCTGAAAATCTGCAGGGAACTCCAGGCTCAGACTTTGTTCAGGATCATGAACCTTCCCCCTTTTCCAAAGGGACTTTGAAGCTAACAGAATGTAAGATTGCCACTTGACTTGCTGGTTCCCCTGAGCTGTGTACTCAGGCAGCTGTTTACATCTGGCTACACAGCTGGCTGCAGCTAAGCCCAGCTGGCCCAGCTGGTTCTCCCTAAGGGTCATGGGGCAGAATTCAGCAAGATAAGGAAATGAACCAAGATGTAGAATCACCCCTGGAAAGACTGAAGATACCCAAGTGAGTCACCTAGAACACTCTCTAGAACTACTTGTCACTCTGAGATTCATCAGTTTTAGAAACTTCTGGGCTCCCGAAAGGCCTAATGCCGTCTCTAGTTTTCCAGGAAGAAAAGTAGGACTCCTCCACTAAGTCACCTTGAGTGAGGCCCTCGGTTAGCACAAGAGCCCTCAGCTGATGCAGTGTTTAACCCAAATCATCTCCTTAAAACCTCACTATTACCCCCATGAAGAAAGTGCCCTAATATGTGAGGAAATTAAGAGTCAGGTATTAGTGACAGATTCCAGATGGGAAACTGGTAATGGGATTGGGAGGCTCTTCTTTCTCCACAATGCCAAGTTGCCTTTTATAGACCAACAGAGGCAGGAAGGCATATATAGATCCAGGCTGAACCCCTTTCTCGGGAAAACGGGCCCAGAAAAGGGAAATATCCTGCTTAAGGTCACATAGAAAAAAATAAGAATAAAAAAAGGCCGGGGGGTGGGGTGGGGAGTATTGCATATTATAGAATCTACTATTTCCTCCAGCTTTCCATTACCTACCCTTGCTTTTCTGATGTTCTCTTTACACTACATTGCCTTATATCCTGTTGATTCAGCATTGAAAATCTGAAAATCTTTTTCTGGGTTGGGGCAGAAAGAGCACTAATATAGAAACTTAAGCTGATGGTCACTTCGGGTCTCCAAAAGATGAAGGATTGGCTAAGGCCAGACCGCAGCTGCTGGGGTGGGGCTGGGAAGGGTGTGGTGGCCCTAACCTCTGCATAAGCCAGACGGAATTGAGGCCAAGTAGGCAGGTAGACTGGGCAGGGGCTGGGCCAGCAGGGCAGGGGCCAAGGCTGAGGCAGAGTCTGGACTTTGGACATTCCAACTTCCTCAAGTTTCTGCACGTTCCAGCCAGAATTGGGAAAGTTTCAACACACCCTTTATCTGACCCATGTCCTCTTGCTTGGCAGAGTTTGATATCTCAGTAGGTCAAACAGAAGAGCCCAAAGAAGGCCTGTCTGTGCTGTCCTAACAGCCTTCCCTCCTGGACAGCCTCACCTTCCCCAGCTGCCCGTTTCCTCTACCTGCCAACCTCAGCACACTGAGCCTACACAGAGAAACTTCTCAAACTTGGACATGCCCCTCTGGGCATGATATAGGGTGGGGGGACAACGTAAGCAGCTGGATGTGTCTCCTTCCCCTCTCTCTTCTCTGTCTAGCTCTTTCCCCTCCTCCTTGCAGCTGTTGGGGAAGGAGAACAGAAGAGAAAAACACTATTTCCCTCCTGAAACCAAAACAAACACACTCAGGGTTGAAGATTCAACATGAATCCGTGGAATGCGAGGAGATGAGGAGACGGAGACGTCTAGTGGGAGGGCATCACTGCTGCGGGTGGGGGTGGGGTGCAGGAAACCAAGGGGGAGTTGGGACAGCTCCTCCTCTCACTGCTACTTCTGCATCCTCAAGGGGTCTGAAGGAGCGCCTGGACAGCTCCAACCACCCAGACTCGCCAGTCACCTCTCTCTTCAACCACCAAGCACTTGAGAAGGCCCTCCAGTCTGGTTCTGCGCAGGGTGTGGCTGGCGGGGCCACACACCAAGTGTGAGGTGGGGGCGGGCTTAAATGCATATGCCCCTAGGTTCTTCCCGGGAAAGGGGAAAGGCGTTTATCTTGCAGTTTTCCCGTTTCCAGCCCTGGAGAGAAAAGGCATTCGGTACACTAAGTTCCCGGTTCATTGAATGGGAGGGGTCTCAGGAAACGGGGACTCCACTTCTATTCTCAACAGAGGTTTAAAAGGCTGAGGGGCTGAGTCTAGACAGGTCCTGGCCAGGTCAGCACTTGCAAATGATTATTGCCGCCATCCCACATCCAATCCCTCTATTTCCCGCCAACCTTCAGCAGCAGGAGAGCTACCTAGGTCCCCGCCCTCTCAATCCTCGCTCCCAAAAGCCGATGGCCTGCGAGCCTGGAAGCCACCGGGCCCTAGAGCTCGGACTCGGCTCGAAATCCGCATCCTGTGCGCACTCTCTCCTTCCCACCCCACTCCGGCCAGTTTCACTTACAGGTAGCGCTGCTGTCGCTCTGTCTGCCGATGGAGGGCGACCGAGTAACCGAAGAGGCTGCCCGGGTTCCCGGCCTCCTTCACCACCAGGAATCGGGTGTCCAGGTTGAAGGCGGAGGCGGCGCGGTTACTTGCGGCCACCATCAAGACGAGCGCGCCGAGCAGCGGGCGTAGGACGCCGGCGGCGCGGCTGGGGCCGGGGACCATGGCTGCTGGCGGGAACCTGGCTCCTGGCGAGAGCGCGTGAGGGCGTGGAGCTGGGAGTGAGGACCTGTTCACCTGCTCCCCCGCGCCACCGAAGAACGCTCCCGCCGGCCGCGTAGTTAAGCTCCGCAGCACTGATCAGTTTCTGGCCCCCAGACTTGGTCGATTCTACATCCGCTCACGGTCTGAACGCTCAGATTTCTCTCATAGGTCCGCGGGTCTATTCTCCCGCCGGCACTGTCCCGGGTCACCGCCCACCTGCCCTGGGCACCCTGCCCCCGAGCTCGCGCCGGCCGCGCCCACTTGGCCGCACAGTCGCCTCCGATCTGGGTTCGGCGGCGGATCTGAGCAGGCAGACCGGTCCACCGCAACGGAGACTGGAAGGAGGGGTGTCCCCCCGCGCGCGCCCCGCCTCCCCACGCCCAGCCCCGCACCTCCCCACCTTGCGCGCCCAGCCAGGGCTAAGCTTTCCTTCCGGGGAAAAAGAAAAGGTCCCGGCTCGGCCACCGCCTCTTAAAGGGGCAGCACCGCCCCTCCCTCATCCTTCCTGAACCGGCTCCGCCCTCTCCCCCAAACACCTGTCGGGAGACCCCAGAAGCTTGGATTTCCCCTCCCCTCCGCTTGCTTCTCCAGAGAAGCGGCGCTTCTCGAGCAAGACTGATTGGACGGGCGGGGCCGGGGGTGGGATTTGTCCCGCTGCTTTGCTGCGGCCGCTGGAAAGGCCGTTCCGGGCGCGGCCACCTCTGTGGGTCCCGCTGGAGAGTCCCGGCATTGGCGCATCTGGGAACCAATATCCGCAAGCCACCGGCTGGAAGGCTCTACTCTCCTCCGCCGCGCTGTGAGTCCCTGAGAGAAGGTTAGCGATCTCTGAGCGTTCTTCCTGGTACCCAGCCCCTTCGCCTTCCTTGTCAAGATTTTTTTCTTTTACCCACTTGTTCCCACCCACTTTGACCCGGGCAGGGAATGGTCTCGCAAAATCAGACAGATATTTAGCAGTGATAATAACCAAGCATCGCTAATTATAATTAGCAACGACAGCGTTTTCCCCAGAGGGCTACGCCTTCTGACATCTACTGTATCATGAATATCCAGTCGATGTGGAAAGAAGTCCCTTCTTTTTAGAGTGCCTGCGTAGCCAGGGAGCTAGGCCCAGACTGAACTCATTTCTGATCCACCCTTGCCGTCAGGGCCCAGCCCAGCAGAATCCCAAAGGTCCCTTCCTCCCACCCAGGCTCTAACTGAGTGTTTGGAGACTGGGCAGGGACTTCAGCCCCGACAGGTATGTCGTGGGTGGCACCAGGTTCAGTTAGGTAGGCGGAGTCCAAAGATCTGGTTATCCGAAGAGGAATCTAACTAAATGGGAACTTGAAGAGATCACTCTGTTTTCTTGAGTCTAACTCAGATTTCTTTTTTTTGCAGCACAAAGACCCACTTCCCCTGAGCATTCTTTTTTCTAGGCTTTAGGAGCTTTCTTACTGTGGTACAGCAGTTCATTCTTCAGAGCTTACTTCTCAAAGTTCATTTTAGAGCCCCTATCTCTGAGAGTTTATGGTAATAAGATCACCATATTGTAGTGCTTGGGCAGCGTAAACTATGCTACCTGCTTTAGGTGGCTCAGCCGGTAAAGCGTCTGCCTAAAATGTGGGAGACCCAGGTTCAATCCCTGGGTCGGGAAGGTCTCCTGGAGAAGGAAATGGCAACCCACTCCAGTATTCTTGCCTGGAAAATCCCATGGATGGAGGAGCCTGGTAGGCTACAGTCCATGGGGTCGCAAAGAGTCGGACACGACAGAGGGACTTCACTTTCACTTTCACTTACAAATATTAGTAAATTAAATCGTCACAACAATCTTTCAGGTGTTTTCTCTGTTGTAAGGTGAGAAAACTGAGGCTCAGTGAGGTTAAGCAACTTGAAGGCTACGCAACTTGGATTTTAATCCTATGCTTTCTGACCCTAGAGCCCTTCATGACCACTTGTGCTAATAATTAACATTCAAACCATACACAGGGCACATCTAAGTTTGGTGGGGCCTGAAGCTTGTACAATTTGAAGCCCTCTTTAAGGAAAATGATAAAGAATTAGGAGTACAAAATTAGATTCAGAGCATGGGAAAGGACTCAAGCTGAACTACTTTTTATGAATCCTTTCACCTACAGACTCTCATTTCATTGTCATTTGGCCTCATTCAACTTAAGGAGGAAACTAGATGTCCAAGGTCACACAACTCATGGGAGGCCAGAGCTAGAACTGGAGGCCACTGGCCATAGCTGTGTCTTTAAGAGACAAATTACAGGCAGATGTTGGTTGGAAAGCCAGACACACCTGAACAAAAGCAGCTGTGATAGCAGCGTTTCTCTAAAGTGTTTGGGGAGAGGACACTTGTCCCTGTCTGCCCTTGGAGCAGCATTTGTTCCCAAGCTGTGACTCTCAGAGCTGCCCAGCCTCTCTCCACAGGCCGCTTTGTGGCCCAGAGCCTCCAGGGGTTAGGAGATGTGGGACTAAGGAATAGGAAGCTGACCTAGATTGAACAGTTACCTTGCTCTCCTTCCAGTTGGCTGCTGGGTCCTCCACCTCATTCTTGGAGAAGGGGGAACAGCCAGGACCAGGAACCCAGGGGCCAGGGTGAACACTCAGTGTGGACCGGGGTCCCGCCTGAAACAGCTTTGAGAGTTCTGTCATGACAGGTGGGCTCCATGCCAGGTGTTATCTCTTTGGCCATCCCAAACAGGAATGACCAGCATGTCCGATCCCAGGCTTGGGAGCAGGAAAGGGATGAGGGATGGTTTTTCCACTGTGGGGGAGTTTCCAGAGGGAATGTGGAAGTGGGAGCAGGGGGCATCTGGTAGGGGGAGGGCCCAAGCTAAGGAATTTGGAGGAGTGTCAGACAGATCTGGGGGCTTCCCTGGTAGCTCAGCTGGTAAAGAATCCACCTGCAATGCAGGAGACCCTGGTTCAGTTCCTGGGTCAGGAAGATACCCTGGAGGAGGACATGGCAACCGACTCCAGTATTCTTGACTGGTGAATCCTCACGGACAGAGAAGCCTGGAAGGCAACAGTCCATGGGGTTGCAAAGAGTCGGACACGACTGAGCACAGCACAGCAGACAGATCTGGGGGAGATGGAATGGAGGTGGAGAGATGAAGGGACTGGAAGGGTCTCTGGGCTGGAGAGATGCAGAAGGAGAAATCCACAGTTCAGTGGCATTATCATCCGCAGCCTCATCTCATCCCTCAGTTGACTTTATCAGGCCAGCCCTTCCCTGTAGAGAAGGGAGCCACTAGAAATGTTGACCCAGAGAACAGCATGTGTAATGAGGAGTTTGAGACCATATTTTGATATCTGACTGCTGACACCTCTTCAGCTGTCCCCTCTCCCTCTTCAGCCTGAGTGCTGTGCTGCCTCCTTTGGGGTCCATGGGAGATTTGAACCATGCAAGCCCCTTTCCTCACAAATGCTCCCCCAACCTCACTCCCTCACCACAGTAAAAACCCCAGCCAGTCTCCTTCCCTCCCTCTCTCAAGCCATTTTGGACCTGCTTGAGAAGCCGGCCCTGCTCCTCCAGAGACCTCAATTACATAAATAATAAAACTTTTCATTCCATCTTGGCATGCGTGTGACATCATCAGTCTTGACGTTGAACCAAATCTTGGATGGGGGTCCATCTGTCTCTGTGGGTGACCACGTCAACATACAAACTGTGGGTTCTGCTGTAGAGTGAGGGAGGCTTCCTGGAGGAGGAATATCTGGACAAGTGAGAAGGAAAGGACTAGCAAGAGGGAGCCTCAAGAGAGAGGAAAGCAGAAGAGTCAGGGCTTAGCTTGGGGTACAGTCTTCCCAGTTGTAACATGAAAACATCAGATGCTGTAAAGGACCTTCCATTTATTCCATTTATGTGTTCATACCAGCTTTCCTCTGCACCCCGCCCCATGCAACACTCCGCTTGCCCCCATCTCACTCTCCCAGATCCCCAGACCACACAACTTGCTCACTCACTTCTCACAGGAAGGTCAGCACGTGGATGGAGAGATACGGATGAAGTAGAATTGTGGTGCCAAAAGGGCTGAATGCAGGCTATCTTCTGCCCTCTCACCTTGTACAAGATCCATGTTGCCTGTGGGACTATTTGTTTGTGAATGTTTTATGTACATTTAAATTCAGAAAGGGAGCTTATGTTTATTGAACACCTACTGTGTAGCCACCCCTTTATATATATCTTCTAATAGCCTTATGAGGTGGAGATGTCACCCACTTTACAGCTGAAAATACTGAGATGCCCAAGGTACCTCCACCAGGCACCCTGCTTCCTCCATGCCGCAATCATCTTGGCTGCCTTCTGTTCTTCCAGGACACTACAGCTTGGAAGTCACGTCCTCCAGGCCTCAGTTTCCCCATCTATGAAATGAAAGAGCTGGAAGAAATCCCTTATTATTCCTCACCTGGCATCCCTGTGTCCGAAGGCTCCTAGTATTTGTTTAACTAAATGGACCAAATCTCAGCTATTGAACTAAGACTCAGGTCTCTGTCTCTGACTTGAATTGAAAATGCAAATTACTGGGGAGGGAGAGGGGAGCAGTGAAGCATGAATGGGTTTATCAGATTTCCTTTCTCCTATGACCCAGATATGGGGGCAGAACAGGTACCCAGGCCAAGCAACTTCTCTGGCTCAGAATCTGTCAGTCTCAAGCATTCATTGACAACCTGCTATGTACTGGCACAGAGCTGAGAACCTCCAGAGGCTCAAAAATGAATGAGAGCATCTTCAGGAGGCCAGGGTTTCATCCTGGCCTCACATTCTGAAAGCTCTCAGATTTTAAAAGGCTAAATCTGCATTGCATTATATTTTAGGCTGGTGACTATGGAATAATGCGGGGTTGTTAGAAAGAACATTCTGGCTACAGCATGAAGCTGGCATTGCCGGGAGGAACTGGGCTGGGAGGGCAGCTGTAATAATTTGGGCAATGGGTGAAGTGGGATGAAAAGGGGCAGAAGGAGGGAGGGAGAGAGTGAGTAAGAAGGCCCCAAGGCGCTGATCTGACTTGGACTTAGGTAAAGGTGTGTGTGGTGGGGGGGAGGGGTAAGCAGGGAGTGGGGGAAGGAAAGAACAGAGTGACCCCCACAGGAGCCTGGTGAATAGGCCCCAGACATCAGGAAAATCCTGTGCTGACCAGCCGCTTTGCCTTTCTAGTTCCTCTGACCCTCTCCATGGTTCCCTTGCTGTCCCCCATGGCCTAGGCCTTGCTGCACATGCCTTGACCTTCTGACTGGGAGTTTAGGACTTGGGTGGGCTCTACAGCATCTCTACATCATGCCAAAGTGGCCCCTTCAAGTTTGGGAGGTCACTTGGTGGCCCCAGCTGAGCTGAGTCACCAGCCCACTTGGGGAGCTGCCTTCTTATTGGCAGAGTTCTGTGCTCAGGTGCGAAATCTGGACAGGTGTCCGGCTTCATCTACACCCTACTTCCACTCCTACTAATGTCCTAGAGATTCTGCTAGGGGTGGAGGGCCATGTGTGTGTGGCTGTCCAAGGAACATTCCTACACACATGTTGGTTGGAATGTGCATGTCATCCCTTACACATTTATACATGTTTGCCTATGTGACTATTTGTCTCTGAATGTTTTATGTCCATTTGAATTCAGAAAGGGAGCTAATGTTTACTGAGCACCTACTATGTAGCCAGCCCTTTATGTATATCTTCTAATAGCTTTATGAGGTGGAGATGTCACCCACTTTACAGCTGAAAATACTGAGATGCCCAAGGTACTCAGGTACCCAAGGTACCAGGCACCGTGCTTCCCCCATCCCCCAAGCATCTTGGCTGGTTTCTGTTCTTCTAAGTCTCTACAGCTTAGAAGTCACGTCCCTGAAGTAGGGATTCTGCCTTCACTGGAAACTTATCTCCTTGGGCACCAGCCTCCTCTGAGAGGCACACCCAGTAGTGGTCTTTGGTTCTTTGCCCCTGACCCCTCTGGCGTGGCAGCAGGAACCCTGGTGACCTCCCTCTTCGCCCTCTCTTGGTCCTCCTTCCTCTCTGTCTCTTCCTAGCACCTCACTCCCTTGCGAGACTCCTCAGCCCACCCTGGGCTTCTGTTCTTGCTCCTCCCTCTGCCTCCCCAGATCACTGTTTGTGTATTAGCATTCCCCTCCCTGCTGATGACCCCCACCCAAGTGCCTCCAGGCCCCAGTCCTGATGTTCAGCTCTTGTCAACCACCTCCAGCTGGCCACCCACAGGTTTCCCAGATTCTGAGTGTTCAGATCTGGCTCAGTACCTTCCCCTTGTCCCCACCACCTGCTCCTCTATAACAATCTCTGTCTCAGTGCCTCACCCCCAGCAGGATTCCATGGACACTCCAGGGCTGGTCCGTGCCACTTGATCTTCGCACAAGCTGAGCCCTCTGCCTGGAATACCCCATACCCCCTTGTCCACTTGGAAAATCTCCACTTGTTCTTCAAAATCTTTCATGAGTTTTCACTTTATTCCTTCCCTCCTGCCCCCTTGCACCCTGAGTACACACACACACACAGAGATGTAATCACTTTTGCATCTTCCAAGCCTTGTACTAACTTGTAGGCTGGGCTCATAGTGTGGTTATAGACTGATAGGATGTTCAGTTCAGTCACTCAGTCGTGTCCGACTGTTTGCAGCCCCATGGACTGCAGCACACCAGGTTTCCCTGTCCATCACCAACTCCCGGAACTTACTCAAACTCATGTCCATTGAGTCGGTGATGCCATCCAACCATCTTATCCTCTGTCATCCCCTTTTCCTCCTGCCTTCAATCTTTCCCAGCATCAGGGTCTTTTCCAATGAGTCAGTTCTTTGCATCTGGTGGCCAGAGTATTGGAGTTTCAGCTTCAGCATCAGTCCTTCCAATGAATATTCAGGACTGATTTCCTTTAGGATGCACTGGTTGGATCTCCTTGCAGTCCAAGGGACTCTCAAGAGTCTTCTCCAACACCACAATTCAAAAGCATCAATTCTTCGGCGCTCAGCTTTCTTTGTAGTCCAACTCTCACATCCATACATGACTACTGGAAAAACCATAGCTCTGACTAGATGGATCTTTGTTGGCAAAGTAATGTCTCTGCTTTTTAATATGCTATCTAGGTTGGTCATAACTTTTCTTCCAAGGAGCAAGCATCTTTTAATTTCATGGCTGCAGTCACCATCTGCAGTGATTTTGGAGTCCAAGTAAATAAAGTCTGTCACTGTTTCCATTTTTCCCTCATCTATTTGCTATGAAGTGATGGGACCAGATGCCATGATCTTAGTTTTCTGAATGTTGAGTTTTAAGCCAACTTTTTCACTCTCCTCTTTCACTTTCATCAAGAGGCTCTGTGGTGGGATAGGACTATGACCTTGGACAGGTCTCTTCACCTCTTAGTCTCGTCACTATAAGTTGGATATAAAGATACCTACTCAGAGGTTTGTTGAAAAACAGCAGAACTGGGACCCAGAAGTATCTCACTGATATTTGTGCTCAATGTCCATTACACCTGTATTTCCATCACCCATGACAGTCCCTCACACTCAGTAGATCTTCATCCACAGCGTGTCTGAGTTCAGTTAGCCACATATTCTTTACGACCCTAAAAAATGGAACCTAGCAGAAGTGAGTGAGAGGCCAGCTCTGTTTCATAAATACTCTCTTGCTCCCTGCCCCTCCCCCACCATGGGATCATGTTGGGACAAATGTCTTGGCTCAGTGGGTTGAAAAGGAAAGTCAGAACTCTGAGGCATGAACGGCTATGCCCACTGACTCACTTCCTCCTCCCTGCCGCTCTGGACTTGTAGGCTGGGCTTCTAGTGTGATTATACTCAGGCCAGGCCCTGAGTAACACAGGTTGTAGCCTCCTCCCAGCTCTCACCCCTCATCCTAGAGCTCCCCACGCCACTCTCCAAGCCCCTCACTTCTAACCTCACCCTGGAGCGGCCAGCAGTGACAAGAAGGTCTGTGGGGCTGGTGACTGCTGATTTGAAATCTGCTTGCAAGTTTCAGCGAGCTAAAGAGTAGATTACAGGGTAGACTGAGGGGGAAGACACAAGCCTGCTCTCAGGACCCAGAGTCTGATGTGCAAGACAGGGTGCCTGTCTGGAGTCTGATCTGAGAGGCCGCAGAATGTCCTCCTCCTCCTCATGGCCCTCTCCTTTCCTGCCAGGATCACAGAAATTCTCACCTTTGGGCAACCTCCTGTGGCTTAAGGCCTATCTCCTGAAGGTTCCTGTTGAAATACAGGGAGCCCTACCTGGCAGGGGAGCAGGCGGACTGTCTGGCAGGGATAAGGCAGGATATTACAGCATCGCCCACAAAAACCAGGGCCCTGGATTATAAATGACTCAGGCATCCATGAGGGTGGGGGGAGGGAGGAAAGGGTGCTGAGGGAAGAGTTGGGACAAAGAATGATTTAGTGGGGGCGGGTGGGGCAGGCAGGGGTTCCAGACAGGCCCTGGTGCTGCCCTCTTCAGTTACGTGTTGGCATGATGAGGTCAATGATGAAGGAGATTTTACTTTGCTGGAAAACACTCCCTGAGAGGCGTAGCCTTCTACCTCTGGAGGATTGTCCTGGATGTCAGTGGCTCATCTGAGGGAAGGAAACTGATGGGGCTTGGAGGATGCCAAGGCCACTCCCTCAGTGACAGAGCTGCCCTGAGCCTCGCTGCTGACAGCTCGTGTAGCTCTGAGGTCGGGTGAGAACACAGCCCACTGCAGGAAGGGAGAAGGGAACTTGAGGGTGGAGGTGGGGAGGGAAGAGCCAGAAGTGTGGCAGGGAGGGGGCACAGAGATGCAGTAGGTAGGGCAGTGGGCAGCAATCACAAGCACAGCTGGCTGTAAGGGACATGCCCAGGAAAGCACTAGAGCCTGGAGTTTGGGCTTCAGCTTGCCAGCCTTGGAGCTGAAGGGAAATGATGGGTTCATGCTTGGGAGTAAGCTGACAGGCTTTGTGGATTCAAAAGCTTCCTCTGGTTTGGAGTCAGGGAGACCCATCTGTGGGCGGATGTGGGGCTAGAAATAATAAGGGGTGAGGAGCTGCCTTACTGTAGATTTGTGAGATGTTTGGGCAAGGAGTGTGGGCAGGAAGAAGCTGGTGGCTGTGGGCGGCAGGGGTCATGGGTGGGATCCGCGACAAGGACAACCAGTGAGTCTGGGGGACCTCTAGGGCCTCCTAAGTGGAGGTGCAGGTCTGGCTGGCAATCTGCCCAAGGCCCCAGGGCAGGGCTAGAGATAGACAAGAAGACCAGAGTCTAGAAGTGACACCAAGGTTTGCAGAGGAAAATTCTCCGGTGCCTTTCCTCAAGAGCACCAGCCTGAGCTTTGCTGTTGATCAGGCCAAGTCAGCCTGGTTCCACATGGTCAGCCTGGGCCCATAGCAAGCTCACTGAAGGTAGTCCCTGGGGTCCCAACCCCCTAGGTCTCTCATCACCTGCACCCTGGGCTCTAGCCCCTCAGCTCTGTCCTTCCTTCCTTCCAGCCCCCTGGGTTCTAGCTCTCTTGGTGATCCCAGTTGTAATTCCAGGGGCCCTACTTCATTCATTCCATGATCACCCTCCTCTCTGTACCCACAGACACCCTGAGAAGACCTCAGAGCACTACACACCCACCCTTGCCACTAGTGGGGAAACATGGTTTGGGCCCTGGTCCCACCCCAGGGGGGGGGCCCTACCCCAATGCTATTCACCTCTAACCCACCACTGGACAGCTCTGAGCCTCGGTTTACTTGCAAAGGGGTGATGATCATGCCCAACTCTAGGGACTGTTGGAAGGGTAACTGATCATACATGGGGAGCAGCTGACATTGGGCCACCCACCATGCCTTTCCCTTCTCTCTTCCTGGACAACCATCACCTAGCCCCAGGAGGCCCTCCCCCTTTCCTCTGATCTGACCCCACTCAAAACCCTACCTTAGATGCCTTGTAGAACCAAACCCAAAGCCCAGGTCCTCAGTGGGGTCTTGAGGTCCCCTGTGACTGTCCTGCTTACCTTCTGCCCTTATTCTCCACACGCCTGTCCTCCCCACACAGCCCCAGCTGCCAGGCAGATCTGCATCTCCCAAATACCTGCTCACCCGCTTCTTGAGGCCTTTGCCTGCAGGCGGTGCTCCAGCCTCCTCCTGCCCATGGACAGTTCCCCTTCCTTCAAAATCGGCTGAAACCCATTGTCTTCCCAAGCTCCCTGGATCTCACTGGATGCTTTCTGCTCTAGCATAACCCTGTTTCTCCCTCTGATACAGTGTTTGTCACATTTGGGCTGATGCCACTTACTCACTTGAGTGAAGTTGCTTAAGCTCTTTGTGCTTCAATTTCTGTATTTGTAAGATTGAATTACAAATTGCACCCTAACCATAGCATCATTATGGAGAGTGAAAGAGAACTTGTACAGTGCCTATCACATAGTAATAGCTCAATAAATATTATTTTTTTATTGGGATGGGAGTGGGAAGGCAGTGGCTATCTCTCCCTCTACAGCTCAGTCCTCCAGGAAAAGTCAAGCTCAGACCCCCTTTCTTTCCACCCTGCCAAAAGCTCTTACCACAATGCTCTGCTTGGAGTGGAGATCAATAATGTGCATTGAATTGAACAGGTCCATTGAAAAACTCATGAGATTCCCTGTGGGTCCCCTTCAGCCCCATTGCTTACAGTACACGGACACATCAGTGTGAGTGAAATGGACACTCGAGAGCTTGTGGAGGTATCAGCATCTGGGGAACCCCATCATAGCACCTCCATCATGGAGGAGCCCAGTTGGCTTTCCCCAGGGCTCAGACTGGGACCCCAACACAGGGATGAGGAGACAGGGGGAAGGGGGTATCCTGGAAGCCTTCCTGGAGGAGAAAACTGGGGACAGCTGGGCTGAGAAAAGGGACAACATTTTGTACTGGAAGTCTCACTGTGCCAGGCCCCTTATGTATAGTACATCCTTTATTCTTCATGACAAACCTGTGAGGTCAATCTCATCATCCCCTTTTCCAGAAGAGGAAGCAAAGGCCCAGCCTAACAAAGTGACAGGTCCAAGGTCTTGCAGCTGGAGGAGAGAGCAGGGTTCTCATCTGTGTCTACTGGGCTCTGGGGGACTCCCCGGCTGAGAGACGGCTCAAACTGAGGATGGCGGGAGAATTCCAGTCCCAGGCCAGCTGCCCACTCAGCCAGGGAGGCTATGGGCGGGGCGGAAACAGCCACCGGAAGTCAAGGGCACACGGCAAACAAGAGTGCCAGGAAATGAACTGGACCTGGGGCCCTTCCTCCCGTCCAGCCCTGTGCCCTTGATGGCCTATCACCTCCCATTCTCAGTGCTTCCTCCAAAGGAGCAGGGAAAGCTGAGTCGGAGCCCAGGGGGGCCCTTGAAACCCGGGAGGAGCCCTGCCAGGCCTAAGTCCCACTGTGTCCAGGGAGAGAGGCAGGACAAGGTCCCAGGGGTCTTGTTCTCTTTGCTTCAGATGGAGCTCAGACTAGGGCCTGGCACAGAGAAGGAACTCAGTAAATGTGTGTTGATTGGAGACACAGCAGGCATGGTGTCAAAGCTACTGGCGGGAGGGGAAGAGACCTGGTCCTGACCTGGTTTCTGCCCTACCTTGTGACCTTGGGTATGTCACAGAGCTTCCCCGTCCATCAGATCAGGTTGTTATCCTCAAATGTACCACACATTCCAGGAAGCCTGAGGCCCTTCCAGCTCTGTCAGTGCAGTTCTATTAATTCTTTAACCCATTAGATAACTTGGTATTTCAACAAAATGCATTGTGGTTGTTGTTCAATCGCTAAGTCGTGTCCCACTCTTTGGACCCCATGGACTGCAGCACACCAGGCTCCTCTCTCCTCCACTATCTCCCAGAGTTTGCTCAGACTTCATGTCCATCAAGTCAGTGGTGCTGTCTAACCATCTCATCCTCTGCTGCCCCCTTCTTCTTTTGCCTTCAATCTTTCTCAGAATCAGGATCTTTTCCAATGAGTCAGTTCTTTGCATCGGTAGCCAAAGTATTGGAGCTTTAGCATCAGTCCTTCTAATGAATATTCAGGACTGATTTCCTTACGGATTGACTGGTTGGATCTCCTTGCAGTCCAAGGGACTCTCAAGAGTCTTTTCCAACACCACAGTTCAAAAGCATCAATTCCTCGGCACTCAGCCTTCATTAGGTCCAACTCTCATATCCATACATGACTACTGGAAAAACCATAGCTTTGACTATACGGACCTTTGTCAGCAAAATGATGTCTCTGCTTTTCAATACAGTGTCTAGGTTTGTCATTCTCTATGTACTGTCCCTGGTGGCTCAGTAGATAAAAAATCTGCCTGCAATACATGAGACCCGGGTTCGATCCCTGGGTTGGGAAGATCCCCTGGAGAAAGGAATGGCAACCCACTCCAGTATTCTTACCTGGAGAATTCCATGGACAGAGGAGCATGGTGGTTTACAGTCCATGGGGTCACAAAGAGCTGGACATGACTGAGTGACTAACACAGGTTTGTCATAGCTTTTCTTCCAAGGAGCAAGCATCTTTTAATTTAATGGCTACAGTCACCATCCACAGTGATTTTGGAGCCCAAGAAAATGAAATCTGTCACTGCTTCTGCTTTTTCCCCCTTCCATTTGTCATGAAGTGATAGAACCAGATGCCATGATCTTAGTTTTTTGAATGTTGAGTTTCAAGCCAGCTTTTTCACTCCTCTCTTTCACCCTCAGCAAGAGACTCTTTAGTTCCTCTTGACTTTCTGCCGTAAGAGTGGTATCATCTGCATATCTGAGGTTGTTGCCATTTCTCCCACCAATCTTGATTCTAGCTTGTGATTTATCCAGCCTACCATTTTGCATGATGTACTCTGCATGGAAGTTGAATAAGCAAAGTGCCAATATGCAGCCTTGTCATACTTCTTTCCCAATTTTGAACCAGTCTGTTGTTCCATGTCTGGTTCTAACTGTGCTTCTTGACCTGCACACAGGTTTCTCAGGAGATATATTCCCATCTCTTTAAGAATTTTCCATAGTTTGTCATGATCTACACAGTCAAAGGCTTTAGTGTAGTCAATGAAACAGAAGTAGATGTTTTTCTGGAATTCCCTTGCTTTCTCTATGATCCAACGAATGTTGGCAATTTGTTCTCTGGTTCCTTTGCCTTTTCTAAACCAAGCTTGTACATCTGGAAGTTCTTGGTTCACATACTGCTGAAGTCGAGCTTGAAGGATTTTGAGCATAACCTTACTAGCATGTGAAATGAACACAATTCTACATTAGTTTGAACATTCTTTGGCATTGTGCTTCTTTGGGATTGAAATGAAAACTGACCTTCTCCAGTCCTATGACCACTGCTGAGTTTTCTAAATTTGCTGACACATTGAGTGCAGCACTTTAACAACATCATCTTTTTAGATTTTAAATAGCTCAGCTGGAATTCCATCGCCTCTGCTAGCTTTGTTTATAATGATGCTTCCTAAGGCCCACCTGACTTCACACTCCAGGATGTCTGTCTCCATGTGAGTGACCACACCATCACGATTATCGAGTCATTAAGACTTTTCTTATATAGTTCTTCAGTGTATTCTTACCACCTTTTCTTAATCTCTTCTGCTTCTGTTAGGTCCTTAACATTTCTGTCCTTAATTGTGCCCATCCTTGCATGAAATGTTCCCTCGATATCTCCAATTTTCTTGAAGAAATCTCTAATCTTTTCCATTCTATTGTGTTCCTCTATTTCTTCGCATTGTTCTATTAAGAAGGCCTTATCTCTCCTTATTCTCTGGAACTCTACATTCAGTTACATATATTTTTGCCTTTCTCCATTGCTTTTTGCTTCTCTTCTTTCCTCAGCAATTTGTAAAGCCTCTTCAGACAACCACTTTGCCTTCCTACGTTTCTTTCTCTGATGGTTTTGGTCACTGCCTCCTGTACAATGTTACGAACTTCCTTCCATAGTTCTTCAGGCACTCTGTCTACCAGATCTAATCCCTTGAGTCTATTCATCACCTCCACTGTATAATCATAAGAACTTGGTTTAAGTTATATCTGAATGGCCTAGTAGTTTTCTCTATTTTCTTCAATCGAAGCCTGAATTTTGCATAAGGACTCGTGATCTGGGCCACAGTCAGCTCCAGGTCTTGTTTTTGCCGACTGATAGAGCTTCTCCATCTTTGGCTGCAAAGAATATCAATCTAATTTTGGTATTGATCATCTGGTGATGTCCATGTGTAGAGTCATCTCTTGTGTCATTGGAAGAGGGTGTCTGCTATGTCCAGCATGTTCTCTTGACAAAACTCTGTTCGCCTTTGCCCTTCTTCATTTTGTACTCCAAGGCCAAGCTTACCTTTTACTCCAGGTATCTCTTGACTTTCTTATTTTGCATTTCAATCCCCTATAATGAAAAAGGTAACTTTTTTTGGTGTTAGCTCTAGAAGGTGTTGTAGGTCTTCATAGAACTGGTCAGCTTCATCTTCTTTGGCATCAGTGGTTGGGGCATAGACTTGGATTACTGTGATGTTGTGTGGTTTGCCTTGGAAACAAACTGAGATCATTCTGTTGTTTTTTGAGGTTGCACCCAAGTACCGCATTTCATACTCTTTTGTTGACTATGTGGGCTACTCCATTTCTTGTAAGGGATTCTTGCCCACAGTAGTAGATATAATGGTCATCTGACTTAATGATCAGACGAATGGTCGTCTTGCCCATTCCTGTCCCTTTTAGTTCATTGATTCCTAAGATGTTGATATTTTACACTTGCCATCTCCTGCTTGACCACTTCCAATTTACCTTGATTCATGGACCTAACATTTCAGGTTCCCGTGCAATATTGTTCTTTACAGCATCGGACTTTACTTTCACCACCAGACACATCCACAACTGAGTATCGTTTCCACTTTAGTCCAGCCGCTTCATTCTTTCTGGAGCTGTTAGTAATTGCCCTCTGCTCATCCCCAGTAGTAGATTGGACACCTTCTGATCTATGGGGCTCATCTTCCAGTGACATATCTTTTTTGCCTTTTCATACTGTCCATGGAGTTCTCACAGCAAGAATACTGGGGTGGTTTGCCATTTCCTCCTCCAGTGGATCATATTTTGTCAGAACTCTTTACTATGACCCGTCTGTCTTGGGTAGCCCTGCACGGCATGGCTCGTAGCTTCATTGAGTTATGCAAGCCCCTTCACCTCGACAAGGCTGGGATCCATAAAGGGGAAAACATATGGTGGAGTTCAATAAATATATTTTGGTACCAGGGAGGTAGTTGGCAGAGTGGTGGTGATAAGCGAAGGTTGATGGGAGGACAGTGATTTACAAGAACTCTAGAGGCAGATGGTCTGGATTTAAACTCCCCCTCCATCACTTGCTAACTGTGTAGCCTTGGGCGGTTTACTTACCCATGCTGAATTTCAATTCCCTCATCTGTAAAATGGGGATAATAGGCATATATATGTCTTGGGGTTATTATAAGGATTGGGTTATTGTAAGGATTAAATAAGATACTATTACAAATACAGCACTTAGAAACATGGTACATAACAAGTGCTCGATAAATGTTAGGTATTATCATTCCTTAGACGATGAGTGAATTTTAGTAGAAACAGATGAGTGGTACATGTGAATGTGATAGTGTTAGTGTTGGGGGAAGTGTTAGAACAGCATATACTAAGGCAGAAAAACCCAGTGCGAGTCTAAGGAACAGCAAGAGGCCAGTTGAGGGCAGATGGTGAGAGGCTTTGACTAGGCTAAGAAACTTGGACCTGATCATGTAGGTTGGCGGTTCCCAACTGGTGTTCCCTGAAGCACCAGGTTTCCAGGAGATGCTACTGGATGTTTTGTAAATATACAAGGGAGGCGCAGGAGAGGACTGGATATTCACAGGCCGAAGAATGAAGTTGGATCGCTACCTCAGATCATATGCAAAACTTAACTCAAAATGGATCAAAGACCTAAATATAAGAGGTAAACCTATACAACGCTTAGAAGGAAACTTAGGTGTTAGTCCTTGTGGTCTTCTACTTGGCGATGGATTCTTATATAGAACACCAAAAGCACAAACAACAAAAGAAAAATAGGTAAATTGAATGCTCTGATCTAGATGTCTGTGTCCGCCTCTCCCCAATTCATATGTTGAAATCCTAATTCACAAGATAACGATTTTAGGAAGTGGGGCCTCTGAGAGGTTATAAGGTCATGAAGGATTTGCCCTCATGACTGGGATTAGTATCCTTATCAAAGAGGCCCACAGAGCTGCCTAGCCCCTTCTGTCATGTGAGGTTGTAACAAGAAGTCTGCGACCCAGAAGAGGCCCTCAGTTGACCGTGCGGACACCCTGGTCTTGGACTTCCAGCCTCTAGAACTGTAAGACATAAACTTCTGTTGCTTAGAGGCTGCCTAGCCTGAGGTATTTCATTATAGCAGACTGAATAGGTTGAGACACTGAACTTAATCGGAATTGTGCTTTAAAGGACTTGTTTCAGGACTTCCCTAGTGGTACAGTGGTTAAGAATCCATGCTTCCATGGAATATTACTCAGCCATTAAAAAAAATACATTTGAATCGGTTCTATTGAGATGGATGAAACTGGAGCCCATAATACAGAGTGAAGTAAGCCAGAAAGAAAAACACCAATACAGTATACTAATGCATATATATAGAATCTGAAAAATGGTAACGATAACCCTATATGCGAGACAAAATAAGAGACACAGAGGGAGAAGGTGAGGGTGGAACGTTCTGGGAGAATAGCATTGAAACATGTATATTATCATATGTGAAACAGAACACCATTCCATGTTCGATGCATGAGACAAATGCTCAGGGCTGGGGCAATGGGATGACCCAGAGGGATGGGATGGGGAGGGAGGTGGGAGGGGGGTCCAGGAAGGGGAACACATGTAAACCCGTGGCTGATTCACGTCAATGTATGGCAAAAACTACTACAATATTGTAAAGTAATTAGCCCCCAACTAAAATAAATAAATTTATTTAAAAAAATAAAAAACCAAAAAAATCAAAAAAAAAAGAATCCATGCTTCCACTGCAGGGGGCATGCATTCAATCCCTGGTCAGGAAACTAGCATTCTGCATGCCAGAATAAATAAAGTAATAAATAAATAAAAAGATACCTTTAAGAAAGCAAAAAGGTAACACATAGAATGAAATAAAATATTTATAAATCATATATCTGATGAGGGATTTGTATCTGGTATATATAAATAACATTGACAATTCAGTAATAAAAAGACAAGTAACCCAGTTTGAAAATGGACAAAGGAACTGAATAGACATTTCTCCAAGGAAGACATCCAAATAGCCAACAAGCACAGGAAAAATGTTCGACATCTCTAATTATTAGGGAAATAAAAATCAAACCGCAATGAGATGTCACTTCACGTCTATAGGGATTTTCTGTTTTGTTTTGCTTGTAGTCTCTTAAGTGGTGTCCGACTCTTTTGCGACCCCATGGAATGTAGCTCACCAGGCTTCTCTGTCAGTGAGATTTCCCAGGCAAGAATATTGGAGTGTGTTGCCATTTCCTTCTCCAGGAGATCTTCCCAATCCAGGGATCAAACCCACATCTCCTGCATTGCAAGTGGATTCTTTACCACTGAGCTACCAGGGAAGCTGCTGGGATGGCTAGATCCAAAAAGTCAAATAAGTGTTGGCAAAGTTGTGGAGAAACTGGAGCCCTCATGCACTGCTGGTAGGAATGTAAAATGATGCAATTGCTTCAAAATAGTCTGCCATTTCCTCAAATAGTTAAACAGAGAGTTACCGTTTGACCCAGCAATTCCACTCCCAAGTATGTATGTACTCCAAGAGAAATGAAAACACATGTTCCCACAGAAACTTGTGCATGAATGTTCATAGCAGCATTATTCAAAATAGCTCCAAAGTAAAAACAACACTAATGTCCATCAACTGATGAATGAATAAACAAAAAGTAGCTTATCCACACTATGGACAGTTATTTGGCCACAAAAAGGAATGAAGTGCTGATACACATTACTATGCGGGTGAACCATGAAAACATTTTGCTGAGTGAAAAGAAGTCAGTCACAAAAGGCTGCAGCCAGTATGAATCCATTTCTATGAAATGTCCAAAACAGGCAAATATTGAAATAGAAAGTAGATTAGTAGTTTTCCAGGGTTGGAAAGGAGGAATGAGGAGGGCAGGTTGGCATATGGAATTTCTTTTGGGGATAATGAATATGTTCCAAAATTGATACTAGTGATGGCTGCACATCGGGTGGTGCTAGTGGTAAAGAATCTGCCTGCCAATGCAAGAGACATAAGAGACACGGGTTTGATCCCTGGGTCGGGAAGATCCCCTGGAGGAGGGCACAGCAACCCACTCCAGTATTCTTGCCTGGAGAATCTCAAGGACAGAAGAGCCTGGTAGGCTCCAGTCCACCGGATCGGAAAGAATTAGCGACCTTCAGCGACGACTGAAGCGACCTAGCAGCAGCAGCACGTCTCTGTGACTACACTAAAACCTTTCAGTTGCACCCTTTTAGTGAGTTGGTTGTATGATATGTGAGTTATATCTCAATAAATCTGTCAAAAAGAAAATAAAAGGTGAGGGGAGTGTGAATTTATCATCAAATTTATTTGGGAAATGTTGGATTAAGGAGGGGGAGCGTGTGCTTTGGGACTTCTCTGAGCCAACATATGTTGGCAAACTCCTGGCGTGGGTGAGAGAAGATAACATTTCCCAAAACTATGACCATAACTTGACCACGGAACTATCTTCAAAGGAACCTCTCCTGACCTCTCCCAAAACACTTTTCACCGAACACAGTTTGGCAAGTTCAGCAGCAAGCAATGGGGAGCCATTAAGGATTTAAGCAAGGAAGAGCCTGGCGAGAGCCTCACTTAGCAGAGGACAGGCTGCTGTGGGGAGAATGGGCGTAGGCAGGACAAACCAGTGACTTGCTGCCAGCAAAGTGGTTAAAAAGCATTTAAATAGACATTTCCTCAAAGAAAATAAACAAATGACCAATAAGCACTAAGCTCAACATTATTAGTCATCAGGGAAATGCAAATTAAGACCACAAGGAGATACCACTTCATACCTGCTAATATATGTAGGCCGAGGTGGCAAGGATCTGACCCCCACCTTAAGTTGGGACCACCTTGCTCCCTCTCTCCTAAGCTCCTGAAAGGGTACTTCCTCCACCTTCTTCCCTGGGCTCCTAGCCCTAGGGATTCCCAGACCTCCCTGGAGCCCCAACCATCCTGGTGCTTCCGGAGAGGATGCTGGGAGCTCTAATCCATCCTGGCTGTGTTTATGTCCTTCTTCCTGGATATGGGGTGGGCACCAAGCTGGCAAGGTGGGAGCAGTGTGGGGGAAGGTAGCAGATCTGAGCTCCCACGAGAACCCAGTGGGGAGGGCAACCATGGACGGGGAGCAGGTCGGCCGGCTCAGGGCAGGCAGATTGGGGCAGGGGTCTATCCAGTCCCCAAATACATTATTTCCTCCATAGCCTTCCTTCCTCCAGGCCATGAGAAGCACATCCAGAGCTCAGGGCTGAAGGAAGTGGAAAACTTGGCCTTTGAGTCTTAAAAGTCTTAGTCATAGTGGTTAACATTTATTGAATATTTATTGTATTCTCTATCCCATGCTAAGTGCCCTATATGCATTATTCCATCTGATCCTTACCACAATCCTCTGGAGTAGATACTGTTATGAACCCCATTTCACACACAAGGAGACTAAGCCCTGGAGGCTTACAATCACTTGCCCAACATTACATGACGAGACAGTGGGCCAAGGGAATGTCACGAAGTGAGGGTAGACCAACGGAGCAACGTTGGAAAAGCTCACATGAGCACCCTCTTCCCTGACTCCAGCTTTCCTGCTTCACAGCCTGTCCCAAGGCCCTAGAAGTGCAGGCAGGGTGCAGCCTGAGACTGCTTCAGTCATCCCCCTGCAGGTGGGCGGTGGTTCTCTCCAATTCCCAGCTGTCTGGCACGGGAACTGTCCAGAGACTTCCTTCGAAAGACATTTCTGTTGTCTTGATCCAAGGTCATGGGAGAGGGGGAGTTGAGGGCTGCAGGTTCCCCTCCAGGGTCACAGTAGGACAATGAAGGGGACCCCCAAAGAGTTTGGGGGCATCCACCCAGGGCTGAGCCCTTCCCGACAGGGTAACAGCAGGCAGACAACTCTTCAGGAGGGGCGCAGTAGAGAAGGCGAAGGACCTCAGTTAACTTTCCAAAGGTCAGGCTGGGTTCATGTCCACCCCAATACCAAATAAAGGGGCCTCTGAAGGGCAGAAGCTGGATTTCAGAAAAGCATCCATCAGCAAGACATTCTGTACCCAGGAGAGAAGGCTTGAGGTCTCCAGGCTGCACTTGACCCTATGGCCAACCTAGAAGCAGGGGCATGGCTGACACGACATTGCCCTTCGTAATGAATGAAGAAGATGCTTTCTGTTTATGGACAGACCTGGTCAAAGGCCCAGTAGGCTGAACCCCAAGATATTTGATGCTGCTCCCAGATCAGAGGCAGGCCTTCTGTGGCTGCAGGAGTCAGCTGTGTGGAGAGGGGCAGGCACCATTCACTCCCCAAATATTTACGGACTGTGTTCCTAGCACTGGGCCCAGAGCCAAGGCCCTTGGGTCAGGCCCTGACTGCCTCCATTTCTCTTGTCTCACTCTGACAAGCAGGCCCTGGACACAGGGAGGGGAAGCTGGAGGAGGCAGGAGCCTGGCTCACCCTGCGAGGGGGATGGGAGATGCAGAGAACAGTAGCTTGCCTGCTGATCCTCCCACAGCCCACCCGCCAGCAGGAATCTGGCTGCATCCCAAAGGCTCGTGGCCTGCTCTCTGAGGAGAGGTTAGAAAGCTGCGGCAGGGAGGGGGGCTTCCCGGGCTCCCAGAATGGTGGTGGGAAGAGTCTCTCTCGTCTTGCTCCCTCAGATTATTCAGCCCCCTAAGAGCAGGGTCTCCCCAGGGCCGGGCTGAATCAGACAAGCTGCTGCCTGCCTTACATCCTGGGCGGGAGGCCGTCCCTGGAGGCAGAGCTGACAGGAAAAAATAATCAAGAAGCTTGACAGGAGGTGGGGGGGGTGGGGGACTGCTGACAAGCAGTCCCCTCCCAGAGCACACCATCCCATCATGCGCCACAGCCCTCAGACACACCCTTAGAACTAGAGGCGCGCGTGGGCCCACCCTTAGAACTAGAGGTGCGCGTGGGCCCCCAGAAAGCTAAGATGCCGCTTCTGGGTAGTGTACAGGGGCCAGCCCTGTGCGGCTCCCTCCCTCTGGTCCAGGAAAATGGGCAGCCCTGCCCCACCCCCCGGGCCTCTGCCCAAGTGCCTTCTGGAGCCTTCTCCCTTGCCCCCTCCTCTGCCCTTATCACCCTACTGCTGCCCTGAGTCCTTCCTGTCTTCCTCTGTCTCCCTGTCCCCTCTCTCCTCATCTCTCATCTCTGCCAGACATGCTGGGACAAGTATCCACCCACCCAAGAGAGGTCTGGTGGGAGGAGGGGCCAGGCCAGGAGAAGTGGCTGTGGATTTCCACAGCCGCGACCCAGACACTCAGCTTCTCTGTCCCATACAGCCCCACCCTTCCCTGGGAGCTTTAGGGCAGCAACATAGGAGCAAACAGCATATCCTTCCCCCAGGGCGTCATAAAGTAGCTAAACCTGAACTTCAGCCAAGCCTTTCCCAACCAGGTAAACACTTGCTCCTCTTCCCTGAAGGCCACCCTTTCCCTGCAAACACCCCTGAGCACAGTAAGGGGAGCCACCCTGCCTCCTGGGGAGCCTCATTCTGCCCTGGCACATGTGGGGAGGGGCTGCTGGCCTGAGAGACTCCAGACCCTGTGGGGCCAAGGCTGCAGGAAAGGACGGGCCCTCTGCCCAGTTATGGCCTCTCCTCCCCAGACCTGCGGAGAAGGCGATGGCACCCCACTCCAGTACTCTAGCCTGGAAAACCCCGTGGACAGAGGAGCCTGGTGGGCTGCAGTTCATGGGGTTGCGAAGAGTCAGACACGACTGAGCGACTTCACTTTCACTTTTCACTTTCATGCATTGGAGAAGGAAATGGCAACCCCCTCCAGTATTCTTGCCTGGAGAATCCCAGGGACAGGGGAGCCTGGTGGGCTGCCGTCTATGGGGTCGCACAGAGTCGGACACGACTGAAGTGACTTAGCAGCAGCAGCAGCCCCAGACCTGGGCTTCCACAGCTGGGACTGATTATGAGGGTGGGCTGGTCCTTCCATGCCTTTTAGGGGGCCCAGCCAGGGCAGCAAGGGCATGCCTGCCCTAGAATCAGGGTTCAGTGGGCAGTGGCTATCACAGGATATCTGAGCTCCCCTCTTCTCTCCTAAACTCTGGAAGGTCCTCCTGGGCTCCCTCCTTTGATCCCTCCCACAGTAAGTCTTCCAGGTGGCATGGACCCCTCTCTGGTTGACTCGGGAAGCGCTGGTGAACACCTGCCGTGTGCAAAGCACACCTTGGCAGCCTGGGGGAGACCCAGAGGAGCCCTAGCCCTAGCCCGGCTGTTCAGAAGTCAGTCAGTGGTGGTGGGGGCATAGCCAGAGCAGACCCTCACTGGAGTGGGAAGCAGGCATGCCTGTGTTCTGAGAGGTAGGAGTTGGGGATGAGGGTGGGGACAGCTTCTTTAATGAGGACATTTGGGAAGGTCTGCTGGAGGAGGTGACCTTCAGAGTCAGGCCTTAATGAGGAGGTTTTATCTCTCTTGGAGGCTGCATTCACCCTTGCTAACCCCTCACTCCCACCTAACCTGGAGCCTCCTTTACCCCCAGAAGCAAAGCATACTTCTTGCCTTTCTGCACCTCACCCAGGGTGATGGGTGACAGGTCTGCGAGAGGTGAGGCTCTGTACCTACTGCAGAAGACTGGGGTTTCCCAATTGTGAGAGGCAATAGAGGTACTGTGGTAAGCATCTCCCCACTCATCCTCCTGCTCACCCTGGGAGGAGCTGAAGGTACCCCCCACTCCACCCCGTCCTTCTGTCTCAGCTCCTCAGGGCTGCCGACTCTTCCCTTGGGATTGTCAGAGTCTTTCCACCTGAGGACAGGCCTGGACAGGACAGGGTGGAGATGGGTTGGGACAGGGGCTACCTCAAGCTCTTGGATGTGATGTCAGCAGGGTGCATCTCCATGGCTTCCTCCAGCCATCTTGGCCTTTGGCCACTGACATTCTCCATGGTGTCTGTGCGTCTGTGTAACATCTGGCTGAAAGGGTCTGGTCTTCTGCAGCCCTGTACCACTGCAGGAAGAGGCTTGGGGGAAGTTAGCTGAGTGCAATGGGCCCTAAACCATATCCAATCTCCTGGCCTGGTTCACATGGAAACCAAGGGTCAGTCACCCGAGGAACTCAACTGCTCCAAACTTCCAGGTTCACCTTTCCCCTCTTACCTTAAAAAGTCATCCTGGAGCAACATGAGCCCCTACCCTGAGGGTCCCAGCTTCTGCTGACTTCTCCACTTCTCTGCCTCTCACCTGTGGGCTGGTGGCTCTGCACTTTGTCAGCCCAGGTATGGAATGCAGCCCCCCCTTCCGTAATTCCTCCTTGAATTCTAGTCATTCAAGGCAGTGAGGGTGGGGAATAACTCCTTCAGGATGAGGGTGCTGGAGCAGGAGGGGAGTGATGAGTATCAGATATGACTGGTCTTTAAGTCCCACAGCTGTCCTCTCCTTTCACGGCCAGCTGCCATGTTTTCACCTCACCCTGGTCGCCCGCCATCTTGTTACCTTGCTGGTTCTCAGCCTCTCTCTGTCTCCTCCCCCCTCACCCACATCTCTCCTCCAGAACTCTCCCCTGGGACCCAGAGAGCTAAAGGCTATTAGCTGCGGCCTCACCACTCTTGCTTTCATGCCCAGGGAGAGAGTCCAGCAAGTTATTTCCCAGGCAGCGTCTCCTCTCAGGAGAATTCTGCTGCCAGCTTTTATAATAGCAACTGTGGTTTTGTTTTCTTCCCACTCCATATAGATGAGGAAACTGAGCCCCAGAATAGAAAGTAAATTGTCCAGGACCTTCCAGGTCAGAGAACAAAGCAGGAGTAAAAACCTAGAACTTCTAACTGGCCGTCTCAGAGCTGTGTGATCCTGAGCAAGTTCACAGGTCTCTCTGAGCCACCATTTAATTTTCTTGTAATGTGAATGTTTTATTGAAGTGTAACACATAGATAGAAAAGGGCTTTTTGTGTGTGAAACAGATTTTCACAAAATGAACACAATATGTAACCAGAATGAAGATTAAAAAATAGATGAATTCCAGCATCCCCCCAAACTCCTCTTGCCTTCTGCTAATTTCTACTAATCACCACCTCGACTTCTACTGCCTCAGAGTAGTTTTACCTGCTTTTGGACTTTCTATCAACAGCATCCAAGGAACCAGAGATCAAATTGCCAACATCTGCTGGATCATCGAAAAAGCAAGCGAGTTCCAGAAAAACATCTATTTCTGCTTTATTGACTATGCCAAAGCCTTTGACTGTGTGGATCACAATAAACTGTGGAAAATTCTGAAAGAGATGGGAATACTAGATCACCTGACCTGCCTCCTGAGAAATCTGTATGCAGGTCAGGAAGCAACAGTTAGAACTGGACATGAAACAACAGACTGGTTCCAAGTAGGAAAAGGAGTACGTCAAGGCTGTATATTGTCACCCTGCTTATTTAACTTATATGCAGAGTACATCATGAGACACGCTGGGCTGGAGGAAGCATAAGCTGGAATCAAGATTGCCGGGAGAAATATCAATAACCTCAGATATTCAGATGACACTACCCTTATGGCAGAAAGTGAAGAAGAACTAAAGAGCCTCTTGATGAAAATGAAAGAGGAGAGTGAAAAAGTTCGCTTAAATCTCAACATTCAGAAAACTAAGATCATGGCATCTGGTCCCATCACTTCATGGCAAATAGATGGGGAAACAGTGGCTGACTTTATTTTTGGGGGCTCCAAAATCACTGCAGATGGTGATTGCAGCCATAAAATTAAAAGATGCTTACTCCTGGGAAGGAAAGTTAAGACCAACCTAGATAGCATATTAAAAAGCAGAGACATTGCTTTGTCAACAAAGGTCTGTCTAGTCAAGGCTATGGTTTTTCCAGTAGTCATGTATGGATGTGAGAGTTGGACTATAAAGAAAGCTGAGCACCGAAGAATTGATGCTTTTGAACAGTAGTGTTGGAGAAAACTCTTGAGAGTCTCTTGGACTGCAAGGATATCCAACTAGACCATGCTAAAGGAGATCAGTCCTGGTTGTTCATTGGAAGGACTGATGTTGAAGCTGAAACTCCAATACTTTGGCCACCCGATGCCAAGAGCTGACTCATTGGAAAAGATCCTGATGCTGGGAAGGATTGGGGGCAGCAGGAGAAGGGGACGACAGAGGATGAGGTGGTTGGATGGCATCACTGACTCGATGGACATGAATTTGGGTAAACTCTGGGAGTTGGTGATGGACAGGGAGGCCTGTCGTGCTGCAGTTCATGGGGTCGCAAAGAGGCGGACATGACTGAGTGACTGAACTGAATTGATCAACGACATCAAACAATGCATGTTCTTCTGTGTCTGGCTTTTTTGTTGTTGTTGTTCAACATTAAGCTTGTGAGCTACTCCACGTTGTTTCTTATAGCTGTAGTTTGTTCCTTTGCTTTGCTGTAAAATAAATACGCCATCATGTGAACACATCACCTTTTATTTGTCTATTCTTCTCCTGATGGACACCCAACTTTTAAAATTTGTGGCTGCTGACAATAGTGCTCCGGTGAATATTCTTGCACCTATCTTTTGGGGCATAATGTATGCTTTTCTGTTGGATACCCACCCAGATGGGAAATTGTTAGGCCATAGGGGTTGGGCTTCCCTCATGGCTCAGTCGGTAAAGAATCCACCTGCAATGCAGGAGATATAAGAGACCTGGGTTTGATCCCTGGGTCAGGAAGATTCCCTGGAGAAGGAAATGACAACCCACTCCAGTATTCTTGCCTGGAAAATTCCATGGACAGAGGAGTCTGGTGGGCCCCAGTTCATGGAGTCACGAGAGTCAGAAATGACTGACTGGGGCCACCACCAGGGGCTGGATAAGTTCATCTTTAGTTGATGCTGCTATAAATTTTCCAAAGTGGTTGTACCAACTTACCCCCACCAGTTGGGTACAAGAGTGCTATATGCTTTACATCCCACCAATACTTAATAGTGTCAGTCTTTTTCATTTTAGCTCCGTATGGTATCTGCATTTCCCTGGTGACTGATAATATTGAGCATCTTCCCATATGTCGCCAGGCCATTTGCAAAGCCTTGTTTGTGAAGGTTCCTGTTCAAGCCTCTTGCCCATTTTCTATTGAGTTGTCCATCTTCTTCCTATTAATCTGTAAGAGTTCTTTCTATTTTCTGGATACAAACCCTTTGCATTACAAATATCTTCTCCAACTCTGTAGCTTGTGTTTTCACTTTCTTAATGGTGACTTGTGATAAATAGAAGTTCCTAATTTGAATGGCAAATAATTTATAAAATTTTTTCCTTTATGTTTAGCACTTTGTGTGCCCTGTTAAAAAATCTTTCCCTACCCCAAAGACATGAAGATAGTCTGTGCTTTCTTCTAGTTGCCTTGCCTTTTATATCTAGATCTAAACTTATCCTGTATCTATTTTTGATGTGGTGTGAAATAAGGGTCAAAGTATATTTTTTCCAGATAATAACTAGACTTATTGTGGTGATCATTTTGCAATGTATACAAAAATAGAATCATTATGTTGTACACCTGAGACTAATATAATGTTGTATGTCAATTCTACTTCAATTTTAAAAAGATACTTTTTTCCAAATGGATATCCAATTGACCCAGCACTAGTTTGAGAAGACCTTTCTTTTCCCAGTATAGCATGGCAGTATCATCTGTGTCAAAATCAAGTGGCCATATTTGTATGGATCTCTTTTGGGGCTCTGTATTTTGTTCTATCTGGTCTGTTCTTGCACTAATACCAAACTGTCTTAATATATGTGGTATTGGAATTCTTTTGCTTTACTCTTCTATTATTGTGTCTTGGCATTTCTTGGTCTTTCGCATTTCTACATAAATATTAGAATCAGCTTGTCAGTTTACACACAAAAGCTCACACACATACACATTCCCACTAGGATTTTGATTGAGATTTCATTGAATTTGTTTGCATCGAGTTTGCATTAAGTTTGATTTGTGGAGGATGAACACCTTTACGATATCCAGTCTTCCAATTCATGAACATAGTATATCCTTCTGTTAATTTAGGTATTTTAACGTATTTCTCAGTTACATTTTGTGATTTTCTGTGTATTGATTATTCTTGTACTGTTTTGGTTAGATTTATTTCTTGGGCTTCCCCGGTGGCTCAGCTGGTAAAGAATCTGCCTGCAGTGCAGGAGACCTGGGTTTGATCCCTGGGTTGGGAAGATCCCCTGGAGAAGGGAACAGCTACCCACTCCAGTATTCTGGCCTGGAGAATTCCATGGACTGTATAGTCCATGGGGTCGCAAAGAGTCGAACACAACTGAGTGACTTTCACTTTCATTTCTAGGTAGGTATTTGATGTGTTGACCCAGTGGCCTAATGGATAAGGCATCAGCCTCCGGAACTGGGGACTGTGGGTTCAAGTCCTGTCTGGGTTGCATCGAGATTAGTTTGTGGCTTCCCAGGTGGTGCTAAGTGGTAAAGAACCTGCCTGCCAATGGAAGGGGCGTAAGAGATCCAGGTTAGATCCCTGGGTCCAAAAGATCCCCTGGAGGAGGAAATGGCAACCCATTCCATTATTCTTGCCTGGAGAATCCCATGGACAGAGGAGTCTGGCAGGCTACAGTCCCTGGGGTCACAAAGAGTTGAACATGACTGAAGTGACTTAGCATACAGGTATTTGATAATTTTATTGTGTATGAATGGTGTTTTCAAAGAAATTCCTTTCCCTAATTGTAATTGTACATTGGTAATATATTGGGAAACATTTAATTTCTTATGCTGATTTTTCATCCAATGACCTTGCTAAATCCACTTATTTATTCTAATAGTTTATATATTTTTTGGATTCCTCAGTGTACCATATGTATCTAAATATTGGTGCATGCGTGCTAAGTCACTTCAGTCATGCCCAACTCTTTGTGACCCTAGGGACTGTAGCCCACCAGTCTCTTCAGTCTATGGTATTCTCCAAGCAAGAATACTGGAGTGGGTTGCCATTTCCTCCTCCAGGGGATCTTCCCAACCCAGAGATCAAAACTGCGTTTCTTATGTGTCTTGCAAGCGGGTTCTTTACAACTAGCACCACCAGTTTTTCCAATGTTTGTAGAAGCATTATTTACAATTGCCAAGGTATGAAAGCAACCTAAATGTTCATCAATGGATGAATGGATAAAGAAGATATGGTATACACACACACACACACACACACAATGGAATACTACTCTGTCATAAAAAAGAATGAAATTTTGCTATTTGTAGCAAAGGTTGGACCTGGAGGGCATTATGGTAAATGAAATAAGTCAGACAAAGACAAATACTGCATGATATTACTTATATGTGAAGCCTAAAAAAGACCACAAACTAATGAATAAAACAAAACGGAAGCAAACTCACGGAAATAGAGAACAAATTAGTGGTTACCCACGGGGAGACAGAAGTGGGGAGAGGCAATGTAGGGGTAGCGGGAAAAATTGCTATGGGATTATATACAATCATGTGTGTGAAGCTTTTGAAAATTGTAAAGCACTATAGAATTTAAAGAATCTTTCATACAGTAAATAAAATAAGATATATGATTCACTCTTCCCCAAAAAATGTTGATAGTTTTATTTTTTCCTTTTCAGTTCTTATAGCTTTTATGTTTTGCTTCATTGCCCTGTCTGGGACTTCCAAATGTAGTGCTGGTCAGAGTGGTGAGAGTGAGTGAGAACCCTGTCTGGTTCCTAACCTCAGTAGAAACGTTTTCAGTAATTCACCATGAAGCTTGATGTTGGCTGTGTGTGTGTGTGCTTGGTGATACTCTTCATGGTACTTCTTTGCTGGAAACATTTTTCTGATGAGGGAAGAGGACCTGGGGTGGGGAACACTTTGGGGAGGGGCACCCCTAGGAATGGCCTGCTCCTCACCAGAAAACTAAAATGGAGTTGTCTGCAAAGAGGGAGCACCTCTCTGATGACTCCTCTCCATGTCCTCCACCAAAACTTTAATCTAAGGGATCACTAAGTGTTCCCCTTAGACTCAACAACATAAGACCACCAGTCCATCCCTGTCATTCCTGAGGGAAACTGAAGCTCAGAGCAGGGTGGTGACA
Source organism: Giraffa tippelskirchi (assembly GCF_054371585.1). NCBI lineage: Eukaryota > Metazoa > Chordata > Mammalia > Artiodactyla > Giraffidae > Giraffa > Giraffa tippelskirchi. The sequence goes on along the minus strand of NC_137277.1, from coordinate 25,895,794 downwards.
AGCCTCCTGTCACTAAGTTAGTGGCAGGAGCCAGAACTAGAACTTGAGTTTCCTGGCTCCCAGCTCCCCCTTCAGTCACTGCTCTCTGGTTAGGAGTTAGGAGGTGGCCAGAGGGCAGAGAGATGCGTGTTTAAGTGTTTAGGAACAGGACAACTTTGTCCGAATATCCACAGATGCTGTGTAAAAAATGTGAGCAGGCAGCCCCTCCTCCAGCAAGAGGGGAAGGGGGCCCAAGGCTGGTTCATGTGGGAGTGGGGTGGAGGAGCTGGCCTTCACTTCTGGTCCTGTACAGTTTGGAAGGGGGCTTTGGGAGAACTCTCAGAAGAGACTAGAAAAGGATGAAGAACCAGACATGGAGTCCAAGGAGGGCTTGTGAGGCACGTGGGGCTTGGCTAGGGTGGGGGTGGGGGGAGAAACTGGGGCAAACAGAGACACAGGATGCTGCAGTCAGGCAGCGCTCTCCTCCTCTGGCCTCCCTCCTCCCCTGCCCACGGGGAATGTTCGGAATGTGATGAGCTGATAAGATCGGGACTCCCACTCCACCTGGCACTGAGTACTGGGGCTCGGGTGCTTTGCCCCATCCCCACTTATCAGAGAGGGTTTCCTGGGAGTGGGGAAGTTTTCGATGGACATAATTCTAATGGAGGAAGCACATGGAGGATGCAAGGGAGGGGTGTTCCTCATGTAGGGCACTGCGCCAGATGCCAGGGCCATGGGCATGGCCAGATGCTTTCTAGCTGAGCTGCACCGTGAGTCAGAAGGCACAGGGCTGGGTTGAGCAAGGGGGTTCCCAGTTGCCAGGGAAGCTGGGGCAGGAAGAGAGGGAGAGGGAAGCAAGGCAGAACAGCACCTGGCACTCTTCCAGAGGACAGGGTTCTGTGGCTGCTGGCCAAGGAAGCCATCTGAGGGGCCTGTTTAAAGAGTGACCCCAGGGGATGCTATCCCAGCTCTGCTGGGTCTGGAGTTCGGGTGCATAAGGAGCAGACTGGGGCTTCGGTGGTCCTCACTGAGGTTGGTCCAGGGGGTCCTCTGATTCAATTCAAGGCAGTTACTTGGGAAGTCTCAGATGTGTTCTTAGCATCCAAGCTTACCTTTGTCCACCTTGCCTTCCTGTGGATCCATGGGGCCTCCCCTGAAGACCTCGAAGCTTTTGCATAGCTGCATTCCCTCACCTCCACTGAGTGATTCAGCCCACATTTGTTGCCAGACACTGTGCAAGGTCCTGGGGCATCTATGGGGAGTGAGTCGACATCCCTGGCCTTCTGAGACTGTACCTCAGGTGGGGATGAAGTGAGGAGTCAAGACATGATGCTTCCAGCACATGGGAGACCAGTGCTCTGGAGGTGAACACTGGCCCTGGGTGCCCAGAGCAGGAGTGGGGTAGGAGCCAGGCTTGAGGAAGGCAGAAGTGACCCCAGGGCACCCAGGACCTGGGTCTGCTCCAGGGGCCCACTCTTTGCTTTCTGGATAGACATTTCTAAGGAAAGCTGCCAGAACAGAGCGGTTGAAGGGCGGAAGGGCTGGGGGGAGAAGCTAGTGGTTTGAGGTTGGTCCTGGCTGGAGGAGGAACAGAGATGGAGAAAACCTCAGCCCCAGGGACCACTGTGCGGCTACACCTGAGACCTGCTGTGGGCAATCTGACACTGGATGGGAGGCCATCCAAACCTCACTCAGGGCCCACGGCCCGTAGGCTACCTCTGCAGAACATAGGCAAGGGGCACCATCCCACGTAGCTGCAGTAGGAACCAACCTAAGCAGCAGACTTGACCCACAGACACCTGGCTGCCCCATGGACCCTCCTCTGCCTGTGGGACCGGCTGCTAAGCATAGAGGAGCTGTGCGTGGTGCCTAGAGCACAGCCCTTGTCTCGGCCACTTTTGTTTCCTCCTTACACCTAGCACAATGCCTGCTGGCATATATGAGGAGTCCAAAGTGCTTGGGGAATAAAAACCATCAATGAATAAATGACGGATGAGTAAACAAATACGGCAACCAATTTGAGTTCCCAGCAGCCCGAGTCCTCATCTGTTAGAAATAGGCGGCTTGCCACCTGGTGGCGGTTTCGTTTACTGCAGCCGGCGATCAGGGCCCCTCATCACCGTTCTCCAAATCTCCGACGCCTGGATTGCGACCATCAAGACTCATCCAAGGGTGACCTTGACCCTCCTCCTGCCACCAAGTCACAACCCTCCTCTTTTCCAGCACGCTTAGGCAGTGTTATTTTTTTAAATCTCCAAGGAAAGAGATTTCTCCCTCACCTTCGCTCCTATGGTCTGACCTCTTATTTTCAAGACAGAGAAAGACTAAGAGGATGAGAGGGCTCCTGTCCCCTCACCCAGGCAGGATAGTCAGCCTGAGGAGGGGCCAGGCTAAGGACTGGAAGGGATTCTGTCTGTCTGCCTGTTTCTCCTTCCACTTCTAAACATATTGAGCTGGCTGGTTTGTGCCAGGATGGGTTGTTGGCTCCTCCCTCTCCATTCACATGAGAAAACTTGGCCTCTTTCTCCTTACAAGAAGGCAGGCAGACTCCAGGTTGCTCTGGGCGGGGGGTCTGGGAAGCCCTGGTGGACACCCAGGCCCAGAAACACACTGCCTGTCCACCTCACCGAGCAGGACACTGTGGAGACCCACCAGGTCTGTGATGAACTTGACAGCTCTAACCTGGAGAAATGCCCAGCCTGGAGATGGGAGACATCGCTGTGTGACTGTGGGCAGGTCATGGCCCCTCTCTGGGCCTTTGCTTCTTCGTCTGTATAATTGGGCTGCCTCTGCCTCTCCACACCTGGCTGATGTCCACATCTTCCCTCCTTCCATTGGTCCAGCTTCCATAGCTGCCTTCAGTCTCTCCATCCCTTGTCCTGCTCTTCCCTCTCCGTCCTTTGTCCTGCTCTTCATCCTCAGGGCCAGTTGTAGAACAAACAGGACTTCTCAGATGTCCCCTTCTTTTCTGTCCTTATAAGGAAGCATCCCAGTGTGGTGAGACCATCAGTTGCCCATGCCTGACATCCACTCTTTTCTTCCTCCTTGGTCAGAGACCCCAGTTTTACTGAGGGCACCAGGGATCTCTGGAGCCCCCGAAGGGGAAGCCTAGGAATAAGCGCAAACCTGTCCCCAAGCAGTGGTTCCCGGCTGCACCCATGCTGGCCCTCCTCCGCCACTCCAGTCCCCCAGCTGAGCTATTTTGCCCACAAAATCACTCCAAGGGGACTTGACGGTACTCTGGGGAAAATACCAGTGTTCTTCCCAGTGTGCTTTCTTCCAGTGCTCCCCAAACTTCCAGCCCTTGGGTGCCAGGGTGCTGCTCAGCTCAGACACGTGGGCCCCACAGCAGCTGCGCTGGGTCTTAGAGGCTCCAAGTCTCTAACATAAACCCTTCTGCCACCTGCCTAACCAGGAGCACAGCTGAGGGCAAGGAGCTGGGCAAGGGCGGATGCCTCGGCTCTCATCTTCTCTTTGCCTCCCATACTATCAGAAAACAAAATCTCTCTTGCTTTTTCTACACCTGCCCCTCCTTAGTTTTCTGGGAAGGAAACTAACCCTCTCTACATGCTCATCTTCCTGGAGATCAACGCTGCTGATTGACACACAGCACATCTGCCAGGGCAGGGGCCAGGAGGGCTGAGCCTTTAGGGGAGAGTCCTCAGGGAACCCAGCTAAAGGTAAGAGAGGCAGGGGCTGACGAAAGTGGAAAACCACAGGTAAACCGCTTTGCGAAGGAAAGTGCTTCTGATCAGCCAAGGAAATGCTATTCATGGTAAATATCTGCTTGCCATTCCTTTGTCCAAAGGGCCAGTCATTGTGTCAAGGTGGGAATGATGGGGAGTCTATGTGGCTGGGCAGGAGGAGCCCCAGAGAAAGAAAGCTGAACTCTGAGTCACAGGTAGCTAGGAGCCTGAAGGGGGTGATGAGGCGCAGAGAGTGAAATGGGGTGAGAGAAGGGGATGGGGGAAGGGCCTTTTGGGCAGGCTGAGGAGGGAGGCTGGTCAGAACAGCAAGCAGGCACAGGTCTCACCAGGCATGAAAGTTGGGGGAAAGTTGTCCCCAAGCGCTGGGGGAGTTCATCCATGAAGTTCAGGAGCTGGCAAACTGCAGTCCACAGAATAAATCCAACCTGATTTTGCAAATACAGTGTTACTTACTGTTGACTATGGCTGCTTTCTTGTAACAGAGACCACAGGACCTGCAAAGGCTGAAATATTTCCTATCTGGCCCTTTACAAAGTTTGCCAAACCCTGGCTTCGCTGGTCCACGGATCACCCATGTCACGACTGATGAGCACTTACTTAAATTCTGACTGAGGTCCAAGGTTAAGGGTGTCATCCTGCCTCCTTGGCACTCACAGTCTAGAGGGAGAGACTGGTAGAAGAGAGACTCCTCTCTAACCACAGAGGTTTTACCGCAGGAAGCCAGATTGCTGTCTAGTACAATAGTAGACACACAAGGTAGAGAAGAGAAAAACACAGAGGCCCTAGGAGCCCAGAGGTGGGGCTTTGAGCTGAGGGACTGGGCTGTGGATCATGGGGGGCTTCGTGGAGGTAAGCTTGGTCTCCGAGGACAAGAAAGGGTTAGAAAGGGTTAGCACCTAAAGAAGGAGGACGGACTCGGAGAGGCGCACATGCTCCCAGCTGGCCCCTAGGGAATGCAGGGCTCTTGGCAGGGCTGGAGTCTGCAGGGCTGAAGTGCTGCTGGTGTGGGCCTGAAGGTGAAGATGATGCACCCAAGGGCTTTGAGCTGCATTTCCTGTTACAGAGGAGGGCTGGGTTGAGGGAGGCCTGGTGTAGGACGTCAGGGGAGGGAGGCCTGGGTTGGCTGGGGGAGTCAAGGCAGTGGGATGAACATGGCAGGAAAATTGACAGTTATTTTGGAGACTGGATCAGTAACCCTTGGGGAGTGACTGTGGCAGGTGGGAGCGCAGTACACTGAGTGACATGGTGCTGTTGCTGAGAAGGGGAGCAGTGAAGAAGGTTTAGGATGATGATGGAAGATTCAGTTTCCAACAGATGGTGTTTGAGCTGCCTTTGGGATGCCCCAGTTAGAGTGTCCAGAAGAGAGCATGTGCCCAGTTCTGGACTTGTGGGGAGGGCCTGTGCCAGAGCTGCAGATTAAAAGGCCAGAGAAGTGGAAGAGATTGTGCAAGGCCTGTGTGAGGTGACAGCTGAGAACAGAGGCAAGAGCAGGATCCCAGGGACATTACGGAGCACCTGAGACCTGAGCACCTGGCTGAGTGTGAGGTGTTGAGGACAGAGCAGGAATCAGATGTGGTCCCTGACCTTGGGAAACTCACCGTCCAATCAGTAAGAGAGACACATCGATAGATCATCTCAGTAAATATGGTAAGTGATAAAATAGATGTGTGTTTGTTTGGCTCCAGGGATCTGGACAAAAACGATTTAGCGGAAAGCACTCTGGCTCCTGGCCGGCCGGGTAATGGACAGCTGAGGATGCTTTTGCCTGCACAGCATCTATTCCCCCTTCTGGTAAGAGCCCCTCAATTTCCCTTTAGGGAAGCACTTCTCTGCTCTTGTAACCTGTGTGTGTGGGAGCTGGCAACTCCCTTTGGAGGCCATGCAAGGGGTTCAGGGCATCCGCTGAAACCCAATCCCAGGACTACATCTGGGCAAGCACTCTTCTGGCTTGCACTGTTGGGGATAATGTAAGACCAGGCTGGGGGCGGGGGGAGGCTACAGAGAGACAGAGTGGACCTGGTGGCATCATTTGAGCTCTGTGAACCAAGTTCTGCCCAGGCTCTGCCTTTCAAAGGCAGCAGATCACTTCATACATGCGTGACCAATTTTTTAAAGTCAATCTGGGACACAGTCATACCAGACAAAACATATAAGAGCATAATAATATCATATGTAGTATATCCATGCTCTATGACTTTAATATATGAAAATAGTTATCTATTTGAAATTATATGTTATTCTCTATTATTTACTTTTCTGGTCCATAAATGCTGTTATGTAAACAAAACAACAATAGGACTAGTTAAAAGAGGAGATTAGCACTCATTGATAGTAGGACCAAATATAACAATATTTTTATGACATCTTTTTTCTGTCCTCATATAATTTTATAAATTTATTTTAATTCTTGGAAACTCTTTATTGAAATTAAAATTCTGTGGGCTATATTACTGTGTATTCTTAAGATACATAAATGTGAGTCTTTTAAAAGGAGAACAGAAATATCACAGGACAAATGAAATAGATATTATCCATATTTAATTTTAAAAAGAGCAATGACATCTTTCTTCCTGTCCTGTGGCATGGTAGGGCAATTTGACTCTTTCTGTTTTCTTTTCCGGTAACTGAACTGCCTGAGGTCTTAATTTAGGATGGCCTTCTTGTCTTTTATGTAACAGTGTGACTCCAGACAGGCAAATGTAAAATTCACTTGGACCTACAGTTCTGCTCATATCAAGACCACATTATACTGATTCCTTGTGTCAGTCCAACATAATGACATCGAACTAAAAATCCTCTCAACAAAAACATTTCAGCATTTTCAGATTGTGGAAATCAGTTCACAGCTCTTGAGAAATATCCATCCACTTCTGTCTACAGACCTGCTTGGTCAACCAGCTGTTTATCAATCCAGTCTTTTGCATCTATGAATTCATCATATAGACTGTATCTAAAATGTCCATAATTTTTAAATACTCAGATATCATCAGAAGTTTAACTTCTTTCTTCAGGAAAATGGTTTAGAGCACAGAGATAACTTGTATTTGTGAAATCAAAGTTGATTTCTGCGAAGGTTCCTTTTATGTGTCAGGTGGATTAGGTCACTGGGGTGCCCAGATATTTGGTTAAACATTTTTCTGGATGTGTCTGTGAGGGTGTTTCTGAATGAGATTAGCCTTGGAGTCAGTAGACTGAATACACTGAGTCTGCAGGTTGTTCTCTCCTGCATGGGGGACCTCATCCACTCCTTTGAAAGCCTGAGTGTCAGATTGAGACTAGTATTTACACCACTGGCTCTCCTGGGTCTCAGGTCTTGGGACACAGACTGGAACCATATTGTCAGCTTCCCTGGGTCTTCAGCTTGTTGACCATAGATACAGAAGTCTTCTCAACCACCAAAACCAGATGAGCCAATTCTTAAAATGAATAAGTGTGTATCTATATACATATAGATATAGACAGACAGATCTGGTCACCCATGTCTACCTGTATCTTTCTATGCAGTACATTCATAGTCAGTTGCGTCTGACTCTCTGCGACCTCATGGACTATAGCCTGCCAGGCTCCTCTGTCCATGGAACTTTCCAGACAAGAATACTGGAGTTGGTTGCCATTTCCTACTCCAGGGGATCTTCCCGACCCAGGGATTGAATCCGTGTCTCCTGCGTCTCCTGCATTTGCTGGTGGATTCTTTACCACTAGCGCCACCTGGGAAGCCCAATATCTATCTAATGTCCTATTGGTTCTGTTTCTCTGCAGAACCCAGACTAACAGATTTCAAATCAGTTCAAATTTTAGTACAGAAATTAAGAAAGTCTTGAAGCAGCCTTATTTCCAAAGTATGAGATGTTTTTTCCTTGTATGTCACGAGCTATAAATAACATTGAACAACTCAGATGTGGTTGGTTCATCCTTTTCTAGGCTCCTCTTGGCCTCTGTAAGGGGCATTAGGCAGTTTTGGAGAAATAGCATAAACATTTGTTTTAATCTAACCCCTTTCTCCATTCCCATCTTTAATGTACTTCCAAATTCACTCTTTAAAAATATGATTTTACAACAGGTCAACACTCTAACATCTCTGCCATGGACAGCAATCTTGATAGCTGTCCTGTGGGCACATGTCCGAGGGAGTGACCTCCTTCCATTTATACAAGGTCAATGCACTTATTAAGAGCTTCTGCACATTTTGAGGAAACTAAAAAGTGACTGAAAGAATTCATTGTGAAAACCTCAATATCACAGGTAAGTAAATCACACCCTTTTAGCAGCACTGTGCACAGGATGTGCAGGCCATTTGGCAGATTCAGTTCAGTTCAGTTGCTCAGTTGTGTCCGACTCTTTGCGACCCCATGGCTGCAGCATGCCAGGCCTCCCTGTCCATCACCAACTCCCGGAGTTTACTCAAACTCATGTCCACTGAGTCAGTGATGCCATCCAACCACCTCATCCTCTGTCGTCCTCTTCTTCTCCTGTCCTCAATCTTTCCCAGCATCAAGGTCTTTTCCAGTGAGTTAGTTCTTCACATCAGGTGGCCAAAGTATTGGAGTTTCAGCTGCAACATCAGTCCTTCCAATGAACACCCAGGACTGATGTCCTTTAGGATGGACTGGATGGATCTCCTTGCAGTCCAAGGGACTCTCAAGAGTCTTCTCCAACACCACAGTTCAAAAGCATCAATTCTTCTGCGGTCAGCTTTCTTTAGAGTCCAACTCTCACATCCATACATGACTACTGAAAAAACCATAGCCTTGACTAGTCAGACCTTTGTTGACAAAACAATGTCTCTGCTTTTTAACATGCTGTCTAGGTTGGTTGTAACTTTTCTTCCAAGGAGTAGTTCAGTTCCGTTCAGTAGCTCAGTCGTGTCCGACTCTTTGCGACCCCATGAATCGCAGTATGCCAGGCCTCCCTGTCCATCACCAACTCCCAGAGTTTACCCAAACTCATGTCCATCGAGTTGGTGATGCCATCCAGCCACCTCATCCTCTGTTGCCTCCTTCTCCTCCTGCCCCCAATCCTTCCCAGCATCAGGGTCTTTTGCAATGAGTCAACTCTTCGCATGAGGTGGCCAAAGTATTGGAGTTTCAGCTTCAGCATCAGTCCTTCCAATGAATATTCAGGATTGATTTCCTTTAGTATTGACTGCTTTGATCTCTTTGCAGTCCAAGGGTCTCTCAAGAGTCTTCTCCAACACCACAGTTCAAAAGCATCAGTTCTTCAATGCTCAGCTTTCCTTATGGTCCAACACTTACGTCCATACATGACTACTGGAAAAACCACAGCTTTGACTATGTGGACTTTTGTTGGCAAAGTAATGTCTCTGCTTTTTAATATGCTGTCTAGGTTGGTCATAGCTTTTCTTCCAAGGAGAAGGCATCTTCTAATTTCATGGCTGCAGTTACCATCTGCAGTGATTTTGGAGCCCAAGAAAATAAAGTTTGTTACTGTTTCCATTTTTCCTCATTTATTTGCCATGAAGTGATGGGACCAGATGCCATGATCTTAGTTTTCTGAATGTTGAGTTTTAAGCCAACTTTTTCACTCTCCTCTTCTAACTTCATCATCAGGCTCTTTATTTCCTCTTCACTTTCTGCCATAAAGGTGGTATCATCTCCATATCTGAGGTTGCGATATCTCTCCCAGCAATCTTGATTCCAGCTTGTGCTTCATCCAGCCCAGCACTTCCCATGATGTACTCTGCATATAAGTTAAATAAGGAGGGTGACAATATACAGCCTTGATGTACTCCTTTCCCAATTTGGAACCAGTCCACTGTTCCATGTCCAGTACTAACTGTTGCTTCTTGACAGGCATACAGGTTCCTCAGGAGACAGGTGAGGTGGCCTGGTATTCCCATCTTTTTAAAAATTTTCCACAGTTTGCTGTGATCCACACAGTCAAAGGCTTTGCTGTAGTCAATGAGGCAGATGTAGATGTTTTTCTGGAATTCTCTTGCTTTTTCCATGATCCAACGGATGTTGGCAATTTGATCTCTGGTTCCTCTGCCTTTTCTAAATCCAGACTGAATATCTGGAGTTACCATATGATCCAGCAATCCCACTCCTGGGCACAGATCCAGACAAAACTGTAATTCAAAAAGATCCATGCACCCCTATGTTCACAACAGCCAAGCCATGGCATCAACCTAAATGTCCATTGACAGCTGAATGGACAGAGAAGATGTGTCTAAAAAAAGTAAACTCAAAATGTATTAAAGATCTAAATGTAAGACCAGAAACTATAAAACTCCTAGAGGAAAATATAGGCAGAACACTCTCTGACATAAATCACAGCAAGATCCTCTATGATCCACTTCCCAGAGTAATGGAAATAAAAGCAAAAATAAACAGATGGGACCTAATTAAACTTAAAACCTTTTGCACAACAAAGGAAACTATAAGCGAGGTGAAAAGATAGCCTTCAGAATGGGAGAAACTAATAGCAAAGGAAGCAACTGACAAAGAATTAATCTCCAAAATATACAAGCAGCTCATGCAACTCAATAACAGAAAAATAAACAACCCAATCAAAAAAATGGGCCAAAGAGCTAAACAGACATTTCTCCAAAGAAGACATACAGATGGCTAACAAACACATAAAAAGATGCTCAACGTCACTCATTATCAGAGAAATGCAAATCAAAACCACAATGAGGTACCATCTCACACTGGTCAGAATGGCTGCTGTCAAAAAGTCTACAAACAATAAATGCTGGAGAGGGTGTGGAGAAAAGGGAACCCTCTTACACTGTTGGTGGTAATGCAAACTAGTGCAGCCACTACAGAGAACAGTGTGGAGATTCCTTAAAAAACTGGAAATAGAACTGCCATATGACCCAGCAATCCCACTGCTGGGCATACACACCGAGGAATCCAGAGTTGAAAGAGACACTTATACTGCAATGTTCATCGCAGCAATAGCTAGGACATGGAAGCAACCTAGATGTCCATTGGCAGATGAATGGATGAGACAGTTGTGGTACATATACACAATGGACTATTACTCAGCATTTGAGTCAGTTCTAATGAGGTAGATGAAACTTGAGCCTATTATACAGAGAGAAGTAAGTCAGAAAGAAAAACACTAATACAGTATATTAACGCATATATATGGAATTTAGAAAGATGGTAATGAAGACCCTATATGCGAGACAGCAAAAGAGACACAGATATAAAAAAACAGGCTTTTGGCCTCTGTGGGAGAAGGCGAGGGTGGGATGATTTGAGAGAATAGCATTGAAATATGTATATTACCATATGTGAAGTAGATGACCAGGCCAAGTTCGATGCATGAAACAGGACACTCAAAGCCGGTGCACTGGGACAACCCAGACGGATGGGATGGGGAGGGAGGTGGGAGGGGGGTTCAGGACCAGGGGACACAGGTACTCCCATGGCTGATTCACGTCAATGTATGGCAAAAACCACCACAATATTGTAAAGTAATTAGCCTCCAATTATAATAAATAAATTAATTTTTAAAAATGAAGATGTGCATAAGGATATATAATGGACTTGTATAAAGGTATACAATGGAATACTACTCAACTAAAAAAAAGAACGAAGTAGTGCCATTTGAAGCAACCTGGATAGGCCTAGAGATTATCATACTAAGTGAAGTAAGTCAGAAAAAAGACAAATACCATACGATGTCGCTGATACGTGGCATCTAAAATATGACACAAATGCATGTATCTATGAAACAGAAACAGAATCAGGGACATAGAGAACAGGCAGGTGGTTGCCAAGGGGGAAGGAGATGGGAGAGGGCTGGACTGGGAGTTTGGATTAGCAGATGCAAACTAGTATATATAGAATGGCCAAACAAGGTCCTGCTGTATAGCGCACGGAACTACATTCAATATCCTGCGAAAGCCTTAATGGGAAAGAATATGAAAAAGAATGTACATATATGTATAATTGAATCACTTTGCTGTACAATAGTAATTAACACAACATTGTAATTCAACTATTATTCAGTAAAAATTAATTTTAAAAAAGAAAACAAACTTATGGTTACCAAAGGGGAAGGGGTGGGGAGGAATAAATTAGGAGTATGGGACTAATGGACACAAACTACAGTACATAGAATACATAAGCAAAGAGAGTTATTGTATAGCACTATTGTATATAGTTATATATTCGATATCTTGTGATAATCTATAATGAAAAAGAATTTTAAAAATAATATAGATATATACATACATGGGCTTTCCCGGTGACCCAGCAATAAAGAATCCGCCTGCAATGCAGAAGCCGAAGGAGAGTCGGGTTCGATCCTTGGGTCAGGAAGATCCCTTGGAGAAGGACATGGCTACCCACTTCAGTATTCTTGCCTGGAGAATCCCATGGACAGAGGAGCCTAGCAGCCTACAGTCCACAGGATCACAGACTCAGACACGACTGAAGCAACTTAGCCCACACACATGCACACATATATATGTATAACCAAATCTGCTGTACACCTGAAACTAACATAATGTTGTAAGTTAACTATACTTCAGTTGAAAAAATAATCAGAATAAAACACGGTCCTTTAGCCTTTTTCCCCTGGTGATGTTATTGGTATTGTATTGTAATTATTTTCATTACCTGAACTCTTAAAATACATGGTCACCATATTCACAATGTTAAAAATTAGACTATCACTATTTCATCTCAATCCACAGGTCAAATCAAAGGCGGACTGTTAAAGTCACTTAAGTTACACACTTCCGCACCATCATTCACAGTGATGTAATGACGATGATGCTTTAGCATGAACCACAAATCACAGGTGACAGCACAACATTAGCTAAATTTATATCTAATTTTTTCTGAGTTAGATTTACACCTATTGCATTTCTTTTTATAGCAACTGTAAATGGTATTGCATTTTTACTTTCAGTTTTTATATTTTCATTCCTATTCTATAGAAGTACAATTGATGTGTATATATTCATCTTACATACTGTGACTTTGCTGAACTCACTCACTAGTTCTAGGAGTGTTTTTAATAGATTGCTTGGGATTTTCTTTGTAACACATTATGTTACCCGCAAAAATAAACAGCTCTATTTCTTACTTTCTGATCTGTATGAATATATGTATCTATTTAATTGAAGTATAATTGATTTATAATAAATAGAGTTTTAAGTGCACATCAAAGTGGTTCATATATATATATGCATATCTATGTACATATATATTTCAGATTATTTTCCACTCTAAATTATTACAAGGTATTGAATTTGGTTCCCTGTGTTATATAGTAAATCTTTGCTGTTTATCTATTTTTTATATAGTGATGTGCATCTGTTTATCCCATACTCCTAATTTATCCCTCCCACCCCTGTATTCCCGTTTGGTAACCACAAGTCTATTTTCTATGTCTGTGAGTCTGTTTTGTAAATATCAATAGATTCATTTGCACTATTTTTTAGATTTCACATATAAATGATACTATATAATATTTGTCTTTGTCTTATTTACTTAATATGGTAATCTCTAGGCCCATCCATGTTGCTTCAAATGGCAATATTTCATTCTTTTTTATGGCTTATATATATGTATATATCTTCTTTATCCATTCATCTGTTGATAGACTCTTTGATTGTTTCCAGGTCTTGACTACTGTAAATAGTGCTGCTATAAGCATTGGAGAGCATATATCTTTTAGAATTAGAGTTTTTGTCTCTTTTATGTGTCTTTGGCCACCTGTATGCTCTGTTTGGAGAAGTGTCTACGTAGGTATTGTGCCAATTTTTTATTTTTATATTGAGCTCTCTAAGCTCTTTGTATATTTTGGAAATTAACTCCTTGTTGGTTGCATTGTTTGCAAATATTTTCTCTCAATCTTTGGTTGTCTTTTCATTTTGTTGACTGTTTTCTTTGCTGTGCTAAAGTTTTTGGTTTGATTAGATTATTTTTGTTTATCTTTGCCTTTATTTCTTTTATCTTAGGGAAACGAGACTTATCTAAGAAATATTGCTATGATTTATATCAGAGAATATGTCAGAGGTTTATGTTAGAGATAGCATGACCAGCTCAAGGGACAAGAAATCGAGCAAACTCTGGGAGACAGTGAAGGACAGAGGAGCCTGGCGTGTTGCAGTCCATAGAGTCACAAAGAGTCAGACATGACTTAGTGACTGAACAATAACAACAATGTCAGAATATTTTGCCTATGTTCTCTTCTAAAAGTTTTATGGTGTTATGCCTTATATTTAGGTCTTTAAACCATTTTGAGCTTGTTATGGTATTGGGGAGTGTTCTAATTCCATTGACTTACATAAGGCTGTCCAGATTTCCAAATACCACTTGCTGAAGAGAGTGTCTTTTCTCCATTGTATATTCTTGCCTTCTTTGTTGAAGAATAATTGACCATAGGTGTATGGGCTTATTTCTGTATTTTTGGTCTATATGTCTGTTTTTGTGCTGGTACCATGCTGTTTTGATTGCTGTAGCTTTGTATTATTGTCTGAAGTCTGGGAGGGTTATACCTCCAGCTTTTTTTTTTTCTTCCTCAGAATTGCTTTGGCAACTCTGGGTATTTTGTGGTTCCATATAATCTTTTATTATTCTAGCTCTGTGCAAAATGTCATGGGTAGTTTGATAGGGATTGCATTAAATTTGCAGCTTGCTTTGAGTAGTATGGCCATTTGTTAAAAATAATTTTTTAATCCTTTCTTTCTACACAAAGGCATTTTCTTTTATTTATTTATTTTCGGCTCTGTTGAGTCTTCATTATTGCACACAGGCTTTTCTCTAGCTGTGGTGAGTGGGAGCTACTCTTCACTGTGGTGTGCTGGCTTCTCTTGTTGTGGAGCATAGGCTCTAGGGCATGCAAGCATGTGGGATCTTCCTGGATCATGGATCAAAACCATGTCTCCTGCATTGATAGGCAGATTCTTTACCACTGAGTCACCAGGGAAGCCCTGATCTGTGTTTATTTTTAATTCCTTTTCTTGCCTTATTGAGGTGGCTAGAACTTCCAGCATTATGTTAAGTAGCATTGATGGAGTGCACATCCTTACTTGGTTCCTTATCTTGGGATAAGACATTCAGCCTTTCATCATTAAATATGATGTTAACTACAGATGGGTATTTTTTGTAGATATTCTTTAGTAAGTTTAGGAGATTCCTTTACTCCTAGTTTACTTAGAATTTTCATCATGAATGGGTGTTGAATTTTTTAAAATGCTTTTTTCTGCTTTAATTGATATGATCATCATGTGATTTTTCTTCTTTAACTTGTAAATATAATAGATTATATTGATTGATTTTTAAATATTGAATTATCTTTCCATTCTTGGAATAAGTACCACCTAGATATGGTATATAATTCTTTTTATATAATACTGAATTCTTTTTTTAAAGTTTTTTTAGTAATACTTCTTATTTTACCTTTTAAAAATAATTTTATGTATTTATTTATGTTTGTGTTGGGTCTTTGTTGCTACATAGGCCTTTCTCTACTTGCAGCAAGCAAGGGCTATTCTTTGTTGCAGTGCATGGGTTTCTCATTGTGGTGGCTTCTCTTGCTGCCGAGCACAGACTCCAGGGCATGCAGGCTTTGATAGTTGCAGTGCACAGGCTCAGTAATTGCAATTCCTGGGCTTTAGAGCATGGGATCAATAGTTGTGACACATGGGCTTAGTTGCTTCACGGCATGAGGATCTTCCTGGACCAGTGACTGAACCCATGTCTCCTGCATTGGCAAGCAGATTCTTTACCACTGAGCCATCAGAGAGGCCCGATGCTGAATTCTATTTGCTAATATTTTGATAAAGATTTTGTATCTATATTCATTAAGAATTCATTTTAAAACTATACTTTTTTAATCTTATGGCCTATCTTTTCACTGTTTATAAGCAAATATACCCCCTATTTTTAGGTAATTGGTAGCATACTATACTGGAGAAGGAAATGGCAACCCACTCCAGTGTTCTTGCCTGGAAAGTCCTGTGGATAGAGGAGCCTGGTGGGCTGCTGTCCATGGGGCTGCACAGAGTCAGACACAACTGAAGCGACTTAGCAGCAGCAGCAGCAGCAGCATACTATACACACTTCTCTCCATCTTTATTTTTTTTACTTAACAATGTATCTTGGAGAGAGTAAGATTCAGATTCCAGTTAGGGAATTATATCATGGCAAATGGTAGAGTTGGGAGCTCCAAAAATCAGCTCTTTTACTGAAGCAACCAGTGACAATTGACAGAATCAAGATTTTTGGAACCTGAAGTCTAGTGAAAAACTTACAGATACCAGAGGAGTGCATAAAAAAGGAAGGAGCTGCTGATGTTGGTATTTAAGATCAAGTCACTGACTGATCACTGAGATATTAGAACAGAAACTTCAGTGACTACACATGATGAGTAATATCATCTTTGCGAAAGTAGTTTAGAAAAGTCACCAAGCAAACGGATGACTATATTCCTCAACAAGCAACAACAGCAAACTCTGGGGAGGAGAAAAAATATGATTTCTAAAGTTACCACATTATAAAATTAAAAATGTTTACTTTTTAACAACACAGCATACAAAGAAACAGAAAATATGACCCATTCACAGGAAAAGAAACTGGCAGAAACTGAAGGGAAAGGCTACCCACTCCAGTGTTTTGGCCTAGAGAATCCCATGGACTGTACAGTCCATGGGGTTGCAAAGAGCCAGACACAACTGAGCGACTTCCACTTAAACTTACTTATCCCTAAGGAAGTAGATATTAGACTTACTAGACAAAGACTGTTTTAAAAGACACTGTTTTTTAAAAAAAAAGACTGTTTTTAAAGACAGTTTTAAATCAACTGTTTTAAAATACACCCAAAGAGCTAAAGAAAAGCATGAATGACTAAAGGAAACCAAGAGAATGGAGTATGAACAAACAGAGAATATCAATAAAGAGACAGAAACTATAAAATGGAACCAAATAGAAAATCTGGAGCTGAAAAATACAATATCTGAAATGAAAAACTGACTAGAGGGGCTCAAGAGTATTTCTGAGCAAGCAGAAGAGTCAAGGAATAAAAGTCAATTGAAATTATCCAGGCTGAAGGACAGAAAGAAAAAATGAAGAAAAATGAACAGAGCCTAAGAGACATCGAGACACCATCAAGTATACCAACATTATGGAAGTTCTAGGAATAGAATGGGTACAGAAAGCATGTTTGAAGAAACAACATCCAAAAATATCCCAAATGTTATGAAAGACATGAATCTACACATCCAAGAAGCTCAAAGAATTCCAAGTATGATAAACTTGAAAAGATCCAAACTGAGACACATTGTAACAAAAAACAAGTCAAACTATTTCACTCATCTGCTCAAAATTCTGCAATGGCCCATCATCTCACTTAGAGTAAAATTCAATATCCTGTGATGTCTTTCATAATCCCACCACCTCTACTACATCACCTCTCTGACTTCATCTGCTAGCATTTTCCCTCATTCTTTCTCCTGTCACACTGGCCTCCCTGTTGCTCTTCAAAAGAAAAGTGAAAGTGTTGGTCACTCGGTCATGTCTGACTCTTTGTGACCCCATGGACAGTAACCCGCCAGGCTTCTCTGTCCATAGAATTCTCCAGGCAGGAATGCTGGAGTGGGTAGCCACTGCCTTCTCCAGGGGATCTTCCCAAACCAGGATTGAGCCAAGGTCTCTTGCATTGCAGGCAGATTCTTTACCATCTAAGCCACCAGGGCCTGCTGTTCTTCAAACCCATTAGTAATTCAATCTCAGCTACTAATATAGGTGTGTTGAAGTCTTCAACCATCAATATAATAGTGAGTTTGTCCATTTCTCCTTACAGCCTCAAATATTTTGACACCTGTTAGGCGCATACACATCAAAGATTGTTATGTCTTCTTAGAAAATTAACTCCTTTATCAGTATATAATACTCCTCTTTATCCCTGATAACTTTTCTTGTTCTAAAGTCTGCTTTCTCTGAAATTAATCTAGCTACTGTAGCTTTCTTTTGATTAATATTGGCATGGTTACATTTCTCCATTCTGTTTTTTATTTTTTTAATATAAATTTATTTATTTTAATTGGAGGCTAATTACTTTACAATATTGTAGTAGTTTTGTCATACATTGACATGGATCCACCACAGTTGTACATATGTTCCCCATCCTGAACCCCTCTCCCACCTCCCTCCCCATCCCATCCCTCTGGGTCATCCCAGTGCACCAGCCCTGAGCACTCGGTCTCATACATCGAACCTGGACTATTTTATTTTTTAATTGAAGGATAAATGCTTTACAGAATTATGTTGGTTTCTGCCAACCATCACATGAATCAGCCGTAGGTATACATATGTTCCCTCCCTCTTGAGCCTCTCTCCCACATCCCTCCCCATCCCACCCCTCTGTGTTGTTACAGAGCCTGGTTTGGGTTCCCTGAGTCATACAGCAAATTCTCATTGGCTATCTGCTCCTTAGAAGAAAAGCTATGACCAACCTAGACAGCATAAAAAGCCCAGACATTATTTTGCCGACAAAGGTCCGTCTAGTCAGAGCTATGGCTTTTCCAGTAGTTGTGTATGGATATGAGAATTGAACTATAAACAAAACTGAGTGTAGAAGAATTGATGCTTTTGAACTGTGGCATTGGAGAAGACTCTTGAGAGTCCTTTGGACTGCAAGGAGATCCAACCAGCAAATCCTAATGGAAATCAGTCCTGAATATTCATTGGAAGCACTGAGCTAAAGCTCCAATACTTTGGCCACCGGATGCAAAGAGCTGGCTCGTTAGAAAAGACCCTGATGCTGGGAAAGATTGAAGGCAGGAGGAGAAGGGGACGACAGAGGATGAGATGGTTGGATGGCCTCACCGACTCAATGGACATGAGTTTGAGCAAGCTCTGAGAGTTGGTGATGGACAGGGAAGCCTGGCATGCTACAGTCCATGGGGTCGCAAAGAGTTGGACATGACTAAGCGACTGAACTGAACTGAATCTCTATTTTACATACGGTAGGGTAAGTTTCCATGTTACTCTAACCATGCATCCCACTCTCTCCTTCCTCCCCTGCATTCCTTTATTTTTAATTTACTGTATCGTTATATTTAAAGTCTTTTTTAAATTAAACAACATATAGCTGGGTGTTTTTTTAATTCACTCATCAGTTACTATCTCTTTATTGGTGTATTTATACCATCTCATATTTAAATGATTATTGATATAGTTGGGCTAATATCTGCCATATCTGTGGCTGTTTGCTATTTATTGCATTTGTTCTCTGTTTCTTTCTTTTTTCAATCTGTCCCCTCTTTTTCTACTTTCTCTGGCTTTAATGGAACATTTTATAGGATACCATTTTCTCTTCTCTCTTAGCGTACCAATTATATTTCTTCTA
Organism: Giraffa tippelskirchi; assembly: GCF_054371585.1. Classification (NCBI taxonomy): domain Eukaryota; kingdom Metazoa; phylum Chordata; class Mammalia; order Artiodactyla; family Giraffidae; genus Giraffa; species Giraffa tippelskirchi. The sequence continues at coordinate 25,876,775 of NC_137277.1, read as the reverse complement.
AATATGTTTTCAGTGGTTGCCCTAGGGTTTGTGATGTATATTTTAAGTGATCTGAGTCCATTTTCGAATAACACTATCTTGCTTCACAGCCAGTACAGGTACCTCATCACAGACTATTCCCTATTCCTCCCTCTTGTCTCTTATAACTTTGTTGTGATTCATTTCATTTATCCATAATCTGTAATTAGCCAGTACGCAGTTGGTATTATTATGTAAACAGTTTTCTATTAGATCAATTAAGAATAATAAAAATAAAATATTTATTTTACCTTCATTTATTCTTTCTCTGGGGTTCCCTGGTGGCTCAGATGGTAAAGAATCCACCTTTAATGCGGGAGACCTGGGTTCAATCCCAGGGTTGAGAAAATCCCCTGAAGAAGGGAAGGGCTACCCACTTCAGTATTCTTACCTGGGGAGTTCCATAGACAGAGGAGCCTGGCGGGCTACAGTCCATGGGGTCACACAGAGTCAGACATCACTGAGCGATTTTCACTTTCACTTATTCTTTCTCTAATGGTCCTCCTTTCTATATATAGAACTGAGTTTTTTATATCTATCATTTTCCTTCCCTCTGAAGAACTTTTAACATTTTTTCCCAGAGACAAGTCTATTGGCAACAAATTCCATTAACTTTTGCTTGTCTGAGAAAGTCCTTTTTAAAATATTATTTATTAAAAAAATAAAAAATAAATAAAATATTATTTATTTATTTATTTATGGTTGTGCTGGATCTTTGTTGCATGTGGCATAGAAAACAGACTGATGATTACCAAAGGGGAAAGGGATAAGTTAGGAGTAGGAAAGTAACAGATACAAACAGCTATTCATAAAATAGATAAGCAACAAGGATTTCCTGTACAGCACAGGGAACTAATAACCCATAGCGGAAAATAATCTGGAAAAATGTGTATCTGAATCACTTTACTGTGCACCTGAAACTAACAATATTTTAAGTCAACTCCACTTAATTAAAGAAAAAAAGTCTATGTGTTGTTACTTTTTCTTTCCTTACTCTAAAAAAGATTTCACCTCACTCTGATCTTGCTTGCATGGTTGCTGAGAAGTCTAATATAATTCTTATATTTGCCTCCTCCCCGCCCCAGCCCCTGGCTTCATTCAAGGTTTTCTCCCCACCCCACTCCCCCACCAGTATGAATAAACTCAAACCTTTGGCTCTCTGACCACAAGAGTGTCCCCTCCATGATCTCCTTCCTTCCTCTAACCTCCTGGGGACCCCAGCCTGTTTCTGGGGTCGACTCTCCACATCATTTTTTGCCCTGGAAACTACTTGAGTAACCCTTGCTAATGTCTGTTCCTCCTTTGCCTGTCAAGCAACCTCCACCCTGGTCAACTCTACCATCTGCCCACAGCTGGTACTGAACCCAGCTGGAGAGCAGCCCACCACTTGGGGCTCCTACCATGCCTCCCAGGATCACTGCAACCCTATGACTTCCACAAGTAGGAGAGCTCTGGACCCCTAGATATTCTTCCATTTCTCCTAGTCAGTCCTATTCCTGGTCCCCATGGCAGCTGCTATGTTTGGGACTTACTTATCTTTCTCCACTATCCTTAAACCTCTGGGACCACCCACCATCTCCCTTCTCAGCTAACTTCACACCTATTTTGCATATACACTCATACATGCGTGCGTGCATGCTAGTCACTCAGTCATGTCCAACTCCTTTCAACCCCATGGACTATAGCCCTCCGAGCTTCTCTGTCCATGGGATTTTCCCAGCAAGAATACTGGAGCAAGTTTCCATTTCCGCCTCTAAGGGGCTCTTCCAAACCCAGGGATCGAACCCATGTGTCCCGCATCTCCTGTATTGGCAGGCAGAATCTTGAGCCACCTGCAAAGCCCCACCCCCAAATTTCTTGAATAATTCTGTTTACTCTGAAGTGTTTCAAGCATCCAGAAAAGTACAGAGAATAGCATAGCAAGCAGCCATGTGTCCAGTACCAATGCTAGCAAATTACCTTCTGACCCCAAACTTGCAAGTGGGCCCGCCCAACCCACAGACCACAGACTGCCTGGGTTCAAATTGTACTTAACTTCACTGTGTGTCGGTTTCCCCATTTTTCAAAGAGTAGAAATGAGAGTGCTCAGCTCATAGGATGGTGGGCAGAGTGAAAGAACTTGTATAGGTAGAACATTTTGAACAGTGCCTGGCACTGAGTCTCAGGGAAGTTCAGCTCATATAGGGTCATCTTTCCTCTTGACTCAATGGAGAAGAGAACCTGCTGTAAGGCTAACCCCTTGGGCAGGCTTCCAGACTCTTCCCTTCCCATCGATTGATGGATGACACTGTTGATTAAATCCTCTCTACTGACTGCTGAAATTGACATCTAAGCAGTCTTCCTCTCACTTAAAACACACAAACAAATATATCCAACAATATGAATAAATTTCACAAACATTACATTGAGCAAAAGAAGCCAGACATGGAGTACACAGTGTGCAAACCTGACCTGTGGTGCTAGGAGTTCAGACCATGCTCACCTTGGGAAGTTGTAGCTGAAGGTACTGGCAATGTTTTTTTTTTTTTTTGGCTGTGTTGTGTCTTAGTTGTGGCATATGGGATCTAGTTCCCTGACCAGGGATAAAACTAGGCCCCCTGCCTTGGGAGCTCGGAATCTCAGCCACTGGACCACCAGGGAAGTCCCAGTTCTGGTGATGTTGTTTCTCAACCTGGTACTCACACTGGGAATAAACTCAGGTACAAGCCATGTTTGGTTTGTGCAAATCATTGATTATGGTTTGTGCACTTTTCTGCATAAATTTTATACTCTGACGAAAAGGTTAAAAAAAAAAAAGGCAGGACAGGTGCTCTTCCTCATCAAGCACCCCCTCTCCCTGACGTTCTCTTTCCCTCAGATAATGGTCTCAACTTTCCACTCAGTTGCCCAAGTCAGAAGTTGGGTTTTACTCCCTGCTATTCCCCTCTCCTTGTCACTCACAACCAAACATTATCCATCTACCTTCTAACCATCTCTCAAATCCACCCACTTCCCTCCCTCTCCGCTGCCTCTTCCTTAACCCAGACACAGCTCCCCCTTGGTTTCAGCTTCTGAAGCAGCCTCCCAGACTCCAAGCATGTCCTTCTGATTAAACCCACACAGCCACCAGAGGAAACCTTCTGGAATGAAAATTCAATATACTCTGGTTAACATTTTTCAGCGAGTGTCCATAGCCACCAGATAAATCCCACTCTCCTGCTCCAGAGTCCCAGGAGCTCTGTGTTCTGGGGCTCTGACTCCACTGCAGCCTTACAGCCCCCAGCCTGTGCTACCCCATCCCAGTACATCTCTCACTCACTGTAGTGAAACTGGCTGCATGGATATCCACTTCCCCCACTAAAACTGGACCTCTGTGGAGGGGGCCATTGTGTCTGCCTTGTTCACCACTCCATTCTCAGAACCTAATATGGCAGAAGCTCAGAAAATATTTGTTGGATGGACGAAGGACTCCAGAAAGAAGAAGAACATCCAAGGGTGCATCTGCAAGGGAGTTGGAGAGGAGATAGAGGGGATTTCCCCTTTAAGAGACAAGAGTCCTATAATCAAAATCTTAGAACATCAGAGGTTGAAGGGACCTCAGAGGCCATCTAATAATCCACGTTTTGATTTACAAAGGAGAAACCTAAGGGAAGGAGTCACTGGCTGGACAAGGATGGGTGGGAGGAGCGAGAGGTGGCAACTGCAGAGTAAGGCAAAGTCATGGTGAAAAGTGAATATTTAATGTCAATGTATGGCAAAAACTATTACAATATTGTAAAGTAATTAGCCCCCAACTAAAATAAATAAATTTATTTAAAAAAAAAAAGAAAAGTGAATATTTAGTGTTGCTAGGGCTTCTACAATAAGTAAAGATAACATTCCTTCTGGGTGTGATGGTGGGACACTGCAGGTGGCCTGCTTCCCAGGTCTACCAGAGCGCAGCTGGACACGCCTCCTCAAAGTGACCACTAGGTGGCGCCAGGTCACCAGACAATGAAGAGAAGAGGATCTGGCCGGCTCACCCTCTGGTTGGGTCCTGCCTGCGTTCCTCCCCTCAGACCTGGCACTCTGTAAACCCAGCTGCTCTGGTAGTGCCCAGGTCGCATAATATTTGGGCTCCAAGGAATCGCTTGCTTCAACAGAGAAGCTGTTCTCGTACCAGAGAGGGGGTGTTCAATGGACTCTGAGGCATTGGCCAGCGCTGCCTCTTCTTCCTGCCAGCCTCCCAGAGGCATCAGACTGTCTGCCCTCCATCATCCCTCCACCAGGGGCAGGACTATGCCCAGGCTGACACCTGCTCATCTTGTTGGCTCAGGTGAGGCGCAATGGGTGGCACTGGTCCCACTGAATCCTCTGGCAACCTCACCACCCTGAGCTGGCAGGTGCCTGCCCAGCGGCTGGTGGCTCCCGTCTTGCTGGCCTGACGGGCCCCTTTGGGGCCACATGGCCTCATCTGGGAAGCTGCTCCTATCCTGGAGTGGGACAGCTTGATGCCACCATCTGCTTCTGGCTGCCCCTTTCCCTAACCCTGCAAGAGTACCCAACCAAGATGATTCAGCCCCTCTCCAGTATTAGGGAGTCCTAGTTATTCATTCATCAAACACCTATTGAGTACTGAGGTTGTGTGTGCCAGGACCTGCCCTTGGTAGTTAGAATGTAGTACTGAACTAAACAGATATGGTCCCTGGTGTCCTGGATCACAGAGGGCAATGGGGGATCAGATGCTAACTTCACATTACCAAGCAATTATTTAATTGCTCTCTTCAGTACCTAATGCTGCAGTTTAAATCTGTTTTTAAACGCTTAGATTTTCATAGCAGAATGCAGCATAGAAATTATCCTAACATAACCCACCATCACCACCACGCTTTCATGATTCCAGGATTCCAAGCTCCCAACCCACTGCTCCTTCACTTTACTTAGGAGTGCCAGACGGAGGGAAGGGAGTGAGGCTTCAGTGAGGACCGCGTGAGTAAGGTAGACTTCCTTCTGTCTCTAAATTACTTGGCCTTTCTCTGTCTCAGTTGACGAGTGAATGAATGAATGAACCCCCAAGAAGGGGCTTATCCAACTCTGGACAGCTGGGGGCTCCAAAGCAGGCCCTGCCTGCCTCCCCCGCTCCCATTCTGGGGGAGCCGGCCCCGCCCAGTGCCCTTCCTGCCCCTAGCGCCGCGGGCTCTCCAGGCGCCCTCTTGGCACAAGAACAGAGGGCATCCAGAGCGGGTGGCAACTCGCCCCGCCACGGGCTCGGAGCGGCCGGCGATAGGCGCTGGGGGGACGCGGAGATAGACGGACAGATAGCGCTCCCCAGGCCCAGCCCCCGCCCCCACCTTTCCCACGCCGCGGCCTCTCCACCTGGGCCTGGCAGGCATTCCTGCCCCTTGGACCCCGGACTGTAGCCTTCTGTCTTCGCCAACGGCAGCTCTCAAAGCCCTGAGAACCCTGACACCCTCCCCTGGCGGTCTGGCTTTGGAAAAGGGGCACAGAGCCCCTTCCAAAGCTTTCTTCCAAAGCACGCTTCTCCACCGGACAGAGTCTAAGAAAGAGACCCCTCCTCCGGGCTGGGCAAGACTTGGGGATGCTGCAGAGCCAAGGACTGACCAGAAGGTGGCGCGCTGGCACTGTGCGTCCTGGGACAAGTTAGCGCCGTCAGGCAGGGGAAGAGGACAGGAGAATTGACCGCGGAGCCCTACGTGAAGGTTGTATGCAACTAGGACTGGATATTTGGAAGAGACTCCTTCTCCCCTCAACCAAGAAAGGCGGAGAACAGAATCGAAAGTGGAATGGATAAATGCGCTAAAGCTTTGGGAACAGTTTGGACGACTTAGAAAGCTGGCCTTGTGGGCCAGACAGAACTAGGAGGTGGGAGTGCCCAAGGTGGAGAGCCTCTTTCTTGTGGGGGACAGGGTTCAGTGGAGCATCATGGTTCTCAACTACTTGAGGTTGGGAAGGTGCTGAGAGCTTTATGTGCATCTGTATACAACTACGAATTCACATGCAGACACCCCATCCCATGGCCCTCCACTCACACTACTTTCAGACTCCCGTATACACTGGTTCACTCTCTCACTTGCACACTCCTGCACTCATGTGCATTCTTTGTATGTACATGGACTCTGTATGTGCTGCAAAACACATGAAATCCCCTCATCACACACTCCTGATCTCTAAAAATGCTCCCTCTGTCTGGGTATTAGAAGTCCCAGAAGCACAGAATCTGCCCCAAAATTACTGAAGCCCACAGAGCCAGTCTGTGTCCCACCCATCCTCATGGGGACCATGTTCTCTCCCACAAGCCTAGGCCATCTCTACAACTTTTGGAGATAAATTTAACACCACTACACACAGGCTGTGCACCTCCTCGAGCTTTCCTGGACCCAGTGATGACCTTTTTAGGCCCGAAGCACTTTTTTGCCTGATGGGCCCCTTCATTCATTAAAAACATTTTTTAAAGTTACATTTTGTGACTGCACTGCTGTAAAAACGATATATTAATATATATTCAAACTTTTTCTTTAACCTGATTTTTTTTCTTTTCTTCTAATTAAAAAAAGAAAAAACTAGAACATTTTCATGAGCCTGGGTCCTGCCACTTTGGGCATGTCTGTCTGCCCCTCATTTGCCCCACCACCCCACACACCTTGAACCACCTACCTCCACAGACACCCAGCGTGCAAATTACCCTCCTCTGTGGCACCTGAGCCCACTCTCCACTCACAGGCAGAGAGACAGACAGACGGACAGACCTGGGGACTCTTGCTGAGATACTCTTGTCCCACCCTTTCCTCCAGGAACACTGAGGGGTTATCTGGGATGGGGAAGGGATCCACAGGAGGAGGAACAGAGGGGTCTGTGTGAGTGTGTGTGTGAGAGAGAGAGTGTGTGTGTGACTGTGCGTGTGTGTGAGTGTGTGTGTGTTTGTGTGTTGAGTAACAACAAAGAATGAGAGAGAAACGAAAGAGCGCAGGAGCATGTTTTGCCTGGAAGGCAAGACTTGCAGCCAATCAGAGCGCTGGGGCCTCCCTCTGCGACTCCACTATTGAGTCTATAACCGGCTGGCCGGGCGGAGCTGGCAGCATTTGACTGTGGCTTGGGACGCGACGAGAGGCGCGCCGCGACCGCCCGAAGACCCGCGATGGTCTAAGCGCCCCTCGACCAACTCTCCCCAGAGACGCTGCCGGGAACCCTCCCCCCTCGCCCTCCGGACACACAACCCCGCCTCGTCTCCTCCGCCTCCCCGGAGCTCCTGCCCGCTTCGGCGTTCCGGCTGAGGCCAGCCCGGGGGTGGTGCGGCGCCCGCCAGGATGAGTGGCTCCTTCGATCGCAAGCTCAGCAGCATCCTCACCGATATCTCCAGCTCGCTCAGCTGCCATGCGGGTTCCAAGGACTCGCCCACCTTGCCCGAGTCTTCCGTCACTGACCTGGGCTACTACAGCGCTCCCCAGCACGACTACTACTCGGGCCAGCCCTATGGCCAGACCGTAAACCCCTACACCTACCACCACCAGTTCAATCTCAACGGGCTCGGAGGCACGGGCGCTTATTCGCCCAAGTCGGAATATACCTACGGAACCTCCTACCGGCAATATGGAGCCTACCGGGAGCAGCCGCTGCCGGCTCAGGACCCAGGTGAGGACCGCGGGTTCGCTGAGAGCGGGAGGCACTGGGAGGTTCCCGAGAGAGAGGAATTGGAGCCAAAATCTAGGGGGGCGTCCCGGCTAAGAAATGTACTGTCTGAAGTTAGAGACGGTGAGCTAGATGACCCTCAGAGTAGACGGACGACCTTCCAGTCCAGAAACTGGGTGCCTTTGGGGCGTGGTGCACGCGGGACGCCGCGGTAGGTCCCGGGTGAGGAGCCGGGTGAACGAGGCGGGGAAGGAGGGGGCCCTGGGCGGTCAGAGAGCCTCTGGATCCAGGTGCTTTCCCAGTATTTCAGCAAGCGGCTCTCCATCGGGCTGCAGAGGGCTCGGGGCAGGCGGCGGGCGCTGGGAGTTTGGATCTGGGCTGGGGAGAGGGAGACAGATGAGGGGGACACGGAGAGAGACCCCCTCAGAATTACGGAAACAGGGAGGGAAGCAGCAGTTGAGAGTGAAGAAACGGGGGGGGGGGAGAAAAATGGAGGTATAAAAATATGTTTTTATAAAATATAAAAATATTTTTATTTATAAACATAAAGTGGAGGCATAAAAATGGAGAGACAAAGTGAAAGAAAAGACAGAAGAAAGGAACTGAGGAAAGGGCGAAGGAAGGAAGGAAAAGGAAGTCTGATGCGTCCGCAACTTTTTCTGAAATCTAAAATTATTCTAAAAAGAAAAGGTTTAAAAAAAAAAAAAAAAGGAAGGGAGGGAGAACAGGAAAGAAAGAGCGAGAGAAGTGACCGACGGCGAGGTGCTTGTGAGAGGGCGGCGAGCAGGCGGGTGGCAGGGACTGAGGAGAGCGAGGCGGCGGCGGTGCGCGTCCAGGGGTGGCTGGCGCCGGGACCGGGGGAGCTAGGAGCCGGGGAGCGCAGCGTCGTGGGCGGCCGCCGGCCAGGCTGTGTGGCCGCAGCTCCCTCCCGGGGCGCCGGCGGCGGAGAGCGCCACCGGGAAGTCCCGGGAGGAGTCGGTGGGCCGAAGGGTGGGGGGGTCCCGCGGGGCTCCAGAGGGCGCCGGTGTCTCTGGCCGAGGCTGAGTCGCCCACCTCCTGGTGCGTTGCCCGCAGTGTCCGTGAAGGAGGAGCCGGAAGCTGAGGTGCGCATGGTGAACGGGAAGCCCAAGAAGGTCCGAAAGCCGCGCACGATCTACTCCAGCTACCAGTTGGCCGCCCTGCAGCGCCGCTTCCAGAAGGCCCAGTACCTGGCGCTGCCCGAGCGCGCGGAGCTGGCCGCGCAGCTGGGCCTCACGCAGACGCAGGTCAGTGGTGGGCAGTCGAAGGCCGTGAGGACTCGGTGGGGTCCTGCGGGACCCCGAGATACTCCAGGCACCGCTGAGCCTAGATGGCCTCATAAGTTGCCTGCAGGCCCTTGAAACCCTTGTCTGTGGGTAGAAGGACCCCCAGATCTCAAACTTGGTTGAAGTTTGTGCATTAGCACGTGTACAGGTGTGCATATTTGTGAATCGTGCGACTGAGTGTGGACTGAGTGTGTCTATCGGAAGGAGAGGTATCCTCCCTCTACCCCAGAATCCCCAGCTTCCACAGGCTCCCAGCACCGTTGGTCACTGCTAGGAGTCCGCATCATGCTCCCCACCACCCCACCCCACCACCCCACCCCACCACCCCACCCCACCACCCCACCCCACCACCCCAGGCTAGGCGTGTGTGTGAGGGGTGTACATACAGGTGTATTCATGTCTATTTGCACACAGGCTAATGGATCTGTGTACATGTGGGAAAACACACCTAAGGAGGAAGGCCTTTCAAGGGCCACTGTGTTTCTAGATGGACACATGTACTTGACCGGGCCCCGTGGTGAGTGTATGTACAAAAATGTGTGCTTGTATCAAAAGACTACATTCCTGCTCAGTACCCAAATGCTCCACCCCTTGTGTGCTTGGAGGCAAGAACAGAGATTCCCCACAAAGGGGGGTAGGGACTCAGAGGTGGGAGTCCCCCAGCCCCAGCCTGTCCCTAAAGCCCCCAGCAGCCTGTCACTGCTCAGGGGAGGAGTGGCAGACGCCTGGCTCCCTACAGGTGTTGACAGGCGGGCCTGGGTTGCGGCTGCGTGGGGCCTGGTCCGCCGGGAATCTGGGTCACCCGGTGAGGAGCTGATTCATTGTTTGTACCAGTCATGGGGTGGAGAGCGGCAGGGGGAGGGGGAGATACCCCAAGGGAAATTTGGGGAATTATGGCTCACCTGCTCCTGAGTCTCAGATCACCCCCATTAACCAGCCCTGAAGGGCTCCTGAGTGTGTGAACATGGGAGCTCATGTTTGCAGGGTGTTTATCTGGGTGTATCTGTGCCTGTGTGTATCTTGATAGACTGATGCCTCTGTGTGAAGTGGTGAGTGGGTATGTTCATGCACATGCAGATGCTTATGTGGGTGTGTATTTGTCTCTGTATATCTGTGCACCTTTGCTTATGGGTTTCTAATGTGAACAAAATGCTGCAAACTGCCTCCTCCCCTCTGGGCTGCCCTTTATTCAGTGCTTCCTATGTCAGTAGTATGGCTGGCTGCTTTGAGTTCTTTATCTGTCTTAACTTTTTTGAGCATTATAGTGAGGCTATGAGGTAGGGGACGCAAAATGCCAGCGTCCCCATTTTGCAGATGAGGACAGCAAGAACCAGAGAGGTCGGGTAACTTGCCCACGGTCACACACTTACTAAGTGGCAGAGCAGAATTTGGACCTAAGCCGCCAAAAGTTCCTAGCTGAAGTTTTATCCCCCATAGAAAAAGATGCTGGCCTGAAGGCAGGATGCCTGGATTTTGCCTGGGTCTTTTGTGACAGTGGGTTCTGGCCTAGCCCTCTCCAGACTGGCTTCCCCAATGGGTTTTCACTCAGTGTTCTAAGAAGCTAACTAGCTCCCCCTTTCTTCTTGGGGCAGGTGAAAATCTGGTTCCAGAACCGCCGTTCCAAATTCAAGAAGCTCTATAAGAATGGGGAGGTTCCCCTGGAGCACAGCCCCAACAACAGCGATTCCATGGCCTGCAACTCACCACCATCACCCGCCCTCTGGGACACCTCTTCCCATTCTACTCCAGCCCCTGCCCGCAGCCAGCTGCCCCCGCCACTCCCGTACAGTGCTTCCCCCAGCTACCTGGACGACCCCACCAACTCCTGGTACCATGCACAGAATCTGAGTGGACCCCACTTACAGCAGCAGCCGCCTCAACCAGCCACCCTGCACCATGCCTCCCCAGGGCCCCCGCCCAACCCTGGGGCTGTGTACTGAGCACCTACCCATCCTGAACCTCTCACGAAGGAACCCCGGGACCAGGCAGAAGGCGCCTCCGTCCTAGCTGACACTCAGGAATCATCGAGGAGCACAGGGGAGAGGACATCCCTTCCCCCTTCCCTTGCCCCTTCCTCCAGGGACCCAAGAGCTTCCAGAGGAAATTTACATGGACCAAGGATGCCCCCTGAACCTCCCACCCCCTGCCTAGACACTGGGGTGCCCCTCCAGATGTTTGGGCACTCCACTCCAGCTGGGACAGCTATTCCCCTTCTGTTCCAAGAGCCTGGATTGGCTTCGAATGGCTCATCACCTTCCAGATTCTAAATCTTAGTACTCGGTCCCCAGACTGGATTCCTTGGGTACTGGGGAGACTGTGGAGTATGCACAGGTCAGGCTTGGGCTGGGGCACCAGGCACTGTGGATCCCAGGACCTGCCAGGCCCAAGATCCTGCCCCAAGCCACCTGTGGCTGTCTCCTTCCTGAGCATCCCCTCTGCTAAAAAGACATCGGACCGTGAGACTGGGACTCAGGGTGGGAACCTCAGCGAGCCCTGCCCTGAACTTCTAGCCCTCATTTAAGATTTGAGGGTTACACCAAAGAAAAGCCCCAAGTAAGGGAAGCTTTTAATATTTGTGGCTTTAGAGAGAAGAATTCAAGGAGCACCTCGCCTCCCCCACTCTGGTCGAAGAGGAGGGGTGTGTCCCAGGCAGCCTTCCCAACCACCCATTTCTTCTCCCATGTACAGGACTTTGCACAACTTTGGTTTCAAAAGCTGTTGAAAAATAGGAAGACAAAGGGCATTGTTAACAGTTAGGACCGATCTCCCCTGCGTGGGCGTCTCTGCTCACCCCCGCGCCCCCACCCCACATCTTCCCACCTCTTCCTCTCCTCCAGTAAGCTGGCGCCAAACCCCAAATCTCCAAGGAGACACACCAGGAAAGACAAACCCTCAAACACCCCCTTTCCGGTGGCCTTGGAAACAGATTGTTCCCGCCAAGACAGAGAATGTCGGGTGAGGTGCACGGTGTTACAACTCGGTACCTTTAGGGGTGAAGGGGTGGCTGTCTGAAAGGCCGGTAGCACTGGCTCTTCCTGGCCCAGATGTCCCCCCAGAGCTAACTTTCCTCAACCCCTGATGTGGTCAAACGTCGAAGAAGAGGAGGGGTAGAAGACTGTAGCTATATATATAGTATGTATTTTTTTTAAAGCAACAGAGAGAAGCAGCCTCCTCCCTCCTGTGGTTTCCTATTTATGTGGCCCTTTCCTCCTGGACATACCTGCCTGTGTGCAGTGAGCTGAGAGAAACAGAGATGTGGGCTCCGGCTGGATCTGGGCTTGGTGGGAGGCGCAGGCGCGAGGAGAGACACGGTGGATCTCAGAGAGTCCCACCCCAGGGGGACGGGAACGAAGCCAGCTCCCACCTTCTCCCAGCCTTCTCGTTTCTGCTTTCTTATTGGACTCACCTTTATATATAACATTAATAAAAAAGAAGAAAATAACCACTGAGCTCTTTGAACTGGAGGCTAGAGGCTAGAGGCTAGAGGCTAGGGCTGGGAGTCAGGGAAGCGGTTTGGTGGGGAAGGACCTCTGAGGAGGGGCTCCTAAGGGATTCAGAGCCCTGGGGACCTACCGCTGGGGCTCTGAGCTCAAGTGCTGAGTTGGGCTTGGCCGGGGGGAACAGATGCTCCTGACCGCATGGCTGGCCCCACGGTCTGGGGAATGGAGGCTCCCAGCCCTTGGCCTCCCTAACTCCACTCTCCTTGGCGTCCCTTGTTGGTGTGATTTAGCAGCCCTCCACCGCTGCCGCTGCTGGGTCACCTCAGGGCTCACACACAGACATGCTTGCACACATGTGTAAACCCCCTGCCTCCATGCCCAGGCATTTCCTTACCACTCACCCTCCTGTCTGTCCCTTTCAGTCGGAGGTGAGGGCGAGGCCTTAGGCAGGGAGAACACCACAGCTCCGGCTGGCAGGGACCCCAGGCCATTGAGATCCAGGCTGGACCATGGAAACAGACAAGAGGGGTTCCACACTGACCTCAGGGAGCGCTTGGGCCCTGACTCACTGACGGCCTAGGCCAGCAGTGCCGCCCCCTCCTCTTCCAGCTGCCCAACTCCACGACTCTGGAGACGGAGAGCTGGAGGTGGCAGTAGGAACGGAAGTGTGCGTGAGCAAACATCTTGGCCCAGGTGGGAGACACAGATGGAATTCATGCACACGCTTGTGAAGCCACCTCTCACACATGTACCAAGACTCACATCTCTCTACCATCATGTATACATGGACTCATGTTGTCCTCTGAGGCCAGACACATAGACCTGAATGCACACCTGAGACACGTTAGCATCACACAAATATACGAACGATACACTCCAAGGGATACGCAGGTGCACACACACACACACACAGCAGAGGCAGCTCCCTGTACTGAAAAAAGTCTAGAACACCATCCAGCAGCCAGGGTGACCCAGCTCAGCCTGGAAACTCCCTGTCGGAATCTCAGTTTCTCACCTGTTCAATGGGAACAACAATCCCCACCCTTTCAGGCCTCTGGGGCGACTGTGAGCCACAAAGCAGAATAAGGATGAGGAAGCAGAACAGAAGGGCCCTGTGGAACAGCAAGACTCCAGAACCTGGGGACCTCCAGCCTCTACGTTACTCTTTGGCCTCTCAGAAAATAGGCCTCCCCTCCCCCTTGCCTGAGGGTGGCAGAAGGGAGGAGGGCCTCCACAGCCCATGGACGCCAGCCGGGCTGGCAAGGGTTAAGTGGCAGCTGCCAGGCGGGGCTGAGCTGAGCAGTTTGGGTTGAGGGCTGCGTGCAGGCAGGAGCAGCGAGGCGGCAGCCGGGCAGACTTGCTGGAGACACTGCATTTTATTAGGGCTGGGCTGCCAGCAAAGGGAGGGAGAGGGAAAAAAAGGGCAGAAAGAGAGAGGAAGGAAGGAGGGAGGCTGGGCGGGCAGGCTGGCTGGCGGGCTGCTGCGGGATGAAAGGATGTTGTAAGCTCCTAATTCCTCCCTGCTCATCCCTGCTCTGTCAGGCTGGATTAACTGCCCGGGTGACCTCCCTCAGGGTCAGCCCCACCCCTGACCTCCCCTTCCTCCTCTCCTCACCTCCAGGCCAAGCAGGTCACCCTCTTCACCAGCCTAGGGTGGGGCTTGGGGGGGCACGGGGACAGGGGCTTAGGTGGGGGACCTGGCAGAGTGCCTGGGTGGGGCGGCTGAGCCCATCTTCTGCCAGGTGCTTCTTGACTACACCCATTGCCTCATGACAACCTTCAGAGAAGAAGAGGGGGGCAAGGGAACCCCAGTCTGCCCTGAGGGTCACTGTTCTCCAAACCTTAGTAAGGGCTGGATTTGCTAAACCCAGATTCTGTGCCAGGCACGTTACATGTGATCCTCCAAACAGCCTGGGAGGTGGGTGGTATAGTGCCCATTTTTCAGATGGGGAAACAGGCTCATCTGAGAAGTCCAGTCTCTGTCAAGGTTACATAACCATGTGCATGTTCAGTTGCCCAGTCGTGTCCAACGCTTTGCAACCCCACGAATTATAGCCCACCAGGCTCCTCTGTCCATGGGATCTTCCAGGCAAGAATACTGGAGTGGGTTGCTATTTCTACTCCAAGAGATCTTCCTGAGCCAGGGATACATAACTAATACGTGGCGGTGCTGGGACTTGAACGTTGGTCTGTCTGGAGAATGGTTGCTTTTTGTGGGCTTTTCTGCAGCACGGTTTACTAGAATGCCCGGGGCAGGGTGTCAGAGAGCTGAGTAGCTCCGCCTATCCCAGCCCTCCAGCCCTCCTTCCTGGGTTCTTCCCTGGGAGAAGTGTAGGGGGAGGGGCTGGGCTTCTTCCCCAGGGCTGATCCTTGGAAAAGCTTGATGCTAGAGTCAGGAATGTGCACGCTGGAGTCAGCTGACCTGGGGTGAATCCTGCCTCCACTACTGACTGTGTGATCTTGAGCAAATCCTTTAACCTTTCTAAGCCTCAGTATTTTCATCTATAGCATAGGAATAATGCTACCTGCTTAGCAGGTAGTTGTTGAGAGGACTAAATGGATAGTGTATATAAAATGTTTCACAAGGTACGCAACACATAGTGAGTACTGCTCAGTATATCAAAGTTGCTGTTGACGATGGTGACAGGAAGATGGGACTTACTGCCCACCTTGACTCCTGCCCCATCCCACCCTCGATGCCACTGATTCAGACCCAGACCCCCTGACTGCACTCGCCACGTTGTTGATCGGTCCATTTCTAGGTGCACTCCAAAAAGGAGTAAGTCAACCAGTGTTTACTGAGTACCTGGTCTATTTCACACACTGCTCTCGGCACTGGTACCACAGATGACTGAAGCCTGGGTGAGAAGCTCCAGGGTCAGAAGCAGGGACTACCCTGGAGAGGCCCCAGCTGGGCAAACCTGACACAGCCAAGGAGATTGGGTGGGTTGTCAGAGGAAAGGGGTAGGGGCAGCTGGTAGTGGGTGGGAAGGAAACATGGGAAGGCTTCATGGGGGAGGTAGCATTTGAATTGTGCCTTGAAAAAAGGATGGCAGCATGAGAGGCAGAGATGGGAGTCTGGGAACATACTCCCTGGAGATCCCACCTGCGGAATAACTCCTCTCCCAGGACTCATGGGGCAAAAGGGAAGGAGGCTTGTGGGGAGCCTCGAGGGCTTCTTGAATTGGCTAGAGCTTGTGCTAAAGGGAGGGGTGGCATGGACCCAGAGAGTTCTTAACTACTTCCCTGGATGCCGAGCTCAGGGAAGGGTCAGGATCTGGCGGTTGCCAGCCCCTCAGACATGCTGGGAGCCACCCTGACTCTGAGAGCCTGGAGAAAGAAAACCCCTGCCCCTCTACTGGGAGGAGAGGGCTCCTGCCCTTCTCACTTGCAAAAATGGATGAGAAGGACGATCTCTACCCCTGTCTCTGAGGCCCCTCCCTTTAAGGGGTCCTGGATACTAGGGGGTCTTAGAGACTTCACCGCAATTCAGCCTCCACACACCAGCTGCCTCAGCAACACACCATTACTACCACCTACTCCCCAGGCCAGCGGAGCCTCCCACCTCTGCGGGAAAGGGGATTCCAGGCACTGAGACCCGACACTTGATGTGCAGCCTCCCCATCTAGGTGAGGGCTCTGGCTGGCTAAGTCAGGCTGAATTGCATCAACCAAGCCCGGAGGGGATGGCAGAGGAGGACTGGGGGAGAATGACGGGGGGAGGAGAAGGGAGAGCCTTCAGCCAGCACCCTGGCCTCTGTTTTTCCAGCTTTAATTGCAGCGTTAATCACCTTAATAAGCTGTTTACCAACCACCCAGCAGCCTGAGACTGGGAGATTTAGAAGCCAAAAAGTGCTTGGAGATGAGTTTCCTGAGCCCCAGGGAAGAGGGGCAGGAGGACAATGCTGAGGGGGCCTTGGTGGGGCTTGGGGCAGAGGGAGCAGATGTGGGGCTGGCAGAGAAGGCTGGGGTCAGGGAGTCAGGAAGGCCAGCCTCCAGCTCTTTGCAGGGGCCCAGACCCTCTGCCCCAGAAGCCCTTGAGTCAGTCCTCAGGGAAACCTTCCCAGACCTTCAGCCCAGGTCCCCAGCCCCCGTCTTTCTCCTCTGTCACTCAGCCTACTAGTCACTGCTAACTGGATGACTCTTCTCTTTCCAGGCCCCCAGTCCTAGCTCTGTGGAGGCAGAACCTGTGTCTCACCTTTACCGTCTTGTCCCCAGCTCAGAGCACTGGGCAGGGACCACATGGAGAATTCTTGTTCACCCTGGGGAGGGTTGCTGAGCTGCAAAGCAGGGGCCGTGGGAAGTCTTTCATATCAAGGTCTCTGGGGGCAGAGCTTTGAACTGGGACATAAAGCATGAGGACAGGGGCTTGGGTATGTTCACTCTGTGCGCATCGTGCTGGCTGGAGAGCAGGATTTCAGTGGACATCAACTATCCAGGTGAATATGTGAAGCCTGCTCTTGGGATCCCTCATACAATCCCTCCCACTCCCATTAGATGAGGGATTGTGGGGCTGAGGGGGGAATGATAACTGCCTCCCTCTCTTGGCTGTTGAGGGCCAACCAGACAATGAGAGGAATACCCAGCACCCAATCACTAGCTGCTTGGTGAGCAATGCAGGAGCTAACAGTGCCTGCAGCCTCAATGGTCATTATCGCATCTACTCGTCCGTCGGGAAGTGTCTCCAGAGAGGCTGTATGACTTGCCCAAAATCACATAGCAAAGGAGGGGCAGTGAATTTAGGAGACCTCCTGGCAAAGGAGAGACTTTGGGATTGGTCTGTTGAGCCCCAAGGTGGGCTGTCTGAGAGAAGGAGTGACTTAGGAATCTAGGGCAGCTAGGATAGACACCCTGACAGGAGGCAAAGCTGGGGAGGGGGCTGAGAAGGGGAGGGGCCTCAAGGCCCAAATTCCTGGGTTGTCTCCTGGAGCAAATGGGAGCAGGACTGGCAGTGTCGCTGAGTAAGCAGCGACCAGAAATTTCACACTCTGGAGGATTAGCTGGGACAGGGAAGGGGGTGTCCCCCCACCCCAGGCAGTTCAGCTTATACCTGGCAAATTGGCGGCAGCAGCATCGTGCCCTTCCTTGCACACTGAGGGCACCTGGCCACATCCTGCAACACTTGTGGCATTGTCCCACACCTACCCCTGGGACCAGTCAGGCCTGCCCTGAGTTCAGGAATCCCCAGTGGTGTTGGGTGGTGGGGAGTGGTGCCATGCCTTCAGCTAAGAGAGGGCAAGGGGAAGCTGAGAAGAGCAAGAAGCCACATGAAGCAGGAGTTTGGCTGGTGAGGAAGGAAGTCTCTCAAGTGCAGATTCAGATCCTCCCAAGATCAGGCAGTGAAGATGGTAATGGAGCACCTACTGTGCACAAAGCTTGTGCCAGGAGCTTTCACAAGCACAGTCTCATTTAATCTTCTCAGCTGCCTGGCAAAGGCAGTGCCATTATTATCCCACTTCCCAGGTGAGAAAACAGACTCAAGAGGTTCAACACTTTCCCCTAAAGGCCTCCAGTGAATGTGTTTCAGAGTTCAGCCTTCTGAATCCCTGGCCTGTGGCCCTCTCACCATCCCGTGGCCTCTAAGACTGAAATGGAGAGAAGGTAGGGAGGATGCCAGGCTTAGCTTTCCCCCTTGTTCCCAGATCAGCTCTGTGTCCTTAGAGATACCAGTGTGTCCTACCAGAGTAGGACACATGTGCAAACACCCAGGCACATGTATGCACATTTCTGAGTGCTAACCCTGACTTTGACATTTACTGTGTATCTTCAGCTAAGTCATTTGCCCTCACTGAGGTTCATTTTCCTCATGTGTAAAAATGGAGCTAAGCATATGTAACTTTCAGGGTTCCTGAGGAAATTAAATAACACTTAACACAAAGCTTGGCACAGTGATGGAGCTCAACAAACTATACTGTCAGTTCTAGATGAAACCAGTCTGTGCGCAGTTAGGACACTCCTCAGTTGACCTTGAGAGTTCTAGGTGCCCTCAATGGGCCCAAAGTTTACCCTTTCGCCTAAGGAGGGGAGTTCTCATATATACAATTCCTCCCTCTACTTGGAAAGTCCTTTCTTGATTCCAACCTAAGTCTGCCATGCTTCAGATGTAATGGAAGGACAGCCACCCAGGACAGAGCCATGTGCTGGGCCTTAGTCCCAACAGAAGGGAAGAGGGCGGAGTTTAATACAGGCACACCTTGTTTTGTTGTACCTCATTTTATTACACTTTACAGATACTGCAATTTTTTTTTTTTACAAATTGAAGAGTCATGGCAACCTCAGGTTGAGCAAGTCTATTAGCACCATTTTTCCAACAGTATTATTTTTTAATTAAGGTATGTGTATCTTTTTAGACATAATGCTATTGTACACTTAATAGACTACCGTATAGTGTGAACAACTAATACAGTGTAAACATAACTTTTCTATGCACTGGGAAACCAAAAAATTTGTGTGACTCACTTTATTGCAATATCCATTTTTATTGTGGTGGACTAGAACCAAACCCAAAATATCTCAGAGGTATGCCTGTATCTTTTAGTTACTAATCAGCTAAAGAGCTGCTTCTTCACATCTATATACTTACAGTATTTCATTAATTTGTGTTTCCAATAACAGGAATATATTTCCTTATTTATTGCAAGACTAGAGAACAGCATCCTATATTTATCTTATATCCAGGCACTATACCAAAATTTTCCTACTTCTGGAATATTTTCCCCCTAAGGTCTCTTACTTTCTAGGTATATGCTCAGATATCAGTAAAGGGGGGAGTGCTTCCCCGGGGGGGGTGCTTCCCCAGTGGCTCAGTGGTAAAGAATCTGCCTGCAATGCAGGAGACACGGGAAACCCGGGTTCGATCCCTGGGTTGAGAAGATCCCCTGGAGAAGGGCATGGCAACCCACTCCACTATTCTTGCTTGGAGAATCCCATGGACAGAGGAGCCTGGCAGGCTACCAGGAGTCTGTGGGGTTGCAAACAATTGGACACGACTGAAGTGACTTGGCACACACGCACATCAGTAAAAGAAATCTCTTTCTTTTTCTTTGCTTTTTTGTCTAGCAGGAGGAATTCTGGGGTTACAGTAGAGGCAATCATTCATGAATGAAGAAGTCAGGAACCTCAGCTGCCTCTGCATGGACTCTGGCCCAGGCAGGTTCTGGATAATCTCACTTTCAGATACCTTCCCATCTGGGATACTCAGAAGGCTGTCCTGGAAACACAGTTGGAAGTCCTCACTCCTTCCAAACAGTAAATGCTGGAGAGGGTGTGGAGGAAAGGGAAATCTCTTGCACTGTTGGTGGGAATGTAAATTGATACAGCCACTATGGAGAACAGCATGGAGACCCCTTTAAAAACTGGGAATAAAATGAACTACCATATGACCCAGCAGTCCCACTACTAGGATTATGCTGAGAAAACCATAATTCAAAAAGACACACGTACTCCAATGTTCATTGCAGCACTCTTTACAATAGCCAGGACATGGAAACAACCTAGATGTCCACTGACAGATGAATGGATAAAGAAGTTGTGGTACATATATACAATGGAATATTACTTGGCCATAAAAAGAAATGAATGTGGGTCAGTTGAGTTGAGGTCAATAAGCCTAGAGCCTGTTATAGGGAATGAAGCAAGTCAGAAAGAGAAAAATATCATGTTAATGCATATATATGGAATCCAGAAAAATGGTACTGATGAAACTATTTGCAAGGAATAGAGACAGACATAGAGCACAAACTTGGGGACACAGTGGGGGAAGGAGAGGGTGGGACGAATTGAAAGAGTAGCATTGACATATATACACTACCATGTGTAAAAGAGTTAGTGAGAAGCTGCTATATAACCTAAGGAGCCCAGCCTGGCCCTCTGTGATGCCCTAGAGAGGTGGGATGGCAGGGGTGGGGGGGAGGCTCAAGAGGGAGGGGATATATATATATATATATATATATGACTGATTTGTACTGTTGTATGGCAGAAACCAATACAACATTGTAAGGCAATTATCCTCCAAATAAAAAAGAAAGAAGTCCTTACCCTTTAGCCAAGGTCCTGCACAACTCCCTCCCCTCCACATAAAGCAGCTCTGTCAGCCCACCACTCTCACCATGGGGGTGTTTCGGGAAGACAGTCCGTCTGGGGGTCTGCTCACAGGTGGAGACCAGCAGAGAAACAGGGATAACTGGACAAGATCCCTCAGGGACAGAGACAGAAAAGGTTTTTCTTGCTTGGCAGTTAGAGATAATACAACTAATCCTTGCTGAATCCCGATCGTATTTAGAGGCTGTTGTGTTTTAACTCATTTAGTTCTCACCATCCTAAGAAGCACAGGCTATTAATTATTACCTTCATTTTCCTGATGAGGAAGGTGAGGTACAGAGAGGTTAGGAAACATGCCCAAATTATACAATGTTATAAACCAATGTTATCTCAATTAAAAAAGAAAAGAAGAAAGGAACTTGCCTATGGTCATCGAGCTGGACTTGAACTTGGGCATCTGGCTCTTTATTTTTTTGTGTTCCTGGGGATGACTATACTCTTCACCATTATGTGGTAAGTTGGTAGGTCAGAGGAGAACTGAGGCAAAGGAATAGGTCACGGTATATCCTGGCACACCTGGTGTATTTCATAACACATTAGGGTGGGCTCTCTCTGTCTCCATGACCTTCTGAGATATCATTCTGCTCATTATCCCCACTGCACAGGTGAGGAAATAAAGATCTAGGAGGTAAAGTGACTTGCCCAGAGCCTTTCAGCTGAGTGTCTGCATTCCAGGGACTCCATGAAGTCCCTCTGGACGAGGAAACACATTTTATTTTCCAAGGGGCCAGGGGAAATAATTCATATTATTTAGATGGGGCTGCCAAGGGGCTGGCAGTGGGAGGCAGTTGAAAGCAGGGATGAGTCCCAGGACAGATTCAGGCTTTGGGAGAGAGGAGGGAGGACTTGAGGACGTCACCAGGGGTGGGAGCAGCCTCCACCAGTGGGTCCAGCTGATCCCGTGGGCTTGGGGAATGTGACAGGAGCCCAGCAGAGGCATGTCAGCAGCCTCCCGCAGTCTGGCTTCCCCCAGGATCTGTTGGAGCAAAGAATTCCCAGTGGCTTCAGGGCTGGGAGGAGGAGTCTGCAGCAGGCCCCAGCTTGCAGGGGCAGAGAAAGCAGCTCCTGGGGCCAATCTGAAGGAGTGGTCTGGTGGCTCTGTGGCAGACATGGTGGGCAGTGGGAGGGGTAGGAGACTGGGCAAGGGTCTCACGGCCCTATCCATACCTAGTCCTGGCCTGCCATCCCAAAGAGAGCGGGAGCACCAGGCCTGGGGAAGGGGGGGATCCAGCAGAGAAAGGAAGCCCTGAAGGGGAAGCCCCTCAGTTGGAGAGGGGAGGCCGGTGCCCTGCTCTCTGGCAACCTCCAGTCTGAGGAAGGAGCACGGGTCCTGACACGTCAGGTGAAACAGGCCAGAGAACACGATCACAGGGACGGGCTGCCAGGCCCGAGGGGACTGCAGAGCAGGGTCCCCCCAAGCAGCCTCATGATCGGAGTGGGATTATTGAGATGTCATGCTCCTGGCCTCACGATTTGGCCTGTCTGTTATTCATCAGCTTGAAGTGGGGAGGGGGAGAGGATGGGGGGGGCTAAAGGCCAGAGTGGAAGTCCTCAGGCCTGCCAAAGATCTGACCCAAAACTCATCTCAACTCTTGAAAGGGCACGGTTCAGATGAAGCTCAGACGAATATATTCCACATATATTCCACACAAAGTGGAAATGAAGTAATCTCTCCATTTGGGGGCCAGAGAGGCTGAAGGCCTGGCTCTGTGAGAGTTTCTGTCCTCCAGAAACCTTGATGTTTGGAGGAGTTTGAGGCCAACTCCTTTCCCTTCCTGGGCTGGCAGACACATCCCCCGGGCTGCCAGTGGGGCTGAGGACCTTAGAGATGAGACGTCAAGCTGCGGGGGTTGAAAAGGCATCCAGTCTTGAGGGAAAAGCAAAGCCCTGTACTCTGGGAGCTTCCAGTCTGATAGAAGACACAGGCTGCGCTGTAGTGCCCCAGACTGGGGTGGAAAGTGGTGGTGGACACACATCAACCCCTTACACACACACACACACACATACATACACACAGAGATTTAGGAAGGGAAATTATCTAAGCTTCAGAGGGGGTGTGTAACTTGTCCAAGGTTGCACAGCAAGGCGAAACCGAGCGGTGCTTTCCTCACCACCCTGTGACCCCTGCAACCCCTCCTCGAGTTGCTGTCAGGGCCAGGGCACAGAAGGCTCAGTGGGGCCATCCGAGAGGACAGACTTTGGGTTCCTGTGCCAGGGCTGGAATCTGTGGCTACATCTCAGAGCCACCAGATGTGCCAGGAATGGCTGGGACGGGAGCTCTGGCTAGAGCTCAGGAAGGGAAGCAGGCAAGGCTTCAGGGAACAAAGCAAATAAACTCATAGTCAAATTATCAGGTTCTGTGGCCATTCAGTCTCCCTCACCAACAGCTTACCAGGGAAATATTCCCAGAAAATAGATGAACAGCCAGGAAAAGGAGATGGGAATGAGAAGTGAATGGGAGAAGCTCACACACAGGGAAGCTAGTCTGTGTATTTCTGGGGATGTTTGAGTCTATTTCCGCATATGTTTAAGTCCCTGGGCATTTCCTTCTTGGTTCATCCTTCTGTGTCATACTTCTCCATGAGTATGCAACCTGGAGTGTACTTCTCCAAATATGTCCACGTACAACCGTGGAAGGCTCACATGTGTCTCGTGTGAGGTTCTGCTCACTCCATGTGCACCGATGTGTCCACCTATCTGTGCATGCACTTTGTTGTGTGGCAGTTTGTGCACTTATGATGACCCCATGCCTGGGTCCTTACATCTGTCTGTCTCCGTGCATTTGTCTGGGGCTTTTGTACTTTGAGGTTTAGGGTAGAAGAAACTTTAATTCCTTGCTTTTAAGCAATCTGAGCTGGCCAGGGAAGGGGGAAGGGGAGGCATGAAGAGGCAGCCACTTTTCTCTCTGCAACTTTTTTCATCTTGGAAGAGGAGAGACAGCAGTCGCCCAGGGACTTGCTGACAGAATTTCTCCCTGGCTGCCCCAGGTCCAACAGCAATGCTACTCGGAGAAAGGGTGGGGGGAAAGCACTAGAGAGGGGAGACTAGAACTGAAGGGCCCCTCCTCTTCACCCCTCCCTGACCTGGGAGAAGCCAGGAGATGGATGGGAGAGAGGGGAAGATATGAAAGAGAAATACTTTGGGGTCAGTGAATTTTTCTATACCACCCTAATTGTTAAAACATTACTCATCTCTTGGAACAGAGGATTCCAGGTGAAGGAGGACCCTAGACCCTTCAAAACCAGGGGTTAGAGGAGTTTTTGCAGAGGCCTGAAGCCCATCCCCACACACTGGTCTTGGTCACTGCCTCCCCGCTACCTTCCTTGCCAGCCCCCTCTTGGCATCATCACCTTCCCCCAGGCCAAATAGCTCTGGCAAGGAAAGGGTTATCCCAGGTGAAAATTGGGGGTGGGAAACACCTGCAAGATGCTTTTCTGAAGGAATAAGCTTCAGTGGCCCCAAGGACAGAAAGCTGAGAGGAGACAATGGCAAGAGCTGAGGTTAGACTCCAGGCACAGCTAGAAAGCTGATTATCAGATCAGGGGAGGAGAAAGAGGGGTGTATCGTTACCTGCTTGGAAGCAAGATTTGTCCCCTCTGTCCTTTCCCCTCTCTACTGACATCCCTTATACATTCTGGGGGAAGTCCTTGATCTCTAAGGCCCCATCTACACAAGCCTCAGCTACCCGGATAACATTCCATTGACTCTGGATACAATCCCAGAGGCAAGTTCAGGCATCCAAACCCAAGTGAGGTTTGGAGCTGAGTAATCAGCTGCTAGGGCTATGCAGACTTTTTGTCGGGGGAACAACCAGCTCCCCACCCCCATCTTGCTGGGCAGATCTGGGGGTGGGGGAGGGGCAGTCTGTCACTCTGTCTTCCCAGCCCCCTCCCACCGACACAAGCTCCCTCTTCCCACCTGCAAGTAATTTGGCCAATGGGAGGGCAGTTCAGATGGCAGTGTGGAATCCCTCTAGATCTGTGTATGCTTGGTGGGGAGGGGGCTAACTCCTTTTCCCCCAGACCCCGCGTGCCCTTTTTCTCTTCACAGCAGCAAATTACTTGTAATTATCTCACATTGAAAGCCTTCAGGAGCTGCTCCCAAAATTGCTTTAATTGAATTAATTGAATCTCATTTTGTTGGGGGAGAGATGGGGAACATGTCTTAAAATAGCCTTGGGGGAGAGGGAAGAACAGCCCCAAGTCAGTTTTATTGTGGCTGAGACCCATGCAACTGCGAGAGTGAGCTCTAGGCACAGCTGCTGGCACTTCTACATTTAGGACCGTGCCTGTGCCCGGCTCTCAGAGGTGCTGATCCAGGATGCGTGGAGTTCTCTTGTCTTCAGCCTCCTTTCTCCTGCCTGCTCTGAATGGATGGCAGTGGCAGTATGAACTCAGCCTCACTGTGACCCCTCCTCTTCAATACATACAGCAGCTATAAACACCATTTATTATTAATGAGTGCTTACTATGTTCCAGGCACCATGTCAAACATGTTACAAGCACTATCTCTTTTCAACATCACAACCACACTGGGAAGCAGGTCCTATTAAAGTTCCCATCTTGGGGGAAGGAAAAGGAGGCTGAAAGAGAGGTTAAGCAACTTTCCAAGAGTCACACAGCAGAGCAGGACTCTTTGGAGGCCAAAACTCCAGTTCTAAACCATTCTATAGTGTTCCCCCTCCCTTAATGACCCAATTTTCCCAGAAAGGTGTCTGCACAGAAAGGAACCGCAGGCTCCCTTCCTGCAGCTCCAATGGTTTGTGGGAAGGGAAGGGGGTGCCTCTCCCACTGGGGTCCACTCCCATCAGCTGTTAGGAGCCCAGGGAAACTGGACCAGCTCCTAAATGGACAAGGATTCTTGTTTCCGCTGGAAAGGGAGGGGGGCGCTGTCAGCTCAGCTGGCCTCTGGCTGGAAGAGTAATTATACTCCTGCTACTTGACTTTACAACTTAGGCTGTTGTTTTAACGATGCGACTCTTGTTGGGCTGTCCAATTAATCTCGCCTTTGGAGGCTTTCCGAGATGGGGCGGTAGATCTTATCTCAGGTCTGTGGAAAGAAGAGTGCAGCAACGTGCTGTGGGAGGGAACAGCTGCCCTAAGGACCTGTGGCCTCAGTGAAGACCCAGAGGAGGAACCTGGGGCTGGGGCCACCGAAAGCCAGTGGAAATTGGGGTTGGTGGCCGGGGGCAGGAGATGGTGTCAATGGGGAGGAAGCAGGTGTCTCTTCTCCTGGCATCCTCATTCCTCCCTGCATTCCTCCCTGCTCCTGGACCTTGGCTTTGGTCCACCCTGTGCCATCTGCCACCCCCCAGAAGACCACTCCATGTATGTTTTGAGGAGTAGGGGGTGACCCCTCAGGGCCTCAGAGGGGTTGACTGCAGGCCTCCTGAATTGGGGGGGGCTCCCACTGCCTCCCCTACATAATACTCCAACTTGGACTTGTCTCTAGCTAGTCTGGGTTGGTATGAAGTGCCTGGGTGGGCTTTCCAGTTTGCTAGGGAACAGGTTTACGTAGTAAGAGGGAAGTCTGACTTGGGAGCTTCTAGCCTGGGATTGGAGGTCCCTCCTCCAAGGCCTCGGGCCAGGCTGGACTGGAGTCCCTGAATAATTTGCCACTCCCTGTCTTCAATCCCCCTGCTAGAGAGATAGAGAAAAAGAGAGAGAGAGAGAGAGAGAGAGAGAGAGAGAGAGAGAGTACCGTAGTATACACAGGTGTACTCACTCCTCACTGTCCCCTGTACTTCCCTAGCCTGGCACTTACCACACAAGTGGCTGGTCATTCTCTAGCTCCCTGTTAGCCCACAGGGTCTGCCTCAGTCACCTTGATATCCCTAGGACCTAACACAGAACAGGTGCTCTTCACATGTCTAGATGGAGAAGTCCAGTTCCTTTTGGGGTTTTCCTTCTCCTCTCCCTCCTGCTCCCCTTTCCACTAGGTGAGTTTGGGCCTTTCCACCCCCAGGAGACACTTCTCCCCGGGGAGGACTGGACTGCCTCAGTGAGTGTGTCCTCTCCCAAGATGAGCAGGGACTCTCCCTGGGCTCAACGTGGACACAGAGAAGTATCGGGTTCCCTCCAGAACTAGGCCAGGAGAGCATCTGCTATAACAATCACTCAGACTTTGATCATTCCCAGTATTAGCATCTTCTGGTTTCACCTGGCATGTCTGAAAATGTGGACATTGTTAGAACATTCCAGAGCTAGAACCAGATAGCCAGGTAGAGGTAGAGGACTCAGTGCCTCAAGTTCAGTGCTGAAAGAGTCAGCTGGGAGAGAAGAGAAAGCTGAGCAATCATCTTCAGAAGTCAGGACATGAACAGACCTCAGCCAAGGCCTGGGTTTCTGTACAAACTTTAATTTCTGGATGTTCATGATATGGGGGATGCTGAGAGCTTGCAGGGGGAGCGCTGCTAGTCAGAGTGGATATAAATATGAGCAGTTCCTTTGGACTGAGACAGCTATGAGGAGCTGAATTGCTAGGTTCACCCTACCTGTTTGGGACATCTCTACTCAAACATCCAAGAGTCTGTTCGTCCCTATTCTCCACAAAGTGTTACCCTACTGAGTTCCAGAGAGTGTACGCACGTGGATTTGTTTAGGTATTTGGAATGGGAATCAGACTCTTAATAAATACTCGTTGAACTTGATGGATAATTGGATCCATTATCTACTCAAAGTGAGAAGACATGGGGGAAAGATGGGCTTTCTTAGGAAAGGAGCAAAAATTACCCATAGGTCCACAAAAGTCCACATTTTTGGTATCCCATCTACTTCATAGGATGGTAAATAGATGTTACCAGTTATGGTGGTAAAAAGTCTAGAAAAATCAGTGGGTGTGTCTCAGTGATGGTCAACTTGAAGACTCTGGATGTCCACTTCTGTCCACATCAATGGCCTGGGCAAGGCCCAGGGCACACAAAGAGAAAAAACACTCAGTGTTTGTTGCTGGTTGAACCCCAGGCTGTAGTGGGACTGCAGTCATTTCAAGAAGGAGTGACAAGACTAGGGGTCGTGGGAAGTCTGAACTCCAGCCAATAAGTTTTTTTCCAGAGCCTCTGACCAGCTGGAGGGAAAGGGTCCAGTCCTGGGTGGGGGTTGGGGGTGGGGCAAAGGCTAAGGCTATTTGTGTTATGAGGCAAGGAGGAAAGGACTCACCGCCCCATCCTTTTCCTCCTCTAGCTCCTCATCCTCCTGAGAAAATCCATCCGGATCTGGTTTCCCTCCAGCCCAGAGAGGGTACAGGTGGGCTGGGTCCTGCAAGGGCTCTGTAGGAGGCTGGGGGCCTGACCTGCTCCTCCTCCGACTCACATCATCTGAGGTGGAGCTAGGACATCTGGGGAGTGATGCTGATACCAGGCTCCAAAGCTGTTGCCATAGCCACCGGTGGGCAAGGCCCCTGCCTTGGGTAAATCCCAGAGGGCTGGAAGAGGTGGAGAACAGGGAGACAGGGAGGGGGACCTCCCAGGGAAGTCCCCTTCCTGTCCCCCAGAGTTCTGCTTCAGGAGCTTCTTATACTTGGAGCGTTTGTTCTGAAACCAGATCTTTACCTATGGGGAGAAAAGGGGAAACATTGGAAGATCAGGAGCAGTGACCAAGGGAAAGGGGTCCAGCAAAAGGGAGTCACTCATCCTGGGAGAAGACCAGATGTTGGGAACATTGGCTCCAGGCCTCCATAAGCCCCTGAATTCCTGTCTCTGAGTTAGTATCCAGTTCTCCCAGTCTGGGTACCCTCCTCTAAGCCCTGAATCACCCCACCCTTTTTCCATCCCCCATCCCCTCCTACCCCCCACCCTTTTTAACACACTCCTCCAGTTTACTGGGGCCAGCTAAGAGAACTGTGAAAACAAGGCGGGGGACTCATCAGTCATTCACACCTGAGGGTGAGTTCCCAGGGAATACATTTGGGGAAGGTTGGTGGAGAATGGGACTGGCCCCACCTGCGTCTGGGTGAGGCCGAGCTGCGCGGCCAGCTGGGCCCTCTCGGGCAGCGCCAGGTACTGCGTGTGCTGGAAACGTTGGTTCAGGTGTTGCAGCTGCAGACTCGAGTAGATGGTTCTCGGCTTCCGGAGTTTCTTGGTCGAGGCCTGTGGGCGCCGCTCCGCGGGTTCCGGGGACAGCGGCGGCTTCTCCGAGTCTGGGGGGCGGCACGAGACGGTGTGTGCAGGGATAGAGGGGCGGACGCGCCGTCTCACGGCTCATCTGCATCTCGTTTGCATTCCGGCCACGAATTAGCAAAAGCTCAGGAACGGGGCTCGGCCCTGCTCCACCTTGCGCTCACCCTCCTTTCAAACCCCACTTCCACTGCGTGCCGAGTGGGACTAGCCGCAGCTCTTGCCCTCAGGGAGCTCCCACTCTCAACGGCCCTACGACCCTAGGAGGACTGCACCAAGGGCCGGAACAAGGGTAGGGGCGGCGCCCCGCGGCGGGAGGGCAGAGTTCAGCCGCGCGTGGTGGCGCCAGCTTGGGGCGGGGCGGGGCAGAGGGCTGGGGCGAGGCTGGAGAGGACGAGGGAAGGGCATTCCGGGCGGAGGGAACTCAGACGCACTGTTCAGAGGCCAGAGTCAGTGTCTGCGTGGCAGCCTCCCCGCTGCCGGAAGACGGGCGGTCGGAGGGGCCAGACAGAATGGGCCTTGAACGCCAGGATGCGTAGTCCTCCCAGCATCAGAGTATGGAAAGTGCCCCAGGCTTTGCCATCACCTCCCGTATTGTGAGGGCCTCCTTCTCCTGAGGCACACCCTCCAGGAAAACTGACATGTCTTCCCTCCCCCAAGGCCGGCTGGCTGGAAGAGTAGGCTTTCAGGGGCCCTAGAAGCCGGTTGATGCTAGGCAGCCCCCTCCTCAGCCCAGCTGCACTGACAGAGGGGTTCCCGATTGGCACGCAAGGTGACCAGGGTTAGGAGAGCGCAGGCCCTCGGGGCGGCTCCGGGATCGCGCTGCGGTGCCGCCGCGGGAGATGCGGCCACCTTCTGCCTTCGCGTTCAGCCCCTCGAGGAACCTCGGTCGGGTCACAGCTCGGCCCTGGGATGGGGAGGGCAAGGGGTTCCCCTCTTCCGATTCGAGCGTCCCACCCTGCGCCACCCTACCGGGACATCGAGACCGTTCGTGCAAAGGGCAGGGCCGGGGTGGACGGAGCGGCCGAAATGTCCGCGGGCTTAGGGTTCGTTGCCCGCCGCCGAGCTCAGCGGACCGAGCCCTGGGCCCCGGGTGCCTAGACGCAGAGGGGGTCCGACCGCGTCTCCCACCGCCCCCCCACCTTCTTCCTCCTTTAGGGCTCACCCCACCCACACTTCAGGTCCCCCGCCCTCGTCCGGCCGCGGTGACCCCGTGCCTTCACCTCCCCCGCATCCCTCACCCGTGGTCTCCGGCGCTACGGGCTTCTCAGATCCACCCCCTCGACCCCCGCTTCAGCCAATTCCCAGAAAAACCGTTGGGTTTCCGCTCCCGCCCGCGCCTGTCGGGCCTCCCCTGCTTCAACCCCGCTGCTCGCCGCCCCGGGCCGGCCACGGAGCGACCACCCGCGCCTCTTGGGCTGCAAAAACTGAACAGTTCGAACCCTGAGGCAGAGACAGAAAGGAGCCTGCTTCAGCTGCGAAACTCTCAACGCCCTCCTCGCCCTAACTCTCCCAGCAGACCCTACTCCCAGGTTCTTTCCCGACCGCTGCTTTCTCCACACCAGTTGCAGCAAGTCAGGACGAATCTGCCCAGGTCGCAATTCGGGAGCGCGAGGGCCTCCTTCGAGGCAGCGCAGCCCCCGCCTGCTCATCGGCGTGGTGGCACACAGCTCACGTAACGCCAAACCTCTCCCCGAGGCAGGGGTGAACAAAGGGGGGCAAAAGGAAGACCCTCACAAGTCCTCTCTCACACCCCCATCATTTAATTTAGAGTGAGCCAAATCCCTCAGGTTCAGTGAGGTTTTCGTTGGATCCGGGGAAATTTTGTAAAGAAAAGGGACTCTCCACTCTTTAGTCCTTAAACCAAGAAAAGGGAAGGTAAGACAGGACTGAAAATACCAACCACAATTCCAAGAATTCTCTTAAGGACAGGGTTATCTTATTGCTATCCCACTAAACAGACACACAGGCACACACAAATGTACCACATTAGCATATACTGAGGAGAAGAGACCAAGGGAATCGGTTTTTTAGAAACCAGATCATTGGTAGAACACCCCCTCCCCCACCAGCTGCTCCTCCTCCAACCACAGGGCCAGCAGCAGAAAAGCAGCAGCTCCAGTTTTGGAACAGAAGGCAGTTAGTTAACTTTGGGGGGGGCTTTGAGGAAGTTCCCTAAAATCCTCTTTTCTGGCTTCATGCATGAAAGTCAATTTGCAAGGGCCAAGCCTGAAAAACAGGCTGTGTCTTGATTCATTCACACTCTTTCTTTTGACCTCAGTTTGCTCATCTGTACATCAAGAAGGTTGAGCTCCTGAATCTCCAGGGTCATTCCTGGCTCTGAGGTTTATGAGGTCATGTGTTTCAGCAGAGCAGCAAGGAAAGGGAGGGAGACATCTTGGTCCTGGGCTGACTCCAGCTAAGTCACCAAGGGAGTGTGCATCCTTGGCGGAAACTGTGCCAAAGACAGTTGTGGGGGCAATTTGGTGGGGGTAGGGGGTGCAGGGGAACTAAGCTCTACACTCAAGCCAGTACAGATGGATGCATGTATTGTGTTGCAATGGGTACAGCCCTGTGCAAGGCTAGGACCAGGAAGACCGGCCAGTTCTCTCGCTTCTTTGAGGCCACCCAGTGAGCACAAAGTTGCTCCAGGCAATGGAACTGGGGCCTGACCTACCCCAAAGGCAAGGGGTGTAGATAACAGGAATGGCCAGTTCTTTGGCTGGAAGGCTGAGATCTACTATGAGAGACTGCCTGACCCGCCTGTGGCTACATTCTTAGAACGATGGGTAGTAGGGTCTCAGCCCCAGACTCTACCAGGTCAGTGTTTGGTCTCTGTCTGACACATTCAGGCAACAGGCTGGGGAGAAGGGGAAGGGCCCCCGAATAAGACCCCGCTTCTACTGCCTTCCAGCTGGGACCTGATTTCTAGTTATCAGGCTTTGGCTTGAGCACTGCTTTCTGAGACAAGAACTGGGAGAGGGGCGACACTGAAGAGAGAAGGAGTGCTGAATGGAGAGAATCCTAGGGAAGAGGCTAGGCACCTACATCCACATCTGGATTGTTTCAGTTTTCCGTTACAAGTAGGTACACAACCCTGCTGCCCCAGGGGGTGGGGTAGGGAACCCAGCCACTCGGCTTCACGCACTGCAAATCGAAACCAGGTCGGTCTTGAAAAGAGACCTAGATCAGCTCGCCCCCGCCCCTCCTCCCTGTCTCCCGCCCCATCCCTTCGCCCTCCCCCCACCCCCAGATCCCTTGGAATCTGAGTGAGGTCTGAATCCCGCCAGCTGCGCCCAACCAAGCGAGGGCGAAGTTTGGGGGCTCACTGGAGCAGGACCCAGAGGTTGGCAGAGCCGCCGCGGCGGGACTTACCTGTCTCCCGCTCTTGATGAGCCGGCTGAGACGGCGCCGTGGATAGCTGGCAGGGCAGGTAGGAGTCTCCGGGGATCGCCGGCCCGGTGTAGGGATAGGGCAGAAAGTGGCCATACGGCCCAGAATAGGGCAAATCGGAGGCGGCTGCGGTTGCGGGGGACAGGCCAAGCTGGTAGGCAGCCACTACCGATGGCACGGGGGCGATGTCCGGGAAGACGGCTTTGGAGGCGTCCGGGCCAGGGAGGGGGCAGGGCAAAGAGGTCATTGCGGCCGGGGCCGGGGCCCGAGGGCCTAGGCCATGGCCAGGCAAGGAGTCCGCTCTCTCCGCCAACTCTTTCTTTTCCGAGCCTCAGGCGTTGGGGCCGGATGAGACCCTCAACCAGCCTTCCCCACACTTATCCCGGGGAAAGTGTCTCTCTGAGCCTCATCAGCGGAAAGCCGGCGCCTGGGAAAGGGGTTCTGGGGGGGAGGGTGTCCCCCATGACTTTTCCCCTCCCCCCTAAATCCATGGGGCCCCCACTTGGCTGGTTCTAGGGTTTGGTTCCCGGGACCCGACGGGGTCCCCGCCCACTTAAACGCAGCGGATTGGCTACCACACGCGGTGACCTCACGGAGGCCTGCAGCCGGGGCCTTCCCCACCCCCCCGACCCCCCGCCCCGCTCCCACCCCCGCCCCCGGGGCAGCCCCGAGTAGGGAAATTTAGAACCCGGAGATGGGAGGAGAGCGGTGCGAACTCTCCATGCCCAGTTATCTCAGGATCCGCTGCAGAGAGGTGCTGGGGTTGCAGGACGATTGGGGCACTCTGGTCATAACGACACAAAGGCAAGGAAGTCGACAGGGCGGCAATGCCCAAGGGCCGAGGGGGAGCAGTGCCTTAGCGGAGGCGCTGCGGCTGCGGGGGCGAAAGGAACCTGCGGTCGCGCTCTCTGGCTCTGGGGGATCTGCGCGGCGGTTATGACCCTGCCGCCACGGACCAAGCCCGCCAGTCCCGCAGCTTATTCAGCGCGTCGGAATGCGTGGCTGCCGAGCGCCGGCAGTATGTTGGTAAACAGACGCCGGGTCGGAGGAGGTGCCGCCCGGCGCCCAGCCGGTCCAGCACGCGCGCTGCGCGCACGCCCCCGCGGGGCGCGTCGGCCAGGCAAGCCGCGACCGCCGCGATTGCGTCTCACCGCCACCGCACCCCCCGCACCCCGCCCCATCCTCGCTTCCGCTTCCGGCAGGGGCCCGGGTTCGGTTGCGACACCGCAGCTCCTGCAGGCCCCCGAGGCCCAAGGAGGGATCTGCCGTCTGGGCTTCAGCCAGTGCGGCGCCCCGCCTTTCCTGGCGCCGCGTGAGGCTTCAGCATCGCACGAAGCTGGACAAAATTTGGGAGTGGGAAGCGAGTCCAGTTTGATGGCTGCTCCTCGGAGGGAATTCCCTGGCGGGTTCAGGAAATACACAAGCCAGGCTCGTGGCCTCATCTTCTAGCCTGTGTGCAGGGCCTGCCCCTAAATAGTATCCAAGACCTTGCTGAGCTGGTGTCTCTGTGGCCACAGGTATACAACTTCACAGGGACTCTATTCAAATACAACAGATACACTAGCGTGTACCAGCACAGTGGTGTCTACACGGTTGTTCACATTAGCATCCCTCCATGAACAGAGGTTCATTTATGGATCTGCAAATACAGAGTATATGCTGTGATGTATACACATCTACACACCCAAAGATGAATAGCAATACCCTAAATAAAACCACTGTAGTTGTCTCTCACACAGACCCACAACTATACAAGTCTGATTGTCGGTGCACACTCTAAAACCCAAGCATATACACATTTATATACTTGTACCCATCCTATGAGACACACCAGTCCACACACATCTAAGCTGCTTCGTGTTAGGGGTGAGACAGTTACACACACACACCAAGCCTGTCGGTCCTCACAGATTACCCAGCATACCCAAATACAAACCTTCTGTCATTTGAGTGTGCAGACAATTCATGTTTGTACACACACGTGTGCTCTCTTTATCAGGGTACAGAGTGAAGGCAGCAGTCTTAGAATTGGAGGGTAGGAGAGGACAACAATTGGAAGAAGAGGGAAGCTTAGAAGAGGAAGAGAAGGCAGGCACAACAGGGGTGGCCAGGAGAGACAAAAAGATTGGAAAGAGTATGCAGTCAGGTGTCCTGAGGGAAAGAAGAGCAAGTCAGTTTCAAGTTAATGCGCTGTTGCAATGTAGAGAGATGAATTTTGCCGAGAAAACACTCCTCTGACACCTGGCTCTGGGTTTTCTCACCTGAAATCTTGGAGCATCAGGAGAAGGAGCTCTGTGAGGGAGCACCCTCCTTTGAAGATCTGGGACTCACTTCCCTCTCATACGACAGGGTTTGCATGGTTGATAAATGCAATTTCCATATGGGACCTCCTTTCTAGCCCTTTCTTACCCAATTCTAGCATGCCTTCATCACTTCCTTAGAACTGGGGCTAAGAACTTACAGGGATATAGCCTTCCAAAACTTCTTGCCACCTTCATCTTCCTCTGGAGAGAGGCAGCCACACAACAGTACCATGATGGGTTCCAGGGATGGCATCTCAGTGTGCACCAAAGGAGGAAAATGCTCTTTGAGGCTTCCCTGGTGGCTCAGTGGTAAAGAATCTGCCTGCCAATGCAGGAAATGCGGGTTGATCCCTGGGTTGGGAAGATCCCCTGGAAAAGGAAATGGCAACCCACCCCAGTATTCTTGCCTGGCAAATGTCATGGGCAGAGGAGTCTGATGGGCTATACAGTCCATGGGGTCGTAGAGTCAGACATGACAGCAACTAAGCATGCGTGCATGGCTGTCCGGGAAGCTTTCACAAAGGAGGTGCTTTTGAGGTGGAACTTAAAGTTTGGGTTGCAGGGCCATGTATTCAGAGTCCTTTCCATGCTAGATCTAGCGAGAAAGGGCAGGGGCACCTTCCCCAGAGGCCCCTGAAGCAGTGACTTTGGGCATTCTCTGAAGCCAGGAGATTCATTGGGACTCATAGTGAGAGCTTCTTCTAGGCAGGCTCTCAGGGGTCTTTGCTGAGCTCATGTAGCTCCATGCAGCAGTAGGCAACATCCTGCAGTCCTTTAGAATTTATGAAGTATTCACAACATCCAAGCCCTGTGCATCTTCACCAGAAATCTGTGAAGTGGCTACTGTTATTATCCCCAGTTAACAAACGAGGAAATCTCTACTTCCATCACCGCCTCCCTCTTCAGGGCTCCCTCTTCCCACATGCTGGAGGGTACGGTGCTTCGGTGCTTCGAAACTTTGAAACATCGTTAGGCAACTTCGTGTTCTCAGATGTGGAATCCCCATGGAGGATCCCCTCTGAGCAGTGCCACAACTTTGAAGCCTGGAGGGAGAGTGGGGAGTTATGGAAGGGATAAGGGAGAGGTGGAAGGGATAGGAACGGGCTAGGAAGGGTTGTAAATCTGTGTTTGATGAGAAGGGAGGGAGGGCCAGCTGGAGAGAGGCCTGAGGCCTGGGTTCCCATCCCAGCTACAAACCGGCCAGCCCACAGTGATGGCCTGGGTCAGCCATGTCCAGTCTCTGAGACTCATTTTAGCCACTAAAATGAGGAAGCTGCGCTTAAGACCTCCAAGCCCTTGTCATTTGCTTTAGAATAAATTGCAAAAACCAAAATCTAGAAACCTAATAAAACCAAGATGAAGGAGGAGGAGGAGTTGGAGGAGGGGAGGAAGGAAGGCAGGCAAAACATGAACTAACTCTCCTGTCACTACCAGTACTTCAGCCCCTGCTTGTCACAAAAGCCAGAAGTGGCTCTCCCAACTCTTTCTCACGCAGGTCCTCTCCCTTAGTGAAAGGGGCTCGCTTGGAGAACTCCAGCACCGAAGTGAGGGCCTGGGAGCCGACATCGGGGTCCTGGCTGGGGGACACGGCAACCTCGAGGGCTGGGGAGTCAGCCAAGCCTCGGTGAGTGGACACGAAAGATCCGCGCGGTGCACGGTGGTTTGCAGGCTCTTCACAATCGCCCGGCAAACAGAATCCCACCCGATGCGGTTTTGATTCTTGGCGCAGAATAAGCGCCCTCTTCGGTGGGATTTATGCTTCACTCACAGTCCCCCGAGTTCGGACCCTGCCCAGACGCCGGGAACTCCATCCAACAGAAAACACCCCTCCTCGAAAACACCCCCAAACACCTGATGAGTGCAGTGCTCGCTGCGCAGTCCCTGAACTCGGTACCACACCGCCCGCGTTCGGGAGCAAAGGGGAGTGCATGCCACGGGAGCCGGGCGCTGGGGTCTGCAACCTGATGTAGGTCCTCCACGCAGCGCCTGCGTGGACCTGCCCTGGGGCGTGGTGCCCATCACGACCCGGCCCAAGGCCCGCGGCCGCCATTGCGGGATTAGCAGCTCCCTTTTTCCTCCATCCCACCAGTGGACCCCAAACGAAATTTTAATTTCGTCTGTTCTCCGTGGAATTTAAGTCCTACTTGTCCGAGCTTTCGTAGTAACTCGGTTTGGGGAAACTTTGTGAATAATCCGGTTTGGCAGAGGAGGGAGGGGGATGAAAAGTTCCCCCTCCGCTGGGCGGGGAGCGAGGCTGTTAAAGCCCCCACTTTCTGTGAGGCCCGCGAGGGGAAGGGGAAGTCTGTAGGGGCCCGCGTGCCCCGCCACACACAGGGATTTGACTCTTGCTGAAATGTGCATGAGTTATTGTCTCTTTTCTTCTTTGTGATGCAGCAGTGAATGAGCGTGGGCTGGCTCCTGCCAGCCCCGCCGCGCTCCGGCTGCGCTTACTTCCACGCTCCTGAGAGCTTTCTCAGTGATTGGCGTCCCGGCCTCATTTTCCAGATCACCTGGGAGAAGTTCCCGGGAAGGAGGAGGGGGAGACCATGGGGTCAGCGCCGCCCAGAGATCCCGGCACCGCTCGGCAGGCGGGCTGTGCCCGACGTTGTCCGGCAGGCTCAGTCCTCAGTCACTCTCCTCGCGTCATTGCTTTATTTCCAAATTTCACTCCCGCTCCGGGAAAAATCTTTTATTGGAGTTTGGGACATTTAAAGCACACACATATACAAAGTCACCAAATTCATTAGAAACAATACCATGAACCACTCTTGGACCAGATAACTCTCTCCCCTCCAAAAAAGAAAACGGGTAACAAAAAAATGGGGCGGCCCTTTTGAAGATGCGTTAGAGGCGCCACCTCCGCGACGGGAGAGCCATTTGGCTGGCCTTGGCCCCAGCCCCGTGCGGGAGCGGGAAACGGCCGGGTTGCGGGCGCGAGAGTTCCGGGCCGGTGTCCCAGCCCCGGCCTGTCCGGCGGACAGACCTCGGGACGCCGCGCTGGATGCCCGCGGGAAGCGCGGGGAGCTGGCGGGAGGCCCAAAGCCAACCCGTCTGCAACGAAGTGGCGCGCCTGGAACGAAGGCAGCTCATCTGGTTTCTCCAGACCTTTCCAGACCCCCGCACGGAACCTAGGGCGTTCCGCCCAAGTCTCCATCGCCCAGCCCCGGACGGAAGCCGCTGGTAGGACGTGGCTGGAGTGGGAACATTTAGCGAGCACCGACGAAGTGGGTGCGTGCACGGGCTCACAGACACACAACACATTCCCTCCCAGACGCCAACAGCTGCAGCACATGCTCCGTAGGCCGCCACGCCACGCCCGCAACACACACACAACCGCATCACTCCCACCACACAGGTGACACGCACCTTGTTACTCAGCCCCATCCCTCTAGACTTCTTGGATCCGGCGCAAAGTCTAAATGGTGGGGTTATTGGTTTCACTTTCTGTAGCCAAGACTAGACCCTTTTGAGGTCCGGCGTGTTTTTCTTAAGAAAAGAGTAGGTCCGATCCCGCGCCTAATCTGGGTTGGAGTCAGGGAGAAGAGGGACAGCCGTACCTCTGCTGGGCTCGGACTGAGAGAATGACCGCAGTGATTTGGCGAGGGGTCGGGAGTGGGGGGTGGGTAGGGGGAGCCGGGCCTCCACGTGGATGCCGAAGTCGCACCCGCACGCCCAAAGTAAGAGAAATAATCACGAGTACCAACAATACCGCTCTCCCCCTCCCACCACCACCAACCCCTCTCCCCCCACCCCGCCGCCGCCAACCAAATTCCGCAGCCTTTACCCCTGTATACCACCTAGTTGGGCTCTGGGGGTCAGGTCTGATGTGGGGGGAGAGTGGACAAGATGAGAGGCAGCACAGTCCCTCCATCACTCCTCCCACCTCTTGCAACCCTCCTCCACTGGGCTTAACTAAGGGAGGCCCGCCCGGGTGCTAAGCCAAAAGGAGGGGCGAGCCCTCGCCCACCTGTTTAAGAAGGGAGAGGTGGCTCACACCGCTCCTTCTACCCACATCTACCCTCCACGTCAATCACCCTCATTAATTCCCGCTGGAAAGGATCGCACAGGAGAGGTTTATCAACTGCTGCTTGGGAAAGGCTGGAGGGCACAGAAGGGTGTAGACGGGGAAAGGGTATGTTCTTGCTGGAGGGGATTGAGGGCTCTGCTCCTCCTGACCTCTGAGGGAAGCTGAACTGAGCTGAGCTATCCTTTCTATCTTCTCAGACCAGTTTACCCCTTCTCTCCAGTGAAAACTCCTCTCAACTTGTGAGCTGATACGCACCTGTCCTGGCCCCACCTTGGCTGAGAGGTGGCTCCCAATCTCTGGGGAAGACAAGCCCTTCCCAGAAAGTGCCCAAGAACTAATGGGAAGGGGGAAGCTCAGTCCCACTCCTGGCTACTACCAGGAAACCCAATAGGGCACTGCTTAGCTGCCCCGGTGGGGAGGGGGTGGGGAGTAGTGATTCTCTGACTATGGGAGACACGGGGATCCAGATGGAAGCACTGTTCCTGAAAACACACTTAAGGAGACTTCTGGAGTCTTTGAAGGCTAAGGTGAGCTTGGGTATTCTGAAACCCTGTGTCTTGGGTAACACAATAGTGATGGTAATAACAGTGAACACTTATTGTTTTCTGTGTTCCAGGCACTATGCTAAGCCCTTACATTTTATATATCACACAGATTCTATGAGGTAAGTATTCATTTTATCTCCACTTTACAGAGGAGGAAATTGAGGTACAAAAAGGCTGAGTAACTTGTCCAAGCTAGAACAGGCCAGCTTGTCGTCTTAACCACCATGGAGTTGTTTTACCTGAAGAAGCACCACTCAGCGAGGATGAGAGGAAGGGTTGGGGAGGAGGAGGGGACCTCAGGAGATGAATGCCTTCTGTGGAATGGTGGTGGGAGAAGTTATAACATCAGTAATGGCTGATATTTATTATGGGCTTATGCTTTATGTGCATTTTTCTCATTGACATCTTCAAACAACCCTGCAAGGGAATCCTATCTCTCATTTTACAGAAGAGGAGACTGAGGCACAGAAAAGATGTGTGTAGAGTCTACACCCACTTGATTGGAGGCAAGGAAGTAGGGAAAGAGCTGACACTGAGAGTCAGGAGGCCCCACACTGTGGAGGGGCTCCAATATCAAGAGCTTAGGATGGGGCTGTGGGCAGGGGAGAGGACGGGGATGGGAGCTGAGGGGCTTCCCTGGGGCAGCTTGGGATGACGATGTAGGTTGGTGAGGGAAGAGTGGCGGCAGAGAGCCCAGTTAGGAGGCTGTTGCAAATAGGTCGTGTGTGAAATGAGGGTGGACCCAGAGGCTTGGTGGCAGAGGTGATGGAAAGAAGGGGACATGTGAGAAAAGTTGCTCTGAGACAGATTCTGCTGGGCCTGGTGATTGTACAGGAAGAGGGTAGAAGCAAGCATGACAGAGAATTTCCAGGCCTGGGCAACCAGAGGAGCCTGCGGAGGAGCCGAGTGTTTGATTCAGAGATTCGGGTGTTTGGATGAGTGGAGGGACCTACATTCTAGGTTTGAGTGCTCCAGCAGGCAGCCAGACACTCTGGTTTCCCTCCGTGCCCCTGCACAGGTGTATCTCCCTGGGTCCCAGCCAGGGTGCACAGGTGAAACTTGCATATATGCAGATGTATGCAAATGAGAGTAACTCAGCCTGGGCCCTGAGCCAAGAGCCAGGGGAGGAGAAGGGCTGCCCTCATCCTGACTCACCCTCTGACACGCTGCCTGGAATGCCACTTCCCCAGCTGGGCTTCCTCAAACTTGGGGAACTTGCTCCTGGAATCACCCTAAGCTCAGGCCCTGAAGATCACAAGCCCAGGATACTGGGGTGCTGAAATTGGGGACTGTTTTAATCAGAGTAAGGCTTTATTCTGAACCCTCTTTGCAAAATGGTGGCAAGAGGGGAGAGGGGAGGAACAATACCAGGGTAATACGGCCTTTTAAGCATAAACCTACATGACAGTCCCCAAAGCATTTTCATATCTATAACTTCCTTGGGGCCTCATAGTAACTTGTGAAGTAGATGGTTTATTAGACCCATTTTATAGATGAAGACACTGAGGCCCGTGTTGTGAAGTGCCTTGCTGAGGAAAGACCTGGCTAGTGTATACAGAGCTGGATTTCCGATCCAGACCTCTGACTCAGTGCTCTTTATACTACCGTATGGTTTGGTGATGGGCTGAGGGAAAAGGAAGCTGATTCTGGATGCTGAGGTTTCATTTGGGGACCTCCTGGTACTCAAGTACCCAGACAATCATGGGAAAGACTCCCCTAAATCCTCTTGGTCTTCCAAGAAGTTCTCATTGAAGAACTAATTCCTTGTTAGTAAGCTTTTGTTTTTAGATCTGAGGTCACACCCCTTCCATCTGGCTGGACCACGGACTCCACTTCCAGCTCCTTCAAAACTCACTGCAATTCAGTACTTTCTTTTTAAGCACTTACTAGGTACTGCTCTGGGAAGGGCACAGTGGGAGGTCAACCTCAGTCCCATCAAATAGTGAATTTGGCAATTTCTATGTATTAAGTCCATAGGGTCACAAAAGTTGGACATGACTGAGCACGTGCACATGCACGTGTATTAAAATGGTGATTAAAAATACAAAGAAGAGTGAATTAAAATACACATGTGCACACAGAGTTAAGGAATATTTATAAACTTGGTACCTAGCTCAAGAAATAAGACTCTGCCAGGTCCTCAGGTACCCCACTGAGGGACCCTTCTGGACTGTAATCCTCTCCTCCACTTGGGTATTCCAGGTTTTGTGTTAATAACTTTCCTGCTTTTCCTTAGTTTTATCATGTATATCTGCCTACTTTCACCTGTTTGTGAACTTTTCATGAATAGAATCACTGTACGCACGATCCTTGCTTCACTCACTCAACAGTCTGTAGATTCAAAGACATCCTCCTGCCTCCCCCGTACTGTAACCACCCTTCTAGCAGCATTGTTCCTCTCAGATGCTCTTAGGAGGCAGGGGGCGGGGCGGGGGGAGTTGCTGCGTGAGGGCAGGGATGGGGTCTTTTGCCTCAGGGAACACAGTATCCAACAAAGGGACAGGCACGTAGTAAGTGCTCAGTATCCAGGCACTGAATGAATAAGTGAAGATGAGTGAAATGGTGTACCTCTGGTTACATTAATGAGAAATCCCAGGGGCAGGGTTGATATAGGAGACCATAGGGTGACAAAGGACGCCTTTGTCCCTCCCTACTCTGCCACTGCTCCTCAGAGAGCAGAGGCTGTAAATGGCAGCATCTGCCTAGATTCTGGTCCTTTTCACGGCTTAGCCAGGAAAGCACAGTTTATTGACCTGGGCAAATAAAACTTCCCTGTGCCTCAGTTTCTTCGCCTGTGAAATGAACATAATAATAAGTTCACCTTTATAATGTTGTGAAGTTGAGCAAATTACCCTGGTACATAGATGTTTCACATATGTTAACTCCCCTTCCTCTTTCTGTTGGTTCCTTTAGCTCACCCACTGGCATGTGCCTGTCCCCATCACTTAATCTTTCTGGAAGGTATCAGAGCCAACCTGATTATAAAGCTTATGTTCCCAGAGGACTCGGTGATGACTGAAGATTTCAATCCTAGGACCAAAAAGCTCCTGTAGGGCAGAGACCCTGCCTTCCCCAGCTCCTCGTCCTCATGGTATCCGGCACTGTGCCCTGCATACCCAGATGTGCAGGGAGACATTTTCTCTCCAGCTAATCCAGGAGCCACCCTCAGCTGCTCCTAAGTACAGGGATGCAGGTGAGGGTCTGTCCCTTGGTAGCGTTGGAACTCTTTCCCACTGAGGATCTCAGCTAATCCTCATCATCTGGTCAGGTGGGGCAAGTATTGCCATCCCCATTTCACAGATGAAGAAACCAATGCTCAGAGCAGCCCAGGGCCATGCCCAACATTGCACAACCGGTACGTGAAAGGGCTGGGACTGGAATCCTTGTATCCTGACATTGAGGCTCTCTGGGTTTTTCCAGAACCAGAGTTGATGGGAGTCAAGACTTAAAGAGAATTAAGATAACCAGTCCCACAGAAAATGGGCAGTGAGCTGTAAGAACTGTCTGTGAAAGTGTGAAAGGCTTTAGACATTCTGTGTGATTTTTGAGGCCAGAATACTGAGAACCAAATGGAAGCTGGAGGAATGTACATTTAGGTTCAATATAAGGAAGACATTTTAAATAATTAGAGCATTCCAGAAGTAACACATTCTCCACCTCTGTCTTAGGCACCAACTCCCTCTGCCTTGTGTGGTGAGATTCTCAGATCTTGTTTCTTCAGTTGGAATAAGGCATTCTGGGGAACAGTTTTACCTCTCTTTGAGTTTTGCTTCCTCTAACCTGTGTGTGGACAGTCTATCCTCAATAAGTATTTGAGAGTTCCCACGGTTGGAGGCATCAGGTAGAATCTGGGGGATAGCACTGTAAGATGTGACTGAGAACCTGGGTTCCAGAGTAGGTGGCAGTAGGTTTGAATCTTAGTTCTGCTACTTGGAGAGCTGGTTTAGAATTTCTGAGCCTCATTTTTCTCAACTGTAAAATAGAGTTAGTAATACAAACCATTAAAATTGTTGTAAGGATCAAATGACACCTTGTATGTGACTAGCTGAGTGTAGCTGGGCACATGGAATGCTAATGATGCAGCTTTTTGATGACGTATATACTTGAGGGGCTTCACCAGAGGCTGGAGAAATGGGGCAGGTCCCCACAAATGTCCCTCCAATTTGACAGCATATGATTCTTCTATGAGCATCAGGAGAAGATCTGAGTAGAAACCTGGAAGTAGGTTGACTCAGTGGAGGAAACTGGGTTCAAAATAAACAGAACCCCAATTCAGAGTCCCCAGGTACTTGAAACTGTCCCATGGACTTTTCCTACCTTGCCCTGCCTGCCGCCCCTGCACTTAGGCAAGCCCTCAGGCCTGGGGTTGGGACCTAGTGCTACAGAACCACGGGATCATTATCCCTGGAAAAGGTACCAAGAGTCCTCAGACCACCCTGGAAGCCCACTATCAGCCAAGCACAGGGTCCCAAAGTTCTGTTTTGGCT
This sequence comes from Giraffa tippelskirchi, assembly GCF_054371585.1. Lineage (NCBI taxonomy): Eukaryota > Metazoa > Chordata > Mammalia > Artiodactyla > Giraffidae > Giraffa > Giraffa tippelskirchi. The sequence goes on along the minus strand of NC_137277.1, from coordinate 25,833,441 downwards.
GTCACCTTCCCTAACCACAAGCCCTTCACTGGCCCAAGCCTCTAAACCAGCCAGATGCCGTGGCTACCCTGGAAGGGTGACTGTTTCTCCTGCTTGCTGGGCACACCAGGCTGGCAGAGGCCTTTGTCAGTCTCTAGAGTAGTTCTTGGCCTCTAGCACTGCTGCTCCTCAACGTTTCATAGTTCATAGAGCTGGAAAGCACTAAGGAGGTCCCCAGAGTCAGTGGGTCTTCAATTCTGGAATCAAGAAGGTCTGGACTGGACCTAGAAATATTTATATTAATAAAATAATTCCTTCCCCGCTGCCCACCATGAAAAGCTGCTTTGGCCCAGCTCCCTTGCCCTTGTGTTACACATGGAGACGCTCAGCCCTAGAAGGGACTTGACTGGACCAAGATGACATACTGGAGCTGGACGAAAGCCTGGTTCTATGGCCCCTCGTACAGGATGTTTTCCACCCAAGCTGCTTGTCAAGGTTCACTCCTTGTGAGATAGGGGGGAGTTGACACAGAAGTCTTTCCTGAGTCTGTCCCGGACACTACCCTCAGAGGTTGTGCCAATTACAAGAGCGCCATACACCCTCCTGGAAATGGCCACTGAAGAATGAGACTGAACAGTCTTGAACTTGCTTGGGACCTCCCTAAGGTCAATGTGTGGGAGCAAATTGGTGTTTGGGACTAGGTCCATAGAGGGTCATACAAGCACACATTTGGAAATAGCCATTACACTGGTGGGCAGTTTTGGTCTGATTTACAATAACCTCTCTCTTCACCAGCACCCAGCACAGCACCTGGCACACAGGCTGAATGATGGTATGTGGAATAAATGGATGAGGTTTAATGCTGATTGGACCATCAGCATCTCCGAAGCTACATGCCCCTCCCCTCGGTGGCTATGGGTGTGGAGACTCAGCAAAGCTTGAAGAATGAAAACAGTGGGCACCCAGAAAAGAGGATGGCCAGGGAGGTACAGCCAAGAGAGGGATTAAGCTGATGGCTGTGAGTCGGACACTCCAATTCCCATAGCAGGGGCCAACTCCTACCAGGTCTCAATTGCAGAGGGTCCATGAGCAGAGTGGGTCTCCATGATGGTGTTTGCAATGTGGGGATGTGAGCATGTGACTTGTGTGTAACTGAAACTGCGTGTGTGTGACTCTGTGGCTTGGGCGTGGCTCTGCGCATTGTGTGCTGTGTGGTTGTGGGCTGCATGTGACCATGGTGTGGCTGTGTGTTTGTGTGACTATGTGGGTAGAAATGGGCATTGCTTGTGTGATATTGTGTATGCCTCTCGGAGGCTGGCTCTAGAGCGCTGGGCGTCAGTGTGTGTACATGGCTGTCTGTGCAGCTGTGTGTGCAGAGGAGACAGCTGTCATGGGTGTACATGACTGTGTAGGACTCTGTGATGTTATTCGAGTGTGCCTTCTAGTCTGGCTGTGTGATGGTGAGTGTTTATGCCTGGTGGGTTACATGCCCTCGACTGTGTGTCACTGTGTGTCCCTCAGGGACTCAGCGTGTCACTATGTGTGACTGTGTGTGAAACAGCATGCCCCTCAAACCACCTTCCTTGAGCAGCTTTGATGTGGTTGTTTCTAGGGGCCATAGGACGCCAGTCACACTCCTGAGGACTTCAAAAGATGCCTGTCCTTTCTGTCAGCGGGGGAAAACCCATTTCCCCTCACCCTCACCCTATCCTCTGCCTGGATAGGGGACTGTTTGTTTTCCTATTTGTACTGCCTAGGGTGAGTTCATGGCCACAACTGACTCACCACTCTTTCCAAGAGACTTGGGGAAGGAAATAGGGGTTGCTTGGCTGGGGCCGCTGCCCACTAGCCTGGAGACTTTCAGAGCAGGGCCGGGAGGTGGGGACATCGGGGTCCATTCTGGGCTGTGTGAGCACCTCAAGCCATTCACCCTCCCCAAACCTGCAAGGCCAAGGAGTCTTCTTTCACAGTCATTGACTAGCGCCCAGTCTCCTACCTCAAATAAGTGGCCTCTCTCCTTATCTAAAAGTTCTCCCTTCCCTTTGCCAACGTCGATTAAAAAGAAAGTTGGAGCTTTGGAGGGGCCTGTGGCATCTCCCGGGGAATCCGAGTCACTGCAGGTGATCCAGGCTTGGTTCAGTTGAAGTAGCAGCCAGTGTGGCTCGCCTCAGCAGCACTGTTTGGGCGCCCCCTATGGGCAGAGGCTGCCCAGGCTGAAGGAGGCGGAGCTAGAGGCCCGCACGGTTTGATGGGAGAGACACGGTCGCTGTCTCGGAGTCCTGGGAGTCTTAACCGGGAGTCAGAGCCCTCCAATACACAGGCTCTGAGAAGACGGACAAGGAGGATTCAAACTGTCACTCCCTGGGCCAGGAGGAGAGTCATGTTCTGAGCCTGAGGTGGAATCAGAGAAGGCTTCTGGAAAGGGCTGAGGGAATTGATGCAGGCTGGGAGGGAGAGTGCGTCCCGGGGACCGGACAGCTGGGAGAACTGGGGTGGAACGAATATAGGAGGTGAGGTGAGCAGGAGGAGGCTGAAGTGGCATAACCCTCATGTGACATGGTGGGGGGCAGGGGAGGGGACTCGGGCTGGGCCCAGTCCATGTGGCAGAGGAACTCTACTTGAACAGAGAATCTGTGGATAGGAAGTCCCTGTTGGCGTCTACCTGGTGTTCCTCCGGCTGCAGCCAGCATAGAGCACCCGAGTCTGGTTGCCCAGGAGGGAGTTCAGAGGCTGTCCCTCACCACACTTTCCCCAGCTCTAGCTTGGGGAGCTGAGACCCCAACCTTACTCCCAGCCAACTTGCCCAGGCTGCAGACCATCCTGCCCCCACATGCCCCTGCCAGGATCTTACCAGCCAGTGATGAAAACTTCCCTTCATTCCTGCCCTCCTTGCCCGCTGCCTTGGAAGCTCACTCTACAGAACCTATCCCTCCGCTCTCCTGACCCTGGCCTGAAATTCCCCCACTTCAAAGTTAGAGGTATTTGGGCCACCCTCCTGGAGTAATTGAGAAGAGCTTCAGACTAAGGCAAGGGGCTGGGCTTTAGGGGAGTGACTGGGCAAGGTGTTTAGCCTCAGTTTCTCCATCTGCAAAATGGGGCTAATGGCCCCTGCCCTGCTGGGCTCCCAGGGTGGGTGTGGGGAAGGTGCCAGTGAGCTCATGGGTGTGAAGGCCCTGGTGAGCTGTAAATAGTCTGGTGCTCGTTGGAGGGAGGGAGGGAAGGAAGCTGTGTTATTCCAGCTGGGCCTGGCTGCCTGCATGGAGGGCTTGGCCAATAGGGAGCTGGGGACTGTGAGGGTCCCTTGCCAAGTACTGGAAACCAGGGTATTTAAGCCCAGCACTCCAGTGAGATCTGGGTGTAGGTAAGACTCTGCAGAGGCCACATCAGGGACGAGTGCCAGGGTGACAGCAGCAGGGACTGTGATATGAGCGCTTTGGGCAAGCCATTTGGATGGCTTTGGGAAGATGGGTGAGAAACCTGAGGTCACTGATGACATCACTCTCAACCTCCCTGACATCCCTGCTTCTCAGGGGAGGACAAAGATGCCATCTCTGTCCCTAAGCTCTGGAGACAGGAGGCTGAGAATGTTAACTAGCAAGAATTCAGGGGATTAGCTGTGGCTTTTTCTGATTAGGAAGATTCTGGAGCTTCAGCCAGCTTTTCAGGAGGGTCTTGCTGTATCTTTCTCTTATCTCTCAGAAGTTTCAGATCCGCCTCTTCCAGAGACAAACCAGGGCCTTCCCCTAGGTAACCTTGTCCCTTCCAACCTATCTGCCTACTGTCTCCCTCTACAGAGTCACCTCAGACTTCCCCTCCGGAGCCTTTAAACAGGCTACCCTCCCCATTCTGGAATTTCCTCCCCCAGAAAATACCTCCTCGGCCTCTGATCGAGTCCTGCCCCTGTCAATTTCTTGCCAGGTGACCCTGGTCAAGTCACCAAACCTCTTTGAACCTCAGTCTTCCCACCTGTAAAATAGGACTAATACTACCTCCCAGGGTGGTGAGAATGAAGAGGTAACACATAAAGTCCTGAGCCTACTTCCTGTCCCTGGTGAGAAACTCAGCACCTTCACTTTTCCCAGCATCCTTCCCAGTGCCTCAGTTTGCTTTATACACTGATTTGCCTTATTTATGGCTTTGTAACAAATCAAAAGACAGACATAAGCTTGGAGCTTACTATATGGTTAGCACCATAGCATGCTCGGTTGGGGAGAGATCTAGAAAAGGTTCTCTGCCCACCTGGAAACATTTTCTAGCCAGCGTGGGCAGCTGACATCCATATACATGGAGCGTCCAACCACTTTGACAGTGCAGCTATCACGAGACCAAATGAAGAGCAGGATTGTGCAGGAGACAGAGAATGGTCAAGGCAGGAGTGGTTCGAGGGACCTTCTGGAGAAGGAGGCCCTACAGGGTAAGTCAGCAGACAGAGGGCATAGCAGAAAGATGACCATGATCTACTCAGCGGGGACACAGGAGTAAAGAGAAAGTGTGGGAAATGTTGGGAGTGAAGACTGAATTAAGAAGATCATGCCAGAAGCTGGAGACCCTTAAAAGCCAACTCCTAAGGTATGTAGAGGGACTTATATCAAACATAGTAAGAAACAGGGAGCCAAGGCAGGGGAGTCTGAACAGGGAAGAAGGTTAAAAGGGAAGGGGTGGGCTGCCCATTTATTAAGCATCAACTGTATTCCAGATTGTGGCTAAGTGCTTATTGTCTGTTTTCCTACTTAATCCCCAGGTAACTTGGTGAGATACACATTGATACCCCACTTTATAGACAGGGAAATGGAGACTTGGATAAGTTAAGTAACCCCCTCAAGGTCATAGAATTAAGGAGAAATAAAGCAACTAAGCTGGCTAACTGCAGAGTCCATGCACTTCCTGGCTAAACCCAGTTTCCCCCAAAGAGGATGGGCATGGGGCAGGGTCCTTCTTCCTCTCCTTGCCCTCACCAAGCTCTTGGTGGAGTTTGTTTTATAGACTGGGAATGTTTGGGGCCAAGGTAGATAGAGTTGCCTTGGCAGCTTGATTTTCCATTTGCTTAGGGGATGTAGAGGAGGACGTGGGACCACTGGTCTCTGGTTACCACATATGGAGGAGGAGTCTGGAGGGCCCGGGGTGAGAGGGAGCAGTCGGAGGTGACTCTGGGTGTTTGGGCCTCCTGCCCAGGAAGAGCAGGAGGTTGTTGACAGAACTGAGGAAGCCACAGCAAGTTGCAGAAAGAATGAGAAGTCAGGTTTAGAACACCCTGAGCCTGACACATTGGGTCAAGCAGAAAAGCCCCAGCTTTGGAGCCCGGCTTGAGCTCACGGCAGAGGCCTGACCTTAAGGATTGTATAAGAATTCTTTTCTGTCCCCTCCAGACTGGTGATGCCCCGGGAATGGTGACTGTGTTACCTCTTTCCTTGGTCTCCCCACTGGCCCTTAGAGTGGGGTCTGGGAGTCATTCCAGGAAGGCATTCACTGGCAGCTCCTTGGCCCCTTCTCCCCTCCCCCTCCTCCCTCAGCCCTTGGAGCCTGGGAGCCAAAGGACCAACTCCCTCCTCTACCGGGGCCTTGCTTGTACTGACCCCGCCAGCACTTGGGTTAGCTCTCTGTGTCTTTCTCCCCCAGGTCATTCATCTCCTTCAACAGAAATCTCTTGAGTGCCCACTACACCAGGCCTTAAGGACATAGCCATCCTCAGAAAACTTACATTCTAGTGGGGGAGATAGACGGTAACCAAGATATTAGAGAGAAACTCACTTTAGCTAATAATTATGCTGCGAGGAAGAATAAAGCCGAGGTGTGGAGACAGAGGGATGGGACTGCCAGGAGACACGGGGACACTATTTTAGATGGTGGCCACCTAGGAAGGCCTCTAGGAAGAGGACTTTTGAGCTCTGAATGACAAAAATAAAGATGAAGGGAAGAGCATTCTAGTTGGAGGGAACAGCCAACACAAGGGCTCTGGGGCAGGGTAGGAGGTAAAGCTGAGGTAAGTGTTTCTGTTTGAGAAACAGCAAGAGGGCTGGGATGCTTGTGTGAAATGAAGGAGGGGAAAAGGGAAGATAAAGTTCAGAGGTGAGAGGGGCCTGGCTGGGGTGGGGCCTTGTGGAGTTGTCATATTATTTTGAACAAGGTGGAAGGCCCTTGTAGGGCTTGAAACAGGGGAAGGAATCTCTCTGATCTGCATGGATAAAGATCCCTTTGGCTGAGGGGGTGAGTGCTAAAATCAGTCAGGGCCATTTCTCATCCTTCCCCTCTAGGATCTCAATGCCCTATAGCCCCCAGACACCTCTATGCATCTGCGCACATGTCCCGGGGAACATTCCAGAGGTGCTGCTTTCATGTATCCTCTCATAATGAAAAAAGTCCTAGGAAAGATTTTGGGATACCCCAATGGAGTGACTTGGAGGAGGAAATGGCAACCCGCTCCAGTATTCTTGCCTGGAGAATCCCATGGACAGAAGAGCCTGGAGGGCTACAGTCCATGGGGTTGCAAAAAGTTGGACACGACTGAGTGACTAACACACACACAAGGGAGTGGCTATCATGAAGGAACTGCCTCATTTGCCCTTTGGGGGCCCCTTTGTCCCCAGCCAGTGTGGGTATGCCTCAGGGTCAGGGGCTCTGTGAGGAGGGTGGCTCCTGACCAGGCCCCACATTGACACCCAGACAAAAATCTCATATCTGGAGAAACTGAGCGAAGAGGGAAAGGAGGCAGACAGGTGGTGCAGCAAGTGATTCAGCCGGTGACCTTTGCCCTCTGCTCTCCCCCAAACCCTGCTGGAGCCCCTGGTTGCCCAACGTGGCGGGGGGCAGTGGCCTCTTCTGGGTGGGGCCTGTGGCATCTGGCGGCCTCCTGGGGGCTGACCCTGGGAATGGATGCCCAGCAGCCTTGGGAAAGGACTGAGTCAGATCCGGAGAGCAGCACAGGGCGGCCCAGCTGAGGTCACGGTCTGGTGGCTGGAGGTGGCTTCCTGAGTCCTCCACCCCCAGCTGATGTTTGTTCAGAGGGCCCTCCGACGTGCGCCAGGCGCCTTCCTGGACTCAGGGTAGCACTCCTGGGACGCAACACACGCAGAGCCAAGACCAAGCCATGGCTGGACTCCAATCTCTGCCCCTCTGTGAACCCAAATTGACAGAGACCGACCCTGCCCTCAGGGGGCACTCAGATTCAAGGGAAAGGCACAGCCTTGCCCCCAAAGAGCCCCTGGTCTCAGAGAAAACCAAAACCCATTTAAAGAACTCAAAGATGACAGGCCTTCCCTGGTGGTCCAGTGGCTAAGACTCTGGAGGAAGGGGACCCGGGTTTGATCCCTGGTCGGGGAACTACATTCCACATGCCACAACTAAGACCCCATGCAGCCAGAAAACTAAATATTTTTTTAAAAGAATACAAACATAGGAATCCAAAGGAAACTCTCCAACTGGATCAAGATAAGTGGAAGATGAATGAGGGTTGGGGAGAGAAGTACTGTGTGCTCAGAGCTTAGGCAGCAGCTGTCCTGACTTGAGGGCACCCCTGTTCCTACATGGGTCAGCTCACTTCTGGCTCCTCCGTCCGGAAGCTCATTCCCTGACCCCCTTGTTCCCACAGTGCACTGCGCGGGGAGTTGTGCAAGGGTCAGGCGGCAGGGGGGCAGGCTGGCTGGAGAGGGGAGATTGCTGTCTCCCTCCGACTCCCTGAGGCCTTCCCTCCTGCAGCCCTGCCTGTGTGCAGCAAGCACCCTCCTCCGCGGTTGTTGTCGGCTGTCTGGCCTGAGGCTTCGCCTCCCTCCTCCACACCTTCCTGCCCAAGAACAGCGGCCAGAGGCCTAAGACAGGAGAAAGCCAGAGGCTAGAGCAGGGCTGAGGCATGGCTGAGTCCACAAGAGCAAGAAGAGAGTCAAATGTCCCCTGGACAGAGCCTTGTGCTGGGAGGTTTCCTGCCTGAGATGGGCATCAGTGAGCCCCCAGCACATACAGCAGGACTTAGCCCCAGGCTCAGAGACACTAAAGGTGGACTCTAAACTTAAAACTATGAAAATCAGAGGGTCCTGGAGAGAGATGTGAGTGAGTGGTTTTATAACACTCCCAGCCATCTCTACCTGTAACTGCCTACCTTGGAAGGGAGTGAGCTACCCACCAGAGAGGCATTTAAGTAGAGACTGCAGAAGTTAATCATCCTCTCACTGAATATTCATTGACTACCTTCTGTAGGTGACTCAATCCAGGCAGTAAGTGGGGAGGTGGGCGTTGAGTCACATGGGAGTTTAAAGTCCCTTCCAGTCTGGAGAGCCAAAGCCATGTCAATCTAGGCAGGGTTCTCAGAGGAGGCGGCAAACAAAAAAGAAAGGACTTCTAAGATGGGCTAGGAATGGCCAGGCCTGAGGCCTGGAGCCTGCTGAAGCCTGAGGCAAGCTGCTGCTAGACACCAGTCCCCGCCCCGGGGGTGTGCGGTCTAAGGTCCTAGGGGTGCAGAATGGGGAAGGGGAGCCAGACAGCTTCTTAGAAAGTGGTAGGCAGGTGAGCAGGGCTCCCCAGTGATAATTAAGGAACAAAGGTGCCGAGGAGCAGGGAGCCTGCGCGGGCCTCTGGGGCAGGCAGGCTAATGGGAGCCTGGAGGAGAGGTAATAACAAGCGGAGAACTGAGCAGACAGCCCGGCGTCGCTACACCCACAAGCCACCCCCTCGCCCTCCTGCGCCAGAACAATAACTGAGCACCCAGCTGGGGGTGAAAAACATATGGATAATACACAGGCAGGCTGTTTTGGGCAGGCGCTGCAATGAGGTGGCTGCAAGGATGTGAATCTGTGGGGAGAGAGAGCCTGGGGGAAGCAGATGAGCCTGCGGGTGGCAGGAGAGGTCAGAAAGAGGGTAGGGATGGAGGCAGAGAACTTGGGCAGGGGTATGTTGGCCTGGGGTGGTGCCTGGGAAGATGCTTAAAGGGAGCACTGTCCCCCACAACCATGTTCTGGTGACTCGTGTCTCCAGATGTTGCAGGTGGCCATTGAGGCAAGAGAACTGGGCTCAGAGACAAGGAGCCTGGGCTCTGGTTCTGCTTTGGAAAGTATTGCAACCCGGAGTAAGGGTTTGACTCTTGGGCCTCCTCACCTGTTGAAATGGAAGTAATAACATGTACCACACAGGGTGGTAGAACAGTTCAGAGGGCTGGTGCAGGAAAGCCCCTCGCTCGTGGTACCCTCAATACAGGTATCCCCAGACTAGATGGAAATCAGACTCTCACCTGGAGCCACACACCTGGTTAGTCGTCTACCCGAGCCTGCACACCAGCAAATGAACAGAATTCACTCACAGGGCCTCACACAGCATTTGAACTTCCCCAGTTCTTCCCACGGAGAAGGCAATGGCACCCCACTCCAGTAGTCTTGCCTGGAAAATCCCATGGACAGAGGAGCCTGGTAGGCTGCAGTCCATGGGGTCACTGAGAGTTGGACATGACTGAGTGACTTCACTTTCACTTTTCACTTTCATGCATCGGAGAAGGAAATGGCAACCCACTCCAGTGTTCTTGCCTGGAGAATCCCAGGGACGGGGGAGCCTGGTGGGCTGCCGTCTATGGGGTCACACAGAGTTGGACACAACTGAAGCGACTTAGCAGCAGCAGCAGCAGTCCTTCCCACTGTACAGACACATCTGTGTATTACACCTGTGACAGCAGAGTCCCTGAACTCCCCTTTTCACAAATCTCCACAGGTTCATGCAGCTCACCAGCCGCACCCCCCAAATAGAGGCCAGCAAAGCCACCCCAACCCCAAGGCATCTGTAGTGTGCATTCCCGCTCACCACACAGAACCCCATCAATGGATAGAGTGCTCAACTAGTACAGACACATGGTTGCCCAAGCGTGCACACACACACCTATGTATACTTCTGCGTGTGCCTAAAATTTTGGAAACAGGGCTGAGAGATTGTCTAGGTCAATCCCTGATTCAAGACTAGAGACCATTCAATGCTGTCACAACTGATGATTGTCTAGTCATTGGAGATTTCTGCATGCACATACATTATATACATATGTTCACATGCACACACATCTGTTAGTGCATTTGGCTAACACAGTAGTTGTTCTCCTCCCCTCCATACCCCTCCTTATTATAATCTGGTCTAGCATAGTGCTGTCTGATTCATCTTCCAAGACTCAGCTTTTCCCATGTCTCTCTATTGCTCAGACACCCTATGTGGCACCCCATGGCCCTCTAAGATAAAGTCCAAAGTTGCTTCATCCTGTTTCTTGTTCTTTTTTAAAAATAGTTTTTGGAAGATTTTTTTGATGTGGACCATTTTTAAAGTCTTTATTGAATTCATTACAATAGCGCTTCTGTTTAATGTTTTGTGTTTTTTGTCCACAAGACACGTGGGACCTGGAATCAGGGATCAAACCCACACCCCCTGCACTGGAAGGACCACCAGGGAAGTCCCTCTCCCTCTCCTGCTTCAGTGGCTCCCCCAACTTCATGGGACGCCAGTAACCTTAGAAGACATCAGTTCTGTCCCCAATCCAGTCCACGAATCCCCTTTAAAAGTTGTTGTCAAGCCTTCATTTGAGGTTCCAGTGATGAAAACTCACTACCTTCTGATCTAGCCCATTTCCTTTCATTACAGAAAGCTGTAGTTATTTGAGTTTAATCAAGTGAAAGCAACCCAGCCTGGTTCAGCTTCTGTTGCCTCCTGGAAGTTTGCTGTAACCTCTTGCTCCATGATTCTCCCTTGAGCATCCCCTCCCTTCATGTTGGCTGTCGTTTTCATGCCTTCTCTTCTTTGCCATGAGACTCTGAGCCTCTTGGGGACAGAGTGCTTGAAATAACACAAGTGCACAGTAATTGGGCATCTGTTTGGTGGCAGATGCCCACATGCACACCCATGTTCAGCTGAGCATGTGTGCGCATGTGTGCAGGCCTGTCCCTGTGCATTCTGGGAATGCACAGCACAGAGACTGCAGGTTCTGACACAGGTGGGCTTCAGAGATCATGACAGGAGACACCACTGACCTGAGACTCAGGTGCTCCAAACTGCCTGGTTCTGTTCCCATTTCCCTGCAGGGGAGTGAGCACAGCTTAAGGAGGAATCAGAAGTGCCTCAGCTACTCTCCTGGAGCCCCCAAACTGTCACAGCACCAATAAATTTTGTGATGCAATTGCAGCCACAGTCCCACTCTCTAACTCCCTCCCTGCATTATTTTTCTGCACAGCACACATCCCCTTCTGCAGTCTATATCACTTGCTTATTTAACTACTTTCTCATTTTTCTAGGATATGAGCTTAAGCACAGGGATTTGTGACTGTTCTGTTCATTTCTGTATGCGTGTGTGTGTGTACATGCTTAATCACTTTAATCAAGTCTGACTCTTTACAACCCTGTGGACTGTAGCATACCAGGCCCCTCTGTCCATCGGAACTCTCCAGGCAAGAATATTGGAGTGGGTTTCCATGTCCTCCTCCAGGGGATCTTCCCAACCCAGGGATCGAACTCCTGTCTCTTATGCCTGCCTGTATTTGCAGATGGGTTCTTTACCACTGGTGCCACCTGAGAAGCCCTCATTTCTGTATCTGCAGCCTAAAATAGCACCTGGCACATGGGGTCATCATCTGTCAAATGAATGATGGTAATAGATTTCTTCTCCATCATCACCCCAGGAGGGCAGAGGCCATTCCTGGATCTGACTGCTCAGTGCCCAGTGCAATGTGGGGTGCACTAGAGGAGCTCAAGTCCATGACTGTTGGTCAAATGAACAGGAGTCATCAGTAGAGTTCTTGTCCATCCACAGCACGCCCAGAGCCACCTGCTAGCACAGCCATGGTGGAATGGGCGAGAGGACCAAGCCTAAGAGGAAGAAACTAGTTCCTACTCTGGTGGGTCTGCACACATCCAACTCCTGACAGCGTCACTGACCAAGCTGCAGTCTTGGGATGTAGACATGCGGGTAGGGGTCATGCAAGCTTCTTAGGAGTTCTAGGAGAAGCAGGAGGAGCCAGTGGCTATGGCTCAAAGGGACTATCAAAGGGCTATGGCTCAATAGGGTGGAAAGTGAAAGTGAAAGTTGCTCAGTCGTGTCCAACTCTTTTCGACCTCATGGACTATACAGTCCATGGAATTCTCTAGGCCAGAGTACTGGAATGGGTAGCCTTTCCCTTCTCCAGGGGATCTTCCCAACCCAGAGATTGAACCCAGGTCTCCCACATTGCAGGCAGATTCTTTACCAGCTGAGCCACAAGGGAGATAGGATGGAACTGTTTGGCCTTGTGCCCTGTTCACAAACCACAGAGTCAGCCCCTTTGTCATTTTCTAATAGGGCACCTTTGGGCCTCACTCAGCCTTTCTGACCTCAGTTTTTCTAGCTGGAAAATAGTAACAGTATTAACTGGTAAGCGAGCCACTAGTGCAGAGCAGGCGCTGACATGTCATCTGTTATTGTGAGGACATTGATGATAATGATGAAAAAAGAAGTAGAGGGAAATAAGGAACCCAGCCTCTCACTTCCTAGTGCTGGGGGTTGTCTCAGACTCCTCTTCTGGATGTTGGATTAAAGGGAGCAGGATCCCAGGGGGCTGAGCTTTAGGGCAGCTGAAGGCTGGAGGGACTCAGGGACCCAGAGGATAGAGGGCTGGGCCAGCAGAAGGCAAGGTGCAGGGAGACCAGGTTCTCCAGTCCATGGGAGAAAGGGGAACTGAGGCAGAACTGAGCCCATCTAGTTCCCTTGCTGCTCTGCATTATGCACCAGTGGGGGGCGGGGAGGGCAGGGTGGCACGAGGATGGCAGCATCAGGACATTCTCCCAAGGGACCTGCTATCATGCTGCGGACTTGGGATGTAGGTTCCATTGGCTCTGGGCAGAGAATGTCCTTGCCCTGGAGGTCCCAGGGATAATGAGAGAGCCCACTGGGCAAGGAGTCAGGAGACCCAAACTCCAGCCTAGGCTCTGCCTCTCACTGAGTTTGGGGCAAATCACTCCCCCTCTCTGAGCCTTAGTTTCCTCCTCTGTCAAATGGGAGGATTGACCATATGGTCTCTGATGCTTCCCTGATAGACTGGCCATGGTTCTCTAGAGAAAGGGAGGTGAAGCACATCAGTATGACGCATGGCACATAGTAATTGCTCAACAAATTTTGGGACTCCAACATGTTTGGAGCTGTCCTCTGGGGAGAGAGAAGGCAAGGCTCCCCTCCTACTCCACTTGCCCCCCTCAACTTCTGCCAACAAGAGAGTCCTCCTCCGGGGAGCCAGAGGAACCATCAGTCAGCCTCCTTGGCTGCCCTGCCTCTTTCCTGCCTCCATCCTACCCCCACTTTGTACCTCCCAGCATCCCACCTCCATTCTGCCTTGCTCACCCCATAGCTACAGGGCAGCTGCCGGGGATTGGGGGACAGCAGTGGAGCTTCTTGCCAACCTCTTCACAAGGCTTGGCTCTCTGGGTGCTGCTCAGGTAATTGCTGCTGCTGCTGCTGCTGCTAAGTCGCTTCAGTCGTGTCCGACTGTGCGACCCCATAGACGGCAGCCCACCAGGCTCTGCCGTCCCTGGGATTCTCCAGGCAAGAATACTGGAGTGGGTTGCCATTTCCTTCTCCAGTGCATGAAAGGGAAAAGGGAAAGTGAAGTTGCTCAGTCATGTCCGACTCTTAGCGACCCCATGGACTGTAGCCTACCAGGCTCCTCGTCCATGGGATTTTCCAGGCAAGAGTACTGGAGTGGGGTGCCATTGCCTTCTCCGGCTCAGGTAATTGAGACCTGGGCAAAGACCAGGATCTCAGCTGCTTGTTCCTGCAACTTCTATCAATAGTTTCTTCAGGGACCAAGACTTCAGAGGTATCAAAGCCTTCATGGTCCCAGCATTGAGACAAAACTGAGCTCTGGTCTCTCTTCCAATGAGGCCCCAGCCTATGAGAGGGTCCTGATCCATGGGGAAGCAGCCTATAACCTCACCTTATGGTGGAAGAGCTGCCTTAACAGATGATTTCCAAACAGCCTTGGGGCATCTGCAAGTGTACCCATCTGCCTGTTGGGGCTGGCGAAGTGCACACGTGGGCTGAGATGAGAAGGGGAGGAGAGGTCATCTCAGGCACGGGGTGGGCACAGTGTGTTCTAGGAACCCCACGACCAGGGCTGCAGGAAGACATCCAGCAATGGGACTGGAAGCACAGGCAGAGGCTAAGTGGTGGAGGCCGCTGTGGACCAGGCTGAGTCCAGCAGGAAATGGATAGCAATGAAGCTGGCCATCCATCCCTAAAGTGTGCAGGGCCCAGGACTAGAGTCCAAATGGAGGCCTACAGATCAAGACACCAAACTGCTAAATAAAATGTTCTTCTTGCCTTTCTTCACAATAGACTTTCATAACAATAAAAATTTTAAATGTGTATAAAGCCATGGATTTTATATGGCTGAATATTAATATGACTACAATATTCTAATATAACAATTAAAATTAAAAGGCAAAATACCAATTATAGCTAATGAATATCAAAACAGTAAATTAGAATTATTAAAGTAAATCTAAATGCTTAATTTAAAATTTTATAAATATAACTATGTATGAAGAGATATTTTTATAAGATATAATGTTTTGTAATTCCAATGTTCAGTGCCCATTGAATTGCCAATATAAAGATTCACTATCAAATTTCACGTATGGTACATCTAGACTTACATTTATGCAAATTGTTCAATAAATTATTTAGTATAATAAAATGTTTCTCACCTGCAATGTGCATCTGTTTTGAATATTATGCTAATTTGTGTGTACTTCTGGAACTCAAAGAGAAGCAGGAACATGGAGGCTTGATACTACCAGGAAATTTTATTACATAAGAATCCATTGCAAAAAAAAAAAGAACCCATTGCATTATTCTTGAATTTTTTCTTTAAAATAACATGGTATATATGCTAGCTGCAAGGAAGGATTTAGCAAGTATATCCATTTACTTTTTGTTTCACCTGAGCACTTGCACAGCGTCCATTGATGTCACTTGTAGAGTCACGTTGGGATGGCACACAGACCCAGTTGCTTTTTGTTTCACGATCTTAGAGCAAGACCATCCTGGTGTGATCAGTGTTAATCACAAGAGCAGATATTTAAAGTTCTAGGTTGTGCCATGCAGCACTCAGTACCAGATCCTGCATAATCCAGGCATCCAAGGGTGTTTAAACAAATGTCACATCAGTGCTATATTCATGTTTTGAGGGGCCTGGAGCAGGGGGCCCTCTTGCTGGCTCTGAGGGCAGTACTGCATTGAAGGGCATTGAGCAGAGACACGGCATGGTTACATCCTCACACTAGCAAGACCACTATGGAAGTTCTGGGGAATAGATTAGAGGGAAATAAGGAGTCTGGGGGGACTTTTCAGGGGCCCTGTTGAAATAGTTTCTGGGTAAGAAAAGATGGAAGCCTGGACAGGGATGTGGGTATGGGTGTTAAATGGTGAAGAAAGGTTAAGAGGGATATTTAAGAAGAAAGTTTTTTCTCCTTTTCTCCATGGTCTCTAGAATCTTCTCTCCAAGATGGGGTAGGGGGACATACGGCTAAAGTAAGAGAAATTCAGAATCAAGGGCAAACGATGACCAAGATGGACCCAGTCCTGAACTGTTTGATGTTCTCCAGCAGATAGCAAGTGATGAACCAGAGGCCTTGGCTGGTTGACCATCCCCATGGGGGCAGTGGATGTTAAGTGTGAAGAGGCGGATCAGAGTCAGACCTCAGGCAGCTCTGCTCAAGATGGGTGCAAGGTGGAGGACAGGCTGGGGCCAGGGAGGAGCATCCCCAGGCAGGGCCTGCTTGGTTTGGGGCCAAGTGCCTGGAGGCATCAGGCTGGACAAGATGACCTCACAGGGAACTCTACCAACTCCAGGCTCTCTGCCCTGATCCCAAGGGCTAAAACTCCGCCCGCGTCCTCCTCACTCCACCATGTCTACACCTGGCAGCCCTTGCAGATGGTTATCTCCCCTCCCCCTACCCCACGCCTCCGCCCGCCTGTCCGTCTGCCAACAGCCCCACTCCTGGCCTTTCATCTCGTGCCATAGCAGCCAGGTCCAACGCGGCAATCCCCCGCCCCCCCCAGGGCTGTCCAGCCCCACAACTTCTCCCAGGCTCGGAGCCCACAGGGCGGAAGACCAGAGTCCCCCAGGGCTATAGCCTCCTGTTGCAGACCCTGCGCAGGGTGGCTTGGGGGGCCCGGCCCTCCTCACCCAGTAAACAGGAGCACACACCTGAGGCACACCTGCACTGTCCTTTCCTCCCTGGCGACCTCGCCTCCTCACCCCAGGACCCCTCCTGCCTCAGGGCCTTTTTCTTGCCCTGTCCTCTCTGACTTGAAGGCCTGGGCAGCCAGGGGAAGCCCATGAGACTGCAGGAGAAGGCTGGATAATAGAAAGAACAGATGTCGGGGAGGATGGCCGCCATTTTCTTCACCCAATTTGTCTTCTTTTCCTGAGTTTGGCAGAGGCAGGCACAGTGCTGAGGCAGGGGGATGGATGAACTGACCAGTGGCAGGTCAGGATGGTCAGCTCCTCAGGTGATAGGTTGCCACCGCAGGCATCAGTCCCCTTGCAGCCCCAGCCCCATCCGTTCCTAGGGTGTTGGGGGAAAGCATAAGGTGAGGACGCCGGCATAGGTGGGCAGTAAGTCCTCTGATACTGGTGGGTGGCAAGTCCTCTGATACTGGTGGGTGGCAGTCGCCAGGAGGCTGGCAGAGGCGGGGCGGGAAGCAGAAGATGCTTTGATGGGGACAGGTAGGCTGACCCAATAAGTCCAAATGGACCTCTAGGCCTCGCCATGGACCGAGGTCTGGATGGGACTGAAAAGCCTGGGATACAGCCTCCTCCTCTGGCTGGAGTGAGTTGAGTGGATCTTGGCCATCCCCCTGCCTGCAGCAGAAAAGAACAGAAGCCACGTTTGGCAAAGGGAGAGCAGAGGCTTGATCCAGAACCTCCCCTCTCCCAGCCTGAGGCACCCTCGGCCTGAGTTCTGTGGGCCACGGTCATCCAGGAGCCAGGCCAGAAGTGTGGGTGCCTCCTGCACGGGCTGGGGGGGCCCTGAGGTCAGACACTGAGTGTTCTATACCTTCCTACCTGCTCCCCCATAGTACTGGGGGCACCGCCTACTGCCGATGACATCCGGGTGACTTTCCTGAAGCCTCCTTACCTGCTGCTTCCTGCTCTCCAGGAGCCAGGCGGGGAGCAGTAGGGGGTGGGGAGCTCTGCCATCACCCCCAACTGTTTGCCGGTCACGTTGAATGGACAAATGAGAGGAAGCCATGCTCCTGGGGGCTGAGAGGTCCTCAGAACTGCCCAGAAGCAGCATGACTCGAGCAGAGCTTCGCGGGATGGGCAGGAATTGGAGAGAAGGGCATTCACTGCAGTAGGGGAAAAAGGCAGGCAGGAGCCACTGCCACCACGCTGGCCGCTCAGCATACTGACTGCCAGGGCTCCAGACCCACAGTGTGCTGAGAGGGGCAGGAGCAAAGTGTCTGTGCACAGAGGGGGCAGGATTACCCTTGGAGGAAGCGGGTGAAGGGACATCATTAATTACTGTTTATTTTCTAGCACTGTGGAAACTCACACAAGAATGCATTCATCTAGTGCTTGCGGAATTAAAAAACTATAAAAAATGGTGAGTTCTGAATAAAGTGTTGGGTTTAGTTAACAGAAATGTGCCAGTGTTTGATTCTTCGCTGGGACAAAGTTACCTGAGCAATATAGGTTGTTAACAACAAAAGGAAACGTTCTGTGTATATACAGTATGGGGAAAAGTGTATGGGAACTTTCTGTTTTATCTTTGCAACTTTCCTGTACATCTAAAATTATTCTCATCCCGCCAAAAAAATAGATGTTAAAATATAATAAAGACCAAAAAGAAAGAAATGCGTCATTCAGACCAAGTGCTGCCACTAAGAAAGTCCATTTGTCACCTTGCCACACTGGTGGCTGACACTGGCCTGACTGCGAGGCTTGAGGGGCAGGTGGATGGGACGGGCCAACTGTGGGAGAGGTCAGGGATCATTTCACAGAGCACAGGTGGTGGGGGAGGCTCTGAACGCTTGACCAGGGGCATCAGGAGTGAGTTTGTCTTCATGGGCCAAGGAACTGCTGGATTAATAGCAGTCCAGACAGTTTCTGGGTCGTCCAGCATGTGTGATGGGCTATTGTGCCGAAATACAGGAGCTGTGGGAGTATGAAAGCAAGCTCGTAGAAGGAGGGGACATCTCATGCCTAAAGGGTAAGTGGGAGATAGAAAGGGGGAAAGGGGAAGAGAGCTTTCTAGACACAGGGCCTGCATGTAGCTCCTGCTGGAAGGGAGGGGAGTGGCAACACAAGGTCACGGCCAGAATGTGGAATCTGGACTCCTTACTCACTGTGTCCCTGGGCAAGTCACTTAGACTCATGGGGCCTCAGTGTCCTCATCTATAAAATGGAGATTATCATTCTATCTGCCTTGCCTGCCTCCCGGAGGCCCTGGTGTGGCAAGCCTCACACGAGACACTCACTGTGGAAAGGCCTGATGTGGAACACGATCACTCTGGGAAAATGGGCACCAAGTCCACAGTAATGGCAGGGTGATGGGCACCCCCTCTCCACCAAAGTCAGTTCTAGCCACACTCCACCCTGGATGCAGACCTTGGAGGAGCTCCCCACACCCACCCCTCAGCAGGATCCTCCCTAAGAGCCAGTGACCTCCCCACAATTGCTGGGGGCAGATGCCAGCCCTCCCCGGGACCCCCAGGAGATAGCCAGAGTCCCCCACGGTGGGTGGGGGTGGGCAGTGGAGGCCCGGGCACGCAGGCTGCCAGCGCTGAGAAGATGCTGAGGTGGAGATGGAGGTATCTGTGAGGGCCCAAGCCCAGGGGGGAAAAAATTCTTGCTGGAGCTGTATAATTAAAATCCTATTAAGCGGCGCCTGGCAGTCTCCCATCAACCCCCACCGAGGCTCCACGCTGAACCCTCACAGCAGCTGCGGCACCCTGCTCTCTGGGCACTGGCTGGGGCTGGCTCTGCTTGGGGAAAGCTGAGGGTCAGGATATGGCTGGCCTTGAGCAGAGCCAGGGTGGGCCAGGATGGGCCCAGAAGAGGGGGAGTGCGGTCAGGGCTCCAGGCCAGGCCTGCCTCTGGGCCAATGCATCCCTTCCACCCTTCCCTCTGCCCTGTGAGGACTCAGCGTCCTCTCTCCACTCGCTCAGCCCATCTGCCTGGGACTGAGGCACCATCTTCCTGGCTCCACATCCTCCGTCCTCCTCTCCTCTCCTAGGCTCTCTGCTTTCCTCTGGCAGCTCCTAGAGCCCTGTACTGTCCTCCCTCAGCTCCATCCTCCTCAGCTCAGGGCTCTCACCCCCTGGCATTCTCCCCTCCTCCTAAGCTATTCTCCTGTCTGAGGCAACATCCCTTTTTCCTGCCCTCCTGGGTTCCAGGCTCCTTTTTTCCATGCTATCTGCTGGGATTCCCAATCCAATTTCTATTTAACCCTTTTCTCTGTGACCCAGCCCTTCAATATTCGTTTCATCTACACTCTCCCGTCTACCTGCATCTACATCCTGAGTACATTGATGTCTTATCTCCCCCAGTGGATTGATTCATGTCTCCCCCATCACTCTGGAGAGCTCCCTGCAAGCAGAATGCAAACTGTGTGAGTTTGATATGCTCAGGCATTGATTGTTCTCCCTTCAGGAGGGCATCCATCCAGAGAGCCATGGTGTCCAGTCAAAGCAACAGAGTCCTGAGCAAGGGATAAGGGCTCAGACCTCGGGGATCCCCACCTATCCCTTCAGAGAGGCCTAGAGGTCCATAAGCAGGGTCAGTGAAATAGGGGTGGGGGTGTGGGATAGAGGGCCTGGCTGGGCCTAGCCTCATCCCCTGAACAGTACATTCAGCACCTCTCCTGACTCATACCCCTAGTTTCAGAGCCTGCCCCTTAGCCTTCTGTCTTGGGCTACCAATAGGAGTGAATGTCTAATCTCTGCAGAGGGGATGGGAGCCTGAAGTAACCCAATTTCCCAGCCCTCCCCCAGGTGCCAGCCCCAGATGACCTTGGTCAGTGAAAATGGTTTGAGGAGCGGCGGGCTGCCTGAATGCCAGCTGTTGGAGGGGGGCCAGCCTGGTGTGCCCCTTTCCGTGTTTCCTGGACCCTCTCCTGGATTACAGGGATGGAGAGCTTCTGAGTGGTCCTCTGCTACCTCACAGAGCCGACCTCACCAGGCGGCCCCTGAGTCTCCAAGACCTCGAGGGCAGAGAATTTCACTCCCCTCTCGGATCCCAGAGGGATGGCAGGACCAAGGCATGCTGCCCTTTCACCTTTCCAACTGGCTTCTGAGTCTTTCACAGGCTGGTCTCTGACTCCTTGTGAACTCAGCTCCTCTTCCAGTCTGAGAGGAGGTAACACAGGAAGAGGAGAGCCCCTCGCTCAGCCCCCTCCCTCCAAGTCCTGCTTCTAAAATTCTCAGCATCAGCCTAGGAGTCAAGGGTTGAAGTGTGAGCTCTGCCACCAACTGGCTACATGACCTTGGGCAGCCATCACTCCCCCTGCCCTAGCTCCCAGACCCATTTCACCCTCTTGGTGAATCTAGGGATGCAGACATTGACTGACATCCCTCCCTGATGCTGCTTATCACTCTCCCCACCCCAGTCAGACTCTCCCCTATGCTCCCCTCCTGCTTCCCCCTTCCCACAAGGTACCCACCCAGCAACTCTTCTCAACCCTTTCACTTCAACGAGCATTTATACGGCACATACTATGTCACAGGCCCTGTGCCAGCTGATGGGGTCACAGAGACAAGACATGGCCTCTGTCCATTGCACCCCCTCCTTGTTCATGTCATTTAGGAGAAAGATAAAACCAGAAATCGAAGCAAAGGCAGGTCAACAGAAAAACATAGACGCTGTTAGATGCTCCATGCAGATTTATGCAAACAAGCATGCAAATGAATGAAAGAAGGATGGTGGGATCAAATGAGTGTCTGAGCATAGATTTTGATGTAATGTTCAAACCGGATGGAACACTGGAGATGGTATGGTGAAGGTGGGGCCCAGGGAGGAGAAATACCTCCACTGAAGGCCTGTGACACATAGGTTGGCTTTGGGACCAGTGCCAGAGCTCTGTGCACCAGGCCAAATGGAAGAAGCTGAGCCTTCGGGGGGGAAGTCTCCAAATTCCCCCAGGGTAGGACAGCTAAGAGAGTTAGCTGTCTCATGTGGCAGCTCAGGCCACATGAGACTCAACCTCTGACACATCTATACCTAAGGCAGCCAGTATCAGAAAAGTTGGTCCTTGCCTTAAAGGTTTTAAATTCTAAGAAGGGAGGTGGGCACATCAGCCATGTCCCAGGGACAGCCTGAGCATCTGCTGATGAGGGCTGAGGAGGAAGAAGCTGTCCCCAGGGGAGGGGACACGGAGGCCAGAAGCAGGCCCACGCTGGACTCCCCCTTGATTTACCTGCAGCAAGTTAACTCTGTCTCCTGAATTGTCCTTCTACTCAGGTTTGGATTGGGTGGGATCCTTTATCCCTGTCAAAGCCACTGCTCAGGTCCGAGCCCTTCATTTGGGCTGAGAAGGGCCGTAACACCCCCACTAAGCTCACAGAGTCAGGTGCCCTGAGCTCTCTCCTCCCCAGGTCGCATCCTCCAGCTCTCACCATCGACAAGGAGTCACCAGGCCAAACGGAGCCTGAGGAGACACATCGTGTACTGGGGAGGCTTGTCAGGGAGACAAGGTAGGGATAGATGGGAGAAGTGGGGAGCCAGGCTCTTCTATTCTGGTTCTTTCTGCTTCCTGACTCTGCCTCTCCCCACAGCTCCCCTGTGAGACCTCAGCTGAGACCCCCTGCAGTTGCAGGGGTGAAGGCTCAGCCAGGGGCACCACACACTTGGTCCAAAGCTGCGGTGAAGTCACCAGGCCTCGTCTTCCTGGAAGTGGGATCTTCCCATGATGACAGGCAAACTCCACGGGCTTTTCATTCCATGGTGAGGACAGCGTGGAAGGGGGAGCCTGTTGAGTGGATACCAGAGGCAGCCCCGCATACTACCCCAAAGAAGGATCCAGGGTACCAGACAGGGCCGAATGCCAGCTCCTGTGTTAGTTAGGCACTTATCTCAGAGGCCCTCATCCACAAAAGTACAAAGTTCTTTCTGAAGTCTGCCCTCCATCGCTCTGGCTGCAGTACGTCGCCCTCCGTGTACATTCATGTCAGCACTACAAAGCTCAGCTAGTGAGCAGATAAGTATTTATCTTCTGCCATAGACCCAGCATACCGTCTGTCCATAGGAGCCGTGGAAGAAACTGACCATAAATCCCAGCACTGGAGAAGGTTACAGCTTCGTGAGCAACACATTTCCCTGCTACAGCCTCCACACTTCTCCACTCCCAGCCTTCCCTTTTCCTCAGGAGCCCCGATTCCACTGACTGTATTCTCCAGTCTCTGCTTTTCCCTGTGCACTGTGCAGAACCAGCTGGACAAATCGCGCCCCTCTCTGGACCTCTTCTCCCTGTCTATAAAAAGAAGGGCCCTGTTCCCCTTTGTTGGGGGGTGTCTCAAAGATCTCACAGCCCACTAGACCCCAGTTGGCTGAGTCAAACCGGGTCAAGGAGCTGGCTATACTCCCAGACCACAGAGGGAGCCTCTGCCTGCCCCAGGAGGGCTGAGATGCAGGCTTCTTCCTCACCCCTGAGGGCAGGGCCGTCCTTGCTGACAGCATCAGCTTGGTGCCCTCCGAAGTCCTGCCAGTGTCAGCACTCTCCCCCTTCCCACCCCATCTCATCCCACCCAGCCCCACCCAGCCAGCTCCGCTCAGGGTGACAACATCACCAACCTCTTCCCAGAGCGGGGGCCTCTGGCAAACTGATGAGCAGGAGGGTGGGGGTCCCTCTGCTCCCCAAGTCCTATTACCTAAAGTGCCACCGCCCTGACTCTATACTAATTGGGGGGCTCATTTGCATTATGCCTTTGCGAGACTTCAGAGAGGCTTCCTGCCACCCCATTCCAGGGGCTCCACAGATGTCTATTCAAACCCACAGCTGGCTTCAAGGGAAGGGGAGCAGGGCTGGGGAAAGGCAGGAAATGGGAGCTAGAATAGGCACTGGACCCCAGCTTCTCCAGGGAAGGGTCTTGGCAAAGTCCCCAGACCTTGTGCCAGTCCTGACTCAGGGACCAGGGTGGGGATGTAGGGGGTGACGTCCTCCAACTCCCCAGTCTCAGTTTCCTCATCTGTAAACTGGGGCTAATGACACTTAACAAGCGAGGGGGGTGGGGGGGCATGTAATTAGCTCCTGCTGGCTCTGGACTTTGAAGTGCAGTGGAGGAGGGGGCTGGCTGGGAGGGGTGTAGGCAGGACAGAGTTGGAGGCCTGCGTGCAGCATCCTGCAGAGGGGAAAGGTACGAATTCAGGGACTCTCTCCCATCTGAAGGAATGCAGAAAGCTGAGCTAACACACCTAAGGTAGGTCCTGGAGGGCATGGGATAGACAAGCAGATCCAAGGCCTGGGGTCACAGAGAAGCCCCAGTGTGAAACCAAGAATGCCCAAGTCACCCAAGAAAGGTGCCCCATTCCCACCCCTGATAGGTAAGGAGAGGGGCCTTGGGGTCTAGACCAGGAGTTCTCACATGTGCTTCTTTTATTTCATGAGCCGCAGTGGCCCAGCACATACCCAGACGCACAAGGTGTGTGTCCACAAGGAAAGACAACAGCCCTGGGCGCATGGGCTCATGGGAAGCTCACGAGGAGGTGAGAGAGGGTAGGGATGGTGGGAGGGAAGGAGGTTATGGGGACTGAGCCCAGGGAGGTGAGGACAGGAGGGAGGGAGCCACCACCTCCCACGCCCTTGGCCTTTCCGCTCGCCCCACGACGTCAGGGCTGAGTCACTGGGAGAGGCCTCTGTCCAGCAGGGGTGGGAGGACCCTGGGGACCAAGTCTGGACACTATCCCAGGCCAGAGAGTGCGTGGGGCACCTTTGGCCTGGTTGGCGCACACCAAGGATGCAGGCTAGAGCCAACCATCCACAGTCCAGCCACCCACGCCTGGTGGGCAAAGACTTGGCTTGGCCTGGGAGGCCCCAAAGGGCCATCTGGAAGGGTCAAGAAGTCATCTCTGACATCCCTCTGCCTCTGGACAGGTCAACAAGGAAACCATCCAAGATTCAACAAAATATATATTGGGAAGTCTTTCTTGATGTCAAATCATGCATCTTCTCGCTACAAGCTATACCCATTGGGCCTTCATCTGGTGTAAAGACCGGGTGATCACTGCTTTTCCTGGGACTCCTCTCTGCCCCACCAGGCTTTCTCTCTCTAGTTCCGTTTGTTTCCAATAGTTGGTGCGTGGAGATAGCTGGATTTAGCCAATGGATGGAGCGTGTGGGCAGAGTCTCAGACCCCAGGATTAACAACCCAGAGCCACAAAATCCAAGTACTAATCTGGTCTCCTGAATAGAAAGAAGAGCCGTTCATTTGTTCCAGATGTTGATTGATATCTACTGGGTACCGAGCCCTGTTCTAGGCATAGGGATACATCAGGGCTGGGAGGCCTGTTTCTAGAGGAGGCCTCAGAGGGAGAGGAGGGTGTGGGCTGTCCAGGGAAGCTCTGGGTAGAAACTCCATCCACCATAAATCCCAGAGGCTCCCTAAACCCAGGCCATCACCTTCCCACTGACCCTCTGTGGTCCTGTCTGAGCCAGGGACTCGCCGGCTGGAACATCTGGAATAACTGATGCGATGTTTTACCCACTCATATCCACCCACTGAGTGTGTGTTGGGGAGGGTGGCAGGTGCGACTGATGGGGTGCTTGCTGTGCAGGTTGGTAAACCTCCTTGAAACGCAGGGTTTTCTGTTTCCTGGGTTGACAGTCTCCAGATGTCTACGGTGAGAGGAAGCTTCCTCAGATACCAGCCCACTCAGAAGCTGAGACCTGGTACCCTCCCCCCTCATCCCTGCCAGTGCTCACCTCCATGCCTCTCAGGAGCTTGCCCTCCTGGCCTGCTGTCACCCAGCTCTGTCACTGTTTGTCTCCTCCCTAGTTCTGTGACCTCCATGGTTCCTGTGGTCTGTAGGGCAAAAAATCCTGGAAAGGATGTTACTAGCTCAACTGAATTAGTTCTAATCAAAATTGGAACATGGATATATGCGGATGGTAGATTAGATAAAATATTGAATTGATGCTAAATTATGAAATTGATAACCATACTGTGGTTAAGGAAGAGAATGTCCTTATTCTTAGGAAACACAGGCTGAAATTATTTAGGGGTAAAGGCCACAATATATGTAACTTACCCTCAAACTGTTCAGGGAAAAATATCTACATTGAGAAAGAAAGCAAATGGGATTAAATATTAACAGTGGTTGAAATTTTTTCCAATGACAGAGCTAAAAAGAACAGCTCCCCCATTTCTAACTCTTCCTTATCTCTGCACTCCTCCCGTAAAGCCCTGGGATGGGGGATCCTGTGTCTCGTTCACTCATTCATACAACAGGGCCCAGTCCATAGAAAACACTCAGAAGTAAGTATGGTTGACACACTAGAGGCATTCCTGTCTTTCTGTCTTTGCATTTGTCCCTTCATTCATTGACTTATGAGTAAACACTCTGCATCACTCAGCCCACATCCTCTTGGTTTCCCTAGAGGTGGATGGGAGCTTGTCACTCAATCGTGTCCAACTCTTTGCAACCCCATGGGCTATAGCCTGCCAGACTCCTTTGCATGTATGGGAGACCTGGGGACAAACGTACAGAGCCCATTTTGGTGGGTCTTTGTGGTTCTGTGTGGGTCTCAGGCCTATACTTCAATGTCCCTGACCCAGACATCGACCTTGAGGTTGTCCCCATCCTCCAGGCCTCTCTGGGGATGGGGGATGGGAGGTATTGGATGGAGTTTTTAGAGGTGGGGCCCTGCCCACAGGCCTTTGGTGCCTCCTTCCTCCCTTCCTCTTCAACCTGCTGCCCTTGGAGGGCATAAGTGCTCCCAAATCCCAGGCAATGGCTATGGTCCTGGTGGGTGCTATGCAGCTGTGGGCCAAGTGTCCAGCCCAAGAGGGGCCTCCCTCCTCTTTCCCACTTTCTGACCCCTTCTAGTTACCCCTGGGCCTGGCCTCCATACCTGCCATCCCTGGGCTCCTGAAGTGACATCACAGGGCTCCCCCCAAGCACACACCCCACAGCAGCAGTGACTCCCAGCACCATCTCACCATCTCTTCTCTGGAACATCAAAGGCCCAGGCAGCAGCGTCCCCCTCCTCCCGGCCCTGGGGGTAATCAGAACCCGTGTATGTAAATGCTGGGCCTTTCAAATAAATAAATAAATACTGGAGCACGCTGGGCCTCCCACCCCTCACTGCTGCCCGGCGCCCTGGGCTGGGACCTAGGCACAGAGCCAGCCCTTGACGAGGTCTCAGGGACCGCCTGGAGCCGGAGGTGTGTGTGAAGAGTTTCGCGTGGGCTGAGGCCTGGCTTATCCTCAGCAGCATCAAAAAGACTGCATGTTGGGGGGCCCCGGGAAGCTGTGTGGGGAGGGGGGTCCCTCAGCTGGTGCCCTCCATCTCTCACAACCCCACCCCTTCTACCTCATGCACAAGCCACCCCTCCTTCAACATCTTTGACTCCAGAGCCAGCCTGCCTCTCCCAACTAGTTCGATTGCATCCCTCAACAGGGGGAAGAAGAAAAACAGATAAGTGTTATAGGAAGGGAACCCTTAATAGGCCAGGGCCCTGTAGATTCCCATAGCAGAGGGCCGAGTGTGGGCTGCATCGAGCAGCTGAGGTCAGGAGGAGGAGGAGAACGAGGAGAAGAAAGAGGTGCTAAATGCTGAAAGAGGGAGGAGCCCTGGTACCCCAGGCCAGTGGCCAGGGGACGTGCCAGGAGGGAGGCATGGGTTCAGGGCTCTCAGTCCTGGCGTGTCAGCTGTGTGACCTCCAGCTGATCACTTAGTGTCTCTGGGTCTCAATTTTATCAGCTGTAAAATGGCCTCTCCCACCGAGGAGCAGAAAGGATCACTGAAGATGACCCCGAGGAGGTGCTCTATAAACTGTAAGAAGCAGTGCCCCCACTAGGCTTGTCCCCATTGCTAAGAGGGGGACACCTTGAAGGGTGGGGGAGTCCCTGTGTGTCTTCAACTCTCCCACAGGGCCTGGCACAGAGTAGGCACCAAAAACATGTCTGAATGATTGAATTCTTACAAAATGAATGAATAAATTACAAACTTGACTTCCTCAATGTCTTTAAGTTTTTGCCATGTTCTCATCTTTTTGGCTCAGGTCTCCTTGAAGAATCTGATGAAAGCAATGAGCCCTCACCCCAGATAAAAGTCTATGCATATTTGAACACAGTCTTCAGGATTCACACCTAGGCCCCAGCTTCAGTGGGTTGTGTGTGTGCTGTTAACAGTGACTTGTGAAGCATGTTCTTCTTGAAGGAGCTCTATGTGAGTGTTATTGTTCTCTTTTACAGATAAAGTAACTGAGGCCCAGAGACATAGAGAGACTTGCAGGGAACAACAGCGAAGATGTACTGGAGCCAGGATTTGCTCAGCATCTCTGACTCCAAAGGGCTTCAAGGCCTGGGCTTTTACCAGGTTTTGCTCCCTAGAAGTTAAGCTTCTGTCTCAGGCTTTTGAACCCCTAGTTGGAGCTCAACATTAGACAATGCAACATATTTCTGGAGGAGGTGGCGAGTGGGTGGCCCATGGGCTGGGGCAGACAGAGGCCGGCTGATGAGTAAAGAGGGCACATTAGAACATGAGGCCCAGAGAGAACATTCTGCTGAGCTCTGACACCACACCTGGGACAGGAGGCCGAGGGCAGGCCGCAGGGGTGGGGCAGTCTGAGAAGGGAGGGGAGCACAGGGAAACTCTGAGAATGGAACAGGATGCCCTCTCTGGGAGAGCTCCCCCAGGTGGGGTGGGCACAGTTAGACACCCTGGAGTGAGTTGGAAAAGGCAGGTGGAGAGAGCTTGCAAATACCAACCACTAGTCACATAGCAACTGGGTGTGTATGAAGTGCTCACGACATGCCCAGCACTGTGCTAAGCAATATAAATGCTCTGTCTTGCTTAGTCCTCCCAAGTCTCTGAAGTAAGAACAAATTATCACAGCCTCCCTTTACAGATACAGAAAATAAGCTACTTGTCCAAAGAAAGTGGTAACATAGAGTAGGTATGCAATAAATATTTGTCAAACAAATAGATGGATAGTGAGGTGAATGGATGGACAGATGGTAGATCAGTAAAAGAGCGGGGGTGGCAGATGGATGGATGGACAGATGGATAGATGCTTAGGTGGGTGGATGGATAGACGAATAAACCTAGTAAACATGCCTGATCCCCAAATTTATCTCTTAACTTCTCCCTAATCCTAGGAGGCAGTAAGGGAGGATTGCTAGAGCCTTTCAGGGGCTCCAAAGGAGAGGCACCCTGGCTGATTTACCCGATTTCACTCTGAATAAAATCCAGAGTCATTGCCACGAGGCTCTGTGGGATCCAATTTCAGCCTCATCTCGTACCATCCTCCCCTCCACTCATCCGCTCCAGCCGCAGTGGGCTCCTTGCTATTCTCTCAACACGCCAAGCTCTCCCCATCTCAGTGCCTTTGCACTGACTGTCCCCTCTGCCCAAGATACCTTCCATCAGCTCTCTGCTCAGATGTCACATCCTCAGAGAGGCCTGCTGTTCCAGATCTAAACTATCATCTGGTCGCTCCCTATTCCCTTATCCATTTTAATTTTTCTCCTAAATAGGAGAGTTCTCCTAATCAACTAGCATCTTATCTGTTTGTGTCTGTCTCCCTCACCCCCAGTCAGGAATATGAACTCAGTGAAAATAAGGGCTTTGTTTTATTTACAGCTGTATACGAAGCACCTAAAATGATAACTTGTACAGTCAACATCAATAAATATCTGCTGAGTTCATTCTCTAAGTCTGTGAATCTTTCTGTTTTGTGAGTTCATTTGTATCATTTCTTTTAGATTTCACATACAAGGGATATCATGCAATATTTCTTCTTTTCTGTCTGACTTCCCTCAGTGTAATGAATTTATGGTTCCTGGTGGGGAAGGTTGTGGAGAAGGGATAGTCAGGGAGTTTGGGATGGACGTGTACACATTACTATATTTTAAATGGATAGCCAACAAGGACATAGGGTGTAGCACATGGAACTCTGCTCAATGTTATGTGGCAGCCTGGATGGGAGGGGAGTTTGGAGGAGAATGGATACATGTATATGTATGGTTGATCCTTTGCTGTCCACCTGAAATTATAACAACATTGTTAATCTGCTATGCTGCTGCTACTGCTGCTAAGTCGCTTCAGTCGTGTTCGACTCTGTGCGACCCCATAGACGGCAGCCCATCAGGCTCCGCCGTCCCTGGGATTCTCCAGGCAAGAACACTGGAGTGGGTTGCCATTTTCTTCTCCAATAATCTGCTATACCAATACAAAATTAAAAGTTTAAAAATAAATAAACAACTATGACCAGTCCTGACAAGAAAGACAGGCCCTGCTCACAGGCACTGCTGGGCTTAAACATGTGCTAAATCCATGTGGGAAATTGTCCCTCCTCCAAAAAGCCCTCTTGAATTTACACTTTTTTCAGCAAAAGAACCCCAAAATCCCCAGTGCTGAGCTCTCCTTCCTACATCCGATGGAACACAGTGCCTCCTTCCTGTCCTCTGCTCCCTGGCCTGTGATCTTTCCAGTGAGAGGAAGGGGGAGAGGGCCGGGCTCTGGGGTGCCCTCCTGGCCAGCCTACAGCAATCGTGCCCCAGCCAGGAGGCGGGAGGCGGTGCCCCAGGCTTAAGGCATGAATGGGGCAGGAGGTGGATGAAAGACAGCCAGTGCTCCTGGCCTAACGTACAAAGAGGCCAGAGCAGGTGCGAGGGAGGCCTGGGGCCTGCTGAGAGGAGAAACTGGATCTGGATCTGGAGATCAGTTTCACCCACAGCACTGAAGGTTTCCATTAGCTTTCTGTGCCTGTCACTCATGCTTCAGGGACAAAGCTACGGCTGGAGGTTAAGGAGAGCCAGAAGCCTGGGGATGGGGGCTCTTTTCTCCCCGGGGCAGTCATGTCTCCACTTCCCAGAAGGCAGCTGAGCAAGGAGACCATGGGAGCTTAGGGAAGATGGGCCAACACTGTCATTTTATAGATGGGACCAAAGAGACCTCCAGGTGCAATGACTCACTGAGGTCACACAACTACTAGCAAAGCTGGGAGCTGAATCCAGGAGTCCCCACGGTGGGGTCAGCTCTTGGGAACTGATTTTTATATACAACCTGCTCTGTCTCCTGGGGGCCTAAATCGGTGTGATTGGGGCTGAGAAGTCTCTACAGGGCAGCTAAGTTTGGGCTGGGTCTGGATGGCACATGGAGAGGGCAGGCCCAGGGAAAGGACCCAGACAACGTTCCCCAGACAGGGGTGCCACAGGCAGACAAGTTGGGCAGGCAGGGCTGGGCCTCCCTGAGCAGAAGCCCAGCTCCAAAGAGATCAGGTAGAGGGGACACCCTGCTCCCACAGAGCTGCCCAAAGCTATCCTGACCCCACCCCTGCAACAGCTGCGTTGCCCCAGGCTATGGAGGAGCCTGTGAAGGGGGCAGGGAAAGGTCTGTGTTTTGGGAGGGGGAGGAAGAGGAGGACAAAGCCAGCCTGTGTGGCACCTGAGACATTCCCAGTCTCTGTCCTGTCCCTCCCTGATTCTGCTTGGACAGGGTGGGAACAATGCCCCCATTGATGCCCATACCCTCAGGGATAACATCTCTGTGTCCCCTGGGACAGGAGCCAAGCAGGTGAGCCTGGTGGGGGTTGGGAGCCTGCTCTACAGCAAGAGAGGCAGGACCTCAGGGATGGAGCAAGAGGTCCAGGGGCCAGAGGTTTCCCTTGGAGACCAGAGCACGGAGATAGTGGTGGCCACAGCAGAAGGGACTGGGGTCAGACTTCTGGGTGGGGCAGGGAACTCATTTCCCAGACTGGATGGAGCCCTTCTCTGCTCTGAGAGGGAGCACAGGAGTAACAAGGACCCAACCCCTGATCACAGGAGCTGCTGGTGTGGGAAGAAGAGCCCAAGAGATGAGGACTAACCCTCTCCTTTAGTAGAGAAGCAACACAGGAAGCAGGTGAGGACTAAGAGTGACACAGACCTTGGTTTTATCCAAAAAGTACAAGTCTGGCATGTCTTTCCATGTCAGAAACAGAAATGACTCATTACCTACGTGGGGCATCTACTGGATTTCCAATCAACAAGACCTCAAATAAAATAAGAAGCTACATTTGCTATAATTTTAAGGAGAAATTCAGCCAGTGAAGGTGTTTAGAAAAGGGAGCCTCTTACACTGTTGGTAGGAATGTAAATTGGTTCAGCCACTATGGCAATCAGTATGGAGGCTCCTTAAAAAGCTAAAAATAGAGTTACCATACAACCCAGCAATCCCACTCCTGGACATGCATCTGGAAAAGACAAAAAATAATTTGAAAAGATAGATATATCTCAATATTCACAGAAGCACTATTTAGAATAGCCGGGACATGAAAGCAAACTGAGTGTCCATCAACAGATGAATGGATAAAGAAGATGTCACATTTGTATATAGTGGAATATTATTCCTCTTGCCCTCAGTCTTTCTCAGCATCAGGGTCTTTTCCAGTGAGTCAGTTCTTCACATCAGGTAGCCAAAGTATTGGAGCTTCAGCTTCAGCACCAGTCCTTCCAATGAACGTTCAGGGTTGATTTCCCTTAAGACTGACTGGCTTGACCTCCTCGCCGTCCAAGGGACTCTCAAGAGTCTTCTCCAGCATCACAGTTCGAAAGCATCAATGTTTGGCACTCAGTCTTCTTTATAGTCCAACTCTCATATCCATACATGACTACTGGGAAAACCATAGCTTTGACTATATGAACCTATACTATATAGCAGAGGGAATTTATGGAAAAGAATCAGAAAACCTAAAATGGAAAAGAATCAGAAAAATACATTATATACATATTTTATATGTATGTATATGTATATATCTGAATCCCCTTGCTGTATACCTGAAACTAACAACATTGTAACCAACTATATTTCAATAAAAAACAAGAAGAGGAAGAAGAAGAAGAAGAAATTCAATACTGTAGACTTCATCACTCTATGGAGCACCCACCTGAGAGAAACTGTCCAGGGCTGGGTCTAAGGACTCCTGCTGGGGCACAAGGGGGAAAAGGGTACCCTGGCCCCTGCTCAGGCTGGGTGATGGGTGACCCAGCAGGGGAGTCACCTTCTCTGGGCTCAGTAACTCAGCTCTCAAGAGGGGCCAGAAGCCAGAGCAGCCTGACCTCAGTGGGCTGGTCAGCCTCTGTCTCCCCTACAGGAGTGCCCGGCCCCACAGTCAGGAGCCCTGGCCTGGAACATGCCTGGCATGTGCTAGCCTTGGGAGCTCATGAACTGTCTGGTGAATTAATTTTGAACAAAGTGTGGGTGAAAGTTTTTTAAATTAGAGGTTGTATCAGCATGATTAACAATCCATTGTGAAGGAAGACTCAGGTCATGCTCTCAAGAAGCTTCTGTCCACTGAGCACAAAGATGATAAGAAAGTGGCTCGGGGAAGAGTGGAGCTTCCCAGGTGAGGGCCCCAGGGACGACATTAAGGACAGGCAGGCACTGCGATGCCCTCGAAGGATGGGAACTGTTCTAACAAGCAGGGATGGGGCGATGGAGGTCCTCAAAACAGAAGGGTGAAGAGTCCTTCACTCACTGACTCATTCAAACTGCTGGTTGATGGTTCTTGAGCCCCTGCTGGGCACTGGGGGATCAGACATGATAAGGTGTGTCCCTGCCCTCAAGGAAACCACCACAGCAATTCCATCACTGCCTCAGTGGGGGCGCCAGCCAGTCTTCATCAAGGAGCCAGTTTCTCAGCCTAGACTGGGGATGACTTGGTTAGCAAGGGGTGAGGAGCACATGCCATGTGTAAAAGTGGGAGAGTCTGGGGCCCACTGGCAGAGGATTATTTTTCTGTAGGTAATGGGGAGCCATGGAAGGCTTTTGAGCAAGGGAGTCCACATTTTCAGCAAGGTCCTTTGGAAATAGCCCTGGGTGCCACAAAGAGGCCGGGCTAGAGGTAGAGAAGTAAGGGAAGGGAGGGACATAAAAGTCCACCTGGGGTATGGTGGGGCCAGGCTGAACAGGGAGGAGGGGCAGGTTGGAAGTGGCAGGGAAGGAGACAGGAAAAGTGGGTAAAGCACTTGAGGAAAAAGGCATGAGCTCCAAGCCCTCAGAGGACAGAAGTGAGGTGGAGGACATCACAACATTTCAAGCAGGAAGGACATCTTGGAGACTTAAGGGAGCCCCCACCCTATGCAAAACTCCTTCCTGCAATAGCTGCTCAGAGAACTTCAGTGAAGGGATGCTCCCCGCCTCCCCAACATTAGCCTGTCCTATGGCAGAACAGCTCCAGCAGTTATGGAAAAGGGCTTCTGGGGTCCTGTTTAAATAGAAAGTAGGTCAGTGGATGGATGAATGGATGGATAGATGGATGGATGGATGCAAGGAAAACACAAGCTCTGAGGCAGAGGGTGAAAAGAGCACATCTTGATATCCCCCATGCCAACCCTTGTAGCTCCAGTCCTGATCTTCCTGATCTTTCCTGCCCTCTCCTGCAGGAAGCCTGCCCTGATTTCCTACCCAGGCAGCTTTCCTCTCCATCTCCCTGGTTCCCCCAGCTCAGGCTCATTGGGTCATATGTCACTCTAGGGCTGTAGCCTGGGAGCTGCTGGGGCAGGGACAGAACTGAGGTTCATGTCCCCTGGTGTTCACATAGAACCCATCTCCAGGGGACCTCAGGATAGGAATGGTGGCAGGGAAGTAACCAGACTTGGTCCTCCGGTCCCCACCGCAGGCATCAGTGTGCATTGCAGGCAGCCCTGAGCACCTGCCCGATGGACTTCTTCCTGTCCTCAGTCTTAAAGCCCCTCCTCTGGGGGGCGGGTCACCTGCTTCAAGGCTTCAAGCAGGTCCCAGCTGGGATCTCAGGTAGAGGCGTCTACCATCACACTTTACAAAGCTGTAAAAGGGGCTAATGACCCCTTCCGCCGGCCCCCAGCTGACAGGAGGGGCAGAGGAATGCTGGCAGGGCTCAGCAGGTTCCACATGAAAGTGCACAGAAACCTGGGAGGAATTTTTATCCTCCTGGGGAGGTGGGGGAAGGGAGGAATGTCACCTGGAAACCATCCACCCTTTCCTCCCCTCTCAGGAATTCTAAGCCTTGAAAAATTAGGAAATCAAGACACCCCCCTACTAAAAACCAACCGTATCCTTTTTATAGACAGCCCACATTTGATGGCCCCTCTTTTAAAATAGTCCTCTCTTGAGGACATTTACCAGTGTGCTAAGCAGTGTTGCAAACTCTCCCCAATGCAATCCTCTGATTAACCCTATGATCCTGGTATTCTGATTTCCTCATTTTACAGATGCCAACACTGAGGCACAGAGAAGTAATTTCCCCAAGGTCCCACAGCAAGCAAGTAACAGGATGTGAGTCTGCACCCTTATCCTCTTTCCAAAAGGAGTCATTTCCTTCTGATCCTGGAGGGAGCTGGAAACCCAGCTGACAACAAGGGTGAGCAGAGAGGAAGCTGGATTCACAACTTGTCTGATTTCCTCCTGCAGCCCCGAACCCTAGGCTGGGAGAGGTGTCCTCATTTTTTAGAGGCAGAGCCCCAGGCCTCTCCTTCTCGGCCAGTTGAGAGGTCAGAAGGCAGATTACTCTTCCATCCACCTGGACTCCAATTAGGGGAGCGACACACACCCAGCAATCACATCACCAAAGGGAGTCATAGGGAGCCTAAGAGAGGATCCTGGATACAAATCTCGCCTCCACTGCTCACAGCTGTGTGGTCTTGATACATTCCTTCACCTTCCTCATCTGTGAAAGGGAGAAAGTTGAGTTCAGTTCAGTTCAGTCGCTCAGTCGTGTCCGACTCTTTGCAACCCCATGAATTGAAGCATGCCAGGCCTCTCTGTCCATCACCAACTCCCGGAGTCTACCCAAACCCATGTCCATCGAGTCGGTGATGCCATCCAACCATCTCATCCTCTGTCGTCCCCTTCTCCTGCTGCCCCCAATCCTTCCCAGCATTAGGGTCTTTTCCAATGAGTCAACTCTTCGCATGAGGTGGCCAAAGTATTGGAGTTTCAGCTTCAACATCAGTCCTTCCAATGAACACCCAGGATTGATCTCTTTTAGGATGGATTGATTGGATCTCCTTGCAGTCCAAGGGACTCTCAAAAGTCTTCTCCAACACCACAGCTCAAAAGCATCAATTCTGCGGCACTCAGCTTTCTTCACTGTCCAACTCTCACATCCATACATGACCACTGGAAAAACCATAGCCTTGACTAGACGGACTTTTTTTGGCAAAGTAATGTCTCTGCTTTTAAATATGCTATCTAGGTTGGTCATAACCTTCCTTCCAAGGAGTAAGCATCTTTTAATTTCATGGCTGCAATCACCATCAGCAGTGATTTTGGAGCCCAAAAAAATAAAGTCTGACACTGTTTCCACTGTTTCCCCATGTATTTCCCATGAAGTGATGGGACCAGATGCCATGATCTTAGTTTTCTGAACGTTGAGCTTTAAGCCAACTTTTTCACTCTCCTCTTTCACTTTCATCAAGAGGCTCTTTAGTTCTTCTTCGCTTTCTGCCATAAGGGTGGTGTCATCTGCATATCTGAGGTTATTGATATTTCTCCCGGCAATCTTGATTCCAGCTTGTGTTTCTTCCAGCCCAGCGTTTCTCATGATGTACTCTGCATATAAGTTAAATAAGCAGGGTGACAATATACAGCCTTGACGTACTCCTTTTCCTATTTGGAACCAGTCTGTTGTTCCATGTCCAGTTCTAACTGTTGCTTCCTGACCTGCATACAGGTTTCTCAAGAGACAGGTCAGATGGTCTGGTATTCCCATCTCTTTCAGAATTTTCCACAGTTTATTGTGATCCACACAGTCGAAGGCTTTGGCACAGTCAATAAAGCAGAAATAGATGTTTTTCTGGAACTCTCTTGCTTTTTCGATGATCCAGCGGATATTGGTAATTTGATCTCTGGTTCCTCTGCCTTTTCTAAAACCAGCTTGAACATCTGGAAGTTCACGGTTCACGTATTGCTGAAGCCTGGCTTGGAGAATTTTGAGCATTACTTTACTAGCATGTGAGATGAGTGTAATTGTGCGGTAGTTTGAGCATTCTTTGGCATTGCCTTTCTTTGCATTTCATCTGCTCAAATGTTTAGCCCTGTGCCTAAAATGTAGGAGGCTAAGCCTAGGTCAAGGTCAGCCAGCAGAAAAGCTGCAATATGCAGAAGAGGGAACTGGCCTGTACTGGGGGTGCTTTGTGCCCTACCTCCCAGGAGGGACCTAGTTACCACTGTAGTTCCTTCATGGGCAAACCCGTAGACCAGGGGTGGGTGGAGTGGGAGTTAGAGGAAAGCAACATGCACCAGCTAGGCACAGACCCCTAGCACCTTGAAGCCAGAAGAGAACCAAACCAACCAGCTGCTGCTGCTGCTAAGTCGCTTCAGTCGTGTCCAACTCCGTGGGACCCCATAGACGGCAGCCCACCAGGCTCCCCCATCCCTGGGATTCTCCAGGCAAGAACACTGGAGTGGGTTGCCATTTCCTTCTCCAGTGCATGAAAGGGAAAAGTGAAAGTGAAGTCGCTCAGTCGTGTCCGACTCTTAGCGACCCCATGGACTGTAGCCTACCAGGCTCCTCCATCCATGGGATTTTCCAGGCAAGAGTACTGGAGTGGGGTGCCATTGCCTTCTCCGAACCAACCAGCAGGCAGACTTTTTCCTTGGTGTCACTTTGGGTAAGTGCCTGCACCTGCCAGTGTGTCTCCCTCTGAAAAGTGAGGGTGTTCCCACTAGCCCAGAGGCTAGCACTGGGTGTTGATTGTCTCTCCTTTATCCATCCTCAGATGCCTGCAAAGGCAGCCTTGTCTCCTTAGTGGGGAGGGGAGAGGTCTGTGGGTGCCATTCCTTTGGGGAAACAAAGACAGCCTTCTCCTAGGAGAAGAGCAAGTGTTTGCCTCCAGCTCTTTGCTGTTAATCAGCCCTGGGGGAGATCAACGGAGGCCCTTCCCCTAAGGGTTCAGCCTGTGAGTGACTGAAAGTGGCCTCCAGCCTGGAGGGCTAAGTAGCTAGGGGGAGGGGGCGAGAAACAGGAGGCTTTCTCCGAGGGCCATGTGGCACAGGTTTATCTTCCCCTTGGGGTCTGAGTCCGTGGCCTGGTGGAAGAAGGGAATACAGCCTGACCTGACTCCCTTCCTCTGTCCTATCCCTCTGGGTCCCTCCAATCCTCTATTCTTAAACAAGGTCCTATCCCTCCAAGTGCCCACCCTGCTGTCTGGAATGGCCACACCTCCTAAATATCTTGAAATACACTCTTCCCCTCCTCCCCCTCTTCTTCCTTCTCTTGCCCATCCTCCTCTTCGAAGAAGCTTTCCAGGACCCAGTAGAGGACAGAGGACTGTTGTCTTCTCAGCTCTCCAGCTAGGATCCACCCCTCCCACCTGCTGCTTCCCCAGCAAAGATGCTGAGTCATGACTTGATGTTGAACTTGGTGATTGGCTGAGTTCTGGACCCTGTGAAAGCAGGGTTTAGAGTCACAAAAGCTGCAGTGAAGCAGGTAAACGAGCAGGCTCTGAAGTCGGACAGATCCAGGCTGGGCTGCCTGTCCCAGGGCTCTTGGGGATGAGCAAACTTGCCCTCTCTGTGCCTCAATTCTCTCACTGTGGAGCAGTACATGAGATCATGCATGAAAAGTTTTATAACAGTGCCTGGCACTACTATTGTGATGGCAATAGTTCCAATCGCAATATCTCAGGACCACATGAGCTCAGGAACAGTGACAGATTTTATTTTCTTGGGCTCCAAAATCACTGTCCACAGTGACTGCAGCCATGAAATTAAAAGATGCTTGCTCCTTGGAAGAAAGGCTATGACAAACCTAGACAGTGTGCTAAAAAGCAGAGACATCACTGCTGGCAAAGGCCTGTATAGTGAAAGCTATGGTTTTTCCAGTAGTCATGTATGGGTGTGAGAGCTGGACAATAAATAAAGAAGGCTAAGTGCTGAAGAATTGATGCTTTCAAACTGTGGTGCTGGAGAAGACTCTTGAGAGTCCCTTGGACTGCAAGGAGATCAAACCAGTCAATCCTAAAGGAAATCAGGCCTGAATATTCACTGGAAGGACTGATGCTGAATTTGAAGCTCCAATACTTTGGCCACCTGATGTGAAGAACCGACTTATTGGAAAATGCCCTGATGCTGGGAAAGATTGAAGGTAGGAGGCGAAGGGGACAGTAGAGGATGAGATGGTTGGATGGTTACACCGACTCAATGAGCATGAGTTTGAGCAAGCTCAGGGAGATAATGAAGGACAGGGAAGCCTGGAATGCTGCAGTCCATGGGGTTGCACAGAGTCAGACATGACTGAGCAACAACAACAAGGATCATAGGACCACAGAGGCTTAGGTCAGAAGGAGGCTTGGGCGCTCACTTCAGCAGCACATATAGTAATACAGATACGATACAAAGAAGATTAGCATGGCCCCTGTGCAAGGATTACATGCAAATTTGTGAAGCATTCCATATTTTTTCATTGAAAAAGACACATATACCCCAATGTTCATTGCAGCACTATTTACAATAGCTAGGACATGGAAGCAACCTAGATGTCCATCAACAGATAAATGGATAAAGAAGCTCTGGTACATATATACAATGGAATATTACTCAGCCATAAAAAGGAACACATTTGAGTCAGTTCTAATGAGGTGGATGAACTGAGAGCCTATTATACAGCGTGAAGTAAGTCAGAAAAAAAAAGCCAACTATCATATGCTAATGCTAATGCTATGCTATGCTAAGTCGCTTCAGTCGTGTCCAACTCTGTGCGACCCCATAGACGGCAGCTCACCAGGCTCTGCCGTCCCTAGGATTCTCCAGGCAAGAATACTGGAGTGGGTTGCCATTTCTTTCTCCAGTGCATGAAAGGGAAAAGTGAAAGTGAAGTCGCTCAGTCGTGTCCAACTCTTAGCGACCCCATGGACTGTAGCCTGCCAGGCTCCTCCGTCAATGGGATTTTCCAGGCAAGAGTACTGGAGTGGGGTGCCATTGCCTTCTCCGATCATATACTAATGCATAAATATGGAATTTAGAAAGATGGTACTGATGATCCTATTTGCAGGGCAGCAATGGAGAAGCAGACATAGAGAACAGACTTGTGGACACAGCAGGGGAAGGAGAGGGCAGGACGAATGGAGAGAACAGCATAGAAACATATACACTACCATATATAAAATAGCTAGCTAGTGGGAATTTGCTATATGACTCAGGGAACTCAAAGGGGAGTTCTGTGACAACCTAAAGGAGTGGGAGGTGGGAGGGAGGTTCAAGAGGGAGGAGACATATGTATATGTATTGCTGATGCATGTTGATGTATGGCAGAAACCAACAAAATATTGTAAAGCACTTATCCTTCAATTAAAAATAAATCAATTAAAAAAAAGAAGGAGCCTTGGAGGTCATGTGGGGCAATTCACCATCTGGGTCCCTTTCCCCAGCCTACCTTTCTGGAAGCATCAGACCTGCAGTCTGGAGATAGAACTCTTCTCTGTGATGGTCACACCCGTGGCACCTTCCCACGGGTACTTTGATGACAGGGGTGACCCAGGTGGATGAGTAAGCCTCTTCCTGTCCTGCTCCCTCTCCCAAAAGTTCCATCCCTGGCCCCAAGGAAGTGTTTGAACCAGGAGGATCACCCCCAACTCCATGCTGAGCCTGTCAGCTGGGGCTCAGGGCCTATAGAGGCCTCAGCCTCAGGACCCTCCTGCTCAAAGCTCATGATCTCTAGGACTCTGGGGCTGGGCAGAGTGGGCAAAGATAAAACCCAATACTGCCTCTTTCAGACCTAGCCCATGATGGGGCTGCAGGTCAAGACCTATGGGTACCTGGCTCTCTCCTTCCCAATCCTGGCCCAACCTGCAAGAACTGGGCTTGGGAAAAGCTTGTTCATGATCTGAGAGGTAGGCAGCATATGCAGAAGACAGTCTGAGCTCTAAGGAGGTGGAGGCATGGCAATGGGCAGTCTTCAGGGGGATAGGGAAGGAAAGGGGCAGAAGAGACACCCCCAGAGGGCTTCTGATGGAGCCCTCAGCCTGGATGAAGTTGGAGGCCTGTTGGTATCTGGCTGCTAGTGCAGTGTGGTGTTCAGGAAGCCTCCAGCCCTGCCCCTGGGAAAGGTCATGTCTGGTGGATCCTAGGCTTGGGGGTCAGGGACGGTCCTTGAGTCTGGCAAGCTCTCTGGACAGGGGTGGCCCAGCCCTAACCAGTCAGGTCACTCTTGGTCATCACCCCCCTTGGTGGGCTCCTTTGTTCTTTTCCTGAGGCATTCCTGCCCTGTGCCCCACTGACACGAGCCTGGGACATGCCAGGGGGGTTTAGCAGCTGCTTGGGCCAGGGGAAGGGGTAAAAGGGGACAGGCAGAGCTGGCAGGCTGCCCCCCAGTCTGTGCCCCAAAGCCCACTTGTAGATCTCATCCCACTTGCCAGATCCAGGCTCTTGCTTGTAGGCCTTTGAGGGGCTTTGGGCTCTGGAGGAGGCGTTGGGTCCCCGAGGGGGTGTCATAGAGGACAGGGAAGGGAGCTCCTCTGGTGGAAACACCTGGTGCAGCCCATCGGCTCTCCTTCCCCACTAGGCCTCACCCTCTTCTCTCCTCCCCTTCCAGGGCTGCTCCTCGATTTCTCTTCGGGAGCCCTGACAGATTCCTCCCCCATCTGGCCGGGCTCAGCTCTCCATCTTGCCCCAAGTGTCAGGTACCTGGAACTGTGGGCTTTGCCCCCATCCCTGGCTGCCCACTAAGGACCTCCAGGAAGTAAAGCAGAAATGTGCAGCTCTGCCAGGTGTGGAGCAACTGGGTACGTCCCTGGGCACCAGGCCTGGCAAACAACCTTCCACTGCTGCTGCTGGAAGCAAAGGAAACAACAAGCCAAGCTCCCTGCACCTGGTGCCCAGAGCCCAGGGATGATCCTCTGGGTGCCCAGAGCCCTCAGGAAAAGAAGAGTGAGGGGCCAATGGGAGCACAGCCCTAGGGGCAACAGGCATTCCTTCCCAACCATTGGACTGGACCAGGCTCTGCCACCAATCTGCCATCCTGGGAGACATGCCACCCACCAATGGAGCAAACGGACACTCACCCCAAGCCACTTCTTTGACTGCAGCCTGCAGGCAGGACAAGTTCATCTTATAGAGAGCCTCCTCCTTCCTGGCTTCTGCCTCTCCTTCCCCTGATCTTATCCCCAGGGGCAGAGACACCATCTCCTTTTTCCAATATTGCTCCCTTCACTCCTTCCTAGCCCTGCTTGTTCTACATTCCCCTCCTCCAAGAAGTCCACCATGGTTTTTCCCCTGCTCCAAGCTGTTGGCTGCTTAACTCCTCCCCCATCCCATCCTCAGCACAAGTACCCCTATGTACAAATGCTAGCTCACATGGAAGAGTTGGGAGGGTGCATTATTTTTGGTATTTATTGTTACTCAGGGGCTTCACTGGTAGCTCAGCTGGTAAAGATTCCACCTGCAACACAGGAGTCCCTGGTTTGATTCCTGAGTTGGGAAGATCCCCTGGAGAAGGGATAGGCTACCCACTCTAGTATTCATGGGCTTCCCTGGTGGCTCAGACTGTAAAGAATCTGCCTGCAGTGCGGGAGACCTAGGTTTGATCCCTGGGTTAGGAAGATCACCTGGAGGAGGACATGGCAACCCACTCCAGTACTCTTGCCTAGAAAATCCCATGGATGGAGGAGTCTGGTAGGCTACAGTCCATGGGGTCACTACGAGTCGGACACAACTGAACAACTTCACTTTCACTTTTCCCTTTCATGCACTGGAGAAGGAAATGGCAAGCCACTCCAGTATTCTTGCCTGGAGAATCCTAGGGACGGCGGAGCCTGGTGAGCTGCCGTCCATGGGATCGCACAGAGTCGGACACGACTGAAGCGACTTAGCAGCAGCAGCAGCCATTATTCTTGCCTGGAGAATCTCCATAGACAAAGGAGCCTGGCTGGCTACAGTCCATGGGATCACAAAGAGTCACAAAAACACAGCTGAGGGAATAAGCACAGCACACAGTGTTATTCCTTAGACGTTTTACAGTTTTCATAACACTTTCCCTGACAATTGACTCAAATCATCTTTAACATTACTAAGGTAGGCAGAAAGGGCTAAGTATCTACCTTTCTATAGAGGACACTGGGGCCCAGAGAAAGAGGAGATTTGACCAAGGTCACGGAACCTATTAGAGGACTCAACCCAGAACTCCTGACCTTCCATGACTCGGGGACGCCCGCGCGGACTGGCAGTGCTTGTTAGTCTGGGAGGGCCTCCTGGAGGAGGTGAACCGCGCGCTGCCTCAGGAGGGAAGGCAGAGACCCAGGTGGAGAAGCGGCGCGGGCCTCGGTCGGCTGGGCGGCGTGGGAACCGGCCAGGCTGGAGCGAGGGGAAGGGGCGCCGCGCTCACCGCAAGGTTCCGCCCCTCGGCGGGCGCAGACAAAGGGGTCGCTGTGCCCAGTCGCCCCCTCCCCTTGCTCGGCGCCCCTCGCCCGCCCCCTCTCCCCAAAGCTGCTTTCAATTTAAACGCCTCCAACCAGCGGGCGCTGCCCCGGGGGGCGCGACCGCAGCGCCGAGCGCCCCTGTAATTTCCGCGGGGAGCTGACCGGCTCAAACACGGCCCCGCGGTGCCCCGACCGCAGGCCCCGAGACCGGAGACGGCGCCCAGACGGCCTTGCCCGGGTCGTGGGAGCGCCGCTGGGGCGGCCTCCTCCGAGGGCCCAGCCCGGCCAGCCGCCTCCTCCACGCAGCCCAACGCCACCAGGAAGCCCGCGGGCCTTCCCCCATCGCTGCTGCCTCCAAGTCCCTGGTATCTCTAAAAACCCAACTCCCTCTGGGGGAGGAATCCGGGTCAGGAGTACCCATTCTGTAGGCGTACCCGCTTCAGACTAGAGGCTCCATGAGGGCAGGGGTTAGTTCTTTTCAGACTAGGGGCTTGTAAGGGAAGGTATTGGATCAGTGCTTCCCCTAGCAGACTGGGGAGACCTTGGATGGCAAGGGTGTGGGATCTCCCTAAAAGGGAGTCAGTGAAAGAATGTCTGTAAAGCATGGAAGCCTGGTGCTCAGACCTAGAGTAAATTTTTGTGCTTTGCTTGTTAGTTAATACTACTACTGGATCCAGTCTCCCCAAAGCTGGGGCTCCCGGAAAGCAGGCATGTCCCACCTTTCATCCCTTTCCCCCAGTCCACAAGTGCCTACCCAGAACAGTCAGGAAGGAGAGGACACTTCTCATGCTGCTCCCTCCCCAGGGACTTTCTTGGAAGATGAGTCTAAGTGACCTGAGCTGGAGCTCCTACTTGCCTGCTGAGGAAGTGGAAGGGAGGCTCCTGCCCCCAGGTTAAAGAGGAAGGGACCCCAGCCTCTGGGCTTCCAGGCAAGGACCCAGCATGGATTGTCTCAAAGGGGTAGGTGGGTAAGAGCCATGGACATGGGGAATCTATCTGCAGATCCTCACCTTAGCACAGATAAGGCAGAAAGGCCAGCTGGACACCAAGAAGGACTTTTGAGACCTGGCAGGGAGCTCCAGGGGCTTCTCCAGGTAGGGCTCTGTCTTGGGATGGTGGACACGCCTGCCAAAGCTCCCTTCTGGCCTGGAGTGTGTAGTCTGTTTCCTGCTCCCCTCTGCCTGGGAGCTCTGCCCACCCACCCTCCCTTCCGAGAACTCTGGAGGGGGCATTGTGAGTTAATACATATGAGTGAATTGTCTAAAGTGCCTGATGTCCTTGGATCACTGCTACTCTCAGTAGATGGGGCTCCACTGGAATTTTCCAGATCATGGTGTGTGTGTGTATGTGTGTTTGTGTGTGTGTGTGTGTGTGTGTGTGTGTGTGTGTGTGTGTGTGTGGTGTATGTTGAAGGAGCACAGCTGGGGGCCCTGCATGTCCTGAGTGCTCTGCTCCACCTTGTCCCCTCCCCCATGTCCCAAACATCCCTCTCTTTCCAGCCTGGCTTTTGTGGTGAAGCTAATCAGAAGTAATTATGGGGAAGGAGGGGTCCTTAGAGGGACCCCAC
The DNA here is from genome assembly GCF_054371585.1 of Giraffa tippelskirchi. Lineage (NCBI taxonomy): Eukaryota > Metazoa > Chordata > Mammalia > Artiodactyla > Giraffidae > Giraffa > Giraffa tippelskirchi. Next base: position 25,789,380 of record NC_137277.1, on the reverse strand, counting down.
AGAGACCACCTCATCCGCCCTGGCCCAGCCGTGGTGGCCCTGGCCCCCGGGGCCTAGGCCTCGCTCAGCTTCTCCTGGTGAGAGTGAAGCCACCAATGCCACCCCTGCCCACGGCTCCCCTCTCTCCCTGCCGACCCAAGCCCGCAGCCGCAGGTAAGCTCACACATCTGGGTTCCCCTCAGTCAGCCCCTAGTTTTTCCATCCTCATTTGTTCATCCCACATTTACTGGGTACCTTCTCTGAGCCAGGGCCCATGCTGGGCACTGAAGTGACTGGAACCTGCCCTGGGACATGGGTCAGTGTAGACACTGCAGAGGGGAAGGCAGAGGGTCCCCTCCAGAGGCACAGGCCATTTCAGGGAGGCCCTCCCTCACCACTGTCTTGCTGATGCTGAGGGGACTTGGGGGACAGAGACCTGTGAGGACTTCCTGACTCTGCACTCCTAACCTGGCAGGCCACCCAGTCCTGCCTCCCACCCAGTGTTGACAGATGTCAGGCCAGCCCAGCTCTGTCTTCCTGTCCTGCCCCTGCCCTCCTGTGGCAGCCTCTTCCATCCACTTCTGTTCTCCCTGCTTCTGTGCTCAGCGGTCCCTCAGCATGTGTGGAGACCCCCAGTCAGCACCTTACAGTCACCTCCCTGGGGTTAGAGCCTTAGACATCTTAGAGAACAGCTGTCCTCTCTCTTTCCCACATGCACGCAGAAACTGAGGCCAGGACGGGTGGCGGGGAGAGGGCAAGCAGTCAGCGCAGCAGAACTAAATCCTGGTCTTCTGACTCCTGGTCCAGTGCTCTTCCTGGGGAGTCCTTCTTGACCTGAACCTGAGGGCAGTTTGGGTCTGCTCCTTCCTCCATCCCTTTACCGTGCCCAGGAGAACTGAGGAGCAAAGAAGGTCTCCACCATCTTGCCTCCTGCCCTGCCCCAGTAGCCTGGGCCCGAAGATGGGTGGTGGGGTGGGAAGGACCAGAGTGCGGCTCAGTTGAGGGTCTCTAATTTGCTCCTGCCCCTTGATGTCCAGAAGAAAACAGGCTTTCTGTGCCCAAGAGACTTCCAAGCAGAAGTGGAGGTCAATGCCCCCCCACCCGCCCCGGAGGTGCCAAGGTGGTAATTAGGCTTGGGGGTGGGCCCTGAAAGGATGGGGGTGGGGCGGCCATTATCCCCGGGAGCTGAGCTGGGCAGAGGAGCTGTGTGGTCTGGGCAAATGGGTGGTTTGTAGGTGGTCTGGGGGATGAATGAGTGAGTGTTTGGGAGGGAAGTTGGTGGGGGGGAGCAGAGAGAGGGGAGGGAGCAGGCGGAGGGTAGAGCGAAGCTGGGTCGTCTCTCCCTGGACTCACTGGTCTGGACCCCCGCCCATGTTCTGAGGCATCACCAAGGAGAGTCCCATGAGGCACCTGGGTGTCTCAGGGATGCTTGCCCCAGGCCTGCAGCAGTGGGCCACCTGGGCCACCACATGGGGTGGGGGTGTTGAGGAGAGGATGGGGTTGGGGGAGGGGGCCTGGCAAGCTCTCTGCTGAGATCATGGCTCTAGGAAGCCACCATCTCCCCGTCTGGTCCCTCAGCTTCAGGGGGAGAGGGGAGGAGGCTGGCGGAGGTGGTTCAGTGCAGGGTCCCTGGCATGCGGTAGAGTGCTGGCCTACTGCCCCTGTCCCTACTCCTAGCCCTTGTCTGATCCCTCTCACTGTAAGGAACAATTCCTTCCTGGACTGAGAAGGGCCCTCTGATTGAATCCCTGTCTCAGCCTCATGGGAGCTGTGAATCCACGAGATGAGCTCTTCTTCTAACCCTCAGGATTGCCTGTCCACTGCTTCTCCACTCAGGCTGCACGGGGTAAACTATTAGTGACTTCACCGCCCTGAGCTTTGGTTTCCCTACTTGTGAAATATAAGTAATACAGTATTAACTCTGAGGATTAAAGAAGCCAGCCAGGGTCCACATTCTTAAAATGGCAGTTGTGGCAATGATTAATGCTCGACAGTGATAATGCCTTGTGTCCAGAGGGTAATCCTCTCAGGAATGGCTACCTGGAACCCAGGACCTGGCTATGACCCCTGGCATAGGGACCAGGACTGTGGCAGGCAGGCAGTGAGATGAGCAGGTCATGGGGAAGGGGTGGGGTTACTGGACTGTCCAGTGGCACCTGCTGGGGCCTGGGGCACATTCCTCCTCCCCCGCTCTCCCCACCTGCCAGCTGCCACCTGTGATGTCAGCGCCACTGCTCACCTGGCTTCTGCAGCAAGAGAGAGTACAGTGAGACTAGCAGACACAGCTGCTCCGAGGGAAGGAGTGCACCGAGGGAGCTGCCCCATCTGGATAGCCTGCTGGGGCACCTTAGCTGCCCGCCCTCCTACAGGAGCTAAGTGTCTCTCGCCCGGTTTCACCCTGTAACCCTCAGCACCCTGGGAGGACCCTCACGACAGGGCTGGATCTCCACTCTCAGACTGGTATCCCCCTGAGGCAGGGACTGGATCCTCACCGTCAGAACAAAGGATTCGTGAAGGGGAGCTTACCCAAAGACCCTGGCCCACAGGGACTGGACTGGGATTTGATGGACCTAGTCCCTCTCTGAGTTCAACAGTCTTACCGCACTCCCTATTCACATCCAAAATTCTCCACTGCTGGGAAAGTTTGCAGCAAAGCCAGAAAGAACTAGAAAATCTGGGAGACTGTCTGCTGCCCTGTGATCTGGAAGTGGCTGAGGTCAGGGGGAAGGTCAGGAGGAAGGACAGGGCCTGTGGAGAGACAGACTCTACATTAGGGTCATTCCCAAGTCAGTCTCCCTCCTCCTCTCCCTCCTCGAAGCCAGCCAGGCTAACCCCTCCTCTCCCCCTGTGCTCTGTCCCCACTGAGCTAGAGCTGGAAGGGACTCGTTGGCGTTTAGTGGTGGGGGTGCAGCCAAGGGGAAGAAGGAATCTTTATCTCCCAGGCCTACAATCACGCCAACATAGCAGCCTCTGGGGGCCACTCCTGGGTAGCTGAGACCTTGAGGATGGAAAAGCCCAGATTCGGAGCCAATGACACTTATACCTTCAGATGTCAGCACCCACTCTCCCAGGAGGAAAGAGAGCCCCTTTCCCACCATTCCCTACTCACTCCAAATATGGATCATCTGGGCTTGGGTGATGAAGGAGGAGGGGAGCTGCTCTTTCCGAGGAACTGGGAGGATTCCGAGGCACAGTGGGAAGTATCAGTTGGGAGTCATTTAGACAGAGAGAGGACAGAGCTTTGGAGAGAGGAGATGACTAGAAGACCATCTTGCCAACACCTCCCTTCCACACCAATCCTTGCTGAATACCTCTCAGAGAATGTCTCCTGTTTTCAGGTCTATCTCCATATACATGCTAGAGAAGGAAATGGCAAACCTACTCTAGCATTCTTGCCTGGAGAATTCCATGGGCAGAGGAGCCTGATGGGCTATACTCTATGGGGTTGCAAAGAGTCAGACGCCACTGAGCGACTAACACACACACAACACACACACCACGTGCATGCAATGCAGAAGTCTCCACATCCTCACCTCAAAAATCAAAACATGTTCATCAAAGGCCTACTGTGTTCCAGACCTCCTATGTGCTGAAGGGTGGTATTCTAAGCATGAATGAGCAACACTCCCCTCCCTCACTAGCTCACAGTCTAAGGGCTGTAACACACAAGGCAGATTCCAGTTCAAGACAGAATGAAATATAAGCTAGGCAGAGACGCCAAGAAATCTGGGTGTATAGACAGGGAAATTCATCCTGACAAAAGATCAAAGATAACCTTCCCAAGCATCCAAAGGGTAACGCAGAAAGTAATTCGGATCCAATACCCTGAAGTGCCTCTTCTGCCTAGAAGCCTTCTTTGAGTCCCCAGTCTAAATCTGTCCCACCCCCATTATAAGTTCTCCTTGAGTTCCTAAAGATACCCTGAACTTATCACAGTTTGTAAGGATATGTTTATTTATGGGATTATGCGATTAATTCTTCTCCCCCACAGCACCGTAAGTGCCAGGAACAAGCTTGTCTGTGAGCCAAGGTGGTGGGCCATGAAAGCATGCAGTATGACTAGGGTGAAACAAGCCACTAGATGTGGCTGGAGTTAAGGGGGTGAAGTGCATAGGGGAGGCCCAGACTGGCAGGGGAAATTGGCACCAGATCAGGGCAGGCTGTAAATGCCAGGCAACGTTGGGACTTTATCCTGCTGGCAGTGGGGAGCCATCAAAGGTTTTTGAGCATGAGAGTGGCATGTTCCAACCTGTGTTCTGAGATTCCAGGATCCCTTAGTACAGTGCGGAGGAGGGATGGGGGTTGGGGTGTGCCCCCCTGGAGCCAGGGGAACCAGACTTTGTTGCAATAATCTCAGGGACTCGTTTTAAAAGGTCTCAGTTTTGCATCTGGAGCAATCAAAGTGGAAAGAAAAGTGGGAAAGTTCGAATTACTAATACTACAGAAAGGATGGGGTTTGGTGACCAGTTGGATGATGAAAGGAGTGGACATTAAGGATGACTTGCAAATTCTAGTCATACTGCTTTGGAGATGGTGATGCCTTCAAGCTGGATAAGGCATACCCAAGGCAGCAGTTTTTGAGGAAGATGTGCTATATTTGAAAGATTGGAGGCAGGAGGAGAAGGGGATGACAGAGGATGAGATGGTTGGATGGCATCACCAACTCAAAGGACATGAGTTTGAGTAGGCTCCGGGAGTTGGTGATGGACAGGGAAGCCTGGCGTGCTGCAGTCCATGGGGTCGCAAATAGTTGGACACAACTGAGCGACTGAACTTAACTGAGCTATATTTGGACATACTCCTGATGTCCACTCTCCATTCTCCTACTATAGCCAAAACCAGTGTTCTCTTACCTCTCCACAAAGGCTTCGGGGTGGCATAGCTTCCCCCAGAGTGGTAATGCTCATAGACACCAGGGGGTGGTGTGGGGGTGGGCAGTGGGTGTTGGAGCTGGGCACCGGTCTTCCTCGCTTCCTGCCCTCACCTGGCACTGCCTTTTGACTGAACCTCTGACTTCCTGCTCCTCTTGGCATTCCTACCCCTCCAAGAGGAACTCCCCATGGAGGCTGGATAAGATGGGGAAGAGATGAGGAAGGAAAGATCTGAACTCTGAGGCAAGTTTAGCTCCTAGAGCTTTGCCCTCCTCACCCCTGCCCACTAGATATCCCTGTGCACACCTGGATTCTTGGAACTCTTAGCAGAATAGATAACAGAAGGGTCTGGGAAAAACATAGGGCTGTGGGGTGGCATTGGGTCCAGCCACGTGCAGAGTATTAAGAGGGAGTGTGGGCCCCAGACATAGACCCTGAACAATAAACTCGAGGTGGAATTTGCAGTCCTCTGTGGAGGGCTCAGGACTCAGTTCTCAGACCCTGGAAGCAGGAGCCCAGACCTCAGGCCATCCCAGTATGCCCCAGGGTGAGCCCTGGACAGAGAGCAAATGCCTGGCTGGCAAGACCCCTCAATGAAAAGAGATGCATTCTGCATCACCCACACCTAGACCTCACAGCTTTCCAAACCGCATTCCCTGGAATCCTCCCTAGGTGTTCCCATCAGATGGGTGGGAGGGAAAGGGGACTTCACCCTCTACTCCAACCAGAAACTCTCCACTTTGTTTGATTTATGTACTAGGCATCTGCCTGAGACTCCTGCCTGGGGGATGTGGGAGGGGAGGGGCGGAAATGTAGGTTGCTAGTAAAACATACAAGTACATAATCCCACATTTTTAATTACTGACCTTGTAATTCTATACATTGGAGAAACTCAGTCTTAGAGCCCACTTTCCCTGACTCGAACAGCTGAGCTGACCCTCTTAGAGCTTCGGATGTCTGCACGGCATGAATATATGGATTTCTGGACTCTTGGTCCAGTGCTCAGAGCTTCAAGGTACTTTCCAGGAGAGGGCACAGCATCATGGGAGGTTGGCCCGCCCCGCGGAGAGCCTTGCGGGGGAGGTGGCATCATCTGTCACAGAAGACCTGGCTCTCAGCTGTGTCGCCCTAGGACCAAAGGGGCCTGAGGCCAGCGGGGTGGAGGTGGAGGACCCCCCCGCCAGCGCCCAGACGCCCACTCAGTCGGCGCGCCCAGCCTCCCGCCCAACCGCCGCTCCAGCATCCCGCCCCTCTGCCCCTCGTGGTTGGCGACCACCCGGCAGCTGGCGGCAGCGAAGGGGTGCGGCCAAGAAAGGGTTAATCCGTGGAGCCTTTCATCAGCAGCTTGGCGGGCTCCCAAGGCCCACAGGCTGGGTACCTGGGCGCCTACCTCCGTCGGTGGGGCGGAGACGTGACCACAGGGCAGCCCTGCCGTCTGCATTCCTCCCGCGTGAGTGCGTGAGTGACAGCCGCCGCCGCGCCTGAGCCCCTCGCCGGCCGCCCCGCCCTCCTGCCTCGCGCCAGGCAGAGGTGGGGGCGGGCCCCAGGGGAGGGGTGGGGAGGGGAGGACACCCCCTCCCTGCTGCGACCCCCCCACCCCACCCCCACCCGCACACACACCGCGCCCCCTCTTCTCTCCTCTTGCTGTGACCAGTGCTCTGGAGTGAGTCCCAGAGTCGGGGAGAGACCAAGAAAACCCTGCTGGGGACACAGCAGAGGAGCAGGGCGCACCCTGTGCCACGAGGTCAGGATTCAGGGATGGAGAGATGACCTGGGCTTCCTGGAGGAAGGGTCAGGACAGGACAGGCACAGCCAAGTCCTAGGCCCGGGTCCCTGGGATTTCTACCTTTGTTCCCTGTATCCATCTCCTGCTCCAGCTCTCCACAGAGGTTTCAACCCTCCTATTACACACTGACGGCATGGGCCAGCCTCAGTTCCTCTTCCCTGAACTCAGGGCTCTTGCCTTTGATCTCCTCTTGGGGCCTGTTGGTGGAAACAGGAAGTTGCCTTTGGCTTGAAGCAAACTCAGACAGGGTGTAAACAGGCAAGGACCCCACCTGCAGGCTTCCCCAAGGTGGAGACCAAGTGTCACAGTGAGGTGCGTCTTTGCTCTGGTACAGAGGCGGAAATGCACTCCCTTCACCCTAGGCCTGGGGTTCTCCACGAAGGCCAAATGGACTAGAGAGGGGCTTCGTAGATGGGTCCTCGTCTTCAGGAAGAGCCTCTCCCTGAAGTGGGCCCAGCACCCCTCCTCCAGACTAGAGCACAAGGCACCACTCCTGGAGAGGAACTCCCCCCAGTGGCATCTAGGTTGCCCAGAAAAAGGAGCTGTGCAGCTCCCCAAATGCCTTCGTAGCCCCAGGGTCATCAGACCCAGGAGACTAGCAGAGACTCCTGAGAACTTTCCATATCCCTCTTCAAATTGGCACTTCACGCACAGTTTGAAGTGCAAGCTTAGCCCTTGTCTCCAGCCTCTCTCTCTGTTTGGCTTCCAAGGGCCCTGGGCTTATGTGCAGAGGAGAGGGAGGGAGGGGTTTGGCGGGAAGAGGCATGTGGAGGGGAGGTGGGTCAGGGCAGGAGCAGGTGGGGGCCAGCCCCTGAGCACCCCTCCTCCAGGACCATGGAAGTACTACTCTGCCCACTGGTCGTCCTCCCCGCTCCAGGACTCTCAGCCATCTTCTTTACATCTTGGCTTCTTTCCGTTCTGTCTCAGGGAGGCCAGTTGCTGCTGAGCAGGTAGAAGTTGGTCTGATATCTAGATTTTCAGAAGTCTTCTCGGCCTTTGGAATCATGCCAGGATGGCCTTCTCCCCCTTCTCTGTCCGCAGTTAATTATGTAATTAATGCCTGGGGAGTGGGGTTGAGGCCACTTTCAGGGGAGGAGCAACTGACTCCCTGACTTGGGAAAGAGAGAGTGAAAGTGTTAGTCCAACTCTGTGCGACCCCACCAAATATAGCCCATCAGGCTTCTCTGTCCATGCAAGAATACTGGAGTGGGTAGCCATTCCCTTCTCCTGGGGATCTTCCCGACCCAGGAATCAAACCTGGGTCTCCCACGTTGCAGGCAGATTCTTTACCATCTGAGCCACAAGGGAATCCCCCTACCCAGCTTGGGGCAGAGGGCTTATTCCTGACCTCAAGAAAACAGCAGTCTCTGTCTGAACAGGAGATGGAGTAAGGGGTGGGGGGGGGAAGATATCCAGGAGATCTTGCTTTGCACTGCCACAACTCCGCCCTAGGGCCAATGACTCCATCTCAGTTCTCCCATCTCTGAAATGGGATAATAACTCCAGAAACCACACACAGTGGGTGTTCTGAAGGTTCCTCTCTTAATTAGAGATGGGTGCTGGGTGGTCGGTGCCCTGGGAGAGCAGGCCAGCTTGGCTGCTGTGATCACACCCCAAGCCCATGGTCCTCAGCATGAATGAGATGAATCACTAAGTAACCCACTGCCTGCCCCAGTGGCCCCCCAAGTCAGGGTATCCTTCCAACACCCCAGGCACTACCTTGAAAAGAAAGCTGAGCAACGCACAAATAATAATAAGGCATAAGGCAAAATCAGGTAAGGACAAAATAAAGTCAAACGAGAAATCAGGCAGCTGATCTCAGAAGAACCAACTCTCTGCCTGGTTGTCGGGGCTGGTGCTTAGGTAGCGTGACCAGCTGTCCCAGTCTGCCCAAGACTGTTCTGGCTTCAGCACAGAAAGACCACATCCCTGGAGACCTCTTAGTTTGGGAAAAACTGGGACAACTGGTCACCCTTTTTCAGGGGGCTTTGGAGGTTGGAGAGATCACAGATGTCTGATTCCCTTTACTCCTCCTGGTTTTCTTTAGGTATCCATGTAGCAATGGAAAAATGCTGGAAGCCTGAGAAGCTTCCACCCCAAAACTATATGACATCACAATGGAAAGCAGTCTTCCCCAATGCTGCAGTCTAGGACCCCTCTCCCCAGTCATCTCTCTTCCAGGAGAATTCTCATCCAGGGACTGTGATCCTGGGCCCTTTCACATACTTCAGGCAACAGCAGAACCCTGGTGCTCCCTGGCAACCAGGGAGAATCTTTGAGGAGACAAGCCCCAGGTTGCCATCTGGTGGTAATTCCCCAGGGAAGAGATTTGCCCAGGTGACCTCTAGGTCAGGCTCCTTTAAATAGCCCCAAATTGCCTTTGACACAGGCAACCTAGGGTCACTGCTGGGGGAGGAAGACCCAAGACTTTGAAGGCCACACCCCTAATGGTACTACCTTGAAACTACTAGGGGCAAGCCTTCCAGCTGTGCAACAGTCATACACAGGCATTCCTGAGGGGTAGCTGCAGCAGCCGTCTCTGGGAGGGGCAGGGAAGGGGTGAAGGAAGTGGGGGCAGGCCCTCCCTCCTTTATACACGCCTAGCTGTTTTCTTTTAGGAAACACCAGACCCTGCCTCCCCACCCCCACCCCCTCCACACACATGAATCTTTGTTGATCTCAAAGCATAACCATCACTCTGTAAGATGCTAAGGGCCAAGGGAAACCTGGTGGAAATCTTGGAGAATGCTGCTCCCCAGGCCCCACCCAGCTGTGCATCTACACACACACACACACACACACACACACACAGGGCATACAGGTGCCTGGGCCCTGTTTGGAGCATGCCATCGCCCATGGAAGCAGGTTAAGGGGGTGGTGGGCAGGCAGCCTGGCCTTGGGCCTCTCACTCAGAGCCAGGCCCCCCAGGCTGGCCAGGGAGCTGTCAAACCCCCCACTACAGAGACAAATGGAGCCGTCAGAGAAAATAGCTTCTAATGGGGAGCAGGAGCCAGCCTGGGCTGGGGGTGGGGGGAAGACTCTGCTGGCCAGATGTGAATTCTTCACTAATCACACCAAATTGGCCCAATTTGTTCACTGACACGTGGGGGACTGGCTTCATCTTTCTCCCACTGAGCAGTCTCCCTCCCTCCCGCATGGAAGTGCTTTTGCTATAGGGATGAGGCTGGCCAGCTGACAGCAGGCTCGGGGAGGGAAGGGGACGAGGCCAGATTTACACACACCCCTCCCTGTGGGAGCCCAGAAGTTGGCTTGGGCCAGCCTCCCCTCCATCTCTGCCAATCCACGAGGCCCTGGGTGCTGAGGAGTTTGGGGACCCTGGGGAAGGGGGCGAGCAAGAGAAGGGGGTTAAGGCATCTGCTCCCTGGGAAACAGGTATCATAGGCAGGAACTAGGGGATTGGAGATATTCTTGGGAAAAGCAGGGAGGGGTCTGGGGGAGGTCTAGGGGATCACTTCAAACAAGATGATGTCACTTCTTGGAGGCAGTAACATTTCCCAGGTCCCATTAGGGCCACAAACTCTGAGCATGGTGGTGAGGGGAGGCAAAGGAGAGCCCTTGGCCCCTCTCTCCAGCCCTGAGGAAAACTGACCCCTTAAATGCGTCTGCCAAAAACCATGTCCTGAAGGTGGGACTAGCAGGAGGGCTGCCAGTGAGACTCTGGGAAGAACTTCCTCACTTTCCACTTCACTTGGGCCTCTCTCTCTCCAATGCAGACCGAGAGGTGGTAATGAGATGGGCATCTACGGGGGTTTGTGGGCTTCAGGAGATAGGATAGGGGCGATAATGAGATGGGCATCTATGGGGGTTTGGGGGTTCTAGGAGGTGGGATGGGGCAATGATGAGGGGTCAGCCAGGGCAAGGACATAAATGGAGGCCCCAGCCTCTGGAGCTCTCTCTTCTCTGCCCTACACCAGGAAAGGGAACTATGCATGTAGTTCTGGGTGCTGTAGCCCACCATCTAGAGTCCATTCTCCCCCTGATATCACCCCACCCACACCCAAAAGGCACTGGGGCCTAGGAGTTTCAGTGGGTCCAGGCTAGGAAAGATGGGAGTGAAGGGGAAAGCCTGTGTAGACCTGGACAGCAGGTTCAGCGCTGCTTGGGCAGGGAATTCTGACATTCTGGGGTCTAGTTAGGAAATTGTGCCAAGTCTTCCCCTTGGTTTCATGGAGTCCTCACTCTTGGGAAGGGGGATCCAGCTAGAAGAGGGCCAGAACAGGGCTAGTAACCTTGAGGCCTAAGGCAGGGGCCTCCCATGCCCAACCCAAGAGTAGTACAGCTGCCGACCCATGCTTCCTGCCTGAGGGCTGGGGTGAAGGTGAAGGGCATCCAGGCACCCCAGCCCGGCTAGCTCTGGGGAAGAGGACAGCTCCCATTCCCAGGCCCCTTTCCTTCCTTTTGCTCTGGCCCCCTCTGGGCTAAGCAATTGCAGCCCCTGGGCATGGCCCTTAAGAACTTTCTTAGGTCACCTTTCACCCCAAATCCCAAGGTTTCCAAGGCCCAATCCTGTTGTAATCAGTGCTACCCCCTTGAGGGGAATTCCACTCAGGAAACCAGGGGGGTGGGGCCAGCCCTGAGGGGGAGATGGGCCACCAGGTTCTTGGAAGGCAGGGAGGTCACCTGGTATGATAACCTGTGGGACCAGGTGTGGCCTGCTCCTGCAGGAAGGAACAAGACAGAGTTGAAAGAAGGAGGCTTAGGAGATAGACAAAGATGGCAGCCAAACACTGTCAGTGAAGTCAGGGGGCATCCTGGGGACAAAAGAGCACAGGACTGAACGGAGTCCACCCTGCTCCATCAGCAACTTAATTTTATTTATCAATAATTCCTACTCCTCCCTCCCTCACCTGCCTCCTTAGTTGTTCCCAGCTAAGTGGAGCGCCCCCTCCTGGCGGTGTTGTCAACCTGATTTCCAGAGAGCAGAGCCCAAACCGGAAGGGAGGAATACAGGAAAGTCCCTTGGTTTCTTTTAGAAACACTCTCTACCTTCTGTTTTCTCACTCACGCAGTTCCTATTTGACTTATGGGCTTATCTTCCCTCAGAACAAGAGCTCTTGCTCCTACCCAAAGAGTCACCCTGACCCAGGGATGAATTCTAGTTCTGCTCCTTATTTGCTCTGTGACCATGATCTATTATTACATAACTTTGAGCTATTATGTAACCCCCTTAGAGACTCAGCTTTCTCATCTGTGAAGTTGGAAACCTACCACAGAGGATTCTGTAAGGACTGTTGGAGATCACAGAAGCCTTTGGCTTCATGGTACCCGGCACACAGAGCTACTGGGTAAGTATCCTTGGATGCATGGATGGATGGGCAGATGGATAGACTTGAAGAGCTCTCTCTGTTTATGTCTTTTGCTTGATTTCCTTACAGATTCTTGGGCACCATCTGGATTTCCAACGGGGATTAAGCTCTTGTGTCCCAGGGTCCTCAGCAGTAAAATGGGTGGTAATGAGCCTCCCTGCCTCCTGGGGTTATTGTGAGGCTTGCTGTGTGAGTCCAGGTAAAGACCTTCCAGCAGTACTTGGTACTTAGCAGGAGTTCAGTCAGTGTTGGTCCACTAAAGGCTATCTTGTCTCTTCCCCAACACAGAGTAGGGCCTTCCCTTCAGCGCATACCACTCTGTCTTTAAACAGCTAAGGAATAAGATGCCCCAGGACTCTTCTTCTTCCCTTTATCTTCTTGTTTCCCTCACCCAGTCCCACTCCTTCCACCTTGGAGATCAGAAAATCCTTTCTTCATTAAACGCCTTCTCTCAGAAACACTCTCCCCAAGACTAAAAAAACTCCAGACAAATTCCACTTCCTCAGTGCCCTCTCTGCCCCACCCAGGACCCAGTTTGGGCCACCTGCCCTTCCCTCCCTGCCTGTCTCCAGGACGGATCCTTCCCATGCCCCTGCCCTGCTCTCAACCCATGACCTCCCTCTGAACCCTCCTCCCTGTTGCCCCTCTGCCTGGCACCTGGGCCTCCATCTCCCTGTGGCGGGTGGTGGTTGTGTGTAGACTGAATCTGCGGCAGGGCTTGGGAGGAGCAAGGGGTGCCAGAACCAGCCCGGGCCGGTGGCTCAGGCCTCCTCTTGCTGAAACCTGCAACCTCCCAGCCCCTGTGGACACACACTCATCCCCTTCCGCCGCCCCCAGGAAGTGAGCTCCAAACACCTTTGCCTAGAAACCAACACTCCCACCTACCAGATCCTGTCCTGGGATGGTTCTGCCAGCTTGTCACCTCAGGTGGGGCCTGTGCTCTTTTCCTGGGCTCTGGCCCTCTCTAGACAGTCCTTCCTCACCGTCACTGACTTGCCCCCATTCTGAAGTGGGCCCTATCGCAAATGACAGAGAGGAAATATGGTGGTTATGGGCACACAGTATTTCTCAAAGTTCCCTGTGGGGGATCCATAAGAGCAGGGTCCCCCGGCCAGTGGGAAGGCCATTCAGAGCAACTCATTCATAAATACTTTGATTTCTGGCCTCTGGTTTACTTGTAATAGACCTGTACATATGAACATCCACATTTTACTCTATATTATGTCCTAGTTCGCTTTAATATAAAAAGCGTGCTCTTGGGAATTCCTTGGCAGTCCAGTGGTTAGGACTCCACACTCTCACTGCTGAGGATCTGGGGTTCCATCCCTGGTTGAAGAACTAAAATTCCACAAGCTGTGTGGCCAATAAAGAGTAAAAAAATAAAAAGGATGCTCTAAAATATATAGTTGAATTATTTTTTCTCCAAAAATCTTTAGGTCAAATAGACATATCAGAAAGACATGCAATGTCTGGGTATCCCCTGGCACAGCCCATGTAGTACAGGGCATATCAGTGCTTCTGCCAGAGAAGCTCAGGCTGAGGGAACAGGGAGGAGGAGATTTGGATGAAGCCAGTGAACAAGCAGTCAGGGAATGTTACAGGAAATTCTGGCACCTGATCCTTGAGGCTGAACAGAACATCATTTCTTTCCTTCCGTTGCTAAACTGACCGTATCTGAGATCAAGTTCTCCAGCCGTAAGTCCCAAACATGCCCCATTTATCTCAGATTTTTCTGCAGTGGGATTTCCCCCAAGGCTCACCATCCCTAGTTCCAGCCAAGCCAAATCTTTGCTCTGATCCAGAGAAGAGCACTTGGCAGTTCCAATTCTGGGGGAGTAGCGAAGCACATCCTTCCATCCCAGCAGTCTCCCTGACACCCTCGCACACAACAGCGTTCTTCCTCTTCCATCACTCCCTGCCTCAGTTTCCTTATCTGCAAACTGGTGGAGTTGAATTTTGCTCTCTGAGGATCTTCCTACAGCACGAATCTTAATCTCCTTATAGAAACTGTAGGCTTCACTAAAAAATCAGTCTCTTTACTTCAAAACTAGTATTCTTCCAATCATTCCTCTAACACCTATTGAGCCACTACCATATGCCCAGATCCATGCAAGGTACCAGGGCTGCAGATAAAGCATGGTTCCTGCCCACACAACACTCAAATGTGGGGATTAGCATGATGTTGGAAGCCTGCCTTTCTTTTTTCATCACTTAACAAATCTTAAATTACCAGAGCCTCAGGAAACCTAAGGTGGTGACCCAGCCCTGGTCCTGCCCCTGTACAGAGTGAAGACCCCACACCGTGGGACAGGAGAGCACAGTGAGTCAGCACTCAGGTTTCAGTGGAGGCAGCCTGGTTTGTATCCAGTCTCTGCACTCACTACTGAATCTCTCCAGACCTCAGTTTCCCCATGTAACCTGGACTTGATAATAGTACTTCCCCACAGACTCCTCTCCTGCTGTGCCCCTCACCCCATCCAGCCTCCTGCCGCCCCTGCTCAGTCCCTGAGTCCTCTCTGCTCCCACACACTGGCCTTCTTGCTGCACCACATGCCAAAGCCAAGCAAACACCCAACTCAGGGCCCCTAAACTTGCTGTTCCTCTTGCCTCCACTGCTGGGTCCCCAATATTCAAATGGCTGGCTCTCTCCAGGAAGCCCATCCCACCACTCTCTGTCCCCTCATGTTGCTCCAGTTTTCTTCAGAGCACTTACCTGACATTATATATCTGTTTTCTCCCTTGTTTATTTTTTCCCTCCCTCATTAGAATGTAAGTGCCAAGAGAGCAGAGTTTTTAATCTCACTTCTTTTTTTAATTCACTGTATCCCCACTCCCAGTATCCAGAATAATGCCTGGCAGATAGTAGATGCTCAATAAATGTTTCCTTGAATGAATCTTGAATAAATAAATAGTGGAGATGTGGGAAGTAAACCAAGGTAAAGCTGGTAAAGTGCTGCCCCGTCTCTGGCCCAGGGTGAGCGACAACAATGGAAACTGTTAATATTAAACACACACCAACAGCCTGACTGAAAGGGACTGGAATTTCATGAGGAGAAAAACAAAATTCAGCCAAAATTACATACATTACTTCATGCAATAAACACTTCTGTTGCCATTTGTGTCATCCATCTCAATTAGAATATGGTTTACTCCCGACACTCCAAAACTTCAGCCTGCTCAGTAATCACTAATTCTTCATCTTCTTTAAGCACCTGTTATCCAACTTCTGAGGGCGCGATTTGGAAGAAATCAGCAAGATGTCTCTCCTCTGGCCTCCTGGGCCTGGGAGGGGCACCGACCCCCACGCCCCGCCGCAAGGCTGCTAAGTGATCACAGAGCTGAGACGACAATGACCCTGACCAAACGGAGCCATTTCTCTTCCTGGCTGGGGCCCTGAATAAAGAAGGGGCCATGGCAGAGGCGCCATGAGGGGTCTCCTGCCTTTCAATGGGAGTCCCCAGTGTGCCTCCCAGCCTGGAGTCCCCTCAACCTAGAGCTCTGGAAAGGAGGATGCCACACCCTCTCGCTCCCCTCCATGCTGAGAAGCCCATCACCACCAACCCCACATGAGGCCTGTCTTTGTCTTGGCCAGTGAGGACAGAAGGGGAAGCACCTGCTTCCAATATCTGGTATGACCTGGAGACAAAATGGGTCCCCACGGTCCTCACCGCCCTCACAATGGACCCCGGGTGGACTAAAGCTTGAAGGTGACAATCCCTGACCAGTTTGAAGGGAGAGACAGGTCCCAGCCCTTCACGGCTCTACCATAAATTCACCACTTACTGGGCCAGGCTCATCTACCACCCGAACATGGCAGGTGGGGTTAATAGCCCTATTTTGGCTGAACAAACAGCCTCGGAGAGGTCAGGCGACTCGCCCAAGGACAGAACCGAAGCCAAGTCCCTGTGACTAGGGCTGAACGTGAGGCACTTCCTCCATCACTGAAGCATAGGCCCCAGGAGAGGAGGTGCAGCCTTCTGGGCAGACTTGGAGGAGGAGGAGAGGCTCAGGGCTGGGAAAGGGGCGGCCAGGAGCAGAGAGGAAGAAGGCTGGGGTCGGGTGTGGCCTGGATAGCACGATCCTGGGATTCGAAGGCGGGGTGGAGTGAGCCCAACCCGGGAGGGGCCCTTGCGCCAGCCCTGCCACCGCCCGGCCCACAGTGCGTCCCCGGCCACCCCCAGACTGGCAGGACTGGGGGAGGACATGGCAGAGCCCGGGAGCCTAGACGTAGGGGTAAGCTCCCTCCTCCAGCGTCCCCTGGCGACTTGGGGGCCCCCGGGAAGAGGCTGGCGTGAGGGCCAGAAGGCACGGGGCCAGTCTCAGGCCGGGCTGGGTCTAAGAACAGAGCCGCCTGCAGCAGAAATTAGGCAGTGGAGCAAAAAAGAAACTAGACAGTGGAGCAAAAACGAGGGGTCTGCTTGGGCCCTGCGCCCAGAACTACAGGGTGGGTGTGGCGTCGACGGGAGGTGGAAAGTGGGAGGTGGAGGGTGGGGGAGAGGGCCTGTCGGAGGCCCGCAGGGCCTGGCTGCCTAATGGTTTTCTGAGGAGGTTCCTGGTGGATTAGAGGTCTGCTCTGAGCAGGGCAGGGCCGGGGGAGAGGTAGGGCAGGAGCCGCTGGGCCGCGCTGGGGAGAGGGACCTTGGTTTTTGAAGTGGTATAGCGCCAGGGCCTGCACGTGCCTAGTGGGGCCAGAAGTTGGGGTGGCTTTTCGTGCTAACCCAGCACCCATGGCTGCACTGACAGATGCTGGCTCTAGACCCTGGGGAGGAATGAAGATCTACCCAAGAGAAGGTGCTGGCAGGAGTGGCGGGGGTACGAGGGGGTACCTTATGTAGGACAGAAATGCCAAGTGCAGAGCAATGTATGGGGTAGGGTGTGGGGGACTAAACTACCCCAATGCCTGCTGGAGAGGACTTTTCCATGGGTTGAGCCTGGGAGGGGGTTGCCTCCTCCACAGGCCCCCATCTCTGCTGGCAGAATCCCCTGCCCCTCACTGAGCTTTCCCCTACTTTAAGCCTTCTCCCTTCATTAGCACCCCCATCACCAATCCCCTTCCTCTGCCTCAGCCTCCCCTCACATGGCCCCTTCTGCCTTGGCCCCTGCGGGTCCCTGCAGAGACCCATCCAAGGAGGCTAACACCTCCTCCAGCCAGGCCCAGGCCTGCAAGTTTCCCCCTCCCTCGCTGGAGCTGGCTCCAGGCAAGAGGAGCTTTCTCCTAAGAGGACCCCAATTCTTTTCAGGGAGTTGACCCAGAAGAGGGGCTGGGCCTTAAATGCAGGCTGGATGACTTCAAAGGGCGGTAGGTGGGGTTGGCGCCTGGTCACAGGTGCCACTCAGGGTGGGCCAACCTGCCCAACCAGGTCAGGGCTTGCACTGCACCCCGCCCTCTGCCCAGAACATCACGACACAGACCTGACAGCAGCTCCACCCATCAGAGACTCCCCCAGGGCCTCCGGAGAAAGACCTGAGACACAAGATCCAGGATTCAAGGCACAGAGGGCCTGG
Source organism: Giraffa tippelskirchi (assembly GCF_054371585.1). Taxonomy (NCBI): domain Eukaryota; kingdom Metazoa; phylum Chordata; class Mammalia; order Artiodactyla; family Giraffidae; genus Giraffa; species Giraffa tippelskirchi. The sequence continues at coordinate 25,771,912 of NC_137277.1, read as the reverse complement.
CAGGTCATCCTAGCTATCCTCCCACCCCAGCGCCCTGAGCCTCCACACACCCGTTCACCCACGTGCACACCCACTGAGCTCTTGGCTACATAGGGACAGAGATGAGATCCAGGGCCTCAGAGGCTATACTTAGCTTTGTCCAAAAGTACTTCCTGCAGTCTGTCTATCCTTTGCCTGAAATTCTGAGGAAATGAACACAGAGTAGGACAGTCCCCAGGCTGGCACCAGTTCCTCTGGACTACGGGGCCCTTGAAACTGAGACAGGAGTCCTAGGCACACCCTCTCATGGAGCCCTCCACCGCCTAACCAGACTATATGCCAGAGGAACATCTGCACATTGCTATGCTCAGCACCAGGTGCTCAGGACCATCTAGTGCAAGGGCTTAAAAAAGGCTAAGGTTTTTTTCCTTCCTGTAGGAAGCTAATAGCCTCAGCTTGCTGATCAGTAAAATGAAGATAATAATAGTACATACCATAAGGCTGTTGTGAGAATTAGATGAAATACCATGTAAAAGTTCTTAGCACAGAGCCTGGCATAGAGTAAGTGCTCAATGAACGGCAGGTGTCATGGCTATGAGTATTAACAGGACTCGGGGAGACCACATGGAGAACCACATATGCCAGTCTGGACTTCTGCAACTGAGTGGGTTCTGGCCTTGTGCAAATCAGTGTTTGCCCTTGCACTGCCGTTCCACCTGCAGCTCATCTCAGAGTAACAATCCTCAGGATTCAGACTGACCCTGCTATCTACCAGAAGGGACTCTAAGGCCCCAGGCAGAGGCAGGAATGGTCGGTGGGGGCACATGGCTATGGGCTACATATGGTGAAGACTCACAGAGGGAGAAAAGGGCACCAGAGAGAGAGTCTTAGCCAATCAAGTTCCAGGAAGGCCTCAAGGAGGAGAAAGCTTCCAGGAGCAGGGGGGAATAAACAGAGGGAAGTGGCTCTGTGTATCCTGGGCCAGAGATAGGATGGGGACAAAGAGGGTTAGAAGCGGGGAGGGCTGGGGGAATACAACAAGATGTAAGGGGATGGAGAGATGAGATCAGCAAACAGGGGAGTGGGGAAAGCAGCTCACCCTGGCTCTTTCCAGGCCCCACACTGGCTAGGACAGGCTGGGTACCAATGAGCCACGTTAGCGTCAGTTGGCGGAAGCCTGGCTTCTCAGCCAACCTGTGCCTCTATAAAGTATATTCATCTCCATGCATTTAATTCAGCAGTTTGGCAAGGAAGTGGGCATTATTTACCGAATACTGACTGCCAGGTTCTGAGCATAGGCAGTGACCGAGACAGTCAGGGTCCCTGAGCCTGGGGTGCCTGTAACCTGGAGGGAGCAGTGACCCCTCAGTCTGAGAAGCCCTCCTACAGACAGGGAGGGTAAGGAGGCAGGGGCTGGAGAAGGTAATGTGGGAGGGCAGAGCAGGCCAATCTGAGCACCTCCCCCAACCAGGGGGAAGGGAAGGAGGAACGGCCTGGCCAAGTGGAATAGGATCTGAAAGGCTGCTGGGAGGGATGCTGCTGGCACTCATTCCTGGCCTGAGTGGGAGGGGATGTCTCTGGACTAGCCAGCCCTGGACTCCGGCTACACCGACCTCCCTTACTTAGGCAGCAGGAGCCGGATGGGCTGCATTCCACAGAGGCCCAGGCTGCCGTCCTACTGGGCTCGCATGCACCCCCAGGGGCAGGCTGGTCTCAGGGCTGGAAAAACTGGTCTTCCTGCTCCCCCCCACCCCAATACACACCAGCCTGGAGTTCGAGGATTCAGGAGAGGGGGTCACAGGAACTGGAGGTTTCCTCCTTTCCACACTTGTGGACCAGGGAGGGCATGAGAGGAGCTTTTCTCCTGTGAGGAGCATGGCTTGATGGGATGGTGGGGGCATTTTTAATAGATTCAAAAGCAGGATGGGATGAGGGTCAGATGGCTTTCCCTCTCCCAGCCTGACAGGGGAGATGTCCTGCTTATAAGCAGGAGAGCTTGAGGATAGACATCAAGAACATCCCCCCTGAATGAATTGGGTGGCGGTGAGAGAGGAGTGAAGTATTCTCTAAGAAGGAAAGGAGAGAATGGCTTTCAGCCTGGGATGAACCCAGGAAGTGCAGCCTGAGGATGAACTGACTGACCCCTCACCAACTCCTCCTTCCTTACTGTGGGGTAGGGGGGCTGTCCTACTCTCCTCATGGATCGCTGCCACTCCCTGGGCCATATCAGACCTAAGAAAAACTCCAGCCGCCAGCACTACCTCTTTAAGAATATCCTTTGCAACAAGAGATTTATTGTAGATCCAGAGAAGGAAACCAGTGACCAAAGCTAAGTCCCCAAATTGTCCCAGGGACATGTCAAGCCCTGTCTGGGCTGTGGGAGCCCCTCCTCCTTCCTTCCTCAGGCCTGTTGTGATGCTGGTGCAGAGCTGTCCCACTGTGTGTGTGTGTGTGTGATGGGGGGGGGGGGGGTGGAGGTGAGGGGCCTCTAATGGACCACGGCCAAGCCCCCGAGGTTTCCAGCCCAGCCCCTCTTGGAGAGAAAAAGACCAAACTTCTGCTCAAGGTCCTTTCCTGAATGTAGGCCACAGATCTCCCACCTGCCTCAGAATCAGGGAGCACTTGTTCAAAATGTTCCCACAGTCTCCCCACTGAAATTCACTGGACCAGGAACTTGTATTTTATATGCTTTCCCCATCAAGGTCCGCACCCCCAAGTCCCATCAATGATTCTGAGAAGTTTAAAAATTTCTGCAAAGGACCAGCCCAATGAGCAGTTCCTGGAGAGTGGAACTTGCGGAACTCAGGAGTAGGTAGGCAGTAGCCTTCAAGCATTCTGTCCTCCCAGGGAGAACAGTGTGATTGGAGGAGAAATCTCCCATGACAAGTGACCTGAGTAACAAAGAACTTTTCCTGATGTCTCTGTCCTTTCACTTGATATTCACTTAATAATCTCTGTTGTCAGCAACTAAGTGGTCATCTCAGAAGAGGTCCTGCTCGCCTGCTTGAGAGGCAAAGGAGGGGTGAGGCTGGAGGATGAACAGATGACCATTTAAGATCCCCTGGAGACCCAGAAGCATACTTGCCCAGCTTTCCCACCATGGCTTTCAGGATGGGCCAGTCTTCTCTCTGCCTGATCACAGCACTGCCCCATCCAGACAAGAGTGACATTTCCTGAAGGTACTGAGCATCATGGAGGGGAAGGGGCCTCTGGCTCTGTAGTCTGATATCCCACTGATATGTTTCTACCAAAGTGGAACTCACTGATGGCTTCATCATCCATTCACACGTTCATTTATGCACCAGGCTCCAGTCCCAGTCTGGGACTCAAACAGACTTATGACACAGATAAGATATAATCTGTGCCATCAATAGAGGCTCACATGAAACAGACACTTGTGATCCAAGGTGTTCAGGCAGTTAATCATTCACCCACCTATGCACCATACACAAGGTCCTTGGCCTGACTGTCTCCACCCGCTGGCATTGTTGCCTGCAGTAGAAGGGTGCAAAGAGCAAGGGCTTTGCAGTCAGATGGTCTGCAGTTCAAATCCAGCCTTCTGGCTCCCTGGGGAAAACCAGCCAGCGCTTTGGCCCTTCCACCTGGGACTTCCCCTGGCTTGTTAGAGTGCCAGGAACAGTGTCAATTAGGGATAATTGAGCTAACAGTACATCAGTGAGTGAGTTTCTAATCATTGATTTCTCCTGTTGCAGCTTCTCCTGTCAAAGCGCTTATCGCATCATGAGCGCTTGGTCTCTGGGACACACACACAACTCATACATGAGACTGTGGATCTCAGCACCTAGGTGTGCAGTAAGAGCTTGCTGTGTGAATGAGTGCTGGGTGCGAAGATTAAGAGTGAAATTAGCAACAGCCTCCGGAAGGAGTTGGGTGTTGCCTCCAAAGGTTCTGCCTTTGATTAGATCTATCGACAGGTTTTTGGCTGAGAACTCACAGACCTGTGGATCAGGTTAACACGTGAAGGGTTAATGCTGACTCCTCTGACCTGCTTAGTTCCAAGGAGCCACGTATTCTAAGTTGCCAGGTGAGTGTGGAGACAGACACAGCGTACAGGATGACTCCAATCTTCCAGCTGGACCAGAGGGGGTGGAGCAGGAGCCAACGCCAGAAACAACTGAGGAGAGAGGGACGCCTGGGTCTGCTCCCTTCCACCTCCCCACTGTGGAAGCGACAGTCAGCACCACCCCCCATCTCCCAAGAGAAGCTTTTGTATGTATCTGAGAAGTGCTTTGAAATTTCTAACCTTAAAAGAACTTCTGTGCACTTCCCAGACATTAAGACTGGCAGGTGAAAAGATGCCTCGTGGGCCCACCACGCCCAGCTCTCAGTGAACACACCAGGAGTGATTCTTCAGACTTTCCTTGGTCTTTCTCCTCTTTTCTGCAAGAAGCTTCCAACAAGGAGAGGAGAGGAATGCTCCCTTCCTCCCAATGTACTCACACTGCTGTATAGGAGAACAGAGCCTTCCCTAGTCCCCAGCCAGCCAGGAGCCAGGCTGCCCAGGAAGACCCTGCCCAGGAGATGAGAGGAGGAAACAGCTCAATCCATCCACCAGGATTTGGGTCAGACTTGTGGAAGACCTTCCTGAAAGGCAGACCCTGCTCCCAGGATCAAACCACCAAGGAGGAGACCGGGATGCCTTCCTCTAGGGATAGTTCGGGAGCATCTCTCAGGAACCCCAGGCTGGAGCGAATGCTTTGTAGAAGTATGCTCCCACCAACGTGAAGGGACTGACATCCTTGTTGACCGTTACCTGTGATGGGACTGCCCAATGCCTCCCGATAAGAAAGGTTCACCAAGTTAGATTTCGTCCACAGTGGGCACTCTGAAAGATCGCTGTTTGTGTATGGAGATAGGAATGATGGAAAACCCAATCAAGGAACTGTTTGTTCTTTACTGTTTGTTAATAAAATCCCATTTGTGTTGAAAAAAATTTTTTGAATGCTACAGAGTTCTGATAGGAAGCACACCACCATTAACCGGAGTTACCTGATGGAGTTATGGAGCACTGTGTATTCTACAGACTTCGGTACTGCTTACAGAAATTCTGTATTCTAAGCATGTATTTAGCAGTAAGACCACAGCAAAGGCTAGACTGGAACCCCCCACTGGGGCTCAGTTCCCTTGGCACACCCTCCTCTCTCCTTTCTGCGGCACTGGGAGACCAGAACAAGCTAGAGTATCTGTTTCCCACACACAGCCATTGGAGGCTGCCTGGCTCTGCAGGCTCATTCTTGTTTTCCCAAGGCTTTGTCAGGATTCCTCACACTTCTATGGGACCTGGGGTGAGCCACTTGGCCTCCCTGTGCCTCAGTTTTCCCGTGTGTAAAATGGGAGTTGGCCATACTAATAGCTAGGATCAAAGAGATGATGTTTATGAAAATATTTCATATCAGTGGCTGCTTCTCTTTTCTAAATGAAGGCGGCCCCTTTTTGGGGGGCAGAAGGAGGGTTGGAGTGAAGGTGAGTACCTGCCAGGTCCTTCAGGGGAGGGCCAACCACAGCAGTTGGGCAGCACCCAGAGGTCTGGGCGGGAACTGCAGCCCTCCTGGCTGCTGGCTCACTGCACAGACAGGAGGCTGGGGGAGCCGACGGGAGTCCTGCTGCCCAGCCCCCACGCTCACTGGGCAGCCTTCGGGTCCTCTGCAGGCCTCTGGGGTTGGGGCGGGCAGAGGAGATGAAGAGAGAGAGGGAAATGGATCTTCCTCCTGCAGAGGAAGCTCTGCTGCTCAGAGAGGCATCTGAACTTGGGCTGCCATAGAGGGGACCCTGGGCAGGATGGGGAGGAGGTCCTGGGAGGGAGCCAGGTCCCCTTGAGAGGTAGAGAGGAGAAGGGCAGGAGCCAAGGGCCAGGGTGAACAGTGGCCACGGAGGAGACAGGCTGAGAGCTGGAGATAGGGTGGTTGCTCAAGGGGAGAATGGAGCCATTTTGGCCAGCCCCCTGCCTCAAAACCCCTCCCAAAAGGGATGAGTTATTGTTTTTTTCTGTGAAAAATCACCTGAATCCCCTATCCCAAGGTCGGCTTCCACAGGTCTAGCCCTTCTTGGGAAGTTCCTTCTGGAGCGTGACCTCGGATGTCCCCCTCCCTTCTGCCTGGGCTGGGGGGGGAGGGAAACCGCTGCTTTAGTCACGCCAGATAATCACCTCTGGTCACTCACTGTCTGGCCTCTTCCTCCAAGTAACTCCAAGTATCTCTTAGACATTATCTCACCATGCAGGCCTGGGAGGGGGGCGCAGTGGGTAGTGGGGGGAGAAAAGGGGAGCCACATTTAAGAAAGAGAAACTGAGGGCAGAAAGGACCAACGTGCCCCCTACCCTGCTTCCCCACGTAGACTGGGAAGGTGCACCGTGTCGTACTCCATACGCCGAGGAGGGGTAGCAGGCAGACAGCAGAAAGAACCTCCAGGAGGGCACTTGAAAGGGGCCTTTGGAGAAACCCAGTGAATGACAGATTCTGTGTTAAGAGCTTTACGGGGACTATGTCATCCCTTCTCCCACTCTCTTATCCTCACGTTACAGATGGGGAAACTGAGGCAACCATTTGTCTAAGACCGCTCAGGAAGCAAGGAGGGGTGTGGGGCAGCCTCTTGGTGGAACAACAGAGCAGTCAGCCTGGAGGCAGGAGCACGCCTGGGGCGACCTCCGGTCAGTCCTCCCGGAGGAGCCAGTAGAATGACCTTTAGGTGTCCATCGAGGGGAGAGTTGTTTAGTTGCTGTCAGGTCCTACTCTTTACGACCCCAGGGACTGCATCACACCAGCCCTCCTTGCCCCTCACCATCTCCTAGAGTTCGCCCAAGTTCATGTCCATTGAATCGGTGGTGCCATCCAACCGTCTCATCCTCTGCCACCCTATTCTCCTTTTGCATTCCATCTTTCCCAGCATCAAGGTCTGGAGGGTACACCTCTGCTAATCATTGCTGCAGGTGCCAGGCCTCAGCTCACCACACTATTGACCTTTTTCTCCCGAGTGTTGTCATAGAACCTGATTTTTATGTCTGGGAGAGGAAAATAAGCCAGAAGAGGACCAATGTCTTCCTTTTCCTGTGTGTATATGACCCTTGGGTCTTTTTTGGTGCTAATGCGGGTGCCTCCTTTCCTCCGCTGTCAACTGCCTGCCTGTCCCGTACATCGCCCAGTGCCACACCAGCAGGGTGGCCCTCCAAAACCTGAAGCAGGGGATTGACTCTCTAATTCTACCTCCCCGCGAACAGCATGGCGGAGGCTCTACATGAGGTAAGAAAGGCAACCACAGGTCCTCCCTCCATTTGGAGGTGAGAGGAACTGTCCAAAGGACACAGGACATCACGGGATCCCAGAGGTCGTTCAGCCCCAGGGCCCAGCTCAGCCAAGGTGGGAAGGCAGGTGCCACGTGGGACCTGGACCCACCTGTCCCTCAGCAGCGTCCCTCATTAGACTAGTAAGTGGAAAGCCATGAAGGACTGCTTATCTGATGGGAGCCCCACTCCAGGGGAGCCCCCTCCCCCGGAAAAGCCTCATTACCAGGGCTCCACACCCGGCTCTGCCTGCCTGTTTACTCTGTCCTAGGAACAACACAGTCAGCACTTCAAAGGAGTCTCTTGATGGTGTGTGTGCTGGGAGGGAGGGAGAGAGGCGGGAGGGGAGTGGGCAGGCAGAAAACTGCTGGTGGGGGGGCCTCGGGGCCGGTGAGCACCCTCTGGAAGCAGGAACGGATCACTGAGGCAGCACTGCTTCTGCCTCAGAAAGCCCCCATCTTCCGATGAAATACAGCCCTGCCATGGGAGCCCCCGGTCTGATGGAAGAGGCAGCTCTCTTCTCCCTCACACACACACACGGACACCGGGACAGGTAGACCTGAGTGTGGAAACTGACTCTCCTGTACACCAGGGCCTCAGACCTCTGGCTGCAGATTGAGGAAGGCAGCCCAGATGTCCCCTCGCCGACTCTGAGGTCTCGACTTGAAGCCCCAGCAGAGCCTGAGGACTCACTGTATGACTGGCCACCTAGGCTCCCACCTGAGTCTGACCAACACAGCCATTCCCATCCCCTCAGAATCCTCAGCCGCTCTGCCCACCCTGGTCTGGTGGGACGTCTTCCCTGAATCTGCCTGCTGCGACTGGGCAGAGCTTCCAGAAGATAGAGGACCTTCTCCCCTCCCCACCCCATGACAGTCAGGATGTGCCTCCGTGGGTCATGCCTGGGAGGACAAGTTGGGTGCTGGCAGGCACCGTCTCTTGCTTCACAGCCCAACAGCCACCCGAGGGCCTCCGAGAGAAGCCCTTGCACCCTCACACCTTCAGGGGTTTCTCTCCCCACCTGCCTTCTCCATCCCCAGCTTCATTAAGGAAGGTGGTTAACCTCAAACAGCAAGCAAATTAAAGTCCTAAAGCCGATCAAATAGGAGGCGCCCAGAGGGTAAATTGAAGGCAACCTGCCCAGGCCTCAGAATTATCCTGTTCCCTTCCCAACTCCCAGGCTCCCTTTTCTCCCAGGTTCATAAAAAGCAGAAGGTTGAAATGAGGGGCTTGGTTGAGACAGAGCATGGAATCCTCGGATCCAGAGTAGGTACTCCTGGGAGAGGTCCCCAGCACAGACGGCCCACCTGCTTCCGTGCCTCGTTGGGAAAAGCACCTTCCCACGGAGCCGGGCCACAGCCAGCATGGGATCCAAACAGCTCTGACATCTCATGGCAGAGGTGCTCCGGCAAAGCCATGGAGACAAAGAGGCTGATATGGATCCAATAACACTGCCCCCAGGAAGAGAGTACGGGCTGCAACTGGGATTGAATTAAACCATGTAAAATGAACATGCACCAAGACAGTGTGGAAGATTCATCTGGGACAATTTCCCATTGGCAGCATGGAAGACAATTTGATAGTAATTGTTCCTAGTTTTCTCTAGTTGTTTTTTTTTTTTTTTTTTTTGGCCGAGCTGGCAGCTTGTGGGATCTTAGTTTCCTGACCAGGAAACTAAGTTTCCAGTGCCACTGGATCTTAGTTTCCAGTGCCACAGCAGTGAGAGCACCAACTCCTAACTACTGGACAGCCAGGGAACTCAAGTTAGTTCTCTGTTTTAATGTACGAGAGAAAATCTAACTCACCAAGTCACCACTTCACAGCTGTTATTGCTCAGAAGTATTTATTTATTGCTCAGATAGTATTTATCATTCTATTTGACAAACAGATAGCGCTTTCCATGAGCCAGGCACTCTTCCAACTGCTTTATAAACACTAAGTCATTTAACCCTCACAATAACCCCATGAGATAAGTACATTGTTATCCCATTTCACAGGTGAGGAAACAAATGCACAGAGAAGGGACTTGCCCAAATCGCAAAGCTAGGGGTTGGTGGAGAAGCTACATTTAAAAAAGCGGGTTGTTATCAAATCAGTCAACTTGAAAGATCTCACTGCAGAAGTCAGGCCAGTAGTATTCGTACAGCCGAGGTGTGGGAAGCACTGAATTCAAGGGACATAATTGGGATTTTATGTCCAATTACTTATCTGTTTAATTGTTTGTGAAAATTAATTTAAAAATAAATGAATGTTTTTATTCATATCTCCACCCATTTCCCTTGTTTTCCTCTGCCCAGTCCCAGCTGAGGAGAAAAGATCCAGGACAGGTGATTCATTTTTGCTGGGTCTCAAGCCGGAGTTCACTCCTACATCCATACCTCCGCATCACCGATTCCATCCCCATTCGTGTCCTGACTTCCTTCCTCACAGCCCAAGGAACTGGATCCTGGCATTAGGTCATTAGCAGCAATCATAGAATTCACATCCTTATCTCTGCTTATGAATTCAAATAATTACTGAATGCCAGAGCTAGAGAAAGAATATATAGGGAGGAGGGAGAGGGAGGGAAGAAGAGAAGGACCAGGTGCTCTTCTTTTCATACTGTTCATGGGGTTCTCAAGGCAAGAATACTGAAATGGTTTGCCATTCCCTTCTCCAGTGGGCCACATTTTGTCAGAACTCTCTGCCATGACCCATCATCTTAGGGATGACCCCACATGGCATGGCTCATAGTTTCTTTGAGTTAGACAATGCTGTGATCCATGTTTCATTCACAGTATGAAAAGGCAAAAAGATATGACACTGAAAGATGAACTCCCCAGGTCTGTAGGTGCCCAATATGCAACTGGAGAAGAGTGGAGAAATAATTCCAGAAAGAATGAAGAGATGGAGCTAATGCAAAAACAATGCCCAGTTGTAGACGTGGCTGGTGATGGAAGTAAAGTCCGACACTACAAAGAACAATATTGCATAGGAACCCGGAATGTTAGGCCTATGAATCAAGGTAAATTGGAAGTGGTCAAACAGGACATGACAAGAGTGAACATCGACATTTTAGGAATCAGTGAACTACAATGGACTGGAATGGGCGAATTTAATTTAGATGGCCATTATATCTATTACTGTGGGCAAGAATCCCTTACAAGAAATGGAGTAGCGCTCATAGTCAACAAAAGAGTCCAAAATGCAGTACTTGGGTGCAATCTCAAAAACGACAGAATGATCTCTGTTCGTTTCCAAGACAAACCATTCAATATCACAGTATTCTAAGTCTATGCCCCAACCACTAATGCCAAAGAAGCTGAAGTTGAACTGCTTTATGATGATCTACAAGATCTTCTAGAACTAACACCAAAAAAGATGTCCTTTTCATCATCGGGGACAGGAATGCAAAAGTAGGAAGTCAAGAGATACCTGGAGTAACAATCAAGTTTGGCCTTGGAGTACAAAATGAAGCACGGTAAAGGCTTACAGAGTTTTGCCAAGAGAATGCACTGGTCATAGCAAACACCCTCTTCCAACAACACAAGAGATAACTCTACACATTGACATCACCAGATGGTCAATACCAAAATCAGATTGATTATATTCTTTGCAGCTGAAGATGGAGAAGCTCTTACAGTCAGCAAAAACAAACCAGGAGCTGACTGTGGCTCAGATCATGAACTCCTTATTGCAAAATTCAGACTTAAGTTGAAGAAAGTAGGGAAAACCACTAGACCATTCAGGTATGACCTAAATCAAATACTTTATGATTATACAGTAGAAGTGACAAATAGATTCAAGGGATTAGATCTGATAGACAGAGTGCCTGAGGAACTACGGACAGAGGTTCATAACATCATAGAGGAGGTGGTGATCAAAACCACCCCCAAGAAAAAGAAATGCAAAAAGGCAAAATGGTTGTCTGAGGAGGGCTTACAAATAGCTGAGAAAAGAAGAGAAGTGAAAGGCAAAGGAGAAAAGGAAACATATACCCATCTGAATGCAGAGTTCCAGAGAATAACAAGGAGAGATAAGAAAGCCTTCCTAAGTGATCAATGCAAAGAAATAAAGGCAAACAATAGAATAGGAAAGCCTAGAGATCTCATCAAGTAAATTAGAGATACCAAGGGAACATTTCATGCAAAGATGGGCACAAAAAAGGACAGAAACCGTATGGATCTAACAGAAGCAGAAGATATTAAGAAGAGGTGGCAAGAATACACAGAAGAACTATACAAAAAAGATCTTAATGACCCATATAACCACAATGATGTGATCACTCACCTGGAGCCAGACATCTTGGAGTGTGAGGTCAAGTGGGCCTTAGGAAGTATCACTATGAACAAAGCTAGTGGAGGTGATGGAATTCCAGCTGAGCTATTTCAAATCCTAAAAGATGATGCTGTGAAAGTGCTGCATTCAATCTGCCAGCAAATTTGGAAAACTCAGCAGTGGCCACAGAACTGGAAAAGGTCAGTTTTCATTCTAATCCCAAAAAAGGCAATGCCAAAGAACATTCAAAGTACCACACAATTGCACTCACTTCACACGCTAGCAAAGTAATGGTCAAAATTCTCCAAGCTAGGCTTCAACAGTACATGAACCAAGAACTTCCAGATGTTCAAGCTGGATTTAGAAAAGGCAGAGGAACCAGAGATCAAATTGCCGACATCCATTGGATCATAGAAAAAGCAAGGGAATTCCAGAAAAATATCTACTTCTGCTTCATTGACTATGCCAAGGACTTTGACTGTATGGATCACAACAAACTGTGTAAAATTCTTCAAGAGATGGGAATGCCAGACCACCTTATCTGCCTCCTGAGAAATCTGTATGCAGGTCATGAAGCAATAGTTAGAACTGGACATGGAACTAAGGACTGGTTCCAAATTGAGAAAGCTTCCAATATACAAGGCTGGTATATTGTTATATATATATATATATATATATATGTGTGTGTGTGTGTGTGTGTATATATATAAAATATAACAGGGTATATTGTTACCCTGCTTATTTAACTTATATGCAGAGTACATCATGCCAAATGCCAGGCTGGATGAAGCACAAGCTGGGATCAAGATTGCAGGGAGAAATATCAATAACCTCAGATATGCAGATGACACCACACTTATGACGGAAAGCAAAGAGGCACTGAAGAGCGTCTTGATGAAGGTCAAGAGGAGAATGAAAAGCTGGCTTAAAACTCAACATTCAGAAAACAAAGATCATGGCATCAGGTCCCATCACTTCATGGCAAATAGATGGGGAAACAATGGAAATAGTGACAGACTTTATTTTCTTGGGCTCCAAAATCACTGCTTATGGTGACTGCAGCCATGAAATTAAAAGACACTTGCTCCTTGGAAGAAAAGCTATGACAAATTTAGACAGTATATTAAAAAGCAGAGACATTACTTTGCCAACAAAGGTAAGTCTAGTCAAAGCTATGGTTTTACCAGTAGTCATGTATGGTTGTGAGAGTTGGACCATAAGGAAAGCTGAGCACTGAAGAATTGATGCTTTTGAACTGTGGTGTTGGAGAAGACTCTTGAGAGTCCCTTGGACTGCAAGGAGATCAAACCAATCAATCCTAAAGGAAATCAGTCCTGAATATACATTGGAAGGACTGATGCTGAAGCTGAAGCTCCAATACTTTGGCCACCTGATGCGAAGAACTGACTCACTGGAAAACACCCTGATGCTGGGAAAGATTGAAGGCAGAAGAAGGGGACAACAGAGGATGAGATGGTTGGATGGCATCACCAACTCGATGGACATGAGCAAGCCCCGGGAATCGGTGAGGGACAGGGAAGCCTGGCGTGTTGCAATCCATGGAGTCACAAAGACTCGGACATTACTGAACTACTGAACGGAACTGAAGGTGCTCTTCTATTGATTCCCACTGAGGAGAGCACACTTTTTCTGCAGCAGAGGTTGTGTCCAGACCCCCTCACCCCACTGGCCCCTGCCCACCATCAGAAAAGGCCAGGTGCCTCTCAGGGACACCTCTCCGGCCACTGTCACCCAGACGACCAACCCCTTGCCCACAGCCCCATTCCTGGCTTCGGCTGGGGGTAGGCAGGGTGTACCCCTGAGAGATGAGAGAGGACTGGCCAGGGAGCTGCCAGGCTCTGGAGAGAATGCCCCAGCCTCTGGAGGAGCAAACAGAAATCAGGGGACATACCAGGCTGACATTTCCGCCAAGCCTCCTCCACCTCCAGGCCTGTCCTCAACCCCCTGCTCCAGGGTGGGTTTCAGTCAGATCCCTGCCACCCCCATTATTCCATTGCCCCATCTCCCACCCCAGCCCCACCTCTCCCTCACCTCCACTTCCCTCCTTCTCAGCCCAGCTACCCCTGTCCTCCTGCTGGAAGCCAGCCCCAACTCCTCCTCACCCAGCACCTGAAGCCCCTCTCTCATCCTGCAGCCTAAACAAGGAGGCAGCCCCTTCTGTACCCTGGCAGTCACTCTCAGTCACTGGGGAGGCTCTTCCAGACCGCTTCAGACTCTTCCATTTTGTTCCCCTTCCCCCACCTGAGTCCCGTATACATACCTTCTGCCCACCAGGCGCCTAGCAGCCATAGCAAAGATGGGCAGGGCACATGGTGGCCTATGTCCACGGCAGGTCAGGGGCTCAGTTCTTTGCTCAGGGCAGCATCTCTCGTCCTCAGAGAGGATGATGGGTGGGAGGAGGGCGAGGTAGTGAGAAAGGGAGAAGGAAGGGGTCCAGCTAGGAGCCACCCGCGCTAATGCAAACACACGGTGCATAACATGCAGCCTGCACTGCTCTCTGCTCAAAGCACCTCAGGTTCATGGGCTCTCTTAACCCTCCCAGCAAGTCTATGAAGTAGGCACTATTACCGATTCCTTTGTACTGGTGAGAAAAACTAGGTACAGAGAGGTTAAGTAACTTGCCCAAAGTCACACATCTAGGTTTCAGAGCAGGATTTGGACCCAGGAAGTCTGGGTCTCTGCTCTTCTGTGAAACTTTCCTGTTTAAAAGCCCCGCACCCACAAAATCAAGCTGGGGATCCCCACTGAGGTAGTACAAGCCCTTCTTCAGCTCCAAGCTCCCTCTACAGCATTTCTTCCACCTCCACTCTCTGTGGAGCTTGAAGAACTGAATCCCACCTCTGCCAGCACCCTAACTGTGTGATCTTGGGCAAAGCATTCTACCTTTTATGGCCTCAGCTCCTCATCCCTAACATGAGAGCTACTGATACCTCTTCTCAGGCAGAGTTAATGAGACCACCTGGATGAAGGACCCACTAGGTGCCTGGCATTGGTAGGAGCTCAGTCCAGAGTAGGAAGGAAGGAGGAAGACGGAGAGCTCTGAGGGAGTGATTTGAGGTGCCTGGACTCTTGGGTGGGCATGAAGAGGAAGGGTCTCTTGCCAGGGGCCGGGGTAAAGAGAGGGATATCACCCAGAGAAAGCTGTGCTCTGCAGTGGCCTGGCCAGTCACCGGTGGAGGGAGGGACCCACTCTGGCATTCCTCCCCTAGGGTAAGAAGGCACCAGATCCCATCTCCCACCCACCCAAGGAGGAACGGCCCACCCAATCTGGGGCCTAAGCTGGACCCTATGCCTCCCACCAGCCCTGCAAGACCAGAGCCAGGTTGCAGTCCACAGGATGCTGGCTGGGGCCACGAGGCCCTGTTCCTGGAGGAGAGTGGGCAGCTACCACGCACAGCTACCCCAGAGGGGGTCCTGAGTTCTGAGACTGCTGTGGCCCCAGCTCTGAGGGGCTAACAGCTGTGTTGGGATGGGAAGGGTCTGCACTCAGCCGGGGTGAGCCCATCCACTGTCCCCTGGCCTTGTCACCCTGGTCTAAACCAGACACACAGCCCAACCACAAGGGACCCAAGGCTTCCCTGGCTCCAAGAACTGAACCAAATTATTTCCCAAACGTGGTAAGTAATGAGAGCGTGGGAAAGAGGGGGCCTGAAGAGCACACTTTCTGAATGAGCGGGGCTCTCCTCCTCATTTCCTCACCTGCAAAATGGGAGACACAACATAACTCCTGCCTGCATCTCAGGATTGCCAGGGGCTCAAAATGAGATCAGGTGTGTGAATGTGCAAACTATAAAATGATCACAAACTGAAGTAGTTCCTGTCTGAGATGGGTTGTTGCATCAGTCAATTGCAAATATAGGTATTGGAGCTACTGCTACACAAGCTGGTTTGGGTCAGCAGAGCTTTCAACATTGGCAAAGGGGTGGCCCAAGCTCAGCCCTCCAGAATTTTGATTTTCTATCAAGAAGAGAATGGGCTGATCTGCCACTGCGATTTAGTTCTAGATCTGCCTACCCTTCGTCTCACATGCCTCCTCTTCCTTGAAACTGGAACCTTTCAGATGAGCGCACACATCCCCTGCTCTCCGAGATGTTCAGCTGATGTGGCAGGGCCAGCCTCAGGTCTCAGGACTAGCTCCCACCACCTGATTCTGGAGACCAGACCCCGGGCAAACAGTAGGTCCCTGTGGGGGGTGGGATGGTTCTATCTAGCAGTGGCCTGGGACCTGCTTTCTATCCTCCCACTCATCTCTGCGGTTCCCTGAGCCTGCTTTTGAGGCTGTGACCAAGCAGGCTAGCTGGGAATGAGTAGGTTCCAGACACCCCAGGGGCTTCTGTCCTCCTGGGCTCCACAAGGGGAGACCACTGCAGGGATGAGCTGTAGGCCCTTTCCACTGGCAGTCACTCCCCGGCAGGTGGTGGGAGGGGCAGGGCGGAGATGCCTGCCCCCGAGATTTCCTGGGTTTAGGAGGGAGGGAGTGGGGCCAGGGGGAGTGAGCAGCCCTTGAGAAGGTAGGGAACCCAGGCTGACCCCACCACCCCCTGCTATGGACCCCCTTCCTCTCCTAGCAAGGGCAGGAAGGAAACCTTTGATTCTGGGCTTCCAGGAGGGAGTCTCTTCAAAATATTAGTGGGAGACTAAAGCAGGAAAAGAACTAAGCAGGGACTCTAGTGAGGTCCTGGCTCCAGGGTCCTGGAGAGGCCTTGATGCTCACAATAAATGCCAGAGGCTTTAAACATCCAGAGTTTCAGTGAAGACGCAGCTGTCCCTGCATCCCTGTAGCCTTCAGGAAGCTGCCCAGGGCTGCACGGCTCAATTCCATCTGTCCCCCCATCCCTCTCACTCTGCCGTCCTCCCTCTACCCACCCTTCCTTCCTTCTTCTCCTTTCATCTATTCAAAGAATTGAGTGGCTGCCTTCAGTCCAGCCCTCCGTAAGTACTATGGATCATACAGTTCTGTGTGGCTGGGAATCGTGTCCTTATTTCACTGGGTGGGCCCAGCTCTCTGGGTAGCCAGTATGTCTTGTTGCTCCCATGAAACTGAGGGGCTCCCCCTCAGACTGGGGCTCCCCAGAGCCAGTGCGGCAGTGTCTCCCTCAGATGGCCACCCCCGGGGTCCCTCCCTGCTACAGAGGTGTGCTAGGACAAGTCTGTCTGGGGAGAACATGCCCACCTCAGCCCAAATCTCCAGTTTCTAGGGCAGAAAAAACTCCCTCACTCCTCCAGGCTTCTCCTCAGCCAAGAACCTCAGACTGGGGGCTCTGCCAAGTTGGCAGAGCTGGGGAAAGAGGCCACAGTTGTCAGGTGGGGAGAGGGCGAGACCCAGGTGTTAACTCAGGAGGAGAAGATTCACAGGTGAGGAGCGGAGGCTCGAAGAGACGCGGGCTGGTAAGACTCAGGCAGAGCTGGAGCCAGTGTCCGGGCCTGGGAGCTGCCTCCATGACCACCGACCGCCGGGACCCAGACACTGATGCTGGACAGTCACTCTCATCCCCCTCCCACCCTGGGCCGTGGGATGGTGCCAGGGAGAAGAGGCCAGGAGGCACTTCTCCACTCCACCTCGGACCAGGCCTAGAGACAGGGGCTGCCATGCCCTCCGTCCTGAACCAACCACCCCCACCTGGGCCCTGAGGACCCCCTTCCGGTCAGCAAAGGGACAAAAGAGTATCCCCAGGTGCCTTTGGAATTGGGGAGTGGTCCTGGCACTTGATCCCCAAAGGGTGGCTAAGCAGGAAAGGGAGAAGGAAGGGGACAGGGAGGGAAGACAGAGGAGGCAGGGAGGAGGCGGTGCTGACCTTAAAGACAGGGAGAAAGCCGGGGCATCACGCCGCTCACACAGCAGCACACGCTTCCACACACATTTGCACCTGGACTCAAACCTGTCTGCTCCCTCCTGCTCTTGCTCACGTTTATATGTAAATGTGTGTACACGGGAAACTACATAGATCCTTTCACATCAGAGACCCAAGTCAATTCTCACATCCACACACACATCATGCATGCTCGGGACTCACAGACACCAGCCTCTCCCTCATTCACATTCAAAATGACCTCACAGGTTTACAGGCACTCACAAGCCACAGCCTCTCACACACTTGTCTATAGAGTCACAAGCCCTCGCTCCCAGGCACACCACGTGTGCATACACACCCATAGTCACTCATGCTTGTGTACACATTATCATACACACACCCAGCATCACACACAGCCTCACGGTCATGCGCGCACAGACACACACAATCACACATACTTGGGCTGCCAATTCAGAGGGGGTGCCCCCAAGCCTCTGGAGCTCCTGATCCCCTAAGCATCTCCCAGGCATGGCATCTCCTGGGTCCTGCCCAGAAATGCCCCATATTGAAATCCCTGCTGAAGCCTTTGACTCACGAGCTTGCATCCACCCATGGACGCCCATCTTTGCCTAGAACCTAAAACTGGCCAGAACTACTGAGGCCAGAGGGAAGTGAGGCCCCAGCCAGGGACATGTGTCCTGCTTTCCCCCTCACTATCTGGAGCCTGGACTCCCACAGGGCCCTGAGCCCTCAGCCCAGCAGACTTGCCTCCCCCTGAGGAGGGACCCTGGATAGGGCACAGAACATCCTTGTGCCTCAGTGTCCTCACCTGTAAAAAGATGGGATCACCTCATTCCACGCCTCTGTAAGGAGTCACAAGGCTCCCACGTGACCAGGAAAGGGCACTGTCAGCTGGAAAACATCAAGTTTAACCTCCGGGTTAGTCATCTCTTTCTTAGTATCACCCTCCTCATGGCATCCTTGCAAAACAGGCCCAGGGAGGCCCCAAGGCTAGTCCAGAGCTGCAACGTGAAGGGAGGGCTTTCTCGGCCCTGGGGGTCTATCCACACCCAGACCACTCAGTGCTCAAGGTCAGTCTCTCCAAAAGGGCCCAGGTCTGTGCCACCAGGTGCCCTGAGGGTAACAGGGAGGAGAACGTGAGCCTCTTCTCTGATGGGGATGAAGCCCTTACACCAGAGGGCAGATGCTATCGAGATATGTGGGCTCCAGCATGGGCCGAGGTGCAGCCTGAGCTGGGTGCCTTGGAGGGCCGGGGACTTGTAGGGGTCTTGATCTCCTACTTCCCATATTAGGTCATGGAGAGGCTCCTGGCAAGACCTCCTTCCCCCTGGGAAAGAGAATGACATGGTGTTGCCTGCCACAGGGCTGCAAAGGGGGCCCACGGGGTGGGAGGTCAGCTGGCCCAGAAAAAACAGACCCTGGGAGGGTCTGAAGTAAGTCCAGGGAGGAGCAGAAGGCCCGGGGACTGTGCTGAGGGCACAACCAGGAAGGAGGTGGGCAGCCTGGAGCTGGCCTAGCTCACTGTCCTGCAGGCTTGCCCTGGTGGCAGTTTCCACCAGGGAACGGGTAGGGCCTGAGCCCCAGGTTCTGGGTGGGAAAGGCGCGGAGGAGGGCAGCCTTCAGTATGGGGAGGGGATGCAGATCACATTAGAAAGAAGGGAAAAAGAGAAAGATGGAAACAGAGCTTATAGAGATAGAGAGGAGATATGGCAATAAAGACAGAGAAGTCAAGTCTCCAGTCAGAGTGAGAACACACAGAAGGAGACAGAGAAGGGGAGGATGCTGCTCACACAGCAGCACACGCACGCACACACATGTGCACACAGACTCACACCTGTCTGCTCCCTCCTGCTCACTCACGTTTATATATAAATGTGTGTACATAAATCCTCTCACATTAGAGACCCAAGTCAATTCACACGTGCACACACACACACACACACACACACACACACAAGGGAGAGAGGTGCGTCCGTGGGAACTGCAACCTGGGGACCAGACTGAGGCAGACTGCAATGTGGGGACCAGGCTTGTCCCTGCCTGGGACAGAGGATCAGAGACACAGAGAGCTGGAGGACCAGGAAAAGAGGGAGAGAGAGAGATAAAGACAGTCAGAGAGCTGGAGCCAGACTGAAAGCAGGGAAGGGAGTGAGGGCGAAAGGCAGCCTGAGCCAGGCTCTAATTATGGGCGGGCGGGCAGGAGCAGAGGGCAGCCTGTTTGAAGTCTGTGGTGAGAAGCATCAAAGGGAAAGGAGGGAGGCCAGCAGGGCGAGGGAGAGACACAGGAGGGGCTGCCCTCTGCTCGGGCCCACCTGGACCTCCCAATCTCCACCCCCACCCTGCCCAGCCCCCAGCTCCCTGCCACCCATATGCTCAGGACTGGCCAGAGGTCCCACCACCTGGTCACCAGCCTGGGGCTCAGGGGCCTGCAAATTTCTGCTGCCTTCTCAGCATCCCCAGGGGCAGGGCAGGTTTCTGGCCTCAGGGACTGCCTGGACTGGGGAGGGGCAGGCTTCCCTTGTGGCTCCTGCAGCTGTCCCCTCCCTATCTCCTAAAAAGTATGTCCTGGCATCTTTTAGGCCCCCCACTTTTGGGATCCTGAGGTGAGTTCCAAACCATTCCAGCTTCAGCATCTCAGCACCAGTCCCCATGATTGGTCTCACCTTCAGCTGGGAAAGCTCTCAGGAAAACTCCCACCCAGGTCATTCTGGCCTCTTTGGCTGCAAGAGGAGTCCCCAAATGACCTCTGGGCCACGCTTTTGTCTCAGGTCAGCAAATCAGCTGTGCCGAAACCACTATACATCACCTTCCCCAAAGAATGTATGTTTCTGCCCTTCCTCTTCTGCTCTTTCCAGAGTTCTACAGCTCTCTAGGCCAGAAAATCCTTCTGGTGTTCTCACCCAAATCCTTCATGCTGCCTCATATTTCAGATAGAGGCTAGCAGCTCTCTGTACAATGGCCTAGACACATGACATGAAGGTCCTTGCTAGAGACCATCTCCTTGGTCTCAAGCCTTCTCATTCTCTGGGGCATCACCTACATACCTCTGGTGTGTCTTCCCAGCTGCTGTTCCTTAAACCCATTCTAACCAGCTGGAGCAGGATGCAGGGAGGGGGTGGTGGGCTCAGAGTAAGAAGTGGCACAGAGAAGCCAGGCCAACCTGAATAGGAATCCTGATTTTACAGCCTCCTAAATGGGTTACACCAGGCACATTCTTTAATCTCTCTGGGCCTCAGTTTCCTCACCTATAAAATGCGAGAAATACTCACTTGAAAGTATATTGTGAAAATTGAACATGATGCTGTATGTGAAGTGCCCAGCCTCCAACAGGTATTCGATGCATGAGGCTCCTATAATTATGGAAGTCAGGCCATCCAGAGTCCCAGAGGGAAGATTTTCCCCGAGAAAGGCAAATGAGAATCCTCTTGAAGCCAAGAAGAGGCCTGACACCTGGGAAGGGGCAAAGAAATGATTGCACAGTCTACGCCACCTATCCTCCCACCAAGCACATCCCCTCCTGGCATCTGACTTTCACATGTTTTGTTACAGCTTCTGTCTGCCTCCTCTCATTCGGGAAAGCAGGTCAGTGTCCACCTTCCATTGTTAGAACAGAACTGCGCTATCAAGTTTGTGTCAGCATCACACCACCTAGCAGATGCCAGGCTAATCTCTGTGGTCATGGGCTCCTCCAGTGCTGACTAAACCTCAGGGAAACCTGGAGGAACAGATCTAGATCCTCAGGAAGTACAGCCACTGTCCCTAGAGAAGGAAGGAGCCCATCAGAGAGTGCAGGAGAATCACACTACCCTGTCTGCAGCCTGTAACCATCTGGGAGGAGATGCTGTCTTGCCCAGCACGGAAGGGAGAGAGACAATGGCAGGCTGAGAGGAATGTGAGGTCTAGACTCCCAAGATGAGCCATACCTGTGCATAAGACTGACACATCACCAGCATTCAGACCCTCAGACTCCAGAGCAGAGAGACAAAACCTACCCCTGAGTGTGATATAAATCAGGTTGCAACCGACCAGCATATTCTAGAATTTTCTAAACATTGTTTCTCTCCATCAGTTCAGATGATTGAGGGCTGACCAAAATCAAAATACTTGTGAAAAATTCATTTTCTGTGTATAGTCTGTCTTTCAAAAGCTCCTTCAGGCTCTCAAATCTCACCACAAATCCACTCACACACATATCTACCCACCTTTCCATCTCTACCTTTTCATACATCCATCTATCTATTTATCCATCCATCCATCCACTCTTCTATCCATTTATCCATCCTCCCATGCATCCATCCATTCACCTACTTTGCCATCCATCTATCCATCCAACTATCCTCCACCCACCTAATAATACGTCCATTCAACCATTCACTCATATATCCATTTATCTAAATACCTGCCCACCCATCCATCCTAACACCACCCACTCACCCATCCACACATTCCACTTGCTCACTTATCCGGCCATCCATTTACCTGCCAATTGACACATGCATCCCCCACCCAACTCACCTGTGCATTCACCCTCTTCTATATGTTTATCCACCCACTCACCACTATATGTCCATCTTCATACACTGATCATCTCTTATATTGAAGACATGGAGCCAGATCCCTAACCTCCATGACTATTTGCAGTTATTAGGAAATCCCAGCTTCTTGGTATGCTTGGCAGCGTCCCTTCCATGGACAGAATGGGGCTGGTGCCTCTTTGTCTCCACTAAAGACTGAATAAAAGGAGAGAGGAGGGGACTAAACCTCGGAATAATATTTTGATAGAAAAGAAGAATATGGAACAAAGTAGATCCCAACCCATTTGGCAAAAGAGGAAGAAAGCATCCGTAAATACCTGCAAATCCAAGAATGGATGCAAGGACTGTCCATGCCACGGGCCCCTGATTGCTTCAGGATGGGGTGTGACTCAGGGCAGAGCCAGGTCAGCTCACCCAGCTCCCACTGGCCTGCCCCCATTCCAGAGTCTCCTGAAGCAGCAGAGTCTTCAGGGGTGGCAGGGACTGAGGAGGCAGAGGCCCAGCCGCAGGGATTAGGAGGGATCCAAAGGGTCTCCCTTGACACTTACAGACCAGGATCTTGGCTGTATCTATTGCTCACCAGTAGTATAATTTTGAGTAAGTCCTTTAACTTCTCAGAGCCTCAATCTAGACATCTCTGAAGTGGGAAACATAGCAAAACCCACCCTTCGTTGTTATCGTCTAGTCGCTAAGTTGTGTCCGACTCTTTGCAACCTGACTGTAGCCTGTCAGGCTCCTCTGTCCATAAGATTTCCCAGACAAGAATACTGGAGTGGGTTGCCATGCCCTTCTCCAGGGGATCTTCCCAATCTGAGGATCGAAACCATGTCTCCTGCATTGGCAGGCCAATTGGTTACCACTGAGCCACCAGGGAAACCCCAATACCTGCCCTACCTGTTGAGAAAATCCTGTTGAGAGTAAATGTGAAAGAACTTTGAAAATCATTTCTGATTTTGCACAGTACAAAGAAAGTGCTAGACTTAAAGCCTCAACATTAGGTGGTGCGACCAGACCAGTCTACCAGTCACCCTCCCCATGGAGAAGCCATAGGTGGCTCTCCCGAAAAAGGAGACCCAATGTCATTCCCATGTCTCCTGCACTGAGCTCCTCTGAACACAGTTTTGCCTCACTAGGGCTTCCCTGGTAGCTCAGTTGGTAAAGAATCCGCCTGCAATGCAGGAGACCTTGGTTCAGTTCCTGGGTCAGGAAGATCCCCTGGAGAAGGGATAGGCTTCCCACCCCAGTATTCTTGGGCTTCCCTGGTGGCTCAGCTGGTAAAGAATCCCCCCGCAATGCGGGAAACCTGGGTTTGATCCCTGGGTTGGGAAGATCCCCTGGAGAAGGGAAAGACCACCCACATCAGTATTCTGGCCTGGAGAAATCCATGGACTATATAATCCATGGCGTCGCAAAGAGTCGGACACAACTGAGTGACTTTCGCTTTCACCTCACTAGAGTGAGTCGAGCCCTCCCCAGAGGGACGCCCATCGGGCGCCCACCATCCACCGCCTTCTCTCTCTTGCTCACAGCACTTACTGGCCAGATC
This sequence comes from Giraffa tippelskirchi, assembly GCF_054371585.1. Lineage (NCBI taxonomy): Eukaryota > Metazoa > Chordata > Mammalia > Artiodactyla > Giraffidae > Giraffa > Giraffa tippelskirchi. The sequence goes on along the minus strand of NC_137277.1, from coordinate 25,748,464 downwards.
ACGCCCTCCCCCAGGAATGCAGAGGGAAGGAATGGGAGGTCGGAGCTGCAGTCAACTGTGGGGGAGGGGTGCAAGAGCCAGGAATGAGAGATTCAAAGACATAGGGGTGCCACCCCAGATGTAGGCCTGCCAAGCACATGCTGAGTGACAGAGAAGTGGAAAGCTAGGGGAGAAGGTGGCTCCACCAGCAGTGGAAGGTGTGTACCCCACTTCTCATCAGGCTGCACCTCTGCTCCCACCAAGGTGTGGGGGCAGGGGACACACACACACACACACACACCCTCTAGACGGGAGAGGCTTCCATGGTGAGGGCACCGCCCCTGGGCTCGGAGGTGTCGGTGCCAGCCGGGTGGGCTGGCATGAGGTGGGGAGAGGGCGGCGCGGGCAGCTAATCCCCCCAGCGTCTCCCAGACGCCCACAGAGACCAGGGTGAGCTCTTTGTCTGATTGCAGAGACGACAGAGGGGCGGCGGGCAGGCGGGCAGGCTCCTCTTTCTCTCCCCTGCCTCCCGCCCCAGGGCAGGTAGAAGCCTGCCGTCTGTGGGGATGGTCGGAGGGAGTGGGGGTGAGAGGATTAGGAGAGAGACAGGCGCTTATGACTTGTAGGGTTCCCTCCCTCCGGCCCAGAGGGCCTGTGGCTTTGGGGTAGGGGTCCCCAGAAGGGCAGTGGGCCATGACCTGCAGTAGGAGCAGGACTTATGTGCAGTGGGAAGCTGGCAGCCTTGCTACATTCACATATCCAGTCACACCCAGAATGACAAGCTACACACATACACACACACACACTCCCACACATACACACACACACACACAGAGCCTGACTCCCAAACTCTGCATCCACACATGTGTTTACTCCCAGCCTCACGTGCACAGAGGCCAACATCCAGGGGGATAATTACACAACCCCACAGGATCAAAGTTGGACAGTTTAAAGCAGCCCTCATCTACCACCATATTCATAGGCTGCCCCCCAGAAACATCACAATGGGGTCACATGTCGTCCTAGTCACTTACAGCGGAGCAAGCCATAGCCACTGGTGTGTCATCTCACACCCAGGCGCCACCAGATCCCAGCCACACAGTCACCCACACCGCACGGGTCCCAGCCCACCAGCCCCATCACACAGAGGGTGCCCACCGCCTAAAGCCTGTGGCACTGAGTCAAACACAGGCACACCTTCCACACCCCCAAAACCCTCACCACCTAGCACACTTGGCACCATGTAGTTGCCTCTCCGTGTGCCTGTTTCTTTTTCTCTTACACAGATATACCTGCCCCCACAACCCTCCACCTTCTCCAGAACATCAATGCCCAAACCTGTCAGTCTCCTTAGAGAGAATGGAAAGGCCACCCCTTTCCTGTCCCTGCAATTCTGCCCCCTGAGCACCTCTCCTGCTTAATTTTACATAAAGGCCCCCAGACTCCCAGGCCTGGCTAACCCCATGCCACAGACACGCTAGGCCTTAGCTGGACCCAGGCTCACAGGGGCAGGCAGCAGGTCTGCCTCCAGGCCAGCCCTCCAACGCCTATTGTTGTTTGGTTGCTAAGTCGTGTCCAACTCTTTGCGACTTCATAGACTGTAGCCCAATTCTCCAGAGCCTGCAAACCTAGACACATCCTGAGCGTGGCATTCAGAACTGAGAGGCCCTGACTGGCACTAACACTGCCCCCGCCAGCCACAGAGATGTACAGGATCACATGTGCCCCTTCTCCTCCCTGACCCCGCTCCCTGCCCGAAGCCTGTCTGCCCTGCAGCCCAGGAGCCCGGCGTTGGCAAGCTGAGTCCTGCTGTGGCCAGCGCCTCCAAGGATGAAAGACCTCTGGCTCCTCCAGAAACCAGGGCTAAATATACCCCTCGCCAGCTTTCTTGTGCCTAACTGGAACCAGCTGGGCAAGACCCACCCTTCCGCCTGTAGGACAGGCCATGGGCCATCAGAGCAGGGACCGGTAGATCAGCAGGCCACTTCCTGGGAGTCGCGCCTGACAGAGCACTGGGATCTGAGGAAGTAGATGAAGCACCCTTCCCCAACGCCTATCCTTCCACAGGATGCTCCCTGAGCCCGGCACACCAAAAATGGTCTCCTTTCGAGCCTCAGGTTTTCTATTTGTAAAATAAGGACAATTCATCACTGACTGCATAGTGTTGTTGTACACAGTAAATGAATTCATACAGGTAAAGTGCTGGATCAGTGCCTGGGACACAGTAAGTGCCCAGGAAACTATTATACACACTCTGGGCACCCCTGTGGGACAGGCCCAGGGCTAAGAGCCTCAAGTCAGCAGGGCTGCAGGGAGGGGGCAGAAGGATGGACCCGGAGGGGTGGGAGAGGGTGCAGATCAGTGAGGGGCCCCGGGAGGGGTCAGATGAGCCAAGGACACGCCCCCACTGGGCCCTGCCTCGGGTCTGGCCACGTCCCCACTTCCCTCCCCCTGCCAGGACTCCGCCCCGGGCTGTGGTCTGTGCTGTGGCTGCAGCTCCCACGCCACGGCCCAGTTTAGCGGCTCCAGCCCGCGGCCCCAGGACAGCCCACTCTCTGGCCCAGTCCAGAGGCCTGAAATAGGAAGGAAGAAGGGCCTAAAAATAGCCCTAATTACAGAGGGGCCCAACGGGGTGGGGGGCGGCGGCTCCTCTCTGGCTCCTGGGCACTGCCACAGCCGGCCCAGGATCCTGCTCTGGCCCTGGGGAAGGGACCCCACCCTGGGCCTCCTGTCCCCAGCCCACAACAGGCCTCCCAGTGGTACAGGGGGGTGAGGAGTGTGGTGGGGGGCTGGGCCAGTAGGGGAGTTGAGCCCAAGTTAGGGACAGTGTTGTCCCCTCCCTTGACTCCAGGGCTGTGACAGTCCACCTCTGCTGCTCCTCATTCATGAGGATCACTCAGCAGCTGCCACAAAGGGTGCTGCCTTCACTAGGCTGCCTTCCTACCTTTCCCTAGTCCTGACCCCTGCCTCCTCCAGGAGGCCTGCCTTGAATACCCTCACCTGGCCCTGGCTCTATACAGGAGAGGTTCCCAGAAAGCTGCACCTCTGTGTCCCCCTTTCGATTGGCTCCTGGGGTAAGGTTGTGTTTTCCACCATCCTGGGGGCTCCCAGAAGACAGAGAGGGGCTGCCTGTTCTGCATTTCAGCCTTACTAGAAGAGACAGAGCATGAACATACACAGAGAGGCCAAAGGGAAAAGGAGAAACTGGTTAGTGTAAAGATGCCTAAATTCTGAGAAGACCCAGAGACTAAAATAATAGCGGGCACTTCCCTGGTGAAGTTCTGTGTCAGGTTTGAAAGAGACGCCCAAGAGACAGTGGAGGGGCCTTAGCATGGAAGAGAGTGCTCAAGGGCCCTACCTGCTCTGGTGACCCCTGCCCATCTGCTGCCAGGCCAGGAACCCCAAGGTTTGGGAACCTGCAAAGCTGAGATTCAAGCTCCCTTGCACTACACATTTGCCATCTCACCCTGGGTGACTGACTTCATTCCTTTGGGTTTCATTCTCTTTGTGTGTACAGTGCACACTACCCAGGAGCTCACGGGCTTGAGGTGGAAACCCTGTGATGTGTGCGAATACCCTTTGTGAGATAGGTGTTACCCTAAGGGGCATTAGAGCCTCTCCAAGGAGCTCCTGGCCCCTACCCTGGCCCTGCCCATGTTTTGCTGCATCTGTTTTCCTCCATGTTTAAAGTCTCAGGAAGGTGTTGGGCAGGGAGTGGATGTTGTGAAGGGTTAAGGGTGGTTAATCACCCAAGGCTAGGGGCATGGAACGGGGTGGACCCTCATCTAGGATGGGACACATGGTACGCTGGTGCCATCTGGTGGCTACAGTTACAATGCTAGTTACTGGGTTGAGAGAAGAGAGGAAGGACAGGAAAGCAGGAAAGTGGGTGTAAAAGGAAAGGAGGGAGACAGAGACAGGCACCAGGCAGAGAGAGGAGGAGGGAGTGAGATGGAAAGAGGGAGACAAGCCAGGGGCCCACAGCAAAAGGGGAGATGCCCAGGACTGGGCCTGTTTGATGTTGCCACAGGCCCAGGCAGCCCAGAACAACAGCCCAGGAAGATCTGCAGCCTCTCAGAGGCTCCCAGAGGCCACGTGGCTCCAGCCCCAGCATGAGTTTGAGCCATGAGGCCTGATGGTAAGGAGGCTGAGATCCAGCAGGTCAAACCAGGTGTTATTCCACAGGGACCCCCAGTTCTAAGGCCACCCCATGGGCCTTCAGCTGTTGGCCTCCAGACACCAGAGATGGAGTGAAATGGTCCCTGGAAAAGGTTGGCCATAGCCCCCCCAAGGACGCGTGTGAAGGTAAACACGCTTCTGTATATGTCACCCACATGTAAGAGCCCAGCACACACCCTACAGGCCCCATGGACACCCGTGACACGCACCTGTGTTATGCAGATGGCTTGGGCCGGGTGGAGTGCATGGAGGCCCCCACCTCACCCTCTTCCCTGCTTCCTCTCAGGGGCGGGAGGCAGAGGGCAAACTTGTTTACCACTTCTGCTCTGGGCAGTGGTGATGAGCTCAGACTGGCCCATTGCCCTCCACGGGCAGGGCCAGGCCTGAGTCATGGGGGTCAGATGACTGCAGAGGCTAAATGGGTCCCATCCTGCAGCCCCCAGGAGCTGCTGGCAACCCCGCCCTTTCCCTGATGGTGGGCCGCCCTTCCAAAGCAATCAAGATGGGGTGGGGAGGGGGATTCCCAGGCTCAGGCCCCAACCGGCTCCCTCCCGACCAGAAGACAACAGGGCAGATGACCCCCTTCCATCTCTGCCTAGCCAGGCCCGATCCCCTAAACACCCATCCAGGAGCAGCACCTCCCTTTGGGACATCCTGATTCAGACCAACGCCCTCCCAGAATGCCAAGCACTCCTTCAGTCTTGTGCAAGGCCCGAAACACATCTCAGAAATAAATGGAATGATGCAAAAACTGTTGTGCTGGAGATTATGATACTTCTCCCTGGGTCTCAGTCTGCAGCACTCTGAAATGAGAAGAGGGATCAGTGTCGTCCTGGGGCAGTTCCCAACTGACACCTGCCTTGGCCTGCAGTATGTCTTTGGGGGGCTGCAGCTGATGGAAGCTGAGAGAAAGTCCTCAGCTCTGTCCCCCACCACAGACCTGCAGGCCTTAGGATTATCTGCCAACAGGAAGACCACAGCCTGACCCCCCTTGACAGCAGAGTAACCAAGATCAGCTCCAGGTACCCCCCTTCATGATGTATTTTTGCCTTGTAAAATCCTGTCTAGTACTGTGGGTATTTGATTTCCATTGAAAATAAATTCCTAATGATTTTAACACCTCTCTATTTTTTGGAGTTCCACCAAAACTACAATTTCCATGAGATCCCTCCCAAAGGTCCCAGCTCACAGGAGGTACACTCCACTATTGATCCAGAACATTTCCTCAGGGGCACAGGTGGTCTTCCACTGCTGTTGGGATTGACCTCACCTCCCCAGGGACCACTAGCCCCCTTAGTCAAGACCAGAGTCCTTTACTCTTGGTGCCCCTCACCTCCCAGCTCTCCACGCTACCCTCCACTGGTGTGGCACAGACAAGGATACAAAGCCAGGCTCCATCAAGATCATGTCACTAGACTCACCAGGTGGCCTCAGAAAGGCCAGTCCCTCATCATAGGTATCACTGGCCCCACTGGTACAAAGGAGGAATTGGAAAAAATGACCCCAGAGGTCTCTCTGAACCCTAAACTCTAGGGTTTTATAATTCACTGACAGAGGCATCTGTTTTTATTACAAAACTGAATGAGAACTGAGGAAAGAATAAGTGTGAGGGCTCCCTGCCCCCCAGCCCCAAGCTGGCACTGACTCTTTCCCATTGCTCCTTTGGCACTGCCCACTTCCTCCGGGCCACCCTCTGGCTTCACTGATCCTCACACTCCACCCACCGCCACCCTGCCCCCAGCGGCCTCCTGCTTCAAGCCCTGACAGTGTCCTGGCCCTCCCCTATCCGCTCCTCTGATCTCCAACCCTGGCAGCCCCTCTCCCCATCTTGGCACAGCATCTTTCAGCCTGCTGTCTGCCAAGCCTGGGCATCGCCCACTCTCCATGCATAGCCACCAGGGTTTGGCTTTTGCCTCCCCAAGTCTTCAAGCCTCAACACTATCCTCGCCCACCTGCCCCCCTGGGTGCCAGAGACTTGCTGCCTCCTGCCAAAGCCGGCATGGTCATCCCCCTGCCTCAGGGCCAAACTACGGCTCCAGCAGCACTGACTGGTCCAGCCACTGTCACCCCTTGGGTCCTCAGATGACTCCATTTACTCTTTGGTAAGAAACAAGGACAGCTTCACTGTAGCAGCAGCAACAACAGCAACGACTGTCAGCACCCCTCATGGGTCCCAGGGCGGCAGGGTCCAGACCACAGGAAGTCCCCAGGTGGACCACTGGCTGACAATGGGCCTTCAGGACCCTCTTGTCAGGACTCTTAACAGGAAACTGAAAGCAGACCCTGTGCCTGTGGGCCCAAAACACTGGTGGGAGCTTGCCTACCCCAGGTCAGCCCGATTTCTGCCCCCAACTCTGTCACTGTATAACTTTCTCCACATGTCCAGCCTGGATGGGAAGGGTGTTTGGGGGAGAATGGATCCATGTATGTGTATGACTGAGCCCTTCACTGTTCACTTGAAACTATCACAACACTGTTAACTGGCTATACCCCAGCACAAAATAAACAATTCAAAAGAAAAAAAAAAACTTTCTCCACATTTCATACTGTTAACCTTTCCTTTTTTCTTTTTTTAACTTTACTTTCCCCTCTTCTCTTATAATCCCTCTTTTTTCATAATGTTTTAATTATATCAGGCACATAAAAATGTATAGATAATATTACAGCAAACTTCAGTGCTCACTACCTAGTTTGGTTTTGGGGGGCTGTTTTGATTTTTGGTCACATGGCTGTGGGATCTTAGTTTCCTGACCAGGGACTAAACCCAGGCCCTTGGCAGTGAGAGCATGGAGTTCTAACCACTGGACTGCCAGGGAATTCCCTCACTACCTAGTTTAAGAGAGGAATCATTACAAAGAAAATTGAAGCCACTTGTGTTCCCTCCCTCCTCCTCCCCATGTATATGTTCACTACATGTGTATGTCCATTTATAACATGGATATATGTTTTTCATGCTTTAAAATTCTATGTAGATGGACCCATAGTCGAGGTATCCTGATATAACTTGGTTTTTTTAGCCCAACACTTTATGAGTTTTATCCACGTTGATACACACACTCTAATTTATTCATTTTTACTGCTGTGTAGTATTCTACCGCCACAATGGACTTACGCATTTTCCTGTTAATGGACATTTAGATCATTTCTCATCTTGTTTTAAGTTGTAAAGGTAATAAGTGCACATACTCTCACTGTAAAATATTCAAATCATATAGGGTACTGAATAAATAATGGAAATCTCCCTTGATCTACTTCTCCATCTCAGAATTTACCACCATGACCACCTATGTGTATTCTGCCAGCCCTTTTTCTAGGCATTAACATATGCATGTTTGAGGTGAGGAGGATTTCGGAACCCATGCAGGGAAAAAAAACACTATCCCACATAACTCCTTTGTTCTAAAACCTTCAGTGACCCCAGTGTCTGCTGGATAAAAGCCACACTCCCCAGCCTAGCATTCAGGGCCTCATCTCTTGGTTCCCCAGTCCCCAGGAGGCCTGTACAGGGTCTCACTGAACTCAGCATTCCTCTGAGAGCCCACGTGTTCCAGACCTCGGTCAGGGAGAGCAGGACAGGGGTCAATCCTGAGTCTCATGCCCCACCTGCACCAGCCAAGTTAGCCCACTCATGGGTGCCATTTCCATCTCTGAGTGGCTGGCTCCAGCATCCTCCTTGACTTGAGAAACAAACTGTTCTGCAGACAGTGGGGTCTGGAGGCTCCACTTGGTAGACAAAGGACGGTGCATTATAATTATATTTTCACTTAGCAGTTCACTTTTCTGCCACACTTGCTAACTAAGATCCAGGAAGAAATGCCAGTTGGATTCATGAGCTTCGCCTCTCCCACTAATGGGGTCAGGCTCTGGCGGTGTTTATTGCACAGAGGCTCCAGGAGACGCAAACACACAGGCGAGACTTCACCACCACATATGAGGCAAGGGCTGCGCAGAACCCACATTCCCTAATGCACTTCCCTCAGCATCCAGGCTTGAAGCTTCTGAACCCTGACTTTAAGGCTAGGCACACTGAACCTTGTCGGAGAGACCTGGCCACAGGGAGTTCCTAGTCTGAGAGAGACCCAGTTCCTGTCCTTAGGAAACTCTCAACCTGACGACAAAATATCAGAGAATGCCAAAAATGACTTTCTTTAATCTAGCTTTCCTGTAAAATAGGGATGAGTGTTATTGTTTAACTATAGTATTAATGGCAATCATAATAGCTACCATTTACTAAGGCCTACAATGTGCCTGATGCTGCATGAAGTTCTTTTATGCACTATCTCATTTAAACATCTCAACAACCTTTTGAAGCAAGTGTATTATTATTTCTATTTTATGGTGAAGGTCAGAAAGGTTAGGTGTCTGAGTTCACATACTGTTAAGTGATGGGGTCAGAATTCGAACCCGGAGTCATCTTCTTAGACACTACACTTTGCTTCTACTCTTTTTTTTTTTCTAATAAAAGTGTTTTTTCTTTAATTAATTGACTTCTCTTGACTTCTATCCTTGTGGATAAACACTGTGCCCCTCCCCCCCCAGCCACTGTGCACATTTGTCTTTCCTCATAGAATCTAACTGCGAAAAACATGTGGGTAGGTGGGGGCCAAGGACCCGGGGAGAAAAGGTGATGGAGAAAGAAGGGAGATGGAGTGAGAAGTCCCAGGGCCATAAGCCTGGGCCAAGAAGAACCTTTGGTGGTGGACGAGGGGTCTGATGAAAAGGGCAAGAACAGAGACGGTTTTCAATCATTCTCAGGACTCAAGAATTTCTGGTACTGGGCCACCTATACCTTCAGGACCTCTCAGAAATCCTTGGGATATTATTGACAGGCTACAAACGCCGAAGGCAAGGGAGGCTTGAGCCAAATTGTCCGCCATGTCTACACAACCTGTGGGCACAGAGGGTTATGGCTCCATTTGCTCTATCTATAATCCATGTGTAGAGACCCACTTTTCCAAACCCAAAGTGTTCTGTCTAGGTCAAGTGTCTGAAGTGTGCATGCATGTGTTCAGTCACTCAGTCGTGTCCAACTCTTTGCAGCCCCATGGACTGTAGCCCGCCAGGCTCTTCCATCCACAGCATTTTCCGGGCAAGAATACTGGAGTGGGTTGCCATTTCCTACTCCAGGGGACCTTCCCGACCCAGGGGTGGAACAGCGTCTCCTGCATCTCCTGCATTAGTAGGCGGATTCTGAAGTGTGCCCATACTGAAGCCACACTGTAAATATGGGTAAAGAGGGCCCAGGATTCTTATTCTCTCCCCAGATACCACTGCCATGGCACTTTCCACACTGTTAGAAATGTTACAATGCTTGTCTGTTTTTTCAGCTGTGTTGTGGGGCAACTCCCATGTTGTAAGGTCTCATCAAATCCAGAATCAATGAATGAATGCATGAATGTAATCTCAAAGATTCGCAGTGAAACTAAGCCATTGCCGCTGAAAGGGTCCAAGCAAAGGGTGCAAAGATTATTGCCCCAATTCCACACTCTGGGCTTCTTGTACCGGGAACCACCCTGCCCCCTCCATTGGAACGACCGCATCCCAAGGAGGCTCGCCTCCTCTGGGGGCCCAGCTTCCCTTTCTCCTCGCGTCTTTCTATCCAAGGGGTAGGCCGTGAGACTAGGACCCAGCTCTGGCCCCTTCCGGATCCGCCAACGCCGAGTTCTAGAAACGCGCGCGCGGAGGTGGGTGGGCGAGTGGATTGGCCTTCAGAAGGATCCTCCGCATGGGGGCGCTGGAAGGGCGCGGGAAAGACTGGAGCAGGGGCTCTGTGGCGTCCTCTGAGGCTGGGGAGCCCAGAGAGCCAGCGCCCCCGGTCCCCTTCCCGCTCCGGCCCGCCCCGCCCCTGCCCCGGCTTGCGTTTGCGTTCTCAGCTGCAGGGAAAGAGGCCGATCGGGCTCCGGGCTCCGCGGCTTCACAGCTGGAAGGCCTCGTCCGAGGCACCCAGCCTCCCCGAGCCGGCCGGTAAAGTGGGGCCAGTCTTTCCACCTCCTTTGAACGCAGCCGGCGCTCAGGAAACGTCAGCTTCCTGCCCGCATCCCGCCCTCGGCTCGTGTTTCCCTCTTCCCAGCTGTCCTCCCTCCTGCGTCCTTTCTCCTCTCGGCTCCGCAATCTTTAGCCAAACCGCAGCCTTTAACAATCGTGCGCGCCCACCCGGCGCCCGGGCAGCCTCGCCGCGGCCGCGACTCACCTCGCGGCCCGCCTGCCCCCGGCGCCGCCCCCGCCCCAGCCCCGCGATCGGCCGGCTCCAGAGGCTTCGGCCGGCTCCAGAGGCTTCGTCTCGGCTCAGCAGAGGCTCCCCAACCCCCTCGCTGGGCCGCGAGGATCGGGCGAGGAGGGACCCGCACGCCAGGGAAGTGCCCGGGTGGCCGAGGGCACGGGGCGGGGCGGCGAGCTCGGCAGCCGGGCCGAGAGCGCCAGCCTGACCGCAGCCCCAGGGCAAAGCTGCAAATAGCCGCGGTTTCCAGCCGGTGCCCGGCCTCCCTCCCAGCCTTCCGGACCTTCGGGATTTTCTCTCCCTTCTTCCCGCCGCCCTCTCCTCTGCCCCATGAACCCTGCCCCCTCCCCGCTGTGCCCCCACCACACCCTGTCAAACTGGGGCCAGGAGACCAGCGCTAAGGTCCAGGGTTCCAGAGGTAGAATAATTACAAAACTTAAGTTAGGACTAATTGAGCACATACTATGTGCCAGTCGTTGTGCTGAGCTCTTTAAGGGTGGACATTCATAAAACCTTTACCACCACCAGATGAAGGTTGGCTCCAATTTGAAGATGGAGAAACTGAAGCTCAGAGAGGGTCCTTGGGTCCTAAGGTCACTGGGTTTCAACCTGCAGAATGGGAAGCCATCTCCCCTGTCTAAAGGTGAATGCTCTGCCTCCAGCCATGGACTGCTTGTTCTTGTGGGAAAATGGGAAGCAGCTGGCTGGGGACCTGGGATGCTAGTCAACCAATAGTTCTCGGTGTAACCTAGAGCAAGCCCAACCTGCTGGCCTGTGAAATCCTGTGTCAGTTTCCACATCTGTAAAGTGAAGGGGTCATTCATCTCTGTAAGGAAAAACTTGTTAACAAAAGTGGAAAACCAAAGTGGATTGTAAGTTATTAAGTGCCCTGCCCGTGGGAAAGTTAGCTGCGGGCTGTGTAGATTCAGACTCACAGACTAGGGTTGACTAGGTCAGAAGAGGCTGAGCTGGGGAACCTGCAGTTTTAGCAAATGCAGGGATTCTGAAGCCATCAGGGTTTTGGGGGATTTTGTTTTCATTTTAGCTGCTCTGCATCTTCATTGTGGTGCCTGGACTCTTTGTTGCTATATGCTGGCTTCTCTAGTTGTGGCACTCAGACTTGTCTTGTTGCGGAGCATGGGCTCTAGAGAGCAGACTCAGTGGTCATGGTGCAGGCTTAGGTGCCCCAAAGCATGTGGGATTCTTAGTTGCTTGACCAGTTTTCAAACCTGTGTCTCCTGCATTGGAAGGCAGCTTCTCAACCACTGGACCACCAAGGAAGTCCCTGAACTATCAGGTTGGGATTCACCAAGGAGATTCCTGAAAGGGAGTGAAAGTAGTGTGTCCTTCCCCAAACCTCCACACTTGCCCTTGTAACATCTCTGCCTTCACTAGCCTGGATGTGGAGTGACTGCATGTTTCTTGAGGACCCACTGTGTGCCAAGCACACATATATCACAGCCCCACTCTCAGAGCGCTCATGGCATAATAGAGCAGCGTGGCAGGGCTGTCCTCAGCCCAGCTGGCCCTGTGGGAGAAATGGAGCCAGACACCTTTGTGCAGGGGGTGAAGCTTCATGCCAGGCTGTACTTCACAGTGAGAGCAAGGGCCAGGTTCTGCCTGCATTCCCCAGGCCGGCAGCCTCCTCAGCGCAGGACACAACCTGCACAGCCTCTGACAACATCCTGTGCAGAGCTGCGAGAGATATGAGTGGTAGACATAGGGAAAGCCTAGGGAAGGGGCCAGTTAATTCTTGCTGGAGTCAGGAAAGAGAAAAACTCTACTGGGGGTGACCATTCAGTCAGTTCAGTTCAGTCTCTCAGTCGTGTCCGACTCTTTGCGACCCCAAGAATCGCAGCACGCCAGGCCTCCCTGTCCATCACCAACTCTCGAGTTTACCCAAACCCGTGTCCATCGAGTCAGTGATGCCATCCAGCCATCTCATCCTCACTTATCCCCTTCTCCTCCTGCCCCCAATCCTTCCCAGCATTAGGGTCTTTTCCAATGAGTCAACTCTTCGCATGAGGTGGCCAAAGTATTGGAGTTTCAGCTTCAACATCAGTCCTTCCAATGAACACCCAGGACTGATCTCCTTTAGGATGGACTGGGTGGATCTTCTTGCAGTCCAAGGGACTCTCAAGAGTCTTCTCCAACACCACAGTTCAAAAGCATCAATTCTTTGGCGCTTAGCTTTCTTTATAGTCCAACTCTCACATCCATACATGACCACTGGAAAAACCATAGCCTTGACTAGACGGACCTTTGTTGGCAAAGTAATGTCTCTGCTTTTAAATATGCTATCTAGGTTGGTCATAACCTTCCTTCCAAGGAGTAAGCGTCTTTTAATTTCATGGCTGCAACCATTAAGCAGACCTTAAACAAGTGGGAGTTTACCATGTGAAAAAGGAAGTCCAGGCAGAGAAACAGCTAAGGACAGTGTGTAGGGGCGGGGAATCTTGTCCTGTATGGGAGCAGGTGGGGAAGCGGTCTGGGGGCAGGAAATGTGCAGACTGAGGGCATGGAGGACAGCCTTCTCTCCCCTCCACCTCTTGCTGGCACAAGCAAACTGAATGCAGCTTATCTGCCAACCAGAGTTCTCCTTTCCTAGAGGTTGTGAGATGCTGTCGGGCAGGGGCGGTGCCTTATTCATCTTCTGTCGCCCAGTGCCTCACCCAGTGTCCATAATAGTTAACGGGTATTAAATATTTACCATCATGCACTGTGCTAAGTGCTCCACATGCATTATCTAATTTCATCCTCAAACAACTTTGGAAATACATGCTATTAATAATCTCATTTTACTGATGAGTCTAAGTAACATGTCTAACATGTTACTTAGTAACACGGCTATTTAGTGAGGGCCCTGGGGATGGAATTCACAGCTCTCTGACCACAGGGCCCTTGTTCTATACCTGTTAGATGTACTAAGTGGAGAAGGGCCCTGAATTCCATGCTAGGGAGCTTGAACTTTACACCATGGGCAATCGGGAGACATTGGAAGGTTGTAAGCAGGGAGAGATTGGTCAGCTTAGGGCTTTGAAAAGACCACTTTGACAGCAGTGGGAAGATATTTTACAGCTGATGACACTTGAGCAGGAGGCCATTTTTCTGGGAAATCCCAATTCTCCTTGTATTTTTTTTAAGTCTTGCCTTATCTCTTAGGGCAAGACTTATATGCAGAGTACATCATGCAAAATGCCGGACCGGATGAAGCATAAGCTGGAATCAAGATTGCAGGGAGAAATATTAATATCTTCAGATATGCAGATGACACCACCCTTATAGCAGAAAGCGAAGAGGCACTGAAGAGCCTCTTGATGAAGGTGAAAGAGAAGAGTGAAATAGCTGGCTTAAAACTCAACATTCAAAAAGCAAAGATTGGGTCCCATCACTTCATGGCAAATAGATGGGGAAACAATGAAAACAGTGACAGACTTTATTTTCTTGGGTTCCAAAATCACTGAAGATGGTGACCACAGCCATGAAATTAAAAGATGCTTGCTCCTTGGAAGAAAAGCTATAACAAACTTAGACAGCATATTAAAAAGCAGAGACAAAAAAAAAAAAAAGCAGAGACATTACTTTGCTGACAAAGGTCTGTATAGTCAAAGCTATGGTTTTACCGGTAATCATGTATGGATGTGAGAGTTGGACTATAAAGAAAGCCGAGTGCCAAAGAATTGATCCTTTTGAACCATGGTATTGGAGAAGACTCTTGAGAGTCCCTTGGACAGCAAGGAGACCAAATCAGTCAATCCTAAAGGAAATCAGTCCTGAATATTCATTGGAAGGACTGATGCTGAAGCTGAAGCTCCAATGCTTTGATCACCTGATGTGAAGAACTGACTCATTGGAAAAGACCCTGATGCTGGGAAAGCTTGAAAGCAGGAGGAGAAGGGGACGACAGAGGATGAGATGGTTGGATGGCATCACCGACTTGATGGACATGAGTTTGAGCAAGCTCTGGGAATTGGTGATGGATAGGGAAGCCTGGCGTGTGGCAGTCATGGAGTCGCAAAGAGTCAGACACGACTGAGCAACTGAACTAAACTGATCTCTTAGGGCAAGACATGGCGGGGAATGCCAAGGAAGGGGTGCAGTGACAGGAAAGGGAGACTAGTGGTAGAATACTAAGTTCTGGGGAGAGGCCTCTCCTACGGGGGAAGGGAGAAGCCAGGCAGTTCCCCCTCTCCATTTCCGAGATGCCAAGGCCCCCTCGGGGCTTCTAGTCAGGAAGCCAAAAGCACTAGGCGCTACACACTGCCCCATTGTGCACCTGCCTCCCGGGGGAACGCAGCCAAAGATAAGGTGGTGTTGCAACAAAGATCAGCTACTGGGGGCAGCAGTGGAGGAGGCCTGGTCCCTTCTCTGGGCAGCTCATGGTATCACTGGCTTTTCCAGCAAGTGGGGTGGGGAGTTACAGGAAATGGCCCAGGGCATCAGATAAGCTGAAGGAAGAGGCTGAGTAGCTGGAAGGACGGAACAGGTGGAGCTTCCCCCACCTGCTAAGAGGAGCCAGAGAGAGGACCAAGCCTGCTTGAGGCAGTCTTTGGGCTGAGAGGGGTCCCCTAGGGTCCCAAGATGCTGCTCTGCGTCACCTTGCTTTTCCTCCTGGGGCTGTCTGCATGCACTGTGGCAGGTGACAAGGAACTGGCAGTCGATGCTGAAGCAGGCTCCTGGGTGGCTGTGACCCTGGAGGTAAGTACCTTTGGGGAGAGCAGGGCATGATAGCAAGAGAGCAGGTTGTACACTGCACGGTAGGGTGCCTGCCTCCCCTCTCTGGGCATGTTCAAGGCTATCACCCCTGGCCTGATAGACCTCCAAAGAGATGCAAGTATATTTTGTTTATGACCCCGTGGACTGCAGCATGTCAGGCTTCCCTGTCCTTCACCATCTCCCAGAGCTTGCTCAAACTCATGTCCATCGAGTTGGTGATGCCATCCAACCATCTCATCCTCTGTCGTCCCCTTCTCCTCCTGCTTTCAAGCTTTCCCAGCATCAGGGTCTTTTCCAATGAGTCAGTTCTTCACATCAGGTGATCAAAGCATTGGAGCTTCAGCTTCAGCATCAGTCCTTCCAATGAATATTCAGGGCTGATTTCCTTTAGGATTGACTGATTTGGTCTCCTTGCTGTCCAAGGGACTCTCAAGAGTCTTCTCCAACACCACAGTTCAAAAGGATCAATTCTTTGGCACTCAGCCTTCTCTATAGTCCAACTCTCACATCCCTACATGACTACTGGAAAAACCATAGCTTTGACTAGACAGAACTTTGTCAGCACAATAATGTCTCTGCTTTTTAATATGCGGACTTCCCTGGTGGCTCAGAGGTTAAAGCGTCTGCCTCCAATGCGGGAGACCTGGGTTCGATCCCTGGGTCGGGAAGATCCCCTGGAGAAGGAAATGGCAAACCACTCCAGTATTCTTGCCTGGAGAATCCCATGGATGGAGGAGCCTGGTAGGCTACAGTCCACGGGGTCGCAAAGAGTTGGACATGATGACTGAGCGACTTCCCTTTCCTTTCCTTTTTAATATGCTAAGTGTGTCTTAGCTTTTCTTCCAAAGAGCAAGCATCTTTTAATTTCATGGCTGTGGTCACCATCTGCAATGATTTTGGAACCCAAGAAAATAAAGTCTGTCACTGTTTCCATTGTTTCCCCATCTATTTGCCATGAAGTGATGGGACCTAATGCCATGATCTTTGCTTTTTGAATGTTGAGTTTTAAGCCAGCTTTTTCATTCTCCTCTTTCACTTTCATCAAGAGGCTCTTCAGTGCCTCTTCGCTTTCTGCCATAAGGGTGGTATCATCTGCATATCTGATGTTATTGATATTTCTCCCTGCAATCTTGATTCCAGCTTATGCTTCATCCAGTCTGGCATTTCCCATGATGTACTCTGCATATAAGTTAAATAAGCAGGGTGACAATATACAGCCTTGACGTACTCCTTTCCCAATCTGGAACCAGTCCATTGTTCCATGTCCAGTTCTAACTGTTGCTTCTTTTTTTTTTTTTTTTATAAATTTATTTATTTTAGTTGGGGGCTAATTACTTTATAACTGTTGCTTCTTGACCTGCATACAGGTTTCTCAGGAGGCAGATAAGGTGGTCTGGTATTCCTATCTCTTTAAGAATTTTCCAGTTTGTTGTGATCCACACAGCCAAAGGCTTTAGCGTAGTAGTAGATGCTTTTCTGGAATTCTCTTGCCTTTGCTATCATCCAATGGATGTTGGCAATTTGATCTCTGGTTCCTCTGCCTTTTCTAAATCCAGCTTGAACATCTGGAAGTTCTCGGTTCACGTACTTTTGAAGCCTGGCTTGGAGAATTTTGAGCATTACTTTGCTAGCGTGTGAAGAGTGTAATTGTGCGGTAATTTGAACATTCTTTGGCATTGCCTTTCTTGGAATTGGAACGAAAACTTTTTTCCAGTCCCGTGGCAACTGCTGAGTTTTCCAACTTTTCTGGCATATTGAGTGCAGCACTTTCACAGCAGCATCTTTTAGGATTTGAAATAGCTCAGCTGGAATTCCATCACCTCCACTAGCTTTGTTCATAGTGATGCTTCCTAAGACCCACTTGACTTCACATTGCAGGATGTCTGGCTCTAGGTCAGTGATCACACCATCATGGTTACCGGGTCATTAAGATTTCTTTTGTATAGTTCTGTTTATTCTTACCACCTCTTCCTAATATCTTCTTCTGTTAGGTCCATACCATTTTTGTCCTTTATTTTGCCCGTCTTTGTGTGAAATGTTCCCTTGGTATCTCTAATTTTCTTGAAGAGATGTCTAGTCTTTCCCATTCTATTCTTTTCCTGTATTTGCATTCATCACTTAAGAAGGCTTTCTTATCTCTCCTTGCTATTCTCTGGTCCCTGCATTCAGATGGATATATCTTTCCTTTTCTCCTTTGCCTTTTGCTTCTCTTCTTTTCTCAGCTATTTGTAAGGCCTCCTCAGACAACTATTTTGCCTTTTTTTTTGCATTTCTTTTTCTTGGGGATGGTTTTGATCACCACCTCCTATACAGTGTGAACCTCCGTCCATAGTTCTTCAGGCACTCTATCAGATCTAATCCCTTGAATCTATTTGTCACTTCACCTGTATAATTGTAAGGGATTTGATTTATGACAAACCTGAATGGCCTAGTGGTATATGGAAACAGAATGTGTGCGTGTGTGGGTGTGTGAACAGTATGTGTTCATGCTTAATTTAACAAACTTATTTAACATATACATGTTCCTGACACTGTCCTAAATGCCTCATAAATATTAACCCATTTAATCCTCATATCCACCTTGTGGGAAAGGCACCATTTCTATCCCCATATCACAAATAGGGGAACTGAAGCATAGAAAGGTCAAGCAGCTTGTCCAATATTATACAGCTTCAAAAGCACAACTGTACACCTTGCCCAATGTCTTATTATGTGTATCTGTGCCTTGGAGGACATTGTCCAGCACATCCTTTCAAGGGGGTCAACTTGGAGTGGGATCACTGTTTTGTCTCACATGCAGAAACGTATTCCCTGACAAGTAATGGTTTGATTGCCAGCCTCTCCTACTAAGCTGACCTGAGTGCTGTCACTGGGAAGAAATCTCACAGCTAGAGACACAGCGTCTGTGCTCCACCCCATCTGATCAGAGAGACAGAGATCCTGACCTCGGAGGTTCCCATCAGACAGGGGGATGAGGCCAGTGGACTAGAGACACACAGGCAAAGTGCTCAGGGCAAGCCTCTAGGAGGGCAGATGGGACAGGGCTGGGTCTGCTCCCCCTAGTCCGGGGACGGTGAGGACAGTGGGGCTGCAGGATGAGCCATCAGGTAACAGCCATGCCTGGTGGCTTTCCTTCTGGTGGGCTTCCTTACTAGTTTGTCTGAACGTGGACGTGTGTGCCGTTGAGAAGACAGCAGGCTGAGGAAATGAAGGTTCAAGTCTCAGCTTCTCCACTGACTCTGTGACCTTGGGACACCAGTTACCTCACTTGTAAAATGGGAGGGGGGATAAAAGATGGCCCCCAAGGTTTTTTTCCCAGCTCTGACATGGAGTCTGTGCCAAACATCAGGGGACATGGCCCAGGCACTGGGAAACTGTGTAATAGGGACCACTCTGCACAGTTACGTGGGAAACATCACTGATTTCAACCAGTGCCTCGTGGGGCTTTCCACGCTGCAGCTGCATCTGATGCTTCTTCTTGGCTCACTCTCATTTAACATCCCTCTGCTTACCAAGACACAGCATTTGGGATATAGAAACCACCTCATCTGAATGAGGAATGATGCCTCTGTTAGGGATGATCTGATTTTCTCCCTTGCTCTCAGGACTCCCGGCCTGCAGTTAGCCCTGCAGCTGGGGATTTGAGTTAAAGGGGTAAGAAGGGCTTCTGGTCAGGGCAAGAGTCCTTCCTGAGTAAAAGACACCTCCTAACGGGCCCCAGAAACCTGATGGGTGGGAGAAAAAAAATATTCTGTCCAGCTTGCATTTGAAGACTGCCTTTTACCAAGGCAAAGTGCTTTTCATAAGCTTTTCAGAAATGGGCCCAAATCTCCAAAGACACTTTTCCGGTTCCTGGCCAGGCTAGATGACTCCAGCTTGAGACAGCTGCCCCAGCCATTGATGTCCTGGAAAAGAGACAGACTGGAAGTGACTGAATTAGTCCAAGGCTTAGAAAACAATCCACTCCTGATCCCAAAAGTTGGGATAAGCTGGGAGAGCTGAGGGGGTTTCTACTGGACCCCAGCCAGGTCCCCGCTTGTCCCTGAAGCTTCAGTGCTGCCCCTGGGGAAACTGGGAATGGAAGAGCCCGTGACCCAACCCCAGCTGCCAGCCTCCAGGCAGGCAGCTTGTGTTACTCTAGGGCTCTGGTCACCTGTCTCACCCTTCCTGGAAAAGGAGACTCCATCCTCTTCCCTATTCCCAGCCTATCAGAGAAAGGGCCTTTCATTCACCACCCCGCATCCCATACATGCTGAGCTCCTGTGTGTACCAGGCACTATGCCAGGTATTGGAGATACAAAGACATGAATTTGGTCTAATGACTGTCACCCACTATCACTCTCCACTAGCAAGCATCTCTCCCTCTCGGCAGAGCCAAGCAGGCCCTTCATCAGAGGCTCCAGTAAAAGCCAGGGAAGGAGAGGCCTTTGGCCAAGGTCACAAAGGTTAATGGAGAAATGAGAACTTAAATCTATAGTCCTTGGTCCAGAACTTTCACCCCACCAGCTCAAGGATGAAAATGTCTTTGCCTGAGGGAGTGGCCTCTGCCCCAGGCCACTTGCCATGAGAGGCCCAGGTTAAATCCAAGACAATGAGGGGAGTGCCAGAGGAAGAGAGAAGAGGAGGAGTCTAGAGTCAGACTGAGTTTGGATTCTAACTCTACAGCTTCCTGTGTGACCCTGGACAAGTCACCTAATCTCCACAAACCTGTTTCCCCATCTGTAAATGGATAATTCACATGGTGGTTGTGAAGCATAAGTGAGATTATGCCTGGAGTGCCTGAGCCTTTGAGTTAGGTGACCTGGGTCAGAGTCTGGCTTCGTCTCACATCCTGACTGGTAATCACTCTGAGCCTTAGTGTATCCATCTGTAAGATGGAGACCCAAATAGTACCTTCTTTATGTGGTTTTGGTAAGGATTGAGTTAATATATGAAAGTGCTTAGGAACACTTTAACGTTAGCCATTTATTACTGCTGTTATTATTTACAGTATTGTGTAAAATGTGAGGAGATCAATGCCAGCACAGAGCATGTGTTATTGAGATTGTTATTGTTGTCAGCCTCCCCTCAACTCTAAGGAACTCTCTGCTTCTTCAGGAAGATGCCATCCCCAGCATCCTGCTTCAGCTCCGGGACGTGAAGAAGGGCAAAGCGAGCCAGTTCTTTGGGCTAATGGGGAAGCAGATAGGAGGTGAGTGACAGATGTGGGTGGATGCCCAGCGAAGAAGGCTTCTGGGTGGGTTCTGTTACCCCAAACAGAGGCCCTAACTTAAAGCCCAGGACTCAGCACCCCTTACTCCAGTCCAGTAGGGGTCACTCACGCCATGGGATGGGATATAGTGTCCATATCAACTGTCATCCAAATCAGGACATTTCAGAGAGTGTTAATTATGCCAGGCAACAGGTACAAACCACTCCAGAATCTGGGGAGTGCAGTGACCCTAAGGGTAGGGACAAATATTTTGCACCCTGCTGGTGCCCTTCCTTCAATACTGTGGAGGTCTATGGAGAGAGGTGGTAGAACTTGAGATCTGCCTCTGATGTGAGTAAAGCCGAAGACTAAGCTTTCTATGAGATTCTGTTTGGTTCAAGTAGAATTATTAAAATGAACCTATGTTCCATGAGGGCACTCTCGACGTGAAATCTGTATCCTGGGAGGACAAAGATAAAAAATAGTCTGAACAGAGAGCAGTTTTCTTATTGACAACTAAATTTTTAAAAGTGGTTTTGGTGAGGATATGAAAGAACTGGCACTTACATACACTTTAATACACTGTCCATTTGGAGGACATGTTGGCAATATCCATTGAAGTTGGCAACATGCATACCTTCTGACTGATAGGTTCGCTTCAGAAAATCCATCAAATAGAAACACTATTGCTACATAAGCCCTGAGGTATTTGTGCCAAGTAGCAAGAATGTGAAAATAACCTAAAAACTATCAATGGGGGGGACAATCAAAGTATATTAGACACATCCATGGCCTTTTTTTTTTTTTTTTGGCTGTGCTGAGTCTTGGTTGCAGCACTTGGACTTCGTTAGTTGTAGCATGGGCCTAGTGAGTTACCCTGTACCATGTGGGATCTTAGTTCCCCAACCAGGGATTAACCCTGAGTCCCCTGGATTGGAAGGTGGATTCTTCACCACCGGACCACTGGGGAAGTCTGGCACATCCATAGCCTTTGTGGCCATTGAAATGGATGAGGCAGACCTGTGGAAAGATAAAGATTTCCAAGATATTGGCTAAATGGAAAAAGCAAGTTATATAACTATGTAAGATCGGAGCCTAAATGTTTAAAAAAATCACTGCATACTTACACACACACACACACACACACACACACATATGAAAACATTGGGAGAGTTCCAGAAGGATAAATATCAAATTCACCAGTGTTTTACATCTAGGATAGGAAGTGAAGGTGAGGGAGAGCAAAAGTTAAGGGGGATTTTTACTACACCAACCTCTACCTTACCATTTCATAGTGGGCATTTATTCAGAAACTGCTTTTGTAATTTAAAGAAATACATATAAAAATAGAGGAAATTTTCCTGGTACATGCACCATAAAATAAAATAGAGAAAATTAACTTGTGACCAAACTTTGGCCTCAGTTTCTTCTACAAAATGAGTTTTGGCCTGGGTCATTTCAGAGGTCGCTTCCAAATCCAGAAACCCAGGAAGCAGGAGGTGGGGGTATACAGGAAATATTTACTGAACACTGTGCTCACTTGTGATTAAATCTCATAATATCCCCTTTATCATCAGCAGGGAAACTAAGGTTCACATGGGCTAAATACTTTCCCAAGGATGCCCGACTAGCACCAGGCAAAGACTCCGAAGTATGCACACTTCCCACTACCCTAAACTGCTGCCTACCGAGTGTACCTTGTGAGGCCCAGTCACACCAGGACAACAGGGGGTGACCAGAGTCCCCAAAGACCCACCAAAGGCGTGGATCCCAAAGAACCATGAGCTGTTTCATCTCACTGGGCCCCCGGGGAAGCAGTGCAACCCTCATTTCTTCTCTTTCTCCCAGGAATACCTCCCATCCAGTCAGAGGGAACAGGTAAGTGTTGTCCACACCTTCCCCCAACATGCTCCCTGGGGAAGACCGAGTTGTCAGGGAGGTGGGGGAGATGCTCTGGCCAGGGTGCACAGGCTGGCATTGTTGAGGGTGGGGCCAGAGTGGTTTGGCTGCACGCTAGGCTTCCTGGTTGTTTCCTTAGAGAGGTGGTCTGTGCGGGCCTAGGGAGCAGCTGCAAGGATGAGATGGCGATGAATCCAGTTCTGCCAAAGGTTCAAAATTACCGTGGGTCTAAAGCCTTGAGTTGGAGAAACTCATCAATCCAGAAGGACCTTAAAACTGAAAACCCTAACCCTGTCTAAAATCCTTCAGTGAAAAGGGAAAATTGAAATCAAACCAACCTTTACCCACCACCCTTCAATGCCCCCAGGAGCAAGCCACACACATCCTCCCGGCCACCCTCACTGAGGGGACTCCTAGCTCTACCTCTCCTTCCTTGCCTTCCTGCCATACCCAGAGCCTGTCTTCATGGCCTGGGCATGGCGCCCTCCTTGGCACACTGCTCTGCACTGTTCTGCTGGGTCACATGGCTAGTGTGCCCAGAGTAAAAACCACCCCACAGGCAAGTAAAAGTCTGCCATCTCCTCTGTCCCCACAGTTTCTATTAGAGGCGCTCATGAGGTATTTGTGGAAGGGCAGAAGGCAGGGAAAATGGAAGAGAAAGAGGAAGGAATCGATGAATGGATCAGTGAATGAAGAACCTCAGTTCCTAGAGAAATTACTCTATTCATGAGTCCCCAGTTCTGGCCCTGTCTTTCTTGGTTCCCTAGACAGTCTTCCTCTGCTTCACTTTCTTTTTTCTTCTGTCTCGTCTCTTCACCACCAGGGTATCAGCGAGAACCAGTGGTCCAGAGGCAAGGAGGACCAACTACAGAAGGCAGGTGATAGCTTCTCCACCAGCACACACAGGCACATTCTGTTCCCCACTCTCAGGGCCAGCTGAAGCCACAGAGAATGGTGTGTAGTTCTCCAGACCCTGGAACATTCCCCTTATTCCCTAATTGTTAGAGAGTCTTAAGGTATTTTCTGTTTTCAAAAACCTAAATAAACGCAGTATCACTCTGGGAGGGGTTATCAGCTGACACCTTCTGGCCTGGGCCATAACCACAAAGGCGTTCAAGGGGATGCTCAATAAGTAAACAAGAAGGTAAGTGAATCAGTAGATAAGTGACTCAGGCTGGGGAAAGATTCAGAGCTCAAGCTAGCAAGCTCAAGAGGAAGGGCAGGGGGTGACAGCTGATCAGACACCAAGCTCCAGTCTGCTTCCTTAATCCTGACGTCTCTCCCGAGTTGCAGACCTGTGGGCCCCTCTCTAGCTTCCCTGATAGAATACCTGCTCCTTCCAACAGAGGATCTTGAGAATCAAGGTGGTAAAGTGCTCTATATTCCCCCAAGAGTTTTTCCTAAGTGTTTGAGCCATTTCATTTGAAAGGCCTTAGAAGTCACTCCAGTGCCAACACGGAAATGCACGTCCCTCCATGCAAAGCGTTGGCAGCAACCTTAGAAATCATTTTTCAGGGATGGAAACAATTTGCCCCAAGTCACACGGTGAACTGATAACACAGCCAGGACTAAACACTCTGTCTCTTGCTCCCTAGTCTGGGCACTTCATGGGGCCCCCAGAGGGCCATTGGAATTTTAAGTGCTGGATTACCACTCCCTTTCTTTAGAGAGGATTAGTGACGGTTGGCTCATCCACTCTGTAGAGGCATTTATGATTGAAAAATGGAAGCTCTGCCAGATTAACCTGGAATTTGATTGCCCTAAATAACTATAGCCGGAGAAACCTGATTTGGGCAAATGGAGGGCCTTGAGTGGATGACCAGAGAAGGCCTCCAAGGGTGGAGGAGGCAGACAAGGCTCCTCTAACCACTGCTTATGTGCAGCACTCTTCCCAGGCAAAGAGGATGAGAACCATGGGTCAGAGTGAGAGCCCCCACCCCACGCCTCCCAGAGGACGAAGCCCCTTTCTCCTTACCTGGACGTGGCAGCCAACCAGCTGACAAGGCCAGCCCTCTTCTCCGTGTCTTCTGTGCTCATCATGTGTCCCTCCCACCACACTGAACTCACTGGGCTCCTCCCAGGACTCTCGGTCTCAAGCAGTGGTCACGCATAAATGCACTGTTGTCACCACTGTAAGCTAGCTAATGACCCCACACACACACTCGGACCTCACTGCATAGCAGGATGAGTCCCACCAAGACCTTCCTACTCCCGTTTCTCTAAATCCTGTGCCCATAACACAGCAAGGGTTCAATAAACCAATAAAGAGCGAATGATTTCTTCTCTGGTGCAGGGCAGCGGACAGGGATGGCCTGGGCTCATCACCCTGTCCAGGGGCCTGGCATGTCAGCAACCAGGAGGTCTCTTCCAGAGTTGTAAACGGAAATACTAAATAGCCCTGGACCCCACCTGAGGTGGGAAAACAGGCTTGGGACACAGGTAGCCCTTGCCTACCCACCATCATAACCTCAAGGATCCAAATCCATGTCTTTGGACTTAGAGAACTGGGGCCAGGTCCTTCATCAATTCTCATGTATGAGGTGGCCCCTCAACTGACCACTCTGCTTTGGAGTCAGAGGCAGCTAGTCATTTGAAGAGTTCTAGAGTAAGGAAAAAGGCCGCACCTCAGGGAGGTGATGAAGGACCACTGTCCTGGCCCAGCTGTGGTCCTGGGAGGTGGCTCACTGTGACAACTCAACGTGAAGAAGCAGAAGAGAGGACTGAAGATTTTATTCCCATGTTTGAAGTTGGAGACATTCAAACTTTGGCTGAAGCCACTGACCATTCAGTAAGTTTCCTCTTTGGGCTGGCACTTTGCTGGGCCCTCAGGCAGAACTGGGAGCAGGGAGGGAGACTGGAATTTGTCCTTGAACAACTACCGACCACAGAGGGCAGAGGAGATGTACTCATTCGAGGCAGCCCTTGCTCTCCAACAACCCTTTTCACTCCCACCACGTCCCCTCAAGCTGGTGTCTGCCCATGCCATTCTCCTCCCATGCTGGTGAATTCTTACTCAGAGGTCCCAACCCGGCAACTACTCATTCACTCCCTCCACCGAGTTCCTGCAGCACTTTGCACATTCTTCCACTACAGCACTCATATCTGATATAAAATTAACAGTTTATCTCAACAACAGGGTTTGTCAAGTACACAGACCGCTTATTTGTCTTTACCCCAGTGCCAACAATAGAGCTCAGAGGTCCTTGGAGAGGGTTTTCACGAAGGACTCACATAGAATGCATGGTCCTCAAATGCTCAGCTCTTGACCTGCAGCCCCATGACTGAACGCTCTTGTTGGCTCAGGTCTACAGATGGCACTGCCGCACACCCTGCTGTGGGCTAGAAACCTGGGAGTGACTCCCCATCCCTCACTGCCCCGTCTAAACACCTCCCCCCTAGTTGGTGGTTCTTCCAAATATATCTCAATTCATCTTCTTGCCGCTCTCACTATGCTTATTCACAAGAGGTTCTAGCTTTCCTTGCCTAGGGGGGCAGCAGCCTCCTGAACAGGCATCCGTGCTTCCCACCTTACTGCTCTCCATCCAGAGCAGGACCTTTTAACATGGTGGACCCATCCATCCGCTACTGGCCACAGTTCAGTTCCCTAGGTCAACCTGACATTCTTGTTGGGGCCTTCAAGGCCCTGTGGTCCCTGGTCCTCCCCCCTCAGTCACTACCAGACATTCTCTGACCCTTAGGCACACCAGAGGCTCGCCAGCTTTTGTGATCTGTGCTCAGGCTCTCCCTCTCAGAACGCTGCCCACGCCCCCCTCCCCACCCACTTGGCTAACCCAATCATCTGTCAGGTCCCAGGATAAAGCAACCTCCCTTCTCAGTCAGGGCTTCCTGGATAACCAAGCTCAGTTAGTTCTCTCCAGTTATGCTTACCCAACACCTGTCCTTTGCCCTTCAGGGTACTGATCACAGTTAGGTATTTAATGCTGATCCTCTCCAGGAGACCAAGTTCTACATCTTTTGTGTACAAATGAATGACTGAATATATGAGGCACTCTGAAAGACAAGTTACCTCCACAAGTATTATCCTTCATCTGCACCGGAAATCCCAGAGCCAGGATTTGAGGGAAGGGTCCTTCACTCCAAGCACATTTGACCCCTACAATGACTTGGTATCTGCCACAATTACAGACATGTCTCAGGCAGAAAAATAAGGAAGTCTTCACAAGGAATTCCTTTTTAGTTGGGCCATTCCAGTTAAGTACCAAAGAAACATCTAAATGTCTGCCCCACAGCATACTGGCCTCCAGAGAATCCTTCCAGACCATTTTAGGAAACATTACATTCTGTCTCCTCCTTGGAAAATCCTGAGAAGTTCTGAGACGCCCTGAACTCAAGAAACATATCAATATGTAACTTCAACTGTGTTTCCCAAGTTTGACTACAGTACCTATTTTACCTGTAATTGTTTAGTGGGACACACTTGGGGGAATGCTGACATGGAGGCTTCCCAAATGAAAACAGAAAGAGACTAATCCAGCTGCATGTGGAGGCTGTGTAGGGGGATGATAAAAACTACCCGGGTGGAGTCCACTTAGGGAAACTTGAAAGCCAAGATAAACGGGAACTTAATCCAAGAATGGGAAGCCACATGAACTCCAGGGGAACTGGAGAGCTATTTCCTAATAGCAGGATATTCACCTTTCCTGATCCACTTCTGTAAGGTGCTGACCAAGAATTCTAAGGCTAGGCAAGGACCTGAGAGGCAATTTGACTGGAAGCTGAGATTACCAACCAGGGTTAAACTGGGTCTGTGGGTGCCACTGCATGCATAGTGCTCCCCTGGAGTTACACAAGGTGGAGGTCCTCCTCTGGGCACATCTGGTTTCCAATCACAGGCAATCAGTTACCAAAATAAATCTACAAGGCCCAACTGCGAAGGCAGGCAGGTGAGGTTCCTGCCTTTTCACTGGAGCTTTCTCAAACCAGTTTATTTATTAACCCAAGTTCAGAAATGACTTCAAAGTCTGTTTCCTGAAACATATACAAATGTGTGCGTATCTGCATTCATGTACACTTCTCTTTTAAAAAACCCAATTAGATTCTCAAAAGGTCAGAAGGAAAGGTCCTTTACTCTCAAGTCCTTTCACTTACCCACTGCTATGTATCTGTATGTGTATCTAACCATCCCCAAATAGTCAATGGTTTAAAATACTTCCAGGGACTTCCTTGGCAGTCCAACCATTAAGACTGTGCACATCTATTGTAGGGGCCCTGAGTTTGATCCCTAGTTAGGGAACTAAGATCCCACATGCCACTCAGCGTGGCCAAAAAAATAAAACAGTACTTCTCATGATTCTCTAGGTTGGCAACCCTCAGCTGGATGATTCTTTAGCCTCAGGAGGTCAGCAGGGGTCATTCTGAGGCTGCATCCAGCCTGAGTACAGGGTCTGCAATTTTGACACTTAAGCTTCTGGTCTGAAAATATGTCAGGTTTCCAACAGCAAAAGTAGAAACAGCTAGAATATTACTTCTGGCACCTTTGATTAGTGAAAAGTCCAGCCCACACCCTGAAGGAAAATTAGCTCTTCTTGGAAGGAGCAGCACTCATATACAGAGATGGGATTGTTGGTGACTGTTTCTGGAGGTGATTTACCACAGCTTTTTTTTGAGATAAGGGTATAGGTTTCTAAAAACTTTGCATATGATTGAATAAAATGTGAGTGGTTTCCAAAACACGTACTGAGTTAAGAAACACTGGTTTCATGAATGGACATGATCTGTCCCGGGTAAAGATGTTCTCACACATGAGATCCGGGGGAAGCAGCAGAGCCAAAGCTGTGCAACAACACAGGTTCTCTTCTCCACAAACCCCAAACCCCAGAGCGGTAGTAGCATCTACAGCCATCACATAAGACAGAAGACACAAACTGATATTTCAGCACAAGGGACATTTTTCACCACTGGGCAGTCCTTCCCCTTCTTAGTGACATTCATTGGCATTTTGTTGAAGATACCACAAAGGAAGTGGGCAATTAAACTGCCCTCATCAGCAGGAGACAGTCTGGGAGGTGCAGTCATACAAATTTGTAGCAGAAAGTGCTGGATTAAAACCAGTGGTCCAATTCTATAACTCCATGATCCCAATGAATAGCAAAAAGTAGTTTTTAGAACTCCTAACATATATTATATTTAGCAAAGTTTCACCTTTTTCTCTGAATATGCAAAACCCTATACAGCACTGTGTATACAAGTGCATCTGTGAAACCATGGGCAGGCAGGATGTTAACCTTCAGTAAGGCCTTCTCTTTGGTCGTCACTGGACCTCACTTAATGGGACCTGTCACCTGGGCCTGCACAAGCTGAGGGCTGAGTGAAGGCAGGCAGGTGGGGCTCCCATCTGCCTTTTCATTGGAGCTTTCTCAAACCCTCAATCTCCTGAACTGTAGACAAATGTGTGCACTTTGCACTTCTGTATATTTTTCTTTTAAAAGACCCAATACTTTTATTAGATTCCCAAAAGGTCAGAAGTTAAAGTAAAATGGGTAAGGATCACCACGGATAGCAACACTGCTTGATCCCAGTACCTGGGATCATAAAAACGATGCTCCTTCAATGTTTGCCATATCAACTGCTCTTCAAAGGAGGAAAAGGCAGACAAGTTTATGCCTAGTTACTAATATACTTCCAAAAAACTACTTTTCACTCATTTCATATTCCAGAAGGAATCTATGATGGAAGCAAGCTGTGGTATTTTTCTATACTGGCTTCACATGAACTCCATTAGAGGCCATTCCTAACCCCAGTCAGGCAACCTGCCCAGAACCACAAGGATAAACCAAAGCTCAGGTCATGTCAAGAGAATCATCTTGCCATATAAAGGGCACACCATATTCTTAAAAACTACTTAATGTGACTCATTGTTCCCCCTTGTGAGAAATGGGAAAGCAGGCACCGAGGCATCAGATGACTCACAGTAGTTTTGTCAGAAGCATGGGATCTGGACTCAAGAGAAGCAAAGCTCTCCTTCTGTTTCTATAACCCAGCAGTAAGACTTCTGAGCCTCAAATTTTCTCCTGTGGAAGAGGGCTACAATATTTACCTTACAGTGATGATGTGGTAAGGACTGAAGGAAACCACAAAAGTAAAGGGACAGTGCTTACTAAAGAGTTTATTCCTAAATCAGAAGCAGAACCAGAATAAGGCACATCTCTGTATCTTGGTTTAGGTCTCTGACCTACAAATGCTGCCTAAGGAATAACTAAACTCAATTCTTTCCTCTTAAAGTTTTCACCAGTCTTGTCATTTTTCTGGCAATGGAAGCCACTAGAAGCATGGGGGACTGTGGCTGAAGCAAAGAAGACTAACTAGAAGGGAGAAGGTAAATCATTAGGGAATCAAAAAAGCCAAGAAAGCAAATGGCAGAGGGGAGGGTCAAACAATGCAGTGTTAAAGTACCCAGCACAGTGCTGAGCAGGAAGCAAGCAACCAGCACATGCTGGGGCTTTCTTCCTCTAGAAATGGTTGGTGCTTCCACTTATGGAGTCTCAGCTAGATGCAGGAATGACTCCAGACTTTTGCTCTTCTAACGAAGGAGCCTAAGAAGCTAAACTTCTTTTGTGCAGGTACAAAAGGAGCCAGAGGGAACAGTCTGGCTCAAAACAGCCAAGGAAGTGAATGGTCAGTTCCCACACCTGTAAGGATTTAAAGCAGAGAAATCTTCCTTTGATTTCTAGGTGAGAAAACAGGGATGGCAATCACCGAAGACTTGTGATCTGCACCGTCTATCAATTATCATGGTCCATATTACCTTCCTCAATTTTTCCAAAATGGGAGAGACAACAGAATTTCCCTTTGATGCAAATACCTAGAACAGGGAAATCAGGGCACACATTTCTCTAAGATGTGTGTAAGAATGGTCTTTTTATAAGCCTGAGTTTCTTTCATCCCATTTCCCACCCTAGTAGGTGACATGCAGGACTCTAACCTTACCAAGAAAGACACTTAGTTTTTCTGCCAGGAGAGGTTCCCACCATGCTGGCCACACGGGGCAAAACTACTCCAACAAATACAATTTCCACCCCCCTCCTCTCCGCCATCCATTTAAGCGCCTGGTCTCCCGTGTCTCACACTAGGTTAATGCTACAGGAAAGGGCAGCTACTTTCAGAAATCACCTCAACCTGAGAGAGACAATGATTAGAGATGGCATTGCTCACTACTGGCAAGTAAGCCTGGAGATAAAAGAGGACACATCTGTTCCCACCTCCCACAGCTATCCCACCTAGCCTTACCTCCTGCTGGGTCTTCGAATGGATAACACAAACTACTCACAGCTACGCATACCTGTTAGCTGGAACCAGAGTGTGGCACAGAGAATTTACTCCATCAACTAGACAAGCTCAGAGTAAGCACTCCCTCCAGATAGCCCGCATCAGAGGAAGAAACAACTTTCCCCACCCACAAACCATGTCCCTGAACAGTTTACTGCTAGGAAAATAAACCCCAAGTGCATTTCTTATTAGCAGTAGGCCAGCAGCACCATTTCATACTCAAATGAGAGTTTCTGGATGAAACAAATTTCAGCAGAGAACATGCTTTATTGAAGAGTAGATATAGAACAGCACATTCTACCACATTTGGGGAAGGGTTAGCTTCTGTAAAAGGCCTTTACCCCTTAAGAAAACCCCCAGTGAAATTGCTTTTGGGCAAATTTTAACAGTGACACTGAAACTGGCAGGGAGCTGCCACTGAACATGCTTAAAGTTAGCTCCCCCCAACCCACAGTGAATATAAGTAGTGTACAAAGATGACAAGAGAAAGGCACAAA
The DNA here is from genome assembly GCF_054371585.1 of Giraffa tippelskirchi. NCBI lineage: Eukaryota > Metazoa > Chordata > Mammalia > Artiodactyla > Giraffidae > Giraffa > Giraffa tippelskirchi. Next base: position 25,717,500 of record NC_137277.1, on the reverse strand, counting down.
TGACCAGAGTTGGGATTGTGGTGAAGGCTCCACATGAAGACAGTGGTGTTGCAGGAGACCAAGTTGGGAAGGGTGACATGTCATACATCAAAAGCTGCCCCAAGATAGCAGGTTATAATGGGCTAGAGAGAAATTAGAGGGAGCATCTCTTCCTTCACTTAAACGACACCAAAAATAGAGGAGACCAGAGAATGGGGGGATGGTGGTAAATCCCAAAAAGGAAATGGCGTTCTTGGAAGGGCATAAGCACTTTAGTCCTTAGAGGGAGGGTGAGGCACTGTTGAAAAGAAAAGCAAACCTTGGCAGGGGTGGCCATTCTGCCTTGCTGAGTCATGGGCTGATATACGGAAGTCATTTTCAATCACTTCTCCAAGGATGTTCAGACAAAAGTAATGCAATTTATGTGCAACTTAGGTGTGCAATATCAGACTGGTACTGGTGAAAGGTTTCTGCAATATAATTAACTGGTTATCATGCAGCATGAAAGGGAGAACTGGAAATTATTTTGGCACCTGCAAAAGTAAAAAGAGGCAGGGAGCAATGAGAAGAAAACATTTACTACTGGGCACTTTCTGGTGAGGCAAAAAGTAGTATTTCATTCCCTTTCACCAAGATGTTGCCCACTGCCCAAAGGTGAACTCAAATCCAAATAGAGAATCACCACCTCTCAATTCTTTTCTCCATCTCATTTAGATCATGTGCTGTAACCAAGACTAATCCCTGTGAGAGTCTTCAGAAGTATTTGGCTCTGGTCAGCCTCATACTGATCAAAAACAGGTCTTTTAGTAAAAATGGAGGAAATAACTTAAAGTGAGATGAAAAGGGAAGGAACCCCTCCCAACACACACTCAGAAGTGTCACCTCTTCCCTGCCCCTCCAAAAACACATGTAAGGAATAACTGGAAAGGTCCTGGTGGCAGTAACCGTAGTTGGTGTTCTCGTGACCAGGTGGCAAGAAGCACTATTACAAAGTTTAGAAGACACGACACAACCTCATGGGGCCAGAGGAGAGAACCAGTGACTGGACAGGTACAGTACCAAAACAGAACACCTTGGGTCAGTGCTACAAGGGATCTGCACTCAAGTCTAATAGAGATCCCATCCAGGCAACCTCACTGAGGCCGAAACAACAGTTCCTCAGAACCAGCGTCTGCAGTGTACACAAAGGTCGGAGCCAGGACAGTCCTGAGGGGGATGGCCTTCCCAAAGGATACTGTACTTGCCAATCACAAGAGCAACAGAAATGACAGACAGATCCCTAGGGTACGGATTCCTACTGCTGGGGTTCGCTGGCTCGGAGTAACCGGTCACTTTAAGTGCCCTTGGGAGGGGTCCATTTTAAACAGCTTGGATCCATGGTTTTATTGGAGTTGGATCTTTTGGCCTCTTTGGCTATCCACTCATCAATGAGATCCTGAGAGAAAACAATGGGAAAAAATTATTATATGCATTCAACTAAAACATCTTTATATGTGGATTCCAAAATGATTGTTAGCAAAAAAGAAATCACCAAAGGTTTCATAATATACTAAGATGTGAGACAGGTATAAAAAATGTTCTTTTGATTTACTTAATGTTTTCCTACCTAATCCATTTCTTCCTATTATGCCCTCAGCAAGACCTGAAAATCATTACCCATCTTCCCTTATTAAATGTTGTGCATACGTGCTAAGTCGCTTCAGTCGTGCCTGACTCTGTGCAACCCTGCCAGGCTTCCCTGTTCATGGAATTCTCTAGGCAAGAACACTATAGTGGTTGCCATGGCCTCTCCAGAGTAAATGTTGTAAGTCAACTTAAAAAATTTTTCAAATTGACATGAGCTGAGATGGCATTTGTTAAAGGAATTCAAAACCACTTCTACAGGCCCTGGAGGTTATGGAGATTCTCCTCTACAGATGGGCACTCTTCTCTGATGTAAGAAAATCATCAAGGGACAGAAGTACAACAGTGCAACATAAAGCTGCTTAGCTGGAGCTGTTGATGCTTCTGTCATCCAATTATGAGACAGAAGCTTACCAGAAGCTTCTGATAAGGGTACAGCTGGAGACAAGCCTAACAATGAGACCAAGGAAAAGCTGCACGGAGTCAGCTTTTCCCTTTTTAAAAAGGGAAAGTTACCTTTAAGGTGTGAAGGCTCCACTTTGCTAGGCCTCAAGCGACATAAAGCAATGAGTAAGAGGCTAACAGAAATTTTACCTGTCTTTTCAAAACTAGGTGTTTTCCTTTCCAATATTTGAGCATCTGAAGGGCTTGCAGAGTGCTGACAATGTCCACAGGATTCACAGCTGTCTCCTGGCTAATTTCTGAAACAGAAGAGCTACTTGCTCAAAATGCAGACCTCCCCACCCCCCTTCCAAGGACCCCTTTCCTTTGAAGGAAATCTTCACAGACTCCAAATGTTTGGAATCTTTGCTACTTGACCCAAGCTGTCCAGAAGTTTATAAAGTATTCATTTGACCACTTAAAATAACTACAAAAGAGGGACAGTACAGCAGGAAACCACTTTGGCTCATACAGAAACTGAAGTCAAAGAACAAACTAAATTATTTCACTCTCGCATAAATATTCTGGGATGTTAGAAGTTCCTGTGTGTACCAAATGACTTGAAGTTTCTCTTCTTTCTTGCTTTTGTTGAGAATTTTGTGAATTAAAGTGTTAGCAACCTAAAATTTGAGAAACCAAATCATATAACCAGTCCCTAGGGCCAAATGCTCTGGAATCCTTAGGAACCTTAGCGAGTGGTCCACATTAGTGAGCCTTCCACTCTCAGATTCAGATGAAACACAGAATGCGGCATTATCTTTGCAGATTACAAAACATGAACAGGGCCAAACAGAAAAGTCAGAATATTCAGAGGAGCAAACATCTTAGGTAACATTCTCTAAGAGCAAAAAACCAACCTTTGATAGAAATCTCTTTGCCTTGGAAATTATGCAGGTAACGAAGAAGCACTTCTTTCCAGTAACTGCGATAGCTTATAAGCCCCAGATCTGAGAGTGGACGTTCTGGGGAGCCAACTTTTTCTTCCACTTTGGAAAGCAAATAACCTGCCAGAGAACAATACAGCCACTGTATCTCATCCTAATAAGAACAGCGTACCAAAATGGATAAAGATTTAAGGAGTAAAGTCTGCTTGGCAATATCCATCAGGGTTCAGTCATTTAATGCAATGCTATGTATTAGCCGTAGTATAGTTGACAGCCTTTGTACAAACAAAAGGGGACAAATGTGTTTTCACATTTACTTATAATAGACATTTAATATAAAAGCCTTCTAGTGGAAGCCTGCACTAGAAACTTATTAATATTAAATTATCTGTAGGTATGCATTAAGAACAGAGTAGATGAGGAATTCCCTAGCAGTTCAGTGATTAAGACTCAGCGCTTTCACTGCCTGGGGCAGGTTTGATGCCTGGTCAAGGGTCTAAGATCCCACAAGCCAAAAAAAAGAACCGAGTAGATGGAAACAGATTTGAAAGCCATTTCACTATATAGCTTTCAAGGTTTTTCAGATTTTTTGCACTTTATAGATTATCTCAGGACTTGCCTGGTGGTACAGTGGACAAGAATCCTCCTGTCAATGCAGGGCATAAGGGTTCAATCCCAGGTCCAGGAAGATTCTACATGCTTCGGAGCAACTAAGCCTGTGCACCACAAATGATGAGCCTGCACCCTAGAGCCCAAGAGCCAAAACTACTGAGCCTGAGTGCCTAGAGCCTGTGCTTTGTAATAAGAGAAGCCGCCAGAATGTGAAGTCTGAACACTGCACCAAAAAGTAGCCCCCACTCGCTGAAGCTAGAGAAAGCCCAGGCAAAGCAACAAAGACCCAATGCAGCCAAAAATAAAATAATTAAAAAAAAAAAATCTTTTTGGAAAGTAACCCTAAAAATTCTTAAAAGAAAAAAAGAATGAATTATCTCAGTACTGCCTATGAAATATTGGTGGGGGACAGCAGATAGGAATAGACATGATCTGAATTTCACAAAGTCTCCAGTTTTAACAGCTAAACATCTAACTTTTAACACCAGGGGGATGCAGTCAGTAAACTCATACTTCAGGAAACTAAAACTACTGGATAACCAACTCGTTTTCTTCAACAAATAAATAGCAAAGAAAAAAAAAAAAAGAGATGGAGCAGGAACCTCTAAACTAAAAACTAATTAATAAGCTACACGGTTCTATCTGGATTTGAGTAAAAACAACTTTTTTTTTTTAAAGGATCGAATCACAAAATAATGCAAGTTTGAATAGTGTATTTTATTACATTAAGGAATTTTTTGTTTTGTAGGGCTTTTTTAAGTATAACAGACCTTATACTTTTAGAGATACCAAAATAACTTGAGGTTGGGACTATAGGTAAAACAAGACTGGCCATAAAATGGTAATCATTACAGGGGGGTTTATTTGACTATTACGCTACTTTAGTGTATGTTTGAAAATTTCCACAAAGTTTATAAAATAGTTGTTATCTATTCAAAGATACACAATCCCCTCAACTCCATTAGTGGATTATGCCACTTCCTGATTTATCTCTAATCAGGTGGCTTAAAAAAAGGATCAAAAAGCTGATTCTAAGAATTCTAATTTGACTAAAATACATCATGTTACAGTGAACATGAAATAAAATACAGCTGAATCTCATTATTTACAGTAATTATATTCTATAAAGTCACAGCAAACACTGAATAAGCTATATTGAACCATTGCCCTTGAGGTAAATACAGGGTTAGGTTCCTGTGGGCCCCTCGTCACATTTTCATCAACCAATCAATATATAACCAACTTTGTTTTATGTGTTTTCATTTAAAGACACCTATTTAATAGATACTGTTGATTTAACACTGAACTAAAAGCCAACAGCACAATCACAAGTGCCTGAATAAAACCTGTCTATAAAACACATTTTCTCTGGAAGGCACATCGCAGCCTTACTAGACAGTACTTCAGTGCTGTGCTGAGGGGCCACTGAAAATCAACAGGGAATTCCAGGGGCTGGGACTCCGCCCTTTCACTGCTGAGGGCCTGGGTTTGATCACTTGTCAGGGGAATTTAGAGCCCACAAGTTGCATGGCATGGGCAAAAAAAATAATAATAAAGATAAAAATAGCAACAAAAAGCATAAAAATATGAACAACATGGCTCTAAAGGACCCCAGCTTAAATAAACAAAGCCAAAATAAGTTATCTGTTTGACCTCATCTGGAAACATGTGGTGACTTTTTTTTTGCTGCCATGTGCATGTTCTTTGATTTTAGGGTTACAAATAAATTTTACTGAGTAGGCAAATTCCCAAATACAGCATTCATGATTAATGAGACCCAAAGCCTCTATCAGGTATACGAACGCCCTTAGAGAACAACTTACAAAACTGAACTTAACACTCATAAACAAATTTGAAGCTTTATGCATGTATGTGCTGTTCGTAAGTCTCACATTAGGATAATACCAAAGAGCTTACTTTACTATCCTCTATATCTCAGACTATTAGGTACCAACTCACAGTCCTGTATTCATCAGAGTGTTCAATGTGTATCAGGCCAACTGACAATGTTCATATTTTTTCCACTTACTCATTCACTTAATATGAGTTTAATTCTACTATACGCCAGGAATTGTGAAGATAAGACTACAGGACAAAAACACAACAATATTTCAAACAGTCCCTGCTTGTGCAACTTATGACTTAGCTGTTTTACTTACTGAAATCAATGAGCATCTTGCCATAGCCCTGTCTCATGTACTGAGGCATGGTAAGGATACAGGATACATTGTAGTTGAGGAATGAATTCTTTTCCTAAAATCAAGAGCAAACAGATGAGAAGATTGGAAGAATATGGGACCAAAGGTGTCTCAGCAGTCCCAGATACAAGCAAGGCTGCTTGCAAAATATATGCTAACTAGTCCTGGGGAGTGGCTGTCAGGCCACATAGCTGGTACATCCACACCCTTTATGCTGATCCCAGGGTTTCCCTAGCTGAGACTTCCAGTCTCACCTTAAGGGCACTGACTCTAGGATTCTGTTTTAGAGGCAAAGAGCAAGGCAAGAAGGTTTAGAACAATGAATCCAGTCTAGAGTAGCACTCTTTAAATCACATATTGTATGATTTCATTTATGTGAAATGTCCAGAATACACAAGCTTAAATAGAGACAGTGGGCCTGGGAACGGAATGAGTGAAAATGAGGAGTGACTACTTATGGGTACGGTGTTTCAAACTGGGAGTAACAAAAATTGATAGTGGTGACTGTGTGGTGGCTGCACAACTCTGTGACTATGCTAAAACCCACTGCATCGTACACTTTAAATGAGTGAATTGTATGGTATGTGAAAATTATATTTCAATAAAGTTGCTATATTGAAAAGTTATAAGCAAAATCTGGCCTTGAATCTTTAAAGGTGTAGTGGTGTTATCACTGAAGGAGCCCAGCTAGAAAACCAGGCAAAAGGAACATATTTCCTGGTTTTAAGCTAATAACACAGAGGAGAGCAAAGCCAGGAGAGTTGGCTGGCTTGGATGGCAAGAAGTGGGCTTGTGGGTTAGTAGGTTGGGTGCTGGCCAGCAACTAATGGGCAGCTGCAACCCACAAGTCCAGAAATGAATAAACCAAAAGCTTTTCATAAAGACTGCACATTTTCATTAAATAATCTTTGATACGTGGATGCCCACCCCACCCCCTGCCACCCTTTAAGAGAAGGGCAATCATCAATGCCCAGGGAACTGCCTCTTTCCGTCAGTGATTTGAGGCTTCATATGCCAACATCAACCACCCTGCTCTGGTCATCAGCTTCTTAATCTCCAGATCCCGCTGACCTTGGAAAAATATCCAATCAGGTGACAACCAGTGCTGTCTGCTTCTGTCATAACATAGAACAGGAAGGGTTCCACATCATAATATAATGTTTTGTGGTCCAGAAAAAGCTTGGCCAACAGGCACAGGTTTTGGCAGTAGATCTGGAAGTAAAGAAAAAGCATTTATGTGTTGGCAAGTGATTCTTATACTTATCAGATAAAGGCCTATAATTAAAGATCACACCATTGTTGTTAATGAAGCAGAAGCTGTATTTTGGCCGATAGAAAAGTTCTATCTTCTTCACAAGCTGGAGATAAACTTCTGGACTAGTGAAAGTACAGCATTTCCACCCCTTTTCTGATGTCACCATTTTTACCTTGTTTTTCTTGCCATCCACTTCAAATACAGAGATCGACCCTTTGCGATAGATCTCATCACCAGGTGGGTGTTTCCACACACACTTAGCCTGAAAGAGAGTGGAATTCACATCAGGGAAACAGAGCTTCCCAGGAAGACTTGCTGCTCAAAAGGGAAAAGGAACCACAGATCGAACTGGGTTAGCTGAGATGGACAGTTTGACAAACTGACAGCAAAATGGATTTTTTTCTTTTAGTGAAACAAATAAAGGCTTCTAAATTCACTGCAATATATTTATGGATTTTTATAGCAGTTTGGAACAAGTTTTCTGGATTATATTCTGGCACTGCTCCAACCCAGGAGATTAAATCTTCTACTATGTGAAAGTAAGATAAATAAAAAATACCCCAGGCTTATTATAAAATGTCTTGTGCCAACAGGAAATTCTTAAGCAGCTTATTTCCAGCAGCTTAAGAGTTGCTAAGTAAAGGTACTTTCACCTTTACCAGTAACTTCTCATTACCACCTAAACCATTATGGTCTTCTTTTCAGATCAGAAAACAGACCCAGTGATAAAAACCATGCCCCCTCTCCAAATGTCCCCTTTGTTATACTATAATGAAATAGGACATGTCCTTCTGTGGCTTTAGAAAAATAGGCAAGGAAGCCTGGTTGAGCAACAGGAAGACAGGGCTAGGGTGGGGTGGGGACACAACAACTTGGCCACAAGAGGGCACAAGGTACCCCTTTCCTCACCTTCAAGTGCTCACAGATTTAATGCAGGGAAGCGACTACTGTAAATAGGTGACTTTTTGTCAGGTTTTATGTAAATGCTTTTAAAAATATTATTAAAAAGCATATGGCTTTTCCAATAGTCATGTACAGTTGTGAGAGTTGGGCCATAAAGAAGGCTGAATGCCAAAGAACTGATGGTTTCGAACTGTGGTACTGGAGAAGACTCTTGAGAGTCCCTTGGACAGCAAGGAGATCAAACCAATCAATGCTAAAGGAAATCAATCCTGAATATTCGTTGGAAGGACTGGTGCTGAAGCTCCAATAGTTTGGCCACCTGATGCAAAGAGCTGACTCACTGGAAAAGACCATGATGCTGGTTAAGATTGAAGGCAGAAGGGGACAACAGAGGATGAGATGGTTGAATGGCATCACCAATTCAATGGACATGAGTTTGAGCAAACTCCAGGAAAAGTGTGACAGACGGGGAAGCCTGGTGTGCTTCAGTCCATGCAGAGTCGGACACGACTGAGTGATTAAACAACAAAAAAAGCATATATATGAATATTTTTTATGAAATTGTATTCTGACTCTTTTGGTCAATCAAGAGTCATAAAGGCATCCCTGGTGGTCCAGGAGTTAACAATCCACCTGCCAATGCAGGAGACCCACATGCCGCGTGGCAACTAAGCCCACGTGCCAAAACTACTGAGTCAGCACTCTAGATAGAGCCCAGGCACAGCAACAACTAAAGCCTATGTGCCTACAGCCCTGCTCCGCAACGAGAAGCCACCATAATGAGAAGCCCACACACCACAATGAAGACCCAGCAGAGCCAAAAATAAAATAATAATTAAAAAAAAGAAGCATGCCCCAATTTGTCACATATAAGTCCACATATTCATTCAGTAATGAGAGTTCCACCTGTGGTTTGTTTCTGTCTCCACCCCTTTACTCATGTTGGCTCTTCTCAATAGTGAGCAACTAACAACAATTATCTGTTCAGAAACAGAAGCCAAACTGTTGGCCAAATAGGCAAAGAAAGCCCATTTCTGAGATTATGCCTAAAGCAACAAGAATCTTCAGAGGTATGCATTAAAATAGGTGTTTTCTTTCGTGAAATTCGATTTTTATAACATATAATACAGTAGATATCATCAAATATTCAGACTGTTTACTTGATCCTCAGACTATATAGGCCCTTTGTTTTCTCTCCCTACCATTTCTTGCCTTTTGGCTACTTCGTTAGTTATAGTACCACTAAATAAACAGAAACGGAAAGAAAAAAGAAACAGTGAGCAGTTCACATCAATAAAAATCCCAGTCTCTCACTAGCAAACTCTGAATTAGCTTATCTCCATGGTCTACAATCATGGAGCCCAGGCCTCCCTTATCACCCACTTGCCCCCTGCTCCCAGCATTCCTCCCCACCCAGCCTAGTGAGAGCCCACTGTGCTGCAGTCTAAAGGGCTTAACTGGCAATGGTGGTTCTGGGCCACAGTGTACTCCCGAGCTGGGAACACAAAAAAGCAGTTTTAGCACCAAACTGCAAAGAACACTATGATAGAAACTATAGGAATGCTGGGCTATAGACAAAGCCACAATCACTTGTGACTATGGAAATAAGAAAAAACAGAAGTTTCCTCGTCTTACAGACTAATCTCCACCTCTGCTCCATGGCAGAAACTCAAGACCAAACTTTTCATTCCACAATTAGGAGAAGAAAAATGGCTTGTAAAAAAAATAAAATGATCCAATTGTTATTCCTGTTTTCACAAGAAGGCTGTTCAGAAACCAGCAAACACTAAACAACTCATGGGAAAGGCTGACCCAAGGACCTATTCTGTTAATTTCATAATTTGTCTTAAGCAAGAGTTCCTTCAACACACATTTATGGGGCATTTATTGCCAAGGCTAGGTGCTAGGGATACAAAGGTGAATCACGTTGTCCCAGTTCTGTCTAGTGAAGTTCATCCGTTTTTATCCACTTTGAGACAGAAAAACTGTGGGCAGAGGTAATTCATACCCCAGGGAACAGACAAGAGGAGGCAGCAAGAAAAAGACAGGGACATGAAAATGATAGCATGTGTTTAACAGCCACCCAGCACCAGCCTTGCCAAAGGCTGTATACTCCAACTCTGAAATGCGGCTTTCAATTTCCTGTGCCTTCATTCCATTTCTGTGGACCACTGAGAGGTATTTAGATAGATGTTAAAATCTAGAATCCCCAGGCCGATAGGTGTCTAATGTGCTACTGGAGAAGAGCAAAGAAATAGCTCCAGAAGGAATGAAGAGGCTGAGCCAAAGTGGAAACAACACCCAGTTGTGGATGTGTCTGGTGGTGAAAGTGAAGTCCGATGCTATAAAGAACAGTACTGTATAGGAACCTGGAATGTTAGGTCCATGAATCAAGGTAAACTGGAAGTAGTCAAACAGGAGATGGCAAGAGTGAGCGTCAACATCTCAGGCAATCAGTAAACCAAAAAGGACCGGAATCGGCGAATTTAATTCAGATGATCATTGTATCTACTACTGTGGGCAAGAATCCCTTACAAGAAATGGAGGAGCCCTCATAGTCAACAACAGAGTCCAAAATGCAGTACCTGGATGCAATCTCAAAAACGACAGAATGATCGATCTCTGTTCGTTTCCAAGGCAAACCATTCAGTATCACAGTAATCCAAGTCTATGCCCCAACCACTAATGTCAAAGAAGCTGAAGTTGAACAGTTTTATGAAGACTTACAAGAGCTTTTTTCATTATCAGGAACTGAATGCAAAAGTAAGAAGTCAAGAGACACCCGGAGTAACAGGCAAGTTTGGCCTTGGGAGTACAAAATGAAGCAGGGTAAAGGCTTACAGAGTTTTGCCAAGAGAATGCACTGGTCATAGCAAACACTCTCTTCCAACAATATAAGAGATGACTCTACACATGGACGTCACCAGATGGTCAATACCGAAATCACACTGATTATAGTCTTTGCAGCCAAAGATGGAGAAGCTCTATACAGTCAGCAAAAACAAGACCGGGAGCTGACTGTGGCTCAGATCATGAACTCCTTATTGCAAAACTGAGACTTAAATTGAAGAAAGCAGGGAAAACCACTAGGTCACTCAGGTATGACATAAATCAAAGCCCTTACAATCATATAGGGGAAGTAACAAACAGATTTAAGGGATTAGATCTGATAGACAGAGTGCCTGAAGAACTATGGACAGAGGTTTGTGACACTGTACAGGAGACGGTGATCAAAACCATCTCCAAGAAAAAGAAATGCAAAAAGGCAAAATGGTTGTCTGAGGAGTGCTTACAAATAGCTGAGAAAAGAAGAGAAGCGAAAAGCCAAAGGAGAAAAGGAAAGATCTACCCATCTGAATGCAGAGTTCCAGAGAATAGCAAGGAGAGATACAAAAGCCTTCCTAAGTGATCAATGCAAAGAAATAAAGGAAAACAATAGAATAGGAAAGCCTAGAGATCTCATCAAGAAAATTAGAGATACCAAGGGAACATTTCATGCAAAGATGGGCACAAAAAAGGACAGAAACGGTATGGACCTAACAGAAGAAGACAGGTGGCAAGAATAAACAGAAGAACTATACTAAAAAGATCTTAATGACCCAGATAGCCACAATGGTGTGCTCACTCACCTGGAGCCAGACATTCTGGAGTGTGAGGTCAGGAAGTTAAGGGAGGTGACAGAATTCCAGCTGAGCTATTTCAAATCCTAAATGATGATGCTGTTAAAGTGCTGCACTCAATATGTCAGCGAATTTGGAAAACTCAGCAGTGGCCACAGGACTGGAAAATGTCAGTTTTCATTCCAATCCCAAAGAAAGGCAATGTCAAAGAATGTTCAAACTATCACACAATTGCACTCATTTCACATACTAGTAAAGTAATGCTCAAAATCCTTCAAGTTAGGTTTCAGTGGTATGTGAACTAAGAACTTCCAGATTTATACAAACTGGATTTAGAAAAGGCTGAGGAAGCAGAGATTAAACTGCCAACATCCATCGGATCATAGAAAAAGCAAGAGAATTCTAGAAAAACATCTACTTCTGCTTCATTGACTACACTAAAACCTTTGACTGTGTAGATCACAACAAACTGGAAAATTCTCAAAAGATGAGAATACCAGACCACCTTACCTGCCTCCTGAGAAATCTGTATGTAGATCAAGAAACAACAGTTAGACCAGACAGGGAACAACAGATTGGTTCCATCTAGTCAAAGCTATGGTTTTTCCAGTAGTTATGTACAGATGTGAGAGCTGGACAATAAAAAAGGCTAAGCACCAAAGAACTGATGCTCTTGAACTGTGGTGCTGGAGAAGACTCTCGAGAGTTCCTTGGACAGCAAGGAAATCAAACCAATCAATCATAAAGGAAATCAGTCCTGAATATTCATTGGAAGGACAGATGCTGAAGCTGAGGCTCCAATACTTTGGCCACCTGATGTGAAGAGCCAACTCACTGGAAACGACTCTGATGCTGGGAAAGATTGAAGGCAGGAGGAGAAAGGGACGACAGAGGATGAGATGGTTAGATGGCACCACCGACTCAATGGACTTGAGCTTGAGCAAAAGGAAGGGAAGCTTTGAGGCAAACCTGGAGTGCTGCCATCCATGGGGTGGCAAAGCGTTGGACACGACTGAGCAACTGAAAAACAACAATCTAGACATCCTAGAGCTTATCACCACCACGGTCGTGGACCTTCAGACAACTTACCATGTGTCGGCGGAGTATTGTTTGGCTCTTCATGTATTTTAAACAGAATTCACACATGTAAAGACGTCCCAGTCGTGCATATTCTTCAGGATAGGGAGAATGGTACCAAGTATCAAGCTCATAGCGACCAAAAGCAATTGTTTTAATCATGTTGCTCCCCTCTGTGATTTGGCCTTGCAGCCTTAACTTCTCCTGTATTGCAGAGAAGAAATCAAGTCAAAGGAGGATCAGAATTACTCACTTCTATTGTTGTAAGCTGTGTGCATGCCACCACAACTGGCTATGAAAAAAATACTCTCTGGCTTCTATCTCATGAGAAACCTGCACTGAAGAGGACTATGGGGGCAAGGGTCACCTGGAGCACCAGAGAAAACGCACTGTCTACACCGCCCAGAGCACAGGTCTTGAGAGTGGCTTTTCTCTGCTACCTACCCACTTGGGCCTCATCTTTTAAACATTAGAACAAGCCCTTTGTAAAAATTTTTTATCAGCCTGAAACAAATCGAATTTTAAAAGACCATCTATCACAAACTCCCTACACCTTAACAAACGTTCTAAACCTAAACAAAGGCTTCTCGAGAATGTGCTTCATATGTATGCAAAAGTTTTTATAAAGAAAGCTGTATGGATCTGCATGACATGCACCCATGCTGGCCATCCTCTCAACTTGCGTCTTTCAAAAAACACTTTTGAAACAGGGATGATGCTTTAATTCTGGAATTTAAAGCTAGAAAGTAAAAGATATTTTGGAATACCTGTCCCCACTCAGTGGCTGTGAGTTAGCCACAAATATAATTCTGAAGAATAATCAGGCAGAGCTCTAAAAAGCTGGCCTTGGAAATGTTCAGCATCAGGGTAGGATAGAGAAAACCAGCAGCGGTAGCCCAGCCTAACCAAGGGCAGCGATCAAACCCTGCCTCTCACAAAATTTCAACAAGTCTCCTCTATGGAGCCTTATACCAAGGTCACAGGACAAAAATTTCTATAATTAACCAAGGTCAGTAGCATCTGTTGCCATGAGCCTCTTGATCTAAATCAGCCAGGTCCTTTACCCTGCATTAGGTAAAATACCCATCCTGAAACATTCTAACCAATCACTTCATGTCACCCTTCCAATTGGAATTTTCTCTGCCTTGAGGCTATAAAAACTGGCAACTAGCTCAAGAAAGGGGCCAGCTCTCCCTTGAGCCAGCCTGCTGTTCTAATAGCATCTCCCACTCTAAGAAACTCTGTTCTCCTCTCATTCTGCCTCATGTCTGGAAATTTTTTTCCAATCAGCCCATGGACCACTACATAATAGAGAATTCTTAAATAAAGTATTTGATTGTAATTTTTTTAAAAAGGAAGGTGAAATTCACTTTACAAACTTTAAGTTTCTTTGAACATATTTAATTCATTAAATCAGAATTCTAAACTATCTGACAACAACCTTGATCATTATTCCTCTCCCATTCTTTTATACCTGTAATGAAAAGCTGAAGCAATCCCACAAAGGGGAGTTCCTATTTAGGTTAAGAGGACAACAGAGGGGTACCTCCCAGTCTAGAGGTTCTCAGAATTGCAAATTATCCAACTGACACAAAGTGGGACTAAACAGGTCCTTCCAGGAGTTGAGGTGGAGAGGGAAAACTTTCAGGGACAAAGGAAGGGAGGAGGGGTAATGAATTTTAAATATGAATGGGAAGGAAGTCTCAAATAAGGATGGCTGGGGGAAGGGAAAAAGAGTCAACCAGCAAGGTGCATTTAATCCTTAGCAAACTGGCTGCTAATTTTCCTTGGCAGTTCCAAGTGACCCTCACAAGTGGTCTTCATCTTGGAAGTTTTAATACTCACCAGATCCTCTGAAGCACGGGCTTGTGCTCTTCGGAAAAGATCCAAGTCATACTCACTAGTCAGGTTTTCCAGGAGAGGTTCCCGAGTGTTCCCATAGGTCTGCCTGTGTTCCTAGGAAAATAACCAGAGCATGATACTTTCTGCTTCTAAGAACTTAACCTATTGCATTTCAGCGGATGCCAACCAGAGGGCCAAGAATAACCATAACCTATTTATTTATTTATTTTATTTAGTGCCTACTATTAATATTTGCCAGGCATTATACTAGACACTAGGGATCGAGTACAAAACAAACTATTTATCAGACGGGTTAATTCCAGAAGATACCCACTACCCACTCTAGTAAACCTGGAAAGGAAATGCTCTTATAACCACCCCAAAAGGGAGTTTCATTCTTCAGAACTCTATGCTTCCATTTCTTCCTCTGAAAATGTGCATGGCAAAACAAAGAAATAAAATATAACAAAACCCAAATGCACTACCAACTCCTAGAATCCTGAAATCTAGCTGGATCCTCATTTAAAAACAAAACTAAATAAAAACTAGAATCTCTAAGCCTTCAATTCTAAGATCTTAGGCTGAAAATAAAATCTACAGGTAGGAAGGAGCAACTGGACTAAGCAGGCTTTTGTAAACTCTTTCCCTTGAATTGCTGCACCTCCCATAACACAATCCACCAAAGGTACTGGAATACTCCCACTTTAGAACCCCAGTCCAAGTCTACAGGAAAAAAGCTTAGCCTCCTTGAGAAATGCTTTACTAAATATTAAGCAAGTACAAGAGAGGGAACAGTCATAGAAAATTAGAATCATAAAAATAATCCAGTTTTAAATAAATAATATCAACTCTTACCATGGCAGTCACTACACAAGAATCCATACACAAGAAAGAAATTCCATAGGGGCAACTTCCCTTTTAACCTTCAATTCTAGCCCTTCCCACTCCTTCTTAGACTCCACCTCCTAGCAGAAGGTAAAGAGGATCGGAAGACAGTAGAAGATAATGGCTAAGAGGATCAGAAGGCTCATTCCAGAAGAACGCTGTAGACTACTCATATATTAGCATATGAAGAAACCACTCACCAGTACTTTTACCCCTATTAAAATTTCTTCTGGCTAATCTGGGCCCCTTTGATGGATATCTTTTTAATTTTGGGCTCTATCATCTAAGACTTGGGTTCTAAGTATTTTTTCTAGTTTCGTAAACTTTTTTAAAAACCTTTAAAAAATCCTATCTAGCACTTTTACCAGGAAGGTTCAGCCCAAACTAGAAAGCCAGAGGTAAGGTAAATTTTAGGAGCTTTTATTCAGACACTCTCTAGCCTTATCATTCTGGGAAAATAACCTCTCTAAATCTCAGTTTTCCACATATAAAACAGCTGAAATACCACCCATCTTTGTAACAAAGATTATGGGAGCAACATAACTAAAGCACCTGCCTAGCACATAAGCACTTAAATGGTATTATCATATTACTACATCTCCACCCAATTTGTAGATAAAAATACTGAACAAGACAGAGGGGAAGCATACAATTTTCACCCAAAAGCCCAATTCTAGAGCTGGGTCTTGGCTGCTGGGCTGCTGTGCATGGGCTTCCTCTGGTTGCAGTGAGTGGGGGCTACCCTTCCTTGAGGTGCGGGGGCTTATTGCACTGGCTTCTCCTGTTGCAGAGCACGGGCTCTAGCAGTCACGCTCAGTAGCTGCGGCGCAACAGCTTAGCTGCTCCAAGGCATGTGGGATCTTCCCGGACCAGGGATTGAACCCATGTGTTAGGGGAAGGACACTGATTGAAACCGCCCACCCTGGCCAGGCACCATAGTAACCATTTGCATGAGTTGTTTTACGACAGGAGGTCCTAGTAAGGAACAGGGAACTAGTAAGCCTCCATTAACCAGAAGAGTTCAGGAAAAGTCAAAAGGAGACACCATCTGTCCAACCACCTCCCAGAATCCTTCTCTCTGGCATCCATCTTGGCTGAACAAGGTGTGCACCACCAGGAAGGACTCTGAGTCAGAATGACTGGCTAAGGACAACCCGGAAACTAATCCCATCACCATAAAACCCGAGACTGCAAGCCATGTGACAAGAGCTATTCTCCTGGGTTCCCTTACCCTACTGCTCTCCACCTGGGTGCCCTTTCCCAATAAAATCTCTTGCTTTGTCAGCACATGTGTCTCCTCAGACAATTCATTTCCGAGTGTTAGACAAGAGCCCAGAAGGGGTTCCCCTTCCTGCAACACGAGTACCCTGCACTGGTAGGTAGATTCTTAACCACTGGACCACCAGGGAAGTTATAAATGTACACCATTTTTAAAACTAGAAAAATAAAAAAACTACAAAAAGATTTACTATACATCACCCAATTAAAACCTTTTATCGTGTAGGTATTTTATTCTTTCATTTAACGAAATGGCCTGCTGCTTGGCTTGAATATTCATCCTTACCTTCAACATCGTATTTGTTCAAACAAGAAAATTTAACCCTTTAAACCTAAAGTGAGGTTTACAAACTAGAAGATTCAATTTTTTTTAATCTAAATTCTAACAGTATTTGTTTTTTGAGGACTCCCAGTTTCACTCTTGTTGGAGAATTATATATATAGTGAACTCTAACTGCCAAAGAAGAGTCTTGTTACAGAGCATACCAAATGGCAAATGTGAAAAGCAGAATCTTAGCAGCCAAAAGGAATCAAATGTGATAGTAAGAGTTCATGCTAATTAAACATTTAACTTATGCTCACCATATATTTCTCTTTCTGTTCTTTGCTCAGCCCAGAATTTCTTTTCTTCCTGAGTTCAGCAACCTTTTCCTTGTATCGCAACTGCCTCTCTGATGGTGCCTGAACAGAAAAAGGAGAAAATCGAGAAGCTAGCTAGAAAACTCATTATGTAATTTAGAGACTTATCTCTAAATGAAAGCAACATACACTGAAGAAAGGGTGGAGGGAAAAAGGGTGGGGGTGGAATGCAAAGTATATTACAGCCACCCTGTGAATGCTGCAGTAATTTTTAAACTCCAAATGGGGTTCCCTCATCACCTAGACCATTACCCTGTCAGTTAAGATGAGTTCAGGAAATGTACTTACTTTAATGTTAATCCAAATGGAATATAGATTAAGGATGGAAACAACAGGAATAAAATAAAGATCATTTCAATTCATTAGGCATTTATTGAATGCTTACTGCTTTCTAAGCACTGATACGGAAAATGAATAAAAATTTAAAAACTGAATAAGAATAGAACCCAAGATAAACAATGAAGAAAAGTGTAGCCACCACTTACTGAGTGCTTATTACCTGCCAAGCACTGAGGAGAGGTACTTTACCTGCATAATTTAGCTGACTACACTGCCAGGTAGGTATTATTCAAGGAAATATTAGCTGACCTGCCCAAGCCCACACAGCTAGAGTAACAGAATCCCAGTATTCAAATCCAGACCTTTGTCTCCAAAGTCAAACTTCTCCCTCATCACCGTGCCTCCTCTGCTATCCACTTATAATCTAACCACAAAAACAGACATACATATGATGAGCTATGAGTATATACAATGTGCCAAAGGCTAAACTAACATTCTGAGAACATTACAAATAGGAATACACGAGGAAGAAATTCATTAATGGTACAAGATTTAGGAAGAATTCTGACAACAGCTAAGAGTTGCACAAGGCCTTGAAGGAAAAACACAATCTCTTCTAGGTATAAGTATAGAGTTCTAGGCAGAAAAACAGCAAGAGAAAACACCATAGGCATTCGTGGGCAAGGGAGGAGACAAGGAATTAAGTGTAATCAACGTGCATGAATGTTCAGAGAGGCAGAAAGATTAGAGCAAAGCAGCATCTTGGAATCCAATAGGAAAGAAAAGTAGAAGAAAAATGACACAATCAACAAGCGTCAATGCGAAGAAAAAGTCACTGGTGCCATTGGAAACATACCAGCAGAGTAGAGGGGCCTGAAAGTAAATTACAATGGGTTAGAAAGTGGATGCAAATGAGGAAATAGAGCAGAGAGTGTAATCTTTCAAATAATCAAGATTACCTATTATTATTACAAGTAGCATGATTCCTTCATTTATGAGGTAGAAGTTTTGTTTCTAGAAAATTTACTATTTGGAAAAAGCACCATTTCTAAGTTTATGCCTGAAGACCAATTATAAAGACACAGCACAGGAAACAAGAGGCGTGGACATAGCTACAATCGTCATGGGGCAGAGAGAATCCAAGACTTGGCTCTCAAACTGTGAATGGCCAGAGCTTTAACAAGGCCCGTACCTGGTGCCTGGTTGCATGCCTGTTGTTGTCATCTTGCCTGTGGGACAGCATCCTTTCTTCTATCTGCTTATCCCGGCTCTGTGCTCTCACCTGCAACCATCAACAATGTCAATCAATCCACCTGCTTCTAAGACTATGTTTACTTAAAGCGTAAGAATACAGCAGTAATCCCTTGAATTTACACTGTACTTTTACTTTCAAAGGGTCTTCACATTAGCACAATCTGTATAACAGATAAGGCAAGCTTCATATTCTGTTTTCTCAGCCATTATCCAAGAATCAGAAAGTGACATAATTACAGCTGGATGGTGGTAAAACTAGGATTTTAACTAAGTCTGATGACTCTGAGCCTCTTTCCACTGTGCAATGGTAAGTGCGAGGAAGTGCAAGAACAGAGTAAAGAAGTACAAAGAAAAGGTTAGATACTTGAGATCAAGTCTATAGGGAAACTTAACTGCATTTATGACCTTAGATAAATCACCTTTGATTGCCAAAAGTCTCAGATTCATCTACCGGGCAGTGAGGACTCATATCCAACTCCCTACTTCACATCAACACTAAAACTCAACATGGTCAAAACAGGGCAACTAACACTCTCCCACAAATCTGCTCCACCCCAAATCTCCTCTATAGCAATAAATAGTAACACTTTTTAAACAACTGATCAGGTCAAAAACTTGAACACTGATGATGTTTGATTCTTCTCTTCTCTCCCACCTCACATGAAATTCATCAGCAAGTCTATCAGGCTGCCCCTCTCCAAAACACATCCTGAGTCCAACCAATTCTGACCATCTCCACTGACAGCAGTCCAAGCCACCATCTACTGCCTGAACCTCAGAGTAGCCTTCCCACAAGTCTACCCTGTGTCAACTCTTTCCCCCTCCAGTTCATTCTCCACATACCAGCAAGCTGTGATTTTTCAAAAGTGTTTTGGTATTTTGCTAAAGCCCTCCAAATGCTTCCCATGGCTGTCAGAACAAAAGCATACTCCTTTTGCCAAGGCCTACAGGCCCTTCATGATCTGGATCCTACTTCTTCACTTCCTATCACATTTCAGCCACACTGGCCTACTTTCCATCCTTCAAACCCAACCATTTTTACCCCACCTAACAGCCTTTGTGCTTACCCATCCTTCTACTCAGTATCTAGACACAACTCCCTCTTTGCCATCACCCACGACTCAGATAAAATGTCTTTCTTCACAGCCCAAGCAAAAGCAGTGCCACACCCTGTCACCTCCAAAACAGTCACTCTCCATTTAGTCTTTTTCTCACAACATTTACCACTAAATGAAATTCATACTAATTTTCTATGTTGATTATGCCTCTCCCCATGAAAACGTAAACTCACTGAATACGGTCTTTTGACTGAATAAAAATGGTAATATCGCTGATTGCAATCATTTATGGGAAAACTCAGAGTAATTCTGCTCATGCCAAGTATTTTAAAAACTCTGAGGCTTTTAATAAATGTGAGGAATTATTCTAATGTTTCCATTTGAGATTCTGAATATAATAAAATATGTATCTTTCAGAAATACTCCTGATCCTCTAACCACATGGTCCAGTAGTAAAGAGGGATTATCCTGAGTCTGATTCCCTTTGTAACAGAGCACAAAAGAGTAAAGTTCAAGAAATGTGTTCCTTTTTCCAAAATTCTCTTCCCCAAACTGAAAATTGTCTTTTTTTAAATAAATTGCTTAAGGCAACATGTTCATACTGCTATCAGCCAACAGTTTTACACCTTAGGAAGACTTTTATGTAAAACCATCCATAGTATTAGATCATTATATTTAAAGACAAGTAGTAACAGCCAACTCCCAAAAAACAGGGATCACAGTTATTTTCAGAGAAAGAAGCACCTAATGCCTTGTCAGCTTCTGAAGGAGAAGATGGAAGAGCTATTCCTGTTTTGATCTGGTCTCACACTAACGAGAAGATAATGGCAAGACCTACCACTTCTACAGTCAGCAGAAGAAACTGCCTTGCTTATAAGAGAGAGTTGAGATGAAGGAAAACAAGGGTAAGAGTTCACAAACTCAAAATTCACCTTAAGCACCAAAAGTATACTACTTTACTGAAAGACTAAACACAACACATAAAAAAGCTTTCCCTCCTGTGGTCCACCTGTAAATAAGAGAACACATTCCTGAATCAGGGAGGATTAACTTTAACTAGGGAATCTCATTTTTCTCAGGAGGAAACTGGCCCAGACAGGAACAAACCTGTCATACTGGCCGTGTTAGCAAAATAATCACCACAAAAGCAACAATTAATACTTTGGTCTAACCAACCTGGATACCCTATCCAAATACTACCCGAGCAATGTGTTTAATTAATAACATTTTCAACTTGTTTGCCCATAATTTGTTTTTTGGTTCCTCCTTGGTAGCAACAATCCAGACTGAAACATACAAAATAGGGTCTTAGGGTCTACTCTTAAATCCATTATTTCAAATTCCAGAAGTTATTTAGAACTGTATTTTTCAAGACTATAAGATAAGAACTAGCCAAGAGTAGGTATGATTGAGAGTTAACAAAAGGAAAAGTATTCCATAGAAATCAACAGAGAAAGAGGAAGAGAATTTAGAAAAACCTTTATAAAGTAAAATATCTTTATAGATTTATAAAAGAAACTAATGCATAAATACTGAGATCACATATTTATGCAAATTATTCCTTAGTGGAAAAGGTCCCTAGCAATCTTTGAAGAAAATTTTTAACAGAAAATATCGACACAATTAGAGGGTGATGTTCCAAATA
The DNA here is from genome assembly GCF_054371585.1 of Giraffa tippelskirchi. Classification (NCBI taxonomy): domain Eukaryota; kingdom Metazoa; phylum Chordata; class Mammalia; order Artiodactyla; family Giraffidae; genus Giraffa; species Giraffa tippelskirchi. Next base: position 25,696,028 of record NC_137277.1, on the reverse strand, counting down.
TTCCACAGATACTCCCTTTGTTAATTTCTCTCAAAGCACTCCTTAAAGACAATAATTCTTTTATTAGTCTATTTTCCTTTTTTTAAACACAGCTGTTCATAATGTTTCCTCCACTAGTATGTAAGAACAAGGACCCTGTCCATCTTGTTCACACTGTATCCCCATTGTTTAGCCAAGTGCCTGGCAAATGGTAAGCACTCAGTAAGTATATGGTGAATAAATGACAATATAATTACCTTGCATTCATCAGCTGAGAGGTTATGATAGAGAGGGCATCCTGATATGGAGAAATGTCTCTCGTGTTTTCCTGTAAGGTGTCCTGTAAGAGGAAAAAACTTAACCTCAAGATGAAAGATCTAAGCTTGGAAAGTAATAGTTTTCACTAAAATAAACCTTTTTTTACGATATCATTTTTATCAAGTATATGTCTGATTACAGATTAAATCCATCAAAGGTTAAGGGTCATAACTTGCACCCACAATAAATTCTTTTCTTCTACAGGTTGGCCCTAACCACCTCTGAACATATTGCATATATTCAATATAAACTGTAGTTCCTTCTTTTTCGATCATGTATTTCTCAAATTCCAAAATGTCAGAAACCCATAAATTTACTTAAAAGGCACAAAGTTATAAGCAAGAATATTTTCTTTTGGTAGAACTTAACTTTCCTATGCTAAATTGATCAAGTCATGTATAATAAGTGTACCTTCTATTGTGCAATGTTATCCAATCTAAATTGAACTTCTTACAATAATCAAAAGAAACATGTAAAATGGAGATGGAAGTGGTCTTTTCTATCATATGAGGAAATATACTTTGGTAATTTTGGACCAGATTAAATATATTCATTTTTGTGGAGGGGTGGCTGATTTTGTTTAAAGATTTAGGTTTCTTTTATAATCAAACTTTTATATTATTACTATTTTGTTTTTAAAATACATAATCAAACTTTTAAACAGGCAGTGTGTGCAAGGGAAAGAAGGAAAAATATCAGGAAAGACAATACAGAAAGGTCTTTTTTATCTAAAGGGGTATTTATTTTTCTATTTTTCACATGGTTTGTGAAAATACACAGGTAATTGATTATTTCATTTTTATATGCCTCTTCAATCAAAACATTCATCAAACATCTAGGACTGGGACAGATGGTGAGACAATGCTAATGAGATAAATCAGCTAAGTTAAACTGCAAATCTACAAAAATCTCTCATGGAAAACAGACATTTAATTTGTAGTAAAGGAGACATTTAAAAGAAATTAAAAATTATACAAGATTTATAGAGCAAGCTTTAAAGGGTAGCAACAGGGAAGTCCCTGGTGGTCCAGTGGCTAGGACTCTGCATCCTCACTGCCGAGGGCCCAGGTTTGATCCCTGGTTGGGGAACTAAAATCCCACAAGCTGGGCAGAGTGGCCAAAAAATATATAAACAAACAAATAAAGGGTAAAAACAGTGCAAGTATTGAGGGAGAGGAGAATTAATACAGGGCTTTACAGGTGACACTAGTGGCAAAGACTCCACCTGCCAATGCAGGAGATGTAAAAGACGGGTTTGATCCTCAGGTCAGGAAGATCTCCTGGAGGCAGAAATGGCAACCTGCTCCAATACTCTTGCTTGTAAAATCCCACAGACAGAGGAGCCTGGCAGGCTACAGTCCATGAGGTCGCAAAGAGTTGGACATGACTGAGCACACATACACAAGAACAAGACAAGAGTTAATATAGTGATATGCAGGCTGCCATTTCTTTAAGACTATATTATTAAAAATCCTGCCTGCCAATCCAGGAGATGTAAGAGAGACACGGGTTCAATCACTAGGTCAGGAAGATCTCCTGGAGAAAGAAACGGCAACACACTCCAGTATTCTTGCCTGGAGAATCCCAAGGACAGAGGGGCCTGGCTATCTACACAGTCCATAGGATCGCACAGAGTTGGACACAAACTGAAGCGACTTAGCACAGCAGAGTACATATTATTAAAAACACAATCTTAGAGATCCACACATTTATCTTAGACACAAAAACTACCCTCAGTGATCAAACACTATGTACAAAATGTAAAGTATCATGACTCTAGCAAGCCTTTTAGATATTATTAATCTATCTATAACTTCTGAATAAATTATTCATTTGTTTTGTTTTATAATATGTAAACTAAAACCAATCTGCCTATATTAAAAGTTTATAAATGATAGCTTTCTATTAACCTAGCAATTCCACTGCTATGAATTCATCCAACAGATTTCTAGAAAGACACCAAAATGTTACACATACATACAAGGGTATCAATTAGAGTATTGTTCTAAATAGCTTTAAAAAGAAGCTAAAAATGAGAAACAATATAAATATCAATCAATACAGGGCAATTCAAGTAATTTCTAAACTTTCAAGTATAATGGAATTCTCTATATCCTTTAAACAAGAGGGACCTCTGAGTGCCCAACAATGTAAAATATCTAAGATGTCAAACCAACCATTGTTTATATTCCTTTTTATAAATAACAACAGAGAAAGAAATATATATACACATATACATATGTTATGTATGTATAGAAACTTCCTAGAAGTATTCATACACAACTACCAACAGCAGTTTTTATATCTAGGACATATTCTGGGGATATGAGTAAAGGAGAACTTTTACTTAGCACTCAAGCCCTCCTATAGGGTTTTAATTTTTCACAAGCACATCATACTTTTATACTGAAATTACCAAAAAACCCCCACCCCAAAACCTAACGACATTGTTTTGGCTAAGACGAGGAATGGAACAGGATCAAGAATCATTGCAGAAGCTCAAGTTCACTTTTCAAGCTTCGCCAGACATTAAAATCAAAAGTCAAAGTAAACTTTCCTCTGATGCGGAAGGTGTGTATTTACCCTCTGGTCTACCACATTACGAGCGCTGAGTTCAGGGCACAAGTAACACATGACTCAGACCCCACTCTAACTGCATCTCCTCCTCCCCATTCTGGTCCATCTACCCAGGCATACTGGCCCTAAAGCATGCCTCAAGGTGGCTAAGCACTCTCCTGCCCCAGACCCTGTCCACTTGCTATTCCCTCTGCCTATAATGCTTATCTCCCATATACTCAAATGGTTCACTCTCTCACTTATTTCAGATTTCTGCTCAAATATCAGCATATCAGAGTGGCTTTCCCTACACAGGCACGCTTGTGTGTAGGTGCAGTATCCTACCCCTCACAGCACACATCTCTAGCAGATTATGTATTATACATCTCTTTGTCTTCCCCAGTTAGACCATAAGCTACAAGAGGTAGGGAATTTGACACATTCACAACTCCACCCCCAGAATTTAAAACAGTGCCTGGCACAGGAAAACACTCAGTAAGCACTGAATGACTGATTAAACATAGTACATAAAATAAATGGAACAATTTAAGGATGCACGGACAGCAACAAGCAGAGTTGAAAATTCCTTCTCTTGCTATGTGGCAAGGAGATCCTCTTCAAGTATATTAACTATCTCTTGCATTAGTATTTGTATAATACTGTCAATTCTTAGGTTTTCATTATTTATCTCAAGGAAATTGACTTAGGCCTGAAACAACTACCTCAAGTAACAACTGGTACAGCATTCAGGGGAACTCTGCTCTACTTATGCATTTGATGGGTTGAAATTACCTAAGAAACTGCTGCTAAGACCAAGAAAGGATCCAAATACTAGGGAAAACATACTGGCAGTCTGCAAATTAGCAACTTTTTCTGTTCTACCTTTTTTCTGAACCTGAAGGCCACATTCAAAGGCTAAATTTGTAGACTGAAACAGAGGCCCATTGTCTCCCAATCAACATCTTCCAACTTGAGACAAAAGTTTAGACCAACATCTGCACCTAAGCTCACTTAAAGAACACACGTTAAGATTTTTACAACATTATTAGAATCCCTCAGTAAGGAGAAAAAATAACTTCTTAATGAAACAATGATATAATTCACCTATCTGAGAAGAAATACTTATCTAGTTTATACTTCCTAAGCATACAAAGCCACAAGACCTAAAACTACTAAAGTCACAGAAGGTCAGGGTCTCATCTATACTCCTCACCTTCAGTGTCTCTTGACCAAAAAAACCGGTTTTTCTCATTTCCTTAATAGCTATGGCCAAATAAACATTATTTATTCACCTTACACTCATTTATTAGTCCTCGGTACGCTTGAACTATGCACCATACAATGAGGTATTTGGAGATAACTGATGTTCTGTTTTGTTTTTGTTGGAAAAATGAAAGAATTTTTCACTGGGAAGAGTTCTCAATAAACTGAATGGTGCATCATAGTTAATTTCCTTGTAACCAAATCTGTTATTATGGACAATAAGCCAAGAAGCAGGAATGCTTTTATCCAAATGAGCAATTACTCTAAGCAGTGGTCATTGAAGAGCCTAAGAAGCTAAGTCGCAATGGAACACTAATTTCTGGGTGATCCTAATTCCAGACAGAGAGAAAACCACACAATCCATGGTGTCATGAGGTGGGGGCACACTTACCTAGGGAGTTACAGCCTGGTGTAGGACACTTCATATTGAAATTGTAGCTTTCGTGGAAGCGGCGGCGCTTGGGGCGATGAGAGAGATCACTGCCTGAGTCCTTCAGGGACATGTCCTTGGCAATGCTCTCATCGTGAGACACGTTGGGGCTGGAGATGTCTATGTCAGATTCAGAAGAAGGGGCATTTCCAGTTGGCGTTCGAGGTGGAGACTCATCATGATCAGCTGTATTTTTAGTTTCTAAAGTAAAACAATTGGTAGAACTCATGAACACAGTTTATTTTACTTAGAGGGTTATTATATTCAGAAGAGTTTACAGGCTTCCCAAGATCCTCTTCCTGTGATTTAAAGTAACTTTTAGCCATTTATCTGCCATAAAACTAAATGGAAAATGAAGAAAAACTAATAACAGCATTCCTCTTGTGCAACTTTAAATTCTGACTAAAATTCCATTTGAAGTTTACATGATACATTTCACTTATTTGTGCTTCTCCCAAGCCCCAAGTCATAAATAATCAAACCTGGATGGGAATAAACTTTTAAAAAACATTATCATCCTACTCTCCTGCTGGGAGATACACAGGATGAAATATAAATGAAAACGATTCTTTCTGGATGACACTGAACATACCTGCTGTAAGTGTGAAAGGACTTGACTAACTGTGAAGCAGATGTTGCAAACCAAATGCCTACTAGTGCTGAGCAGGGCCAAATCAAGAACCGACTGTCTCTCTCAAAGGGATAACTACTATTCAGTTCCAGTCAATTATGTGGTGAATGGCCACTGATGTTCCCAGAGCTTTCCATTTTTTAAAAGAAACTAGTAACTCATGTTTTTACATAGAATCTTTGTTTTTTCAAATACTGGCCACTTTTTTTAAAGAAAGTAAATATGATGCCATCAAACCAACAGACCATGCTGGCAGGCTAGAAGTTTAGCAGTTCACCGTCTTTGCTCTAAGGCCTCTGATTTGGCCCGGTGAATTACAACCTCAATAGCTTACCATTCATTCCCCATTACTGACAGTCATTCCTCCTCAGAACTTCAGAGATAAATGGACCCATAAGCACGACTGTAAGAAAATCTGCTTTAAGCCTTCTTCATCTGTGTGTAAGAGGTCGTCAGTTTCTTTTGCCTATTGCAAGGCAGATCAAATATACTCCAGCTACTCTGGACCTCAAGAGTAGCAGAGTACCAAACTGTCCTCAGCAACAGGTAAGAAAGGAATCAGACAAACAGCAATCACCTAGCTGAATTTTGTACTGGGCATCTATCTGCAGTGGCTCCAAGCCTCTTGTAAGAGGAAACTGATTAGATCCTCTCTGTAATGGGTCCAGATCACCCATACCCACTCACCTCTATCTGAGAAGTCAACCACTTGTTCAGTTTCTGAGCCAGATGAACGAGTCTGCCGAAGCGGGTATTTTTTTGGAGTCACTGGAGTAGGCTGCTGCTGACTACGGGTCACTCTCCTGGTAGAATAAGCAGGCTCCTCAGTGCCAAAAGACTGCAAATTTCGAACAGGACTGGAATCTGATCCCGATTTTAAAAATAATAAAACAATTAAAAGGAAAAAGAAAGAAAAATGTTTTATATTTCATTAGTGTGACTTATTAGTATGTAGGTTCTCCTAAATATAAGCAATACAGAGACGGTAGAGAGGTGCAGCACAGCACAGAATTAATGGCTTAGGCACTGGAATCAAGTCTGAAGGTAATTCAATTTCACTTCATCATACTAACTAGCTGGGCATACTGGGCAAGTTAATCTCTCCAAGCCTATTTCCTGATCTATAAAAAAAAATGGGAAAATACTAGTAGCACATTCCTCACACATCTGCTGTGAGAAATAAGTGAAATAACTCATATAAGGGACTTAATAAGATCCTAGATATCTAAATGTAGTGCTTTATAAATATTAGCTACATGCTCTTTCTTCCTTTACTTTAATCCACCAGAAAAGAGATACTCTACTACTAAAGATATAACAATATACAAATATTTCCTTTCTTTAAGGACCTTTTTTCTTCCTGATTACCCTATCTGACACTCTAAAGCAAAATAATACTAGATTCATAAAGGGCAAGGCAGGGATACAACTTTAAAAATTTTTGGATGCAGAAATCTATTCTCAAACAGCCAACAGTTCTTTTCTATCTCCAGTCTGAAGACACTTTCAGGAATAAAAGCAATTCAGAGCTAAAATTAAAGTCTATTTTAAACAAAAAAAGATCCTAATATGTAAATCTTACAGATTCTTAAAAGAAAAGTGAAATTCTCAAACTCTTGTGTAAAAGTTAGCACACAGCTCAGTTTTCAGTTTGCATATCTCCAAGGGGCTCCGTTTACAATGTAGTCTACATTTTGTTTTAGAAAGGGCCATCTAACATGAATCATACTGTGAATGGTGTCCCCAGGAGTTGTGTAACTTACTGGTGGTAAAGTTTAACTAGAAAGAGACCAAGGGCTCAGGTATTAGGTTGGTACAAAAGTAACTGTCATTTTGCATTGCTGAACTTTGCTGTTTGATATTGGAATACATTCTTAAATAAATGTGGTTATGTTATACATCATTTTAACACGCATTTCTTGCTTTATTTTTTTTGCTAATGACTTATTACTTGCTGTTTATTTTTAGACTATAGAAATGATGTTAGACAAAAAGCAAATTCAAGCAATTTTTTTTACTTGAGCTCAAAATTGGTCATAAAGCAGCAGAGACAACTCACACATCAACAATGCATTTGGCCCAGGAACTGCTAATGAACATACAGTGCAGTGGTGGTTCACAAAGTTTTGCAGAGGAAGACAAGAGCCTTCAAGATGAAGAATGCAATGGTTGGCCATCAGAAGGTGACAGCAACCAACAGAGAGCAATCTTCAAAGCTGGTCCTCTTACGAATACACAAGAAATTGCCCAAGAACTCAACGTTGACTATTCTATGGTCATTTGGCATTTGAAGTAAATTGGAAACGTGAAAAAGTTTGGTAAGTGGGTGCCTTATGAGCTGACCAAAAATAAAAAAAATTGTCATTTTGAAGTGTTGTATTCTCTATGCAACAAGGAACCATTTCTTGATTGGATTATGACCTGCGACTTGACTACGAAAAGTGGATTTTATACGACAATCAGCGACTGACCAGTTTAGTGGCTGGACTGAGAAGAAGCTCCAAAGCACTTCCCAAAGCCAAACTTGCATCAAAAAAAGGTCATGGTCACTGTCTGGTGGCCTGTTGCAGGTGTCTGATCCACTACAGCTTTCTGAATCTCAGTGAAACCATTACATCTGAGAAATGTGAGAAGTATACTCAGCAAATCGATGAGATGCACTGAAAACCGCAACACCTGCAACCAGTATTTGTCAACAGAATTCTTCTCTACTACAATGCTTGATCACACGTCACACAACCAATGCTTCAAAAGTTGAACACACTGGGGTACAAAGTTTTGATTCATCCACCATATTCACCTGACCTCTCACTAACCAACCGCCACTTCTTCAAACATTTCAACAACTTTCTGCAAGGAAAATGCTTCCACAATCAGCAGGAGGCAGAAAGCGCTTTCCAAGAGTTCACTGAATTCTAAAGCATGGATTTTTTACACTACACAAATAAACAAATTTATCTCTTATTGGCAATAATGTGTCGATTGTAATGGTTCCTATTTTGATTAATAAAGATGTGTTTGAGCTTAGTTATAATGATTTAAAATTCACAGTCCTTTTTTTGATTTGTGGTCAGCTCATGAGGCACTCACTTATCGAGCTTTTTCACCTTTCCAGTTTGCTTCAAATGCCAAACAACTGTAGAACGAGAGACACTGAGTTCTTGGTTAACTTCTCATGTAGTTGTAAGAGGATCAGCTTCTATGATTGCTCTCAATTTCTCTCTGTCACCTTCTAATGTCTAGCAACTGCGCTCATCTTGAAGGCCTTTGCAAAACTTCTTGAACTACTACTGCACTGCACGTTCATTAGCAGTTCCTGGGCTAAATGTGTTGCTGATGTTGAGAGTTGTCTTTGCTGCTTTATGACCTATTTTGAATTCAAACAAGAAAATCGCTCAAATCTGCTTTTTCTCTAACATCATTTCCATAGTCTAAAATACATATAAAAATAAACAGCAAGTAATAACTCATTAGCAAAAAACATAAAGCAAGAAATGCGCATTGAAACGATGTGTAAGATAACCACTTTTACTTAAGAATGTATTCCAGTATCAAATGGCAAAAATTCGACAATGCAAAACTGCAATTACTTTTGCACCAACCTAATAATTCCTAGCTATTATGAGTATTTACAACTTTCAGGTGTCCAGTGCACGGCCAATTACACTTTCTAAGAACACTTACACACAATCTGTTGCATATACTATACCCTCTGCCTGTAAAACACTTTTCCATTTTTAACTACTTTTTCTACTAGATCCTTTAAGATTTCCACCTCTGGACTTCCACAGTACTCTATGCCAACCTCTCTCAGAGCCCACTCCACAATACATTATCATACCAGTTTACATCCTGCACTATACTTTAAGCTCCTTGAGGGCAAGAAGTGTGATTTTTCTATCATGGTATTCCAGAACATAGCATAGTACCTCAATTATAGTAGCCATTTATCAATATTCCCACTGTAGCAAAAGATAAAAACTTAAAAGTTGAGAAATCAAGAAACATCTATACTTCAGCTCAAATATTAGATTCAAAAATAAAGAACAGCTGCTAAAAGAGAATGTTCCCACCTTCTTGCTTGAAAAAATAGCTGTTTTTCTCTTATTCTGCAACATGCTCATACAGCAATAACCAAATCAATACTATTTAAGTGCTCAAAGTAGTTTATATTTCCTTCTTAATTCACTATCCTTCTTAATTGATCATCAGCTTTCTGTATTAATTACAACTTTCTGTCTTCCCCAGAGAATCCCAGAGCAGAGTCAGGATGGTCAGGGATACCCTCCAAATCTAAGCCCAGACGGCCAATTGCAATACAGAACCTTCCAACACCAAGATTCCTCATTCTTTACTACCAAAGCAAAATTCTGGGTATTTACAATTGACAGCTGGTCAACTGTTTCTATTTATTAACTGTATCTGACTATATTGTATAATTAAACATGGTTTTAGAAGTACTAGAGCTTTCCTTGTGGCTCAGCTGGTAAAGAATCCACCTACAATGCAGGAGACCTGGGTTTGATCCCTGGGTTGGGAAGATCCCCTGGAAAAGGGAGCGACTATCCACTCCAGTATTCTAGCCTGGAGAATTCCATGGCCTGTACAGTCCATGGGGTCACAAAGAGTCTGACACAACTGAGCAACTTTCACTTCACTTCACTTAGAAGTACTGGGCCTCCTACAATAATAAGTTCTTCAAGAGACCAATTTAAGTCTCTAGGCCTAAACCACTTTTAGGAAGTGAAAAGATAACACTCTCATTTTACTGATTGGGAAACTGTAATCTATAAAAAAATTAAATGACTCAGGACATTCATGTGTCACACATCTATTAAACCAGATACACTTCTTTTGGATCTACAAATTAGACAGTTCCCCAAGTGGAACCATTTTTAAACACGTGGCAGTCATTTATTCTGCATTTTACCAGATTCTGTCGTCAACATTCAGACAAGGGGCCAGTTTCCACATTAACCAGTACAATAATATGATGTCCAATAAGCTGTGAGGTGTGATCATGAAAAAGGAAGCTGCCTTTTACCTTGGGAACTCTGGCTTAGCCGGGCTGAAGAGCGGGTGACTCGGGCAGATCGCCGGGATGTGCCATCACTTTCTGAACTATCTGTGTGCTCAAGATCTGTAGAAAAATCGGAATCTTCGGTTCCATCTGAGCTACTTCCTGCATTCCTCTGTAACACCATAGATTCAGACATTAGCACAGAAACATTTACTCTGTAGTTTGAATTAACACTAGAAATAAAACAGACTGTGATGCTGATAACACCAAGTTCAAACCTTCCTTTTATTTATTTAAATGGAACAACCAACAAATAATGCACTTTTATTAAATAAATACAGGAGAAGAATTCTTACTGTAGTATTATAATTCTAAAACAAGTTCATTAGGTCAGTAACACAAACTTTAATAAAGTACTCTACTCAAAACAGTCTGGTTGACATAAAACATGTACTTAGAGTAAGTCAAGGGTAATGAGAAAAATGTTAGTGCTAGACCCCATTGAACTTTAGAGTAGCTTTTGTTCAAAGTCTCCACGAACAGCTATTACATTTTTAAAAACCACACACTAATTCAAAATGTCATGGTCCTAAAAGAACTTAGGGAGAAGGAGAGTAACATTCTTCTTTCTTACATTATCTACTTTTAAAGTTTCTCCGCTTGAGTGCCGAAAGTGCTTTAAGAAAGGGAGGAAGGGAGTGACTTGCACATGAAGACTTACAGGTAAGCATAAGAGAAGGTTTTTGAAGATTACCTTTTCGATTAATAATTATTTACCAATTGTTACCCTTCTGAGGTATGATTAGCCACAGAGATAACTTTTATCAACTGCGCTAACAAAAGTGTTAACTTATTAACACTGTACCTTTTACTAAACCAGAATGAGAAATATATTTGCTAAAAAAATAAAAAAACAAAACCAAAAAAACACTAAAGCTTCAAATTTTTGATATAAGTTCTTTATTCAAAATCCTAAGCACCAGTTGTGTTTAGAATTCATAATCTTTTAGATTTTTGGAAAGGGAAAAATTTGCATACATCCTGCAAATAATACTCTTTCTGCAGCAAAATTTATAAACAATCACACTAAATGAGACACACAAAAACTGTAAATCGCCTCAGGACAGTTTAGGACAGGTTTTGCCACCAAATAAGCTACTAAAAGGAAGAAGGCAATGGCACCCCACTCCAGTACTCTTGCCTGGAAAATCCCATGGATGGAGGAGCCTGGTAGGCTGCAGTCTATGGGGTCGCTAAGAGTCGGACACGACTGAGCGACTTCACTTTCACTTTTCACTTTAACGTATTGGAGAAGGAAATGGCAACCCCCTCCAGTGTTCTTGCCTGGAGAATCCCTGGGATGGGGGAGCCTGGTGGGCTGCCATCTATGGGGTCGCACAGAGTCGGACACAACTGAAGCGACTTAGCAGCAGCAGCAAGCTACTAAAAAGCGTACATTTTCACAAGTTCTCTGTATTTGGGAACTGCAGAAAGAGAACTGTGGGCTTATTCCAAGGCACCAGTACTATTCTTGCATTTGGTGAGCCTTAACGTAAATACCACCTATCCAATGTACATCACTGTAGGAGACATTAAAAAGTATAAATACTTGAAAGCCTCTGGGAAGAGAAACATTTCTGCAGAAATGAACAAAAATACAATCAACTTTCCAAATATTCCAAAGCCAATCTGCCCAGATACTGAGTGGAGACTCCAGAGACAGTCACAGCAAATTGACAGGATAAAAGGGGAGTCTTAAAAGTCATCCAGTCCAATTACTCAGATATTGAATCCCTGATTATCTCTGACCATCACCTTCCTGGCTTGATCATGGAATTGAGTTCTTCTCTCCCGGCTTTTACTAATCTATTTCCCATCTTACTCCATAGCAGACTTAATTGCTCTCTCACTTTCCTGCCATTAACCTTTGTCTATTATTGCCAAGTAGAGAATTTACTAGATCCTTTCAAGTTATTTACGAGTCTATTTTCCCCATCAGACTCAGATTTCCTTAAGCCAGGGACCATGTCTAATTAATTTCTGAATCCCCAGCAGCCAGCAGGTAGCAAGCAGTCAATAAACATTTGTTGAACTGAATTAGATTTGTTCTGGAGTCCCGGCTCTGCATTACCTAATTAAGTGGCTCGGGGTACTCCATTAAGCCTGTTTGTTCAGCTAAGAAAAGAAGGGGTGGGGGTGTCCTTAGGTGATCTCATAAACCCTATCTAATTTTAGAAAGTTTCTGATTTAACGAACTGCATTTTGTAGGCGTTGTCTAACTAAGCAGACAAGGAAAAATTACAGCTTAGAAGCAACAGGCCAGAGTGAGATCCCTTGGGAGTGGGCGCTGGTTCTCTACCACCCAGTTCTCGGCTTTGTTGTGTCCCCCGCGGGGAAAGGAAGGATGCTCCAAAACTCCGCCTCTGTGAGCATCATCAGACGGAAGGGAGGGGATTCGAGGCACCCAATCGTGGTCCCGATAAACCGCGCCCCCACAGGACAGACTGGCAGGCCTAGCCAATCAAGAGAGGAGAGATCGTTCTCTGCGGCCTGTCGGACAGCGATAGAGCCGGGCCCACACACCGCCCCCACACGCGGGGAGGTGACCGTTGAGCCCAAATGGGCGGTGTCACCAGCCAATCAATATGCTTCTAGACGTTTCAGCGACCAATTAACGAGAAGAACGCCTCCGAGCCAGGCAAGCAGAGGGCGGGAATAGTTGCAACCATAGGCCGAGGCCAGGGTCGGGCCCACATTTTTCTGTTGGGTATGGACAGAAGAGGGTTGCAAAGCTAGGTTCGGGGGAGCGGGAAGTTGGAACCCAACCATTGTGAGGCGTGGCCAACTGCGTCATGTTGCTCAAACGACTGTCCTTAGAAACCCGCCATCCCTCCCGTCCTGTTCCTCTCACCTTCCTTCGAGGCATTGCCGGCTGCTGCGGCCCGACGGTTATGATTCGGGCAGCGGCGGCAGCAGCAGGAACGGTGGCTCCGGCGGGCTCCGTGGCGGCCTCTGTAGCAGTCCCAATCCTGCGGACGATCCCAAGTGCCTCCTGCTTCTCAGCGTCTAGAGCCTTCTGCGCAGGCGCCGCGGGCTGAGGCGCTTTTTCCTCCACTTCCGGTTGGGGTTTGCGTCACTTGACGTTTCGGGTCAGAGAGGATGCTGGGAGTTTCGTTCCCCTGGTGAGGCTACTGAGCGCCATTTTGGACTTGGGCAGGAAGTGGCTCCTGTGGTGGAACATGGGGCCAACCATGTTTAGTTAGAGGAATGGCACCCTTTGTAGGCGTGGGTAGCCATTCCTGTTTGGGGCAGAAGCCTGACAGTTGAAGTTAACGGTTCTCATCTTTACCTTGGGCAAAATTTCCCTTCCTGGTCGTTTTAATTTCTGAAGTCGAGGAAGGAAAGCCCCAGAATCCATCAGGTTGCTGAGATTTAACCCCTTCGTCGCTGAATTGGCTAAAGGACGTTTCCGTTTATGGGCATAAACTCAAAGTTGGGAAGAGATATTTTGCAGAAGAAACAATTTTAACAGCCATCCTGTGTCAAAATGGTGAGGAATGGGAGCTTGGGAAAGGAAAGAAAGGGTAGCGTCCATCACCGGGAAGTTTCTTGTCTGGTGGAGGAGACATTGTCCTTGCCCTTTAGCAAACATCAAGTAAATTAATTCGTTCACTCGCGAAAGCGAACCATTCTCCAGAAGCTGTAGGTCCAAAGAAGAGCCAGTTTAGCTCTGTGGTGAGCACCCGTCTCCTTACCCCATCCTGTATGGGTATGAGCGCCTTGGGTGGCCCGCAGGATAAGAATGTGTGTGCATCTGTGTGCGCCAGAGCTGCAGAAGCATTGAACCTCATGAGCCCAAGTGACCTTTCGAAATTCAGCTGCTTCAGCCAAGAGCTGGGGGACGGAGGAACAGGAAGGAATATTTTTAGTAAAGCTGGATCTCAGGCACTGATTTTTAAATAATAGTGAGGGGGCCTCGAAAGGAGAAGTTGTGGAAGATGTAAGGCTAGAAGAGTTTAAAGGCTGGGAAGTGGATAGCAGACGTTGAGGATTTGAGTGAGTGAGTGAAAGTCGCTCAGTCGTGTCCGACTCTGCGACCCCATGGACTGTAGTCCATGGAATTCTCCAGGCCAGAATACTGGAGTGGGTACCGTTTTCCTTCTCCAGGGGATGTTCCAACCCAGGGATCGAACCCAGGTCTCCCGCATTGCGGGTGGATTCTTTACCGGCTGAGCCACAAGGGCAGCCCGTTGAGGATTTAGCCTTGCTGAAAGAAGAGCCTTGAGAGGACCAAGGCTTGACCCGGAGCGCACGGGTGGGATCCAGGCAGGCTCAGTCATTAATTTAGGATCCTGGACCCCAGTGTCACCTGAGGCTAGCTAAAATGGAGATTTTTTTCTCCCTGGAGCTTAAGAACAAAGCAGCATAAGGCAAACATTTGATTGATGTGCTAAACAGGGGACTCTGAAGGATTGAAGTTCCAGACCCTTAGCTAGCACTCTCCTTGGAGATATTCTGCTTGCTTAATCCTTCAGTCGTGTCTGACTCTTTGCGACCCCATGCACTGCAGCCCGCCAGGCTCCTCTGTCCATGGGATTCTCCAGGCAGGAATACTGGAGTAGGTTGCCAGGCCCTCCTCCAGGGGATCTTCCCAACCCAGGGATCCAACTCAGGTCTACCACCTTACAGGTGGATTATTTACCATCTGAGCCACCAGGGAGATATTCTAGGCTAGTGTTAAGGCAGACAGCTTTTGGTATTTTGTTTTTACTATTTTAGCTTTTAGTCTTTACTATAGATACTTTTGAATAACTTACTTAGTTTGAAGTACACATAAGATCTTATTTGGAAAGGGCTCCTGTTTATTCTTCTTTTGTATCCCCTCAGGACTCAAGCATTTAATTTCACACTATTACTTTTATCCTGCACTTACTGGTATGTTCCTAAGGTTATTTTTGAGTGTTCTGGCTCCCCAACTGTTGGTAAGGATCTCTTATGTTAAGAGCATGTCTCACTTCTTTAATACAATCCTTAATAGTACTCAGTCCATTCTATGCTGTGCTTAGTCACTCAGTCGGGTGCGAATCTTTGCGATCCCATGGACTGTAACCCACCTGGCTCCTCTGTCCATGGCATTTCTCAGGCAAGAATACTAGATGGAGTTGCCATTTCCTTTTCCAGGGGATCTTCCTGACTCAGGGATGGAACCCACGTCTTTTGCATTGGCAGACGTGTCCTGCATTGGCAGATTCGTCCTGCATTGGCAGACGGATTCTTTACCACTAGTGACACCTGTGAAGCCTACAGTAAATTCTTGCTGGTCAATCATAATATGTTTACTGTTTCACAGTCTGAATGTATAGCACTCAAAGATGGTGAAGAAAGCCTCCCTGGAAATTAGTATTTTAGAGTAAAATCTTATCCTGACTTAACTATTGATCATACAAACACCAACATTACAGATGTTCAATATTAATTAATCACTTACACTGAATTTTCAAACACTGCAGCCAGCACTAAAAGAGTTTACGGTTTCATTTTGACATGGTTCTTGCCCTTGGAAAGTGCACCCTCTGGCAAAAAGCTGGAAAAACTAACACCAATGGGCTAGAAATGCGATCTTAAGAAAAGTGTGTACTAAAGATGAAAGTCAAACACCTAGGTATGTTTAGAATGGGGAGGGGGAAATCCTGAAAGCTTTTTCTCTCTTCCTTTCTTTTTTTGAACTACACATAATCTTTGTTATTTTCATCATGACACAGTTATCACTCAAAGCAGGAACTGATGTTGGTTTCATCAGTTACCTTTTACCAGTTGCCCCCTGCCTGTCCTCATCTGCCAGACTTCACATAGGTAGCTCCACTGTTCTTGCCTTTACGCTTTCATACAGGATTTTCTTCCTGACTTGATGCATCTCTCAGCCTTCTTTAATATTTACTTTCTTCAGAAGGTCTTTCCTGATTTATTCTTTCTAAGGTATTAGGGCATAGTGATATATGTTATTTTTCACTTACTTCTTTATATGTACTTTTTCTTATACAACTTGGTAGATGTGCTGTTTCCCTCACTCTGTGCCTAACAAGCGATAGGAACATAACTCCTACTTATTTTATTCATCAGCTCTTCTAATGTCCAATACAGGGCTTTGATGCCAGATTTAGATTTGAATTTCAGCTCTGTCACTTTCTGTCTGCATTGCTCTTGGACAAGTTATAAAACTTACCTGTGTCTCAGTTTTCTCATCTGTGAAGTGGAGATACGAATAGCCACTTTAAGAATTGTTATAAAGATTAAAGGAAATGATTGTTATAAAGAGCTTAGCACAATTCCTGATAGAGTAAGTGCTAAATAAATGGCTGTTGTTACTGATATTTATTATTCCGGTCACCCTAGTTATGGCTGTAACATCTTAATGTTTGTGACTGTAACTTTATATGGTCTCAGTGGGTTGTTTGCTTTTTTCTATTGAGCTTCACTTCAACTCAAAAGATACAGAATGGTTACCCAGGCATTATATATTAGGTATTGAGTCAAAGCAAGATAAACAAAACATCGTGTTTCCCTAAGTCAGTAAACTTGTTGTTCCAAAACAGAATATAGCAGTAATGGAAAAATAGAAAAATGAGCAAAGTCCAAAAGGGGTACAGAGGAGGAAATGTGGGATTTTATCTGGAAGCTTTAGGAAAGTTTGCATAGAGGAGGTGAACTTCATAGGACAAATAAGTTTCCCTGCAGACAAGGAGAAGGACTTTCTTACAAAGGGAACAGCATGTGCAAAAGCACAGAGGTGTGGAGCAGCACTGTGTGTGGGTGGCTGAAGGTATAACTAGATTTGGCGTGGTTGACATAAAGAAGAGGCAGGAATAGTTTGGGGAACCATTTAAATGTCCTGCTGAGGAGCCTGGGCCGAAGGTGAGGGGGAATCTCTAAAGGACTTTAAGCAGAGGAGTCCCATGATTAGGCTTGCACTTTAGAGATCTGTTTCTGGAAGCTGTGAGGGGGACTGATCAGAGTGGCAAGGAGACCAATCAGAACGCTGCCATAATAATAACTTTACCCAGAGTCAAGGAGGAACCAAACAGAGCAAGGGTAGCAGGGATAATCTTTAGTGTATGTTCTTGTGAATTTTCCTCCTCATATCTGTATCTCCTCTCCTCTGTTACATTTGAAACTTCCTAAAAGATCCCTCAATCTCCTTTCAGATGTTCCCCTTGCCAGTAAAACGATATATACCATATTTCAAATACAAAGTATAGTTGTCCATTGTTTGTTTCAAAGGCCTAGGAGTTCCTCAAGGTTGGGAGCCTTGCCTGGCTGGCCACATCGTCTCCAGCTTCTTTCTTGCTGGCATCTAAAAGGGCTCGGTAAATGGGATAGCCACTGCCAGTTGTTGGCTCAGTTAGGAAAGACTGGCACAGAACCAGTCGTCCTCTCTCCTCTAAGCCTCTTTCTGACCAGTAGTGGTTAAGGACAGCAGTTTCTTCTGTGTGCATAATAACTGTCCTGTAAGGTGGGGAAGCATGCCTTGACCTTTTAAAGACAACGCTAGTGTAGCCAGGCCAGTCTCATAACTTCTGAGTAAAAGTATTGACCTAGTCCCTATCCCTCTGTGAAAATCTCAGAATTTGCTGACGTGACCATAATTCATATTAAAATCTTTTCATTTACAGCTGCCTTAAAAATAGAATCAGTGAAAATATATGTTTTTTTTTAATTGAAAAAAAAATAGAGTCAGTGAGGTCATTTGTGGTTCCTTCTTTCTTACTCTTGCTGGATAAGGCCAGGAACTTCTCTTACCTTCGTGGCCACTTGTTAATTTGGTTCTTGTATCACCTTGTTCACACCCACCTTCAGCCCTGCCCTGGGGGAAGGTATTGGACAGATCCCAACAAGCTCAGGCACTGTTCCCCGCCTCTGCAGCTGGGGTTATAAATAACCACCAAAACTAAATAGTCAAATAACTACATTTTGAAAATTGCTCAAATTGAAAAAAAAGATCACTCTGATCCTGAGTAGCAGTTTTCCCACTCCTGCTCTTCATCTCCCCCTTTCTTTCACTTATCATACCTCTCTTCTCTGATCCAAGCTCCCGAGGGAAGCCAATCTAAGCACAAAGCCCTCATACAATGAAGACATCTTTTTCCTTATTTGACAGGGGCAAAGCCCTCCAGGGCTGTAGTTATAGTTACACAATGTTGTTATAGCAGCAGAGGCCTCAGGGCAACATATGTTCCTGGGTGGTAATTGGGTTTGCTTTAACAGACTGTCTCTCCCTGTTTCTCTATGCCCAAATTCATTTATCAAGAAAACCAGGGAATTGCCATTATGGATGGGCCTTCATTTTTTTTTTTTTTTAATTCCAGCAAAACCAAATTATTTTTTATTCCCAGGATGGAATGTATTCAGTGATCATGGGTTGAGACGTTTTAGACTGAAGTTATTTTCATTTATTCGTTCAACTAATATTTATCGAGCATCTGATAAGTGCTATGCATTGGGTAGGAGCTGAGTGTACTCTGTGAATAAACAGACAAAGTCTTTTCCTCCTAGAGCTGTCAGTTTAGGACCAGTGTATAATAGTGGGGGCTGGGGGAGTATGACGTACACCTGCACCAACCCTCTCCACCTTTTCAAAAGTTATTAATCCAGTATAATAACACTAAATAAATGTTTGAAAAAATAAGACATCCTTAACCTCACTGCTGCTATAGAGCTATTTTTATTGTTTGCATATTGCCTTCCAATTTTTCTCCACATGCATACATTTTATTATATGTACACATTTTACATAGATGCACTCATTGCTTACATGAAATTCCATATTTTTTACACAGTCTTAATATCTCCTTGTTTCTCTGTAGTCCTCGTAATTATAATTGTAATTGCTGTGTAATGTTGTAATGTGGCACTGTGACATAACATGCTCTGTTTGGGATTATTGAGGTTCTTTTAAGTCAGATAATGCTGCAGTGGGTGTCTGCATGCATCTGTAGCTCTCCTGTTTTTATTTCTACCTCTTTTTTTTTTTATACTTTACCTCTTTATTTCTAATTATAACATTCTCATTTTGACATAATTTACACCTTTTTCACCCAATTAATACAATGCAAACAAAATTTTTCCAAATGTTAAGACTTTCTTTACCGTTTATGACACATGACATAACTGTAACTCTTTAAAAGTTCCTTAAAAGAAAGTTGAAATTTTCATTTTCTCCGTGAACCTGTCTGATCAAAAAGTAAAGGACATTACCACCTACATCTCTTATCATTATTACTTATTTCTACCTCTTATACATTGCTTGATTTTTTTCCCCAAAGACTTGTCCAAATTTAAAGTGTCACCATCCTTGTGGGAGGATACCAGTTTTAAGATGTTCCCAGAACTGAGTGTTACCACTTAATAAAATCTTGCAAGTTTAGTTAAAAAAAAAAAGAAAACTGCACCTCAAATGTGCTTTTCATTTTATTTCTAGTTAGGATGGACTTCAGTCTTCCATGTGTTTATTTACTAGTCCTGTTTCTTCTTCCATGAGATCCTGTGCACTACTCATTTCTCTACTGAGGTCTTGACGATTTTCTTTTAAGTTTGATTGAAAGACGGAGAGACAGATGCTTTGTCTGAGCCCCATTCAGCTATGGAGTCCATGTTACTGAGAAAGGAGAACATTTGCTTCATAATGATTTCTCTGGTAGTTTCTCCTCACTCTCTCTCTGGCTTCTCTATTACCTCTAGTGGTAAAGTCTTTGTCAAGTATGCATGCTATTGAGAAAGAGAATGAGATTATGAACAGAATGTGTAGATGACATGGGCGAAAGCAGCGAGGAAGCAGGTTATGTCTTTCCTCAGCAAGAACTGAGGAGCAACTTTAAAAGCTGTAGTCACTCTTGCCCACTACAGAAACTTTGTAGATGGCTTGTAGACACTATTTTCCTGATTACCTAGGAGAAATTGAGTGCTAGAAGAAAAAAAAAAAAAATCACAAACCAGTCAACTTCAGGAGGATGCAAAATGATCCTGCATTCTGCCATTTGTAAACTGAGGATTATTTCATTTGTTGGGAGATGTTTTCCCCAGAATAGGGGCTAGGAATGGGTTTCTCTGAGTCACTTACACATGCTTAGTCAGTCTCTCTTGTGACTAATTGTCCCCAAATGTGAATCAACTGCCAGGGTGAGGGATGCAAGCTACAACTAGGAAAATAATTTCTCTATTTAAGGTAAATCAGCACATACATGGTCCAAACTCAGAACCTTGGACTTCTTAGTCTTGCTCTAACCAACTGAGGTTACTGATCCAACCCAATCTCGGGGGTGAAGGATGATTTTCTTACTAGTCTGGAAATTACTTGGAGATGAGTGGGCATCTGGTCATTTTCTTTCCTGCCTAGCCTTGCCGGTAGATGTCATTACACCAGAGCACATTCTCCAAAGATAGGCTTAGAAGGAAAGAGAGGGCTTCAGAAAGGCCTAGTCCAACCATCTTGACCCTATTCTCCCATGGCTTCCGTTAATAACTCTGGGAAACTATCAGAAATATGTATATACATGGCTCCAGACAGTACTAAAGCCTGAACTCAGAAGGCCAAGACCTCAGGTTCTGGGAAGAGTCAGAGTTCTTATCCAGAGGCCTTCCCCAGATGGGGTGGGGCACACAGCTGCTGTAGGAAGGGTGGCAAGACCATTTCAATGGGGGTGTGCATATGATAGACTTATCAGGGAACAAGAGCCATAGTCTTGGGGCTCTTCCAAATGTCACTGTGGAGTAGATACCTCAAGCAAAGCACTCCACCCACCCTCCACCCTTGCCCCTCTGTCCACACTGACAGGGGCCACCCCTTGCCTGAAGGTTGCCAGGCTGGGGCTGGTTCATCAGCTTTGGGCCTTCCAAGGGCCAGCCAGACATATAGCCACACTCTGCCAGGAAACTGGGAAAGTTCCTAATAGTTCAGACTGTCATTATTGTTCTCCTTGAAGACAAATATAAGTAGCATTAATAAGCTGGGGAAAAGAGCTATTCTATAAAGACTTTGGTTCCATAATCTTCTGTAGGATAAAAATGAAATTCTTACCTGGCCTGACTACATTCTCCAAAGATAGGCCTGGAAGGAAAGAGAGGGCTTCAGAAAGGCCTAGTCCAACCATCATGACCTTCCCTGCATTATCTGCCCTCTGGTTAATTCTCCAGCCCATCCCACATAACCTCATTCTCTGTGTTTTAACCTCATTGACCTTCCTGCCCTGGTTCCTTCCACCTCAGGACCTTTGCACATACTCTTTACTCTGACTGGAAATTTCTTCCCTCATTCTCTTCTCCACCTCTTTCTACTAATCCTTCAGATCTAAAGTCAAATGTCATTTCCTCAGGGAAATATTTCCCAAAGCTTCTAGATTAGACCAAAGCCCTCATTTCTACACTGTTACAGTACCCTGCATTTTTCTTCATACCATTTGTCTCAGTTTATAATTATATATCTATAGGTATGACTGTTTAATCTAGATTCTTTGCCTTCTGTCCTCCCAATGCATACCCTAAAGGTTTCATGAAAGCAGTGTCCATTTTACTTACCACTGCATTCTCAGTACCTAGCAAGGTACATAGTGCCTAACAGGCACTTAGTAACTATCGGATGTATGAAAAAGTGGCAGTAATAATAATAAATGAAGGAAGTTAGAAAACATAGCATTACTCTTGTACCCACGTTCATATAGCATTTGTATATGTGTCTATATAGTGTCTAATTATAGTCACTCAATTCCTAAGACATATCAGAGTCCAGAGAAACTTCTAAATTGGTCAAGAGGAAAGTGGAAGTTACCATATGAGGCAAAATCTTAAAGGCTGTGGAAAGATGGAGGCTGAGGCTCTGATCCATCCATGTGAAACTATAAAGGAGATAAATACAGATTTATTTACTAAATCCAAAAAATCAGTGCAAAGGAAAATTTTTTGAAAACTAGACTATGGACTTCCCAGAAGAGACTGTGTGTTATTTATCTCTGTATCCTCAGCACCTAGCATGATGTCTGGCACATAGTAGGAGCTCAAGAAATGTATGTTGAACTATTTTGTTGAAGCTTAAAAGAGGTAGACGTGGGTCTGGGGATAAAGTAGGATACAGTTTTTCACTTGGGAAATCTCAGAGGCAGAAAAGTATGAATAGGGTCAAGAAGGGCTCCTTTACATGTATGGACAATAGCTATACAATAGACTGTTTCAGGGACATTAGGGCTATTCAGGGCCCATCCCTTGACCTTTTGAGATCATCCTTATGAAGGGCAATTACTATGCACTCTCACAAAATGCATCATCTCTCCACCAGCAGGGACCAAACTCTAAGCTATATAAAGCATTGATCTCACCCTGCCTCATATTGTTATCTCCAGTGCCCTCTAGACTCTTGGGCACATGCCCCATTGGTTCCCTGGGCATATTCTACCCTGGTTTTCACCAAAGAAGGGAAAAACCCAGAAGGTGGTGCCCTTCAATCAGAAGTAAAAATGGCTGCATCTCTCAGGGCAACCAGAGCCTGGGGCTGGTATTCCTGAGCCCACAGCAGGGAGGCCATTAGCCCCGGTCCCAAGAATCCCTGCAACCAGCATCCCTGGCATTTAGCCTTCCATCCCTGGCACTTAACCTCAGGCCCCTTTAAGTGGGGACATTTCAAACGGTTTTTCTTAGAGGCTTGGAGGATTCAAAAGAATTCTTGCACATTAAAAAAATAAATCCTCCAAAAACAGCTATTGAGCTGCTCGACCTCACAGTATTTCTTCCCTCTCCCAGCAGTGTGGGGCTTAAAAGTTGAGGACTTGGTTGTATGTTCATTAGCCTTATTCCAGCCAGCTCTGCTGGTCTCATCCTGCCTGGTACCAGCAGGGTAAGGGCTGTGTCTTGTCTCAAAGATGGGCCTGAAGGCATAGGCATCACAAAATAATTTGACTCTTGTCAGTGGTATGCTGATGTGTCACGGAAACTAGTCCCAGGGGCTTGTCACCTCTGACTTCCCCCCTCCCCTTACAGCAGCCTATAAATCACTGAGTATTAATATTGTCTGGAGGACCCTTCTCTCCCCACCCCTACTCTGGGGCTCCCCAGCAGGCAGAAGGCTGCAAACTAAGCAGGGAGAAAAGAAGAATGGGCAGCAGGCAGGGGTGCCCATCATTTATCAACCAAACGCAGCTTTGGTGGCTCTTTCCAGCAGTGCTCTGGCAGGTTGGGCAGGCAGTGCAACCAGTGTTTTCTGTCAAAATGGAGAGCACAGTCCAGCAAGAGTTCCCCTTATTTGGCTGCCCCACCCCAGAAGTAGGGAGTCAAAGCATGAGTCCTTTTCTTTTTTTTGGTTTTGGTGGGTTCAGAATTAAAACACACTTTTGGTCCTGAATAGATTCTTACCTCCTTCCCACCCTCTTCTGCCAAGTCTTCTGTGGGGCCTCCTCTTCTAGCTTCTCTTTTGACCCCACGAAGAGCTTTCTCACTTTACTTGGCACCTTACAGAAGTTTCTTAAGAGTCCCAGTTCCAGAGCTCTGGCAGGCTTTCTTAAAGGGCAGCACCACCCTCCTCCTCCTTTGATCGTCTCTGGTTTCTCCTTAATGGAAATCCCCCAGCTTCCCCATCTCTCTCTCTTTCTCTAAGGTAGGGAAAACTTGGAGAAAGGAAGTGCATTTAGTCCACTGAACGAGAGACATGCTTTGTCGAGAAGTTCCAAAAAATGTTCCAACTCCCTCACCAAGAACAGCTGGAACCTGCCAGATTCACCTCCATAATTTCTGAGCACTGCTTCTCTGCAATATAAACAAAGTCAGAGTTCTAGGGAGTTTAGGACCCAGGGAAGTGACAGGGAGGCAGGGAAGTGGGTTATAGCATGACCAATCTGGACTGCCTTCCTAACTCTGACCTTCAATTTCTGGGTAAGGAGTGGACCTCCGGGTCTGCATCCCTCTGACTTAGTCCTTTGAGCCCCTCCATAGTGGTTATATACATGGTCTTTGAAAGCAGATGGACCTATCTTCTCTAGCTGCATAACCTTCAATACATTTCTTAACCTTTCTGAGCCTCAGTTTTCTCACCTGTGAACTGGGGATAGTTATGTCTACTGTATAGGATGTAATAACTGTGACTAAGAGTTAAATAATATTATGTGGGCAAATTACTTAGCCTATAGGAAGCTCCCAGTAAGTAGAAGTGGTATACTATGCCTTTTGGCCAGGGCACATGGCCTATAGCATCCTGAATACATTGCTTTCTTCCTGGGGCCTTGATGTTAGTGTCTCCTCAGGTGGCACAAGCTTCGTGGGCATTCTGAGGAACGCAGACTCACCACTGATTCAGAGATCCCAGGATTTTTAACCTATTTGGGGAAGAAATCAAAATTTGGTGTATATAGCCAAAAAATTGACAGGGTCGAGATCTAGACCCTGGCTTGACATTCTGGGCACCAGTAGATCAGAGAATTGGATGGAGCTTCTGGGTGGGACTTCCAGGGAAGGTACCAACTTGTGTGATGCTATCAGACTGTCATGGAAGAAGCAAGACCAAGCAAAATACACACTACTTTGTAGATTACCAGGCCTTTGCCTAAGTTGAAGCAGGGGTTACAGAGGCCACTGGTGGAATGTACTGGAACATTCCAGGCCCTTCTGCTGCACAACACCACCCCTTGAGCTTAGAGCCATCAGGGTCTTCCAGGAAGAATTGGGTACAAGGACCTCCCCCTCCACTATGCACAGCAAGAAATCACCTGCTCTGAAAGAAGCATTATTCTAAGTGCTACCAAGTTACTAAGTGTGGGGAGTGTCAGTACAGCCTTTTGGGACTTTTTCACTAGATAGAGAGGCCTGGCTGCTAAGGCCATTTTATTGAGCGAGGAGCATCTTGTGGAAAAGATCTGCTGCATACAGGATACCCACAGGAAAAGCCAGGAACAGGCACCTAATCAATCAGGGCTGAAGAGTTGGATGAGATATAACTTCATTTTTCAGTAAGAAACAGATTTACAATGAAGCTAATGAAACTCAAGAGTCGGAGCCCCTCACTTGCACAGAACCTTTCCAAGTCCTTATCCCTAATTCTATAATTATTTTACTATTTAACCTGAGGAAACCTCAAGTGGTATAAGCCTTAGACTTCACAGAACCTGAAGCCTTCCCTGCTTTTAGTCTGCAGGACTTTTAGCCTCAACCTTCAGGAGTGATCATAAACAGTTGGAAAAACAAATACTTAAATAATCAACTTTGCCGCAACGTTGCCAGATGCAGTGGCATGCCCTAGTAACTGACAAGAAATAACAGAGCAAATGTGTTCCTTTGCTTGGAACTGGGGAGAAAGGGGACTTCCTTGGTGGCGCCGTGGATAAGAATCCGCTTGCCAGTGTAAGGGATGTGGGTTCAATCCCCGGTCAGGGAAGATTCCACATGCCTCGGGGCAACTAAGCCCGTGTGCCACAACTACTGAGCCTGGGCTCTAGGGCCCTCTAGCCGCAACTACCAAGCCCACATGCTGCTGCTACTGAAGCCCGCAGGCCTCGAGCCTGTGCTCCACAATGAAAAGCCGCCACAGTGACACGCATGCTCCACGGTGAAAAGGAGCCCCAGCTCGCCGCCACTGAGAGCAACTAAAGCTTGTGCAAAGCAACAAAGATCCAGCACAACCAAAAGTAAATAAGTTAATTAATTAAAAAAAAAAATTGGTGAGAAAGGACAAACATATAAAATGACAGAAGAGGAATTATGAAGCTACTCATAAGCTAGTACAAAATAATGGGCCTAACACCTAAGTCCTGGAGGCATCATTCCTGTCTCACAGGATTAGCTAAGGAATGCTTGCAGGAAGTGAGGTCTGATTGGAAGTTGAAGTTGACGATGAAGATGGTGGACAGGGAAGCTTGGTGTGCTGCAGTCCATGAGGTCGCAAAGAGTCGGACACAACTAAGCGACTGAACTGAACTGAGGGGGAATATCATCTCCAAAGCACAGAAGATAAAACTGTGGACACATCTTTGGTGATATTTTGCAGTTATCTATTAAAAAAGCCCTTTAGATAATATTCTTGGCTCTGAAAATAATTTCTGAGCCTATGAGCCTATGTCCTAGGTCTGAAGGAAATCAAACTACAGACCAACTTTCACATCACTTGTCTCTTCTGTTATATTTATAGTATCTTTGAATTGGATTTTATGGTACTTGATTCTTCATTTGGTGCATGGTGCGAGAGGGTAAGGGAGAGATGTGAAATTAGATGAAGAATGTTTAGATTATTGTAGCTTATTTGCCCAGGGGTCATTGTATTTTTGAGGCTGACCTGGATAAGGTAAATGGGAACAATGGTGGGGAAGAGAGAAGTTTAAAGTGGAGTGAAATGAATAGGCCTTTTGGTTTATACACAGTCTTCTAGGGATATACGCAACCAGCATTTCCTCTCCAGAGACTGATCTCTGAGGGACCTGGGAGAGTCAGGTGTGGGGGATGCAAACTGTTCCCACCAAGGTGCTGCTCTAGAAAGAAGATGGTCCTTCAAGGTACCCATAATCACATGACACGGCTGAACTCAAGTTTATTTTAATTTGCTTTTTGTGAAGCAATATCTGCATGCTGGTCATAGTGCTAGGTGTAGTCATTAGACTGAGGACCAAGACATGCCTGTTCTCAAGAAACTTACATATTTTAGTGAAGAGAACACTTATGAAGAATGCTAACTTGGGTATTTCATAAGTCAAAGAACCAAAACTTTTGTCTCTCACAGTGACCTTTTATGGCTATCATAGGGGTAGGTATATCTTTTTCATGAAATGTTCCCTTAAAAGATTAGCACGGTCTGACACACATCAGAGATCTCTCATCCATAAACATATCTAAATCCTTTTTTTAAAAGCAGCTTGATCGAGGCATAAATTATGTACCATAAAATTCACTTATTATACATGTATAATTCTATAGTTGTGCAACCATCAGCATATTCCAGTTTTAGATCATTTCCATCACCCCAAAAAGTTCCACTGTGCTTGTTTGCAGATAATCCCTGCTTCTACTCTCAGCTGGAGGCAACCTCTGGTCTGCTTTCTCTATAAATTTGCCTTTTCTAGATAGTTCACATAAATGGAGTCATATAATATGTGGTCTTTTGTATCTGGCTCCTTTTACTTAGCATATTGTTTTTAAGGTCCATCTACATTGTAGCATATATCAGTAGTTTATTTCCTTTTAGTGCTGAATAGTATTCTCTATAAATTCTTTTGGAAGTTATTTATGTTTTGAGGCAACATTGACCAGGATGCAGGAGCCCTGGTCTTCTGTCCTGCCTCTGATTTGCCAACTGACCTCTACCAAGTCCTTCCCTTGTCTCAATACCCACTTCTCCATTTGTAAAATGAAGGGACTAGACTGATCATACACAGTCTCTAATGGCTCTTTGTATTTTTCATGGAGTGCCACTAGGTCCTGTATTCCAAAATTTTGATGTCTCTGATCCCACATTTACCCTTTACCTGTGGGTCAGGAAGATCCCCTGGAGAAAGGAATGGCTACCCAATCCAGTATTCTTTGCCTGGAGAATTCCATGGACAGAGGACCCTGGACTGTCCATGCGGGTCACAAAGAGTTGGACAAGACTTAGCGACTAACAGTTTGATTTTTTTTTTAATTTTAAAACATCTAACAAATCCTTTATTGTTAAGGATGAGGAAACTTCAGTTTTAAAAGGCTGCAGTTTAGCAAGAAAAGTTGATTCCCACTGAGAGGAAAAGAAGAGTTAAGGAGTGAACATCACCCAGTCTGAGAGATGGAGAATGAACAAGTGAGGTAACTAAGCAGAAGACAGAAAGTGGTGGGCTGCAGCAAGGGACAAAGTATGTCAGACAGAGTACCGAAGGTCAAAATCCAGGCCACAGTTATCTTGGGAGTAATAGGGCAGGGATGCAGGGAAAGGGAGGCCCCCAGAGTGGGAGAGATGTTGAGGGCTACCCCCCCTCCCTACTCTGTTCCCATAACCTCATTCATTCCCTCAACACTCCTTCTCAATCCCTCTAAGGCTGCTCTGCTCCTTCTGTTCTGACCCCATTTCCTCAGGATCTTGTTCCCTGAGGAACCAGGCCTGACATTTCAGACAGAGGCTGAGGGAAGGAGGTAGGTCAGAAAAAGACACCATGTGTCTGCGTCATTTTATTTTTTGTCTTTATTACTTTGGAACCCAGGAGCCAAAGGCGTAAGTACTTAGACATTTACCAGGAAGTTCAGAGATAGTCCCAGGTACCAAGGAATATCAAGACTTCTCTAATCTCTGCTGAACAATCGCTCCTGAGTATCAGATTCTAGAGAATAAAAATGGTGATTTGGAATTTCCATTCTTGTTGGTTATTGTGGCATAAATGTCCAGGGTGAAGGATCAAGGTGCCCCAGAAGTAGGGCCAGACATCACCTTCAGAACTGGAAAGCTTCTCTTGACTATGACAACCCTAGCCTTCTCTTAATTCTGTAGCCAGTGGATCCTACAGATCCTCTGATCTTCTAGAAATCTCCAAAGCCTTTCATCCTTGGTAGCCCTTCAGACATCTGCAGCTTTTAAGACTCCAGGCCTTATAGGGACTGCTTGGAGAAGGGCTATACCTCTGACCCCACACTTGTAGGAAAAATAATTCGAGTCCTCATTTATTTGTGACAGCTGTGGACATCCCAAGAGCAGGCTAGGATCAAGGGGCTGAGCATTTGCTGTTGGAACCTTCTGAGGCAAATAATTCTCCCATAGATGAAAAACCATTTATTGATATACTTGGTGTATGTAATCCTCCACTTTTGATGTTTTTGAGTGCCTGCCTCCGACCTCCCTGAAAGCAGCACCCAGAACATGTCTCAATCAGAACAGCCTCTAGACCACTTCTGCTTACAGGCTTCAAGGCCTGCTGGGGTATGAACTCCAGAATAGGAAGTATGTCTCTGAATATTATTGTCATTCTATAGTGCCTAGCTCTGTGTCTGGCACATGGTGCACATGGTCATTTCAATAAATTTGTGACAAGCAAATTAATTGGTGACAATCATGTTGATAAAGATGGCAGAGGAACAATGACAAAGGTTTTCTTGAAGCTAGAGGATGCTTTTAAGGCAATACATTTCCCCTTAGCAGCATGCAGTCTCCCCCAAACCCTGGCTGCTTCTTCTAAAAAATGTTTTTTTTTAATTTGGCTATGTTGGGTCTTAGTTGCGGCATGCAGGTTCTTTAGTTGCAGCAGATGGGATTGAGTTCCCTGACCAGGGATTGAACCCAGGCCCCCTGCATTGGGAGCATGGAGTCTTAGCCACTGGACCACCAGGGAAGTCCTAAGCCCTGGCTTCTTTAATTAGAGGAAACAGACAGGAGTTGATCTTCAGATGAGGTCTTTATCCTCCCATCGTGCCTATGCCAGGAGAAGCAACCAGTGATAGAGAAGGGAATGAGAGACAGCTGCTTGGGCATGATACCTGGGGTAAGGAGAGGACAGGGATCTCCTCTGCATGCCTGCCTTCACATTCCTCCAGCTGGGCCATCTTAGTGTCTTTAGCCAGCTTATCAAGAAGGAACACAACTCTCTGGATTCAGAAGATCCAGTTCTTCAGCTGTGCCACCTCCACCAACTCTTCTTCCACTGTCTAGGCCCTCTATTCTTGGTACTTTGGCTTTAAAATGAAACTTAAACTCCCATATCCTTGAGACTACCCTCTTCTCTCCAAGGGAAGAATGCTGCTGCCCAGTAATATGCCATTTTCTCTTTAGAACAACTCTGTAAGGTTGATACAGCACAGTTGATTCTGGCACAGAGAAAGGAAGTCATTTGTCCAAAGTATTTCAAGATTCCTCACTCCAGGCTTTTACCTGTAACACACACCATATGGCCCAACCAGTAAAAATCACACATCATCTTCTAAGACTGCCTGAGAATTTACATGTTGTGTCCTAAAATGGACAAAGTTGTCAGGTAAGAACAGATTTTAAGAGACCACCTGGCCCACACTTTGGCTATCAGGCAAGTTAATTGTCTAGAAGTTGAGTGTGTGTTGAGAAAATACTTGAATCTGAAGTCAAAAGACCTAGGATGTTCATCCTGGGTCTGCCATTTACTAAGTGGACAATCTTGGGTAAGTCATCACAGCCTCTGGGACTTAGCCTTCTATAAAATAGGGACAATAATATTTTCATTTTCTACCTATCATACATATAATAGTCTACCTGTTACGCACTTGTGAAAATTAAATGAGATGGTGTATGTGAAAGCTATGAAGTACAAGACAAGTGTTAATTTTAACATCTCAGCCAAACTGTATCTTTGGAGATTCTTTATGTAAAATGTAAATAGTAATCCTTCTTTGTTTATAAGAAAGTTTTATAATGACAGAGATTAGGAGTTCATCTCTGGAGTCAGGCTGCCTGAGTATCCTTGGGCAGTAAGCAATTTTGCTTCTTTCTGAAGCCTCCATGAAGAGGAGATAATACCCATCTCAGAGAAGGAAATGGCAACCCACTCCAGTATTCTTGCCTGGAGAATCCCAGGGACGGGGGAGCCTGGTGGGTGGCCGTCTCGGGGGTCGCACAGAGTCGGACACGACTGAAGCGACTTAGCAGCAGCAGCAGCATAGGTATGCTCATGAGAATTAAATGAGGCAATGTATGCATGGTGCTTAAGATACATCTGTCATGGAGAAAGAAACTCAGTGAATGTTAGCTGTTACTATTACTGATTTTATTAATGAAATTGCCACAATGAGGCAGTAAGGTCCATTAAGATCTGATAGAGATCTGAGTCAAGAATCAAAAAGATTCACCTTTTTGGACCTCAGTTTCTCTACCTGCACCATAATAAGAACCCATGGTTTCCTTTTTCCAGATTTTCATGGGGATTAAAAAAACATATATGAAGACTTTGAACTAACTGGAATGTTATAAATTGTAAGATTTTTTTTTAAACTGAGTTATTTATTAAGACTAAATTTTTATCAGTTCATCAATTTTTGTGCATTCCTATCTGCCTTGGTAAAGTGGTCCACTTCATAGAAAAGGAGTACATCTCCCTGTCAGTTAAAAAGATTTCAAATGTCATCTTAAAGTACATTCTCCAAATCTGCAAGAATACACTCTTTGCAAAGAAAAATTTTCTTTAGGATGTTCCATATATCCTCAATTTGTTTTCTGTACATAGGCTGATTTTCATATTCATCCAACTCTTGAATTTCCACTTTGGATATTATCTGCTTTCAATATTTAATCCCCAAAATGACCTCTCATTGCCTTGCAGCATGCTTCCAGATTACCTCCTTTTTTCTGATTATTAATAGTTAGTATGGCTTCAGGGAATACCTTCATTTTAACATTAAACTAGGAAAAAACAGAAATAGAAAGATAAATCTGTAGCAAGATCAAAAATAGATATCATGGCTAAATATAAATCTGGAGGGAATTATCTAATTATTTGGATGGTCCCTTATCACAGACAATCTAGGATTGATTGCCTTTAACTTTTTCCACAGAAGAGAACAAAATGGTTAATGAATACCAAGAGTAATAATTTTTTTCTTTTGAAGAGAATAATTTTAAGCAGTAATTTAAATGCTTTTTCCCTCAAACGTTTCATGTATATATTATAGCATGTGATTTTCACAACGGCGTGCATTCTCTTTGTGGCCCATTCAGGTTCATTTTGACTTGTAGGTCAGAGAGCGTTGAGCTGGGAAGACCAGGATTTGGTTATGGAGTCACTGTGTAGATTTGCTCAACTTTCTCAGTTACTTTGTTCCTTCCACTCTGCTGAACAGACTTGTAATGGACAACTCTGCTCCTTTTCAGTCTCAGTTTAATTTACAAGCTAGCAGCTGCGTTTTTAGGTTGGACCAACACCAAGTAAGGACTTAGATATGTGAAGAAAGACAAATGTGGTGCCACATGAGGCACAGTAGCTATTATGTTCACAGATATAATGCAAATCGCATGCAAATATTATGCAAACTTTTCATTAATTTGTAGAAACTTACTTTAGACCTTGCAAGCAACATTGAGATCCTATGATCCTATGTTTTTAGATTAAACCAAAAGTAATGCTTTTTGAAGTTAGTTATTGCTTTCTTCATACTTACCGGGACTCAATTGCTGAAAGTTTGACACTCCTCCCAGCTCCCCATGATGA
The DNA here is from genome assembly GCF_054371585.1 of Giraffa tippelskirchi. Lineage (NCBI taxonomy): Eukaryota > Metazoa > Chordata > Mammalia > Artiodactyla > Giraffidae > Giraffa > Giraffa tippelskirchi. The sequence continues at coordinate 25,663,689 of NC_137277.1, read as the reverse complement.
TTTCACTGCTGCTTTATTCCATCTCACACCCGGCCTCGGCTCCGGCCCCGCCCCCACTTTGTCTGATGTCACGTGATATCGTATTTGCATACTACCTGGGACTGGGTGTGACGCTCCCCTTTTCTGCACCTTGTCATTGGCGGTACCGGAGAACCAGCCCCCTTCCGGACGGACCAATAGCGAACTCTCGGACGTGGGGCAGCAGGCTGTGGTGGGATGGAGGTGGGGTCTTGGGGTTGGATCGCTAGGCATGTTAACCAATCATCCTCTGGTAGGGGAAGATCAAGCCGCGGATTGGTTGGGAGGAGGGGGTCTGGGGATCCGTAGGCCAATGAGGGCTCTGGGCTGAGGGGGCCGGTCTCCGCCCCGTAGAGCAGATAAGCAGCTGCCGCGGGGGTTGGGGGGCTGTGTGGGGCTCGCAGTGGGTCCGAGGCAGGCGAGCAGTCCGGCGGGCGGGCGATGGCGGGGGCCGCAGCGGGCGGCAGAGGCGGAGGTGCCTGGGGGCCGGGTCGCGGAGGGGCCGGGGGGCTCCGTCGGGGCTGCTCTCCCCCAGTCCCTGCCGGCTCCCCTCGGGCTGGTCTGCAGCCGCTCAGGGCCACCGTCCCCTTCCAGCTGCAGCAGCCGCATCAGCGCCGGGACGGGGGTGGCCGTGCAGGTGAGCCGGGCCTGGAGTGCGTGCTGCTGAGGGAGCCGTTGGGGGGGGGGGTCGCGTGGCGGGGGGAGGGGTAGGGGAAAAAGTGTAAGGGGGAAGTGGAATAGGGGCGAAGGAAGAGAAATGGGGTCGCGCAGAGTCTGCGAGAACGGAAGGAGCGAGAACGAGGAGCGGTGAACGCGGAGTGCACCGCTGGGACAGAGTGCCGGGGAGTCGGGCCGGGAGGTGAGGGGAAGGTCCTGGCAGATGGAGGCTGGCTCTGGGGGCGTAACCGAAATGTGGGCAGAGATGTGGTGTGGGGGTGAATGGAAGATGCACGGGTGGCAGCGAGGTGTGAGGCTTGTGATAGGGGCGCCCTATGCAGGGATTGCGCTGGAACGGGGAGCCGGTGGGCGTTGGATGTCTGCACGCTGAGGGGGAGGGGCATGGAGGAGAGCCCCGTGGAGCCATGTGTTAGTTCTCCAACTTGAGTTTGGCCCCAGCATCCCGTTCTGCAGCTTGGAGTTCCTTTTCCCACCGCTTCATGTGCGCTTCGCTTTATGGCACGTCCTGGAGCTGGTTTCTTCTAAGCCGTTGGAATAAGTTTAACGGCTTCTACCACCATACAAATGCTCCGCTCCTACTCCCTACATTCCTGTCGGTGTGGCCCAAAAGTTGTATGTTCCCAGATCACAGACCTGCTTAATATGGTTGTCTCATTCCAACCATCGCGCGCGCGCACGCGCGCGCGTGTGTGTGTAGGTGTAGGATCTCGGTAGTTTGCCCCCTGCCTTTCCGTTCTCCCCCCACCAATGCCGTTTTGTCCTGAGCTTGTCGGTCAACGTGGCAGTGGGGTGAGGGCTACAATCAAGTACAGTGTGGCAAATACTCCCACTTTCTCAAGAGCACCAAAAAGATGTCTTAATAGCAGCTTAACGTGGTAGATGTGGTTGGCAAAGAGCAAGCTTAACCTTGCTTTCACACTCAAAGTTGTAATGGATCCCCTGCAAATGCAGGCAGTTAGGAATGGGAGAAGGAACCTACTTGCATGAGGAGGTTGGCAATAAGTTGAAAGTGACGCTTACATTTGATTCACACCAGATGTGAAAAGATCATTGCACACTTCCAAAGCCTCAGGGTCTACCAAATGTACAAAAGTCATAGTCCCTGCCATGTGATGGTTAATGACATTCTCCAAACCAGAGTTTCTCAGGCTTTTTGTGATTACTGAGCTTAGTTCCAGCCCCTCCAGAAAGTGTAGTTGCTACGGTGCCTTCCTAGGTAGGAATGGGATTAAGAGGGTCTCTGAAGTAGAAAGTCTTCGTCCGTCTGGACTTCATTGTAAATGTTAGCATTGCATCGTGGAACACAGAAACTTGGTCAAATCTGGTAGCAAGATGGTAACCAACTAGTAAAAGTATGCCTAGAATCTGACGATGTAGAGCAAGGCAATGCCCAGACAAACTCAGGCCTATTGTGAACTGCTCTAAAGCAAACCGCAAGAGTACAAAACTGTTGGTTTTGTTTGTGCCTCCTTAGAGTCAGGGAAGTTAGTAGAACAGCAAGCACCAGAACCTAGTCACTTTTAGTGGACATCAGCAGAAAGCCTGCCTGTGTAGTACTTGGGAATCTATTAGCAGTCATATTTGAAGAGCAGTTATGTTGTGTTTACTATAGAACTAATATTAAAAGGACAAACACCGGTGATGCTGTGGGAAGAAGAGTGTAGGTTTGGATGACTGAGTTCTTTACGTGGCCAGTTCCTTTTTTAGGGCCAGGTACCCTAAAATACTGGTAAGAAAAAACATAGGAGGCTAGAGCTCTGTGTGATTTGTTAGATGATTTAAGACAGATTGAGTGATTTCTTGCTTATTGATTGGGCTGAAGGATTGTTTCTCCTCCACCTAGTAGTATCCCAGAGGCACTAATAAGGCACTTACCTGGTCTGTAGTGGGGTTATTTGTAGGTTTGCAGTGAAGCAGGAGAGAGGAAAGACAAGAGGAGGAAAGAGCAGCCTGAGCCTGTGGACTTATTTGTGGCCAAACATTAAAGGAATGTCCCTGGCCTTTGGTTTGGGAGTGCATCAGGTCTTCTACATGTTAACTTTTACCTCTATGTGTGTTCAGATTTTTTCCATTCCTCGCCTTGAGAAGTGGCAGAAGTGGTTTCCTTTGGGCCCGAAGGGTGTGTGTGATAGAAGGAAATGCTTTGTGGTCATAAACCCTTAAGAGAATGGCTTTGGGTGCCAGAGTTACCTGGGTATCAAATCCAGGTTCTATTTTTTACTAGCTGTGTGGCCTAGAAGAAGTTAAGTAACTTCTGTGCCTCAATTTCCTCACCTGTAGAGTATGAATAATAATATCTACATCATAAGAATCAAATGAGTCAATAGCTGTAAAGTGCTTAGAACAGTGCCTGGCAAGTAGAAAGTACTCTGCAGTGTTTGCTGCTGCTGCTTATATTGTTGTTATTTTCTCCACCCAGCCAAGGTGAGAGCCTGTTGGCCAGAGCGCATTGCCTTTTCAGGCTTCAAAGAGCAAACCCATATTGGTCTGAAACCAGTACTGCGAGTTTCAGAATTTCAGGGCCTCTCCTTGCACTTTTATTCACTCATCTTTTAAAATGGGCTTTCTAAACAGGGCTCTGAAACCCAACTGTTTGAAAAAACGTGAGCTGGGACTGAGTCTCAGAAACAATTGTGTCGTCACTGTTTCTGTTTCCCATCTCAAAGTGATGTAGTGCTCAGGGCTGTGCAGTTCTGTCTCCACCACACACCCTGTTGTGTTCTTGACAAGATATATTAGATGTTGTTTATTTTATTCATTTATTTATTTATTTTTGGCTGTGCTGGATCTTCAGTCCTGTCTGTGCTTTTTTGTAGTTGCAGCAGATGGCTATTCTCTAGTTGCAGTGTTATTCTCTTGTTGCGGGAACATGGGCTCTAGAGTGCGCAGGCTTCAGTAGTTGCAGGTCGTGGCCTCAGAGATTGCAGCTCCCAGGCTGTAGGGCACAGGCTCAATAGTTGTGATGCACGGGTTTAGTTGCTCCGGTGGCATGTGGGATCTTCCCAGATCAGGCATCCAACCCGTGTCTCCTGGTAGGAGGATTCTTTGCCACTGAGCCACTGGGGAAGCCCTAGATGTTTTTTAAAAAAGGAGAGGTTGAGGATTTACCTTTTGTGGCCATTCATCCTTAAGGGATGTCTTCATAAAGTGAGGAAGCCTGGGCTTTTATGAGCCTGGGCGAGGGGTGTGGAAGGCAGAAGAGTGGAGAGAAAAATGAAGATCAACTCTTAGGAAGCTAAGAGCTCCTAGTAGGTAACAGAAACCCAGGAGAAATTTCTTACTGCAGTTTCTCCTTTAATTAAATTCTTATTTGTGTCTTATGTCAGTTGGAGTCTGCTGACTTTTAAGGTCTTCTAGGACAGACAGATGTTGAACAAAATGGGGCTAAGAGGTGAACTGTTCTGGGCTCCAGTCTTACCTATTCTGTTTAATGTCTCTGTCTCTATGTCCTGAGAATGAAGCTAATGTTCAATCGAGGTTTGCAAATTCTTCCCTAAAAGACCAGCCCCACTGGCCAGCTGGGTGCTGGGGGAGCCAAATGCTGCCTCTGAATCTCCTCTGCCCATTAGATTCTTCTTAAACCAAGGCTTGACATTATGGCCTGCAGACCAAATCCAGGCTTCTGCCTGTTTTTGTAGATAAAGGTTTATTGGAATACGGCCATGCTCCTTCATTTATGTATTGTCTGTGGCTATTTTTGCACATTGGCAAAATTTGAGAAGTTTTGCACAGTGATAGAGTTGAGTAGTTTTGATAGAGACCAAATAGCCACAAAACCTAAAATATTTACTATATGAACTTTTCAGAAAAAAAAAAACAAAAAATGGCCTACCCCTTGTCTTCCACAATGTTCCTGACCAATATTCCTGAATAAAGACGAGTTTCAACTGTATGTAGTATATACCTCTTCAGAAAATCCTAAGGGAGCAAAGAAAACTCAAGCCTGTATCCCCACTCATATTTTAGGGAAAAAGAAAGGGACACCATTAACTTCTAGTCATTTCTCAATCTTTATAGAAGATCAGCACATGTAAACCCAGGGTACTCACCACCACCCTTGTCAGGTGACGTGTTCAGGAGATATAAACTAGTTTGGATTTACATAAAAGCTTAACTGTTAGGCAAATTTGCATCTCTTCCTTTCTTACTCTCCTTCCAAAGCTAACAACCCACAGTTGCAGTGAACACATTTCAAAGTCAGATGGAAATTACTTTCAGCTTATCTCCTGTTTTGGATTCTTCTCCTTAACTTTTATTTTTCTGAACAGATCATTGAGAGCTGGCATAGTCATGGTTGCCCTCAAACACTGACTTCCCCACAGGGACATAGAAGCAAATGTCCATCAGGTTTTCCACGATGGCTGTCTCAGTGAATGTAAAGCAGCATTGTTATTAGCAGTGCTATTGGTAATTATTAAACTCTTGTTTCCCTGGCATGCTTTTGTAAACTTCTTCCTTAGGGATGGGTGTTTGGAGAGGTATGGAACAATAAAGGAGGTTGCTTATTAGCGACCCTCATCAGACCATGGTCCTTCTGGACCTTGGTGTTAGAAACAGCCTGGAGATTAGAATAGAGTGTAACTCTTCTATGCCACAGAGCCATCTGCCTATAAAGAAGCTTGGGGCTGCAGTTAAAATCCTTTAAGAGCTACAGTTGTCCTTTAAAAACCTGTGATTGAAGCAGCTTCTGTTTGGGAGGCATTAAACATGAAGCACTTCCCAGCCTGACACTGCTAGCTTGCTTTTGACAGCTTTGCTAGCACTAGGCACATGGTCAGCAAAATGCACTGTTGAAGTATCTGACTCTTAAATGTTATCACCAATGATGGCATCCTTGAAATCGGGGGCCATAACTCCTAACTACTTATCCTTTTGGTACCCAGAGAAGCATGGGTCCATGTGTTATTCAGTATTTTGTACAGCAAAGGATTATCCATATGGGAAGCTCTCCACTTAGGTAACATAGAGTGAGGATTTTTCAAACCATTTGAGGTCAGTGGAGAACGGCTGAGAACAATGGTGGGGTGTGGCAGTAAGAGGACACGATTCTCTCTGGTTCCAGATTCAGACTATCCTCTAGAAAATTTGAGGCAGGATTGCAAAATTTTCATAGTTGTGTTAGCAATGAGTGTTGCCAAAGTGGTTGGTGGGCTTTAGTAGTCTGAGAACACTGCACCTGCTTTTTCTGCCAGTTTATAATGAATGATGTGATGGGCACCAAGCCACAATATCCCTTGGATCTTAATGGAGCATCCTCCTCCGGATTCTTAGAATTCTCATGTATAGCCTTGATGCCAAAGGATTCAGATTTTATTTTAGGGTGTGACGTATTCTGGAGGCAGGTCTGGTTTTGAGTTCTTTTTGACACCATCATATATATCAAATGCTATATGACACTAGCACAGATGCTTTGCTAGACTTACCTGGGCTTACTTTTATTCCGCAGACAGTTTGGAGCCCTTTGAAAGGGCTGGACGGGAAAACCTTGTGTTTCTTCCCATTTCAGAGTGAAGGTGGGTCGCTACCAGCAAGTTAGTTTGGTGAGGTGGGGCTGTCTCATCTTTTATCACCCTCTGAGATGGATAGAAGAGGGATCAAGGAAGAGTGAAAGCAGAGAAAAGCTGAGTGAGAAATCTGGTGATTGAGTCTTCACCGAGGGCTCCGTTATTTGGTTTGCCACTTTATGAATTAACCAAACATTAGCTAAGCTAGTCACATTGTTGGGTCCAAAACAAATCCTGATCTCAGAGAGAAAAGAGTTTGGGATTATATTTGAAGTTATAAATGATCTGTGCTCCAGTTCCTCTCCGGTCGTGTGGAACTGAAGGGGCTCTTGTTCTTGGGAACAGCTGTCTGGAGGGAGGCTCTCCACAGCTGGCTGCTCTCAGCCAGGCCTCCAGCTCATGGTCCCTACTGAACTTCCTGGGTTTGAAAACTCTTCCTGGCACTTTGCTTTCTCCTCCACACTTTTCCTCCGAGTTGCTACAAAACTGAATGCCCAGCTTGGAGTTATTTAAGTATTTGTCCTCAGGTCCTGAATATACTTCAGTCGACTTTTACTTTGTGGGAGCACCACAGCCAGTCAAGGGTTGCTTTAATGAACTTAAAAGAATGCTGTCAAAGTATTTCATAATAGGAAAACTTTTAACTCCAGCCCCTGGGGAACCTGGAACTAAAGTCTGGGCTGTGTGCAGACACTTACCCAGACAGCTGACACCAGGGGTGGTGATCGCCTTGGGGTCAGCTCTGCTACACGTTCTAGAAGGGTGGAGGTTGGCGGGGGGGGGCGGTGCTGGGGAGACACCTCCGAGGGCTTTGGATGATCTGAAGTGGCAGGCTTAGGGATGGGGGAGTTTTCTCTCAGACGCTGCCCAACTGTGACTTCTTAGAGTTGGTAGGATTCCGCAGGCAGGGTGGTAGTTTGGGGCGCCACTTTTCTGACCCTGTGTGTCCCATCTTGCAAATGGTGGATGGCTTTCCCAGGAGGAACTTTGTTAACAAGTGTAGGTCTCGGTTACCACCTGCTTGCCTCCCACATGCAGGAGAGCATGGAGGTCTAACCTCCTTAAGAGGCAAAGGTAGGATTAAACATACAGCTCTGAAAGCAAATTACTAACACATGCACTAGTGAATAAAATGTAAATTCAAACTGGAGGAGGTACAAAATGAAGGAATATTTAGAGTTAGGTAGGATTAATTAGAGAATTACTGAGATGTCTCTAGTAGGCTTTTTTTTTTTTTTTAAGTTGGCCAGTGTATTATTCTGCCTAAGGTTAAATTAAATTTTTACTCCCTCCCTTCCCTTTTGAAAGTGGCATTAGTGTGTCCTTGTTTGGTCAGCTGTGCTCTTTAACTTTCTCAAATCTCTTTAGGCCCTTCTGCCCCATGTTGGAAATTGTGTGCTTGCCTTTTTAAAAGATAGGCACCTCATGTTTCAAGTTCAAGTGCAATGGAACTCACCCTGCAGCTTGAACAGATTTGAGTGTTTTTGCAGAGGGAGGGCCAGGGCAGATGGGGAGTGTGGTGCTTAATAAATACTTATTGGATGGAGTTGCTGGAAAGGCAGCAGGGGAGGGGGGAGTGAGCCACACTTCCCCAGGCTCATTTGCAATGGTTTTTCCCACCTCTGGTCCCCACACTCTCTCTTTAGCTACTTATAAGGCACCCCCTCCCCTCTTGAAGTGTTAGTGTTCTCTCTCTTCCAATCACTGGTCTCCCATTCATCCTGGTTATTGGGCTCAAAGCCCAGCTGGTGGCAAAGACGTGGCATTTCCATGGATGTCTTTGCTAGGCCTGTAGATTCTCTTCCCCCACACACTTAAAGCCAGAGGGTGAGCTTGGGCGGTTAGTTACCAGGTTGATCCATGGAAACAGCCAATGTTTAGGATTTTGTTGTGATTTTGTAAACGAGCCAGATGACCTGGCTTTAGGCTTAGATGTGTATATGGGTGAGAAGCCAAGGATGAAGGCTGGATGTCCTTTCATTCCAGGTGGATTTGCACCAAATTCCTAGGAGTGCTATAATGTATACAGAAAGCAGAATCTGAATTAGCAGCTTTTCTGGGCTAGAGAACGGAATTGTCTAGCTTGTTGGCTAGGCAAAATTGTTGGCTTTAGGGTGACCAGAGGTGTGATCAGGCTAGAAGCTCCCATCCCAACCCAGGCACCATCCTTTATATTAATACAAAGCACTGCTGTTTCTTCTTTTCTTTTCCCCACCAAATGGGGGAAATACTGGAAAGAGATGCTCACTGTCATTCTCCAAGCCCTGATACCTACGCTGTCATGTGTAGAGCCTGTGTTCTCCTGCCAAACTGCAGGCCTGGTGGCTTAGTCAAATGGTTTCATAAACCTGCCCAGCTGGGGGTAACTTTGAACAGAGTAAAAATGTGATTGTAAGGGAAAAAAAGCAGCTTCTCTCCTCCTCCCCTCTTCTCCACCCCCTAACCCCACTGCCACATACTGCTTCCCTTTAAGAGTTCTCTGTGCTCTGCATGTGTTTGATCGCCCACACAGCTTTGAGAGAACCGCAGCTGATAACACATGCGCTCCCTGCCCCACACCTGCAAGCTGGCTGAGAACCTGATGCCTGGCCCCTATTTGGCGATTGTCTTGTAACTCATGCCCATCAGATATGACACACAAATTGGAGTTGAGGGTGGAGTGTATAGCATTTGGCGTGACAGAAGGAGGCAACCAGAGAGCTTTCACAATATTGTGTCGTCTGGATTTCGAGATTGGGGAGGGGAGGCCCATGCAAAGCCATCCATGTGGTGTGTGCACATCTTAATGCCGGAGGCAGCACCTGGACTCTTTTTCATTAGAACCTTTATCCTGGGGAGTTCTCTTTTCACAGAAGGCTAAAGCAGTTGCTTCTGTGGAAAGAAAGTTTGGATCCCAACCCCAGAAAGCCCCAAAATCCATGTGCATTTTTCAGGGAAGCTGAGAATGTGGGTAGCTTTAGTTGTGACAGTGTATTTTGCATATTTAGCTCTTTGTTGCTAGTGGTCGGTACCCTTGAATGTTTTTCCTTCATTCTCGTCAAAGACCTGCAGTTGCAGGTGGCATTTGCTTGTTTGTGCAGATAGGAAAACTGAGGCCCCTAGAGGAAGTGACTTGCCCAAGACTGTGTGACTAGTAAAGCCCTTTTGCTCCTGATCCAGGGCTCTTCCCACTTACATGTGGAGAGTCCGTGAGGAATTTCCCTCCAGGCTGGCATCCTGTGCTGCCTGCCCACACACATCCAGCCTGTTTCCCTTCTGCTCACATACCTGTATGCCAGAAGCAAAAGTTTATGTGTTTAACTGACCAGAAGAGAATTAGGAAAATGGGCTGCAGAGAAATCTATTTGTTCCTTAAGCACCCCACAAGTAACTGTCCACTTGATGTGGCTGACTGGAAGTTGATGGTAACAACATTATATGTGTGATATGGTGGCAGCTTTTGAGTGTTTCTAACTGGTTTGAAATATGTGATTTCCATGCGGAATGAGAAGGTAACCAAGAAGCAGGGTTTTACTGCCTCTGTGAAGTCATGGTCATGGTTACTGAGCTTTGACCCATGTCAGGGAGATAGTCTTACGGTGGAGCTTATGGGGAAGGGTGTCTTTCTTGTGTGTAAGTGTGGAATCCCCCAAAAGCACCCAGATAAATGTGGGTGGTACATTCCTATGCTGGGGACGTAGGTACCGATGGGATTGTGGCTTAGATGACAATTTAGTCCTCCATAAAGGGGATCACTGGTGCAGACCTCCACCACCCTGGCCATGTCCTGCCTGAATGTGTCTCTCTTCTAGCTTTAGATTAATTGGGAGTAGAGTCATTGTGATACCTGATAGTGCCTTTATGAGACAAGTGTGTATCCAATAAGGGGACTAGCAGGGACTTGAACTCAGGAGAAAGCTCCATCTGGGGATGTGGTATTATGGAGAACTGCCTGGGCTGCTTCCTAGGGAGGGTTATGGGCAGCTCTGACTTCCTTATTTCTCTTACAAAACCAGATTTTGTATAGAATTCTTGAATGTTCTAATAACCATATGCTTATGTGGAACCTTTCTTTCCCAGTTATTTCCCAACTGCATAGGTAAAGCCCCACTATAACAAATATAAATATAGTTCTATATAATAAAGTTGCTTCCATGCTTCATGTAAATGCCTTTGTTGTTTTTTTTGTGTGTGTTTTTCTTTTTTAAAGAAAAAGAAAAGAGTAACCAACTATCTTATGTAAAATGTACTTTTCCTGGTCCCTGTCCATGTAATAGTTCATCTCTAAGCCAGAATACTTGAGTGCTTACTTTTGCTTTGGAGGTGAGGAGTGGGGAGTGGGGCTGTGGACCCATCACCAAATAGCATGCCCCACTTGGCTTTTTCTTCATCACGAAACTACCCCCCTCCTAGTTGTTTAGACAGACCACCACACAAAACCCAACAAAGGACAGTGTGTGTTGTGTAGCTGGATGTGAGTGTGTTATGTGTGTGTGTGTGCACACGCGCACGTTTGTCTTAATTGAGAACATGTGAGTGCTGGATGTGACTGTAGGAGAGCATGTATATGAGTGTGTATATAAGGAAAAGTGCGTGAAAGAAAGCAAATGATAAACAGGACAAATGTTTATGCTATGCTATGCTATGCTAAGTCGCTTCAGTCATGTCCGACTCTGTGCGACCCCATAGACGGCAGCTCACCAGGCTCTGCCGTCCCTAGGATTCTCCAGGCAAGAATACTGGAGTGGGTTGCCATTTCTTTCTCCAGTGCATGAAAGGGAAAAGTGAAAGTGAAGTCGCTCAGTCGTGTCCGACTCTTAGCGACCCCATGGACTGTAGCCTACCAGGCTCCTCCGTCCATGGGATTTTCCAGGCAAGAGTACTGGAGTGGGGTGCCATTGCCTTCTCCGGGACAAATGTTTAACAACAGGCAAATCTGGGGAGAGTGCGTATGGGTATTCTGTGTACTGTTCTTGTTCTTACACCCAAATAAAAAGTTTTGAAAAATGAATATATGCTCGGCTAATTTGACTATATCAGGAGTTCTTTAGAATGGAAGTTTTCTTCTGTCATCCTTGTAACATTTCTTATTCTTCCCATTTAACAGAAAGAACAACTGAAGTCCAAAGAAGTTAAGTGACTCGTCTTGAGTTCATGTAGCACGTTGAGGCAGGATTTGGGCCCAAGTGTTGACCGTTGTTAGGAGACTGCAGCTTGTCCCTGCTGGTCGAGCTGGACAAGGTTGGCATCAGATTCTGAGAGCCACTGGGTGCCTGCTACCGTGTGTCTGAGCCCAGTCCGTGCCCCACATTGACCCGGCAGAGGGGTCAGCGGTGTTGCATCAGGCTGCTAATCCTCCTGAGCATGTTCAGGATGTCCAGCTATCTTCTAGGGAAAACTGCTTCCTCATTCTGAGAAACGTTCTCACTCTGCTCTTCATTCAGCTCTCTTCATTTCTTAAAATACATGAAATCAGAAGGCTTCCGTGTGCCAGAGCTGCAGAGTAATACCACTTTTCATTTTTATAGTAGAAATCTGAAGGAAAAATAAGTTGAGTTTTGTTTATTAATAGAAAGTGATGCCAGATTATAGGCTGGGCCAGGCAGCTCTCTTGGCTGTGTACCAGTCTGCCGGTTGTGCCCACCACCTTGTGAGTGTACAGGAGCCTATGCTTTAGTGCAACTCATCTCACCAAGTAGACAGGAGTTTCAACTTCATACACCAAGGAAGGGCTGCACTCTTTGTCAGTGAAAATCTTCCACTGACCACAGGGCCCCAAGAGGAGTGGATCTGGTCATCACCGCTAAGGAGCGTTAAGGATCCAGATGCTACTGTTTGTTCCTAGCTCTTGTTCTCTCACTCCACACTGCGTACTCTGCATCTGTCTGTCTCCTTCAAGGCACTTGAATTATTCCTGACATTTTTGTTTACTGACATTTCCTGCCAGCTTTCAGAATTGGGGTAGAATGAGTCTAACTCTACTTCTTAACATAGAAGAAACAGTTTTTGGAAAATCTTTAGTTTTAGTATGTGTCCTTTACCTAAATTGCCACCCTGCAGCCACCCTAAAGTGTGAGACTGTGGTTAAGTTGGCCTCAAAGGACTTTTTTCAGGTACTCCAGCCAGTTATATGAAATGGACCCATGAGCATTTACTATATTGTGCTGTGCTATGCTTAGTCACTCAGTCACGTCTGACTCTTTGGGACCCCATGGACTGTAGCCTGCCAGGCTCCTCTATCCATAGGGATCCTCCAGGCAAGAATACTGGAATAGATTGCCATGCCCTCCTCCGAGGGATCTTCCCAACCCAGGGATCGAACCCAGGTCTCCCACATTGCAGGCAGATTCTTTACAGTCTAAGCCCCCAGGGAAGCCCAAGAATACTGGAGTGGGTAGCCTATCCCTTCTCCATGGAAACTTCCTGATGCAGGAATCGAACTGGGGTCTCCTGCATTGCAGGCGGATTCTTTACCAGCTGAGCTATCTGGGAAGCCCCTTTAGTATATTACTATGCCAGTTTTTATGCTTCGACTGTTTGTTCTTAAGCGGTTATCAAGCTATATAGGCTGTCTCCAGTGTTCTTTTGGCTCTGTCTCACCCCAAAATCAGTGCCTGGTGGATAGCATCCAGTATCCAGATAAGATGCAAGAGGATGAGAAAAGGCTGTCCCCAAGGTCCTGCTGGGTGCTGTGCAGTGTAGAGGCCTGTGTTAGAGCTGCTGTATAGATGGCCAGAGCTGTCTACTTAGGGGGGGACCCTGACCACTGAAGTCTTTTTCTTCCAGCTCTTAGAGGCATGGAGGGGACATCTTGGTAATTAACACCCCAGTCTGCTCCCGTGGATCATGTTCTCCCTTTGCTTCAGGAGGATAAGCCTTCTTTTTACCTGACTCATAAAAGGTGTTGTTACTGTCAAGCAGCTTTTGGTTTAAGGGCAGATACAAAACCCATCATGTATGGGGAAAAGGTATAACCCACCTTCTGTGTCCTCCTCAGCCCCTGAAAGCACATGTGGAGAGGTCACTTGACAAGCATCCTTCTGCTGTGAAGTCATCAGTGGTCTCAGGTGTACAGTGAGGGTAGGAAAAGTCTTCCCAAGGTCATGCCTTTCAAGGCTCTTTCTAGAGGAGCCATCTAATCGTGTTTCAGACAAGGTTTACCCTGGAGGCACTATATGACCTTTGAGCCTCCCTTAGGAGATCTAAGCAACCAGCACGACCAGGGCTTTAGAGCAGGGGCTGCCCTGGAATGTAGCCTAGCACACTTTGGGGTTTTTCCACCAGGCAGAGCCTGGGAATTTGCCTGGGATTTGAGGTCAGGCTGGATCAGTTCCAGAATGTCAGAGGCCAGGTGGGGAATCACTCGGTGGGATAGAGTGGTTTCTTGGGTATTTCCATTTTGAAGCTGGGAACAGAGTAGAGAACTTGAGTAAAGAGATGGACATAACCAGAGAAGACTTTGCAAGTGGGACAAAATGATCCATGGAGGTTTTTAAGGCTTTGAGGGTTGAGCGGAGTCAACCCTAGTAGGATTTTAGACCCTGAAGGCAAAGCATGGCCCTGAGAAACAGAATTGATTAATTGCTCCTTTAAACCCCCCTCACCAACCCCCAGCCCAAAGCAAATGAACCAGAGAAGAGGTCCTGTTAGACCTACTGAGGTGTAGCAAGTGAGCAAACCTGCCCCCTGAGCTCTGATGTCTACTCAGCAGTTAACACGTGACAGCCCTTCTGCCTGTGGCAAGCCACAGGTAAATTGAGTGCTATTTATACTCTCCTGCCTAGGGGAGGAGGTGGGAGAGATGATCTGGGAGCCTGATGAGCCCACGTAAGACATATCTCACTTTGACTTTGTGCCTGTTTTCTCCCTTAGCTAATTTTGCCCCAAATGACAGCATGGGCTTTGGGGCTTTCAGTTTAGCTGACTCTGTCAGTAGCCATCTCTTATTATTCACTCTTTAACAGTTGGGGAATTCTAGAACTAGCTGGGACTCAAACTCTCCAGGTACAACCTCCTGCCTTCTGGGAGGTGAATATTGAGACCTCTGGGGCCATGTGACGATCTTTCCCTGGAGCTCTTCAAAGGCAGACACTACCATCTTCCTCATCCATCCCTCCTGTTCTGATGAGCAGGAAGTTCTTCCTTTTATCTGGTTGGAATCCCTCCTAATTGAAGTCTTTTCTGTCCTTTGTTTTTACACTCACACAGTTCACCTTCCTCCTGGGATCTAGCTACCTTCCCTCTAGCTACCTTTTACTCATTTTCCCTGGGATCTCACTGGTTCCTACATTCCTGCTGAAGAGCAGTAATGGCGAATGGATGCCCAGGGCTAACATGGTGGGGCTTAACTGAGGTGATATCCAATTCCTGCTGTGTTTCTGGGCCTGTGGGAACCCCTTAAGTCTGCCCAGTCTAGGTCTTGCTCCTGGGATGACATGCCACTTCTTAATTTAGTTTTTTGTTTGTTTTAAAATTTTTGCTCATGCTCGGCAGCATGCAGGATCTTAGTTCCCCAGCCAGGGATCGAAACTGCCTCCATCCCCTGTATTTCCTGCAAGTGGAAAGTTAGGTCTGGGGCCCGATTTGATTCAAGTAAAACATTTTGGGCACAAACATTTCATGGGTGAAGTTGTGTGCCCATAATGTATCACTTCAGGAGGCATATGATGTTAGGTCTTTCATTACTAGTAATGCTGAGTTTGATCACCCGTGGTGACCACCAGTTTTCCCATTGCAGAAGTACATTATTCTCTTATAAGTGGTTTATGGGGAGATACTTCAGCGTTTAAATATTCTGTTCTCCACAATGTTTTTCCCAGTAGTTTTGGCATCCACTGATGACTCTTCCTGACTGAGCTGTTACTTTGGGAGTTGCATAAAGCCGGTTCTAAACTAACACAGAAGGGCATGAGTATTAATGTGAGCTGTTCTAAAGAGGAATAAAAAATTTTGGAGTTTTGGAATCCACTGGGGGGACGGCAACAAATTGAGGCCATCAAATTTGGTCAAAGTCTAGGTTATTTTGTGTGACTTGGACTGATAGTAAATTTAGTATCAGCTGCTCACACATATGTTGCTGTCTGGCAGTTCGTGAGGTTTGGGAAAAGCCATGCTAGATGAAGCTAAAAATAAGTCATGATTTGTTTACAAAGCAGAGGTTATTTTGACTATTTGAACATTATCTGTAATTCTATTTTTTTTTTTGTAATTCTATTCTTATTTCCTTTTCTTTCTTTCACTCACTTTCCACTGTCCTCACTAGAAAAGGGATCCCTCCTTTTTTAATTGTCTCTGTCCTTTTGTCTCACATGCCCAGTGAGTAGAACTGTCCCCTAGATGCAGGTTTGATTGCACTGGTTCCTAGTAGGGGAAAGAAATAGAACCCTTCCAGACTGAGGGGAAGTTCCTGAACCAAGGCATCCAGCCAGTCACGACAATTGAGTCTGACAATGAAACACAAGAGGGGAAATGAACTTTGAAAAGTCTTCTGTGGGGAAAAAAGACCTGTGTCTCAAGTTGCTTTGTGGCACTGGAGAAATGGCCCTCGCCTGGAGAATTCCTGAGAGTATGTGGGGCATACACATTCAGAACAGAAATCAGGGTAGGGTTTCAATCACGGTTGTCCTCTTACAGGATTTACTGTAGATGAACCTCCCCAACCTCTGGTTCTTCCTTCACCTCTTTTATCTTTAAAGAGCTGACTGGACATCATGATCTCTTCTCTGCTTGATAGGAATCAGATTGTCGTCCGGAGTGAAAATACTGAAGGTTTATGCTTGTCCTCTGAGTTTATAGCAATCCAGAAATTCATCACTCCCAAATAAAAAAGGTGTGAGAATTGTTTTTAGGGGGAGAAGGCTAGGCCATGGCTATTTATGCTCTTCTTACAAAGGCCAACTAGATCCCAAAAGAAAACATGCTCCAATCAGTAACTGCTAGTATTTTGTCCTGTTTTAAGAATGTTGAAATCCTACAAAACTCCTTTTCAGAGCATTCAGATAAGAGGTGAAAAGTCCACACCACTTCCTTTTGTTCTAACTGCAGCTTCTTGAGAATTCAACAAGTATCTAAGTAACTGCTGTCTTCTCTTTGTGCCCACGCAGTAAGTAACTGCTGTCTTCTCTTTGTGCCCGTGCACACACACACGCACACACACACACACACGTGTACACTGTGGAATCAGCCTTTCCCTCCTTGCTAAAAAGAGTCTGGGACTTCCTTATTTTTTCCCCACAGTGACACCTCCAAATGAGTTTCTACTGACCCTTCTCTCCAGCCACCCGTAGGTGTGGTCTGCATCCTGGGGAGTCAGACACACAGCGAGAAATGCTTTCACCTGAGCTGCACACTTAGATACGGAAGGAGTATTAAGTACGGAGTCAGTACTGAGGCCTTGGCTGAAGTTTTTCATTTTTTTTCTCTTTAGTTAAGACTTCTTGGTAATGAAAATGTGCTGTTACTCTTTTTTTTTGGCTCTTTCTTTTTAATCTTGTTTCTTTAGCTTCTTTTCCCTGTTATGGTTGAAATGAGCTATTGCTTGGTGTTGAAAGAAGTGTTTAAAGCTCCGCGTTTAATTTTCCCAGCTGGGATGGATGGGGTCTCCTTGGGCTTTCCAAGGAGGGCTTCTAACTCCTGTACAGTCATATTGGGGATTTCGGTTTGACCACAACTTCCCTCCAAAACCCACATGTCCCTGACTTAAGCAGTTAAGCGGCGCGGGACCACAAGCAGCTCAGAAGACTGCCTGCACTGCTTAATCCCAACACACATACTAAAATGGAAAAGTAATCCCTATGAAGCTGCAAGAAGGAACTTCCCCTAATTACTGCAAATCTGGTATTGGGGAAATGTTTAGAAACTCTGAATCGCTGTTTTACTTTGCTCCCCTCCAGATTAGCATTCCTCCCTCCCCCCACCCCCAACAAAAGTGCTGCATCACAGCTAGGAGACAGGACAGGGCCTGCTCCCCCATCGTGCAACCGGCTGCCTGCCTCAGCCTCCTGGGCGGCCCTGCCTCTGCCTGCTCCCAAAGTGAAAATCAGTGATTGAAAAAAGCATATTGTTAGAAAAACATGTGTAATAGGATCTCATTAAAAAAAAAAAAAATATATATATATATATATATATATATATATATATATGCCTACGTATGTGCACAAGATCAGGAAGGATTGCTCAGTAGTGATTTCTGAGTGATGGCATGCATCATTTTTATTTTCAGTTTTGCTAATCTACATTTTAAAATTTCCTTTAATTTCCTCCAATATATTTACAGCTTCTGTTATAATGAGAGTTTTTTCTCTTAAAGAGGGGAGGCGAGAAGACTAGTGCTAATATTGGTTCAAACCTCAGCAACATGAGAAAGTGACCAGTAACTTGTTTGTTGAACTTACCACTTGCTGAGTTTTGCCACATGTGAAATCTCATTGACTGTCTCTCTCCTTACTTCTGTAGTCCTTCTTGGATATTTTGGGGTTACTCAGACTCATGGAGTGAGTCTGGAGGATGGATGGAGAGTAGCCTCATCTTACTTCCCAGGCTTCTCTCACCTGTGTTGCCCAAAAGATAGTAAAGTAAGGGAAGTAGCCCCATAGCTGCTCAGCCAGGACCCTTTGGTCAGGGGCTGTTCTCTCCTTGTAAGCTGCTAAGCCTCCACCCTGCAGTCTAGCTCTGGCCAAGTTGAGAAGGGCAGCCACAGATGCCTCACTTCCTGTGTCATCTGCTGCCTTCCTCCTGCCCCAACCCCTCCTCCTAAGAGCTGTTGCCCTTCTCCTTTGGGTTCTCAGGATGGGGGTTTGCTGGTGTGGTCAGGCCTGAGCTGATTTCCAGCCAGGGATATGAGGTCCTTCTGGAGAGTCGGTGGCTAGAGGAACCCCAGAGGCTGAGCTGGCAGCCTGGCCCTTAGGGATTATATTGGCTGCCCCCACTTCAGCCTGGTCAGAAGCTTCTTGTCCTGCTCCTCCCGTGTCACCTTTACTGGCTCATGATGGGCACTTAGAATCTGCTACTGAAGGAATCGATCAGTCTGCTGTGGTGGGCCAGGCCCCTTGTCAGCTGTTCGTGTGTTTCCGTCCTATTCACTGTTCCCCAAGGCACAGACACTGCACCGCTCGTCCTCTCCACTCAGAGGCCCCCTCCCCAAAGCCATACACAGGCAGCAGTTGGGAGACATGGCCAAGTGGCTCCAGAAGATAGCACCTAAGGCTTCTTATCTCCGGTGTGTGCTGTTTTGTTTTTCCCATTTGCTGTTGCCCAAGAACCAAAGCATCCGCCACTGCTCAGCTGCATGGTGAAACAGCCTGGCCCTGTGCCAGGGAGCTTCGCCAGGTGGTTGGGCTGTGGAGGCTGCTGCATGCGATGGGCCGATAATACCCACAGCACTGTAAACAGGACACCCCACCCACCTGCAGCCACCCAGCCAGTGCCCCGGCAGCCTGTTGCTTTGTCTTGGCCTGTCGTGATAGGGGCGGCTCTTCTCAGACAGGACAGCCAATTGTCCTGTTTCTCTCCCCCTGTTTCCCAAATCTGAGAGGGTACTTTCCAGAAATGAAACCAGTCCATTTTCCGACCACAAGCAACCGTTCTTTGTGACTTCTCAACGCTTCTCCTTTAACCATAATCACACAATTGCAGGGCAGAACCCCATCCCCAGGTCTTTCCGGTGTACCCATGAGGGAGGGAGAGCCCAGGAGCTCCTGTTCCATTTGCGCTCACTTGGGGGACATGCCAATCTGACCGAGCCTCTGAAGCCTACGCCTCCCGGTGGCTGTTTCCCCTGCACTGTTCTCTCTGGATGCTGTCCGGCCTGGGTTAGACCAACACTAGGGAAGGAAAAGACTTGACACTAAGCTGCCCCCTTCCCAGGGGACGTTGGTGACTGGAACTCATCCTGCATATCTCCTCTTCCTATACTCCTCACCCCCACCTTCAATCCTAAAAGATCAGAGCATGGGGAAGGGTTAACTGACAGTAATTGGTTTGATGTAATCTATCTAACAAAGACTTTAAAGTCTTTTGCCTCTCATCTGTTCTTTGCAGCAGGGGTCCGACCGGTACCTCGTCTCAGATCGGCAGCAGCATTAGATTAGAAACAAAGTGCACAATAAATGTAATGTGCTTGAAATATTCCGAAACCATCCCCTCCACTCCAGGTCCGTGGAAAAATTGTCTTCCATGAAATCGGTCCCTGGTGCCAAAGAGATCGGGGAGCGCTGCTTCCCTAAGAGATAACAAGCTGGGACTGTGCTCCTACCGACAATGGAAGAGCAGGTCTGGTGAGGGGTGAAGGGTGCATGGTGTGGGCTACAGTCCCATCACAGTGAGGGCCGAGCTGAGATCAGAACCAGATCGCTTGCACCCAAGTCCCTTCCAGATATGTCGGGGCCACGGTCCACCAGCCTGTGGTCCCTTTGAGGATAGTACAGAACATGCCAGTGTCTGACTTTGCTTTGGTTTGTGTTGCATTTGGGGAGGAATGTGACACCTTGGTTTTGCCCTTAATCATTTTTGGTGATTTTCCTTTCTTTTTTTTGTATATGGAGGAGGAAGTCAGAACCACCGAAACCCTGACAGTCTTTGTGAATAACTTTGATCAGAAATGACTGGAGGGCATGTAGAATTGACCAAAATGGGTGGTTGGAGTCTTACACCAAATTCCAGGATCTTGGGCCCTCCCCAGCCCTGGGGATGCTGGGGAGTAATGTAGCCTCTGGTTACTGCCCTTGAGAGTGGACCCCTGTAGTTCAGCAATGGGGCAGGATGTGAAGGGTATCCATGGGAACAGTGTAAGACAGGCGTGCTTTCAGACATCCCTGGGGATACTAGACTTTCCCCCAGGTTTCAAAACCTTCTCCAGAAAACCAACCAACCATCTGCACACACCTCCCCCCCAAAAAAATAAACAGACATCCTGGTCAGGTCCGCAGTCTCCTTCCTCACTCCCCTCCTTCCAGGCACTCCTTCCTTCAGGTGTGTAGGCAGGTGTCCCACACCCTCAAGGGCATTACTGATACATGAAGGCCGAGAGCCCCCGTAAGCTGATGTAGGAAGGAAGGTTGGGTTTGAATGTGACTGCTCCTAACTCACTGGGTGACCAAGTCCAGTGTGAGACTGGACTTCTCTGTGCCTTGTTTTCCTTATCAATCTTTCTGGAATCCCTTTTAGGAAAACAAAAGACTGTACCCACACAAGTACTTTGGGGTAGAACTTGAAAGTATTATGTAAATGGGGGTATACTTAAAGCCTCAGAATGGAAAAATTCTAAAGGAGGTTTTTGCAACAAATTCTGCTGAGGGGCTGGGAGAGGTGTCTCCAAGAAGTCTTTCTCCCCAGAGCTTTTTCTCACCTCTGGAGCCAGAGCCCCCTTCCTTCCAACAGCAGTGAAGCAGCTGTTAGGATCATGGTATTCTGGCCTCTATGCCAGTCTCTGGCTCATCTGCTTCCCACCTGCTCTTTGCTTCTCTGTCATGTAATCTTGTAAACTTGCCCTCCAAAACCCCTGCCTCATCCGTGGACTCTTAGAGACAGTTTGGAAGAACCACAGGATAGCATTTTGGTGTCTGGCCAGGCTGCCAGCATGGGTCAGAAGCTCCCAGAAATATCCAGATTTCCATATTTTGATCTTAAACCAAGGATAGAAAAACAAGTGGTTGAAGTGCTGGTGTAGGAGATGCAGTTGGGACTTGAACCTAGCATGCCTGTCACTAACTTACTGAGCGACAGGTGCAGGGAAGAGAGAAAAGACATTGGGCCTCCCTGAGCCTCAGAGAGAGGAAAGGGACAAGCGACTCTGGGGGATTTACTCACAGGGAGCAGGGTGAGCATGGATATGCAAGGTGCAATTGGAATCCAGGTGTAATTAGAGCAGGCTCACCCTTATAGTAACAGGTTTTTGATTTTGTGCAAGTACTTAATGCATCTGCCAGTGTTCAGCCCTATGCTCTAGATGCTGTGTGGAGTTCAAAGATAAATTAGACACAGCCCTTGGCCACTGGTTATTATCTGGGAGTTACAAATACTTGTCATCCGAGAGAGGCTGCGAAGTACTAGAAGAGGACATAGAAGAGGACACAACAAGGGCTTCCCTGGGGGTCCAGCAGTTAAGATTCTGTGCTTCCACTGCAGAGGGCACGGGTTGGATCTGGTCAGGGAATTAAGATCCCACATGCTGCACAGAGCAGCCTAGACAGAAAAAGAAGAGTACAGAGTACTGAGGAAAATCAGAAAATCCTGAGACATTCCTTCCAGGGGACCTAGGAGGCTGCGTCAAGGTGGAGATGGTTAGGCTGGCCCTGATGGATGGGTCAGGTTTTAGCCCTGAGCACATGTGCAAAACCTCAGGGCCAAGGAGGTTTTGGAGGGCAGGCCCAAGTCTCGGATGGGAAATGGTGTACAGTGTAGTTTGTCTGGGACATAAGATACCTTGAAGAGAAGTGATGTGTAAAGAAAAGATAAGTGGGACTAGAACACGAGGCTTTTGAATACCATCTTTGAAAGAAAGCCTTTGAAAAGTTTTAAGAGTGTTAAGGTCATTTAAAATGATGTGTTGAGGTCACTGTATATTGATTTGGAAAGGTGTTTGTAAGGTGAAAACTGCAAAATAATATGTACAGTATAATCCCATTTTTATCTTGAAATATATGCACGCACACACCACACAGAAGGCAAATCCCCCAAGGATGTATATCTCATAGTATTATCAATGAAGCTGAGCACCAAAGAATTGATGCTTTTGAACTCTGGTGTTGGAGAAGACTCTTGAGAGTCCCTTGGACTGCAAGGAGATTCAACCAGTCCATCCTAAAGGAGATCAGTCCTGAGTGTTCATTGGAGGGACTGATGTTGAAGCTGAAACTCCAATACTTTGGCCACCTGATGCAAAGAACGGACTCATTTGAAAAGACCCTGATGCTGGGAAAGATTGAAGGCAGGAGAAGGGGATGACAGAGAATGAGATGGATGGCATCACTGACTCAATGGATATGAATTTGGGTAAACTCTGAGAGTTGGTGATGGACAGGGAAGCCTGGCGTACTGCAGTCCATGGGGTTGCAAAGAGTCGGACACGACTGAGCGACTGAACTGAACTGAACTGATCTCTGGGTGTTGAGATTTGAAGCTTTCTTCTTGTTTATTTACATATTTCTTTGCACTACTTTTTTTTTTTTTTTTAATTTATATTTTGATTGTGCCGTGTGACTTCCATAATCTTAGTTCCCTGAGAACCTGGGCTCACAGCAGTGAAAGCATGGAGTCCTAACCAATGGACCACCAGGGAAGTTCCCACATTTTTATGACATTTTTAATTTGTTCTAAATGAGCACACATATGATGGCTGAGGGAAATGATCTAGGACTATAGGAATTAGACAAAAGGAATTAGATAAAAACTGAGACCAGAAGTTATCCAAACAATAATATTTATGATATTCAAATTGAGGGGAACCTCTCAAACATCTAATAATATGGGAATGGCTAAGCAAACTACTGTGTATCAACTTGGTAAAATGTTGTTCAGTTGCTAAGTTGTGTCCAACTCTTTGCGACCCCATGGATTGCAGCACACCAGGCTTCTCTGTCCTTCACTGTCTCCTGTAGTTTGCTCAGATTCATGTCCATTGAGTCGGTGATGATATCTAACCATCTCATCATCTACCGCCCCCTTCTCCTCCTGCCCTCAATCTTTCCCAGATTGAGGGAAAGATCATCAAGGTCTTTTCCAGTGAGTCGGCTCTTTGCATCAGGTTGCCAAAATATTGGAGCTTCAGCTTCAGCATCAGTCCTTCCAATGAATATTCAGGGTTGATTTCCTGGTTTGATCTTGCAGGCTAAAGGACTCTCAAGTCTTCTCTAGGACCGCAGTTTGAAGGCATCAATTCTTTGATGCTCAGGCTTCTTTATGGTCCAACTCTCATATCCATACATGACAACGAGAAATACATGACTACGAGAAAAACTATAGCTTTGACTATACAGACCTTTGTTGGCAAAGTGGTGTCTTTGCTTTTCTAATACACTGTATTAAAAGTGATAGATATGTGGATTGTTCATACTTGGAAATGAGTATGTGAAATGGGTAGAACAAAGAAGAATATCATTAATACATTTCATATTGATTACTATGTCATGTAATACACTTCACACAGTAAAATGTGTGTAAATATTAAAATGGATTTGGAGAATGTAGATAGTATTACTAGTGCTTCTCTTTTTTTCTGTTGTGGTAAAACAGACATAGGGGCTTCCCATGTGGTTCAGTGGTAAAGAATCCACCTGCCAATGCAGAAGACTCAGGACATGCGGGTTCGATCCTGGGTCAGGAAGATCCCCTGGAGGAGGAAATTGCAACCCACTCCAGTATTCTTGCCTGGAAAAATCCCATGGACAGAGGAGCCTGGTGGGATCACAGAGTCGCACACACATGACACACATAACATAAAATGTAGCATTTAACCATTTTAAGTTTATGATTCAGTGGCATTAAGTACACTCACAATGTTGTGTGACGATCACCACTGTCCATTTCCAGAACATTTTCATCGCCCCAAGGAGAAACTGGTGCATGCCTGTTAAGTTGCTTCAAGCATGTCCAACTCTTTGTAACCCTGTGGACTATAGCTGCCAGTCTTCTCTGTCTATGGGATTCTCCAGCCAAGACTACTGGAGTGGGTTGCCATGCCCTCTTCTAGGGGATCTTCCCAGTCCAGGATTTGAACCAGTGTCTCTTATGTCCCCTTTATTGGCAGGCAGGTTCTTTACCATTAGCGCCACCTGGGAGCAGAAACTCGGTGCCCATTAAATAATAATACTCCATTCCCTTCTCCTGCTAAGCCTGTGGTAATCTGTTCTATTTTCTGTCCCTATGAATTTGCCTATCCTAGGTACCTCATTTAAATGGAATCATGTAATATTTGTTCTTTTGTGTTGTTGTTTTTTTTCACATAGCATAATGTTTTGAAGTTTCATTCATGGTATAGCAGGTATCAGAACCTCATTCTTTTCTGAGTCTCTTGTATATGTAGAACACATTGAGTTTATCCATTCATCTATCAGTGGACACTTGGTTGTTTCTACCTCTTGGCTGTTGTGAATAGTGCTGCTATGAACGTGGGTGTACAAATATCTCTTTGAGACCCTCCTTTCAATTCTTTTGTATATATACCTAGAAGTGGAATTGCTGGATTGTATGGTAATTCTTTATTTAACTTTTTGAGGAACTGTAAACGTGTTAGTATCTTCTTAATATAAAGCTCTTCAAGTTTATTTATATCTACAGTCCCCAGTTCCGTTTGCTGTGATTAATGCACACATGAATTATCAAGAGATTAGTACCGATATGAAAGCATTTTGCTTTGTTTAAAGGGAAGAATTTTATAGAGCTTAAGGCTGTAGTGTGTTTTGAATGTGGCTGTGGAAGACATGGTCAACTCAGATAACTGAAAGTTACAGATGATTCTACAACTCTTAGATTTTAGAGTTACAGTTTCAACTTTTACCTTCTCCCAGAAAGATTTAATCAAGGTAAAAAGAAAATGAGTGGACTTATAATTGGTTTATTTTTGTTCTATTTAGCCAAGGGTCAGAGACAGAGGAGAGAACCAAAAGACTGGGATATTCTCCTGGATCCTGGATAGATGAAAGTAGTTACATCATTCTGTTTGTCTCAGTCACCTAGGTTCCCCAGAGCTAATGGTCTTGAAGGAAGTAGGACGTGTCCTTCAGTTAATTGGGCTGAATTTGTGCATAGGAGCCCTGCAGTCAGAGCTGCAAGGAAGAAGGCAGGAAACAAAAGATGAAGGAAAACTTGGTTTTTGTCCACTTCCAGCAATCCAGTTGTTTTTTTTATTGATGGGAAACAGACCTCTCTTAGGAAACTCAGTGTGGCGACCTGGAGTTCACAGTTCGTAGTCCATTAGGAACAGGAGAAAGAGGACGTATATAAAGTAATCCCTCATCGAGAGGGACATGGTGTAAATTGTTTCCAGTGACAAAGACCAGCTGGTTAAGTCAGGAGAGCTTTGGTCAAGCTGTATGTACTTTTATGGGCTGCTTTGGATTCCTGTAGGAGGGAAGTGAGTGAAGATGCAGCAGTTCAGCCAGGCTTCCTAAAAGACAGTCGATTACCACGTCTGCTTCTTCCATGCTGACCTCTAGGTGTACGGGCTGTGCTCTCTTCCAGCCAGCGTCCCATGTTCTGTGGCCCCAGAAAAACCAGTGTGTAGGCCTCAGCCACCCCAGGTCCGACGTACATTCTCCTTGGACACCATCCTCAGCTCCTACCTTCTGGGCCAGTGGCCACGAGATGCTGATGGGGCCTTCACCTGCTGTACCAATGACAAGGCCACCCAGGTAATGAAGCTCTCTCTAATGGGGTGAGGGGTAAGGATGGGATGGTGGGGTGACTGAGAAGGTCTTGTGTCTACTTATCAACCCTCAATCATTGACGTGACTTGTCCTCGGTTTCGGCTATACATATTCACTATACATGAAAAGCTATATACATATGGCTTTTCATCATCTCATGTTTACCAGCTTGGTTCTCTTTGTAAATTTACCTGAAAATGAGTTTGCATTCTACCTGTTGGGAGAAAGAAGGCAATTTGGCAAACCATTTGTCTTTGAGTATTCATGTGTGGATATACAAGAGTTGATTTTGGAGTTTATTCTAGATTTTAATAAACGAGATTTACCTTGCTAAAACAAGCCAACATTCAGCTGAGTATGCATTCCCCAGACAACTGGAAGAGGTGGCCAAAATGTGTGTTGAGCCAGGATATATCCCATTGGAGCAACAGGAGTGGAAAGTTCTCAGATAATGGAGAGTTGATCCTCAGTCAGCAGCCCTATCTGGGATTTTAGGGGACCCATTTGAGTCCTATGGGGCCCAGGTCCCCTCTTCAGGGTTTTTCTTTTCATTAATAATCCTAAACTTAGAAGGAATCTCCACAATCATCTGGTTCATTGGTCAGTTTTTGAATAAGGTAGTGCTAGCCTGAGGAAGAAGTTGTCTCGTGTGAAATTATACAAAGATATTTCTTCATCTGACTGAGGACTTTGACGTTCTCAGCAGTTAGGTTTTTAAGACTCAAATCTTCTCCCTTTGATGCAGTTTAAGCCCATTACTGTTCAACTTCAGGACAAATGAGTTGTTCTCAGGAAAGAGGAAACAGGGTGGGGAGAACACAGGCTCAGAGGCGAGGCAGCCCGCATCCTGGGGGATGCTGGGCCAATTGCTCTTCCTTTGCAATCGCTGGAGTGTGCCCATCCCGCCTGATCGGAGATGGGGTGCTGGCCAAGTGGGAAAGGCTTTTGTGTGCTCACTTCCCCTGTCCTCCTCTGTTGAGCACATCTCATCAGTCCCTTTTATTTATTTTTTAAATGAGATCCATTTTCAAATGTTATTAGTGAATGTTTGAATGCCTA
Organism: Giraffa tippelskirchi; assembly: GCF_054371585.1. NCBI lineage: Eukaryota > Metazoa > Chordata > Mammalia > Artiodactyla > Giraffidae > Giraffa > Giraffa tippelskirchi. The sequence continues at coordinate 25,637,090 of NC_137277.1, read as the reverse complement.
GTGCTGTTCTTGGCATGTCAGAGTGAAGAACAAGGAAATGAGAACAAGGTTTGGCCTTGGTGAGTCTGGATGCCAGTTCCATGAAGGCCAGTAAACCGGGAGCCAAGGGATGAGATGGGGCCAAGTGTCTGGCACAGTTTACAGGAGGGACATTCTCACAGGAATACGCCACCTTGGAGCAACAAAAGTTTGCAGTTAAAATCGATGGCCCTTTTTAGATCTAGGAACAGACTGTAAAGCATGCTCTGGGTAGCAGACCAAATAGGCCTACTTCCCGGGAGCCCTGGACACTGTTATTCCCTGTGTCCCCTGAAAAGGGCAAGTAGTATAGGTTATGCTTCTCCATCACAGGTCTGGAGCACACATCCCTTTCTCTTTTGAGAGAATGGTTAGTCCAAGAAATGTGTCTAGTCATGGAGGGCTTCCTGGAGGAGCAGGACTTGAGGTTGCTTCAGATGTGCTCATGATTACACCCGCTTCATCAGACAGCGGGCTTCCACACACCCCACCTATCCCTGAATCCCCATCTCTATCATTTCCTGCTGTCCGCCTTCTAGGAAGCCTCCATCCCACTCCTCAGATGGCGTTCTCTTTGTCAACTCAGAGCAGGGTTGGCCTCAGATGTTCCCTGGCTGGATTTAGAGGCATGGGCTCTAGACTGTGTGTTTTTGCTCAGGCTCCAGCTGCAGGCCAGATCTTTTATATAACAAGTCTGGGCTTCTTGCCACAGCAAGACAGAGGTCAGCGATGCGCCTCCATGGGTCTGGCAAGGCTGAGCTCTGCAGCTTTCCTTTTTCCCTGGGATGGGCTCCAGCCCTCGAGGAACTCTTAGCAACCTGTCAATATTGTGGCTGCAGTGAGGAGGTGGGAGATTCTGATCAACGTAGGCATCCAAACCCAAGTATGTGCTTGGCCTGTCTTTCATTCCTGGCCTCTGGGAATTTTCTGCTTCTAGGTTTGGGCTTCATTCAAATTCCTGCTTAAGCACCCTGGCCTGGCACAAGCTACCTTCTTCAACACTGGAGTTACACCAGGAACCCAAGCCTCTCCTGACTCTCCCAAAGTAACTGGTACTCCTTCCCTACGGAGCACAGCTACATCACCTAGAAAGGACTGGAGATGGGAGAGAGGTTTTATGGGGGAGATACAAGGGGTATAGTGAAGAGTGGAGGGAAGGTAGCGAGGCCAGATCTACCAAAGTTCTTGAAAGCTTTCAGTTCAGTTCAGTCCGACTCTTTGCCACCCCATGGACTGTAGCAGTTGCTAAAAATAGATGATGCCAGCACCTTTCCCGAATTCCTTTGAGCTCGAGGGGGGACAGCCCACCCCTACCCCTACCTCCTGTGCTCTGTCTTCTAGCCACACCAGTGTAGTAGCTCCACCACATCTGGAAGGCCCTCACTTCTGCTCTCTTAGTTGTGCCACTGACCCCTGCCTCCACCCCTTCGCATACATACCTCCAGCCAGCCACCAGAGTGTGTGTTTGAAGACCTCATCACCCTGGCACTCCTGGGGCAGGACTCGCAATGAGAACAGCAGCCATAGTCATGGGGTAGGCCAAGCAGCTCAGCTCCCCTCTCCAAACCCCCAGAGCAGGCAAGAGCCCTGCAGGTTTCACATGAGAACACACTGTCCTCCAGGCTTCTCCCAAGGCAGAAGATGGAGTTAAAGTTCTCAGTTCTTGAAGATAGGTTGCAAACAGTCCCAGTATTCTCTCCTTGGGCTTAGCTATGTTTTAAGCCCTTAGGAAGGCATAAAGGAAGCATGGGTGGTTCCCAGGCAACTTGTGGTCTGATGTAGAGAGCTAGCTTACCCAGATATTTGGGGCAAGTGAGGAAGAGAGGTGGGTGGACCTTATTTGGGAAATTGGTTCTTCTAAGGGGGTGTGAATGTGGTCATCCGGGAAGGAGGGCTTTGGAGCTGCTCCTGTTCTGAGCCACGGTGCACACCAGGAGCAAGATGACCAGATCTCCCAGAGGTCAGCTTGGTGAGTGTAAGGAAGAGCTTGGGTGCAGTGGGTGCTGGACACAGAAGGCACAATCAGTGAGGACTAGGAAGGCTCCTCTGTGGTGTCACCATCATCTGGAGGTGTCTTAATGTCTCGGAAAACTGTGCCAGGATTGTCCAGGTCAGTCTGCCCTCCCCCAGGTCAGAGCTGGCCATCAAGTGCTGTGGGCCAGTCCCTCCTGGCGCTGGGCCTGGGCGGGTGATGGCAGCACATTCTGGTGGTGGCGACTGCCCCCTCCCTTCTTTCTGGGAGTCTTCTGAAGGGAGGAAGTGGTCTTACCACAGTGGGATGACTGTTGGAACCACTGGTGTTCTCATCCTGCAGACAGATACAACCCTGGGTGCCTGTTCCCCTGGCCCCATCCTGCTCATCCCTAGCTCTGTTTCCTCTTCAGGCTCCAGGTAAGGTGGGGAAATGCCCTGATGATGGACCTTTTTTCTCCCTTAGGTCTGAGTTACCTTTTGGGGGAAAAATTAGCTTAAGTCCTTGACTAGCAGGGCAGAGGTGGCAGGCTTTGTTTAGAAAGCCTGTTTTTTTCCCTTTGTTTTCCCTTTCTATGACTTTCCCGACCTCTATGCTGTCCTTCTCTTTTCCCCAACACAGTGCCTCAGCATTTGGTGATGACACACGACTCAGTCTGCTCATCACGGGCCTTTCTTTTGCAGTTGTGAGGGTCTGGGCACAACGCCTGTTTCCCAAACTGATGAGCAGAACCAGTTGTTCAGTATATGGTTTGATGGCAGCTCAGAATATTTGAAAATGGGTCCATGATGGAAAATTTGAGGGTTGCAGACACTGTGGGACCAGAAAACCCTAACTCTACAGCTAGAGTTCTTCGTGCTGGCTGGCCGACCATCCTCAAAGCCCTCCCTGCCTCTTTTTCTGGCCAGAGTCCCAAATGGCTGATTCCCTGCTGAATCTCAGCTCACCGTGTAGTTACTGAGCATCTATACTAGGCCAGGCACCATGCTGCTCTGCACATTCGCAGAGAAGGTACACATTGGGTTATGTCCCCAGAGCCCAGCCAAGGTCACTGGAGAAAGCGAGGACCAGGACTCTTCCTGCCTCAGAATCTGGACAGAAGCTTAGTTGGCTGTGGGGCAGAGAAAGAAGTTCCAGTTTGGGGGGGTTTGGCTCCATCTCACCCCTGCCCTCTTGTTAGATAAGGCTGCTGCCTGGTAGGCTACAGTCCACGGGGTCGCTAAGAGTCGGACACGACTGAGCGACTTCACTTTCACTTTTCCCTTTCATGCACTGGAGAAGGAAATGGCAACCCACGCCAGTATTCTTGCCTGGAGAATCCCAGGGACAGCGGGCTGCCGTCTATGGGGTCGCACAGAGTTGGACACGACTGAAGCGACTTAGCAGCAGCAGCAGCAGCTGTTTGGAAAGCTGTCCTCTCCCTCACCCAGTTTTCCCACATGTTGCTCCGAGACTTCAGAGTCCCAGGCAAGGCTTCCTTGGTCTAACCCACATCAGTTTTGCATAATCCGAGCATCATCTGCATAGTTGGCTGATGCCACTCATGACCAGTAAGTAGCGCTGCTTCTCTCTCAGCTGCTCCCCAAGGCCAGGGTGTTAAAATAAATCTGTTCTAGTGTGTGAGTCCCTTTGACAAACACGACTGGCCTGCTGAGCTCAAGCTTTATCCCGCTTCCAGAAGACCATCTGGAACAGCTACTTACGGTGCTGTCACACAGCCTGGCTTGACCCCTGTTGTGCCATAAAGGGTAGCTCTTTGAAGAGTAGGCTTCCTTAGCCTTGACTTTTCTGTGCTCCAAGGAGACCTTGGACCAGAGGTCTGGGGTGAGACCCAAGAGGAGGAGCCTGTCTACCCAGGAGCACTGGAAATAAGGCACAGGCATGGTCCCTGTCTTGATGCTCCCAGTTCAGTTGGAGTGGCCAAAGCCCACACCTGTGCACATGCCTGCCTGAAGAATACTCAAGGTCAGTGTGTAAGCAGCTTCAAACACAGGATAACCTACTGTATTAGGTTGCTGAGGCTGATGTGACAAATTACCTCAAACTTAGTGGCTTAAAATGATGGAAGTTTATTCTGTCATAGTTCTGAAAGTCAAAAGTCTGAATTCCATTCTGCTGGGCCAAGATCAAGGTGTTGGCTAGACTATATTCTCTCTGGAGGCTCTCTAGGAGACCCATTCCTTGCATCTTCCAGCTTCTGGTGGCTGCCAGCATTCTTTGGCTTGTGGCCACATCACTCCACTCTGCCTCCATGGTCACATCTTCTGTGAGTCACATGGTCACATCTTCTTCTGTGAGTCACATGGTCACATCTTCTTCTGTGAGTCACATGGTCACATCTTCTGTGAGTGTCTCTGTTTCCCTCTTATAAGGACACTTTTAATGGCATTAGAGCCCACCAGGATAAACTTCCCATCTCAAGAGCCTTAACTTAATTGCATCTGCAAACACTTTCCCATATAAGGTAACAGTTACAGGTCCCAGGGATTAGGACCTGATTTCTTTGGGGGGCCATTTTCAATCTGTCACACCTACTGATGTCGCCTACTACTTTGCCCCTTGCTCACTCTACCCCAGCCACACCGATCTCCTTATCGTTCACAAACAATATCATTCACAAAGCCTACTAGACTGGCTCCTGCTTCAGGACCTTTGCACTTGCTGTTCCCTCCATGTGGGTCACTATCACCTGTGATATCTACGTGGCTCACTCCTCATCTTCTTCATGTTTTCATCAGATTCTCCCTTTTCACTGAGGACTTTCCTGACATTTAAAGTCATGTTCCCCAACCAAACATTCCTATCCTCTTTCTTTAAAAAAAAAAATTATTTATTTACCTTTGGCTGCACTGGGTCTTTGTTGCCGCTCACTGGCTTTCTCTAATTGTGGCGAGCGGGGGCGACTCTCTAGCTGTGATGTTGCTTGGGTTTCTCATTGCAGTGGCTTTGACTTCTCTTGCTATGGAGCATGGGGGCTCTAGGCACACAGCCTCAGTAGTTGTGGTGCACAGGTTTAGTTGCTCTGAGGCATGTGGGATCTTCCCAGACCAAGGAACTGAACCCATGTTCCCTGCATTGGCAGGTGGATTTTTAACCACTAGAGCCCCAGGGAAGTCCCTCCTATCTCCCGTCTTTGCTGTATTTTTCTCTTTTACCTATCACTGTTTAAACTGTGCCTCCAACTAGAATGTACACTCAAAGGGGATGAGAATTTTTGTCATTTTGTGTGTTGTTATATCCCCAGCACCTGGAATAGTACCTGACACACAGTTTGCATTCAGTAACTCTTTGTTGAATGCACATGTGATGTGTGCCCTGAACCCACGTGATCAGAGAAGATGCAGAGGGCGGCAGCAGGCCACGTGTGGTGGACAGTTCAGAAGGGCTCCCTGATGGGAAAGCTGGGAAGAGCTGGTAGAGCAAGCTGTCTTAGTTGGGGACACCAAGCTTAGAGGTCAAGGGATAAGGAAAGACAAAGGAGATGGAGCTACATTTGTCTGCATGACAGAGAGCCCGGGGTGGAGGGTAAGAAGGTGATGTCTGTGGCAAGGGGTGGGTGTTGAGGCAAAGCGATGGCCTTTAGTAGCACAGTTTACAGAGTAGGCAGTAGTTGCCAGGAGATGCTGCTGAGCAGACTGAGGTGCGGTGGACTGAGAGGACTGAGAGAGGAGAATCCCAGCTGCCGTGAATTTTCACATCCATTCTAGCCTCTAGCGCTGGCCTACACTTCTCCTTCCACCCCCTCACATACCTCAGAAGAAAGAGGCAGTTGAAAAGTTTTCAAGAGATGTTAGTAGACCTGGGGGCAAGCCTGAAGGTGGCACCCACCCACCTGTGGGTGCAGTATCTTCCCAGAGGAGGAGAAACGGGCAACACCTTAGCCTTTGTCACCCCTCCTCTGCAGCCTCTGCCACCTTTCCAGGGACAACAAGCTTGAGTGGAGCTCAGCTCTAATGAGCAGACCTAGTTATGAATCGGTTTGGCTTGGAGCTCTGGTAAGGAGGAACATTTGTGCATCTGCCCAGCTCAGGGGCTATGGGAGAGGGGGCTTCTCCTCTCTTTTCAGTATATGCAGTGGTGGGGATTTTCTGAGTCTATGTCCACCAATACTCTGATGGGCATTTGGAAGTAGACCAGCTGCTTAGTTTCCCCTGTCAAAGCCAGCTCCACCTCCAGGCTTTGGGGTACAGCCTGAGGTCACCCTTCTGTGGAAGAAGGGACAGTGAGGCTGCATCTCTGGAGGGTCCCCCTTGTGGTGCTGGCCTCAGGGAAAGGAGTCGGGGCAATCATTTCACCTGGCTGTCTTGCACGGCCCGGCAGAGGTCCTGATGGGTGGGCAGCTGGGAGAAGGAAGAGGCAGGGAGGCTCGGCACCCTGTGGCCCCTCTCCTGCAGCTGTCACGCAGGGCAGCCTGCTCCCACAGCCCCGCTCAGACTGCCCCCACTGAGCTCTTCTTAACAGCTGTTGGGTGGTGAGTTGTTGGGCTTTTTCCCTCTTATCCTCCCCCTTTTCTGTTTGCAACAACCTCTCGGGGGAGGTCAGCGGATTTGTTGGAGGAGACGGTTCCCAGGCCCTCATGGTTTTGGCAGCTTGTGCAAAGAAGTTAGAGAGGAACTGGTTCCACTGGAGCCTCCCCCTTGGGCCCCTCCCTTGGAATGGAAGTAGGGATGCTGGCGGGGGAGATGGACCATGTCCTCCTCTGCCTCATGCTTAGAGTCAACAGCTTCCCCCCTCCAGCAGGGGCTCAGGAAGTGGGTCTACAACTGCCCCTGCCTCCATCCTGGGTCCTCTGTCTTCTGCGCAGCGGGGGAGGAAGGATGGCCGACTGAGAGCCTGGTTCTCACAGAGGCAGAGCAGGGCCTAGGAGAAGGAGCTGTGATGAAGCCAAGAGAGGTCAGGAGTCCGAGCTGAGTTCAGAATTCTGGCTCCCCCCCTTTGTGAAAATCCCTCCTGCCATGTATTCAGGGGGACACTGGGGCCCCCAACACTTTGTGGACAGGGAAACATCACAGAACAAGCTTGAGGCACTGCGCTACAAGAAGTCTCTTGCTTCCGTCCAGGATGGAAAGCAGGGCATCTCTGTTGAGCTTTTTCCTCTCTTACCAATTAGTGACTCCTAATGGGTCTTGTCTGGTAACTTGTTTTCATTAGATTCACAGGAACCTGGGCCCGTACTGGGCTCTTAGATGGGGAGGGAATCGGGGATGCCAGCGGTTCCCTGAACTCAAGCTTATTTGGACCTGGTTGGGAGAGAGGGGGACAAAATTGGTCCTCACTGCTGGAGAGAAGCACCTGGACTTTCTGGGGCTAAAATCACGTGCAAAAGTCTTAAGAGAGTAAAGAGCAGGTTGTCCTCATTGGCTCTTCAGGGACAGTTTCCTGGAGGATGTGGGAAGAGGCAGTGCAGGTGGCGAAGCCTGGAAGAATAAGAGGGGCTGGCGGCATCCAGGGGGTTGATGCGCAGGTGAGAGAAGACCACTCAGAGCCACCACCTCTGTCCTGAAAATGGTGTGTCTGCTTCCCCAGGGCTCATTTGAGGAGCTGAGCTGTCTCACTGGGTTTCTCTCCCTGTAGACCCCCCTATCCTGGCAAGAGCTTGAAGGTGAGCGGGCCATCTCCTGCACACACAAGCGCTCAGCATCCTGGGGCAGCACAGACCACCGGAAAGAGGTAACCGCCCCCTTTGACGCCCCGGCCAAGGTAGCTGCCTCTTGTCTCCCCCAGCACCATCTGCTCCAAAGTGGACCCACGTTTTCAGTCTCACCCGCCTTGATCTAGCCTCTTCCTGATGAGATGGCGTCTTCGTAGCTGCCTCCCAGCCTCCTGGTGGCCTGGATTTATGAGCCCAGGCCCTCCTGTAGGCAGGGGATTGGTCCGAACCTACTGCTGCCCTCCAGCAGCCAAGCTCAGGGTGGGGGTGGCCATTGTTCTCACTTCACTTTGAGGTTGCATCCAGATAAGCAGTTCAGAGACCAGAGAGAGACAGAGAACGAGTTTTCTGGGAATTGGAAGCCTCCAACCTCACTACTTAACCACTCATCCAGCCTTATTTTTAAAAACAGAGAAAAATAGTGAAAATAGTGATATGTTCCCAAACCCTCCTTCCTGGCCCTCCCTCCCTCTCATGAGGGCCCTTGGGGTTTGAGAGTGAGGAGAGAAAAAGCCATAGACTGGATTCCAAGGCTCCCAACCCAGGAGGACCAGCTTGCCAGGGGTCACCGTTTACAGGGCAGCAGCTTCTGCCCTCTTGGCTGCAAGAACAGAAGGAGAATTGTTGTTGTTGTTCAGTCACTCAGTCATGTCTGACTCTTTGCCACCCCATGGACTGCGGCACGCCAGGTTTCCCTGTCCTTCGTATTCTCCCAGCAGGAGAATATGAAGTATTTAACGCTAGTGGGAAACACAAAGTATTTGCCATTTGTAATTATCAGAATATTTACATTAAGGATCAGTAGGTCCAGAATTACAAAGTGACTGGGATAACGTTCAAAGTTGTTGATGATTCTCCATAACTGTTACCGGATGTGAAGTTGGGACAAAAGCTGATCTTCCTTCTGGAGAGGCTGCTCCTTGCTCAGCATAGTCTACTTTAAAATGGGGGCGGGGGGAGCTTCCCTGATGGTCCAGTGGTTAAGAATCCTCCTTGCAATGCAAGGGACACTGGTTCCATCCCTGATCCAGGAAGATCTCACATGCCCACAGAGCAACTCGGCCCATGTGCCATACTGAGCCAGTGCTCTAGAGCCTGAGAGCTGCAGCTACTGAAGCCCATGTATCTAGAGCCTATCTCCACAGCCAGAGGAACCACTGCAACAATAAGCCCACACGCCGCAACAAAGAGTAGCCCCGGCTCAGGGGCCACAACAAGAGAAAGCCCTCGAGCAGCAATGAAGACCCACCACAGCCCCTGTCCCCAAAATAATAATCATAATAAAATAGGAGGAAATCCTTTTATCCTTCCTGGTCCCAAGGCCTTTGAGATAGCTGTGAATATACTTTGAGGAGTGAATGTAAAAACATCATTTCCCATTTTTATTAATAGAGTAGTTTTCCATGCCTTTGGAATCTGTGAAAGACAAAAATGGTTTCAGTGTTGTATATTTTTAATCTTTTCGAACCTGAGCCACCTGTGGAATACCTGGTAATTCAAAACATCCAATAATCTGGTTAATATGGTGTCTGGCTTGCCCGGTGAGCATATCATCACAGATTTGAACACCATTGAAGTATTTTGAGATGGAAGATTAACTTCCATCTTCTTTTTATGTATTTTATGTATCCTGAGCTTTTGGCAGGAGCCACGCCTGAGAGAGGGGCTTTCCAGGTGTCACTAGTGGTAAAGCACCTGCCTGCCAATGCAGGAAATGTAAGAGATGCAAGGTTTGATCCCTGGGTTGGGAAGATCCCCTGGAGGAGGGCATGGCAACCCACTCCAGTATTCTTGCCTGGAGAATCCCATGGACAGAGGAGCCTGGCGGGCCACAGTGCATGGGCTCGCACACAGTCAGACACTGCTGAGGCGACTTTGCATGCACACCTGGGAGGGAGGACCCAGTGCACCTTTGCTTTGCTTCACCTGCCTGTCCTCTCCGCTCTACTGGCCGCCAGATTACCAAGTTGAAGCAACAGCTGCAGAGGACAAAGCTGAGCCGCAGTGGGAAAGAGAAGGAGCGGGGCTCCCCACTCCAAGGGGACCATGCTGTGCGGGGAGCACTGAGGGTACGTCTGTCCCCCAGCCCTTTCCCTGCTCATCCTTCGTGGTGGGCCCCCTGGCGTGGGCAGGTCCTCCAAGCCCTTCCTCACTGCAGGGCCTGTGGCCATGTGAGTGCCAGGGGAAGTTTTGATGCAACATTGGAAAGGGCACATGCTGCATGTCTCTGTCCTCCATTCCCACCCCCTGAACACTTGAGGCCACGGTGCAGACTCTAAAAGCACACTCTGGACCTCTGCCTTATAGAGAAAGCCCCACTGAATTGGTAACTGTCCCCAAACTCTCCTTTACCCACTTGGTTCTGCTGTGTAGACAAGACTGTTACCCGCTGGTCAGAACTGATACCTGGATGGGGCCTGGTGGGGTTCAGTGATGGCCTCATCTGCCTCCTCCTCAGGCATCCCCTCCCAGCTTCCCCGCAGAATCCCCTGTCTTGAGACTCAGCCCCTGCCTGCACCGGAGCCTGGAAGGGCTCAACCAAGAGCTGGAGGAGGTGTTTGTGAAGGACCAGGGTGAAGAGGAGCTGCTGCGGGTGAGTGGGGGCCACACCTTGGGTGCACAGACAGTCGCATCTTGCTGAGTCTGGAGACGGGGAGGTGGGACTCGTGCTGTCTGGGGGTGCACAGGCTGTGCACCTGTCAACAGAGCAGTATGCCAACACCACCCCATGGGAGGAACACAAATGGAGTTTATTAGACTCAAATGGACTTGACCATAAGAACAGCAGAGCTGGGTGGGTGAAGCTGGGAAGGCTTTGGGGCAGTGAGTAGAAAGAGAAGGAGTAGGGGTTGGCATAGAGGAGGGCCCCTGGCTGAGAAGAGCAGACTAGGCATCACTCTTCAGCCAAAGCATCAGTTCAGTGCTCCTGGCACACTCGCCACTGTCACCATCACCACCACCCAGCTGTGCCTCCGTTCAAGCAGCCTTGGTGCCTGAGTTACCGCTTCCCTTTCCTCCGTCGCTACCTGGTCACACAGGTTCATCCTTCATGCCCAGTTGCCTTTGTGCAGCCTTCTCCCCCCCTCCATTCCCAGACGGATTATTTGCTCCCTTTTCTGCAGTCTCAGGCACATTTTTATACTGACACAGGACAATTGGGGAATGCCAGTTGGGCAGTATTAATATAATTCTAATGGGCACACTCCTCAGTTTATGATTTACTTGCTGGTTGATTTTTAATGTGCATATATGTAGGATTTTACACACACATACAGATTGGTGAGCTGTTGATACAAGTACTATTGAATGTTAAAAGCAGGAGTGTGTATTTCATACATGATACTAATCTGCACAATGATACCACTGCAGCGGCCTTACAGTGTCCTGCTGGCCTGCCGCTTTTCGCTTTTCGTGCCCCCGTGTGTTGTTCGCCTTTGTGTTCCCAGAGCCTGACACACAGGAGGCCCCTACCTTCGTGAGGCATACAGCCTAGTGGGAGCGACACATGGATGAAATCATAAAATTTATGGTTATAACGTGCTGTCCATGAGGGAAAAGAACAAAGTGCTCTGATGGGGGTAGTTGGGAAAGTCAGGGAAGTGAAGAAATGGTGTCACCGTGTTGTGAATAGAGGACAAGGACAATGGCGAGGGGAGGATCCTAAGGGTCCCTGCAGCCCTGATGGCCTCAGGGGACAGGCCTGAGAGTCCCCATCCCCACTCTTCCTCGGCAGATCCTTGAAATCCCTGACGGGCACCGCGCCCCAGCTCCCCCCCAGAGCGGCAGCTGTGATCACCCCCTCCTCCTCCTGGAGCCTGGAAACCTTGCCAGCTCTCCCTCCATGCCCCTGGCATCCCCCCAGCCTTCTGGCCAGACCAGCCGTGAGGAACACCGGGGTGCAGCTGAGGAGCTCGCGTCCGTCCCCAACGACAAAGGTAAGCTGGGGAGGCCAAGGCCGCAAGGCCCATGTCAAGTATGGCGTCACCACTGTGCCCTTTCCCAACTCGTCAACTTCTGGCCAGGCACTTTTACTTACTAACCAACTAGGATATCTTCATTCTGTATGTTGTATTGATCCTTGATATGGATTCTGATTTATAATTTATATGAAGCTTCTGCACTTACAGTTTTATTTAATCCTCACTTGTAATCCAGAGAAGCAATCCCTCCCACCCTCATTTTTTGGCTGAGGTCTGGCCGTAGTGGAGAGCCCATGAGCCCATCAAGTGTTCACTGTACCCATAACCAGGCACGCATCTCAGGGCAGGTGTGAGTGCTATAAATAAAAGAATGACTCTTGCCCAGGGTCACACAGTCTGACCCAGATCAAAACCCAAGCTTTCTCACTCCAAATCTCCACTTTGTGCTTCCTCCATGACTGCATCACTGAGAGGACAAGACACGAGTCCCTCTTTCCTGTATGAATGATTCTAACATTCTAACATGCAGGCACTGCTGCCTGCATCACCTGACTTGATCTTCATAGCAACCCCATCAGGTAGGCCGGTCAAAGGCATGATCTGACAATACAGAGGTGAACAGAGCATAGAATAATAAAAGAATAAATGTGACATAAACACAGATAAAGTCAATATTTGAAACCTCAGCAAAGTACATTTGCTGTGTGGAAAATGAGAGGAATCTTATCCCACAAGTGGGGTGAGTAAAGATCGCTTGTCTGAGTCAGTAGAAGAGCTCTTCCTGGAAGAAGGGATAGATTTTCAAGACCGTGGAAAGGAAGAAGCTGTGGTATGTTGGCAGGCAGGGTGGTGCAGTCTTGGAAGAAGGCAGAGAGACAGACGTTAGGATTCTTTTCAATCTGAGACTTGGAGATCCAATCACAGTCTACCTCTGGGGCATATGGAATTGGTATTAGACTAGACTTTTCCCTCAATTCAACTGTATTTTTTTTACCCTGTATAACAGAAGCTATAATTTTGTAAGCTGCCTCAAAGATGTTTTAAGGTAGAGCATAGACAAACCACCTGGATGAACATAACCACTGCCACCCACGGTGCCGTGTCTCCCAGCCCCGCCCATTTACACCAAGGCCTGAGCCTGGGAAAGCTGAGACTTCCTTTGGTGCCACTCGACTCAGCCTTACTCTGTGTGCAGCTTCCTCTCCAGGCCACCCCACCTTCCTTGAAGATGGCAGCCCATCTCCAGTCCTTGCTTTTGCCTCCTCCCCTCGGCCCAATCACAGCTATGTCTTCAAACGGGAGCCCCCAGAAGGCTGTGAGAGAGTACGGGTGTTTGAAGAGGCCACGTGAGTACCTCAGCCGGTTGGTGGGGGTCTGGGTGTGCGTGGGAGGGACAGAGATGTTGGCTGAGCCCTGTGGTGTCCCACCAGATAGGCCCCTCTTCAGGCTCGGACTCCGTCTTGTCAGGAGACACTGTCAGCCATAGACAATCAGTACTGCAGTTTTTCCATGATCAAACTTGTTGACATTACCTCCTCTGAGCACCTAAATCTTTGCTTATCATGATCTCCATAGAAACCTGCTGGCCTCCCACATGCCAGCCACAAGCGCAGCAGGAGCTGGAAAGGAAAGAGATCTGAAACTTAAACCCTTTGTTTCTTCTATTTTTTTTCCATCCCCAAGGAAGGTGTGAGAATTTGTTAGACCATAATGAGAGAGAGAGAGAGAACATATTAGTAATTCTCTTCAGGCAGAGCTTAGAAGTGCCTCATGCCCACTGGCATGGCCGGGGGAGCCTAAACAGCTTTCATATTGCTTCTGAGTCAAATCTTCACCCTGCAGCTGCAGTGGTTCAAGTGTCATGAACTTCCCGACAGAAATTTCCAGTCCTTGCAAGTAAAGACTATGGAATATTCCCAAACCAGCCTGGACAATTCAGAAGTCATTCTTAAACTGATTTCTTTACTACAGTTCCCTCCCATTAGCAGAGAGAATCCAGAGCCAAAGCTTTCCAAATGCTCACGGCCCCGCTTAGCAGGAGCTGGGAAGAGAGCTCATCACATTCCCGCTACCACTGTAATGTTCCTTGAGGCCATTTCACAGTGGAAGCTGAGGTTTTGACAGCAGTCAGGAAGTTCAGTTATGGTGTGTGAGTGGAGATTTAGCTAGAACAGGGCTTGATGGCTCTATTTGTATCCCAGATAAGGAACAGGATGACCCTTGGTAGTAGCAGGAGGTACATACATAACCCAGAGGGAGTTACGGGGAAAACCATGGGCACCAGGGGTTTGCTCACATCATCACTGTTGCCATTTCTCTAGAATCCTCGGTCCTCTGGGGTGGGTGAGAGGGAAAAGGCCAAATATTGTAGCTGAAGCAGACTCTGGATCCTGTCTCCTTCCCCAGAGCACGGTATAGTTGAATAATTACAGCCTGGAATTGCTTGTGACAATTAGGCTGCTGCTTGACTTTATTCTTTTGTAGGCTCTTAAGGCCAGAAGAGGGTTAAAGCCATCTCATCCAGCTTCCTGCCCCTGTCTTAACTCTTTTAAGCGAGGTGGTGAGCCATCAGTTACTTTCTGAGATATCCTGCGACAGAAATTCTCAACTCATTGGCATCTCTTCATTGTATGAACTTTCCTACTGGGAAGTTCTTCTGTTTAGTCGTTCTTCTTTCCTATTTTCCTCTTCCTGGCTGCCTAGCCGGTAAGATGGCCTGGATTTCCTAGGGAAGGAATCAAGCTGTTCAGGGTCATGCTGGTTGTCATGTCCTTCGAGCGTTACTTGGTCTTCCCTCGGTCACCCTCCTCCTGTGAGCCTGCTTACGTCGAAGGCATGCCCTCTCCTGCCCATCCCCTACCTCTTCCTAAAGTGGGATTCTTGTAAGTCCTTCTCAGTCAGGGGACACCTTGGCACTGCGGAGTTCTCTGGGACCCCAGGCTTCCAAACACACGCCGCACATGGGCCCTCACTTCCTTCTACCTTTCCTTCCACCACCCACGCTGGCCAACATCTGCCCTCCTCCACATGCCTTGCTCTTCTTCCTGGGTTTGGAATGGTTAGAATTAAAATTAAATGGTACTACAATTAAAATGGTAATCAGTTTATCAAGTTGTGCACCAAGCGCATTTTTCTCTGCGTACATGTTACACTTCAAGAAAAAGTTAGGCGACGGGAAGCACTGGCGCAGAGCGTGACTGTCTCCTCACGTGTTTGTGTTCTTGCCTGGAATCCTCACAACCAGCAGCTTCTTGGGGCTCTTCACCCTTGAAGCATGGCCAGACATTCTTTCGGGGGAAAGAACCTTTTTTTTTGTATCATAAGGATTCCTTACTGTAGAACTCTCTGACCTGACCTGTTTTAATCCTTCCATTTCCCCTACATGACCGGCAGAGTAGGGAATTCTTTCCATGTTAGGTGAGACAGGTTAGGCCAAGAGCACATGGTAAGTTAGAATCTAGATCTCCTGATAAGGTCTAGCCGCTGTCCTTTCCTTTCAGCAAGGGTTTTTGAAAATCATACCTTTTAAATCTTTTCAATCTGCTTAAGAATTAGATTCTTGAGGCCAGGAGATTTCAATGAGGGGTATTTTTCCTCTGAGGGGACATTTGGCAATGTCAAGAGGCATTTTTGGTTGTCACAACATGGGGTAGTAGTGCTGCTTGCATTCAGTCGGTAGAGGCCAGGGGTGCTGTTAAACATCCTACGAGGCACAGGATAGTTCCCCACAGGCAAGAGTTATCCAGCTCCAAATGCCAATAATGAGGAGGCTGAGAATCTCAGCCTTAGACTATAAAAAGTCTAAGAAAGTCACTTTGCTAGGATCTCTGCTTTCAGGCAAGAGGTCTGCCCCCAAAACACTGCTCACTGATAAAAATCTCTCAAATTAAAAGGTCTCTCTGTCTCTTCTTCTAGAATCACAGTCAGGAAGTTCTCCTTCCTGTCTAGCTTTAATCCCTTCTGTTTTTAGCTAAAGTAGATTTCCGGTTGTTTAGCCCTGTTTCTAAAACATGGAGAGCTGAGGGGCCTAAACACTGGTTGTTGCTCAGTAGCCTGTCGTTTTTTTGGTCAAGCTACCAACCTGTCGGAACAGAGACCCAGCTCGCCTGACACTGTGACACCTCTCAGCCCTTCTCACTGGCTATTTGTGTTTGTGTTTCTGTCTCCATCCTCCAGGTCCCCAGGTCCTGACCTGGCCTTCCTGACTTCCTGTCCTGACAAGAACAAAGTCCATTTCAACCCAACCGGCTCGGCCTTCTGCCCCGTCAGCTTGATGAAGCCCCTCTTCCCCACCATGGGCTTCATCTTCCGTAACTGCCCCTCAAGCCCGGGGTCCCCCCTTCCCCCTGCCAGCTCCAGGCCACCGCCTCGGAAGGATCCAGAGGCCTCCAAGGCCTCCTCACTGCCCTTTGAGCCGTGGCAGCGCACCCCACCATCAGAAGAGCCTGTGCTTTTTCAGAGCTCCCTGGTGGTCTGAGGGAGCTTTACCTCCACTTTACCATGGAGACCAGTGCCTTGGTGGCAGGACCCTCCCTAGCTCCCCTGAGGTGGGGGATGAAGGAGCCCTTCCCTCTCGGCCTTTGAGCACTTTCATTTATTGTGTCAAAGCCCTGGGTCCTCTTTCTGATGAACACTGGCCCCTTCAAATGTGAGGGGACCTGCTTTGTCCACTAATAGCTGGGCAGCTCACAAGTCACACCTGTGTTCTTGCCACCTCTCTCACTTGGTGGAACACTCACCCAGAAGGTCTTGGGTCCCCCACTCCTGGGTATGAGTTCAAAGGGCTGTGTACGGGACCCTTGTCTTTATCATGAGTGAGCTGGCCATGGTTGAAGGAGAGGGGACACCACAGATTTCCTTCCTTCTCCTTCAGACATAGACAAGGAGACCCAAACAAATACCCCCATCCTCTCAGTCCCATTCGCATGCCACCCTCTCACTGGAGGAGCTGACCAAAGCAGCCTGAAAGGGCCATGACACTTGACCAATCCAGCTGCTGGCAGAGGGGGAACCAGGCGTTTTCCCAAGTGGCATTTTCATCTCGCTTTCACCCTAAGATTGTCTTAAGTAGCAGCCCAGCCTGCCCAGCCCCAGGTGGGTCGTGGGGGAGAGGGAGAGCTGGCATTCCTCTGGGTGGCAAGTGGCGACTCTCCACCCTCCACCTGCCCCAGGACTGGGTTG
The DNA here is from genome assembly GCF_054371585.1 of Giraffa tippelskirchi. Taxonomy (NCBI): domain Eukaryota; kingdom Metazoa; phylum Chordata; class Mammalia; order Artiodactyla; family Giraffidae; genus Giraffa; species Giraffa tippelskirchi. Next base: position 25,620,349 of record NC_137277.1, on the reverse strand, counting down.
GATTAGGAAAATGCCTATTTTTCTTGTATCGATGTAGAAACTCTATTTTCTCCCAAAGACACTATTTTTGCAGCTGTTTGAAGTTTGTATATTTTCCGTACTGCAGAGCTTACACAAAATTGAAGAAGAATGTTAATGTTCAAGTTTTATTATCCTGTGTTTAGAAGTGGTTTTTTTTTTTTTGCAGATCTTGGTGTTAATAGACCAAATAAATAAGTATTCCCAGCAGCTTGAGTTTCTGTTAAATATTTTGGGGGTGAGGGAGCAGTATGGAGATTGAAGGTTTCATTAATCACTTCATCCTTGTCTTCAAGAGGAGCCTTTACTTAACACATAATGTTGGGTGGATGGGTCCAAAGTCTGTGTCCTCAGGACAGCAGGCTTACCTTCTCTACATGGACATATAAACAGTGCAGCCAGGGAAGGGATGTCCTGAATGAAGAGTGCAGTGGATGGGGGGTGAAGGAGTTAGTGGGGGAAGTCATCCTTTCTTGGGTGAGCCTGGAAAAACACCCTAATGGAGAGTGGATTTTACCTGGGAAATGAGGGTGACCAAGGGGAAACGGTTTGGCAATTTACAAGACAAGGGAATGGCATTCAGATAGTTTTAGGGAAGCTTTAGCTCCTTCTGAGTGTTTTTGTCACATGAGTGAGCACCCACAACACAGATAGAAGAAACTGTTCTGGTCCTTTTGCAGCCTATCAGCTTTATAGTGCCCCACCTGTAAGAGCTTTGTGGGGGAAAAGAGAATAACCAACCCACCGTTCTGTTAGTGATTTGCAGTTTACAAAGCATTTTCACAAAAGACATTATCCCCATTGTATGGGTAAAAAGTTGACTACCTTAAGGGCAATCATAGTAACTACAATTGCATCTATCTCATAAAACCTCAAAACAAACCAGGCTATCCCAACTACCATGAATTAGCTAGGTAAGCAACAGATACACTGTAAAATGCTCTATCTAAAAGGTCATTGAAATATCATAAACCATCTGATGTGATAAATCCCACTGTACTAATGAGGGAAGGACAAATGGGGGAGCTAGGATTGGGAACCAGATCATTTGATTCCAGTGCCCATTCCCCTAACCACAGTACTCTCCCCGTTATTATATGTCCATTAATTTCAACTGAGGAAACTTGACTCAGAGGTCAAATGAATTGTTTGAAGTCCCAGCTAGGGAAAAGGCAGAGCTGGGACTGGAACCCTAGCTCGGCGCCCTGGAATTGTCAGCTAATTCAGTAGAGGAAGCCACTGGGCAAGAAAGCAAAAGTGTGGGGGTCCCCCTCCCCAGTTAATATAAAGGAGACAGAGTTGGGGACAGACCCTACTTCTACTTCTTGCCCCTCCCCTGAAAGACGTTTGGCCTACCCCCAAAGTCCTAGTGAGTCAGGCCCAGAGGGATGGGTGTGGTGCTGCCCCGAGTTTCCTTCCTTTGCCTGAAGCTGTGCCAGAGGAGTAGGCTGCTGGAAGGGGAGAAGGAGCCTCTACCCAGAGAGCAGCCCAGAGTCCAGTGACTACTGTGGGGCTTGAGGCTGGTAGTGGCAAGCCCTGGAGTTAGTCTGGCCTTAGCTCCCAGTGTCATCAGTTGGGGGCCCAACAAGGAGTTCATTAGTGCAGGAGGGTTTGCTCCCTTGTTGGTGAGTTGTAAGACCCTGAAGAAAATCCACTTCAGCAAGCTTCCATTTCCATCTCCAGATGTGAGGAAATAAGATCAGAGTTGAGAACGAGTCATGACTAATAAATACCTTAAACTTGCACAGCACGCTTTTACAGTTTATAAAACACTTTCGCCAAGCTCAGCTCATTTGACCCTCAATAGTCAAGAGGTGACAAGGTGGCTATTACTCATTCCTATGGACTATATATATAGATTAGGAAAACTGTAGCTCGGCATTTAGGTGACACGCACAGGTTACCCTGCCTTTAAGTGACAGAGCTGAGACAAGAGCCCTGCTACCCTTGGGAGCCTTGTGATGTGCTCTAGGAGGAGGATGGCTCCCCAAAGACAGGCCTTGAACGCTCTTCTGGTAAAGAGTGTAGAGTCGGGGACGCCGGGGACCCGCTAGGGGGCGCTAAAGTTACATTGACAGTTTCCGGGAGTTAGGACCCAGCAGAAGCCTGACAGCCGACCGGGGAAAAGACTCTTCGATTTGCTCGGCCGGCTTATTCCTCCTTCCCGCCCACCTGTTTGTCTTTGCACAGCGTAGCCAATTGCTTACCTCCACATCCTTAGACGTCATCATTCCACGTCCGCGTATCGCCTAGGCCATCCCGTCGCGCTCCGGGTCGCAGTTGTCCTCGGAGTTGCCTGATCGGAAAGTCTCGAGGGCAAGGCGTTGCCCTCTATCCAGCTGGCTCCTCTGGCCATCAGGGACGAGGCCAAGGCCCCAGGGTGGGTCTCCTTTCCTTGGAAGCGGGTTCTGGGTTTTGAGGAGTTTTCCCCTGGGTGGTCTCGAGCTGGCAGTTCCGGCGGTGGCTGCTGGGGCCCTCCTCAGCGGCGGTCTCATGCAGCTCCTATGAGGCCCCTGTCGCCGGTCGGCGATGTCCGGCTGGACTTGTCACCGCCGCCGCTGCCGGCTGTGAGCGGGTCTCCGGTCGGGTCCTCCGGGCGTCTCATGGCCGCTAGCAGCTCCCTGGTGCCCGACCGGCTGCGTCTGCCGCTCTGCTTCCTCGGCGTCTTTGTCTGCTATTTCTACTATGGGATCCTGCAGGAAAAGATGTGAGCGGATCCCCAGGGTGGGAACGCAGACCCCCGCCACCGCACCACCACCCCCGCCCCGCCCGCTCAATCCTGCCTTGTCTCCCCAGCCTGTGGTCAGGTTCAGGTTCGCGGCCCTCCCTCCCCTAACCCCAGTGTTCCCTTTGGCCCCTTCTGCTCTCCCAGCATCCTGACCCCTTTGCTGCTAAACCTCCCAAGGGTTATACAAAACGCGAAAGTTGGTTCCTAGATTCTCGGGAGGTGGTTATTTTTCTTCCCTTAATTGATGTTTTTCCTGTTGGTTCTAAACGGCTGGGTTTTACAGACTTAGGTTTCCATGACCTGTGCTGGGCTGTCCTTGAAACTCCTATATTCTTGCAGGTTGCTGATTATTTCGCCCTCGGCCCTGCCCCGGTGTACATCGTTTCACCAGTTTTTCATGTTTCCTTCAGCTCCATCCTGTACGGATATGTGTACACACACATACACAATTTTTCACGTTTTCTTCAGCACCATCCTGTACGGATATATGTGTACACACACACAGAGTTTGTTTCATTCGGTTCTCTGATTAGCAGCCTGGAATATCTAGTTTCTAGTTCCAATAAAATCGGCTCCTGTTATAAATGTGATCCTTACCAAACTTTACCTAAGTCTAGAGAAGCAAAACAATTTCAAAGCATTCAGTGGCTCTGGATTACCAGAGGACCCTGAGGGAAGTATATTAATTCGTCTCTTTCTCATGCATTTTATTCTTAGAACAAGAGGAAAGTATGGGGAGGGAGCCAAGCAGGAGACCTTCACTTTTGCCTTAACTTTGGTCTTCATCCAATGTGTGGTCAATGCTGTGTTTGCCAAGATCTGTGAGTACTTAGATAATAATATGTTGTGTGTCCCCTTCCCTATGTATCCTAGGCATTAGGTCTAATTCTGAAGACCCTCAGCCCCTTTAGTGCTAACAACAGCCTCTCTATTAGACTTATAAAACTAGTGGCTTTGGGAAAAGGTGGAATTCTGTTTCCTTAAACTAAATCAGTTTCTCAGTCAGAAATGTGCAGAGAATGGATCTGTATTCCAGATCCCCATGAGAATACTTAAAACTTTTTTCTTTGTCTTTTTGGTTTTCCTTTTTGTGTCAGCTCTCTTTGTTCCCTGGGGGCTAGCAGCAGGGCTGACTAGTCCCTTGATCTGAATGAACATGCACCCCCCTATCCCCCACCGCTGCCCTGCATGAGGTCTTGTGTTAGGTTTAGATGGGATTGGAGAGTTGGAGAATCTTCAGAGATTTCCGAATCTTTTAAGAGGACGGAAATAGTTTGTACTTCTCATCTTATTTGACAGATAAATTCCTTTCATGTGGCTTTGACTTTTGCTCAGTGGTCCATCCTAGGCCTGCCAACTTTCTCTTGTATGTTTCTTTTGTCTTCTAGTGATCCAGTTTTTTGACACTGCCAGAGTGGATCGTACTCGGAGCTGGCTCTATGCTGCATGTTCTGTCTCCTATCTGGGTGCTATGGTCTCCAGCAACTCAGCACTACAGTTTGTCAACTACCCAACTCAGGTGAAACCTCAGGGTGGGGTGAGGGTTGGCTCAGAAGTTCAAAAGGATGAAAGATTCTTCCCTCAGGTCTGTGACTTAAATAAAAGGAGAGTGTGTCTGGGAAATTAAGAGTGTGAAGAACCACAGATCTGACATTTAGTGCTGCTGGGTGGGCTGTGATAGAGCCGTTTTCTGAGGCTACAGTCTCTGGTGCAGGCTCCACACTAACTTACTCATCTTATGTAGCCCTTAGTTCAGTACCTGGCATGTCAAAGACACTCAGAAATTATTTTTGCTCAATTTAATTTCAGGTCCTTGGTAAATCCTGCAAGCCCATCCCAGGTAAGCAGAAGAAGATGGTCGCTGTCGTCCATCCTCAGTCTTCCTGTAGTGAGCCTGATCCTCCTCTGCTGGGGCTCTATTCCTCTGAGCTTTGTCATCTCACCACTGCTATCTATAGTGACTTCCCTGCATTCCTTCCCCCTGCCCATCCTGTCATCTGTATCACTTCCTGTTGTGTTGGGTGTTCATTAGCTGATAATCCTCACTGTGAGCTAGAAGCTGACCTCATCTGCTTCACATGGTCCGTCGTTTTGGTGGCCTCCATTGTCAGTAGGCACCCTAAATCCCATCTGAGCATCAGTTTCCTTATTCTCAATTTCTCACTGTTCCCTACTACCCTACCTTTACCGGGCTCCTTCCTGGAGCCTTTGTTCTCTACCTATCTCTGCTTTATATTCTTCGTTCACTCTTGTTGCACAGTCATCTCTACATGGGTGCTAGTCTTGCACTCTCCTTTTTGTCCTCTGTCAGCTCTCCTTCTCAGACATTCTTTTTTCCCCATGAGTCTTTGGCTCCTAGGAGGAGATTGTTGGTCTCAACAGTGCCTATGGGTGCCTGAATTTTCCACCCTGTTTCTTCCCTGTAGTCATGCTCCTTGGAGTGACCCTCTTGAAGAAGAAGTACCCAATGGCCAAGTACCTGTGTGTGTTGCTAATTGTGGCTGGAGTGGCCCTTTTCATGTACAAACCCAAAAAAGTAGTCGGGATAGAAGAACACACAATTGGCTATGGAGAGCTGCTCCTGGTATGTAATCCTGTTGGGAAAGGAAGCCTTTTCCAGTAATCTTAACAGGAATATCCGCCCCCTGCACATACAGAAGGCCAGTTATATGTTTTGAGAGAGAAAGTGATGTTTCTTGCTCCCCGTTTCTGGTCTTTGTCTCTTGCTGCAGGGTCCTTGGCTCTGCTAAGGCTGTAATGGGGAGCCTAGAATATTTCACAACAGTTCAGCTCTCCTTCTGGGGAAGAGATAACTCTGAGGCCCATGTCTAAATGCTGATGTGAGGTCCCTGAGACCTGAGAGTAAAGAGGAAAGGAGTAGCATGTCTCTCACTGTGGCTTTCCAAGAAACCTGGAAGCCAGAGTTAAAAATAATACTATATAGCCAATTAAGCCAACCATGTTCTTTTCCCCATGGGGGCCCAGTGTGCAGTGGCTGCAAACAGCAGCCTCCTTGGTAGTGTATGCAGCCTGTTGCCTGTACAGATTGCCCTTAGTGACCTTGGAGACAACTCTGGCCAGTGGACATTCATGACTGGCATGCTGTCCCCAATCTAGGCTCCAGACAGGTATGCATGGTGCCTTTGGAAAGCCCAGGGTACAGTGGCAAGAGTCCACTTTAGCCAAGCTATAATGTCTGTTCACACCAAGCTACAGAACAAGGGGCATATGATTGAGGCCCTCCACAGGGCCAGGTTCAGGTTCCTGGCCACCAGAAGATCCACATCGCCAAGAAGTAGGGATTTACTAAGTTTCACACAGATGAATTTGAAACCATGGTGGCAGAAAAGCAGCTCATCCCAAATGGCTGTAGGGTCAAATACATCCCTAATCGTGGTCCTCTGGACAAATGGCGGACCCTGCACTCATGAGGGTGCTGTCCCCTCCTTCCTTCTGCCCACCAATAAATCCTACTTTACTGTCAAAAAATAAAAATACTATAGTAGCTATTGCTTACTAGGTATTAGGTACTGTTCCAAGTGTTCTACATGAAAACTAGTTAATTTTTACAATAACTTCATAACTTAGATAGTATTAATCTCCATTTTACAGATGAAGAAACTGAGGCAAAGAAAAGTTAAATCGTTTGCCCATGGCCATATGGCTGTTAACTGGCAGAGTTAGTGGCTAACATGGGCTTCCTAGGTGGCGCTAGGGGTAAAGAACCCACCTGCCAATGCAGGTTAGACCTAACAGACACAGGTTCAATCCCTGGGTTGGGAAGATCCCCTGGAGTAGGAAATGGCAACCCACTCCAGTATTCTTGCCTGGGAAATCCCATGGACATAGGAGCCTGGTGGGCTACAGTCCATGGGGTCCCAAGGAGTCGGACATGACTGAAGAAATTGTGTCCAATATTGCCCTGGATTCTAATCCGGCAATGTGACCACAGAATCCAGTCTCTGGAGCACTGGACTCCCAAGCCAGGAGGCTAACATGCTGGGATTAGATTTCCTTTCTCCACCTTTAGTGGAAGAATGTGTGTGGCTCACCAATGCCTATTCTAGGCCCCTGCATGCCAGGCTTCGCAGCACTGCGTTGAGAAGTGGTAGGCTTCCTGCCCTGCTCTGACCACATTACATCTTTGTGGCTCTGTGTGGCTCAGATTACCTGTCCTTCCGGTGCTGGGGGCAGGAGGGAGCTCACGTGGCCTCTTGTCACCCTCTGCTTGTGGGCAAATGGCAGCGTTTTTTTCTGAGGACTCTGTCTTAAGGCAGCGGCTTTCTGAGGGATCTCAGAAAATGAGAGGTCTGTGTCCTGAGTTAGGGAGGGTGCCAGTGGCTTTCTCACTGCAGGCTGTACTCTTTCTTTCCCAGCTCTTGTCTCTAACCCTGGATGGACTGACCGGAGTTTCCCAGGACCACATGCGAGCTCACTATCAAACAGGCTCCAACCACATGATGCTGAACATCAACCTTTGGTCAACATTGTTGCTGGGAGCTGGTGAGGAGTGGTTCTGCTATTCTTTCCATGTATCAGCAGAGGGCAGACTGCCTTCATCCACTTAATCTCTAGCTCTGGTGCCGGTTGTGCTCTTTGCCCAGGCCAAAGGTCAGCCTCCGTTCTCAGATGCCTTATTGTCCAAGCCCTTGAGAAGCCTTCTTAGAGAAGCTGTCACCAGTCAGCTCTGCTTGCTGCTGTACTGGCACAATCAGGAATAGATCTGTGTCAGGTATCATGGGAAGACGCACAGTAGTAAAATGCAGGGGTGCCTTGGGAACTCACCCTCCTCTGAGGTAGATGAGACATTGGTCTGTGGTGAATACTGAAGATTGTTCAAACATTAAGGTGTTTGCTTTTAAATCAGTGCTTTCTAACTTTTTTTTTCAAATCTGGGCACACACAGGGAGTATTTTTCATACAACACAATTAGGGTTAACAGAGGAGGCTGCTGATGGCTGGAATCGACCAGTGCTTGGGGCTGCCTTAAGCTAGGGATGTGTGGATCAGTATCTTCAGAGCATCTGAGGTTTGCTTCTTTCCATCACTTTGACAGAAGTAACTCATTAACTTCTAAGTATTTCCCAGAAGAGTCTTTAGTTAGTTTCTCTAATCAGAAAAATAGGAGATGCTTGATGGGACAATACAAACTCACGCCATACGTTTTCCCTTGCCCTGCCCCACTTCAGAGTACTTTAGCAGGCCTCTGCAGGTGTGTGCGTGTGAGTATGGGCACACAGAATGCACCGTTCATCTTTGGATGTTTCTTCCTAGGAATCCTGTTCACCGGGGAGCTCTGGGAGTTCTTGAGCTTTGCCGAAAGGTATCCTACCGTCATCTATAACATTCTCCTCTTTGGCCTGACTAGTGCCCTGGGCCAGGTGAGTGCCTTGATGGGTGATGGCTTGACTGCCCCAAGAGAGACTGGCCTGGCTGGGAGAAGAGGGTGGCAAGATCAGCCATGATGTCCTGTTACAGACTTTTCTTGGTAGATACACAGGAACCAGCCTGACTTTGTCTTTCTGTCTTTCTCTAGAGCTTCATCTTCATGACAGTTGTGTATTTTGGTCCCCTGACCTGCTCCATCATCACCACAACTCGAAAGTTCTTTACCATTTTGGCCTCTGTGATCCTCTTTGCCAACCCCATCAGCCCCATGCAGTGGGTGGGCACTGTGCTGGTGTTCTTGGGTAAGTTAAATCCAGAGCATGCAGCTCTGGGCCATACAAAGGGACTTTATTTTTTTCCCTTAATACTTACTTGTATATTTGTGAAATGTGTTATTTTAGAGCAAACTTTTTTAAAAAAGAGGAAGCATTACCTGTAATCCAGCTTTCCTAAGGAACATTTCATTTGAATGATTTCTTTCCAATGATTCTTTTTTCCCCAGACACTGAGCAGGATAAAATTATTATACTTATTCCCTACTAATTGGCACTGCTGTGGATGAGCTGAGAGAACTAGAAGTTTGACTCTTAAATTTCATTCAGTCTTGCTGTTTTTTTTTTTTTTTCTTGCACCAAGGAGCGTCCAGGATCTTAGTTCCCCCACCAGGGATCGAACCAGTGTCCCCTGTAGTGGAGGCACGGAGTCTTAACCACTGGACTGCCAGGAAAATCCCTGCTGTAATTTATCAGTATCTTGGTGATTTTTTTCATTTGATACTAATCTCTTTTCTGTGAGGAGGTTTTATAAAACTAATGTTTGAAAATTATAGTTTTATCTAAAGCTCCAATTTTGGAGACCAAGGCACACCCCACTTCCCACCCCCAAATAATTTGTAGACTTCATTTCTCCCCATGAAGTTAAGCCCATGTTCTCTCTTTCCATAGGTCTTGGTCTTGATGCCAAGTTTGGGAAGGGAGCCAAGAAGACATCCCACTAGGAAGAGAGAGACTACCTCCACTCCAAGAATATTTAAGTTATTTTCTCCAACAGTGACATCTCTTGGGAAAACGGACACAATAGAGATAAAGGACTATGTTTCAGTCTGGGTATTTTTTGTTTTTGTTTTTGTTGTTGTTGTTTTTTAAGGAAGCAAAATCACATATTCTAAAAAAAGCATTTGGATTTTAACAAGACAGAGTTGGCCGTTTCTGTTCTTGATGACCAGGAGCACAGCCTTGCACAAAAAAAGAGAGAAAGAGAAGAGGCAGAGCTTGGTGTTCATGACCCAAGCTGCTCCCACGTGGGTGTGGTTAACCTGGCTGGTGGGCCGGTTCCCCCAAGAACTGTCGCGCTTATGGCCTCTATTCCCACAGGCGAAGGTCTAAATATGCTAGAACCAGTAGCTGTCTGTGAGAGCTAGAGAATGTAAAAAGCACTTTATCTTTTAAAGCTCTGGTGGGCAAATATTTCTTAAAAAACTGCAGATATATTCTCTCCTCAAGAAACTTCTCTTGAGGTTGAGATAAAATGAGCCCAGAGCCTCGGAGTCTGCTGCGTTTTGACATTTCCCCATTTCCTCCCCTTCAACCAAAGCTCAACCAAAACGAGAGCGGAGACCCAGTGTGCATGTGATGAACAGCTTTGGAAGGTCTGATTCCCTCCCTCTACCTCCATGTCTGTTCTCAGTCTTCTTGGTCCTCTCCTGGGGAGGCTGGATTAATCCTCCCTTGTCCCCTTCAGCCGCTAAAGCCTTGCAGGCCTCTGCCATCCTGGCGGTGCCCTGGTATTCCCATGCCAGCTCCTGCCTGTTGAAAGGGATGCTGGCGGAAGGCACAGTGGCTGAGTCCTGGTGTAGAGCCGCTGTTGAGCTTTCTGGGTGGCAGTAGGGGGAGAAGGCGGAGCATGGAGCAGAGCCACCTGCCCACTGCTGCCTTTGAGGTTGGAAATTGCTATCCTCCGTGGACCAAACTTTACACATGAAAGTGCATTTCCACCAGCTGCAACTTGCACTCCATCTGTTCAGCAGCCCCAGCCCCTTGGCTCTCCAGATGGGCGCCCAGCCTCCTTCCTGCACTGCTGCCTTCCCACCCCGCCACCCAGCCTTTCAAGCCTGGCTCACTTGCACTCGTCTCACTCTCTTGGGGCCCTGGGTGTCACTGCAGCTCTGCCCTGAAAGGCCCCCTCTCATTTTGAACTCCTCCTTGAGAAGAGAGGTTTTAAATGCATCTGGCTGAACTTCTTTTCTCCACCCCTTTCTTTTCTCTGTGTTTCTCATCCTGAAAGTTGCATCAATTAGCTCCTTACCTACTGGACTGATAGTTCTTCCAAACTCTCTTCTGTGGATTAGTTAGGCAGTGAGAGCATGTTACCAGGGCCAGGGGCCTATTTTGCAGTCCTTACCTGGGCTGATGTTTTTTTGTTTTGGGTTTTAAAAAAAAATTATTTATTTATTTGGCTGCACTGGATCTTAGCAGTGGCATGCAGGATCTTTAGTTGCAGCATGCACTCTTAGTTGCAGCATGTGGGATCTATTTCCCTGACCAGGAATCAAACCCAGCCCTCTGCATTGGGAGCATGGAGTCTTAGCCATTGAACCACCAGGGAAGTCCCTGGGCCTGGTGTTTTAACAAGAGACATTTTCCCAGGTATCAGGCCAGTCCCCTCCACCTCTACCCCCTGCCATACCCAACCAGGGGTCTCAGGCACACCTCATACTAGTCACCAAGAGCAAGAAGGATTTCCAACAGCTCAGCATGGCTCTCACCTGATACTAGAGCAAGGCTGTCCTATCCTCGGTGAGCCAGGAGTCCAGTTCTGGTATATTCATTCAGTTCTTTGTCTTCTTCTAATCCTTCTGTATGCCACATCCTGTGGACATGCTGGGAGTTCAAAGTTGACTAGGATCAGTACTTACCCTCTAGGGTCTAACAGGGAATCAGGTAGAGAAATCATTGCATCTCAGAAATGCAGAGCTAACAATGAAGAAAGGTGTCTGGGCAAGGTGAGGCTTGAGCTGGAGAGAGTGTGGGAAGATGAAAGGAAGTAAAAAGGGAGCTCTGGCTCTACTGCCAAGTGGGAAATGGGGTTCTAAACTGCCTGGCTTCTCCCCATGTTCCTGCTTCTTTTTGTCTTACAAACTTTTAATTTTATATAGTGGTATAGCCACTCAGCCACACATGTATCCAATTTCCCCCAAACCCCCCTCTCATCTGGGCTGTTAGCAGAATTCCATGAGCTATACAATAACATTAGTAGAGTTCTATGTTCTATACAATAGGTCCTTGTTGTTTATCCATTTTAAATACAGTGCTGTGTATATGACCATATCAAACTCCCTAACTGTCTTTTCCCCCCATGCTCCTGCTTCTAATCAGTTCAAGTGAGAGCACAGGAGCAGGTGAGTGGCTCTGCAGTGAGGCATCATTTCAGCTCAACTGGAAGATATTTTAAAATGTTGTGTAAGCTGCCAGCTTGTTCGGGGTGGTGTACTCACCTACAGGATCACAGGAACTGAGAGTGCCAAGTCAGACTCTCATCCGTAACACTCTGCTAGCTTATTATGGTACTGATAAACGTGAAATACCAGGCAAGTTCAAACAAAAGTATTGTTGATCACTAACCCTAGGCGGCCTGATGCTTCAGGTTTCTAAACATCAAAGGACTTTCATCTGCAGTTAATTCTCAGTTCTGGGTAGAAGGGAGGGAACCAGCACACACATTTTCCCAAGCACTCTTTTTTCATTTAGGGTGTATTGTACTTCTATTTTGGTCCACCTATCCGGCTTGCCTCTTTAGCTGTTTGTACTCAGGCTCGTGGTAGACTGGTTTTTCCATTTCCTGTACACCTCTTAAGTCTAGGGCAAGGGGAGTGACACAAACGTGATTTGGGGGTAAAAACCATAGGGAAAGCTATTCTGGAATTAATCATCATAAGGGAGAAAAATTCTAAGTTGTTTTTCAAATGACTTAAAGGGGCACTGTGGATAATCTCTAAAGTGGGTTCTTTAGCATTAGGTGATGTGTTTCCTCAGCCCTGTAAACCCTTATGAAGAGGACTAAGCAGGCATTTGCATCTCTTGGAAATGGAAAAACAAGTTAGGAAAGGGGGCAACTTGCAGTGGGTCCCTGGGTGTGTCCCAGGGAGATTAAGGAGAACTCAAGTTTCCCCCAGTTATGGTTGCATCTTGGACCTGTGCCCTTGGAAGGGCAGAAGCCAACCTCCTCAGGAGACCCATTGCTTCTGCTGTCTGGTCCCACTTGGCGGTGGAACAGTTTGCACATTTTATAAGTGGTGCTGGTCACTCTCCCCAGATGTCCTGGCAGAGAAATTGTCCTGGGTCTCTGCGGGATCGTTCAGCCCTTCCCACTGAAAACACACCAGCTGTCTTTAGGAACAGCAATCTCATATTTATTGAACTCCTCCTTTCCCAAAGCTCTTTAGTTCATGACATTTTATCCTTACAACACTCCTGGGGAGAGCTTAAGCCAGAGACAAGTCTCCCCATATCCAGAATAGAGAGCCCCAAATCCACTGAAGTGCATCAGCTGAAGGTCAGATGACTCCATGGGAGGACAGGGCCCAAGTGAGCCTCCACTTAGCACATGTCAGAGGTCAATGAGCTAAATCAGTGGTTCCCAGCTTTTTGGATTTCCTGATCCAATAGTATTTTCAAATAATTGGGGGGGAGGGTGTTGATAATAGGTATACTGGTTTTTTATATTTTCAAATAAGGACTTTAAAAAAAATTTTAATGTCATGGTTTACAAAAGGACACGTTAAGTCCAAAAATTTTAGGAAAAGCTATCCACCTCAGAATAAAGAATGCTTCTTCCAGAAATGATAGTTGGAAATCATACCACTATATAAGTAATAAGGAAAATTGATGAATTTCCGAAAATGTTCAACATATAACATCGTATGGCAATACATTGTAGGTGCATCATTATGACTGTTGGCTTGAAACACCCTGGTCTGTTTGGGGCTTGTATTCTATAATGCAGTCTAGTGAAACTCAATGTCACAGAAGCATGCTGACAAAGATGGAAGCAACCTGCAAAGAGGTTTTACATCATCTAGAACATTCTGAGAGAGTCTAAAAACAACATTCTCCCCACCTGAGCCACTTCTGCCTTCCCTCTGCAGGGCCAGGAAGAGAGCAGGCTATGGGGGCCAGAAGGCTTTCCACAAGGGCTGTGGGAGGGAGACAGACATGGCACCTTGGCTCCAAGTTCTGCTGCTCCCAGGATGTTCAGGCAATGGCTTCCATCACCCAGCTCAGGAAGCTTAGAATTGATTCTTGAAGAATTTCCCCCTACTGGTGAGAGCTGAATTCCAACAGGTACAGTCCTCAGACTGGGAACCACAGGGCTATGTCTGCCACGGCAAGAAAGCTGGAAAGAAGAACAAAGAGAGTCTTGGAATGAGGAGTGGTTTCATCCAGCGCCTTCCACCTGAGGAGCAAGTTCATGAGGGCTGGCGGTTTTCTGTCCAGGTATAGCTGACTCCCTGCTATTTCTGGGGAGAAGTGGAAGAGGGAAGGAGGTTCAAGACATTCTCCAAGAGGAGGGACAGAATATTACTTCCTGCCCACTTGCGTGTTTTGTCATGGTGTGTGGGTGGCCAGAGCTAGTAGAAGCATCATGTTTCAGCTTAGGGGCTGACTAGACACCATTTCCTCCTACTTGGGACCCTGAAATTGCCGCATTCATACTGTAGCCCTAGAGAGAACGTGTCACTCAGGAAGGCTGAGAACTCTCTGAAATTTTAATGTAAATATGTGTGTGTAAGACAAGTGATCACACATATGTCAAGCAAGTAGGTTGATTTTGCTGTAGAGAGAGCCCACATCTCTCTCATATTCTCGTCAGTGTCCACTATAATGCTCTCATTTAATGAAAACTGATTTCCCAGCTAGAGTTACTGTATAACTGGGCACCACTGCAGAATGTGAGACAGCATCATCGCCAGCTCTGTTTAGGTAGAGGGGTGGGATCGAGTTTGCAGAGAAACCCAAGAAGAGTAACATATCCAGTTTCACATCTAGCTTTCTCTAGGCCCCTCCAACACACTTTTTCTAGAGTTGTGAGGTTTAGCAAATAAAAATACAAGATGCTCAGCTAAATTTGAATTTCAGATAAACAGCACATGCCTTCTTAGTATAAGTGTGTCCCATGCAATATTTGAGACATATTTATACCAAACAATTGTGTCTTATTTATCTGAAATTCAGATTTAGCTGGTGTTCTGTGTCTATCTGGAAACACAGCCTGTGGCATTAGTCACTGTCACCTGTTTTCATGGGCCCCTCTTTTCCTAGAAAAGAAGACATTCTCAGATGCATCACCACTTGCAATTCTGTGCACAGGGCTTCCAGGTACTTTTGCTCAGAGCCAAACATTTTATAATTTCCCTTTTGGCCAGGGGGAGATGCAATCCCAGACTTAGTCAGCAGGGGGCACCATTTTCTTAAAATAGATCCCCAGTGGCATTTCTAGGGACTCAGAAAGGGGACTATTGAAGTTTCTGTGGCTTCTGTCTTCCCTCTGGAGCTTCCCACTTCTCCCCACGTCACCACCCTGCCAGAGTTATCTCTGTGAAACAAGAATCTGATCCTGTCACTTCACTCCTTAAATCACTTCCAAGATTCCATGATTAACTTCCTAATACACTGTAAAAAGCCCTTGGGGATCCCACTGGAGTCTTTTCCCTGCTCATCTCCTGCTGCTTCCACCCTACCTGATCCCACACTCCTCACACTTCTGCCACCCCACCCCCACCCCACCCCCATTCACCATGAACTGTTTGCAGCTTCCCACTACAGTATTCGCTGTCATGCCTTTATACTCACAGCTCCCTCTGCTTGGAATTCCCTTTTCCATTTGATGCTTCTAGCGACTCCATTCATTCAACACATTTCACCAGTGTGCATTGAGACCGGACCGGTACAAGGCACTCTGCTGTGGGCTGGAGACCCTTGGAGGAGGCAGCTAACTGGAGCCTTTCCCTTATACATCTCATGATGGGGGCAGGGGAAAAACAACACATAAGCAACCAAATCAACAACGTCCTCAGACTTAGCTCAAGGGATAACTGCTTTGGGTCCTCTGATGGCTTTCATTTTAAGGGTCCCAAATTCTGCACAATCGTGTGGATGAACATGGATGAATGAAAAGAACAAGTTTAACTCAACAGGGAAGCGGATGAGGTGGGTGGATGAGGTGGGCGGATATGTGCCCTACGAGAGCACTGATAGCACATCCCACCTACAGGGGACGGTGGCTTTTCACCTCCTCTGGATTGTAGTCAGATTGGTTATTTCAAAAAAAAGATGGCAATATTGATTTTTATGTGAACTCTGACAGTTTTTAAATTTTTTTGCCTGCTAAACTAAACGTGCCTACAAGTCAGATTTAGCCTATGGCCACCAGTTTGCCACCTCCCTTATTGCAACACTATATCACTGTTACATCTGGTTAGTATTCATATGAATTTTCTCCCCAAAGTCCATGTCCCTTGTGTCTCTATCCCCTAACACATAGTAACTGACACAGGGTAGGTGCCAGTCAAAAATCAATAAATGTCTATTGGAAATTTGGGGAGAAAGAAGGGAGGAAGAAGGAGGCAAACTAGGAATAAGTTGGTTGATG
The DNA here is from genome assembly GCF_054371585.1 of Giraffa tippelskirchi. Classification (NCBI taxonomy): domain Eukaryota; kingdom Metazoa; phylum Chordata; class Mammalia; order Artiodactyla; family Giraffidae; genus Giraffa; species Giraffa tippelskirchi. The sequence continues at coordinate 25,604,568 of NC_137277.1, read as the reverse complement.
GAAATTCTTAGTCCCACTGCTTTAGGCACGGGACAGATGGAACCAGAAAACCTGAAGCAATTCATTGCTGAGTGTGTGTGTGCTCGTGAGTGTGAGTTCCCATGTTAGCAGGTGTGATAGCTGGAAAATATGTCTAGGAACCATCAGCTCCTTTCTCAGTGAGCTCCCCAGCCATCTTTCCCCATTCTTGGCAGATGAGGGGGAGGAGAAGAATGCAGGGCTCAGGGTGGACTCCTGGCTTCCTTCCAGGACCTGTAGTCACTGGCACAGAGATCAGAAAGAGTTTATAGAGGTTTTTGGCACAAACTGATACATCCTCGGGGGAAGGTGTCTGGCAGCTGCTGCCACCCACTGCCTGCCCGCTAGAGTGCCCACTGCATAGCAAGCAGTTGTGGGGGTCAAAGTAAAACACTTTCTCTTCTCACTTGTCCAAAGTGAGATCATCAAAATGACCTCTCATCCTACATTGGGGGATCAAAACTCCCAACTTAAAGAGAAGGGTGAGGATGGTTTCGACTCCCCATCACAGCCTCCAGAGACAGAGAGGAAGCTTGACCCCTGGAGCAGTCTGCTGATTCTGCTAATGGTATGCTGTCCTTTTTATCAAGAGAGGATGCTGCCTTGTGCCCACGCAAGGGAGCATTCTTGCTGCCCCAATGAATAAGGACACATCTTCAGAAAACAGAAATCTGAGGCTCAGAATGTATATTTTGTCTGATTTACAGAAGAAGTCACTATATCAATCAGGAATCAGAACTTCCATCTTGGCCCTGAAATCTCTTCTGGGACCTAAAAACACTGTCATTTTCTGAATCATGGAGGGTGGAGGGGCAGCTTGAAGTACACTGGAGTCACCCTTTAAGCTGGATTATGGAAATTTTTGCCCCATGTTCCTCTCTCTGGTGAGACGTATCTTGAAAGCCAAAGATCTATCCAGCCTCCAGTGTGCCTTTTGCACCCTACCAGAGCTTGGCCAGCCAGAAGCTTTGAAGCAAGACTTTCCAGGAAGCAATTTCTCCCACAGGCAGTGCTGACTCAGCCCAGACTCCAAGCTCTCAGGCTGGTCCCTGGCCCAGAGTAGCCAGCAGGGGCAGAGGTGCACAGAGGGCTATGATCCTGGATTGTGTGATGCTGCCTAGAAGGGGGGAGGGGGGTGCAACACTAAATTGCACCCTAAATTGAGCCCTAACTTTGAACCCTAAATTGCTTAAGCTTTTGCTAAGGAAAAGGGGAGGGAGACTCAAATAGTGGCTTGAGTCCTCTGGGTTCCAGCACCCTTTGACAAAAACTATCTTTCCTCAATTCCCAGGGGTAGGGATGGTGGCAAATTTAATATCTTTAATCTGGAAGAGAGACCATTCCTTGTCTCATTTGTAATCTGCCTGGGGTCAGGGGTGACTGACCGTCTCTCTGGGGCCTCCATCTGACTCTCCAACATCCCCTTTCCCCTAAGGACCCCATTTGGATGAAAGGAAAACGTGTGCTCCCTCGGTTCTCTTCACTTTCTCTACAAACTGCCTAGGATTCCTCCCATCTCTGCTGCTGCCTGCCACCCTCCTGCCACCTCCCCCTTCAGTCCTTCATGTCATTTTCCTCTCCCTATTTCCTTCCTTCTCTCTCTTTCTCACTCTCCCCCAGTTCTGACAGCGAATCTTTTCCCTGGCACAGACCCTTGGCTTGCTTGCCAACCCTGCTGGGTTACTCGTCTCATTTCTGTAGCTTCTGTCCAATTAGCTCTCTGGCCAAGCTCATCGGGAGCCCTCTCCTCTGGCCATGCTGCCTCCTTCCTTCCTGCTGCTAGCAATGCTATCACCTGTGATTCATTTCCATTTGGGAATGGGGATAGAAAGTCAGTTTGAATAACCTGGGATGTTTTTGGCCATCTATTCTTTGTGATTCGTTGAGGGCCCCAGCAGAGTTAAGAGAACTTTAAGGAAGAGAACTCGCGTTCCTCGACCATTAAGGACTCCAGGATCTAGTTTTAACGAATGGGAGATCAAAAGCTTTTTAGAGTCAGCTGTCCTGAGAAACAAGGGCCCAGTGACTGGGACAACTCCAAGCCTTGCCACGGAAGACAAAGCTGTGACTCAAAGGCATCACGTAGATGCTTTCTTGCTCATTCACGTTCCTGAGTTTAATGTCATTGGCTTGGGAATTAACTCTGAGACTTTTCCAACATAGATAAAAATAGAGCTCATAAATGCCATCCCAGGCACTTTCTGATAAGGTGGCCTTTTAAGGGAAGACTGGGCTCCCAGTGGATGGTGTGAGTCAAGGAGCCGCTCTTGCGTATGTTCAGAGTTTTTACAGGCTTCTGACCAGCCTATGGCCAAACAGTGGATGCAGGAAGAGGAAGCTGATGGAGGCTTCTGTGCCTGAAACTATAGGATCCAAGTTCCTGAAAGGAATGTTTGTTCCTCTAGTTCATTCATTTATTCATCACATAAGCACTTACCTGAATACTCAACTATGTGCTAGGAATGTTTCCCTGTACTGGAAACACAATAGAGAAAAAAAATGGAAATTCTTTCCCCCAAGGAGCTTATCATTTAGTGAGGGACAGAGAAGGAATCAGGCAACAGCAATACAGCGGTTGCAGTGAGAAGAGAAATATGGGAAGGCCTAGCTCAGGGCTAGGTAACACGTACAGCTTCCTGAAGGAATAGTTAGATGAATTGAAGCTGGAGAATCAGCAGAGAATTAACCAGGAGAAGATGGGGTTAGGTCAGGGAAAGGTGTGGAGGAGACTATTCTGGGAAGAAGTAACAGTATGTGCAAAATGAGAGAACTTGGTTTCTTCAGAGGTGAAAGCAGTTCTTTGTATGACAGGAAACTTAGTTGCTGGGTACAGTGGGAAGCATAAGACACAGCCTGGAGACTGAGGCATAGGTCACTGCTAAAGAGCTTCTCACCTCTGTTAAGCTTTTTATATTGAGGGCAATGGAGGGTGGAATGCAAAGAAATGACTTGATCAGATTGGTTTTTTAGAACTCTGTCTGGCTGCAGAGCAGAGAATAATTGGAAGGGTGAAGACCAAAGGTTGGGAGCCCAGGGAGGAGGCTGCTGTGATCCTGGGAAGGATTAGGGAAGTGTCGGAGAAGATAGAAAGAAGTAGGCAGAACTGGGAGATAACTAAAGTATAAAATCCTCAGAACTTGGTGCTGAATTAGAAATGGACTTGAGATGTCAAGGATACTTTCCAGCTCCTAGGCTTGAGCTACTTGGCGAGATGAGAAAACACTGAAGGAGAAGCAGGTTTTACTTCTGCTGGATATTCTGTGCCTATGGTCCATTCAACTGAAGATATCAGGCTGGTAGCTGGATATGGAAGTCTGGAGCTCAAGGAAGGCCTGGCTCAAGATAGATTTGGAATATTCTTTAGCAGATGGGTGGCAATGGAGCTGTGAGGGGAAAAAAAGGAGCCATCTCAAGGCAAGTGAGGACAGTGTGAAGAGGAGAGGAACTGAGCATAATCCAAAGAAAGCTGATGTTCAAAGGATGGCCAAAAGAAGAGCCTGTGAAGAGGCTGAGAAAAAGTAGCCAGCAAGACAGAAGGAAAAACAGGAGTAACGGTCTTTTGTCGTTGGCCTCCAGCATTCATTTCCTCCTTCTGCCAAGAGAGCCCTGAATTTCCTTTGGGGAATTCACTCCTACCCTGTTCTCAGTTCCACAGTTTGGATCATAGGGGAGACATGCTAGCTGGCTCTTCCTCACCCACCTGACCCCCTCCCCACAGCCCTCCCACTTGCTGTCTGTACTCCACCCACACAAATTTTCCTTGCATTTCTAAAAAATTCCATGCTTTTTCTGGCCTTAGGATCTTTATCTGGTTGGTCTGTTTTCCTTCCTCATTCTCCTTCTGCATACTCTTTGCCTACTAAACTTCCTTACATACTTCCCACCTTCTTTGACATTCCATACAAGTCTAGGGTTTTCTGTTGTACGTTCACTCATTCAGTACGTACTAAGCACCTTCTGTCTATGTGTCAGTACTGTGTTGAATTCTGGGACATTACGGAGAGCAAAACAAACAGGCTGGAGCCAACAACTGATTAGAGGGGACTGATGGTAAAAAAGTAAACACACAACTACAAATTAGTGTGAGTGCTGTAAAGGAAGTAAACTTAGTACCATGATACCAAGAAGGTCCTGACCACTGAGGCTGGTGATCAGAAAAGGTTCTCTGAGGATGTGAAAATTAAACTGAGACGTGAAATAAGAGCCAGAACCAGGTAATGTGAAGAGTTAGGGGAAAAGTGTTCAAGGCAGGGAGAATAGTCACCACAAACGCTCATGGAGGGGAAGAGCTTGATGGGCTCTAGGAACTGATAGATGGCCAGTATGGCTAAAACGAAGACAGAGGGAGAAAAGCAAACAGGACACATAGTTAAACATGAGACTCTTACAGGCAGTGGTACAAAGTCTGGGTACAATGGGAAGTTATTCAAGGTTTTTAAGCAGTGGGGCAGCATCATCTGACAAGTTTTAATTCGATTGCCCTAGTTGCAGAGTGAAGAATAGATTGAAGGACAAGCAAAGAATTAAGAAGACCAATTAGGACCCTATCACTGTGGTTAAGGCAAAAGAAGATGTTGGCTAGAACTTGAATGGGACTGGGGAGATGGAGAGAGGTGGACAGATTCAAGGGACACTTTGAAACTAGAATTAAAGAGAATCCCTGATGGTTTACGTATAAGGTATTAGAAGAGGACTCAAGGATGATGCTCAATTTTTGGCCTGAATGAGTGAAAAGAGAACCAGATTGGCTTGGCTTGGACTGCCTCAGCCCCCTTTGCTGCTCCCCTCTTGCTTGGAAACCCTGAGGCAAATCTTCGGAAACCCAGAGCTTGAGAAGCAAACACTGTTTAGAAACCACTGGGCTAGAGACTCTCAGTATGGTCCCTTCTAGTTTTGAAATTTTAAAATTCTAAACTGAAAACTCTTTGTGAATAGGGACAATATTTCTATTCTTTTGACTTCTCCTGTAGTTACCTTGGTAGAGCTCCGTATCTGGCGACCATTCAGTAAGTACTAGTTGACTGTTCATTTGGGCACAGACCTTCCATAATTGAATTTTAGATTAAATTCCCCTTTTAAAATAGGATTCTAATGTAGAATAAACTTTCAATTGAAATCAATTCACCTTGATAAAGTAGAGCCATGGCAAGGATAATCTAAAATTACAAAATCAGAAGTAACTTCTATTTGAGTAGAGGCAGAGAAAAAATTGTTTTTGCCAAACAAATTATCTACATTTAGGTAAATGTTATTTTAGGGCAAATAACAACAGGTGATCAAGCCCATTCAGAATAGAACCAAGAAACCACTGAAAATAATTCATAACACTGAATATAACCTATATTTAATTAATATATTCTTTGTTGAAAACAAATATTGATGCTTCAAAACTTATTTTGAAATAATGACTAGGTAATTCTTAGAACCATTTTAAAGATGAAGGAGGGCCTTTCATGGTGGTCCAGTGATTAAGACTCCATGCTCCTAATGCAGGGGCCACGGGTTAGAACCCTGGTCAGGGATAAGATCCTTACATGCCACATGGCCAGTAATAAATAAATAAAGATGAACAAGATGGAGATAAAGCTGTGTGGCCAGTCCAGGACAAAAAGTCAAAGACAGGCTGGACTGAAACTTGCCATTTCTTCTCCTCTCTTTCCCACTGCATCTGCTCTGCTTGATCCTCCACTGTTCAGACATCATCTTTCCTAACCATTTCTCCAGGTGAAAAACTCAGAACTTCAATATCTATAAGCTCATTGATCAAATTCTCGGATAAATATACCATTTCGAGTCTTTTGTTTTATAAAAGAGGGAAGTAAAGTAACAGAATGTCTTTCATATGCCAAGCATTTCTGAACAGACATGTCATTCAATGCTGCTTATTGCCCTATGATGAATGCCCACTTCACAGATGAAGTGGCAGGGTTGGTGGTCCAGCATCTGACTCTCTTCGTGCTTGGGATGAGTACCCTGCTGTGGACAGCATCAGTGAGAAGGCGTGCTGAAGGTGACACCATGGACACTGTGGCAGCGACACCTTTTTCATTTCCCACCCCTCACCCCCAACACCACCACCACCAAGGTGGTCAGGGCCCGGGATGTGGTCTAGGATTAGTCAACAGGGTGCTGCTGCCTGGGCTTTGGGTTTGCAGCCTGAGGCACACAGATAGAAAGAAGGTTAGACGTCCTTTGCAACAGCAGCAGCAGGGGCAAATGTGTCTGGTGGCAGTGCTCCGTGGTTGGACCTCCTGGCCATAAGGTCCTGCTAAACGTCCTGCTAAAGAAGATTTTGTTCTTCCTCTATTAGTCCTTGGTTTCTGCTGAGTTTCTGATTCTTCCACTCCTGACAATTCTGGGAGCCAGAGATATGTCTTCAGTAAATTCCAGCTGGGGCTGGGGTAGCCAGCATTTGGGCAGTTCTTGCAACAAGAAACCTGACTATCTCTGAGGAAACAGACTCCAGGGAGCTTGTCAGGGGCCCCACCTAGCAAGCGTCAGTGTTCTGGCTGAGAAGCCCATGCTGCTTCCTTAGTTCCATGCTTCCTGAACAAATCTAAAGAAGGGCGTAGCGGAAACATGCAAGGATGGCACTCCAATTAGAGTGAGGCTTGAAGATCAGCAGGCATGTGAACACTTACCCCAAATCTACATTCAGTCACACATCCAAGAATAAGTGGGGGTCTATCCTAGTCTGTGTATAGGGATTGTGCTATGTTCAAATATGATTTCAGTTAATTCTCACAACAACATGATATGGTGGACATTATTTTCCCCATTGCTCATATGGAAAAACTGAGGCTCAATGAGGTTTGTCCAAGTTTATATTTAGGAAGAGTTGGTGCTGGGTTTGAACTTGAGTCTCCAGGTGAAGCGCCTGGAGCTCATTTATTAAGCCACAGCTATTCCACTATGAAATTTAATCAATAAATATTTTGTCGCTGTCAATTTTCTATTAACCCCATCACAGCCCTAGCACGACCTAATCAGTGTGTTCTTGTTGGTATGCTTCCTTGAGTGTAGTCTTACACCTGTATCTCAGGGGGTGTCATCTGCCTCTTTAGACAGGACCATGCTGGCAACCCACTCCAGTCTTCTTGCCTGCAAAATCCCTGGATAGACGAGCCTGGTCCATGGGGTCACAAAGAGTCAGACACAGCTGAGCCTGAGCACACACACATGCGGCTATTAAGGCTCTTCCTTCCTGCATTTCCCTCTCCTATGCCTCTACTCATCTTCTGTGCATTCTTGCCTGCCTCTACCTCCCCTACACCTTCAAGAAAAACCATGCCTTTGCTCATTGGACTGTAAAATGGAACTGAAGATCCTCATTAGCAGAATAAATACCAGATATCTTAGGGGTCTTTGGGACAGATTCCTTGCCCAGACCTGGCTCATGATGGCCAAGGAACACTTTGTCATTTGTGTTTTGGATTAAGAAAACGAGTTCTGCGTGTTTCCTACCATTACAAAGAGCAGTGAATTGAATTGGTGCCACTGTAAGCTTGATTGTTGTGGCATAGATAAAGCCCTCATTAAGTCCCTCATGAGGAAGAGAATTTTATTTTGAGGATAGAGGAATGGGGAGGGGGGTGGTTTCTTGCTTGTGGTTACAACAACAAAACAGTCAATGGAGGAAATAATTAAATAACTGCACTCCCCCCGCCCCCCACCAGTCCTCGTCAAGAGACTGGGTGAGTTTTTAATTAGTGCTGCATTTTCAATAAATCCATATCTGTACGTGGTGCTGATTCTTTCCTGGATAAGGAAAGATAATAATGAGAATCCTATTTTTCAGTCCCACACTAAAGGGATGCCTAGTATATTTAATCATGCTGTAGAAATCCTGGCAGCTTTCTCTGAGCCCAGCCTCTGCTCTAATTACATTTCTAGATTTTAGTAAATTGAAAGGGAAAATGTAGGAACAAAATAATTAAAACCGAAGAGGAAGCGCATATTAAAAAGGAGAAGCTGTTTAAAATTTTTCCACATAGTGCTTCCAAGGACATCTACAGTCATTTAATCAGATCCACACCAAATCAAAGCCCTTTGTACAGAGGCTGATGGTATCACGTCTCAGGTGGGCGGTATGGTCTACGCAGAAGAATGGAAGCCTCATCACACCAGGCTACAGATGGGCATAGGACTCTTACGTCCTTCCAGATCTCTAGAGATTCACGGCCAGCTGGGACAAGCCGCTGGTGCAGACTCACCAGCTCTGAGGAGTCACTTCCCAGGTCCCAGGCAGAATCTCACTCAACTGTAATGATTAGCCCCAATGTGAGGTAGCTAAAGTATGTTGACCATGCCTCCAGTTCTCTCCTTCTGCACCCCTTCCCCACCTCCATGCTTCTCCCTCCAAGGAGTGAAAGTGAAAAGAAGTGAAAGTGTTAGTCATTCAGTTGTGTCCGATTCTTTGCAATCCCATGGACTGTAGCTCACCAGGCTCTTCTGTCCATGGGATTCTCCAGGCCAGAATACTGAAGTGGGTTGCCGTTTCCTTCTCCAGGGGATCTTTCCGACCCAGGGATGGGACCCAGGTCTCCGGCATCGTAGGCAGATTTGTTACCCTCTAACACCCCTTCCCCACTTCCATACTTCTCCATCCAAGGAGTGGTACACTTTTTCTTTCTTCGCTGCCATCCTGTGAAATCTGAAGTCAAGAGAACAGGAAAGTAACAGCTTCAGTGACACTAGGAATCGGTTCTTTGTAACTGGTTACTGGGTTGCCTGTGGGGCACTCTACATTTATTCAAGGACCAAAACCCTTGATGCCTTCAGATAATGGAATGAAATGTTTGTTGATGGTTATGATGAGTGAAATCTAGTTGGAAAGTTTCAAGCATCAGTCTAATAGGTGACAAAAGCACTTCTTGTTTTAAGTGGTGTAGGGATAGTAACCACATCATTGTTGAATTTAGGATCTCCATTTAAAATAAATTTTTTTTGGCCGTGCTGGGTCTTTGTTGCTTTGTGTGGGCTTTCTCTAGCTGCAGTGAGCAGGGGATACTCTTCCTTGTGGTGTGCAGGCTTCTCATTGCGGTGGCTTTCTCTTGTTGTGGAGCACAAGGCTTTAGAAGCACAGCCTTAGTTGATCCCAGGCACATAGAATCTTCCTGGACCAAGGGTTGAACCCACATCTCCTGCATTGGCAGACAGATTCCTATCCAGGCACCACCAGGGAAGTCTAGGATCTCCATTTCTTGACCATTTTGGCTAAAATATGGGTTGAGCAAGCTTTAGGAGTGTTTTGTCTGTTATTCCAAGGATATTTTGTAGGGTCTGCTTGTGTATTTGAAAGTGGACAACAGCCTGGCACTGTCACAGCCTCCCACATGGTTTGGCTCACGTACTTCCAGCTGTCCCTGCTGAACAGACTCACCAGCCAAGGGGCCCCAGGACGCATGTGGCAGGACATAGTGAGCACTGTGCCCTGGAGACAGTCCCACAGAAGCAGAGCTTATAGTAACTATCCCCAAGGCAGGGTCTATACTTTGTCACCCCATGACCCACAGGTTTATCTGGTTGCTTTTTTGGATAAGATGCTTCCTTGCAAGTTTGTGTGTGTGTGTGTCTACATAATGATACAATCTCAGTATGGAAAAGAGACAATGCCTGTTCCAGATTATTTGGCTCGATTCAGTAAGAATAAATTTTTTAAAGTTTAAGCTTAGGCAAGAATTGTAGCAATAACAAATCAAATATTCCATCACTGGTGAAGGTAACTTCTTTCTCCCAGGGCCAAGATGCTCTGAGACCTCTTTTTTTTCTTTTTTTTTTAAGTTTTTTTAACTGCACTATGCAGCATGCAGGAAGAATCTTAGTTCCCTGACCAGGGATCAAACCAGTGCCCCCTGCAGCAGAAGCACAGAGTCTTTCTTAACTGCTGGACTACCAGGGGAATCCCTGAGATATATTTCTTTTACTCAACTCAGCAATCAATGATAGTCCTTAGGAGACAAGATGTGAGACCAACTGGGGACCCAGGTGTCCAAGAAAATAAATTGTCCCTGAATCAGCTTGCTTTCAGTTAAGCCACCTACATGCCTACCTTACCGCAAAGGAATGGGCCTTTTTATTTTTGTTTCTGAAAGCTTAATTTTTTAAGTTACTTAAAAGTCTCTAACATCATCAAAAAGTTCAAAATATTTTACTGACACAGAACTGGTTAGAAAAATGAAGTAATACATGTAAACGTTCTTAGAAATCCACAAGCTGCCAGCAAATATAAGGCGCTGTTGTTAAATGCCTTTATTATTACGCTCACCCCGACTCCCAATCTTGGTGAGCCGCTGTGTCGTCCTCGCACCTGTGCGCAGCATGCCGCGCCCGACACGCGACCATCTGCGAGTTCCCGCCTCTTTTTTCTCAAGCCCCTCCTTCCTTTCAAACCTTCCGGCCCCGGCGACACGCGGGACGCATGCGCACTAGGGAAGGTAGGCGGAGTCTTGAGACAGAGGGAGGAGGAGCTGGAGAACCCAAACAGGGGAGGGGAGCGGAGTAGAGGGGGCGGAGGCCGCGCGGGGTGGGGCCCGGCGGGTACGCGCTCGCTGCGTCGACGTGCTGACGCCATGACGCCCCGGCCGGTGTGTTTCGGTGTGTGTGTGTGTGTGTGAGTGTGCGCGCTCCGAGTGTGTGTGTATTTGTGTATCGGCGGTCCCGCAGGTCCCGGATGTTGCGGACAGTATGAGGCGAGCGCAGGGGGACGGGGACCAGCAGCTGTCGCCGCCGCTCTCAGGTGAGTGGGGGGAGGAGAGTCGAGGGAAAGGGTTGTCTTGTCTGAGGGGGGGGTGTCTCCCTTAAGAGGTGACTGACCCCCCACTCTCCCCCCCACCACCCCGCGCCGCACATAGACTCTTTTCTGCCCCATTTCCCACATCCCGGATCACATGGCCCGCGAATGCCAGCAGTCGTGCCTTCTCCTAATCCAAAGCATTCAGGAGACACAAACGCGCCCCCTGCCTTCGGCCCCCCCATAATTTTCCCAGTCCCATCCCCCTTGCCAAATAGTGAGCTGTCGCCTGCGGCGAGATGGGTGACTGCGCATGCTCGAGTGTGAACGAGCTAGGGGTGCTTGGTCTCTGCCCTCGGGGCGCATGCGCATCGCTGTGTTGCAGGGACCTGCGTGATAAAGAGCCACTTGACCGCGCGCCCGCCTTCCTAGGCAGTGGGCTAGACTTGGTGCCAGATAGTGGGCCTGTTGCTTCTCTCCAAAAGGGAGGATTTAAATTATTTGAGGGAATTTATGACAAAGCACCGTTCGCGTCTTGTGTTGTCATAAGGACTCCCAGGCTACAAACGCCTCCGAGAGCCAGCATTCCCCACTCTGACCCTTCTTTGGAAACTGTCATTGGAACTTCTAGTTCTAGTATTACTTTTCTTTCCTCGGATTCTTCCATCGTCATGTTGTATCGCTAATGCAAACCTCCTCTAAATTTAGGAGTAAGTGGCAATTGTTCTGGCAAGGGATTTTGGTAGCCTTTCTAAGGAGGACTAGGGCCATAAAAAAGAAAGTAAGGGGGGATTCCTTTTAGTAAAATTATTGATTATTTTCATAGAACCAGATAAAGTAAAGAGCAAAGAGTATAAGGCTTAGAGTAGTAACTGTAAATCAAGACATCTATGTTCTCTGATCTCTAGCCCTCCTCGGTGTGACCTATTTGCCTCTTTTTTGGTAAAAGATCTTCTTTAGTGCTTTCGTTTTTAGCTGTACATTATTGATGTTTTGAATAGCACATGAAAACAAAAGCAATCTGAAACTACTGGTGAACAATAACTTAGCCAGTGGAAGTTTTAAGTAACAAGAATGGTGTTTCTTTCGCATTTGCAAATAACAAAGAGCAATTTTAAAAATGAACTTTAAGATGCAGTAATATCTCAGTGATCTAGAACCTGTGTTTTCAGTTGGCAGGTTATACATGGTCCCTTAATTTGCTCTTGTGTTGCCACTCGTGAATACTTGCTGCCATCAGAACAGGGTGAAGAGATGATAAACTCTTACAAGCAAAAGGTTTTCTGAATAGCATTGAAATGAATAAATTGTTGGGGGAGTGGTGGTGCACATTTTCTGTGTTCTTTTAGTTGTCTTTGCCAGCCTTGCTTCCTATCTGGATAACTTAGGAATGGGACATATTATTAGTAAGCCTTATTTGCTCTTTTCTTTCCTTTGTGTTCTTTCTTTGATACTCATCTCTCAAGGCTTTTTTGGGGGGAAAGGGCTGTCATTCTTAACTCTAGGGCCTTATGTTCTTGGGCTTTAAAGTATATATATATTTTTTTACTTCCTCATTTTACTCTGGCCTTTGTGTGGTTCAGCTGTCTTTTGTGCTGCTTTCTGTTGTCATGGTTACAGCTGGAGCCAAGCAATGACACAGGAAGCACAAGAATTTAGGGGTCATGTATCTTCTTGTATTCTTTGAAAGAGCTGGACATTCATCTTTTTTCATATGTGAAGACTGAGAAGTATAAGTTATTGTGACCACCTTATGCTTAGGCTGGGGGTGGTTGATGTCCATTTGATACTTTGGGAATTATCCTTTTAGAGCTCTTCATAGTGGTTAGTTTAGGGCTTGGAGATGTTTAATGTTGCCTGTGTCCAGACTTCTGTCAGGTAGTCTGGTAAAATCTCTTTTATTTCTTTAACTTTAAAAAACTTTTGGCCATGCATGCAGCATGCGGGATCTTAGTTCCCTGAGCAGGGATTGAACCCGGGCCACCTGTAGTGGAAGCACAGCCTTAACCACTGGACCACCAGGGAAGTCCCCTAGTCTGGTAAAATTTTGAAGTAAAATGGAGGTATAAATGTCCGTTTTTCTTCTCAGTAGACTTCTGTCATATAGGGTACTTTGTTTTTATCTGGTTGAATTTACTGAAGTCTCATAAAAAAGTTGTATGGTGTGAAGACGTGAAATGCTTTTAGGTTAAGATAAGTATTAATTAAATAATTCAGATTGGTGCAGTGTGTTCAGTCTCAGTTCTGCGCAACTCTTTGCCGCCCCATAAACCGTAGCTCCTCTGTCCATGAAATTTTTCAGGTAAGAACACTGGAGGATGTTGCAGTTTCCTACTCCAGGGGATCTTCCTGACCCAGGGATTGAACCAGCATCTGTTATGTCTTCGGCGCTGGCAGATGAATTCTTTACCACTAGTGCCACCTGGGAAGCCCTAAATTGGTGTAGAGCCTTGTTTAAAAAAATAACTCTTTAAAATGGGTAACATATGTACACACATATAATACAAAAATCGGAAACTACATAGAGTATGTCCTCCTTTCCTCTTCTGTTCTCCTTTCATCCTTCTAGATAATTCCCTCAAAGGAAATTGTTCCCTGTATCTTGTTTACCTTTCCATAGATAAGGCTTTTACAAGCATATATGGAGAAGGCAGTGGCACCCCACTCCAGTACTCTTGCCTGGAAAATATCATGGACGGAGGAGCCTGGTAGGCTGCAGTCCATGGGGTCACGAAGAGTCGACACGACTGAGCGACTTCACTTTCACTTTTCACTTTCCTGCATTGGAGAAGGAAATGGCGGCCCACTCCAGTGTTCTTGCCTGGAGAATCCCAGGGACAGGGAAGTCTGGTGGGCTGCCGTCTATGGGGTCGCACAGAGTCGGACACAACTGAAGCGACTTAGCAGCAGCAGCACAACTATATATTCTTTGGTGTTTTTGTTTTTATTTGTTGTTTATACAAATGGTAAGATTCTATATCTACTATTCTGCACTTTGCTTTTTTCGCTTAGTATATCTTGGCTATAATTTCATACAGTACATAGAGTACCTCTTTTTGAAAGCTGGCAGATATTCCACTGTATAGAGGTACCATCATCCAGCCAGCTTTTATTGGATAGTTAGGTTGTTTCCAGTGCTACAATTAATTCCTCATATGTCCTTTTTATGTACATCGGTGTCTGTTGGATTAATTCCTAGTAGAAAGCTATATGGATTTTTAATGTTGTTAAATATTGCTAAATTGCTTTTCATAAAAGTTGTATTAATTTATATTCCTGCCAGCAGTGTGAGTCTGGCTCTTTCCTTACCAACACTGTACTGTCTGATTTTTAAAATCTTCCTGCAGGAGACTTCCCTGGCAGTCCAATGTGGAAAATCCATGCTTCCAGTACAGTGGGCATGGATTTGATCCCTGGTCAAGGAACTAAGATCCTGCATGCCCCACAATTCAGCCAAAAAAACAAAACAATAACAAAAACAATAAAACTTTGTGCACTCTTTTGTGTAAGATTTTAAAGTTCATTATGTAGCTTGTTAAGCTTCATTATCCCCAGGAGTTGTGGATAAATACTGTCACTGTTTTGCAGACCAGGAGTGGTGGTGAAAGATATTGTTGGATCTCATGAGAATAAACTGATATGCCTGGATAACATGGCTTTTTTAAAGCAATGCTAGGAAGACATGTAGAACCTGTATTCTAATTTCTCCCTATCACTCTTGCTGACTGTTTCTCTATGGAAAATTCTGTAAGCCCATAAGTGATGTTTGATGATCTCCCTTTGAGAGCTGTGACTCAAGATTGTTTATAAGTGAACTGCTACGCTGTTGAGAAATTAAAAGACTAACCCAGTTATTTAAGATGCTTTTCTGAGTGCCTGCACAGAATGTTGCTACTAGTACTCTTATTGATAATTGCAGAATGTGTGCTTCACTATGAATTGTAAGAAAATAGAGGAGAATTCATTTGGGAGGCCTTCCTGGAGGAAAGGAAGTGCATTTTGAGCTGTCTAGGTAAAAAATTGTAAACATACAGAAAAATTGAAAGAATACTACAGTTGTCGTCTTTATACCAATTACTTCCTAGATTCCAACAGTTTTTCATGTTTTACTGTATTTGTTTTCTCTATATATGTGCATGCGTGTGTACTCAGTCACTTTGGTCGTGTCTGACTCTTTGTGTCCCTATGGACTGTAGCCCACCAGACTTCTCTGTCCGTGGGATTCTGCAGGCAAGAATAATGGAGTGGGTTGCTGTGCCCTCCTTCAGGGGATCTTCCCAACTAAGGGATCCAACCCGGGTCTCCTGCATTGCAGGCAGATTCTTTACTGCTGAGCCACTGGGGAAGCCGCTATATATGTGCATATGTGTTTATATATAATATATAAATCTTTACATTGTAGACGTTATGACATGTTAATACTTTAATACGTTAGTGCATCTTTTTAAAATAGACATTGTTTTAGTTCATTGATCTTACAATACATTGTTGCAGAGGAGGGAATTAACAATACTTTCCCAGTACCATCTAATATCTAGTTCATGTTCAGGTTCTCCAAGTTGTCTCCAACACAACACTTGTTAGCTATTGGTATTTTTTCTCCAAAAATGTTTCCTTATTCTCTTTTTAAATCTAGAACACTTTATTTAGGAGTGATGCAGTATTGCCTTTTTGAAGAGACCAGGCCATTTGTCTTGTATAATATATCACTTCTGGAGTTTTCTGAGAAACTGGAGTTTCCTCACAGTTTCGTTTAATTTGTTCCTTTATCCCTGTATTTCCTTACAAACTGGCAGTGAAGTCTTGGTTAGATTGAGTTAAACATTTTTGGTAATAATACTTCATAGGTGATGCTCTGTACCTCATGTCACATCACAGTAAGAAACATCATGTCATAATGTCTGACTGTTAATGGTGATGGATTTGTTTGTTCAAGATGATAAATACCAGATCTCTCCATTGTAAAGACTTTGTAATTAGTAGGTAATCTGTAGAGTAGTGACACTTTGACACAATACTCTTATGCTTCAGCAACCTTTATCACCTACTGATAATGATCTTTGCCTGAATCAACTATTTCTTTGGTTATTACAAAATGGTAATTTTCTTTTTTTTCTTTCTTTTTTTTTTTTTTTGGTAATTTTCTAATTCTAGCATTCCTTTTACATTGATTAGCCTTCCATCATCTGTAAAGATCTCTCTCATCAGTTAGGAATAGATTATAATTTCTTCCTGAAAGTTCAGGTAAATTCTTAATTTACTCAGAATCCTTTAGCAATTTTCTGAGTAAGAAGTTGGTATACCTCTAATGATAGCAAATGAATTTTTTTTTTTTTGCTCTGTTTTGGTATCTTTATAAACTCATGGATTTTAATCTAGTCTGTGTTTTACCAATAATTGCAGACTTTTTTTTTTGATGCTCAAAATGTCCCATATTTGACCTTTGGGAGCCTTTTACACTTGGTGTATGAGCTTCTAGTAGAGGAAATCCCTAGATCACTTTGTATTTTTCTTGTCTCAGATGTCCCCTTACCTCACCTCTGTATACTTATATATCTATATTACACTTCCTTCCGTTTTAATAAACTATGTTGTTCATCTCCGTATGGAGCTTCTGGCCCCAAATTCTAACAACTAAAGGTGCCTTTCTTTTAACACAGTGCACCTAATGTTTGATTTATTTCTGTGTCACTGGCATTGTTGGATTCTGAATCTTAGACCTCACAGATTTCTTATCTTGAATACTCTTTGTGAAAAACAGCTAGTATCTCTCAAGAGAGCATTGCTTCCCAACCCCACATCATTAATATAAGGTTAGCTATAGAACAGACTGGACTTCCCTGGTGGCTCAGACAGTAAAAGACTCCACCTGCAATGTGGGAGACCTGGGTTCGATCCCTGGGATCTTCCCCAGGAAGATCCCCTGGAGGAGGGCATGGCTACCCACTCCAGTATTCTTGCCTGGAGAATTCCCATGGACAGAGGTGCCCGGCAGGCTACAGTCCATAGGGTCGCAAAGACTCAGACATGACTGAGCGACTAAGCACAGCACAGCATAGGAGAGACTGGGGAATTTCTTTTTCTCATGAGCTAGCTTGCTTTTTTTTCTGAGATGAAAGGTATATAAGATGAAATTTATAAACTGATAATTTGTATATAATGTTTTGGAGATGTGGGGTTTTGAGCATTATATACCTTTGTGTGTACATGTATAAGTGTGTGTTTTGTCTTTCCTCCCTTTTCCTTATTTACATGCATTTCTCCAACACAGTTGGAATGTTAACATACGATTATGCTGTAATAACATATTTTTCATTATCACTAGATTTCATCATGAAAAAGTGTCAAATTGTTCATCATTAAGGAAAATTTTCAGATAGGCCATGAGCTGTAATAACTAGCTGTCTTAGCACAGGGTCTGGAACCATACTAAACCTTGTGGATTTCTGTTGTGTGCTGTGGACTCAGAAATGTTGATGCATCCTGTTTGCTGAAAACCCATCACACTAATAAAAGTTAATACAAGGGAAAGATACAGTGAGGCTATATTCTAAACCTGTTTTAGGGGCTAAACTAATTCCTCAGTCAGTCAGTTGCTCAGTCGTGTCCAACTCTTTGTGACCCCATGGACTGCAGCACACCAGGCCTCCCTGTCCATCACCAACTCCCGGAGTTTACTCAAACTCAGGTCCATTGAGTCGGTGATGCCATCCAACCATCTCATCCTCTGTCGTCCCCTTCTCCTCCTGCCCCCAATCCTTCCCAGCATCAGGGTCTTTTCCAATGAGTCGGTTCTTCGCATGAGGTGGCCAAAGGATTGGAGTTTCAGCTTCAACATCAGTCCTTCCAATGAACACTCAGGACTGATCTCCTTTAGGATGGACTGGTTGGATCTCCTTGCAGTCCAAGGGACTCTCACAAGTCTTCTCCAACACCACAGTTCAAAAGTATCAATTCTTCGGCACTGAGCTTTCTTTAAAGTCAAACTCACATCCATACATGACTACTGGAAAAACCATAGCCTTGACTAGACAGACCTTTGTTGGCAAAGTAATGTCTCTGCTTTTAATATGCAGTCTGGGTTGGTCATAACTTTTCTTCCAGGAAGCAAGCATCTTTTAATTTCATGGCTGCAGTCACCATCTGTGGTGATTTTGGAGCCCAAGAAAATATAGTCTGTCACTGTTTGCCCTGTTTCCCCATCTATTTGCCATGAAGTTATGGAACTGGATGCCATGATCTTAGTTTTCTGAATGTTGAGCTTTAAGCCAACGTTTTCACTCTCCTCTCTCACTTTCATCAAGAGGCCCGTTAGTTCTTCTTCACTTTCTGCCATAAGAGTGGTGTCATCTGCATATCTGAGGTTGTTGATATTTCTGCCAGCAATCTTGATTCCAGCTTGTGCTTCTTCCAGCCCAGCATTTCTCATGATGTACTCTGCATATAAGTTAAATAAGCAGGGTGACAGTATACAGCCTTGATGTAGTCCTTTCCCTATTTGGAACCAGTCTGTTGTTCCATGTCCAGTTCTAACTGTTGCTTCCTGACCTGCAGACAGATTTCTCAAGAGGCAGGTCAGGTGGTCTAGTATTCCCATCTCTTGAAGAATTTTCCACAGTTTGTTGTGGTCCACACAATCAAAGGCTTTGGCATAGTCAATAAAGCAGAAGTGGATATTTTTCTGGAATTCTCTTGCTTTTTCAATGATCCAGTGGATGTTGGCAATTTGATCTCTGGTTCCTCTGCCTTTTCTAAATCCAGCTTGAACATCTGGAAATTCACAGTTCATGTATTGTTGAAGTCTGTCTTGGAGAATTTTGAGCATTACTTTACTAGCGTGTGAGGCGAGTGCAATTATGCGGTAGTTTGAGTATTCTTTGACATTGCCTTTCTTTGGGATTGGGATGAAAACTGATCTTTTCCAGTCCTGTTGCCACTGCTGAGTTTTCCAAATTTGCTGGCATATGGAGTGCAGCACTTTCACAGCATCATCTTTTAGGATTTGAAATAGCTCAACCGGAATTCCATTACCTCCACTAGCTTTGTTCATAGTGATGGTTCCTAAGGCCCACTTGACTTTGCATTCCAGAATGTCTGGCTCTAGGTTGGTGATCACACCATCACGATTATCTGGGTCGTGAAGATCTTCTTTGTACAGTTCTTCTGTGTATTCTTGCCACCTCTTCTTAATATCTTCTGCTTTTGTTAGGTCCATACTATTTCTGTCCTTTATTGTGCCTATCTTTGCATGAAATGTTCCTGCCTTAGCAGAAAATGATTTATAAGACTCTTAACCATTTAGTGATATTTTGAGTAACTTACTGATTTTAGGTTACTCAAAGCCTGACAATAACAGTATTCTGATATTTATGTGAAATTCAGTTTCCTTTTTGCCATCTTGTCATATTTACTTTCAGATTTTATAAGCTTATTCTCAACCTGGTTTCATAACAGTACTGGCTCCATATTAAATTTTGGTTGTGTATTCAGGGAAGCACACCTGTTTCTTGTGTTTGTTTTCAGTTATGGTGAATCATTCCAGTAGCTTCCTTTACTTTTGTTTTTGACAAGCTCTTGTTATAGTAAAAAAAGATTTTGAAGCTTCGCCTCTTTAGGAAACACTTGGGCCTTCATTCTTGCAACTATGGTCATGTTTTAATAGAATTGGCAGGAGTTGTACAGTTGCTCTGTGTGGCAAAGCTGGTCATGCAGCTTTGGGAATGCTAGATGCAGACCTCAAAATGGGAATTATACATTTGGACAGTAATCCTTACTTGACCATGAAGACCTTTATTCTGTTTTTTTTTTTAACAATTGAAAAAATTTAAAAAAAATTTTTTTTTTTTACTGTGCTATGTGGCATATGGGATCTTAGTTCCCCAACCAGGGATCACACCTGCACCCCTTATAGTGGAATCATGAAGTCTTAACCACTGGACCACCAGGGCAGTTCCTAGAGACCTTTATTCTTTAGTGTTGCTTTCTCAGAAGCTATTGACGTAAATCTTCAGGCTGAGGCACCAGCTATGTCAAAGATGAGCTTGCAGTGGTTCTCTGAAGGCCTCTAATTCCTCCTAGCAGTCTGTTGATTTGTAAGGAAAAAAAGATATATGTGTAATCATTCACCTTGATTTGAGATTTACACAGTTCTTTTCTTGGTATTTAGAACAGGTACTACTTTCTGTTTCTATGATTTTGACTACTTTAGATACTTCATATGAGTGGAATCATATAGTACTTGTCCTTTTATATCTGGCTTATTTCACCTAACATGATATCCACGAGGTTCATCCATGCTGTAGCATGTGTCAGAATTTCCTTCCTTTCGGAGGCTGCATAATACTCCCTTGTTTGTATATAATTACATTTTGTTTATCCATTCATCCACCAGTGGATACTTGGGTTGCTGCCACCTTTTGCTCTTGTGAATAATGCTGCTCTGAACATAGGTGGACAAATATCTCTTTGAGACTCTGGTTTCAATTCTTTTGGGTTTATACCCAGAAGTGGAATTGCTGAATCATATGTTAATTCTATTTTTACATTTTTTGAGGAACCTCCACACAGTTTAATGTAGTGGCTGCACTGTCTTACATTCTTACCAGCAATGTACAAGGGTTCCAGTTTCTCTAAGTCTCTGGCAACACTTGTTATCCTATGCTTTTTAAAAAAGAAAATAGTAGCCATCCTAATGGGTATGTTTTAATGAGTTTTTTAGCTTTATCTTTTTTTGAAACTAAGTTTAAACTTTAAAGATTTTTTTTTCTTTTATGGTGTATGTTTTTTGTGAGGTAATAGTTACATCCTTTGTTTTCTTCTACAAGTTTTAAAGTTACACTTTTCACATTTAGGTTTTTAATCCACCTAGAATTTATTTTGATGTTTGGCATTACATGGAGATCTAATTTTTTTCATTAGGATAACACAAAATAGGGTTAATTTTCTTTCCATAAGGATCACCTGGTAAACCACCATCATGTGTTGAATAGTCATGTTTGCCCACTACAACTTTATGATAACATTTCAGTTCAGTTTCGACTCCATGGACTGCAGCATGCCAGGCTTTCCTGTCCATCACCATCACTCCTGGAGCTTGCTCAGACTCATGTCCGTTGAGTTGGTGATGCCATCCAACCATTTCATCCTCTGTCATCCCCTTCTCCTGCCTTCAGTCTTTCCCAGCATCAGGGTCTTTTCCAGTGAGTCAGTTCTTCACATCAGGTGGCCAAAGTATTGGAGTTTCAACTTCAGCATCAGTCCTTCCAGTGAATATTCAGGACTGATTTCCTTTAGGATGGACTGGTTGGATGTCGTTGTAGTCCAAGTGACTCTCAAGAGTCTTCTCCAACATCACAGTTCAAAAGCATCAATTCTTCGGTGCTCAGCTTTCTTTATAGTCCAACTCTCACATCCATACATGACTGACTGCTGGGAAAACCATAGCTTTGACTAGACTTACCTTTGTTGGCAAAGTAATGTCTCTGCTTTTTAATATGCTATCTACCTTGCTCATAGCTTTTCTTCCAAAGAGCAAGCGTCTTTTAATTTCATGGCTGCAGTCACCATCTGCAGTGATTTTGGAGCCCAAGAAAATAAAGTCTGTCACTGTTTCCATTGTTTCCCCATTTATTTACCATGAAGTGATGGGACCGGATGCCGTGATACCACTTAACGTGTTTTCAAATATATGAGGGTTTGTGTCTGTGTTCTCTATATTCTGTACCATTGGTCTGTTTGCATATTTTGTGCAGATACTACACTGTCTTAATTGTCATAGCTTTATAATAGTTGTTCTGTCTGGTAGGACAGGTCTCACTACCTTGTTCTTTTTCTGTTCATCAACCTCTGTGAAAAACCCTGTCAGATCGGTGTGGTTTAATGACACCATAGGCCGTCTAAATTATATTGACATGATATATAAGGGCCTTCTCCAAAAGAAAGAAAATTATCAAGCCGCCCTTATCTAACAGCTGATTATTAAGTTTGTCTCTTATTCTGAATGAACGAATAATTTCCATTCAGTCTTTAATTTTGTTGGAGTGATATTTACTTTTATATAGGAATATTGTCTTCAAATGGAGGGGAGCCTTGTTATAATTTGTTGTCTCATATAAGGACCCAAATTAAACTGTTTTTGTAATGACATTGAGGTTCTGTGGTATTAAGACTTTCTTGATCATAAGGAAAATAAGCCTATTTAAAATAGCTCATGTAAAGATTTATCAAAAAGAAATAGCTGTTATAGAATCCAAGGAAAAGCTGACCAGGGCTTCAAAAAGGGCTGGCACTGAAACAGTTCAGGTATTTTAGCAGTTAGAATTAATAGATTTTAGTGTTGCACCTCATACAGACCTTAGTATCCATGAAGCTTAATTCAGATTCCAGTGCAATATTTGATTTCATCAGTCTAAGGCTTGACTTCCCCCGGACCAGATATCTGTCCCAGGTTCAACTCTGGTTGAGGATACAAAAAGCAATTTTGAGGGTGGCTGGAATCAGAGGCAAGTTCTCTTAAGCTGCTGCTGCTGCTGCTAAGTTGTGTCCGACTCTGTGTGACCCCACAGACGGCAGCCCACCAGGCTGCCCCATCCCTGGGATTCTCCAGGCAAGGACACTGGAGTGGGTTGCCATTGCCTTCTCTGTTCTCTTAAGCAGTGGTTCTCAAAACTTTTTGGTCTCAGGACTATTTCAGTTCAGTTCAGTCACTCAGTCGTGTCTGACTCTTTGCGACCCCATGAATCGCAGCACGCCAGGCCTCCCTGTCCATCACCAACTCCCAGAGTTCACCCAAACCCATGTCCATTTGAGTTGGTGATGCCATCCAACCATCTCATCCACTGTCGTCCCCTTCTCCTCCTGCCCTCAATCTTTTCCAACATCAGGGTCTTTTCCAGTGAGTCAGCTCTTTTCATGGGGTGGTCAAAGTATTGGAGTTTCAGCTTCAACATCAGTCCTTCCAATGAATATTCAGGACTGATTTCCTTTAGGTTGCACTGGTTGGATCTCCTTGCAGTCCAAGGGACTCTCAAGAGTCTTCTCCAACACCACAGTTCAAAAGGATCAATTCTTCTGCTCTCAGCTTTCTTTATAGTCCAACTCTCATATCTGTACATGACTACTGGAAAAACCATAGCCTTGACTAGATGGACCTTTGTTGGCAAAGTAATGGGATACTTAAAAGATTATAAAAAGTTTCAGATTTTTTGTTGAACAGAAATAGTTTCCTAGTAATTACTGTTGTCAAACAGCAGAATTTAAGGCATTCAGATATTCAGCTAGTCCCTCAAACATGTCATAATCATAGGGTAACCCATTTTAATATGGCTTACAGAGTTTCCCTTGTGGCTCAGCTGGTGAAGAATCCGCCTGCAATTTGGGAGCCCTGGGTTCTATCCCTGGGTTGGGGAGATCCCCTGGAGAAAGGAAAGGCTACCCACTCCAGTATCCTGGCCTGGGGAATTCCATGGACAGTATAGTCCTTGGGGTCTCAAAGAGTCAGACACAACTGATTGACTTTCACTTTCAGTTTTTCACTTTATGGAGTTTAGTCACATAGTAGCACGTGTAGCTTAACACTTTTTTTTTCAAGCAGTTGAATACATTAAAAAATCTGAGCTGCCAAATCTGGGGCTCTGTGACAACCTAGAGGGGTAGGGTGGGGTGGGAGGGAAGTTTAAGAGGGAGGGGGCATCCGTATACCCTGTGGCTGATTTGTGTTGATATGTGACAGAAACCAACACAATATTGTAAAGCAGTTATCCTTCAATTAGAAATAAATTTAAATAAAAATTAAAAAAAAATCTGAGCTGTAAAAGTTGCTTTTGGGAAGATCTTGCCTTTTCAGAAAAGACATAGAAGGGAAGGTTAAGGCTAGGAATCTGCTATTGCAGCTTTAAATCTTTTGGTCATTTAAGAGTCTTGTGAAAGAAAACACCCCTCCCCCCAAATTTAAATATGTTTTATGACAGAGACAGGACTGGTGGTGTTAACTGACTTCAACAGATGCCTATTGAGTGACTAAAAACAAAAGATATGGCAAAAGGTATGTTCTCAAATGAGTGGGGATTAAACCAGTATTATATATTGGGTTGTGGTATTATATAAAGTCGTTCAAGTTTTTCTGTAAGATGTTATGGAAAAACCTGAGTGACCTTTTTGGCCAACCCAGTATTTTGGTGTTTAGAAGAGAAAGAGGGACTTCCTGGCTGTCCAGTGGTTAAGACTTAGTGCTTCCACTACAGGGGCACTGGTTTGATCCATGGCCAGGAAATTACGGTCTCCCATGCTGCGTGGTGCAGCCAAAAAAAACAAAAGGAAGACACCATTCAGTTGGGAAAGTAAGGGTGGAAAGACTGTCTTTGTAAAGGTTTCATTTGAACTGGGCTTTGAAGGGTAGGTATTTTAAAGGCTGGAATTTTGATAAGCAGAAATAAAAAGTTAGTTCAGGCAGAAGGAATGTCAAGAGCAAAAATGTGGAGGTGGGGAAATGCATTGTTAGTATAGGGTGTGTACTGGAAATAATGAGCAGGGTAGTGTAGCTGAAGGAAAAGACACATGGGAAAATAAGAGATAAGAAAGGAAAGTAAATTGGCTCAGAATATGAGAGGTCTTCTACCAAGACCAGGCAGTTAGGGTTTAAAGTGGTAAGTGATGGAGAGACTTTGAAATTTTTTGAAAAAATAATATGATCAGAGTGTGCTTTCAGAAGATTTATTTGGCCTCAATCATTTATTAGTTCATTCATCAAAAAAAAGTTTAAATAGTTGCTCTGTGCCACTTAAGCATGAGGAATGCTTTACATAATGGTGAACCAAACTGAAAATCCATATTTGAGAATTTCCACTCAGGAAAGGAACTTCAACAAATAAAATATAATTACAAATTACTGTAAATGTTATGAAGGAAGGGAACAAATTACTATGGGGGGGGTAAATGGGGAAATTAAGTTTAATTGAGAAATCTGGGAAGGCCTTGCTGAGGAGTTAAATTTTTAATGGAGTACTTGCCTTGTGCCAGATGATGTTCTAGGTGCTGGAGATATAGTGAAGGAACAAAACAGATAAAAATCTCTGCTCTCGTGAAGGGCATATTCAGGCAGTAAACAAGATAAATAAAATATATGGTTATGTTAGAAGGTGGTAAGTTCCAAGAAGAAAAGTAAAGCCAAAGAAAGAGACACTGAGTGTTTGGATGGAGTTGGGTATTGCAAGTTTAGATAGAATGGCCAGGGAATGTCTCATTAAATCACTGCAAAGGTAATATTTGAGTAATATCTGTAGAAGTAGAAAGGGGAGGAGTAAACCAGAAACTCCAGGCAGAGGGAGTAGCAAGGGCAAAAGCCAGGAGGAATATATGTGCCTGGCATGTGCAAGAAACAAACAAGGAGGCCAGGGTGGCTGGAGTTAGGTGAACAAGGGAGGAAGTGGTAGAAATAAGCTTGGAGAGGTTAGTAGGAGTCTGGGACCTGTAGAACAGTGGATAAGTCCTTAGCTGCATGTTAGAATCACCTGGGGAACTTTTGAAGTTCCTGAAGCCTGGGCTGCACCTTATAACACCTAAATAAGAATCTTTGCAGGTAGAACTCAGTGGCAGAGGTGATGGAGAGAAATATTTGAGAAGTATGTCAGAGAATCTGTCAAATTTTAGAGTGAATGTGGGGGTTTGGGAGAAGAAAGTGTCAAGGATGATTTCCAGGTTTTTGTCTCAAATATATGGGTGGGTAGAGGTACCGCTTACTGAGATGGAAGCAGGGGATAGGAATGGGAGGAGCAGGTGAAGGTTTAGAGGGAAGATCAGAAGTCAGGATCTTCAGTTTTAGACCTGTTAAAATATGAGATGTGAATGAGGCTGAGTATAAATATATTAAGTAGGCAGAAATGTGAGTGGAGCTTGAAGTAAAGTCAGGATTTCAGTTATTAAATTTGTGTATAACCTGCTTGCTGATGGTCTGAAAAGTATCCAAATGACATCATATAGGATACATGTGATGTGGAAGGAACTGAAAGTCTGGACAGTGGTTAGCCTGTTCCAGTAATCTGAACAAGAAATGGTGCTAGTGTGAGCTAGGATGGTGGCATTGGGACTAGAAAAGAAAGAGTAGGTTGGAGATTTGGAAACCTGTAAAGCCCCTAGGTAGTGAGGATGGACAGTAGGCAAGGAATGAAAGATAGCTTTGAGATGGCAAGCCTGGGTAATGGTCTGTTGTTGTTGCCTAGTCACTAAGTTGTGTAGCCCACCAGGATCCTCTGTCCATGGGATTTTCTAGGCAAGAATACTGGAGCAGGTTGTTGTTTCCTTCTCCAGGGGATCTTCCTGACCCAGGGATCGAACCCATGGCTCTTGCTTGGCAGACAGATTCTTTACCACTGAGCCACCTGGGAAGCCCAGTCTGGTAGCAGATATAAATAAAGCGTTTGGCTTTGCATGTATTGACATTTAAGAGAGGCTGCTTAGCAGGCAGGCAGTTTAATCTGTTGGAAGAGCAGGTGAGCTTTGCAACATAGACCTGTGTTTTATTTACATAAGATTAGTTCACCATGGGAGTGTAAAAAATTTTGAAAATGCAACATCCAAAGTCTTTATCATGACCTGCTAGGCCCTCTGTGATGTGGTCCCTGTCTATCTTTTTGTGACGTTTTCCTTTGTGCACCGTGTTCAGGCTGCACAGGCTTTCCTTCTGCTCCTCCAATATGCCCAGCTAGATCCTCCTTCAGGGCTTTTGTACTTGTTTTCTCATCATGAGTCTTCCCTTCCTTTTGGTAAATGGAATAGAAGTTCAGAGAGAAAAATTCAGAAGTTAGCATCTGGAAAGTAGAAACATTTCCAAGTGATCCTTGCTAATGTATGAGAGTGTGAAAGGACCTGCAATGGAATGGCTGCGGGAGCCATTGAAGTTGAAGTCCAGTCAACAAAAGACAACTGAGTACCGTCTTGGTCTTCGTGTACTTCAGTATACAAATCTGTTGATCAGAGGTGCTGAATAAGTGGATTTCCCCTCTGCCTCCTTGGTCTGATGATGGGATGATAGTGATGGTCGTTGTTGACTTGATGACTCATGGCTGTCCTGTCACCACTTACAGAGATGGCCTCTGAATAGGTGAACACTTCCTTCAGAGAAAGTTGTGGGCAATTATTTCAGAAACTTCTAGCATGAAGAAACAACATGTTAATTATGAAAATAATTATGTTGACTTTGATACATTGTTAGGGACTATTTCTCTTCCTAAGCGAGTGTTTTACTTCTCAAGTGATAAAGACTTGTATGTTATTTCAAATCTACCCTCTATTTTTTTCAGAGTGAGAAGATTTGCTTTTTTCTGATTATTAAATCGTGGAGAGAAAAATAGGAAAAACTTTAAAATTTTCATGTCATTAGAAATAAGCTTTTAAAGTAACTACATAAAAATAATGTTGTATGGGTGCATCATATTTTATGTGGTGAATTCCCTACTAATGAACTTCTTTTTTCTCCAATTTTTCTTATAAATTATGCTGTGGTGAATCTTTATACACTGATCAGATTGATTCCTTAGGATGGACTCTTAAAGTGGAAATGGAATTGCTGTGTTGAAGGTTATATAGTATTCCATTTTCCCTAATTATTCTTTTAGTGTGTTTATGGTTGAAAAAATAAACAGCATTAAAGGACATTTTAGAAAAGGGGGAAAAATAGATTTTATCTTTTTGCCAACTGATTTTGTTTTGGTTTTTATGTTCCAAGTTCTCGCAACACCTACCAAAAGATAATTGAGGGTAGGGAAAAACACATACAAAGAACAGTTACAGTTCTGGGCATCCTATAGTAATGATCAGGCTTTTGAAAAACCTGTCTGCAGGTCAGGAAGCAACAGTTAGAACTGCACATGGAACAACAGACTGGTTCCAAATAGGGAAAGGACTATGTCAAGGCTGTATATTGTCACCCTGCTTATTTAACTTATATGCAGAGTACATCATGAGAAACACTGGGCTGGAGGAAGCACAAGCTGGAATCAAGATTGCTGGGAGAAATATCAATAACCTCAGATATGCAGATGCCACCACTCTTACGGGCAGAAAGTGAAGAAGAACTAAAGAGCCTCTTGATGAAAGTGAAAGAGGAGAATGAAAACGTTGGCTTAAAGCTCAACATTCAGAAAACTAAGGTCATGGCATCTGGTCCCATCACTTCATGGCAAATAGACGGGGAAACAGTGGCTGACTTTATTTTTGGGGGCTCCAAAATCACTGCAGATGGTAATTGCAGCCATGAAATTAAAAGACACTTACTCCTTGGAAGGAAAGTTATGACCAACCTAGACAGGATATTAAAAAGCATAGACATTACTTTGTCAACAAAGGTCCGTCTAGTCAAGGCTATGGTTTTTCCAGTAGTCATGTACGGATGTGAGAGTTGGACTATAAAGAAAGCTGAGCATTGAAGAATTGATCCTTTTGAACTGTGGTGTTGGAGAAGACTCTTGAGAGTCCCTTGGAATGCAAGGAGATCCAACCAGTCCATCCTAAAGGAGATCAGTCCTGGGTGTTTATTGGAAGGACTGATATTGACGCTGAAACTCCAGTCCTTTGGCCACTTGATGTGAAGAGCTGACTCATTTGAAAAGACCCTGATGCTGGGAAAGATTGAGGGCAGGAGGAGAAGGGAATGACAGAGGATGAGATGGTTGGATGGCATCATCAACTCAATGGACATGGGTTTGGGTGGACTCCTGGAGTTGGTGATGGACGGGGAGGCCTGGCGTGCTGCGGTTCATGGGGTCACAAAGAGTCGGACACGACTGAGCGACTGAACTGAACTGAACTGATGGGATTCTAAGTAACATCTGTTAACTGCCAAGAAAATGACAATAAATATGATGGGAATTCAGAGTGAACTGAGGTGATTAGGAAGCACTTCAAGGCAAGGTGAAGTCAGACCTGGATCCAGAAGAGTGGTATTCACATACAAGGTAGGAGAACGTTCCTAGCCTTCAGAATGGAATAACAAATTTGAGGAACGCATGTATGAGCTGACAAATAGGCTAGAGTAGGTGGTTAGGCTAATCGGAAAGGAGGGTTCCTGCTGTGGTGAATGGAGAGGCTTTTTGGGAGTAACGTATTCCAGAGGACTGCTTTTATTTTTGGTAGATCTGAAGTTGTACAGTAGGGAACTTTAAGATAAAGCAACTAATGTGATCCAATTTAAGCAAAATAAAGTCTCTTTTTTCAAGAAATATAGGTTATTTATTTATATAAGTGAGTTATTTAAATAATGAACTTCCTGTAGATCTTAAAAGTTCTTACCACGTGCAGTTTTTTTTTGTGACTCTGTGATGATAGATATTAACTAAAATTATTCTGGTGATCATTTTGCTATATATGTGTATATCCAATCATTATGTTGTGCAGCTAAAACTAACAGTGTTATATGTTATATCTCAATAAAAAAGTGATATTTTAAATATTCACTTTATTATATAGCTTGGCAGACATGTTGCAGCTTTTGTGTATTTCAGTTTCTTCTGTAAAATCAAAGGGTTTAAACAGGGTGATTGCTGCCAAGTCTTTTCTGGCACTTGAAATTATTACATAAACTTTCAAGAATACCTTGATTATGTGAAATAAATTGCCCTGCAGTTAGGTTGATACCCACTTCCACCTCCGTAGGCACAATAATGCACCTACATATCTGTGGGAGCAAAACCCCTCAGTTGCATGATTGTCTCATGGCTCCCCAGGTCTAGATTCATTCACGTTTGAAGTTGTTCTCACCTTGTATTTCTAAATGACAGGGACAGATTTTCATTTGAAAGAATCTATGGGCTAAGATTGAGCCTCAAGAGCATGCTGTGAGGTTGAGAGGAACTATTACATAATAATAGTTTTAAGTTATCCTCATGTAAATTATCTATAGAAATTTATCTCATGCTGGCTTTCTTCTTTTATTCTGAATTCCCTCCCATGATGTCTTTAATATATGGCCAAGCTGTGTAAATACACTTTAGTATTAGTTCAGTCCATATGCAATTTTGGTTATAAATCTATACGAAAAATTACATGATACATTCCAAAGTGAAATGTTAAAGATTTCTTCTTTTACTGTCTGTTTTGACTTATTTACACCACTTTTCACCTCCTTTAGTGTAGATAATTGAGAACTGACTAGTAGTTATAAAAAAATTTTATTTAATTTTTTGGCTGCACTGGGTGTTTGTTGCTGTGTGCAGACTTTCTGTCATTTCAAAGAGCCGGGACTACTCTTCGTGTGGGCTTCTCATTGTGGTGGCTTCTTTGGTTGCGGATTACAGGCTCTAGGGTGCTTAGGGCTTCAGTAGTTGCTGCATATGGGCTCCAGAGCACAGGCTCAGTCATTGTGGCATAGGGGCCTAGTTGCCCTGCAGCATGTGGGATCTTCCTGGACCAGGGGTCAAACTGATGTCCCAGTGTTGCAAGGTGGATTCTTAACCACTAGACCACCAGGGAAGCCCCTGACTAGTGCTTCTTAAAGGTAAGATTTTCTCTTTAAAGTATACAATCATGTTAAAACTAATTTGTGGTATACTTTAAGTATCTGCTGCATAGCATGACATTCTTTTCACTGAATCATTTTCGACCAGTGTTGCCTTTTAGATGGAACCAAGGTTATATGTTTGATTATCTAGCTCTTTTGACAAGCCTTATCAGGATGCTGTTAACTTGGTGGGGTTTTCAAGATTTAGGATCCATTCCTTAGTATTTCAAGTACACTTGTCTTTTCGGTGCTCCAAAGTTGATTCGTCTGGGAGAAAAGTGGCTAGCCCAGCTCACATTGGGCTGAGGGATAAACCAGAATGCCTTTTTTTTAAATTATGTATTTAGAGTTCCAAAGAATAGCAAGGAGAGGTAAGAAAGCCTTCCTCAGTAATCAGTGCAAAGAAATAGATGAAGACAATAGAATGGGAAAGAGTAGAGATCTCTTCAAGAAAATTAGAGATACCAAGGGAACATTTCATGCAAAGATGGGCTCAATAAAGGACAGAAATTGTAGGACCTAACAGAAGCAGAAGATACTAAGAAGAGGTGGCAAGAATACATGGAAGAACTGTACAAAAAAGATATTCATAACCCAGATAATCACGATGGTGTGATCACTCACCTAGAGCCAGACATCCTGGAATGCTAAGTCAAGCGGGCCTTAGGAACCATCACTATGAACAAAGCTAGTGGAGGTAATGGAATTCCAGTTGAGCTATTTCAAATCCTAAAAGATGATGCTGTGAAAGTGCTGCGCTCAATATGCCAGCAAATTTGGAAAACTCAGCAGTGGCCACAGGACTGGAAAAGTTCAGTTTCATTCCAATCCCAAAGAAAGGCAATGCCAAAGAATGTTCAAACTACTGCACAATTGCACTTATCTCACACGCTAGTAAAGTAATGCTCAAGATTTTCCAAGACAGGCTTCAACAATACGTGAACTGTGAACTTCCAGATGTTCAAGCTGGATTTAGAAAAGGCAGAGGAACCAGAGATCAAATTGCCAACATCCGTTGGATCATTGAAAAAGCAAGAGAGTTCCAGAAAAACATCTATTTCTGCTTTATTGACTATGCCAAAGCCTTTGATTGTGTGGACCACAACAAACTGTGGAAAAGTCTTCAAGAGATGGGAATACCAGACCACCTGACCTGCCTCTTGAGAAATCTGTCTGCGGGTCAGGAAGCAACAGTTAGAACTGGACATGGAACAACAGACTGGTTCCAAATAGGGAAAGGACTATGTCAAGGCTATATATTGTCACCCTGCTTATTTAACTTATATGCAGAGAACATCATGAGAAACGCTGGGCTGGATGAAGCACAAGCTGGAATCAAGATTGCTGGGAGAAATATTGATAACCTCAGATATGCAGATGACACCACCCTTATGGCAGAAAGTGAAGAACTAGAGAGCCTCTTGATGAAAGTGAAAGTGGAGAGTGAAAAAGTTGGCTTAAAGCTCAACATTCAGAAAATTAAGATCAAGGCATCCGGTCCCATCACTTCATGGCAAACAGATGGGGAAACAGTGTCAGACTTTATTTTCTTGGGCTCCAAAATCACTGCAGATGGTGAGTGCAGCCATGAAATTAAAAGATGCTTGCTCCTTGGAAGAAGAGCTATTTCCAGCCTAGACAGCATATTAAAAAGCAGAGACATTACTTTGCCAACAAAGATCCATCTAGTCAAAGCTATGGTTTTTCCAGCAGTCATGTATGGATGTGAGAGTTGGACTATAAAGAAAGCTGAGCACCGAAGAATAGATGCTTTTGAACTGTGGTGTTGGAGAAGACTCTTGAGAGTCCCTTGGAATGCAAGGAGATCCAACCAGTCCATCCTAAAGGAAATCAGTCCTGGGTGTTCATTGGAAGGACTGATGTTGAAGCTGAAACTCCAATCCTTTGGCCACTTGATGCGAAGAGCTGACTCATTTGAAAAGACCCTGATGCTGGGAAAGATTGAGGGCAGGAGAAGAAGGGAACAACAGAGGATGAGATGGTTGGATGGCATCACCGACTCAATGGACATCGGTTTGAGTAAACTCCAGGAGTTGTGATGGACAGGGAGGCCTGGCATTAGTAGTCCATGGGGTCGCAAAGAGTCGAACACGACTGAGTGCCTGAACTGAACTGAGCTGATGTATTTATTTATTTATGGCTGCTCTGTGTCTTCATTGTTACACAGAGGCTTTCTCTAGTTGTGGTGAACTAGGGTTACTTTCTAGTTGTGGTGTGTGGGTTTCTCATTGCAGTGGCTACTTTTGTTGCAGATCCCAGGCTTTAGGCGCTAGGCTTCAGTAGTTAGGGTACATGGTCTTATTTGCCCTGCAGCATGTGGAATCTTCCCAAATCAGGGATTGAACCTATGTCCCCTGTACTCGCAGGCGGATTCTTAACTGCTGGACCACCTGGGAAGGCCCCAGAATGCCATTTTATTAGGGTACATGGTGAAGGTTTTGTTCAGGTGCGTTGAGGGGCAGTCCTTACCGTGACCTAGAAAACGTGTGTCTGCTCAGTTCTTTCCCCTCCTCATGTCACAGTATTTTTAAAAATAGTAAAAATAGCTAATGTTTACTGTGCACTTAATATGTGTCAGCTTCTGTTTTAAGCATTTTACTTGTTGTTTAGTTGCTAAGTCGTGTTCGATTCTTTTGCGACCCCATGGACTGTAGCCCGCTGGGCTACTCTGTCCATGGGATTTCCCAGACAAGAATACTGGAGTGGGTTGCCATTTCCTTATCCAGGGGCTCTTCCCAACCCAGGGATCAAAACCAAGTCTTCTGCTTTGCAGGTGGATTCTTTACTGTTGAGCCACTGAGGAAGCCCGGTTTACTTGTATTTAGCTCATTTAATTTTCACAGTAACCTTTGAGGGAGGTATTCTTATCTGTATTTTACAGGTGAGGAGTCTGAGGTATAGAGAGGCTTTTTTTAGTAACTTGCCTGAGATCATATAACTAGTAACTACTGTGTTGTTCTAAGCAAAAGATAACTTGGTAAGCATGAATCTTAGCAAAGAGAAGTAAAAATCCTTGAAGCCATTGTATCTGGATCATGATCTATTCACTCATTCCTTTTTCAACATTTACTAAGCACCTACTATTAGCTGGGCACTGCCAAGACACCTGGCTTACTAAGATGAATATAATATAGTTAAGTGCCCTCCTGGGACACTCAGTCTAGTGGGAAAGACATATAATAGCAAGAGATCTACACTTTAAAAGTGAAGAGGAAGGAAGCATTTAATTCTACTTGGAAAGATTAGAGTAGCTGTTTACCTCTCCAAAGAAGAAAGAAAGGCATTCTAGATAGAGGAAACCTTAATGAAGAGACGATGTGGTCAAAACAGCTTACTCAGCAGGAATGAAATAAGAAAATCTTGCAATTAAGGTAGTATTGCAGTATACTAATGTTCTGAATTAATTCAACTGGTTGTTGTTCCTGGAGATCAAGAGAAACAGACAAGTTTGGGATGTATTTCTGAGGTAAAATTGATAAGACATGATTAACTAAATTGAGGGGGAGGTGGGGAAGTGAGGGAGAGTAGCAAGTTGAAGCTAGTCTAGTGTTTATAGCTTGAGTGCTTAGATGAATGGTAGGATCACTGGAAGACAGATATTTTGAGGAAGGATGGACCTCCATTTTGGACTGACTTAGTTTGAGAGGGCAACCAGGTAGCCATGTGATGTCTCATGGCAGGAAGTTGGTTTGCATTGCAGAAGAGCTAGGCAGGAGAGTCTGTGGTAACTATAAAGCCATAGAAATTAATGAAATGGGGGTGATTGTAGTGATTTTGATTGTCTAGAAGGCAAGGGCAAAAAAAAAAAAGAGGGGCCATTATTCTGTTTTCAGTAAATCCTTGTTTAAATTTTTAGTTCCTTTTTTGTCTGCTTTTGACTTGTAGAAACCTTGTCTTTTGAAGTAAGTGCTTTAGTAACTCTTATTTGTGGTTATGTTAAAATGCACACAAAACTGTTGTATTTTGATTGTGGTGGTGGTTACATATCAATTTTGTCAAAAATTTTGTACACAAAAGGGTAAATTTTATTGTATTAAAAATTGCTAAATAAGTAAATGCATCCAGAGTTTATTCCAAAGTTCTGTGGATACTTTTCTCTTGTGTCCTTTTAATGGAATCTGTTGAGAACTTTTCATAATGCCAGAATCTCATATTAACAGATTTCTATAATCTTTCTCACCAATTCTTTGACCTAGCTGACAAATAAGAAAATGAGTATATTTAAATGTATCCATCCTTCTCCTGCATTGTTTATTGCTCCTTGAATACAGAAGGCAAGAAAGGATCTAAAGAGTCTACAGATTGAACTTACCCAGCCATTTTCTCCACCAAAAAATTGTGAATGATTTTTCACTATAGATATCTACAGTATTTTTAAAAATTTGTTTTTGTATATTTTTCTTTCCTTTCAGGTATGGTAGGAATTGAGTTAAGGTTATAATTTCATTCTAGAATAAAGAATGAGGATTTGTTGTTGTCGTTTAGTCACTAAGTTGTATCCGACTCTTTGCGACCCTGTGGATCCCAACTCTTTGCTAGGCCCCTCTCATAAAAATGTTTTGAATTAGCTAAAGTAACGTCAGTTGGGAAAGTCAAAGTTTATAGACAGTGAGATATTTATAGGAGTAATTGGGTTGATTATAAATTATGTGGAAGTCCTAAAGACGTTGAACATGTAGTTTCAATTTTTAATAACTTGTTGTGCAGCAATGGAAAACTCAGACACCTCCCTTTCTCCATTGGACTGTGCCTTGACAATGTTGCCTTATATGGACTGCATGCTCGTTAAAAACTTATACAGTGAGGAAAGAAATAAATTACTACTTACTTTTGGAAGTAATTTGCATTACATTATCTGATTGGATAAACTTTTCTGGCAAGTATGGACAATAACCAATAAATATGCACTTTGGTTGTCAGATTGTCTACAGCCAATTTTGAGCCATTATTTTCTTTTATGTCATAGTTTGCCATTTAACATAGCAACCCAACTAATGACTGCTTTAGTTTGTCTTGACAGTATGTGAACGCTCAGTGTTAAATTGAGTGTCTTTGGGTTTGATTTTTGGTTTAGTTTCAAGTAGTCATTTTCTCTTCTTGATCCATTGCCACTTAATACCAATCTCAAGTCCAAGAAACAGATTCTTAAGTGTCTTGGAAACAGTAGATTGTATTGAAGGGTGTAATTTCATCTCCACCTGAGACCTGCCTCTTTGATTATGTGATTGTAATATTTGTTTTTTCTGTGGTTTATAATTTTTATTTGAAAACTGTTAAACCTAAAATTTGTATCTACTAATTCGTGGAGTTCATTCTCGTAAATGGGACATTGAACTCCAATAGGCAGACTTTCCTAGCACCTGGAAGACTAATTTTTTTTTCAGCTGCAAGCAATCTTAAAGGGCCTACAGGTAAGGGGTTTTTTTTTATTGTTGTTGTTAGTGATGGAATTTGGGGACTTCCCACGTGATTTTTTTGATAATATCATGGGCAGGATCCTTGCCAGGTAACCCTTATATTTGACTTCATGTCCCATTTAGTTCAACTGCTCCTTCCTTTCCCAATT
The DNA here is from genome assembly GCF_054371585.1 of Giraffa tippelskirchi. NCBI lineage: Eukaryota > Metazoa > Chordata > Mammalia > Artiodactyla > Giraffidae > Giraffa > Giraffa tippelskirchi. Next base: position 25,568,742 of record NC_137277.1, on the reverse strand, counting down.
GATGCCTTGTTGGATACCTAGATTATCTGCTCTGAACCCAGAGTCTGGAGTTGGGCCCCACTGATAATTTGTGGTGTAGTCAGAGCAAGTGCTGAGAAGACTTCTCTCATTTTGAAAGATGCTTCTGGTCCTAGTGTGGGACTTGCTATGTTTAGTGAGTTTTACGTGTAGGTGTATGTAAGGTTGGCTTTGATTTGAGTGCTTCCTGTTGATGCTTAAAACTGTGATGCTTTTTTATGTTTTAGAGATCCCCTGATAAAAGAAGAAACTGGTGGCAGTTTTCTTACGAGATTTAATATTGGGTGTGGTGGTTTTACTTGGGTGAGGAAAGGAAAAAATACATTGGGAGTAATCTCATAGTGGGTGTTCCTAAATTGTTTTCCCACTTTTCTTATAAAATTAGAGGGAGCTTATGCTGAAAACAAACAGTGCATTAGATATACCTCATTTCCCTGGTTCTAAAATTAAAAAAAATTTCTTTTCCACATTTCAGTGAAAGACCCAAGTTGTTCCTCCCCCTATGGGATACCATACTACAACTGCAGATGTAATAAGTATTTAAAATAGTACATTATAGAAAAGTAAACTTATATGTCTTCTTTTAGAAACTTATGTGTTCCTCCTGGAGTTCCCTGATGTTTACATGAGTTCAGTTCAGTCACTCAGTTGTATCTGACTCTGCAACCCCACGGACTGCAGCACACCAGGCTTCCCTGTCCATCACCAACTGCCGGAACTTGCTCAGACTCATGTCCATTGAGTCGGTGATGCCATCCAACCATCTCATCCTCTCTCATCCCCTTCTGCCTTCCAGTCTTTCTTAGCATCAGGGTCTTTTCCAGTGAGTCAGTTCTTCGCATCAGGTGGCCAAAGTATTGGAGCTTCAGCATCAATCCTTCCAATGAACATTTAGAACTGATTTCCTTTAGGATTGACTGGTTTGATCTCCTTGCAGTCCAAGGGACTTTCAAGAGTCTTCTCCAACACCACAGTTCAAAAGCATAAATTTTTCGGCACTCAGCTTTCTTTATAGTCCAACTCTCACATCCATACATAACTACTGGAAAAACCATAGCCTTGACTGGACGGACCTTTGTTGGCAAAGTAATGTCTCTGCATTTTAATATGCTGTCTAGGTTGGTCATTGCTTTTCTTCCAAGGAGCAAGCATCTTTTAATTTCATGGCTGCAGTCACCATCTGCAGTGATTTTGGAACCCAAGAAAATAAAGTCTGTTGTTTCCACTGTTTCCCCATCTATTTGCCATGAAGTGATGGGACCAGATGCCTTGATCTTAATTTTCTGAATGTTGAGCTTTAAGCCAACTTTTTCACTCTCCTCTTTCACTTTCATCAAGAGTTTCTTTAGTTCTTCTTTGCTTTCTGCCATAAAGGTAGTGTCATCTGCATATCTGAGGTTATTGATACTTCTCCCAGCAATCTTGATTCCAGCTTGTGCTTCATCCAGCCTGGCATTTCACATGATGTACTCTATAAGTTAAATAAGCAGGGTGACAATATACAGCCTTGATGTAGTCCTTTCCCTATTTGGAACCAGTCTGTTGTTCTAACTGTTCCTTGCCCTGCATACAGATCTGTTAGGAGGCAGGTAAGGTGGTCTGGTATTACCATCTCTTGAAGAAATATTCCACAGTTTGTTGTGATACACATAGTCAAAGGCTTTGGCATAGTCAATAAAGCAGAAGTAGATGTTTTCCTGGAACTCTCTTGATTTTTCAGTGATCGAACGGATGTTGGCAATTTGATATTTGGTTCCTCTGCTTTGTCTAAATCGAGCTTGAACATCTGGAAATTCACAGTTCACGTACTGTTGAAGCCTGATTTGGAGAATTTTGAGCATTGCTTTACTAGCATGTGAGAAGAGTGCAATTGTGCAGTAGTTTGAACATTCTTTGGCATTGCCTTTCTTTGGGATTGGAATGAAACTGACCTTTTCCAGTCCTGTGGCCACTGCTGAGTTTTCCAAATTTGCTGGCATATTGAGTGCAGCACTTTCACAGCATCATATTTCAGGATTTGAAATAGCTCAACTGGAATTCCATCACCTCCACTAGCTTTGTTTGTAGTGATGCTTCCTAAGGCCCACTTGACTTCACATTCCAGGATGTCTGGCTCTAGGTGAGTGATCACACCATTGTGATAATCTGGGTCATGAAGATCTTTTTTGTATAGTTCTTCTGTGTGTTCTTGCCACCTCTTCTTAATATCTTCTGCTTCTGTTAGGTGCATACCGTTTCTGTCCTTTATTGTGCTCATCTTTGCATGAAATGTTCCCTTGGTATCTCTAATTTTCTTGAAGAGATCTCTAGTCTTTCGTATTGTGTTGTTTTCCTCTATTTCTTTGCACTGATCACTGAGGAAGGCTTTCTTATCTCTCCTTGCTATTCTTTGGAACTCTGCATTCAAATGGCTTTATCTTTCCTTTTCTCCTTTGCCTTTAGCTTCTCTTCTTTTCTCAGTTATTTGTTAAGGCCTCCTCAAATGACCATTTTGCCTTTTTGCATTTCTTTTTCTTGCGGATGCTCTTGATCACAAAACAGATTTCCCAACCTGGGGATCTGGCAAAGGGACTGAGAATCTCCAGGGAATTTGACTTTGGAGGCAGTGGGTTTTGATTACAGAACTTACACAGGACCGGGCAAACAGACTCTTGGAGGGCACAGACAAAACCTTGTGTGCACCAGGACCCAGGAGAAAGGAGCAGTGACCCCAGAAGAGACTGACTCAAACTTTACTGTGAGTGTCCAGGAGTCTCTGGTGGAGGCGGGGGTCGGCAGTGGCCTGCTGCAGGATCGGGGGCACTGAGTGAGGCAGTGTGTGCTCAGGACCTTTTGAAGGAGGTCACCTTTTTTCATTACCTCCACCATAGTTTGGTCTCAGGTCAAACAATAGGGAGGGAACACAGCCCTGCCCATCAACAGAAAATTGGATGTTTACATGGTCCTTTGTAAATACTTCTTATTGAACTAAGATGATAATTTCAAAGTGAATGACACTCATTAACTTAATTAACAGATACTTTATTGAGTATCTACTCCATGCTAGACGTTGTACCAATTATTTAATAATTTAAAAAAGAAACACTTAAAAAATACACTAAGAGTTACTTCTGTGTGCTCTGTTAACACTTTTATCAACTCTGAGATCATGTACTATCCATTTAATTTAGGGATAAACAACTGAATTAATAGGGATTCTTTGCCAGTGCAAAATGATAAGGAACTAAATTGATTCTCAGTATACTACTGATAACAATCTTTGGGTGAAAGTAGCTAGATTATATGTGGAGGAATTTAACCATACATGCTATTAAATCCACATCTTGATCTAAGATAGAACTGGGTCTCTTTGTGATTCGTAGATCTACAGTACCAGTTGCTCACCTACTCTTTGTGCTTCCTTGTACTCAAAGATAAGGGAGAATTGAGCAGTCAGTCATGTGGGGAGTATATACTGGTACAATATTTCGTTGAGCAATTTGGCATTATCTCTCAAAAGAAACAATGCTTTGACTTGAGGTTGCTTGCATTTATGTTCAGATACACCTGTGTGCTACATTGCAGTAGCAAAAACCCAGAAACCACACATCAGGGTACCGTGGGATTCTTTGCAACCTTTAGAAAGATTAAGGTACATGTGTGCTTCCAAGGAGAGAGAGAGAGAGAGAGTGTGTGTGTGTGTTTGCTGGCACATGCTTTCTTTTTTGGTTTTGTGTGTTTTTTGCTTGTTTCTGTGGATCCAAAAGAAAACATTGGTGTCTTTAGGCTTAGGAAGAGGATTTGGGTGTCTGGAAGGTAACTTTTACTGTTCAGTTTTAGCTTCCTATAACTTTCAAATTATTTATGCTGAATACATGTTGCTTTTAGTTTTTAAAAAGCATATATGAAGAGAGGCAGATGTAATTTTAAGTTTTTCCAAAGGGTCATAGAACTTTAAACTCTGGCAGGGACGCTAGAGAGCCTTGGATAGTTGCCCTCAATTTAAATATAAGAAAACTTAGATTTAAGAATGTATCAGCAACGCCTACACTAGAATTCGGATCCCAAGGACTTCAAGAGCTTATGAATATATTGATGTGTTCTGTTCTTATTCTGACAGTTTATTTAACTGATGTCCATTTCTCATTGTGAAGAATTGATTTTGAAAGACACAGTAAAATGTTGACCTTTGTAAGACAGATCTTAATGTAACTACCTCTGGCAATAAAGGTGAAGTGGTAGTGTTAACTCTTACCTACATTTGTAACTTATCCTTAAAAGAGAGTTTATTTATGAGTTCTGTAAGTTTTTAATATTTGAAATGAGTTCAAACCTTCTCTTTTTTATTTGAATACTAGCTGACTATCTAGATTTTTTAAACAATTTTACTGAGTTTTTGTTCCACCTAATTTTCAGAAGTGAATAGATGGAGAAATAGTTTTTGTGTCTTCTAAGTGGCTTACTATTTAAAGATCAAGTATACTGAAAAAGATGATAGGGAAATTGTTTAATGAAGGAAATTTTATGTATTGAAGATGAATTCTCAGTTCTTTAAAATATGAGTTCTTCTTTTAACTATAAGTTGAGTCTTTTCTTGGCTCTTCAGGGCCAGAAACATTTTCTCTGAATTCAAACCAAGCAAAGAAACTGATAGTGCTGAGACTGGTGGTTTAGCTTGGGACTGGACATCCAAACTGCAGTCAATGATATTTTTTATGGTTGGTTGACTTTAGGGTTCAAGCAATGGTTTTTTGTTTTGTCACTAAATTCAAACAATGTTTTGTCACTAAGTCGTGTCCCACCAGGCTCTTCTCTCCATGGGATTCCCCAGGCAAGAATGCTGAAGAGGGTTGCCATTTCCTTCTCCAGGAAACACATTTATTAATGCTAAGGGTAGTTGCTGGACATCGAGTAAAATCTGTTTTTGCTGTGACTCTTACTAGTTGTACAGGTGGGAAAAACAGTCTTCCAAAAGTTAAATAATCCATAGATCTCTCCTAGATGGGACCTCTATTTGATAATAATTTGATTCGGCCAGTAAGATGACTTGTTGTTTGAAAGGAAAGGGCTTTCAGGAAATCAAAGAGTCTTTTTACATCTTGAGGATCAGAGTCAAATATCTGTGCAGTTTTAATCAGTTAAGCTTTGGTTGAATTGAAGGGAAGAAAAGGTTATAGAGGGCCAGGGACAAAGAGTTGCAAATTTATCTTTGTAACCTCACATCCTTGGGGAGGAATCCAGTTTCTGTAGCCACTTGAGTTGTGTTGTAAACGCAGACTGACCTGTGGAATTGGGTAGCCTGGCAGTTGACTTAATTTAAACAGTTGAATTAGGTATGACTGGAAAACAATCATTTTACTGGATATTCATTACATCCTTTTCTATTTCTAGAATATTTTCCTAATTCCTTTATTCAGCAGATGTCTATGAAGCACCTTCTATGTGCCAGGCACAATATAGGATTCTCTGGGTGCATGTCCCTTTCCCTCAAAGAGTATTCAGGCTGATAGCAAAGAGCTCTCTTGAATCAAGTAGTATTAGCAAGTTTTCTTGGTTTTTTTACTATCACCCAAAATGGACTTGTTACAGTTTTTGTTATTATTTATTTCTACATCTCCAAAAATGCTTTTATGTGTACCTTTTCTTTTACTACTTGTAAGCCAATTTCCCATCTCAGGAAAAACAGATCTCAGCTCCCAGTCAATCCTGTTATGATCAGCTGTTTTCCTTAACTGATAGAAAATAAACTGTGTACTATGAAGCCTTCTTAGTGGTCAGAAAAACTAGTAATTTATTTTAGGTAAGATAGAATCCAGGCTTGATATTATAATTTTTAAAAAGAGAAGCCTAAGTGGATGCAATAAGATGATTTTCAAAGATCAAGGATGGATTTGTTAAGCATTTTTACACCCAAAAGAAAAAGAAAGTTTAATTGTTTCTTTTGGATGCAAACAAGAGAAAGACAAGGGGACTGCTTCTGACTTTGAACTGGGTGTTATCTTCCCAGAGCTCCCACTGTTTAGGTTCTGGTTTCAGATTTGCAGGACCAGAATGTCAGTATTATAAGTGCATTCAGAAGATGATCAGGCTATATAAACTGTAGACAGTGTAGAGAATTAATTCACAGAAAACAAATCCATGGACGAATAAGGATGGAGCTGCTACTTTGATTGTGGTCACTGAACACCTTTTTAAAAAGAGATGACTGTTGAGCTAAATGTAAATAACAAGAAGCAAGCAATATGAATATCTAGAAGTGTCTTCCAAGCTGAGGGAAGAGAGTGCTAAGGTCCTGAGATGGAAAACAGGCTTGGCTTATTTATAGAAAGAAGGCCAGTGTGTTTGGAGTAAGGGGTAGGTGATGAATTTAACATAATGGGCCAGTTTCTATTAGGACCCTTGTAGGGCTCCAAAATCACTGCAGATGGTGACTACAGTCATGAAATTAAAAGACGCTTGCTCCTTGGAAGAAAAGCTATGACCAACCTAGACAGCATATTAAAAAGCAGAGACGTTACTTTGCCAACAAAGGTCTGTCTAGTCAAAGCTGTGGTTTTTCCAGCAGTCATGTATGGATGTCAGAGTTGGACTATAAAAAAAGCTGAGCACCGAAGAACTGATCCTTTTGAACGCTGGTGTTGGAGAAGACTCTTGAGAGTCCCTTGGACTGCGAGGAGATCCAACCAGTCCATCTTAAAGGAAATCAGTCCTGAATATTCATTGGAAAGACTGATGCTGAAGCTGAAGCTCCAATACTTTGGCCACCTGATGCGAAGAACTGACTCATTTGAAAAGACCCTGATGCTGGAAAAGATTGAAGGCAGGAGGAGAAGGGGACGACAGAGGATGAGATGGTTGGATGGCATCACTGACTCAATGGACATGAGTTTGAGTAAACTCCAGGAGTTGGTGATGGACAGGGAGGCCTGGCGTGCTGCAGTCCATGGGGTCTCAAAGAGTCAGACATGAGTGAGTGATTGAACTGAACTGAGGGTCAGGTAAATGAGACAGAATTTTAAGTGTGGATACATGGAAGCGTGACATGATTTGATTTACTTTAAGAAATATATGTATTTATTTATTTGGCTGCGTCAGGTCTTAGTTGCAGCATGTGGGATCCTTGTTGCATCATTCAGGATCTTCTTTGCCGTGGAAGGACTCTTTAGTTGTAGCGCGTGAGCTTAGCTGCTCCACGGCATGTGAGATCTTACTTCCCCAACCAGGGGTTGAACCTGTGTCCCCTGCATTGCAAGGTGGATTGTTAACACTGGTTTACTTTTTTAAAGTTCATTGTGGCTGCTCTGTGGCGAATAGATTGTCCTACAGAAAAAGCTGGAAGATCAATTAGAAACCAGTTAACACTGGTTCCGGTGAGAGAAAACTGCACAAAAATGGATGAACTTTGAAATGGATTAATGTGGAATACATGAGGGAAGCAGTACAGCTGACAAGACTTGTTGATAGATGGGATATGGAAAGATAGGAGTTTTGGCTTGAACAACTGGATAGAAGATGGTGCCATTTAGTATTTTAGTCATGTTAGACTTCTCAAATGAATATAAGTAAGGAATGTTAGAAATTGTGCTTTTTGATTCTGTAAGCTTTTGGCAAAGGAGAGAGATCTCCTCTGGAAATGACAATGTTTATTTGTTTGTTTTTGGTAAACTCAGAAAACTCTGACATATTAGAACAGTAGAGATTTCATTTAAAAAAATTAACGATGATTAGGTGCTAAAATATAGGAAGTTATTTAAAAAGTATTAGGACATAGGATTTTTTTCCTAGGTTCTAGTCTTGAAAGTAGGCATGAGCCTATCAACGGTTTGCCCAGGTGTCATTAACAATGGCACCCCACTCCAGTACTCTTGTCTGGAAAATCCCATGGATGGAGGAGCCTGGTAGGCTACAGTCCATGGGGTTGCTAAGAGTTGGACAGGACTGAGTGACTTCACTTTCACTTTTTTCATGCACTGGAGAAGGAAATGGCAACCCACTCCAGTATTCTTGCCTGGAGAATCCCAGGGATGGCGGGGCCTGGTGGGCTGCCGTCTGTGGGGTCGCACAGTGACGAACACGACTGAAGTGACTTAGCAGCAGCATTAATAATGGTGCTCAGAATTTGTTAGAACAAAAGAGCATAATTTTCAACAGTTACCGCTTGAAAATGAAATAAGAATTGAAAGTTAGGATATATAGTTACGAGTCTTGTATCGGGTGTTTATCCAATTCCTCCATGTTGAATAATCCCTGATCTAAGAATCATCTGGTCACAGGAATTAAAGTATTGGATTAGAAGCTGAAAGACTCAGAGTTCTGAACTCAGTCCACTTATTAATAGGTCATATAACCATGATAGATTGTAACCTCTTAACTTCTGTTTCCTTATTTGTATTGTCTGTCTGTGTTTGTTTCCTTATTTGTAAAATACTTGCCCTGCATGCCTCACAGTTCTGTTTTAAAAAAATCCCAAATAAAATCATGAATGTGAAAGTACTTTGAAGACAGTGAAGCACTGACTACTGCTTGTAAGGGAACGGTTATATAGCTTAAAGCACTTACCACAAAAGAACCTTAGAAGTCCTTTTAAAGACGGCAAAGAAGTGCTTTCTTTGGCACCACAAATACTAAAATTTGAACAATACAGCGATACAGAGAGGATTAGCATACCCCTCCCCCACAAAAAAGACAAGGAAGGTAGGGGTGGGAGTGTTCAGGCTGTATCTTGACTGTGAATCTTGAGGTTATGATTTCCATTAAACTGTATAGTACTCAACTCTATAGACCTATTCTATGTGGCCTTGTAATTCTTAACCAAAATGACTTGTGAAACAGAGAACCCCAGATTAATGCGATGAGGATGATATAATGTAAATTTGGTTTTGCTCTCTTATTTGGTAGTTAGAATTTTATTCCTTGCCATAACGAAAATGAAAGACAGCAAAATGTGGTTAGTATTTTTTACTAAAAATTTTCCCCCTTTATTTGCTCTTTGGGCTATGGAGTGGGCTTTTGTTTGGTTTACTTGGAGTATCTTTTTCTTAAGAAAGGAGAAGTGTAAACATGCCGGAGGCTTGCTGGCAGTTGAAAGCAGCTGTTGGTCAGCAAGAGAAAAGCTGGGGGAAAAACAGGTTGGGGAATGGAAAATGTAAAGCAAGAGGGAGGAAAAACAGATTTGAAGGAGTGCTCAAGAAAAAGCATTTAAATCATTTTCCAAAAGGCTCAAGTTTTCTTTTTAAAAATCTTTGTCTTTGAGTTCAGGTACTATACTTTGAGGTGACTGAAGAAGGGGTTGGTCTTAGAGGAGAGTGAGTAAAAGGGAAAGATGGACAGGTTTTCAGGAGGTTAGAGGTAGATGATGAAGAGGAAGGAGAAGGTGCTCTGTGGAAACGGGAGAACTGACTGAGCCTGTGCTGGGTTACTGTGTGTGTAAAGTCAGTCCCTTTACTCCCTCTGCTTAAGGTAACCCTGGTGCTATGTTCCCATTAACTGGGGGCAGTATTTAACCAAGAGCTAAATTTTTTTATTATTGAGAAGATCTGGACTGAATTCATTGGCTTTTTTGGTTTGGTTCAGACTATGTTATTGTGTATTTAATATATTGCTCTGATGTTGATTTTTTTTTTTTTAAGCTTTTCTAACCTACTGTTCCCTCTGAATTTATTGTTTTTGGGGAAAAAAAAAAGGCCTAACAAGAAGTAGAGAGATTGTGACACCTTCAGTTGAAGTCCTCCTGACTGACTTTCTCGGTTTCTTTTTCCCACCTCACTCCCAAGAGACAGTCTCTAATCTCTGACCATGAATTTCGTGTCCATCCATTACAGGGTGTGTGTGTGAATGTATAAATTCTATCACAGTCACTTTTTTCATTTATTCTATTTTTTCAAGATCCACGTGGATCCACATACATCTAGGTCCCTCGTTTTAGCTTTTTACCCTTCTGTATGAATATTTCACTTTACCAAATCCCCAAACCACCATGATGGATATTTAAACTGTTTCCATTTTTCTTTTTGCCGTTACAGACAAAACTTCATTGAACAACCACCTCATATTGTTTTTCCCTCCTCCTTCCTTGTTATTGCTTTTTTGGTTTGATTTTTGTCCAAAATATCTTATTTTAATTCTCCCATTTTGCCAGTTTTCTTTTACTAAGACCAGAGGCTCTGAAATGTTCTTTTCCTATGGATTCTCTCTGCTGCTGCTGCTGCTAAGTTGCTTCAGTCGTGTCTGACTCTGTGCGACCCCATAGACGGCAGCCCACCAGGCTCCGCCGTCCCTGGGATTCTCCAGGCAAGAACACTGGAGTGGGTTGCCATTTCCTTCTCCAGTGCATGAAAGGGAAAAGTGGAAGTGAAGTCGCTCAGTCGTGTCCGACTCTTAGCGACCCCATGGACTGTAGCCCACCAGGCTCCTCTCTCCATGGGATTTTCCAGGCAAGAGTACTGGAGTGGGGTGCCATTGCCTTCTCTGGACTCTGATAAATATGGCAACCTTTGCATTTAATGTTTTGTATTTTTATTGTTTCATATCCAGTAGCTGATTTTCATATACATCGGTGACTACTCACCTTTTCCCTTTCCCCATTATATGTTTTATTACTTTTTAACTCCTAGAATATGTCTCACCCATTAAATGTAGGACTAGTAGTTAGTGATCTCCAGTCCAGTTCATGCAATTCTTGTATTGTCTTATAAATTCAGCATGATCCAAATGTAGCTGATACTTACAAAAGAGTTTCTTGTAGCATTCTTAGCCAAAGTAAACATTTTAAAAGTGTAAAGCCTGTACCTTAGAACTATTACAGGTAAATTTTGTTTAGAGATCATATGATTCAGTGACCAATGTTTCACTTGTATCTTTTTCTGGAATCTTTAATCCACTATGTGGGTGCGTGCTCAGTCGTGTCCACATGGCCTGTTAGCCCACTAGACTCCTCTGTCTGTGGAATTTCCCAGGCAAGAATACTGGAGTGGGTTGCCATTTCCTTCTCCATTAATCCACTATACTTTAGTCATTATTGTGAGATTGGGTGTATTTTAAATTATTTGTTGCATATTCCTCCCCCCCTTTTAAAGGGTGGATTCCTGTTCAGAGCTTTGAGCACTTGGAATGCCAAAGAGTTATAAAGGAAAATCAGTTATCTTCTCCAATAATAACCCCCCCAACCCCTACCACCTGCTGAAGTGTTTGAGTAGGACTTCCTTTCTTGAATATATCAACTTTATGTCTTTAAGACTTAATATATGTCTTTAAGACACAATATATGTCTTTAAGAATTTATGTGCTAAGTATGTTTAAAAGCAGTTGTTAAGATCTTAAAATGGAAATGTTAGTAATAAATATAACTGGAATATCAGGTGCCTGTGTATTTTCTTCCAGATTTGTTTATATCCTTAAGAAATAGTTCAAGTCACAAGTTATTGTGGTTGGAAAGTAACCTTTGGATCCAGGCTTATTCTGACTTTATTGTAGGTGAAGTTTTCCACCGAAAGTATAAGCTCTATCTGTATGTTCAGAAGTATCTGTCTGGTCACCCAGTAGGCAGTTTTGTTCAGTGAATTATTCCTTCCTTATTTTGTAATCAACAAGTTTGAATGGAGTTCCTTACCTGCTCTTTATCACATCAGTCCCATGTTTTATGCTGCAGAGAAATGCTTCTATTTTAAATCTTTCTTTAGAATAAAAATATGTTCTTATGTGGAACACCAGCACCATGAAGTTTGTTTTTCCTTCCACTCTAGAAAGTCTGCTGTAAAAAGTTTTAGTTCCTAAGTCAAAAATAATTTTTTCTTTTAACCATAGTTACCATCTTGGGATATTTCATCTGGATCCGTAATCTAAGACTTTACTGTTTCTGTAGGCATCAAAATATAATATAAAAAATCTTCTTCTTGAATTATATTTGTTTGCATAATTCTTATTTAAAACACCTTTTTTCTTGATTTTATGAAAATATGCTCACTAAAAAAAAAAAACTTTAAAATTATAGAAAGTATAACTAAAGGAAGCAATCCCTCAGTCTTCTGGTTGAGTAGTTCCCTTACTGGTTACGGCGACTTACTTCTGCACCAGCAGTACAGGAGAGCTCTTGTCTCTCTGGGCTTTCCCAGCATTGTCATCATTAAAACATGCCATGCACATTTTTTTTAGGGGAAGATATAATTTAGTTCATATTGACTTTTTATTTACCTGTGAGTCACTAGTGATAAGAGCAGAAATCTGAATCTTGTCAGTAAAACTTTGTTAATAAATTTGATTTATAGAGAGGGGAAACCTTTTTTTCAAATGTATAACATGACTGTCTAATCTTCCAAGGATAGAAATCTAAAAGAAGAGCAGATTAATTCAATAATTTATTAAGTAAGTATTTATTTCTGATTTTCCATGTGCCAGACACTGTCTGGGTATTGCAACAAAACAAACATCTGCCTTCTTATATCTCAGGTAAAGTATGGTAGATGACTTTATGTGCTATAGAAAAAAATGAAGGAAAAATAAGACTGTGGCTGTGGGGGCAAGAGATGACATGTTTAAAGGTGTCAGGGAAGGCCTTACAGAGCTGGTGATTATTAGGGAAAGCCCCACAATGGTGAGGTTGTGTGCCAAGAGAATATCTGGGGAAAGAGTTATCCAGGTAGGATAAAGGGCAAGTACAAAGCCCTAAGGCAGGAACGAGTGTATTCTGTCTGAGAAACAGCAGCAGAGAAGAGCAATGTGGCTGGAACACAGAGACCTCCAGAGAACATAATTGGAGATGAGGCGAGAGAGGTAATGAGGTCCAGATTGTGCAGGGCCTTTTCAGTTATTGTAAGGACTTTGGCTTTTACTCAGAGTGAGATGGAAATCATTGGAGGTTTCATCCATGATTAACTAACAAGGTAATGGCAAAAAATACTTATCTTCAAAAGTTTTTGTTTGTTTCTTAAAATTTGGGTATTAACTAATGGCTCCTGGTGAGCAGTCATACAAAGATTTAAACATTTGTGTCAGTACTGAAAATTTCCCAGAAATACAGATCTTAAGTATTACATTTAAATTCAGAGAAAGGAAGTATAGTAGGAAAGCCTGTCTATAGATATTCATTCCTGGGTGGCCCTGCTTTATTACTGAGTTCTATCCTGAATTGTCTTGCAAAAAAAGTCAAGGATGTATTCTGTGGAAGACACTGTATTCACCCTTAGACGTTGGAGGGGATATATACATACCATATGTACTCTATTTTATTTTAATGCCTTGTATAACCACCGTTTATACCTATAAATACCATTGCTAGCACCCAGAAGAAGCTTGTTGCGTTGTAGATCATAGCCCCTTCTAGATCATAGCGCCTACCACTGCTCAGAGGTGTCACTGATTGGACATTTGTGGTGGTAGATTCCTCTTTGTGATTTCACCATGTAGGATTCATTGCAGACCAATATAACTTAGTTTTGTCTGGTTTTGAACTTTATATAATTAAATGAAATAATACTACATGTGTTCTTTAATGTCTTCTTTCAGAACCTAACTATATGTTTGTAAAGTTCATCTGTGTTGTTATGTAGAACTATAATTTAATTGCCATGTATATATATTCCTGTCATCAATATACCACAATTTGTGTATCTGTTCTGTTGATATTTTTAGTTGTTAGTAACATTGCTTTTGTGAATATTCTCATTTATATGTGCTGATGGACATGTGCAGGACTTTCTCTGGGCCATATTTGGGGGTGGAATTGTTGGATCTTTAGTTTAGTTAGGTGCTTCCCAGGTGGCGCAAGAATAAACTGATTCCCAAAATGGTTGTACTAATTTGTATTTCTGCCCACAGAACAGGGTGAAAGTGTTCCTATTCCTTCTAGTCCATGTCACTATTGTCAAACTCTTAAATTTTGCCTGTCCACTAGGCCTAAAAGTGTGCATTCTGATTAACTGAGAAACCAAAACCTTAAACACAGTTGGTGTTCAGTAAAGATCTGCTAGATGAATTTGACCTGACTCTTGCTATTTTAAATCTTCTAATCATGACTTGTCCTCTTCTAGATTCAGTAGTTCAGTATGGTTTTTGGTGAGGGCTCAAATCCACCCACTGTTGATAGTAACTAGACTTGGTTAACCAAAATAAGAGTAGCTTATTTGTACCAGGGTAGCAGTTAAAGATATCATTTACATTTTCAGGAAAAAAGATTCTGTTTTTTAGGAATCACCCACAATGTATGCAGTATTTCCTTTTCTCATGAAAAGGAAGATAGCACCAGAATTTTCTGCCTAGCTTGTGTTCCTAGAAGCCTAGCAACCATTTTTATCCCTGTTTTTGTTTTGAGTGACTTTGTAGGATATGGTAGATTATTTAGGGTGGGGGTGGGGGTGGTTAGCTAAGATATCTCACCAGTCTTCAACAGCAACCTCAGTGTGGCAGCTGTTTGTTAAAAACATAGGATACACAGCTTTGTTTAAATGCATCTTGCTTTGGTGTAATTGACCCACAGAGCACTTTTTATAAAGGGTATTTTACATAAAAACTTGATAGTAATTCTTTCAGCATTTTGTGAAGTTGCTGGCAAAAATGATTGCTCTCTTATAAATGTTGACATGGGGCAAGCCACTTATTTCATTATTGCGGTATTCATAGGCCAGTTCATTAGAAGAATTAACTTGAATTTTTCTGATTTCAATTTCTAATTATAATCTTTTTGAAAGATGACTAGAAACTAGAGCACTCAGAACTAGTGATGAGATACAAGAATGGTAATTTTGACTAGTAAATCCTAGCTAATGTGTCACTTGCTTTTGTAAACATTTCTCTTTTCAGAATAGCCTAAGTAAGTAAAGACTTGTATGAGATTCAGAATCTTAAGTCTGATTCATCATCTCTATTTCCCACAGAGATTTCCTGTTAGACAAGACAAATTAGAGTCTTCCTACTGACTTGGTGAGTTTTTACGTAGTTTTATTTTAAACATAGTTTAAGATCATGAGGACAGAAGTGGAATGAAATGCATAGAAGTATTTATCATGACTTTAAAAAATACACATCTTGAGTGCAATCTACTGCCTCATTTCAGTGCAAATAGTATGTAAAGTTGGAAGTCATACAAGGTGAGCATGTAAGTGTTTTTTTTTTTTTTTTTTTTAATAATGAGCATTACAATCAGTGTTAAACATTTTTCATAACTGGTTTCAAAAGAGGTTTTATTCTAAATATTCTTTTCTAGAGTAAACCAGAGTTATTTATTCAGGTCTTCTCTGGTGACTGCTATACATAGGATAAGGCTTTACACTAATGATGGAGAAGAGAAAAGATGTTTGGATTTAAATTTTTGATTAATGGTTGATAATACATGATGTGGACACTTTTAGAGTAAGATTATTTTTCTCCCTAGAAAAGATCTTCAGGGAAATTTGTATTATAGCTTATAAAAGGAGATACCTTAAAGCAATTCACGGGCTTCATTTTTCTCTATATAAAAGGAGTTTGATTTTGAGCAAATTGTCTTTGTGTATGTACCTTAGAACTCATCTCTCTATGTGTAACTTAAGATATTTCTACCATTCTAGCTACCATCTTGAAAGTTTTGCTTGTGGCATGAGATTCTTACCTCAAATGCTTATGTATGTTTTTACACAGTTTTATTGGGTGAAATAGGTGTTATTGCATTTTAATCTTTTAAATTCTGCCAAATCATCAGGAGCCAGGAAATTGTGTTAAGACAGACATTTTAACTTTGACCTGTTTTGTCTGCCTGTGTGGTTTTACTATTTCCTTGCGTCATGAATTTTGGAATGAATACTTAAAACCGAGAACTTCCTGCTCATCCTTTGTCCCATTTAGTTTAGTTAGAACCTTACCATTACCATAGAAATTGGCTTATTTTTAAGAACTTTGGAAAGGAGAATTTATTTTTTGCAGGTGGTTTTAGGTAGGGAACATGGATCCAATGTAAACAGTTATCAGATTTCTCTACTTAAGACCACACTTGAAGAAAATTAAAGCATATGTATACCTCAGTATCTCTTTTGTAGTTACAGAGAGGTCTAGATGTCTCTCATAAAAAGTTTCCAGAGAATACTGAATTCTATACTACTAGATAATAGTTGTTGTTCAGTCACTAAGTCATGTCCAACTCTTTGCAAACTCATGGACTGTAGCATGCCAGGCTTCCTTGTCCTTCTTTATCTCCTGGAGTTTGCTCAAATTCATGTCCATTGAGTTGGTGATGGCTATTTAAACATCATATCCTCTACCATCCCCATCTCCTTTTTCCTTAAATCTTTCTCAACATCAGAATCTTTTCCAATGAGTTGAGTCTTTGCATCAGGTGGCCAAAGTATTAGAGCTTCAGTGTCAGTCCTTGCAATGAATATTCAGAGTTGATTTCCTGTAGGATTGGCTGGTTTGATGTCCTTGCAGTCCAAGGGACTCTCAAGAGTCTTCTCTGGCACCACAGTTTCGAAGCATCAGTTCTTTGGTGTTCAGCCTTCTTTATGGTCTGGCTCTTACATCTGTACATGACTAAGTAGCTTTGCTATGTGGACGTTTGTTGGCAAAGTGATGTCTCTGTTTTTTAATACACTATCTAGGTTTGTCATAGCTTTCCTCCCAAAGAGCAGGTGTCCTTTAATTTCATAACTGCGGTCACCATCTGCAGTGCTAGATAGTATGTATTAGTAAATGCTGAAGAGAATTGGTTGCCTTTGTAGTAGAACAAATCCTCTGGAGCAGGTGGGTCTTTTCAGCTTCTGAGTTAATGAAGTTATCCCAAATTGTATACCCTAAGGCCAGTTTAGAATTGCTTCTTTAGTATGCATTCTTCGGCCCCTTCTCTAGCCAGATTGTGTTAGCAAGAAATATTTTTAAATGGTTTAACTAAAACATTGGTGGGCAAAGAGAACTGTTTGTTGAATTTGGCTTCTACAAAGGCCAGAGGACCCTGTGAGGTTATGCACAGGGTTATGCAACCTTCGCCTATTTGTTTCATGAAATGACTCTTTAGTTTTTGAATTCACTGAAGATTGGACATGCTTAAATTGTATTAAGGCCAAGCCACTCATCTGTTTGCTGTTTGATTTTATAAGGTTCTTCATAGTTGTAGTTGAGGGGAGAAGGTGAAAAACTATAACTTCTCAAATCTCAAAAAAGCTTTGGGCATATAATTATATAATAGTCTCTTAACCATAAGGTTTTGTCCCTCTTCTTCTTCCTCTTCCTTCTTCTTTTTTTAAAATTCTGTTCCAGCTCTTGTTTTAGAATAAATTTTCTCAACATAGAGGAGAAGTCTTTGATAACATGTGGGATGTGTTAAAATCTTCATTTTTCCTGAGTTTGCTCTTTGTGGCCCTAGAGATTTTTGCCCAACCCATTCAGTGGTATCAACACATTATTATTATTATTTGTGAAAAAAAAGAAGTTGCTGATTGTTTGGTTCTGCCTATCTAACTTCATTTCTAAAGGTGTTTTCCTTTGGAACTGAGATCTACTTTGAAGTGAAATAGCCCCTTTATAGTCAGATTTGTTTGCTGATTTGAATTCATGTCTTTCCATTTCAGCCATCTCCCAAATAATGGATTTTGAAAGTGATGTGTGGAGAAGCTTAATCTGATGAACACTATCTGCCTTTTTTTTTTTTAAGCACTTGGAGGAAGTCGGCTTTTTTGTTTGTTTGTTTTGTATTTTATCCTAGCAGGGGCTTAGTAATTAACAATACCAGCACATCACCTAATGAAAGAACCCAGACTTCGTGAAACCTGTGCTTGTTGCACTCCTGGCTTATTCTGCAGGGTCCTCCATTCAAGTGGAGACAGGAACTTGTTTTTTCTTTTACGTTGTTATGTAGATGTAGTTATTTGTGCCTGAATTAAAAAGCAAAACAAAAACTCAAGAAGTCTTTTTAAGTTCTAAGGAGATGCAGTCCTACAAGACTGTTGAGTGGCACCTACCTCTCCAGGGCAGACCTCTGCATTTGGAGCAGAGCATGCCCTCCCTGGGGGGCTTCCCAGGTGACGCTAGTGGTAAAGAACCCACTTATCAGTTCAGGAGACATTGGAGACATGGGTTCGATCCCTGGGTGGGGAAGATCTCCTAGAGGAGGACATGGCAGCCCACTCCAGTATTCTTACCTGGAGAATCCTGTGGACAGAGGAACCTGATGGGTCCCCAGGGTTGAAGAAAGTCCGATATGACTGAAGCAACTTAGCATGCACCCACGCACATGCTCTCCCTGGACGTATTTTTCGGGTAGGGGATTATGCTAATATGTCTATATCAACTTCTCTTACATAATGGATAGTTTTTGGGGAGAGAGAATGATTCCCTAGCCCTTAACTTAAATTGGCAATAAATTTTTCTGCTCTTTGATTTTTTTTTTCTAATTGGAAAAGTTGCATGGAGATTGAGAATTATTCCATATTTTAACCTTTGAGCTGGCTGCTGAGATCTCCTTGGGGACAAGGATACTTTGTAGTTATTTATAACCTATAGAGAAGGGCAGTAAGACTGTAAACAGCCAGCACGTGCTGAGGTTGGGAGTCAGTGGGAGCAGTCTATTGTTTATTCCTTTGCTTTCAATGACTTGAAATTCTTTCATGTATCTTCTTGTTCATATTCATTTTGACTTTGGATGAGCCTTACTAGCCAGGCTATTTCTATAAAACTCTCATTTCATAACACATTGAGAAGAAGAAAAAAATAACCTTTTTATGTTCAAAAGCATACCTAATCCTCACAGTCATTTCAGAGTCCATGCTTGCCTAAGAGATCTGTAAACTGGGAAAACCTTAATGGTACTGACATGCGTATGTAACACTATACTTGTTTCTGAGTTTTCCTTATATACAGTAGTTTCTTCTAAGTTTTCCTTATATGCAACAAATATAAGAACAGTTGAACTCTTAGTTAGATAAATATTTGACTATGGTAGAAAATATGTTCTGCATCATAGCTTGGTATAGAAGAAACTTAGTAATGTGTCTGGACATGTTTTAAAGGTGGATGTGTCTATCTCTGTGTCTCTCTCTGTGTTTGTTTCTATACACGTTTGCACATGCATGTATTTAATGTTAATTATCATTTCTCTACATGTCAGTTTTAAGGGAATCAAACCCAGTGTCAGAGATGAAAATTATAGATCAACTCTAAGTAAATGCTAATAATCTACCTCATTTTTATCAATATATGGGAATTTTACTGTATAGAATTTAACTTGGAATAACGGAGAGGTCTAGCATGAGTTTCCAACAGCTGCTATAATGATACTTTCAGGATTGACTTATACTGGAAGATGTGCTTAACTGTTGTGGGTTCAGGAACTTCCCATTTAGCCCTGCACATTTCTCTTTTTTCTCAACTTTTCTTGGATTTTTTTTTTTTTTAATCAAAGAAGAGTGTAGTTTGGAATGTATTAAATTAGTTCTTTAAAACTGAAGATGAACCGTTAGGTTTTTTTTTTTGGTAGTATAATTGTTTTACACTGCTGTGTTAGTTTCTGTAGCACAATGAAATGAATCAGCTGTATGTATACATACATCCCCTCCCTCTTGGACCTCCCTCCCACCCCCTCCAACTCAGCCCTCTAGAGCATCACTGAGCACTGAGCTGAACTCCCTGTGCTGTTATACAGCAGCTTCCCACTAGCTGTTTTACACATGGTAGTGTATATATGTCAATCCTAATCTCCCGGTTTGTCTCATCCTCCTTTTACCTCCCTGTGTCCATGTGTCCATTCTCTATGTCTGTGCCTCTATTCCTGCCCTGGAAATAGGTTCATCGGTACCATTTTTCTAGATTCCGCATATATGCATTAATGTATGATATTTTTCTCTTTCTGACTTACTTCACTTTGTATGACAGACTCTGGGTCCATCCACATTTCTACCAACCACACAGTTTTGTTCCCTTTTATAGCTGAGTAATATTCCATTGTATATATGTGCCTCATCTTCTTTATCCATTCATCTGTAGATGGACATTTAGGTTGTTTCCATGTCCTGAAAGTGAAAGTGTTAGTTGCTCAGTCATGGGTGACTCTTTGCAACCCCATGGACTATAGTCCACCAGGCTCCTCCGTCCATGGGATTCTCCAGGCAAGGATATGGAGTGGGTTGCCATTCCTTCTCTAGGGGATCTTCCCGACCCAGAGATTGAACCTGGGTCTCCCACATTGCCTGCAGATTCTTGACCATCTGAGTCACCACGTCCTGGCTGTTGTAAATAGTGCTACAGTGAACATTGGGGTACATGTGTCATTGGGTGGAGTACATGTGTGTATATATATATATTTTTTTTACATGTGTCATTTTGAATTATGGTTTTCTCAGGGTATATGCCCAGGCTTAGTGGCACTGCGACATGTGGAATCTTAGTTGCCCATCAGGGAGTGAACCCTCATCCCCTGCATTGGAAGGCAGATTCTTAACCACTGGACCACCAGGGAAGTCCCTAAAATATTTTGTTTTAAAAGTATGCTTGGATTCCTATAGCTGTTACTCATTCAGCAGCTCCTGTTAACTAGAGCTCATTAAAGAAAAATATGATTCCAAAAGACAGTAGTCTAGTTAGTCGGTAGCAATTTCATTGAACAAATATTTATTGAATACCTATTATGATACCATTTTAGGCATGGGGAATGCTGTTCTCTCATTGTGCTTTAACTTCTTAGTGGGAGAGACAGTAGACAAGTGAAAATACAAAACAAGGCAATTTCAGATAGTGGTACTAAAAAAATGTAAGTTTGTTTACTGAATTTGTGAGTCTTTCTTGTTTTGTAAAGTAACTTCATTTGTATCATTTCTTTTTAGATTCCACAGGTAAGGGGTGTCAGGATATTTCTCCTCTGTCTGATTGAACTCATGGTTGCCAGGGGAAGGGGTAGTTAGGGACTTCGGGAGGGTCATCTACACACTGCTATATTTAAAATGGATAACCAACAAAACCTATTGTATAACACATGCATCTCTGCTCAATGTTATGTGCCAGCCTGGATGGGAAGGGGATTTGGGGGAGAATGGATACATGTATATGTATGGTTGAGTCCCTTTGCTGTTCACCTGAAACTACCGCAATGTTGTTAATTGGCCATATCCCCAATACAAAATAAAAACTTTAAAATTAAAAAAATAAAAAAGAGATGTAAACAGGGTAATGTGATGAAAGAGGCTATAAGTGAGGACTGCTTCTGAACCCCTGGTCAGGGATGACCTGTCTGTGGATGCTACATTTGACAGGACACCTAAAGGAAAAGAAGAAGCCAGCTGTGAAAAAATATGAGCGAAGAAAGATCTTTCCAGACTCAGGAAAGAGCCTGATGTGTTCACCAGATAGAACTAAAGGCCTGAGTAACTAAAGCCTGATGACTGAGAAGAGTAAGGGTTAGGTGAGGTCAGGAGATGTACTGAAGCTTTGGCAGTAATGACAAAAGGCAGATTTTATTTGGATAACAATGGAAGCCACTGAAGAATTCCTCTCTTGTTTTTCATAAGGGTCTGATATATAAGCCGTCTCATACCTTAGAGGAATTAATTGTAAAGTCTGCTAATTCCCTTTAAGATACTTTTATTCACTACTTGAAAAGGTAATATAGTCACATAGTTCAAAATTCAGTAAGTACAAAAGGGAACATAATGGAAATTCTCCTTCCCACCCAAGTACCAGTTTCCTTCCTTGGAAGTAGCCAGTGTCCCTAGAGTCTTGTGTAGCTTTACAGAGATATTTTATACACACACACTAAATATTTATGTGTGTTTAGATAGAAGGAGCTTCCCCATTCCTTTTTAAAATAAATATTACTATTACATTGTCTGTTCCATAATTTATTTAATCAATCCCCTGCTGATGGACTTTCAGGTTATTTCCTTTTTTTAAGTTGTGATTACAAATAGTGCCACAGTGAAAAACCTTTTATATTTGTCATATTAAATGTATCAGTAGGATAAATTTCTATGTGTGGGACTATTAGATCAAAGGGTATATGCATTTCTTATTCATTTTGATATATATTTCCCTTCGTGGAGTTTGTAACAGTTTATACTCCAATCAGAAATGTTCTCCTTACCCTAGGCAACTGTTATCAAACATTTTAATCTTTGCAGAGTCATTGGGTGAATTAATGTGTGGTTTACTCTGCATTTATCCATTATAAATGAGAGTTGAACTTGTTTTCACATATTTAAGAGCCATTGATATTTACTTGTCTGTAAACCATTGGCTATTCTTTGCCTATTTTTCTGTTAGGCTGTTGATTTTTTTCTTCTTGCTGTTTAGAGTCACTCAATTCTAAATCTCTGTGTTATAGAATTTTTTAAAAAAAATACAGTGTTACATGTCAGTTATATCTCAGTATTTTTTAAAAAAGCAGTCATCTTTAACTTGTAAATTTTAGGAAGCTTGAACCTGACATGAGACATGAGAAACCCCAGTCTTCCTTTGCTGATTGAAATCTCTCGATTGCCCCTAGTTTCATTTTAAGAAGTGTCTCTAAATTTTTTAAAAAAGTGCACTTAGTATTTTGTTAGACTACATTGAGGGCTTCCCTGGTGGCTCAGATGGTAAAGAATCTACTGCAGTGCGAGAGACCTGGGCTCGATCCCTGAGTTGGGAAGATTCCCCTGAGTTGGGAAGATTCGCTCTAGGAGGGCATGGCAACCCACTCCAGTATTCTTGCCTGGAGAATCCCCATGGACAGAGGAGCCTGACTTGCTACAGTCCATGGGGTCCCAAAGAGTCTGACATGACTGAACGACTAAGCACGACACCGACTAGACTGAACTGCAAAAAGTTTACTCATAACAAATATTCAAAAGTCATTCAAACCTTGCAGCAGAGGAAATCAGTATGACCTGTAATTTATAGGGTAATGAGAAAGAAGATACTACCTCCTGGGCTGTACATGATTGAGGATACTGTAACAGAAGAAATACAGACACTCCTTTGAGGTCCCAAAAGTTTCTTAAAAATGAATATACCCAAGTCTTTCTATAGTTTTGTGTGTGTGTGTGTCAACAGTCTTTTTGGCATCTTCTGTTTTGGAAAATGCAGACGTCTCTCAAGTTTAAAATAGTTAACAACATTGGGATTTTTCCTTGCTTGGAAACTGTACCAGGCTTTAAACCATGAAAAAAAAAAGTTACAGGTTTTTTAAAAAGTCCCTAAAAAACTATGCTTTGGCAAGAAGCCATATTCCCAGCCTTCTAGCTTGTGCATGTTTATGTATTAAACCATATGAAATTGCCAATTTTTGACTATCTTTGGGCCTACAAAAACAATGATTCAGTCTAGTATCTCCATAATTTTATCCTGAAATTTTAAGACTGATGGATATAAAGATACCATGTATGTGATATGCTTGTATTAATTGTTGGTTTTTAAAAAAATTCTCTGGATGATTGGATTAGATTGAAGATGGAAGAATACTTACAAGGAATAAAAGATTTAAAAACTGCATAAGCTATCAGGAGAATGGATATGTGTATATGTATGGGTGATTCCCTTCGCTGTTCACCTGAAATTATCATTTATTAGCATTGATAATTTCACCTGAAATTATCAATTATTAGCATTGTTTGTTAATCAGCTAAACCCCAATACAAAATAAAAAGTTTAACAAAAAATCCTTAAGGGTCAAATCCCTTTTCCACTAAGAAGAAAGAAAGAAAGAAAACTACACAAGCTGTCTATACAACATTTTGTAGAGAATGTCTAGCCTAGCTCTAGCATATACCACAGGTTAAACTATTGGGATGTTTCTCTCTGTGGTACAGGGAATTCATCTTCTATCCTGGAAGTATCCTGATTACATAAGAGTTCAGTTTGAATTACTGATTTATGTTTTCACAATGAAGGGGAAAGTAACCAATCTTTTTCATCTTATAGAATGAAGATACACTCAGAAAAGGTGTAGACTCATAGGTCAGGATTTAATAGAGTGAACAGGAAAATAAATGGTGGTATATTACAGATAGGGCTTCCCAGGTGGCGCTAGTGGTAAAGAACGCGTCTGCCAATGCGGGAGACATAAGAGACTTGGGTTGGATCCCTGAGTCGAGCAGATCCCCTGGGAAAAGGAAATGGCAACCCACTCCAGTATTCTTGCCTGGAAAATCCATGGACAGAGGAGCCTGGTAGGCTACAGTCCATAGGATCGCCAAGAGTCGCACATGACTGAAGCGACTTAGAACGCATATGACAGATACGTTCAGCCTCCGAGTTGTCAGCATACTGGGAAGTTTGCTAAGCTTTGGAAAATAAATTTCTCGTTAGAGAACTTGGGAAGTCTTGTTTTAACTTGTTTGAAGCCAGGAACAGTATATGTTGATGCTTGTTGTCTCCTAAAGATTCTCAAACCATGACCCTCAAATAGACCTCCTCTTTTCTAAAATTGTTTTTCTGCTGGGCATCTGTGGCAATTGGCATGAAGTGCTGAAGAGTTCGTGTGCCACCAGACTACTTTGCTGATGAACGTGTGTTTGCACATGGTGCCTACTCTGAGTGAAATTAATTAGGCTTGTGCTATCCTAGTCAATTTCCCTCCCAGCAGGTTGTGTGGTTAGAGCTCTTAGAGTCGAAAACTGATTCTCTAGTTCTACTGACTGCTGGGTTGGACATTTTTAAAAAATTGGAAGATGGGTGGGTGATATTACTTTAAAAAAAAAACCAAAAAACACAAAGACTTGCATACAGAATAAATGAGAAACAAAAAGGATAGGAAAAAATGGCCAAGACAAGTTGTATTTTATTTTCTGGTTGTAATAATGGACCATAGCTCTGTAGCAACAGTTAATCCATTAAAATAAGCTGGCTTTTAAACTTGTTTTTTTCTTAGGCTTAGAGAATTCCTAAATTATTAATTGTTAGATAAGTTTGAAGTATTTTTTAAACTTTTAACAATAAACTCAAATTAGTATTTTATGATCCATCAATACAGAGCTGAGCCTGCACCTCACACCCACAGAGCCAAGTTTTATGCTCTTAACTAACGTGTAAAATTCACATGTTCATTGCCAGCCTGCCCAAAAGATAGTTTTAATTGGGAATTTTGAAATTTCATTCTGGTTCCTACTGGCAGTAATGATAACTGGATTTATAAAACTACCTTGAGGTGCATTTACTACTAGACAAATAAATGGGCTTCCCTGGTGACTCGGATGGTAAAGAATCTACCTGCAATGCAGGAGATACCCCGGTTCCATCCCTGGATCCAGGAGGATCCTTTGAAGAAGGGAATGGCTACCCATTCCAATATTCTTGCCTGGAGAATTCCCTGGACAGAGGAGCCTGGCAGGCTGCAGCCCATGGGATGAGAATGTGTTTTGCATCAAATGCAAGCCTATATTGATCACAGGTCTCTTTTTTTGATATTATCATGAAATCTTGAATTGGATAAACCAGGGAGGCCCAAAGGCCATTGCAGTGCTTAGTTTGCTGGCTTAAGTAAAATAGCACATCATGTGTATAAGTCTTAACTTCATCTGTGATTACATGGGATATTTTAATTATAAACACATGTAGGATAGTGTTAAAACCAGTGGGGACTCTGATAATACTAGTGGTATTACTCTGTGAGGGTGCCCTATATCTTATTAATACTCTTCCATGCTTATTACTTAAGTAGCTACTGAATGTGTATGAGTTGAGTGATTTGGGGGTGGGGGAAAGTTATTCATTTATACCTCTTTCTATGAAGGATTTGAGGCAGTTTCCAGAAATACTTAACATACCAAAGAGTAAAATAAACGGTTTAAGGATTTATAGCAAAATTAGTAACAGTGTTAAGAAAATAATAAAGTTATAGTACAGTAATAACATGAGCTATATAGAATATAGAATGAGCACGTGAGCCTATAGTTTCAAGACAAATTTGTCTCAGCGCTTCATAGTAGTCAAGCATAGAGGACAACAGTCATTTAGAAGATTCATATTGTCTGTCCCTGACTAAAAATAAACCAGGAGTTCGGGAAAGAAATTTCTCCCTTGTATATTGTAAACTAGACAATGTATGATATAATGGAATAAGTATATCCTTTTTATACTATTCCTACAATTAATATATTTTACAGATAAAGTAGAACAGTACAAAGGATATTATACATAACAGTAGCTGTCATCCCAAATTAAATGACATTTGTATTGTCATATTTGCCTTAGGTCGTCCTAATTTTAAAAGAAACGTGAGAGATCAACTTGAAATGTCTTGCATTCTTCTCCCAGCTTCATTCTTTCTTGCTCCCCGATCCTGAATCTGCTACATAGCTTGTCATTGATATTTTTTCACTTATTACCGTATGCATTAAAACTCAGCATTCAAAAAACTAAGATCATAGCATCTGGTCCCATCGCTTCATGGCAAATAGATGGGGAAACAATGGAAACAGTGACAGACTTTATTTTCTTGACCTCCAAAATGACTGCAGATGGTGACTGCAGCCATGAAATTAAAAGACCCTTGCTCCTTGGAAGGAAAGTTATGACCAACCTAGACAGCATATTAAAAAGCAGAGACATTACTTTACTGATAAAGGTCCATCTAGTCAAAGCTATGGGTTTTCCAGTAGTCATGTATGGATGTGAGAGTTGGACTATAAAGAAAGCTGAATGCTGAAGAATTGGTGCTCTTGAACTGTGGTGTTGGAGAAGACTCTTGAGAGTCCCTTGGACTGCAGGGAGATCCAACCAGTCCATCCTAAAGGAAATCAGTCCTGAATATTCACTGGGAGGATTGGTGCTCAAACTGAAACTCCAATACTTTGGCTACCTGATGCGAAGAACTGACTCATATGAAAAGACCCTGATGCTGGGAAAGATTGAAGGCAGGAGGAGAAGGGGACGACAGAGGATGAGATGGTTGGATGGCATTGCCGACTCGATGCACATGAGTTTGAGCAAGCTCTGGGAGTTGGTGATGGACAGAGAAGCCTGGTGTGCTGTGGTCCGTTGGGTCGCAAAGAGTCAGACATGACTGAACGACTGAACTGAACTATATGCAAATATCTGTAAATAATATATAAATCTTAAATTTGTGTAAATAATGTAATGCACAAGACATTCCAAAACTCTTTTTTCATTAGTATTGTGTTTGATCTCATCTCCATGGTGCAGTTCATTGCTTTTAAATCCTGAAATAGTTTTCCATTGTATGGAAATAACCCAAATTAGTTACCTATTTCCCTCTTACTGGATTTTTAGTTCTTTTATAACTGCCACATTGAACGACCTTGTCCGTATCTTTTTGTGCTTATGTGCAGTTTTTCTAGGGCAGTGGTTCTCAAAACGTTCCGGGACTAGCACATCAGGGTCACCTGGAAACTTGTTCAGTTCAGTTGCTCAGTCGTGTCCAACTGTTTGTGACCCCATGGACCACAGCACGCCAGGCCTCCCTGTCCATCACCAACTCCTGGAATTTACCCAAACTCATGTCCATTGAGTCAGTGATGCCATCCAACCATCTCATCCTCTGTCATCCCCTTCTCCTCCTGCCCTCAATCTTTCTCAGCGTCAGGGTCTTTTCAAATGAGTCAGTCCTTCGCATCAGGTGGCCAGAGGATTGGAGTTTCAGCTTCAACATCAGTCCTTCCAATGAACACCCAGGACTGATCTCCTTTAGGATGGATTAGTTGGATCTCCTTGCAGTCCAAGGGACTCTCAAGAGTCTTCTCCAACACCACAGTTCAAAAGCATCAATTCTTTGGCGCTCAGCTTTCTTTATAGTCCCACTCTCACATCCATACATGACTACTGGAAAAACCATAGCCTTGACTAGATGGACCTTTTTTGGCAAAGTAATATCTCTGCTTTTTAATATGCTATCTAGGTTGGTCATAACTTTCCTTCCAAGGAGTAAGTGTCTTTTAATTTCATGGCTGCAGTCACCATCTGCAGTGATTTTGGAACCCAGAAAAATAAAGTCAGCCACTGTTTCCACTGTTGCCCCATCTATTTGCCATGAAGTGATGGGACCGGATGCCATGATCTTAGTTTTCTGAATGTTGAGCTTTAAGCCAACGTTTTCACTCTCCTCTTTCACTTTCATCAAGAGGCTCTTTAGTTCTTCTTCACTTTCTGCCATAAGGGTGGTGTCATCTGCATGTCTGAGGTTATTGATATTTCTCCCAGCAATCTTGATTCCAGCTTGTGCTTCCTCCAGCCTAGTGTTTCTCATAATGTACTCTGCATATAAGTTAAATAAGCAGGCTGACAATATACAGTCTTGATATACTCCTTCCCCTATTTGGAACCAGTCTGTTGTTCCATGTCCAGACTTGTTACAAATAGAAATTCTTGGACCTATTCTAAACCTGATAGGTATAAAATGTTTAATAAGAGCTATTTTATTTACTTTTTGTGACTGGTATTTTTATAGGATAGTTGGTCTTTTTCTTATTTATTTTGTAGAAAGAATTTATGTATTACTTCTTATGTTAATACAGCTAACTCTTTGCCATGTATTGTAAGCTTTGTTTTTGGCTTTGTTCATAGTACTTAAAAATTGTATTCACCATGTTTTTAATGTCTTTTATGTTTAGAAAGTCCCTGGAGGGGAGAATTTTGAGTTGGATTTGGTTTGCTACTGGGACACCCTGTTGAGATGTGTAGCGATTATTTAGGAATAGTCTGAGGCTTATGAGAGAGGTCAGAGTTGGAGATGTGGGAAACATTTATATAAAGACAGAAATTTGACACTGTTGTGGATAAAATTACCACAAAAGATAATATAGTTTGAGAAAATGATTCAAGATTAAACCATGGGAACAACAGTGAAGTAAGAGAATCCAATAAAAGATATTGAAGAATGATCAGAAAACAGAGAAGACAAGGAGAAGAATCTGGAAAATCAGATACTGATGAAGTGTAATGAGATTGTTAATGCTACATAGAAAGGAACACATCTAAGATGAGTAAATGTTGCCTTTCGAGAGAGCAGCTAACAATGGGTTAAGAAATAGAAGACTATTCTTTTCTTTTTAAATTTATTTTTAATTGGAGGATAATTGCTTGACAACACTGTGTTGGTTTCTGCCATATATCAATATAAATCAACCATAGGTATACATAGGTCCCCTCATCGTGAACCTCCCTCCCAAGGACTATTCGTATTATTAATAAGTTTGCACTGAAGTGTAGAAGATAAGACAGTAGTTGGAAAGGTAACAAGATTATTTTCCTTTAGGAGTATTTGTATTTGTACCCCCAAGGGAAGGAGCCAGCAGTAAACCTGTATGTGATGTTCACCATGCTGTCTCCTCTTTAGGAAGTCGCTCAGTCATGTCCGACTCTTTGTGACCCCATGGTCTGTAGCCCACCAGGCTCCTCTGTCCATGGGATTTTCTAGGCAAAAATACTGGAGTGGGTTGCCATTTCCTTCCGTGTCTTCTGCGTCTCCTGCATTGCAGGCATATTTACCTGTTGAGCCATCAAGGAAGCCCCTACTTTAAGTACCCTTTGAGTAAATTCATTTGGTAAGGTAATATTAATTATCTTAAAATCATGTAAATTATATATAAGTTTTATAAATAAATTAGTTTTGTGTAGAAAATTAAAACAGGATTATATCTTTTTGATGAGGAGACTGCCTTAGGTTAGGTGATGTTCTCTGAGGTTAACATTGTATGCTAAGGAGTCATTTGAATGATAACGGTAAAGCATTCCAGGCAGGAGACAAAGTTTCCAGTCTCTGGAAGGTCAAATGGAAGTAGTAGGATAGTATGTTAATAAAATTCTCTTGCTTCTTGCATCAACCAGGGTGAAGAAAAAATAGTTTTTGTCCCCTGACTTTGGAAATCTTGTTTAACCTTCAAACTGGCGATGTCAAGGGTTCCAAGTCCTCCACCTCCGGCAGAAATGTCGAGTGGCCCTGTAGCTGAGAGCTGGTGCTACACACAGGTAGGTGCTTTTTGGGAGGATTGTGGTGGACAAAAGGAATCAAGTTTCTTTTCTATGTTGGCTTTCCTGCTTTCTCTGAGTCATACATGTCAAATAGATAAAGTACGTGTCAGCTTTCCATTCCTTGGTTTTCTACGAGGAATCTGAATGGCCTAGGCCGCTGTTTTTCACAGGAGGTTGAAGGAGGGGAATCTTTGAAACTAGATCTACTCTCTACATCTTCCTTGATGGTAATGTGTGACTTTGTTGGGCAACTCAAGGGGAAACTCAGTTTGAGATTTGCAACCCCAGGCAGTGGTATCAATATCGAAATCATTAAACACTGCTCTGAGCAGAGGTTCATTTTAGGTGTGGCTTAATCACATGCTTTCCCAAAATTGTCTGTGCTTTTCTCCCTTTCCATCCAGTATTGCTCAGAAACTGAACAGAAAAGCAGTGGAAGCGGTTGATCACTGAGATTTCTTAAAATCCAGATGAGGGATGGAAAAGGCTGAGCCTCTGTGCTGGCTGAACAGTGCTCTCTTCCTATGGGATTATGCAAAGGGAGGGAGGGGGAAATTATCTGATCTCCAGCCTGTTTTTCAGGTTGCTCACTTCCTATATAATTACTTCCTGGTTTTTTATCAACAGATCAAGGTAGTGAAATTCTCCTACATGTGGACCATCAATAACTTTAGCTTTTGCCGGGAGGAAATGGGTGAAGTCATTAAAAGTTCAACCTTTTCATCAGGAGCCAAT
The DNA here is from genome assembly GCF_054371585.1 of Giraffa tippelskirchi. Taxonomy (NCBI): domain Eukaryota; kingdom Metazoa; phylum Chordata; class Mammalia; order Artiodactyla; family Giraffidae; genus Giraffa; species Giraffa tippelskirchi. Next base: position 25,538,160 of record NC_137277.1, on the reverse strand, counting down.
GATAAGCTGAAATGGTGAGGAAGAATACATTTAGCTGTAAAAATTTTTCTAAAAGTTGCCTGTTTTGCTTGGCTTCATGGAAGACTGACTGGAACGTAAGATCCTTGATGGCAGGGACTTTGTTTTGTTTCTTTCTTTATTCCCCAGTGTCTGATACATAACAGATGCTCACCGTATGTTTGTAGAGTTAGCTTGGTGAGTGTATCAGGGTCAGCAAGCTCAAATGGCTATAAAGTCAGGGTTAAGAGGGCCAGTATTGTAAATAATATCCATATATCTGGTGTGAATGTTGACCACTTTGCAAACTAGTTAGTGTCCTAAAAGAAGTGGTGGCTACAGCCCCCTGACTATAGCCACATGTGAATAAGGTCTGACCATTGCCAGATTCTCTGATTTTTCAAGAAAAACAGAAAATCTAGATTTTATAATGTAATAGCTCTTGATTTTTAGATTGCCTGTTTTTAAACAAAGGAGGTTTATTTACTTGTAACTGGAATGCCCAGGGTATAGGATATCTTTTAAAGTAATTTGATCCAAGAGCCAGCCCAATGGTTAGATTAAGGACCCCATCACTCTCTGCTCTGCCCTGCTTTCCACACTGTTTGACATCTCAAGATTTGCTTCCCTTGTGGTTGAAAGTTGACTGGCAGTAGCAATGGGCATCTTCCACTACCATCCAACAGTCTTTAAACTTTCACTGAACTGCATGGCCAAGAATGTGTCAGACATGCACTGATTGGTTTAGATCTAGGTTCCCTCAGTTGATCCCTGTGGCAAGGGAAATAGGATCTGGGAGGGTGGGTCAGTCCCTTCAAGCCTCCTTCTCTTGAGGAGCAGCAGGCTGTTATGTATACAGCCATGTACTCCCTACAAAGACCAGAATACATATCTATGAACCACCATTTTGAACTCTGTTAACCCACTGAAAAGTTTAATGACTTTCCATTCATTTAGTATTTTTTGGCCATGTACATTAAGTAGTGAATTATTAGGTGCTGAGAGAATTCTTAGGCATTGTATTTAAGCATTCTTAGGCATTGTATTTAAATCTACATCTTTAGCACAATGTGTAGTGATGTCTGTGGTGTATGCACTTCCCAGAGAAGCAATGAATTGGGCCACCTGTTTGAGAGGTGTCATAATACTGGCAAGGCCTAAGGATGCATATGGCCTATATGTTATACGTGGTAGAAGCAGTGTCTGAACCACATGCAGTTCAGCTAATGACATTTACAAGTTAACTGAGTTGAACCTATTAAATTCTGTCTGAATTTTGTTTTGATCCATTGGTAGCAGATTGGCATCGCTAACTCTACTTAGAAGTCTGACTTGGAACTCTGCCCCGCGTAATGGGAGTTTACTTTTGTCTGTGCTTCCTCCATATTGCCTCTTTTATTTTAATCTTAGAGTATTATCGCCAGATTGATAAAATATCTATAAAAGATTACTTATTATTCACATATTTCTCTAGAGTTCTTTTTCTCTCCCAAATTGGTGTTGAAAGACTCACTGACTTTTTTTCTCCTGGTTTTACTACAGTCCCAAAAAAATAAGGGGCTGCTTTTCCTGAGTTGAGGATTAAAATAGATTGAGACTCGACTGAATTTTAAAATATTTTAGGGGGAAAAAGTGATTTGGGAGATTATGAGGAAAGAGATGGAGATGCAAGGGATGTGTTGTCAGATTCTAAGATGCCCCTTTATTGTTTACTTTTTAAAAGGTGCTTCAGGTTGCTCTGGAAAAGTGATTTCTAAGTTGTCATTTAACTGAGTCAGAATATCCTGCTATGGGGCCTGGGTTTGTTTTTTAACATCTCCTCCTGCTGACTCTTAGTTGCCTCCTATGTTGTTCTAGTTGCCTCCTATCACTTCGTGAGCCTGCAAATGTGGATGCTTTTGACTTTTTTTTTTTCCCTCTGTTTTGGGCAGGTGTTTGCGGGTAAACCCAAAAGGACTAGATGAAGAAAGCAAAGATTACCTGTCACTTTACTTGTTACTCGTCAGCTGTCCAAAGAGTGAAGTTCGAGCAAAATTCAAATTCTCCATCCTGAATGCCAAGGGAGAAGAAACCAAAGCTATGGGTAAATGTTATCTTTGTTCAGCTCTGTTTTCACATCCAGCAACTTTATACATTGACAAGTTGTGGATTTGATCTTTGTTTGAGTAACCCTAAATATAACTTTTTTTTTTTCACTCCAGAGAGTCAACGGGCATATAGGTTTGTGCAGGGGAAAGACTGGGGATTCAAAAAATTCATCCGTAGAGATTTTCTCTTGGATGAGGCCAATGGGCTTCTCCCTGATGACAAGCTTACCCTCTTCTGTGAGGTGAGTCCTTTTACCCTGCTGTGAGAGTAGCAGTTCCCAGACCTGATGGGTATCGGTAGATGTATTGTATCAAGGATGGAGAGTGAGAAAATCCCCAAGTGGAGTGGGGCTGCACGAATATGATTTACATGACTAACTGAAAGCTGTGCCATGTTTTCAAGGTTGTTGGGCAGCTCAGTTTTCCACTTGTTACTATTCTTAAAAACAAAGATTGTGTATGTACTATTTTGGGTCATGATTCTGGCTTTTCATGGCAAGATTTTTCAGAAAGCATTTGGAAGGACTGTTACTTTACACTGAGGAGAATGACCAGCAACTGGATAAGTGTATTTGTTCCTTGAGCTTTCTGGCTCCTCCTTGAATATGAGGTCCACATGTGTTTGATAGAGCACTTTCTTTTCTGCTCTTTGAACTAGATGACTTTTATCGGTTGTTGAGTGTCTCTGGTTTGTCTTGCTGAGGGAGTTGTGAAATAGGAAGGTAAGAACCATTTTTTTAGAGTGGAGGTTATGTAAAGCTAAGTCATTGTTAGTGAAGAGGGTTATCTGTAGTCATTTAGGAGAAGCCTTTTAAGATCCCCAATGACCTAACGAGCCTTTTTCAGGTTGATAGGAGAAGCCTAGAAATAAAATTCCTTGAGAGTGAGTTGGAAAATGGTTTCTTTAATGAGTGTATACTAATTAGTCATTTCATGCTGTTATTAATGCATTTATAAACACTGATAAGCTTACAGTGTAAGAAACTAATAAAACCTCTAGTCAGCTGGGGTGTTGGTGTTCCTTGTACATTATGTGGTCAAGGACCTGATTCCTGATCAACATCACCAAGAGAATGTCTCCTGTGCTTTCATGGGGATGGTGCAGGCAAGTTTCCCAACTAACAGTGTATTCTGTCAAATAATAGGCCCACACTGCGAGTTAACATTAACAATAGCTCCAAAGGCATAGCATGTCACCACCTGCACAGCAGGGAAAGTGTCCCTTAGGAATCTTGCCCTGTTGTAGAAGAGGCCTGGCCAGCAGTAGCTGACTTCTTTTCCAAGTCACAGCTCATTGAATATTTTCATAGTTGCTGATGGTTTGTAAACCTGGGAGGTATAGTTTATTAAAATACTACACTGAATACATAAAATATAGTTTGCATAATAGCTACCTTTTCTCCTTTTTAATTGCTAAGTGAAAAAAGGAAATAAAAAAATACTAGAGTGAAGGTGTCTGTAAAAATACATAAAGTGTTGCAGTTGTTTTTTATAAAATGTTGCATTTATTTTTTATCTTGGAATTTCAATTCTACATAAATCCAAGTAGTTACAGATCATACTCAATTGCCCAAGTGGAGAAATGAGAGCAAGAACAATTGGGTGGTTTTGTGTGAGATTGAATGTTATATAAACAAACTATCAATTGAATATTCACCCACCTACAAACTATCAATTGAATATTCACCCACCTTAGAGATCCTCTATTTCAGAAAAAAATTAAAATAGTGGATTCTAATTTCTGTTGGAAATGAAAGCCAATCTTTGAACTGTTCTCTGAAGGAAATCACCTCTCAATAATGCATCTGGTGTCTTAGGCAATACCAGAACCTTTATTGCCACATTTTTAAGTCTACAGTGCGTCCAGCATTTTCTTACATGCTCTCCCCCGCACCTCACCCCACCCAGATCCATTCCATCTGCTTCAGCCCTTGTATTGACATTCTTGATTTGGAAACCAGTTGACCTGCCCTCACTTGGCAATTTCTCATCCTGTGGTTGAGTCTGAGGTGCTTTCTCTTTGCTTCCCCATATGAAATTCTCTTAGGAGAAATTCTGTGGTTAAGTTTAGAAATGCCTTACTGACTTAGAAGGGAAGTGAGATGACACTTTGGAAATGAGGAGATGTTGAACAGGGAAACGTCTGGCTGGGTTCTGCTGATGCCATCGGTTTCTTACCATCGGACCAGGTGTGCCATCTGTTCCTCTCACGCTTCTCTGTTGGCCACAGGTGCTGAGTGTTGCTTCTCGTTCTTGGGCTTGTGCCTAGTGAGACTCGTTTCTGTTCCAAGACTCTCTGTGGACTTAGTAGCGTTCATCGTTGCAAGACAGTTGTGTGGGGGTGTGTGTTGGATGTGTGGGTTTTAAAAATGTCTGCAGCTCATCTAAGTTCTTAGTGCATCTCAGAGCTAGATTATCCTTTGGTGAAAATTCTGTCCCTTTGACCTTTCTTCCCTTCTATAAATGGAATATTTATAAACAAATTTATTTTGTTCATATTTATATTTTATTTATTATTGGTTTAGTTATATTTCCTTGTAACTTAGAGGCCTTTATGAAGTTGATGTCCACATACAAATTTAGATTGTGAGTACTCCACTGTTCTATTCCTTACCCAGTTTTTGGCCCAGGTACTTCTGTCCTGTCCTGATGTAATAAGTGCAGTTGTTTTGTGAATATTTTTGGTCTGTTCCCGGAGGCCACAAGAGGGAATCCTAAGGCGAAAGACTGAGAATCACACATTTGTGTGTTTGGGCTATATTTTAATATAACTGTATAACCATTAATAAAACTGAAAAATGCCAAATGGGTAGTCTTGTTTGTAATGTGCCACACTGGGTTCACTTTCGGTTCTTATTGATCTTTCTTTCTGACTGTTAGGAAATGTGGTGATTTTTTCCAAGTTGATACTGCTTAGTTAATGCATTCCCTCAATTGTCTTTTATCATAGTCCTTTTTGATTCATTTTGTGTTATTGGGGGGAGAGGCAGTGCCTAGGGAGGTTAGGTAATTTTTCCTGACATTGTGCAGCAAATTGGTAGCAGCTCTCCACTTGCCGTCTCTAGTCTGCTGTGCTACACTAAAGTGGGACCGAGCACCATTCACCCTAGGAAACATGGGCTCTACCAAGTTTTCTTTGGTAATGAAAGAATCATGAGAGCTTTACACTTTTAATTTTTTCTTTAATAATTTGGACCACAGAAAATCTACTTGAAATGCTTCACTTTTGTTGGTCCCCTTTATTTATACTGAAAACAAGTAGCTGTTAGCAGTAAAGATCCGTGTATTCCATCTTCATTGTATATGCCTCTGACAGGTAGAAGATTCCAGTGCCTGTTTGTAATGTTGTAATTAAAGTTGAAATATTAAATACCATATGAAATATCTAGATACTAGTTAATTATTAAAACGTCTCTTTCCTTAACAAACAGTATCTCTTCAAAGCCTGGGAATATGTATTTTTGCCAAGTTTTAAATATGGTGGTCTATTTTTCTTTTACTATTTATTAATGGATTATTTGTATATATTAGTTGAAAGAAAATGCTAGTAATAATTGCTTGTTCTTGACCTACAAAAATGGTGATTTAATGTGTACTAACATTATAGGTTATAAAACATGATAATGTAGTAAATCTACTACCCAACCCAACATTACCCCCAGTAACTTAGAACCGACCTATATATGCTTCTCCCCTGTCCCTTAGACCTGTTGTTTCCCTACTCGGACAATGATAATAAATAGCTCTTTTGAATTAACCATTCCATTGTTTATTATTTGTATGCCTGAACAATATATTGTTTAGGTTTGCTTGTTTTTGAGCTTTATGAAGATGGTCTCAGAATGTATGTAATCATCTAGGACCTGCTGTTTTCACGTTATGTTTCTGAGATTTATTTACATTGTGAATGTAACTATAGTTCATTGATTTTAATGCTGCGCAGTATTTTGTTGTATATTCACACACCAGCTGATGGGTTTGTTTATTCTTTCTCTTACTGATAGACATTTAGATTGTTGCTAGTCTTTTGATTAGAAGTAGCGCTGCTGCTATGTTGTTGTTCAGTCACTAAGTCGTGTCCAACTCTTTGTTTTTCTCAGACTCATGTCTATTTAGTTGGTGATGCCATCCAACCATCTCATCCTCTGTCACCCCCTTCTCTTCCTGCCCTCAATCTTTCCCAGCATCAGGGTCTTTTCCAATGAGTTGGCTCTTTGCATCAGGTTGCCAAAGTATTGAACCTTCAGTTATTGTATCAGTCCTTCCAATGAATATTCAGAGTTGATTTCCTTAAGGAGTGAATGGTTTGATCTCCTTGCTGTCCAAGGGACTCTCAAGAGTCTTCTCCAGCACCACAGTTTGAAAGCATCAGTTCTGTGGTGCTTAGCCTTCTTTATGGTCCAACTCTCACATCCATACATGACTGTTGGAAAAACCATAACTTTGATTATATGAACCTTTGTTGGCAAAGTGTCAGCTGCTGCTATAAACAATCTATATACAGTCTATTTATTTTTCTAGATTGTTTTAATTATATGGATGTTAAAAATGTATTTCCGGTATTTTTTACCTTGACTTTACACAATCTTTCATGAAATTTTGTATCTTTCATGAAATTTTCTTTTTTAAGGAAAAGAATTGACTTTAAAAGTGAGGCCCTTTTACAACTTGAAATTTAGAGGGTTATAGAGCTTTCCTGAGACATTTTCATGCAGTCATGTCTAAGACAACATAAATGTCACAGTCACATCATCTTCACAGCTGCAATTCTGAATGAGTCTCCATAGTCAGCTTTATAAACATTAAAAAAAAAAATCTTTAGTTTTTCTCAAAATGGTATCATTTTAGTGTCATCATTTGCAGAGGAAAACAATCCCTTTCTAAGTTAAAAGTTTGGGCTCTGAAGACTCTTTTGTGAATGCCATTTAAAATTTATTTTTAATTAAGCGTATTTAATGTTGGTAAGAGGTGCCAGACATTCAGAGCTCTAGAGACTCCAGGCATCCATATATCTGCAGAACAAGTCTGGCTCAGACAGTAAAGGTACATTCTCCGTCCTGCTGTGTTCCTGTCTGTGTCTAGAAAGAGGAATTACCCCAGTGAGAGGAGTCACTGTCTTTGGGCCCCACTCATTACCAAGTACACATGTAACCAGCACAGAGACCACTGGTAACCATAGTTTGAAAATCAGCTTAGCTCTTGCCAGTTCATTTTACCCAGTCTAGTAAATGCCATCAAGTGTTGATGACTTTGGGCTCCTATCAGACTGGTTTAATTCAAGCTTAGGAACCCGGTGCCAAATGTATTCTCCATTCCTTTCACTGGCCATCCCATAAGATTCCTGCCTTTCCTCATGAGGAAGTTGGATTTAATTGGGCATGTCCTTGGTGTTTTGCTTGTTCATTTTTAAATCAGCAGTATTTTGAAGCTAAAACTGGAATAAGCTGCTTCTACTTTTGGTGTTAATATTATATCAAAGAAGTAAGGATGTTAATAAGAGAAAGTTGCTGAACCAGATTAGAGATCTGACACGGGACAATCTCTGTGGGGTGGTTTGTGTTGGGTCCTGGGCTGTTAAAATAATATTATATTCTGGCTCTGATAAATGTGCTACTAATGCTAAGCACATGCATAATTGATTAACTCAGCTGCTTCATTGTTCAGGACCATAATAGCTAGTTTGAAACAAATGAATGAACTTCTTGACCTGAGAGTAAACATCTCACTCCTGTGCAGAAGGGGCCACCAGTCATTTGGATGGGGCATTAACCATCTCTGGGTTTATGATTGCATTTAAAGGATGACTTGCATCTTGAAGGTTAAAAGAAATTTAAGTCATTTAGGATGTTCCTTAGCTGTCTTTCCCATCTAACTCATAGGAATAGCAAGAGTGGGGAGCTGATTCTCAAGGTTTGTGAATTCTACTTTCTTTTTAACATTTCTAACCTAATATGATGTAGGGAGGAGGCATAGCTAGGGTTGTCAGGCAGAAGACTGAGATCTGTTGGGTCTCATCTTCAGCTTGGTAATTTACACTTATTTTATAATGTTTTATATGGTTTATAAATCCCTCTGTTTTTTTTAATTAATGAATTTGATTTTGTGGAGTCTTAGTTGTGACACACAGGCTCTTTCATTGCAGCACATGGTCTCTATAGTTGTGGCATGTGGGCTTGGTTGCTCTGTGACATGTTGGATCTTTGTTCCTTGACCAGGGATTGAACCTGCATTCCCTGCATTGCAAGGTGGATTCTTAACCACGGGACCATCAGGGAAGCTTCAATCCTTGTAACTTTGTATTCTACCACATTTATCTGAGTTTCATTGACCTATCTAAAAGTACCAGGTTTTTAGATTCTTTAGACCAAATAGTTAAAACATTGGTGCTGCTGAAGCCAAGTGGCCAGTTGGATTTCTCTGTAAACTCGTCATCATTCTGTTCCAAAGCTATAAGAACATGCCTGGCTGGAGCCAATCACCTTATGTGTCATTGTCACAAATGACTGAGTAAGCGTGTAAATGATGTGGGATACCTACCCAGTTATCACTACCCAAGGTCTTCCAAGCTTGGTCCTGTTCATTAAACTAACGTTGGTGAGGAAATACCAGTTATTTACTATGCCCTGTGTGAGAGTTGGACCATAAAGAAGGCTGAGCACCAAAGAATTGATGCTTTTGATTTGTGGTACTGGAGAAGACTCTTGAGAATCCTGTGGACTTCATGGAGATCAAACTAGTCAATCCTAAAGGAAATCAACCCAGAATATTCATTGGAAGGACTGATGCTGAAGCACCAATACTTTGGCCACCTGATGCAAAAGAGCCCACTCACTGGAAAAGACTCTGATACTGGGAGAGATAGAAGGCAAAAGAAGAAGGGGGCAGCAGCGGATGAGACGGTTAGATAGCATCATTGACTCAACGGACATGAATTTGAGCAAATTCGAGGAGATGGTGGAGGACAGAGGAGCCTGGTTTGCTGCAGTTCATGGAGTCGCAAAGACTCAGACACGACTTAGCGACTGAACAACAACAAAACTAGAAGCTGTATTTTATGTTTATGTTCTAGACCTAACTGAAATAAGTGAAGTGCTTTTAGGCTTATAAGGTTCTTTTCTCTAGAGAGTTTAATTTAAATGGGAGTTTCTATAGAAGTTCTTTGTATTTAACCTTTTGCTTAGGGAAAATAAGGTAAATATTTGAGGCTTAACATTTGTTTCTGTCTGTTTTTTCCCTGTGGTGATTTGCCCAGGTACTTCCCTGTTGGCTCAGATGGTAAAGAATCCGCCTGCAATGCGGGAGACCCGGGTTCAATCCCTGGGTTGGGAAGATCCCCTGGAGAAGGGAATGGCATCCCCTGGAGAACCCCATGAACAGAGAAGCCTGGCAGGCTACAGTCCATGGAGTTGCAAAGAGTAGGACACAACTGAGCGACTAACACACATTCAGGGCAGGGAAGGCAGAGCTTATGAGACGTTTGGAAGAGAGAGAAGTTTGTGGGGCTCTCTCCTCATTGTCCTGAGATGTTGTAGGACAGTATGATTGTGATAGTTCAGAACTGCTTGATCAAGAGGATAAATCTTTGATTAAAAACCAAGAGAATATGACTAAATTTTTATTTAGTTTCTAAATGTACTGCAACAGCAAAGTGAAAGTCATCTCTCCTGCTGGTATGAAAATTCCTGGTAACAAAAGCTTTGGACTTTGTTTTCTTGTCTTTCACAGGTAAGTGTGGTGCAAGATTCCGTCAACATTTCTGGCCAGAATACTATGAATATGGTGAAGGTTCCTGAGTGCCGGTTGGCAGATGAGTTAGGAGGACTGTGGGAGAACTCCCGGTTCACAGACTGTTGTTTGTGTGTTGCTGGCCAGGAATTCCAGGCTCACAAAGCTATCTTAGCAGGTTGGTATTTATTCATGGGGAGTTTCGTTTTGGTTAAACAGGGAAAAACAGTAGACTGCATAATCACCTTTTGAATAACTTAAACTTTTTGAACTAGTACAGAAGAACTTTGGCTAAACATATTTTTATATTGTGGTGGCATTAGTTGTCAAAACCAAAGACTTTCCATAAAAATGCTACCTCGCTTTTCTCTCTGTAGTGGACTTAGACCACCATTTTCAAGGAATCGATGATGATGTGTATTGGATGCGTTTGCACCTCGAGGTTAAATGTCCAAACACTGGTTAAGAACAAGTATTAGCCCCTAGACAGGAACTTAGGACGTAATGGAGAAGATTCTGGACTCAGGACTAAACCACCACATAGCCAAGTCCCCAGCCATACAAACAGAAGAATGAGAATGTTGCCAGTGACATGGAAGATCAGGTCTTGCTCTAGGAATAGGCCCTTGGTCTTTAAGACCAGAAAGACTGACTCCCAGGAGGGAACTGATAAAGCAGACTGATGGCCTTTACCTCACAGGGAAGCATAGCTTTCAAACTTATATTCAGGCCAAAATATGTGAGAGGAAATCACATGAACCTTCAGGCAACAGATTTCTTACCAAGACTCCCAGCCTTGTCATTCTAAAATGCACACCTGGCAAAACCTCAGTCTGGCTCAATCTAACCATCCTGCTGTTCCCCCTCTCAACTGAATGTTACCGAGGATTGCTAAAGGAAGTCATTAACGCTTATGTTAGTGTCTCCACACTCAGCCAGACCCTTGTTATTGCCAAGACCTTTCTACAGATATTAGTCAGCTCCCTTTCTTTTTCTCAACAATAGACACTTCAGACCTTTACCACTCTCCTTTAATCTCCACCTCCTGAAAAATGACCTTGCTACTTCTTCCAGGAGAAAATTGAGGCCCGTATCTCTTGGCTCTTGGCTCTCACCTTACCTGCATTTTCTCTGCATTCTCAGTGGAGGAGTTCTTCGTGTCCAAAGCAAACTGTACTTTTTACTGCTGTTCTGTTTCATACGCTGCCATCTCAGAAGCCTTACTCTGCCAGTTACACCCTTGTTATCTGATATCTTTGTCATCTCTTTCTCCTATTGCCTGTTTGCCCTCAGGCTAAAGCGTGCTCAAGCTTCTCCCACTAGTTATTCTCTCTCTTATTTTCCAGAGCTAAGTTTCTTGAGTTAGCATATTACCTCTCTCGACTCTTTCTTCCCACTTATCCTCAGTTCACCTGCATGCCACAAAAGCAGTTTTCCAAAGTTATATTGACCTGCTAGTTCCTAAATTTCAGTTTATGTATTATGTATTATTATTTGACTCCTGGTTTCTCTGGCTGGCTCTCTGGCTACTTCTAATGTGTGACCTTCCTCTTCACCCACCCTTTAAATATTGTTATTCCCTAAGGGTCTGCCTTAGTTCTCTTTTCACACTACTCAATCTCCCTAGGTGATTTGACACCAGCTTCTGTCTATCCACTGATCCCTATAGGCATCTCTTGGCTTTGGACCCTTCCAGAAAGCACCAACCCTTAGTCTTCAGCTTCTGTGATGTATTTATATAGTACCATATAGTCTGTAACTTTTCAGAGATAAGAACAGTGAGAATTGATAATCTTTTGGAGTTAGATTAAAATACTGAGGTTCAGAGGGTTAAGATCATATGGTTAGAAAATGGCAAATTTAAAATTAATCTTTTCTGACATAAATTAGGTCAAAGTTCTGGGTACCTGTTAACTGAAACTCCTATATTTCATCTGTTCCTTCTCTCTTAAGTAGAAATTGATAGTCTCAACTTTCACCAAAACCCTTGATTTATTGGACAACATGATAAAATTTGAGTTCCCAGCCATTTTATTACTCTCATGGTTGAAATTGCGTTTACTTATGTTTCATAGTGTTCATTAGACTAGAATGGGCATGGTATTATATATATATACACACACACACACATATATATGTGTGTGTGTGTATATATATATAGTACTGTGAGGCACTATATAAATACATACAGAAGCTGAAGACTAAAGGGCTGGTGCTTTTAATAAAGAGGAAGTGTCCAAAGCAGAGATGTCTAGAGGGATCAGTGCAAACTGTTTCGAACACTGTTTCTGAACCTTTCTTTGTGATTCCCACCCCTGAGGAAAACATTAAGAGACATTCAGGATAAGATTTTGTCCTATTGGGTTAAGATCTGAAGGACCATAAATGACTGTGGTACCTGAGATGGTTTTCACCTTTTTGGGTGATAATTTCTGTTGATAATGCATGGCTTTAAGGAGCAGCCATAAATAAGCCTGTACTTCATCTAACTAATGGATGCCTTTTAGTCCTGTTCTTGACCTCCTTGCTATGTGGACCCTGGAAGTGGAGAAAGTAGGTATCACTGTTCCAAACAAAAACATAGGTATCAGGACACCCTGCTTAAACCATGAAGGACCTTCCATTTGAACCCCCAGATCTGCCCAAAGGATATCATTGTCATCTAACATAGGTAATTTGAGTAATCTCCTTGAAATATCATAGTTGGAGTGGAGCTAATAAATTACTTTGAAAGGAGTGATTTCTTTTTTTCCCCTACGTATTATTATTTTTTCCCCCTATGTATAATTATTCACTCATTGATATAAAAAGAAAGGAATTTTATAGTTCTGGCATAATGTAATATAAAAGACCATTTCTGTAGCAGTGGGATAGGAAAGAAAATGGTCTCTTCTCCTGGAGTTCTGTGGCTGTCCAGTGGTTAGACTTGATGCTTTCACTGCTGTGGGCCCGGGTTCAGTCCCTGGTTGGGGAACTAAGATCCCGCAAGCCACTTCTCATGGCCCAAAAAAAAAAGATCTCTCCTTCATAACAGATGAACCAAGAGATTTTGGTGTGATAACCATAATCTGTTTCTGTTTTCCTTTCACTTGTAGCTCGTTCTCCAGTTTTTAGTGCCATGTTTGAACATGAAATGGAGGAAAGCAAAAAGGTATGTAACAGGATAGAAATATGTCTTTTTAGCTAGGTTGCTAGAATCAGATTATTTCCCAATTTGGAAGCAGATTTATTTTCCTTTTTTTTTTTATTATTATTTCTTATTATGTGATTAAAATGGAGTACAGTTCCCTGAACAGACAATTTCTAAAAGCAGAGAGGTGGTCTTGAAGCATTCTGGGTAAAGCAGACTCACTGTTCCAAGCAGATCATTCAGATAGTCTTGAGTTGGGGTATTAGGCATGTGTTTTGAAAAGAAACATGAAAAATCAAAGATATAGTTGTCTTGCTTTGTATTTGAGAAAGCAGAGGTGGTACATAAGATGGCAGAAAAGGCTATTAACAATCAAATAGAGCAAAGGGGAATTTCTATTGACGTTAGATTCAAAATGATATGAACTCCTCTCTTCCTCAGAACTTAAAATCATGAAGATTGTTTAGGAATTTTGTTCTGTTGGAATGTTTCTCATTTTTAATTTTTTTGGCATAGAATCGGGTTGAAATCAATGATGTGGAGCCTGAAGTTTTTAAGGAAATGATGTGCTTCATTTACACGGGGAAGGCTCCGAACCTCGACAAAATGGCTGATGATTTGCTGGCAGCTGCTGATAAGGTGAGATAAGAATAGGAAAATAATAACAAGACTAGGAGTTTTGGTGACCTCTTGAGCTTCATGACTGGGCTTTTGTGTTGCTTTGTGGGCAGAATGAGCGTATATCTTAGTTTGGTCAGAACAATCCTGGTTCATACTTGTGTTCCAACACAGTTATCGATAACACCCTTTTTATTTTCACAAGTGTCGTCCTCTTAATGGTAAATTATATGGTCACCCTCACTATGGAAAAGAAGTGAGGTTTACCTCTCTTCTCTTGCCCATCTCAAATTTAACTCAGTGATTTGAAAGATTCAGATTAACATTTGGATTTATAATTTGGCTTTGTAGTTTACAAAAATGTTCTTGAGTTCATTAACTTTTACTTAAGCTTTGTCAATAAGAGAATAACTTCTACGTACTGTTCTGGTCATTTGCAGCTTTTCCCTAAGAAGTTATTGAAATATATCATATTCAAAATTGTAAGAGAGATACTTCTACCACAAACATACACTTTGATTGTGAGACACATTTCGATTTGAGAAATGTTAAAGTGTGAAAGTAATAATGTAGATCTTAGCCTTAATGAATTGTAGTGGTTACTAAAACAATAGGCAGGTGATTCGCAAGATTGAGGTGGGGGAAAGGTTAATGACACTCTAAGTCAAACTGGGGTTTTTGTGTTGCTCTTTTACAAGCAGATTTCTCAGAACCTTTAGTATGTTAGTGTGCACTGTGCGTTTTCTGAAAAAGAATACGATAGACAAATTTCTCCAATTTCATTAACCCAGAATCACTTTTCTCAAGGATCACTTTCAGGGATTAGTATTCCCCGAAATACAGTTTGGGAAACTGACTTTCATTGTGTAGATACGCCAGAGCCAGCAGTGACCTGTTCCTCCAAGGCCGTGTGGTCTGAGGAAATGGGATTGGGTGGGGGAAACAATTGCTATTTATCCTGTGGAAACTCTTCTTCTGTTGGGGAGCAGTTGAGGCAAGAGTGTTAAAGGGCATAAGCCCAGCCAGCAGTAGACTCTGTGAGAGAGATGGTTCTCTGCTGGAAGTGGCTCCTTTTCCTGCCCTGCTGCTGCAGCAGCTGCCTGAGGGTCCCAGCTGTCTCTGACCTGAAGGCACTAGATCCTTCCCAGGATTCACTCAGGGGAGTCATCTCCTTCCTCCTCCCTTTGCACCCCTGAAGAAAATGTGTTTACAGTGGTGGTTTTATCTTTACCGATCATCTTTTTGCTGTGTTTATAGAGGATGAGGCATATAAACCCAATCAGTGCCTCCAGTGTAGAGGATTGAATAATAATTGTTTTATCAACTTGCAAAACTCTGTTAAGTATGATTAGGCATTTGCAAACATCCTGTACCCTTCCAGTCTAGCTCAGTTCTGACCAGAGAAAACTTGGCTTTCAGTGGAAACAGAAAGAAAACAGTCGCTGTGAGGTCTGGGGAAGTAGAATACATGGCCCAAATGGCTGCTTTTCATAAACTGAGTTTATAATGATTATGCTTCATTTGCCCTCTAACAGTTTTTTGGCCACACCACTCCGTTTGTGGGACTTTAGTTCCCCAATCAGATTTTGAACCCAGGACCTCAGGAAGAGTTCTGGGTGAGGGTATAAATAAATGTTTTGGAAATGAACATCTAGGTTAATACTGGGCACATCCTGAGAGCTCGGAGTCCTAGCCACTGGACCACCAAGGAATTCCCTGTCCTCTGATTTTCATGAAGCAGTCACTTGTGCTTATACATGCCAGGTGTTTACCCCTCTCATTATCCAGCTCCTTATGTAAAGATGAATAGTATCACAAGGTCCAGTTTTTAGACAGAAGTACTAGGAGTTGTACATTCTCGGAGCCGGGTTTAGACAGCTGTGTCCCTGGGCTTTCATTCCTGCTCCTCAGCCAGAGAGCCTACTGGGAACCTACTGTAAGTATAGAGAGCATGGGGTCAGCCAGAACTGACATTCCAAGGGTGGTATTTTCAGTGCAGTGTGTAAGAAAAGCAGTTGAATCACAGCAATGCTTTAAGTTTATGAATGAGAAGTAACTGAAGAGTTTGTTTTTTAAGTTCCTTTCAGAATTTCGCATTAGATAAGATAATCTTTGCTCTAAGCTTATTTAAAAGCATTTTTACCTTTACACCTCCTTGTGAGCTTCAGAAAAACAGAATAAGAAAATTTTCATGGAAGGATCTAAACATCTAGAATTACCCAACAGACTAAAACAGCTTCTTCTGAGCTTTTCCAGTCTCCTGGGGACATGTGTAATTAGACCAAAACCAAAACAAAACCCGTTGCCCAGGCCTGGGAGACAAAATTTCAACCTCTTGGGTAAGTACTGCCATTAGGCAGGTTTTTCAGAAGCATAATTAAGGAAAAAAAAACTGTCCCCAAGGGACAAAAATGGCTACTTTTGTCTAATTATGCAGTAGGGATCAGAGCTATTCACAGCAAAAGTCCTTTTAAAAGAATATATTGAGAAAAAGGATAAGATGAATATTCTTTGCAGCACTGAGTGAAGACTGAATATTTACTCAACTTTTTCCAGTCTTCTAAAACAAAAATGGCAGCCTAATTTCTTTCTTGTCTAGTGTCATTCCTGTTTTCCATGGAAACTGTTTTCCAGTTACTCAAATGTAAGAAATTAAAGCTGCACCAAAACCAATAAAACTCTTTTTGCTGCAGGAGATCACAGTGCCGGCAGATATGCCTCCTTACCCAGAACTCATAAAAATAAAATTGTCCTGGTTTGATTGTCATGATTCAGCCCAGAGGAGTATTGTGTCATTGAGTTCTAAGGCCCTCAAAATGGGACCTGTACAGAGACTGAGGATATCCTCAGACCAAATCATTCTCCTGTGAACTAATTAGTGACAATTTTATTTTGTTCCTCCTTTTTTCCCCATCTTCCCTCTTTGCCCTGAAGTTCCTTAGTAAGTTCATGATATATTTGAGAGCAAGTAGTACAGTTGCATCAAAACAAATCAAGTAGATTAGATGTGCCCAATATTAACCTAGACATTCATTTCCAGAACATTTATGTGTACCCTTTACTTGGAAAATAGGAAGTTTTTAAGACTGAAACTAGATCCAGGTTCTCTGTTGCTTTGTTCTTCTACCCTCAGAATCTTAACCTCAACCCCAATAAAATAGGACTCCATTTGAAATGCTGGTAAAAGTCACCACAGGGCTCTTTTCACAGCCCAATATCCTGCTGGGCTGGTGACAGTAGTTAAGTAGAAAGGGCTGTGCTGCACCCTAGTCTGGCTGTAAATAAAAGGATTGCAGAACTTTAAAATGTAATGTCCCTGTTGACTTGAAGCAGAGAAATGCCTTATTGTGAGGGTAGGTGGTGATTGTTTAAGAGAGACTTTAATCGTAGTCACGGTAAGGGAAAACTTGAAGATGTGGGTCTACTGCATAGACCCATATTGCTGTTTTTCTGATAGACTTTAGAACTTGAATGACAGCTCTGCAAGTTATTTTAGCCATCTTCATTTTAGCCTTCAGCGTATGGTTATGTTTTATAATTGCCTTTTCATGGTCTGTGGAGTTTTATTCAGGTATCCAGTTACGTGATGGTATGGTTGAAGAAAACTACTTCAGTAGCAGTCAGCCCAGATCCTTTCCTGTTCTGACAACAGCACACTTGTGTTTTACAGTACGCCTTGGAGCGTTTAAAGGTTATGTGTGAGGATGCCCTCTGCAGTAATCTTTCCGTGGAGAACGCCGCAGAAATTCTCATCCTGGCTGACCTCCACAGCGCAGATCAGTTGAAAACTCAGGCAGTGGATTTCATCAACTAGTGAGTTGCCATCTTCAAAGTTCTTTCAGGATAGTTGGGTTAGCTAGAGAATGAAAAAGAAAGACTTTGAATTGGTGAGTGAAACAGATGAGTAACTTTAAGCTTTCAGGAGTAAGTAGAGAGTGTCTATCTTTTCCTTCAGCTTGACAGTGTGAAAAATGGTTTTGCTTTCATCAGTCTAATCTGATTGGTGAGTGAAGTGTTTTACTACCTTGCAGGATGAGAATTGATGAAACTGACAACTCACTGGTCTGAAAAACTTTTGTCCCCTAAAGCAATAGTATCTTTACTTCACACTCACCAGCTTATTACAAAAAGACTTGCATATCTTAGGGAGAACGGAAGTGGATTTTTATGAGTTAGTAAGGATGTCTAATGGTCGACTGCAGAATGGGGAAAGAGAAAACATAATTAAGGCGATGAGGTAGTGGAATACTGTTGTGAGAAAGAAGTATCCATTCCAGTACATCTGTTCCTTCTTCCTAAATGACAAGTGACCTGGCCATATTACTTTCTCATGGGAAGTAATTCTCAGTGGGACAAGTTCTACTGCTTTGCCTGATGGGGGGCAAAAGTTGAGAAAAAAAACTCCAAGAAGAGAAGCCCCCACAGTAGCCGTACTGGAGTAAGACAGGTCTAAGAGGTTGCAGGTAGATGAGTAAACATTATTTAACACAGATAATGCCTTGAAACAAGGAAAGATGTTCTCCAAGGCTGAAGGACTATTTTGAAGGAGTTACCAATGGAGGCAAAATGTTCCTTATTCTGAGTGCTCACTCTGTACTGGACACTTGCTTGGTGCTTTTTAGATGTTATCCACTCAATGAAGTGTGGGAATTGGCCCCTCTTTTTCAATAATCAAATAAGCCCCAGGCTGTGATCTGCTTTGTGGTTAGGGGACTAGTAAATGGCAAAGCCAGATGGAAACTCAGAGCTGTCTGACCCAGAGATCTGCTCTTTATCAGCATCACCAAGGAATATAAAGAGCCTTGATGATTTAGAGAAAAGCCTGAAGAACATTTCATCTTTTATAATTGAGAATATAGTAGCTCAAAGTTCTGGGTTTCAGACATACAAGAGCCGTAACCTGGTCACCTGTCTACCTATTGTCTAACAGGCAGATTCTCTTGCATGTTAAGGGTTGTGCATGAGTGTGTCTTGCATTGACACCCAGACTGCACACCCTGGGAAACTGGGCTCTCTAGGTGGCTGTTTAGTTCATCCTTCACACACTCCTTTGGTAACCCATCTCTCACATTTCTCCTAGCCATGCTTCGGATGTCTTGGAGACGTCCGGGTGGAAGTCAATGGTGGTGTCACATCCCCATTTGGTGGCTGAGGCGTACCGCTCTCTGGCTTCAGCACAGTGCCCGTTTCTGGGACCCCCACGCAAGCGCCTGAAGCAGTCCTAAGATCCTGCCTGTTGTAAGACTCCGTTTATTTTCCAGAAGCAGCAGCCATCATGGCTGCCACTGACCACCAGGTAGACAGCGCAATCTGTGGAGCTTTTACTCTGTTGTGGGGGGAAAAGACTGCATCGTGGCCCCAGACTTTTAATACAGCACTAAATAAACTTGGGGGAAATGGGGGTGGGGGGAGGGAAGGGCCCAAGACTCGGGGCTGTTCGACCTAATGAAAACCCTGTTGCTGCGTCACTGTGTCCCCTTTGGCCCGGCCAAGGTTGATACTGTGGGGATTCAGTTTAGGCGCTGGCCCTGAGGACATCCCCACGGTGGTACTTTGGAGAAACCTGTCTGCATCTGACTGAGCAGAACAAATCGTCAGGTGCCTGGAGCAAAAAGAAAACTTAAAAAGGACATTTAGTTTTAAGAGAAGGGAAAAGGAAAGAAGAAAGGATTTTTGCAGAATTTCTCAAAAAATCAGTTTGTGGATTCCAGTAGTATTTATGTTGAGAGAAATTTTAGTCCATCCAGCTGTGCTAAAACTTGGATATTTGTGAAAACTCCTCACTACCATGCAAGTTATCAGAAGAGCTCTGTTGTGGTTGGCACTTATTGTTTGCAAGAACAGAATGTGTCCTGTTACCCTTTGATGAAAAATGACCAGCAGAGGTGAAAGGGGAAGGAGATTATTTGATCTAGAAGATGAGTGTTCTGATGTGGTAGCTTTTGGAAAAAAATCTTTATTGGTATTGAAAACTGGAAAAAATAGTTTATCCAGAATTCATACTGTCTTGACAAAAACTATGGTTCTCTGTTTTTAAATATTGTGGAAAATGTTTTTTGGCATTTTTCTCTGATTTTATTTCGTCTCCCCCACTCCTTTTTCTAAAAAAAACCAAATACACACACAACAATAACAGAGCAAAAAGAAGAGAAAAGAAAAAGAAATTTTATTATTAATGCTGTGTGAAAAACCTCCCAGCCCAAGATTGCTCAGCTGTTTGTACCTGACTTGCCGCCTGCATAGGAGCCAGTCCTGTTCCTTCCAATTCACCCCTCTTCCTGCAGGGGAGAACTTCCAATGTTAATTTTTTTTTCTTTTTGAAAATATAAATAATTACTATTTTGTACTGTGTGGTATCTCTGGTCTTTTGTTTCACTCACCTGGCTTGTCTTTTGGGTCTGAATTCCTTAAGGGATTTTGAAGGCCTAGTTTGATCCTTTAGCTTGCAAAGGTTACGCTCAAAATGTCTAAGCAGTAAGGATTCATTGTGTGTCCCTAATCGCAAGTTTCCTTTGTGAGCTTTCAGCATCTGCCAGTCCCTTGTCCTTCCTGAATATCTCACAGTCCACATCCTAATGAGGGATCGGGCTCCTACTGCCAAGGCAAGTAATAGAAGTGGGCTTTTCTGCACCCTGTGTGTTTTAAGACCTAACTCCCAATCTCCCTTAACTAAATATAAAATATCAAGGGAACATAAATGTGGAGATTTAATAAAGGGAAATTCTTATCTCTGACTGGTTCTGTCACTGATTGGATGTGTTTTCAGAAAACTTAGTATCTGAATTCCCAGTGAGCTCACAGGAATGCTCTGGAGCTCCCCCTCTGTTTTCATATGGCAGTGTTGGACAGGACAGTGGGGTACACTGGAGAATCATTAGCCATTGGGCCAAGGTGTGTATTATTTGACCTTAGGTGGAGACTCAAAGCGTTTCACCTTCCATTGTTCTCCAGGGACTTTAGCCTTTGCAAACTTTCCAATTTTCATTTTATCTTGCCCCCCGCCCCAATGAAATAGATAAGACTATTATCAGTATAATCAAAGGCAGGATTTGTTCATTAGAAACCACTCCTCTGCACTTCTTGGTTTTCTCCTAAGTGTCACCTGTGTGAGCAAGTGCCCAGTCCTCCATGTCCTGGCTGCCTTCCTGTGCCTCCTGAGTTCTCATTTTCCAGATGAGCACACGGAGCTGGGGGCTGAGGTGTACCCAGGATCTCCTCTCCCCACATTGTCTCTCAGGTAACTGCACAGGCTCAACACTGCTCAGGTTTCAGCAAACCTTTCTATAACTTATCTCATTTGAACTTCCCAACAACTTGATGGGTTTGGTAGGACAAGTGAGGGATAGCATCTTCCCATTTTATAGATGAGAGAAATTGAAGACCTGAGGGACATGCCTAAGGTCACACAACTTGAGTAAGAGTTCTTCTAATATGATACCCTGAAAAGATTATGTAAGTAACTGGAGAAAGTTCCATATGTGAAATCTGAGGTAAAGCTTCTTTGTGTGGGAATAGCAAGAGCAAAAGCTCTATAAAGGTGCCTCAGCTGGCCTGTTACTCAGAGGATCCAGGAAGACAAACCAGGCTTCAGGTTTGCTTTTCTTCATTCACAGAAAGCTGTGGATTAGGGGTTGGTGGGTTCAGGGACTGTGTCTTCAGGAGGGTCAGTTCAGTTCAGTCGCTCAGTCGGGTCCCACTCTTTGCGACCCCATGAACCGCAGCATGCCAGGCCTCCCTGTCCATCACCAACTCCTGGAGTTTACCCAAACCCATGTCCATCGAGTTGATGACGCCATCCAACCATCTCATCCTCTGTTGTCCCCTTCTCCTCCTGCCCCCAATCCTTCCCAGCATTAGGGTCTTTCCCAAGGAGTCAACTCTTCGCATGAGGTGGCCAAAGGATTGGAGTTTCAGCTTCAACATCAGTCCTTCCAGTGAACACCCAGGACTGATCTCCTTTAGGATGGACTGGTTGGATCACCTTGCAGTCCAAGGGACTCTCAAGAGTCTCCTCCAACACCACAGTTCAAAAGCATCAATTCTTCGGTGCTCAGCTTTCTTCACCGTCCAACTCTCACATCCATACATGACCACTGGAAAAACCATAGCCTTGACTAGACGGACCTTTGTTGGCAAAGTAATGTCTCTGATTTTTAATACGCTAAGTTGGTCATAACTTTCCTTCCAAGGGGTAAGCGTCTTTTAATTTCATGGCTGCAATCACCATCTGCAGTGATTTTGGAGCCCAAAAAAATAAAGTCAGCCACTGTTTCCACTGTTTCCCCATCTATTTGCCATGAAGTGGTGGGACCGGATGCCGTGATGTTAGTTTTCTGAATGTTGAACTTTAAGCCAAAGTTTTCACTCTCCTCTTTCACTTTCATCAAGAGGCTCTTTAGTTCTTCTTCACTTTCTGCTATAAGGGTGGTGTCATCTGCATATCTGAGGTTATTGATACTTCTCCCGGCAATCTTGATTCCAGCTTGTGCTTCCTCCAGCCCAGCGTTTCTCATGATGTACTCTGCATATAAGTTAAATAAGCAGGGTGACAATATACAGCCTTCAGGAGGGTAGCAGTTAGCAATTCTGGTACCAGGCTCCTGGCAAGATAAAGGTCTCTTCTGAGATTTCCCAATATTTATGGGATTTCCACTATGGTCTTTACTATGGAAATAAAGCAGTTAGGATTTTGGGTACAGGTGAAGCAGTTCGATGCTTCTGCTGCCATCATTCTTTCTGGACGTGTTTGTTTTTGTTTAAGTGATACAGTTGAAGCCATCTGGTTATGACAACATCGGAGCCCCAGCATACTGTTTGTAAACCTCCCACTGCCACCACCCTCTCCTTTAGCTCCCCCCACATCTGAAATTTAATTCAAGTTAACTTCACAATCTGGGGCATGTGCTGTCACTGCAGAGATGTCCGTGCCAGTGGAACAGTTGGAGATTTCAATTCCACTAGGATATGGCTTATTTATCAAAACAATATTTCAAGCACATAGTTTCACAGAACCTTTGGAGTTGCAGTTTCAGGTCCAAATATTATCTGGCATCATCCCCAACTCCCCTCCTTGCTTGTTGTCATCCCCCTCTAACTGGCCATCTTGCTTCTTAAGCGAAGGTTAAGCCTGTGTTGATTATTAGGCATCTCAGGCACCTTTATGGCATTTAATAATTTAGGTAAGAGATGTTTTGCTTTTCCTTATCACTTACTTGTCTGCTGGCCTATTTAGGTCTTTAAAATGTTCCTCTCTCTCTGGCTCTTCTTTTTTAGATTTCAGCCAGGGACATCAAGATTCTTTCTTAGGCCAAAAGGTCTTTGGTTTGACCAGCACTCTGCACAGTCATTTATAATTCTGGCTTAAACCTATTGTGGGTTCTCCATATTGTATGAGCCTGTGCAGATGAAAGGAAACAGCTTGTATGTTTATGAGCAAAACAACAAACTGGCAGGGGGTGGGAGGGTGGGGAGTTGAGCTGCACTTTGAAACTGACTGTTGCTTTGTTCTGGCTGTTCAACTCCTATAAAAGAGCAGCAGCTAAATCCCCCCAAGATGACTATTGGATCCTTTGGGTTATCGTTGTCAAAGACAAATTCTTGGCTGGAACCCAACCTTATTTTCCACAACTAATTATCTTTTTAATCAGCTTGGGCCTGTGTGTTTCCTTTATCTCATGACTTTTCCCTGAACTCTGCCCTACATCATTTAGATTCATTTCTAATGGCTTGCTGACTAATCCAACATTCAGGTAAGTGTTGTTAGATTGCTCTTTATGAATGTTTATGCACAAAGCGGATGTGTTTCCCCTCTTGATTTCAGAAGTGACTGTGCCACATTGGGCCCTTTGACCCAATAGGTGGACACCTCCTGGAGACAGCACGGAAGCAAATGTAGGATGATCAGTATTTGGGAAAATGAACTGGGAGAATGAGCAGCTTTCACCTCCAGATGAGAGCAGAAACTCCAATGTTGTTGACTGATGGGATCTTTTTGCCGCTAAGACATTAGCAAGATGATCACTCCCCCTCTGTAAATCCTATAATGCTGGAGTGGAAAGTGGCATCTGAAATACTGTTAGGTTCTGATTCCTGCAGCTCTAGGAAAAGAGAATCTTAGACTTGAGGGAATTCAGTACAAGCAACAGAAATGACTAAGGAGTTGAAGGGGATCAACTCTAGGGGAGAAACATTAAGATGAAATAGGCATTACTGAAATATGGGAATAGCCGAGTTCTGAGCACTTGCCTTGGGAGTTGTCTTGTGCAGCTCCCATTCATCCCAAGGTGATAATGTAACATCCTCAAGGTCATTCAGCCTGGCTTTTGGCCAAGAAGCAACAGAAGGCAAAGGAATAGCTTTGGGGCGTAGGCCTGCAGACCAAAGAAAAAGTGAAAAATCTAAGAATTTGCCTAAGTGGACACACCAGCTCATAATGCTCAGTTGAAATGGGGTGAGCTTTAGCCAGCTCAAGACCCTAAAAGATGAGCTCTGTCTTGACAGACTGCCGGGATAAAAGGGGCCCCCACATAATTCGTCTTCTTTTCCTGTGTGAGAAAACCTCTCCAGAGAAGTGAGATAATGAGGCCACTGACTGAACAAATGATGCCTAAGCATCTAGAAAGTGCCAAACACTGTGCTAGGCTAAGCTTGCGGGCGAGGAGGATTTTCACTCCAGTAACCCAGTCTAACAGAGGGGAGAGGGGAGTGGCCCACAGAAACAAAGCCGGAAAGTCAGAGCTCCGAGGACTGAAAAGCTATTGAAGTTAGCAGTAAGGTCTGCGGTTCCCTTAGAGCAGTTTCTGTCAAGTGGTGGAAGCAGAAGCCAAGACTGATGAGAAGGTAAGCAAACATGGCTTGAGTGTAAGCTACTCTTTCTAGAAGTTTCACAGGGAGAGAGGGAAGGGAATCTCTCCCACCCACTCTTTAAGAACTTACGTCTCAATTTGGTCAACACTTTTGTCTAGAAGTAATGGTGTACAGGTTCCATAAAATTACAGACACTTTAGTGGCTGATGGCTTATAACAAAAGTCATGTCTGTAGAATAATTACAGCCTCAAATTGAGAAAACAATTACCTTCAACCCTTACACAGTTTTGAGAAGAGTGAAAGTTGCTCAGTTGTGTCCAACTCTTTGTGACCCCATGGACTATATAGTCCATGGAATTCTCCAGACCAGAATACTGATGTGGGTAACCGTTCCCTTCTCCGGGGGCCCTTCCCAACCCAGGGATCTAACCCAGATCTCCCACATTGCAGGCAGATTCTTTACCAGCTGAGCCACCAGGGGGAAGTCCAAGAATACTGGAGTGGGTAGCCTATCCCTTCTTCAGGGGATCTTCCCAATCCAGGAATGGAACCAGGGTCTCCTGCATTGCAGGCGGATTCTTTACCAACTGAGCTATCAGGGAAGCCCACAGTTTTGAGAATGATTTCCTGAAGACAGACATGTTTTTATACTTGATCCTGTCCATCCTCCAAGTAAAAGTTGGCTTCACATTTATTATAGACCCTTAAAATGTTTCTGTGGGTAATGGTTTGGTTCAGTGATGTGCTACTAAAAGTATAATATTTACTTACCCAAAATACAAGCCCTGGTTGGTAGCACTTGCCAGTTTCCATGGTGTAAATACTCCCACTGTGGCCATTTCAAGCTTCAAAGTGATACTGCTGGATGCAGACTTGGAAGGGGAAGTGCAGCTCCCTGTTATCAATTACTGCCACTATACAGATGACAGTAGAGGTATGTAACCTCAATCCATCAATTCAGTTCAGTTCAGTCGCTCAGTCGTGTCCAACTCTGCGACCCCATGAACCGCAGCATGCCAGGCCTCCCTGTCCATCACCAACTGCCGGAGTCCACCCAAACCCATGTCCATTGAGTTGGTGATGACATCCAACCATCTCATCCTCTGTCGTCCCCTTCTCCTCCTGCCCTCAATCTTTCTCAGCATCAGGGTCTTTTCAAATGAGTCAGTCCTTCGCATCAGGTGGCCAAAGGATTGGAGTTTCAGCTTCAACATCAGTCCTTCCAATGAACACCCAGGACTGATCTCCTTTAGGATGGACTGGTTGGATCTCCCTGCAGTCCAAGGGACTCTCAAGAGTCTTCTCCAATACCACAGTTCAAAAGCATCAATTCTTTGGCGCTCAGCTTTCTTTATAGTCCAACTCTCACATCCATACATGACTACTGGAAAAACTATAGCCTTGACTAGACGGACCTTTGTTGGCAAAGTAATGTCTCTGCTTTTTAATATGCTGTCTAGGTTGGTCATAACTTTCCTTCCAAGGAGTAAGCGTCTTTTAATTTCATGGCTGCAGTCACCATCTGCAGTGATTTTGAAGCCCAAAAAAATAAAGTCAGCCACCGTTTCCAGTGTTTCCCCATCTATTTGCCATGAAGTGATGGGACCGGATGCCATGATGTTAGTTTTCTGAATGTCGAGCTTTAAGCCAATGTTTTCACTCTCCTCTTTCACTTTCATCAAGAGGCTCTTTAGTTCTTCTTCACTTTCTGCCATAAGGATGGTGTCATCTGCATATCTGAGGTTATTGATATTTCTGCCAGCAATCTTGATTCCAGCTTGTGCTTCCTCCTCAATCCATAGGCAATGGTAAAGTGTAAGATAAATAAGAGATGAATTTTGAGTATTCACTACTTTTGCTGTTAGTTGTACATTAATACAATTTGATTTTTAATTGACCATTTAACAACCAGCTGTCAACAATTGGCTCTATAGAGCCATTGTGAACCAGCTCCAGCTTACCACTGGTGTGGTTTCAAGCTTGTCCTCCAACTTCACTGTGCTTTGTTACTTCCTGTTATCCTGCAGCACTCTAGAATGCACTTACTAGTTTAATGGTAAAATGAAGTACTGCCTTTTTGGAAGTATCTCTCAGAGGTATTGAAAGTGTTTTTTGACACACTAATGGAAAATAGAAACACACCCCCCCCCCCCAGTGAACTATCCAGTGTAATCTTAAGTCATTTCAGGGATGTGATCTCCACGCGGTGTCCTTCATGTCTCCACTATCTCTGAACAAAAGTTAAAGAGGCATTTGAGCATGGTCAGCATACAATGGATAGTCCCCAGGGCCTTCTACACCCACCAAAATTTAAGAAACTTGCATGGGTTTGGCCTTTTAAAAATTAATTTTTAGAGCCCTTTTGTTTGTTTTCTTTGCTAAAAATTTGATATGTGATGTGCCAGAAGCTATGCTAGTTTCTAGGGATAAACAGTAAGTAAAACTTAACTGCTCCTTGCCCTCATTGGACCTGACAGTCTAATGGAGAGAGAATGCCCTTAATAATCTCACAAATACATAAGATCAAGCCATGGTGAGTGCTCTGAAAGAAATGTACAGGCACCGTGAGAGCCTGGAGTAGACAGTTAATCTCTTCTGGAGGATCCAGAAAGGCTTCCCTACGATGACTTTTGAAGTGAGAGCTGCAGAATGAAGAGCTGTCAACTTGGTAAAGTTGGAGAGTCACATTCCACACACAAGAAGTCACCTGCATGAAGCCCAGAGCCAGGAGGGAGCATGGTGCTTGCATTCTGGGAACCCAGGGAAGACTGAGTAGCTGGAATATGGAGAAGTGTGAGAGCGAGTTAGAAGCCAGACCTGGGCAGGACCTTCATAGGTCACATTCAGAGTCTGGGTGTTTATACTAAGAACAGTGGGGAAATCTTGGAAGAGCTTTATTAAGGAGGAGGGGATGACAAGATTTTCATTTTAATAGATCTTTGGCTTGAGTGTAGAAAAGTTAACAGTGTGAGTGGGGATGGAGGAAGGCAAGAAATAGCAGAACTTGAACCACAGAGGTGACAGAGCTGGAGAAGAGATACTTTCGAGAGAGGTTAGGGGACAGATCTGTCAGAACTTGATGATTGGATAGAGAAAGGACAAAGGTGATTAGGTTACCCAAATAGAGACCAGTGGGAAGATAAGCAGGGAAATTGGATAATCAAGTTCATTTTACTTGTTTAATATGAGATGCCTTGAGAAATCCAAATGGAGGTGTCATGCAGGCTATTGAATTTATGAGCCTAGGATTCAGAGGAGAGAAGGTTCTGGAATATACTGGTTTAGAGGTATAGCTGTGAAGCCCTTGGTGAGTTGGATCATCAAGGAGCATAGAATGAAGAGAGAAAGGGGTCCAGGAGTAAACCCTAAGAAGCGCTTATATTTTAGGGCTGGTTTAGAAAAAAAAAACACGCCACAAAGGAGGAGAAGAATTGGCTAGAGATTGAAATACATGTCAGGGGACAAATACAAAACTGTTAAAAGTGTCAAATGCTATAGAATAAGAATAAAATTGTCCATTGGAGCTAGCAACATGGAAGTCATTAGTGACTTTAGCCAGGTCCATTTCAGTGAAGGGACCTGACTGGGGCGAGGTGAGGAGTGGTGGATCATGAGGAGTTGAGAGTACAGGCAAGTCTTCAAGGTATGGCTATGATGGAAAGAAGCTGCTGCTGCTGCTGCTAAGTCGCTTCAGTCATGTCCGACTCTGTGCGACCCCATAGACGGCAGCCCACCAGGCTCCTCTGTCCACAGGATTCTCCAGGCAAGAATACTGGAGTGGGAAATGGAGTTTCCATTTCCTTCTCTGATGGAAAGAAGTTGGGGCAAGACTGAAAGAGGAAAATGAGTAGAAGGAGGAGTTCCATTTTTCCTGTTGTGTGGAAGAGAGAGAGAAGCATGTTTCAAGTCCCCAGGAGGGATCCAGTAGAGAGGAAGCAGTTAAAGCTTTGTGATCCAGCAGAGATAGGATCATCTGGGCAGGGAAGTCTGAGAGAGCTGGGAGGAGAAGCAGGCTAGTGGGCACGGGTAGGAAGACTAGGGACACCCTCTCTGGGCAGGAGGAGAGTCGTGCAGAAAGGGGGTTTGTCTCATAGTGGGAAGTTGAGCAAGGTTGTATCTGGTAACGTACATGTCATCATTCGGTGTTAAGTAGGAGATAAGGTCAATGGCAGAGAATTCTTGGGGAGGGGGTGGGGGTGTGATTGGAACTAGTTGCTGGGGAGGAGTTGGTGAGAGTCCAGGCAGCACTGGGGGTCCAGCCAAGGTTGGTGTTCAGGAGCCTGGCTCTGATCTCCTGCCACCACTCATGATCTTGGTCAAAGCACCTGCAAGTATAAGCCTTAGTTTTTTTTTTAATCTGTGAAATGGGTATATTTCATAGAGTTCCCATGGGAAATTAATGACTAATACATATCAAGTCCTTAACATGGTGACTACCATTCATGGGCTCCGGAAAGGTAAACTGCTGCTGATGTTGTTGTTATAGCTGGGTGCTCTTGTTGGTCCTACCCTAAGCCATATGTAGCCTTTTGAGTCCATTGCTTTTTAGGATTTCTTGGAATGGAATGCCAATCTGCAATGAGACCCTGAAATGGACACCTTTGAGAGTGTGGGGATCTGAGGGAGAATTACCTGTGGGAAGAGCATCCTGCATGGACTGGCCAGCCACACGTCCTGCAAGTTCTGAGGCCCTCACCTGCTGTAACGGGGGTGTCTCAGGAAGAGTCTGCCAGCACCAGTCTTTCAGTCACCTGGATCAGCTCTTCCATTCTTCATTTACAGTCACCACTGTCATTGTTATAATTGCCAAAAGCTAGGAGTGCTTGACAATGGGCATTCCAGAGAGGAAGATAAGAGGCAGGACAGAAACACTTCAGCTTGGAGGTGTGAAAACAGGGCTTGGGGAGAGGATGTCAGTAACCTGGGGGCCCTGGAGCCCTGGTCTTAGATGGCTGCTGCCTCTTGAGTGCCCAGGGAGTGAGGGATGATGCATACCTGCTAATCCAATCCCGCTTTTTTTTTAACACAGTTTTCCGTTTTGGCTTCTTTTCTTTTTTCCTTCCTTTTCTGCTCCTTGACCTTCCCTCCTCCTGGAGCATGGAAGCTTCTATTATTTCTCCCCTGTTTTCCTAGACATTTCTCTCCCCTGTCTCCAGTACCACGCACTAGAGTGACATCTTGAGCCTGATCCTGTCGCATTAAAAAAAAAAAGAAACTCTGCCTACAACGAGCCCTCCAGTGCTGGTCTCCGCTGAGATGTGGCAGATGGCAGAGCTTGACTGAGCAGAGCAGGCTCCTTCCTACCCCTGGCCTGGGAGCTGCCAAGACTGGTAAATGGGGCATTTATATACCTTTCCACACTCTAGTATCCTCCACCTACCCCTGATTTCCCCAAACAGCATCCTCCTTATTTATTGCAGATGCCACCCGGCAGGGTCTCAGCTGCCTCTTGACCTGGTCTTCCCTTCTCCTTCTCTCTGTTCCTGTGAAAGACTCCCATGATAGAGTTCAGAGCTATCTGTGAGTCACAAGATTTACTGCCAGGCCCCATGTCTACCCCTTGCCCTTGGACCTTCTCGAAGTATGGAAGAAATGGGTCACACAGGCCCAGTCCTCAGGGACTCACCCTGAGGGGTACAGTCTGAAATGGGCATGTTTCACACACCCAGTTCCCAGGAGTACCAGCAAGGGACCACAGACCATCCAAGTTGATGAGAAATTGATCTACTGGGTGGAGGTGATAAAGACAGATGAGATGGGGGTGGGGCAAAGTAAGGTAGGAGAGGCCCCTCTAGGCTGCCTCAGCCCTGGGAGCAGGCTTGGCTGACTGCTCTGGGAGTTTAAGTCTGCTTCTAAATAAAGACCCTTTGGCCACCTGCATTCTCCAAGCCTTGTGCCTACCAATCAAAGTCCCAGGGGGCATACCCCAGGGCTTCTGGAGTGTGGAAGTGGGATTTGGGGCCCAGGGAGCAGTAGGAATGCAACCAAGAGCTCTGCTTCTCAACCAGAATCAAAAGTAGATTCCTTTGTATGTGTCATCTTTTGTAGACATGACTTCTGACCTTCCCTGTGGGTCTTTCTTCCTGCACATTCCTGCCCATGGCCATTCTTCTCCCTCCCTCGTACCCAGGCTTGGTCAGGCTCAAAGAGGGCTACAGGCTAGGACTGTGCTCAGAGAAGCTGTGCCAAACACAGTTCAACTGCTTTAGATCTTCCAGCTCACAGCCGCCCTCTGACAGGTAAAGATCACACCCATTTTACAGATGGGGAAAGGAGGCACAAAGCTGTCCAATAACTTGCCAAAATTCTACAATTAGGAAGTGGCAGAGCAAGGACTCGAATCCAGGCAACTTGGTTCCAGCATTGGTGTGCTCAAGTGCTGCCCTCCACAGCCTTCCCTGGACAGAACGAAAAATCAGCCCTCTCCCCCATGCCTGTGAGCCCAGCCAGATGGCAATAGTCCTACATGGACCAGATCAACTGCACCAGAGGTGCTTCTTGAAGAAACCTTGTGAGCAGGTGGGGGGAAGAACTGCCATCCAGGCCCAGAGGGCTGAGGGGACCAGAAGAACAAGGTCACATGGCAGCCAAGTCAGTCACATCCTGCCTGGGGAATGGCCTTGCTCTGACCCCAAGGTGGGGGAGCCCAGTCTCCCTGGGGCTGGACAGGCCATCCTTCCCCAGGTGGGACCACTCCTCAAATCACGAAGGGGATCAGGGGTAAGGAAGCCTGGTGTCAGGAAAGTGCAGGTACTGGGTTAAGAGCTGAAAGACCCTGGCTTTTCCTATGATGCCAAATGCCCCTTACTGAGTCCCTGGAGCTAACCCAGGTCTCTAAAGACCATTCTAGAGAAGACAACACACACTAATGGGACAGGTGGGAGGAGGGGTGTGCCAGCCCTGACATGCTGCCCTCACCTTTCCTGCGTACCCTCTCCCCCAGCCAGGAGGACCTAGGCTGCTGGAGTGAGAACAGTGTGGCAGCTTGTCCCCCTGTTGTCACTTCCTCTCCCAAGCTGGCAGAGCGAAGGCTGTGATCATGCCTCAGCGCACCATCCAATGAGGCCCATCAGGGATGAACCCCCAGGGAGAGGATGTGTGCAGGACACTTTTGAGCAGATATGCCTCAAAGAAAGGCCTTCCTTCCTCTGGGGAGCCTCCAGGCCAGGTGGACAGGAACACAGCACCTGCCCTCACGAGTCTCCAATCTGATGGGGAACAACAGCTCCTGTGTCCAGTTTTCAGTTAATCTGGGGCAACACCTACTTTCCTGCTGGGACAGTCCCCAAGTTGCTGGTTACATATCACTCCAGACTCAACCTGAGTCAAAGGTAGAAGCAGGCTCTTTTGAGAGGACCGTGGATGCCAGGGGATAACAAAGGAAGCAAAGTGGGGGAATGGAGAGTTGAGGCTGGGTGCTGGACGGGAGGAGGATGATGGGAACGCCAGAGCCTGGGTACAGGGGAACATGTTCAACGACAGTGCTCTTGGCTTCAGCTTCTAAAAGAGAATGTTTGGGTATGGAATGGTGGGGACTCATGGCTCCTACTTTTTTCCTTGAGTTTTTCCCTCTTCTTGAGGTTTCTTGCTTCAATCCTAGCCATTGACATCACGCTAACCACAATAGAATATGTCCTTTAAGGCTTTGGTTCAAGTGTGAACTGAAACCTCTTCCCCCTGATAATCTGGCCCCATGGAGACCAGCTGGAACTTTCAGAGGCTTTATTAAACAATATTTGTTGAATGAATAAATACTAAGGGAGAACAGAAGGGTATTAATGTATTATATCCACAAGGCTTAAAAATAGCCCAACTCACGGAGTCTAGGTTTCTGAGTCTGCCCCGCCAAGGCTTGGCAAGCTCTGGCCTGGCCTGGGCCAATGCCTTCTGCCTTCACAGGGAGAAGCCAGTTGAGGGCCAGCACCAAGTTGGGGGAAGGGGGCTCCTTGGTAGACCCCAAGAAACCACATGTTCCCTCTGCACCCTACCTAAATCACCCCCTTTCATCTCCCTCCCCAGGTGGCTAACACCTCTTGAGTTCACAGGGGCATTGCTTTTCCTGGGTGGAAGCAGAAGTGCCCCTGTTTCTTAAGCCAGGCCAATTCAGGAGAAATTAGAACCATGCCTGCTCCTACCCAGACTGGTTTGGGGAGCTCAAACCTGAGCTTATCCAGCCTATGCTGGTCTCAGTATAAACACAAAACCAACACTGACAGCTTTAGGTTCAGGAGCCTGGTACTTTGTCCCCAAGGGCCTGGTTTGCCTCACTCCCTGCTTGGCAGTCAACTCACCACGCCAGAAGCATGGGCTGCACAGGCTGCTCCATACAGTTTGTGCCCACCCTTGTGGGAGAAATGCTCTACAAGCCCAGGTCCCCAGAGAGATGTAAGGGCAGCCCCTACTCTGTCAACAATCCCCCTCCCATTACATGCCCCCTTTCTGCATTGGACTTCCAGAGCTATGTTGTTGCAGATAATTAAAGGGTTTTAATTAAATTAGGATCCCATCTGGCTGGGACCAGTCAGGCCCTTAACGACGATTGTATGTCACCAACCTCAGAATGTGGACAGGGACTCAGACGCGTGGGGACTAAATTTGGGGACGAGGGGCCTTTCAGACAGGGAGCTGGGCTTCTCAGGGGCCCCCTGCAATACGGCAGCAACTTGTTACACTTGCCAAATGGTGGCTGTGCCCCTCAGTGCCAGAGAGGGGGCAGAATACCAGAGCTTTCCCAAGTTCCTTCTTGCCCATGAGTTGATAAAACCTCTTGGAAGGGTGGAAAAATACGTGAGCATTTTCTCATTTCTACAGATGAGGTCCACAGAAGTGAAGCACTCAGCCACATCCAGTGAATCAAGTGGAGCTAGACCTAACTGCTAGAAATGGAGACCCAGTAAGATAAAATTTTGATTTTTCTCTTACATAAAAGTCTGAAGGTAGGAGCCTAGGACTGATATGACATTTCTTTTTAAAAATTATTTATGTTATTTATTTGGCTGCGCTGGATCTTCATTGCTGTGTAGGCTTTTCTCTAGTTGTGGTGAGCAGGGGCTCCTCTCTAGTTGCAGTGAGTGGGCTTCTCGTTGCAGTGGCTTGTTGTGGAGCATAGACTCTAGGGTGTGCAGCCTTCAGCAGTTGCAGCATGTGGGCTCTAGAGCACAGGCTCAGTAGTTGTGGCACATGGCCTTAGTTGCTCTGCTCTGTGGCATGTGGGATCTTGCTGGACCAGGGATCGAACCTGTGTCTCCTGCATTGATGGGCAGAGTCTCTAGCTCTGAGCCATTAGAGAAGCTCCTGATATGATATTTCTATTCCACAAAATTTTCAGGAATCAGCATCTTCTTCCAGCTTGTTGGTCTGCCACTTCTAGGGTATGACTCTTATCCCTCTTGGTCTAAGATGACAGTTAGAGTTCCAGCAATCACATATATATTCCAGGCAGCAGGACAGAGGATGAAATAAAGAAGAAGGGGCAAAGTCTTAAGATTTCTGGAAGTTGCCAAATAACTGGCTTACATGTCACTTGCTAGATCTAAGTCACATGGCCACATCTAGGTGCAAGAGAGGCAGTGAAATGAAGTTTTTTTTTTTTTTTTCAGGCCTGCAACTGCCCAGCTAAAAATGGAGAATTCCATTACTATTAATACGTAGAAAGGGGAAACGGATATTAGTGGTCTCTGCCACATGCATTATGGGTACCCAAGTCTCCTACCTCCAGCCTGGCACCTTTTCACTTCTCCACACTAGGAGAGTAAGGCTGAAGTGAACACAAACCCATATCCAGAAACAAACAGGAGAAAGTAACATTTGTTGAGCAACTCATTTAATCATCCCAACAATGTTCCAAGGAAGGTAGACCCCTAGATATTCACATAAGGAGGCGCTGGGAGATTATGTCATTTATCCAGGGCAGCCAGCTAGTAAATTACAGACTCAGAATTGGGGTCCAGATACATCTTTCTGCAACTGTCATGTTGGCAGTTCATTGGTAGCCTCTGTGGTTCAGGAGGTACGAGTTTGTTTCCTTGGGACCATCTAGCCAAGTGGCTCTGAGATGAACTGGGAGGCTTTGAACGAGACACCTTGGCTTGGATTGTTATCAGGTCAGCCTTTGAGTTTTGGCAGACCAACAGGAAACCAGGCTCCTGTGGAACCAGAACTAAGCCCCCAGCTGAGTGCCAGTCTCCTGTGGCATTGTGCCTTGGAAATTGTGGCAGCTGCCTCTCCAGGACTTTGGTATAATGGGCAAGTGCTGCCCGCAGCTGATCTTGGCTCTACCTAGCGGGGCTGGTGGTCCCTCTCCTCACCCATCAACCAGCCCCTGGTTTTCCTGGAGGTACCAGAGGATTCAGAGCCTTTGGAAGTAACATTTCTCTCTCCTATTCCCAACCTTGACATTGGATCACTTCCCAGCACAGAGCAACTGGTTCATTGTGTCTCCCACAACCCCCTACACATACCCACTTGATAATCCAGAACCTTGGTCACTCCACCCCCAAACACACCTTTCCCCAGATTCCCTACCCACCTACCACCTCATTCATCTCTGAGCAATGGGCCTCATCACAGAAGTCTGCCATATGCAAGGTCACCAGCATTCCTGCCAAGGATGGGAAAGAGGGTGACTCAGTTCCTGCTTGCTCATCCCTGGGAAGAGGGTAAGGAGGGAGGGTGGAGAGAGGAGGGAGGAGGGACCCAGGCACCCATTTGCTTTTGCCTTAAGCTTCACCAAAAGGAAGACTCACCATCGCTGCTGGTTGACATGTATTCCCTCTTATTAGCTTCACAGACCACTGGGAAGATTCACACCATTTAAGATGGGGATGCTGAGGCCCAGGAGGGGATGCTTGCCCAGATGTGCACCAGGATGAGGGCAGAGGCCACCTCCAGCTGTTCCAATACTAGAAAAGAACAAGCTTTCCCTGCTGCATCAATACTGCATTTCTTGCTCTCAGAGAGACTCCAGTCTGATGAGGGAGGCACAGATCCTGGTGTCTGACCTGGGAGGTACAGACCCTGGCCCCAGGGGCTCTCCAGGCTGGTGGGGATTTACAAGTCATGTCCCTGAAAAGCCCCCAGTCTGGAGGGCTTGTCCCAGAGGTTCCACTCAAATAGAGGAGATAAGGCCCCTGCCTTTGGCCAGCTCCCCAGCCAAGTTGAGCAGATTGGAGAGCAGGGCCACAAGAACAGCAGGCAGTGGCAGCAGGGTGTAGGCAAAGATAGGCACCTAGAGCTTGTCTCTGGGACAGGAGACAGGTTTGTTCCTGAAGAATTTGCTCTCCTGTGAGTTTTGAATGGCATGAGTGGTCCAAGCACTTGCTGGGGACTGGGGGTCCATCTTATCTCCCAGGCAGATGCCCTAGGCGTTGCTCATCAAGGGGGCAAAGGTTGGCCCCTTCATAGCCAGATGCTTAGTGTCCTACCCTTTGTGGGGATCAGGGGGAGGGAGCAGAAGTGTCTGGTGATAGCAAGACCAGTAGGGCGCAAGGACTATTTCAAAAGAATTATGATTCGGGAGGAAATTTGTTAGCAAGATCTTAACTGAGAAGAGCTGCCGGTTACTGGGAAGGTGGAAAAGGAGGGATGCGGCTGCAGAGTGTGCACACGGGTGAAATGAAGTTATTAAAATAAACCCACCCCCTGTGCAGGCGGAATGTGTGCCAGGCAGGCCAGCCCTCCAGCTGTCGGCAGCATCTGGCTCTCTGCAGGAGGAGAGGAGCCAGAGGAGTTGGGTCAGAGTGCCCCCAGCCCTGCTGACAGTTCAGCCAGGCTGGACGGGGGAGGAGCCCAGCACAGCCACAGGGCTGCGGGAGCTGCCCAGGGTCGGTGTTCCGTGTGTGTCCACAGGTGGGACAATGTACCAGAATCCAGCAAGCCCAAACCCCCAAGGGCGAGGCCAGGCCCCTATCCCCAGGGTGGGAAGGGAGTGGGTGGCATGGAGGAGCTCTCAAATCTCTGCTGAGGAGAGATGCCCTGGGAAGCACAGTGTGGTGGGTGGGTGGGAAAGAGGCTGGGATGGGAGTGTGGGCTCCAGTCACTTGCCCTTCCTGGGTCACTTCCTACAACCTGGGGTGACAGCAAGGTGGTTTATATGGCCCCACTAACTCTGGTCTGTGCTGTGAGGACATTAGTCCGTGCTGAGTGCTGCTGGGCAAGGGAGATAGGCTGGGGGTGGTCAGAGCACCCTAGGACTCTCCTCACTCCAGCTACCTGGCCGCAAGGGATGCAGGGGACCTGCATGCCGCCCTCCCAGGAGAGCAGACCTCAAGTGGCCTCCAGAGAGGGCACCACGATCTTGGCTCCTGCCTTCCTCTCATGGAGCCCCAAAGGGCCCAGCTGACTCCCAGATGAGGTGCCCTCCTGTGGGCTGGAGCAGGGAGATGGCCGCTTCCAAGCCCCTACTGTCCTCCCCGTATGCCCCAGCCTGTTCCTCCCCAAGCGTGTTAGACTGAAAACCCAATACCCCTGATTCTCTGATGGGACCCTTCCCAGGAGACTTCCGCAGGAGGAGCCGCTGGAAATCACAACTAGGAGAGAGCCTTGGCAGTGTCTCCTCATCTCAGGGAGCCAGAGCCAGAAAGGGACTCAGACGACATGTGTGCGGCCCTCAAAGTGTGCTCCCTGGGCCGGGAGCGTCAGTGTCTACCTGGGCACTCACTACTCATTAGGAAGGCAAATCCAGAGGCCACGCTCCAGACCTGCTGAATTAGAAACTCTGGGGTAGAACTCAGAAATCTGTGCTTTAACAGCCCTCTTGGTTCAGAAGCCTAGTCACATTTGAGAACCTCTGGGCTGGGCAAGTTCCTCATTTTATATAAGAGAAGAATGAAGAGAGAACCAGAGAGGACAATGGACTTGCCCAAAGCCACAGAGCAAATATTGACAGAGTATTGGGACCCCAGTGGGCCCACCCAAATGGCAACTCAGGAAGGTGACCAGGATCACCCACCCTATGTGGCCCACCTGCCTACTAGTTCTTCCTCCCCAGGTACTTGGCAAATGCCAGGCCCACCCGCTACCAGGCCCACAGAGCATCGGCCCAGCTTCCAGGGCTAGACAGGGGCGGGGAGGGAAGCCCTGGAGCCTCAGCTCCAGCAGCTGTTGGAGCCCCGCAGCTCCGGCCTCAGGAAATGTCCTGCTGTCATCTGAGAGACGCTGGGCAGACACCGGGCACCTGGAGCCCTCTCCCCACCCCCCGCCCTGTCCCCAACAACTCGGAGTCCAATATCCAGGAAAGCTTTATTCCCTGCTCGGTGAACAAGAGTCTGCACACAGAAGTCGACCATCAGGTGATTTCACAAACCCCACCCCCCACCCCCACCCCCACCCCCACCCCCACCCCCACAGACAGACACTACAGGACAGGTCCAGCACACCCACCGCAGTGCGACCTCACCCACCCCGAGCCGCTGATGGCCCCACAGGCCACGAGGGAGGCAGCATCTCTATCCAGGCAAGCCCTGGGCTGATGGGCAAGGCTGGCTGCGGAAGGCTCACTTGCTGGATACGGTCACTCCCAGAGGAGCCAGCTGGGGCAGGACGGGGGAGAGACATGGGGCTCACGGGTGGCTTCCACCTGTGGCCTTGGTGCTGGGAGAATCGCAAACGTCCTCGTCTTAGCTTACGGACAGAGGGGCTCTTCAGCGCAAGGGTGGGGTGGGGAGCAATGGCAAGAAAAGCGATTTTGGAAAGGCGAGGCCTGGCTAGGGGCAGGTGGTCTCTGCCAAGACATCAAAGACTCCAAGGGTCACCACTTCTGCCTGTAGCCAAGCTCAGACCACAGTCCAGGATGAGGGCTCAGGGCTGCCCCCTGGGTGGGGCTGGAGAGTTCCTGCTGCTGGCTGCCAGGAAGCCCCAGCTCGACCATCCTGCAGTGCTCACTCGATGACCACATTGATGAAATAATCCTCTCCTCGTTGCTGTTCTTTCTCAGGATGGCAAGGAGGGAGCCAAGATTATAGGCTCCTCTCAATAACTGTATTGGTCTGCCTGCCCCAGGGGCTTCCTGGACCCGGCATCTTTCTGTCACTCGGGGGGGAAGCCCTGTGAGGCCACCCAGAGAACGCACTCCTCAGCCAGTGCTCCTGTGTCCTGCTAGCTCCACAGTCTCAGGTTGGGGCCAGCACCTGCGACCCTTTCCCCACCACCTGAGACCCAGTTCTGACCACACTTGGCCTCTCCTCCTCTCCACCCTGGAGCTCCCTGCCTGAGGCCCCTTCCCTTCCCTGCCCAGTATCCAGACAGATGGCTTCCTGCGTGGGCAGGCCTGTCCTTCCAGCCCTGGCCTGCTCTTTGTGGCCTGCCCAGGGTCACCCAGAGGGGTAGTAGGGAGTATCGCTGTGGTAGTTGTAATCTGGGCACACCTTCTGGACTAGCCTGTAGTCCGTGCTGTAGAAGGCAATATAGACGCAGACGACTTTGAAGGGCTGGGAGCAGCTCCAGGTGGCCGAGCTCTGAGCATGGTCTCGGGAGCAGGTCTTGGCTGGGTCGTGGGTGCAGAGCGAGATCCGGCGGCCCCGTTCTACCTTCTCCCACTCCATCCGGCAGTTGAAGATTTTGGAAGCCTTGGCTTCAATAAAGATCTGCTGCTCCTGGTGGAACTCTACAGCTTTACTGGGGGGCACGAGGCTGATGGAGATATTCCCCTGGCCCGTGGCATTGTGTCGGAAGTGGACACTGAAGGTCCCGTTGCCGTGGTCCACGATCTTCCCCGTGACCAGCAGGTTCAGGGCTACCGTCTTGATGTTGGAGTAGAAATCACCCCAGCCAAAGATTTTCTTCACTTTGGCTGACGGCGGGGGGCTGTGGTTTGGGCGACTGGGGGGCTGCCCAAGGACCCCCCATGCCTCCCCAGGTGGAGCCAGCAGTCCTAGGAGAGTAGAGTTGGTCATGTGGCGGGACTTAGGGGACATATGGCCCCGCTTTCGAGGCA
Source organism: Giraffa tippelskirchi (assembly GCF_054371585.1). Lineage (NCBI taxonomy): Eukaryota > Metazoa > Chordata > Mammalia > Artiodactyla > Giraffidae > Giraffa > Giraffa tippelskirchi. The sequence continues at coordinate 25,498,864 of NC_137277.1, read as the reverse complement.
TCCGGGGCCGGGCCTGGCTCTCAGAGTCATCATGCTCAGGGTCCTCTGAGCCAGGGGGACCGTCATCCTGGCCGCAGATGACCTGCGGAGGCAGTTGGGAGGAGAGTGAGCACTTGGGTCCTCAGAAGACTCAGGAATTCCGGTCCCCCACTCCCTACCACCAGCACCATCTCTCTGCCCCTCCCTTCCACTCTGACTTGGGGCCGAGGGGCCCCAGCACGTTGCTCACTCACGCTGGGGGTTGGGTGTGCATTCTGGCCTGTGTCAGGGATCATCTCATGTTCTGACACTAGGTCACCCCTAGCTCCTCTGGCCACTGTGCTGCCTCTGGCCACTATTCGAAGTCTGGAAAGATGGTGGAGAATTCTCTCCAGGGACCAAGGTAGCAGAGGTACACAGCTTCTACTCTTAAGAGAGCTCCAAGTCTGATGGGGGAGGCCCAGCTCCTGATCTTGGGAGAGCCTTCATCAGACCGCAGAAGTACACCCCTCTGTTGACAGAGCAGTTGTTGTCTAGGAGAGATACAGTCTCCGCCTTGGTGATATTCCCAGGCTAACGGGAGTGGTACACTGTCTGCCTTCAAAGAGCCCCAGGTCAGGTTGGGGTGCTCCATCTCTCTGCTGAGAGAGCCCCTCGTTTGACAGGGGAGGTACAGCCCTTGCCTTTGGAAACTTTCCAGTCTGTTGAATGAGACACCATTCCTACAATGGGAGAGTTTCTACCCTCAGAGGCAAAGAGAACCAACAGATGATGGAAAAGAAAACAGAACCCAGTGAAGTTCTCTCTCAAGTACAAATGCAGTTTAGGTTTTAATGGGAGGATTTGAGGGAGACCTGGGTGAGTTCCATAACCAGGATGACCAAACTCCACTGATGATAACATGCCAGGACACGACATACTAGCAGGGAGGAGTTCTTATTATTCCCATTTCACAGATGGGGACACCAGACTCACAGTTTAGATCACTACAAGACTAAGTCCTTCAGGGTCAGTCCTTCTAATCCACCATACTCTCAGGCTCTCAAACCAGATGGTTCCTTCTATGGGAGTCTTATCCAAACCCCACCCTCATGTGGGATCTCTGGAAAGCTCTGCAGAGGCTCGGTTGATCTCTGCTGCATCCGCTTTACTGACAGGCAACATCTGGGGAGGCTTCTTGAAGGAGCTGTGGGGAGGGCCAGCAGGCCAGTCTGACAAGCTCAAACTCAGGACAGCTCAGGAGGGCACCAGGGAATGGACCAGGTTCCCTGAGGACAGCTGCCTGGCGTGGGTATGCTCAGCTTTTCAAGAAAGACCCTCTGTGTCTCATAACCAGCACCTGATGCACTAGCTCACATCTGGGCAGCATCTGGACTTGCTGGGACCTGGGATAAGGATGTGGAATGCCTGAGGCTGTCATATGCACGGCTACAAAGGGGTTTTGGGTCTTCATGTCCCCTGTTATGGCCCTGGCCATGTCTGCGGTTGTTGTGTGCGGTGTCCCTGCCTGCCAGGACCCAAGGGTGGGGCAGAGGGACAGCAGGAGGGGAGGGCCGCGGGGCTGGGGTCAAGGCAGAAGACGTGTGCGTGTCCTTAACCCTGGGCGGGGGGGGGGGGGGGGGGAGTCACAGCTGAATGGCTGGTGGCTGGAGGATGAAGAGAAGGGCCCTAGGGGGAGATGTGACAAGGGAAGGGTTCTTCCACACAATGGTAAAGGGGATTATTGTTTTGAGGAGACGGGCAGACCCAGATGTGGGTCTGAGGCTTCTCCACGACAGAATTGGTAGGTGGCGGTCGGTCGGAGGGGATTCGCGCCCTGAACTGGGGTCTGGTGTGGATTCCCCGCGTCCTGGGCAGCCAGGAAGGCGCGAGCGAGCGCACGGGGAGCGGGCTTCGGGCGCTCAGCTCAGCTGCTGAGAGCGCCCCGGGCGGGAGCCGCCTGCCCAGGTCCTGTGGGGCTCGGGCTGCGCGCAGCCGGGAGAGGAGAGGAAAACAACAGGCGAGGAGGGAGGGAGCGGCAGGGAAGGCGGGAGCGAGGGACGCGGGGGCCACCCCCCGCCTGGGCCAGCTAGTGCGCTGGGGGCCCCAGAGCGCGGGGCCCTCCGGGTCCCTCCGCGTCCCCGAGGCCAGGGAAGAGCCCATACCCCCTACCCTGGCAGGTCAGCAGCTCCACAGCCACCCTCCACTACCCTTCCGCACGGCCCGGAGCCCGGGAAGAGGTCGAGTGACCCTTGGCGACGTCTGCGGGCATTTTCCCTCGTGCCCGTCGCACCTCCTGCCACCAGCGGCCGAGTAGGTGGGCCAGCCCAGCACCCTCTCCCCGCCCCTATTAACCCTTCCTGTACAGTCTCCGGCCTCGGACCCGCCCTCTCCCCCAGCCTCGAGGCTTCTCCTCCATCCCCGGGATGTTGGGGGGAAGGGAGAAAGTTTTCGGGCTCAGAAGCTTCCCGCGCTCTCCCCCAATCCTCCCGGCCCCCGCCCCTCCGCGCCGCTCCCCGCGGATCACTCACCAGATAGAGGCTGCCCTGCACTAGGAACACGAAGCAGCAGCGAGTCAGTTGCATCTTCCTCCTTTGCTCTCGGGCCCCTTCCTCGCGTCTGTTCCCTTCAGGGTCCCAGGCCCTTCCTCACCCCTGCTCGCTCTTTCAGGCGCGCCGTCCCATGCTCCAGTCCCCCGGCCCCCGGCGGCCCTCTGCGCGGCCAGCCGCCCAGGACCGACCCCGCCCCCTTCGGTCCAGCTGTGCAGCCGCCGCCCCCCTCCCCTGGTCCAGCTGCGCGCGGCGCGGCCCCCTCTCGCGGCCCGAGATGGGCTCCCCGAGCGCCTCGAAGGGCCCCAGCTGCGCGGTGGCTCCGCGGCTCCAGATATGCCCCCTCGGTTCCAGCGGCGTCGCTCTCGCCCAGATGTGTGGGGACCCGCGCGCGCGCTCGCCCCAGAGCTAATTCCCCAGGCCAGATGGCCCCTCCCGCCCCGTCGCGGCGCGCCCCCTGGCGGACGCCCCTGGCCGCGCCAAGCCCCGCCGCCGCTACCCGCGCTGCCTCCCGCCAGACTGGAGCGCTCCTGGCGCCCAGGCGGCTCCCGCTTCCTCGTCCCTCCCACCGGCGGCGGCGGCGGCGGCGGCAGGTACTGTGAGCCCAGCCGGTACCTCCGGAGTTAACTCCTCCCCTGCCAGCCCGCAACCCAGGGATTTAGGACGCAGGGGGCAGGATTTGGAGGCGGAGTTTACTCCGCCAGGCAGGGAGAGGGTGGTGACCTCGGGGATAGGGACCCTACTAATTCCAACCCTGAGCAGGGCTTCTGTTCCTGGTAAGGAGCACTAAGAATCTGCTGCCCTCCCTGAACCCCAAGAGACCTGGAATTTGAAAAGATTATTTTTCCCAAACCCCATTACAAGAGAGCCAGAAAAGAAGGTCTTCCTTATTGTAGGCTGTCTCCACAGCCCAAAGTCCACTTCTCTCTGCAAGACTTGCTTTTGGGCTGGGGGAAGTTCTTCTGGGTGTCTAGCCTGTACTCCTTTGGTTATAATATCAATTCTTATCCTCTTCTGCTTTACTCAGAGGGGCTGGGATAACCCTCCCCACCTCCCCCCAGTACCTCTCAGTCCAATCGTTGTGACAGGAAACTTGACTGAAGTCTTGGGATGAAAAGGTAGCTAGGGGCCAGGCTAGATTTCTGGGACTAAGGTCAAGGGTAAGCCTCCCGAGAAGCTGAGGAGTGAAGTGAGCAAGGCCCCTGGAGGCTGTACCTCCATTCTTCACTCTGCCCTTCCTGTGATCCAGGGAGTCACAGGCTGAGATGTGGGGCTCCTATAACAGCAGGGTCTCTGTCTCTGGTTTCTGCAAACCTCCAGGGCAAAAAGGCAGAAAAAGACCGTCAGTCGAGATTGCAAAGTGGGGCCCATCCCCCACCACCCCACATTTCCCTGTTGTCCTCCTGGAATTGCAGGGCCCTTTTAGTCCTTAGAAAAATCAAAGGTCAAGTCCCAGCACCCAGCACTTCTCAGAGGCTGTGAGGCTGAGGAGGTACCCCAGCCTTTGGAGTGGCCCCAGCCTGGGCTTGGCCCATGGGGCACGGCGGGTGGGCACTCTGCTGTGGCCCTCGAGGCCCAGCTTGGTCTCTGGCTGCAGCCCCCAGCACGCACCCAGCCTCCTCCCCCACCATCTGCCAGGCGGGTGCATGGGGAATGCAGATGAATCTTAATATCAGCCTGGGCCAAGTGCGATGAGGGAGACAGATTCTGCAGAACCCAGACAGCGTCACAGGGTCCCCTGCATTCCCCAGGCACCCTGGGCAGTACAGGAGCCAGCAGCCCTTCTCTGGTGGTGGTGGGGGGTGTGCACGTCTAATCAAAGACCACCCCCCACTCCACCAAAGCCAGGGGAGGAAGGAGCAGATAAATGTTTGTTTGGCCTCTGAGCCTCTGGTCCGGCTGGGAGGAAGAAGCTGTCGGCCTGAGCGTGGGCAGCTGGTTCCGGCGCTCAGCTAGGCAGAGGCGTAGCTGGGCCCACTCCTTGTCCATCTCCAGAAGGTCCTATCCCCAGGAGAGCAGTGTGACCCAGCAGAAAGAGCACAGATTTTCAGGCCAGACAGTCCTGGATTCCATTCCAGGCCTGGCTGTGTGACCTTGGGCAGGTTGCTTCGGTTCTCTGAAGCCAGTTTCCTGATCTGCTGTTGCAAGAACTAAATGAGACAGAATGTGCAAGCAAAGCACAGGCACAATGGCTGGCAGGCAGTCATGGCGTGCAATAAAGGGAAGCTCTTTTCTACTGCCCACACATTTGCTCTGGCTGAGCCTCCTGCCAGGCTTGCCCTCACTGCCCTTTCAGCCCTTCCTGACTCTCACTTCCTTCAGGTCTCCACTCCGCATTCATCCATCAACCACTAGCCAAGCCTGTCCTTGGTGCCAGGCACAAGGCCAGGGGTTGGGATACACAGATGAATGGAACTCCATCCTTGCCCTCAAGGATCTCACTGGCCAGTGTGGAAATGAGACATGAAAATCAATGATTATAACTGTGTGGTGAGTAGAAAGATCCTTCCAGCAGTCAGTACAGATACGCCGAGGACCGTGTGAGTGTGGGTGGAGAGGGATGGCTTCCTGGAGGAGGTGGTGCCAAAGGACGAATGAATGGTCCAAGATCTGGAAACTAGAACCGGAAGCAGTTTGCTGTTACTGGAGCTCAGAAGGGAGGGCAGGAAGTTGGAGCAGGAAGCTGGGACCAGCTGACCCAAGGTCTTTCCTGTGGGTCAAGGGGGTTAGGACCTTGAAAACACTTTGAAGGGTTTTTAAGGGGGGCTGGTAATTATAGTCAGATTTGCATTTTAGAACGTTTTGGAGAATTCACAGGAAAGAGGAAAGACTAGAGCTCTGGAGGGAACCAGTTAGGGGATAAATGCAATCTGGGGTGAGAGAGAGGGGGAGACTGGAAGCATGCTGGGGAGGCAGATCAGGATTGAGTTGTTGCTGAAATAAGGGAGGAAGGGAGGCAGGGAGTCAAGTCTGATACCCAAGTCTCTGGCTTGGGCAATAGTCAGGATGCTCTCTGAGGTGGGCACTACCGGCGGTGGGGAGACAGGTCGGTTCCAGGGGGATGGGGGGTTGGCTTCGGTCAAGTCAAGTCTGGGTGCTGTTAGCCAACCAAAGGCAGAACAGAGTCTAGCCTGGGGTACTGGGAGTGTGTGTGGATGTGCAAGTAGAACAAGGGGCTCGGATGGATTTAAGGGGTCGACAGAGGACGAGCAGCTCCCAAAAGACCCCAGGCGGAAGCTGGCAGCCAGGGGCAAGGAGGGTTTGTGGGCTGATCCCAGAAGCAACAGAAGCAATGCGGCTCTCACATGAGTGTGCCAAGCTGAGGCAACTGTACACACGCAAATGCCAGGTCCCACCCCGGGGTCAACAGATGGGAGCTCAGGACCATGCATTTTTGCCCGTTTCCCAGGTAATGGACTTTGAAACTGGTGGGTGGGGAATGTCAAGAAAGAGGGAATGAGCAGCAGCTCACAGGAGCAGAGAAGCCTGGGATAAAGGAGACTGTGGGGCTTGGCAGAGGGTCCTCTGGAAACTGGACCCAACACTGTTTCTTCCAGCTGCTCCCAGGATGGGAAGACAGACCACAGATCCAGTGAACTCTGTGGACAGCTGTGCTGGAGGGAACCCCAGATGTGTCTGCCATTCAGGGTCACCTCTCCACATCCCTAACCCTCTCACCCGTCACACCCTGCATACAGCCGATGCTCAATGAAGAGGGCAGAACTCAATGTGCTAGTCCTGCCCCTTGTCCCCCAGCCTCCTTGGTGCCTACTTGCACCCTGGATGTGGGTTGGCTGGGCATTTGCTTAGCACTTCTGATGCTTTCACTTGCTTCAGTCTCACCTTTGGAAGACTCCTGTCAGTATCCCTCCCCTCCTCTCTGCCACTCCAGTGCTGCAGTAAAGAAAAAAACACAGGGGTGCCTGATCAGTGCTTATTGAATGAATAGGAAATGGGGCTCCTGATGGTTTGAAAGGCAGCGAATGGATGCCCTTGAGCCAGCTGGAGCGGAGAGGTCACGGGAGAGGCAGGAGTAGATCATTGTTGCTAACAATCTCTCCTGTTTACCTGGAAATTTGCAATTTTTGAGTGTTATGATAGAATGCTATTAGAGGAAACCAGGGGAGCCCAGAGGGAAACCCTAATTCTAATGAGGGGACCAAGGACAAATCCTAGAGAAACTAGTCTTATGATATGTGGATCAGCTGAGGTGGGAGAAGGAAAGAACCTTCCAGGCAGAGGAAGCAACTCATGCAAAGGCCAGAGATGAAAGAAAGGCTGGGAATGGGGTTCTGATGAGGACAAGATGAAAGACTCATTTGTTCCACAAATAGTTATCGGATGTCTACTTTTATGTTGGGTCCTGGGCTGGGTGTGGGGGTACAGCTGTGATTGAGAGATGGCAGTCCTTCAAGTGGAGAATTTGGGCTCTGGGAGAGACAGAGATTAAAGAGCTAAGCATATGAAAACACAAGCTCTGAGATGTTGGCAAGTGGTGTGAAGGAAGAAGACCAGCCAGTTCTGAGTGAGAGATAAACTAAGGAGGGGTCCCACTTTCCCTGGAATTGGTCAGGGGGAGCTCTGTGAGATGTGATGTTTTAGCTGGGATTGGAAGGGTGAGGAGGCCTCTCCAGCTATCAAGCTAGGGAGGGGCCTTCCAGGCAGAGGGAACAGCGCATGCTAAGACTCAGAGCCTAGGAAGAGTTTGGTGCTTTGGAGGAGCTGAAGGCAGTGAAGGAGTGGGGAGTGAGAAGAGGGCAGAGAGATGGGCAGGGCCTGGATGGGCCCAGGGCTTTATAGGGCTGGTGGGCTTTGGGCTTTGTCCTATGATTAAGATGTTTTGTATTACAAACTTTTAATTTACAAGTTTTAAACAGGAAGCAGACTTGCACTTTAGAATGATCACTAGAAAGATCACTCTGCTGGCAGTAGATTTAAAAGAGTGGGTGATACTAGGACCTAGGAGGTGCTAGTGGCCTGAGTTAGGGCAGATCCCCTGGGGATGGGGAGGAGGGGATGGTCCTGAAAGACATTTAAGTAGTGGGATGGAGAGGAGTTAGGCTCTAGGACAGTGGTTGAGGAGTCAGAGATGCCCCCAGCTTTCTAGCCCGGGGACACAGGATGAAGGGCAGGTTTGCGGGAGGATGCAGTGCCCTGCCCTGGACAGGTGGTGTTAAGTGCTTCAGGTGCTCAGGAGCAGTGGAGAGCTGGGTGCAGGGTGGAGGTCCCACTGGAAGGTTCAGACTGGGAGGTGTGCAAACCTCGAGAATTATCAGAGGTGAGAGTGTGAGGGACTCCCAAAGGACAGACAGTGAGGATACACAAGGGGCTGCCGGGGCCAGTCATGTAGGGAAGAGTGATCACAGAGCGGGAACAGGGGAGCCAGGAAGCAGGCGGGAATCCCCTGGCCCCAGAGGCCTGAGAGAAGCTGCCCACTAACATCCCACACTGTGCCTACCTCTTTGAGGGGTCATTTTGTCTGTGCCCCTGCCTCTCATGGGACTCTCCACCCACATGTGCTCTCTTGAGAGGAAAAGGTAAGAACGTGGGGTCCAGGATCCCTGGATTAGGGCCTGGCCCTGAGATTGGCTGTGTGGGCGATCTTGGGAGAACATCTTGTCTTCTAGGGGGGCTGGCACTGCCTGTCTAAGGAGCTGGCACTGCCCCTCTCTCCGGGTGAGGACTGTGAGAGTGAGAACATCTGGCTCCCAGTGGGCACATAGTACCTTGGTCTTTTGTCTGCACTGAGCTGGTGGAAAGAGCTTTGTAAACAGTGAAGCATTTGAACATAAGGAGTCTGCCTGTGCTCCTTTCATGGCACAAACCAGTATGTTTGGAGGTGAGAAGCAAGGGGAAGAAAACAGGCCCTGGGCACCTGCCAGGGGCCCCACACCTGGCACCAGGTCACCTGTTCTCCACCTGTCGGCTGGACGCAGGTCGCCGTGGTCAGCGCCAGCTCCCACCGGGAGGATGCGGAGACGGCGCGGGCATGTCGAATGGGACGCGAGTGGGGTCAGCGCGCCGCCTGGTGGTCACTTGGGGCGCCGCCTGGGGGCGCTTTGCTCCGCCAGGAAAATGACGCCGCACCTGCCCGCTGCGCTGCTCTCTCTCTCTTTCGCCAGTGCCTGGCGCCCAAACGCTTGGTGGAAACTGCTGAAGCCAAGGGAGGGCCTGTCCGGCTCTGAGGCGTTGTTGGGCAATCGAGCTTTCGAGCCAGATTGCCTGGGTCCCAATCCGTCATTTGCCACTGTGTCTTGGGTAAATGCCTTCACCTCTCCGTGCCCAGCCTCTTCACGTATAAGCTTGTTGGGAGCAGCGTCTGGCACGTAGAAAGTGCTCAGTAAATGCCACCTGTCCTTATATTTGCATCCGGTTACTCATTCAACCTCAGGTGTTCACGTCGCTGTCGGATCAGGAGCTTCGCAGGGAGGCCGCTCTGGGGTAGAAATGGTCCCCCTGAGTCAGGGAGAGGGGTCGTCCACCCGGGCACAGAAAGGGAGCCTTGAGTTCTTTATTTGTGAAAGGATCAGCATAACATCCATAAGTGAACAATTCCCTCTTTTTTTCACGGAAGGGGCGCAGGGTGGGCGGAGAGGCCGAGCATCCCCAGGTTCCAATGCTCACACACGCACCCTGGCCCTCCAGTTCGCCTCCACTCCAGGTCACAGCGGCCAGAATTCCGGGACACGTGCCCCTCTGGAATCCCGAAGGACATTGGGTCCAGAGCACCCAGTGGCAGCCCACCGGAGGTCGAGGCGTCCTTCCTGCAGGGTCCCTGGCACCCCGCATAGGGCTGGCAGAGGCCCGCTGTCCACCAGGCGTCCAGAGGGCCTGGCTGCGCCTTCCATTTCCAGGCCAATGGTGACGCCTGGTGGTGGAAGGTAGGACTACTGGGACCTCCCCTCCACTCGAGGAACTTCTATCTAAACTCTTGGGCACCCCTAGGTGGGGGTGCGGGGGAGTGGCGGGCAGTGTTGGGGGTGGGGGAGTAGATGGGAGCAGACACTGCGCTGACTTGGGTTTCTGTTGGGGACGATGGGATCAAAACCTTCCAATTCCTAATCTGATTAAAGGTGGGGCAGGGTTGGTCCAGGGGCCCTCAGGAAGGGGTAGGGTTGGAGTGGGAGCCAGATGAGACCCAAGAATTCAGGAGGAAGACTTCCATAGTATTCTTCCACCCCATTTGGGGTCATCACTGTTCCCCACCAGTGCCCCAGCCCTTCCCAGATTTCAATGTAGGGCGGTGCATCGGGAAATGAGTCTGGGACTGGCCACAGCCTGAAAGGGACCTCAGTTGGGCAACTCCCAGGAAGGGTCAGTGCAGCCGTGAAGAGGCAGCAGGAAGGACGCCATGGAGGTGTTTCCGGAGCGCCCACACCTGACTCGCAAGACTCTGCCGCCTTTCAGGCTTGGAGGGCGGGGACTGACCTCCACCCAAAGGCATAACCTATGCACCCTTGAATGCCAGGCCCCGAATCAGCCAACTCTGGATGTGGGATTTCAGACTACCAATTCCAAGTATACAGAATCATACTCCTCACACCCTGGACCATAGTCTTGCCTTCTGTGTTCCTCCTTCCTTGAAGCCCCCCCGCCCCCGCCACCATCTACCTCACTAGAATCTTGGTGCCAGCCTTGACCCCAGTCTCTCTTCCTGATGTCCAGTTGCATCTCCTCCAACCCGCTGGAGGCTTCAGGACTCCATCACTGCTCACTGGGACCACAGCAGCCTGGAAGGGTCTCTCCCAGTCATTCCTTACCTACCCCAGAGTCAAAGGAAAGATGCAAACCAGATGATCTCCTGTTTCATAACCTTGGAGGACTTCCTACAGCCTCAAACTAGCCAAGGCATATTGAGAACACTCATGAAATGGTACCCAAATTCCCTCAATTAATCACACAACCTAGTGAGGTAGGTTCTATTATTGCCACATTTTACAGATGGGAAAACAGAAACTTCAGGAGATAAGGTGGCTTCCCCAGAGATCCGTAGCTAATATTCTTCAGAGCTGGGACCCAGGCAGCCTGGCTTTCTGAGCCCATGCTTTACTCAGCACACCAGTGTGCCCTAACGTGAAGTATTTGTTGTTTTGGCTGGGATATTCCTTTGTTTTTTTTAAATAGTACAGATGAACAATTTTAATTTTCGTAGAAATATGTTTCCTTTTAAGACTTTTTCTATTTTCTTTTATTTATAGCAAGGGATACTGGTTTCCCATTTATGGAGGTGATACAAAGTGACTCTTTAAAATGAATTTATTTTGAGAAAAAGATTAGCTAACTGAAAGCAAAAGTGAAAGTCACTCAGACGACTCTTTTACGGTCCATCGAATTCTCCAGGCCAGAATACTGAGGTGGGTAGCTGTTCCCTTCTCCAAAGGATCTTCCCAACCGAGGGATCAAACACAGGTGTCCTGCATTGCAGGCGAATTCTTTACTGTCTGAGCCACCAGGGAAGCCCAAGAATACTAGAGTGGGTAGCCTATCCCTTCTCCAGGGGATCTTCCTGACCCAGGAATCAAACTGGGATCTCCTGCTTTGCAGGCAGATTCTTTACCAGCTGAACTACAAGGGAAACCCAAATGAAAGCAAAGTAGTAAGTATATGACAGACCGGGTAGAATATGGAGATGGGAAATGAGAGTTGGCGCACTCGCTGCCACCCTGTGCTTCTCAGGAGAAAAGATAGACACGCTGCAGCCCACTTGTGAGCACTCTGGCCCCGCTTGTTACTGATGAGGATTCTTGGCTTCCTTAACCAATAGAAATTGACCAGAGGCCAGACAAGAAATTCAGGCCAGGCTTACTGGGGCCCTGCTGCAGCAAGGGGGAACGAGAACAAGTAACAGGCGCCCCTGCTCGCTTGCTCCCCTAGGAAGGGTAAGCTGGTTCCTTACATGCAGTGAGGGTAGGAGTGATTCTAGGGATCAGGCCTGAGGGGTGGCTTAGGTGGCTTGCTTACCCCTTTGGTGGTGTGTACAAGGGGCTTGCATAGTACCCTGCTGTTGTCCTTGCTCTCGGCTCTTCAAAAGTGGCAATTGGGTTTTTTGGTCTTTTTATATCTTGTCCATAATTTGTCCCAACTGTGCATGCACGCAGTTATTTTTAGTCCCTTATAGTCTCTGTATTTTGTCCGGGTGCAAGCATTGCAGCAAAGGGTCCTAGGTCCTAGGTCCCAGTCTGTCACACATTTACCATGCCAGCCTGCCCCTTGCTTTCTCTTCTCTACCAACACCCCCTTTCTGGGGCCTCTGAACCATTTGCATCTCCCCAAACATACCAAGCTTTGCCTTGCCTTGGTGCTTTGGTACACGCTATTCATGCCACCTGGCAGCTCCTTCCTCCGTGACTGCCTGGTGAACACCTGCTCACCATTGGACCCTTCGCCCACCTCAGGGTCATTCCCTTCTTGAAGATTTCTGAAATGGAATTGACACCTCTCCCATCAATGTTCCCCCAGAGTTACTTGGCCTCACTTTGTTCTCCCTTCTCTTCCCAGACTGTGAATTCCTGGAAGACAGAGGCAGTCTTCTTTGGTCCAGTGCCTAACACTCAGGAGGAGCGCGATATATGAGTATACGGTTTGAATGAATAATTTCCATAGGAGGTCAGGTGAGGGGTAAGGGAGGTCAAGTGGGGATAAGGGTGATTCCAGCTGGGAGAAGAGTTAAAGCTTTTAAGGAGAAGATGGGTGTGGGGTCTTGAGCTGGATGTTGATGACAGAATGGAGAACAGTCTCCCAGACACAGATCTAAGGGTCTATATGGAAACTTATCATCTGTTAAAGAGGAATGTCAAGTTAGTGGGAAACTGTGTATATTTAGTAAATGATGCTGCCATATCGATGGTCCATCTGGAAGAAAATCAAGCTACATCCTCCCCTCTCACCTGACACCACCTGCAAAATAGATCCCTGATGGGTTAAAGTCTTAGAGTGAAAAATAAAAGCTAAAAATATTAGGATAAAAATTAGAAGAATAATTTTTTAACCTTGCAGGGACAGGAGACCCAGAAGTCTTACAAAAGAGAAAGATTTTTTTCTTTTTTTACTGAAGAACATTTTTCTGGGTGACATATGTTTCCATAAACAAAATAGAAAGGCCAACAACAGACTTAAAAAAATACTGTTAGCACAGCCAAAAAAGAAAAAAAATACTGTTGCCATACATATGTAACAGACAAAGGGTTAATATACTTACTATGAAAAAATTTTATAAGCCAATAAGAAAAAAGCAAAAAATAAAAGAGTGGGCAGAAGTAGAAACCAGCAGTTGACAGAAACGTATGTGAAAAGAGATTTACCCTCAGAAGGTGTCAGGGAAATACAATTTAAAACAATGAGACAGATATTTTTTTAATTTATTTTATTAAAATATAGTTGGTTTACAATGTTGTGTTAATTTCTGCTGTACAGCAAAGTGATTCAGCTATACATGTATATATAATATATATATAGTCCTTTTCATATTCTTTTTCATTATGGTTTATCACAGGATATTGACCATAGTTCTCTGTGCTATACAATAAGGGCCTTGTTGTTTATCCATGCTATATTTAATAGTTTGCATCTGCAAATCCCAAATTCCCAGTTCATCTCTCTCCCACCCTCTTGGCAACCACAAATCTGTTCTCTATGTCTGTGAGTTTGTTTCTGTTTTGTAGATAAATTTATTTGTGTCATATTTTAGATTTTACATATCAGTTCAGTTCAGTCGCTCAATTTGTGTCCAACTCTTTGCAACCCCATGGACTGCAGAACACCAGGCTTTCCTGTCCATCACCAACTCCCAGAGCTTGCTCAAACTCATGTCCATCAAGTCGGTGACGCCATCCAACCATCTCATCCTCTGTCGTCCCCTTCTCCTCCCGCCTTCAATCTTTCCCAGCATCAGGGTCTTCTCCAATGAGTCAGTCCTTCGCATCAGGTGGCTACAGTATTGGAGTTTCAGCTTCAGCATCAGTCCTTCCAATGAACATTCAGGACTGATTTCCTTTAGGATTGGCTGGTTGGATCTCCCTGCAGTCCAAGGGACTCTAAAGAGTCTTCTCCAACACCGCGGTTCAAAAGCATCAATTCTTTGGCGCTCAGCTTTCTTTATAGATTTTACATATAAGTGATATCACATGGTCTTTGTCTTTGTGACTTAGTATGATAATCTCTAGGTCCATCCATGTTACTACAAATGGCATTATTTCATTCCTTTTTATGTCTGAGTAGTATTCCATCTTCTTTATCCATTCATCTGTTGATAGACATTTAGGTTGTTTCCATGTCTGTGTATTGTGAATAGTGCTGCTATGAACATAGGGAGGTATGTATCTTTTTGAGTATAGTTTAGTCAAAATATACTCCCAGGAATGGGATTGCTGGATCATATGGTAGTTCTATTGATCGTTTTTTGAGGAACATCCGTACATTTTTCCATAGTGGCTGCACCAGTTTCCATTCACACCAACAATGTAGGAGAGTTCTCCTTACTCCAAATCCTCCCCAGCATTTGTTATTTGTAGATTTTTTTTAATGATGACCATTCTGACCAATGTGAGGTGGCACCTCGCTGTAGTTTTGATTTGCATTTCTCTAATAATTAGCAAGATTGAGTATCTTTTCATGTGACTGTTGGCCATCTATATGTCTTCTTTGGAGAAATATCTCTTTAGGTCTTCTGCCCATTTTTTGATTGGGTTGCTCGTGTTTTTTGTTGTTGTTGTGAGTTGCACAAACTGTTTGTATATTTGGAAATTAAGCCCTTGTCAGTTGCATGAGATACATATTTTTAAACTAGTACACAGCTGTTTCAGAACAGTTTTAGATTTATAGAAAAAATTAAGCAGAGAATTCCCATAGATATCCCTTGCCCCACCCCATATACAGTTTCCCCTAATATTAACAACTTATATTAGCATGGTACATCTGTTACAATTAAAGAAACAATAGCAAGATTTCCCTGGTGGTCCAGTGACTGAGATTATCTGCTCCCAATGCAGGAGGCCCAGGTTTGATCCCTGGTCAGGAAACTAGATCCCACATGCTGCAACTAAAGATACCAATCGTGCTATCCTATTGTTACACACAAATGTTATTCACTCAGTCGTGTCTGACTCTTTGTGCCCCTGTGGACTGTAGCCCATCAGGCTCCTCTGTCCATGGAATTCTCCAGACAAGAATACTGGAGTGGGAAGCCATTCCCTTCTCCAGGGAATCTTCCCAACCTAAGGACTGAACCCGGGTCTCTTGCATTGCAGGTGGATTATTTACTGTCTGAGTCACCTATAGTGATATATCACTGTTAACTAAAGTCCATACTCGTGTTCAGATTTTCCTAGTTTTTACCATGTTTTGTCCCAGAATCCCACTTGGGATACCTCATTGCATTTAGTCTCAGATTGTTCTTATTTTTGATGACTTGACAGTTTGAGGAGTACGGTCAGGTTTTTTTTTGTAGAATCCCTTTCTGTTGGAATTTGTCTGATCTTTTTCTCATAGACTGGGCCTATGCATTTTGGGGCGGTTGACCATAGAGATGAAGTACCATTCTCATTACATCATATCAAGGACATGTATGTAATTGTTTAGTCGCTAAGTTGTGTCCAACTCTTTGGAGACCCTAAGGACTGTTACCTCCCTTGCCCAGGGGATTTCCCAGGCAAGAATACTGGAGTGGATTGCCATTTCCTTCTCCAGGGAATCTTCCCAATCCAGGGATTGAACCCACGTCTCCTGCATTGACAGGTAGATTCTTTACCACTGAGCCACCAGGTAAGCCCACGTATGTAATAGGGAATAACAAATTTGACTCCATATTGGATCTCTTTCTTTTACTTTATACCTCTGTATTCTATTGTTTTTGCTACAAGTTAATCCCTGAGAGGATGTTGCCTATAACTTAAAATATACATAATGGCTCATCTCTGGGAACCCTGCCTCCCCGGCCTGAGCATGAAGCTAAAATACCTTGTTTAGTTCTCAGGTAGTATCCTGACCAGGTCTATCTGTGAATGGCTGAAGGAAAGAAGAAATTAACACATCCTCTCCAGGGTCTGGCTAGAACCAGGGATTATTTGGAGCAACTTATTCCTGTTTTTACCTCCTCACCTTCCCTTCTCTATTCTATAAAAGAAGCTGGCATCCATACCTGGGCCAGACAGTTCTTTGGGACACTAGTCCACCATCTCGGTCTCCTGGCTTTCCAGATAAAGTCGCTGTTACTTGCCCCCAGCAACTCATTGATTTACTGGCCTGTTGTGCAACGAACAGACTGAGCCAATTTGGACTCAGAAACAAATAATGTCAACGTGCCTTATGACAGTTGATGTTGACCTGGATCACCTGTTGCAGTAGTGTTTGTCAGGCTTTTTCTCTGTAGTAATCGCTCACTCCCTAGCCTGCCTCTTCCATGCTCTACTCTTTGAAAGGATGACGTTATGTACAGCCCACAGTTAAGGAGGGAGGGATTATATGCCCCTCTTCTAGGATGAACTGACTGCATCATTTACTTGGAATTCTTCTTTCCCTGTTTATTAACTTATTCAATCATTTATTAAAACCACTGTGGGCTTATGTATATTTATTTTATGCTTTGGGTTGTAATCCAATACCACTTTATTAATTTTGTTGTTCAAATCCCTGTGATGTATTTTTTCCCTTTGGTTTGGAAAAATTAAAAGACTGATTAACAACCAGGGCTGTGGCACCTGTGGGGTGCTGGCTGCTTAGAGTGTGAACTGCTGTCCCTTTGGAACTGGAATTGCATTTTCTAACTAAACCACTGGAAGGAAAAAGAGAAGAGCAAATGTATATAGTCTAAGCCCATTTTACATGAAAAGAAGGAATATCTGAAAGAAGAAATATCTCCCTCTCCCTCTGTCTCCTGACAGCCATACTGGCTCGGCCTCAATCCATTCTTCCAAGGGGTCTCTGTGCAATCCCTTCCTATGCTCAGTGGCTTTTTGGTGCCGTTAGAATAACATTCAAACAGTGGTCTACAGCGCCTTCTATTGGACATCAACTCAAACGTCCCTCCTTGAAGAGCCCTTCCCTGGCAGTTCCACCCAAACCAGCCTGGTCCCTGCCCCAGAACCCATCACTCCCAGCCCATCACCCCACCATTCCCCCCGACTCCCACCCAGAGATTGCATCACTATCTGAAATGTTCACTCTCTATTGTTTCCCCCCTCACTGGAATGTAAGCCCCATGAGGGCAATGAGCATCGTGGCTGTTGTCTTGTTTTCCCAGAGCCCATGCTTAGCACAGGGCTCAGCATATAGTGGGTTTCTATTCTTCCTACCTGCTTAGTGAACAGCCTTAGAACAATAAGGCAAGACAGCACTCCTTCAACCACGTTAGTGATCTCAGGGGTGTGGGGCTGGAAAGGGAGGGAGGAGTTTATCAAGTTTTTCTTTAGATACCTCTGGTTTGTTTAGCTGTTACAAAGAACATGTAGTATGGTGGTTTGTAACTAAAAAGAAAATCCAATAGAGTTAATAAAAAAAAAAAAAGAAAAGAAAGAAATTAGAATTTTCATTTCCTGGGGGAAAAAATAAGAAGAAAGCAGAAGGTTTTACATGAGAAATTGGTTGTGAGAGAGCACAGGTAGTCTTCCTGAGACGGGTTGCTGAAGTGGACTGGAGAATATGGTGGCAGAGTGACGAGACAAGGAAGTTCTAGAATTCTTATGAGAGGGGATTGCGTAGGAGGGGTGGGAGGAAGAGGCAGAGCTAGGAGATCTAGAGTTGTCTGGACGTAGGTTGAGCTGGGGTGGTTGGTGGGGGAGCCTGACCAATGGGGGTGACTAGTTCATTCGGTGACACCACCACTGGGATTTAGCCAGCCTCATAATCCAGTCCCTGGCCCCAGCCCCTTTTGGGGGTCAATCATCTCCCCTCTCTTGGCTTCAGTTTTCCCAGCAACAAAATAGGAATTGATCGGGAGTCACCAAAGTTTTCCCAGCTCGGACGACCACTTCAGTGGGCACCAACTCCTGGGGCCCTGGCAAACATGCATTGGGCCAGAGTCCTTGAGAGTCCCTGGGACAGCAAGGAGATCAAACCAGTCAATCCTAAAGGAAATCAACCCTGAATATTCATTGGAAGGACTGATGCAGAAGCTGAAGCTCCAATACGTTGGCCACCTGATGTGAAGGACTGACTCATTGGAAAAGAGCCTGATGCTGGGAAGGATTGAGGGCAGAAGGGAGTGACAGAGGATGAGATGGTTGGACGGTATCACTGACTCAGTGGACATGAGTTTGAGCAAACTCAGGGAGATAGTGAAGGACAGGGAAGCCTGGTGTGCAGCACTCCACAGGGTCGCAAAGAGTCGGACAAGGTTTAGCAACTGGACAGCAAGTCCTGCAAGCAATCTCTTTCCCCTCTCACCATCGCAGCGCTCTCTACGGCCACATCCTCTGGCCAACAGAGGGCGCTGCGGCATCGCCGTACCCTGAGCGATTTGCTGAAGCTGAGTTTTTGGGTGTGCCCGCGGATCACTGCCTCCCTGTCAACCAGATCTTCCTCTCTACAGCCCTGGTCACACTAGTGTCCACAGAACTCGAGTATCTGGTTCTCTGAGCCTGGACCCCACGCTATTATCAGTTGCTGAGTCCAGATGAAACACAGGCCTACGGGTCACACAGTAAGGGGCGTGGACTTATGCAAATAAGCTATATCAGTAAGTCTTAGGCTGGACATTTGATCTGTCTGCCCAGAACTGTCACATCCTGACCCATGGTTAAGACTCTGCCAAATCCAGATTAAAATCTAGATTCTGGTACTTGCTCGTTGTGTGACCTTGGAAGCCCCTAATAGTGCCACCTGGGAAGCCCCTAAATGTTCTAAGTCCACTTTCCACTTGTAAAGTGAGATGCCAGTATCTCCAACACCACAAGATTGTTGTAGGAATTAAATCAGGTATGTAGTAATAACTGTAATAGTAAATACTGAGTAGTGCCAGGAAACTCTTCTAAGCGTATTGCATGAATTGATTTGTTTAATCCTCACTATAAGCAGGTGAAAAGCTATGAAAAACATGAACAACGTATTAAAAAGCAGAGACATCACTTTGCTGACAAAGGTCTGTCTAGTCAAAGCTATGGTTTTTCCAGTAGTTATGTATGGATGCGAGAGTTGGACCATAGGGAAGGCTGAGTGCAGAATTAATGCTTTCAAACTGTGGTGTTGGAGAAGACTCTTGAGAGTCCCTTGGAAAGCAAGGAGATCAAAGCAGTCAATCCTAAGGAAAATCAACCCTGAATATTCATTGGAAGGACTATTGCTGAAGCTGAAGCTCCAATACTTTGGCCACCTGATGCAAAGAGCCAGCTCTCTGGAAAAGACCCTGATGCGGGAAAGATTGAGGGCAAGAGGAGAAGCGAGTGACAGAGAATGAGATGGTTGGATGGCATCACTGACTCAATGGACATGAGTGAGCAAACTCAGGGAGACAGTGAAAGACAGAGAAGCCTGGAGTGCTACAGTTCATGGGGTTGCAAAGAGTTGGACACGACTTAGTGACTGAACAAGAACAATAAGCAGATGCTGCTGCTAAGTCGCTTCAGTCGTGTCCGACTCTGTGTGACCCCATAGACAGCAGCCCACCAGGCTCCACCGTCCATGAGATTCTCCAGGCAAGAACACTGGAGTGGGTTGCCGTTTCCTTCTCCAATGCATGAAAGTGAAAAGTGAAAGTGAAGTCGCTCAGTCGGGTCCGACTCTTGGCGACCCCTTGGACTGCAGCCTACCAGGCTCCTCCGTCCATGGGATTTTCCAGGCAAGAGTACTGGAGTGGGTTGCCATTGCCTTCTCCATAAGCAGATGAGGTCTGTCCTATTATTATCCCCATTTTGTAGATGGAGACATAACCCTTGCTGTAAAGGAACTTCTAGTCCAGTGGGGAGACAGAGAAGTGAGCAAAAATCCTTTGAGCCAAATTAGTCTGTACTGTTCAATGAAATGAGAATTTAGACCATAAATATTTAAGCTCTAATGGGGTCCTCATAATCCCCCCATGAGCCTATTTTACAGATGAGGAAACTGAGGCCCGAGAGGCTGCAACACTCACCCAAAGGTGCACAGCAGAAATGGTAGAAGCAGCATTGTCTGATTCTGGTGCCTATGCTCTTCCCCCTAAAATAAACACAAAATATAATTTAAACCCAATTACTCACCATGTAATTATGTTTTCTTGAAAAGTCCCCTGCCCTTCCTTACAAATAAAGGGTTGTAACCTCTGAACCCCTAAACATCCTCTACACAAATACTCAGGGCCAACTGTGTCTTTCTACCCACTGCTCTGCCTCTGGATTTACAGAGTGAGGAGCGAGATTACTTCTGCCTGGTAAGACTGGAGAAGGATTCACCCAAGAGGTGATGTTCAAGGTGGGACTGAAGGATGTATAGAAGTGTGCTGAGAGAACAGGGAAAGAAGCCCACCCAGGAAGAGGGCACGAACGAAGTTGTTGAGTGTTGGAGGAAGGCAGGGAGGTGTTCTTGGTAGGGAGTAGGGTGAATAAAGTCAGAAGGCAGGGCCACCCAAGGAAGCTGTTTGGGGACCAATACTGGTAGGAGGCCTGAGGTTGGGGGACCAGAAATGGTATAGAAAATGCAGGATGAAACCATACTTCAGGGAAGACAAAACTTGGACTAAGGGATTGCTACATTGACTGTGTATCTTAGGGACCTGCTGGTGGTAAAACCACTGAAAATAGCCACCTGAGCTGTGCTGTCTCCTCCCAGCCAGTCACACAGCAGTGACCTTGCCAGTCCTGCCCATCTCAGGGGCTGAGTGGGATCTGTTGCTTAGAGCACCTCACTGGCAGGTGGGCACAGAGACTGTGTGTAACCCACCCAACTCCTATGTGAAGCTGAGTTGTGTTTGCTTGTGCCCTGAGGCTGTGGGAGCATGTGTGTAGACAAATGTGTGTGAGTTTTGAGTGCGTGTAAAGACAGAAGTGTGCAGTTGCACATGTGAGTGTATATTCAGTATATATTCCATGGGCCAAGGGTGAGGGTGCACAGGGCTAGGACCCAGGACTCCGCATTTTTGCATGTAGATGGAGGCTGGTATACTCTGCGCCTGTGTAAAAGTGCAGCTGAGTGGAGGGAGAGTTCTGTGCATGTGACTGTCCTTTGTTGTTGCTTTAGTCACTAAGTTGTGTCCGACTCTTTGCGATCCCATGGACTATAGCCCACTAGGCTCTTCTGTCCATGGGATTTCCTAGGCAAGAATACTGGAGTGGGTTGCCATTTCCTTCTCCAGGGAATCTTCCCAACCTAGGGATCAAACCTACGTCTCCTGCATTGGCAGGTGGATTATTTGCAGGGAAGCTCATGTGACTGTCCTTTAGGAGGCACCTGGGTCATGGGAGATGGAGAGAAGCAAGCTCCTAGAAACAGCTCAGCATCCTGTGAGATCCAAATTCTAGGGTTGCTTAGAAATGGCCAAACCAGGAGGCATGTGCAAATCAGATGAAAGTGATATGCAAATAAGAAGGCTTTTTCCTGTTCTGGGCTGGTGCCCCAGGAATCCTCCCAGAGCCCTGGGGCAGAGAAAGTGGGGCTCTGAGGGTGCTGGGAGCAGAACTTCTTGTTACCTTGGTCTCTCCCAGCTCGTGGATTAAGGCTCAGAACCCCACGAGATTCCATGGCCACTGGAGGCTTTTAGGTGTCACCCTGCCTAATTCCCAGATGTGGGTGTAGCAGGGAGGGAGACGGGCGAGAGGAGCTAGGGGAGCTGGGTGGGAGTGCCCAGGCCCACCGAGGAGAATGGATGTCACAGTGACAGCTGGCTCAGTCTGCATTAACTGGTCAGGCACAGTTGTTGGGGCGCCAAGGAGAGGGATCGGGGGGAGACAGAAGGCTTGGCAGTGGGCGGGCAGGGCCCCTGGGGCTTCCCCTGGTGCAGATGCTCAGAGCACAGACTGATGGAGCTGGGGAGGCCTACACAGCCGTCTGCCGACCCCTCCCTGTGTGCAGGGGCCTTGAGGTCCAGGGAGCAGGGGTAGATTACCCAGCACGACCTCATGGGGCAGACACCGGCCCAGTCTCCCTGCTCCCCTTGGGGGCTGCATCCTGGCTCACCCACACGTGTTGCACCAGCAGTGCACACACCTGCACCTCACACCCTCACCAATGCCTCGTGCATCTTCTGCATGCAGCGCGCTCACCAGCATGGAGGACTGAGAGCCCAGCATGCCCCTCTCCCAGGCCTGAACATCTGCCCACAACGTGCACACAGTCTCCCACCCAGCCCTCTTCCCTTACACCCAAGGGCATGTCTGCAGACGGCCAGGGGCAGGGGGACTCACGGGTGTTTCCTCACCCCCACCAGCTCTCCAAAACACTGCTGTCCCTGCCGGGCCTGCTGCCAGCTCTGCTTCCCTGATCTAGTTTCAGATTCACATGCAGTTCAGGCTCCAGCTGCCCCTAGAGGAGGGGTGAGGGGCTTGCCTGACTCCCAGGTCCCTGTGACAGGTCTCTTCCCTGTGGGAGCGCTAACTGCCC
The DNA here is from genome assembly GCF_054371585.1 of Giraffa tippelskirchi. Lineage (NCBI taxonomy): Eukaryota > Metazoa > Chordata > Mammalia > Artiodactyla > Giraffidae > Giraffa > Giraffa tippelskirchi. Next base: position 25,476,857 of record NC_137277.1, on the reverse strand, counting down.
CTCCACTGGGCTCCTGAGGGCAGAGGCTATATCTCCCCCTCAGACAGACTGCCCGCCCCGCTCAGAGCCAGCACTGGGCTCCGCACAATCTTAATGGTGTGGGGTGACTGGACAAACAACCTCGCTCTATGATTAAGCCAAAGGTCAAAAGTCAGATCTCATGAGGGCCAGGAGCGGACATCCAGCCTGACCAGGACAAAGTCCTGTGATCCCAGCGGCAAGGGCAGAGCTCCCGACACTGCTTTGGTCACAGGTCCCTCCCGCTGCCCAGGCAGCTGGAGCCCCAGACAGCAGTGACCCCGTGCTTGTCCAGGGGCTCAAGCCCCTTCCTCCCAGGAAGTCTTGCTCAGTGTCAGCCTCAACCCTGCCCACCCCCCGCCGCATGCTCTGCAGCATTTCCTCTCACTGGGCTTCCTGGCGCTCTCACAGGAGGTCTCCTAATCTTACAGTTTTCCAAGATGTATTGTCCCTGTTGGAATTTTAAAAAATTAAAAAACAAAAAAGTGAAGGCCAGAGGGATTGCAGCGACTACCCCAGGCCCATCACCTCGTGGGTAAACAGGCTGATAGAATGGAAGGGCCTTGCCCAAGGCCCACGGGAATTGAGGGCAGAGGCTCTGTCTCCAGGCTCTAGACCCTCCCTGGTCTGGCAGCCTCTCGTGGGTCTTCTTCCACCCTGGTCCTGCCCTCAAGCCCCTCCTGACAGTACGTGTAGGCCTTTGGCTTCAGCCCAGCGCCCACCTGGCCCTGTTTAGCAGTCTCCCTTGACATGGGCTGCTGGGTGAGCTTACAGTTGGGGGAGAACAGGCAGGTAACAATGGAGCTGGGGGAGGGCAGCGAGCCCCTGCGGAGACCCCCTGTGGGGAGCTGACCCTCCCCTGGCCTGGTCACACCCCGAGGGGCCCTTCTCAGATAGAGGGGTGGCCCTGCTGCCTTGGGAGCTGTGGGCTCACCAGCAAGCGGTGGGTGGCTGGAGAATGTTGCAGGAGGATATGACCCGCTCCCTCTGCTCCAGGCCTCCTGGGAGGTGTGGGGAGCGGCCAGGCGTCTGGCTGCCAGACCACAGCCCCAGTGCCAACAGGAAGCAGAGCCTCTCTCAGGGAGCCTCCAGCCTCACAGAGAGAACAGTGCCCCGACCTGAGGCAGCTCCAGGGTGAAGGGGAGACACAGCCCCTGCCCTCAGGGAGCTCAAGTTTAAAGCAGACAGCCCATCCCACTTCCCTTTGATAATTCAGAAGCCAGCATTCCCAGTGCAGTTTGTGTAACATCTGTTTCTCCCACTGGCTAGGATCTCCTCGAGGCCCTCATCAGGCCCACATCTGGCTTGTTCACGGCTGTCTCTCACTCCCAGCAGACGTGTTGAGATGTGTTGGAATGAACAGGGCAAGGACAGTCACAGTCCAGCTCAGGGGAACCCAGGTCTTCTCCCCTCTGCAGGTCCAGTCAGTTGCCAGGAGCTACTGGTTTTTCTCCAAAAATCACAGGCTTGGCCCATCTGGACTCCCTGCCACGCCCAGGCCAGCCTTTCCCATCTCTTCTCCTCACAGCAGTCAGAGCGGTCCTTCCAAGACCCACATCTAAACAATCACTTCTGGGCCTAAACCATCCATAGTTCCACACTGCCAGCTCCTTGTCTGGCATTCACAGCCTTTCACTCCTGGTCTCACAGGGCTTCTTTATCTCGTCCCAGTCTCACACATTCCCTCCAATAGCCCCAAGCCTCTCTTCTGTCCTGCCCACCCGGGGATGAAGGATGCTCTGTGCTCCCGTAGCCTTGTGCCTCTCTGAGTATTTGTCTTGGGTGCAGAGCCTGGCACCTGCTTACCTTTAAGTCTCCATCTGCTCACCAGGGCACAGACTCAGAGAGATGGACAAACAGCTGCTCTCTAACACCCCAGCCTTCCCCACTCTGCTTCCTACCCATCCATCCAGACCCTTGCTCACCCTGCTCTGGGTACCTTCCTATCACCTGTCACAGCTGGGGTTGATCGCGTTTGTGGACTGCCGACATGTTCAGTGTCAGCTGGAGATGGCTCAGACTCCATCTCTGCCTGGAGCATGCTGGCCCTGCTGTCTGAGCAGCAGCCAGCAGCCCTGGCTAAGCGGGTACTTTGCATGAACTGCCTCTTTTTTCCTATGAGTCCTGGGGAAGCAGCAGCCAGCAGCCCTGGCTAAGCGGGTACTTTGCATGAACTGCCTCTTTTTTCCTGTGAGCCCTGGGGAAGCAGCTCCAACACTCTGGCCCATCTGACACACAGGTCAGCAGAGACCTTGGCAACTTGTCTAGGGACACACTGTCAGTGGGTGAGGGGTTGAGACGGGAGTGCAGGCTTCATCTGCTGCCCTGCACCTCGTCCAGAACAAGGCAACACCCTCGGGACACCAAGGCTCCGGAGCCGCCTCCAGACCCTGCCTCCGTCCCTCGTGCCCCTGCTCTTCCCGGACACGTCTCCTGTTTCTCTGCCTGGAGATTGGGGCGGGGAGGAGGGCAGTCAGCAGCTGCTGGAGCAGATGGACAGCAGTGACCAAGTCAGAGACAGGGAGCAAGGTCAGACAGCAGAAACAACTTCCAGACCCTGGCCCCTTGGGGACAAGACCCGTGTCTTGTTTCTGTGAAAATGAATGAATCTGCCCCCCCGGGGAGCAGGGAAGGACTCCCTTTGTCCAGCCAGAAGAGTCTGCTGCGATGGTGGAAAGGCAGAGACATCTGGCTGGAGGCCGGGAAAGGCAGAGATGAGAGTATCCGGGACTCCATGGAGCCCTGCTGGGCGGGAAAGGGTTAAGCTCACCCCCTGGCCAGCCTGTTCACTCAGGCCTCCTAGCGAGCAGTGTATGCTTTGGCTCAGGGAGCCAGCTCTGTTTGTCTGAGGTGTCCCTTCTTCGCCTTCCTTCCCAGGGCTATTGGCAGGCCCTGGGTCCCACAGGCCACCAGCTGTGCAGCTCTCGGGGCTGTGTCTAGGGCGATGGGGCGTGAGAACAGCTGGGGCTGGGTGTGTGGAGCATCGAGACGGTGGGGAAGGGCCCTGGGCCTGCTGTGGTCACACAGGGGGGCTCTCGCCTCCTGGGGACACACCGCTGTGGCTCTGTGCCCGGGGAGGAGGGCTGTATCGGGGCTTTTCCTACCCAGTGTGTGAAGGCAGAGGGAAGGCCCCGAGCTGGGCACACCATAGGGGCTTGTGCTGGCCGCCTTCACCATTAGAGAGGGCGAGAGCTGGGGACAGGGCAGCTGCTTTCAGGCTGAATCCGGGCCCACTCTCCTGTTTTCTCTTTTCCCTGCTGGGGTGTGATGACCCGGCCACCTTCACCCCCTCCGCGGCCTCTCGGACTCACCAGATCGGGGCCCAGATCTTTGCTCATACAATACCCTTTTCTCTCCTCTGAATTCATATTCCAGATGGAATTGATGATTTGGTTAGTGTCTGTGTCTCTCAGATCCCTGAAATCCCTGCTCTGCTGATTCAATATTGTGTTCACAGCATCGAACTGTGAGTGTCTGGCTCGGAGAGGGGGCTCAGTTTAGAAAGGGGCACGGGCCTCCCAGGATGTGGTCATGGCAGGATATCATATCTTTCCCCGGCTCATGGAAGTTCAGGTACAAGGCCCCCCACTGCCACCTCAACCTGCCGTCCTCAGCCCTCCTGCATCTGCTTTCTAGTCTGATCTCTCCATCCAAAGCCCTGTGGTAGAGACTTCCCTGGTGGTCCAGCGGTTAAGATTCTCTGCTTCCAATGCTGGGGCACAGGTTTGATCTCTGGTCAGGGAACTGAGGTCCCACGCTGCCTCAGTGTGGTCAAACAAATAAATAAAGCCCCTGTTGTCAACAGCCACACCGTTCCCCAAATTCACCTCCCTCAGCCTGTCCCTCAGCCAGAGCAGCCCTTTCCCCTCCACTCCCAGCCTTGGTTGCCTTCAAAATCCCACCGAAGTCAGCTCAGAGCATCCTTCCTCTCAGAAGCTTCCTAAAGTGACTTCTTTATGGGGTTGGCCTCATCCTTGAGGATGTGAGTTCCAGTGATGGGTCTCAGCCTTGCCACCTCCCCCCGCCCCTCCCCATGGCTTGCCTTGTGCACATCTCAGCCCTTTGCTGATAGGAAGTCAAAAAAGGAAGAGTCTACATGGGTCAGGTTATTGGCTCTCTCGCCACCCCAGTCCAGAGACAGCAGAGCTCTGCAGAAAGAGGAAGGGTAGTCACGTTACAAAGACCCTCAGTGGCTGGTGCGGCAGAGGCAGGGCTAAGGGGATACTCAGTGAGTCAAACCTTCATATAATCCCCTCCCTTGCTCATGATCAGAACCTGTGACTTGCTTCTAGTTGGTAGAATTTGAAAAAGGTAAAAGAGTTTTGCAGCTATAGTTAGGTTTCAAATCAGTGGATGATGAGTCATCAAAAGGGAGCTGATTCTGGGTGGGCCTGACTTAATCAGATAAAAGCTCCTCAAAGGGAGACTGAGGTCAGAGAGATCCTCTCATTGACCTTGAAGAAGGAAACTGTCCTGTAGTGAGAGGGCTGGGAGAGGGCCACATGGCAAGGAAGCGTGGGCAGCCTCTGGGAGCTGAGAGTAGCCTCCGGCTGGCAAAAAGAAGAAAACCAGAACCTCAGTCCTGTAGCCTCAGGAACTGAACTCTGCCAACAACCACGTGAACTCAGAAGAGGCCAAACTCAGGAAGGAATGCAGCCTGACGGACATCTTGACTACAGCCTGGGAAACCCAAGCAGAGCATTCAGTTAAGCTGGACCCAGATTCTGACTCGTGGGAACCATGAGATAATAAATGTGCATTGCTGTCAGTTGCTGAATTTGTGGTAATTTTTTACTCAGGAACTAGCCTGGGTGGGCTTGAGAACAACCAGCCTCAGGCAGAATGCTAGGGGGAGGGTCAAGGGGAGTGAGAGAATTGGAGGAGAGGGAACTGAATTCAGGCCTTCATACCCTACCTTCGACTGGGTTTACCCTGCCCAGTCTCCACCCATCTCCACCTCCAGACCTGGCCTGGCTGAATTGGGTACTTGGACCAGTGAGTCTATGTGGAATCCAATGGTCCCAGAAGGAGCCTTGTGGAGGGGCAGGGGTGTATGGTTTGAGGGTCCTAGTCTCTCTGGGTCTCCTTGAATTCAGACCAAAGTTAGAATAAGGTTAACTGTATCCCCAATACACCCCCAACCTTCACACCAACTGCAAGGCCCCAAATTACCATAGAGGCAAGTGAAACCCAGATCCTCCCCCATCACCCCCCTACAGAGTACCGGCGCCCGCCTGTGGCCCCGACGCCCCGGGGAGACAGCTGCTGCTCCCTCAGCTTTTCTTCTGTTGTTGGGACCAGGCAGACTTGGGGGGAAGAGTTCACAGCCTCCATGGGGGGTCGGCAGCTGGGGCTCCAGATGTGGGGGAGCCCCAAGCCTGGGGTTAGAGTTACACCCAAGTGGCTAGCCTGCTTTCCCAGGAGGATGGTGATGTCGGGGGTGTCTGGGATTTGAGAGTCTGGGATGGGGCGGGGGGCGCTGCTTCCTACTCCTCCTAACCCCTGCTCTGCTCCTAAGCCCCTTCTGGGTGTGGGTAGCTTAGAATCAGCTAAAAGCAGGGTTTAGTGAGTGGGCCTCAGTCCCCAACTGACAGGCATGCAAACCACTACCCCCTTTGGGTCCTTCTTGCCTCTGAAGAGAACTGACCCAGATGTCCCCAGACTGTGCCGGAAGCCTTCAGCCAGAGCAGCTGTGAGAAGAGGCTGAGCCCCTCTGCAAGCCCTTCCCTTTGTCCACAGTGAATGCACCAGGATTTGGTTTCTCTGCTCACACTCGCTCCCAACCCCCTGGCCCAGAGCTCCCATCCATCCTGTCTCAGGGCGGCCTCACTGGGGTGCAGACAAAGAAGCCATCTCAGGTTCCCTTGTTGGGGCGCCTGCCCTTTGATCTGCCCTTCCTCCTGCCCCAGGGATCCCGAGGTGCCCTGGAGAAAGCACCATCTGGGGCCAGCACCCGGAGATAAGATCTGGGATGAGGGAGCCCAGGGCTCAACAGACTTTAAAGAGGTGCCGACAGCTGCCCCCTTCCAAGTGCACCTCTGCCTGTCTACCTGGGCTCCTTCCTTCCATACTTGCCTATGCTCCCCAGGCCTCACCTACTCTAGATGAAAGATGCCATTGGGCTCTCAGAATGGAATCCCAAACCACCTGCTGCCACAGAATCACTGGGGACTCAGAGGCCCACCCCACTGAATCCTAATCCCCATCCCGGCAGGTGGCAGGGGCCTGGGCTCTTGCACATTCAGCAAGCTGCGAGGTTGACACTCAGGGCTGCACCTGTCCCCACCCTCAGAACCTTCAGGGCACAAGGTGTCCACCCTGAGATACTGCCCCTGCCCCCCAGTCCTTGGCACCACATGGGGACTGGGGAGAGCTCTGAATTCCTGGGAGGCCTCCAGGGGTAAGCCTCTCACATAACTGGGGCTCCCTTCAGCCTTCTGGAGGGAAGAGGCCCTTCCTGACCCAGCAAAATCCAATTCTGCGCACTCTTTTTGCTCTTCCTGGGAGCTGCGAGCGTCCGGCAGGGTGCCTTGGCTTGGGCCCCATGCAAGCCCTCTCTTTATCTTTTTTGTTGGTCTCTCAGAGCAGGCAGAGTTGCAAGCAGTTGTGTTTGAGCTCGTGGGTCAGACAGAGCCAGATTCGCCATGGTTTCATCACACACCAGGTTGTGCCCCTGGGTCTCCCGGGGTCTCCTCCTCAGCTCCCCTCTGGGTCCCATGCCTCTTTCAACAGCTCTTCTATAGCCACGTGACTCTGTCTCCCCTGAGTTCACTTCTCTTCTGTTTTCTACTGGCACGAGACCCCAATCCTGGCCTACAGTCCCACCTCCGCGCCCTGCACACTTCATTCTGTCTGACACGTCCTCACCCTCCTTCACCGAGGCAGAGTCACTTTAGACTCAGCAAGGAGGCACGTGTGGAGAGGGAAATCACCCAGAAGTCTTGATAAACAGCAAGATTTAAAGTGGGAAGAGACTTTAAAATCCTTTAGCTTCTTCCCAGGGTGGAGTAATACGGATTGTGTTTGCCCGTCCTCAAAACAACCCCAAACAACCAGACAGGAGATGTGAAGGAAGGTCGTCAAGGCACTGGACGTCAGGGGACGAAGGCAGTAATCCCTGAGAAATGGGAAATCATGTGCTGGGCCTAGAGAGGGTTTTCAGGCCATGCCCAGGAAGAGACTGAGGCAGAGCCTGAGGGGCTCCTGGAGAGGCGGAGTGGACACAAGAGTCCAAGGAGACCAAGGAGTCCAGAGGCCACAGGAAAGGGTACCTGAGAGGAGAGACCTGCTCAGAGGCAGCTCTACTAGATCTACAGAGGGGATCTCTTGAGTGTTACGCAGAGAACCAATCAGCATATGTGGGTGAGAAGACTACCAACAGCAGGAAAGACAATCCGAAAGGACTAGAGAGCAGTGTCCATCTGGGAATAGCACCTGTTTCCACCAGCCAGACTGGAAAAACTCATAATTCATGCAGCATTGGGTAGACTATGCAGGAAGGTCTTCAGTGATAGGAATGATTAGCCCGAGCATCATTCTGAATCTGCTTTTGTAAAAGAACAAAGTTGGAGAACTAACATTACCTGATTTCAGAACTTATAAATCTATAGTTCAGTTCAGTTGCTCAGTCGTGTCCAACTCTTTGCGACCCCATGGACTGCAGCACACCAGGTTTCCCTGTCCATCACCAACTCCCAGAGCTTACTCAAACTCATGTCCATTGAGTCGGTGATGCCATCCAACCATCTCATCCTCTGTCATCCCCTTCTCCTCCCACCTTCAATCATTCCCAGCATCAGGGTCTTTTCAAATGAGTCAGTTCTTCACATCATGTGGCCAAAGTATTGGAGTTTCAGCTTCAGCATCAGTCCTTCCAATGAACATTCAGGGCTGATTTCCTTTAGGATGGACTGGTTGGATCTCCTTGCTGTCCAAGGGACTCTCAAGAGTCTTCTCCAACACCACAGTCCAAAAGCATCAATTCTTTGGCCCTCAGCTTTCTTTATAGTCCAACTCTCACATCCAAACCTAAGCTTTGACCAGACGGATCTTTGTTGGCAAAGTAATGTCTCTGCTTTTTAATATGTTGTCTAGGTTGGTCAATGGAATATTATTCAGCAATAAAAAGGAATAAACTACTAATACTGGCAACAACATGGATGAACCTCAAAATAATTATTCTGAGTGAAAGAAGCCAGACTGAAAAACCAACAAAAAAACCTAGCACATGCTAGATGATTCCTAGAAAACAGGATGATTTCTAGAAAATAGAAATTAATCTGTGGTAAACAGAAAGCAGATCAGTAACTGCACTGGGAGTAAGGGGAAGGAGGGATTAAAAAGAGCATAAGGAAAGTTTTAGGGGTGATGGGTATTCTCTATCCTGATTATGGTGAGAGCTTCACAGTTGTATACATATGTCAAAACTGTCAAGTGGCACCCTTTAAAATATGTGCAGTTTATTATATGTCAACTAAAACTCAATAAAGAAAACATTTAAAGAATATAAAAAAATTGAAATTTATAATTAAAATAATTTACTTAAACATTTTAATTTTAACTAAATAATATAAGCCTATGGTTGAAAAATTAAAAAGAAGATATTAAAGTGAAAAATGACCCTCCCTGTCCTTATCTGAGGTCCATTTTCCATTTTAAACATTTTTATTTTTAGATATTCTAGTGATTGTCATCTTATCTCCAATTCTTATACTCTTTTTTTTAAAACATTTTGTTCATTTCTCTTCCTTGACTTATCAACTCTAGACATTATTGATTGCCTTTTAGGACTGATGAGGATTTGGCTCTCAACCTCCCATTTCCTCTTTTCCTTCCAAATGAGCTTGCACTCTACTGTTCTCAGACCCTCCACGCCTTATCCCTGCAACATCACACATCAAGACCTCTATTGCTTGTTCAGCCCACCAGAGGTGACAGCTCTCAATTTCCCACTTCGGAAGTTAGGATACTTCTTCATGATTGGTCCCCACCTCTCTTCTCTTTCTTACATCTCCCAGGCACTGTGAACTACACTTTTGACATCAAGTTATTAACATTTACCGTCTAGGCTCTAACCACAGATAAGTCTTCTGTGATTTGTCTAGAAGTCAATCCTTGTTTAAAAAACAAAAATCTGCAGAGTAGGGTGGTGTCTATGCTACAACACCACTGTAACAATGAACTCTTATCATTTTATGGGTGGGGGAACTGAAATCAGAGAGGTGCAATGTCTTGTTGAAGGTCACACAGCTTGTGCGTGGTAGTTTAGAACAGTTTTAGTCTCCTAGAACCCAGCTTCTAAACCTTCAAGTTACTCTACTCTAGTGAGAGGGAGACCTGGACTAAGGTAACTACCATTTGGTTTGCAGGTAGAAATTGGGATGAGTCAATGATTGCCAAGATTCTAAGCCCATGTGGGCATAAGTGTCATCAAATAACAACAGAACACTTATTTGTTGTTGTTCAGTAACTAAGTTGTGTCCAACTCTTTGTGACCCCATGGACTGTAGCACACCAGGCTTCCCTGTCCTTCATTATCTCCCTGAATTTGCTCAAACTATGTCCATTGAGGTGTGACGCCATCCAACCATCTCATCCTCTGTCACCCCCTTCTCCTCCTGCCCTCAATCATTCCCAGCATCAGGGTCTTTTCCAAAGAGTTGGCTCTTCGCATCAGGTGGCCAAAGTATTGGAACTTCAGCTTCAGAATCAGTCCTTCCAATGAATATTCAGGATTGATTTCCTTTAGGATTGACTATTTTGATCTCCTTACTGTCCAAGGGACTCTCAAGAGTCTTCTCCAGCACCACCATTCAAAAGCACTGTGAACACTAACAGACAATCTGAATAGACCTATATCTATTACCAAAATTTAACCAATAAATAATAACCTTTCAAAACAGAAAGCGCCAGTCCCAGATGGGTTCATCCAGATGGTGAATTTTACCAAACACTTAAGGAAGAAATTATACTAATTTTCTACTAACACAATCTCTTCCAGAAAATAAAAGCTCAGGAAATACTTTCCAATTCACTCTATGACAGTAGCATTACCTAAATACCAAAGACAGACAAAAATAATACAAGAAAAGAAAACTATACACCAATATCTCTCATGAACATAGATGCAAAAATCCTCAACAAAATATTAGCAAATCCAGTCCAACAATGTATAAAAAGAATTATACACCATGACCAAATGAAATTTATCTTAAATATGCAAAGCTGGTTCAATATTTGAAAATCAATTAAAATAATCCATCACATCTACAGGCTAAAGAAGAAAAACCATGTGACTTTATCAATAGGTATAGAAAAAAGCATTTGACAAAATTCAACATCCATTCATGAGAAAAACTATTAGTAAACTAGGAATAGAAGGAGACTTCCTCAACTTGATAAAGAACATCTACAAAAAATCTATAGCTAACATCATACTAAATGATGAGAAACTAAAAGCTTGTTCCTGTTAAGGAACAAGAAACAAGACAAGGATGTCCCTTTCTCTCTGATTTTCCATATTGTTCTGGGAGTCCTAGCTAATGCAGCAAAACAAAAGAAGGGAAAAAAAAGTATTAAGAAGGAAGAAATCAAACTGTGTTTCTTCTTAGATTACATGATCATCTATATAGAAAATCTGAAATAACTGACAAAAAAAAACTCCTGGAACTGATAAATGATCATCACAAAGTTACAAGATATAAAGTTAATATACATAAAGCAATCACTTTCCTACATTCAGGCAATGAACAAGAGGAATTTGAAATTAAAAACACACTACCATTTACCTAGCATCCCCTCGAATGAAATATTTATGTATAAATCAATACATATCAGATCTATACGACAAAAACAACAAAACTCTGATGAAAGATATAGAAGAACTAAATAGAGAGATATTCCATGTTTATAGGTAGTAAGACTCAATTTTGTCAAGAACTCAATTATCCCCAATGTGACCTACAGATTCAATACAATCCTAATCAAAATGCTAGTTAGTTTTTTGTGGATATCAACAAACTGATTCTAAAATCTGAATGCAGGAGCCAAAAAACCCAGAATAGCCAATTTAATTCTGAAGGAGAAAAACAAAGTTGGAAGATCTGACTTTAAGACTTAGTTCAGTTCAGTTGCTCAGTCGTGTCCGACTCTATGTGACCCCATGGACTGCAGCACGCCAGGCCTCCCCATCCATCACCAACTCCCAGAGCCTGCTCAGACTCATCGAGTCGGTGATGCCATCCAATCATCTCATTCTCTGTCATCCCCTTCTCCTCCTGACCTCAGTCTTTCCCAGCATCAGGGTCTTTTCCAATGAGTCAGTCCTTCGTTTCAGGTGGCCAAAGTATTGGAGCTTCCACTTCAGCATTAGTCCTTCCAATGAATATTCAGGACAGACTTTCTTTAGGATCAACTGGCTTGATCTCCTTGCAGTCCAAGGGACTCTCAAGAGTCTTCTCTAACGCCACAGTTCAAAAGCATCAGTTCTTCGGCGCTCAGCTTCCTTTATGGCCCACTCTCACATCCATACATGACTATTGGAAAAACCATAGCTTTGACTAGATGGACCTTTGTCATCAAAGTAACATCTCTGCTTTGTAATACGCTGTCTAGGTTGGTCATAGCTTTTCTTCCAAGGAGCAAGCATCTTTTAATTTCATGGCTGCAGTCACCATCTGCAGTGATTTTGGAGGTCAAGAAAATGAAGTCTGTCACTGTTTCCCTTGTTGCTCCACCTATTTACCATGAAGTGATGGGACCAGATGCCATGATCTTTGTTTTTTGAATATTGAGTTCTAAACCAGCTTTTTCACTCTCCTCTTTCACTTTCATCAAGAGGCTCTTTAGTTCCTCTTTGCTTTCTGCCATAAGGTTGGTGTTATCTGCATAACTGAAGTTACTGATATTTCTCCCAGCAATCTTGATTCCAGTTTGTGCTTCATCCAACCCAGCATTCCTCCTGATGTACTTTGCATATAAGTTAAATAAGCAGGGTGACAATATACAGCCAGTATACTCCTTTCCTGATTTGGAACCAGTCCGTTGTTCTACAATAATCAAAACACACTGTGGCATTGGCAAAAGATAGATAAATAGTTCAAGAAACAGAAGAGAGAGCCCAGAAATATAGTCAATTGATCTTTAACAAAGGAGCAAAGGCAACACAATGGAGAAAAGATAGTCTTTTCCACAATAGTGCTAGAACAACTGGACAAACACATGCACAAAAAGCAAGAAAGAAAAAGGAAAGAATCTACACAGATTTCACACTCTTCAAGAAAATTAATTGAAAATGGATCATAGACTTAAATGTAAAACCCCAAAGACTAGAAAACTTATAAAAGATAATACAGGAGAAAACCTAGTTTACCTGGTGTACTGTGATGACTTTTTGGACACAATACCAAAGGCACAATCTTTGAAAGAAATCATTGATAAGTAAAAAACTTCTGCTCTGTGAAAGATAATGTCAACAGAATCAGAAAACAAGCCACTGCCTGGGAGAAAATATTGGCAAAAGGCATATCTAATAAAGGACTGTTATCCAACATACATAAAGAACTCCAAAAACTCAACAATCAGAAAGCAAACAGCCTGATTAAAAAACGGACAAAGTCCTGAACAGACAACTCACCAAAGAAGATATACAGATATCAAGTAAGCATAGGAAAAGATGTCATCATATGTCATTAGAGAATTGCAAATTAAAACAAAAATGAGATACCACAACACCCCTATTAGAATGGCCAAAATCCAAAACACTGATACAACAAATGCTGCGGAGGCTGTGGAGCAACAGGGACTTTCATTCATTGCTGGTGGGAATGCAAAGTAGTATAGTCACCTTGGAAGACAGTTTACCAGTTTCTTATAAAATTAAACATACTCTTACCCTATGATTCAGCAATTGCACTCCTTGGTATTTACCCAACTAACTGATAACTTACATCCACACAAAAATCTGCACACAGATGTTTATAGCAGCTTTATTCATAATTGCCAAAAACTTGGAAGTAACCAAGATGTCCTTTAGTGGGTGAATAGAAAAAATGTATTATACCCAGACAATGGAATATAATTCAACACTAAAAAGAAATGTTATCGAGCCGTGAAAAGACATGGAGGAAACTTAAATGCATATTGCTAAGTGAAAGAAGCCAATCTGAAAAGTCTACATACTGTATGTCATACATATAACAATCTGGAAAAGGCAAAATTATGGAGACAGTAAAAGAATAAATGGATGCCAGGGACTAGGAGAGACAGGGGTCAATAGGAGGGGCAAATAGAGAATCTTTAGGGCAGTGGAACGATTCTGTACCATATTATAATGGTGGATACATGTCATTATACATTTGTCCAATCCCATAAGATGTACAGCACTAAAAGTGAACTCTAATGTGAACATGGACTTTGGTGATGATGAAGTGTCAATGTAGGTTCGTCAGTTGTAACTAATGCACCACTGTGGTCTGGGATGTAGACAGTGGAGGAAGATATGTGTTGAGGTGGCAGAGGGTACATGGGAATTGTCAATATTCTTCTGGTACATACTCTTCTGGTATTTTTCACCCACCTTTGCTGTGAACCTAAAGTTGCTTTTTGAAATATATACATATATATTAAAAAAAAAGTACAGAGCACTGAAGGAGGAACTCTTGTTGTTGCTTTGGTTTCAGAAGGATGGTGCAGATAAAGAATAAATTCTTTAAAAAAAAAAATGGATTTACTTACCTGGCTGCCAGATATTAGGTGTGGCATGCAGGATCTCCGATCTTCATTGAGGCATGTGAGATCTTTAGTTGCAGCATGTGGGATCTAGTTTCCTGATCCAGGATGGAACCTGGGCCCCCTGCACTGGGAGCATCGAGTCTTGGACCACCAGGGAAGTCCCAAGAATGAATTCTTGTTGCATTACAAGCACAATGAGTTGGAGGTGTTAGTAGAACATGCAAAAGGCAGTACTTACGGGCAACCAGAAAACTGAGGAAACCAGAAGAGAGAAGGTGCTGAGGTAATAGACTCAGGAGCCATTTAGAGTAGGGATGTGAGCCAGAAAGACAGCACAGCCTAGAGAGAGTGAAGGGCCCAGAAGCGAACCCAGAAGCTTTGACCCTGGTGCGGTGGGGGGAGCAGTCAGAGGAGAGGGAGCAGTGTCCTGGCAGCTTAGGGAGGACCGCGTTTCAGGGGTGACCAGGCCCTCAGAGCACAGGGGCAGGGGCAGGGAGTCTGGCAGGGTGAGGCCTGGAGCACTCAGGGGGTTCCACAAGGAGGGAGGCCAGCTAGGGGCAGGAAGGGCTTGGGGAGGTGGAAGTCAGCAGGGTTGGTTGAGGGTGAGAGGCAGGAGGGAGTGACTTCTTCCAGAATCTGGAGTTGGACGGAGAACAGACCTGAGAAAGTGGCAGGGCTCAGAGAAGGTGTTTATAGACTGAGGGGACAGTCTCTGGGAGAACCCAGAGCACTCGTGGCCGGCAAAGGGGCTTTTTCCGGTTTGTTTCCACATATCCTAGAAAAAGTCTTATATCAACTCTTAAAAACATGTTTTGGTAAAAATACCCCCAATTCTACTTTTCAACTTGCTCAGTGATTCAGTTTTAGTCTGATGTCAATAAGTTTTTCTAGCAGAGAGGAGGGGACTTCAAGGAGGTCCTATCCCAAGACCTCTCTTCTGGGAGACAGTAGCGGGGTGGGGGGAGGGCTGGGCACTGAAGACTCGCAACAGACGCGAGGGGATCTAACATCGAATCCACCCCAAGTGACTAAAAACACTGTTGGGACACCCCCGTTCCACGCCCCATCTCCAGCCACCCCTGACCCCGCGCGTGGGGGAGCCCGGAGCCCGGGTAGTAATTGAATCCAGGGGCCTCGAGACTGAGGCCGATGGCTTTTCCCGGCCTAATTAGAAGTTTTGATTTTTATTTATTTATTTTTTTTAACCCAGGAAACAAATCCATATGGTCTGCGATTCTTTCTCAGGCTCTTTACACCCCTGAAGTCGTAAATGTCGTGGGCTTTTTAGCACCCGATGATTGGGGAGGGGGAGGGCCCCACAGGCTTAGGTTTCCCGGCTGGGGCCTCCGGAGCCGGTCCAGGACAGGACCTCCAGCGCTGAGGTCCTGCCCTCCCCCAGCCTCCGGCTCCCTGGACCAGCCCTGGCCGGCGCCTCTGCCCCAACCCACGCAGGCCGCCGCCGGTCCCCCAGGCCATTCCTCCGGCCAAAAACTCCCCGGCCAGCCCTTCTTCCCAGCGCCCTGCTCCCACAAGTCGCCTTTCCCCTGCCGACCCTCCTGCCCCGCACCAACGCCCACTGCTCTTCCTCTCTCTGCAGTCCTCCAAGTGCGACCTGTTTCCACCATCAGTTGCGGAGCTCGCCAGAGACCAGAATCGTGCCTTTCCCATCACTCTGGGGGCTTAACAGTTGCTGCCAGCAATTTTTGTCTGCTCCAAATAGCAGACGACACTGAGGTTGGAGTTAAGGCTGGCAGAACGGAGAGTGCAGAGCTTTGCTATTTATACAGGAATGGCCTGGGGTTCCAGAAAGACTGGCACCTGGGAGCCAGACCCTAGAGTCCCCTTCCAGAGGCATCCCTGCCTGGCTCACTGCCCCTCAAGGGCATCAAGTCCTCCTCCGCAGAACAGAGGCAGGGAGGGAAGGAGGAGACTAAGGGTTTGTTGAAAAACCAGGAAAGAGACCCCTCTGGCCAGTGGCCCGTGACCTTGCTCAGGGCGTCCAAAGCTAGGAGGTGACTTGGGGAGCCCTGGGAGAGTGTGGGTGGAGAGGAAGGAGCCTGCTTTCTGCTCCTGAATCCTCCAGAACTTGCTGGCTTTGGAAGTTTGAGGAGAATATCTTGCCTTGAGAAACTGACCCCCCTCAAAGGGTACTGTGAGAGGAATCCAGAATACTGGAGGTCTCAAATAGGTTCCCATCTCTGCTGTGCATCCATGTGCACCTTATGAGTCACTATACATCACTGAGCCTCAATTTCCTCATCTGTACAATGGGGTGGTTGTACTAATAATTGTTCATGAGGCACAGCGCTGGATGAGGGCCAGTCCCTTGTTCTCAAGGAGCCCACAGTTCAGGTGAAATGAAGAAGGGACTTTATTCAAAATCTGAAGGGTGCTGCAGGGGTAGGAGTGGTGATTGGAGGTGGAGAGCAGCTCAGAAGGCAGATAGGTGTCTGATACAGCCCTGTGTCAGCTGCAGCCAAACTTAGCGATTATCCCCAACTTTGCTTGCCCCAACCCCACAGCCTCCCCTACCCCCTGCATGGAGGGTGAGGCTCCGTCTTGCAGATTGGTGTCTGTGGGTGGCTACTCCAGCTCCATGTCTGCGATAGCAGACAGCCAGCAATGGGGGAAGGTGTGAGTTGCTGGCCTGGTGGGAGCCAGAGGGACAACGTTGAAAGGCTTTTGCCCAACCGTGTCAAGTTGGATTAAGTCACGGGGTTGGCTCCCATTACTATGCTGCTTTCTCCACTTTCCTGCTCTCTTTATGGTATCTGAGTATATGGGTTCCAAGTAGTCTGGTTCCAAGTTCTCTTTGAATGGTAATGCTCTGTCCTGGCTGGATGATGTAAAGGCTCCGTGTAGAAATGGATCCAAGCAGGCTGGAGGGAGATGGGCTGAACTTGCTCCACGGAGGGGGAATACAGTCAGCACTCCATGGGCTTTTACAGGTGCTGGAGGGTAGGGAAGCCCCCCATGGAGATGGAAAGGGTTGCAGAGATGAGTTAGCTTATAATTTACTGTAAGATAAAGCAAGGACCCAAATGGACAGACTTTTCTCTGTGGTGCAAAGGAGATATCCTGGAGGCAGTGGGAGAGGGGGATCTGGTAGGAATTCCAGGAGGAGCTGGGAAAGGGATGTGGCTATGGATAGAGCAGGGCAGAGGCTCCTCAGGCAGCCGGCACAGCAGTAAAAGCCCCAAGTGGGAAGCATAGGCTTAACTCAGGGAACGCAAAATTACCTTGTCTGGCTGCAGGATTGGGGATAGGTTGGAAGGTAGGGTGGGTTCCTGTGGGAGCCAGTAATGATAGTGTGTGTGTGGGGGAGGGGGGGCGGAATGACAATGATTCAAATATCTGCTGTGACCCAGGATTGTCCTAGGTCTAATCTCACACATATTAGCTTTAAGTTCTATAGCAAATCTCCAAAAGACCTGCTCTTTATTTTCCCTTTACAGCTGAGGAATAGGCTCATGAGAATGTGCGACTACCTTGTCCAAGATCCCAGAGCTAGTAAATGGCAAAGCTGGGATTTGAACTCAAGACTGTGTGATTCTAAAGGTTACACTTATGTCCCTTAGGTGATAGAGCCCAAACAACCAGCTGCAAAGGTGGGAAGAGCGTTCTGACCTTGGAGCTTCATTTCAGGGACCGAGGAGGGTCCCTGTGGGTGGGAAGGAGAGGGGTGTTTCCACAAGGCAGACTTCTCTGAATCCCAGACTGAAGCTCAGGCCCTGAGGACTCTCAGTGGTCGGTCAGAGAGGTGAGCAGCTGGGGATGAGCAGAGGGGTCCACATAGGGACCCCCCAGGGTGGGACTCAGGTTGCAGTGGTCTTCGTCCCCCTCCACCAAGCCCCGCTAGTGTGGCTTTGTGCCAGGCTCCCCTATGTGGCGCCAGCCTCTTGCAGCCTGAGTAGGGGGACGGGGCAGAGGGAGGCGGGCTGGTTGTGCATCAGTGTTAAGACACTGGGCTCTAAACGGGGATCCCCTTTCTTCTCCTGGTGGGCTCCAGCTGTCCCTGTCACTCTTTGCAGGAGGGTGCAAGGGATTTTTGAAGAGGAGTAAGTCTTGGGAAATACCTGATTGGGGTCACTTTATTTTCAATCTCCATCCCCTATCTGAAATCCAGTCCCCACTCTAGGCTCCCTGCCTCCCCAGCCCCTCACCCCCACCCTTCATCTCACCTTACCCCTAACACAATCACCTCCTTCCTAATCCCACTGGCAACAGAGGCAGCCTGGCGGGGTTAGGGGGCGGCGAAGGCAGAGGGAAAGGCGACCGGGGTGCTCGCGGGAGATGTGGCTCCCAGGTTGGCTCTGCTACTTCCTATCAGCTGACCTTGGGCAAATCTCTGGGTTTCAGTTGTCTCATCTATAAAGTGGGTTCAATAATACCTCTCGGTCAGGACCCATGAGACCATCACATGAAATTACAGCGTGAAAGTGCTTTGTCAACTTTGAAATGCTGAAAGAATGTCATTTGTTATCATTAAGTAGTGTCTCCAGAGGCCCTGGTTAGCAGGCAGCTGTGCTATTCAGTTCAGCGTCCTCAGAGGCTCTGGTTGGCCCCCAAGTCCCCAGGGGTCCCCTGGGGGAGCCAGGGCCTCTCTCTCCCCTACCGTGAGGCCAGACTTGGGGCCCAGAGTCCAGAGAATTGGGCTATGCTCCCTGAAGACCCTGACCCCACCCTCACCTCCACTCATATCCTCGCAGCTGACCTTAGGGCCAGGACCTCCAGGCTGCACCACGGCTGCCCTTGGTCCTGTGTGGAAGCTCTTCATGGGCGGAGGACTGCTCGGCTTCAGAGCGTCCTCTCCGTTTGGTCAGCCTGAGGCAGCCTCAATGCCAGACTGCCAAGCAGACTTCCCTCCTGCCCAGGGAGGCATCACCGTGCTCCCAGATGGGGGGCTAAGCCCCTGCCCCTGGCACCTGAGCTCCCTCCCCTTCCCTTGGCTGGCCAGGCACCACTATCTGGCCTAGACTGCAGCCCCTGCCCCTCACCTGAGTCACCGCTCTGGGTCTGCCCTGGTCCAGGGTTTCTGGCAGCCTCTCTGGAGAGGCGTGAGGCAGGCTACAACCTGATAGACCTGTGGCACTCTCTGGGCACGTGCCCAGCCCATGTGTTACCCCGGGGAAAGGTGGGTGGGGCTTGGTGCCTAGAACTGCCAAGGTGGCTTCTGCAGGAACCTAATGTGATTCTGGCAGCTTCTTCAGTCCTGGAAGGGGTGGAGTGAGGCTCTAACTTGCAGGGCATAATGGCTGCTTATTAAAGTCTCAAAGAGGTGGCATTTTGACAGGTGATTTAGGTTGTGGTTCCCCTGGCAGAATCTAGTCCCGTTTAGAATTTTTAGACAACTTCCCTCTTTGTTTTAACTGAATTTTGAGCTCCTTGTGAACCAGGCACTGTTTTTTGCTAATTAATCCTGTATTGGTGGCGATGAGATGGGGGACTGAAGAATAGGTGGGGTAGAGGGCAAGATGGTTGGGACAACAAGACGGATGGGACCTGAGGACCAAAGTTGACCCCCCTTCAGCTGGCCTGGACTCTTGAGACCACACAGTAGGGCTGTGCTGGTGGAACTAGGCTGTAGAGTGCAAGACCAGAGGGGCAGTTCAAGGTAGCCTGGCTTTAAACCTTAAAACTCCCTGACTGTGGTCGTCACGTCCTCCCTCCCCATCTCCCCAAGGAAGCCCCTCCTTATCCCAGGGCAAGCCCAACATCCCTCTCACAGCCAAGCTTCTAGGAGATTTATCCAGGGGCATCTCCACTGTCTCACCTGCCAGCCTCTCTTCCAATCACTGTCGTCTGTCTCCTGCAGTCTCAGGGTCCAACGCAGTGGCTCCCCCAGCCTCTCTCTCCCAGGCCTCTGTGCAGCACCTGCATTGGGAATCATCTGCTGTTTCTCCCAGAAACTTTCTCCTTTCTTAGACTTCCTGGATGTTGCAAGATCTAGGCCTTTCAACTCACTGACTCCCCAGTGTTCTGACTGACATGGTCATCTCTGCCTTCTCATTTTCCTTGGTCACCTGAGCAGGACTACCTCAAGGGCTCTCTCCCAGGGACCTCACCCAGTGGCTGACAGATGATTTTTAAATGTTCCACTGTGCTGCTGGTGGTGGTGGTTTAGTTGATAAGTTGTATCTGACTCCTTTGACCCCATGGAGCCTGCCAGGCTCCTCTGTCCATGGGATGCCCCAGGCAAGAATGCTGGAGCGGGTTGCCATTTCCTTCTCCAGGGGATCTTTGCGACCCAGGGATCGAACCTGCATCTTCTGTGTCTCCTGCACTGGCAGGCGGATTCTTTACCACTGGGCACTGTAGCCCTCGAATTTCTTTCCCTGCTCCTGACTTAAAGAAATACTGCTTGCCTTTCTTTTCTGAATGTCTCAGAGCCTTCTCAAACTCAACACGGAAATTTTCTTCTTCCAGTTCTATTGAGATATAATTGACATCCAGCACTTTATAAGTTCAAGATGTACATTGTAATGATTTAATTTACATACACCATGAAGTGATTACCCTAAGTTTAGCGAATATTCATATATCCATATAATTATAAAATTTAAAAAATAGAAAACGATTTTTTCCTTCTGATAAGAATTCTTAGCATTTACTGTCTTAACAACTTTCATATATAATGCATAGCAGTGTTAATTATACTTATCATGTTGTATGTCTCTTTTTCTATGAGTTTGTTCATTTGAAGTATAATTGACCTACAACACTATGTTAGTTCCTGGTGCACAGCATAGCAATTGGATATTTCTATACATTTCAAAGTGATCATCACAATAAGTCTAGTTACTGTCACCCTAGAAAGATATTGCATAATTATTGACTATATTCCCCACATTGTATATTTCATGCATGCATGCTCAGTTCCTTAGTGGCGTCCGACTCTTTGGGATTCCATGGACTGTAGCCAACCAGGCTCCGCTATCCATGGAATTTTTCAGGCAAGAATACTGGAGCAGGTTGCCATTTCTTACTCCAGGGGATTTTCCTGACCCAGGAATCAAACCCGCATCTCTTGCGTCTCCTGCATTGGCCGGCAGTTTCTTTACCACTTGTACCACTTGGGAAGCCCGTATATTTCAGACCTGGTGACTTACTTATTTTATAACTAGAAGTCTGTACCTCAGTCTCTCTCATCTATTTCTCTTCTCCTTTCACCTCCCTCCTTCTGGCAACCATTTGTTTGTTCTCTGTATCTATGACTTTGTTCTGTTTCAACACGGAAATCTTGATCTTCCATGAAAGCTTGTCCCTCCTCCAGGGACCCCACTCTGCGAACAGCACCATCATCCCCTCAGCTGCTAAAGCTGGAGACTGGGAATCATGTACTCTCTGTCTTACTATTCCCATCTGATCCTGTGCCAAGTTTATTCTCCCTTCTTAATATTTCCTAAATTGCTTCCTTCCTTTCTTCCACACTGCTAGTTCCTGTGTCTGAAGCACCAGCCTCCCAGCTGGTCTTCCTGCCTCTCCTTCCAGAAGAGACAACCTCAGTAGCTCCCTGTTCAGTCCAAATTCCTCAGCCTGGCATTCAAGTTCTTCTCACCAGAAAGATACGCTTGATCTGGGGGTGGAGTCTCGCTCAGCTTGCCTGGTGGAGAGGGAGGAGCCCAAGCGTTGATCTAGGCTGGAGCCTTATATTTGTTATTTTGGGGGGTCCCCTTTTGGTAACTGTATAGGCTTCCCTGATGGCTCAGGTGGTAAAGAATCCATCTGCAATACAGGAGATGTGGGTTCGATCCCTGGGTCGGGAAAATCCCCAGAGAAGGGAATGGCTACCCACTCCTGTGTTCTTGTCTGGAGAATCCCATGGACAGAGGAGTCTGATGGGCTACAATCCATAGGGTCACAAAGAGTTGGATACGACTGAGCGATTAACACTTAAACACTTTCACTTTTGGTGACTGTACCTGTCTCCCCCACTCTCAGTCCCAATGCCTCAGGTAGGGCGACATCCCTGTCCTGTGGACGGAACATATGACCTCCACCTTACCCAATCAGTGATTGGCATTCCTTGGCTGGGCCAATCAGAACCAGGGATGCTGGGAGACTTTCAAGGGATGTTTCATCATCACAAGGAAAAAGAGTCTATTCAAGAGTCTATTCAAGGGAAGGAGACACAAGATGGAGAAGGAGACACTAGGTGGTATGGTAATATCTGAATCTCTGAATCACACTGTGCCGAGAGCCAGCCCTACCATTGGCCCTTTCACTTCTGAGGATAGTAAATTCCTGCAAACCATCCCGAGTTAAGTTTTCTCCCCTTTGACATGAAAACTCCAAACTGCTACACAGAGTGAAGAGAGGGGAGCTCCCAGGTGGCTGGCTTCTGAGCCCTCGGCATCATCTTACAGGAGGTCACCATGTGATCTCCTTTGGGTTCAAGGTTGACAAATGGAGGCCTGGCTGCCCCATGCCCCTGGCCCGATGTGGACTGCTGGCATCCCAAGGTGCGTAGGCGTGGAATGAGAACCATCTGGACTGCTGATTGAAGTCTTAGGCCTTGGGCTGGGCCCCTGGAATGTGGACACTGAGCCCAGGCCCAGGCCAGAGAGTGTTGAGGGCTTCTCAGGAGGGCGACAGCCTCCTGGATGATGCAGAAGGACCCCTAGCGTCTATGAGTCACCAGAAGATAGGAAAGGGATGGGTGCATTCCCAGACTTTTCCAAAGGGAGCAGTTCCTGCCCAGGGAGGAGACCCAATCACACCTCTCCCAGGAGCCCTTTGAGGATATTGCTGGAAGCAGCTGGAACAGGGATTGCTGGGAGGGGAGTATAGGAACTGGGAAGTGCCCGGATGCTGTGGGAAGAGGGCAGGATTGAGTGCCCTTGGAGGAATAGGGGGTGAGAGTTGGAATGTTCCTTAATGTTCTTGCATGACATAGCCTTAGAGAAATGATCTTGGCCTCACCTCTGAGATGTTTGGAGGATTGGAATAGGTGGAATGGAGTATGGAAATTGGGACTAATGTGAAAAGCCTTAACTTTCAGTGGGGCCTGGGAGGAATGACCCCAGGCCCAAAATGAAGAGCCCCACTCAGGGTCCGCCCTGAGAAGAAGGATGCTGGGGGCCCTTCTCAATGAGGAGGTTGCATCAAAGATCCCCAAGGATGTGTGCTGAGAACTGGGGGTCTTTGATGGAGCTGAAGGGTGATCTGGAGCCTGGTGTGGTTGGGAGAGGTCAGTATGAGGGCAGGGGTATTGGGGGGAGTCAGGGGGCTGGAGGCTGAAGGAGTACTCTTGACCTCAGCTCTTCTGAACCCAGATTCCTGGGGCCTCAGTCTTGTCCCCTGGCCTTCTGCCCACCAGCTGCCACAGAGCTGGGAGGAATCTGCTTTGCATTATCAGAGGAGCTGCCTCCTCCAGGCATATGGTCAGCAGACTCCACAGCCCCGAGCATGATGGGAGATGATGAGCTTCTGACCCCAGCTCTGGCTGAGCCCCTTCTTCCCGTGGAGTGCAGGCTCGGTGGCCCCCATCACGCCCCTCCCTGCTGGGTAAAGAGGCCTTTCCTATTGTTCCAAGACTCATCTCAGCTTCATTGCACCGGATGAAAGAGGGGAGGGAGGCACTAGGAGAAGAGAAGGGGCCGTGATGAGCAGACAGAGATGAAGGGTTTCATCCTGTAATCTAGAGAATGAAAGAGACAGCAGAGAGGAGAGGGGCCTTAGGGGTGGAAAGGAGAGAACAATAGGCCTCAGGCCCAAACAGGCTGATGACACAGGAGGAAGCCAGGGAGCATCTATCTGCCCTCTGAGCGCACTGGGGGCTCAGAATGAGGTCTGACACTAGAGCTAGCTGTTCAGTGTGGCAGCCACTAGCCAAACGCGGCTACTGAGCACTTGAAGAGGGGTTAATCCAAACTGAGATGTGCTTCAAGAATAAACTGCACACTGGATTTTTTAAACTTAGTAGAAAAAAGTAAACCATATCATTAATAATTTTAAAATATTGATTATATGTTGAAAAGACACTGGATACATTGGGCTAAATAAAATATATTATGCTCATCTCTCCTGTTTCTTTTTACTTTTGGCGTACTGCAAAAAAGCCTGGCGTACTACAGCCCACAGGTCACAAAGAGTCAGACATGATGGAGCAACTGAACAACAATGTGGCTATTAAAAAATTGAAAATCATGTCACTTGCATTATATTTCTATCAGACAGTGCTGCTTCAGAGCACATTCATCCATTTATTCAACAAAATTTTATTGGGTGCTAGCTGTATGTCAGGCAAGGTGTGGAGGATTAGAAAGTGAGCAAAACCAGACCCTGTCGCTGGTTTCCTGGAGTTTACAGTAATCAAATAATCACTCAGACAGGTGCCTAAATGCAAAGAGAGATAAGTAGTTCAAAGAAAAGGAGTTGGGGGGACTTCCCTGGTGGCCCAGTGGTTAAAACTCTGTGCTTACAAAGCAGAGGGCATGGGTTTGATCCCTGGTCAGGGAAACTAAGATCCCACATGCTACATGACACAACCAGTGGGGGCGGGGAAGGAATGGAACCTGATGTTCTCTGAACTTGGATTCAAAAAACCTGATTTGTATCCAGAATATGGTGAGAGCTTTTCCCCAAGGAAGCACTGAACTGGGAGGTAACTTGAGAAAGGAAGAATGGTACAGAAAGGATCAGTCAGTTCAGTTCAGTCGCTCAGTCGTCTCTGACTCTTTGCAACCCCATGGACTGCTGCTGCTGCTGCTAAGTCGCTTCAGTCGTGTCCGACTCTGTGCGACCCCATAGACGGCAGCCCACCAGGCTCCGCCATCCCTGGGATTCTCCAGGCAAGAATACTGGAGTGGGTTGCCATTTCCTTCTCCAGTGCATGAAAGGGAAAAGTGAAAGTGAAGTCGCTCAGTCGTGTCTGACTCTCAGCGACCCCATGGACTGTAGCCTACCAGCCTCCTCCATCCATGGGATCTGTCCATCACCAACTCCCAGAGCTTGCTCAAACTCATGTCCATCGAGTTGGTGATGCCATCCAACCATCTTATCCTCCGTCATCTGCTTCTCCTCCTGACTTCAGTCTTTCCCAGCATCAGGTGGGAAAGAGCTGACTTTTCCAATGAGTCAGTTCTTCGCATCAGGGGGTCAAAACATTGAAGCTTCAAGTTCAGCATCAGTCTTTCCAATGAATATTCAGGACTGAAATCAGAAGGGATAGCATGTGCAAAGGCCCTGTGGCTTGGAGCTTGAAGAACTGTGAGAGTGCTGGTGTGGGGAAGCATAGAGTGAGGATGAGGACAGAGGGAGCAAGGCAGTGAGTCTGGAGGGGTTGGCAGGAGTCTTACACAGCCTCTGAGGCAACATTAAAGATCGGGAACCAATGAAGCAGTTTTTCTCTTGCAGGGGAATTAGAGGAGGGATGAAGGTTAGGCTGAAGGAAGACAAAGAGGGTTTCTGCACAATGTGGTGGTGGGTGGGTGCAAATCTCTGGCACTGTCTTTCAGGTTCTCTGCCCCACTGTTCCCAGGAGCCCTAGACCAGTGTCATTTACCTTCACACCTCCTAACCCATCCTGTGTGCTGTGAGGAGCTTTCATGATGCCCTCTTCTCGCCAGCCCTGTGGCTCCTCCTGTACCTCTCACTTCCACCTCCTGGCCCACCTATCCTGTCCCACCCTAATGCCCCACATGGCATTAGAGCTGTGCTTTCTGAGATGGAAATCCGTCTATGGCATCCCCCTGCTTAATCCCCCTCAGTGGCTCCCCAATGTTCTAAGATATAGTCCAGGTTGCTTTAGTGTATCTCTTTGTAAGCCCTTCCCTATCTGGCCCCACCGAGTCCCGTTCGCTCTCCGGGCTCCAGGCACAGGAGTCTCCCCAGGCCCTATGTGCTCTGTTCCCTCTCTTCAGGGTCTTTGCTGAGCTGATTCCTCTGCCAGGAAATTTCTCCTCCCCCAGCTTGTTGACTCCACTTCAGCAGGGCTTAGCCTCAGTGTCTCTTTCCCGGCAAAACTTCCCTAATTTCTGGGAGGGGTGTCTGGGCTGGGACCCCCACTTACCCTTAGCATGGAACTGCACACCATTAGGGGCTGTCTGCTGCCTCCCCCTTTAGAACTTAAGACTGTGGAAGGGTCTGCATCTCCTTATTTTCACACGCAGCATCTGGCTCTCCCCCACCAAATTAGGACAGGAATCCTGTCCTAATTCCTTTTCTAGGACGGGAATCAGATTAGAGGTATCCTCAAGTCTGGTGCTGTGTCTCCCCTCCTTGGAGGGGAGGCCCCTCAAGAGTCTGTCTCCCCCATCACAGTGGGGTTACCCAAGACCCAGGGTCATTTCTCATTTTAACTCTAAATCACTGCCCCTTCCCACCACCTTCCTCACAACTGTCATAGGCTGGGGGTGTGAGACGGAAGACGCCTCCCTCCACCTCACACATAACTCTTGGCTGGGGTCTGGTTGGCCCTTCCCAGGATCCCAAGATCAGGAAGGCTTGTTTGCTGTTCTTTGTGGGAAAGCAAGCCTCCCGTGGCATTCCCTAGCAACCACAAGCTGAGCTGCTCAAACCAGCTGTCTGGCCAGCCTGGGAGAGGGGCACAGGCCCAGGGTCTGGAAGTCTGCAGCTCCTGGACCAGGCAGGGCTCAAAGCCAGGCTGGTTGGGGGCTGGGGCTGCGACCTGCCCGGGAGAGCCACTGGGGAGAGGCCTGCCCAACTCCGGGCTGGGCCAGCCAGGCTCCTTCCAGGCCATCTGGAGCAGGACTGTGTGTGTGTGCTTGTGTGTTAGGCTGAGGGGTGCCTCCCAGGTCATGTGGGTGGCTGGGAGCTGTGGGGTTGTGACCTGGCCCGCCTAGCAAGCCTCTGGCTCCCCTGTGGTCAGTTTCACTTCTGACATCTGGTCAAGTTCACAGCTGGCCAGCTTCCTGCATGGCCATTTTCACTTTCCCTCTCCAAGGTCTGGCGGCTAAGGCCCCCACTTGGTCTCCATCCCACTTAACTCCATGGTGACACATGTGAATTTGCTGGATTTCTGTTAAAACTTCCCCATTATGTGGGGGGAAAAATAGGACAGGAACTCATTGAGTTGGAAATTATACCCAGGTCCCTCCCACACACACACACAACCCTGCTACCAACTCAAACCATGTATATTTCC
The DNA here is from genome assembly GCF_054371585.1 of Giraffa tippelskirchi. Classification (NCBI taxonomy): domain Eukaryota; kingdom Metazoa; phylum Chordata; class Mammalia; order Artiodactyla; family Giraffidae; genus Giraffa; species Giraffa tippelskirchi. The sequence goes on along the minus strand of NC_137277.1, from coordinate 25,450,000 downwards.
AGAAAACTTCTGTACGATTTTTCTTTCTTTGCTATTTAATGTTCATCATTATGTTTTATGTGTAGGTTTCAGGAGGACCCAAGAAATGATTACACAGGATGCAAGGGGCAGGTGACAGGGAGGGTGACAAGGAATCTGGAGTTCCCAGCTCCCAGCTGGGGGAGGGATTGGGCAAAACGGTTCCATCTCAGCTCAAGGGAGGCAGGAGGGGCCCCAGAACCAAACACATGCTAAAACATACTTGCAGCCTCCAACCCCCTCCCCCGCTGCTGGGGAGGAAAATAAATACCTCAGACTCTGTCCCACTCCCCAAGTTCACAGGTGAGGGGTCAGCAGGTGAGTTTCCTCCTCCCATTACTGATTCAGGTCAAAGAAGTGCTGTCTATGTACAATGTCCCCAGTCCCTTATACAGGGGTGAGAGACCCCTGGGCTGGGGAGGGGGTGGCTGGCCGTGCACACCCTGCTCGGGGCTCGTTCATGCTAAATAGAGGGGGGCCACACTCATTCCAACATCAAGCAAAACAGAACAGGCCAGGAGGGACCTCACAGCCCCTTTCTGGTACCAAGCTAGGGAAGAAACAGTCCTTTGAAGGGTCGTCTAAACTCGGAAGAGACCCTCGATGGGCCACACTTGAACTCAGTTTCTTCCTGCTGCATTCCCAAACTGGTCCACTTTTCTTCACTGCAGCCTACAGGGCCCAGCCAAACCCGTGCTTGCAGGGAAAGGGTGGAGCGGGGAGCATTCCTCCACGTGCAGGCCCTTGGAAGGCAGGCGCCAGCTCAAGCCTCAGTCGTCCTTGGCCCGCCAAACCCGGGGGTGAGGGAAGACGGCGAGCAGAGTTCAGTTCCCTTCGATGCTTCTCTGGCAGCTGCCCCAGCAGGATCCGGCCTTGGCCCAAGAGAAAGAACTCCTGGAGAGAGGCAAGATTTCTCATCCTGTGTGTGTCTCTGTGAATCTGTGTGCTGCAGGTTGGGGGGTTTCCTTAGTCCCCGACCCCCAGGGCTGACTCCAGGGGAAGATGCTGCCTGTGTTAGCTCCAGGTCTGTGCTGGGATGGCAAATACTTAGCCTGGCCACACCACAGATGTCACACTGACGTGCCTGAGGGGACAGGCAGAGGGAAGCCGCACCCCTCGCCACAAACCCCAACTCTGACTGGGGTCAGGACAGACCAGTGGGTCAGGCCTTGGGTGAAGTATCTGCCCTTCACAGGGGCTGGTCAGGTCTGGAGGTGGTGAAGAGCAGACTGGCTTTGGCTGTGAGACACTTGCCAGAGGGTCGCCTGGTCCTCTCCAGCAAGCCTGAGGCCGGCGCCCCTCATTCAGGTGAGGGGACAGCTCATCTTTGGCTTCTCCATTGCTGGATGCTTTGGGCAAATGACTACCTCTCTCTGGGCCTCACGGTCCTGTATGACGAGGGGGATAGACTAAATTTCAACCCCCTCACCAGCTCTGATAAACCTCTCAGGCTCTTCATCTTTGGCCAGAGGTGAGGAGGGGAGCAGGCTGAGGGAGGTTCAGGCCACAAAGGTGCTCCCTCGTTCCCCAAGTTCACAGTGTGGTGTCCATGGCTCTGCTTCTTCAGTCTCTCCGAGTCTCTGGAGCCTTGTCATGCCCCCAACACCATCCCTGGTGTCAGCCCCCCAGATATGACAACCTGCTAATGTGGGAGGGGCTGGCACCCCGAGAAGTAGGGCGAGAAGAGAGCAGAAGGCCTGAGATGGCAACGGGGCAGAGAGGGTGGGAGACGCAGCAGGGGTACTTGTGGCATTGGAGACGGAGAAGCGATGATTGGAAGCGATGGGGCCACACAGGAGCAGTGACGGGGCTGTGGTTTGGGGGCCCAGGCTCTGAGGCCCTGCCCAGAGGCGGGCAGCTCTGACCCGTGGGGTTAGCTGGAGCATCAGTCGTTGGAATGTGGGGGCAGGGCAGGGGCTCCCGGGCCGGCTCACACTGGGGACGTGGCCGTAGACTCGCTGCACAGGCTCTCCACGATGTCGGCTCGCTGGATGCGGCGCAGGGCCGCCAGGAGGGTGTCGAGCGTGGCGCTGTCCTGGGTGGCCCAGCTGGCCAGCAGGGCGCGCGCTGGGCAGGCCTCGTGGGTGAAGGAGTCTATGTGCTCAGGCTGGTAACCCAACTCGCCTGCCAGATGCCGCCAGGTGTCCCCCGCAGAGCCATTGAGCAGCTTCTCCACCTCCTCCCGCTTGGCCAGCGGCAGGCTGCTGTAGAGGCCTCCATCACCCTTGAGGGCTGCCAAGAACCCAGCGGGAGTCAGGCACTACCCACTAGACCCCCTTTCTCCCACAGTGGGTGTGGGGGCCTGGAATTAGACCCAAGAAGGGCTGAGGCATTTCTCCTCTCAGTCCGGGGAGGACCCAAGAGCCTAGAAGCAGAGGGATGCCCAAGATGCAGTCCTGGATGTGGGCAGGGCAGTGGAGGCACCTGGGGGATGCTGACTCATGTCTCTTCCTCATCCTTAGCTCCAGAACCATCCTCAGCCCCTAACTTCCCTGCCCCCGCCCCTCAGCAGTTAATCAAGGCAGAGGAGACAGGACTTCTGGTCCTAGACTCAAATGCAGCAAGTGTCTGGAGCTGGGCTATGGGCTACCAATTAGGGAACATAATTAACTACTTGTTCCCCAGAAGTCCTGGGCAGGAGGCTAATTGCAGCCACTCTGAGGAGTAATTAGCTCTGGGGGACAATTAGCTTGATGAGTCTAGATGCTCCAGTTTGTCAAAGCTTCTGTTTCCCAAGTCATTCCACTGGCAAGGGCCTCTCCTACCCACTCTTTCACCCCGCCTCTTCCATTCTTCCACCCAGAGGCCTGCAGCCAGCCCCTCTGCAGTCCCTCCTACAGTCTAATCTTAATTACTCCTGTTCTCCCTGCCTTAGTACCCCCTCGCCCGGCCCTGCTGCTCACCCTGGCCTGCGGCAGTCTGCGTGTGGGGCTGCTGGTCATGCAGGCTCTGGCTGTCCACAGAGATGCCGCTGTCGCTGTGCAGCTTTTCTCCCTCTGGTGGGGGTGTCTGGTTCACGGGTCGGCTGTTGGCTCCTTGCTTGTTCTGCTTGCAGCTGTTCCACCTGGAGCCGGAGCACAGGCCCAGTCTCAGAGCCTGAGGAGCCACACAGCCATGTGGCTGAAATGTCTGTGCTCTGGCGTGTGGGCACCAGAGGCCTGGTGGGGGGCTGGTCCCTAATCCCCGCCCAGCACGGGAGGCTCTCTACATACCTGTCCCTGGCCCACACCAGAAGCACCGTGAGGGCACAGCGGAGCCCAGGGCTTGGTGTATGTGGCCGGTGTTCAGTAAATGTCCATGGGACAAGTGGTGCACAAATAAATGACTTCCCAGAATTTCACTTTTCCCGAACTTTCCTTCTAAAGTATTCCCACATGTGTGCAGGCGTACGTGTAAGGATTTCCCCTGCTATTATAAACAATAAGGAAAAACTAAAAGCAAACCAAACACCCATCAATAGGAGACTGGTTAAACAAATTATACTCCGCCCATATTATTGAATGAGCAGTTATAAATAATCAGATAATCTATATGTTCTGAGGAAAGCTCTCCCATGGGAGATTAGTGAAAAAGTAAATTGTAGAATATGTAGAGAGTGATCACACTGATGTTAAAAAAAAGCCAACCTGTGTGTACATATAACTATAAAAGGTTTTATACACATGTGTTTATAAATGCATAGAAAACGGCTGGAAGGGATCCATTCCAAACAGATTCCAAAGAGGAGAGGGGTAGGTAGGATTTGGGGAGATAAAAGGAGGTTTTACTACTTTTTGCTTTACAAGACATTGGTCTTCTCTGCATTATCCCAAACAACCATGTTATTTCTTTGATGATTTTTTCTAAAGAATGGAAACTGCACTTAAACATCTAAAATGCTTTTGAGGTCTTCTCCACATCCTGGATTTCTGGATATGAATGCCATAACATCCATGTGTGACATGGGAAAGAAAGATACACACACACACACACAGGTAACTGTGTGAATAAATGGGGTCCAGGGAATGAGGATGCAGGCAGCTGGTAAAAGAAGCTCTGTGTGCAGTTGAAGGCTGAGGAGTCAGGTAGGGGAGCAGAATGGGGGTGGGGAGGTGCTGGCACCAGGACAGGACAGGAACGATCCCCTTCCTTATCTCCTGCTGACCTGCCACACCTTGAAGTAAAGACTTCAAGGTGAAGTTGACGGCAAGTGAGGATGAGCTTGGTTTGGGGTCGAGTTAAAAGAGTGTGTGCATTTTCAGATCCTGGTCACAGCGAAGCTCTCCCTGAGGCCAAAGATCTGGCTCCCTGTCTCGGGTTCCCCCTCTCACCTCTTGAAGGCGATGTAGGCCACAAGGCCCACAACCACAGCAGCCAGGATGGAGCAATAGACGGGGATGAGGTTGTCGGCGGTACCTCGGGTCACCACAGGCTGGGAGCTGCCCATCACTGTGGTCACCACATCTGGCACAGTGCTGGTTACCAGATCTTGCTCTGGAGGTACCTCAGGCTCCTGGGTGCTGGGGTCTGTGCTGTCTGAGCCCTCCGGGGGTGTGGCCCGTGTAATCCAGCGTCCAGGGATCTCTGGGAGAAAAGGCTACAGGAGTAAGGACCCACTTCCCCCCCGAGTCCCTCCCCTAGGTTCTGACCCCCAGAGCTTCACCCCAGCCCCAGCCCTGCCCCAGGTGCTTGTATGCCCAGCGGCTACACATACGGGTGTGGGCTGGGATTGGATATATGACATCACGATGGTGGAGAAGACCAAGGATCTAAGAATCAACAGCCCTCGGCCCCCTTCAGTTCTGTCACTGACTTCCTGTGTGACTCTGGACCAGTTCCTTCAACTCTCAGGACCTCAATTTCCATATCTACAGAATGGGGATATTAAAAGAGACAGTCTTTAAGCTCCTTTCCATCTCAGGGAAAGCTGTGACGCTAGAATTCAACTCTGCCTACTCTGGGTACCCAGCAGACTCGCATGGAGATAAACACAAAGAAGAAAATAAGCACTAGGATGCCTCCAGCTAGAATCAGCCTAGGGAAATGTAATTTCTCTGGCCCCAGGTTGCCCTAGTGGTCCCAGTCACCCTTGTCCTAAAGAAGGATGAGGGTAATCGGGTATGGCAGAGAGGTACTGTCTGATGCACCACCCTCTGAGAGCTGGCATCCAGCCTTCTTTCCAGTCTCTCATGTCCTAGCTCTAGGCTTGGGCAGAGTGAGGAGGTGCACAGCTGGCTAGCTTCCCTCCAGCCGGTCCATGGATAGTGGCTAGTCTCTATTTCCTGCCCTGTGTAGCCCCCACACCATCTGATCTTGCCATCCAGAGAAGACAGTGTCAGACAGCCGAAACCCAAGTGGGGAAGGATGAGGACTACTGGCGAAGAGCAAGCCCACAGACCAGGCACTGCCCTGTCTCAGGGGAGGGAGACTGCTCTGCCACCTATTTAGGTTCTTTCATACCAGCTGGGCATTGTCAGCCTCCCCGGTAGGGGACTGAGCACTCTCTGGCAGCAGTGGGTGGTATTTTCCATTCTGTCACCCAGCTGAAGGCAGTACCTGGGGTTGTGGGCTCTGGACGACCTTGGGGTATATGTCTGGGCAAAGTTGCCTACCCCATCTATCCTCGCTTCCCACGCCTGAGGCAGGGAGGGAGAGCAGACAGGACATGCCAGTGGGGTGAAGGGTGGGTACTTTGCTCCCCAGATCTGCCCCACTCAGCCCTCAGTTTGCCCACCCAAGTTGGAGTTGAAACTGCCCACTGGTTTCTTAGACCTCCTTGGCTCAAGGCAAAGATGCTTCAAAGGCCCCCATTTTCAGCACCTTCTGAGGAATAAGTTCCCCAGATATGACTCTGGAATCCATCTGGCTGGCACTAGTGAGGGGGCTGCCATCTGCTGCCCTATCCCTCTCCTCCCTCATCTCAGTCCTGGAAAGGATGGGGTGGAAGAGGTGGGGCAAGGAATGGAGGAGACACAGCCCTCCCTTCTGACAAGGCGCTGGTTTGGGAAGGGTTTTCTCTCTCCTGGCTAGGGGACTGGGCCAGCTGGAGGGGCAACCTGAGCCCCGAGGCTGAGGGTACAGCTTTGCTCAAGTGACCCGAACCCAGAGGCTGAAGGCACAGTTAGGTGGAAGGTCAGTGAATCAGGCATCACAGAGATTCAGGAGCAGGGGGGAAAAGCTGAGGGAGGGTGGTGGCCAGACCAGGCTGAAGACAGCGCTTCCAGGGCGCTTTACCCTGGTCTCCTGAATGCCCCCCTAATGGAGGGCGGGGATGAGATCCAGATGTGACCACGTCCTCTGGCATTCCAACCCACTAAGCCCCTGGCAGGTCCTGACAGCCGTTTCCGGAATAGGAGCTCTCAGACTTGGGGGGTGGAAAAAAGGACTGGGTTACTCCTCCTAAATCCAAATTTCTTTAGTTGAGGGTTAGGGGGTCAGCTTCTGCCCCCAAGGTGGGTGAGTCACCATGAGGACACCTGAAATGTATATGCAAAGAATATACCCTCCACTGGAAGGGGGGGGGTGGCCAAACTACCACAAATCAAATTCCATTTCCTGAAATGCTCCCCCCTGCCCTGGAGCTGACATTTAACCCTTTGGAGGGAGAAAGAGAAGAGGGGCAGGGACAACACACCCCTTCAGGGTGGCTGGAAAAGCACAGCAGTATCTGGAAGGAATCTGTGAATGCCCCTGTAGGCAGAGCCCACCTCTCTCCCTGCTGGCACCTTTCTTTGCTCTAACCGCACCCCTAACTCCCACTCCCCACCAGCTGGTCCCAACTTGCCCACAGAAGCGTGCCACCCATTGCCCATTGCAGGCTGCTGAAACTCCCCCTGCTCTGCCCTGCACCTGATGCTACTTGCCTGTCTCCTGGCTCAGGACAACTGCCACCGGAACTACCACATCCCACTCCTCCACCCCAACCCCACATCCCAGTGCAGGAAGCTTCACACACATGCTTGGCCTCAGCCCAGCTTAACAGCTCTCTCCATCCTGAGGTCCCAGCACCAGAGGATCACAGGATTTGGAAGGCCAGCACGGGTGTGTCAGAGCAGAGGCTCTCCACAGCAGGGGATCTGCCTCCCCGATCCGCCTGGGGGCAGACTGAAGGCAGAGGCTGTGCTGCCCCCACCACAAAGGGGGATCTCCTCGGAACTAAGTGCTGGGACCATGTATCCCTCAGCAGACTGGGGCAAAGGCCAACTCTGTCCTGTCCAACTCAGGGCTCCCAGAAGGAGGCACTTGTTGCCTGCTCAAAGGGAGAGAGCACCCTGAGGGTTAGGTCCCAAAATGAAATAGCTAAACGGGTGCCCAGTCATTGAGCGATAGAAAGTAAAGGCACTGTCAACCTCTCCCCCAAGATGGATGTCACCAACCAGGGGACCAAAACAGTTCTGCCCTGGCTACCACAGGGATTCCTCCTCCCATGCCAGGAACTGTCCATCCAACTAAGGTGGGCACACCCAGCTCCCATCCCTCGGGGAGCTGAGGGCCCTGGCCTCATGCCCACATGCACCTGCCTCATCCTCAGGCTCCCAAACCCCAGGCCTGCTGCTTCCCCTTCCTTCTCTGCCAAAGCCCTTGTTCCCACGATCTCCTTAGTGTTCCCCGGGTCTCACTTCATCCTTGGCTAAACTGTAACAGTGACTTCTGACCCCTCCCCAACAAGTTGAAGTGAACCAGCCCCCTTCCCTAACCTGGAAACCCTGTGACCAGTAGGAAACCGAGGTCCAGAAACCAAAGTGACCTTCTTGACGTCACTCAGTAAGTGACAGGGTGGTGGGCTCCATCACAGGTCCCAGAGCCACAATGGGTCTCAGAGCCAAAGGGTCCCAGTTCCAGAGGCTCCTCAGGCCCCTTCTCCAGTTCAGAGTCTACTTCAGGCTCAAACATGCACTATCTGCTCTTTGGCCACAGAGGCCACCTCTGTGCCGCTCATCTGCCACCCACCCAGTCCCAAGCTGGCAGCCACAGATTACCAAAGCGTGGGAACCGAGTGTGGCCTGGGAGGATAAGGATGGCTTTCCAAACACTTAGCCCAGCGGGGCTAACAGTGGATGGGGTCCTTTGGTGGGAAAGATCAGGAGGGTGTCTGCTGACTCCAGGCCATGGGGGGCTTCCCCTGCAGGCCACGGCCAGACCCTTGCAGAACCTGCCAGCCAGGAGAGGCACCCTCCCCACCCGCCTCCGCGCCCTCCCAACCCCTTGCACCACCCGCAAAGCCGCAGCCCCAGTCTCTCACCCTCGCACTCGGCGTCGGCCCAGCGCGTGCACTCGCGCAGCTGGCGCTCCGTGTCCTCACACACCGTGCAGGGCAGGCATGGGTCCACGTGGTTGGCCTCGTCAGAGTACGTGCCGTCGGGGCACTCCTCGCACACGGTGTTCTGCTTGTCCTGGCACGAGAACACGAGCCCGGAGCCCGCCTCGCACACGCGGCATGCCTCGCAGCGGCCGGTCGTCTCGTCCTGGTAGTAGCCGTAGGCGCAGCGGCACACAGCATCGTCGGCCTCCACGCAGGGCGCCGACATGCTCTGCAGTCCCACGCACTCCGTGCACGGCTTACACGGCTCCGTGGCGCTCACCACGTCCGAGAAGGTCACGCCTGAGGACAGAGGGATGTGCGGGATGGGGGTAGGGGAGCCGCACCCCGAATTTAGTCGCCTGCCCTTGGGGCACTTGGGACGCTGGAGGCCCTCCCGCCCCATCCCCGGAGCCCCTCGGCCCACCTCGCCCCCTCATTAACTCCCCCCTTCTCCCTCCCATCCCTGATTCTGGGTGTGGGAAAGCTGGGAAGGAGAAAGGGAGCCAGGAGCCCCATGCTCCGGCCCCGGAAACTCTGGCTCTGAAGTCTCAGGGGGGTAACACAGCTGGTGCCGGTAAATTTCTTGGCAGATTCTCTCCGAGAGTTCCCAGCATGATTAAGGAATAATCTGAGCGTGGTTCCCACCCAGCCCTTCCCCCAGGCCAGAGCTGAGCTGTGAACCCAGCCCAGGCATGGCCAGCCTTCCAAGAGAGCCTCAGCTGCCCTTCCATTTCTATCTGCACAGGCAGAAGCTCAGGTGTGGCCTGAATGGGAGTGACTGGGGTTAGATGACAAAATCTCCCACCCATGGCGCTACCCAACTGCTGAAGGGCTTGGCTCTAGAGGGTGGGGTGGGACTCCTGGGTAAGAAAGGCACAGCAGGAGGGGTTGAAGCTAGAAGGAATAAAGGACTTGTGTGTGTGGTCCCTCTTTGCACGAGGGAGAGAGGACCCGGGCATCCCTCCCCTTATTCTGGAGCATGAGTCAAAGGGCATGAAAGAAAAATTTCCAAGCTCACTCTTGACTCATGCGCTGGAGTAAGGGGACGGATGCCAGGGTCCTCTCTGCCTCTTGCAAAGAGTGGGTAGGCACAGAGCCAGATCTTCTTTACCCATTCTAGCCCAGGGTGGAGAACTCCACGCCAAAGAATCCAAGAGAATGTATCCTTGCTCCAAGGGCAGGAAGAGCAGACATTTAGGACCTGAGAACTGGGGAAAGAGGATAGCTCAGAATATGGAAGTAGAGGTAGCAGATTAGGATCCCAATGGAGGGAAACTGGGACTTGCTGTGGGGGTCCTATCTTAACCTTCTCTAATGGCATCCAGAGACAAGATGGAGCACAGGGTCATTATCTTGGAGGTTGGGATTAGGGCTGGAGAAGCAAAGAAGGAAAAAAAGCAGAGAGAAGTGAAAGTGGCAGCAGTTGGGAGTTGGGGGGTGGATGGAGAGAAGAAAAGATGAGATGGGCCTGGAGGGAGCCTTCAGTTTCAAGTCACTTCTGGCAGAGCAACTGCTGTGTTTCTCTTCCTAGGCATCAAGCAGATCTGGATTCAAAACCCGCCTCCATCACTTTACTAGCTGTGTGACTCTGGGTGTCTTACTTAACCTTTCTCTGCTTTTTTCTTTCTCTGTAAAACTGGGAATAATGTCTCCATTCACAGGGTTGTGGTGAGGAATAAGTGAAATTCCACCATAAAGCTCTTGACACACACAGCAGGGATCCTGTAACAGGTGGGCCCCTGGGGTGGGCAATGATAAACTCAGTAGCAGGGATGCAGTCAAACAGAAAGGACTTCCAAACATAAACAGCAAAGGCAAGATGTCCAATTTATACAAGAAGCTCCTATCTAGTTGCCATATGGCAGTGGGGTGGGTCTAGTCACACGGGAGGGCAAGCGGAGGGCCCCGCTCATGGGAAAATACAGAAAATTAGCAGTGAACTCCTAGGAGAGGTTTTTAGGGGGTCGGAAAAAATGTGGTCTTTTTTGGCAAAGAATGAAGGCGGGAGCTTAATGGGTTTCCTTGTGGAAACGTTTTGAGGATAGAGGGAAAGTCCGCTGGGGTCTCCATCCCATAAAGTAGACTTTTAAAGGCAGCCTGTTAACACAGCTGGGGGAGGAGGGGACTGTGAGAGAAGAAGAGGAAGGGAGGGTAGTGGAGGGAGGAAGGGGGATTTCTGAGTTGCCTCTCTGCTCCCCTTCCCTGGAGGTGCCAGCTCTCAGCCTCCCGTATCCCAGCCCTTGCTTTGACAGAAGGATTAGGGTCCCATCCTGGGAGACTTATTAGGGTCCAAAGAGAAGAGGTCCTGGGTAAGAGTCTAGGAAATTAGAGGAAAACATGGGAGATTCCAGGGCAGCTGTGATCGGCTAGCCCTGCCCTGGGATGGAAACCCCGTCAGGCCAGGGCCAAGGGGAGGTACCCAGATGGCAAGGTAGCAAAGGGATGTCTAGCCTTCTCTACCTGGCATCCCTCTGCTGGGGGATGGAGTTACAGGATCCACAAGCACAGAAATAGGAAAACTGTGTTTGGGACACCAAGGAGTTGGGGTTGCCTGAAGGATAGATATGCTGTGTGCAGTGTGGTGCCTGGAGGTGGTAGTGATGGTGGCAGTGGCAAGACGTCCAAGGTAAGACAGGCGGATTCAGAGTTCCCAGTTCCTATACCCTGGTTCCCAACATGATTAAAGAACAATCTGAGTAGAGTTCCCACTGGACCCCCAGGTGGGCACTGAGTGCCAGGTAGAAGGCAGGACCTAACTGTCAACAGGAAAGATTTCCAGACAGAGTCAGGAAAAGGGTTCCTAGCCTGAAAGCAACTGGTGGGGGGCATCCATCAGAGATGAGACAAGGGCACAGAATTTCAGATCACAGACCCACCACCTCATCCAGCACCTCTGGAAGATGGGATTCTCTCCCTTCCTCAAGGAAATCCCAGGTAGGAATGGCCACAGTGCCCCTCCCCCTGTTGCACCCAACATCACTCCCCAGTAAGGACATCCTTGTAATGCTCCAACCCCCATCCCTGTTGCCTGGGGAAAACTCTGTTTCCTCTGTCAGAATTGGAGTACACTTGCCCTGGGAAGCATGGGGGGTGGGGGTGGCAGTAGGAGGTGCTGGGGGCTGCTGGGGGATGGTAGCCACACCCTCCCAGGATCCCCCAAGGTCAGTCTCCAGGGTAGCTAGGATTTGATCCTCTTCCCCTCCCCCCAAATGCACCGAGGGTAAGTGGCAGCCATTGATTTTGCTGCGCAGATGATATTTTTAGCTGATCTTAGCATCAGCTACTCCTCCCACCTAGCCACACTCTTCTACTAGGCCTCTCTACTTGGGGGCCGGGAACGGGCACCCCCTGGGGATCCCCTCTCATGTCCCCCTTCTCCCTCTGTATACTTCCCTCATCCATTCTAAGCTGCCCCTCTCTGCCTCCTATGCTGGGTCAGACTCACTTCTGGCACCCATGCGGTGGTGGGCAGGAGTTCCTGCCAGGACCCAGAGCACTTATAAGGCCTCTACTGGGCATGCCCGCCAGTCCCCTTGCCCTCCCTTCCATTCTGCTCTCCTTCCCCTACCGGACACTTTCTACTTACTGTCCAGGCAGGGTTCACACACGGTCTGGTTGGCTCCACAAGGCTGGGCCACGCCCTCGCCCAGGTTGCAGGCTTTGCAGCACTCTCCGCTGTGGGTATACAGGTCTGTGGGGCACGCCTCCTTGGCACCTCCAAGGGACACCTGGGTGGGGGAAGATCAGAAGGTCAGACTGGCAAGAGAAAGGGGACAGGATGTATTCCGAGGGAGCAGATACCCCTTCCTAAAGCCTTCTATTGGAACCACCTGGCCTGGGATGAGCTCACCAGGGAGGCATTTGGCACTTGAAAGCTGACAGGGAAGAAAGGCAGGGGGACAGCACACCCCTGCAGGCTGCGGGGGTTGTGAGATCAGAGCTTCGGATGCTGACCTTCTGCAAAGTTCACCTTGGGGTTACAGTAACTCCTGGAATCCCAAGGATACACCATGTGGGGAAGGTAGCCTGAGGACCAGCAGAGGGCCTTTAGGTAGCGGTGAGGAACCAGCAGGCAAGTTGCAGCTGGCTCAGGGCTCCCAGCCAAGGGGGCAACTTGAAGCTGAAATCTAGCCCAAATGCCACTTGCTAAGCTGCACACCTGCAGGGATGCATCTACCCTGAGGGGAGTCTTTTTCTAAGAAAGGCTAGCAGAGCTCTACTCTCAGTCCTTAATCCTACCATAAGTATCAAACGGGAGGTGTCTGTACCCAAGAACAGAAGGCAGAGGGTTGGGACCTTGGGTTCAAATCCTGACTCCACTCTGGGAGTTCTGACCCGCTCTGCCATTTCCCTCTGAGTTTTCATCTCTCTGGACAGATAAGAGATGGAGACAGCCCAGGGCCAAAGCAAATGAACAGCCAATCATCAGGACTCTGGTGCCAAGACGGGGGAAAAGGACGCCTGTTACCAATGATGAGAAAGTGGCTGCTCTCACCACCCAGCAGCCCTGCTCCCCCAGGGTTTGATTTCCAGCCACCAGCCCTTTTCTCCCTGCCCCCATACAGCCAGTGGGAACAACACTGGAAACAGTGGAAAGGGGAGTCAGATTCTTGCTGCCGAGGCATCTTTGCTCATGGATGGAATGATTTAGCACCAGATTCCCTAGAGGGAGGGGCTCCTGGCAGATTGCTTTATATTTCTGTTCCTTGAAAAAAATCTTAATGTCTAATAAAACTCCACAGCCTGTTTCCCTGGCTCCAGACCACGCAGTTCCCATTTGATGCTCAGAGGAAGTATGGGCTCTTGGATCATGGGACTAGAGAGGAGCCGTAAGGGTCATTTGGGCATTCCTTGCTTCCACATTGGCCAGAATGGCTCCCAATACTCCTTTCCCTTCAGTCCTTTCAATTGTCCTGAGGTCTCACTAGGGTTCAGTGGAGCAGGGGGATAGACAGGTTGGATCAGTCTAGGAGCCAGCCTATAGTCCTCAAGAGACTGGTGGGGAGGGTGCAGGCAGCACAGGAGGGGAACCTTGGGTGTTGCCACTGTCCACTCCCAGGTGGCAGGAATACAGTGCTGGGAACATCTACAGACCAGAAAGAAGCCTTGGCCCGGGGAGAGGGTAGTCCCAGATGCAGGCTTTCCCCCAGGAGATGAGCAAGATTCCAGAAGGGTCTGTATAGATTTCTTTTCATCCTTCAGTGTTCTGCTTAAATGGCACTTCATCGGGTAACTGGTCCTGTGGCCCCAGTCTCTGCTTCATCAGGCAGAGCTGCCCTGTCCTCCCTGTTCACTCCTGTCTGCTCTGACACTCTACAGAGTCCCCCAGTGGACCGTCAGCTCCCTGAGGCCAGGGACTGTGGTTGCCTCAGTGCCTGTGATGGTACCTGGCACATATTAGGGACCCAACATGTATACTTACAGAATATTTAAGAACATAATATTATACGGCCTCAATTAACTAGCACTCCAGGGACTGACTTTCTGGATAGATGAGTTTCCGGAAAGTCATGGCTTTCCTGTTCTCACTTAATGTTTCTCACTTTAACCATGGAGGCTGCACCTTCCTCCTTCTCTGAAACATGCCGTCACGGTTTCCCCATGACTCAGGGAGTCAATATTTACATCAACAAGTATTCCAGGATGCAATGCAGTGAAGCCCTGTGCTCTTTATCCCAAAGTAACACACTTTTGTCTCTTTGAGTTCCCCTGTCAGCATTTCTTACAGTTCTGCCTGCTCCCTTCCTGTCAAGATATCAGTTGTCAATTCTCGCCGCTACTAGTGGGACCTGAGCAGCTCCTCCCCCATTCTAGTGGCTCAATGGTAAAGAATCCCCCTGCCAGTGCAGGAGACGTGGGTTCGATTCTTGGGTCAGGAAGATCTCCTGGAGAAGGAAATGTTAACCCACTCCCGTATTCTTGCCTGGGAAATCCTATGGACAGAGGAGCCTGGCCGGCTTCAGGGAAGACGGCTACAGTCCATGGGATAGCAAAAGAGCTGGACACGACTTAGTGACTAAACAACAAATTGAATCTTTAGAAAATATGTAACTAGCCCTGGGAAGAAGGTATATAAATCGAGTGTAAGCAGGATCTGAACTAGAAGAAGGCAATACTCAAGAGTAAAAAGTCTACTTTCCTCCTCTGCTGCCTTCACTGCTCTGATTACTGGCTCATGGCTTACAAGCTGGGTGACCTGGGACAGGTTTTGAATTTCTCTGTGCCTTAGTTTCTTTGTCATTAGGTAACCATGACAGTTTCTGCCTCTCAGGGTTGTTGGAGGCAGTAAATAAATGAGTATGGTGTTTATTCACTTTGGGATCTCTCTTTTCTCTTTCCCAAGGTCTTTTGTGGCTTTTGGCTGTGTTTCAGTTAGTTGAGGCTGGTAGAGACCTGGGCTCCAGATAGCTGAGGGGGTCTGTCTGTGGCAGTCGTGGGCTGAGGGGCAGCCTCATGCAAGCCCCTCTTCTGGAAGCCTCCTCTCCCTGCAGCAGCCTGTGGTCCTCTCTCTTCTCCAAAGTCTTCCATTTGGAATCCAGGCCACATAATGAGTAACCATGTGTTTCCTAAGCTTGTTTTGTTTTCTATTTCAAAACATTCCATATCTGCTACTTAATAGTATGCTGCTGCTGCTGCTGCTGCTGCTGCTAAGTCGCTTCAGTCGTGTCCGACTCTGTGCGACCCCATAGACGGCAGCCCACCAGGCTCCCCCGTCCCTGGGATTCTACTTTGGGTCAATTCTCAATCTCTCTAAGCTCAATTTTCCCCCCTAAAATGCTAGATTGGTGATATCCACTGTCCAAGTTTGCTTTGAAAATTAAATGAAATAAGGTATGTAACTCTGCCTGGTGCATAATAGGAGTTCAATAAATGTTGCTTACCAAAGAAGTGTTTTGTCTTATAGAGAGTGAGCTGCTGAGCCTGAGGGGTACGTAGTGGGAGAGGAGAATTGAGCCATCCCCAAACAGGGGAAGCCATCTCAGAGTAGGGGGCAGGATAGAAATGGAGAGAGATTTACCCACTAAGAGGAGTCTGAAGAGGGTATGCAGGCCAAAGGAGGCCGGAGAACTGCTCTGTTTAAAGTTAACTAACTCAAATATTTACTGAGCACTAAACTACGAGTTTCCAATGAGACAGGGTCCCTGATTCCTGGCAGGAGTCACAGTGCCACGAGGGAGAGGAAATATCACCTCAAACAGCTATTCCAGAAGCTGAAGAGGAATGCTTGAGGGACAGATGCGGAAACTGAGGCCCTCAGAGGTCATGCTGCTAAGTGGCCCGGAAGCACTAACCCGACTACACCAACTATTGGTCCAAGGCCAGGCAATCCTGGGAAGTGGGTTTGGGGGGGGGGGGGGAGGTCACTAGGACTCAGGCTAATTGTTCCAAAATGAGCAATTTACCAAAATGATAGACACATTTGCTTGAAAATTACATTTATTATACTTACTCATTCCATTTTCAGGAATGTTTGCAAATCTTTTTTTGCCATGTCCAGGCTTTCAAGAAACTAAGGTGGAAATACCTGTAGGTGAACTGACTTTTAATAATTAATTAAAAAAAAACTGGACAAAACAGAAAACACGCCAAAATAGTTGAAAGAATTTGAAACTACAGGAAGGCTTCAGTGTGATGAGTCCTAACTAGTCACAATAGCTTCAGCAAAGGGTTCCTTAGGTGAATGGAGCCATTGGCTGGGTGAAGGGGTTGGAGAGTTTTCAAATATGGGAAGGGTCTTTTGAGACCAATGCAAACCCTGAGGAGGCACTGGCACATGCCCCCCTCCCATCCCTGAAACAGGGGTGGAGTTTGAGGGGGAAAACAAGATCTAATTACTAAGGAGGATGCTGCAGGAAGACTTTGAAAGGGAGCAGGGCTCTGAGTGAGGGGGTGAAAGGGCTCAGTGAAAAATCTGCAGTGCCAAGGGCATAGGACAGAGTCTAATCTACAGGTCTAGTGGTGGCTCAGGGACACATGTCTTTCCGTGATCTGGAAGGCTGGTCAGGGGAGTGTGCTTGGCATAAGGAGGAAAGAGTAAACTCCAAGCCAGGAATCCTGGGTTCCAACAAGGGTGCCACCACATACTAACTGGGGGAACCTAGTTTCCTTTCTGAAGGCCTGAGAGGTTTGGCTTTCTCAACTGTAAAATGGGAATAACTAGATTTGCTCTGCTGGGACCTTATAAGGATTAAATAACACAAGAGAAATTACCCAGGGCAGTGCGTGGCACACGGTAGGCACTCAACCAATTTTATTATTCCCGCCTCCGCGCCTCGCACCCCAGGGAAGAATCTAGGCGCGTGAACGCGACCCGGCTGGTACAGCGGGGCAGGACCCCTTCCCTCCCGGGGTCTCCTCCCCCACCCGCTCCTGTCCTCGCATTTGCTGTCCTAGTTGCATCCCTATTAGGCGCATTAGCCAGCCGGCGGCTCCGGTTACAGACGTCTGAATGACAAAGTGCCTCCATTACCGGTGCGGCCCGCCAGTCGACCCGCCGGGACGCGCTCCGGTTTCAGCACTCTCTCGCCGCGGCCCAGGAAGAAACTCGGACCGCTGCGGTGCGCAGGGCCAGCCCGTAGACAGCAGCCCCGCGGCGAGGCAGGGGCGAGAGCCGCAGGGGTGCAGGCGGCAGATTCTGTGCGGGTCCACCTTCCCGAGCCCCCGGGCCCTCCACCCCCTGCTCCCTTCCTTCCTCGCCTTTTCTCTATTCGGGGGGACACTCTCCAGCCCAAATTCCGAGCCCACGCCCTCGCCCCTCCGGAATCCGCAATACTGGCTGCCCCAATCCCCGCTCCCGGCCACTCCACGCCCCGATCCCCGCCCTCCGCCCCTGCCGCGGCTGAGAAGCTTCTCTAACCCGCGCTGTTAGTGCGCAGACGTGCCCCCAGTCACTCCCAAATCCCCGGACGCAGTCACAGGTACCGACCGCCCCGGGGGCCTGTGCTGAGCTTCGGGGATGGGTCTCTGCCCATCCGAGCCCCCATATTCCCGTCCGCTCGCCGCCGAGACGCGCAGCTCTTCTCCGGAGCTGGGACGCCGGGCTGCCCTGTAAGACGTACGGGAGGTACAGAGCTAGCAGTCAGGTGAGGGGCAGTCTCCCTAGGATTCTGGCTCAACTTGCTTGTGGGCCCTTCCTTGACCAATTGGTTAAAACTCTCAGAGCCTCAGGCTCCTTGTCTGTAAAATAGGGGTTTGGGGGCTCAATGCTCAAAGGAGATGAAGACGGCAGGGAAAGTGAGGACATCTCCATTGCAGAACCTTCCAGGGCACTCCCTTCATGGCCAAACATCGGGTCCTGAATGTCCTGTCAGATCTACCGGGCGGACCTCGACGCTTTCTAAGACCCGCAGTCCTTTGCCGAGATGTCTGAGAGCCTCTATCTTGTTCCGAGCCGGGAGTCTTTCACCGAAAGCTGGGCGGGGCGCGGGCAGAATCCCGACCCCCACCTTGTTCGCGGAAAAGTAGCGAACGGTCGGGGCGGCGCTGCGGCAGGTTGACTTAACAGGGGGTCCGGGTAGCCAGTGAAACGCGCAGTCCGGGTCGCGCCAGTAGCGGCGACCGCTCAGCCTTCGCGCCGCAGCGCCCCCTGCCGGCCGCCCTCGCCGGCGCGCCCCCTCGGCGGCGCACTGCCTGGACCTTCTCCGCTTTGCGAGTCCCGCCTCTCTGCACCCCGAGAAGGGGCAGCGGCCAGAACCCGTCAGACGACGCCTGCTTCGTCCCATCCAGTCCGCAGCTCTGCTTCTAACCGCGAGAATAAGTGCGTAGCGGGAGCCCGCGGGTCGCTGGGGAACCGGGAAAGCGGGTTCGCCCTGGCGAGGTGGGCACTCCTTTCCCAGCCTCGGACCCCAAACCACAATTCCCCGACCCCGCGAGAAAGAGCGCGCGACACATGCGGGAAGAGTCTGTGTCTCTGCTCTCTCTTCTCGTCCCACTGTCTCTCGGCGGACAGGCGGGGCCCAGACCACTCAGGGTCTGCTCTCCCTACTCCGTCCTCTCTCCTTTTGCTTCCGTCTCTCCACCTCCCTCACCAGCGTCCCTTTTCTGCCCTGCCTAACCCACTTCTCTCCCTCCAACAGAGCCCCGCTCCCCTAACCTCGCCCTCCCACGCCCCTCCCCCCACCCCATTGTCTGGCTGGTCTTCATTGTCCGATGCCCGGTCCCCTTGCCTCCAGTCCCTCCATCCTCCTCCCATGCCGTTCTATCTCCTCGTCTCCGGTTCCCCACCCCAACGACGCTCGCCCCTCACTTTTGTAGTTCCCGTCCCATTCCTCGTCCTTCTCTAGCCTGGGTTCCGTCCCACGACTCTCCAGAGATCAAGATGCTCAGAGGGAAAGTCGCCTTGAGATCCCGCATTCAAGCGCCCTCTTCCGAAGAACCCAGGCATTCGAGAGCCCCACGACTCTCTCCTGAGAGACCCCTCCCAGCTCCTCCACACACACCTCCTATGGCCCACGAGGACCCGCTTCCGTGCGCCCCTCTTCTCTGCATCTTTACCTTAAACCTCAGGGTCGCCTCTTCGCTCTGAGAACCTGAGACTCTCCTCCGTGGATACCGGCATCGGAGGTCCTCTCTCGCCATCCACCCCCCCAGCATCTGGGACCCCAACGCTCTCTTCTGTTTTTCCTCAGGGAAACCTGGACTCATCGAGGTTTCGGTCCCGGGAAAGAGAGCGAGCTCCCCTCCAGTTAGCACTCACCCCCAGGAGCAGCAGCAGCAGGCGCGGCCCGTCCATGGCGCGACCGGCGGCACCTGACCCCATCGCCCGCCTCCCGCGGGAGAGCTCGGCTCTCGGTTCAGCCCGCTCCGCGGACCGATAGGGCTGCGCTGCGCAGCGCTCCAGCGCCAGCCCCTGCGAGCTGGCGGAGGCTCGGCTCCCTCTGGCTGCCGGCGGGAGGGGCTAGGAGAAGCCAGTGCGGCGGCCCCGCCCTCTCCCCGCCCAGCCCGCCCACCCCCGGAACCTCGCCTGCCCTCCCCGCGGTCTCCCGGAGAGGAGAGGCGGAAAGGGACAACGTGCAGGGAGCCGCGCCCGTGCGCCCCGCTGCCGCTTCTCCGCGCCCTGCCCTCAAAGCTTATCCCTGACCTGGTACCCGGCTCCCGACCCGTGCTACTACGCGTCCGTCCCGGATGCTGTGGGCTCAGGTTCCCTCTCTTGCGCATCTTTCCCTGCCTCTGGCTTCAGCTTATTCCCCGGTGCCCTGCTGCCTACCCGGCCGTTATCAGCAGTAATGCTCACT
This sequence comes from Giraffa tippelskirchi, assembly GCF_054371585.1. NCBI lineage: Eukaryota > Metazoa > Chordata > Mammalia > Artiodactyla > Giraffidae > Giraffa > Giraffa tippelskirchi. Next base: position 25,430,467 of record NC_137277.1, on the reverse strand, counting down.
GCCCGCCCCTCCTTTCATATCCCGGTCTATCCCCAAGCCCTCCCTCTGCCCCTTCCCAGTGCGGGGTTTCTCTCTGCAAAGGCCTAGGGGAAGGAGGGAGAGAGGTGGCAAGTGGTCTGACACCGACCACAGACAGCGGGGACGTTCAAGGAGGAGACCATCCCGACATCATTTGAATTCTCAAAAGACAGGTCTGAAGCGATCGCAGGTGCGCACACACACAAAAAGGAATACTCGCACTTCCAAGGTTACATACATATGTGCTTATGCAGTCTCCTATGCCCATGCCATCCTCACGCAGTCCTGTGGACCGATGCCTTCTGTCCATGCCTGTGCACCTACACACATGCACACTCATTGCCCATGTGCTCATAACAATCAAACACGTCCTCACGTACACATTCACACATACATGTGTTCGTGTGCAGTCATCTCCATGCAAGCCCTCATATGTATAGTCTCTCACACAGTGCGCACACACACACACAGATATGAACACATAGATGTATCCTCAACCATTTGCCTTCATTAGATTGTGTTTCCATAAGCTGATGAGCTCCCTGCAGGCAGGGACTATGGTTTCTTATCTGAATGTCTAGTACACAGTAGGTGTTCAATAAAGGTCTGCAAAAAGAATAAAAGAGTTGAATGGACTCACATCCATGTGCCAATCCATGTGCATCTCCAGGACCATACTCACCATGCTCTAGAAAACTTGGAAGTTTCAAATTATAGGCCCTGGCAACCCCAGGAGTTTGCCACCAGACTTTTGGCAGGAAGCACTTCCACCTTCACCTTGATGCTCACCCCACCTTGCCTGTCCCCACCCTTTCCTGGTTCCCAGACAGCCCTGGAGCACAGAGTTGTGGGGAGCAAGTCTACAAAGCTCATCCCTTCACCCTGATCTTGGCCAGATGTGGACCTCAGTTTCAATTTTGAAAAAATAGCCTTACAGGAAGAAGGGAGAGATTAAGACACTTGTGCTGAGGGCAAGCTTACTACTGGTAGGTGATTTTCCAGCTAAATCATTCATTTGTGGGAGTAAAAATTCTGCCCTGTGAGTTTCTTTCCTGTGTAACCAACAAAATCCAGTGGATATTCCCAGAAAGGACAGGTAGACGTCAATCACCGTGGCCTTGACCATGAATGTGAATAAGCTACCTCCCACGGCTGGGCAGAAGACACCAGGCAGCCATCTCCTCTTCAGAAATCCCTGAGGATCCCGCCCCCCAAACAGGGATTGCCTCTAAACTGTCTCCTCCTGCTGCTTTTAGAGCCCTGCCTTTCCTCTCAGCTGAATTCATGGAAGGCAGGAAGGAGCAGAATTAGTACTAAGAGCAACATTGAGCCTCTTACTACCAAGGGTATCGGCAGTATGGCATTAATTTAAATACTTCTGTTATTAATTTATGATCTTGGTTACTATTATTGCCAAGGTTATCCATCTCAACACAATTTAATATGACCCACATCACCATGGCTGGGCCTGGGTTATTAATAATTTCCATGGTCTTGATCAATTTAAGCCTTACTCGAACAATTACAAACAGCAATTGTTACTATTATTAGCAGTATTTCTATGATTAAGCCTAAGCACAAGACCACGACGTAATGCTGAGTGCTGGTGGGGAGACGCTGTGAACTACGCAGAGAAAAGAGCACTGCTCTGAGAGTCAGACAGGCCTGGCCACATATGCCTACACCTCCCACCTCACCCTCACATCAGTTACTTCTGCCTGGTCTGTGGTTATGTCATCTCTCTCCGCTTCAGTGTCCTCATCTATAAAATGGGAATTTTTTAGAAAAGATCCTATCTTGAACAGCAAATAAAGTTCATCAAAAAAGAGACTCAATCTCCTTTTATTCATTCAACCGATGCATTTATTGAGCACGCGCTATGGGCCATACCCTGCTCTAGGCACTGAGGATACAGCAGTGAACAATAGCAGCCACCTTTATGGAGCTGATGTTCTAGTGTGTTAGTGATTTGATACGAAGGATTATTTTATAATGTGACACCTTGGCTTGACCATGAGACAGATGGCAAGACTGTGATTAGAGTGCTCCTTTGCTGGGACCACCGCCATCACAATCTCCATCACTGTCACCATCCTGCCCACCTATACCAGAAACAGCACCACTATGACCACCATCACCATGACACCAGCATCACTTCCAGAAGCACCACAGCTACCACTGCTATCACTGCATCCCACAACTGTCCCCATCACTGTCATGATTACCACATCATCATTACCACCATCAACATCATCACCACAAATGCCAGGGCCATGGCCACTGCCGCCACTTGCCTTTTGACATCTGCACCACAAGCAGCAGGGAATCCTGTTCTAATGAGTGCTGATTACATAGGTCCACCCCTTTTCCTTGGAATGATATTGGAGGCTCTATGGTGCCACTCCTTGCCCCAGCGTAACTCCCTAGTTGTCATGATTCCTGGCCACAAACATGAACATGCTTCAAACATTTCTGTCTGACTCAGCTCCCTTTCCCCTAAACCTCAGCACTTGCAGTCACAGCTGTGGGAGGGGGGATGGGGAGAGGGCTCTTAGGACCTGACCGGCAAGGCAGCACCAAGGGGGCAGCAGTTTTAATTGGAGGGTCCCCCTAAACCATCTCCTATAACAGAACTACAGGTATACAGGTCCCCTACCCCCACCACATATACACCAAGGCCTCCTGGCCCAAACAGTGACCCTAAGATGAAAAGGTGGAAGATCTCAGTGCAGATATACATGGAGCTGACAGTGGTAGTGGTGGGTCAGACTGCATCTTCAGGAATTGAAGTGGGAAGGGTTTGCCCCTCCCCTCTTTATCTTACCATCCCTCCATCTCCCTGCTCTTCCAGGAAGGCAAGCTCCTAATTCACACTCCCTGTTCTTCCTTTCCACTGGGACCCCTCACCTTGGGCCCCTGAACTTTGCTCACAGCTCTCTGTGCTTGTGTCCAGCAGTCCCTGGGGAACCAGCCTGCAGCCCCAACTCACTTCTAAGCAGAAATAGGGGTGCAGACAATGAGAACTCACATTTACTGAAATGTCCTGTGAGCCAAGATATACACACAAGTATCTCCTTTAATCCTCACTGTAATCTCATAACTGGAGGAGGGCATGGCAACCCACTCCAGTATTCTTGCCTGGAGAATCCCCATGGACAGAGGCTGAAGTCCATGGGGTTGCAAAGAGTCAGACATGGCTAAGCGACTGATCACAGCACAGCACATAATCTCATAAGGAGGTGATAGCTTCACTATATACAGATGAAGAGACTGAAGCTTGAGGAGGTTAAGCCACTAGCTCAAGGACCCCAGAAGGAAGCAGTATGCCATAAGCGGCCACTGTACTACTGTACAAGCCCCTCCACAACCACATGTCTCAACGTTAGCGCCCATGTTCCAACCACTCCTTTCTTCCAATGCAGCCCCTCCAGCCTTCCCTCCAGTGAGCTGGGGAGATAGAACCTGCAATTCAGAGGGGCTGCACGTGGCCCCTCGATACTAAAGCTCAGTTACCTACTCCTGACATGCATTTGCAGAATCTGGGTTTTGGCCAGGGCTGAGGCAAGCCAGGAGATGATCTCTGTCTTTTGATTGAAGACATGATTTCCAGGCTCTTCTAGTGAACACTCACTTTTCCTGCTTTGGGAAAATCACCTCCCCTCATCCCCAGTTCCAATGTCCAAGCCGAGAAGGGATGAAGGGCAATGGGCAAGGAGAGGACAATTTCTGAGGTGAGGGGGGCGAGGAGGTGCTGGGCCTCCCCCAGCTGCATCCCATCTGCCTCTGGCAGGCCACCAGGCCAGGTAAGTGAAGCCCACTGCCCCCCCCCCCCCCATTAGGAGCTAGCTCCTCGGATTTGAAGCGCGATACAGTGATTACCTCTGAGCCGCCTCCTTCTGGGCTGCAAGGGGGTTCTGACCACTGAGAGGGCAGGATGGGCTGGGGACCAGTTTGGGGTCATCCCACTTGGATTCTGGAACTGCATCAGTAGTGAAAGGGGAGACGAATTCACTAATTTTGGAGACCAGTTAGATTAACTGGAGCATCAAAGTGGGTCAGTTCCGCAGTGCCCTCCCCCACTGTCTGCACCAACCTCAGAGACTGGTGCTCCTTTCCTGCCTCCACCCCATCTAACCCGCATTACTCAGTTTCTCCCACCTCTGAGCCCTGCTATGGCCCCCACGAAAGCTGTTTCTTCTCTTCCGTCAACGTAACTATGGCCTTGGTCAAAGTCTTCCGTATTCCCATCTGTAGTCTCCCTTCAAAGGCCACCCTTCCTCACACGTGTCCTGTTTTGCACTCATACCTCTCATCAGGGCATCACATCTGGTTGGTTTGTCCATACATAGGCAGTAAGGACTTAATTTTACTGCACTCTGTGTCTTGGAGAAGAGGTTCCCAGAGAGGGCAATGCTATACACAAGTGCTTGGATGGAGAGAGTTCCAGGCTTGTGGTAAGGGCTCAGGGGACAGATTGGGTATCCTGTGCCTCAGGGCCACCACCTTTGCTGCTGACTCTTGGGGCCTCCCTTCTCTTTGTCTTTGCCTTCCTCTCAATGGCACATTTCTCCTGAAGTACCCTTCCTCTAGGAAATTCCTCTGGACACTCCAGTTTGATCCTTCCCAGGCAGAGTTGCCATGTAGTTCTCAAGGACTGAGTCATCTCTCCCACTTTTTATCCTGCTTCCAAACACATTGTTGTTGCTGTTGTCTAGTCCCTAAGTGGTGTCCAACTCTTTTGCTACCCCATGGACTATAGCCTGCCAGCCTCCTCTGTCCACAGGATTTCCCAGGCAAGAATACTGGAGTGGGTTGCCATTTCCTTCTCCAAGGATTTCTGATCCAGGGATTGAACCTGCATCTCCTGCACTGGCGGGCTGATTCTTTACCACTGAGCCACCTGGGAAGCCCAGGACAGTTCAAGACATTTTAAAGAAAACCTGAGTAGGGCTAACCCCTGCTGGAGGAATATGAAGTTGAGAAGGTGAGGCATTGGAAGGCCCAGGCCTAACATTTATTTCCTGTGTGCCCTTGGACCAGTTCTTTCCCCTGCTCTGAGCCTCAGTTTCTTTAATCTATAAAATGGGCATAAGATAATTAGTCTCAGAGTTACTGTGAGGAATCAAAGAGGTCTTGAGTGTGTCATGGGAAGTGGGCAGATGTCAATTACTCTTATTCTGTTTGCTCCTGCTGAGGGTGATTTCTGGCCTGCAGGCTGGAGACCACATGGGAAGTGAGGTGACATTTCAGCACTGGAGAGGAAGCTTGGGGGGCCTTCCTGCTGCCAATAAGAGCCAGAGATGTGACAGGCCTCAGGCTCTGGCACAATTCCCACGGGAATCACTGGGGGAGGAGACAGCCCAGCGCCCAGCTTATCTTCACTCTGGCGCGTCTGGGAAGTGGGGTCAAGTGCAATTTTCTGGGTTGGTTTTCTAGCAGAAGAGGGTAAAGGGCATAGATGTACAGTCTGTTAAGTGTCCCAGTCAAGAGAAGATCCCCAAGAGGGAAGGGGGAGGAATTGCCGGGGAAGGATCCCTCGCAAATCCCACTGTCCCAAGGCCAGATCCGCTGGGCTGGGGCAGCCCTGAGACAGGGCTGAACGGTTACAAGAGAAGGCCTGGCTCTCTCAGTCCCACCCACTCTGGCCACTGACTGAGGGGATTCCAGTGAGGGGGAGAGCGCCCTTACCCTGGGTCCTGCCACTCTGAGGAGGAGATGCAGTATCTAGACTGCTGCCTCTTGTCCTGCAGGAGCCTGTCTGAAACATGCAGAGGGATGCAATGCTGCCATCCCCTCCTGTATTCTCTTGGGCTGGGAAGAGGGGACATGGCCCAGGGCCTTGGGACCGCCTAGTCTAAGAGGTGTGTGACCTGGTACCATGCACTGTGCCTTTCCAGGCCTGTGCTCACCTATCCTTCCCAGGCTGGCCCTGCTTCCGTTCCCTCTGGAGCCTGAGGCCAGGCTTTTGTGTGGCCCAGCCCACAGGGAGCTTCAGGGAGGGGCGGCAGGTGCGGGTGGGGGCACCTCCTGGAGGAGGCACCAACGGAGCAAAGTGCTGAGTCGGCACTCAGAGCTCCTGTTCCATTATTCATCCTGGTGAGAGATTTCCCTCCTCCTTCCCAGCCCAGGCCCACTCTCAAGAAATGCCTACCCCCCATTCAAAATCCCCCTCTCAGCATCCCCCCCTCAGCTGGAAACTCTTAAGCAAAAAGGTCGTCAAGATGATTAAATGCGAACAGATTTTCAGCTCTTTTTCCACTTTAATTAAAAATGGGCTCTCCATTCAGAGGAAGCTGGAGATGAAATAGCAGCTCCCCAAAGGGCCCTGTGCTGAAAAGTTGGGGGGGTGGTGGTGGTGGGGAATGCTCAGGGATTTCTGAGGGCTGGACTGTGGTGGCCTAGGGTCAGGGGCCTGGCCTGGAATTGCCACATGCCCAGGGCCCTGCCCACAGAGGGCAGCAGGAGCCCGGAGGCCTTGGGCACTGGAGACAGAACAAGAGCAGAGGCAGGCTGGTGGGGGTGGGGGGGGGCGTGGGCAGCATGTCTGCACCCTGGGGTGGGGGTGGAGTGGGGAGCAGGAGTTCCATTCCCAAGACCCTCACTACAGGGGGGCCTCCAGTCTGGGGTGGGAACAGGTTGCCATCCTCCAAAAGGGCTGGGGTCTGCACAAAACATTTAAGATAGCAAATAACAAACCGATAAGTACCTCCAAGAACAACATGGAAGCAAACCCAGGGGGTGGCCCAGCGTACCCATGACTGGAGACTAAAAGAACTAGGGCAGCCGCAGCAGGCTTCCCGATCCCAACAAAACGGGACTGTGCGGGCAGCAGTGGGAAGACCATGCGAAGGAGAGTGAGATGGGACACAGAGGGTTTTATTGCATTTTACTCTGAAGATGGAGAGATGAGGAGAGCAGGGAGAAGCCATCTCTCTTCCTCCCATCAGGGATCGGGAGCCAGGAGAGAAGGGGAGGAATGGCAGGGGAAGGGATTTGGTTAAGACACCTGAGAACATCCATGGGGGGGAGGAGGGGAGGGCGGGGGAGCTGGCACAGGCTGCAGGAACAACAGGAGCCCACAGCGCTCGGTCACCGGGAGAGTGTAAGAGAGCAGGGTTGCATTTGAAGTTCCGGACCGCCTCTGCACTTCAGGGGGAGAGGACACTGCAGGAGCGGGAAAGGCCTCCCACCACTTCCTGTACCTGGACTGGGGGGTCCCACCTGCCCTCCACTGGGATGCGAGGGCGTCCAGTTGGTCTTTATCCCAGGAAGAAAAGTGATCCCTTCCTGGTAAACTACCCTGGTGTTGTGGGGCAGCCCAGAGCCCACTGCCCAGCTCCCAGGCAAAGAAGAAGTTCCCCACACCTTCAAGGAAGGGGTCACAGGGCCTTTTAGAGTTCATCCCCAGGTCTTTCCAGTTCCATATTTATAGCCACCTTCCACCGTGAATTCCACCAAAGTTAGGAGAGCACGAGGCAGGGGAACCACCAGCTAAGCGAGGCTCCCAGGTGAGGTCACAGGTGCGCTGGGCCTTGATCTCACTGGAGCCGGGAGGGGAGGCCGTTCTGAGCACCGGGGCTGTCCGAGGCTGCACGAGTGTGGAAGGAGGCTGTCTGTGTGGAACTGCTGAGCCATCAATGTGGGGCAGCACAGGGTATGGGGGAGCAAGTGGATTGAGATGGAGCTGGCCATGCACGCTCAGAGCACTCTGAAGGCCCCTTTTCTTTGGGTGACGGATCACTTCCTCTCCTTGAAATGCCCAGCCTGCCCAGGGGGCAGGCAGCAGGATCCAAGTCAAAACTTCCTGCTTCTCTGAGAATCTCTGCCCATCCACCCTCCCCCTGCTGTCTCTTGCTGTCTCTGGTTCCCATCACCCTTTGTCTGAAGGCCTCTCCCCAGCAGTTTTGGGAGAATGGGCATCTATGCCCAAAAGTCAGGCACAGCCTCCCTGACTCCCCCGTGTCTCTATAGGCTACCATGCAGTATGCAGCCCAGACCAAGCAGCCTGGCACCTGCTGCTCCAGGAAAGAAATTTGGCAGGAGAGGGGAGGGGTACTGGCATGACACCAGGTGAATGGGGAAGCTGACCCCAGACCATCCCCCACTTCTCAGAAACAGCAGTTCGCCCAAACAGCCCCTGTGCCTTTGCCCTTGCCTCTTTCATTCTGTTTTTAGAAAAACCAGGGGCTCCGTGGCAGGGAGTAGCCTATTTTGACAGAGTCCAAATAGAGCAGCGTGGGGAGGGGCAGTCGAAGGGGTAGGAAGCGTGTCTCTGTTGGTGGGCACAGCCTTGCCCGGAACTCGCTTTTTATCCCCAGTGTTAATTATCAAAATTAACCAAACACTATAAATAACCCAACTCAGAGACTTGAAGAGCCTCACTTCTAATTAATTCATTTCCAATCAAGACACTTCTGCGCCCCCCTACCCTAGAATCTAAGGGATAGGGACCTCATTGTGCAGCTTTTCAAATATCGAATCCCTGGCTCCTGAGATGAGAAAGCTCAAAGAGAAAAAAGAGAGGAAGGAAAAACACTCTGCTTTCTTGGAAGGGGGTAGCCTATAAATAACCCTATATTGGTGCATTTGATGGACGACATTTGTATCTAGATTGGCTTTTGTTGGGATGAGGAGACATGGAGGGTGGGGGTGGGGTGCGGAGACTTCCATCTGCCGCCTCCTTTACTGGGCAATAAATTTAAAGCAAGACTGTGAGCACCATCCAAGACCTCCGTGTTGGCTAGAGCTGGGGAGACTGATCAATAGAGGAGGAGGAGGGATGGGGTAGCGGGAGAGAGAAAGAGAGAGAGAGGAAAAAGAGAGAGAAAATGCAAGCCCGAGAATGAGTTCAGGGAAGGGGAGAAAGAGAAGGGGAGAGGATAAAAGGAATGAGAAAGGGAAAGAACGATAAGGAGGAGGGCAGAAGGGAAGGGTGACAGGCAGGAGGGGGTGGAAGGGTCATTTCCATCCCCACTTATGCCGTGACTTTGCCAGAGACCTGGCGAGCTTTTCCAGGGCTACCCTACCTTGTGTTCAGCTGCCTCATGCCAGCATCCTCTTATGTCTTCTCTCCTGGGCTGTGGGCATCCACTGAGCAGTTGGGTGGCTTATGTGCCCTGACCAAGTGCCCTGCAGTACCCTGCAGGCACCCTGGCTCTGGCTCCCTACCTTGGAAGAAGACCGAACCAAGTGCCCTGCTGGACGGTTGCCTTGTGGAGGGCACTACAGGGCAGAGATGGAATCAGAAGAGAAGCAAGGAGGAAGAGACAGAAAAGGAGAAAGGAGACAGAAGCTGAAGCACGGAGAAGAATAAAGAAGGACCAAGTTCGAGAAGAGATGACAGGAAGGAGAGAAAAGCAGAGACTGAGAGGCAGGCATGGAGACAAAGGAGGAGAGAGCAGGAAAATGGCTTTGGCTCAGGGGGCCTTGGTCCCCTGGGGTCCCGATCACAGGGCCTGCTGGAGTTGAGTCCTGGGATGCCAGTGCTGGGTGGGCTCCCTCAAGTACTGTGATCTTGGGCAAGTGAGTGCCTCCTCTTTACACATCTGCAAAATAGTGATCATGTCCACCTTTCCTCCTCCTGACATGGTCTTGAAGATTGAATGAAGTTAAATACCCACGAAACTTTTAACCAGGATCTGCCTGCCAATTCAGGAGCTGTGGATTTGACCCCTGGATCAGGAAGATCCCCTGGAATAGGAAATAGCAACCTACTCCAGTATTCTTGCCTGGAAAATTTTAAGGACAGAGGAGCCTGGCAGGCTACAATCCATGGGGTCACAAAGAGTCAGATGTGACTGAGTACACAAAAACTGGCCTGAAATGAACACTCAGTTCAAGATGGCTGTTGTTATTACAAGCAATACCAGTAGTAGAAGTACTAGTCTTAATAGGAGGGCTGGTTTTTATTCCTCTCATTCCCTGGCTGTGAGCGCCTCCAAATGACACACCATCCTATCCTATAGCAGGTGGGCTTTGGCACCAGCCTCCCCACCCACCAGACTCAGACTGGGGCTCCCGAGGGCAGGGCTGTGTCCCTCGTCCCCGAGTGGGGCCTTCCTGAACTCTTTTTGGGTGGGCTGGGAATCTCCCCTGGGAGAAGAGGTGCAGCCCAGGTTCCCTTCTGACCCTGAGTGCCCACTCTGGCCCTTCATGGCCAGAGGGCCTGGGACTTGGGGTGGGTTGTTGACCAACTGACTGAGTGGCCTGTGGAAGCCACAGCCGAGAGGGCTGACTCCAGCTGAACATTGCCCTCTCTCCCGACCCTGCTCTCTCCCATCGGAAACAGTCCACCTGGTCCCCCTCCTCCTTCAGCTTCCATCCCCTCAACTCTGGCTGAGATGAAGGAAGGGATGGATCAGGTGGGGAGAGTGGCACTTCCCTGATGCATCCTGTCCTTGGCCTCTCCTTCAGCAGGATGGGGAGGGGTCTGCTGGGAGCCAGCCTGGGGAGGGGTCTGCTGGGAGCCAGCCCCTGGGCAATCTGATCTCCATTAGGCCTTTCTCTGGTTCTCATTACTGAAGCCCAGGCAGCTTCAGAAACGTGTAATTTCCCTGGCGGCTTTTCTCTCTTTCCTCTGCCTTTTGAGGTCCCTCTCCTGTCCCAGTCCTCCTTGGAGGCCCCTCCTCCAGTGGATCAGCAATGGGGTATAGATGAGTCTGAGCTTTATGGGGGTGCCTGTGATATGACCTTCAATCTCAGCCCAACTCTGGGGGCACGCAGAATGCTGCCTTTCCTCCCAAATAAAAGATAACTCCTCTCTCCCTGTTTATTTCCCCTTGGGTCCCTGACTTTACCCTCCCCCGCCTGCAGCATACACCCCAGAGTCTGAGAGAAAGGGTTGCTGACTGCTCCACTGGGTCTCCACAGAAGGTCTGGTTCGGGTTCCACACTAAGGGAGGCAGGCAAGAGTGAATGAACTGCATGAATGGTCAAGCAAACAAATGAATGAACGCATGGCAGCAGGGGCTGAGGGAAGAATTCAGCCAAGGAAAAACCCAAAGCCAAAAATGCTTATCGCCCCTATTTATTTTTCCAGCCTCATCACCCCACCCTGTCCCCTTTTAGAACTGCCTCACTCCCTCCTGCTGCTGCTGCTAAGCTGCTTCAGTCGTGGCTGACTCTGTGCGACACCATAGATAGCAGCCCACCAGGCTCCGCCGTCCCTGGGATTCTCCAGGCAGGAACACTGGAGTGTTGCCATTTCCTTCTCCAACGCATGAAAGTGAAAAGTGAAAGTGAAGTCGCTCAGTCATGTCTGACTCTCAGGACCCCATGGACTGCAGCCTACCAGGTTTTTCTGTCCATGGGATTTTCCCTCCTACTCATTCATAACTCGGCCTAGGAATTGCCTAGGCCCTCCAGCCTGTGTGACCCACGTGGACCTCAGGCACCCTGCTCCCACCCCCCACCCCCCCACCCCCACTGCTCACCAGCATGCTGCTGCATGGTCAGTGGTTGCCTTCGCTATCTGGCTGGATGCTGAGCCTCTTGGGGAGGAAAGTGAGTGTGTCTGTTATCCATCTGGTATTCCTCCTCGCTTAGCACAGGCCTGTGTAGCAAATACTAGATAACTGTGGGTGAATGAACGCATGGATAAGGAATGAATGGAGGGAGGAGAAGATGAACCAATAGCAGTGTAAACAGCACTGGGAGAGGATAGGGAAAGTCAAGAAGGCGTGCCCTCCATGAACTTTCTGTAGCCTTTATAACTCTAATTAGAAACCAAGGGGCAGCATGGGGAGAGGAATAAGTAGATAAAAGTGGAACTGCAACTCTACCTAAATTCAATATGCCATGTGCTCAAGACCAGAAGGGAGCAATTGTGTTTTTTTCCATTTTAAAAACTCTCCTTTAATGTTGGATCATTATGTTTACAATTCATGAGTGCCTTTTTAAGGACATTCTGAGGTTGTTGGGAGCAGGAAGGAATCCCCAGATAAACAGGAGAGATTGTGGAGGGGGTTCCCACTGTCCCCTTGTCAGGTCTCTGGCTCCGCACTTCTCCCACCCCCTCCTCCAGGACTGGATTGTGGCCTGGCTGAACCCAGATCTGGAGGAAGGAGAGAGCACCCTGCTTGCAGGGGAGGGCAACTGCAGAGCCTAAGTAGCCTTGATTAAGTGTCTAAATGGACAGGCCTTGGCAGTGCCAAATAGAGTGTAGCAGACATTGTCCCTGCCCTCTGGGGCTTCCAGGATGATCCAGATACACAGACGGGGACAGACATAAATGGGCAGCCAGGGATGAAAAATCAGACTCTGTGTGTGTACACATACATATAAGGTGACCTTCTGTCTTCTCTCCATCTGGTGAACTCCTATTCACCCTTCAAAGCCCAATCCATTTATCCAATCATTCAGGTATCCATTTGTCATGGATATCTGTTGCTCAGCACCACTTTTTAGCTGATGGGGAGCCTCCTCTTCCCAACTTTTTCATGAGGAGAAGCTTACTTTCACTTTACCTTCACCCCTCTTACCACTCCAGGAGTGGTCCTGTGACCAAAGTCTGGTAACATGTGATCAGTTTAAGAATGAGTATTTCACTCAACCCATCCAATTAGAATCAGCCCTGTGGTTTCTTTGGGACTGCAAAGGAAGACGTGCTTTCTTTGTGCTGGGATGCTGAGCTAGAGTACAGTAACCCTTCTTACCATCCCTTGGGCAGAGCCTGAGCGTAAAACCAACACAAGAAGAAGAGCCAAGAGCTGCTCAATGGCGACAATGAGCACCTGCACTCAGCTTTGCCTGGATGTTGATGTTAACACCCTACCCTACTCCAGGAAATTTAGTTATGTTGAGCCACATTCTCTCTCTCTTTTTACTTAAGCCAATTTCAGATGACTTTCCGTTCCTGACAGGCATCATTTCATTTATTAAATACTTACTGTGCTCCTCCCCTGTGCCATGCTGAGCTGAGTGGTGGAATCCGAGGATATAGAAGCCCAGCCCCTGCCTCCCAGAAGCTCAGAGTCTCCTCAGCTTTGTCCAAAGGCTTCCTCTCTGTGCTACCTGGCCAGCTTCCACAACGAGGCCCCCTTTCCCCTCTGCTCCCTGGTAGTAGGTTCACATTATCCATTCAACATTGGTCACCTACTGCACACCAGGCTCTGTGGTTCCTCCTACCAGCCTATTGTTGTAGACCATGTCTACATCTGTCCCTCCATCTGCCTGTTAGACTATAAGCGCTTTGATGATGGGTGCCATGTTGGTGAATCCTCAGTGCCTGACACCCGCACTTGTTCTGTTTGTTGCAGGATTGAATGTGTTTCTATGTACTGGGGGGAGGCAGGGTCAGTCAAAGATAAGGACAAGATGACATAGAGCAGAAGGGCCTGGAGGGTTCTAGATCCAGCTAGGGCTCTGCCAGAAAAGCCAGCCCACTGCTCTGATCCATCCAATAAGCTTTTCTGCCAAAGCATTCCACAGGCACTCCTGTCTCTGAACCAATCCTAGAAATTCTGCCCTAAGCCTCACCCATAGTGTCCCACCTGGCCACTACCTAGACCAGTGAGAGGTGTCATTGAAGCCCCTCCTCTTGGGCCCATCCTTCCTCCAACACTCTTTAGCCAGCGTGGGGATGGGGCCTCCTAGAGCCCCTGGAGAGGCAGAAATCCTTAGACTGATATAGACTGACTCATTACTACTCCAGATCCTTTGCCTCCTTCGTCCTCTTGTGTCCCTTGCCTCCATTTCCTCTTCCTATCCCTGCTTCATCCTCCATTCTTTGTCCTTTTCCTAATGTACTTCTCTAGCTCTCCCATCTTTCCACTGGGTCAGTCCTCCTAGTCCATGTCTGCAGCTGGGTACATTTCTGTAAACAATTAAGTTTGTAATAAATTCAATTGTATTACATCCTTATTAGAGGTTTATAGCATTTGGAAAGAGGGGCTCAGGCAGCTAAGAGGCTGATATCCTCTCTGACGGCTGAGTGCCTGGAAGTGAAGTGCTCCCATTTGCAAATTAACTTGTGCTTAACATATTTCATTATCTCTCCACATTTCCCCCTGTCGAATCATCCGGATTCTCTCTCTTTCCTTCCTCTCTGCCTGAGAGAGTTTCTCCTCCTTTACGTTCCTCCAGCCCCAGGAGACAATCTCCTACAGCAGAAGGATGCAGACTATACAGCAAGAAGGACTTCCAGGTGGTGGTTTAATCGCTCAGTCGTGTCTCTCTGTAGCCCCATGAACTGTAGCCTGCCAGGCTCCTCTGTCCATGGAATTCTCCAGGAAAGAATACTGGAGTGGGTTGCAATTTCCTCCTCCACGGGATCTTCCTGACCCAGGGACTGAACCCAGGTCTCCTGAATTGCAGGAGGTCTCGTTACTGCCTGAGCCATCAGGAAAGTACCTTAAAAGAAGCCTTAGATAGAAGGAGAGGAAGGGAGGAAGTGAAGGAGTCTCCATCTGTGAAGCACTGAGGTCACAGGTGGGAGAAATGGAGGCTGGCCTCCTCGGGCCCAAACCTGAGGGCTCGGGACGCCCAGAGTAGTTGACATGATTCTCTAACCCAAGACTCTGGGTTAGAAATGGGGGAAAACAGCTGCACACATCTGGAAGACGCTTGCCCAGCTCCATTAGCCCAGGCACCAGCCAGACCCGTGTTTGATGTTTGATCTTGCCCTCAGCACAGGGAGGAAGCCAATGAAATGTCAGGGACTTCTCATGGAGCTACCCCCTGCCACCAGCCTGGCTCCCCTCCCTAGATCCCCTGACAGCCTAAGCCAACTTCCAAGGCATAAATGAAATGCCAGAAAACCAAACACTGACCCCCCACCCCCAACCTCACAACAGCGGAGTCAAAGCCAATTCCCCATGGGTGGGGGTGGGGAGCTGGAGCTCCTACTCGCTTGCACCCCTCCCCAAGCTTTTCTTTCTGTCTCAGGCCCTAGGAGAGAGGCTGAGTGCCAGACCACAGTCACGCCTCATTTTGGTTCTTTTTTGCAGAGGGCAGGTAACTGATGGAGATTTTTATAGGGAAGCGGGAGTGACTCCTGAAGACTTATTTGGAAGAGGAAGTGTTTGTGGATACCTAGGGCTTCCCTGGTGGATCAGCTGGCAAAGAATTCGCCTGTAATGTGGGAGACCTGGGTTCAATCCCTGGGTTAGGAAGATCCCCTGGAGAAGGGAACGGCTACCCACTCCAGTATTCTGGTTTTGAGAATTCCATGGACTATATAGTCCATGGCATTGCAGAGTCAGACACGGATGAGCAACTTTTACAGTAAGACAGCAAACTGCTATTAAGCAGGATTGGAATGTATAACAAGGAATGCAAAGCTAATGTGCATTTATTGAGTACCTACTACATGCATACCTACAAAGGTAAATAAAATGGTCCACAGGGGAGGCAGATAAATAAGCAGATATAATAGGGTGACAAGGACAGTTAAGACCACAATATTTGGAGGCAGTGACACTTGAACAAGGCTGAAAAGAGTGGATAGGAGCAAGCAAGGCAGAAATGAGAGAGAAGAGACTCCTAGGCCGTTGAAGGGGAACTAACATAACCCCTGAGCTGCAACAAAGCATGTGAGTCTGTGGGGTGGGGTGGGGTGGGTGGAGACACTTTTGGAAAAGCTCACATCTAATAACCCTTCACATTTATACGGCATCTGACATCTTGCTAGGTTCTTCTCGAAGTCACAATCTCATCTAACCTTCCCCACAACCCATTGGAGGCAGGCTTTAGATGCTCAGTGCGGGGATGAGGAGCCTAAAGCTCAGAGAAATCAAGTGACTGACCCACAGTCACACAGTGGTTGCTACGGCTGCATCAGAGCTGAGTAAGCCCTGTGTAGGGTCTCTGGCCCTCATGGGGCTTTTTGACTGAGGGAGGTGGTGTGTGTGGGGTGTCCAGACCGAGTACCCGGGGCCATCCTAGAACTGGGATCAGAGAAGCAGGGAGGAGAACAGAGTGGGCAGTTCCGACAGGCTTCCTGGCAGAGAGAGGGATGGAAGGAGGTGGAGGCGGGGAATAGCTGGTGTGAAACTCAGTGAAGGTGGTGGTTGGGAGAAAAGGAGAATTGAGCGGGCACAAGGGAGATACCAGAAATTGTGAACTGGATCAAATTGAGCCGAAGTGGGATGACAGTGAGGGAAGGGGCTGAAGGCAGTCCTGAGGGACAGCAGACAGGAGGCAGTGGGGGCTCCATGTGGGGAAATGGCCAGGAGTGGGATCTGGAGAGGGAAAGCGCTGGCTCCACATCCTGGCTTCACAATTTTCGAGTACCCGCCATCTCAGAAGAGTGAGAATTAAGCAGGCTAACACTTAGTGTAGTCCCTGGTACTTGATGGCATGTATGTTCCTTATAGGAAGTCCCAGGGAGATAATGGTAGAATCAGAACCTCTGGGAGAAAAATTAACATTTACTTAATAACTCCTGTGTGCTAGGAGCTATGTAAGAAACTTCTACACAAGTTAGAGTTTTCCAGAGTTGCTGGGTCATAAGGCTCAATGAGGTGATTTAGATCCTCTAGGGGGATTTTTTTAAGATTTATTTATCTATTTTTGGCTGTGCTGGGTCTTCATCGCTGCACACGGACTTTCTCTAGTTACAGCAAGCAGGGTCTACACTTCATTGTGGTGCTTGGGCTTCTTATTGCTGTGGTTTCTCTTGTTGCAGAGCATGGGCACTAGGCGCTTGGGCTCAGTAGTTGTGGCACATGGGCTTAGTTGCTCTGTGGCATGTGGGATCTTCCAGGCCTAGAGATCTTCCAGGGCTAGAGATGGAACCCATGACCCCCTTCATTGGCAGGCAGATTCTTAACCAATAGACCACCAGGGAAGCCTGTGACTAAGTGTTTTTAATAAGGGTCCTGGGTGGTGGTTAAGTCAGACAAGTTTGGGAAACACAGGTGAGAAAATCAAAAGAAGGCTGGTTCTAGCATTGAGGAGGCAGCAGGAGTGTGATAGAGGGACCCAAGGCTTATGGATGAGGAAGGCAGCTGCTGAGGGCTCCAAGCCAGAAGGACAAGGGACTGCAGGAGTATACTGATTATGGCTGCCAACAAATTTACCCTGAAACTTAGAGACCTAAAACAATTTCATCTATTTATTATCTCATATAGTTTTGTAGGTTATGAGTTTCGGAGCAGCTTAGCTGAGTAGTTGTGGCTAGCTGTCTCTTGAGAAGTCATAGTCAGAGGTCACTGCCATCCTCTTAAGACTTGACCATTGGAGGGACCACTTCCAAGATGGGTCATTCGCCTGATGATGGCTGTTGGCTGGGGACCTCAACTCTTCAGCACAGGGGCCTCTCCATAGGGCTGCTTGAGTGTTCTCAAATATGGCAACTGATTTCCTCCCAAGCAAGTGATCTAGGAAAGAATAAGGAGGATGTCACTTGTCTTTCATGCCACTTGACCGTATTTAGTGGGGGTCCAGGGACTCAGAACATGAAAACCAGGAGGTGGGACCCATGCTGGAAGCTGGCTACCACAGATGATCTGATCACTTCCATTTCACAGATGGAGAAAACTGAGGCTCACTAGAGTTATTCTAGTCACCGAAAGCAGAGGCTTGAACACTGATTTTTTTCCACTCTGTGAGCCCAGCAACTTCCCACCATCCCCAGGCCCCTAGGAGAAGAAACCGCTGGTGATGAAGCCTAGATCTGTATACCCCCAGCTGGGCAGAGGGAAGGGGTGACAATCAGGCCTCCCAGGGCTGCGAAATAAATATAATCACATGTTTGTCTCAGCAGAAAGAGAGCTTCCAGGCAGTGGGGGAGGAGGGGGTTCTCTTCATCTAAACATGTTTTTACCCTGATGGGCTGTGTTTTCCATTTAAAACCACACTTGAGATGGCTGGGAAAATATGCCTAATCCTGGTGTATTTTTCAGAAATTCAACCTGTTGGGTTTCTTGCCCCTTTCTCAGTGCCCCCAAGGGTAGGCTTATTCCAGCCCCCACAGCCTTAGTGGCTCACTCACAGGGTGGTCTCAGACCCCTGCCTCACCCTCTCTGAGCCCCCAGGAACTAGGGCAGCTGCCAAGTCTTTCCTGGTGTTGGAGCAACATCAGTCTTCGTGTTGATGTCAGTAGACTTTGGGGAGGAAATGTCTTTTCCCTTCTGCTGCTTTCTTCCATAGCCCTCTCCCCAGTTTTCCTTCTCCCAGTTAGTTAGCAGGACTGGGCTTGGGGAAAATAGGGTCAGTAAAGAAACACAATGAGTAAGACCAGAGATTGGCCAACGTGACAGGTCTCAGAATGACACTAGAGTCTCCAGGCAGCTTCCTTTTGTGGGCACAACCCATCCTCTTTTCTATGCATTGACACCTCTCCTAGATCTCTAGCTAGATGGATTTCACAGAACAAAATGCTGCAGAGTTGGGGGAGACCCTTGGGCTCATGGGCTTCCTTCATAGCTCACTCGGTAAAGAATCCGCCTACAATGCAGAAGACCCAGCTTTGATCCCTGGGTCGGGAAGATCCCCTGGAGAAGGAAATGGCAACCCACTCCAGTATTCCTGCCTGGAGAATCCCATGGACAGAGGAGCCTGGCAGTCCATGGGATTGCAAGAGTCGGACACGACTTAGCAACTAAACCACCACCACTTGGGCTCGTAGAAAATGGAGAAACTGGCATTCAGAAAAGGAAAAAACTCGCCTCCAGGAGCCACAGCACCCCCCTCCTGGTGTGGCTCTGCCCAGTGGCCACCATCAGGATCAAAGGTCACTACACGCCTTCTGTCAGGCTAACCCTCCTGAAGGGAAAGGACCACATGGAGCATCAGAAATCCCAAGGGACCTTCTTGAGTCACAATTCTTGACTCAAGAATTCCATAGCCATTTCTTTACTCCCATCACAATTCTTGAGTAGGGGGGCGGCCAGAGGGAGCATGGGTTTGTGGCAGAAGCTTGCAGTTGGAGCCCCTGGGGGATGAGGGAAGCAGGAGCAGCCAGAGGAACCTGGTTCTCCACTTTAGCCAGGGGAGCAAGTCTCCAGGCCTCCGTTTTTCCAGCCAGAAAAGAGATTTGTTTCTCCAGCCTGGCCCCATTGCTAATTGTAGATAAGAGCCTTTCCCTGCTGATTCTGGCCTCTGAGCACTGAGGACATGAACTTGGCCTTCTCTCTCCTGACCTCTGACTCCCAGTTTCCTCTGTAGTGGGGTCAGGGAACAGGAAATAAATCCTGAGGGAGGGTAAGGGGTCACTCAGGTCACTTGTGAGGTTGGACTGCAGGAGAATGGATGGATACTAAATTAGAAGGACTTCCTAGCCTAGCAGGCGGTGGTCCTGCAGGGAGTGGCCATATCCCCAGTGGGAAGGGGGATTCTCTCTCCCAAGACCGCCTCCTTCCTGGGGGCAGGGAGGGGGCTAGACTCCTGGACACTGCTGGGATGCTCTTCCCCTCCAGCTTCACAAACCCACAAGCCACCTGTCCCATCACAAAGCCACATAGAACCTCTGCAGGAGGGACCACCCTCTGGTGACTACCCTTCCATCACAGCTCTGGCCCTAGGCTTCCTGCTTGGTGGAGGCAGTGGCGTAAGATGAGGTGGGGAGAAAGGAAGTGTCTGTGAAAAGGACACAATGGCAGTGGGGGGCAGCTGTCCAATTGTGGGGGGAAGGCATGGAGAAGACAAACATTTCCACAAACAAAAAGAAGAAGGAGAAAAATATTCCACTAGGAAAAGCTGGTGGCAAGGCCTGTCTTTTGAGTCCTTTGTTCAACCCTCAGATGCTGGGAGAGACCCAGACATCCCGGAAAACAGCAGCCAGTGGAGTGAAAGCTTAGGAGACAGAACTCTGTGATGGAGGGCAGGTTTTTAAGCAAATAAGAATGTCAGGGAGTATTAAGGGTTTAAAAAAATATAATAAATTGATGTGATAGAGAGTTCTTGGGGGCTGCAATAGACGGAGTGGTCATGAGGAGGTGTCCCTAAGGAGCTGACATTCGAGCCGTCACCCGAAGGCCAAGAAGGAGCCAGCCTTGTGCAGAACCAGAGGGAAAGCATTCTGGGCAGAAGGCACAGCCAGTGCAAAGCTTGGTGGATTTTGAGCCAGAGCAAGAAGGCCAGAGTGAGTGGAGCAAAACTGGCCAGAGGTGGGGTCAGAGAAGTGGCCAGATCATGTAGGGCCTTGTGAGGTAAGGCAAGGAGGTTGACTTCTCTGCTAAATGTGAGAGAAAACCACTAGAGGGTTTTTTGAGTAGGGGAGTGATGAGATCCAATTTATGTGTTTAAAAGATCCGGTTGCTGTGTGGAGAATGGATTATAGGTGCCAGCGTGGAGGCTGGGAGGGAAGGTCAGACCTGGGCTGCTGCAATGTGGGGCTGACAGCCGCTGGCGGCAGTGGAGACAGAGGGAAGAGCCAGATTCTGGGTTTGGTTTAGCATTCGAGCCAGCAAGCCCTGCTGACAACTGGATGTGGCTGAGGGTCAACAGGAAGAGTGGAGATGATGCTGGAGCTTTTGGCAGGAGCAGCTGAGAGGCTGGTGGAGCCTCACTGTGTCTTGTGTGGACTGCATTCTCCATTCATCTCCTTCTGCTGCCAGCCTGGGCCTGCCTCAGCAGAGGCTGCAGGACAGTTGTTCATTCATGGATTCCCACAAGAGGTATATCTTGAGCTCAAGTCAGGCCCCTTCTAGTCCCCAGCTCTGCTCTCTCCAGACCCTGCCCAGCTTCTGACAGTCAGAGTAGACAGCTACCCTTCCCTCCAGCCTGCAGGGTGTGGCTTCATACACTGCTGCCCAGATGTGGGGTGGGCACAAGGGGCCTTGGACAGCTTGAAAGTCTCTGAGTAGTGAGATGCTCTGAAGGAGGATGAGGGGAATGGAGGGAGCGTTTCTGTCCAGGGGATGGAGTCCCCACTAATCCCTGTACCCATGAAGGCAGGTCCTGATAGACACTTGTCACTGTGGAAGGTGATGAATGACAGACACTACTCAGGGGTCTTGGGTGCCTGGACCAAGACAATGCCAGAAGATCCCCAAGAGTGACTATGCTTATGCCTGGGGATCATAGTTTTCCTCTGAAGGTCCTGTGCGGTGGAGGCTCAGACTGGTTAAGTGACTTACCAAAGGTCACAGCAGTTTCTCAAGCAGAGCCTCAGGTCTCATTTGTCTTGCTCTGGGCATCTTGTGATAAAGCCTCAAAGTTCTAGGCTACACAGCTCTGCTCTGAGTCACCAAGCTCAGCTCACAATTCTCCATTCCCTTCTAGCCCGAGCCTCACTTGCTTCTAAGCCCCTGCCCAAGCCTTTCCTCCTGTCCTCAGTGTTCTTTCAGTTTCCTACCAGCATCCCATCTCTCCCTCCTCTAGAAAAGCATTCCTCACCACTCACACCTGCCTGGATACCCCCATGTGTTGCTCCCTAGAACCCAGCCGGTGCCCCCACTGCCCTCACATGCCCTTCTGCAGCTGGGGTGGGGTCGGAAGCTGTGGATGGCAGCTCTGTGCTGGCGTCCCCTCCCCCACCTCGGAGCCCCAGTCTGTCAGCAGTGATGGATGCTGGGCAGCAGTCCCTTGGAACGGATCCTGGATCTAAAAGCCTCACGCAGCCATCCTGGGCGGGAGGCGGGGGAGGGACACGGGGGTCCCCCAGAGCCCGGCTCCCTGCCATGAATCAGGCGGCCGGCAGAGCCAATTAGCGTAGACAAGAGCCGGGCGATGAATCATGAGCCCATTAGTCAGGCCAGCTTGCCCCTGCCCCCCTAAATGGGGAGGCCAGGGGTGGGGGGGTCCTTCCTCCCTTGGATGGTCCTCTCTTCCCCAGAGCACTTCCCTCTCAGAACTGCTGAGAAGACCCTTGACCCTCCTATCCCAGAAGCATGTCATTGGCAAGGCAGAGGGCACTGGATGCTCCCAGATGGGACACCCCCACCCCCCCCCACCAACCAGACTGGTTCAACCTGAGAAAAGACCTGGTAGGTGACCTCTTAGCCTGGCCTTTCCCCCTTTTCTCAATCCTCCAAGGACAGAGAGCTAGACCTGAATTTTCAGGTTATAGGGAAGATGAGT
Source organism: Giraffa tippelskirchi (assembly GCF_054371585.1). NCBI lineage: Eukaryota > Metazoa > Chordata > Mammalia > Artiodactyla > Giraffidae > Giraffa > Giraffa tippelskirchi. The sequence goes on along the minus strand of NC_137277.1, from coordinate 25,408,486 downwards.
CCTGGATGGCTTCAGACCCAGGTCAGCCCTCAAGATCCAAATCTGTCCCTCCTCTGACAGAGGACAAAGGTGAAGGGCACAGAAGGTGCTTGTCAGAGACCCAGGTCAGGCAGCAGACAACCACACCCAGTCAGCCCGGCCAGTGCCTTCCTGTCTCTCCTGAGCCCACAGGAGTCTCTGTGTTGACGTCAGTCACAGCATGCTGAAGCCTCAAAGCTGAACTCTCAGGCCTAGTCGGTGGTTGGCCTCAAGTCCATGTTGGGCAGCAGCGGACGAGGAAGGGAGTGAAGGATCCTCTGGACCCTCTCAGGTAGGATTAATTGGAGAACTAATAGTGGCAATGGGCGAGTCAGAGAAGGTGGGGAGAGAAACTACCAGAGCTTTGGCTGCCAAGTGAATTTACAGATGAGATTACTAAGGTGTGGAGAGGTTAAGGGACTTGTCCAAGGTCCCAGAGCAAGAATGTGGGAACTGGATTTGGACCCCAGCCTGGTTGACTTCGGTGCTTGAGCAAATGTCCTCTGAACCACATCTGAGACTCTGATTCTGTCCTGAACTTGGCCTCCTTTAGCTCACTGCCTAGTTGACATCATCAACCAACTGTCTGGTAGGGGCCTCGAACTCAACATGTTGAAGTCTGAGTTCATTATCCCTCACTCCTCAACCCATTCCTCCCTCCTGAAAAAGGGACCTTCAGCCATGGTTGCCCAAGCCAGAACCATGGGGCTATTGCTCCCTCTTCCCTTTCTTCCTCCATGTCTGACCAGGCATGAGAGTATGGAATCTGGTCCATTCTGTGAAATGGGCCTGTCACTATTGGGCCCCTGCTCCCCAGCTGTGAAGCAGTGGGGTGGCTCAGCCCCAGAGCCCCTCACACTTGCACAATTCCAGGACCCTCTCGTGGGCTTCCAGCCCCCCTGCCTCCCACTCAATTCCTTCTTCCATGTTGCTCCCTGAATGCACATCTCCAAATACAATCTAATCTTTCACTTCCTGCTTTAAAAATGTTGGCTTCCATAACTTTCAAGATAAAGCAAGTGGGTCCAGGACTTCCCTGGTGGCTCAGAGGTTAAGAATCTGCCTGCCAGTGCAAGGGACACAGATTTGATCCCTGGTGGGGGACAATTCCACATGCTGTGGAGCAACTAAGCCTATGTGCCACAACTACTGAGCCCTGCTGCAACTACTGAGCCTGCACACCTAGACCCAGTACTCCTCAACAGAGAAGCCACCACAGTGAGAAGCTCACACACCTCAATGAGCTAAATAAATAAACTAAATAAAGCCTGTGTACAGCAATGAAGACCCAGCATAACCAAAATAGATAAATAAATAAGAAGTGGGTTCAGCACACTTGTCTTTTAATATATATATATTTGGCTACATTGGGGCTTTGTTGCTGTGGCATACAGAATCTTTTACTTGCGGCATGTGGGATCTCTGGTTGCAGCACGTGGGATCTAACCCGCACTGAAGACGTGGAGTCTTTACCACTGGACTACCAGGGAAGTCCCCGGCAAACCTTTCTAAACCCACCTCTGACCACCTCCCTCTCACATCTAACGAGCTGCTGGCCACATGGGATTGTTCCCCTTGCCCAGATGTGCCAAGGTTTTGACTTCCCTTTGCTTTGGCTCCCACTGTACCTCTGCCCAGAACACCCTTTTCCCCACCTCCACCTGGCAAACTTGTACTATTCCTTCTAAGATCAGACAGATGTCATCTTCTCAACGCAGCTTTCCCTGCCCTGCTCAGCAGGATGAATTGCTCCCTCCTCTGTGCTCCCACAGCACTTTGCTCAAACTGCTAGCCCAGCACTTCCACACCAGCAGATCCCTTAGCAGGTATCTGCTCATCCATTCCTGAGAGGAGGGGCTGTGGCTTGCTCCGCGCTGCTCCCTTGATGGGGTCTGGGGCATTAGAGATGTTCAATAAAGGCTGGAGAGATGCTGGAGGGCTCACCTCTCACTTTTTTCTCTTGTCTCTAACTTCCTGTTCTTCTGGCCTTGCTCCCAAGCTGAAACCATCCAATTCAAGGAGTCTTTCTGGAAGGCAATCCTGACAGTTGGCCATGGTCTGCATGACCCCTGGAACTCAAGTACCTCATCTGGACCAGAAAACAAATTGCAGTCAGGGGATCTGGATTTTGAATCAAACTGCAAAACTTGAACACGTCATTTCTCTTCTGCGGGTCTCAGTGTTCTTTTTGTTTCTTTTAATTTTAATTGGGGTAACCTGATTTATAACATTATAATAACATTAGATGAGCTTCATGAGTACAGCATTATATTTCTACTTCTGTATACCCTACAATGTGCTCACCACCAAAAATTTAGTTTCCATCTCTCAGCAAACGGTTCATCCCCTTTACCCATTTCACTCTCCCCTTGCCCCTTCCACTCCAGTAACCACCACTGGTCTCTGTATCTATGTTTGTCTTTGTTTGATTTGGTTTATTTTATTTTCGTTTATTAGATTTTTTATATTTCACGTATGAGTGAAATCATACCATATTTGTCTTTCTCCATTTGACTTATTTCACTTAGCGTAATACTCTCAAGGTCCATCCATGTTGTTGCAAATGACAAGATTTCATCTTTTTATGCCTGAGTAGTGTGTGTGTATGTGTGTGTATGTATGTATGTACCAATTTTTTTAAAATTGAATTATCATCAATTTGCAGTGTTATATTAGTTTCAGGTTTATAACAGTGATTCGGTATTTTTATAGCTTATACTCCATTTATAGTAATTATAAAATATTGGTTATATTCCTGTGTTGAACATTACATCCTTGTATCTCATTTATTTTATACCTATTATTTTGTGCCTCTTAATCCCCTACCCCTATTTTGCTCCTGCCTCCATCTCTCTCCCCACTGGTAACCATTAGTTTGTTTTCTATATCCTTGAATCTATTTCTGTTTTATTATGTTCATTCATTGTTTTAATTTTTAGATTCTACATATAAGTGAAAACATTCAGTATTTGCCTTTCTCTGCTTATTTCACTAAACATAACTGTCAAGTCTATCCATGTTGTTGCAAATGAAAAAATTGTGTTCTTTTTTATGACTGTGTAGTATTCTATTTTTATATTACCACATCTTCCTTATCCAGGCATCTTTTTTCTTTCTTTTTTAAAAAGCTTTTTATTTTACATTGGAATATAGTTGATTAACAATGACGTATGAGTTTCAGGTACACAACAAAGTGATTCATTTATACATATACATGTATCTATTCTTTTCCAAATTCCTTTCCCATTTAGGTTGTTACATAACATTGAGCAGAATTCCCAGTGCTATACAGTAGGTCCTTGTTGGTTATCCATTTTAAAACAGGTTTCTTGGCCACACTGTGCAGCATGTGGGATCTTAGTTCCCTGACCAGGATGGAACCCGTGGCCCCTGCAGCAGAAGCGTGGAATTCCCTGGCTATCCATTTTAAATACAGCAACGTGTACATGTCAATCCCAAACTCCCTAACTATCTCTCCTCCCCACCCTCTCCCTCCTGGTAACCGTAAGTCTGTTCATGCATCTTTTGATGGACATTTACATTGCTTCCATGTCTTGGCTATTTTAAATAATGCGATGATGAACACAGGGGTGCAGATATCTCTTCGGATTAGTGTTTTTGTATTCTTTGGATAAATACCCATAAGTTGGATAGCTGGAGCCTATGATATTTCTATTCTTAGCTTTTTGGAGAAACTCCATACTGTTTTCCATAGTGGCTGCATCAATTTACACTCCCACCAACAGTGTCTGAGGGTTACCTTTTCTCCACATGCTTGTCAATACTTGTTATTTCTTGCCTCAGTGATCTTACGTTAAGTGAGGGTATGAGTAGAGGGTGATGACATTTCTAAAGACCCTTCCAGTTCTGATGTCGTATGAATTTATTGCTTTATGAGTTCATGGCCTGTGGAGGTCTCTGGATCATTGGCAGAATATGTGAATGAGAAACAAGAGCTCTATCTTGAGGGTGGATCATCCAGGGGGGTGGTGCCTAGGAGAAAGAGGGATCAATTGGAGAGAAGGTCAGGGCAGACACTCACTGAGAGGATGGCTGTAGCTCTTCTGATTCAGTTAACTGAGGAAATCAATGGTCTGGCATGAGGCAGGAGCCAGGGAAAAGCCTGGGGGATGGCGACTCTCAGGGAATGAATGGATGGTGGGTGGCATCCTTTCTGCAGCCTCTCTCAGGGCTGACCCGAGGTTACTATAGACAGAACAAGGCTGGGAGGGCTGGAGGTCAGGGAAGGAGCAATGCAAGGGGGAAAACCTGCTATTAGAATTGGTGGTGGGGAAGATGGGGAGAATTGGGATGCAATAAAAATAAAGAGAACCTCATGGCCACACATTTAAATGGACACATGATGCGGGAGACAAGGCCTCCACAGCAGTCAACCCCCAAACCAGACCTGGGATCTAGTCCTGGCTCTGCCACTGGAGTGTGGTTGTGAGACTTTGAGCAAGTTCCTATTTGCCTTTGAGTCTCCATTTCCCCACCTGTAAAATAATGGGGTAGTCTTCAAGTGAACTTATCTACAAAACAGAAACAGACTCACAAAGAGAACAGACTTGTGGTTGCCAAGGGCGGGGTGGAGGGGGTGAGATAGATTGGGAATTTGGAATTAGCAGATGCAAACTATTATATGGGCTTCCCTGATGGCTCAGTGGCAAAGAATTCACCTCCACAATGCAGGAGACATAGGTTCGATCAGTCAGGAAGGTCCCCTGCAGAAGGAAATGGCTACCCACTCCAGTATTCTTGCCTGAAAAATCCCATGGACTGAAGAGTCTACAGTCCAAAGGGTCACAAAGAGTCGGACTGAGAGACGACTGAGCACACACAGACTATTATGTAGAACAAATAAACAACAAAGTCCTATTGTGTAACCCAGGTAACTATAGTCAATGTCTTGTGATAAACCATAACAGAAAAGAATATGAAAAATAATATATTAGGTTAACCAAAAAGTTCATTTGGGTTTTTCCATAACATCCTACAGAAAAACCCAATCTAACTTTTTGGCCGATCTAATATATGCATATAACTAAATCACTTTGCTTATAGCAGAAATTAACACAACATTGTAAAGCAACTATACTTCAATAAATAAACTTTAAAAATAGTAATAATGGGGTGTCCTTGACCATCTCTGAGGGCCATGGGCGAGGCCCACTAACCACAGGGTCCCACCAAAGGTCCTGACAGCCTCAGCCCCCAACCCCATATGCTTACTCTCTTCGACCCCTTGACTCGAGTGTGTAACGCCGTGTTTGGGTTCTTTCCATGCCTGCCTGGCTTTTCCAGGCTCCTTCCCAAAACAGCCCCTGTCCCCCTCTCTGCTTCCCTACTTGCCCCTTCCAAGCACGCCTTCTAGCCTTTTCAAGATCCTGGTTTTTTAATCAGTCAGCTGGCACAGCCAACTGATTTTTATTTTCACAGTCAGGCTGGTAGGAGTGCAGATTGTTATATGCCAGTCTGACCTCCTGCCTGTCCCCTCCTCATGTCCCTATGGATAGCACCCTGGTCCCCTCGCCCTCCACAGGAGGGGAGGACAGCACTGGGTATCCTGGGAGAGCAGGGAGAGATGGGCCCTCGTGGCGGACAGGAGGGAGAGTGAGAAGCTGAAACAAACCACTCTCCTACCATCAGCAGCCTCAGGATGACATACTCCATTTGATGGGGCAGAAAGAAGGTGCCAATGTTGACCCAGAGCCTGGAAGGAGCCATTCCCCCAGCAGGAAACCCCCGACCCACCACTTTGATCGACCCTCACCCACTCCCTCAGAGGCTGTTAACATCCTTCTTTATGGGTGTGGAGATGTAGCCAAGACTCTTGCCTCATCTGGAGCCTTTGTACTTCTCCCAGTGCCCAGCACCTGCCATGGGGGATTGAACTGGCCCCCGTCCACAAGGACTACAAGTGAGCAGCCCTCAAGCCTGGAGTAGTTAGGCAATCCAGTGGGAGGAGTGCATGCCCAGTCTGATGGGGGCAGGTGACAAATGGAAGAGACATCCTCCTCTTCCCACCTCCACTGATAGATGGAAGAGACAGACAGTCCAGCAGGAGAGTGCTGAGTGAGGGCCTCAGGTGGACTTCCTGGAGGAGGGGGCAAGGAGAGCACAACAGAAGAGCAAAGCCAAGGGAAAGAGGAAGGGTCAATGGTGAGCCTGGGAGAGGGAAGAGGGGCCTACCAGGGAGGTACAGGTTTTTTCATCTGGTGTGTGGGAGGGGTGGTAGGCGGCCGGGCAGGAAGGTCGGCAATCTCAGAAGATGAGGCGGCGCTGCTGAGTCTCAGTTGACTTATCTGTAAAAGTGGGCCCCACACCTGCCTCCCCAGTCGTGAGGATTAGCCAAGACCCTGTCTGTAAGGCCCTGGCTTGAGATCACACCCCTCCTCCCTCACTTCCTGTCCCTCTTTCATCTCCTGAAGGGGCCAAGCCTCCTGGTTTCTCAGCATCTGGCCTCCTCTGGAAACATCTGAGGTAAGGCTCTGAAGGAAGAAGGGCCGGTGGAGGCCGGGGCTGGGCGGGGAGAGCAGGAGGGGAACCAGCCATGGGAAAGAGCAGAGGTTCATCTTCCTCCTCCCCACCTCCCCGAGGCCTCATTCAGCACAGATTTGCCCTTAATCTCCAGTTCCCTCAGTCTCGCTGCCCCGACACACACCTGTTTTCTCTCTCAGCTCCTCCTGTGGCCCTTCAGGCCCCGAGTAGGGCCTCTGCTTTGCTTCCTCCAGCTTTCCCTTCAGCGGCTGCCACACAATGAGTCCTGCAGTTTTGTTTGCAAAATTCTAGCCAATTTTGTATTCTACTCCGTAACTTATCTGTGTTGTTCTAAATGAAATTATTTTTATTTTCAGCTAAATTACCAAACTTTCCCTTGAAAAATCTTTGACTGAGAAGGAATTCGTGTTTCACCCCTTGGCTTTGCCCATTTGAGGCACTTGACCAGGCCCTGTGCCCTGATTTGCGCCACGCCATAGGGCTCCACGGGGACACAGGATGCCCAGACAAAGCCCCCTGTCCCACCCCAGGGGAGGGGTGGGAAGGCCCCAAGAGCAGCAGGACTCTAGCCTGATGGGGGTTCTGGGGAGAGTCAGAGTTCATACTGGGGTGGGCAGGTGTCACCTGTGGCAGGAGAAGGAGCTGGTCCTCCTGGGTTTCATCTCACTCCCTCCTGCTTCAGGGGCAGAACTTTGGGCTCCTAAAACGGCCCCAGAGAGGACTGCAGGGATCCTGACTACAAATGGGACCACACAGGGGTCTCATTTGAGACTCCAGAAGCCGTCTTTCTTCCCAAATTGATCCATTCTGTTTCCAGGCTGTGGTTGGCAGGATACTGCCCTTCCCCAAAGATGTCCACCTTCTGTCTGATCCCTAGAACTGTGAATATGTTACCTTCCATGGCAAAAGGGACTTTGCAGGCGTAATTAAGTTAAGGATCTTTTGTCTGGGATTATCTAGGATTATCTGTATGAGCTTAATATAATCACAAGGGCCCATATAAGAGAAAGAGGGAGGCAGGAGGGTCACAGACATGTGAAGATAGAAGCAGAGGTCAGAGGGATGTGAGGAAGGGGCTATGAGCCAAGGAATGTGAGCAGCTTCTAGATGCTAGAAATGGCCAGGAGACAGATTCTCCCGTTTTGAAGGGTGCAGCCCTGCTGACCACTTTAGATTTCTAACCTCTGACCTGAACTTACGTTTTTAAAACTACTAAGTGTGTGGTGATTAGTTGCGGCAGCACTAGATAACCAAATGCTAATGGATTACTAATTATACATAGGGGTTTGTTGGCTCAAGTGGGGACTCTGATGATCCCCTCCTTGAGTTCTTTCACCCTTCCTCCCCCAGCAATAACTGCACACCTCTTTTGCATCAGGCACATAGAAAGTGACTGTCCCAGCCTTTGCCTTCGAGCAGATTCCAGCTTAATAGGACTACAGACAGGCAAGCACATGAGAACCATTGGTGAAAGAATGAGAATTTATGGCTACCTAAGAGGAGGGCAGAGGGGAAGGACAAATTAGGAGTAAGGTATTAACAATACACAGTGCTATACGTGAAATAGATAGGCAACAAGGATTTACTGTATTGTATGGGGAATTACAGGCTTCCCTGGTAACTCAGCTGGTAAAGAATCCGCCTGCTATGCAGGAGACACCAGTTTGATTCCTGGATCGGGAAGTTCCCCTGGAGAAGGGATAGGCTACCCATTCCAGTATTCTTGGGCTTCCCTGGTGGCTCAAACTGAAAAATTCGCCTGCAATGCGGAACACCTAGGTTCGATCCCTGGGTGAGGAAGATTCCCTGGAGGAGGGCAGGGCAACCCACTCCAGTCTTCTTGCCTGGAGAATCCTCCTAGACAGAGGAGCCTGCCGGGTTATAGTCCACAGGGCCGCAAGAGTCGGACACGACTGAACGACTAAGCACAGCACAGCACATGGGGGATTACACCCAATATTTTGTAATAACTTACAATGGAATATTTGGAGAAGACTCTTTAAGAGTCCCTTGGACAGCAAGGAGATCCACCCAGTCCATCCTAAAGGAAATCAGTCCTGAATATTCATTGGAAGGACTGATGCTGAAGCTGAAACTCCAATACTTTGGCCACCTAATGTGAAGAACTGACTCATTCGAAAAGACCCTGATGCTGGGAAAGATTGAAGGCAGGATGAGAAGGGGACGACAGAGGATGAGATGGTTGAATGGCATCACCAACTCAGCGGACGTGAATTTGAGCACACTCCAGGAGGTGGTGATGGACAGGGAGGCCTGGCGTGCTGCAATCCATGGGGTTGACAAGAGTCAGACACGACTGAGTGACTGAACTGAGTTGAACTGAACAATGGAATATAATCTGCAAAGAAGAAAAGGAAAAAAAAAAAAGCAATCAACAACAATCACTGTGCTGTACACCTGAAAGTAACACAACACTGTAACTCAACTATACTTCAATTAAAATTTACAAAGAATGGCTTTTAGGGAATGAAGTGGGGGAACAAAAGATGCAACCTGCTTGGGGACAGGAGCTGCAGGAAAGAAGTGAGCAGGTGAGCTCCGATCCTAAGGGTCCAGCTTTGTCTCCTGGGCTAGTTGCTTGTCCTCTCTAAGCCTCAGCTTTCATATCTGGAAAGTAGGACAAATTACAATACTTACCTCCTGGGATTGTGAAAATTAAACAGTGGTGGACAGATAGGGCTTGGCATAGAGCCTGGCACATACATAGTAAGTGCTCAGAAAAGGGAAGGCTTTACAGAGGATCTAGAATTTGAGCCCAGAATTGAAAACCAAGTAGGAACTGGTTGGATAAACCAGCTGGAGGAAGCTGTTCTGAGCAGGAAAACCACAGTGGGGCAGGGGACATGGAAATTTCAGGGGCAATTGCAATGAGGTTCAGGAGGCTGGAGTCCAACGTGGCTGAGAAGCAGGAGAGATGCTTGGAGAGCAGGCAGTAGCTGAATGACCAAGGGCTCTTTGGGCAGTTGCTAAGGATGATTTTATCCTGAAGCCAATAGAGAGCCACTGAAGGTTGCTGAAGACAGGAGTGACCCAATCAGATTTTATGTTGAAAAACAAACCTGAGTTGGTTCCAAAGAAAGAAAAGAGACTGGGAGAGGGAATCCATTCAAATTCAGCCTGTGGGCACAGGGAGGAGATGGAGAAGGAAACGGCCACCCACTCCAGTATTCTTGCCTGGAGAATCCCATGGACAGAAGAGCCTGGCGGGTTACAGTCCACGGGGCTGCAGGAGTTGGGCATGACTTAGAGACTAAACCACCACCACAGGGAGGAGAAGGAGTTTCCATTGCCTCCCGTTGTGAACCCAGAGAAGAACTCCAAAGAGGAGGGGGCTTCAGGCTCTTAGCAAGTCAGAGGGCAAGACCTGAATATCCATTGTCCTTATGAGGTCCAACCTACCCTAACAGCCATGACAGCTAGATGAACATCCAAACTGGATGCAGAGACTTAGGTAGAACTGGCAGTCCCCCACATAGGCTCTGCAGAGGGATGGTGAAGGGAGTCTTTGTCCTTATCCAGTTTTTCTGGGGACCTGGTTGCTGCCTGACCTGCCTGGGGAGGGAGTGCTGTATTAGCCCATTTCTCTGTAACTGGAGCTGCAGAGTGGGTGAGGGACACGGCAGAACTGGGGAAAGGGGAAGATGGCGGTATTACTGTATCTGCACCCTAGCCTAACTGAATCTAAATTGTCCTCGGTGCCAATGGATTGGCCCTTTGACAACATGATAGACTAAAAATAAACTAGGCATTGCAGCTTAAACCTTGGAACCAAGTTTCCTGACTTGAGTTTCAATGCCCCAGTGATGTGGTAAGCTGACTCCAAATTACTTCTGAGGATGAATGCTGAGACCATTTTTCACTCATCAATGAAGGTGGAAAAACAACAAAAGACCACCTGACTTAATCTCAAATAATTTATTGATTCTTGAAAAGAGGAAGGAGAGGAAGCCAGCCAAAGCCACTGGCTGCCATTTGAATAAGTCATCAGGACCCTTCTGATATTGGACATGTGGTTCAATTTGTGCACTTAGCATCTTCTGCCCTAGAGGAGAGTTCCTGATGGGCCCTCAGCTTCCCACACTTGACTGCAAGCTCACTGAGGACAGAGACTGTGGTTTGGCATGATGCCTGGCTGGCGGGAGAGCTCTGCTCCTCTTTTGCACACTGTTGATTCAGTCTCCTAAGTGCTTTCTCTGCTTCTGTTTTGGTTCCTTCAGCCCACCCAACAGTCTTCCTTAAACACAGCTCAGATCCTCTGTTGTTCAGTCACTAAGTTGTGTCTAGCTCTTTGCGACCCCATGGACTGCAGCAGCCCAGGCTCCCCTGTCCTTCATCATCTCCTGGAGTTTGCTCAAACTCATGTCCATTGAGTCGATGATGCTATCTAACCATCTCATCCACTGCTGCCCGCTTCTCCTCCTGCCCTCAATCTTCCCCAGCCTCAGGGTCTTTTCCAATGAGTCAGCTCTTTGCATCAGGTGGCCAAAATATTCTAGCTTCAGCTTCAGCATCAGTCCTTCCAATGAATATTCAGGACTGATTTCCTTTAAGATTAACTGGTTTGATCTCCTTTCGATCCAAGGGACTCTCAAGAGTCTTCTCCAGCACCACAGTTTGAAAGCATCAGTTCTTCAACACTCAGCCTTCTTTATGGTCCAAAGCTCACATCCATACATGACTAATGGAAAAACCATAGCTTTGACTAGATGGACCTTTGTCAGCAAAGTGAAGTTTCTGCTTTTTAATACACTGTCTAGGTTTGTCATGGCTGTTCTTCCAGGGAGCAAGCGTATTTTAATTTCATGGCTGCAGTCACTATCCTCAGTGATTTTGGAACCCAAGAAAATAAAATCTGTCACTGCTTCTACTTTTCCCCTATCTATTTGCCATGAAGTGACGGTACCGGATGCCATGATGTGTTTTTTTTTGAATGCTGAGTTTCAAGCCAGCTTTCTCACTCTCTTCTTTTACCCTCATTAAGAGGCTCTTTAGTTCCTCTTCAATTTCTGCCATTAGACTGGTATCATCTGCATATCTGAGGTTGTTGAGACTTCTCCCAGCAATCTTGATTCCAGCTTGTGCTTCATCCAGTCCAACATTTTGCTTGATGTACTGGGCATATAAGTTAAATAAGCAAGGTGACAATATACAGCCTTGTTGTACTCCTTTCCCAATTTTGAACCAGTCCATTGTTCCATGTCTGGTTCTAACTGTTGCTTCTTGACCTGCATACAGGTCTCTCAGGAGACAAGTAAGGTGGTCTGGTATTCCTATCTCCTTAAGAATTTTCCGCGATTTGTTGTGATCCACACTGTCAAAGGCATTAGCTTAGTCAATGAAGCAGAAGTATGTGTTTTTCTCGACTTTCTTTGCTTTCTCCATGATCCAATGGATGTTGGCAATTTGTTTCTGTTTCCTCTGCCTTTTCTAAACCCAGCCTGTACATCTGGAAGTTCTTGGTTCACATACTACTGAAGCCTAATTTGAAGGATTTTAAGCATTACTTTGCTAGCATGTGAAATGAGGGCAATTATGCAGTAATTTGAACATTCTTTGACATTGCCCTTCTTTGGGATTGGAATGAAAACTGACATTTTCCAGTCCTGTGATCATTGCTGAGTTTTCCAAATTTGCTGGCATAGTGAGTGCAGCACTTTAACAGCATCACATCTTCTAGGATTTTAAATAACTCAGCTGGAATTCCATCACCTCCACTATCTTTGTTCATAGTAATGCTTCTTAAGGCCCACTTGACTTCACACTCCAGGATGTCTGGCTCTAGGTGAGTGATCACACCATCATGGTTATCTGGGTCATTAAGACTTTTTTTGATATAGTTCTTCTGTTTATTCTTGTCACCTCTTCGTAATCTCTTATACTTCTATTAGGTCCTTACCATTTCTGTCATTTATCATGCCCATCCTTGCATGAAATATTCCCTTGCTATCTCCAATTTTCTTAAAGAGGTATCTAGTCTTCCTCATTCTATTGTTTTCCTCAATTTGTGTTGTTCACTTAAGAAGGCTTTCTTATCTCTCTTTGCTATTCTCTGGAACTCTGCATTCAGTTGGGTATATCTTTCCCTTTCTCCCTTGGCTTTCACTTCTCTTCTTTTCTCAGCAAATTTTAAAGCCTCCTCAGATGACCACTTTGCCTTCTTGCATTTCTTTTTCTTTGGGATGATTTTGATCATTGCCTCCTGTACAATGTTATAAACTTTGGTTCATAGTTCTTATGGCACTCTGTCTACCAGATCTAATCCCTCAAATCTATTTGTCACCTCCACAGTATAATCATAAGGGATTCGATTTAGGTCATACCTGAATAGCCAAGTGGCTTTTCCTACTTTCTTCAATTTAAGCCTGAATTTTGCAATAAGGAGCTCATGATCTGAGCCACAGTCAGCTCCAAGTTTTGTTTTTTCTGACTATATAGAGTTTCTCCATCTTCAGTTGCAAAGAATATAATCAGTCTGATTTCGTTATTGACCATCTGGTGATGTCCATGTGTAGAGTTGTCTCTTGTTGTTGCAAGAGGGTGTTTGCTATGACCAATGTGTTCTCTTGACAAAACTCTGTTAGCCTTGGCCCTGCTTCATTTTGTACTCCAAGACCAAACTTGCCTGTTACTCCAGGTATCTCTTGACTTCCTACTTTTGCATTCCAATCCCCTATGGTAAAAAGGACATCTTTTTTGGTGTTAATTCTAGAAGGTCTTATAGGTCTTCATAGCACTGTTCAACTTCAGCTTCTTTGTCCTTAGTGGTTGGGGCATAGACTTGGATTGCTGTGATGTTGAATGGTTTGCCTTGGAAATGAACTGAGATCATTCTATCATTTTTGAGATTGCACCCAAGTATTGTATTTTGGGCCCTTGTTGACTATGATGGCTACTCCATTTCTTCTAAGGGATTCTTGCTCACAGTATTAGATATAACGGTCATCTGAATGAAATTCATACATTCCGGTCCATTTTAGTTCACTGATTCCTAAGATGTCGATGTTCACTCTTGCCATCTCCTGCTTGACCATGTCCAATTTATCTTGATTCATGGACCTAACATTCCAGGTTTCTATGCAGTGTTGTTCTTTACAGCATCACATGTTACTTTCACCACCAGACACATCCACAACTGAGCATTGTTCCTGCTCTTCATTCTTTCTGGAGCTATTAGTAATTACCTTCTGCTCTTTCAAAGTAACATATTGTCCAATCCCTGCTTCTGACCTGGGGGGATCTTGTTTTGGTGTCATATCTTTTTGCCTTTTCATGCTGTTCATGAGGTTCTCATGACAAGAGTCAGATTCTCTGACTCTGCTTAAATGCCTGCAGGGACTCTCCACAACTACAGCAATAATTCCAAAAATGATGGGGCATGTCAGTCCCAAGTGATACTCCTGAAGAAGTGGCGTGGGGGTCAAATAGATTTGGAAAATATTCTTCACTGGAGCTTCTTACCCCTTCCAGACTCACAGTCCACATGAGCATAATTAAGGCTCTGAGAAGTCCTGCAAGGTTAGCGTGTTTTACACAGTTTTCCCAAACTTTACCACACACAATCTTTTTTTTTTTTTGCAAGAAATACCTCTAAACAGCCCAAGAAACTGTCCCATACTTTGGGAAGCAGTGAACTGAATGGTAAATCCATTCGGGGAGGGAAAGGGCAGCTGTGACATGGCAAGTCCCTGCCTGACAGAGCTGGGTCTGTAAGAGCAGTGGGGAGCAGTGCTGGCCCAGGATGACAAGGGGAGGTGTGGTTGTGGGTGGATGTGACCAAGACTGTGGGTCAGGAGAATTCATGAACAGTTCTCTTTTCTAGGTTGTTTCCTCATCTGAACACAGATATAAGAGCAAGGGTGTGACCTGGCACATCCCCAAAGAATCATGGCCTCTCATTAGACCCAGAAGCCCCTGACCAGGGAGTCACTGAGACGGTATGTAATTATGAGATCTCCACCCAAAAGAACATACCGGCTTGTCAAGTAGATCATAATGGAGACCATATGCCAATGGACCAGCTATAGCAGGAACCTTCTATGAAAAGAAAAGCACAAGCTTTGGAGGCAGAATCCTGGCTGCCCATCCGGATCCCATCACACACTAGGAGCAGTGAGGCCATACATAAATCACCCAATGTCTCTGAGCCTTTTCCCTCACCTGTAAAATGGGAAACAGCTGCTTTCAGGGAGTCATGATTCAAATAGAGATTGTGATGTTTCCAAAGCCTGTTCAGTTCATTGCCCTGTGGTTTAAGGGTCATTACCTCCAAAGTTCTAGACATGTTCAAGGGTAGGATTAAGTTTCATCATTCATTCAATCCAAATATTTATCAGGTTCTTCGTATGTGGCTGGCGGTAGAGAAACAACACCAGGAAGAGCAAGGCAGGTCTCTGCCTTCATGGAGCTCAGTCTGCTGGGGACTCAATCTTTCACACATGTATCCATCACCATGTGTCAGGCACTGTGCTGTGTTGACTGTGTTGACAGAAGACCCTCACCATCATCCTTTTGAATGTTCCCCATTATCCTTTTGTATGTTCCCCATGAACTTCAGCTTAATGAGAAAGAAAGTACATGGATTATGATCCATTTTGCAGATAAAAAGCTAGAGATTCAGGAAGACCTGTTGGAGACCTCAGCTGAGAACCAAAACTTCTTCTCTCCACAGGCCTTCACGGAAGGCCTGCTCTGTGTCACAGGGTGGTTCTTATGACCAGTCTGGCTGCCTCTGTTTGCCTATGTGGCATTGTAGTTCCTGATCCTCTCAAGATTCTGACCCTCCCCAAGCCAAGCCCTCAGCTGTGGACTTTCCACATGGCAGGGTGCACTTGAGCCGGTTCCTCAAACGGCAGCCTAGGAAATCCTTCCTGCACATGAACTTTCATATCCTACAGGTTAAAGCTGGTTCCTCCTGGGGGCCTCATTTGAGTGGAGCAATGCTCAGGGAAGATCAGGATCTTAGTTCCTTCCCAAATGCCAGCATGTGAGCCGAAGGCACAGCACACCCTACACCATCAGCCAAGCGTGGATCCTATACAGGATCCTGGGAGGAGCAGGGTGGGAGCAGGGAGCCAAGCGTACAGATCTTCCAAAGCCACTGATGCTAGCAATCAGAGTGAGAGAGGAGGAAAGATTAGTGGAGGAGAGGGCCCAGAGGAATGAGCCCACCTTCCTTTTACTGGGAGTCTGGAAACTGACAGGAAGATGGGATCCTGGAGGGAAGTATTGCATGGAGTGGGGCACGGGGGATCGCCTAACACCCAACTTGCTGTCAACTTAAATGAGTAAATTCCAGCTGCGCCAGAGAGAGCTGACAAATCCAGCTGTCCCAAAGCCCCTTCTGAGTGTCCCTCCTCCTCTACCTCCTAAAGGAAGGCTTCTCAAATCATCTCTGCCCCACTAGAGTGTTCCCTGAATGTCTGCCCAGCTCCTGTACCTACACCCCTCATCTCTCTATTTCCTGGGGGTGCTCTGTCTCCATTAAACAGGCGGCGGGCCAATGTCCGTGGCCTGTGAGGCTGTGGAGATTTCTGGAGAACATCTCTTCTGCTGGTGTACAGTACGGGATCCCCTTTGAAGCCATGTTCCAGGCCAGTGCCAGCTTCAGAGATCACCCCTCCTCTGTGCCAGATCCTAACTGTTCTGCAGGTGTTTACAGCTTCTGTCCTGTGCTCCTGGCACATGGCCCTCCACCTGAATCCTGTCTCCTCTTCATCCCCTGCCCCTGCTTCTTACTAACTTTCCTCTAGCCCCACTGGCAGCGAGCAGTCTAATCTACGTCATGCTCACTGTGGTGTAAGGTGCAGCTCTTCTTACCTTCCAGGTTCTGTAGGGGTATGGATAGCTTGAAGGGTTGGAGGTAGATCCAAGGTACAACTATCCGGTTGTGGGGAGCAAGCCATGGTATTCTCAGAGTTCACTCTTATGCCTTCCCAAGAAGGAGAATTTTAGTCTCCATTAGTCCACTTAATCGGAGAAGGCAATGGCATCCCACTCCAGTACTCTTGCCTGGAAAATCCCATGGACGGAGGAGCCTGGTAGGCTGCAGTCCATGGGGTTGCGAAGAGTCGGACATGACTGAAGTGACTTAGCAGCAGTAGCAGCAGCAGCAGCAGTCCACTTAATGCCAGGAGAAAGCAGAGCTGCTTCTCTCTTCTTCACAGGTGGAAAACTCTGCAGACAAAAATCCAGGAGTCTTCCTTGTCATCATCCTCCTCGCCTTCCTAATTCCCTGCCAACTCCTAGTTCAAGATGGCATCAGTTCTTACCTGAACTACTGCCAACACATTCTAACAAGTCTCATCTCCATCCTCATTACCCCCAATCTTCGGCCAACCTGTGATGCTGTGTTACCTCACCAACACAACCCCAAAACACTCTCCAGCACTTGGTTGGAGAGCTGCTACTGCTCTCCAGCCAAGGTGTGAAACATGACCCAGAAGACCTTGCGTGGTCAGTTTCGGCCCACTTCTCCCTCTATCTGTACCCTTTGCTCTTTGAAATCCAGCCACAACCACCTTCTCGAAGCCCCTTTTACATACTCCCTTCCACCACAGGGCCTTTGCGTGTACTGTTTTCTCTACCTGGACTATTTTTCCATTCCCTTAGCTTGAGCATCACCTCCTTGAAGAAGCCCCTTAGTTTTCCTGGCTGATCAAACTCTCCATATATATTCTCAGGGCATCATGTTCTACCTTTTCTTTGCACTCGCCATGTTTGTTATTCTGACCACCTTTGTGTGGCTATTTGGATGTCTACTTCCCACTAGACTGCAGCCTCCATGAGGGCTCCTCAAACACATGGCCAGCTTCCTTAGGCTGTTGTCTCTTCCTGAAACCATTGCCTCAGCCCCATGGCTCACTTCCTCACCTGCAAGACTCTGCTCAAGTGTCACCTTCTCAGTGGACCCCCCTCTGCTAGTGTTATTGAAATTTGCACTCCTTCCCCAGCCCCACCCCTTTACCTTGCTCTCTCCTCCTCCCCCATGCACTTACAACCTTTTAACTGCTCCACAATTCACTTATTCTCTCTCAAGAGAAAGCAAGCTCCATGCAGTAGGAAAAAATTATCTGTTGGTTTGCGGATATGTTATCAGCACCTGGGACAGCGCCTGGCACATAGTAGGTACTTGATACCTACTGATTAAATAACTTACGGAGAGGGTATAAGTGCCGCTGAGAGAGTGAAAATGGGGCAGAAACTCAATTTTCCAGGCTCCTCGGTCAGCCAGGACTGAGGAGGCACAGAGTGGCGGCCTGCTTGGAGTAGTCACCCAGCGTGCCAGGGACAGACCTGTCCTTCCTTCTCACTGTCACGTCTGTCCCGCTCTCCCTCCCCCCGCCCTTCAGGGTCTTCTCTGGGTGATTGTGCTCCTGGCATCTGGCATCCATCAGTCCCTTCCAGAAGCCTCTGTGAAACAAAGGGTTTAGCTAAAGCGATCCCAGATTGGGGACAGGCCACAGTGTGGAGGCAAGCCGACCCTGTCTGCCCCAGCTCTGCCCAGAGCTGCTGGTCCACTGGCTTCACCGCCCCCAACATCCCATGGGCCTGGAGGAGGTTTTTGCCAACCACACACAACTCCTGGCTCCAGATTCAAGGGAGGAGGAGGGGAGCTGGCAGGAGGAAACAAGAGCAAACAAATGGGACCTGACAGGGTCTGGGCACCTCGGGCAGAGAATATAAATAAAAATCAGTAAATATTTAGGGGAAATGGAATGGGAAGTGGGAGAGGGAGGGGTGGAGGGGATGTGTTGAATTTCCAACAACATCTGGAGGGAAGCCCCCTTCACATCCTCCTCCACAGCACATCCCGCCCCACATGGGGGCCACAGTGTGAGAGAGGTGCTCACACCAGGCGCAGACATATACATGGGTGTGTATGTCTGCGCCTGACTGTCTGGATTCGTGTATACATGGGGGTGAGTTTGATGGTCTGGAGTGTTTGCCATGCACACAAGCCCAGCCTCGTAAATCCCCACATGAGTGCTTCCCTCTGGGTCACTCCTATCTTGCCTTCCGCAAGTCTCTGCTGTGAACCAGGCGGTGGGCATTCTGGGATGAAAAGATGGAGTGTCCTGGAGCCTTCCTTCACAGTCTCGTGATTAAGACTCCACTGGAAGGGGCAGAGGTTCAATCCTAGTCCAGAAACTAAGATCCCACATGCCATGCAGCATGGCCAAAAAAAAAAGAAAGGTAGTGTCCCTATCCTCAAGAACTTCTAAGCAAAAAGATGATAACAACACACAAGGAGGGCCTTGACAGAAGTCAGCTCAGGGGCTATAAACTCAGGCCAGGGCACAGTGACATGGAGATCAGAGAGGGCTTCCTGGAGGAGGGGGGATTATAAAAATACAAAGAGACATGGGTGAGAAAGAATGTGTAGGAGGGGAGGCTTATATTCAGGGAGAGGTAGGAAAATGGAACATCCATGGGCAAAGTGGCAAAGAACAATGGTGCAGAGGGCAAAGAAATCTGGCCCAGCCCCAGGAGGAAACCCAAACCAAGGACCTAACTGTGCAGCCAAGGGCATGAAAGGGACCAGTCTCTGCTCACCTTCCTTCTCCCATAACTTCCAGATGAACCTTTTCCTGGGCAGGGATTATGTCTCTCCCTTTTTCTGTAGCCTCCCCAGGCTTTGTCCCCACTCCTGCTCAACCCTGGGTTTGTTATCGTTTAGTCACTAAGTCATGTCTGACTCCTTTGCAATCCCATGGACTGTAGCCCGCCAGGCTCCTCTGTCCATGGGATTTTTTCAGGCAAGAATACTGAAGTGGGTTGCCATTCCTTTCTCCAAGGGATCTTCCTGACCCACGGACTAAACCCACATCTCCAGCGTCTCCTGCACTGCAGGCAGATTCTTTACCATTGAGCCATGAGGGAAGGAGCACAGCTCAGAACCCGGGAGCCTAGAGTGTCTGATTAGTTCTACTCCATCAGTTTCATCGGGGAGGAAACAGAGGCCCAGAGAAGGGAGGTGACCTGCCCATGGGTCTGTGGCAGTAAGTGGTAGAAGTGGGGCTAGAATCGAGGACCTCTGGCTCATGCAGGAGGATGAGGTTAGGGTGGTCCTCATTGCTTGTCCCACTTCAGGCTCTGTCTTGGGGAGTCAATCTGTGTCCGGGCTGTTGGCAGATTCTGTGCAATAACCAGTGTCCAGGGCACCTGCATGCTTGCCCCTACTCTGCTTGCTACTTCAGCACACACCCCTGACGTCCCTTGCTGTGGCTCTTAGTGCCTGGACATTGGATAGCTCTGCATAATCAAGAGGGAGCCCCTGAACTGGGGATGGACATGCCAGGATCCCAATTATGCGTAGAGCAGGGGGAAGTGGGAGAGGCCCCAAGCCAGGCCCTTAAGAGAACTGAGGACAAAATATTATAGCCCATAAGCAAGGGGATGGAGACATCTATTTATTTACTTAACCACCAGGTTTTAAGCATCTACAGAGACCTGGCTCCTGGATACACAGGGAACAGCATGGAGCAAAGAAGTCCAAAGCAGTTGTTTTCAAACTGTGCTTTGTGGATGCCCTTACCCCAAAGATGCTGCCATGGGGGATGGGAAAAGCGGCTTGAGGAAGTCTCTGCTTCCCACCCCATCAATCCTACCACTTCAATCAAAATAGTTTCCACTTTCATTTTGGTCAGACTTCTAGGAAGATTTCATTTGAAGGCTCCCAATATTATTGGAGAAGAAATATTGAAAACCACTGCTCTCCTAGGGCATAGAAGACAAGATTTCTGCCCCCCTAAGTCCAAACAGAGGTCACTGCTGGAATTAAAGAAAGCTGAGAGTGTCCGCTTCTCACTTCAGAGCAGTGAACTCCAGTGTCCCAAGATTGCAGTTAGACCCTAGGAAGGACTTCACAGATATTCCAGGCTTTGCTCTTGACTTCAAATTGGGTCAACCTTCCTCCACAGGACCTGTCTCACTGCACTGCTGAAGTCGCATCAGCTAAAAGTGCAGGGTCTTTAAAAAGGGTCCAAGGATTGGAGTGTCATCCTCCCGCCTCCTGCTTCCAAACCAGGGAACAATTGGGCCCTTTGTCTAACAGGAGGATGCCCAAAGGGTGAGGTCACCCCCAACATGGCTCTCTTTGTCCTAGAGCCAAGAAGACACCAAGGCTAAATCCAGGCATCCTTCCCCTGTCTCCAAAACCCTGGAACACTCCCCCCCAAGAAAGGCTTTCCCAGGGGCACAGGAAGGAGCACTAACAAGGAGGGACGCAGAAGGCACTGGTAGAAGTGCAGAAAGTTCGACACAGGTACACTCAGGGCATGGGGCTGAGGAACAGTCCCAGACTTAGAGGGTGACACTTCCTCACAAGGATCTCCAGACTCTAGAGTGGCTTGATCTATAAAGACAGTTCCAAACTCGAAAGGAAAACCTGAGAGGTCTGATCCGAAAGGCCCTAGTAGCTTGCCTCAACATTCTACCAGGAGGACTTTGGGGAGGGAGTGAACAGGGAGTCGCACAGGCTCGGTCAGGGGAGGCTTTGAGTGAAGCAGAGGGTGTCTGGGGCCCAGAGTACAGGAAAAGCTGGGGCTGTGGATGGTAGGAGAGCTTGTCCACAGCCTGGAAGGGCAACAGGGCCAGAGTCTGAAGCACTGAGATGGGAAAAGCTGAGATGGCAGGCTTTCCTGGGGCTTTACTGTCAGGAGGGGGTGAAGGAGGATGAGAGGGACAAGAGGGCTTCTATGAGGAATTTGGAGGACGCATCCTCATGGTGTCACTGGACACCAGGATGGGAATCAAAGGTGTTGGGTTCTAGTCCCGGCTCTGCCTCTAATTCACCCAAGAGCTCGAGGCTGCTTCATTCCTCTGGGTCAGTTTTCCCCACCTGTGCAACGAGACCCTTCCCCAACCAAAGTTCTAGCACTCCCAACTAAGATGTCCTAGGAAGCAGGGTGCGTGGGTACAGATCTGGGGCATAGGCAAAGGGGCTCCTTGTGGTCATCAGATGAGACATGGCGCAACCTGGGATGGCAGGGAGGTGCCCTCCAGAGCCTCTGCTATGGGAGAGGCTGTCACAGGGATGGAGGGGCGAAGCTCTGCAGGAGCCAACCATGACGGATGCTGCCAGGGAAGACCCTCGTGCCATCAGTGGAGAGTGTGGCTGTCCAAAGACCACCAACGTTGGCAGTGTGGAGGGGTGGATCCACCTGTGGGGCTGAAAGGACAGCCCAGAGAGGGCCAAGAGCATGCTGGGTGCAGGGGCAGGTGACAGGACAAGGGAAGGATTCTCAGACTTTAGGAGCACCCTGCCTCCCGGCCCCTCCTCACTCCAGCCATTCCCGTCCATGCCCCACCCCATCTTGGTGGAATGTTGTGTGAGCTGAGAATAGTCACTGCTAGGGTCAAGGAAGGGAGGGTCACCAGGGACTAATTGCCCTAAATAAATGAGCAATTAAGGCTGTTACAGGAAGAATCCAGGCCCCTCCAGCCACCACCCTGAAAGATCACCATGGCAACCACTGCTGGCTCCACCCCAGAAAAGTGTGAGCCACTTGATTGGCCCACATGGCTGTCATTCAGACAAGGGTAGAGGGGGTGTGGCTTCAGTCAAGGAAAGGTGAAAGGGAAGCAGAGGGATGGCTGGAATGACCTCTGACAGAGGATTCTGGGTGATTCCTCCCCCGTCAGTGGGGAAGAGAGGAAGTCTGGAATACACTCTCTGACAACAGCCTCCAGATCAGTTGCCCCTGAGGTAGGGGTGGGGGGTGAGGTGGAGGGTCGTTGCCAGGGGAAGTAGACCTTGCCAGGCGTTCATCTCCTCTCAGCACCCCGGCCCTCCCCCTACACTTCCTGTAATGGCGTCTCCAATGGGGAGGCCATTAGTCCTGCTCAGGGCAGCGCCTAAGTACTGTGGCTGATAAATATAACATGAGCTCATCGATTAGAATCCTCTAGTCCTGCAGCAACTCAGCTCCCTAATGGCTCCCCCTCCCCGCCACACACTGACTACCCACCCCACCCCCACCCCAAGCAGTTCCTTGCTTACTTGGGACTGTGAGGCAGCCGGTGCTCAAGGAGAAGAGCGAGGTGATGGAGGCAACACCCAGAGCCCAGTCAGAGATATTGCTACCTGGAGACAGGCTGGACCAGTCTGAGCAAGTCTGTTCCCCAAGACACCCCAGGAGCTTCTTGTCATTTGGGGAGCAAAGGAGGAATGACCCTGTCCAGCACACAGGACACAGTGTAGAAGACTGAGGGCTCTGCCCTCAATGGGGTGGCTGGCGCAGCTCTCCTGAGATGGGGCTCTCCTGGTGACTGTTAAAAGAGGTAGGCAGTGAGACCAACTTATACCCTGTCACCACATCCTCTTCTCCCTGACATCTGCCACCACCACCACCCCTGCCATAACTGTCCCAGCCTAGCCCAGCATGCCCCTCCCTGTCTCCCCCATTCTGATCCTCCCAACTTCATTTCACCCATCTCCAGATGTGTCCATACTCCCTTGTCAGATTAGGAGCCCTGAGCACACAGGCTGTGTCACTCCCCTTGGTCTGGGACCCCCTAAGCAGCCGAGACATTCTTCTCTATGGGAGGGCGCTCTGGAAGTCTGGAGCTGTCTTCCCAAATCCCGAAATCCAGACTGGGAACTGCAGACAGTGGGGTGTGCCCTCCATAAGATAGTCAGGCCAATTAGACCTTTGGACTTTGTTAAGCATAATTGCTAAGAGCTGAAACAGCAAAGCCAAGACAACTCTGCACACCTCCCCCCAGGCTGAGACCCCTCAAGTCTCTGACTGGCTGCTCAAAGACATCTGGAAGGCCTTGGCAAGAGGCACAGGAACAGCTCCTGCCTGGGCGCCAGAGGGGGCTGTGGTGGGTGTGTAGGGGCCCAGGCCAGGGAGGGGGCTGTGGTTTTGCAGAATTGTGTCTCTGGGCAGAGGCTGCCCACAGAATCCTCTAACAGGAAGACTGAGCCAGGCTGGCTGCAGCCAGGAAGTTAATCCTTAATGTGCCTCTGGCCTCACTGCTGTGCAAATTCACCACTTAAACACTCCAGGCTGATGGGGACGAGCCACAGAGCTCACACTCCTCAGGGTGGGGCTTGGTACCGTGGCAAGCTGAGTTTCAGGGATGCCGTGTGTGTTACGGAGATGTCTGTCTGCTACAATGGCTTCGTATGAGAGGAGTAGGTGTGTCAGAGGCCAGGAGTGGGTTTGACTCTTTCTCTGCTGTACTCGCAGCCCACACCTCTGTGCCTCGCATAAGCCTCTGCTAGGCACTCCAACAAAGAAATGTGGGTTTTTTGCAGGTTAGGATTTGAGCATCATTCTTCTCTCCTACATGTCTAGTTGCAGCTGTAAAGATTGTGGCTAGACTGCAACAGGAACTTCCTCATGTGTGTTGGATGGGAGACTAGAGTAACCATCCTTAAATTTCTGAAAGGGAAGTTGACTGTTGTCCTAGCTCCAGCCACCATAACAAAATACCACAGACTGGGGGGGCTTAAACAACAGAAATTTATTTTCTCACAGTTCTGAGGGCTTGAAGTCCAAGATTGAGATTCTAGCCATTTTGGTTTCTGCTGAGGCCTCTCTTCTGGCTTGCAGATGACTTTTCTTTGGTGCATGCATGCAGGTGGCCAGGAAAGTGACAAATTCTCTGGTGTTTCTCTTTTTATAAGGACACTAATCCTATCAAATCAGGAGCCTGCCCTGTGACCTCATTTAACCTCAGTTACCTCCTTCCAGGCCATATGTATGTATTCTCCAAATATGATGACTTTAGGGTTAGGGCTTCAACATACCAATTTCCAGGTGAGACACGATGCAGTCCACAGCACAGGGTGAGGCATCTCTCTTCTTTTTCCCCTAGACTGTATCCCCATTTTGGGGGATAATCTAGCTCGGATCTCCCCTTCCAACTCTCTGCCTCCCTGTCCCAACTTCTGGGAGGCCCGCACTCCTGGTCCCACCCCTACTCCCTTCTTTCCCAGCCTCTTCTGCACCAGTTCTCTGTGGCCTGGGCCTGGGGCAGGGCAGCAACAGGCCTGTTCCCTCAATAGACTGAATTCAGCCCCCAGCCCAGGCTATATTTAGACTCGTGCCTGAACACTGGACAAAGCCACTTTCCGAGGAGCTGCTGGGGACAGAGTTAAGAGGGGGCTGCCCTTCCTGCCCCTTCCCCTTCCTGATATGGATACCCCTCCGTTGCCCTTCTGGAGTTACCAGGAATGCTGTTCACAGAATCAGGGTCTGGGACTTTGTGTGACTTGCCTTCTATTTCTAGTTTCCGCCCTGGAAAGGGAATTCTGAACCCCTTGCTCCAGTCTGAATGGGCATGTTCTGGAGCAGTTTTCCTTTTATGTCCTCACAGTGATCAGAATCATTTCAGGAGTGGATGGATGCCCAGGCCCTGTTCCTAAAAATTCTATAATTGGTCTGGGATGAGTCCCTGGCATCATTTTTTTTTCTTTTAAAAACCTCCCTGTGTGTACTAAGTCACTGCAGCCGTGTCTGACTCTTTGCGACTCTATGGATTATAACTGTCCAAGGGATTCTCCAGGCAAGAATACTGGAGTGGGTTGCCATGCCCTCCTCCAGGGGATCTTCCCAACCCAGGGATCGAACCCACATCTCTTTATGTCTCCTGCATTGGCAGGCAGGTTCTTTACCACTAGCACCACCTGGGACCCTAGGTGACTGTAAATGTGCAACAAAAGAAAAACCATCCTGGCCACTTCAAGTGTGGTTCCTGGATCAGCACCAAGGGGGAGGGGAGGCTTATTAGAAATGCACATTATTAGTCCTCACCCCAGCCTGCTGAATCAGAATCGGTATTTTAGCAAGATTCCCAGGGGACTCTAAAGCAGGCTGAAGTTTGAGAGTCACTGTTCTAGAATCTTCCACTGTAAGTGGGCAAAACTCCAGGTCTGTGCTTCTAAGTTATTTAGGTAGACAAGGGTTTCAGTTAGGCTGAGCAGCAAGAGGTTATGATGCTCGCTCTCCCTGTCTCTGCTCTATTCTTAGGAGAGGGTTCTGACTTCTTAGGAGGGTCCACCTCTCCTAGGTCCAAACTATGATTCAGAATGGTTTCTAGGTCTTTCCTTCACTCTCCCATGTGTCCTCACACTCATACATGTGCACATGTGCACACACATAGACACACACACACACACACACACACACATTCCAGATCTCAGTCCACACCCCTAAGGCAGGCAGGATCTCCACAGAGAGCCCCAGAAGTGTGTCTTGATTCTCATTTCCACAAAAGAACTGTCCACCTTCTCCTTCAGCATCAGCAAAGGGCTCCATATTTCCTGTGTAAGAAATCCCAAGGGTCCCCAGTCACCAGAAAGTCTGTCACATGTCCAACCTATCTTCTCAGGATCTGCTTTACTAAGATTGTCTTATGTCTTGCCTTACCTAAAACCCTCATTGGTTATCCCTGTCTGTAAGAAAGGCTGTTGCTAAGTGGTGTTCAACTCTGCAACCCCACGGACTGCAGCCTGCCAGGCTCCTCTGTCCATGGGATTCCCCACAAAAAAGTACTGGAGTGGGTTGCCATTGCCTTCTCCAGGGGATCTTCCCAACCCAAGGATTGAACCTGGTTCTCCTGCATCTCCTGCATTGCTGGTGAGTCTTTACCACTGAGCCACTAAGGAAGCCAAGTCTGGGAGAAGCATCATGGTCCTAGTCATGTAAGAGACTTACCTCCTGCTGCTAACCTACCCTACACCCAACACTAGAGCCAGACCCAGCGCCTGCTGCCTGCCAAGCACACACTGCTCCTGCTCCCTTGATGATGCTCCTTTTGTACAAGAGCATTTTGCATTTGCTGGACTGGCTTTTATCTTTTCTTTGCCTGTCTCCCTGACAGGTTCCTATTTATCCTCCAAGTCCCAGATAAGGTCACCTCCCCTGGTAAGCCTTCCTCAATATTCCAGGCACAGTTAGTAGCTGTTTGTATCGGCCCTTCTCCCAGCACCTATTATATTGTCTGTCCACCTCTATCTCTTCCACTAGTCTCTTCCAGGGAAGCAATCTCATTCATCTTTGTAACTCTGGCATCTTAGCCCAGTATCTGGCAAGGAGTAGAAGTAATAGCTAACATTTATTGAGTGTTCATTCTGTACTAGGTACCATACAAACCACTTCCTATATATTATATCATGTATTATTCACAACAACCTTACAAAACAAGTACTTTTATCATCTGCGTTTTATTGATGTGGAATGTGAGGCTCAGAGAGGTGAAGCAACTTGCCAAAGTCACACAGTGAATCATGGCAGAGCTGGGGTTTGGACTCTGTCTGTCAGACTCCAGGGCTTACATTCTTCACTGCTGTACTCTACAGAGCTCCTTAGATGGATGATGGAATGTATGAATGAACAACTTAATGACTCCCATGTAGGAATTTCTAGGAGTCCAATCTCTTCATCAACACATTCTTCTTCATTAGTACCGATCTCGTCTTTCTATCCTCCTTGTTACCTTCACCAGCAAGAATCCTCGGTAGGAGTCAACCAACCATTGGTCCTGGAACCACTGGCCTGGCACAGGGATTAGGGTATCATTCCTGAGCTTCTGCTTCAAGTGAATGACTCTCAGGGGTCACACAGCTTGGGTCCAAATCCTGGCTCTTCTACTTCCTACCTGCATGACCTTGGGTCATGTCTTGGGGACAGTGATGGTCCTCGGCTGTGACAGGACTAAGTGAGGTGTTGTCGTAGAGGTCCAGCCTGTGGCGATGGCTCAGTTCACTTTAGTGGTGAGCTAAGGCCTCAGGGGAGATGGGGCTGCTGGGCCTGGTTCAGACATCTTCCTCCTGCCAGGGGTCAGGGACGTGGCTATCTGGACACCTATCTTGATGAGGGAAGAGGGTTGTCACACAGTGTTGAGATTCCTTTCCTCACACTGAGCGGGGTTGAGTGAAGCCATCCCCACTCCCCCATTGATCCAAGAAGACCCGAGGGGAAGAGGGGAATTTTGAGAATGATGGAGATGTTGTCCAAGAGGTGGTCCAGAGGGCTGGGGATGGGGATGCAGAGAAGGCAGCAAGGATGCCCTCAGGGCTACCACATACTCCAGCAGACTCTCTCCTCTGGGTGGCTGCCTGCCCGGCCTCCCCCTCCTCCCACAGTGCTATGGTTGATATATTCAAACCTGGAGGTGACCCCTACCCTATCCCAGCCTCATGCCTTCCTTCTTGGCCTGATTGGCACCATTTCCCGGGTGGGCACCAAGAGGCAGAGAGCAGGAAGAGGGGACCTTTGTCCAATCCCCCAGAGACGACAGCTCTTCGGGTCAGGGCCAGGCCGAGGGGCCGATGCCCAGCCCCCTCCCCTCGTCCTTCCCTGCCCCGTGAGGAATGTGTCCTCAGAGGCTCACCAGCTTGGCTGCTCCAGTTCACAGAGGGGGCTGTGTCCTGCCACCCATCCCCTCTGAAGCCCCCATTGTCAGGCCGGGGGGGCTGGGGGCAGGCTGGGGGCACGTCTCAAAGGCCTAATGTTCTCAGAGGTGGGAAGGCCGAGGGGCCTCCCGGAAGGACCAGGCTGTGGGACACCTGGCTCTTCTAGCCTCGGCTCCGAGCCCTGGCTGGCCAGGAAGAAGGGTGCCCAGAAGTAAGACAGTGGTGGGAGCCTCCTTGGTCTTTGTCAGCCTTGTGCCAAGCTGTTCCCTAAGTCTGGCAGACAGGCTAGAGGGGATTAGAAAAACAAAACAAGCAGATGGTTAAAGTAATACAAGCTAACTTTATTAAGTCCTACTGAGGACCAGGCATTCTTCTATAGGTTTTACAACCATCACAGCCCACCTTGAAGTGGATGTGATTATCAGTGTCCTTGTATTGCAGATGAGGAGTGCCGCCTGCAGATGAGGAGTGCCGCCTGGAGATGTCAGGCAGCTGCCCAAGGTTACACAGGCAGGGCAGGAAGAGTGGGTGGAACCCAGGCAGCTCAGTTGCAGAGCCCACATCTGCAATGGCAATGGGAACCAGGGTCAGATGATGCCTTTTCATACCCCAAGGCGGTCCCCGAGGCACCTCAAAGGATCCTGCAGGTCTCTCGATCACAACTGAAAACACTATTCTAAATCTTCCCCCAGGATCCTGTCCTCAGTGGGGTCTCCAACCCACGGCTCTTAGATTAGTCTTAGATTGCTTTAGACTGGGACTCACTTCAGGGCAAAAAACAATGGGCTCATCTGCCCACAGGCCCACCTTTACCGAAGCTCCAGCAGCTTCTACCGAAGGCCCTCCAGGCTGGGTGGAAAGTACCAGTGCATGTTTTTCAGGGGCTGGAGGCCAGCACTGCTGGAGGAAACAGGGGCCCCGAAAGCAAAGCACAAGATGTCACTGATGGTTTTGATAAAAGCAACAGGAGTCACGCATCAGACCACGTGTGGTCCTTTTCAAAGCCCTCTTTCTAGGAGCCCCTCCCCCACCCCGGGTTTTGGGCCAGTCTTAGAGCTAGCAGCTCTGGCTTCTGGCTCTTTAGGACGAAGTCAAAGATTTCAGTTGTGAGGGATCAAGTTGAGTGTGGGAGCAGCCAAGAGCCCCTGGAGTCCACATGGTGTGTGAGAGGTGCTGCTTCCATCCGGGCAGGCAAGCAGCACTCAGCACACAGCTGGTGAGCAGGCACGGACCAGGTGTGCATTGCCAAGCTGGGGTGGAGGTGGAGGACCAAAGAAGACCAAGGGGTCCAGAACACTCGCGGTCCAGTGCAGGAAGAAGACCCCCAGCAGTCCAGGGCGATGTGGACAACATATGTGGGGCCTCCCACAGAGCAGGCCTTCCATGCACGGGCGCGGGGGTGCTCCGGGACAAGGGGAAAGGTGGGAGAAGTGCCTCCATGAGGTTCAAAATCAAGCACATCTGAGAGATTATCTCCAGCATGTGGAGAAGGGTTTACAGAATCCAGGATGACTTCCTGGAGGGGCAGGCTTTGTCCTGAGCTTAAATGGATCAATAGGATTTGGATAGAGTTAAATAGGATTTGGAGAGAGGGCTTCCCTGGTAGCTCAGCTGGTAAAGAATCTGCCTGCAATGCAAAAGACCGCAGTGTGATTCCTGTGTCAGGAAGATTCCCTGATGAAGGGATAGGCTACTCACTCCAGTATTCTTGGGTTTCCCTGGTGGCTCAGACAGTAAAGAATCTGCCTGCAATGCAGGACACCTGGGTTAGGAAGATCCCCTGGAGGAGGGCATGGCAACCCACTCCAGTATTCTTGCCTGGAGAATCTCCATGGACAGAGGAGCCTGGCAGGCTACAGTCCATGGGGTCGCAAAGAGTCAGACATGACTGATCGACTAAGCACAACACAGAGTTAAATAGGAAGGGGATTCTAGGTAGAGGGACAAGCTGGTTGGTGCCATTTTGGCTAAACTAAATCAGTAGATAAAATAAACCCTAGCCTAGCACAGTTGTTACAGGAGAGTGGAAGGCACATTTACAGTTCTGGCTGAGGACTTAGACCTGAGTTTACATCCAGCCTCAGTCATTTACTAGCTGTGTGTCCTTGGGCAAGTGACTTAATCTCTTCCAGCTTCGGTTTTGTCATTTGAAAAATGAAGTTAATAATAGGGGTTTCCAGCTAGGATTCTTTGAACACAAAACAAGTGGGCACTCAGTGACTGGCCCATGGTAAGGGCCCAGCCAGTGTCAGTTCTTGTGACAATGGCAACAACTCCTTAAGAGGCTCCTAAAGAGACCAGAAGGGTTAGTTCTCAAAAACGGATCCCCAGGCTACTCTGAGCCACAGAAAACATGTGAGGTGCCCTTTGCCCTGCCCCTCAACAGGGCTATCAAGGGAGGAGATGACTCTTGGTGGGTTTTACCCTTAGCACATGGTCCCCATGGATGACTCCTACTTCTAATCAGTCAACAAATCCCATGGATTCCTCTAAAATGATTTTTCCATTCTTCCTCCTCTTTACCTTCAACCCCAAAGCAGCAGCCTGGTCTAAGTGTTCTGTCTTGGTCTCTCCTCACCAAACCTCATCCTCCTCATGGCCTCTAGAGCAGAGCAGATCTGGCCTCTCGCCTGCTGAAAAAACATCCATGGCTCCCACTGCCGGGAAAAATGAAACCCAACTCCTTAGCCTGGCACCCAAAGCCCCTCCTCCACAATCCAGCCCCTGCCTGCCTTTCCAGCCTCTTCTCCTACCACCCGCATGCCAGACCCTCCAGTCACACTGGGCCAACCACCTCCAGGTACTGGACAGCCTTTGTACAGTCCTGCCATGGAACCCTCTTTACAAGCAGCCCTTGCCTTACCCTCTGCCTGGAATGTCCTTTCTCCCTTCTCTGATGGCTAATTCTAGATGAGCTTCAAGGAACTATCTCAGACAGCTCACCCTCCCTGGAGCCCTCCCAGACTCTATTCCCCAGCAGGATGGCTCACTCAGGGCCGTCTCCTTCTGCAACTGGGTGTGGAACATGGTTGAAGGCTGGGGCCACTCTTTGCAGCGGCCCAGAAGACCTGTTGGGGACCACTCCTCTCAGGGCAGAGACCACTGCTGAGAGATGCTCCACCCTGCAGCCCCCTTGGAATACAGCAGGGTGGGGCTGCAGAAACCTCCACGGAGTCTTGGCATGGATGCCAGCAGCCCAGATAGAGCCCAGGCAGCAGCCTTGGCACGGCTCCGCTGCCGGAGATGAGGGTGAGACAAACAGCAATTAGCCAAGCACAGGCTGGGCTCTCAAGGCTAATTACCAATTAGATGGGGCCGGGCGATTAGCGACATGAAAGAGACAGTCAGCAAATAGTCACTGGCAAGGCACAGCGGAAGGTTGGGGGTGGTGTCTGTTCCTGCAAGCAGGCCTGGCCGCCTGGTGGTCAGTGCAGCCCTGTTATAGGGGAGGAGAGAATTTCCAGCCACGCAGGGGCTGAGCTTTCTAGGAGGGCTTGAGCTGATTTGCCTTCTTCTTTTTGATTCCCAGAATCATCTTCCCAGTGGAACTCATGGCCTGTGTTTCTAGGGGGTGTGGGGTGATGGGTGATGCATGATTTGACACCCTTGGCCAGGTTAGCCCGGGAGGACCTTGCAGCAGTTTGGAGCCTGTGCCCAGTAGTAGGCTGCATTTGTGTCTGGAACTTGCCTGGCACGGCCAGGCTGGAGGAAGGAGCAGAGTGAGAGGGAGGGAGGCCGATAGCTTCCTTCCTCCTATCTCTTGGCTCAGCACTTGGCTACCCTCTCAATCTCCTCTGCCCCCCTCCCTGCTTGTCTGCTCATTTTCTCTTTCCCTTTCTTTTCTCCTCCCTCTTGCCCCTTGTGTCTCCATCACTTCCTTTCTGGCTCGCTGACTCTGTCCTTGTCTCTGGCTCCCTAGGTCTCACCCGCCCTCCTCCCTGAGCCCCACATCCCACAGGCCCTGCTTCCCTTGGGGTGAGGCCTCCACCACTGCAGGAAGGATTGGGACCAGGCAGATATGGTGATTTCTTGGCCACCAAGACCAGGCCAGTTGGCTGAGCTGTCTGGGATGAGAGAGAGTGGGAATGGGGACTGGACCTTCCTCGCTTTTGGAAGCTTAGCAGGACAGCAGGGTGCGGGGGCGGGGAGGGGGAATAGTGATTTCTGGGAATGATCCTTCAAGGAGGCCAGGATTCAGAGCTGAATCAAGTTCAACCTATCCCTCGGCCATTCACTTTTCTTCAGTCCTGGTCTGCTTGAAGCCTGGTGGGCCCTCCTAGGCCAGGAGGCCCAACCTGCTGAAAAGGCTGGTACCAAAGCTGCCCACCATCCAGGCCCAGATGAGCCTTCACAGGCCTGGCCTGTGTGGTGGTGATGGGTGTATTGGGTGGGGTAGACTGGGGGACAGGGCCTGGGCAGACCAGTGCAACTGTTTCAGCACCATCTATGGAGTCTGTGCTGTAGACCAGACTCTCTGGGGTCCACAGACATCAGAAGGAAAGGATGCTGCTCTCTCGGAAATGGGGAAGCAGATAGGGGTGGGAAAGGAGAGGAATTCAGTGAGTTAAGAGAATTCAGTGAGGGGACAGGGGTTTCCATATGGTGAGGTGCTCAGTGAGAGGGAGAGGATTTCATCAGGGGAGAGGGCTCTGGAGGAAGATGCGGGCTTAGATGTAGACTCAAGCTTAGGAACGCAGACCTGGCCGAACGAGTGTATCTCCGTTAACCTTGGCAGCGCCCATCACGAGGGCACCCAGACAGGACATCAAAGCACCTGGGGTCTCAGCCCAGCGTGGGTGGAGCTCCAGGGGACGACCCTGCCCCCAGGGACAGGTGCCACAATCCCCTTGTTGTTGCCATGTCCGGAGCT
The DNA here is from genome assembly GCF_054371585.1 of Giraffa tippelskirchi. Taxonomy (NCBI): domain Eukaryota; kingdom Metazoa; phylum Chordata; class Mammalia; order Artiodactyla; family Giraffidae; genus Giraffa; species Giraffa tippelskirchi. The sequence continues at coordinate 25,375,709 of NC_137277.1, read as the reverse complement.
CACCCCTCACCCCCGGAAGGTGGGGAGATTTTGCTTCAATAGCTCCCGGAAGGAAAGAATAGCGCATCTGCTGGCAGGAATGTGGAAAGAGGCGAGAAGAGACTGTCCTGAAGGCAGAGTGTGTGTGTGTGTGTGTGTGTGTGTGTGTGTGTGTGTGTGTGTGTGTGTGTGTGTTGGGAAGCCTTGTGAGCAAGTGTGTGTGTGTGTGTGTGTGTGTGTGTGTGTGTGTGTGTGTTGGGAAGCCTTGTGAGCAAGTGGGCCCGTGTGAGTGAAGATGGCAGTGTCTGGGCTACAGCTCGTGTGCATGTTGTGTGTACCAGCCCCTTTCCCCAACAAGCAGCCCAGCGATTCTCCCTGACTCCCTCCTACTGCGGTCAGAAAGCCTGTGACCAGTCAAGTGGTCCACATCTCTGGGCTCTGAACTCACCCCTCAGCTATGCCCCCAGGACAACGGGGCTCTTTCTGCACAAGATGGGCACGAGGGACTCTGGCATGGACTTGTGACCTGAGGGACAGGGCTGCCCCAGGGCATATCCCAGCCTTGGTCACACTTGTGGACACTGACTGGCCTTGAGCCAGGGTGGACCAAAGAGAAAGAGAGGTTCTCCTGCCTGCCTGTCCCAGAAGGCTCCCTGGAGGAGGGGTCAATAATCCCCTCCAGCTCCTTGACATGTTCACGTCTCAGGTCCTGGTGGGTGGGCCTGGTGGGTGATTGTGCATGGGGCTCCCCGCTCAGTGCAATGGGGAGCCTGAATAGCACCTGCCCTGGAGGTGACAATGTCCCAGAGCACCCACATGCCAGTCCCTGTGGGTCAAGAGGAAGGAAGCAAAGCTAGTTTGGTGGAGAGACACCATCCAGCTGGGCACTGCCCTGGGGAAAGGAGATGTGTCCCCAGCCTCCATGGAGCCTCTACTCCAAGGAAGGACTTGGCTCCTGCCTTCTCCTTGCTAAGACCCCTCCCCCTCTCAGAGCCCCCACCCCTCACTGGAGGAAGGGTCAGTCTGCTGGGGCAGTTCCACGCCCACATCACAGAAGACCCAGGGAGATGAGCCTGGTGACTGGCTTTTGAGGCGGGAGGGGCTAGATAAGGACCCCGCCCATCCCACCTACCTCTCCCAGAGGACACTAGGAGAGCTTCTGGGCAGGGGCTGTGGGCAGGGAATGTCTGGGCATGGGGAGACACCCGGTTGGGGCTCAAAGAAGGGTGGGGGGTGCAGGGAAGAGCTTCTGGGGTGACTCTTCTCCCATGATCAGGAGCTCAAAGACTGAGGGAGTAGCCAGTCTCAGCCCCGAGGCAGCCCAGCACAGGAGGAGGAAAGACCCAGGTTTTGCCCAGGTTTCTGACTCGCGCCTAAAGCCCTTTCACATCCTCTTCCCCCTTCCCCGCAGCCCACACCCCGGGCGGCGGGAGAGATCAGTGGGGGACAGGAAGCGAGGTTCCAGCCCTCGGCGCCCTCCGCGGGACAGCTGTTCTGCGCAGCTGCTGGGGGCTCTGGGGGCTGCGGCGGATTTGATTTGTTTCAGGCCCCAAAATAGCCTTCGTAGCAGGAAGCAGCCCCCTCCTCTGACCCCTCCAGGACTCTCCATCCCGGGGCTGAATTGACACCTTAGAGGTTCTGCCCCGCCCTCCCCCTGCACTCACCCTCTGGTCTCGGGAGACCCACTCCATTTTTCTCTCCTTAGCCGTCTCCCCTCCTCCAGGAAGTCTGCCTGGACACCCCCTCCCCCCACTCTGCCTGCAGCGGCTCTTTGGCCACACAAGATCCCCAGCCGGGCTCTTGGGAGGTCGGACGCGGGGGAGTCTATGGCTGAGGGCCTGTGGCCAGGCACGGGCGGGCTGCGGAGGGCACACAAAGACGCGGGCTGCCCTGGCCTTTGATGAGTAATCGCCGTTCCCTGGAGCCACGATTCCACTCGGCCCCTTGCCCCCGCCCCCCTCCAACTCCTCAAATAAGACTCGTTTTTGTTCTGAGGACACAATGCGAGAAAATGTCACCCAGGGGGCGTGCCCCCTGGCCCCAGCCCTGAAAACCGGAGCTCTTAATCACCAGACCTCCTTCCTCCCAGCTTCCCTCACCAGCAGCTGGCTGAGCTGGGGGAGGGGGTGACAGCAGGGGTAGGGGGACAGCTACCACCGTCTGGGGTTAGACTTACTCCAGCCCGACTGCCAAGCCGGTCACTTTCCTCCCGCCCTGGATGCAGCACCGGCACCAGTTCCTCACAAAGCCCAGTTTTGCTCAGGTCTCAGCTGCCATCCAACCTGCCCAGGTCCCCCAGCAGGGAGAATGTCAACTTATAAAAAATGCACAACGTGAGAGTCGCGAGTTAAGTTTTATTTGGGGCAAAATGAGGACTGCAGCCTGGGAGACAGCACCTCATAGCTCTGAGAAACTGTTCCAAAGAGGCTGGGGTGAAAGGTCAGTATATATGCCATTTTGGTGAAGCGGGAATACCTGCAATCAAGCACATATTCTTCCAGAAAGTTTCTGCTAGTCATGAGGAGCAGTCGTCACCATGAAGGATTTTAGTACTTTTCTAGATATGAGAAGATACACGAATTGGGCTCTTGAAATCTGCTCCTGAAAATATCTAACTCCCAGCACAGAGTGTCTCATTTCTGCTCTCTACTCTGAGCTCCTTTCAGGGTTTGAAGGTTAGCAACCACAGCAGCATGTGACTTAATCCTTGTAGAGGTAGATGGTAAGTGCCCACGGCAAGTGCTAGTTTGTAGTTGACAGAGAAGAGCCTTGAAAATGCACCAAAAGCTCCAGAAAGGGGCTGTACGCAAGACTGATGCCAACACGTTGATAAATGCTACAAAGAAGTAAAAGAGCATGACAGAGTGATGGTCGGGGAGGAGGGCAGAGGTCCTCTCTCCAGCGAGGCTAGAGTCAGAGACTTCCATGCAAAGGCCCCGTGGCCTGTGATGGTATTAAGAAGTAATCTGGAGGGCCAAAACTGCGCCCTCCATTATACCCCTAAGCATCCTTCTTCACCTGCCCCAAATAAACACGATCTAAATAAGAACAGTGCTTGCTATGCACACAGTTGCTAGATTGTCCCTGGCGCCTCTTCCAAAAACATGACTGCTCCCAAAACCCTTCTATATTGAAATTCTGGAACCTTCACTACTGAGGTCTTTTTGTTTATTGGAAGATAGATGATTTGCAATGTTGTGTTAGTTTCAGGTGTTCAGCAAAATGATTCAGTTATAATATATTATTTTCTCAGATTCTTTTCCCATATAGGTTATTATGGAATATTGAGTATAGAGTTCCTAGTACTATACAGTAGGTCCTTGTTGATTATCTTTTTTACATAGAGTAGTGTGTATATGTTAATTCAAAATTCCTAATTTACGCCTCTCCTCCTCTTTTTCTTTCTTAATCCTCACAACTCATGCATCAACCCACCCATCTGATCTGCTCTCCCTCCCAAACCTACACTGACCTGCCCACTTCCTCTGCCTCCACTGTCTCTCTCCAGCTAACACCACTTTGGTGGCCTCTATCTGGTCTTCCAGCTCCACTTTGTCCCCTGTGATGCATTTTCCACAGAGGAGACAGAGCAATCTTTATGAGGTGAAAATTAGATCATGTCACACCCTTGCTTAAAAATCTCTGAAGACTTATTGCTTTGAGAATGAAACTCAAATTCTTCTTTATTGGGTTGGCCAAAAAGTTCTTTGGGATTTTTCCATAAGCTGTTACAGAAAAACCCAAAGGAGCTTTTTTATCGATCCAATAGAAGCAGGGACAGTGGAAGATTCACATGAGATACATGTTGGTGGGTTCTCACTGAGTGTGAGGGAAGACGTCAACAAAATAGTCAAATCAGAAGGCTGAGGATGATGCTACTACATCACTCTAGGAGTGTGAGCTAAATGATTAAATTTGTGGACCTGAGATCCAGCAAGGAAAAAAGAAACCCAAACTTTTATTTTGATCCACAGGACCCAGCTGGAATGGCCTCCTCAACTTTTCCCACCTCGTTTCCTACCACTCCTGCCTTTCCTTTTCTCAATGGGTTCTGGCAGAGAAAAAAGAAGATTTCAACCCAGCGTGTGATTTCCCAGGCCATTCATATATTTATTCATTCATTCAGACTCCGGTATTGAATCGCTGCCACACATCAAGCATTGATTAGATATGGAGATACAGAGCTAAACAGGGGCTTACATTCTAGCTGGGGAGGCAGACAGATAATAGAGATATGCTTGGGAAACTGGGAGACGCTTCACAGCTTTGAGATCAGACTTCAAGGAGGAGCCCAAGTTCACCAAGCAAAAATCAGGGTCAGAATTTTCAGTTGAGGGAGTGATGTCCACCAAGGCAATAACCCTGAAAGAACATGGGCTGCTTGGTGGGGCAAAGTGTGGTGTGGATGGATCAAGGAGCATGCTGGGAAATGCACTTGGCTGCAGAAGCAAGGGTCAGACCATGAATGGACTTGGAAGCTCGTTAGGACTTTGGATTTATCTTTAGGCCACAAGGCTAGAGCCAAGATTTTAAAGCAGAGATGTGCATAATCAGATTTGTGTTTTAGAAAGAGCTCTCTGGCAGCAACACAAATGGATGATAGATTAGAGAGAGGACAGGCTGGAGTCAGAGAGACAGACCAGTTCCGGAAAGAAATAACATAGGCTGAACCAGGGCAGGGGTGGCAAGGGAGTGAGAAAAGGGCACATTCCAGGTAAGACTGTCTGGACTTTTGGTGAATATGAGAAAGTAAAGCATGAGAAGAGACAGGTTGATGCTGATACCCACACCACAGGTCAGGGTGATTGGCAGAGTGGCAGGGCCACCCCTGGGAGGAACAGCACAGAACAAGAACAGCTTAGAATCGGTGTGGAGGGTTCAGCCTGGGTGCGTTCAGATGCAGGCAGGGGGGTCTGGCTGTCAGCTGGGAAGCAGGCTGCGTGCAAATGAGATACTGACTGAGAGAGTAGCGAGGATCTCAGCGTAGCTTCCCCAGTCTCCCAGGGATGCTGCCTCTCACAAGAGTCCCCTCCACAGAGAACTGCCCCTGAATTGGGGGCTACGGAGGGGGGAAGTAGGGGCAGGACGCTCTGCACTGTGCACCTGCAGGAATCAGGGAAGAAAAGGGGTCCAGGGGAAGGGGCGGTGCTGGGAACCACGGATGGTGGGAGCCCCATGGTTATGGAATCCTTTCTTCAACCGTAGCAGAGGGCCTCAAAAATCATCCAGCTGATCGAATCCTCTCATCTTACAGATGGAGAAACAGGCTCAGGTGGGTAGAATGGCCTGGCTAAAACTGCCCCCCAAGTTGCTCCTCCTCTGGGTTGGGGGGGTGATTAGATTTGCTTTTGATTTATGCTCAATCTACCCATTTCCACAGAACCTGGTACCCCACTCCCCCCCACCACCCTGAGTGTGACAGAGGAGGCAGCCAGAGCCCAGGGCAAAGGGGAGGTGTTTCTGTCAGGCCTCTGGGGCTCTCCCTTCCCTCCTGCTGAACACTCCCTCTCCCTAGAGAGTGCCACCCTGCAGCCCACTCGAGGGCACTGGCTCCTCCTAGTGCTCACAAGGAGCACTGCTCTTGGTCCCAGGTCAGCGTGGAGTTCAAGTCCCTGGAGCATAGAATCTCAGTTCCTTCTGACCAATCTCCAGAATGGGCCCAGTCCCTGTTCCTCGTTCCCCAACAGAGGACTGCAACTGTAGGACGGTCACTCTCACCAGAGCTGAGGCCTGACCCCAGCAAGACCCTCTCTCTTCCAGGCCAGACTCCTGGGCCATGACTGATGTGTTTCCATGGGTTATAATCCACATCCCACCCTGTTACACCCAGATACTTTCGCCAGATGGAAAGCTCCTCGGGGCAAGAACCATGCTTACTTCACCTCTATTTCTACAGAGTCTGACACAGGGACTCACACATACTGTGAGCCCACCGGGCTCAGATTGCCTCCTCTTTGCACACGCTCCCAGGACCAGCATCCTCCTCTCAGTTTCAGCTCATCATGAAGCTCCCCCTTTTAAAAAACCCAGATTTCTCTGCGTGGCTGCTGCCAGGTCCCTCCAGGCTTCAGGGGAAATGGAGAAGCACCTCCCAGAATTGCATCCAGCTGTCTGTAGGGGTCTGTACCGAGCCCCCAGCCCTCCAGGCTCCAGCCTTCCCTGTCCCCCTCCCCGACTCCACCTCAGAGAGTGAAGGTGAATCAGAGACCTTATCGAGGCTTTGTCAGCACTTCCCAGGCCCCATCCTGCTCTTTTTTTCCACGTGGTCTTTTAAAAATTGAAGATTTTTGCTTATTCAACAATCCTGAAAAAAAAAAAAAAGGAAAAAGAATAAAAATTAAAAAAAAATTCTGGGGGAGGGAAGGTGGTGTAATTTTCATGATGTTTTCCTCCTTTTTAATGTAAAGAGTCAGTTGTGTGTGGCATCCAACCAGGGTGAAATGTTTTCATCACTCCTGGCTGTGCCTGCATTTCTGAGGAAGCAAGAAGAAAAGGTCCTGTGTGAGGGGGGTGTCCTGCCCTGAGGACAGGGTTGGATGTGATTATAACAGCAATTGATATCTGCAGAAGTCCTGAGGTGATTCTGTGCAAGACTTTTGAACATGAAAGGTATGTTCTCCCATGTCCATTTAGCAAAGGAGGAAACTGAGGCAAATATGTTGCTCAAGGTCACAGAACTGGCAAGAGTGACAAAGCTGGGACCTATGTCTCCTGATTCTCAAGTTCACTGTCTCTTCTCTCCAACAGAGTTGCCCCCTTTACGCAATCTGTGGCCCTTCAGAGACCGGAAGGGAGGGGAATATTGTTACCAAAGTCCCTTAAGAGCTAGAACCTCAAGGAGGGGGTGGCCCTGTGTGGTAGTTGTGCTACTGACAGAAACGCAGCCCAAAGCAAGGGAGGAGCAAGGAAGAACCACTTCAATTTCTATCTCACCCCATCTTCTACCAGAGCCTCCCAGAGGCCTAACTCACCAGGAAGTAGTGGGCAAACTGGGTTGATAACACACGAAATGACCGGCCTCCCTACCTACAGGCAGGACAGAAATGGATCTGGGATTAAACTAAGATGGACGAGCACACTCGGATACACTTAGTATTACAGGAGTCTAACGTAGTGCCTGATATACAGCAGGCACTCAAGAAACACGTGAATACATAGAATAGAATAGTTAATAATATCTATCCACTGAGGTGTTAGGAAGATTAAATAATAACCCTTAACATTTGCTGAGTGCCAATGCTCCACTAGAGAAACCACAAACATGATTTTAAATGGTCTAACAAATGCCTAGATGCAGAAGGCACTCATAACGCATGCCTCCCTCCCCTCTCCCCTCCTGAATGAGTTCAGTTTAATCAAGCAGGAGCCTGGGGAGCACCGCCTGAAGCACTGCGTGGTCTAAGCACAGGGCCCTCAAAGGGAAATCAGCATGGCCTCCAGAGGTTTCAGGGCGACGGGGACCAACAAGCCAACACATGAACGATCCAGGGCTGAGGCGATTCCCTTCTGCAGGGAAGACAGGGTGCCTCCAGGTCCTGCTGCAGCACAGAAGACCTGTGAGAGGAAGAGAAGGAGCAGGCGACCGCGACTGGGCACCTCTAGCAGCAGGATCTGAGAGCTGTTGCCGAGGAAGGCCAGCCACGGAGGGAAGGGAGCATCGGGACAGGAAGAGAGCCCAACACACTCCCATCCCTAAACCCCCAGACCAGTCCCCAGCCTCACTCCCCTTTCACCTCCATCTCCACCAGAACTCACCCCAGGTTTTTCATCCCTCTTCATCCCACCAATGGACCCAAATTCCACCCTGGCCCCCAGTCCTCCCGGCCCTCCCACAGGGCCCCCTTGGGCTCCCAGCTTCTGGCTGGCAGACTCCCTTCTATCTTCCCCTCTGTCGGGAGTAACTGGTCCCACGTGGCAGCCCCTCCTGAAGCCTGTTCAGTTGAAGGCTTTTCTTCTCTCACACCGTGAACACCTTGCAGCTTGGAGAGGAGACAAGAGTCCTTGCTTCCAATTTCGTTTTTCCCTCTTCTCTTCTTTATTGAAGCTCCTGTGATTCATCTACCTTCTCCCCAGCTTGTCACTATTGTTCCTTAATCCACCTTCCTGAACCTCATCCTCACCAGAAACTACACCTCCTCTGAAATCTCTAACTCCAAACGCCACCTCCTGTCCTTCCAACTTGCTTCTCAAGTCCTGCTGTGCCCACACTTCAAGCTCATTGAGACCTCCTTGTCGGGTACCACTTTCTCACTAGCCATTAAACCCTTCCTGACTCCCCCTCTTTTAGCCCAGCCTGGATTCTGAGGTCCGCCTCTGGCAGTTCCTCTACCCACCCTTCTCCTCTTTCTGTTGTCATAACCCACTGGGCAAAATCCCAACACTGGAAGCAATCAGCCATCCACATTCCTCAAACCTGGCGTGAGTAGCTGGCCCTGGCTGCAGAGAATCTCGACGCTGAGCAGGTTACCGGGTACTGATGCTCACAGACCTCAGTGGGCTCGACTCTGCCTGGCCGTCCTGCTGTGTTTCTCCGGTAGCTTTGCTTTCACTCCCCAAGACATCTCTTTGCTTCCTTCTTCTCCTCCCGCCTCTCAACCAATGACCCTACATGTGCTTAACTGAGAAACCATCTGACATGACTGCCATTTCCCACCACCAAACCCTAAACTTCCTGCATCCTGCATCACACCATCCTTCCTCCTCCTCTCAGCTTGAGATTGCGATGCCTCCACTTATACTCCTCACCTTTCCTAGGATCGCTCCTTCAGTGAACTAGCCTCTGGAATCATCATTTCTCACCACCTATCAGTCTAATTCCTATCAGGCTACAAACAGGACTGAGTAACTCCCAGGGATGGGGGATCCCCCCTTTTCCCACGTCGTTCTCCAGCTTCTACCTCATTTCTCTTCTTTGCTTCCCCAAAGAATTGTTGACACACTCAGTTTCCACTTCCCTGCTTCCTATTCTGTTTTTCTTCCCCCATGCTTACAAAGAATAGTTAATGACAGGAAAATTCTCATAAGAGAATGTAAAGTGAATATAGGCCGGATATAAAGCTGCATATTCTGTCTGATTCCAATTATTTATACATTAAAAATGAAGGAAAGAGCAAAATTCTAACGGTGGTCATTTGTGAATGTTGGGATTAGAAGTGATTTTTGTTTGCTTTGGATGCTTTTCTTTGTTCCTATTTTCTTCAGTGAACACATTTTACCTTTTTATAATCCAAAAAAGTAAAATATATATGAGAGAATAGAAGCCTCTCTTTAACTAAAAGTCTGTCGTGTCTCTGCCTAAGTAGAATATATATCTTCTTGTACTGCCAAATTGTCACAGTTTTTTATCTTCTGTAATTATTTGTTAGAAGTTTAGGGAGACAACTTTTGTCATATATTCTTGTGTATGCTTTCCCCTTTTTACCATCTTTCTTTCTTATTCTTTTAGTTTTCATTTTAATCAAAGATATATATGTACATAGTTAAATAATTCAAAGAGTTTCAGTTCAGTTCAGTTCAGTCGCTCAGTTGTGTGAGTCTTTGTGACCCCATGAATCGCAGCACGCCAGGCCTTCCTGTCCATCACCAACTCCCGGAGTTTACCCAAACCCACGTCCATTGAGTCGGTGATGCCATCCAACCATCTCATCCTCTGTAGCCCCCTTCTCCTCATGCCCCCAATCCTTCCCAGCATTAAGGTCTTTTTCAATGAGTCAACTCTTCACATGAGGTGGCCAAAGTATTGGAGCTTCAGCTTAAACATCAGTCCTTCCAATGAACATCCAGGACTCATCCCCTTTAGGATGGACTGGTTGGATCTCCTTGCTGTCCAAGGGACTCTCAAGAGTCTTTTCCAACACCACAGTTCAAAAGTATCAATTCTTCGGCGCTCAGCTTTCTTTACCGTCCAACTCTCACATCCATACATGACCACTGGAAAAACCATAGCCTTGACTAGACAGACCTTTGTTGGCAAAGTAACGTCTCTGGTTTTAAATATGCTATCTAGGTTGGTCTTAACCTTCCTTCCAAAGAGTAAGCGTCTTTTCATGGCTGCAATCACCATCTGCAGTGATTTTGGAGCCCCCCCAAATAAAGTCTGACACTGTTTCCACTGTTTCCCCATCTATTTGCCATGAAGTGATGGGACCAGATGCCATGATCTTAGTTTTATGAATGTTGAGATTTAAGCCAACTTTTTCACTCTCCTCTTTCACTTTCATCAAGAGGCTCTTTAGTTCTTCGCTTTCTGCCATGAGGGTGGTGTCATCTTCATATCTGAGGTTATTGATATTTCTCCCGGCAATCTTGATTCCAGCTTGTGTTTCTTCCAGCCCAGCGTTTCTCATGATGTACTCTGCATAGAAGTTAAATAAGCAGGGTGACAATATACAGCCTTGATGTACTCCTTTTCCTATTTGGAACCAGTCTATTGTTTCATGTCCAGTTCTAACTGTTGCTTCCTGACCTGCATACAGGTTTCTCAAGAGGCAGGTCAGGTGGTCTGGTATTCCCATCTCTTTCAGAATTTTCCACAGTTTATTGTGATCCACACAGTCAAAGGCTTTGGCATAGTCAATAAAGCAGAAATAGATGTTTTTCTGGAACTCTCTTGCTTTTTCGATGATCCAGCGGATGTTGGCAATTTGATCTCTGGTTCCTCTGCCTTTTCTAAAACCAGCTTGAACATCTGGAAGTTCATGGTTCATGTATTGCTGAAGCCTGGCTTGGAGAATTTTGAGCATTACTTTACTATCGTGTGAGATGTTTCAGAAGCCTTACAAAGACAAACAGAAGTTCTTGCATCTTTTCTTTTGGTATTTTCCTTCATGTTTCTAAACCACATGCTTGTAGAACTATTTGCTGAATGTTTAATTGTCAGTATTACTTTTGGAAGTTGGAGATTTAGCTCATACACGTACACATCATCTTCATTCCTCATCTTCCCAATAGAGCTGCTGTCTCACCTTTTATGAGATCATTAAGTGCTTGTATTATTATGACTATGAGAATGTTATTCACATAGAGCCAGTTAGTGTACTATGATACTATTTCCTACCTTGAAAAACTTCATTGTCTCTGGAATTAAACTTGTCTTTTTAGAAATTTTGCTTATTTTCTATGTGCTTATTGCTAATCCCCACACTCTTTGATAGAAATTAAAATCTCTCAGTATTTTCAAACAGACTTCTAAAATTGTATTTGTTTATTTATTTTTGGCTGTGCGGGATCTTAGTTGCTGTGTGGACTACTCTCCAATTGCAGTGCAAGGGCTTCTCATTGTGGCGGCTTCTCTTGTTGCAGGGTATGGGCTCTCGGGCACAAAGGCTTCAGTAGTTGTGGCTCCTGGGCTCTAGAGCACTGGCTTAGTCATTGTAGCACATGGACTTACTTGCTCTATGGCATGTGGGATCCTTTCAGCCCAGGGATGAAACCTGTGTCCTCTGCAGGCAGATTCTTTACCACTGAGGTAAAGTGAAAGTGTTAGTTGTTCAGTCATGTCCGACTCTTTGCGACCCCAAGGACTGCAGCCCGCCAGGCTCCTTTGTCCATGGAATTCTCCAGGCAAGAATACTGGAGTGGGTAGCCATTCCAATTCTACAGCCCGCCAGGCTCCTTTGTCCATAGAATTCTCCAGGCAAGAATACTGGAGTGGGTAGCCATTCCAATTCTACAGCCCGCCAGGCTCCTTTGTCCATGGAATTCTCCAGGCAAGAATACTGGAGTGGGTATCCATTCCCTTCTCCAGGGGATCTTCCTGACCCAGGAATCAAATTTGGGCCTCCTGTATTGCAGGTGGATTCTTTATCATCTGAGCCACCGGGGAAGCCCCATACAAAATATTTTTCCTCACAATATTCTCCTTGGAGCCCTGCTTCCTCCTGCTCCTTTAGCCATCATTCTAGAGATCCCCTTTGCCTCTCTTGTGGTTGGATCTCCTATTTCCTAAATCCTTTCAAAACTTTTTCTCCTTCTTTTGCTGCAATGCAGCTCATCCCTAAGTAGCTTCCTGAGAAATGGTGCATGGAAGGTAAAAATTTTAAGATCTTGTATTCTGAAAACGTCTTGATTTCTCACATGTTCAGAAGGCTGCATATAGAATACTAGGTAGCAAATCAGTTTCTGTTAGAATTTGAAAGCATTGCTCTGTTATAGCCTAAGTTCCAGTGGGACTGGTAAAATGTTCATGCCATCTGTTCCAGTTCTTTTCTCTCGGGAGCACTGAGAATCCCCTTTTTGTCCTCATTGCTCTGAAAGTTCATGATGATGAGTGCTGGTGTCAAGCACTCTTTTTCACTTGCTATGCCCTACTTGTTGTGATCTTTTAATCTGAAAGTCATATCCTTTAGTTCACTATGTTGTCTATTTCATCATCTCTTCCTCCTTTGCTTTCTCTGTTCTTATTTTCTGCAAATCTTATTAGTAGATGTCAGACTTGAATTGACTCTCCAATCTCTTCTCTCCTACTACCCATCTCTATCTTTTGTTCTGTTTTCTGGGAGTAATTTATCTCCCAGTTCCTCTATTGAATTTTTTATGTTAAATTTTGTCTCAAAATTTTAATCTCCAAGAGCTTTTTAATGTTTTCAATAACTCATTCAACAAATATTTACAGAGAATCGAGCATATGCCAGGCATTCTTCTAGGTGACAGGGATCTAACAGTGAAGAAAGACAAAAACCGCTGTTCTTAGGAGTCTATTTATACTGTACTTCTTTGAAAAACAACAACAACCCTATTGAGGTGTAGTTTACATGAAGTAAAAGGAACCTATTTAAGTGTGATAAAATTTGGTAAAATTTGTCAAATACACCCATGTAACCACCACCACAATCAGGATATAGAAAATTCTCACCATGCCAGAAAGTTCCCTTGAGTCCCTTTGCATTTGATCATCCCCTTATCATGGTCTCAAGCATCCACCAATCCGCTTTATGACAATACAGATTAGACTTACCTCTTCTTGAGTTTCATATAAATGGAATTTTAAATTTTCACTCTTTTGCACCCGGCTTCTCTCACAAAGAAAATGGTTTCAAAAAAAAAAGAAAATGGTTTCAGACTTTTATATTGCTGCTGTATTAGTCATTTCGTCTCACTGCTGGATAGTTTCCACTGCACCCCACAGATTTCTATCTATTCACCTTGTGACCGACAGTGGGGTTGTTCCCAGTTTGAGATTAAGAAGAAAGTTGAAATAAACATTTGTACACAAGTCTTTGTATGGACATAGGGTTTTGTTTCTTTGGAATAAATATCTAGGAATGAAATTGCTGAATTGCATAGTTACATGTTGAAGTTTATAAGAAAATGCCAAACAGTTTTCCAAAGTGGTTGTACTGTTTTACAGTTCCACCAGCAGAGTCCAGTTATTCTATATTATTTCCAGGAGTTGATATTTTTAGGCTTTTTCATTTTCATCATTTTAGAGGATGGATAGTAGTAACTTGTTGCATTTTAATTTGCATTTCCTTGGTGACTAATCTTCTCATGTGTTTGTTAGCTTTTTGATGCTAAGACACTTTGATGTAGGATCCATTCAAATCTTTTATCTATTTAAACATTTTTTCAACTGAGTTTATATTCTTGTTCTTGAGTTGTAAGAGTTCTTTACATGTACTGGATACAAGTCCTTTGTCACAGAAATACATTGCAGATATTTTCTCCCAGTTTGCAGCTTAAATTTTTTTCTTAACAGTCTGTTTCAAAAAACGAAAGTTTTAAATTTTAATCGAGTCTCATTTATCCATTTTTTTTCTTCTATGATTTGTGTCTTTTGTGTCCTATGTAAGAAATTCTTACCATAGTCTTGAAGGTTTTGTCCTGCTTTTCTTCTAGAAGTTCTATGAGTTTAGCTTTTATGTTTGAGTCCATGATTCACTTCAGGTTAACTTTTGTGTGTAGAGAAGGATTAGGGTGAAGTACTTTCATTTTTCCATATGGATATTCACTTACTCCTGTGTCATTTTTTGAAAAGACAATCCATCAATCATTGAATTACATTGTCATTTTTGTAAAAAAACAAACAAACAAACAACTGATTAAAGATGTGTGGGTTTATTTCTGGATTCTCTGTTCTGTTCTGTTGAGAATCAACACCACATCTTCTAGATTACTGTAGCTTTATGGATGAATGGACACTATATCCTCTATATACACTAAAGCTTCTTTGTTTTCTTTTTCAAAATAGTTTTGCCAATTCTAGGTCCTTTGTGATTCTATTTAAAGTTTAGAATTAACTTGTCAATTTTTATCCAAAAGAAGCTTGCTCAAATTTTGTTTAGGATTGCTTTGAATCTATAGATTAATGTGAGGAGAATTGATATTTTAATAACATTGAATTTTTCTTCAATGAATATGGTGGATCTCTCCATTTCTTTAGGGGTTTTTAAAATTTTTTCTTAGCAATGTTTGTAGTTTTTATTGGACATGTGGTATTGAATTTATCCTTAAGTATTTCATTTTTTTGATGCTATTGTAAAGGGTACTTTTAATTTTCAATTTCCATCTTTCAGTTTGTTTATCAACCTTACATCTTGCTTTCTTGCTACACCCACTTATTGGTTCTAATTGTTTCTTTCTAAAATGTTTAGGATTTTCTTCATATACAACAAATAAAAGCAGTTATACCATATCTTTTCCTATCTGTGTACCTCCTATTTATTTTTCTGTGCCTGTTATAGCTTTGTACTGGCAAAGACCTCCTAATATTGAATAGAAGTGATGGAAGTGGGCATGTTTACCTTGATCTTGATTTTAAGGGAAAACACCTTTCATCTCTACATGTTTTTCTTAATAGCATCTGTTCTCATTTCATGCACCTTTCAAGGTTCTTTGCATTTACTTGAGGATATCAGTTATAGTGTTGGTTGGTTAGTTGGTTTAGATTTTCGATGCTCTTTGCCTTGTTTTCGATTCTGCCAAGTTTTTTGTTTGTGTTCTTTTGCTTTTGTTCTGCTTAGTTGTTTTTGTTTGTTTTGCTTTTCTTTTTCATTTCATGGCTTTCTCAAATGGACTTACATCACTGTCTATTCATATTTGAAAGTGAGGTACTGCAGACTGCTGGTTAGTCCCCAAATCCTTCCTTCCCAGATACTTGGCTGCCCAGCTAAAGGACACATTTTCTAGCCTCTTCTGTGACTAGATGAGGTCATGCAGCCAAGTTTCACCAATAAACTGAAGTGGAATTTCTATGTGCTGCTTCTGCCTCATATGCTTACAACAAAATTGCTGCCCTGATTTTCCTCTGTTTTCCTTCCTGCAAGCTGGAACACAGATGGCCCATGATTAAATGAAGACAATCTTTTAGGGGATGACAAACCAATGAAAGGAAATTGGGTCTGTGAATGACCTATGGAACAAAGAGAAACTAAATTCTATCTTCTTTAATCCACTGTATTTTGGGGTCTCCTTGGTATAGCAAATCAGACTCTGCTCTAACTGATATTCCAGCTAATACAAGCACTGAAAAGCTGGTGTGAATGTCCAGGGGTGAGTTTCACTCCAAGACAGTGGCTCTCCAGGTGTGGTGCAGATAACCTGGGGATCCTTGAGGCCCTTTCAGGGGGTACTTGAAGTCAAAATTATTTTCATGACAATACTAAACTATTATTTACCTTTTTCACTCTCATTCTTTCCTGAGTGTCAGCAGAGTTTTCCAGAGGCTACATGACCTGTGATAGCATAACAGAATGAATTGAAGAACCTCAGATTTGCAAAAATGTAAAACAATGCCACTCTTCTCACTAAATAGTTTTACTCGAAAACTATAGTTATTTTGCATAAAAATACATTAACACATAGTTTATTGTTATTTTTAAATGAGTAAGTAAATATTCTTTAATTTTTTCATTTCAACCTTGAATATGTATAATCCATCTTTTTTAAAATTGACGTATAGTTGCTTTAGAATGTTGTGTTAGTTTCAGGTGTATAGCCCAGGGATTAACATATATCTGAAAAAGTATATGTATATAAATAAATAATATATATATTTTCCAGATGCTTTTCCCTTGTAGGTTATTACAAAATATTGAGTATAGTTCCCCCATAATCCATTTTTAAAAGCTCTTTGGAATACTTAATAACTTTGAAGAACACAGAAGTTCCTAAGATCAAAAAGTCTAAGAACCATTGCACAAGGGTGACCTGCCAAGGTTCTTTCAGTGGGGATTTCCAACTGTCAGGGTCTGTGGGATTTTCTCCTGCTTAGAAACTTTCAGAGACCTCTCCCTGCACTTAGAACGTTTTTAGAAAGCCTGCATCTGGCACTTGCTTATTTCACCACTGTCATGGTGGGTAACTCTCCCAGTCCCATTCACTCATTATAATTTGACCACACTGGGTTCCTTCAGGGCACCAAGGTCCAGCCTGCCTGGAGGTCTCTGCACTGTAGGGAAATGGCTCCACCGTGGCACCCTGGTAACCTTTCACATCTCAACAGAGTCCATATCGGCAGTGCTGGAACCTCAGTGAAATTTGTCTTGCAGAATACCATGTGATCCTCCTATGACAAAAGAGAGGCCGGTGAGGAGCTGCTACAAGGCCATTTTTTTACTCATTTCCTTATCTACCAGGAAAGCTGTCAGAAGATAGTTTCTCCTAGCCTTTGGGTTCTGGTGAGGTCTGAGGCTTCCTGTCTCACCCACCCCACCACCCCGTTAGGGCGCGGGCTCCTCAGCAACAGGGCATCCTAACCTCTGGCCTCATTTGTTTCCATGATGCACTACTCAAAGGTCATCAGGAGTTAGCATCTTTGGCTACTCTTCCTTTTGGTGTCTGTATAAGTAATAAGCTGTCTGAATCTAAAAAGGGCTCCTTGTCTCTTCACCAGCCAAATCTCTCTGCCATGCCTTTCCTTGGGCTGGACATGTCAATGTTATTCTCTCTTCCCATCCCACCCAACCTTTCACATCTAACTTCTTTACTTCTTGCTGTAAATGTCTTCTCCTCATGGAGCCCTCCTTGACTAGCTCACTCAAAACACACGTACTGTATCAGACACGGTTGGTCACAATTCCAACATCCATTCTCCCTTGCATCCTGTTCCTTGCTAACAAGCAGCCTCATTTTGATTTGTTAGCATATTAGACTGTCATGTGGTTGAAGAGAGGCCAGCCCTCCCCAGTCCCAGAGGCTGACTTTTGGCTCATCAAATTCCAACGCTGTAATGCTGTTCCTTTGCGAGTGACTGTTCTGTAAAGGGGCAGATGACACAATTCTGCCCAATAGCACATGGGTGGAAGTCTGGTTGGGTGCTTCTGAGAAACTTTACCTCACTCATCTAAAGGGACCAAAAACACGACATACCCTTTTCCTGCCTTCTGGCCTTTGGTTATTGTTGTGTGAGAACATTAAACTTGAACCTTCTACAGTCATCTCGTGTCCTTGTGGGGGCAAGCACAAGGATGAAAGTCAACACCTGAAGATGGCAAAGCTGAAAGATGGAAACATTCTGAGTCACTGAGGGCTTGGTGAGCTACTAAATTAACCAACACCAGACCAGCTCTCCCCTGGAACTTGTTAGTGGATATATTTCTTTACTGTTTAAGTCAACTGAGTCCACTCTTCTGTTACTTGCAGTACTTCCTTACTGATTCATCACTGTCTTATTGTCTGCTTATTTCCTTCATGAAGCTAGTCAAAATTCCATATCATTTATTTCTTTGTGTACTTCTCTTTTGTCTGAATACATCACTCTCCCTTCATCCCATAATGTAAATTCCATGAGGACAGGGGCCTTCTTCCATCTTCTTCATCACTTATCCCCAGTATCTAGCATGATACAACCCTTCAATAAACATGTGTCAAATGAATAAAGAAAGAGTTGTTTTTCTATAATTACTTGCTTTAGTTACCATCCTTCCAATTATGGCACTGATCGTGGAAGTAGAATCAACCTCTGTTTGGATATTAATTACAGACTGCACAGTCCCACAGCTTGGAAAAGCACAGGCTATTGTTTAAGATATATCTGCCATTTCCTAACCATGTGACTGTAACCAAGTTACCTGGCTTCTCTGAATCTCCATTTCTTCAGCCTTGTCTAACTCAATGAAATTATGAGCCATGCCATGTAGGGCCACTCAAGACAGACAGGTCATGGTGGAGAGTTCTGACAAAACATGGTCCACTGGAGAGGGAATGGCAAACCACTTCAGTATTCTTGCCTTGAGAACCCCATGTACTGTATGAAAAGGCAAAAAGATAGGACACTGAAAGATGAACTTCCCAGGTCAGTAGGTGCCCAATATGCTACTGGAGATCAGTGGAGAAATAACTCCAGAAAGAATGAAGAGATGGAGCCAAAGCAAAAACAATACCCAGTTGTGGATGTGACTGGTGATGGAAGTAAAGTCTGATGCTGTAAAGAGCAATATTGCATAGGAACCTGGAATGTTACGTCCATAAATCAAGGCAAATTAGAAGTGGTCAAACAGGAGATGGCAAGAGTGAACATCAACATCTTAGGAATCAGTGAACTAAAATGGTCTGGAATGGGTGAATTTAACTCAGATGACCATTATATCTACTACCTGTGGGCAAGAATTCCTTAGAAGAAATGGAGTGGCCATCATGGCCAACAAAAGAGTCTGAAATGCAGCACTTGGATGCAATCTCAAAAACGACAGAATGATCTCTTTTCGTTTCCAAGGCAAACCATTCAATATCACAGTGATCCAAGTCTATGCCCCGACCAGTAATACTGAAGAAGCTGAAGTTGAACAGTTCTATGAAGACCTACAAGACCTTCTAGAACACTCAAAAGAGACGTCCTTTTCATTATAGGGTATGGACTGCAAAAGTAGGAAGTCAAGAAATACCTGGAGTAACAGGCAAATTTGGCCTTGGAGTACAGAATGAAGCAGGGCAAAGGCTAATAGAGTTTTGCCAAGAGAACATACTGGTCATAGCAAACTCCCTCTTCCAACAACACAAGAGAAGACTCTACACGTGAACATCACCAGATGGTCAATACCAAAATCAGATTGATTATATTCTTTGTAGCCAAAGATGGAGAAGCTCTATACAGTCAGCAAAAACAAGAATGGGAGCTGACTATGGCTCAGATCATGAATTCCTTATTGCCAAATTCAGGCTTAATTGAAGAAAGTGGGGAAAACCACTAGACCATTCAAGTATGACCTAAATCAAATCCCTTATGATTATATAGTGGAAGTGAGAAATAGATTCAAGGGATTAGATCTGATAGACAGAGTGCCTGAAGAACTATGGTTGGAGGTTCGTGACATTGTACAGGAGGCAGTGATCAAGACCATCCCCAAGAAAAAGAAACGCAAAAAGGCAAAATGGTTGTCTAAGGAGGCCTTACAAATGGCTGTGAAAAGAAGACAAGTGAAAGGCAAAGGAGAAAAGGAAAGATATACCCATTTGAATGCAGAGTTCCAAAGAATAGCAAGGAGAGATAAGAAAGCCTTCCTCAGCGATCAATGCAGAGAAATAGAGGAAAACAATAGAATATGAAAGACTAGAGATCTCTTCAAGAAAATTAGAGATACCAAAGGAACATTTCATGCAAAAATGGGCACAATAAAGGACAGAAATGGTATGGACCTAACAGAAGCAGAAGATATTAAGAAGAGGTGGCAAGAATACACAGAAGAACTATACAAAAAAGGTCTTCATGACCCAGATAATCACGATGGTGTGATCACTCACCTAGAGCCAGACATCCTGAAATGTGAAGTCAAGCAGGCCTTAGGAAGCATCACTACAAACAAAGCTAGTGGAGGTGATGAAACTCCAGTTGAGCGATTTCAAATCCTAAAAGATGATGCTGTGAAAGTGCTTCACTCAATATGCCAGCAAATTTTGAAAACTCAGCAGTGGCCACAGGACTGGAAAAGGTCAGTTTTCATTCCAACCCCAAAGGAAGATAATGCCAAAGAATGCTCAAACTATCGTACAATGGCACTCATCTCACATGCTAGCAAAGTAATGCTCAAAATTCCCCAAGCAGTATGTGAACCGTGAACTTCCAGATGTACAAGCTGGATTTAGATAAGGCAGAGGAACCAGAGATTAAATTGCCAACATCCGCTGGATCAAGAGAGTTCCAGAAAAACATCTACTTCTGTTTTATTGATTATGCCAAAGCCTTTGACTGTGTGGATCACAACAAACTGTGGAAAATTCTTCAAGAGATGGGAATACCAGACCACCTGACCTGCCTCTTGGGAAACGTGTATGCAGGTCAGGAAGCAACAGTTAGAACTGGACATGGAACAATAGACTGGTTCCAAATAGGGAAAGGACTATGTCAAGGCTGTATATTGTCAGCCTGCTTATTTAACTTACATGCAGAGTACAGCATGAGAAACGCTGGGCTGGATGAAGCACAAGCTGGAATCAAGACTGCTGGGAGAAATATAAATAACCTCAGATATGCAGATGACACCACACTTATGGCAGAAAGCGAAGAACTAAAGAGCCTCATGATGAAAGTGAAAGAGGAGAGTGAAAAAGTTGGCTTCAATCTCAACATTCAGAAAACTAAGATCATGGCATCCGGTCCCATCACTTCATGGCAAATAGATGGGGAAACAGTGGAAACCGTGACAGACTTTATTTTATGGACTCTAAAATCACTGCAGATGGTGACTGCAGCCATGAAATTAAAAGACGCTTGCTCCTTGGAAGGAAAGTTATGACCAACATAGACAGCATGTTAAAACGCAGAGACATTACTTTGCCAACAAAGGTTTGTCTAGTCAAAGCTATGGCTTTTCCAGTAGTCATGTATGGATGTGAGAGTTGGACTATAAAGAAAGCTGAGCCCCAAAGAATTGAAGCTTTTGAACTGTGGTGTTGGAGAAGACTCTTTAGAGTCCCTTGGACAGCAAGGAGATCCAACCAGTCCATCATAA
The DNA here is from genome assembly GCF_054371585.1 of Giraffa tippelskirchi. Taxonomy (NCBI): domain Eukaryota; kingdom Metazoa; phylum Chordata; class Mammalia; order Artiodactyla; family Giraffidae; genus Giraffa; species Giraffa tippelskirchi. Next base: position 25,354,845 of record NC_137277.1, on the reverse strand, counting down.
AGGAAATCAGTCCTTAATATTTATTGGAAGGACTGATGCTGAAGCTGAAACTCCAGGACTTTGGCCACTTGATGCGAAGAACCAATTCTTTGGAAAAGACCCTGATGCTGGGAAAGATTGAAGGCAGGAGGAAAAGGGGACAACAAAGGATGAGATGGTTGGATGGCATCACCGACTCAATGGACATGAGTTTGAATAAACTCCAGGAGGTGGTGATGGGCAGGGAGGCCTGGTGTGCTGCAGTCCATGGGGTGGCAAAGAGTCAGACACGACTGAGCGAGTGAACGGAACTGAACTGAACTAAGACTGTGTATTTATGAAGCAAGTGGTTCACAGTCAGTGTTCAAGATGTATTTCTTCTTAACACCAACGTGCACACCTGGCTGGAAGAAGAGCTGAAGGGCAAATGCCTTGTGTAGCAATAAATTGGATCCACCCCTGAAGCTGGTGCCCCAAACCTGCTCTTCTCTAATTTTCAAAAAAATTAATTTATTTATTTTAACTGGAGGCTAATTACTTTACAACATTGTGGTGGTTTTTGCCATACATTGACATGAATCAGTCATGGATGTACATGTGTCCTCCATCCTAAGCCCTCCTCCCACCTCCCTCCCCATCCCATTCCTCAGGATTGTCCCAGTGCACCAGCTTTGAGTGCCCTGTTTCATGCATTGAACTTGGACTGCTCATCTATTTCACATATGGTAATATACATGTTTCAATGCTATTCTCTCAAATCATCCCACCCTCGCCTTCTCCCACAGAGTCCAAAAGTCTGTTTTTTATATATGTGTCTCTTTTGCTGTCTCGCATATAGGGTCATCGTTACCATCTTTCTAAATTCCATATATATGCGTTAATATACTGTATTGGTGTTTTTCTTTCCAACTTGGTTCACTCTGTATAACAGGCTCCAGTTTCATCCACCTCATTAGAACTGATTCAATGTATTCTTTTTAATAGCTGAGTAATATTCCATTGTGAATATGTATCACAGCTTTCTTATCCGTTCATTTGCTGATGGACATCTAGGTTGCTTCCATGTCCTGGCTATTGTAAACAGTGCTGCGATGAACATTGGGGTACATGTGTCTCTTTCAATTCTGGTTTCCTCGGTGTGTATGCCCAGCAGTGGGATTGCTGGGTCATATGGCAGTTCTATTTCCAGGTTTTTAAAGAATCTCCACACTGCCCCAATGCTGCTCTTCCCTAATTTTTGCCTCAGCCCAATTAAATTCTTCCCAGATACCCCCCTCAGTATCATTATCCTTTATCCTCCCCATCTCTCCACCTACAACTAGCCCAGGTCCACACAGTGCCCTCATGTCACATGAGCTTTCCTGTTGCCTTTGCTTCCCAAGACACAGAGGGAAAGTGGAAACAGGGCTTAGACCTAGAAGACGTGTGATCTGGTCTAGTCTGGCTCTGACTAGATGAGTGACCCCAAACAAGTGATTTAACCTCTGAACTTTGACTTCTTTATCTGTAGAATATAAGGGGTTGTAATGATGCTCATGGAGAAGGCAATGGCACCCCACTCCAGTACTCTTGCCTGGAAAATCCCATGGATGGAGGAGCCTGGTAGGCTACAGTCCATGGGGTCACTAAGAGTCGGACACGACTGAGCGACTTTCACTTTTCACTTTCATGCACTGGAGAAGGAAATGGCAACCCGCTCCAATGTTCTTGCCTGGAGAATCCCAGGGACGGCGGAGCCTGGTGGGCTCGGTGTGTATGCCCAGCAGTCTATGGGGTCGCACAGAGTCGGACACGACTGAAGCGACTTAGCAGCGGTAGCAATGATGCTCATGTGGGATGTTGTAGATACACAGACTTGAAAGTTATAAAACATAAAAAAATTGGTTTCTTTTCATATTTTCAGCATTCCTGCTAGTGAGATAAGAATAGAAGCAGACAATACTAAGGCTATTCTTGCAGGATTCTGGAGCATCTTGCCTTGCATTTCCTGGCCACAGTCTGCCTAACCAGCCACTTCAATGCTCTTCATTATTCATTCATTCAATACATACTTATTGAGAGCCCACTGTGTGCCAAGCACTGTAGTACGTTCTGGGAACAGAACAATGAAGACAGTAGACTAAATATTCAGCTCTCATAGAGTTTGCATTCTGGTAGGCAGAGGAAAAGCCTGTGGGCACTTAGGGTAAATACATACTACCTGAAGAATGCTGCCATGCATATCTCTGGCCCTTTGGTACCCCACTGGTGCCAAGCGGGGACAAAGAAGAGAGACAGAGAGGAGAAGAATGCAGGAAAAAGAAGTTGAAACAATCCAATCATACTAGAATCCAGAAATGGGCCTGGTTTCATTAAATTTAAGTGTCCATACACCACTTAGTTACCTCAGTTAAGAATGTAAAACAACAAATCTAATTATGAGGAAACATCAGACAAACCCAATACCAGAACGTTCTTTTTTTCTATTTTAATATAACAAAAGGCAAGGAAGCCTGAGGACAAATTAAGAAGACTAATGAGACATGAAATATAAATATAGTACCTAATCTTGACTGCCTCCTGTATTCGGTGTTGAGGGGAGAAGACTGCTATAAAATTCATTATTGGGTCAATGGAAAAAATGGAATGCAGAAGGTAGATTAAATTTATTCAGGCTATAAGAGGATATCCTTATTCTTCAAAAATACAAAAAGAGAGAAGAAAGGAGGCAGGGAGAGAAGGAGGGAACAAATGGGATAAGACGTGAAAATTAACAAGCAGAAACCTCATTTTAAATTGAGTCAGGAGGACAGAAAGGGGAACTCTCACAACCTACCAACAGGTAGAGACTCAACAGGAAGAGAGAGCTTTGCATCTCCAACAAGGTTACTACTTTAGTTTCCAACAGAAGGAAGGAAAATTTTCTCCTTGCCCAGAAACAGCCCAGCCAATAAAAGACTGTCACAATTGAGACAATGTAAAGACACTTTCAAATTCCCAGTTTCCTCTAACTCTTTGTTTATGACAGTCCCTTCCAAGTCATCCTTCTCCACTAAAAAAAAAAAGTCCTCTTCCTTGTTCTGCAGACTTGCCTGTGGGTTGCCACAGATTGCTCACCTAGAATTACAATTCTTTGCTGTTCTCAAGTAAACCCAATTTGCTGATAAAATAACTGGCTACTTTATTGCTTTAGATCAAAAAAGTAAATGGAGCAAATTCTTAGCGGTAGGTGAATCTGAGTAAAGATTACACATCTTCTTTGTACTATCTTTGCAACTTCTCCAAATAAGACTTTTTAAAAAAATGTGTCCATGGAACCTAGACTTTCAGCCCAATCCCTATTTTAAATTGTTGCATGACCCTGAATGACTCCCTTTCTTTCTCTGGACCTTATTTTCTAGTCCAGATGGTTTCTAAGGTTCTCTCTGACTCTGGCAATCAATGTCTTACAACTCAGGTGGCTTCTAGACACGGCTTTGGAAAGAAGAGAGCTCCTCTGTCTCTCAGTCCACCAGTTACTTCACAACTTTATCCCACGTGCACACCCGCCCTCTCTCATCAGCCATAAACTTGCCCTTGCCCATCTCGTCCACCAGCCAGGAGGCCCACCTACTCTTTTTGAAGGCCTTAGGTCTCATTTTCTGGTAGCCTCCAGCTTCAGTTCACAACAGGCACGTGCATTTATCCCCCAAGAAACTACAACCCCCCAAATGCTTTGCGGCAACCTCCGGGCCTTCAGTACCACCAAAGACAAAAGGTTTTTCAGCGCGATTCAGCCCCTGCATGGCTTTTTGGGAATTGTAGTTCATCTGCGATGAGCCTGGGAACAACAGTAAGGCAGCAAGCCACCCTTCCCAGAATGCATAGCGCTCGTTTCCACCAATCCGAAGAGCGAATCTTGGAAGTAGGGCGGGGACGTGGAGGAGCTGTCCGGCGCACGCGCAGTCTGTGTTTCTGGGGAATTCATGTGGAGGTCAGAGTGGAAGCAGGTGAGAATGGTCGGGAGCGGCTGTGGTCCGTGTCCCGACGCCTCTGCAGTCCCGCTCTGCGTTTCCATTCGCCTCAAGTTTGGGAGGGCGGGGTGTGTGCCTGGGTCCGCCTCGTGTCGGAGGGGAAGGGGGTGAGCCTGGGAGGAGCCAGGAGTTGCGTGGAGTGAGGTAGGTGTGCATGGGGGCAGGGTGAGGAATAATCCAGAAGCTATTAGGAATGGAAAGGCCGAGGGGTCAGGACTGGGCGTCCTGATCACGGGAATGGAATAGTTAAGTGCACGGATAGAATGAAGATACTCAGAAGTTGAGGCCTGAGAAGGAGGGGATTAGGCTGAACTGCACGACGACGATGGGGCGGGGAAAGACAAAGTTTAAGTGCAAGAGCAGATTGTAGTAGAGAGGTCAGCCGCGCTTCCGCCCACCCCGCTTCTGCCCCTAGCCCCACCTGTTCCAGGGCTGTTGCTCGCGGTGCAGCTGTTTAGTACCTTTTTGGCCGTCTTATTTCTCGTGATTTCTTGGCCCCAGAACGTCATCCAGGGCCTGCTTCCATAATAACAGGTCATTCATTCTTAATACCTGATGTTGAGAAACAGTGGTGAGGAGTTAAGCTGTGTCTTCTAGAATTAGACCTCCAGGTTCTAATCCTGGTTGCCTCCTTCATAGCCGCCTGATCTTAGGCTTCTCTTGTAATTTAACCTCTCTTTGTGCTTCCGTTTCCTCATCTGTGTAGTCCTCTACGTCATAGGGGTTGATGTGAAGATTAAATACACAAATTGCTGTTAGAAGACTGCCTATTGTAAAAGTTAGCTGCTACTGTTGTTTCGTTGTTGGAATCACGTTCTTTTCTGAATCAAAATCGCACAGAACCAACCCCACAGCCTCTCTTCTGGGGCCTGCAAGTCCAGGAGATGAGAGGCTGTTTTGGTATGGTGCTAAGTTTTCTATGGGTAATCCAGCCCATGCCTCCTTCCCATTTTGAACCGCTACCCCAGACGCCATTTCTTAAGTAGTAGAAAAAGAAGAAAGCAGAGGAAAAAGAAGATCAGAGGAATTGATTACACACTTTTACAAGCTGCAGAGTGTTATTTATGAAATGTCTTTCAGTTGAAGATTTAGAGCTCTCAGGAGTGGGGAAATAAATAGCTAGCTTGAGAAATGCATGTAATGCTTCAGAGATGGCTTCCTCTGAGGATTGGAGATTGAGTTGTTTTGTTTGTTTTGTTTTTACACCCTTAGGTGTGAGTGGGTCCAGCCAAAGGAGACATGGCTGCCAAAGTGTTTGAGTCCATTGGCAAGTTTGGTCTTGCCTTAGCCGTTGCAGGAGGCGTGGTGAACTCTGCTTTGTATAATGGTGAGGCACTGAGGGGTGGGGGGTCACTGACCTTTGCCAGAGGATTTTCATTGGTCTGCCTAGCCCATGTGACACTCCTGTTGGCAGCCACTTGCTGTGAATATATTTGTGACCAAGAAGGCTCACCTGCTGCCATCCTGCACCATATGATGGCCTTGTCATCAGAACCTCTGTCCTTGTAGCCATAGGTTCTCTCAGAGCCTTTATTTACAAAGAGCCTCCCAACTTAGTGGGCGGTTTTCACCTTCTCTTGTTAAAGTGATGCTGCATCAGTGTGTCAGGATTTTGCTGGCCAGTTGAAATGAAGAGTCTGTTCTCTTCTGCCTGTGTGGGGAGTAACTCAGCAAGGGCTTTAGATCTTTGGTGACCTTGATCTGAGCAGAAACTTTTGGTCTGCTCTAGTTGCGTTGTTGCCGAGAAAATGTCTTTGAAATGCATTGCCCAGCTTTTAACAGCGTAACCAGGCTTTAAGCTGTCTTTTGGGGACTTCCCTGGCAGTCCAGTGGTTAAGACTCTGTCCTTCCACTGCAGGGGGTGCAGGTTTGGTCCCTGGTTGGCAAATTAAGATCCTTCAGGTGGAACAGTGTGTCCAAAAATTTAAAAAATAAAAATAGCTAGGTTTTCTTCCAGTTTCCTGTGTGACCTTAGGCAAGTCACCTTCCCCTTCATAAGCCTCAGCTTTCTCGTTGGTCAAGCAGCAGGATTGAACTAGTTTATGTCTAAGACCCCTCCTGCTTTGATATTCTCTTAACTTTTCACTGTTGGAAAACAGCAGTAGATTGACCCATCTCACGCGAGACTCTGACAGCAGGAGGATTACTTTCAGAGTGAAGATACTGGACCAACTATAAAGTCCAAAAAGGCAGAGACAGAAAGCGGCTGATCAGAAAAGCCTGCTCTGCTTCTGTGGCCCAGCATTATACTCTGATTTTTTTGGCCACCCTGCATAGCTAGACTGTAATCACTATCGTTAATTTCTCTCTGAAATTAGCAAGACAGCTCTATAACCCCTGCAGACTTTAGAGAAACCAAGCTGTTGGAAAGAAAAAAATGAGGACTTCCAAATTTTAGGATTGCCATAGGAAGGGTGCTACTGCTGAGAACACTGGGTTAAATTGGAACCAGGATGGACTGAGTTTTAGAAGGAAGTTTTGGGAGCTGGTTCCTAGGAATGTGTTGGTGGGAGTTCACGGGTGGAGTGGTTAATCAGAAAATCAGCAGCCAGTTGTTTCAAGGAGGAAGAATGCTGAGAATAGATCCTGTTACCGAAGTCCTTGGGAGGACATGGGAATCACAGGGAGTGATTGCTTTGTTTTGTAGCTGTTAAGAAGCCTCTGGAGTCCTGAAGTGTGGGAAGACAGAGCAAGAGACCTACTATAGGAACAGAAAACACCAGGGGTCTATCAGACACGATCCTTTTGGTTAAAGGGTGAGGGGATTTTTCTGACCCATTGTTATCCTTCATTCCCAGTGGATGCTGGGCACAGAGCTGTCATCTTTGACCGGTTCCGGGGAGTGCAGGACATTGTCGTAGGAGAAGGGACTCACTTCCTCATCCCTTGGGTACAGAAACCAATTATCTTTGACTGCCGCTCTCGACCACGTAACGTGCCAGTAATCACTGGTAGCAAAGGTGAGTCTCATCTGTGGGTCAGGTAACGCAGAGTGTGTGGAATGGGTGCTGTGGGATCCAGAATGGGTTGAACTTCCCTAAATATTTTTCCTGAAGAGTTTTATATGGCTACAGAGAAAGAAATATACAAGCATGCCTCAAGAGATATGAGTTCAGTTCCAGACCCCTGCAACAAAGCAAATGTTGTAATAAAGTGAGTCACACAAATATTTTTGTTTCCCAGTGCATATAGATGTTTATCCCATACTGTATCCTATTACAGGTGCAATAGCTTTATCTCTAAAGAAACAGTGTACATACCGTGATTAAAAAATACTTTATGGCTAAAAATTGCTAACCATCATCTGAGCCTTCAGTGAATTATAGTAGTAACATCACAGATCACCATAATGAATGTAATAATATTGGGAAAGTTTGGAATATTGTAAGAGTTACCAAAATGTAACTCAGAGATTTTATTGGTAGTTAAGAATCTGCCTTGCAATGCAGGGGATACCAGTTTGATCCCCAGTCAGTGAACTAAGATCCCACAACTAAGGCTGCACACGAGCCACAACTAGAGAGTCCCCGTATCCCAGCAAAAGATCCCGCGTGCCACAACTAAGACCCAAATAAATATTTTTTATAATGTGACACAGACATGAAGTGAGCAGGTGCTGTTAGAAAAATGGTGGTGATAAACTTGCTTGATACAGTGTTGCCCCAGACCTTCAGTTTGTAGGAAATACGGTGTATGCAAAGCACGATTAAATGAGGTGTGCCTGTATATTCAAGATACACACACAACTGTACAAATTTAGAGAAATGAACAGATATATTTCAATAGTTGCATACCGATCCAGTTTTAAAGAAATCTGAATGTGCCTTTGCTCTCTCTCTTGGTTGACCCTTCCCATCAGTTCTTGTTCCTCCAGGGTGACTGTAAACTGATCTCCAGCCGTTGTGTTTGCCTTCACAGCTGACTTACCCTTTCTCTTGCTTGCCAAGGCCTGTGTTTCCAGCAGTGCTGCCGTCACACTGTTACCTCCTGGGCCAAGGCCCATGTGCCTTAGAGCAATCTGGTGTCTGACGTGCCAGTGACTCCCTAGTTGGAGCCTGAAATGAACTGCTATCACGGTTCTCCCCCCGCATCGTACACACAGAGGTGCATGGCAGCAAATGGCGCGGCAGGTGCTGGCTCGGCCGTCACCTTTCTGTGCGGGAGGAGAGGATCGCTTGGATGTTGCTGGTGCTCGGCAGATGTTTGCTTTCTATAGTAGTGTCAGGCTTTGTTGTGGGTCGGAGGGTGGGGTAGTTCAGTGATGAGTAAGGCAGGAGCCTTTAGGAGCTCTATCTAGCTAGGGAGACAGACGTGGACAGGCATTAAGAATGGGGCATGGTGAGTGCAGCACGTAGGGGAGCAAAGGGGAACTGAGGAACGGGTGTCTGTGCTGGTGCTTGAAAATGAGAGGTGTATTGGACAGTGGAGAGGACAGGGTATCGTCTAATGTGTCCTGTTTCTCCCAACGAGGGAGGGGACGAGCCTCCTGTAAAGGGTCTGGCCTGCCTACTACATCAGAGGAAATCAACAGTGGGGTGGGGTTCATTAAGAAACATCTTATTTTAACTTAAAAGCCTTAACGAGCACGTGTGTAACCATTTCCCACCCTGGTGCCTGGTTCAGAACTCATCTCATGGGCACTTGGTCCCATGTTGTTGATGACTGCAAGCAGTGCCTCAGCTCCAGGCTCAACTGGATTGTCGGGGGAAGTTGTAATTCCCTGGGTCCTTTGACTGGTAATGAGAAGCGGCTTCTCAATGAGTCTGATAAGCCCTCACCTCTGTTGCATATTTGACAGAGTGCTTTTATTTTTTATTTTATTTTTTTCTTTTTTCATATCCGTAGGCTAGGGAGTAAACGAATAGAGTAACAGTCTCCATCCACATACACCCCAGCCTGTGTTTTAATGTCCCGAAGGACAGAGTGCTTTTATATCTGTTTCCTCCAGTTTTCCCCAACTTGCCTGGAAGGCAGATGATATCATCCCCGTTCTTACAGATGAGGAAATAAGCTGAGAGAGGCTAAGGCTCAGTGAGGCCGCGTAATAGGTAAACATCAGAGCTAAGGCAGCAGCCAGGCCCAGGACTGCTAGTCCACTGGACCCACAGTCACCTCTCCGAGGCATACTCCCGCCTTCAGCCACATTTACCCGGCCTTGGAGAGGCCTTATCCTAGAATTGTTGGCATTGGCCTATCTCTTTGCTTAAAATATTCGGTATTCCAGAGATTCCACAGCACCTACTAGACCTATAATCTGAATTTGCTCATGTCAGAGGGCATTCAGGACACGGAGAAGCTGTCATCACCATAATCCTTTGGAAGTTATTAGCGCTGGTGCTCTGCTGAGTTCTCTACCAAAGAAACCATGAACCTGTGCACCTCACCTTGAAGGGTTTGTTAATCAGCAACTTTACTTACAAATGGTAGCAGATTGGCATAGGGGAGGTCATAGGAGGGCATGTGATTTGTATTTTTAACTCCAGCATTTGGGCCCTGCCCTCAGATCTACAGAACGTCAACATTACCCTACGCATCCTCTTCCGGCCGGTTGCTAGTCAGCTTCCTCGCATCTTCACCAGCATTGGAGAGGACTATGACGAGCGCGTGCTGCCGTCCATCACTACAGAAATCCTCAAGTCCGTGGTGGTGAGTGAGCAGGGCCTCGGCCTCGAGCCAAGCCCCCAAGAGCGCACTCGGTAGCAGGAAGAGCTTGGTGATGACTGATTGGGATTCTACTTCTTTGCAATCATGACTGGCTCCTCTGCCTTCCCTTGGAACCAGGCTCGCTTTGATGCTGGAGAACTGATCACTCAGAGAGAGCTGGTCTCCAGACAGGTGAGCGATGACCTCACAGAGCGAGCAGCGACCTTTGGGCTCATCCTGGATGATGTATCCTTGGTAAGGGACTTGGGGAGCCTGTGGGGGGTGGGGGTGCCTGGCTCCATTTCTGGGTAGATACTGTGAGGTCCTACCTTCCACTTTCCTTGATGAAGACTTGAAAACATGGAACCTTCTTAGTGGTATGAGACAGTCTCCTTGGGTTTATTTTCAGATGAGGATTCTTTTACCACCCCTGTGCCACAGACATTTCTATTTTGATATTTGGTCCTACCCAGGTGGTCCCTAGCCACTAGATTTTTTGCCTTCCCCAGACTGAGTGTTCCTCACAGCTCCCCAGGAAGTGTTGTCATGTTTACCTCGTTTGACACAGACAGAAACTCCCTGGTAGAGGCTAGGGAGCAGCTTGGATAGTCTTTTCTCCCTTGCACAGACCTCCCAGCCTGACCCTTGGGAATTTCCTAACACCTAGGGTTTGAAGTGCAGTGACGTGAACTTTGAGAACTCCCCATGAAAGGTGATAGAGTGTAAATGAATGGTTCTGTCCCCCAAAGCCTGATATGGGGGCATCTCTGAGGCATGAGTTACCCTCTTGAGACTGTGTGGTGTGTGTATTTATATGACATTGAATGCTGCAGTGCAGACAGAAAGCAATACAGGCAGGATAGCATTTCAGATCAGGGAGGGTGAGGGAAAGGGGTCGTGTTTCTGATTCTCTGGGAAAAATCATTTGGAGTGATTTGTTCGGGTAGTGAGGTAGAGTGTTTCCTGTTCCGTTCTCCTGCGCGTCGCTGGGGAAAGGCACTGTTTCCCACTCAGCATCTGTGCAGCTGTTTAAACAGTTACCCTGTGCACACCCATTGCTCACCCCAGGGCACTGCCTCCGTGGAAGGCTTTTGGGTTCCCTCTACTGGCTAGACGCCAGGCTGCAGCTACTTGGCCCTTGCGACCGGAGCAGTTTCTCAGGCTGCAGCTACTTGGCCCTTGTGACCGGAGCAGTTTCTCAGGCCCTCCCACTTAGTGTTAATCTAAACACCTTGGCCATGAGAACATAGTAAGTAAAAACCTAAGGAGAACCTTGGCATTTTGCTAAATTTTAACCACATAGTCCATTCTGGAGAAATGCGGGTTGACCACAAGAAACAGTGTCTAAGAGGTGTGAGGAGAAAATTAGATTTCATGGGGAGTTTGCTGCCTTCAGCTGGCCCTTCTGGAAAGAAATTTTATTCCTTAATTGCACATTTCATTTTCATTTCTCAGGATTGTATTTTCTTCCCCAAACTTTGAACAAGAGTCCAGAAATGGAGCAAGCAAGGTAGAACAGCTGCAGTTTAACAGTCAGGAGTGTTAAAAATTCTAAAAAGACAATGGACTGCAATTTACTCTCCAGAAGAGGTTTTGAGCTGCCTATTTTTTTTTTTTAAAGCAGAGGTTGGGAGGGTGGGGGTGGAATGAAACAAGTAGAATTTGAAAACCCATACTATTCTCCCCTTTATTCTTCCCATTTAATAAAAAGTTAGCTAAATAAATGAGATTAGGCTTTAGGAGTGCTGAGCTCTGTTCCCGTTGTTTGCACTTGGTCGCTTCTGTTACTAGGGAAGGCCTATGCATAATCAGCATTTTAAACCTTCACCCCAAGCAATAATCTTTACCTGCTTTCTCTTTCTTTTAAACCCTTTACCAGAAGCACTTGCTCATAAGGATCACTGTGATTTGCAAAATCATGGTTTGGAAGTCTCACTCGTCTTCTTCCTGTTTTGTGATGGAGATGCTGTGAGAAAGCAGTGGACTGGTTAATCTATAAGCAGAGAGCCTCACACTCGTGAATCCTTGAGAACCAGCTGCATTCCTCACTCTCAGGGGCTCAGTTTTCCATCTGGTCTCTCTGGGGGCTTTGAACAGGCCATCAAAGGACCTTGGCAGAGCGCTAGTCGGTGGTGGGGGTCCTGGAGCCCGCAGGTCTCCTCCTAGGGAGGCGGTCAGTTGAGTAGACACCTTCTGGTGCCCACTGGCTGTTTCCTACCTGAGGATGACAGTGATGAACAGGAGCACTTTGGGCAGCTGGGGATTCTGGGCTGTGAACTCAGTTTGGACACGGATGTGGAGGTGGAAGGGTGTTCTGGCCTCATGCTATCTCCAGCTGCTAGAGCCATTCCTGGCCTCTTCCTCCAGCCGCCATGGGGGCTCTGCAGCAGCCCTGTTGAAGCAATTACAATGCCTCATCTTGCTCTCACTCTCTCCCCTTAGACGCATCTGACCTTCGGGAAGGAGTTCACAGAAGCGGTGGAAGCCAAACAGGTGGCTCAGCAGGAAGCAGAGAGGGCCAGATTTGTGGTGGAAAAGGTGAGTGCTCAACCAGATGGCAGGAGCCTCTCTCCCCTTTCTCCTGTGCTAAGCCGCCTCGTTTGCTGGGTGGCCTGGAAATTCATCATCTGTCATCTCTTCTTCCGGGATCATCGGAAGGGGATTGAAAGGACTGTACTCCTGCAATTGGTTCCAGAGTCTTTAGGGTCTAGTCAGGGATATGTGAGGTTATGTTCCTAAATCATTGAAGAGTAATTTCTTTTCCACGTCCCTAAGATCAAAAACACTCTCCCACAAATAAAAATGTTTCTTCTGGAATATTTTCAGCTTCACTGGGAAGTCATTTTTAACCGTGGTTACACAGTGAAAGCTGACAGCCCAAAGGATCAAACGTTGCACCAGATACACTATTGTCGCTGGATTTTTTTCAAGCACTAAATCCATCCAGATGTGTCAGAGTGTGCTGGGATGCAGTGGATTTGCACAGGGCCTGGTCTTCTAGTCTTTGCAAAGGTGTATTTATTTCATGTATCTCCTTCTCCCCACCACTAATACACTTGGATTTTTATTCCTAATCCAAGATGCCTTAGTTCTTAGAATCAGGCAAAGAGAGAGAAATGCTGCTACTGCTGCTGCTGCTAAGTCGCTTCAGTCGTGTCCAACTCTGTGTGACCCCATAGACGGCAGCCCACCAGGCTCCCCCGTCCCTGGGATTCTCTAGGCAAGAATACTGGAGTGGGTTGCCATTTCCTTCTCCAGTGCATGAAAGGGAAAAGTGAAAGTGAAGTCGCTCAGTCGTGTCCGACTCTTAGCGACCCCATGGACTATAGCCTAAGAGGCTCCTCCGTCCATGGGATTTTCCAGGCAAGAGTACTGGAGTGGGGTGCCATTGCCTTCTCCGAGAGAGAAATGGGTAGACGTTTAACTTAAGAGAATATAGACTCCGTGTGGGTGGAGATTTTTTTTTCTTTTTTCTGTCTCTCTCCAGCATCTAGAACATGTCCAGAACCGTGCCTGAGGTAGATACTAGGTATCCATAAACATTTGTTGAGTGAATAGCCCCAGAGTCTCAGTTGAGCAGCTGTGTGTTAATCTCAGAGAGGCTCTGCACTGGGCTCTCCTCCCACCCTTCTGGAGGTCATGCATTGTAGATAGACGTCAGCATGTTGATAAGAGCTGGGAAAGCCAGGAGGTCTTGTACTGGGTGCCCAAGTTCCTGGTCAGGAACCCCTTCAGCCCACACTCTAAGGAGCATCCTGTGCCTGCTGCTCCTACTTGGCTGCACTGGTTTTGATGAAAGTTGCTTTGACTTGGGCCTGGAGGGAAAGATGAGGATTTAGTCTACTTTTCTTTCTCTCTTGCTTTCCTTGGCCTAGGATCCTCCAGGCTCAGAGTAGGTGGCTGGCCTCAGTTGCTGTTAATGTTATTGAGGACTTTGAAATACAATAGCTCTCTATACAGCCAACAGAAACGTGCCCCTATAGTAGTGAGCAGTGGGCATGACAGGGGAAAGGAGGATTGGGTGAACAGTGTTTGTTGAGCCCTTCTGAAGTGGGAGGTAAAATCCCAGAGCTCATTCAGGACCCAGAGAGGGTGCCTAACACAGTCCTTTGAGGCTGTAACCCTCCATCCACGCCTCAGGGTGTCATCTTGGTCTCTGCCTCCACCCTCGCAGGCTGAGCAGCAGAAGAAGGCAGCCATCATCTCTGCAGAGGGAGACTCCAAGGCGGCGGAGTTGATTGCCAACTCGCTCGCCACTGCAGGCGACGGCCTGATTGAGCTGCGCAAGCTGGAGGCCGCAGAAGACATCGCATACCAGCTGTCGCGCTCGCGGAACATCACCTACCTGCCCGCCGGGCAGTCGGTGCTCCTCCAGCTGCCCCAGTGAGGCCCACACCTCCTGGGCCATCTGGACCACAGCCCCAAAGTTGCTCAGCACCACCTTCCTTCTCCTGCCCCAGAAATCACTGTGAAACTTCATGATTGGCTTAAAGTGAAGGAAATAAAAGTAAAATCACCTCAGATCTCTTAATTACTAAATCAGATGAAGCTCTTTGATTCTTCTCATTTCCATCCCCTTTTTTTTATTTACTTCCTTACCCAAAATTGCTAAGTGCCTACACAGACCAGCTTGGCTCCTGTCTTTGGGGCCGGCTGGCACTCCTGCTCAGGCACTGACAATTGGCAGAAGAAAAGCAGGGCCTTGTGTGTAATGAGCTGGGAGTCAGTGGGAGGCCTGAGTAAACTTGTAGCCTCCAACCAACCCTTCATTCAGGATTTGAGGAAGATGGCACACACAGATGAATGGTGAACACAGGCCTCAGGTTTCTCCAGTGGTTCCTGAAGAGAGGTGCTGGGGAGGGTCAGAGAGGAAGTGATCCATCTCTTACCATAAAGCTGATGCTCTTTAACTGCGGGACCAGCAGAAGCAGGTGTGTACAAACGGCATGGGTTGAAGAATCTGCCTCCATGAAGGTGGGTGGGCCTGATTTGATTTGCTCTCCCCCTGCCCCAGAGTCCTGGAATGTATTTGAATAGAGAGAGCAGGCCTGGACCGAGATGAGAGTCCTGTGGCCTTCTCTCCACCTCCCACCTTCATGTCTCAAATACCCAGCGGATTTCCAGCTTGAAGGATTGCATCCGGCCAGAGCTGTACGAGCCTGCCAAAGACGTGTGTATCCAGTGTTCCTGGCTCCCTGGTTCAGAGGCTGCCCTTCTAGAGGGCTCTGTGCCTGTGCCTTGAAGGAAATGACCATGGGAAGAAGACAAATGTGTGTAAACTACTGTCAATAAATGACACCCAGACCTTCTAGCTCAGTTTGTTTTGTTTGTTTGTTTGTGGGAGCCATGGGCTCAGGACAGAACATTCCAGCAGTCTGTGTGTGCACATTTGTATCACCAGAGAGGACAGACTCTCCAGCAGGGCAGGAAATGCTTTGGTTTCAGAAAACTCTGGGTTGCCATGTTCCAGATCCATCCCCAGCCTGAAATGAATCAATCAGGGATGTCAAGTGAGGTTTATCATGACATGAGTTCTTAGGAGGTAAGGTTGGATGGAGGTTTGTTAACTTCCTTTGTTACCTTTGAGTTGGGAGTTATAGGCGCACTGACCGGAAGAGGGATTGACATAAAATACACTGTGCCAAGCCCTCAGTGTGCTCTGGTTAGACTGACTGACAGTAGGTGACTTCAGGTGCCTTGCCTGTCCTGGGATTATATTGCCTATTCTGCTTTACTTTGATGTGGAAAGGCCTTGGTCTTTGAAGGGCGGAGGGAGCGGGGGCAGGATTGAGAAATGAGCTGTGCCGGTCACCCACCTCAAATCCTTTCAGGAACAACACAGGAACAACAGTGTGCTGTCAGCACCCACACTGACTGTGCTTTAACCTCTGCTCTTGGTTTAATCCCAGGCTCACCACCTGGCCATGGAGCACGGCCTCGTAAGAGGACTCTGCAGGCTGGTCTGTGACCTGGATTCTGCATTTCCTCTCCCAGAGTGATAGGGCCAGCTGTCAGCTGGGAAAGGGGACAGATGCACCGATTCGGGGTGGGCTGGGGACTGAGTTTTCCCGGCACTACACCCTGCTCCCTTTCCAGGGCCCCTCCGCGGGGATCACCTCCCTTCCCACCACTGTGAGCATGCTGACAGGAGTGTGATGGGCTCGTGACCCTCAGCTGAACTTCCCACCAAACCATTCTGGTGCTGAGCGAGCCTCATTCAGCCCATCACCTCACCACCTCCCTGGCATCTGTTATCTCAGGATAACTCTTCCTTCTTGTGTTTTTCGCTGTAAGAGTAGCGAGGCCTACAAGTGGTAAGGTGCCTGAGCTCAAAATGCTGGAAGACTGGAGCAGAAAGAGCTTGACTGCTAAATAGGTTCCAGACCTGCTTCCACTCAGCGGCCTTCCTCCTTTCCTGCAGTTTATTGCTCCGGACACCCTGGCGGGGCGGGGAGTGCGGTGCAGGAGGCGCCTCTCTTCCCCAGGCCCTTTTTAAAAGAGCAGTTTGTTTCTTGCATTTGGCAGGAGATTGGATTTCCCACCCAGGTGTGTGAGGGGAGCCCTCCCCAGCTTCTGGGTTCTTTCTGCCTCCAGGTCAGCCCTTCAGCAGCAGGCAGGCCAGTTCCTGCTGATTTTGTCTGTAGCCTCCCTGCCATGGATGGTGCCAGTGGTAGCCCGGGGCCTCATTCTGCCTCGGCTTCCGCCAAGTAATTCTTTTCACAAATGTGCAAAGGCTGTTAACTGCTTAGCCCCAGAGTCCCCTGAAGGCCTCCGGGTTTCTCCAGACACTGCCACAATGGGCTTTTATCAGCTCGGGATTCTCTTGGCCTTGGATCAAAAGCCTTGTCCTGTCCTGGCCAGGAAGGGGGCCAAGCAGGGAGCGTCTTCATCCCTGTCTCCTTTGGTCAGGCTGAATAGTTCCCTTGTTGGGGCCCTGAAGTGGGGGAACCAGGGAAAGGAGACCTTCAAAGGTTGCTGCATTTTATACAAGTTCTGCTGGTGTGGACCAAAGTGGGAGGAGCTGTGCTGTCATCCCCAGGTGGGTCAATTTGAAAGAGAGAAAATGGAATATTGTCCAAGCCTGTTGAGCAAATGCTCTTCTAATGAGCCGGTGGGCCAGCCATCAGCAGGGAAGAGTGTTTAGGCCCTCCCTTGACCTTTGCCATCTGCCAGTACTGTGGGCAAAGCAGCCCATCCTGACTGAAAATAACCTGGGTGAGACAGTCACAGGAAGATGTAATTGATGTCCCTGCCTTTCCCTGGCCTCCTGTTCATCCTACACACTGTTCCAAACTTCATTTTTCTTTATTAATGTTTATTGGAGTATAGTTGCTTTACAATGTTGTATTAGTTTCTGCTGTATAGCAAAATGAATCAGCTATATGTATATATATCCCAGGTGGCGCTAGTGGTAAAGAACCCTCCTGTAATGCAATAATGAGACATGGATTCAATCCCTGGGTTGGGAAGATCACTGGAGGAGGGCCTGGCAACCCACTCCAGTATTCTTGCTTGGAGAATCCTATGGACAGAGGAGCCTGGCGGGCTAGAGTCCATAAGGTCACAAACAGTCGAACATGACTGAAGTGACTTAGCACACATACATATATATATATATATATATATCCCCTCTTTTTTGGATTTCCTTCCCGTTTAGGTCACCACAGAGCATTGAATAGAGTTCCCTGTGCTATACTGTAGGTTCTCATTAGTTTTCTATTTTATACACAGTAATGAATATATGTCAACAAACTTCATTTTTCTAAGTAGCTCTCTTCCCCTTTCTCCTCAAAAACCTTCACCAGCCACTCCTCCCTTGGTTGAAGTGAAGTGAAAGTCACTCAGTCGTGTCTGACTCTTTGCGACCCATGGACTACACAGTCCATGGAATTCTCCAGGCCAGAATACTGACATGGGTAGCCTTTCCCTTCTCCAGGGGATCTTCCCAACCCAGGGATCAAACCCAGGTCTCCCACACTGCAGGCAGATTCTTTACCAGCTGAGCCACGAGGGAACCCCAAGAATACTGGAGTGGGTAGCCTATCCTTTCTATAGTGGATCTTCCCGACCTAGGAATCAACCCAGGGTCTCCTGCATTGCAGGTGGATTCTTTTACCAGCTGAGCTACCAGGGAAGCCTCCTTTGGTTAATAAAGTGCAAATACCTTGTTCTGGCATTCAAGGCCCTCCCCTCGCTGCCTTTCTAGTCCAACATACTTGACTGCTTACTGTCGCGTACCTACCTAGTGGCTCCCATGGGATGGGGAGTGCTATTTGAAAATGCAAGTGGAAAGGGGCAGCTGGTTCTAGCATTAGGTGATGGGGAGTGGAGGTGGCAGGGACACTATGAAGCCTACTTCGTATGGGACAGATTCACACGACAAAAGTTGTCCCAAATGTAATGCCAGTGAAAACCCCCTTTGAAAACACACACCAAGCTGAGTTCCTTGCCCCTGTCGGCATATCCCCCACTTTCACTGCACCCCTCTGCTCAGTGGCACTTCCTCCAGTCAGCCCTGCCCCCACATTTCACAAGTCCAGATGTCCCCATCTGTTGTAGCCACGCGTTCTGGGAAACAAACTCACTCAGAAGGACAATGCAGATAGTGGAGTGCAGTTTATTACACCGGCGGGCCCAAGGCAGAGTCTCCTCTTAGCCAAGGACCCCAACCAGTTTTTGTGAAAACCTTATATACCCTAAGTGTACGTGACCAAACCCACCTCCTCAAATTTCCTGAAACTAGCCTGAACAAAGGAAAAGAAAGATACAATCAAAGTTAACCCGTGATTCATATGCCTAAGCCTAGGTAGTTAATGGTGGACAATTATCAATAGGCCTGTGGTCATACCCCAATAAGCATAATAGAATTTATGATTCTATTTGGTTACACAGATAATTAGGGTATTCTTTTAGGCGATGGAGAGCCTTCCTTCCAGGGGCCTGGTTTTCCAGTTGGTATGTCGTTTCCATAGGTACTGGACATATAGCTCAAAGTCCACAGTCCGGCCCAAGATGGAGTCCTGCTTTCAAGATGGAGCCTGTTCTGTCTGTTTCCTCCTTCACCTCCTCTGAGTGCTAGCTCAGATTCTTTCTCTAACACACACAAAACTTCCCTGATCCACAGTCCCGTGAGGCACTTCGTGCTCATTTGGGTTGCAGGTGTGTGTGTTCTCCCTCCAGCCCTACCTTTAAGGAGGGCAGGACCCTTATGCGAGTCAACATTTCCCCTTCCTCTTCTTTCCCCCAACCCCCGTGACCTTTTCCCCCAAGTCAAACATGCCTGGCTCTTGGTGGGAGTTACTGAATGTTTGTCAGTCAGATGAAGAGATGAAGAATAGACATACAGGGTTGAGGTTAGAGGTGAGGTGAGGGCTTTCCCCCGCACCCCCCGCCATTATGTTAAGTAGCCTCAGGCTGCTCTGAAGCAGGGCTCACAGTCCTGCAGACCGACCCATCCACAAAGGTCCCACCACCCTCTCAGTTCCTGCGGCCAGCGTGTGCAGACTCTCCTCTCACTCTCCTCTGCCCACAGCTCACCCTCCCTTGCTTCTCTCTGGAGCCCCTCTCCTTCTCTCACCTCCCTCTTTCAATCCCCATCCATTTTTGTCTCAAGCCCAGCTTAAAATCCTTCTTCCCCAGGAATTCGCCTGTGGCTGACCTCTTCCCACCTTTCTTTACACATAAGATCTCCTTTTATTCAAAAGACTTTAGCTCTGGAACTCTGGCAACAGAGGGGTTGAGGATTGAACAAAAAAGGAGTGAAGAGGCCTGTCCCAGCTGGTAGAGGCTGGGATGCTTTGGCAAGGCCCAGGTGCACATGGCTGGAAGAGAGAATGGAAATGTACTGGCCTGGGGAAGCTAGTTTAGATTTGAAAGTGGACGACTTTGCCCAGGACACTGTGTGGAGAAGGAGGAGGGTGTATTTCCAGCATCCTCCAATCAAGCTACTTTGGAAGAGAGAGTAGAGCTAAAAGGGCAAGGCTACTTTGAAGGAACTGGAAGCTGTTGTCATCCAGGGAAGATCAGACAAACCCTGGATTAGCCGGAAAAGCCTTTTATTGATGACAGGCTTGGACCATCTAAATTTGCCTGAATGAGCTGCAAACATTCGGGTCAGGGGCTGGCAAAGTCTGGCATGCAGGCCACATGCAGCCCACTGCTTATTTTTGTACAGCTCATGAGCTAACAGTGGTTTTCACTGGTTTTCAATAGTTGGAGAAAATCAAAAGAATACTATTTTGTGACACACGAAAAAGATATGAAATTCAACCTTCAGTGTTCGTAAGTAGGGTTTCATTGGAAAATAACTATGCACGTTTGCACTACAGCAGCAGACTTGAATACTTATAACCAAGATTTTATGGCCTGCAAAGCCTACAGTATTTACTGTCTGTCCCTTTATAGGAAATGTTTGCTGACCTCTGACTTAAGATTAGATAGCCTTAAAGATGGGGTGAACCCTGAAATTTGGAAGTCTCAGGCCTGAGGGCTTTATTTCAGATGCAATGTAATTGTCACCCAAGTCCTTGACTGTGTCCGAGGCTACAGTGAACTGGGAAGCAAAGTAACATTGAGGCCCCGGCACACAGACTTATAACACCAGCTGTCTCCGTGGCTGCACATGGTTCTGGAATAGGCAGAGTGGGAATGGGGTAGGCAACAGATGGGAATTAGGCAGCCCCATAGTCACTGAGGGGTCTGAGGATCTCCAGGCCTGGGGTAAAACTACTTCTTTTCCATTTGTCTGCCCTCCAGGAGCGTTTGCTGCTGGACTGTCCTTTTCAAGCCAGGTGAGGCCACAGCCAAGGAAGGGAGCCTGGTGCAGCAATGACTTCAGAGATGGGGCCTCTGGGACATTTAGCTGCTGGGTGGGAGAGTCTCTTGGTTAAGACAGTGTCTATCCTAGACAATCAGAGACCCCAAAAGAACCCACAGATGTTCCTCACTGTAGATTGTGCCAACCCTGTTCTCCACCAAGCGTTCAAGAACAGAGGAGCTTGCCGTCTCTGGCTAACGATGGCTTCTTTATCTTGCTTGCTTCCGCCGGCCTCTCAGTGTAAAATGCTATTTCCCTCTCCCATGTCCACAACCCTCCAGCTCACTCGCTTCCTTTGGGGATCTCCACTGCAGTCACAACAGCACAGAATTGAACAGAAGATTTTCAGGGCTTCAGGAACATCCCCTTCATTTGGGGGAGGAGGGGAGGAGACTTGCCCAATATCCCACAGGATGCAGGTGGTAAGGCCAAGGGTGGAATCCAGCATCCACCCTCCGTCTAGTACTGTTTCTATCCCATCTCTCAGCTTCTAGGATTCTATATCCGGGAGCCCCTGTCCTGTAAATCCTTGGCACTCACAGGTGTGCAAATGCGTGTGGGGTCTTCATTCCTTTCGTGGGCACACTTCAATCCCCAGCTAGACCATAGCACTTGGGAGGCAGAGACAGCACCTATGCCTTCTAAGGCCCTCATGCCAAGGCACTACATTAGCCTTGCTGACACTGTGAAACTCTGAGCTGGCCTGGAAGTCCCAGGTTTCTCACCCCAGAAGAAAACAAAGTTTGTAAAAGATTATGGGTTCTAGAATCAGAAAGATTCGTGTTGGGATTCTGACTCTGCCACTTGCTAGTTTGGGAGACCTTGGGTAAATTACTCATCAACTTTAACCATCCTTTTTGTCTCATCAAAACTAAGGACACAAATATCTACATTTCAGGGTTGTTGAAGAATAAGTGAGATGACAGATGTGGAAATGCTCAGCACAGGGCCCAGCACACAGGACATGCCCCAGATCTCCTCGTTCTTATCCCTACTTGTGTTTGAAGGGGCTGCCTGCCTCTCTCTAACGTCAGATATCAAAAAACTTATATGGGCATCTACAGGCCCCTGATTCGAGGCCAGTTATTGAAGAGGGGGCATAGGGGCCGTCATGGGTCTGCCCCTGGATTGATTCAAACAAGAAGATGTTGGAGGAGTTGAGTTCCAGGCTCCTTCTCCCTGGAGCCCAGATGTCTTGAGGTAGGAGGCTTGATTTAGCACTCAGAAAGCTGTATTCAGACCTTCTTTATTTGAGATTGGGGGTACAAGTTGGCTGCACATATTCCAAAATGTGTTTCATACAAAGGATTTGCACAAATCTCTTTATATCTCCAAGTCTCCACTTCCCCATCCTTGCAGTGAGGGAGTAAACAGCTGTTTGCCAACTGAGCTCAGGGGAGTGTGGAACATGTCCCCTGGGGCTCTGAGTCCCTCCTTTCCCTGCTATAGCCACAGCAGTGTTGAGTTTAGCAGTCTTACAGGAAGGCCTCAGTCACTTAGTGGTCTTAAAGGAAGAGATCCATGGCTACAAAACTTTGAAATCCACTGTCCTGTGGAAGCTGTTTTCAAAGGTTCCTTCCATCTCTCAAGTCCGTTTCAGGCCCAGCCCGGCAAGGCTGTGGCCTCTCTTCTCCACCAGGTGGCAGCAACCTGCCTGCTGCTGCAGGTGCCAGGCTGTGTTGACGAGTACAAGATGTTCAGAAAAAGATCCCAGGGAAAGGACCAGGAGGATGTTAGTGCCAGCTAACATTACCCTTAACCAGAGGGTAAGTAAATAGATAGAGGTGACCCTCTGCAGTCAACTTCCTGATATAGAACCCCCTGGGCATCTGCGACTGTAAATATACCAAATGTTCTGCCCCAACCACCAGCCAAACTGGTGCTACCCCTCTCTTTGCCAGGTGGGAAAGCAGCTTTAACTCTTTCTAAAACCAGACAGGCTCTTACGGTGTTGGATACTCGGGCTTAGGCAGCCTGAGGTCAGTTTGGGGGAATTAACCAGTTTTTAATGAATTAGTGGGACACAGAGGGGACATCACATTCTCCTTCTGAGACCCCAAGAGTTTCCTTCCAACTCCCCAAACACTCATGAGGAAAAGCAAAATAAAATCTGATAGTCTTAGGGGTAGTTTGGACTTCCACTGCGTGGATGCTCTGTGAATGACTAGACCTGAAAAGGACAAGTGTCAAATACACATGCTGGTCCATTTACTCATCCAACAATGATTACTAAATGCCTACTGGGTGCAGTCCTGAGCTAGATGCTTCAGGGGACCAGAAGACGAGTCAAACACAGATCTTTTATAAAGAAGTGAATACAACTTAAGTCAAATGACAGGTGATCGGGTCGTGTGTATTGAAGTCGTATTGTGTATCTTCTTCTCCCTTCAGATTTCTGTTTCTTATTGTTAGGTTCAGGTCAAAAGTTAAATGATGAGGCCATGAAATGGGAGGAGAAACAGGGAAATGGAATGGTTAAAAGGAAAACAGAGACAGTTCAAACATTTGCCATAGGAATCCATAAAGTGGAGCATTGAATTGGCTCTGCTCTTACCGATGTGTACAGATCTTAAAGCAAAGCATTCTCCCCATCTCCTCTGGTCAATTTTTCTGGAGAATGTGTGATCCTAGCTCTACCCTGTTTAATCTTGCAAATGCACACTGCCTGACTCCTTAAATTGGCTTAAAAATAATACTTATTGCTTTGATATTTTAATGTTATTTATTTTTTTGGCTACACGGCATGTGGGATCTTCCCCCATCAGGGGTCAAACGGCATGTGCCCTGTAGTGGAATCACAGAGTCCTAACCACTGGACTGCCAGGGAAGCCTAATATTTTTTATTTTAAATGATACAGAGAAGTATAAAGAATTAAACAGAGTAAACCACAGTCCCAGTGCCCACAGGTAGTGTTTTTTAAATATTATATTTAATATCATATATACATCACTAGAAAATAGCACAGGAAAATAAATAGTAAACAGTGAATACCTTTCCATCACTTTTCTCCCACAGTTACTTTTCCCAAAATAATCACTGTTAGGTCACTTAAATTTCCTTTCAGAAAAACAGAAAGTCAAGCATTCAGGAGCACATCCATCTCTAAGCCTATATGAACATGTCCTCTGCTGTCCTGGTTATTTACACAAAAGGGATCACTCTCTTCCGTATCTGACTGCTTTCATTTACTGAACTATCTTGGACATCTCACCACAGTAGCACAAACAAATCCACCCCATTCTTTTGAATGGCTGCAGTGTTTGCCCTGAATCTATCATATTTTGTTGTCACCAATTGGCTTTTGAATGACTTGGTGGTGGTTTTTCATGTATTTTGCTGTTGCAAACAAAACCACAATGCATGCAGCTCCATTTTTCAAAGGGTCCAGTGATCTCTGCACAAGGTTTCCCTCTAGGGCAAAAGAGATGTGCCCAGGGTCCTAGGAAATAATCTTTGGGGTAGGGGGATGGTATTACTTGAGCCCTTGGAGCTGCCCAGAGGCTTCATTCTGTGAATGTGTGAGTGTGTGACATTTTGTGAGTGTGTGACATAAGTGAGTGTGTGAGTGTGTGACTCTAACTTCTTTGGAGAAGTCATTGCTCCACCTCCTGTCCCTGCCAAGCTGGCATGGCTGCTACCAGGCTGGCCATCCAAGCGTGGCTGCCCTGGACGGGTCCCTGCTCTGGAGTCCCAGCTGGCTGAGGGCTTGCTGGATTGGTTGGCGAGCTCCCCAGAGCTCTTGGCTCAGGCTGGGGTTGCTCTGCTTAGCTGAGGTTCATGGCTGCATGGTGCTGCTCTGAGATTTACAAACAAACAGGAAGCCAGGCCACTTCCTCCTTGCTGGGGCTGGTCCCCCGTCCTTATCACCCAGTTGGCCCAGAGGGGAAGGAGCAGCCCAGGATTCACAAGGCAGCTGCTGGGCAGAGGTGGTGGGGAATTCTGGTCCCATTCCCAGATGAGCTCCGCAGCCCTGTGCACCTACTTGCCCAGCTGGGAAGGCCCTACTGAGAATCAAAGTTAGACTCCAGCCTCTCCCTTTTAAGAAGGCTTTTCTGAAAAAGCCCACCCCTGTTTGACTCCCCCTTCTTTGATTGTGAGACAGAGTTCTTGCGAACTTTCAGTAAGCAGTTCTCTGGGTGTTTGTGGTGGGAGAGCTTTCCCCTTGAAGGTGGCACCAACCTCTTCTGTCTTTTCCCAGCACCCACCCAGCATGGCATTCTGCTCATGGGGGATGCCCAATAAGTGTTTGTAAACTGAATGACTGACCAACTCCAAAAGGGGTGCCAGGGAACAGGAGAGGCAGGACAGGTTGTAGTCCCAGCTCATGGTGGGGCCTGAAGGGATCACTGCTTCAGAGCGGACCGTGGGGCAGCTGACCAGGGGGAGTGGTGGGTCAGTTAAGAGAGTGTGAAGCAGAGATGTGGTTGGGGCTGAGGCTAGGGATGTGGGCTGCACATACTCTGTCAGGTCTACAAGGCCCAAAGACCCATTTCCAATCAGTAATCAGCTGGTTACTACATAGGTTATATGGGTGGGGAGGGGGTGGGGGAGTGCCTGTTTTTTAAGGAATTCAAATTTTTAAAGCACAGTCAACATAAAAACAGGCTTCCCAGGTGGCACTAGTGGTAAAAAAAGAAAACCCGCCTGCCAATGCAGGAGACATAAGAGACACAGATTTGATCCCTGGGTCAGGAAGATCCCCTGGAGGAGGGCATGGCAACCCACTCCAGTATTCTGGCCTGGAGAATGCCATAGACAAAGGAGCCTAGAGGGCTACAGTCCATAGTGTCGCAAAGAGTGGGACACAACTAAAAGCGACTCAGCATGCACACATACACAACATAAAAACAATGCTGAATATACTTTTAATCCTTCATGGTGACTCAGAGGGCGCAGTGGGATACTGCACTGCCCGGGGCAGTCCTTACGCCTATCAATTATTTAGAGAACATTAGCCGTGGGCCCAGCAGCCTGCAGTGAGTCACTGTCAGTTGCTTAAAAGAGAATCTCAGCTATCAACTCACTTAGTTGCCACTATTCTCTTATTTAAGAAAGCTGAGCACAGAAACCAAACTTAAAAATAAACAACAATAACTGGGAAACTCTAAAAGCCCAGTTATCTTCCCTTTGCAGTTGTTTGGTCTTCAAATAAAAGTTTCTCTTTTAAGCACCGGCAGAGCAGGGAAACCTGGGTCGGAGGTTGGTTGGAGGCCGGTGAGGATAGAGCGATGGGGGACCAGGCTGGGGCTGAGGCAGAAGGTGAACCAGGAAGCGTTGCCAGGAGGCAGAGACGTCGGCCAGCACCAGAGAGCAGAGAGGGAGTCAGAGCTGCCTCTCTGAAAATGCGGAGACAGCACAGACCAGGGACCAGCAGCCCCCTAACGCTTCCTAGTGAGGATCACACAGGTGGACCGAGAGCTGACCCTGGAGGCCTGGTGAGGCTCCAGTGTGAGTGATCCTCACCTGGTTCCATAGCAGCCTCCCAGCATCGCAGGAGCGGGAGGGAGTCGGCTCCCTACCTGCCCTGCACAATTTCCAAAGCTTCAGTGAATAGCCCGTTTAGGGTGTTTCCTCTACAAGTGGAGAAGGGAGAGCTTATGAGAGATGGCTAAGGGTGAGGGCTGAGACTGGGCTCAGCAGGGTGGCCACAAACCATAACCCCCATGGTTGGCAAACCATGCCAGCAGCCCCACCTAGTCCCAACCGGACAGTAAGAGGTGAGTGGAAACCTCAGGTTAAAAATACCCAGTCTTCTTCTAAAGAGAAAGAAGAACAGGAAGGAAGTGTGGGGAAGCAAAGCAGAATAGAAAAAAAGCCCCAGAGAAGGAGAATGAGATGTTAGTAATGGCCGGAAGTTGATCAGGTAAAACAGGTGGGGAAAGCCCCCCAGGTGCCTGAGGGGCTCATGGGCAGGGTTCAGGCAGACATTCCCAGAGAAATGATTTGGATCCAGTGAGACCAGGGCTCAAATCCCCTGCAAAGAGCCTTGGCCCAGGAAAGCAGTGCCCCCAGGGACAGTGGGGCAGGGGTGGCCAGCGGGAGACTGTCATGTCTGTCCTTCCCTCTGCGGGGAGAGAGCCACCTGAGCCACCAGACCCTCAGTCTCACCCCTGGGCAGGGTGGAAGGGGGTTCAACTGGCCTTGGGAACAGCACCCAGTCTTGTGGAGGGAAGGGAGAACAGTGAGAGGGCTGAGTGAGGTGGCATGGCACTGGCCAGAGGTAACCATCCGCCCCTGTATCCAGGATGCTGAGTCTGACTCCTGACTCAGCCGCTTACTAGCCCCACCACCTGGGGCTGATGCATAACTTTTCTGTGCTTCAACTTCCTCATCGGTGAATGGAGATGCCAGAAGGGACGAGCTCATGGTGTCGTGGGGAGGATTAAGTGAGCTAGTGTGCCCAAGGCTTCTAGAACAATACCTGGTACCGAGGATTGCTTTTTCAGCATTAGCTGCTGGGGACTGGAGTAGGAGACAGCACAGGTGAAATGTGGGAAGAAGCTCCCAATGCCTCATGTCCAGGGGACAGCGCTTCATGGGGAGCCTGCCCCACACCAGGCTAGGACGGAAGGGAAGGAAGGAGGGGATAGAAATAAGATAGATGTAGCCTAAGCATTCAGGAACCAATGGCTAACAGAGGATACAGACAGCTCATCACATTTCAGCAGAAAACAAAAGCATTTCGTACCAAGTGCTAGAGTGCATGAAGATGGAGTAACTTCCTGCTTTCAGTGTTTGGAAGGCGCTGGGCATACTGGTCTTAGAGGTCAAGTAAAGTAAGTCAGCAGGCTGAGAAGGGAGCATGGTATTCAAGGTGTGGCTCCTGGGTGAATGCCTGGGGGTCGGGAGCAGAGAGAGTGGCTGGGAGTGACCAGCTTAGAAGGGTCAGCAGGGCCTAGCCAAACAATCCTCTGCTGAGAGGTGGAACTTCATCCTTTCAGTCTGAGGCATATGGAGAGGCTAGGAAGGGAGAGACCCAAATCAGACTCATGTATTTGAAAGAATTCTCTGGCAGAAGTGTGGAGGGGCAATGAGAGGGATCAGAACAGTGGCCGGGAGGCCAATTGGTTTAGTGGCCCAGCAATGGTAAGGGCCAGAGACACCAAAGGGAGGGCCCTTACAAAGTGGACTAACGGGGGGAGGGATAAATTAGGAGTTTGGGATTAACACATACACACTACTATATACAAAATAGAGAAACAACAAGGACCTACTGTGGAGCACAGGGAACTCTACTCAATACTCTGTAATAACCTATATGGGAAAAGAATATGAAAAAGAATAGATATATGTATATATATAACTGAGTCACGTTGCTGTACACCTGAAACTAACACATTGTAAATCAACTATATTCCAATATAAAATAAAAAATAAATGTAAAAAAAATTAGAAAATAAAAAATATAGTACAGCATGGGGAATACAGCCAATATTTTATAATAACTATAAATGGACTTTAGAAACTGTGACTCACTATACTGTACACCTATAACATACAAGGAGATCAAACCAGTCAGTCCTAAAGGAAATCAATCCTAAATATTCATTGGAAGGACTGATGTTGAAGCTGAACCTCCAATACTTTGGCCACCTGATGTAGAGCTGACTCATTAGAAAAGACCCTGATGCTGGGAAAGATTGAAGGCAGGAGCAGAAGGGGATGACAGAGGACGAGATGGTTGGATGGCATCACCGACTCAGCAGACATGAGTTTGAGCAAGCTCCAGGAGATGGTAAAGGACAGGAAATCCTGGCATGCTACAGTCCATGGGGCCACAAAGAGTCAGACATGACTAAGTGACTGAACAGCAACAACATACTGGGTAATATGTTACGGAAAGACCTGAACAAACTTTTGGGCGAACCCAATATAATATTGTACAGCAACTATACAATTAAAAATAATAATAAAATAAAAATACTGCTCAAGAAAACGAAAGAAAGAAAGTGGACTAGTTTGGAAGGATGGCAAGGAGGAAAGAGAAGAAATGACCCTGTAGTTTCTAGTCTGAGTGTTTAGTGGTGTCCTTATCAGAAATGGGGAAGAAAGGGAACAAAGTAGGCTTGACAGAGGAGGTTTAGGAAGGGTGAGCTTCAGGGAATTCCCTGGCAGCCCAGGGGTTAGGACTCAGCGCTTTCACTGCAGAGGGCCCAGGTTCAATCCCTGGTCTGGGAACTAAGATCCTGAAAGCTCCATGGGATGGTCAAAAAAAAAGAGAGAAAGAAACAGTGAGCCTTCCCTGGTGGTCCAGTGATTAAGAATCTGCCTGCCAATGCAGGGGACACAGGTTCGATTCCTTGTCTGTGAAGATGCCACAAACTGTGGAGTTTGTTGAAGTTCCAACAAACTAAGCCCGTGTGCCACAACTACTGAGCCCATGCTCTAGAGCTCATGAGCTGCAACTACTGAGCCCACAAGCTACAACTAGAAAATGTCTGCCTGAAGCAACAAAGACCGAGGGCAGCCAAAAATAAATAAATAACTAAAAATTTTTTAAAAAGGAAAAAAAAAAAAGGGTGAGCTTGAGGTGGCTGAGATAGCCAGGAGGGGCTTGAAGACGGAGGGATTGGTAGTTCAGTGATGGAAATGAGGTGCAGTTGCAGAAGACTCCCTTTAGACTGAATCAAGCAAGTTGGGACATGAAGCCAGAGGCCATGGTAGACACCAGGGGGCTGCTGGGAGAGGCGCAGAGGCATGTCAGAGGGACTGACATCAGAGGGCCTGACACCAGAGGGGCTGATACCAGAGGGCTGATACCAGAGGGGTTTACACCAGAGGGGTGATACCAGAGGAGCTGATACCAGAGGAGCTGATACCAGAGGGCTGATACCAGAGGAGCTGATACCAGAGGGCTGATACCAGAGGGGTTGACACCAGAGGACCTGACACCAGAGAGGCTGACACCAGAGAGGCTGACACCAG
The DNA here is from genome assembly GCF_054371585.1 of Giraffa tippelskirchi. NCBI lineage: Eukaryota > Metazoa > Chordata > Mammalia > Artiodactyla > Giraffidae > Giraffa > Giraffa tippelskirchi. The sequence goes on along the minus strand of NC_137277.1, from coordinate 25,325,489 downwards.
AGGGGCTGATACCAGAGGGGTGACACCAGAGGGGCTGATACCAGAGGGGTTGACACCAGAGGGGCTGATACCAGAGGGCTGATACCAGAGGGGCTGATACCAGAGGGCTGATACCAGAGGGGCTGACACCAGAGGACCTGACACCAGAAAGGCTGACACCAGAGAGGTTGACACCAGAGGGGTTTACACCAGAGGGCTGATACCAGAGGGGTTTACACCAGAGGGCTGATATCAAAGGGGCTGATACTCGAGGGACTGACACCAGAGGGCTGACACCAGAGGGGCTGGTACTAGAGGGTTTGACACCAGAGGAACTGACACCAGAGGGGTGATACCACAGGAGCTAATACCAGAGGGGTTGACACCAGAGGGCTGACACCAGAGGGTTGACACCAGAGGAGCTAATACCAGAGGGAGTGACACCAGAGGGGCTGACAGGGCTCCCCGAATCCTTAGCTCATGCTAGAAAACCACAAAGTATTAATGTCACAGTTTCCACTGCCTGGTTAAATGATGTTATGGATTATATTATCCAACTTGAACTAAATTAACTTCACAAAATGGACATGGGAATTAAAATAATTCCTGCAAAGGAGCTGTAGGTTAAAGATCTCTGTAACTCAGCAAGCGCTAGCACACAAGAAAGTGGCACCACTGGTGCTTCTCACAGGAGCTCTTGGTCAGCCCCGTCAGGAGGGTAACACAGGGACAATCTGATCAGGTCTAACACAGTGACGGCCAGCGAACTTGCTTTATAATTTGTAATTATCAAGGTCACTGTTTGAAATGTGAATTACACTTCTACCATTGTTAAAAACAGACCTCACCCAAGTGTATTTTGTGTCTTGAAATATAATGATAGTGGGTCGTGTGTATGATTTGTAAGTGATTGAACTTACGTTAAGGGTGCATTCTCAACATTTATTACTGATGAGATGTAACTTCTCAGTATGAGAGCTGTCATCTCACACTGGCTTTGATCTGAGGGAAAATTCTTAAGTCATAGGTTCCAGGTCCCAGGACATGAACAGGTTTCCTACTTTATCAGTTCCACACATCTGAAATGCTACATATTGCATTTACCTCTTAGAACAAAGGATGCTTGTACTCAAAATGTGGCCCCAATGGCTCACTTTTTCATCGCCTCGGTCCTTCTCTTCCTTCTGGAGATGAGGGAAAGATTAGTTGAGCTCCCTGGAGAAAAGCATTAAGTAAATACAAGGCGTTGCCGAAGTTACGTTACTATTAATATTATACACGACACTAAACAGGCAGCAGCAGTGAACACTGCTCCAAGGTGTTCTCATAAGGATCCAGCTGAGAGGTTTCTAAACACATCCAACCACTCCTCTCTTTACAACACTTGAATCTCGGGGTCCTGCTGGTGTATGAGTCCCATGGGGCATGGAGGCTGCTAGGGTTGAGAAGCCCCAAAGGGATGGGATTGCTATGAAGGAAATGCTCATCTCCTTTGAGCCAGAATCCAAGACCAGACTGGACCAGACTGGTTGAGGAAAGCCTTCCACCTACTGGCCCAACGCCAGGGAGCTAATGCCTTCCCAAGCCACTTGGGTACCTGCATCCCACTGCCCCCGAGGAAGCTGGGGAGAACACACATGCATACAATTTTATGTTAAAATAACTACTTTTACTTTTTCAAAGCCCATTTGTGTGGGGAAATTAATAGGGTGGGTGGGGATGATTATTTCCCACAATTTATGCCCAACACACTTATCGAGCACATGTTGTATATGTAGGGTGCTATACAAGGCACCAGGAGGACCCAGAGATGGAGACTCCAGCACACTAATGATTCAGTGAGCAAACTGAGATCTGCACATACCATAGTACAGGGTAGACCCAGGGGCTAGAGGCTCAGACAAAGAGGAACAAGCATTCTAAGGTGGGTGGGGAGTCAGGCACAGTCATGGAGGTGATGTCCCTGGCTTGGACCTCAAAGGCTAGGAAGGTCTGACAAGGTAGAAACAGAGCAAATGACATTCCCAAAGAAGAACAGAAGTTCTGGAATGGGAAGGCATGGGATATGCATGACCAGCAGTGAGGAGTCACCTTTGGCTGGCATCTAGAGAATGAACAGTGGGATTGGAAAAGTGACTTAAAATCAGATTTTCAAAAATCAGACTACAAAATTCAGAGTTTATCTGCAGTGAGCAAGGGGCAGGTGAGGTAGTGGACACAAAATGTCGAAATCAAAACAAAACTCGCCCAGGGTCCTATGGTGAGTTAATCTGTGGCCCAGCCAGGACTTGAATGTAGATTTATATTGACACAGGCAAAGCTCCTAGACCTGACGCTAACCAGACAGAAATGGGTCTGTGGGAAAGTGCTTCAGGCCAAGGATGGCTAGATGCTTCTCTGGGAAACCCAGGAGCCTGAGTCTCCAAGGAGCCGGGCGTTCTACCTTCGACAAGTGGGTCTTGTCGAGCTCACTCTTCCCATAGGGCTTGAGTGAGCAGGTAGCTGGACTGCAGTCCTTGGGAACCCAAATAGGTTGGGCTGGGAATGGCTGAGTGTGGGATCACTGCAATAAAATGAAGGGAGAGGAGCCCTCGGAGTGTCTCGGGGTGTGGGGAGCGCAGGGCGTGGGCCTCGCATTCCCGGGTGGTTGAGACGCCACAGCTGATGATTATCATTATTATTCCTGCTCTGGCTTCTCTGAGCTTTCATCCTGCAGGACCCTGCCTTGCTGGCCGGGCGTCACCAACTAGCAAGGCCTCCTGGGGCAGGGCGGGGCGGGCAGGTCTTGGCTGCAAGGGAACACAACACTAGTTTGGGTTTCTTCCCCAGTGAGGCCAGGGAACTAACTTCCTAACCCTAGAGCCAGGGGCAGACTTTCTCAGGGGGGAAACTGAGGCACGGAGCCAGGGAATGATTTGACCAAGATCCTGGGGGTCCTCCCTCTCCTGGCCCTACTCACCAGACCAGGCTTATCCTTCCCCAGATTGGGGAGGTCCTGTCGGCCTGGAGGGGAGCCAGGGAAGGTGAAGGTGTGGATGCTAGAAGAGAGAACTGGGTCTGGGCCAGGACAGCAGAGCTGGTACCCTCCTTGCCAGGTGCTGCGGGCGTCATGAGGTCAGACTCCTGGTTTGGCGTCTCTCTGGAAGGTCCCTCCTTATGGGTGGATCAACCCAAGCCCCTGAGGGAGGCCAAGGCCACAGACGCAGACCTGCAAAATGCCTGGTTCTCTCGAATCAGACCCTACATTCAGCACCTGGAGAGGAAGAGCCCAAATCTCATAAAGACGGGCCAGGCCAGGGGCGGAGGGCCAGACGAGGCTCTGAGACAGGGAGAGGGGCGTGTGCGCATATACACACGCGTTCGCTAAGGCCAGGCTTCCAGCAGTGGCATGTCCCTGCCTGCCCAGAGGAGACCGAAGAGCCAAAGATGTGAACAACAATCTGATGACTGGGTGGGGGCTGAGTGGGAACTTATCGGCAGTGGGAACCCCCAGGAGAAGGGAGGGAATGGCGTGATCAGTTGAGGCTGAGACCCAGCTGGTGCTGTCCACCAAGAGAGCAGTGAGCTTTGGAAACATCTTCTGGCTTAACGCAGAGGTAGGACCACAGAGGGCAGGCTGAGAAGGATGAAGAGAGAGGATAGTAAAGACAGCTGTGGAGGCCTCCAGAAGCTCTCGCGTTCTCAGTGACTCCCAGAGCCAGCCAACTGCCCAAGCACTTATTGTGTGCTCAGTCTCGCCTGACTCTCTGTGGTCCCATGAACTATAGCCTGCCAGGCTTCTCTGTCCATGGGATTCTCCAAGCAAGGATACTGGTGTGGGTTGCCATGCCCTTCTCCAGGGGACCTTCCCGACCTGGGGATTGAACCCACGTCCCTGTGGGTTGGCAGGCAGATTCTTTACCACTGAGCCACCTAGGAAGCCCAATTCATTCATTATCAAGCATGTATTAAGCAGCTATGATGTGTCAGTTGCTCTGCTCTGAGCCGTGGGTTTGATCCTTAAGACATGGCCTCTGCCTTCAGAATAAAGACAAGTTTTCCTATCTGGTTTCACCCCACTCCACGTAGTACAATACCAGGATCCTGGGCTGAGTCCTGCGGCATCTTCCTCTTTGGCCACTTCTGACCATGACTGCACTGGCTTGCTTCTGTTCCCACCGCCAGCTCTGAGTTCACACAGGAGCAAGGCTCACTAGAATTCCTACCACTTTCTTGACACTCACCTAGCTAAAATATTCACGCTTCAGTCACAAAAGTCATCTCTGGAGCTTGCAACTGTGATTAGACTTCTCCAAGAAGATGTACTTGTTCTTCAGATGACCCTACCCTCTTCCAGATCAAATATAGCCTGCAAAGTCCCCACTCCCAGGGGTCACCTATGGTTGGGAAAGATTGAGGGCAGAAGAAGAAGAGGGTATCAAAGGATGAGATGGTTGGATGGCATCACTGATGCAATGGACATGAACTTGGGTAAACTTCAGGAGGTGGTGAGGGACAGGGAGGCCTGGCGTGCTACAGTCCATGGGGTTGCAAAGAGTCAAGCATGACTGGGCAGCTGGAGCAACAACAACAACACAGCCCCGACCCGCTCACCATCTCCTGCTGGTGACCTAAAGAACTTGCAGAGGTTCCCTGTTGCTTAGTAGATACTACTGGAACATTTAGGAGCCCTCCCACACATTTCCAGCTCCTTTTATTATAACCCCACAGTGTCCCTTCTCACCAACAGCACATTCGTCTTGTAACTCAGTAGCTGAGAAAGAGCAAAGAGGTCTTTAAGAGAACCACTTCCACATTTACTGTTGATTTATTCAACAAATATTTACTAACAGCTACTCTATACCAGGCACTGTGACGTACTAAGATGGCTCTGATGGTGACTAGGGCAGATATGCCTCCTGTCCTGGGGGAGCCCATGAACAGACAGGACAGGCAGGACAGACACTAATAATGAAAACAGAATGGGATGTGTGATCAGACTGGATGACCATCTGGGGTTCCTGAGAGTCTGGGCATTTCCACTGTGGCTGCACAGATCTCTTTTACTTCCTGCCTGGATTTTTTTCACAGAGCAGAGTGTGCTTTGCTGGGGAGGAGTGGAGAATGTGCCAACAGGATGTCTACATGGTAAGAGCCCAAAGGCATCAGTCCCCATTCTGTTCTCCCCCCTCCCCTGGGGAGGAGGTCCCGCCCTCCTGGAACTCAGTCTCCTAGGGAAGTGACACAGGAAGCAGGCACGGAATTAAGAGTTTAAGAATTCCATGTCCAAACCAACCATGAAAGTGAGAAGGGCTGCAAAAGGCACTTCCCAATTTCACCGTGCTGGGGAATACCAGATCCTGCCACTTCTCCAGAAAGCAGCCACTTTGTTAAGGGTGAAATTCACTCTCCTCTGTTCTCTGACTACATCGCCCATGAGAGGTGGTGACGTTGTTTCATTTTGAAACTTGTCCATGAATGAAGGCTCTAAGCTCTTATGCAGTTGTTGGACGTTGAGTCAGTGCTTAACCACTATAATTGGCAGAAAAGTCCTCCAACAATCTAACCAAGACAAGACACTGCATATTCCACTTGGCTTGCTTGTCCACTGCTCTTTGTGGAATGGGGAAAATAAGGAAAAGTTATGAAGTATCCCCTACTCCTAATGTTTTCAGAAAACATCTACAAAAGTAAAAGGGTTTCAGAGCTGATGACCCTCATTCTCTGTAAGGGTCAGGATCCTGTGCAGAAACTTTTTTAGAGGACATGATGGTGGGGTAAGAGGGTAGGGGCAGAGAGCTCCCATATTCTTGAATATAAGCCTACTGGGTGCTTCCCCGGGGCCTTCTCGTGGGGGGGGGGTCTCTCCCCATCTGGTGCCTCTATCATCTGGCTGTGGAACTGGAGTGGGCCCTAAGAATGTTGTGGAGGTGGTGGGTGGGGTGGGGCTGGCCTGTGCAAGGCAGGAGTAGAGTGTTCCTTTTTAGCTGCACCTGGCAGAAGTGAAAGTGGTATGAGCGCTAAAACAAGAAAAGCATCAGAAGAAAACTTTCAAAGGCCGCTGCCCTAAGTCTGTGGGGGTTTCCTAAACCAACAGGCAAATTCCTACATTAGAAAGTTTCTTTCCCTCCATCTTTCCTGCCTCGCCCCCCCTTCTTTATTTCCATCCTTCCTTTTGTTTCTCTTTCAATGGGAACACCTTCTTCCTCTCTTCCAGCCTCAATTCTACCATCTTTTCAGGTCAAGCTAAAGGCTAACCTCTTTTACACACCTTTCCCATCTAGTCGATCTCCAGCTGTCCACTCCTTTCTCTGAATCGCTTGGTATGACTACACAGTGTCTGGTGCTCCCCAGCTGTTTTGTGTCCAAGTCTTCTTTCTCCAACCAGGTTGAAAACGTCTGGAGGGCAGGGGCCATGCCTTACATTTTAGAGTCCCGCAGCCCCGAGCTGGGTATCTAATAGGCCTTTATTGAGACCTCCACTTGCCCTTTACTTCTCATTAAACGTCAGAGAATTCACACAGGAAAATAAAAAGAATAAAAGTGAATAAGCCTTCATTTGGGTGGAGCTGTCAACCATTTTATCCATCAGAGAATTCCTACTGGAGAGAAGCCCCATATCTGATGTGTCTGGGGGAGAGCCCTCGGGTGAGTCTGGAGGCCTGGAAGGCTCATCTGACTCAGTGTTGGAACTCAGTTACATAGAACGTGACGTGGGGAAACCTTCGCTCAAGAGACCCAACATTGCTGTGCACATCAGAGAGAAGTGATGAATCCGAAGAATGTGGAAAAACCTCCCTCAAGACCTTTACCGACCAACATCAGAGGATTCACCCAAGTCAAGAGCAGGGTAGATGCGGGGGATACAATAGGATGCAAAGTGGCCAGAGCTCCTGTCTCTGTACAGCTCGTCTCTGACCCATTTCTCAGCTGAAGAAATTGAGACTTGGACAGGAAGCATTTTCTACAGCTGGAATATCACAAAACGTTGATTAGTGCTATTTAAAAAAAAAAACAAACTTGAAACACTTCCATGTCTGATTTTCTTTGTCATTATTTCTCACCAGGGAAGGGAAGGGATGACGTCCTGAAAAGCTTGTTACTGATGGTGAAATGGGGTTGGAGGGGCTGCATCACGGGTATAGGCATAGGTCAGGATAAGAGTTCTGTTCTCTGGGGACCTTTCTTTGATGTGCTGGGGACCATGCTAGGTGCTAAAGGACATCAAAGCTGAAAAGAGAGGGCCTTGCCCTCAAACAGCTCATAACCCAGGAAGGGAACAGACGGGTTCTTACAATCTGCTTTAATGGGAGTGAACATGAAAAACAGCAGAGGCACGAGATACAGGAAAGGAGTCCCACGTTCCTTTGGGGGAAGTAGGATAAGCTTCACAGAGGAGGTATTGTTTTGTAATAGCTGAGACATAAAGGATGAGGAGTTTGCCAGACAAACAAGTGAGGAGAGGGTGTTCCAGGCAAAGGCACTGACATAAGGAAGGGATGGCTGTTGAGGATCATGAAGCAATTCAATCTGTAAAGCATGGTGAGGGTGGGCACAGGGGTGGGGTGGGCATAAGCTAGCCAGGCAGTTAGACGAGGGGAAGATAACCTGAGGCCCCTGAATGCCCTGCAAATCGGTTCAGATTTCCCTTTAAGCAATGGAAGCTGAATTAGTTTCCTACTGCTGTTGTAACAAATTGCCACAAACTTGGTAGCATAAAACCACACGGATTTATTATCTAACAGTTCTGGAGGTCAAAAGCTTCACTGGGCCAAAGTCAAGGTGTCAGCAGACTGTGTGTCTTCTGGGGGCTCTAGAAGAGAGTCAGCTCTTTGCTTATTCCAGTTTCTAGAAGCTGCCGACATTCCTTGGCGCTTGTCCTGCTCCCATCTTCAAAGCCAGCAATCACACCATTCTGACCTCTGCTTCCTGGCCACTTCTCCTCTGACCCTAATGTTCTTGCCTCTCTCTTCTAAGGATCTTTGTGATTAGATTGGACCCACTGGATAATGGGGCTTCCCTGGCAGACAGTAAAGAGTCTACCCGGAATGCGGGAGACCCAGGTTCAATCCCTGTGTCAGAAAGATCCCCTGGAGAAGGAAATGGCAATCCATTAGAGTATTCTTGCCTGGGAAATCCCATGGGGTCCACGAGGTCGCAAAGAGTCAGACACAACTGAGCGACTTCACTTTCTTTCTTTTTTTCACTGGATAATCCAGGTTAAGGTCTGCATTTCAAGATCCTTAACTTAATCTCATCTGCAAAGTCCCTTTCACCAACATAAGGTAATATATTCACAGCTTCCAGGTTTAGGATGTGGACATATTTAGAAGGCTATTATTCTGCTTATCACAGGAGCCATTCCAGAATTCCGAGCAGGAGCGTGGGGTAATTGGAGTGTTGGGTAGTACAGCATAGTGGTTCAAAGAGTAGCTGTCGGAGTCTGACCTCCTGGATTCAATCCTGACTCCATCATGTAAGACTTATGTGACCTTATATCACTTCTACTTCATTTCTCTCTGTCTTTGTTTCCTCATCTCTGAAATGAGAATACCTACCTCAAAAGATAGTCGGAAGGATTCTGCAGACTAATAGAGGTGCAACACTTAGGACAGTGGAAAGCACTCAATAAGCTGGGGACATCTTGGTGCTCAGTACATGCTAAGAACAGCAATCTGGCCAAAAAGACTGCAGTCGGTGCCATGCAGAGCAGAATATAGCTTCTAGAGGACCCATTTCCACAGGACCATCAACACGATAGGAAGGAGGTCTCCAAGAGGCAGGGGATTCTATGGCACAGAGGAATCATGCAGGCCCTCTGAATGGCACTACGTTGCTCAGTGGAGCTCTCACCTTCTTCCTCTTTGCTGGCAAAATGAAATGAGGGATAGATAGAAGTTGCACCAATCTGTTCCTATCCTTAGGTGGGGTTCTGTCTGTGTTAGATAATATTAGAGTGTAGGTGATGCCTTGTCTTAAGCTCTTCCCTGAGATCCCTGGAACAAGTGTTTGATTTGACACAGGGCCAGTGAAAGACCTGGCGACATCTCAGCCACATACCCAGTGTGCCCATGAGTGTGCTTCTGAGCTGATGGACAACTGGTTTGGGGCCTCTTCTTCCCTATCTTCTCTGTCCCCATTTTCTGGTACCAATGAACCTGAAGCTATCAAAGAAAATCTCTCCTTTCTGTTGCTTTTTTCTCTATGGAACTCTAAAGGAACAGTTTTGGATTGCCTAGAAGTTTACCTGCAAATGGATAAAATACAGGACACTCAGTTAAACCTGAATTTTCAGATAAACAATGAATGATTTTAGTATGTCTCAAATGTTACTATATGTTTAGCAATACTTTAAAAACCAGATTATTTGATTAACCAGAATACTCTGTTCCCTAAATTCATCATATAACACTTTATGTTCTTTGATGTAATCTACAAGTGAGATTGGTATTCAAGCCCTGAAAGTTCTCGTACCTTCTGCGGGTAGACATTCTCTGTACTAACACAGGGAAAGGAGGGAACGCTGTTTCCAGAGGGATGGCAAGGGTCCAAATAGTGAGGACGGCTGTTGCTGCTGCTGCTGCTGATAAGTCGCTTCAGTCGTGTCCGACTCTGTGTGACCCCATAGACGGCAGCCACCAGGCTCCCCCGTCTCTGGGATTCTCCAGGCAAGAACAGTGGAGTGGGTTGCCATTTCCTTCTCATATGCATGAAAGTGAAAAGTGAAAGTGAAGTCGCTCAGTCGTGTCCGACTCTTAACGACCCCACGGGTCTGCAGCCTACCAGGCTCCTCCGTCCATGGGATTTTCCAGGCAAGAGTACTGGAGTGGGTTGCCATTGCCTTCTCCATAGTGAGGACTGGTCCCTCTTATTTCTCTGATATGAATGGTGATAGCTGTGATACAGTTTCTTCTTCTGCCCAACTCTGAGATTCAGAGAAGCTCAGTTCCTGCTCCATATCGCACCTGCACTCTACATTAGTGCGGAGGATCATCCCTGCTGCTCCAGGACTCAAGGATGACCAGGACACCCATTCTGCTTAAGCATATCGAGATTATTTTGTCTATATTGCTGTCTTTGATCGGGACTAGGATAATGATGATGACTCTCACCATCTATGGGATGTAACTGAAAGGCTGTCTCTGGATTGGGTGTGTATAATTCACAGTCACTGTTATATGAAACAGATAAATGAAAGAACAGCCGAAATCTGCAAGGCCAGTCACTGTTGGCACTAGGTTTGCTCAAGGTTTGGCTCTCGGGCTCCATCCCACGTAACTCCTCCAATCTAGAATGACCCTCCTTTTTTTATTCCCCTTGAGCCCTCTAAACTTCGGTCTGTGGGGGGTAAACACCTGAAATCTTCCAACTTACCTTGTTTGCAGGCTGAGGCTCAGCCCTGCCACCAGTTAGGGCTTTAAGCAGATGATCACTTCCAGGTCACTCCCTGGTCATCTGCAGCCACTCTCCACTGCAGCATATTGTTCAGCCTGGTGCTGTCTGGTGGGACTTGAGTTTTCACATCCAAGTTGTTTAGACATCTTGTGATGGCTGGTTCCTACATTTCTGTACTCACCCCCCCCCCCCCATTTAAGCATCATTTCAGAAACTCTAAGCAAATGCAAAAGATTATAACTTTATGAAACAGGAATGAATTTTATCCCCTCTGGATGTGAACTGACCCACCCAGCTGACGGCAGGAGGCCTAACCACACAGGATTATCTGTGTTCTCTAGCACCTCCATTACTTCTAGAAAAAGTGGCCCTGAGGGGCCAGGGGAATTAATGACTTAATGCCTACAAAGCTCTAGGAACAACTTGCTGCAGATAAGGTCTCATTATCGTTAATTGTTGTTATTATTTTTGTTATTGTTGTTCTTAACCCAACTCCTGTGAAAAGCTGCCACAGCTCTGTGAGTGACCTCAGGTCAGGGGTTTAATGAATACCTCTTCTGAATGCCAGAGGCCCCAGGCACCATGTTCCCGCCCCCACATCCAGACTCCACCTCCTCGGAGCTCCGCCTTCAGGGTCCTTGCAACCTAGCAGATCTTCCCAGGCCCTATCTGAGGGACTCCATCATTCTTCACTCCCGCAAACACTCCAGCTCCCACTGCTCCCAGCTCCAGACACCCGCATCCCCTTTGCCACCTCTCCCCCATGTAACCTCACACACCTCTCTTGACCTTATCTCCCCTTTTCTGCAGTTTTCTAGCACCCCCAACACATTTCTTTTGATTCCCAAACTGCTCTCCAGAGCCAAGGCTTTTGAGGATCATGAAAGTTAAGAGGGGGTTCCCTGAGCCCTGTCCTTCACCCCTGCATTCCCCACGTCCTACACTGCATCCCAGGTCTTGCATCCCACCTGCGTGAGAACTTCAGGATTGTTCCTCAGGTGGTGAGGCCAGTTGGGTGGGTTGGCTGGTTTAGGGTTACGGAGTTTGGCACTAACTCACAGCCCCATGCAGCTGCCTTCTTTAATTAATTACTTCCAATTTTTGAAAAACCATCTCTTCATTTGGACCTCAGTGCATGCCTCTGGGGCACATGTCACATCAATTACACACAACAATTAAGTCTGCTGCCTAAAGAAGCTGTGAGTCTCTTAAACAACCCAAACACGGTTTGAGCCTAACTACCTTAGATCACTCAGCTGTACAAGGACCTTGAGGCAGAACCCCCAGGGGAGGAATCGAGCTGCAGCAGTCCACTTAGGAATGGAAGATGTTCTCTTGTTGTGGGTTCCTGCCCTGGGCCACCCACGCTCCCTAACCCCAGGGTTCCTCTTGGCCTTTGGTTAAATAGTCAGGAAGCTCAGGTGGTTTTTCTAGGGTAGTAACAACGTCTCTCAAATTCCAAAGTCCACCTCTCTACTGTCCTAATTGGCCATCTTGCGTGGATAAAGATGAATCTGAGGCCCTCACACAACAGGATGCTGCTGCTGCTGCTAAGTCGCTTCAGTCGTGTCCGACTCTGTGCGACCCCATAGACGGCAGCCCACCAGGCTCCGCCGTCCCTGGGATTCTCCAGGCGAGACTACTGGAGTGGGTTGCCATTTCCTTCTCCAGTGCATGAAAGGGAAAAGTGAAAGTGAAGTCGCTCAGTCGTGTCCGACTCTTAGCTACCCCATGGGTCTGCAGCCTACCAGGCTCCTCCGTCCATGGGATTTTCCAGGCAAGAGTACTGGAGTGGGGTGCCATTGCCTTCTCCGCACAACAGGATAGGGACTAAGTTAATCTGTCCTTCCATCCATAGAGATGGTAGACACAGGCTTAACTAATGCTTTCACAGTGGTTTGAACTAGGAAAACGGTCACAGATGTTGCTTGAGAGTAGAAATAATTTCTTAATGGTCCTTGATTCCCACCTTGCATGACAGACACTTGGTAGATATTTCAGGAAGGTTCATAGAATGCTGAAGACAAAAAAGGGAAAGAGCATGCAGTACATCTACAAACAGTTTTCCATGTGCAAAGCAAGTAGGCAGATGGGCCTGGCCTAAAACCTTAGCCTCATTAACATTGTCCTTTCTACCCAACTGGAATTAAACAAACAAACAAACACATTAGTAGGCCAGGTAAACATGGCTTTCCTTATCTATTTAACTCATTTCTTTATTTGCATATGTGAGTCGCCTGTCAGTCTTTTTGTCCTTTTATGTTTGCCAGAATCATGGCTGGCCATTTGAGTACAAACTTCCAGAGAGCAGAGACCACATGTGTTCCATTTGCTTTGTATGGTGTCCAGCAAAGGGCTGCAGTACAGTATCACAGACAAGTCCCGGACTTGGACCCTGGAGACCCAGGATTTCATTCTGGCCATGTTACCCTTAAAATCTGGACCTTGTTTTTAATATACTGTTTTTAAAAAATTAGCAGAAACAAACATTTTCTGCCCTTACTACCTTCCAGTGTCGAGGGAAGAATTAAGTGAAATATTGTAAAAGAAAGATTTGTAGAAGTTGTCACATAAGTGTGTTTAAAAAAAAAATTATATGGAGAAAGAAATGGCAACCCACTCCAGTATTCTCGCCTGGAAAAGTCCATGGACAGAGGAGCATGACAGGCTGCAGTCCACGAGGTTACATGACTGAGCATGTGTGCATGAGGGTAGAGGGAGATGGGTTGATAGCAATAAACTGGTAGAACTAAAAAAAAAAAAATTATAAAATGCATTTTGATGATAAGGACACCAGAGTAATCAGGACCCAAACTCTGAGATGTTTCAGATGGAGAAGCTGATGTGTAGAGACCAGAGCTGTACGGAGCTCTGAACCAGATGATGGTCCCAGGCCATGCTGCAGCTAAATCAGCTAAGATCAAAGTGGCCAAGAGCCTCAAGAGCCTCCCTCATCTTTGTCCCCAAAGCAAAAGAGCTCCACTCACATACCTGACCTTCTAGTGCATTCTGGCATTTAACTTTTCTTTGGAATTTTAGTGGGGGTGGTCCAAGTTGAGAGGGCACAGAATGAAAGCACCCATGGACCTTATATACACATACATACAAGTGCACACACACAAGCCCCCTGGCAGACAAGCCAAGAGTCCAGCTTTCTGGGTTGTCTCTACACATTATCACTTAAGAAAAAAGTAGCTACCAAAGGGAAGTCCAGGACAGCTTTATCCATTCTGTAAAAGGGGCAGTTTCCTATAGTAAGGGCTTTGAGATGAGAAATTGGATAGTAACTCTTAGGAAAGGAATGGAATTACAAGGTATTAAGGAACACAGTCAACTTTCTAAAGGAGAATCCTAGGTATTACATCTGAAAGGCTCTAAGAGCCATATAATCCTCTCTTCTTACAAAACCTCAAAGGTGGAGTGATTGAACAAAGGTCACAGCACTATAAGTATGAGGGCCTAGGAAACCCCAAACAGAACTCTGGCCCCAAGTCTGGTGCAATACATGGGGTAACATTAGTCAATGGGTAGGCAGAGAGCCACAGCCACTGCCCCTCCACGTGGAAAGAACTAGTATTGACTAGGGCTACACCCCTGGAAACTTGGGGAGCACAGAAATGCAGTGAATCGGGAGCTTGTACCAGGCTGTCCAGCTCACCTTATAGGAGCCAGATAGCTCTGCTGCTGTTTAAATTAAATCTGTAAGGTTTTCAGAGCTGTCAAAATATATAGAACTTTTTACTAAAATTTTCAAATTAAAAAAAAAAATGGTGGGAGTTCCCTGGTGACCTAATGGTTAGGGTTCTGGGCTCTCACTGCCATGGCCCAGGTTCAATCCCTGGGGAACCAAGATTCCACGAGCTATATGGCATGGCCAATAAAAGGGTGGGGGCAAGGGAGTTTTGCTGGTTTTGGCTGATGGCCTTAATGAGATAGTGAAGAATTATCCAGGGCCAGGAAACCAGGATGACAGAAGTTTCATTTTCCAATAAGGCCAGATGTGGGTGCTAAATATTGCCTGTAATGACTGCCAAGTAGAAGAAGGGAGGCACTGAAACTAGCAAACTGATGACAGTACTTCTTCTGATAGGTTCTCAAGGGGGAAGAGTTAAGGGGGAGCAGAGGAACTAGGATCACCATGCCAGGCCCAAGGCCTTCCAAAGTACCCGTCACCAATGTTTCAAATACACTGGTCAAGTCCCAAGTGCCTGGAGAGAGCGAAGAGGAAAAATACATGAAATAAAGGAGATATGTAAAACTGAATATTAGAACTATTATCCCTCACATGGTGAGGCTACTTGTTTTTACTCCACAGGAAAATGCAGCTATTTTCCCAAGAAGATCTGTTAAGCCCTTTGAGAGGACAGCATGTTGGGAGTCAGAAGACTGAGTCCTGCCCTGCCTCCATTGTTGACTGAGCTGGGTGACTTAGGCTGAGCCAGTAGACACACCTTGGCTTGAATTGCCTGCATTGGGAATAATACCACTTCTGCTTGCGTCATGAGGTTGTTGGAAAATCTGATAATGGATATAACCTGTCTGCAAAAACCGTAAAGCACTCTTCAAGTGGAAGGTGATAATATTACTATTCCAGTGACTAGGAGCCCTTCAGATGTTTGGCCCGTGGGTAGAAACTCCTAGAGACTTGGTTCTTCAGCCATCACTCTGCATACCCCTCTTCCAAGAGGCAGAGTGGGAGAAGAGATGGAACAAATGTCCAAGAAGACAAAGTTAGACATTTCAGTGAGATGTTCTAGGCTCACTAGCCTCCATGGATGCCAAGGTTTTTCTCACATTGAATCTAAGTTTTTCCTTTTACTACTTATGCTTGTTTCCTCATGTTTTTCTTAAAGATTTTCTCTCACCTGCTTCAATATGACATTATTTTTAGTGTTTATCCACTGAAGACACTCCCTATTCAACAACATGACCCAAAGTTGCTAAATTATGATCCCTGGAGTCCAAGTATAATAAAAACGAAGCATCTGTTTTGAGAAGTAGCCAAGGATAGAGTTAGCCCTGGAACCCTTTTATTTATAAAGTTTCAATCTCTTCCCTTTTCCCAGACTCAGGTCATTTTATTCCTGACAGGAATTTTTGGGGGTGCAATTTTTGGAGAAGTAGCTGCATACATATTCAAAATGTTGAGAGCTCAGATTTAGTGCAAGAACATTTATTAAGTTTAGTGTAAGAATAATAAGGAATTCCAATTAAGATAAAATTTGGAAAACATCAGGGAACTTTGGTTTATGGTGGGAAAGGTCATGACTTGGTTCTACTCCACTGGAGGCCTTTATTTTGCCTGGTTCATTTCCCCTCCCTGTATTTCAAGCGCTTTCAATTATGGACAGCTTCTCTTGGCGATGAACTTGGATAAATGCTACCTTGTTAGCTAATAGTACCATTAATTATATTAATGATTAATAGCTAATTAGTCATGATGCTGTAATGCTTAAACAGAGGCTTCCTTTCTTTCCGCAGCTCCATATCTCAAGCACAATCGCGCACGCGCGCGCGCTCCTGCACACACATACACACACACACACACACACACACACAATCCCCTTCCCTATTTCTGGCCGCAGAACAAGCAGGGTTCTAAATTTGTTTTTCTGACAAGTCTGGGCGATCTCTAAATTTCTCGTTTTTATTAGTTGTCCCATTCATCAGACAAATAACCCACTACTGCTTACATTCTGTCTTTTTTATTTCTGTCTTCTGTCACCCACACCGCCCTTCAGTAACAAGGGGGCCAGAGTCAAGTTGTTTTTAGTTTGTTTACCTTATAAACCAAAAAACCTCCTTGACTTCTACTAAATCTCGCTTGCACCTACTTTTCTACTTTGGCCCCCTTTCTGAACTTCACTTTCCCTAATCTTAACCCGCTCTCTACTTCGTGGAACGCCCCCACTCCCCAGCCCAAAGCTCCCTCCTACTCCACATTTTGGCTTCCTTTCAGCAGCCACGCCCCCAGACCCAAGGAGAGCGGCGCGCACGCGCACTCCACGCCTTTACCTGGGCGCTCGGCAGTGGGCGGAGTAGGGGAGGCGGGGGTGGAGCGGGAGTCGGCGGTTGTGTGGGAGGCGAAGCGCTCACAATGTGGCAGGAGGGAGAAAAGGTGCGCCAGGGCCGGCCCCGAGGGCTGCGCATGCGCGCCGCCGCGCCCAGCGGCCGGGATGCCAGGGGGGCGGGCGGAGGGAGGTGTCGGGCTCCCTGTTGGGCGGGCGGGGGGGGCGGGCAAGGGAAGGGGCCGCGGGCGCGCGCGCGCTCTCGCCGCCGCTCGCCCTCCCTCTCTCCCTGCCCCCCTCTCTGCACACACAACCACACACGCACACCCCCCCTCCCCTGCCTCCCTCCCCGCGCGCCGCCCGCCCCGCCAGCCCCGCTCGCCCTCGCGCGCTCGGAAGGGAGTCGCGAGACGTCGGAGCGGCGGCCACGTAGCGCTGCGGCGGCGGCGGCGGCGGTGGCGGCCGAGGCCGGGTCTGCGGAGCGGCCCTGAGGACAGACGTTGGGCAGGGGGGAGGGGCCGGCCCGGCCGGCGGTTGTTACTCGAGCGCCGCGGCTACAGGCCCCCCGCCGCAGGGATGGACCGCCGAGGCGGCGGTCGGGGCGGCGGAGGCGGAGGCGGCCGGCCCGGGTGAGTAGGAGCCCCTGCCCCCCACGCACACGCCACAGTCGCGGCTGCGCCCCTGGCAGCAGCCCTTCCTTTCCGCCGCCCGCCGAGCCGACAGGGGCTCTGGGCGCCGGGTTAACCCTTCGCCGAGGCAGCTGCGTGCACTAGGCCGGAGCAGCCCCCCATCCGGCGGGGAGGCCCCGGGCGCTGAGCTCTTCTGGCCCCGAGCCTGGCTGGAGGCGCCCGCTTCTGTCCCTTCGCCCCCTCTTTCTCGGACCCGGGCTGGGCTCCAGTTTTGCAGAGTGCGCTCGCCCGGAGGCCCGAGGGGAAGCTGGGGTTGCACGGGGTAGCGGGCCGAGGGGAGGTTTGCACCGGTCCTCCTTCGAGCATTCTCCTGCCCCGCAGCTGGTGGCTTGCACCCACTTTCTCCCCTGCCCTGCGGCTGCGCCCAAACCACCGGGAGTATTGTGCCGCCTGAGATAAAAATGCATCTAAGTGTACACCCGCCCAATACTCACCCAGAGGGTAATGCAGACCTTTCTCCACCCCCACCACAGCCTCCCCTCCAATCAGGCTCTGCTTAAGATTCTTAGATGGGAGCCACTGAAGGTAGTGACACCCCCGTTACATCTGCACAGAACATGTTTCATTGTCGAGGAATGTCTCCGCCAGAAATGATAAATACCCCTGCTTCACCCTGAAACACTGTCTTCACGATTTAAGATCCCGTCTGCTCTTCTTGAAGAGGGCGTCTTTGATCACATCTAGCACATCCCTCCCCCACAACACGCGCGGACGGACACACACACACACACACTTCCTGATTGCTGAACAGTCCCTGTCATCACGGATCCATTGTCAGGAATGGCTTGTGCCAATCAAAGGAATGTGCTTTTGCCTTTGGAGAAGGGTGCTTTCCACATCCATGTTCTCAGGATGTTGCTGTGTGAGTCTGTCTTTGATTGTCCTCAGGTTGCCTCTGTGTTCAAGCATCATCTTTCCAGTGTTTCCCCTATATACATTACATCTCCCGTGGATCCTCAGTAATACCTGAGTGATGGTTTTTTTTTTTCCCCTCAGTTAATTACGTATGGCGTGTGGGAATTTAATTTTTTTTTTAAATTTCATTTGTTTTGTTGTAATGTTTAACATCTGTGGTCAAGGCATAGTAAATATATAGGGTAATATTTTGGGACCAATTTTTTTTTTTTTTTTTCTTTTCCAGAGATGGCACGGTCCGTATTGTTCTGGGAATGGCAAATAGCACATGTTTTGTTGACAACATGTATTTGCTTAGGGAATGAAGAGCTGCTGTGGCTGGCATGTGAGAAGTGTGTGCACTGAATGTTGGTTGTGTTCCCATGTAGGGCTGATTTGAGAGTGGTGAGCTGTACTGTGATAGGGCTGGCAGGCATCTGGGTTGTTTGTATCAGGACTGTGCACATGTGTTCAGATAGATACTGCCTTTAGTATAATTTTGTTGAAAATGTACACTGCTGAGTGTTCGGGATTCTGAAAATGTCTGTGTTAGTGGTTCCTAACCTCTCTTTGGAGTCATGGAAGCCTTTAGGACCCTCTTCCAGGGGAAATAGACACTCATAATTTTGTATGCAGTTACAGTCATCTTGAGCCTGGTCCTGGGCCCTGAGGTTAAAATCTGTATTGAAAGGACTTTGAGTTTTGTGTTTTCCTTTATTTCTTTCTTGAGGATTGGCATTACTTTGGTCCTGAGCAGTAAGCAACAAACTAGATGAAATATGTGTCCTTGTGTTTTGTTCCTTAATTACAGTGAGTTAGGTATTTGTAAGGTATCATTTCCCTGTCTTGCAGTAAAGAAATGTATGTGAGAATTTCAGAAAAAGTTAAAACTGGAGTCAAAGTAACTTGTCTAAATGTGTCTAAATGTGCCTTGCACTCTCTTATAAATGTAGCAGATTTCAACAGCAGAATCAGTGGTCTGTTTTCTAATGCCTATCTGGAATCATTTTGTGTTGTTTGAACTTGATCTGATCTCTTAAAAGAAGACCTTATCTTTCCCATGGTAGAATACCTGCTCTGTGAAGGTTTTTCAACTTTATTAGATGTGATTTCATGTCTTTTTTTCAGGGTGATGTTACCATCAGAATCATCCGTTTTAAAATTTTGTTTTAATGGAAGGATTTTAATTATAATTAGGAAATTCAGTCTCCATGTTTAAAATCTAGAACTAGGTATGAATGTTGCACCGTTCTACAATAAGCAGGGGATAAATATCAACTATTCTTGTTTAAATCACCCTGCCCTCAGCCTTTGCCTTTTGACCATATCTCAGTCAGGAGACAGTCTGTGATAGTGTTATGATGGGCAGTGAGATAAAAGAAACAGGTCCCCAGCTCTCCAGGAGCTTGTAATTCTGGTAATATTTTTCGCTTACAAAATCCTTTAGGACTTTCGTATTTTTGGTATTTTGGAGTTTCTGAGCGGCTAAGGAATTTATGGTATTAACAGCATTTTGGATGGCAAGGGAGCCTTGGAATCTTGCATAAAACTGGTTTCATTCACCTGAAGAATAGCATTTATTCTAATAATTATGCAGTATACCCTATGAAAGCATGCTGAGATTGCAAATATTGCATTTTTATTATCTAATAAACATGATTGAGGTGGCTTATATTGCAGGTTATGTTTTTTTTCATGTCGTGCCTAAAGTTTTACTGTTAGAAATTATTTGCCTATCCTAACCCCAAAGAATTTCAAAATTGCAAATATATTACTTCTCTTTCTCAGTGTAGTATTATATGACAAATCATTAAAATCTCAGGGGACAGTGTGCTTCCTTGATTTAACATCATAGAACCTCTTCTAACCAGTCCCTTACCTAGGTAAACACCCACACACCACAAAGCAGCTGATCATATAACTCATATGGCTGTGAGAACAGCATTCTCTCTGCCAAATTCAGAGCTTGGAAGCCGTAAAACAATTGCATAGCAGTGAAACACGGAGTGGTGGTACCGGCAGCTCACTCTCATTAGCACAAACAGCTTGCTATAGTTTTTTCAACGCTCTTCTTCAGACACCCTTCCCTTAGGAGGTTTCAGATCAGCTTCTACTCAAGGGAAACAGCACCTACTTTCTGCAACTGTGGCCTCAAGATCTGATGCATGACAGCCAGAGCTGTTTCCATTTCTGCTCTCAGTATGGGAAGTAATCTTGTAGTGTGGTAAGAAAATACTTTTCAAGTCTATAGAAAAAAGTTGATTAGTAATGCTGCTGATGTGATTTTGTTTTTGAATGTCTGAAGCCTTTCGAAAAAGCAAACTTGTAAAAACTGTTTAAAAACAAATCACCCTTTTCTCAAGAGTTTCAGAAAATTTCACCAAAATGTGAATATACTCTTGAGTTTCATTTCCCTTGTTCTAAAAAGTCAGTTGAGAGACAACCAAAAGCAAAAAAGAACTCAACTGGATTCTCTCATATTTTGAATCATAGCCTTTGGAACTAAAAGAGGTGACTGCATTTCCTCACCAGGAATTTCTGAGTCTTATGCTACCGTTTTAGGTATGATGTTTTTCTCATCTATTGTCATCATTTCAGACAGTTAGCATTTTGATGAAATGATTTTGAGAAGCAGAACTTATTTTGGTAAAAGTGAGTTGGTGTTAGAGTTAGTGACTTTAGCTGAGGGAGGATCAGGGAGATGGTTCTTTGGAGCCAGGCAGAACTAGATTTGAATAAAGCTCCACTGCCTTTACAGCATTGGACTAGTCACCTTGACCTATCTATAGCCTCAGTTTCCTCATCAGAAGAATGGGGTTTGTTATGATAGTAGAGATAATATATATGAACTTCTGGAACACAGGCACATATACACATTAAGGACTCAATGGTAGGACAGGAGTGATGTGGGAGTGAAACTACAGATCATATTGGCTTACAGGATTTAGAGGTCTGGTGCTGCACTCTGCATACTTTAATTTGTGCCAATTTGAGATGAAAAAATTGCAAATATTTAACTTGGTGCATACCTAAGTCTTGCAGGTGCACTGTGCTTGTTGGAACTTTGATTTGTTGCTCTATGGCTGGCTGAACTTGGTGGAGACAGTGAAACTTAGCTCCAAATTCAACAGTGTTACCCACAGGCTGTGCTTGTTTTAAGCCTTTTCAGAGCTTACGTGGTAAAAGGGGTGTTTTAGGACACTAATGTAGCTCAATGAGTTCTGTGTCCAGAGTTGAATCACGTGCAAAGCCTTGTGTAAATTTTCATGGTTAATGCAAGTCATAAAGTGCTTGGTGGAATCAGTGAAGACATTGGATGCTTATTTTAGTTAATCTGTTTGTTTATATAGCAGTTATCTTTGATATTTGAAAACACTTATGAACTTTTTTCTTAAAAAATTCTCATTGCTCTTCTGAAGTTTTGATCATAAACCATTATTATGGCTATAAGTTTGAGTGCCTAAGGCATTTTTGCTTTGATGGGTGAAGGAAAGAAAAGTAAGGTCCCTTACCTGTCAAATTTGATCAGCTCTCCACTTTAGACCTATACCTTTAGGTTGTGTATATAGTTCCCAGCATTGTTTTTAGTCAGAAAGGCAAGTTTATGGTAAAATGCAGTATTATTTTTTTAATGGCAGCCCACTCCAGTACTCTTGCCTGGAAAATCCCATGGATGGATGGAGGAGCCTGGTAGGCTACAGTCCATGGGGTCGCAAAGAGTTGGACATGACTGAGTGACTTCACGTACATAAACATAGTTTAAGAGACTGGTTACTTTGAAAAGCAGGTTCAGGGCATGTATACAGTTTTAGTCAATACATAGAACTTTTAAAATAGGGTTTCTTGAGTTCTATAGAATTAAATTATTGTGTCATTTTTGCAGAATATCACTGTAAGTCCATAACCCAAGAGTTAACTAGAGACTTTTCAGATAAGGTAGGCACATCAGTAATGCATTAGGAAATAGCTCAAGGGAATCTGCTAAGCCTTATTTTCTTTTATTATTGAGTCACCTAGGGGCTTGCCCATCAGTGGAATCAGTCACTAGTATTGGATTACTGATAAAGAGGCATTGGCAAGTAATGGTCTTAGACTCACCTCAGACTTTGCAGAACACTTGAATAAAAGCCTTGGCCAGAATGTATAACAGCAGCATTTATGCTATATGAACCCACTGACTAAACAAGGTTTAGATGATTAAGTTAACATAATTTTTTCTCAACTATAATACATTTTGCCAAGTAAGCTTTTTTTTGGAAGGGGTGCTATTTTTTTTTTTCTGTCTACTTTACTGGAGTCAAATGGCTTAGTAGATGGTTTGTTGGTTTTGTCAGTTTTTTGATAGGCCAATCAGTGTGTGGTGAGAAAGGATTGTTGGAAGAGAATAAGAATGGAAATAATGCAAAGAATGGCTCCTGAGCATGATTTTTGGTCTTTAGTATGGATGTGGTATCAGAAAATGTGACTACATGGATTTCACCAAGATAGGCAGTGTGGGTGATTCCTTTTGACTTCAATGCTAGTGTAGAATATAATCTTCAACACATTTATACTTTTCAGCTTTGTGATTTAGATTCAGTTTGGGGGATTCAATGAAATATAACTTCTTTTTTTAAATAATCTTTTAAAAATTTTTTGTTTATTTTTGTCTACACTGGGTCTTAGTTGCTGCTCATGGGCTTTCTCTAGTTGTGCTGAGCAGGGACTGCTCTAGGGTTGCGGTGCATGGGATTCTCACTGTGGTGATTTCTCTTGGGGAGCAGAGGCTCTAGGCGCAGGGGGTTCAGTAGTTGTGGCACACAGGCTTAGTTGCTCCACAGCATGTGGGGTCTTCCTGGACCAGGGATTAAACTTGTGTCCCCTGCATTGGCAGGTGAATTCTTAACTACTGGACCACCAGGGAAGTCCCAGAATATAACTTCTTAATTATACTGTGTGAGCTATAAAATTAGGTTTATAACTAGGCCCTTATAAATTGGCTTTACCCTTTTGAATATATCATTTTAATATATCTGGAATAATATCAGTGGCCTATGAATATTGAAATGCAAAAAATAATACAGTAAAGTACTGTTCTGTTTCTTGAGAGGGTGGCAAGGAGAACATTTGTGACCTCAGTTCTGTAGATAAATCTGGTTTTTTCCCCCAGTTCCTCTTAAACTATGTCCCAGCTGCCCATGGACTTTTCCTGTATTAATATACCAAGAGCTGGAGTTTGAACAAAAAAGATCTTAATGACCTGGATAACCACGATGGTGTGATCACTCACCTAGAGCCAGACATCCTGGAGTGTGAAGTCAGGTGGGCCTTTGGAAGCATCACTACAAAGATAGTGGAAGTGATGGAATTCCAGCTGAATTATTTCAAATCCTCAAAGATGATGCTGTTAAAGTGCTGCACTCAATATGCCAGCAAATTTGGAAAACACAGCAGTGGTCACAGAACTGGAAAAGGTCATTTTTCATTCCAGTCCCAAAGAAAGGCAATGCCAAATAATGTTCAAACTACCACAGAATTGTACTCATTTCACATGCTAGAAAAGTAATGCTCAAAATCCTTTAAGCTAGGCTTCAACAGTTTGTGAACCAAGAAATTCCAGATCTACAAGCTGGATTTAGGAAAGGCAGAAGAATCAGAGATCAAATTGCCATCATCCATTGGATCATAGAAAAAGCAAGAGAATCCCAGAAAAACATCTTACTTCTGCTTCACTGACTAAAGCATTTGACTGTGTAGATCACAACAAACTGGAAAATTCTTAAAGAGATGGGAATACAAGACCACCTTACCTGCCTCTTGAGAAACCTATATGCAGATCAAGAAGCAACAGTTAGAACCAGACATGGAAAAACAGATTGGTTCAAAATTGGGAAAGGAGTATGTCAAGGCTGTATATTATCAACCTGCTTATTTAACTTATATGCAGAGTACGTCATGCTAAATGCCTGGCTGAATGAATCATAAGCTGGAATCAAGATTGAGGGGATAAATATCAATAACCTCAGATAGGCAGATGACAGCACCCTTATGGCAGAAAGTGAAAAGGAATTAAAGAGATTAAAGAGCCTAATCTCTTGATGAAGGTGAAAGAGGAGAGTGAAAAAGTAGCTTAAAACTCAGCATTCAGAAAACTAAGATCATGGCATCTGGTCCCATCACTTCATAGAAAATAGATGGGGAAGCAATGGAAACAGTGACAGACTTTATTTTCTTGGACTCCAAAATCACTGCGGATAGTGACTGTAGCCATAAAATTAAAAGCCGCTTGCTCCTTGGAAGAAAAACAACAACAAATGTAGACAGTGTCTTGAAAAGCAGAGATATTACTATGCCTCTAAAGATCTGTATAGTCAAAGCTATGGTTTTTCCAGTAGTCATGTATGAATGTGAGAGCTGGACCATAAGGAAGGCTGAGTGCCAAAGAATTGATGCCTTCAAACTGTGGTGCTGGAGAAGACTCTTGAGAGTCCCTTGGACAGCAAGGAGACCAAACCAGTCAATCCTAAAGGAAATCAACCCTGAATATTCATTGGAAGGAGTGATGCTGAAGCTGATGCTCCTACTATGGTCATCTGATTCGAACAGCCAATTCATTGGGAAAGACCCTAATGATGGGAAAGATCGAAGGCAGGCAGAGAAGGGGACAACAGAAGATGAGATGATTGATTGGCATCACCAACTCAGTGGACATGAGTTTGGGGAAACTCCAGGAGATGGTGAAGGACAGGCAGGAGATGGTGAAGGACAGGGAAGCCTGGTGTGCTGCAGTCCATGGGGTCGCAAAGAATCGGACATGAATGAGGGACTGAACAAGAGTTTGAACTTACCTTACCTGAAGCATCCTCAGCCCTTCAGTTTTCTTCAGCATACCAGGCATACGCACTAGTCAAAAGTCATTTAAATTAGCTCAGTAAATGTTTAGGAAAATCCTAAATCCTTACAGTAAGAATTGGATAAATAAGTTAGCGTATATTCATACAGTTGGGTAAATTTTATATGGCTACAAAAAAGAATGAAGAAACTATATATTATTGTGAAAAATCTCTAAGCCATATGTAAGTGTAATACAGTATGTGCTCATTTGAGTATGGCTTATAAGATTCACTCATATTGTGTGTAACAATACTTCATTTATTCTCATATAATATTTCATTGTACACATACATTATAATTTATTTCTCCATTCTACCATTAATGGACATTTGGATTGTTTCTGGTATAGCTGTCATGAGTAATGCTGCTGTATTCACTATATTCTCTTATGTACTTAAAATTTTTGATCCTTGCAAGTGTATACTAAATAATTTTTCTAATTTAAAAATCATATCATTTCAAATGGCTACTTTCCTCCTGTCGGATTGTGGTAAACAGCTATACACTTACGCATCCATTCCAACTTGTCAGGAATTGAAACTGTATCCAAAAGATAGTTTTTTCTGCCTTTCAGAATCTCCTCAACCTTTTCATCACCTCAAATGGAAAGTTAGATTTTTTTCTTTAAAGATGACTTGTGTCTCTAAGGTCAGGTGGTACAGAGAGTCCTAAAGACATGTCCACAGAAGCCAGCTGTTGCAGGGTTGGACTCTTCTAAATCTAGAACTGGTGTTTATTTAATCCTCTGTAACGCTGTTTCTCAAACTTTTGGACCATGATCCACAGAGAGAAGCAGTATATGCATGCCCACATGTATTCCCTCACATGTGTACCACCACCTACAACTGAAACAAAGCTCCAGAAACAGTAGTTAGCCTTATCATCTGTGAGTCTGTTATTTTACACTATTTCATTTGTAAAAATTGGGATGGGACAGACAGTTTGAAAATCATTGCCCTAAATAGAACTTAACAAAAAGTATTTTCTTGACGTTGATGCTAAACAAATGCTTACTGGATTAAATGGGGATGGCGGGAGTGATAAAATGAAAAGCTGTGCTTAATGGTATGAGTTTGAAGTGTTAAGAAACGTGGCATGAAGGAAATCATGGTATTTATGACCTTAGTTACTGCATTATTGTTGTTTAGTCACTAAGTTGTGTCTGACTCTTTTGAGACCTCATGGACTATAACTCACAGACAGGCTCTGTCTGTGAGATTTCCCCGGTAAGAATACTGGAGTGGGTTGCCATTTCCTTCTCCAGGCAGTCTTCCTGACTCAGGAATTGAACCGGCATCTCCTACATTGGCAGGCAGATTCTTTACCGCTCAGCCTCACCAGGGAAGCCCAGTTATTGCATAAAGAGAGTTAATTCTTAAAGATGAAACTCTGGAAAGGTTAAAATTGGATTCTCATTTTGCCTAGCATTTAAACTATGTTCTTCTAAAAGATGGGACACCTACTGTTGCTTAATACACACACACATACAGTCAAGCACTGGCTACCTGTTTATTCATTGTTAGGTAGAAATGAGTGGACTAAGAAATATATACAAACAAATACATATAAACATATACAAATGTAATTTATACAGTATAACCTTTAACACAAAGTGTGGTTTAAATAACAATTTATTTGTGTAAAATGGTTACAGAATAAAAATACATCAAGGATTCAGTAGTGAATTTTTATCTCTGTGTGAAAATCAGACTCTGGGCTTGGACTATATTTCAGAGATAGCTCTGTCAGAAAAGCAATCATCAGAACGTGGTTCAATGGAAGGACAAAACTTAAAAGTCTTTCATTTCCATACCCAAAGTTATGTATACTGTGAATATGTCTGTATTTTTCTTTATTTATGTACCCATTTAATCCTCATATAACCCCTTGAGGTAGGTATTATCTCCATTTTTCAACAGGGAAATTAAGACAAAGTGAGGTTATGTAACTTGCCAAAGTGAATGTATTATTTTCTTGGTGTTGAGATTTTGTAGGAAAAGACCCATCAAATGATTTTATTTTGCTAATTGAAAAATTAGTTTTAAAGTTGAATTTAAGAACCCATAAATATTTCTGGCTTTTAGAAGCCAGAGACTATGTAAGTAATTTCGTTAAATTGTTATTAAAAAAAATATTTTGGCCATGCCATGTAGTGTGCAGGATCCTAGTTCCCCGACCTGGGATCAAATCTGTGCCCCCTAGAGTGGAAGCCTGAAGTCCTAACCACACCAGGGGAGTCCCTGTTTTAATTTTTAAATTAATGTGCACTAGAAGTGATATTTTGGCATGTGTACAGTTCTTTGTATCAGTACCTGTATAGATTCATGTTTCCACCACCACATCAGGATGCAGAACAAGTCCATCACCCAAGACTCGTTCCTGTAATCCCTTTGCATTGGTACTCTCCCCCACCCTCCACTCTGGCAACCATTGATCTGTTGTCCATCTCTATAGTTTTCTCTTTTGGAAAGTGCTGTGCAAATAGGATCAGTCAGTATGTAACCTTTTGAGACTGTCTTCTTGCACTTAGCATAATGCCTATGAGATTCATCCAAGATTTTTGGGTATCAACAGTTTGTTCCTTTTTATCATCAAGTCATATCCCACTGTGTGGGTATACCACAGATTGTTTATTCATTCTTGAACGGCATGTGGCTTGTTTCTAGTTTTGGGTGAATATAAATTCTCATTTCTCTAGAGTAAATACCTAGGAGTGGGGTTGCTTGATGATATGGTGTGTGTGTTTAACTTTGTAACGAACTGCCAAACTGTTTTCCAGAGAGAGTGTGCCCTTTTGTATCTCCACCAGTAACATACGAAAGTCTTGTTTGTTCTGCATCTTTGCTGACACCTGAAATTGTATTTTTTATCTTCACTGTCCTAATGGGTGTATGCCTGAAAGTGTTAGTCACTCAGTCATGTCCAGCTCTTTGCGAGCCATGGACTACAGCCCACCAGGCTCCTCTGTCCAGGGAATTCTCCAGGCAAGAATACTGGCGTGAGTATCCATCCCCTTCTCCAGGGGATCTTCCCAACCCAATGATTGAACCCAGTTCTCCTGCATTTCAGGCAGATTTCTTACTGTCTGAGCTACCAGAGAAGCCTGAGTCCTAATGAGTATGTAGAAATAATTCATTTTGACCGTTAGGACCAGAATCTGGGTAATAGACCCAGCTATGCCATCAACTAGCTGTTGACCTTACAGGAATCATTTAACATTTTAAAGCCTCATCTTTCCTCATCTCTCATATAATAGAGAATATTGAATGCATTGTAGGATCTCTTGCAGCTCCCCAGTTCATTGGTGTGGAACCATAAATCCTTGGCAACAGGACAGATTTGTGTTGCTTGTGCAGAAAAATCTATTGACTGATCTAAGCTAAGGTATAAACACTATAAACAATATATGTCTATCTGTAAGTAGAATCTATGTGAAATAACTTGATATTTATAACTGTAATTTAGCTCTAGCTAAGCATAATAATACTGAGATGTGTCTGTCATGTCTATAAGCTAAAATTATACAGCTAATGTTGCAGTTAACGTTGACAACCTAGAGTCTTTGGCTAATGTTGGATGTTTTCATAATAGAACTATTTCTCAACTTTCTAGGGCTATTGTTTACAGTAAGTTCAGTAACAAATGTTTTACCATTTTCAGTCATGAACAGGGGATCATTTTTTAGAAATTACGTATTTGGGTACTTAGTGTCTTATTTGAGTGTGGAACAAATTGCTTCTATAGTGTTACAAAGAACAGTTTATTGTTTTTCTAAAGAATTATACAGGCTTATCCAAAATTATTTAAGGATTACAGAAAAATATGAAGAAATAAAATATCTCCTTCTTCATCTTTACCCCTGTCCTAGGTATCTCTCAGTATGAGCATACATATGCATAGTTGTATGTGCATAATTTTACATAGTGGGATTGCGTGATTCCATTCCTGCATGTACTTTACTCTTATTTTTTCTCATGTGGACATATTTCTGTGTCAATTAATATAAACCTACATCATCATTCGAATGACTGTGTAGTATGCCAGGATCTGTGTGTATCATTATTTATGTTTCAAGTTTTTGTTATATTAAGTAGTGCTCTAAAATGAATACCCTTGTATGCATATCTTTTTATACTTGTGTTATTATCTGCTAATGAGGAATTCTCAATAGCTGGGTCCAAATATATGCACACTTCACACTTAGGAAAATAGTGCTGAGTTGCTCTAACAAAGGTTATTCCATATTCACGTAGCATTCTGGCCTATATTGGCCAAACCAGCTGATGTCAGAAGTCAGGTTATCTTGGCATTAGCCAGTTTGGGATTTAAGACATAAAACATATCTATACACGTTTGTAGGTGGATCCTGCTGAAGAAACTCAGTCCATTTGGTAATTGATAGTCTTTACCAAGTAAACCTGAAAATGTTGGAAAACATCAAAGTTAAAAAAGCAGTTTTTTAGGGAATTCCCTACTGATCCAGTGGTTAGGACTCTGAACTTCCACTACTGAAGGCCACAGTTCAGTCCCTGGTGGGGGAGCTGAAGTTCTGCAAGCCACGTGGCATGGAAAAAAAAAGTTAAAAAAGCCCTCACTTTTGAGAAGAACTAATAAAGCAGTTTGTTTTTTTAATTCAAAGAAAATCTTCATTAATGTGGTTGTATCTCAATTTGTACTATCCCTGTAAGTTCTCTTTTTTTAAATTAAAAAAAAATTAAATTTTGGAATAATTTTAGATTTACAGAAAAGATGCAAAACAGGTACTTTTTTCTTTTTTAATTTATTTTAATTGGAGGCTAATTACTTTACAATATTGTGGTGGTTTTTGCCATACATTCACATGAATCAGCCAGGGGGGTACATGTGTTCCCCAGCCTGACCCTCCCTCCCACCTCCTTCTTCATCCCATCCCTCAGGGTCATCCTAGTGCACCGCCCTGAGTACCCTGTCTCATGCATCGAACCTGGACTGGCGATCTATTTCACATATGATAATATACATGTTTCAGTGCTGTTTTCTCAAATCATCCCACCCTCGCCTTCTCCCACAGAGTCCAAAAGTCTGTTGTTTACATCTGTGTCTCTTTTGCTGTCTTGCATATAGGGTTATTGTTACCATCTTTCTAAATTCCATATATATACTGTATATATTAACATATATTATGTATACATTATATATATGTTAATGTTTATATTCCATTAATATACTGTATTGGTGATTTTCTTTCTGACTTACTTCGCTCTGTATAATAGGCTCCAGTTTCATCCACCTCATTAGAACTGATTCAAATGCATTCTTTTTAATAGCTAAGTAACATTCCGTTGTGTATATGTACCACAGCTTTCTTATCCATTCATTTGCCGATGGACATCTAGGTTGCTTCCATGTCCTGGCTGTTGTAAAGAGTGCTGCGATGAATGTTGGAGGACACGTGTCTCTTTCAATTCTGGTTTCCTTGGTGTGTATGCCCAGCAGTGGGATTGCTGGGTCGTATGGCAGTTCTATTTCCAGTTTTTTGAGGAATCTCCACACTGTTCTCCATAGTGGCTGTACTAGTTTGCATTCCCACCAACAGTGTAAGAGGGTTCCTTTTTCTCCGCACCCTCTCCAGCATTTATTGTTTGTAGACTAAAACATCCAGTTCTCTCTTTTTTCTTAAGATGAATGTATATGCATTTATTTCTTGGTTATAAAAAGAAAGCCTTAGGTTAAAATATATACTTAAAAATGTTATAGTAACACAGTACAACTAACTGTGTATAGAAATATTATAAATGTGATTGATAATCTTCAATAACTTTATAGTCTTGTGGTTTATGGAATAAAAGAGTTTAAGGTCCAGTACTTTTAAAGGTTTATTTTTGTTTTTTCTATGACTGTGTTTCCGTTTCCTAACCTAATTCTGATACTGAAAGTTTTACCTAACAGCCATTAAAATAATATAATTTAGTCTTTCACATTACTCTGAACCTAAATTGAAAACAAATTATTATTTAAAAAGCAATTACATATCAATATTTCTGAGCTTATTACTTGCCCTACGTAGATTTTAAAAGTTGAGTACTTTATATTAGAGAAATGAATCTGTAATTATTTTTAGCTAAATTCATTGTTCTCTTATAGTTGTTAGAACAGGTAAAATAAAATGATAAGAACGTTAAAGTTGGTACATTTTTATTGTATATTTGGCAAACTATGAAAATTAACATTTGAAAATTACTTCACTGTGTTGACATTTTGTTCACGTTTAGTTATAATAAAGGTGGAATATGAAAATATTCCAGATGATTATATCTTATGAATAAAGTTGAAAATCATATAAACACAAAGCATAGTAATAATTATAACATTTGTATAGGATTTTGGACGTGAATTTGAGCCATCTCCAGGAGATAGTGAAGGACAGCAGGGGAGCCTGGTGTGCTGCAGTCCATGGGGTTGCAAAGAGTCAGACAACTTAGTAACTGAACAACAACAATGACAAATAGGATTTTGAGATACTTTTCTCATATATTAATTCTTTTTAAAAAATTTTAATTTAACTTTATTTTTGTTGAAGTATAATTGATTTATAGTGTTGTGTTAGTTTCAGGTATACAGCAAAGTGATTCAGATATTTATTTTTATCTTTTTTCCAGATTATTTTCCCTTACACATTATTGCAAAATATTGAATATGATTCTCTTCATCTAGTTCTGTTATTGTTAAAATCTTACATACACTAAGCAACCAGCGCTGGTACATTACTATCAGCTTAACTCCAGATTTAGTTTAGGTTTCACTAGTTTTTCAACTAATATTCTTTTTCTATTTGGAAACATCTTAAATCAAGCTTTTAAACTCTGTACTTAAATAAGCTTGAATATATGTTCATAGATTAATTTTAGTCATACATTGTACATTTGTACCATGTATAATGTATCTGGATCTCTATATTTGTCTAGATAAATTTATAGTATCTTTGATGTTATTATCTTTGAAAGTTATCTTTTGATGTTCACAGATGTCTGCCCAAGGCCATATTAGGTTTGAAGGTCTTTTTCCCCCACCCTTCTTGTGTCCATGCAGAAGCATAATTTATAATATGAGTAAGTATAGTTCTTGCACAGTGATACCCTTTTCAGTCCAGTTACAAGTCCCTATCTCTAGGAGCACATAGCTACCTTTTGTTTTACTAAGAAATTAACTTGTGCTGGATGGTTACACTGTCTGACTCTGAGAGAATATAAATATTAAGTGGTTCTTGAAAGAGAAAATGGTGCTGGTTTTGCAGCAGAATGCCATTATAGGTCATTCCAATGAATGACCTATAATGGCATTCCAGTTTTCATTCCAATCCCAAAAAAAGGCAATGCCAAAGAATGTTCAGACTGCCGCACAATTGCACTCATTTCACATGCTAGAAAAGTAATGCTCAAAATTCTCCAAGCTAGGCTTCAACAGTACGTGAACTTCCAGATGTTCAAGCTGGATTTAGAAAAGGCAGAGGAATCAGAGATAAAATTACCAATATCTGTTGGATCATAGAAAAAGCAAGAGAATTCCAGAAAAACATCTGCTTCATTGACTACTCTAAAGCCTTTAACTATGTAAATCACAACAACCTGGAAAATTCTTAAAGAGATGGGAATACCAGACCACCTTACCTGCCTCCTGAGAAATCTGTATGCAGGTCAAGAATCAACAGTTAGAACCGAACATACAACAACAGACTGGTTGAAAATTGGAAACAGAGTACATCAAGTCTGTATATTGTCACCCTGCTTATTTAACTTATATGCAGAGTACATCATGTGAAATGCCTGGAATCAGGATTGCCAGGAGAAATATCAATAACCTCAGATATGCAGATGACACCACCCTTATGGCAGAAAACGAAGAGGAACCAAAGATCCTCTTGATGAAAGTGAGAAAGGAGAGTGAAAAAGCTGGGTTAAAGCTCAGCATTCAAAAAACTAAGATCATGGCATCTGGTCCCATCACTTCATGACAAATAGATGGGGAAACAATGGAAACAGTGACAGACATTATTTTCTTGGGCTCCAAAGTCACTGGGGAACGGTAACTGCAGTCATCAAATTAAAAGCTGCTTGCTCCTTGGAAGAAAAGCTATGACCAACCTAGACAGCATATTAAAAAGCAGAGACATTACTTTGCTGACAATGGTCCATATTGTCAAAGCTATGGTTTTTCCAGTAGTCATGTATGGATGTGAGAGCTGGACCATAAAGAAAGCTGAGCACTGAAGAATTGATTCTTTTGAGCTGTGGTTGGAGAAGACTCTTGAGAGTCCCTTGGACTGCAAGAAGTTCAAACCAATCAATCCTAAAGGAAATCAACCCTGAATATTCATTGGAAGGACTGATGCTGAAACTGAAGCTGCAATACTTTGGCCACCTGATGCAAAGAGCTGACTCGTTGGAAAAGACCCTGACGCTGGGAAAGATTGAGGGCAGGAGGAGAAGGGGACGACAGAGGATGAGATGGTTGGATGACATCACCGACTCAGTGGACATGGGTTTGGGTAGACTTTGGCAGTTGGCGATGGACAGAGAGGCCTGACATGCTGCGGTTCATGGCGTTGCAAATAGTCGGACATGACTGAGCGACTGAACTGAACTGAACTGTTCTAGAAACCATAAAATGCAGCTTAGGTCTGACTCAGGATAGAGTAAGCAAACCAGGGAAGGAAGAAGGTAGTTTTTCATTTAACAGTGAAGAACCATTGCTATGGGTTGTACTTGCATCTGATTTTTATACGGTGAAATGGTGTAGGCCATTTTACTTATGGGCTTTCCTGGTGGCTCAAACAGTAAAGAATCCACCTGCAATGCAGGAAGCCCGGGTTCGATCCCTGGGTCAGGAAGATCCCCTGGAGAAGGAAATGGGAAGCCACTCCAGTATTCTTGCCTGGAAAATTCCATGGACAGAGGAGGCTGGTAGGCTACAGTTCATGGACTCACAAGAGTTGGACATGACTGAGCAACTGAGCACATATTGTACTTAATGGTGATAGCAACACCACAGATCTGACTGAAGACGAGAATCCCGGTGACTTCATAGTACAGCAGATTTAGAAAATCATCTAAGATGGTCTTCTCACCCATAGGCCTCTTTTTATATAAACATACATGTACTTTGTTTGGCTAATGGTTTCTTAGTTGGACCTGTGTATATGAAGGTGACAGAATGTATTGTGTAGTCCATCAGCTAGAGAACACATGTAAAGCAGCTTTAATGCCATTTCTTACTAAAACATTAGCTATGCATGTGAGCAATATAGACCTAAAACCTTACCTGCAGCCAGAGCTACATAGTAAGTTCCACATGAAGATAGAAGTTTGTGGTTCAGTTTTATTGTCCTTTCATTGAAAAATTGAAAGTTGACTTAGTGTATAGGATAGAGTAGTGTCTACTGTCTAACCAGTCTTGACTGAGTGATGATCTTACTGGCAAATTTTTTTATTCAAACATATTTAATTTTTATTTTATTATTCTGTGTTAGCATATTTGGGATTAAAGTTTTATTACATCAAACATATACCATACTTGGTACATTTTATATTATAGTTTTTAGAGATGTGGAATTTAAGTTATGGAAAAGAAAATGTCATAATATGGGGGGATTTTCAAACTATATTTACCTCTGTAATTCCTTAGTTTAGTCATATCAAAAAGTTAATTTAGAGTTAATTGTAGTTATAAAATATTTTTTTCTCCACTGAGCCACCAGGGAAGCCCAACAATTATTAGTACGTGGCTAATCTTGTTTCATAGGGGTTCCCAGGTGGTATAGTGGTAAAGAATCCACCTGCCAGTGCAGGAGATGCAAGAGACTCAGGTTTTATCCCTGGTTCAGAAAGATTCCCCTAGAATAGAAAATGGCAGCCGACTCCAGTATTCTTGCCTGGAAAATTCCATGGACAGAGGAGCTCGGTGGGCTGCAGTCCATGGGGTCACAAAAAATTGGATCCAGCCGAGCACACACACAATTTTGTTTCATATATATCCACCCTCGCTGTAATTCCCTCCCTCCAGTTACTTTGAAGCGGTTTAGATGTCATATCATATTATTTTTATATATGAAAATTCTTTTTTAGAAGAAGACAAATATGATTATACTAAAAAAACTTCCAGACCATCATTAAGTAATCAGTGTCTGTACTTCCCAGTTGACTCATAATTGTTTTTTCAGTTTGTTTTCTCAACATTTAGATACAAGCTAGAATGTTGAATTAAGGTCCAAAGAAAGAGTGATTGGCTAATATGTCTATTAAATCTCTTTAAATATATAGGTTCTCCTTCCTTTCTTCTTTCTTTTTCCTTTTCCTTGAAATTTTTGTTGAGGAATGCATGTCATTTATTGAATAGTCTTCCATAGTCTGGATTGTGCTGATTGTATCCATGTGACACCATTTAATATGTTCCTTGGTCCCTTTTTATTTCCTGTAAATTGGTTTTTAGATCTGCAGACTTGATCAGATTAAGGTTCAGTTTTTCTTGTGGGTGTGGGGCAAGACTAATAGGTGGTGGCGTATAATTCTACCAGGAGACGTGCAGTGTTGGTTGCTTCTTCTTTGGTACCGTTACCAGCCACTGATGGTCTTTGTCTATATCTATTAATTCATTATGGGTTGCAAAATGATACAAAAGTAATTTCTTCAATTAGAATACTTCTATTAAAAGAAATTTCCCCTCAACAAATATTTAGTTTCCTTGAGGTACAGATCTGATAGGAATGGCAAGTTGAATGCTTGATTCTTGTCCTTCGCTAACCAGTTTTCAGAAGAATGAGCTTGTTCTTTTGGCATCCCCTAAAGGTGACCAGTGGATTTAAGCATATTTGATGTGTTTCAATGCACTCTGTTATTCATCATTGTTGATACTCAGTTGTACTGTTTTTATCCATTAGGAGCTTATCAGGCTGGCTTCTGAGTCTTTTGACACAACCTTGGTAGTCTTTGATAGCTTCTTTGCTTTCCATTATGACAAGATGTTTCAGACTTAGATGTTTCCTGTCCTGTTTCCTTTTAGTGGGAAATATCCAGACCTCAGTATGTTCCAGTACTGAGCTAGACACAGGCTGGAATGCTGAAGTAGTATTTCAAAAAGAACTGCCTGATCTCAAGGGGCTTATAGTCTTTAGAGTTTTTATGTTTTATTCATTTGATTTATTTACTTTGCATACATTTTGATGTGGTAAAATCAGATTTTTATTTTCTCTTACTTGATTGAAACAAATCTTTGATTTTATTGTATGATAGATATATATCAGAATGAGATGAAGGTCTAAAATAATTTTTTAAAATTTAACGTGTAATAAAAATTAATAGAATGACTTTAAAAAGATAAAACCTGGAAATGATACACATTTTACAAACCTGTTGCCATGTAGGAACAATAGTATGTTTGTTTTTTGCATAAATATGTAACCATATAATTTATTGTCCAGACTGGGAGATATGTGAGAGGGGCATTATTAATAATTACTCTGGGAGAAACAGGTATAAATCAAGACTATACCGCCACCCTATTTATAAACTAATTGGCAATATTGTAAGCTTCCAGAGACAAGGGTTCATATTAGCATGTTAGTAGTTATGTCTGTGGTACCTCACATGTGGTAGGTGCTCAGTAAATACTTGAGTGTTACTGAAAATCTGCTGATATTTTGAGGCTTAGTGTAGATTTAAGTGTTTTTTATGCTTTGTTAAATTATGTTTGCACTTTCTTCCAGCTTTCATCAACACTTGGTGTCTAAAGGATATTATACATTGAGTCTGAATAGATTTGATGAATTCATTTAATTTTTTAAATTTAGGATCTGTTTTTCTGTTTATTATAGAAGTAATACATGTTCATTGTAAAAATATTAGAATATGTAGATTACCTCTTTACCAGCAATTCTCACCTCCACTTCCAAAAAAAAAAAAAGTCATCTATCCTTCGATTATGGGCTTCCCCAGTGGCTCAGCGGTAGAGAATCTGCCTACAGCGCAGGAGACTCAGCAAGAGATGCTGGTTCAGTCCCTGGGTGGGGAAGATTCCCTGGAGAAGGAAATGGCAACCCACTCTAGTATTCTTGTCTGGGGAATCCCATGGACAGAGGAGCCTGGCAGGTCGCAAAAGAGTCAGACATGACTCAGCAACTAAAGAATAACAACATCCTTTGATTGGATTTTAGTTTAAGGGAGAAAAGAGCATAGCAGTTATATACTCAACTAGTTCTTAACTCTCAGAGTCCCTCTCACTCATCATTTAGCCAGCAGACCTTAATTTCCTCTATTTATAAAGGAGACTTATACACATTTGACAAGAACTTTGCAATTCTTAGATTGATGTGGGGTTTTGGTTGGGGGAGGGGGGAGCTGGGGAAGGAGGAAGCAGTTACTTGAACAACAGTTACGTGATTTAAACCCTCAACGTTTCTTAAAAGTATTGCCAAAAATAGTTGATAGAAATTTTGCATTGATGTGAACCAGCGTGAAAACATTTTGGTTTTGGTGAGGGAAGTATATTTAAAGATATTACAATAAAAATCCACATTACTATTTAAAATATTTTCTTCAGCATAAACAGGTGAAGGAGAATTTGTCTTGATCATATGTCCATAAGGCTTTGACTGGGCAACCTGCTTGGTCATGTTAGCTTGCTTACCTTGATCACTCATTGGATTTGGGTTATGACAAAAGTTATTTAAAAAGAAAAAAGTAGGCAAATAAATATTCAGGTTTTTGGACTGATTACATCTATTTATAGCACATATATTGTGAAGAGCTGTGGGTTTTCTTTAGATTAAGAAAAGCATCATATAAAAATCATCCCCACATAAATCATCCTCCACCTACTCATTTGTCTGCAGTCCAGGAGTCTGTTCATTTTTCCTCTTGGGCTCAGTGCCTTTGCTGTTCATAAGCTCATTTTCTAGACATTCCAGTGCAGTTAAAATATAAATGTTTAAAGTGTGTATTGTTACTAATTAATTTATTTTATACCCTCAAAGTAACCTCTCTGGGGCTTATAGGGAGATAGTGCCTTGGGACAGGTTGTTCGCTCAGAAATATGGATGTTTGGAATTTTTGTCTTACTGAAATATGCACAGTCATTCACAGCTCAATATAGAGGACCATGTTTTGGGGAAAATTAAGAATTCTGTGTGGAAAAACCTCTGTATATTTGAACATCTTGCACCAGCTTTCTCTGCTCAGGCTACCCCTGACCAATTATTGAACCACAGAGCAAATAGTCAAGAATAATTTTGTGTGATGCTGAGGGATTTTTGCTCCTCACAAACACATTGTTAAATTGCCACATGTTTTATGGGTTGGCCTTGAGTTAAAATTTTAGTGTTTTGTCACCAATAACTAGCACAAGTTTGTCAGTATGATACATGTATATGTATGCATGTTTGTATATGTATGTGTTCGTAAGGAGTGTGCTTTTCTTTCCTTAAACTGAACTGTTGAGATGTGTTTGACTTTTTTTTTCTCCACTGCTTCACCTGTCATATGGCATTTAGTGAAAAAAAACTTGAAAGTTGCAGATCCCTTGAGGGCAACAAACACTACACTCAAAGTGAAACTAGGTTACTGCTTCTGCAACATGCAGTGGTTTGTATCAAAAGCTGTTTTGGTCTTAACTTTGAAATTATCCCTTTTTCTTTGAAGTGGTCATATTTTAATTTGGAGTGGTTTTAAATTTTAGAAGTTTCTGAAGTGAACATTAAAATGTTTTAGTATTTTTTATGTGGTTGTTGTACACAAGTTTATAGAAAGCTCATCTCTAGACAGCGTATTTCTTCAGTAAGACCAAAAAGAAAAAATACTTAAGATTTGAGAATGTATTAAAGACTCAAAGTGTTTTAGGAGCATATTCCAAATGGTTTTAGGTAACTGTGTTATAGATTTCCTTAGCTTTTAAAATATCTGAGCTTTTATGATTTAGTACCTAGTGTTTAATATTGGAATTACTGTTTTAGTATAACCAAGAGAAGATTAGGTACTTTTCTACTTTTCACTTATTTATTGTTACTGTTTATTGTGGTAGATAATTTTTTTGGGGGGGGGTTGATATGTTCTGAAATGAGGTGGAGGTTAAGTTTGTGACTTTATCATAGTTTTTCTTC
Organism: Giraffa tippelskirchi; assembly: GCF_054371585.1. NCBI lineage: Eukaryota > Metazoa > Chordata > Mammalia > Artiodactyla > Giraffidae > Giraffa > Giraffa tippelskirchi. The sequence goes on along the minus strand of NC_137277.1, from coordinate 25,286,547 downwards.
TGTATATAATTTTTTAAAGCTTAATAAACTAACCTACTATAATGAAATTCTAAAATCTTTTCTTGTAGTGAGTTCTTTGTGGTAAAAGGTGTCCCTTCCCATCAGCATTTAAACACACTCACATCTCTCCCATCTTTGAAAACCAAATCAAACTGTGTCTTTTTGGAGTCCTGTTTGAATTTCTGTTCCTTAGCTGCTCTTCCCTCCTCCTCTCAGGACAGGCTGGTTAGTTGAATAGGCCCCACAGCTAGGAGTGGAAGCTCTAGAACTCAGCCCAAGTCTGAGCCCTCAAGCATTACACAGTAAGTCCTGTACATACGAACCTTCAAGTTGCAGACTTTCAAAGATGCCAACGTTTCACATGTCCAGTCACATAAGTTAGTTCCCATGTCTGGTGTACATGTGGCCATACATTGCCATATGCATGCATCCTTCACAAGTGGTTGTGCTTTTGTGTGCTTTACTGTACAGTACTGTATGGAGTACAGTAGTACAGTATATTTCAAGCCCAGGATGTCCTGAAGCAAGCATAAAAGCAGCAATCATCTAGCTGGTACTACTGTACTGTACTGTACTGTACCATAAGATTTAAAATTTTTTCTTTATTTTTTTATGTTTGTTTTTTATGTATTATTTGTGTGGAAAGTATTATAAACGTATGACAGTATAGTACTACATAGCCAATTATGTTAGTTGGGTACCTAGGCTAACTTTGTTGGACTTAAAAGCATATTGGATTTCCAAACATGTTCTCAAAATGGAACTCATTCATATGTAGGGGACGTATTGTACTAATTAACTCAAGATGCCTGTTTTTCCAGGGAGAAGGAGGCTGTGGAAGGACAAGGGGGCCTTCACGTTAAGGAATTATTCAGCCACTAAATTCAGTGGTCACTTTTCTCTGTCTTCAGTTCAGTGCAGTTACTCAGTCCTGTCTGACTCTTTGTGACCCCATGGACTGCAGCACTCCAGGCTCCCCTGTCCATCACCGACTCCCGGAGCTTACTCAAACTTATGTCCATTGGGTCAGTGATGCCATCCAGCTATCTCATCCTCTGTCGTCCCCTTCTCCTCCTGCCTTCAATCTTTCCCAGCATCAGCGTCTTCTTTTCCAGTGGGTCTGTTCTTCACATCAGGTCTCCGTCTTACTCAGTGTTTTTAGCAGTATTTGATACAGCTGACCAGTTCTTCTTTCTTGAAAAAAAAAAAAATTCTTTTTAATCTCTCGGCTTCTGTGTGTTGCAGGTTAGCATTTTCATTTTACCTCAGTGTTAATTTTTTCACTCTTCCTTGTTGGCTTTTTCTCCTCTGCTCTTAGAGTGCCCTAAAGCTTTCTTTTCTCTATCTATCCTGTCTTCCCAGTCCTCAAATTTAAATTCTTTCTGTATGCTGCTGTCTCCAAAACATGTAACTCCAGTCCTGACTTCTCCCCTGATCTTCTATCCAATTGATTACTTGACCTCTTTGCTTGCATGGCTAATTGGCATCTCAAACAGGACCGTATAAATTAGGATGCCTTAGATATGGAAATTCAAATTGTCTTAAGTCGTCTTTGATACTTTTCTGTCTTTCCTTTTTGGCGGCACTGGGTCTATGTTGCAGCATGAGGGCTTTCTTTAGTTGCCGTGAGCGGCAGCTACTCCTCATTGCGGAGCACGGGCTCCTAATTGTGGTGAATTCTCTTGTTGTGGACCACAGGCCCTAGGTGCATGGGTTTCAGTAGTTGTGGTGTGGGCTCTCGGGTGCACACTCAGTAGTTGTGGCACACAGGCTTAGCTGCTCTGCAGCATGTGGAATCTTTCCAGACCAGGGATTGAACCTATGTCCCCTGCGTTGGCAGTGAATTCTTATCCACTGTACCACTAGGGAAGTCCATTACTTTTCTTTGTTTATCCTTCACATCTGATGAGAAAATCCTGTTGATTTTCCCTTTTTTTTTTTGGCTCTCTGCCACTTTTAGTAATACCCATATCTCTCAGCCCTGTAGTCAAACCCTTCCATTTTCTGTCCCTGCACTAACCACATTTATAAGCTTATAACCCCTGATAAGATCTCTTTGACTGGGCCTGAGTATACTGTGCTTCTTCATGATGACAGCCTTACTTTCCTCAGCCTGTGTTTTCATTTCCTCTCTGCTTCTTGAGATCCCTCCATCCTCCAGGACCTCACTCAGATCTCATGCTCCTCATGGGATCTTCCATAGCTGTACATTCTACATCTTTCTTGACCTTTTCAATAGTTATGTGGTACCTTTAAAAAATACTGTTTGTTTTATTGGGCAATCGTGACTTGTTTTTTGTTCTTGCTCTCCAAACAAATTTAAGCCTATGAAGGTTGGGGTCAATACAATAATTATTTGAAGGAATAAATAAATATTTTCTCCTTATATTAGACTCTTGGTACTTTGTGTTTAGATGACAGATGTGAATGAAGAGTAGAGTGCTATAATTGGATAGAAAACACCTAGTGTATAAACCCATTTGACCTGTAATCTTTGCCTTTAATAATCAGAAAAAAAAAGTTAAACGTTTCTCTCCTTAGAGGAAGAAAGGATATCTGGGCATTCACAAATAAACCCTATGTTTGAGTAGCAGCAATTTTGGTAGAGTCCCATCACTTCCAAGACTGTGACTCACTGGATGTCTCGTGACAATTCTTTAACCATAACTTAGTGTGGTTAGGGTTACAACCCACATCCTAGTATCAACCTGTTCTCTATATTCAGTTGTACTTCCCAAAAGAGAAGGAAGAGCCATTGGCTCAGTTTGCTACCATGTGTCTCTACCTTTTTGACACAGTTGTGGCATTGCTACCTGGTTTTGTTTCACTCAACCTACAACTCATTTTTTTTAAGGACCATTAAAAGTAAGGTAGCAGTGGATATGGCAGGTATCTGAGGCTTCATAGATTTCTTCTACATCCTATTTGGCATGTTGTCTTAAATGCCTTCTAAACAAGGCTGAGGATTGAATCATCCAAGGAATGGTGTTAAGTATGGTCATATCTCTCTCTACTCTGAGAAAGTGTGGTGGACCCAGTGTTGGTTTTGGAATAAGTTACCTATACTGTGGTTCAGGCTATGGGCCAGTCCCATTTAGTGTCATACTTCCTTCAAGACTGTAGGTAGTATATACCCTTAACTCAGGCATCCCCATCCTGAGATTAATAAACTAATTTTAGTGTTCAGAAAGTCAAATGGAAATTATGGTAAAAGCTAGAGAGCCTAACTGAAAAGGTAGGTTATTTTTTTATATTTGGTTAGTACAAAATTTTTTTTAAAGTATGACCTAAATGCAAATTCCTAAACACAACTTTTAAAAACAATGCTGCATGCAAACATGGAAGGGGCATCATGAGAGTGACAAGGGGAGTATAAATGATAGCCCTTCATGTTGAAAAGATTGGGGTTACTGTGCAGCATTAGGTGACCAGATGAACTAGGCAAGAGAATGGAAAGAAATAATAGTGCAAACAGTAAGTGTCACTGGTGGAAGGGACACTCTTAACTATGTAGGTGAGAAATCTGAGGGTTTGAAAAGTAAAGTAACCTGCCTAGTGGTATGGAAGAGCCCAAAATAGTGCCAGTTTAAGTCCCGTGACCTTAGCACTGTGGGTGGTTTTAAACTATCCACTAAGTCTTATTGCATCACTGCTGTTAAGAGTCCAGTTTGTCACTTATGACCTATCCAGTAAATCAATAATGTCATTTTTATATAGAATACCGAATTTCATCTTTTGGGCCATCTTTGAAGCATTAGTGTCCAGATAGCCCATTTCATCTCATTTATTTATTTATTTGTTTTCATTCCAGTCCCAAAGGGCAATGCCAAAAAATATTCAAACTTCCATACAATTGCACTCATTTCACATGCTAGCAAGGTAATGCTCAAAATCTTTCAAGCTAGGCTTCAGCAGTATGTGAACTGAGAACTTCCAGATGTACAAGCTGGATTTAGAAAAGGCAAGAGGAACCAGATATCAAATTGCCAACATCCATTAGATCATAGAGAAAGCAAGAGAATTCCAGAAAAACATCTACTTCTGCTTCATTGACTACACTAAAGCCTATGACTGTGTAGATCACAGTAAACTGTGGAAAATTCCTAAAGAGATGGGAATACCAGACCACCTTACCTGCCTCCTAAGAAACCTATATGCAGATCAAGAAGCAACAGTTAGAACTGGACATAGAACAACAGACTGGTCAAAACTGAGAAAGGAGTACGTCAAGGCTGTATATTGTCACCCTGTTTATTTAACTTATATGAGGAGTACATCATGCAAAATGCTGGGCTGGGTGAATCACAAGCTGGAATCAATATTGCTGGGAGAAATATCAATAACCTCAGATATGCAGATGAACACCACCCTAATGGCAGAAAGCCAAGAGAACTAAAGAGCCTCTCGATGAAGGTGAAAGAGAAGAGTGGAAAAGCTGTTTTAAAACTCAACATTCAAAAAACGAAGATCATGGCATCCAGTCCCATCACTTCATGGCTTTAGATGGGGAAACAATGGAAACAGTGACAGATATTATTTTCTTGGGCTCCAGAGTCACTGGGAAACGGTGATTGCAGCCATGAAATTAAAAGCCGTTTGCTCCTTGGAAGGAAAGCTATGACCAACCTAGACAGCATATTAAAAAGTAGAGCTATCACTTTACTGACAAAGGTCCGTATAGTCAAAGCTGTGGTTTCTCTCAGTAGTCATGTATGGATGTGAAAGTTGGACCATAAAGAAGGCTGAGCACCGAAGAATTGATGCCTTCGAACTATGGTACTGGAGAAGACTCTTGAGAGTCCCTTGGACTGCAAGGAGATCAAACCAGTCAATCTTAAAGGAAATCAGTCCTGAATATTCATTGGAAGGACTGAAGCTGAAGCACCAAAACTTTGGCCATCTGATGTGAAGGGCTGACTCATTGGAAAAGACCCTGATGCTGAGAAAGATTGAGGGCAGGAGAAGGGGGCGACAGAGAGTGAGATAGTTGATTGGCATCATCGACTCAAATGGACACGAATTTGAGCAGACTCCAGGAGATAGTGAAGGACAGGGAAGCCTAGTATGCTACAGTCCTTGGGGTCGCAAAGAATCCAACATGCCGAGCAACTGAACAACAACAACAGCAACAACAATGAGAAAACATAAACAATCCTTTGTCTTTTGGTAGGTCAAATATCCCACCCCAAGGTGGCTCAGTGGTAAAGAATCCACCTGGTAGTGCAGGAGACTCAGGTTTGATTCCTAGGTCAGGAAGATCCCCTGGAGGAGGAAATGGCAACCACTCTAGTGTTCTTGCTGAGAAAATCCCATGGACAGAGAAGCTTGGTGGGTTGTAGTCTGTGGAGTCACAAAAAGTAGGGCAGGACTGAATGACTGAGCAGGCATATATGCAGGTCAAATATATAAATTCTATAATTTCCTGGTGTTGGTCACGCATCTGAATACTGTGATTTTTATTTTTATAAAGTATCGTGGATGAATGTAATGAGAGAATTTCTTGATTTTCACTTTCTAACTGAGCTTTTAATTCAAGTTCACAGTGATCTAGTCAAGATACACATAGGCTTCTTGTGATGGCTTCCATATAGGTAGCCATGGTATGAACATCTGTACCTGCTGAATAGGTCTCAGTTCTAACTTAACATGTTACCTTTAGGAGTTTAAGAAATGTAAGATGCACAAGGCCTTTTAAGTCTAATTTTTCTCATTCTCATAGGCAGGATCAGTTCAGTTCAGTTCAGTCGCTCAGTTGTGTCCGACTCTTTGTGACCCCATGAACTGCAGCACGCCAGGCCTCCCTGTCCATCACCAACTCCTGAAGCCTACCCAAACTCATGTCCATTGAGTCAGTGATGCCATCCAACCATCTCATCCTCTGTCATCCCCTTCTCCTCCTGCCTTCAATCTTTGCCAGCATCAGGGTCTTTTCAAATGTCAGCTCTTCGCATCAGGTGGCCAAAATATTGGAGTTTCAGTTTCAACATCAGTCCTTCTAATGAACACCCAGGACTGATCTCCTTTAGGATGGACTGGTTGGATCTCCTTGCTGTCCAAGGGACTCTCAAGAGTCTTCTCCAACACCACAGTTCAAAAGCATCAATTCTTGGGCGCTCAGCTTTCTTTATAGTCCAACTCTCACATCCATACATGACTACTGGAAAAACCATAGCTTTGACTAGACGGACCTTTGTTGGTAAAGTAATGTCTCTGCTTTTTAATATGCTATCTAGGTTGGTCATAACTTCCTTCCAAGAAGTAAACATCTTTTAATTTCACAGCTGCAGTCACCATCTGCAGTGATTTGGGAGCCCAAGGAAATAAAGTCAGACACTGTTTCCACTGTTTCCCCATCTATTTGCCATGAAGTGATGGGACCAGATGCCATGATCTTAGTTTTCTGAATGTTGAGCTTTAAGCCAACTTTTTCACTCTCCTCTTTCACTTTCTTTTTTTTTTCATTAGTTTATTTTCTATTTTTTAACTTTACAATATTGTATTTGTTTTGCCATACATTGACATGAATCCACCATGGGTGTACATGTTTTCCCCCTCCAGAACCCCCTTCCACCTCCCTCCCCATCCTATCCCTCCAGGTCATCCCTCATCAAGAGGCTCTTTAGTTCTTCTTCACTTTCTGCCGTAAGGATGGTGTCATCTGCGTTTCTGAGGTTATTGATATTTCTCCCGGCAATCTTGATTCCAGCTTGTGCTTCATCCAGCCCAGCGTTTATCATGATATACTCTGCATATAAGTTAAATAAGTAGGATGACAATATACAGCCTTGACGTACTCCTTTTCCTATTTGGAACCAGTCTGTTGTTCCATGTCCAGTTCTAACTGTTGCTTCCTGAGCTGCATACAGGTTTCTCAAGAGGCAGGTCATGTGGTCTGGTATTCCCATCTCTTTCAGAATTTTCCACAGTTTATTGTTATCCACACAGTCAAAGGCTTTGGCATAGTCAATAAAGCGGAAATAGATGTTTTTCTGGAACTCTCTTGCTTTTTCGATGATCCATCGGATGTTGGCAGTTTGATCTCTGGTTCCTCTTGCCTTTTCTAAAACCAGCTTGAACATCTGAAAGCTCACGGTTCATGTATTGCTGAAGCCTGGCTTGGAGGATATCAACTAATAATGATCAAGATACTCACATTGATAGCCATTTTGAAAATGGACTGGTACATTAAATGCAATAACTGTTCCATAAAACAATCTATGGTCAAAGCTAGACTGAGAATTCCTAAAATTATGTATTTTGTTGTTATGTTCTTCTGATTGTTTTGTTTTTTCTGATTGTTTTTAATGGCACTGAAAGTGTTCATGTGTCTAGGACTTTGATTTTATTGGGAAAGATAACAGTGATACAAAACTCTTACTCTTCTTTCAAAAATAACTCCATTGTTAAATTATATTCTCCTGTCTGTAGATAGCATTTATGAATTAAATTGAATAATGAGAAAGATGTTGTGAAAATATATTGTGATCACCCAGGTCCTGCAGTGTAGCCTACTTAGTGTTTGGTTTCTTTGACCCTAGGGAGTTATTGATGAAAGTTAAGGTTGCTTAAGCTGACTATGTGATGAGTAATGCACTTTCGTTTTTACTGTCTTATATGGAAATGTGGAGACTGTTGATGCTTGAAGGTAATCAGGTAGTACCTAGGAGGAGTACCTCTCCCTTGTCCTCTTCTGCTAGCCTCATTTGCATATTACCAAGGAACACAGTGACAGTCTCATTTAAATGCATATGTAAGAAACCACAGTGAAATTTTATTTTTACAGAAGGTTTGTTTAAAATTGGAGGTGACAGGCATTTCTCAATTTCATCTCTTACAGTTAATGGATTAAATGCACTGCTTAAAAAATAATTTCACACATTAAATTTTGTTAGATAAGACAGCATTAAAATTAGTTACATTTTTCAACTATATAAAATATAGGCATCTGAGAATACTTTATGATGTTTATCTAAAATATTGTCCAGTGATATATATCATTTGGGGTTTTGTTTGTTGTAAAGTTGCCTTTTATGTGTTGGTAGCTTTTCTAGTGTAACCCAGATCAATTTTGTGAGCACCTTTAGAAAGTAGGCACTTAGTTAATGTTTAACAAATGTATGATAAATGTGCTTTATATAATATGTAAAGTATCATATAAATGTGTATAATTACCTCCACTACCATATATGTTTCATAGATCAGAGAGTAGAATTTACCAAGTTTTGCAGTTTGTTTGCTTAGCTCACATCTTCCAGATTGGCAGATTGAGACATAGATTAGTAAAATTTAAGGATTGACAATACCAAAATTTAGGTTGAAATTGAACCCTAGTTATCAGTCTCATCATTAAGCCTGTTTGATCATGCATTCTTTACCATAATAATATGGCTTTGTTTTATATAAAAGAACAAGAACAGAGGGGTCTAAATGATTCTTACTAATTAAAATTTGTAGCAGTTTATCATCTTAAGTAGTTCAGACCTCTGGTGTACACCACAAGGTAAAGTCATCCTTCAGTATCCATGAGGGACTGATTCCAGAACTCCCATGATACCAAAATCCAAGGATGCTTCCTTGTATATAATGGTATATAATATTTATATAACCTGTGCACATCCTCCTGTAGGTATCTCTAAGTACTTACATTGCTTGTACTAGGCATACACAGTGTAAATGCTGTGTAATAGTTGCCTGGGTGCTGCAGGTTCAAGTTTTGCTTTTTGGAACTTTCTGCGATTAAAAAAATATTTTTTTTCTTTTTTTTAAATTAATTTATTTATTTTAATTGGAGGCTAATTACAATATTATAGTGTTTTTTGCCATACATTGACATGAAATCAGCCATGGGTATACATGTATCCGCAATCCTGAACCCCTCTCCCACCTCCCTCCCCATCCCATTGCTCAGGGTCATCCCAGTGCGCAGGCCCTGAGCGCCCTGTCTCATGCATTGAACCTGGGCTGGCAATCTGTTTCACATATGGTAATATACATGTTTCAATGCTATTCTCTCAAATCACCCCACCCTCGCCTTCAAATATGTTTATTTTCAATGTTAGGTTGGTTGAATCTGTGGATGTGGAACCCCTGGATAGGGGTATACTGTATACTGAATACTGAAAGATTCAGTATTCTGTATACTGAAAGGTTTACTGTATACTGAAAGGTTTCTTAAGATTTTTTCCCCCAGTTTTATAGACATGTAATTGACACACAACACTGTGTAAGTTTAAGGTGTGCAGCATAATGATTTGACATAGATACATCATAAAATGATTACCATAAGTTTAATGAATATCCATCATCTCACATAAACACAAAAGGAAAGAAATAGAAAAAATTTTCCTGATGATGAGAACTCTTAGGATTTACTCTCAGCAACTTTCATGTATAATGTATGGGAGTGTTAATTATGTTAATCATGTTGTATGTTACTTAAGTATTTTATAACTGGAAGTTTATGCCTTTTGACCACCTTATCCAGTTCCCCCTCCTCCTATGCCCTGCCTCTGGTAACCACAAATCTGATCTTATTTTTTGCGAGTGTGTGTGTTTTGTTTTGACCTATAATTGACCTAAAACACTATGATAGTTCCTGGTACACAACATAGTGATTCAGTATTTCTATGAATTTCACCACAATAAGTCTAGTTACAAATATGTCACCATACAAAGATATTACATAATTATTGACTGTATTCCCTACACTATACATTTCATACTCATGATTGATTTATTTTGTAACTGATAGTTTGTGCCTCTTAATCTTCCTCACCTGTTTCTCTTCTCCCCCCATTCTCCACGCCTCTGGCAACCGCCTATTTGTTTTCTGTATCTGTGACTGTTTCTGTTTTGTTATGTTTGTTCACTTGTTTTGTTTTTAGATTCCACATATAAGTGAAGTCATGTAGTATCTGTCTGACTTATTTTACTTAACATAGTACCCTCTAGATACATCCATACTGTTGCAGATTGCGAGCTCTCATTCTTTTTCATTGTTCTTGTTGTTTAGTTGCTAAGTCATGTCCAACTCTTTTGTGACCCCATAGATTGTAACCTGCCAAGCTCCTCTCTGTCCATGGGATTCCCCAGGCAAGAATACTGGAGTGGGTTGCCATTTCCTCCTCCAAAGCATCTTCCCAACCCAGGAATTGAACTCGCGTCTCCTGCATTAGCAGGTAGATTCTTTACCACTGAGCCACCAGGGAAGCCCATTCTTTTTCATGGCTGAGTAATATTCCTGTGTGTGTGTGTGTGCGCGCACGTGTGCACATATGTGCATACACACTATCTTTATCCATTCATATATTGATGGGCCCTTGGGTTGCTTCCTTTTCTTGGCTATTGTAAATAATACTACAATGAACATAAGCATTTTCTTCAGATAATTACCCAGGAGTGGAATTGCTAGATCGAAGGTAGTTCTATTTCTAATTTAATTTGAGGAATCGCCATACTGTTTTTCATAGTGGCTGCTTTCACAAATTATTTTTAAGAAAAAAACAGGACATGGTAAGATTTCACTTATCTTAGGCCTACTGAAAGTAGAACCTGCTGTATTATATATATATATAAAGACTTTCGTGTGAACATGAGTCTTAAACTCAGTTTAATCACTAAGTAGGGAATTAAGTATCTCATAAAGAATGTATTCTTGTAAAGAACTCTTTAAAGTTGACATTTGGATACTTTAAGTTTTAGTCTGTTCTAATATAGAATTTAGGATAAAATTGTGTTTTCATCCTAAACCTGGTATTATCTCATTTTCCTACTTCAGTTTTTTCTACTTCAATTTATTTACATATTTTAAATTTATTCTACTTTGCTTAATTGTATATTTGTTGTACCATGTATATGTTGGGCTTCCCGGTTAGCTCAGCTGGTAAAGAATCCTCCTGCAATGCAGGAGACCCTGTTTTGATTCCTGGCTTGGGAAGTTCCCCTGGAGAAGAGATACGGCTACCCACTCCAGTATTCTTGGGCTTCACTGGTGGCTCAGATGGTAAAGAATCCACCTGCAATGTGGGAGACCTGGGTTCAATCCCTGGATTGGAAAGATCCTCTGGAGGAGGCCATGGCAACCTACTCCAGTATTTTTGCCTGGAGAATGCCCATGGAAAGAGGAGCCTGGCGGGCTACAGCCCATGGGGTCTCAAAGAGTCAGACACAACTGAGCAACTAAGCACAACACATATATATATTTCAAAGACATACTTAAATATAGGTCTACAATTGTTTGTTATGATATAATTTGACCCCTAAAACACGACTAATTATATCAGTTCCTTCTTGGAAAACCTTTGCTCTATCTTGTCATCCGTATTAACTACAAACTCTTCAGCCCAAGATTTAAGGTTTGTCACTATATGGCAATAACTCACCTACCTTGCCATCTCTCTGTTGCTCAAGCCCTATATTCTAGTAAAACTAAACAACTTATACTGTCTCTTGTTCAGGAGTATACCTCACTGTTAGCCCATTCTTATTTCTCTGTGCTAGAAATGACTTCTGCCTTCATTTCTGCCAGTCTGAAACCTGCCTGCCTTTCAGGTTTTCCTGGAATGTACTATCCTTTACAGAACTTTCCCGATTTTACCACCTGAATGCAATTTATCTTCCAAACTTTCAGGTTTCTACTTTTTTAATTCATATTAAACATATAGTTAGTAGTTGTTAAATAATTACTTGACCATCTAAAGACTTTGAGATTAGTTGTTATTTGATCAATGTGTCACCAACATACTTCCCAATAAGAAAGAGATGAATAGCCTTAAGCAAAAGCAAGAAAGCTTTGACTAAAACATCAGACCCTTACTATCACAGACCCATCTTGTCCATTCTTTCTAATGGATTATTTTTCGAAAGAACTTTGCTGATACATATTTATCTCTCCCTCCTTTTTCCTTTCCATTTCTTGGTGGTTTTAGTTTTGGCCTGAGCCTTGTAGGTAGTTGTATGCTTTAGAAACGTCTCCAGTCAGCAGGACCAGGGTCTGGCAGTACATGAGTGGTTTGAGCTTTGGAAACAGGTCAGGGGCCACAGCTCTGAAGGAAGTGGAGTAAGCAGAGTTACCAGATTGATACATCTTACAAGGTTGCCTTTTCAACTTGAAGACTCATCCCAAATGGAATCTTTTTAACATGCAAGAATAATGCACAGGTACATATTTTAGTAGAAAAAGAAGTTAAATTTGTTGAAATTAACTTAAAATTCAGAGAACAAAATTGTTTTCCTTTTAAAACTAAATTCAAATAAACACTCTTGAGGACTGCATAAACTTATTTTGTAGTCCACTTGGGGGAAAATGGCATTGAAAAAAGCACATTCTGGAAGCTGTACTTTACTATCTATATATATGCCGTCATATTTTCTAATTTTTTTTTTAATTGTATTTTCTTCCCAATAGCTGGTCCAACTTACAGAGTACCAGGACTGACTGCTTCTCAGCTTGTGTACCCCTGACATACATACCACATTTTCCCCCAAGTTATATACATTAATTATAACAAAACACTAAAGAATGACCCATTTTATTTTGGAATTTATTTTATGACACTTTAGAAAATTATCTTTAAGAACTGATGGACTTATGTTGTTTTAATACTATAGAACAGCTTTAAATATCAGTGAAAGTTATTTCTCATTTGCCTCTTCTATCTTTAGTTTCTTAGAGCTCAATATATTCACTTAGTCTTCTTAAAAACTAAGTTAAGATGATTTGTAATAGATAAGTTAGAACTCTTACTCTGTAAGTAAGGATAGAACTCTAGCTTCAGTTACACATAAAGAGTTGGATAATGGAACATGGAAGGTTTTAATTTCCCTGATGTGGTTTTGGTTTTTTAAAAGTTACTCAGTTGTGCCCTTATGAGACATTTTTAAGTTTTTTGGAAAGAAAATACAGGAAGATTACCACCAAAACTCAGACAAGGGAAAAGGTGCCAAAATCAAATGAAGAAAGTAAAATGTGAGCAGAAAGCCCATATGTGTTGCAGAGTGAACCATTAGACGCCTCTTACATTGTAACAGTGTGATTTATTGATGTTTCTATGAGCTTTCCCGATTTTATTAGTAGTGAGATGTCACTTTCAGTTTCATATGGGAATCCATATATGTGTTGCTAATTTTAGTAGGTAAGTTGTGTCCGACTCTTTTGCAACCCCATGGACTGTAGCCTGCCGCTCCTCTGTCCATGGGATTTCCCAGGCAAGAATACTGGGGTGGGTTGCCACTTCTTTCTCCAGGGCATCTTCCTGACCCAGAGATCGAACCTGTATCTCTTGTACTGCAGCCACCAGGGAAGTTCCCATGTATATGTACGTCGTTAAAAATAGAATAAAGCAAAAAAAGGAGGGGAAGGGTATTCCCTGGTGTCCAGTGGTTAAGATTCAGTGCTTTCACTTCCAGGGCCCAGGTTCAATCCCTGCTCAGAAAGCTAAGATTCCACAAGCCATGCAGCATCACCCCCACAAAAAAATAGAATAAAGCCCTTTAAATCTAATCTTTTTTTAAAGAAAGAAAAGTCTTATTTTCTAACTTACTAAGTAGAGACTTGATCTCATCGTCTTTCTGATTTTTTAACTTTTCACCTAGCAATTCTGTCTGTCTAGCTTAAGACTGAAACCATTGATGTATGTTTTATATATATGTATTCATAAAGAACTACATTAGCTATGTTGTGTTACAGTAACAAACCATGTCCCAATCTGGTTCACTAAAACAATGAAGGAATTTTTTTTCTCACTTTATGGCCATGATAGGTCAGCAAGAGAGCTCTGTTTGTGTCACTCGGTGATCCAGGCTGATAGAACCACCAACCACCTTCTTATACTCCACTGGTCCTCATGCTAAGAGGGAAATGAAGTCCAGAGGGTCTCTAATTACCTCAGAAGTGACTCACATTGCTTATTTCACAACATGATGGTTCCATGTAACTAGGCAGGGCCAGGAAGCATAACATGCCTATGCCAGGCAGACAGCTGAAAATATTTGATGAATAGCACCATTCTTTTGGCCACCAGTTAGTTGATCTACTCTCTCACACAGGAAAAATATACTCACTTCCTCCCCAGGTAGGAAACCCTAAGTTCGTATCCAATCATGGCATTAAGCTTGAAGTCCAGATCTCTGAGTGGATGCAAGGTCGTGATCCTGTGTTCGTGAGGAGATGATGCATAGTCGTCTCTACATAGGGCCCAAATGTTGCTCTTTTTGATCCACAGACTTAAGAAAAAAATTGACAAATGATTGGCTGCCCTCACAAACAATGTAAAGTGGTGACTAGTGGCAGGATGATAAAAAAAAAAACAAACTCCCATTTGAAAAGGGGAAGAACAGGAGACATACAGCAAATACTGCAGTCCCTCTGAGCAGTCATTGAGGGGACCCCTCCAGGGATGGGAAATGTTCTTAAAGAGATCCCAGATTTGCTCCTTAACTCAATTGTCTGCTCTTTCTTTGCTCCCTGGCTTCATCTTCTTGATCCTCCTCCTCCTTTTTTCCTGTTACGTTCCTTGGCTATATCCCAAACGGACAATGAGGAATATTTCCCCTTAGGGGGATGAACAGCTTTTTTAATCCACTTCCTGCCATGGATGCTTGAGAACCCAAAGATCATTTTTAGAAGTCTTGAGTACTTCCCTGGTGGTCCAGTGGACAAGATTCTGTTTCCACTGAGGAGGGCATGGGTTTGATCCCCTGGTCAGGGAAATTCTGCATGCCACATGGTGCAGCCAAAAAGAAAGAAAAAGTCTTGAATAGTCACAGCCTCTCAGGTGTAGGCTGGTGGTTCTTTTAGCAGTATAACTCTCAAAAACTTAGTTGGCTTTTTACTTATTTGTTTCTAGTCAGCTCCATGTGCCCTAGCCACATCCACAATTCTTTCTAACCATACTTCATAGATTTGTTGTGTGGCTCAGCCTTATTGGTCTCATACTTCTTTCTTGACTTAATTTTGAGTACAGGTATTTCTGCTGTAATGCCATATATGCTTTCCTGAGTTCTGCAAAATTGCACACTAAAATAAACGGAGCTTATGGGAAAAAATAGGATTGTGCAGACTCAAAACCTGTGGACCACTGTAACCAGTGCAGTAATAAAAACAAAGCTAATTAAAATAAAAACAATAGCATATTAAATCTCCCCTGGCATATGCAGTCAGCATCAGTTGGTTGAAGCTTTACAGACTCAGTCTCTGGAATGCTTGTTTCTTCCTCTGAGACTTTGGGGTCTTGAACACATTCACTTACAATAGAAACTAATTTCATTACAGTAAAAATTTGATCTGTGGTGTGGTGTATGATTCAGCAATCAAAATTTTCTTCTTTAAACACAGGAGGAGAAACATATATCCTCAGCTTCACCAGATATAAAGTGGAAAATGCAATGGTTCATGAAGCAGCTGAATCAGCCACGACTTGCATTAAAGGAAGGTACATAAGTGGGATGTTTAGCTTTTTTCTTAGTGTTTTCATATATTGCTAAGGCTTTCTTTTAAATTTGGGAACTTTTTCCTGGTTACTTCCAACAAGAGAAAAGTGCATATAAACCAACTTAACTTCTGTGTTATATTGATATCATTTCCTTATTTACTAATAGCATTTGAACTAATTCACTTCAAAGCAACATGCTTAGTAGCAAAACAGACTAAGAGGCTATTTTGATGAGAGAACCCCTCTTTAGTCTTTTTTTAGAAAAGCTGTTTTATTCAGCAGTACCTTAATCAATTGGGAGGTTTTATCAGTGGTTGTAAAGGCCAAATCTTTGACTTGATTCTTGCCTCAAGACTGAACTCTGATCAGCATTTGTAGCTCAGAGACCTCAGCTTTGGATTAAGTACTTGATTCTTCTGACCCCACAAATCGCTGGAAACTGATGAATTCTTTTCTGAATTCATCCAATAATTTGTTAAATACAGCCAGCAGTAACCAACACAATCTCTTAATGGTCCATTTTCCCACTAGAGCTATAAATTCTCAAGGCATATTTGCTCTCTTCACCACTGCACACTATGAGCTGCTATCCTTTTAGCCTCTGATAAGTTTTTCCTTACCTCCTTCTCCCTAGCTCCTTAGCCTTCACCATATACTTCAGGTTTTTTGATGAGACAGCACCACACTTCTGGATTCCACCTGTATCAGCTAGGAGAGACGCAGGTTATGCTGCAGTAATAAACAACACAAAATCTCGGTGGTTTTGAAAACATGGTCTCCTTAAAGTTAAATAAAATACAAAGAATTTTAATGATCGCTGCACTGTGCATATCCTGTGGGTCATTTTGTTACTCAGGGTCCTAGGTTGATAGCAGCCATAGCAGTCTTCACTTTGAGGGTTGCTGGTCGCTGTCACAGTGGGAGGAGAGGCCTGGAGGGTCTCACGTTGCTCTTCCACGTGTCACTTCTACTCAGCTGTACTGGCTGAAAGTAGTCGTGGTCCCCCCAACCACTGGGGGAGGGGCAGAGTCAGAAAGTACAGTCACGTGTCCAGAAGGCTGAGGGCCAGGATATTTGGGAAGAACACATTGATGATGACCATAGAGGATATCCTTTCATTTATTTTTCGTCATGATTTTGTTCTGTTCCTATTTTTTGCTGGTTAATTGAATTTTACTGTCTCTCTTCCCTTGCTTAATTTGAGATAATTAATGTGGGTAAGTTTTATTTACTGGTACTTGTAGTTTACATTATTTCAGAAGTTTGGGCAATACAAAATAAAGCTACTGTGATTTTCCTACTTGAAATACAAGGTATAAAACTGATTAAAAAGCTATATGGTTACAGGAAGAGTTGAGTTTAAATTATTTTGGAATGTCATTTGTCATAGTAGAAATAAAGCTTTGGAGTCAGGCAGGCCTGGGGTCAAATATTGCTTCTGTCATTCAACAGATGCACGATCTTGGACAAATTATTTAACCTCTCATAGGCATAATTTTCCCTTTTATAAATACAAAGAAGTATATATATATATATGTATATATATATACGTATATATATATACGTATATATATATATATATATATTCAGATGTCAAGTAAAGCACGGTGGCATTTATCACTGCTCCTTTCTGAAATTCTACTAAAATGAAAGTAAAATTCATTTTTTTAAGTTAATTTATTTGTTTATTTGGCCATGCCACATAGCTTATGGAATCTTAGTTCCCCAACCAGGGATTGAACCCAGGCACTTGGCAGTGAAAGCACAGCATCGTAACCACTGGACCACCAGGGAATTCCCTAAAATAATTTTTTAGAAAATGGAAGAGAGACAGTAGCAGAGGAATGATAGTAATAGTTGTGAATTATTTATTATAGTCATAATAATGTAAGCAATAAATACTTTACAAAAAAGTGATACAACTATATTGGGGGGATGAGAGGAGAGTTGGGAGCAATAAGGTAAGAAAACTATAGTGGGAGATAAGTGGTAGTGTCTAAAATTGGGGGGAAAAAAGTCAAGAAATAGAAATGTCATCACAGGGACTTCCCTGGCGGTCCGGTAGTTAAGACTCTACGCTTCTACTGTGAAGGGCCCTGTCTCAACCCCTAATGGAAGATCTGAGACTCGACATGCCATGTGGCACAGCCCAAAAAAAGAAAAAAGAAAGAAATATAACCACATTGTTTAGAAATATAAAAGTTTATACAGAGGGAAAGGGAAGAGGAACAGCTAAAAGAAACACTTTTGTCTCAGGTAAAGGACTCAGATGGGATGGAATAGGCAGAGGATGGCTGCTTTTGCTATAAACCTTGCAGTATATTTGATTTGTAAAACTGCGGATGCTTTTTTTATTAGTGATTACTTTGATGAAAGATTTAAAATAAGTTTAAAAATCAACCCCAGAGTTTTGTAGTGGGCATTAAATAGGAATAATAAATAATGAGCACCTTTACAGTGTTTGTGCACATGGCAGGTATTCAGTAAGTACTAGTTTCCTTCCTTTTGTTAATTAGGGTATACGTCTGTAGTAATATTTATGTGACTCAGAAGTTAAGTGGTTGGCTAAGCAGCAATGTGAGGTACATCACAAAGCAAATTATGCACCCTTCTCATCTTTTTTTTTTTTTAATGGATTTTATTTTTCCTGGAACCATATCAGCTTTATGGTTACTGTTTCTTAGCATTTAGACTCCTATGCAGCTGAAACATGAAAATCACCTGGTTATTGAGTGAATCTAGAGAACTATGCATAGAACAAATTTAAAAATACCTAGCAACTTTGAAATTACTCTAATAAACCTGAAAACAATGATATCTATACCTAGATTATAAATTATTTAAGGCCAGGGATCTCTCGCTCTCTCTTCTATTGTTATGTCAGTTAGCTGCTTTATTTTTCTGGTCCACAGTGCCTAGACCACTACCTCCTTTGTTCCTTAAGCTCTCACTGTGCTGGATGGTGGTGTCTGATGTTGAAAAGAAAGCCAGCCAGCATGAGGTTCTTGTGTATTTCATGGACCTCACACACTGGGTATCTAGACTATAAACTCCTTGTGGACGTGGACCATATATTCTGCCATGTCAGTATGTCCAGGATAATGACTGCTATGCAAAGACAGATGTTCACTAAGCATCATTAAGTATGTAATGAATACCAGCTAAGTACTGGTAGTCACTGTACTAAGCTCTAAGGATATCTCAGTGAATGGGACGGATAATGACTCCTGCTGTCTTAGAATTTGCATTCTAACAAAATGTTTGTTGAATTCATGTAATGCAGTAACATGATGGCCCACACTGAACCATTTGAGCAGGATAAAGAATTGTATATATAAAGAATTTAATCATTTAAGGTATGTTTGTTGTATGATGTCAGGGCATGCTATAAGAAGGAAATAAGAGATATTTGATCTTTTTTCTCTTTGCTTTTCTTTGCAGATAAGATGCTCCAAGTCATTTGCAGCTTTCTGCAAAAGGAAAATCACTAGTGCTCTGCTCTTGCCATAATACCAAACCTTTTGACTTATGCATTGGTGCTGCAACACACTGGAAGAATTGCACACAGGTTCCAGGAATACCTTTTTTCCCCCCGTTTGAGTGATTCTTTGTGGATGGAAAAAGATTTGAGTCTTAATAATTACCCTGTTTTAAACCTATTCTCTATAGTCTGAACTGCTTAATAAATTAGGCCACTTACTAATGAGCCACACAGCCGGCTCTTGTCAGGAGCTGGTTGAAAACCGTGCTGTGCACGTAGCAGGAATGGCACAAGAAGATAGCCGTCGTGGTCAAGTGCCATCTTCCTTTTATCATGGTGCCAACCAAGAACTCGACCTGTCCACCAAAGTGTACAAAAGGGAATCAGGAAGTCCTTATTCTGTGTTAGTGGAC
The DNA here is from genome assembly GCF_054371585.1 of Giraffa tippelskirchi. Lineage (NCBI taxonomy): Eukaryota > Metazoa > Chordata > Mammalia > Artiodactyla > Giraffidae > Giraffa > Giraffa tippelskirchi. Next base: position 25,267,222 of record NC_137277.1, on the reverse strand, counting down.
ACCAAGATGAGCAAGCCACATCTCCATGAAACAGAGGAGCAGCCGTATTTCAGGGAGACAAGAGCAGTGTCTGACGTGCACGGTGTTAAAGAAGACCGAGAGAATTCTGATGACACAGAAGAGGAGGAGGAGGAGGAAGTCTCCTACAAAAGGGAGCAGATCATAGTGGAGGTAAACCTTAATAATCAAACGTTAAATGTGTCTAAAGGGGAAAAGGGTGTCTCTTCTCAGTCCAAAGAGACTCCTGTTCTTAAGACAAGCAGTGAGGAGGAAGAGGAAGAGAGTGAGGAAGAGGCCACGGATGACAGCAATGACTATGGAGAGAATGAAAGGCAGAAGAAAAAGGAGAAGACGGTGGAGAAGGTCAGCGTTACACAGAGGAGAACGAGGAGAGCTGCCTCTGTTGCCGCAGCTGCCACTTCCCCTACTCCCAGAGCTACGAGAGGTCGTAGGAAGAGTGTAGAGCCACCTAAGCGTAAGAAGCGGGCCACAAAGGAGCCCAAAGCACCAGTGCAGAAAGCTAAGTGTGAAGAGAAAGAGACTCTGACCTGTGAGAAGTGCCCCAGGGTGTTTAATACTCGCTGGTACCTGGAGAAGCACATGAACGTTACTCATAGGCGCATGCAGATTTGTGATAAGTGTGGCAAGAAGTTTGTCCTGGAAAGTGAGCTGTCCCTTCACCAGCAAACAGACTGTGAAAAAAATATTCAGGTAGGTCTTATCACCAAGAGGGCAAACTTTCCAGGATAGAACCTGGCTGTTTCAGACTCACCTGGTATCTGCCCAAGAGAATAAATACAATAGAGGCTGAAGGGACAGTTTTCACCAATTTATCTTTTTTTTTAAAGCCCCTGCTTTGGTATTTTCAAAACCAGGCTTAATATTTTCTTTCAAAAGCATAAATTTAACTGACGCTGGACTAGTGGGAACTCAGGTCCATTGGAAAGGGGAATCTGATATAGGTGATTGACAAGGAGGTAAAGTCAACACCGACTTGGCACTGAGATTTACTCTTGTAAGACATGTAATATAATTCATTCTGGTGTCTTCGCTGTCAAGGTGGGAGATATCAAGTAAAAGTCAGGAGTAGAGAGGTCCTTTTCTAAGGTTTGAAAGGATGCCAGGTTCTAGTGCAGCTGTTGGGGACAAAATCCATAATGACTCAGACTGGTGGAAATGGAAGATCTCCAGGAGTGAGTTTGCTTCTAAACCAGTGGAGAGATGACAGCACTAAATTTGTCAAGAGGCTAAGCTCATGGGAATATGCAAACTTTAAAGGAGGCTGAGCTGATTGAAAATATTGCCCACCTGACAGTAGGCTTATATAATGCTACTGTGTAGTATTAAAGTAACAAAACACGGTATTCAAACCAGGTTGATGTCTTGAAAGGACTATATTGTGATAGGTTAAAAGGTGTGCTAATTGTATCATGTTGTGTGAACTATATTATGTTGAGCTATGTTGGTTTGCACATGTAAGTGCATATTAATGAATATGAATATTCATTCATAAAAGGTAAGTCTATTAATGTCTCCAAAAGACATGTAAAATAGAAATTTCTTGTACCATACTTAAGCTGAACTTCTTGTAGAAGATGAAATCGTTTGGTTTCAGTGTGTTTCTTGGAGTACTCCTGATTTGGAATGTTCCTTATTTTTCGTTTTTCTTTCTTGTTTTTAATCAACAACTGAAATCATTACTTTAAAGAGGATTTTTAAAAATATAAATTAGGGGCTTCCCCACTGGCTCAGTAGTAGAGAATCTGCCTGCCAATGCAGGAGACATGGGTTTGATCCCTGATCCAGGAAGATCCCACATGCCACAGCTAATCCCATGTGCCACAACTATTGAGCCTGTGCTCTAGAGCCCCAGAGTCACAACTACTAAGCCCATTTGCTGCAACTACTGAAGCCCTTGTGCCCCAGAGCCCATGCTTCACAACAAGAGAAGCCACCACAGTGAGAAGCCTGAGCACTGCAACTAGAGAGTAGCCCCCACTCTCCACAGCTGGAGAAAAGCCTACACAGCAACAAAGACCCAGCACTGCCAAAAATAAATACATGAAATGATAAATAAATATATATATAAATTACATTTGCTAAAAGTTCACTGCATTTTGATTCATCAGTTGTGACTTGATCTCTGACACACTTGGTAAATAAAAGAAGACTGAATCATGGCGCCTGTCTCAATAACTGCTGGTGCTGGGGCTTGGTTCTGAATTGGTTGCAACAATTCAGGCCAGAGGAAGTGCGATGCTGTGCTGCACCCTAGGGGTCAAACTTAGTTCTGTAACGATTCATTGCTGAAAAGGTATCTCTTGATCTTGATCTTTGTATAGTTGTTGTTTGTTTTTTTTTCTTTTAACTTTCCTTCATTAAGTACAGAAGGGGCTTTCTTGGTAGCTTTGCTGGTTAAGAATCTGCATGCCAGTGCCTGCCAGTGCAGGAGATGCAGGTTCACTCCCTGGGTCAGGAAGATCCTCTAGAGGAGGAAATGGCAACCCACTTCAGTGTTCTTGACTGGGAAATCCCATGGACAGAGGGAGCCTGGCAGGCTGCAGTCCATAGGGTCCCAAAGAGTCAGACACAACTTAGCGACTAAACAACAACAAGAAATGCAGAAAAGAAAACATTTAACAAATCCTCTTTGTGTGTGATTGTATTCACTGTTCTTCACCATGATTTCATTTAAACTTATAATTTAGGTTTTGTGAATTCTGCTGAATGAACTCTTTTTGCATTTCTAATCCTGATGACCTAATAACAAGTAAAAATTAAAGCTGTGCTCTACAGAATGAATGGCTTATAGGGTTTGTCTATCCTTTCCTCCAGCAGTATCCAGCCAGAGGCTTATCTCTGTGACTCTTCTTGGTCCTCATTTCCTGAAATGACAGTGTGTTCAGAGATCTTTATTAAATATTTGCAGCAAATAACAACTTTTTCCCTTATGTATTGCAGAGTCTGATGCTTACCTAGAACTTCCTAATACTGTTTTTAATGAGAAGTATTATATTTTGGTACATGTTATGATATCCTAGACAGGTAATGATGCATAATACAGGGCAGTAGGTGGATTGCCTGTGTCTCCTACAGATGCCTGTGTGAGATCTGGATCTGAGCTTCTCAGGAAAAGGGACGGATACCAGCAGCTGAGGGGTTATGTTAAATTCTGCCAGAGGGAAATGTTTAATAGAGAAAATTAGGAAAATATAGTAAAATCTCAGTAGTTTGTGTTAATGAAGACTCTGAATATGTTCACTAAGCTACAAAAATATTGTTATTCTTCTGTAGATTTATAACCATTCACGTATGATTTGTTTTATCTTGCTTTTATGTTAATTTAAAATTAGTTTGTATTCTCTGGTAAACACACATTAACTGCATAGTAACCCACGTGTAGGAAACGGCTGCTTATAGTAATCCATATTTAAAAAAAAAACAGAACTTGAGGTTCTTTTCAAAGGTACAATACTAATTTGATAAAAGCAGTCAATTCTTTGATGTTAGTGGAACTTTGTATTTCTTTTTGTCTTACTGTTTGCCATTGTTTTCATACTGCCAAAGTGTCTCTAAAAAATTCATCTTAGGAAATGGAACATAAAGATGTTGGTGTTGAAATCTGGACTTCATGGAAGAATAGCATTTGTTTGGATTCTGGTCTGTGCCACAAATCTAAAGCACACCCACTGCATGGGACTTCCCTGGCAGTCTGGTGGTTAGGACTCTGCACTTTCACTTTGTGTCCTGGGTTCAGTCCTTGGTTGAGGGAACTAAGATACTGCAACCCATTCAACTTGGCATATTTCAGCTGCCGGTCCACAGGTGAGGCTTTCTGGAAACCCCTATAAATAAAGATTATTTCTGTTTATCCTGCTCAGTGTGTTTCCTGTAATAAATCGTTCAAGAAACTCTGGTCCCTTCATGAACATATCAAGATCGTCCATGGATATGCAGAAAAGAAATTTTCCTGTGAAATTTGTGAGAAGAAATTCTATACCATGGCTCATGTACGGAAACATATGGTTGGTAAGTTGCTTTTCTCTAACACCTATAATTTTCCCTTGTTCTTTGGTGTGTTTTATGCTTCGAATTGGGCAGGATGAGAAACTGCCTTACTTGAATCAGTTTTGACTTGTTGAAACCAAATGCAACATGTCTTCAGTAAGCATCACCAGATTGGATGGTAGAGTCTTCCACACCCAGGTTTCTTTTCAACATTGTTATTCTTTCAACTCTGCTGCTACAGCCTCACAGATGAGAGCGTAGTAAATTAAGATGTCCTTACAGTAGAACATATCTCTTTTCCAGTTTGAGCCTTTTGGTGAACTGATTTTGAGTATAAGTGCATTCTATGTTGCAGCACACACAAAAGACATGCCATTTACCTGTGAAACCTGTGGAAAGTCATTCAAACGCAGTATGTCACTCAAGGTCCACTCCTTGCAGCACTCTGGAGAGAAGCCCTTCCGATGTGAGGTAAGGCCCAGGCTGCCCACCAGACCCAGGTGTGGGGACTGGCTTGTGTGTGTGTATACGTGGTGAGAGTGGAAGAGAGGCATGCCTTGTGCAAAGCACAGGCTGCATTTCCACAGAACCGTCAGACCATGTGCTGAGCGCTGTGTGTTGTTAGCTCACTGCTGGGTGAAGAGCAGTCATTTTTAACAGTGTTGACTTTCTTAGATTAGGTTAAAATTGGGACTAACACATGATAAATTATTTTACTTTTCTCACTAATTCAGAGAAGTTGGATATACTTCAGTGATAATTATTTGAGAAAGGTTCCCTTTTATTAATAACTCAGCTGGGAAATACAGCAGAGCCAAACAGTTGACACAAGCAGGTTCTATTTTGAGTATGAAAAATAAACCTAATCTCAGACTATATAGGGTGGGCACAAGTAAAGTGACTATGCTTGGCATTCAAAAGTCTCCACTGTGTCCAATGCAGAACTGTGACGAAAGGTTTCAGTACAAGTACCAGCTCCGCTCCCACATGAGCATCCACATCGGGCACAAACAGTTCATGTGCCAGTGGTGCGGCAAGGACTTCAACATGAAGCAGTACTTCGACGAGCACATGAAAACACACACTGGTAAGGAATTCTTGAGAAAGGTACAGATGTGTCTCAGGCACTTATTAGTGATCACCTGTGAGTCTGTTTACTTAAAATTCTAAACCACAAGCCTGCATCCTAAGTGCAAATACCGCTTTACATAAATCTGATGTTGAACAATATAAATTTATAATATTGAAAAATTAGGCTTTTATCAATTTATTTATTTCAAAAAGTATTGTTAGTGCCTTTTAACTGTGAGTTCCTTCAAGGTGATGGACTCTTTATTTGGGGCACAGGATCTCCTGAAATTGTATGAAACTTATTTTGTGTATGTGTGTATGTTATTTTTCTGAGGAAAGGATTCTAGGTCTTTAAAAAATGGAGGATATTGACTGATTTTAACAGAATACCCTCTCAGTATTCTTAAAGTTTGATTGGAATTGATTTACCACAATTCACTACTTGTCATGAACATAACCATCAACTGAGGTTAAATAATGTTTTAACTGCTTTATGTTTTCAGGGGTATATGCTTCATAGCATAGATTTGTCTTGTAAGCATTTGATCCCCCAGCCTTCAGAGAGCTGGTTAGAATAATAGCCCAGTGTAAACACTGGGGCATTGTATCTCCATCTCATCTTGATGCTCTGGAATTAGATATCTTTGCACAAACTGAACAGTATGAAACATTTTTCAAGCTTTTAAATAAAATCTAATCACAGAATTCTAGGTTTTATTAATCTGCAGAGTAGCAGAGCTACAAAGAACCACAAGAGATTATCTTGCTTAGCCTGCTTATGAGTCGTGAGGAAATTCTTCCCATGTCTGGGTCTCTGTAGTTCCCATTTCTGTATTTAAAGTCCAAGGAAGAATGCCTGCCTGATGGGCTTCTTTCCCCTTCAGAGCAGAGCACCTCAGATTTTAAGGAATAAACTAGAGGAAGAGTCACAAGAGAAGTTTAAGTAAATTGCATTTCAAAAGGTAATGCTAACTTTGAAGCCTAATATATCAAAGTATTTAACAGATTCTCCCCTTGAAGTCTGGTGGTTCTTGGATAGACACTTAGTTCTGAGCCAGTTTTAGGGTGCAGTTTTTTGTTAATTCAGCAGGAAACTATTCAGCAGAAAATAAGTCTTCTTGTTGGCAGAAGCTGTTTCACACTCACAAACAGTGCTTGGCACCTGGTAGATGCCCAGTTAATGTTGGTTGCAGGACTGGAAGGAACGTCCACCGTGTAAGCCTCTGCCTCTGTGCTCACCGCTTCTCCGCCTGTCTCCCTCTGCTTCCTCCCTGCACTTTCTCCTCTCCTCCTCCTGTGTTTCTTCCTCTTTCCTCTTGCTCCTTTGTCCTTCTTTCTTTTTTTAGGCCGTTAAATGTCCAGAGTATGAAACTGAAGTGTACATTTCATGATTAATGTATTTGTTGAATAAAAACAAAGTTTTATATATTCAACATATTCTTCTTTGACCAAATAGGCAACCTGAACATTTCCTATTTCTTCTAAAGGAATATAGCCACCTAAATTCACTTAAATGTTTATTCTTCTCATTAAAAGTAGTAGTACATACTTTTGAAAATATATTGAAAATATGAAAATTGCAATGATCTATAATATTATCATTGAGAGATCACTACTGTTAACATTTTAGCATATATATTTTTAAATTCTGTAATTTCTTAATATGTAAACAGATACTGTGGAAAACTGTTTATATATTCATATATATATAGTAATAAAACAAAAATTGGGTCTTTATGCTCTATTATAACCTACTTTTATTTTACTATATTATGTCATTAACAGTAATATCATTTTAATGGTTGTGTAATAGTCCTTATAAATTTGTTGTAATAATAGCCATCATTTATTATGCACATATATGCCAAGTACTATCTTAAGCACTTTGCATACATTATCTCATTTAATCAATATAACCTTTACCACAGTCCTGTTAAGGATATTATCTCCATTTTATTTAGCCAGTTCCCCATTGGACATTTAGATTTTTCCAATTTTTCTACTGTTATAATTATTAATAGTACCGTGACAAACAACTTTCTGGCTAACACATCCATGATTATTAGATAAATTCCTGGAAATGGGATTATTAGGGCAAAGGGATGTGTGTATTTTTAAGACTTGGTGGTATATATTGCCAAATAGCTGTCCATATACACTCTTAGCAGCTGTGCATGAAAACACTCATTTTCCCAGCCCTGTCCAATGTAAATAAAATAATTGTTGAATTAATAGGTGAAAAATGGTTTCTTTTTGTGTTAATTTGTACTTAATTGCTAAGTAAGATGGAACATTTCTTTCAGTACACTTGTTGAGTATCAGTATATTTCCTTTTCTGAATTGCTTATGCCTTTTTTGTATTCATCCTTTCATTGCAGTGTTTGGTTTTTTCTTACTGCTTATGGCAGCTCTTTATATAATAGCTCTTTGTATGTATTTATGTCCCCTGGACGTTGTTTAACAGAAGTATTAAAATACTTCCCCCTAGTTTGTCATCTGCCTTTTAATATTGTTTATGATGCTCACACTGGGAAAGCACTGCCACTCACTAGCAGTGTGACCTTACCTGAATTATGCAACTCCTGTAGGCCTCTGGTTCCATTGCTATCAATATTAAATAAGGATGACAGTAGTACCTTGGAGAGGACCCAGAAAGGGTTAGCTTTTACAGAAGAAAAAAGATAGCTGTTTTACGGCTGGTTGGAACCACATGTAGAGTATGTTTTGGTTGGGATTAAGGCCATTGCAGGAACTGACATTGATTGGGCTATTTCTTTGCAGTTAAACAGAAGTGAGGCAGATCTTATCTAGGGAAGCGACCAGCCCTCAGGCAGGGTTTCCTGGGATGGTGTGGACACGGGGTGAGTTCAACATAGAATAATTGCTGATTCTCCTTGTACCAGGCATAGTGCTAAGTACCTAGAGATACAGGATGAATTAAGGCCTGGTTTTTGCCCTCACAAAGCTTACAGTCCAGTGATAGTGATGATGATAATAATAGTAATAATAATAGTAGTAGTAGCACTAAAATGCATTGAATGTTTACTATGTATCAAATACTGTCTTAAGCACTTTCCTCGAATTTTTAACTTATCATAGTAACCTATTATTATCTTCATTTTTCAGATGAGGCTTAGAGAGTAAAGAACTTGTCCAAGGCAATCTGGCTCCAGAAACACATACTTAGTTTAATCTGATACAAATTTAATGAAGCAAGTAATAAAATGGAAGGATACACAGGACATCATGAGGGCAAAAGGCACCATCCCAGAGTCTGGTTCTCAACTTCCAGAATTGGTCAGCATACCCAGTCAGGGTCAGAGGGATTGATCTGTGCTAAATAGTCTTTGTGTGTGTGTGTGCTAAATAGTCTTTTTGTGTGTGTATGCTAAATAGTCTTAATGATATATTAATAAAATTGCTAATTTACAATGAAAAGGCTGAATGATAGGTGGTTCAGAACTCTTATGTTCTTTGGTCAGAATATTCTTTGCCTAAAATAAAATTTATACCACCAGGGCATTCCTCTTTTTTATTTTTTTAATTTGATGGTTTTCTAAATTCAGAGATTAGAAATGTGGAGAGTCCACCTTGCCACAAAATAAATAAATAAAAAATAAAATTTATATTAGTTGCTAAATTATAATCACAAGATTGTCAGGGACAGGAAATTATAGGCAAGGAAAGTAATCGAATGATCTTAATGGTGAGTCCCAACCTTCATTGAATTCAAGAAGTCATCAGTTCCATGACAAAGCTAAGTTTATACATCACTAACAAAATGCTGCAAATTAAAGAATGAAATGCCATCGATTGTTATGGCATATATCAGTTTCACAGATGTCACTATGGGGGGGGATGCATGTCTTAGAATTAACTAATATTTATTTATTGATATTAAGAATCTACTCAGTGGGGTTACTGTAGTGAACAACGCTAAAATAGTCCCTAGGTTCACAGACTTTATCGTCAGGTTAGGGTGATAGACAAGCAAGGCCTAACAGTGTTTGGGTGATGAGAGCATAGTAAGTACAACTAAATGAAATGGGCTAGAATTTTATGAATTAGGGGAGGACAGGAGGCAGGGAATATGATAAGACATGATACCTGAGAGCAATAAGCAAGTATTGGATCACAGAATAAGCCATGTAGAAAAGTTTGAGCTTTATTCTAAGGACAGTTGGAAATCCTTGAATGGTTTTAAGCAGAGTGTGACACAACTGTTTGAAAGTTCACTCTGCCTACACAGTGTGAAGAGTGGATTGGAGGGTGGGGAGCAAGAATAGATAAGGTGAAACCAGTCAGATGGCTGTTGCAGTAATCCAGGTGAACAATTGTAATCTTATGGTAGGCCAGATATATAGATATACAGATTTCTGATGCTGCTCACGGATATTCATAAGCAGACTAGAGTGGTTATGTTTATTGGCCAGATCACTTTTTCCTTTGAACAGTGCAGAAGACAACTAAGTAGCCAAATTCTTGCTCTTTTTTATCTTCCCTGCAGATTCTCTGTTCGTTTATATTGTGTGTTCTTCAGATTCACTATACTATTTCTTACAATTAGGTTAGCTTTATCTGTATGTAACAGTTAGGTCATATCATAAGATGTATTGATATATGTATTTCTAGTTACCTTGATGGACTTAGATGTTAGTACCTCCTCCAGCCACCCATTTACTAGCATTTCCTTAAAATGGGACATTGTACAGGTGGTTAGTTTCAAATATTATATTTTTATTTTTCCTTGTTTCAGCCTCATTGTAATCTTGCCTTGAGGTTTCAGGGTATCATCAGTCATTAGCACAGTTAAAAGATGGGGCCTAATAAATAATGAGAGTTAGAGTTAGGTGAGATTGTGGGTTTATGTCTCGAACAGCAAATGTAGAAAATTTGGTAGGACCTCAAGAAATGGATAAAAGATTAGTAAGTAGTAAAAAGGACTCATTTAAATTTGAATACATGGATTTGTGGTAGACCAATTCTAATAGTTTTTTGATCTATCTGTGGCAAATCATTATAGCCTGGAAGACTACAAATGAGAGATGATTAGACAGATCCAGTATTGGACCCAGGTTTGAGCACATAACAGAAAGTTACATGTCCATATATTTAATAAACTTTCAGTCAGTAAAATGTATAGTGAACCAACGAAGTGATTAGTGAAATGGAGAGTGTTTGCCTGTGTTAGATTAATAATCAAAGATTAGGTCCTTTGGCTCTGGCTCCACATGGCTGTTAGGAATGAAGACTATTAACTCTGAAGAGTCAAGGAGGAAAGGATCAAGGGGATTAATAGGTTATCAAATAGGTGTGCTTTTAAAACATTTTATTATACAAATGAATCATGTTTATCTTAGAAAACAGGAAGTACATATAGGCATAAAAAAGAAAATAAAACATCACTCATAAACCCATTATCTAAAGATAATCACTGTAACATTTGTTGTATTTTTTCCATATTTTCCTACATGCATTTTTTATTAAAAGTGAATAACACATGCTCACATGTTCATAACTTGCTTGTTTTACTTAGTAGACTACAGATAATAGATTATAGATTTTCATGTTAACAATTACATTTCTATACTTTTTAAAATATTGTTTTTAATGACACTCTCTGTTAGATAAGTATACCACAATTACTGATTCCATTTAACATAGAATTTTAAGTTTTTAATTGGAGGAAATGGATTAAAAAGAAGGAAAGCAAGTGGGTGTAGAATTTATCTAGAAAGATGAATGTGAATCACAGTGAAGAGTGGCAGTGATTGAATAATGAAAAGTAGGAAGATAAAAGAAATATTCTAGTCAGCAGATAGTACTGGTAACAGTGGAGAAAACTGGTCTGCCCTGACGGTTCAATTCAGTCTTTAGGAAGTGAGGACAATTCTGGCTTCCATGGAAGGAGGGCACCAGGAGATGTCCGTTTTCAAAGGCAGAGAGAAGTAAAGACTGCAGTATGGATAAAGAGGTGTTTGTCAAAGGGTTAGAAGTCTCAAAGTGGAGGAAAACAGTAAGAAAATAACATTCCTTTGTGTGTGCAGGAATGCACAAAGCATTGAGGTGTAAAGTGCTGTGGTTTTTGTGTCTGGAGCCATTCTGCAGATTTTTAAATCCTGCCTCTCCACTAGCCATAGAACCTTTAGCAAATTTCTTAATTTCCACATCAGTAAAATAGGGATAACAACATACCTCCCTCATAAGGCTGTCAGGATCACCAAAGGTTAATGAGATGTTAAGTGATTAGAACACAGTAGGTAAGTAAGTAATACTGCATATTAGAACAATATGCAGTAGCTTTGATTTATACTGAGTAGAATAAGGACATCTATTAGAAAGAAAGGGAGCAATGATTGAAGTGAGAGCAAACTCTTGTAGCAGGAGCTACAGTAACAATAGAAGCTACATACACTGAGCACTGATGAAGGAATTGATAAATACAAGCACATGGTCACTGGAGCACATGTGTACAGGTACTTGACACCGTGCCACAGCATTCTGGATGAAGTGATCACAGACACATAATGTTCAAACATCATTTTGTTTCTCCCCTATGACCTGGGGAGAGGGGCAGGCAAACAGCATAGAATAAGCAGTAAGTCCGCTATGCAGTAAGTCCAAAGGAAAGCTTAAAAATTAATCCCTTAGAACCCAAACCCAAGTTCCTCCCTAGGTGCACTTAGAATTATGGGGTTTTGTTTCCTTTTTGGCTCCCTGTCCTAAAGGGTCTCCACCAAGGACGGTAGCCTGCCTTTCAACCCTCCCCACACCCAAGGGCATTTGGAAATGGTATGGGGACATTTTTGATGGTCAGCATTTCTTGGGGGCGTTTAGTAGACTGGAGCCAGGACCCCTGAGTGCTCTTCAGATGTGTAGACAGTCCCATGTGATGGAGAACTGCCTGCAGAGAAACTCTGCATTGTGAAATCCATGTTGTAGGGTGAGTCAGTCCAGTGTTTCCCCAAATACTAAAAAGTAAGCCACATGCTAAGGATTATGTATGAGTAGACATAAGGAGACTTATTGACTCCGTGGGACATTTTCAGCAAAGTCCTACTTTGGGTTGGAATGTCAGAAATTGCTTACAGATCAGCTTGCCTACCTTAAAGGCAGAGATTCATCTGTGGGCTTGGTCCCCTTGAGCACAGGAAAGCCATCTGACCACTTCTTCCTGTAGGATGTGGAAGATCACTTTTGTAGATGGCTTTTTTTTTTTTTAATCTTCTTTTAACCAAGCCCCGATGGTAGGTTGTATATAAGTTTTAGTTGTGTCTGCTGTTTTTTGTGAAGTCCCAACTTTGGGGGACTCTTTTATGACTATTAGAATATAATCTGCAGTAAGGGAGAGGAGTAGTAACCTCCTTATTTAGTATGAGGGGTAGCTGGAGCACATACTTACCGCCTAGTGTGTTAATCATGTCTTTGTGTCTGTGTTCATCTCAGGAGAGAAACCCTTTATCTGTGAAATCTGTGGCAAAAGCTTCACCAGCCGCCCCAACATGAAGAGGCACCGTAGGACTCACACAGGCGAGAAGCCCTACCCGTGTGACGTGTGCGGCCAGCGGTTCCGCTTCTCCAACATGCTTAAGGCCCACAAGGAGAAGTGCTTCCGGGTGACCAGCCCCGTGAACGTGCCGCCTGCTGTCCAGATCCCACTCACAACCTCCCCAGCCACCCCAGTTCCTTCTGCGGTGAACACCCCCACGACCCCCGCCCCGCCCGTCAGTATGAACCCTGTCGGCACTCTGCCCCCTCGGCCCATCCCCCACCCCTTCTCACACCTTCACATCCACGCTCACCCTCACCACCCACACCACCTTCCCATTCCCCCAGTCCCTCACCTCCCCCCACCTCCAGCTCTCTTTAAGAGTGAGCCTTTGAATAACAGAGGCCAGGGTGAGGACACCTTTCTGCGGCACCTGGCAGAGAAGAACAGTGCAGCACAGCCTCACTAACATCCATCTCCTTAAGTGTGTTCTCCACGAGTTACGAGTTACGTGCCCCTGTGTGAGTTTGCAGAGAGGGGGTTGGTGAGCATTTCTGTAGCTGTCAGACTCTCAGCCTCCACCAAGAGCTGTGTCATTGTCTTGGTGAATCAGCACATCCGAGGGAGTGAACAAGAAGACCTTGAGCTCACGGAGGGAACTGTCATCTAAACCAGGGAACCACCGAAGTAAAGCCCAATTTGCTTGCATTTTCTGGTGACTTTTATAAATTTCAAATACTCAGACTTGTGGAATTTTATAATTTCATATCAGCTGATGAGGTATGCTTGCTTTTATATCCTGGACTTCTCCTCAAAGAGGGGACAGGCCTGGTTTCCTTTGTACTAATCGGGAAGGCTGTGAGATTAATCCAGAGCATTAATTGTATCACTGTGTATCGTAACAAATTATTTTCAGCTTTTGGTGCTGGCTTCAGAGTTGAGCTAGCTGTGTTTCACAGTATATCAAGCATTATAGAGAAAGACAGAAATTTTCTTCTTTGTGTAGCTCTCCTAATGCACTCTTTATTTTACTACAGAAATTATTTTAGAGTTTTTGTATAGACTTCTTTAGTAGTCTGTTTCTAAAATGAAATGTATTTCAATAAGCGGTGTAATTTTTTCAGTGTAGCTGGACCTATGTTGTAAAATAGAAAAAATTTTTATAATCATCAAAATGTGATTCTTAAAGATGCATATAACTTCTATAGTTCAAAGTTATTCTTACATCCGTACAACTCAAAGGTGCTTCAGAAAGTAGATGTATCTCAGAGGGTCTCCAGACCAAGTTACTGCAAAAAATGAGGTTTTGCTTTCAGAACTTGACATAAGTCCTTGGTAGTTTTTTAATCTCTGCTTAACACTTGGGGGGGTCTGTTAGGCTTATGGACATGCTCTATCCTCCATGTTCGGTTTGGTTCAGTTAGTGTGTTAAATGGAATGATTTGCAGGGGGTTGAGCCTTTTCCAGGGAAGTCACCTGAAGCTGGCCTGTTTTGAAAATCTGAGTCAAGCTGTTCACCATCAAGAGGAGGAAGTTGGGGAGGCTGTTTCATCTCAGTCACGTCTCACTTCCCTCAGAACTGTGTTCAGATTCAACCTTTGTGGGATGACAGGTTGAAGTCTCCTGCTACACTGCTCGTTTTGAGGTTGCTTTGTTTTTCTAGAATTGTTGTGGAAAGATAAAATAGTACATTAAAATCAAAACATGATCTTGCTGATAGTGGCTGAGAAATTTGGATAAGAACACAAATGGGTTATGACTTTTAAAATGTCTCTTCTGTCAATGGATATAGTCACAACTTCAAGCTGTTCAACACAGTTAAAATTGCAGTGAGGGAAAGAAAGTGACATTTTGCTGCCCTGTCCTCTGCAAGTAACTACCTGGTAGCAGTCTTCTTGGTGATAAGAAGAGCCAGTCTCTAATTTGGGGCAGGTTTGGAAGAGTTTGGGTAACTTCTAAAGAGCATGGTCAATCAGGGGTTCATTATAGGAAAGGCTGAGCAGAAGGGCTAACATTATTTTTAACTGATCACATTTATCCAGACTCAGTATAGCTAAAAGTTTTTTAATTTTTCATGTCAGTGAGCTGAGTTCCAGTGTGAAGTCTACTTTCTCTCTTTCCCTTCCTCAGTTTTTTTAATCTTGAAATTCATTTTTCTCTCCTCGGGCTTTTAAATTTTTGCGTGACTCAGAACCCTGACTTTTATTTATTTTTTATTTTTAATATTAAGTGTGCAGAAATATTTGCAGCACTTTTCTGGCTTATTAGCTCTGTGGTAGGAAAAACTGGAACTCTCCATTGAGGTTAAGTCCCTATTTTTAAAATACTGCATTCTCTGCTAGCTTTTTGGATTAATATTTCCAGGTTTTTTCTTTCTGATTATCGCCTTTGTCTTCTATAGTGAGCATAGGAAAATTTGGGAGTGAGGCAGAAAAGTATCTTCAGTATCATACTTCTCTCCCTATTTTTGGATGTAACTTCTAAAGAATGCTATTTTGAATGTTTGTATACATTCTTTGAACACTCAAGTACCCAAACCAATAAGAAAAGTTAATTCTTTATTTATGACTGTTCTATCTTTAGTGGCTGCCTCCCTTACTTCCACAATTTCCTTTTCATTCCATGACAGGTTTGTGGGTATACACCTTTGTGTGGACATACCATTTTTTCATGTCCAAGCTTATAATATTAAAATGATTTTTAAGATGTAAATTGAGCTTAATTAATTGGTTATACCTTATTTTATTCTAAATAAATTTACAGTATTGGGCTACAGTTCTGAATTCTAACTGGAGACTTACAGAATCAACCACTTTATGAGGTATACTATAAATTACACACTGGAAAATTCAGGTAGTCATATTTCTTTTTTCATTCAAGTGAATATAGCCATAAGAAAATATCTGGTACATAGGAAAACCAATACTAAGCAGATAATCACTACCACCCTTAATAGAAGCAAAAAAAAAAAAAAGGAGTATCTTTTTAAAAAAATCAGCATTGTCACACAATACAGTTCTTAGTGAAATGTATTAAGGAACAATCTGGAAACTCAAATTTTTCCCCTAGCTAAGTATACCTTCCCTGATTTGGGGTTTGTGGTCTTCAGGAAAACTGTTCAGAACACATTGGCTGCTCATCGGTGTCAGATTACATATGCCTAATGAAATGCATTAAGAATATTCATAACAATGTTTCTGAATAGAAGAACTGAATAGAGGAGGATGAAGCCTTAAACATATATGTGCATCAGGTTTAACATGCTTAAGACTCAAACTCAGGGTTACAAATTTGATCGGGATCCTTTACTAAGATAAAAGTTGTGTTGCGTGGTGTGTTCCCTCCCACCTGTAGTACAGCACCCTGTGACTTCTCCAGAAATGATTACCTATTTGTTATCTGTTTATGAAAAAAAGAACTCTGGAGGAGTTTGAGTTCTCAGCCCTTATCTGTACTTAAATTTTAAAGACAGCAAAGGCCACATTTCAGCATTAGATGATATCAAATTGAGGCTGTTTTTCATGACTTAAATTTCACTGTCTTCAAAGGCTTGTACCATTGCTAGAATTAAGACTGACTTAGAAATTCCCAGCTTGAGTTGATATTGCTTTTTAATTTTCTTTTCACATTTTTCTGTCCTTTCACCTAGATTTGTCTTTCAAATATGAACTCTTCCTTAGCCTTAATGAAAGGCTGCTTGTTTTCTCAAATTGAGAGGGGCAGGCTTATACAGAGTTAGATTTTTTACATTTGAATGAAGAAAATAAGATGAACAGTTTAAAGCATGTGGCTTCCTTTCCATGTATATTTGTGATTTGATTCCTATTTTTAGCAGGCAGGGAAGTCTCCACATAAAACTTTACTACATATTTCACAGTAGCCTTTACAAATCAGTTACATATACTTTTACAGTCTACCATTTATATTTTCTGTTCTAAATTAATGACTGAGCATGGACATTACCATAGTCATACCATCTTTCTTAAACCAACATTGATTGGAAGAACATTTCATTGTGGTTAGAATGTTCCCTATGTACACTCTATATATATGGTTGATTGTCCCTTGTATTCTAAAGGCAAAACACTCTGAAGAGATGCTTGTGAACTTTTGGTTTTCTTTTTCTTGACTTTTTTTTTTCCAGTTTTTATGTTTGTTGAATGGATATGCTTGTTAGCTTAATTATTATTTCACTGGAAATTTTAAATTTTAAGAAAATCAAGCAGAAATAGAAATTCATTGCAGATATGTGTGTGTATATATGCGTGTGTGTGTGTGTGTGTGTGTGTGTGTGTGTGTATTTACCACATCTTAAAGATTTCAGTTAGTGAAATACAGAATGGTGGGTGGGATTTTAATGTTTGAAAAAAGAGAGAGAGAAAAACTAAAGTTAGAGAAACCCTTCTGTTTGAGCTACTGTATAGCAGAGACAACTTTTATTATTACGATGCTGCCCAACATGATGAACATTTTGATGCTGTTCCAGACTGTATGGGAAGCATATGATGAAAAAGGGATAAATTACATTTAGGAATTTTATGAACTATGTCCCATTACAAAAATCAACTCACTTGGATTTATTCAGACTATTAAAATTGAGCAAGTAAATATCAGGTTATAATTTTCCTTTGCCTGAACCAAGATAGGAAATTTCCCAAAAGATCTTTTTTTTTTTTTTTCAGGAATGAAAGGTCATTAGCCATTAAGAGATACTGGCGTTATTATGTACTAGCAACACCCTAGCTAACCTGCTTCTGTCATCTGTAGCATTTGTGACAAATAACAATGACCTTCCAACCCTGGACACTACCTCGATAAAGCAAACCAGAGATCCTCTCTAGACTTTCTATGGAAGCCATAAAAGTTGCCATCAAGATATCTACTTTCATAGTTGTGTACTTTTATACTCTCTGGACTTTTTATAGACTTTGTGATCAGATCTTTTTGTCTTAGAGGATAGGTTTTGCAATATTCAAAGGAAAATCACACTCCTTGATTGTCTCAGCTTTGATGCTGTAACTCAGTACTTTTGTTTAAAGAATTAGATAGTATACCATTTATCATTTGCAGAATTGCATATCCAGAAAACAAACTTCTCTTCCTTATCCCCTAAGTAGAAGCTATACTGTTGTCAGAAACTACTTCCAAAGTGGATTTCTACCTTGTTAGACTCTGTGTATAACTTGATAATATATGTATTGTCACAATGTTCCTGGAGTTGTTTTTAATTTTCTTACGACAGATTAGTGAGTGTACATCTCTCTAATCTCTCTCGCTGCAGCTTCAGTCTCTCTCACTCTGTTCTTGAGTGCCTTCAAAAAGCCAGCATCCTGGAACATTCTTTTCCTGATCTGAATCCTACCTCTGATTATTTCATCCTCCATGACTGTTGGAACTCACCTATATTCCAGTTGATTTGTCTCTACCAGCTCGCTGAAGCCTTGGGTGTGAATTTTTTATGCATTTCTGTTTTGTTCCCCCATTTAGATTCCACTTTAAACTTTTATTTATATCTTGTTTCTTCATGTATTACATCTCTAATGATGAAATATTTTATCCTTATCTTACTCCTCATGTGTTTTTCTTTCACCAGAAACTAGATGTTCCTTTCAAATTAAAGGTCATTAAGTATCTCTTCCGAACATCTTTTTCTCATCTTAGTCTTCCTGAATGCCTCCCCTTTCTGAGTAAGGGATCGTGAATGCTGCTGTTGCTATGCCCTCTTTCTCTGTGCTCTCTCTCTCTTCTAGAAACATTTTGCAAGGTTGTACTCATAATTTTATTTTAGTCTAATTTCAAATTCCTCTCTGGGTTTATCAGAAGTCCCTTACTGATTTTTGATCTGCCTCTTTTATCCTATCCCTCAAAAACTTCCAGTTACTTTCTCTTCTACTTGTTCTCATCTAATTAATTTTTAAAATATTGTTGATACGTAATATATGAAGGATGTAATGAAAAGGAGGTTTCCTTGTATTCTCCATGTGATATGAGCACCTTATTGATAAAAACATTTTAGTCATTGGCTCACCTTTCACGGTCAGCACTGTAGTTTGTGCCGTGCACAGGTCTCTTGCTCCCTTTCAGTTCTCCTCCAAAACTGAAAACAAATTTAGTTCTTTCAAATGAGGAAATTAGGTTGCTTTTTTTTTTTTTAAGTAAAAGAAGGCTGTTGAGTATATTGGCCTTAGTCAAACTCTTTCTGACTTGAAATGTCATGTCTCTTTCCTTAAAGTTAGTAATTCTAATACTCAGGTTTTCAAGACTAACTAATAACCACATGAAGTGGGAGTCTAAGAAGGCAGCTGTTAATAAATTCTTACTGCTTTTTATCTGGTGACAGTATGTTATTGATGGGATAGTGCAAAATTGTGAGAATGCTTATGTTTGATAATGAATACGTTCTAGACATTTGAAGATTTCAATGGCTATTTGGAATGGGAATACTAGTTTACAAAATGCAAAAAGTTGATTTCTACAGGAATAAGTAACAAAAGTTTCTTGTTGTTTTAAATCTTTTTACTTTAATACGCCTTGGTAGTCCTCATTATTGACCTAGAAGTTTGCCTCTTTTATGTAGTAACTTTCTACCTAAAGCAACTGCTTTGTATATCTGGCTTTTCTCCTGGGACTCTCAGGCAGTACAGCAGTGGGAGTGATTGGGGACTCACACTGAGGAGCCACATCCCTGAGACAGGCTGTTGACTTGTTTCATGTCCATGTCTGTATGAGACGTTTGGCACAGGTATCAAAGGGTCTTTGCCCCGGAGAAGTGTTGCCTCCACTTTGTAGTTTCACACTATCTGAGCTTCCCTGGTGAGATCAGGGATGTTACAAATTACTTGAAAATGATTTGGGGGACAGGGCAAGAAAGGGGTAGGAGCTGAATTTTCCTTCAGCTGGAAGGAAGTCTGGTACTTGTGTTGTTGGGTTTGGTCAACCAAAGGGCCTGTCTCTGTAGTGGATGTGCCAAAGAGTCCAGCTGTTTCTAAGTATCCAGCTCCTTTGACAAACGCAGCTTCCTTCCTACCTGCCTTTTACAGGTAGAAAGGGACTGTGTGATTGCAAGGCTAGAGACTCCAACTCACATTCTGCATAGGACTTGAGGCTATCTTTAACTGCATTTGAAAGCTCATGGGGAAATACTTTATTCTCTTAGAATCACTAACCTGACCTAGAAATATCTCTTCTATGCTTGATCATTCAACTCCTGAGACTTTTTCCAAAAGTGAAAAAGAAAGAAACTGTGTGGCATAATTTTGGTGTTTCCTGCTAGAGTTGTATCCCCAACCATGCATATGCAGCCTCAGATGAATTCTCGATCTTCTGTAAGTCTGAGTATGCCTTTTCCTCTTTTCTTGACATGGGCAGTGTGATTCTGCTCCACCAGCAGTACTGGCTTTGCCCACAAGGGAGCAACAAAATACTTCAGCTTCTTTATTCTCACCTTCTAAAGCAACATCCCACTTTTAAGTCTCTTACAGAATATTCTTTCTTGGCTCAATATTTGTTTTCAGATCTTGGTTTTTAACACATTTCCCCATATTACTAAGTGCTCAGCCTTATGGAAACAAAGGTTGATGTGTGGGTCAGGTGTCCTTGTGGGTCAGGCATCTGAATTGAAAGCCAGAACCTTCCCTTGGGGGATCTGTCCTGTGCTAAATGCAAAGCAGGAAGGCCACCCTCCTTACTTCTTCCTCCCAAATCCCACCATCAGTGCGGGGCCATCACGTCTCTGAGAAGAAGAGCGGCAGGGATGACTGGAGTATGAATGAGGAGGTGCTTCTTACCTTCTCTGCTCCAAGCACATGTCCATTACAGCAGGGAGCACGTCATTGGGGTCAGCTCTGCAGCCTGACCTGTGGGAGGTCTGCTACAGCATCCACTCCGCCCAGTTAGAGTTCAGCTCATGTTCCCTCTGTGTCAGTTATTTGTCTTCGGGCTCGTAATCCTCATCAGCTCTCTGATCACAAGATTTGTTTGTGCTTATAGCAGCATCTTCCTCACAAGAAGCAAGTCAGTTATCACCCAAGAGGAAACCCCAAACCCTAACTATTTAGCCTGTAGAACTGGGAGGCATTTGCACCTGAAATGGCCTTCCAAACAGGTATCTGCCTGGCCCTTCTTCCCCAGCCAAATCTGACCCTAAGCAATATAGATAGACAGAGGCGTCTGCTTGTAACTCCATTTGATGAAAAAGAAAACTGAAGCTGTGATCGGTTTAGGTAACAGGGCCAGGTGTAACTTATTTGTCTTTATTTTTGTTTTCCCTGACAGTACTGAAATCACTTGCACTTTTCCTCATTTCTTAAAGAAAAAGTCCAGTTTGCTTGCCAGGAATTGTTCAGCGTTAGGTTTACAGAGCTTGTTGTTGAATGTTGAACATTTGTCCAAAGGAGTTTGACGAAACAGAAGCTGCTTGGTCCCTGTTCTGCCTGCTAGGTCATAAGGATTAAGGCCATGTGGCTGGGGTACTTGTGTCAAGTCCAGAAGAGGGCAGAGTCCCTCTCCTACCTCTGTGAGGATGCAGTTGAAGGTCAAGTTGGACTTATGTAGGGCAGGTACTCTCATGCTGCAAAGAAGTTTAGAGGAGTCTTCAGTTGGGGAAGTGACAGGTGATGGGACAGGATCTCGTAGGATGGGAAAGACACTGGGGAGGGAGAGCTGCTCGGCCCCAGGGAACCATGGGGAGGGGGAACCAAGCTTCCCTCCCGCATCTCCACGTGCCCAGCTTCCCGGAGTCCTCTGTATTCCAGCATCCTGTCAGATCCCTCAATGTACTGATTCCCCCCCTTGTGTTAACTATACCAATATTATTTTTTTAGCAATTGAAATGCACTTTTTTTATTTCAACTCAATCATAATTTTAAGTATAAAAATTTATAGACTGTTGAAACTACTTTTTTGTGTATTTTTAACCACTTGATGTAGCATTGTCTATTTTATTCTTGTGAGACTCTGGTACAAGGTGTGCCATTTCATGATATTTCCAAGATGCTGGGCCTTTGGATGTGTACGGTAACCAATTTAATGCTAATGTTCACAGTAAAAAAAAAAAAAAAAAAGTAGCCATATCCATTGCGTGTCTTTCTTCACTTCATGTCTTCCTTATCCTCAGTTGACAGTCTTCATATCACGCTATCCAGCCCACGAATCCTGCTGACCTCTTTATGAAGGGTAGCATGTTTTCACGGCTGCTGGCCAAAGTTAGAGTGATTAATTCTCTCTTTTCTCTGCTGCCTGGCTCCGTGCTGATTGGTTTCAGTAACACTACTCTGTCTACTGAGCAATAATCTGAACCTATCCTAGAAAACAGTGTTTGAAAAAAGGATCACGATTGGGTTCTGAATCAGTCTGAAGAAAAAGAAGCCAGATGGAAAGTGCTTACAAAGCACATTCAATGAAAAGCAATGATTATAAAACGTGGTAGTTGGATGAGGCTCCCTTCCCCACTCATTCATACACTCATTTGCCCACTCCACAAATGTTTATGGAGTGCCTAACAGGTTCTGGGCACTGATCTGCCCACTGGGTCTTCCACCATAAACAAGATAGTCTCTGCTCTCATGGAGCCTGTGTTCCAGTGGAGAAAACCAGAAAACAAGCAAGTAAATAATTCTCCAACACATGAGCTGTTACTGTAGCCACTGGAGGAGCAACCATTTTCTGCCAGGAGCCTTTCAGCTCAGGATGCACCCTGTTTCATTCAGATTAAGGATTCCACTGAGGGAGTTAAGCATATAGAAAGGAAACCTTGTTCAAGGTTCCTTTTGTTTAAAACCTCTTAGAATGGAATGTAACTGCCCAAATCATAGAACTGACATTCTTATTTTCTATCATTTTGTAACTCGGACTAAATACTGATGTTAACACACTTTTTTCATGAATATAAAGTAGATAGCCCCTGACCCCAGCACATACTAAATCAGTGGCTTTCAAACTTTGGCTGTGACCCATAGTAAGAAATGTATTTTCTCATTAGTTGGCTATCCAATATATATATTGATGAGTTTGTTTGTATAAGTGAATTAAAAATTCAAGAAAAATATCCACTTTGAGCTTTCTATTTTTTAAATGCTGACCCTTTAACTACAAAATTAATTTTAAGACCCACTAAGTTCTGCCTGCAGTTTGAAGAATCTTTCTAAAGCAGGGTATATGTGTATGTGTATTATTTTATCCCAACAGCAGCCTGAATTCAATTTCATGTAGCATCTGGTTATTTTAACTAGGTCTCCCAACATCTTAAGTCTTCCATGTTTCTATTTCTGATCGGGTCCAGACTCTAAAGCTCCTGGCACAGATTAGCCATTGCTCATTCCAGTGCCCTGCTGTGAAGACAGGTCAATCTTGGGCACACTGCAGTCCTGTCTTGTGGGGCCTCTAACCTGCTGCCTGTACCATGGTAGCTAGAACTACTTTATTGTAGTGTCAAGGTCTCCATGGTAAATGGCAATAATAGTGATCCTTGATGAGCCATGCCTCCTTGTGTTCATACCCTTTTGTAGGCTTGTCCTTGCCCCTCTCTCTATTAAGCTCCCAGGAGGAACTTAGTGGCCATTCTCAACTACCTTGAACCTGGGGTGGTCTCATGACTTCTTTGAGCAATAGAGTGTGAGAAAGTGATGTTGTGGTTCTGGAGCCTAGTGCAGCAGCCGCCTTTGTTCTCTTGGGACATGACTGAGGTAACTCAGGTGCGACCACTGACTGACAAGAACTGCTGGAAACAGACATCCCAGGTGTCCCTGTCAAGATTCCAGGCCTGTGGGTGAGGGCATCCCAGACCCTTCAGCTCAGCTAACACTCCAACTAAACACCTGCTTAAGAGCCCAGGTGATGCCAGCAGAATAACTGCCCAGCCAACTCAGAGAATCACTAGAGATAAATTATTTTTGTTAGAAACTGTAAGATTCAGGGTGGTTTGTTACACAGCAATAAGATAACTTGGAAAAGCCCTCAGATTTAAGTCTAACAGTTAAAACTTAAGTCTAACAGTTAAAAGCTTATAAATTTGCATAGTCCATTATGCAAGAACTTTGGGGGGCATGACTAAGTGATAATTGTAGCTCATTTGTAACCCTACTACTTCTATTTCTAGTCCCTACTCAGCAACTATAAACTTGCAAAGGAAGGAGGGGTTTCCTCATGGCCACAACTGATTTCATCAAGAACACAACCAGTTCAGAATTCCCCTCTACCCAGACTTCTGCCTGTCTTCTGTGTTCCCAGCCTTTTTCCTGAGCTTCTTGAGTTAAGAATTGCCTGGGTTTAGACTCCCCTGATTGGTACTTCTCACTCCCAGCTCCTGCACCTACAGCTGGTAGCCCCTATCTAGCGTTGATCTTTGCAGCAATTTTGACTTTCCTAAGATGTTATTAATGGAGACAGTATAAGAATTAGAAATACATAGACTTGTGTGTGTCTACAAAACTGGACTCTCTTTTTTCTCTCCTCTAGCAGTCACTTGTATGGCTTCAAGCGAGTTATCTAATCACTCTGTGCCTATTTCCACATCTACAAAGGAAGATATTAATAGCAGCTCCCTTAAGGTCACTATGAGGATTAAATAAAACCAGGCAGGTAAAATGCTCAGCTCAGTGTTTGCCAGGTAGTTATTTGTGACAAGTGGCCCCCATGACCCCCACCTCCTGATATTTGCACCCCATGCAATCCTCTCCTCTTCAGTTGGGCTGGATTCAGAAACTTGCTTCTAAGGAATTGAATATGACAGAAGTGATGCAGCTTCACTTCCAAGATTAGTTACAAGAAGACTTGGGAGGAAAGTAAAACGACTCCTGGTCATGGTCTCTCCCTCTTTAATCACCAGTTGCTATGTCATGAAAACACTTAAGGCAGCCTATGGAGGACTTGCCCAGGAACAGAAGCCTGCCAGCAACCACGTGAGTGAACTTGGAAGTGATCTGAGGCCTGCCAACAGCCACATCAGTGAGCTTGGAAGCGGGCTGTCCAGCACAGTACAGTCTGGAATTGACTTAGCCCAGGCCAATAGCTTGATGATCCTGAGCCAGAAACACCTGTCTAGGCTGAGCTCAGATTCATGACCAACAAATCATGAAATAATACATTTGTTGTTTTAAGCTACTAAGTTTGGGGGTAATTTGTGCAACAGTAAAGTATTAATATAAAGTATAAATGTTACCTATTAGCAGATACAGAAGATAATAATTGCAGTAGATGCTGTGGTGTGCTTCCCCAAATTCTACCCCCCAAACACCCCCTGCCCCCTCCCCCATCCCACCGCCACCTCTTCAGGGTCCAGGCACTCATTCTCCCTGTCACTCCAAAGCCTTTGTGCCTCAGCTTCTGAGTCTCTCCAGGATTGCTCTCAGCTGCAGACAGCCACCTCCCCCAAAGTCACACCTCCTCCCTTCCCCAAGGGAAGCCCACATCCAGTGACTGGTTGGAGCAGAGGTATGATGACCCGGACTTGTTGCCTCAGGGGACACAGTTTTAAAGAGCTGCCCTCTCCTGACCTCCTGTGAGATAAGCTAAGGCCTTTGCTGTGAATGCATCACAGTTCAACTCTGCCCAACTTGACCTCTATCCAGTCCTTCTTTGAAGACTTTCCAAGTTTTATCGGGACCTGACCTAATACAGTTGGTACTAGGATTGGCTCAGGGAAGCAGAGTCAAAATGGAATTTTGGACCCTTGCTGGGCAGCTGGTAATGAAGACACCATCACTAGTGATAGGTGGGACAACTGTTCAGACTTTCACTAGTGGTGACCCTGCAGAAGGGAATGCACTGGGCCTGGGGCTTGAGGGGTGTGGCTGTTGACAGCACAGGCTTTTGAGAAGCAGAATAAGTACTAACTCTAAAGACAGTGGAATCTGAAGGCTATTGGTGAATGCCGCTGACGCATTGGAGTAAGATAATGAATGGCTGAGGGTGCTTAATGACCGACTGAAGACAAGTATGAAAGCCAAGGGCCTTGTGTTGTTTCAAGGCCCCCCCCCCATTTGTGATATTCAGCAATAGAAAGTTAAAACATGTGGTACCTGGAAGGAGAGTACCAAAACAAATACCTAAAAAGGCTTTGGAATTGGGCAGCGGGTGGAGGCCAGAGAGAATTTTGAGGGGAATGACAAGAAAGACCTAGATTAACTCTTAGTAGAAATATGTACATTCAAGATGCTGCAGGTCAAAAGAACGTGAGGAAAATTTAGAGATCCTAAACTGCCTTAGAGAAAGCCTCAATCTCCATGAACAAATCATTAATGGAAACATAAACTTAAGATGCTGACAGGGCCTGTACAGACAGAAGTGAGGAATATATTATTGGAACTGGAGAGAGGGTAATTCTTGTTATGTAGTGGCAGAAAACTTAGCAGAATTGTGGCTGGCAGTTATGTGGAAAACAGAACTTACAAGCAAGGAATGTAGATGTATAGCCGAAATTCTCTAGGCAAAGCCTGGTTTCTTTTTGCTAATGATAATAAAATACAAGAGGAGAGAACGAAATTAAGGGAAGAATTGTTGAAAGGGAATGGAAACAATGATTTGGGAAATTCTTAACCTATCTAGATTGCAAAAGATAACTAGAATTCAGAAAGTGAAAGTTGCTCAGCCGTGTCCAACTCTTTGGGACCTGATGGACTGTACAGTCCATGGAATTCTCCAGGCCAGAGTACTGGAGTGGGTAACCTTTCCCTTCTCCAGGGGATCTTCCCAACCCAGGGATGGAACCCAGGTCTCCCGCATTGCAGGCAGATTCTTTACCATCTGAGCCACCAAGGAAGCCAAATGGCTGCCAAAAACTGGCCTAAAGAAAAGCCCTGGTATGTGGCTATAAAACCTTTTGTTGAAACTTCAGAAAGATCCATGAGCCAGTCACCAAAGATCAGGGGTTGTACTAGTTTGCTGGGGTGCCGCAGTGAAGTACCACAAACTTGGTAGCTTAAATAACAATAATGTATTGTCTCACAGTTCCTGAGAATGAGGTATCAGCAGGGTTGGTTCCTTCTGAAGACTGACCGTCTGTTCCATGCCTCTCTCTAGCTTCTCGGGGGTTGCTGGCCATCTCTGGAGTTCCATGGCTTGTAGAAGCATCATCCTGGTATCTGCTTCCATCTTCTCATTTCATTTCCGTGTGTGTGTATGTGTGTGTGTGTGTGTGTGTGTGTGTATTTCCCCTTTTTATAAGGATACCAGTCACATTGGATAAGGGTCCACCTATTCCAGGCTGACGTCATCTTAACTAATTACCTCGTCAGTAACCCTATTTCCAGATAAAATCACATTCTAAGGTACTGGGAGGTAGGATTTCAAGGATGAATTTTGGGAGGACACAGTTCAGTCTCTGTCATTGTCATAGATCTCAAGTAAACCAGGGGTCCTGTAGGAAGCTTAGGGGTTATTGCTCCTTAGCCTTCTCAACAGAAGCCAAATGTAGAGAAGGGATTATTCAAGAAAGATGTGAGGGAGAGACTTTTGTCTCATTAGATGTTTGGTTAATCCCTGTGCAATTAATGCAAACCCCACAAGGTTCTCAAGAAATTTATACCCACAGGGAAAGAGACAGAGTGGAAACTGAAAGAAGATTTTTGGGTCCCCCAAATTTCACTGGCAAGAAGCAGGTTGATAAAACATCTCAGCTGAAAACATGTGCTATCTTTCATGAAAAATGAACAATAGGGGATCCAAGAGCCCCAAGGGCAGAGTCAAGAGCCAGTTGTCCCAGGCCTTGAAATCTAAGAGCTTGCTTGATTAGATTTAACGACTGCTTTGGACTGATGACATTTTCTGCTTTTTGAACCAGAGCCTGTTATTTCTTTAGTTTCACAGGTCAGTAGATGGAGATTTGTGCCCAGGAGCTGTACTTAGTGGGTTATACTCAGTAGATTCATCTGCGCCTGATTTAGATGATAAAACTTTGTACTTTTGAGTTGATGATATTTAGATGAGATTGTGGACTTTGAATTGATGCTGTAATAGGATGAGACCCTTGGCAACTTTGGAAGGGGTTGAGTATATTTTGCATTTAGGAGGAATGTGAATCTTTGGGGACCACAGGGTAGACTATAGAAGGCAGAATTCTAAAAATGGCCTCCCAAGATTCTATGCCCTAATCCTCAGAACCCATTAATATGATGAGATTCTACCCCCATGTTTATGTTGTATACTATGGCACAGCTGACTTGACACCCTGAGCAGAACCCAGTCCAGTCTGCCCAGACTCCTAAACCACATAACTGCATGATACTAAGTGGATGTTTTTTAAAGCAACTCTTTGTGGTCTTTTGTTACACAGCAATAGAAAACTAACTGCCTTGGCAACATATAAGGACAGATCCTCATCTTCTGCAGTCAGAAAGCAGAAAAGCTGAAGATCAGGTCCAGTTTTTAAATATAAGAGTAGCAGAATTCCAGATACAGTTGAATTCTCATCCATTGCATGTCTACTATGACAAGTCCAGGGGTCTGGTTGGGAAGAGATGTAATGGAGACATCTGGGCCAGGGAATCCCAGGTCTCCCTGAACCCTCTAGCACTGCAGAAACAGTTCACCCCTTCCTGGAAGAAACTAACATCCCCCTCTTGCTTAAAAAGGACGCAGAGACCTCTGCCTTGCTAGAATGCACACCTCTCTGGGCCTACCCCATCTCTCCTCCTGGCTACCAGACCAACAACTAGGATCAAGTCACAACATAACCTAACCAGGGAAGTGCTGGCCTTGCCAAAGGAAGAAAAGAGTTGTGCCAGTTGTCAGTTTTTGCCTCTTAGTTCCAGAAATACCCTTCACTGCCTGCTCTGTAGGAATGGATCTGAGCCCTTTAAATGTTTCTTCTTTGCCAGCTGGCATGATGCTAAGCTTCAGCACTAGAGGGCCGTGGAGAACCTTTGCAGGAGCAAGGGGCTTTCCTTCCTAGTTCTCATGTGCCACTCTTGGCAGGTTCCTGCAGCTTCTCCAGCTCCCAGCTTCTGCAGCATGGACAGCTTCCATGTCCAGTTCTGGTGCAAGACAGTCAGCAGCACCCAGTGGCCAGCAGCCTTTCCCAGCACTCCTATCAGAAAATTTTATAGTGGACTGACCCAGGCAGCCTGGAGGATGGATTTGGTGAGTTTGCAGGGCCAATTTCCAGCAAGTCCACCTGCTCAGCACCACAGTGACTTCTCTGCCATCCTGAGAGTCATGACTATATCCTCTAAACAAG
The DNA here is from genome assembly GCF_054371585.1 of Giraffa tippelskirchi. NCBI lineage: Eukaryota > Metazoa > Chordata > Mammalia > Artiodactyla > Giraffidae > Giraffa > Giraffa tippelskirchi. Next base: position 25,238,483 of record NC_137277.1, on the reverse strand, counting down.
ATCTGGATCTCAACCCTGGGCTGGCCTCTTCCTTGACTGCTCCATCCCAACATTAAGGGTAGTGGCTGTTCCTTACATTTGCTGCTCTATACTCTTCTCAGTTCTCTTTGCTTTTTACTAGCCAATCATTTATCATTCCAATTCCCTATATACTTCATTATTCTACATATTAAAGTTTCCATTGTCCAAATTACAATGTGGTTTCTGACTCCTGATTGGACTCTGACTGATTCAGACTCCATGTTCTGAAGTTGTAGGACCTAGCCAGCGTGTACTGACAGAAGCCAGGACAGTATTATGATCAAGATCAAGAGATACAGAGTGGTGTAAGGTTGAATAGGTGACAGTTTATTGATATGGGAGCATTCTGAAAATGGACCCTAGCAAAGATTCCACAGGAGATGGTGCTAATATACTGCTGCAAGGATGGCTGTTGGAAATGGGGAGAGAAAACGGCCTACACTAAGAGAAGTAGATAAGCTGAAATTGCTATGGGAGGCTCAAAGAAGTAGGCATGCTTGAGTGGAACATACAATGAAGAGCTAGAAAAGTCAACAGATAACTGTATTCCACAGGAGGACCTGGAGCACATGGCTTTTACCAGAGGAATTAGAAATCTCTGGTGAGAGGGAGACCATGGCTGAGAAGCTCCATGTCTGTCCTCTGCTGACCAGAGCTGATGGTACAGAACTAGACTTCCTAATAGCAATGGGGATGCTAGGATCCTTACATAATGGAGGCAGATGGTAGCACTTAAACATCAGAGGCAAGGTGGATTCAATTATAATGAATGGCCATGTCAGATTTGGCGGGCAGGGTAGCTGATCTGCAAAGAGTTACAGAGATGATTAATAGAACATGGCAGGAATGACAATCTCCATTATATCCTCACTAAATTCACCAGTCTGGCCTTTGCAAAAAACAGACAGGGCTTCAGGGATTAAAACAGGCTTCACTGCAAACTCAACAAATGGTAGCTCCATTGAAACTGCTGTGCCAGACTTGGTATCTTTGCTAAAGGTAACTAATACAGCCTCAAGTGTTAATACATGGTTTATGGCCATTGACCTAGTGAATGGCTATGCTGGTCAAAGAGAAGCAGAAAAAATTTACATTCACTTTAGATGGATAAAAGTATATTTTATAGCCTTATTCCCCTTACCCTCCATCTGTGTCCTCTCTCCTGCCTCTGATATAATATAGTCCAAAGGGACATGACTGGGCATCCTGAAAAGCATCACATTGATACACTACATTGATGACATTATTAATCAGACTGCAGGGCCAAGAAGTGGCAAGTAGTTTGTAGGCTTTGCTAAGACACGTGTGCTCTAGAGAGTAGAAAATTATCCTTAAAATTCCAGGGCCTGCCACATCAGTGAAATGTTTAGGGGTCCAGTGATCTAAGTCATCCATGCATGCATGCTAAGTCGTTTCAGTTGTGTCTGACTCTTTGCAACCCCATGGACTATAGCCCATCAGGCTCCTCTGTCCATGGGATTCTCCAGGCAAGGATACTGGACTGGGTTGCCATGCCCCCCTCCAGGGGATCTTCCCTGACCGCCATACTCATAGGGGTCAAACCTATGTCTCTTACGTCTCCTGCATTGGCAGGTGGGTTCTTTATCACTAGCACCACCTGGGAAGCCCCCTAGGGTATCTATAATAAAGGACAAATGGTTTCATCCTGCACCTTACAACTTAAAGAAGTATAATGCCTGGTGGGCCTCAATGGGTTCTGGAGGCATCTTTCCATACTTGGCTTCAACTCATGTAAATGGTGGCACAAAAAGATGCCAACTTTAGTGGGGTCCAGAGTTTAAAAGAGTTCTTCAGCAGGTCCAGGCCATGGTGCAAGCAGGCCTACCAGTTTACACATTAGGGCCACACAACTGTGGCATTAGAGGTATCTGTGAAGAAATTATGTGGAGTTTATAGCAAGCCCAAATAGGAGAATTACATAGACATGGGGTCTTCTTGCCTGGAAAAATCCCATGGACAGAGGAGCCTGGTGGGCTACAGTCCATGAGGTCGCAAAGAGTTGCACACAACTGAATGACTAACACTTTCCTTGTGGGATCTGGAGCAGACCTATTTGCATAAGATCATTATAAACTTTTTGCAAAACAGCTTCTGGAATGCCACTGAACTCTGGTATAAACAGAACAACTGACCTCAGCTATCAATGTTCATGCAGCCAGAAATTCCCATCATGAGCTCAAGTCTGTCAGGTTCACCAACTCACAAGGTCAGGTGGGCTGAGCAGCACTCTAAGATGTAAGGAATATACTTAGGGTTGAACTTGAGCAAAGACAGAGGGTACAAGTAAGACATACAAATAAGCTACACAAGACGTGGCCCAAACCCCCATGTGTCCCACCACATAAGAACTTCCCCTCTGGTTATCCATGTGTGGTGGATACATGGAGTGTGGGTTGAGGGGCCCTCTATGATCATTTGAAGGAAAAGCTTGGTTCACAGAGGGTTTGGCTTGCTGGACACACTCTGGGATAGATTAGTGTTACACTGTCACCCTCTCTGGGTCATCCTGAGGAAGAGCAATGAGGGAGAATCCTCCATGGGCAGAGCTTTGGTCACACATACCAACATCCATTGCATGTGGAAAAAGGAGCAGCCTGAGGTAAGAAAATTCCAGAGACACGCACAGGTGCAAATGGTCCGACTAGTTGTGCAGGGGCTTGAGAAATAAAGTTTGGATGATCAGGAACAAAGAAACATGGTAAAGAGATATGCAGATGGATCTAAGGGAATGGGTGTGAAGTGTGAAGATCTTCACAATACACATTAAGGACTATCCCAGACATCCACCATGTCTACACTCTACATGCCAAGTAGAACAAATTGTTGGGCCAGTTGACATCAACCATTGACATTGATCAATCCAGTGCTTACTCAGTGGGTACATGAATGGAGATCCATGAAAGCAGGGAATGGAAGTTATAACTGGTCCAACTAGCATGGACTTCCACTCACCAAGATTCATCCAGTTACTGCCAACCAACCTACCTCTAAGAGGCCAATGCTGTGGTACAGATATAGCACTACCATTCCTCAAAGAAATCAACTAGCCACTTGATAACAGCTTGACCACACTGGATCCCTTCTACTCTGGATGAAGCAGCAATTAATCTTGACTGGAATCAACACATATTCTGGGTATGGGTTTGCCCTTCCTGCCACGGGGAAGTTAATAGGGAACTGCATCAACTTGACTAGGCTGTAGCAGCGTTATTCAATCAAACACCAACTCAACCTAGGTTTTGCTGTTATGGTAGTTAACATCTGTTGACTTTAAGGAGATTCTCCTCAATAATTTGAATGGGCCTCGTCTAAAGAAGGCTTCCTTGGTGACTCAGTCAGTAAAGAATCCTTCTGTAGTGCAGGAGGCCCAGGTTCGGTCCCTGGTTCAGAAAGATCACCTGGAGAAAGGGATGGCAACTCACTCCAGTATTCTTGCCTGGGAAATCCCATGGACAGAGGGCGACAGTCCATGGGGTCGCAAGAGTCAGACACAACTTAGCGACTAAACCACTACCATCTAATCAACTGAAAGGCCTTAAGAGCAACAGTGAGGTTTCCCTGAGGAAGAATATATTCCATTGTGGACTGCAGCATCAGCCGCTAAGAGTTCCAGACTGCTGATCTGTCTAATAAATCGTGGACATGTCTAGCTAGCCCCCACAATTGTATAAGCCAGTTCCTTGCAGTAAGTCTCTAGAGCTATAGATAGACACAGATATATCTCCTACTGGTTCTATCTCTCTGGTAGAGCCCTGGCTGATTTAAGGCCTGTGCCAGCATCACTATCTGAGGGCTTATTAAAAAAAAAAAAAAAGCATGAGCATGGACAGAAAGCCTCTGGCTCCCAAATCACCAGTTTCCAGGGAACCCATAAGTCCACAGCTCACCTGTCTTAAGCACCTGCTATGGTACCCATTAATACAGACTTGTTGTTAAAGACAAGACCAAGGAAGAAGAAAACTTTTCAGGATCATAACTCTCCAGGCTAATAATCACAGATGGTGGCAAATCACATTTGGCAATGTTGTCAATGGATGATAGAAACGGTAACCAGAGAGTGTGGCCAGTCTGAGGGGGTGCACACACATTCATCCAAAGAAGACTTCCATTGAAAAGTCTCCCACTTGAGGAAATGGGCAGGTGCTGATGTTGGGGTGAAGTCAGGTGTCCCTGCAAGATGAATGTAGCATGACCCCCCGCGGTCCCTCGTGTGAAGTGACCGGATGGAGCCCTGAAAGGAGTCAGAAGCAGAAGAATGAGAGTTTGACCAGTCAGAGTAATGAGAGATGCTCCTCTGGAGTCAGGAATATTGAGCTGAAAAATGAGAACAGTCGTCATTCAGCATTTGGAAATTACTTTTCTTGCTTTCTGGTTGTGACTTTGTAAAAATCAGTTTAGGAAGCCACTGATCTGCCTTGACCGATGCTCTGATTTCGCGGCTGGGTTTGTCTTCATCTCATGCTGAGCCCATGAAAGGACATTCATTACCATAGACCAACCCAGTAGAGGGTTAAAATCAGGGAACTCACTTGGAAAACGCCAGCCCAATGCGGGCATGGAGCAGCAGAACTTTTAAAGAACAGGAATGCATGCAGGCTTAGGTAAATGACGGTGGCTTGGGTTAGCAAATAATATTCCAGACAATCTCAGACCACAAAATAGTGCTCACCCTGGAAAGCTATAAAATTAGAACTTCAGACATTAGCTAGTTACCAAATTAAAACCATTTTATTTACCTTCCTCGCCCTCAGGGAGCCACATCTTTCTGTCCAGGTCGGCACCACAAGCAGAATGAATAGAATGATGTCCTTAGGGGGTGATGTGACATGTTTGGGTTGGGCCTATGAAGACCATACTGGCTGTCTTGAGTGAAAGAACAGAGCCCTTGTCAAAGGATTTGGTTTTTTCCATCTCTTTAAGTTACCAGACCCTACGGAAGGGTCAAGGAGAGAGCTGGGGACTTCAGCTCAGGAGACCATCTGAAAACTCCACCATATTCGGGGACCCATTCTAGAGAATCCTGAGAGCTGCCCCATCAGTTGAATCACATGTTGTGAAAATGACAGGAGAGCAGGATCCATCAAGGCCACCTAACAAGCAACAGGCAGAACTGTCTCCAACCCCTCTGCCTCCACCTCTACCTCCCTCCAGACCAGCTCTCTTACGATCACACGGCCCCTCTGCCCGGCCCTGAGCTCACCCTCTGCGTGCTCACCCAGGCCTGGGCCCCAGACTGAGACTCTCATCCTCCACTTTTGCTCTTGTGTTCTAGACTGATGTGCAGGACAGCCACCAGGAGACATTTCCATGTGACAGGGGATACAGTCAGACAGGTAGGTTTCAGTTTCAAGAGTCTGAGCTCTCTAGGACTAAACTCCATGTTTCATAGTCCCTGGAGTCTCTGCCTTCATTCTATAGGTGAGGAAACTGACTCCTGGAGAGAAGTGACCAATCAAGGCCACACTGCAAGTTCATGGCAGAGCTGAGGCTGTGTCCCTTGGAAGGTCAGTTCCAGAACCTCCCTGGAGCAGTCCTTTCTCATCCTTCCACTTGCATGCTGATGTTACCAAACAATGCAGGTGAGTGTGCCCAATGCACAGTAAGGCCAAATAATGCTAAAATGTTGGAGTTTGGATCACAGAAAGGTTTATTATAGGACCATGCAAGGAGATGGGTGGCTCATGCCTTAACAACCCCAAAGTTATTGAAAGCTTTCATCATAGCCCTTTTAAAAGAAAAAAGTGAGGGAAGGGTGTGATTAGTTGTTGCAAATTTCTTGGTATCAGATCCTCTGTTCCTGAAATCAGGTCATGGTCAAGTAATGATGTACCTGTAAATCTCTACCAAATGAATATTATTCTCTGTCCTGACAAGAAAGGGCCAGGTCCCAAGGCACAATTTTTACCCTCCAAGATCCCCATCCTGGTTGAGAGGAGGCAGCTCTCAGCTGGCAGCTTCCTCAGGGCCAGGTCCCCAGGCCCTGCCTAGTTGTCATTGCTGAAGGAGGCAGGCACCCAACCCAACTGGCCCTCGGGCTCCTCAGCTGCCCAAAGGCAGGGAGACAAGGACCCACAGACAGCAACCCAGGCAGACTGCCACTGCTATTAGGTTGCAGAGACAAGGATAGGGGAGAGGTTCACTGCTGCCTCAAGGCCTGGGCCAAGGCTAGTGGGTGGCCTTGGTGAGGGCTCTGGACACAGAGCTCTGTGTCCCTATAGGACACAGTCCCAAGCCTGTTCTCTGGGCCCCCCAGCTCACCCACTGGCCCAAGGCCAGGTGAGCAGGAGGGCCTTGGGAGAAAGCCGGGATCCGCCTCTTGCTTTACTCTCCACCTCACAACCACCACTCGACTGTTGTCTAAATCTCCTCACTGTCATTTCTTGACTGTTGATTGCCAGTGGGTGGTGCCCATTTGAGGCACTGACCAATGACTGAGCAGGACCCGTTGCCTAGTAACAGGGTGCGGAGTGATGATGCTCAGCAATGGCTGTGAGTTATGGCCTGCACTCACCGCATTCTGTTACATTCTGTTACATTTCTCTCATTTCAGTCTTTCAAAATAATATGAAAATTCTAATTCATTCATATTTTAAAGGAGATATAGAGACTAATCCAAAACAGCAACAGATTCCAACTTCATTTTTACTAGATATTCATTCTGTAAGTGTGTGTTTAATGCGGCATGTTGCCATTCTGAGTTGGGTTTGTCTTATGCTAAGATATTTGCATCCTTTGAACACCCATGCCAGAAGGCAGGGACCAAGGGGTCTGGGAAATAGCTTCTTTATTAGTGGATAAGCCACAGTCAGATAATCAAGAATCAAATGCTCAGATTCAGCAGATTATCCTTGTGGTGCCTACAAGTGGAAAGAGAAATGGAAACTACCTCTCCTTTCTTTGCCTAGGAAAAAATGGAACAACTTGACCATGGTTTCCCTCCAGGAGATGCCAAGGTTTTGAAGGCTTCAAATCTCCACTGCTGCTGCCTAGCACAGTCCATCTGTGAGGCTGTTTCTCATTTCCTCCTTTTACTGCCCAGACACCTCTGGTCTTCTGATGGATACTGGATCAAGGCTGAACATAAGAATGGCCTTTCCCAGACTGCTGCATTGGTGCCCCTTTTCAGCCTGCTAGGAATTCAGGTCTCCAGCTTCCCTAGCAAGTCATCCCAAGATAATACAAACAAAGACTTCCCTGATGGCCGAATAGCTAAGACTCCACACTCCCATTGCAGGAGGCCTTCTGGGAACTAGATCCCATATGCCACAACTAAGTGTTCACATACTGCAACTAAAGATTCCACATGCTGCAACTAAAAAAAAAAGAACCTTCATGGTGGTCCAGTGGTTAAGAATCTACCTGCCAACGTAGGGCACACTGGTTTAGTCCCTGGTCTGGGAAGATTCCACAGCCACGGGACAGTTAAGCCCATGCACCACAACTAGAGCCCACGAGCCGCAGCTAGTGAGCCCGCACACTGCAACTACTGAAGCCTGTAAGCCTAGAGCCTATAAGCCACAACAAGAGAAGCCAGGGCAATGAGAAGCCCGTGCACGGCAATGAAGAATAGCCCTCCTTGCTGCAATTAGAGAAAGCCCGTGTGCAGCAACAAAGACCAAAACTAATAACTAACTAAATAAATAAAATTAAGACTAAAAGAAGATCCCATATGCTGCAACAAAGATAGAAAATCCTGCATGCCTCAGCTAAGACTCAGTGCAGCCAAATAAATAATGAAATAAATAAATTAAAATATTTTTAAATAATTTTTTTTTAATGATGACAGAAGCAGTGACCATATATGTAAAGAGCACCAGCCTAGAAAACAGGTCCTAACTCCAGCCTCTATCACAACCTGCATTTCTGGGCCAACTGTCCATCCTTCAAAACCCAGCTTAAGCACCACTTCCTCTGTGTATGTGCCTACTGTGAGCTTTTGAAGGAAAAGAATTGTCTTGATTATCTCATCTTTATAGGTAGTCAATATACAAATAAATAATTATGGAATTACTCTAAAATGAGAGGGTGATCTTGAAGATAGCTTCCTTATTTAAGAGTCTATGATGACCCCAATGCCCGAGAGGCACAGAGAGGTAAAAGACCTAGGATTCCCTAAACCCTCAGACCAAGCATGCTCAATCCAAGTGTTCCAACCCAGCTGGTCTCTGAGAAGTTACCTCTCTGAGAGGTAACCCCAGAAGTCACCTCTGGGGCACCGATGCAGCAGTCTGGGAAAGTACACGTATACATCATGTACACAGGCATGACAGAGATCTGGAGATTAGACATGCCTCTTTTTTTTCCACCCCCCCTGTGGGCATAGATTAGTCATCTGAAAGCATTTTGAGGTCTGTCATCACAGTGTGAGATGAGATGGTGTTTCTTTAATAGGTGAGAAGATGCAGCATTTCCCCAAGGGGATGAAAGGAGAAGAATCTAGAGGGGTTGAGTGATGTGCTGAACCACACACATGTTGAGGGGTGATCCCGATTCTCAGCTGACATTCTCAGTTTCCACTCTGGGTTTTCCTGACCAAAGAAAATCTTAATCTCAGGTTAAGGTTTCAATCTACTGCAGCAGACACAGCTGGCCATTTCCTCTCTGAACTCTTTAGGGGGCAGGGCAGGGACCTAGGAAGAGTTACTCAATACTTTTGATGTGGGACTCACATACAAAAGGTCCTCCTTGATGCGGTTTGAAACACTGCCATGGTGTGCTTGGATAATAGCTAAATTAGCCCTTCATGAAGACTGGGAATGAAGGGACGTCTAAATATAACTCTAGGACACAGTTTGAGAACTGCCTGTGGGTAGAATGCAAGAACCCCATCAAGAAGAACAAGATAGTAGAAAAATTAAACCCACCTCCCACTCCCACTTTCCCAGTTCTGGGCATTTTTTTAAAGTTAGAGGAGAAAACAGGCAGTAAGAGGTCAAATCAGGTCTCTGGACATCTCCACTCCTTCCAAGTGCCAGAGAAGAAAATGCTATTGTGTCTGTGAGTCCGGAGCAGGGGATGGGGTTGGGAGGGAGGTGTTGGACCGCCTGCTGTTGCCAGGCGGCAAACATCCAGCAAGGTTGTGCAGGTGATTTGTGGAGTGGAGTCAGTGGGTGAGACCTTCTAACACTCTGGGCCCCTGGAGACAGCTTTTATTAGAAACCTTCCATTTTTCTGGCATTTCACTAATTTAGCCAAGCCACTCTTGGCAAAAAGTCTGACTGTCCTTAGCCCCAGGGTGGCTGTGATTTAATTTAATGTAGGTAGGAGAGTGTTGGAGAAACAGCCCTGGGCTGGGCATCGAAAACGTAGGTCCCAGTTCCTGCTGGGTAGTAACTTACCTTGGGACCTTGACCTTGAACAAATCAACCCCCTTCTCTGGGCCTCTGTTTCCCCAGCAGTAAAACACACAGGTTTGACCTTAGGCTCTCTCCACCCTGCTCCACCAGGCAATGTTATCCTGCAGTCAGTTCTACCGATTGGTTCATCTGAGCAGGCAAAGTGTTACCCTTGGGGCAGGTAGAGTGTCACCCAAGCGCGAAGGAAGTGCTTCTGCTCTAGAACCCCACCCGGGGCAGCAGAGGCTGGGGGTGGGGGGGTGCCAGCGGAAGTCCTTTGAGCCCCTTCCCCGTTGGTTTCAGCCCCTAAGATGCCAACTCGAGTTGAGCAAGTGTCCGGCGCTGATAAAGGGGGCCAGTGACGGACGTGCGCCCTGCAACCGCGAGCTGCCGCCCGGCGTCCCGGGAGCGCCACGTGTGGTTGGGAGGCACGCGGGCACCCCGGCCCGAGAAGCGACTCTCCTGGCGGACGCACCCGACCCAGAATCTGGCGCCGCCGGAGGCGTGGCCGGAGCCAAAGGGCCGCTGCCAGCCGGAGCCTGATGCCGGCCCCGCCGCGGGCCAACTCGTCCTTCCTGGACGTGACACGCTCCGCTCTCCAGCGACCGCGAACCAGGAAAAGCCGGGGAAGCCCGGCGAGGTGGGGTGGGGGCGGCCATGGCAACGGGTGGGGGCCGGGAGAGGACGCGTGTGCAACGCTGCTCCCTCCACGTGTCACTGCGCGGGCCCCGCTCACCGCCCCCGCCGTCTGAATAGCTGTTCTGTCTCGGCAGATCCCCGCGTCGGCTGCCGATTGTTTAACTCCCAGACTGGCTGGCTCTGTTGAATTTCCAGACGCCTCTTTGGGACAGGTCCTGGGGGAGGGGGGCGAAATCTGTTTTCAGGAAAAGCCGGGTACAAATAACCTTGCCTCTGGTCTCTTTTGATTCTCTTGCCATCTGCGCCTGCGACTTGGCGGGGACCATAACTCCCTTTAACAGATGGCAAAACTGAGGAGAGAAGCCACTTGGCCAAAAACACATTGCGAGATACAGCTAACAGAAAAGAGAGAATTCCTATCCCTCCATTGTCAGTCTCTGGAGTGAAGCTCTGGAAAACCCTCCTTAGCAGGGCTCAGAATCAAACAGGCCAATCTCCCTCTTTTCCTGCCTGCCTCCCCTGGTGAGGGAATGGCAGCCTTCGAGGATCTAAGCTTGAGGGAGGGAGGACCTAGGTCATGGACCTTGCTTTATGTTCCCTGGCTTCCTTTTACAGGATGACCCCACTTTCCCCTTCTTGTCTCCACCTTTCCTGGCTTCACTCCATCAGGGTGGGAGGCTAAGGACCGCTCCTATTTTCTCATTAATAAATCTGATTAAAGACCACTTAAGCATTCTAACTCGTGGTACTTGGGCAAGCTCCTTCCCCATCATGAGCCTCAGTTTTCCCACCTATATAAAAAGGATTATATAAACCCCTAAGAAATTTTCCAGCACTGATATTCCAAGATTCTAATTCAGATACTTTCTCTGCTATGAAGAGTTAACTTTTCTTCCTTTTCTCTACATCATAATTATACTTATCTCCCTAGCACCAGTGCACATAGTAGCACTCAATAAAAGCCTATAAATAAGTACAAAGGGAGGCTTCCTTGGGGGCTCAGTGGTAAAGAATCCGCCTGTCAATGCAGGAGACCAGGGTTTGATCCCTGATGGAGGTCCCACATGCCCTGGAGCAACTAAGGCCATTCACCAGGACCCCGGCTCTAGAGCCTGGGAGCTAACTCCTGAGCCCATGTGCCACAACTGTTGAAGCCCACACGCTCTAGAGCCCGTACTTCACAACAAGAGAAGCCACCACGATGAGAAGCCCATGCACCGCAACTAGAGAATAGCCCCCACTCACCACAACTAGAGAAAAGCCCACACGGGAATGAAGACCCCGCACACAAAACTAAATACATATTTTTTTAAGTATAGAGGTGTATCTTTTTAAATTTTATTTATTTATTTATTTTGGTTGTGCTGGGTCTTCATTGCTGCACAGGCTTTTTTCTTGTTTCGGGGAATGGGACCTACTCTCTAGTTGTGCACAGACTTCTCATTGTGGTGACTTCTTTTGCTGCAGAGCACAGGCTCTAGGACTCGAGGGCTGCAGTAGTCTGTGGGTCTTGGGCTCTAGAGCACAGGTTCAATAATCTTGGCACACAAGCTTAGTTGCTCTGCGGCATGTGAGATCTTCCTAGATCAGGGATCGAACCCATGTCTCCTTCATCGCAGGCAGATTCTTCACCACGGAGCCACCAGGGAAGCCCCATTTTATATATAGTAGTATGTATATGTTAATTCTAATTATCTCTCCTACCCATTTAAGAATTTTTTAAAGCCATGTTTGTCAAGACATGCTCTATAGATCACCTGAGTCAGAATCTCAGAGTGTCTGCTTCTTGGGTCACAATCATTAGAGCTGGAGAACATTGATTTGAAGAATTTGACATTTATCATCCTGTGGTTGGAAAGGTATTTCCATATGTTAGTATTTCTAAATGAGGAGACTGCGGCCAAACCTGGTCAGCTTCATGTAAGATCTAGAACCAGAGTTTCCAACACTTTCAGCTACACCACTGTTTTACAGACTCTTGAGTGTGTGTGTGTGATTAGTAGCAAATCTTTTTTCAAAAGGAAATCATACCTGGAAGCATATATGTAAAGAAAAGCAGAACTCCTCCTCCTGGTGAAGTGGGGTGGGAAGAGGGTGTTTAGCGAGCTTCCTCTGCCTTATTGCAACCCCTACGGCACCTTCTTGGAACCCAAGGGTTGAGAGACCACAGTCTCATCTTAGGTGACATCCTAGAGGCGACAGGAACTTGGTATTCAGGTGGTCATATCCAAGGTGGGAGAACTCTGGATACCCCCGGTGTCCGGTAAACCCCGCCAGGCTTCCTCATATCCCTCAAACCCATGAAGGCAGTTTACAGAGAAGGCTGCTTGGAGCCCCATTGTCACCAAGAAGAGAGATAGCCTCCTTTGAGCATCTACATCTTGATCAATTCAAGTATATTTATAGAGACCTCTCTGTTGAGTCCAGCACAATAAATTCCAAGCAGTTTAAAACTAGTTCCTGCCCTCCCATTGTTTTCAATGTAGCTGGAGAGAAAAGACATAAATAGAAGTGATGACATTAAGCAGGTATGTGCCGGATCAGGGGTTAAGGGAGGTGAGCAGGCAGGTAAGTCATCTCCCCTCTGGATTCCGGGGAGCTGGAGGAGGTGTGGGGTGGAGAGGTGGGAGGGACAGCAGGATACTCTGCCAGACAGGGGAGCTGGATCACTCTCCCTGCAGACACGATCAGAGTCAAGGAAGCGGCAAATCAGGACGTGAACCCTTAACCCCAGCTGATTTAAACTAACTAGCTTGAGGGTCTTGGGTTAGAGTTTAGGGCTTTACAGCCAAAATGTCCATCTTTCAAACCTGCTTCTCCATGAATAACAACTCTATTCTTTCAGTCCCCGCCCCCCACTGGCTCACTGGACTCTCTCACAAGCCCTGGCCTCCTGCTGCTTGTTCCTTCTGCCTGAAGTCTTGTCCCCAAACATCTGTACAGCTGGATCCCTATCCTGCTGACACCTTACCAGCTGGGTTTCTTCCAGCTGTCTTTGAATAAATATCACCCTTCCCCCCACTCTCAATACCCTTCCCTGCTTCATGTTCTCCATGGCATATCTAGCTGGCCAGCATTCTGTACATTTACATATGGGTTGCCTCTCCCATTAGATGTGAGCTCCATGAGGGCAAAATGGTTTGTGCCCCTGGGTACCAGAATAGCACCATATACACAGTAGGTAGGCAATAAGCATTCGTTGAATGGATGAGTGGGTGAATGATGGTGAATGATTTCCCCTTAAGGATTCTCCATAGAATCCTCCCTAAGATGGAGAGGGCTGCTCACATTAATAGGTCCTGGGGCAGTTTCACCAGGAGCAGTCATTGAGAGTGCATCGTAAATCTCAGCAGAAGGTGCAGATGCCAAGTTGAACCAGCTCCTCACAGTGAATGACAAGGATCCTGGGGGGAGGAGAAAGACCTGGTCTTGGGAAGGACCACCACTGGGCTTGGGAGAAGCAGGGGGAAGGCTCAGTCACTACAGACCCTGAGCCAGAGATCAAGGGAAAGGAGGCAGTCATGTGTGAAGGGAGTTCGGTGAGGCTGGTGGCCAGGTGTCCCCTCTTATTCCTGGACTCAGTGCCCTTCACCTGCCCTAGACTCCTGGATGAATCAGCAAGTTCCAGCCTCTGGGGCTTGTTGCCCCACTTCCCCCTGGGGCTGGACTGGAGGATCTTGCACGACATTAAGTAACACAACTGGGAGGGCAGGGCAGAAGGCTCAGGAAGCCGACAGCAGCCTGGGTACAAGGGTCACCCAGGGCCAAGCGTCTCCGTATGGAGATCCCAGCCCAATACACAGCTGGTGCTGAGAACTTGGGGGTGGGGAGGGACCCCCATCTCAGCTGAAAATCAGCACTGGAGGAGAAGCAGTTGAAGAAATGCAGTTTCAGAGCAGCAAATCCTCATGGAAAATGAATGTGAGTGTGCCTTGCTTCAAGCCACCACTTACAGGAAAACTAAATCGCTACCAAGGATAAACCAAGGGGCAAGTCCATATTTTAAAGAAGGACTCTTGGACTTCCCTGGTGGTCCAGTGGTTAAGAATCCCCCCTCGAGCAGCAGCTGTTGAACCCCAGTGCTCTGGAGCCCATGCTATAATAAGGGAAGCTAGTGTAATGAGAAGCCCACATACTGCAACTAGAGAATAGCCCCTGCTAATTGAAACTAGAGGAAGCCTGTGTGCAGCCATTAGTAAATAATTTTTTAAAGAAAAAAAGAAGGATCCTCCTTGGGGATGGTGTGCGTGGGTGAGCTTCCCTAGTGAACTGGAATTGTTGCCTTTATGACAATTGAACTTCCCAATAATAATCATTTGAAATGTGGCATTCTCTTTGTAACCTGCCTTCAAAGATCTGAATACTTTTCCACATATATATTCTCATCTGATTATCAGAGGGCCCTAGGAAATCCCCATTTTACAGATGAGAACAGAGAGGCCTAGAGTGGGTAAGCCATACAGTTTGGCCAGGTTTTCAGACTTGAAGATCTTTCCAGCCCAGCATGCTGTCCGCATGTGATTCCTACAACAGTTCTGGGAGGCTGATACAAAGCAGGAAGCTGTGACCCATAAAAAAGAAGAAAAAACCCAAACCCAGTGGGTAAAGGCTCCAACGAGATTCCTGACTGAGTCCAGGCTTTGGAGTCAAATAAGGTTTTCCACTCACTAGCTTTACTTAGCGCCTACTTGACCTCTGTGGGCCTCAGCTTCCTCAGCTGTAAAATGGGGGTGATAATACCCACATCACTTCAGCTATGAGGGTGAACTAAAGTGATGTATGTCATTGCTTAGAGCCATGCCTGACACATAGTTGCTATTTTTATGCCTGTCATTCTTGTTATTTTTACAGTATCTCACACTTCTTATGTGAAATATCCAGACAGACGTGTGATAGAGTCTCCTCCAGGAGCGAGGGAGATGTCAGGGTCCCCCACCCCCCATTCCCAGGTTCTCCCTCCTTTCATGCTCTCACCCCTTGCAGAAGGTCACACCAGGCTGATTCTCTCCCAAGCCCCAGAAGCCTCCCTGCCACTGCCCAGCCCACCTCATAGCTGCCCACTGCCTTGGCCAGGGATGAATGGCATCCCCCAGGGCCCAGCTGGCGTGTGGTCACCCTGCCTCTGCCTGCAGCAGGGCCCGGAGCCCGGACGTGCCTGGCAGGCAGCCAGGGCTTTCTTGGTAGGATGCCCCACCACTCCCTCCGGTCCCTCTATTCTGGGAGCTGTAATTTAGACAACCTTCCCCGCCCCAATTGCTATCTGTGGCAGCAGTCACCATGCCCTCAGGCCCTGCCCACCGCCACTAGACTGCCTTTTCATAAACAGCGCCTAGGCTGCCCTGTTATCTCGGGCGCCCGTGGCTCCGGGGAGGAGGCCCTGCCACCCTGGAGATACAAATGACCCCTCAATCCCAGGGGGGAGCCCGGCCTATGCGGGCAGAGGAGGGACGGAACCCTCACCCACCGGAGCCCAATATAGCGGCCCTCAGAGCTGACCCCGTGGTCTGCTGGGTGGGTGGGGTACAGAGAAGAGGAGAGCCTGTCATTACACCCCCAACACCATGGGGACTGGGTCAGCCTGGGCTGAGGTCTCCCCAGAGGCCCCTGCCTCAGCTCATGCTCAGCCACAGGGCCAGGAAGGGGCGGGTGGTGGGTGGGAAGCAGTCAGTAACAGTAGCAAAAGTGATGTTTCTAAAATGCAAAGGTAAACAAATAAACAAAAAAATAAAAATGCCCTGTGGGCCTTAGGGATGAAACTCTCAACACCCTCTGCCCTTTCTACCACCTTTCTCACCTCAAGAGCTTTGCACTAGCTCTTCCCCTGCCTAGACACAGTTCTTTGCTTCATCTGATTCCTACTCATATCGCAGATCTCGGCTTAGAGGTCACTTCTCATGGCACTTTCCCCTGATATCACATACACGCTCCTCCTAGGTCCTTCCCTTGGACTCAGATGAGAGTCCCTCCCTGGTCTGTCTCTCTCCCTTGATGGCCGTAACGCTCCAAGGGCAGGAACTCGGTCTTGCTCAGATTGTTTCTAGCACCCAGGCCAGTCCTGCTGTATAGTAGGTGTTCAGGAAAAGTTTGTTGAAAGAACAAACTTGAGTAAAGGGATGGCACATATGCCCGCCAAGATGAGTGGGTCTCTTGGGGGCAGGGGTATTTGCTACTTTGGGCCCTTCATTTTCCCAGAAAGTCCCTTCTTCAGTGGTCTGTCCCTTTGTCCTCTAAGTATACCTTTAGGCTTGCTGTACTGTCTGTCTGTCCTGCTCTGGAAAATACATTTGCTATGGCCTTGGGCCTGCCAGAGGGGAGCCCCGAGGGACCATGAAGATGCACTGTGGGATAAGGCAGACATCCTTCCAGTGAGAGGGAGGAAGGCACAGAAGGAAGGAGGCCCCAAGCCATGGGTCACTTACAAGCAACATTTCTGTTACTAAGAGGCAGGGAGGCTGTGCTGGCCAAATGGGCAGAGTGGGTTCTTATTTTGGCACTTTGTGCTGTGATTCCTCCAATCACAGGCATCCCTGGTGGCTCAGCTGGTAAAGAATCCTCCTGCAATGCAGGAGACCTGGGTTCGATCCCTAGGTTGGGAAGATCCCCTGGAGAAGCGAACAGCTACCCACTCCAATATTCTGACCTAGAGAATTCCATGGACTGGAATTCCATGAGGTCGCAGAGTCAGACACTGAGCGACTTTCACTTTCACTCTTCTAATCGCACACTTTGCACTTTGCTTGCTCCAAAGACAGACACTGCAAAGAATAGCCTACAACTACAGCAATGAGGCTGGAGTAAGATTATTCTACATGTTGACCCCCATTAATTATTGGAGGATCTTTGAAATTTGAGTCTTTCTGCATCCAAATTGTATCTCCTCCATCATTTCTCTCACCCTGAAGTTTCACTCGAGCTTGTCCCAGACCACCAGCCTAGGAGGCTGGGAAAATATGGGGACTGCAGCTGCTTCTACTTCCTGAGAGCCTGAGACCCACTCCCAGGTGTACAGCCACAAAGCCAAGGTCTAGGGCCCCAGCCTTTTAGAGAGATAACAGTGGCAGCTATGCACACCACCTCCCTGTTCCTGGAGGCTGCATGATGAGTGGCCAAAGCCAGGCCTGGTGAGGACAATCAATCTAGTGGTGAAAAACAGTGTGAACTCTGGTAGGTCCATATCCAGACATGAGCCCACCTCAGGGCCTTTACATTTGCTGTTTTCCTCTGCATGATGCTCTTCCCCTCACGTTTTTCTAGGTCTCACTCTCATGGGTCTTTGTTTAACTGACCCCTTCGCACTTAGACCTTCTCTTGTTGCCCCATTTAAAAGGAACCTCCTTGGATTTCTCTGGTGGTGCAGTGGTTAAGAATCTACCTGCCAATGCAGGGGACACCAGTTCAATCCCTGGTCCAGGAAGATTCCATATGCAACTTAGTTCCAAGGTCAGCTGATCCCATGTGCCATGACTACTGAGCCTGAGTTCTAGAGCCTACTCCCCACAACAAGAGAAAGCCCGCATGCAGTCAAAAATAAATTTTTTTAAAATAATTAAGTAATAAATAAATAAACTAAATGGAAAGTCCTGGACTTTCCTGGCAATACAGTGGTTAAGATTCCACTCTTCCACTACAGGGGGAAGTTTCACATGCCACAAAATGGGGCAAAAAAATAAAACAAAAATTAAAAATTTTTAAAAAGGAACCTCCCTCACTCGCACCCCGTTTCCCTGCTTTATTTTTCTCCATAGCACTGTGCTATGCTGTGCTTAGCCACTCAGTTGTGTCCGACTCTTTGCAACCCCATGGACTGTAGCCCGCCAGGATCCTCTGTCCGTGGGATTCTCCAGGCAAGGATACTGGATTGGGCTGCCATTTCCTTCTCCACTCCATAGCACTGCTGCTTACCTGACATACAGCTTCCTTTTCTCCCTCCTTCCCTTTTTTCTCCCTGCCTCCATCCTTTTCTTCCTTCCACTGTCTGTCTCCTTTCTACAGAATGTAAGAAACACATGTACAGATATATCTCTGGTTTAGTTCTCTATGGTTGTGTAACAGATGACCCTAAATTTTTAGCAGCTTAAAACTAGTGTTTATTATCTCCCACAGTTTCTGGGAACCAGGAACCCTCACAAAATTGCAGTCACCTCAAGGCTTCCAAGGTGGCACTAGTGGTAAAGAACCTGCCTGCCAATGCCAATGCAGGAGGCCTAAGAGACACAGGTTCTATCTCTGGGTTGGGAAGATCCCCTGGAGAAGGAAATGGCAACCCGCTCCAGTATTCTTGCCTGGAAAATCCTATGGACAGAGGAGCCTGGTAGGCTACAGTCCATAGGGCACAAAGAGTTGAACATGAACGAAGCGACTTAGCAAGGCCTAACCCAGGCAGAGGGTTTGCATTCAGACTGACTTGTGTGGTTGCTGACAGGCCTCATGTGTGCACTGGCTGCTGGCCAGAGGCTTCAGTTCCTTGCCCTGTGGGCCTCCGTATAGGACTGCCCATGACTTGGCACCTTGCTGCCATGAGAGCAAGTGATACAAAAAAGGGAAGAGCAAGAGGGTGAGAGAGCCCCAGCGAGGGAAGCCACAGTCTTAGAGCCTATATTAGAAGAGACGTCTCTTTGCTTCTGCCCAATGCCACGCGTCACTCAAGCCATCCCTGGGTGTGGCCACCAGGAAGCCAACATCACTGAGGCCATCTTGGAAGCTGGCTACCAATCTCCAACATGTCCTCAACACAGAGAAGAGGCTCGAGAAGCAGTTGTAGAGTGAAAGAATGAAGGTAGGAATGATTTTAGCAGAAATCTGTTCTCATGGGGAGTTAAGAGCTGTGACCACTGCCCCATCCCTGAAGGGTCTGGACCACGTTCAGCTTCCCTCAGCCCCCGACTCTGTCCCCATGATGCCCTCTTACAATTCAACTCCACCTCTTCCCAGCCACGTGACCCTGGGCAGGCTCCTAAACTCACGGGCCTGTTGTGGAGATGAAAAGAGAGAAGTGTTTAAGCATAGTAGTGTCTGACTCACACAGTCCTCAAGAAATGTAGCCATCATGGGCAGCACTGTGTGTTACTAATACCAGCCGGGGGCAGGGGGGGCGGGGAAACCAAAGTATCTCCCTAACATGAAGGGCTGTTTAAGAACTGGGTGTGTATGTGTGTTTCTACATGTTTACTCTTCCAGGAGAAGTGGCTGAACGGAGCTGTCCAGGGTCTCAGTGCCGAGGATGTCATGTGGTCCAGATACCAGGTTTATCACTTGGGCCAGAGATGGTCACGTGATGGGGCCTTAGTCACCCAAACAAGCAGGACAGACTGCTGAGTACATGGGCTACTGTCCATTAACATGAAGTGAAGTTGCTCAGTCGTGTCCGACTCTTTGTGACCCCACAGACTATACAGTCTATGGAATTCTCCAGGCCAGAATACTGGAGCGGGTAGCTGTTCCCCTTTCCCAGGGATCTTCCCAACCCAGGGATTGAACCCAGGTCTCCCGCTTTGCCGGGGGATTCTTTAACATCTGAGTCATGAGGGAAGCCCTTACACCAAGTAGCTTGTGTTAACACCAGAGGTGTTAACCTCTTTGCAGGAAGGGGAGAGCAGGGCAGATGGTGTCAGGAAACTTTTGGGAAATTTACATTAAAAATGCACCATGGTACATAAACACACAGAAAGTATGTGTAATAAACTCAGGCCAATCACCGATGGACCGCAGATTCAAAACGCTAGCACTGGACTGTGGTCTTCTTGAACGCAATGAGAACCTTGCATCTCCTGATCAAAGGAATGAATGCATGAATGAACAAAAAAAGAAAAAAAGTGTGAACTGCCCCAAAGGTGGGAATCTTGGCATTTTTGCTGGTTAGCAGCACATCATCCCCCTTGGTATAATCGCCTGAGGACAACTGGTTGGCTTCAAAAGATCTGGGTTCAAGTTTTGCCTTATCCACCCTACTGACTGTGTGACCTTGGACTTGTCACCTAACCTCTCTCAGTCTCATTTTCCTCATCAGGAAAATAATGTGAATTACAGAAAGTCATTTTTCTTTTAAATTAAAAAAATATATTTATATTTTGGCCACACTGTGTGGCTTGTGGGATCTTGGTTCCCCAACCAGGGATCAAACCCATGCCCCTTGCAGCGGAAATGCAAGTCCTAATCACTGGACCACCAAGGAATTTCCCAGAGAGTGTTTTAAAGTTCCAAAGTGCACTGAAAATAAGAGGAATTCTTATTTTGGGTGCACCTGGATTTAGGCAGTTCAGTTCAGTTCAGTTCGACTCTTTGCGAACCTATGGACTTGCAGCACGCCAGGCTTCCCTGTCCATCACCAACTCCTGGAGCTTACTCAGACTCATGTCCATTAAGTCAGTGATGCCATCCAACTGTCTCATCCTCTGTCATCCCCTTCTCCTCCTGCCCTCTATCTTTCTCTGCATCAGGATCTTTTCAAATGAGTCAGTTCTTCGCATCAGTTGGCTAAAGTATCGGAGTTTCAGCTTCAGCATCAATCCTTCCAATGAATATTCCTGACTGATTTCCTTAGGATGGACTGGTTGAATCTCCTGGTTGGATTTAGCCAAAAAAAAAAGTTCCTATCAACTTGCCCTCAAGGCCTCCAGCTCCCATCAGTACAGGCTTCCCTTGGGGTAGGGAGATTCCAGGGTGGGGCAGTTTGCTCAGAGGAAGGTGTAAAAACAGGCAGAGCTGCCAACCCTGTCCTTTGTTAGCAAATTCAGTCAGCTGGCCAGGTTGCAACACAATTGAGGCAGCTTGCTTTGGTCTTATTCCAGGCCTAAGGCCACACCCTACATGAGTAGATTAGAGAGAGACTCCTGTAGTCCTTCAGGCAACAAGTTATTTATTGTGCAGCTGCTGTAGATCTAAGCCTGTGCTAGGTTCTGGGGATACTGTGGGAGCAAACACACCATGGCCCTATCCTTGTGGAACTGACAGTCTGGTGGGAGGCAGATATTAATTAGTCACCCAGGACAAGCTCAGGGTGCAGTAGAGATGTAGAATGGGAGGTCCTGACATCAAGGTGGGAGGAGGGATCATGAGCATAACAAATTTTCTTTTAGAAGTGACATAGGAGCTGAGCTCTGAACTCAGTGAAAGACCATGGCTGGGGTGGAAAGAGGCTACAGCATGGGCAAAGGGCCTGTGGTAGCACATTTGAAAATCTGAACTAAGGCTCAGTGTGAGGAGGTGTGTGTGTTAGTTGCTCAGTTGTGTCTGACTCTTTGAGACCCCATGGATTGTAGTCCACCAGGCTCCTCTGTCCATGGAATTCTCCAGGCACGAATACTGGAGTGAGTTGCCATTTCCTTGTCCAGGGGATCTTCCCAACCCAGGGATCGATCCCGTGTATGAGGAGGAGAGGGATACAAGAAGTAACCATGGACATGAGGCAGGCAGAGAGTAAATCACTTTGTTCTCTTTAATGTGACATTTTGCAAAAATGAAGAGACAGGAGTGGCACATTTCAAGTTTCTGAAGCTGTTTCACAGGAGGGCCTGAGAAGCGAAATGAGAAGAAATACCCCAGCAACTGGGATCTGAGTCAGACAGCACGGACTTCCTGGCCCAGAGGAGGCCCTGCGGGATTACTTTGTCTACTTCACCTGTAGTGGGGGTCTGCCACATAGGAGAATGAGTGTTTGCTCATTTACTTCTCTGCCCTCTTGCCCCTGCCACCTTACTCCCCATCCTTCCTGCGAAGTGAAGGAGGACAGCTCAATCAAGGTGAGCCTGTTGTATGGAGAAGGGGCTGGGGCTGGGGAAGGAAGTAGGGTAAATGTTACCTGAAAAGCTGATTTCGCCTCTTGGCTGGTGAGAAGCCAAAGACATAACCAAGCCAAAGAGCAGGAGAAAGAAGGATTAATTACTTGCAATCAGTAAGGAGAACACTAGGGATCTTTCCCAAAGCAGGGTCTCTCTGAGCAGCAAAATTGGAGAAGTTTTAAGCTAATGGTAAATGCAAATTCTTGAAGGGGCTTGGGCAGTATATGCACATTCTGGAAAGGGCTTGAGCAGAGGAGATTCAGCATAGAATTCAGCAAAGGTGGACAGAGTTCATTTAAGCTTTAGTTGATTGAAGTCAGAAAAGATCAATATCATCACTCCTTTTGAACTCAGCGTGTAGTTATCATTCTTCACCTGGGTGGGGGCCTTAGTTACTGCAGAACTCAAAGACTTGGATCAGATTCTTATGTATATTCCTTAAGGAGGAATTAGATCTCTTTTACCTCTGAGCTATTATTTCTTGTTATCTCTGTTCCTTTGTTTCTTCTCTTAATCTCAATGACTGAGACCTGTTTAAGAGCATGCATTGTGGCCAGGCTTAGATCACAAAATGGTCTAAGGTCAAAAATGGCCTCTCTGATGTCAAGAAAGCCAGCTCTGATTCTCTTTCTCCAGGGCCCCCCTACCTATCTGCTTACAGAAAGATGCAGAGGTAGAGAGGTGTTCTAGGGTATCTCCAAGGCTGTTCAGGGAAGGTAGAAAAGAGAGGGAAGGGGAGAGCCAGCAGTAGCCAAGAACAGGAATTGGGGTGGGTCAGGGAAGGAGAGTGGTCAGGATGGGGCACTGGGGGATCCTAGCCCTGGATTATGAGTCTCTTCTTTTTCCTTGAGACACCTCAGGTTCCAGTTGCCTTACCTGCTGAAGGACAAGACAGAATGGCCTGACAGTCACAAATAGAACAGATCTGCCAGTTGTTCTCTGACACTGTTTCTGACACTCCTTTTTTCTCTTTTTTTTGGCCACATAATACGCGTGGCATGCGGGATCTTGGTTCCCTGACCAGGAATGAAACCCATGCCTCCTGCAGTGGAAGCACGGAGTCCTAACCACTGGACTGCTAGGGAATTCCCTCTGACACCCTTTTGGAAAGAACTATTTGCTTGTCTGGGTCTTCTCTGTAACTTATAACTCCTGGATGGCAGGGTCTCTGTCTTGTTCAATGTCGTATCTCCCAGTACCGGATGCAGATATTTGTTGAATGAATGAAAGCACAAACACAGGAATACTGTATTGTAGTGGTGACTTGGAGAGCAGGAGTCAGCCGGCAGCTACTGATGTGACCTCAATGAAGATCTGAGCCTTGATTTATGTTATCACCAGATTCTTCCAAGGATGGGGGAAGAATTTATAGAAGGGCAACTCAAAACTCAGAGATTTTAATGCAGGTCATGTAATATACTGATTAAGAATAGAGACTGGCAGCTGACTGCCTGGGTTCAAGTCCTGTTTCTGCCTCTTCCTAGCTCTATTGACATAGGACAAATTACATACCATTCTGTGCCTCATTTTTCTCATCTGTAAAAAGGGGGAACTAATAGATCATAGGCTTAATGTGAGAATGAAGAAAGCTGAGGCTTTTGGAACATTGCTTGGCACACAGTGTGCTCCATCAATGTCTGTAATTGTTGTCTAGGAAGGAAATGAGACACCTGGAAAGGAATCTATCCAGCCCTGATCCCTAAGCCCCAGCACAATGCCTTAGACGCTGAGCACCTACAATGCCTGAATGGGGTCACTCCCAGTGGCTTCTTCTACTGAGCCCACTTGCATCAGTTGCCAGATCCCCAAGGGCCCTGTGCCTTCTGCAGACAGAGAAATGCTGACCTGAACATTGGGGTTGACCACGATCCGGGTTGCTACACAGTGTCCTTGGGCAAGGTGCTTTCTTAATGTGCTTCTGCTTTCTTATTTGTAAGATGGAAATGCTAAAACCCATCTGCCAGGATTGATGTGGGGATTATGTGCCTGGCACCAGTTGGTGCCTGATGTCTGAAACGCAACTCTCCCAGCGGCGATCCACTCCTCTCTCTGGTCTGTGCCCCTCCTGCCCACCAAGCCGACTGGAGAGTCAGAGGCCACATTCCTGGCCTTCTGACCTCCCCAGCTCTACCACGGAAGCCTCCGGCAAGAATCACACCCTCTTTGTGAGGACTAGCTGGAAAGCTCCCTCCCTGGCTGCCTGAGTCAGAGTTCATCAGGGACTCCTGTCCCTGTCACCTCAGATGACTCCTGTCCCCACAAGTTCTCTGCCAGATGGACTAGCTTGAGTTCTAAGGTGAACCCCGTAGTGAGGGAGGAAGTTCTGCAGCCCGGAACGAACGCTGTGCAGAGGCCTCAATCTGCTGGGGGCAGGGATAGGGTGGGGCAGCAGGTAGGAATTCCCGTTCCTTCTGTCCCCATCTTTAGACACATGACTGATCATCCAACTTGCTGACTCATTGGCACGATGAGAGGAGAAAGTTTAAAGAGACATAGGTTTGTGTAGTGAAAATTTTAGTGCAGGGAGAACTAGGAATTTCCACGTTTATTCCACAAAGGCACTTTGCAGGAAGCCCCCATGAGCTTTGGTATTCCCAGCTACTCACTATAGAGAGTAGTGAGTTCTCTCTACTTTCTCAACAGAGTAAGTTCTCTGTCCATTCCTCCCCCAGCCCCAGCAGTGAATTTGGAAACAAGATTAAAAGGGCTAATTGCATCAAGAGCCTCCTGGGAGCATGTGACCCTGGACAAGTCATTTGATCTCAATTTCCCTGTTGTAAAGTGGGAATAAATCCGAAGGGACCCTGGTATGAAGAGTTAAGGAGGGAACACAAATGGAGCACTAACATTGAGACAAGAAGACAGCAGGGGACTTGTTTCATCCAATAACAAACATCCAAGGCCTACGGTGCCAGGGTCTATATGCTAGGGACTAGGGGACATTAATAAATAAGATGAACTTGGTCTCCTCATGTCTCCTGTAGGAGAAGTAGGGTGGCAGACACTAAATGAGAAGGGATAGTGTGGGGAGATGATTAAGGCAACTAGGTTGGAGGCCCAGTGCCACCATTCACCAGCTGGGTGGCCCTGGACTAGCTTAACTCTTTGTGCCTTGATTTCCCAACAGTAAAGTAAGCCATGAGCCCACTTCATAGGGTGGTAAGGATTCCATGAATTGACACATGGAAAAATACTTATGTTACCTGAAAACTCTTGGTGGGTGTGGAGCCACTAGACACAACCAAGCCAAAGAGAGGGAGAAGGAAAGATTTATTACTTACAGCAAGCAAGGAGATCTTTCCCAAAGCAGTGTCTCTCTGATCAGCAAAATTGGGGAAGTTTCAAGCTAAGGGTACATGCATTCTTGAAGGGGTTTGCCTGGTATATGAGTATTCATGAAGGGGCTTGAGCAGAAGAGATTCAACATAGAGTTGGGACAAAGGTCAACAGAGTTCAAGCTTTACTTGATTGAAGTCGGAAGGGTCAACACTATCATTCCATCCTCCACCTGGGTTGGGGCCATAGTTCCTGCAGAACTCAAAGATATGTATCAGATTGCTATGTATCCCTTGAGAAGGAACTTGGACTCTGTTTTATCATTGAACTATTTTTTCTTGACTGCTTTCCCTGTGTTCTTTCCTTAAGCTCGTTAATTAGTGAGACCTGTCACTGATAATCATTGTGGCCAGGCTAAGATCACAAAATGGCTTAGGAAAAAATGGCCTCTCAAAAAAAAAAAAAGGAATGGCCTCTCATGTCAAGAAGGCCATGCCTGATCTCCTTCTCTGGGGCCCCCCTACCCTACGTGCTTACACTTGTGGCATACACTATGTGCTCTGTTAGTACACATGTGGTCAGTATAATAAAAGGGGCTGCAGGATGCATAACAGGGCAAGAGATGATGTCCAGGCTGAGCTCCTTCAGCAAATGGGGTGGGCGTGGTCCTGAGGAGGAGAGGGCCCCAACAGGAGAGCAAGAGAAAAAGGTGAGGGGTGAAGACAGGGGTGTAAGATGAAGTGAAGCAGCCGATCAGTTGAAGGAGCTGGGACACTGGGGGTTACTGGTAAGAGTTTCAAGGGTCAGGTTTGCAGCTTTAAAGCGTTTGTTTCCTTTTGTATATATGGAAGCATGGCACACATTTGTCCTGTTCATCAATGTACCCCTAGCCCCTGGCACAGAGATAAGGATACTCCCTGACTGACCCTGCTACCTCGGGTTTCCAGCCCTACCAGCTCCCAGATGACTCAGGCCCTTTGCATTTGCTCCTTCTCTTCTTCCAAGCGTGGAGCCAGGGAGACTAGGGAGGACTGAAGTTAGATCCAGGCACGGGGGTGCCCACCTTCTTCCTAGCTACACAGTCCCTTTGTGACTCCGTCTGAGTTAGCTGTGCGGGGGTTTGAACTCAATTTCTGCTGCTGTCAACATTCAACCGTTAAGTGCTGCGACCTAGGTTCATAGTGTGTTCGCAGTACATTTCTTTTCTCTCTAAACATGATCTCTACTCCTCACCACCAGGGTGGGAGGGCATAACGGTGGAGCGGGTGTGGCTAGGAAAGGACTCAGGAAGCGAGGAGAAAGTCGGGGTTTTTATTTACAACACTATTTGCAAAGGGGCAGAGAGTCTGGTCCCCAACTCAGTGTTTACAGGATAGGAGAGCGGGAGGGTCCGCAGTCCTCTCTAACCTGTAACCGGCGCAAGGGTCCCAAGTAGCGGCGCAGAGTGACTCCGCCTGGAGGGCAGAGGGCACCCAACCAGACCAGCTTTGCGCACATGGGAGAGGAACTGCTTTTCCTGGGCGGGGTCAAACGAAGCCTACCCTCGGGCTTAGGAGCGCAGAACAGAATGAGGGCTGGAGGTGGGGGTGCATTTCTGCAAGTCCCGGGGATCAGAGCTCTGGAGGCGGGGGTGGAGAAAGTCCATTGCCCTGGCATCTCCAGGTGTGTGGGTGGGACTTACGTAGAGCCCAGCAGCCGCTCTAATGAGGGTGCCCCCCACCCACGCTCCTCTGAAGGGATGCGCTACATCTTCACCCTCCTTCCCGGCGGCGCCCAATCCCACCTTCGCTCGCGCTCCGGGAGCCTGTGGAGCCGCTGGGAGGCGTGGCCTACCGGCGGCCCGCCCCTTTGATGTGCTCCGACGCCGCTGTGATTGGACAACCGGTTGTGACGTGCGGAGACTGCGGTGGGCTCCGGTGCTGCAGCAGCCGCAGCGCCAGCCGCGGCTCCGGCTCCGGCTCCCGGGTATTTAAAGGGGACGCGGCGGCGGCCCGGGGGGATGGGGGGCAAGTGGAGGGGACGGCCCAGACGCACATCATCCACGGCCCCTCCGGACTGGAGGGACTAGTGAGAGCCGAAGCCCAGAAATCCGGGGGTGGATAAGACACCGCATCCCCTCCAATTCCCGTAAGCACCCCTTGCTCCATCCTGAGCCCAAATACCTCAGCTAGCCCGTGTCCCCCCACTCTTCACACTCCAAACTCAGCCGGGACAGACCTCTGCCGCCGCCGCTCCCCACGTGAGTCCTGGACTCGCCGAGGTAGGGGAAGGCTGGGGTCCCAGCGTGGGGTGGGGACTGCGCTGGGTCTGAAAGTGCTCCTTCACGCGCGTGTCCGTGGGGGAGTCGCTGGAGCAGAGGAATGAGTTCCTCTCCTACCCAAGGGACTAGGTGTCCGGCTGTCGCTCCATTCCCGACACAGACAAGGCGAAGGAATCCGTGCTTCCTTGCTCCCTGCCACCCACGAGTCCCCTGGGCTCCCGAACTGTCCGCCCTCCACCACCCGCCGCCGCCCCGCACTGGAGCGAAGCACCGGCCAGCTGGGGGTGTGCCAGAGTGCCTGCTTTCCAGCCACCTCTAAAAATATCTCTCCCCGGACTCCACCGGCAGCTGCCACCTCCTTGCCCACTGAAGATCCCCTCCTAGCTTGTCTACCCAGGCAGTGCAAACACAGAGGTGACTCCTGGTCCTATCTTTCTCACTGGCAGGAGAGCTCCAGGACGTCAACCCAGCTGTCAGGACAACAAGCTCACAACCCAGGGGAGTCTCCAGGGCAATAGAGGAAGTTCTGGCTGCAGTTTTCCCAAGAGGCAGCAGAGACCCTTGAGTTCTAGTTCTAATCCTGATTCTGATGCTGTGTGACCCAGGATGTTAGCTTGACCTCTCTGGGCTTTTGTTTTTCTTATTCACCGCTAGTGGTGAAGGAAGGGACCAAGGAAGAAACCATGGTGAAGTTGGGAATGCTGTCTGGGGGAGGGGGAGAATTCCAGCTTAGTGGTGGAAAGTGATTTCTAGTGATTGATACTAGGAGACCTAGTCTTGAGCAGAGGACTTGTTACTGTAGTATTTCTGGGATCCTTGCCCCTGCCACATCCTTATCCTGCAGTTTCTTGTGGAACACTGCCCTGTGGACTCCAATCATCCATTAATGGGAATTTTCAAACTTTGTTCCCCCACTCCAAAGGTGTCCTCACATCCTATTCCCACGGATATAATGTAACAGCACTTGTGTAAAAAGATGTAGGGGTGCGAGGGGCGGGTGTAGGGTGGGGGAAACACTGGTTTTAGGTAGAACTATAATATGGACTCCTTCCAGCCCAATGAAACCCTTCTCTCCTCTGCTCTAGCCTGCTGGAAAAGCTCAGAGGTCCTGTCCCCCTTTCCTCTGAGGGACTCTATTTGGTGACCACAAGAGGATTCAATCACTCAGGAGAAAGCTTCCAGAGGTGAGTGACCTCTCTGAATGTCCCAAGAGCCAGATTTCAGTGGGGCCTGGGGTGCCTCTGACTACTATGGGGTAGGGGTGGGTGTTGCAGCATGGCCTTCTCAATTTCGAAGGGAAGAAATCCAGGTTGTCTGGCTTTCTGCTCTGGGGACTAAAACAAACAAGGGCAACTCACCAACAATAAACGTTTTTCTAATTTCCCTGAATACTAATATTAATGAAAAGAACCTGACTTTTGCTGAGAAGTTTTGAACATGATTAAAAACAAGTAGACTATTCCACCAAATTAAAAAAAAAAAAAAAGAACCAAGGACAAAGCAATGAAAGCTGGTCTCTGGGTGATTCCTGGAGACCCTTTATCTTCACATCTGCCTGGCATGTGTCTGTCCATGTTTGCTTTTCCAAGGGGTGTGGCATCCTTTGACCTTTCCTCTTTGGACTCACCTGTCCCCTGGGGGACATGTAATATCAGCCAGGATTCTGGAAGGGTGAAAGTCCATCTAGATGGGACCTGGGGACAGCCCTCCCACCTCTAACCCCCCAAACATGCCCTTCCTTTACCTCACATGCCTCCCTCCCCTTCTCTCCCATCTTTTTGACCTGTGTCTCCTCTCCCAATCCCTTCCCTCTTGTTGCCCACTGCCCCATTCAGCTTTGCCCACAACTAGATTCCTAGACTACAAATTCTTAGGGAAAAGGCTGAAACCCCTATTCCATGTGTAGCCAGAGAGTGGGGACAGATGGGGTACCTCAAGATGGAGGGAGCCCTTCCTCTGACTGGTGCCCTGCTCCTGCGAAGTCCCTGTCTCTTTCTTGAGAAGCTGTTGCTTCTCCTTGCTGTCCTGGGATGGTCTGGGGAGAGTCACCTTGACAAAGTCAGAGGGGTACCCAGGGTCACTGACTCTCACCACCAGAGGGCAGCAGCCAGCCAGACCTTTGCTCCTTCCCCTGTCTAGTCTCCTGGCTCACAGTAGCAGTCCAGATGTGTCCCAGCTGCACCTAGTCTCTCATTTAAACCCAAGGTCGAGGGGAGCAACTGGGAGTTGTAGGTTTGAAGCAGCATTGGTGAAGCCCCCATGAAGCCAAATCCTGTCCCCAAAGTCACATAGCAAAATCTGGCAGAAATTTCAACCTGACTCCTGGCGGACTGCCAGTCTCTAGAAGCACCAGGGAGTGAGACAGTCCTAGATCACCTGTGGTACCCAAGGGTCCTAGCCCTCCAGCTGCAGTGGATGCCCAGCCCTGGGCATCTGCCTCTTTCCTTTTGAGGACAGAGGGCAGGCAAAGCTGTGGCCAGGTGTTCGTGAACCAGGCTTTGCCCCATGGAAACATCATAGCCTTGGGCAAGTTATTTAATCTCTGAGTTCTTTTCATCTGATGAATCCATGGACTTGTGATGAGCAAGGACAGAATATGAGTGAAGCTGATTTGTAAACCATGATGTACCATACACAAGAAAGGGGCAACCCTCCTTTTCTTGGCGGGGGTCGGGCGTGCAGTCCCGATCCGCGTAATGTACGGAGGTAGAGGGAACGGGCTCTGGCCCCCTCGGCGTCATGTCTTCGGTACCGGCGGCCAGCAGTCCGCCGGTTCTATCCTCAAGCGCCGGGACATAGAGCAAAAAAAAAGCAACAACAAAAAAAAAAGCAGCAAAAAAAAAAAAACATATAGAGAAAAAACACCGGTCTCAGACTCTGAGATCTGATTTTGAGATCTGTCTCTGCCATATACAGTGGGTGATGTTTGCACAAGTTGGTTACCCTTTCTAGGTCTTTAATAATATCTGTAACCTTTCCAGCATCATGAGGGATTGTTAAGAGGATGCCTAGCAAGGGCCTTGTGGTCCTTAGCTTATTTGATGGGCTGTTTTTACTGAGTGGTTCCTGGGGCTCAGGAGAGGAGATAGGATCAGGTGGATGTTAGTGGTGGAAAAAAAAGCCACCTGACTGGGCACCCTCACACAGACCTTGTATGGTTGTCAGGAGCTCTGGACCGACGGCTGGAGGCCAACAATCCCTACAGGTCGTGCTCAGAGTGATGTACTGACAATGAGCGGGTGTTTTCCAGTTGCTGGCCTCCGATGCCTGTCTAGGGTAAGTGGGTCCCTCCAGGGGTCTCTTAGGATGAGGCCTCAGCTCCATGTTCCCATCATGGGGTGGGAGGAGCCCTATCCAGCTTCTTTTAAGCCTGTTCTCACCTCTATTGCGCCTCCACTAATCCCTGGAAGCTTCCATCCCAAGCATGGGGCCCTGATGCTTTATATCCTCAACTCCAGGAATCCTGGGCCACTGAAACTCAGATAGATGTTGGTGAGACCAGAGAGTGACTGTAGGCATGAAGTTGAAGGGACAATTCTGTTAGGGAGGCAGATAGCCAAGTTGAAATCCCAACTCAGAAGTTAGGAGCCTTGGACTTCCATTTTACAGGATGTGCCAGGCCATAAACATCACAGGAATATTGGAAAGGGAGTTAGGAAGAAACCAGAAAGAGGACTGGTTTTGTCACAACTAATTGGGGTGGAAGGTCGAGAGGGAGAAAGACAGCACAGTGATACTCTGAAGCTGTGCAGTCTGCTTGCTGCCCCTCCATGGCAGGGGCAAGCTGCAGAGGGCTTCTGCTCTCCGCATGCTTGCCTTCACGCCCTCACCTTTGCCATGTTGCCCCGCATCCTCTCCCTTATCCCCCATTAACATGACCATCCCAAGGTCTTGACTTTCCGGAGCTCCCCACCCTGACTCTTCCTATCCCTTCTGCCCTGTGCTCCCCTAGCATGATGTCCTCCTGGCCCTCTTCTTCCCCACTCCTTCCTCATTCCCTCCATCCCAACCATCCCCGCACTACCTCTCCTTCTGCCTTCTCAGCCACTGCTGCTCTCTTTCCTCTTCCTTACCTATCTCCCAGGTATGTCGTGGCCTGGTGCGGGAGGCTCCTACTTCCCCAAGTCCCACAGCTTCTCCTGCTGCCCGCTTGCTTCGGACTCTGGCAGAAACCCCATCCGCTGACAAGTTCATCCCAGGGAATTGGCAAGTGATTAGTGATGAGCTGTCAGCACAGGGCCCTAAAACGCCCCAGAGAAGTTGTGTCCCATCCTTGGACCCCTGCCCAGTGCCACCTGGCTGGAAGCCACTCACAGAGCCTGCCTGGATTTTGGGTGGCCAGTCCACCTACCTGGTTCTTCCAAGAGCTAAAATCCAGTTCTCTGGCCAATGCTGAAGCCCAGACACCTCACTCTCCAGGCCTGGCACTGATTGCCCACATGCCTTGGGTAGTGCCAACAAGTCTTCCCTGGCTTCTACTGTCCACCACAGTCCTACAAGCCATTGGCTCTACATGGCTGAAAAGTGGAATGATGAATATGCTCCAGTTGAATGAATGAATGGTTTCCCTTGACTATGTTAGGGAAGAGGGAGTGGAGAGTCCCTCCCACCTTCCCTGTGTCCACCACCAACAAGGGGTCACTGGAAGTCTCTAGAATGGTCTAGTCCAGAAACCTTCCCAACGGAGTGACCCCTTGGAAGCTGCTCTTCCCTCTTCGACTCTCCCGAACCTCGGTTAAGCCCCCATGGCCCCAGATGAGAGTAGAAGGAAGGTGCCAAGGAAGCCCTTCAGGGTTCAGGAGGATGGTCCCCTGAGGATAAACCCCAGAGCAGTTAACACAGAAGTGGAAGAGGGTGGACAGGGAAGGCAGGGGTGGGGACGGCGGCGTTGCTTAACCAGCTTAACCAGCCTTGGGTCCTCCTCAGGTCTTGGATGTGCCAGCATCTCTGGCCGTGGCCCGCTAACCTGCCTCTCCCGGGCTGGCTCCTGCCGCGCCCCCTCTTGCTTGCTCCCTCCTCCTCCTGCTCTCTCCCCTGCTCCCAGGACGGCGGGATGGCTGTGCAGGGCTCGCCGCGCTTCCTCCTGACCTTCGACTTTGATGAGACTATCGTGGACGAAAACAGCGACGACTCGATTGTGCGCGCGGCGCCGGGCCAGCGGCTCCCGGAGAGCCTGCGTGCCACCTACCGCGAGGGCTTCTACAACGAGTACATGCAGCGCGTCTTCCAGTACCTGGGTGAGCAGGGCGTGCGGCCGCGAGACCTGCGCGCCGTCTACGAGTCCATCCCTTTGTCACCCGGCATGGGCGAACTGCTGCAGTTTGTGGCCAAGCAGGGTTCCTGCTTTGAGGTTATTCTCATCTCAGACGCCAACACCTTTGGCGTGGAGAGCGCGCTGCGCGCCGCTGGCCACCAAGGCCTGTTTCGCCGCATCTTCAGCAACCCTTCCGGGCCCGACGCTCGGGGGCTGCTGGCGCTAAGGCCGTTCCACTCACACAGCTGCGCGCGCTGCCCCGCCAACATGTGCAAGCACAAGGTGCTCAGCGACTACCTGCGCGAGCGGGCCCACGACGGCGTGCACTTCGAGCGCCTTTTCTACGTGGGCGACGGCGCCAACGACTTCTGTCCCATGGGGCTGCTGGCCGGTGGCGATGTGGCCTTCCCTCGCCGCGGCTACCCCATGCACCGCCTTATCCAGGAGGCACAGAAGGCTGAGCCCAGCTCCTTCCGCGCCAGCGTGGTACCCTGGGAAAATGCCACCGAAGTGCGCCTCCATCTGCAACAGGTGCTGAAGACGTGCTGAGGACGCGGCCTACAGGGGGCGCCCGGCGGGAAAGGGGCCGGGGACTGGGGACAGGGAAAGACAAACCTAGTTTTATTATTTCCTTTCCCTTTCGTTTTGGTGGGTCCCTCTGGGAATTTCCGGAATCCGGAACTCGTCCGTTTGGGGGCTGGAGGAGAGAGTTCGGAGCTGTCCCCATCTATGCAGTTAACCCAGCTTGGCTGTCTCCCCCAGGTCCACTGCAAGCGAATTCTGGAGTTTGGCCCCACCAGGGTGGTGCGCAGACCTAAGCAGGCAACAGTGTTTTCAAAAAACCTTGCCCTCTCCCAACTGGGAGGAAGGGGTTGCCTGGCAGGGTAGAGAAGGAACATCTCCCACTGTGTTGCATTAACTGTTGCCTTGGGCCGCATGACTTCCCTCCCGCAGACTTCCCGTCAGGGGGACCCAGGTCCTGAAATTCCTCCCCACGCCCCTTCAGCCCCAGACTCCCCGCGGAGAGATGGTGCTCTCCACCGACGCCAGTCTCGGGCCTAGGTCTTGCTTTACCTTCTGTGACCCTGCACTACACTCCTGCCTCCTCCCACCCACGCTGTCAGCGTTCCCACAGGAAGAAATGCCAGAAGGAACAATAGCCTCCTGGTGGTGGAATGAGGTAGCACACTGTCCAGGGCTTGGGTCCGGCCAGCCAGGGACCTCAGAGAACGCGACGACTTCTCCTCGCACTCCAGCCTCGTCTATGCAGCAAGAAACCAGGGACTTAACCAAAGTCGCCCCGCCGACTGGACCCTCTGAACCCCTCCCCTCCAGTATGGAACAGAAAGCCATGATGTTTTAAAGCAGAGCCAGTGAAACCCAACCCCCTCCTCTTTTGGTGTTTCAGAGCTATAAAGGCGGTAAAGGGGCAGAGGTGCCTGAGATCTCTCGCGCCGCAGTCTGAGGGATGAGGGTGAGATGATCTCTCAGAAAGCCCCACTTAAGTGAGGGAGCTGGACCCCACTCTTGGAGGAGTGTCCAGTTTGGGGAACCAAGACTGAATACATAAGGCAAGGAACAGGCAAAAGAGCAGGGTGCAGCCTGTCTTCACAGAGTGGCACAAAGGTCTCATGGAGAGAGCTCAAGCAGGGAGGAGATGGGAGATATTCCTGCTTAGGGCAGACAAAGGGACTCAATCAGCGGGAGCCTAAAAACCAGGTTACTTTTCAATCTTTCGGCACGCCCCGCCCCCCACCCTGCAGGGCAATCATCAAGAGGTCACCAGTTTTATTCCAAGTTGGCACTTGCAGCTGGAGACCCTGTCTTGCATGGTCCAAGGGCCCTCTGTGGATAAGATCACCAAACACCTTGGCTTCCAGTTCTTTCCTGTCTCTAGCAGGCTTCTGGCTACCTCTCCCAGGACTCCCTCCCACTGCAATGGGGGGAAGGGACAGACAACAGTTAAGAGCCCAGAGGTGTGCAAGCCCGGACCAGTCTTGGGTGAAGCTGGCTTTGGTGTGGGACTCAGGCTCACTCAAGGCAGTGCTTGAATCAGCATCACAGAGACCAGGCTGTCAGCTCATGGGCTCCACATAGTTCCCAGGGAAGAATCCAGACCCCTCGGAGCAGACACCCTCACACCATCCATCAGAGTAGCGGCGGGTAATGCAGATAACTGTGCCCTCAGAGAAGGAGAGCTCGTTGTCCTTCTGGCGGGTGTATGGGTACAGTGTCACCACTGGAGGGAGAGAGGGGAGGGTGCCGTGAGATGTGCCTCCTGCCGCACCCTGGGATGCTGGGGCCCACACACTGCACTCTAGGGAGCACCATGGGGACTGAGGCAGGAGATGCCTTCTACTAAGCCCTGGGCTCCTCCCCAGCTGAGCTAATACTCAATATCAGGCCAGCTGCTTTTCTGTGTGTGTGTGTGGGGGGGGGGAATAACAGGGTCACACCTTTGCAAATGGAAGGGAGAATGGCTCTGGGCTAGAAGAGTTGGGGGAAACCTGACCCCACGATCTGTTGCCCTTCAGTCCCAGGACTCAAGTACCTTTCTCCAAGTACGCATCAGGGACCCAGCTGGGCTCTTCGGACCCAAAGCCTGGTGGGGGCGGAGGTGGCAGCTCCAGATCATCTACATCCAGGGGTGGAGGAGGGGGCAGGTCAAGGGGCATGGGCAGCTCTGGGGCTGGGAGAGAAGCAGAAAGCCTGCAAGTGTGACACAGGCAACCCCCCATCCACTCCAAGAAACTTCACTGTTGGAGAGCAGGGCCCCGGGATCTACCCATTTGATGTACTCTGCCTGCAGCTCTTGTTCATCCTGCTCCTCCCACAGTGCCTCTAGCAGGTAGTAAGTGCTCAGTAAACTCAGCAATGTTGAACAGTGTAGGGTGATCAGACTCTGCCACTTGGCTGAGCAAGCCTTGAGCAAGTCACTTAATTTAACCTCACAGGCTCAGTTTCTTCATCTGTTGAATGGGAGTGTGAAGATCCTAAGCCATCAAATTTAAGAAAATGGATGAGAAATTTTGACTTGGTAAAAAGCAGAGGCTACATTATGTTAGCTTGTTTCCTCTGCTTTCTTCCTGTCACCCCTACCTTGGACAAAGTATTCACTGACATAGGCCCAGTTGGATTCAACTGGGGTGAGGTGGGGTGGGAAGAATGGAGAGGTGAGAAAACGACCCCAAACGTTGAGATAGGAAGAGGGGGCGGGGCTCCTTACCCGGTGGGGGCAGAGACAGTTTCTCCAACGAAGGGGGTAGCAGGAAGAAGTCAGGGGCAGCAGGTGGTGGGGGTGGGGGTGGGGGGGCTGCCTGTCCCTTGGTCATGGAGACCCCACCGACACCTTCGGCGCTGCTGAAGACCAGAGAGAAAGGGGATTTGCTGGGTTGGGGGACAACTTCCTAACTCAATACCCAAGCTGACCCCGCCCCTTCAATCACAAGCTCCGCCCTTGTGGTCCGCAGTTTTAATCCACCTTCATGCTGCTGCTGCTGCTGTTGCTAAGTCGCGTCAGTCGTGTCCGACTCTGTGCGACCCCATAGACGGCAGCCCACCAGGCTCCTCCGTCCCTGGGATTCTCCAGGCAAGAATACTGGAGTGGGTTGCCATTTCCTCCTCCAGTGCATGCAAGTGAAAGTGAAGTCGCTCAGTCGTGTCCGACTCTTAGCGACCTCACGGGCTGCAGCCTACCAGGCTCCTCCGTCCATGAGGTTTCCCAGGCAAGAGTACTGGAGTGAGGTGCCATTGCCTTCTCCGTCCCACCTTCATGAGCACCCCCCAACCTAAAACCTGTGCGGCTCACCCGGCCGAGGCCAGTGAGGAGGCAGAGGAGGCAGCAGAGAGTCTGCCGTCGGGCACCACGGGGGGCTGCACGGGCTCGGGGATCCGGGGCGCTCTCCTGAGGTGGGGAGATAGGAGGGGTGATGTCGAGGGAGAAGGCGTCAGGCCAGCAGAGGTTGGTTCGGGGAGAAGAGGCAGTTGTCGGAGGAGGAAGTTTGGCGCCTGGCTTGAAGGGGCGGGTGGTGGGGAGTAGTTTCTGGTTGGGGGGAGTGAGGGGGGGCAGGTTAGGATTGTGGGGAGACCTCACCCTAGGGTGGCGGAGGCGGGAGTAGCAGGCGCCTTGATGCTCTTACGAGACAAGGTCCCGGTGCGCGATAGCTGAGTGCTCAGATCCTGCGGGGGGAGCAGGGGGCGGGGGCTGACACACATAGGGTCCTGAAACAGCCCCCCTCCATCCCAGAGAGGAATGGGGGAGGGGCAGACGAGAACTGGGAGAGTGGAGAGGAGGGAGAGCAAGTTCCGACTTCCACTTCCCAGCCCGCTTTCCCACCCCACCCCCCTCAGTCTTGCTCTTGGCAGACCGGGCCTTAAATCTGCCATAGGCTCAGGCAGGCAGGGTCTGCAGGCCACTTCCTCTTGCAGGGCTTCAGCAGCTGAGCCCCACTCTCGCCCAAAGCCTCTGAGCGCTCAGCTTTGTGGGCTTTAACTCTGAGAAACCCCAACTCCAGCCCACAGCTGAGGAGGTAGAGGTTGAGGTAGAAACCTCCCACCTGTCATTTTCGCGGGCCTGAGGAACTGGCTTTGGGGAGTTCAGGGCAGAGAGGAGCAGAATGTACAGAGTGTTCAAGTGACAAGCTGTGAACTCATATGCAAGAGAGCACTTCAGTTGGTGATGGAGTTTTCCCAAGAATAAGTACATGAGGAATCATGTCCTCTGCTATGCTCCCCTAGGGACAAGAAAAAAGGGACTTGAACTCAGGTGTAAAGAATTTAGGTTGGATGAAAGGAAGAACTTACTGCTAAGAGGGCCTGGCGACTGAAGGAGGGAGTATGCTTTCTGTTTTGGGGGGAGATGTTGTGTTAAGGAAATCAAGGGGCCGTTTAGAT
Organism: Giraffa tippelskirchi; assembly: GCF_054371585.1. Lineage (NCBI taxonomy): Eukaryota > Metazoa > Chordata > Mammalia > Artiodactyla > Giraffidae > Giraffa > Giraffa tippelskirchi. The sequence continues at coordinate 25,201,007 of NC_137277.1, read as the reverse complement.
ACAGGACAGCAGCCAATCTAATCTGGAATGTTGAAGTGTGGGGTCAAGGAATGGATAAAATGGAATTAAGGGTGTGTCCTCTCTCACCTCGCAGAAGGAGGTGGGCTGTGAAGAAAATGCCAGTCTTCACCATGTCCTCATTTGAGTGCCTACATCCCCCACCCTCCCCACCCAACAGCAACTCTGGGTGACTGTTCAGCACAGTGACCTCAAACCTCCAGACAGAGGAAGTTGCTGTTCTCATGTGGCTGGGGAGCCATTCTCATGCACCCTGACATCCTCCTTCTCCGCTCTTCCCCTCCACACATGCACCCATCCTGTACCCACAAGTGCGTATGTGTGAGCCCAGATGGCATTCTCAGCAGTCATGTGATAAGGGTAAAGGTCAATTATTAAGAGAAAGGTCATGATGAATTTTTAAGGAAGAAGATGGGCCCCCTCTCCTATAAGGGGGGCCCCATGGAGCTGCAGAGCTACTTAGGGCAATGGCTTTAGGGAATGAAGAAGGAAAGGGGCTGCAGAGTGGGACAAGAACATGGTCCTGGAAGAGAACTGAGGGTCTAGAGAGAAGAGAGCCATGAGGCAGAAGAGGGTGGGGGGACTTCCCTGGCTGTCCAGTGGTTAGGGCTCTGCGCTTCCACTGCATGGGGCATGGACTGGGGAAACAAGATCCCCATGAGGTGTGGCCTTAAAAAAAGAGGGTGTGCTGTGGAGAAAGAGGAGGGGTCCCTCTCTCTACCTTGATCCCATGGCCAATGTCATCCAGGCAACTGAAGTTGAGGGGTCTCCTGTAGTAGGGTGTGAGGTGAGGCAGGCTCTCAGGGGCGATGATTTTCTGGCCAGGGGGCAGCCGCTGGACAGTGGCTAAGGTGCCGATCTCCCTTCGGGCCACTTTCTCCATATGCATGTTCACCATCTGTGTGACAGAGTTGGAGGTGACAGCGCTCTTTCCCTTAAGACTTTGGAGAGGGGGAGAGGCCATGGGCGGCAGTGAGGTGCAGAGAAAGAGTGAATTTTGTCCCTAAGGTCACACAGCATTTGGGTAAAGAGTTACCAGGAGAGGATAGAGCCACTTTGGAGCAAATTCCAGTGGAAGAGAACAAGGGTTATTATTAGCTGAGCAGCAACCAGAGGAAAAGAGAAAACACAGCATCCTTAAGGGGTGCTGGGAAGAGACTCGGCCAGCTTGGGAGCAGAGGGCGATAACGTGGAGGTGGCTGAGAATCGAGGCTGAACCAGCTCTCCCTCTTGGGGGACAATGTAAGCGAATCAACTTCTCTTGGAATGTTCTTTGGAGAAACCTACATCTCTGAGAGGGTGGGAACTTCAATCTGCTGGGGTGAGAGAAAAAGACACACTCACACTGAACGTGCAAGTGATGCACAGGCCAGGCTGATGTGTAGCTCTGTGCATGTGGTTTATGGGGTAATTCCTTAGCCAAGGACTCAGGAAGGAAGGAGGAGGGTGTATCTGCAAGATGGGGTGGGACACTGTGGCGGTGGCAGTGCTTCCAGGGCCGAGAATGACCTTGCCAAGCAAGCAGTCTGACTTTGGGATATTTATAAAGTCACCGCCCATGTTTAGATGAAAACAGCATCCGTTTGCCTCTTTTCTGTGCTATGTAGCCACTGTGATGGGGAGAGCTTGCTTTCTATCATGTAGGAAGGGATTCAGAAAGAGTTCTGCCATTAGGGAGTTCCTGGTCCAAAGGGGCAGCAAGGCCCACCCCTGAAACACAAGGAAGCTCAAAAAGCTTGGCAAGTGCCAACTTTCTGGGATAGAGGTGAGTGTTTGGAACGTAGAGGAAGGCAGGAAAGAACTTTTGCTGCAGAAGATGTCTGGGTGGGGCTGAGGCGAGCAGCCTTTCCCCAGCTCTTACCTGGCCCACTGCGCTCATGCGGGCTTCCACCTGCCTCAGGGCAGCCGCCTGGAGATCCAGCATACGCAGGGTGTGTCCAGCCAGGTTGCCCACCTGGTAGGCCACGCTGGCCAGGGCCTGGGTGGTGAAAGCCATGGTCTCCTCCAGTGCTTTTCGCTTGTCTGTGGCCTGAAATACACACAGCCCTGGCATGTTCCACTAGGTCCTTGGCTGGGTGGGCTGGGATGGGATAGGGTATGAAGAAGATGGGGGCTGAGTTGGGAGAAAGCGGTTACCATCAGATGTTTGAGGAGGTTTCTGTAATAATGATTCGGTAAGAAGGACTCAAGGGGTTTTAGGAAAGTGAATCTGCAGCCCTGGGGACTGGGTCCAAGGGGAGGTAAAGATATGCTTCTCAGATAGTCACACTGAGGATTAGCCCTACCACCCTCCTGAAGATAGTTTTTTTTTGGGGGGGGTGGTAAATGGTGAACAGTAGAAAGGAAAGAGGACGTCAACACTGGCTGGAAGAGATATTATTGGACTTGTAAACCAAACAACCAACCTCAGGCCCTCATCCCAGACCTTCTAGCCAGAATCCCCTGGGCATGAGGCCAATGAATCTGTACCTTTAAAAGCTCCTTAGGTGACTCCTGAGCTCCTGGCTTAGCTCTGGTCTACAAGGTAGTGTTTGGGAACCAATAATTTGGTCCATTTTATAGATAAGACACTGAAGCCCAGGAGGGGTAGAATAAAGCGACTTCTAACTGTAGCCTATATAGTGAAAGTGTTAGTTGCCCAGTAGTGTCCGACTCTTTGTGACCCCATGGACTGTAGCCCACCAGCCTTCTCTGTCTGTGGAATTTTCCAGGCAAGAATACTGGAGTGGGTTGCCATTCCCTTCTCCAGGAAATCTTCCTAACCCAGGGATCAAACCCAGGCCTCCCACATTGCAGGCAGATTCTTTACTGTCTGAGCCATCAGGGAAGTGTAGCCTATATAACCAGGGCCTATATTGGGTCTCACAAGGCTGGCTCCTATTTTTCTCCTCACCCTCATCCCCTTCCTTTCTTCTTCTCACTCATAGTCCTCCAGCCACATTGGCTATTGGGTCTCAGTTCCTGATCAAGCTAAGATTGCTTGTACCTCAGGGCCTTTGCACTTACTATACTTCAGGTCTTCAGAGACACTTGCCCTCACCACCCTAAGATCTCCCCTAGCCCGCCTCTGCATTGACTCTGTATTAGATTTACTGTTTTCTTCATAGGACTTAGTACTATCTGAAATTATTTATCTATATACTTTATTATCTATCCCCCCGTACACAGACACACACACTAGAATGTAAGCACTATGAGGGCAGGGAGCTCATCTGTTTTATTCTGTATCCTATCCTGGAATAGTTAGTGCCCCACATACAGTTGAAACTTGATGAATATGCATTTGTGAACTAATCAGTGGGTTGAATTCAAACCCAAACACTTGCTGAGCATCTTCCTACTGCATGCCAGGCACTATGCCCAGTGCTAGCTAGGGCCACACTCCCAGGCAGTGGTGGTGGGGTGGACAGGGAAGTGTCTGAAGACTGAAGAGGGTTTGCTTCTCTAGTCATTTGGTTCCCCAGGCAGCTTCCTCATCTCAGGTTGGGACACGAGGATAGAGGCCAATCCAGGGCAAGTCTGGGGAGAGGCCAGCAGACTGATCAGTAAGGCTGCACCCTGAGGTCTCCTTGTTAAGTGCCCTCAGTTGCTCCTCAGGGCTCGTAGTGGAGAACAGACATAGAACCTATCTAAGCAGGGTGCTCAAAGAGACCTGGGAGCATCCAGTGTAGCCCAAATGAAACTTGAACCAAAGGGCAGGCCCAGAACCTTCTGCCTCAGTTGCTTCTCCATGCCTTTTTGTTCCAAAAGAGGCTAAGAACTGCTTATTTGCATCCAATTTACATCTCACCAGCATACATAACTGAGTGCCTTGAAAAGGCAAAGAGATCAACCCAGAAAGAGTAACAGGTCTAATTCTAGTTCAACACTGTCCTTTAGTAGATGAGGAAATGAAGGCCCAGAATGGAGCAGCGACTACTCCTCTGTATTAGCTGGCCTCTCTTGTACTCGCCCCTCCCTGGACTGGCATGTGGAATTCATCACTGGATTTTTCCTGTCAGTCCAAACAGGAAACATGTCTGCTTGGGCCCAGCTCTGGGGGGACAGAGCCTGGATGCCTACCGACCCCTGGCTTTGGTCTTGACCCAAAGTCAGCTCTAGAGAAACAAAAGTCTGGGATCCATCTTCATGGCTGACTGCATATTTATCATGCAAATTACCCTGTCTACAAACTCAATGGACCCTGACAGAGAACTCTGCAGTTGACCCCAGCCTGTCTTCCCCGATTCCCCAAGGGTTTCCTGACACCTGCTTGAGATGGAGAGGGGGGAGTGTGAGGAAGCGGGGGAGGTCGTGGGAACCAGGTCTTATTTAAGACCAGTTTTGAGAGGTCATCCAAATCCTTCCTAGGCATTTGCTCCTCAGAAAATCCTCAGAGAAGTCAGGAAAGGTAACAGGTTCTGTGGTCTAGTAGTTAGTGTTCTGCATGAAGGAAGCTGAAATCCAAGGATTCTGACCTGGGTCAGGGCTTCTGATGCCCTGACTGTTTTTGCAAGGGCTGCTTCACCTCACTAGAATTAACTTTGAATATCTATATTTGTCTTTCATCCATATGATGAAAGGTGATGATGATGGTAACAGCTGCCATTTATCCTGCCCTTCTTAAGGGAGAAACACTGGGCTAAATGTGCTAATACATTACTACGTTTAACCCATGTGACCACTGTGATAAAAGGTATAAGAATCACAAGGGAAACTTGCCCCATGTCCAGGAGCTGGAAATTGGACTCAGGTCTTTCTGACCTCAAATTCTGTGTGCACACCGTGTGTGCAGATGAGAACCCATCCAGAAGTGCTTTGAGATGCGCAGAAGTTACTGAAGGAATGGGAAAGGGAGCCTCCATCCTAGTCCATAGGAGGAGCTTGCCTTCCAGTGCTGGGGGAATGTAGCTAGCTCACAAGCCACATTCCAGCTCAGCTGCAGTTACCACAATCAGTCACTCAATATATACAGCGGGGGTAGCATTTTCAACTAGAGGTTTGGGGGAGAATGCTCTGAAGTCAAAGTTGCTTGTTCAAATCCGGGTTCTACCATTAGCCTGGAGACCCTGGAAAAGTAAGTTAACCTTTCTGAAGCTCAGTCTCCTGACTCTGAAGTAGGAGTGGTCCTCACCTCACAGGCTGGGGTGAGGACTGAAGGGGGCAATGAAGGCAGTTCAGGTGCAAAGCACTTTAACTGCTGTTACCATTATCTCTCTTTAATCTGCCATTTTCTCATAAGCATTTTCTCCTTTTATTTTTATTTTTTTTCAACACTCACTCCTACAGAGCTGGGAGGTCCCAGTGCAAATAAACCGTCTTAAAATCATACAGCATGTCAGGGAGGGGAAGGCAGAGAGGAGAGGGTTCAGCTTCAGAAGTCAGGAAGGCTAGGCTGATGCCCAGCTCTGCCATTGCCAAGCGATGTGACCTTGGACAAGTCACTTTGCCTCCCTGAACTGCTGTCTCTTCATCTATGAAACAGGAATAATGACACTGTCTCACAAGGCCGTCCTCTTCTGTTCATCCAAGCACCTACTCTGGGTCCTGGGACAACCCCACAATTTAGAAAACTGTTCTAAAATGCCACTCTCCTTGCATTTTGCTGGTAGTCTGCTTCATGCAGTCATTTTGTCCATCCCCCTGCCTCTGAGTCAAACTTCATCTCTTTAACCCAACATAGTGTGACATCTCTCAGCTCTCCCTCAGATAGCAGGGACAGAGTTTTCTCTTGTCCATCTCAAGTTCAAGAAAATATTTGGGAAGTTCTTCTGAAGTCTCACCGAGAGCGAGCATGAACATGGAATGATGGCACCAACAGGTGTATGAAGACATGTCTTTAGACCTCTGGATCTGAGTGAGAGCCTCGGAAGGAGAGGAGCCTGGGGGTGAGGCCTATAGCAGGATGCGGTAGCACTGCCTTCCTCGGGCATCTCTGAGGCTCTGGGAAAGAGGAGTACAGGAGGGCCTGGGAGCACGAGTCAGCATTAGAATTTAAGGGTCTGGGATGAAGCCGACCTGGAGTGGATAGCTCAGCCAACGCCCAGGCCAAGCACCTGTCAGGATGGGCTCTGGGCCCCTGGAGGGGCTGGGGTGCCAGGGCTGCACCCGCTCTGCTTACCTGCAAGTAGTTGTCCTCACAGTAGTCCGCGACTCGCAGCAGAGAGCTGTGGTTGCCCCTCAGGGCCTCGCGGCCCGTGGGGATCTCAAACTCTTGCAGTTGCTGTAGCTCCGCCATGGCCCCTGGCCTCTGCCCGGCTCCCCAGGGAGCCTGCTGGTTTTGCACCTCACTCTGCCCTTGATTGGTTGCTCTGCCTTCCCTCCCTCTCATTGCTTTTGGTTTCCTCTGCGTGAGAGACCCAAACCTGCTAGCAAGGGGCAGGCATGCTCATGCGGGGACAAGAGAAAGTTAGTCCCCACTCCCTGGGCCTGTGCCACTCTGTCCCCTGCCCAGAAGAAGGGAGAAAAGGGGGGCCCCTTTGGGGGCCCAGCCCCCCAATCCCTCCTAGCAGAGGAAGCCAAGGTCGGGGCGGCTGTGATTGCTCCCTGGGCCTGAAGAGGAAGCTGCGGTGGGGGCTGGGGTGGGAGACAGGAGGAAGGGGGCTGGCCTGCTCTGGGAGGTGGAGATGGATTTTCCACTCATGGAAGGGGAGGAAAGGGCAGAGGGTGGGGGCTTCCTTGGGAAGCTCGGGATGAGTCACCAAGAGACAGGGGACTGGAGGGTGGAGAGGATATGGAGACGAGTCATGCTGGGGGCCCATAGGGCGGTGGTGCCGCAACAATGGAAAACAGCCGAGGCAGCAGCCAGAGGAACCAGGCAGGACACTGAGAAGATACAACCAGAGGTCCCCTGAGACGTGTTATCAAGTCTCCCAAGGGTTACCTGCAATGAAGATCTGGTGTATGTACATGCTCTGTACCTGGTGGAGGCAGGACAAGATGAAATTGACCAAGTGGAGTATAAGGGACTCAGATTAGACAACAGGAAGGACTTGGCTTTGAGAAGCACCAGGTTTAAATTCCAGATTAACACGTCAGTCATAGGAAGCAGCAGTGGCCAGAGCACCGAGTCTGCTTCAGGAGGTATGTGCTCCATTTCCTGAATTCACAAGAGACTCAGACTAGATGATGTCCGGGGTCCTGTCCTGATCTCAAACTCTTAGAGCTTAGAGCTATCAATGGGACTTGATTCCTGGAGTAAGGGAAGTTAGGAGGGACTCTGGGCCTCCTCCCTGCCCCTCTCACTGGAGAGTCTGTCATTCTAAAGTCAGGAAAAAAAAAAGAATCCCTCACCGATCACATTGGTGCCTTAGTATCTGCTCCTTGAGAGAGTCCCTTGTCACTGGACAGGCGTCAGGCTGAGCAGAAGCTCAGCGACTGTTAAATGACATAGCCCTTGGGTGGTCCTGGGAGGAGACCAAGAGAGAGATCAGGATGTGAGCCCTGAGCTCAGGGACTGCTGAGGGAGACAAGTATGCCGGGCTCAGAGGGAGGCATGGAGACAAAGAAGCACGGACACAGGTGTTGGCGGTGGCCGTGGCCCCTAGCTGATGGGCACAGCATCCTGAGTACATTTTTATGGAACGAGTGAATGAAATTTAAGCTCGGAGAACCTTGTAAAGTGAAATGGTGGGGCTTGAGTGAGGGACACAAAGTCTCCTCGGATGAGGGAAGTTAGGAGCTGGTGTAGGACTTGCCTCATTGGAAATAGCCTCAGAGCAGGCTCAGACGTAGGGGAGGAGGGCTTGGGAGAGAAGACTGGGGAAGGGGAGCAGACAGGGCTGGAGGGTAAGAACAGGGAAATGGGCTCTAAGCCAGACGGGTCACTATAGAAGAGGGGCTGATTGCGGGGAGCGGGGCAGGTTGCCTGCAGTGGTGGTAGTCTTGAAGGCTCAAGCTGCTGGATGGGCTTAGAACCTTGAGCCTATGATCAGCTTAGGCATCAGAGATTTGAGCTTCCAGACCATCTGCTCTGTCTAAAGACTTTCAGCTGATGAGGAGCTAGGAGGCTCAAATGCCTTCATCTGGGTCTTGAAGTGCACGCTCTTTCTTGGCAGGTGAGAGGGGCTGAGGTTGCACTGGACTGGGATCTAGTCTTAGAATTATTGAGGTTAGGCACCAGGCAGGCCTTCCTGATAACCCTGTGGTAGTGATAGTGATGATAAATATATTGTGTTTATTATGTGCCAGGCAGTGTGTTAAAATATTTTACATACCTTATTTTCTTAATCCTCACAATAATCATATAAGGTAGGTACCATTATTATACCATTTTGCAGATGGGGAAACGAAGTTTGAAGGAGGATGAGCAACAGCTTGGAAGCTGCCAAGTCGCAATCAGAATTGGAGTCTGGCAGACTCCAGAGCCCTTCCCTAATCACTAGGGTAGTCTTTCTTCTGACAGGACCTGGATTTTCCTGAAAACTACCTAATGACCTACCTGTGCTGTTAGGGGCAACAATAACTTTGCTTCCTAACTCTGTCTCACTGAAAGAAACTGCTCTTCTCTCCCTTCTCCATGCTCTGATACCCATTTTCTCCATAGACAGATCTTATCTAAGGGCAAAGACTGTGTGTGCCTCCCCCACCCTCTCCTCCTGAGCCTAGCTCACAGTCGGGTAGGGGCAGGGGCTGCAGTGAATCTGTGGTGAGCGATGAGAATATATGGTGAGAAGGGAAGAGGTTAGACGTTGAGGTATGGAGAGTACAGAGGAGGAGCTGGGGGTGACCAGGGGACCTACAGTCCGTGCTGTGGATGCTTTCCAGGGCCTGGTCTCTCCAGGGCAAGATGGCCCAGGAGCTCAGCGAGAAGGAGATTTTAAAGATGGAGGTAGAGCAGCTGAAGAAGGAAGTGAAGAACCCAAGAGCTCTGGTGAGCCTCCTCTTTCATTCCCTGCTACCTCTTCTCTATCCCTTTCTGGTCCTCATGGAGACAGGATGCAAAGGAAGGTGTGATGGACAGAAGGGTGGTGGGACCTTTCCAGGGCAGTAGAAAGAGCAAGAGGCGCCTCTGGAATGGGCTAGGAGGTGGGAGGAGGCAGGGTTTGATCCCACAAAGGTGCACAAGATATAACCTCAGAGCCTGGAGGGCTTGGTGTGTCCAGCTCGGTCCCTGAAGTGGGCCTGGCCAAATATCCCTCGCAGGTAAGAGTCAGGCTTTCTGGTTCTGGTCAAGGAACTCATACCCCTCTCACATCTGCCTGTACCTCTCATCTTTCTCCTCTCCGGCCTCTATCCTCACCCTGCCCAGAAGCCTGTTTTCTTGGGACTGAGCAAATCATGAATCCTGAGCAACAGAAAAGGGCTAGAACCACACTCTGCTTTCTCCCAGATTTCCAAAACGGGAAAGGAAATCAAGGATTATGTGGAGGCCGAAGCAGGAAACGACCCTCTTCTTAAAGGCATCCCTGAGGACAAGAATCCCTTCAAGGAAAAAGGCGGTTGTATGATAAGCTGATGGTGCTGGAGCCCCTCACCCTGAATGCCTGCCCTTCCTCAGCCTCTCCCCACCAGAACCCAGTACCCTGGGATGTGCAGGGAGCCAGTGGATGTTCGCTCTCTCTTAGTCACAGGATGAGTCAAGATGCCCGGCTGCACTCATCGTGATTCCACTCCCCAGTTCCACTGTGAACTCTTCTCTCTCATTACCTCCATCACCTGCTGGGTCACTGCTGACCCTACCTGGAAGCACTCTCAGGAGAGCCTCCCTGAGAGCCCAGACAATCCTTGGGAAACAGTTAATCCTCCTTAAAATTCCTCCTATTTTCCCCTCCGCTGTCTGCCTAGGAACCAGCATTTCCATCCAGAGCTTCTGGGTTGAGGATTGAAGTTGGGGAGGGGGGTCCTTTGCCCCCATCTCTTGTCTGGCCCTGTGGAACTCCTCCCAGTCATTTAGATAACCCGAGATGGCCTGGTGACAAAAAGAGCTTATAAAGTCACAATGTTATGATTTATTGAATATTACTGAGTGTCTGTTCCATGCTGGGCTAGGATAGAAGAGTGAGCAAAATTCAAGTGGCTCATATTGTCATGGAATCTAGCAGAGAAGACATGAAACAGAGTTACAATTAAATCAGTAAGTGCTACAGTGGCAAAGGGGGAGTCGAGGCTGGTTAGGAACACACAACAGAGGGACATTCAGGGCAATGAACAAGGTCAAAGTGAACTGTTGCAGCCAGTTGGGAGGGGAGGGTGAGGACAAACCCAGCAGGGGAAGAACATGGGGCTGGAGAGGAAGATGAAGTCAAGTCTAAAGGACTTTGCTGTGAGCTCAGGTAAGAATTTTCTTTTTTTATTCTCATTGCAACAGAGAGCTGAAGAAGGTATTTAAGCAGCAGAAGGCCAGGCTTTGATTAGCATAAGGGAGGTTGTATCCTGCTTAGGGCTGAAAGACTAATTCCTAGGCCTTGTTTGCAAGAAGATTACTGTCTAAAGAAGCCACAGACAGACATTCATGATACAATGTGTTCAGTACAATGTCAGAGAAGTCTGTGTGGAGTATGAGGGGGACATAGAAAGACTACAGAATCCAGCTGAGTGGCTGCATTGCATCCTGGGAGAGAGTGAGATAGATGGGCCCTAGGCTGAACAGTTTCTCCCCTGTGGACAGGAATTCCATAATAGCAGAAACTCCATAAAGGCAGGATGATAGAGGAGGCCGGGCCCTGCCCAGATAAGAGATAAAAGACCACATATTCCTCATTCTTGAAATTAAGGAGACCTCCCAGCCTACACATGCGTAGAAAGGCCCCTTGGAGGTCAAAAGAGAGGGGGCATCACCTCATAGTAAGTGATGCAACTATCCATAGGCCTCTTCACTAAAATCTACCTTGGCTAAAAGATGCCCATACACACATGGGAGGACACTGAGATATACCAAATACAGACTCAGAACCAGGCAAAGCAACATGACCGACCAAAGGAAACCTGGAAGAAATGCCTCATAAACGATTGAAACCATCACAATGGTGTGACTCTCTCTCTGAGCCTGCCATGTGTCTGTCCACATGTACTGTACTCTTTTTTCCTCTTAATAAACACTAATTGTTTCACTACTTTCCATCTCTATGTGGAAATTCATTTCTACACAGCTGATGGGCCAGGGCCTTGTCACAGCCCTGGGGCTTGTTCTGCTCCCACCAGTAAGCTCATGGGCCACTGGTCAGAATTCAGGGTCTCCCAGGGACTGCCCACTCCTTTTCCAATTCCACAGTAACCCCGCTTCACCATTCTGCAACCTCAATAATAAATGCAGCCACTCCAATACACTCTGCCCAAGAGCAGGAAAAGAAGAGAGGTGAGAAAGAGAAAATATTTAAATACAATACGTCTTCTTATTTTTTTAAATGAAGAAGTGTTAATATTCCAGTAAGAAGGGAAAAACAGACGGGGGCTACGGTCACACGGGTGTAGATCAACTATAGCCTCCTTCTTGGTTGGAGTTCTTGTTTAAGGGGGCTGACTCCAACCTTCATTCCTCAGGACTCTGAACCCTTATTGAGGATCCAGGTAGAGCAGTGGTTTCTTCTGCTAGCCTGTGTTACCCAAAAAACCCAGTCCACCTCTTGGTCAAGCTAAAAGACATAACTAAACCAAAGAACAGGAGAAGGATTTATTACTTACAGCACAGTAAAAGAGAACACCAAGGATCTTTCCCAAAACAGAAATTGGAGAATTTTAAAACTAAGGATACATGCACATTCACGAAGAATCCACAAAAATCCAAGCTTGAGTTAATTGAAGTCACAAGGGTCAGAAAAGGTCAACATCATCACCTCTTAGGTTCCAGTTGATCTGGTGGTTGAGCACTTCAGGCTAATTTTTACCAGTGAAACAGACCTGGAAATCTTTACAACTGATATATTATCTTTACTGTGGTAACTTCTCTAGCCTGATAATAGTCATTTGTTTTTGCATTCTTCTGTTCCCTTAAAATATTTAATTCATGAGAGCTGTCCAAAGGCAAGTATTGTGACCAAGTTTAGATCACAAAATAGCTCAGACCAAAAATGGCTTCTCTTATGTCAAGACAGCCATCCCTGGTTCTCTTTCTCTGGAGACTCCCTACCTATCTTCTTATGCCTTTACTCAGGGCTCATTGCCCCAGGGGTTCTCTTGATTCCACCTATACCCTTCTGACCCCCCAAGATATGGTGACAATCATAGGACCTCAAGATCAGTGATGGGTCCAACACCCTGACTCCCTTTTTTGCCTGTTTTCCTAGTGCCAGAGGAGCCTTCAGTGGCTGAGGGCAATCCCAGCTTTCACTTCGAAAGAATTAGTATTTTGTGCCTTGGTGGCAGCATCCCTTCCTTCATATTAGGAAGTTCAGCGGAGGTGAACTTGGTGTTCTGAGGGTGGGTCATTGAAGTAATCTGAGCCACCCCTCTCCAGTTCCATCCCACAGATTCCTGAGCCTTTCGGCTGAAAGGAAGCCCCTGATGGGTGTTGTTACCGGTTCAGGTCAGAGCACATCAGGAGCCTTCTTCACAGCCCATCTTTGGAACACCAGACCAGTCCTCACTCTGTGAGCCCACCAGCGTCCTGATGATGGACACATGATGAGACCAGCAAAACCCTAGGGACCTTTGCTTCACTGAAATGGAGGAAGAGGGCTGTGAAAAAGCCAAGCAGGGTGGGTCAGAGGTGTGAGGACTCCAAGCAGAGATGGAATCACTGAAATTCTGATGACCCTGAGGAGTAAAATGGTGCCAAGCCAGGAAAAGGGGCAGGAAGGATGCCCTTGAACTCCTGATTTCCAGGTCAGCTAACATCAAGCTGAATGATTCCCAAATTTCAAATTCTCTATCACTTTTCTTCCACACCGCACGTTCACCAGAGGCTCCCAGAATGGGATTCCCAGGCATTAGAAGGAAGAGAGGGGAAGGTGGGACAGATGACTAATTCATTCCGGACTCAGCTCCTAGGGCTGCCTGCAGCTTGAAATCCTGCCTAGTGGATCAGGCAGCTTCATCTCACCCCCCGCACCCCCTACGCTCTCTTCTGGATGTCACCCCTGCAGCCCTAGGGAGTGGAGTAGGGGTGCGGTCTTAGCTGCTTGGCATGTTGGGGCCTCAGGCAGAGGGCAGTTACCCAATCTGGGCCTCAGGGCCTCTGGGAAAGTTAGTCAAAGCCCCTGCTGCCTCCTACCAGTTCCCCACCTGAACCTGAGGCCCCAGGACTAGACCAGCTTTGTGGGTATGTTCCACCTGAGCCATCACACAGGGCCTCCTGCTTAGGAAGGCCCTTGCTTGGTTTAACTCTCTGTTGCCTCCATCTCAAAATTCTTAATTTTTGAATGCGGGTCCTACACTTTCATTCTGTCTTGGACCCACAGATTATGTGTCTGGTTCTGTGTGGGGAGACAGAGGCCTCCGCCTAGCGGAGAAGGCAGGATGCTTATCCAGGAGCAAGGTTTAAAGTGGGGTTTTCTTTTCCGGCCTCTTTGGTCTCGGCGGCAGAAGCAAGATGACGAAGGGAACGTCATCGTTTGGAAAGCGTCGGAATAAGACGCACACGCTGTGCCGCCGCTGTGGCTCTAAGGCCTACCACCTTCAGAAGTCGACCTGTGGCAAGTGTGGCTACCCTGCCAAGCGAAAGAGAAAGTATGATTGGAGTGCTAAAGCTAAAAGACGAAATACCACCGGGACTGGTCGAATGAGGCACCTAAAAATTGTATACCGCAGATTCAGGCGTGGATTCCGTGAAGGAACAACACCCAAACCCAAGCGAGCGGCTGTTGCAGCATCCAGTTCATCTTAAGGATTTCAACAATTAGTCGCGCAATAAATGTTCTGGCTTTTAAAAAGAAAAAAAAAAATAAATAAACTGGGGTTTAAAATAGCATCGAAATGCTCGTACTCCTGGCCCTCCCCCTCCATTTCTGAGGGTTAAAAGCTGGGGGCGGACCGGTAGTGGAGGCGACTGTGTGGTAGTTTCTCAGCGTCCCCTTAGCCCCTCTGAATTTTCTCTATCAGACCACGGAAATGGGTGAAGTGGATGACATCACTGGCAGCATCGGAGCTGAGGACACAAACCAGAGAGGCCAAGAGAGGAGAGAAAGGCCTAGAATAGCTGCAGACTCTGTCCACTCCCCCATGCTGTCTAATCAGATGCAAATTCTTAAAGAGTCTACCTTCTACCTCCCTCACACATTCCTCTGTTTATTCCTTTGCTCCAACAGCCTTACACAGAGCTACCCTCACCCTGTCCCCTCCACCCCCACCCCTTGGCTGCTGTATTTCTGTGGCTGCCTTGCTTACCTCCTGTAAAACCAAGCCAAGACTTGTGGGTTTAGCACCAAGGCCTGTCCCACACCATAGGGTTTGGGGAGGAGGGCCCTGCTTACCCTCAAGGCCTCAGCTCTCCCCACGGCTCCCCCAACCTGTCCCCAGGGCTCCATCAGTAGAGCTTTTCTTAATTCCTCCACCAGCTCATGCTGTGCTTGAGATACTGTCTGTATCCAGCTAATTCAGATAGAGTCACACTGCTTTCCCATAATCTCTCCTTTATGACTGAATGAAGATGTCATTCAAAATTAGGTAGTTCATGGAATCGCCTCCAGCAGTTATGAAATAGGATGGGAGGGGACAGGGTACAACCTTTGAAAGAATGACATAGCCCAGGGGCGCAACATAAATTAATTAGAACCAAATGGGTCCAAGATGGCAGACAGGTCTACTTGACCAAATCTTGATCCTCAGTATATGCTCATTGTAAAACAGCAGCAAGCTAAAGGACACACCCAGAGGCACCATGACGGTTCCAAGGTTGACCATCAAAGACCAAAAAGTGGGCAGTGGCTCGACCCCTGGAAATCCTCGCCCCTTCCCCAAAGTAACTGGAATAATTCCTCCACTCATTAGCCTATGAAATTACCCAGCCCGTAAAAGCTAACCACACCACATTTCAGGGCTACCACACTCACCCTCTACAATGGCTCACACTCTTGTCTGTGGAGTGCGTTTCTCTCTGAATAAAATCCACTTCTTACCTACCACTTTGTCTCTCACTGAGTTCTTTCTGCAATGAGATACAAAGAACCTGAGCCTCAGTAAGTCCGGACACCAAGTGAGTGATTCTAATGAAAAGATCGTAGGTTCAAGTCCCAAGCAGGGTTTCGGCTAGACTTGAGTCCTGGCCTCCTCGGTTCAAGTGTCAGACTAGGTTTTGGCTGGGTTCAAGTACTGGCACTTGGGTTGAAGTCCCAATCTGAGGTAAATGGTTTCAGTTAGGACTTTGCGCTCCCACTGCAGGGGCATGAGTTCCATCCCTGGTAGGGGAACTAAGATCCCATATGCCATGCGGCATGACCAAAGAAAGAGAAAATTAAGTAGTGTAGAATTTGAGAGGTATAAACGGCATGCTATGAACAATCCCTCCCTCCTTGTCTCCTAGACTCCTTCCTGGAGAAACCAATGTTACCCACTTATCAAGTGTGCTCTTAGAGATCTTTTATGCATATGCAAGCCAACACATATAAACATTCTCCCCCTTTTTACACAAACGGTAGCACTTACATACTGTTCTGAGCTTTGGTCTGGATTTCTCTGTTTTCAACCTTACCTAGATGGATTTCATTTACTTTTGTGTCCACATGTACCCCCAAGCCTATAGTCTTTCATTTTACTCTCTTTTATTTTATAAATTTTATTTATTTGACTGTGCCAGATCTTAGTTGTGACATGCAGTATCTTTGATCTTTAGTTGTGGCACGTGGGATCTAGTTGCCTGACCAGGGATCGAACCCAGGCCCTATGCATTGGGAGCAGGGAGTCTTAGCCACTGGACCACCAGCGAAGTCCCTCATTTTACGCTCTCTTTTAGTCTTCCATTTATTAGTCAAGTTTCAAGCTCCTTGAAGGCGGGTATCAAGTCTTTGACTTTTGTGTTTTCCAGCACCTAGAACATAGTAGGTGCTCAATGAATGGGTGTGGAATAATTGTGTGGTTCTACTTTGTAGGCTTACTATGGGCCAGGCATTGTGTGTTGAACACACACTATGTCATGTACAAATGAATAAACAAGATAATGAATGGACAGCTCTGGGAATCTAACATAAGGAAGAGGCCGGGCTAGGCACAGACCTGACTTCCCTGGAGGTCCTGAAGCTCTGCTGGTCCCTCTGCTGGTCACTCCAGGCAAGGACATCCTGTAGGCGATGTATTCCAGACAATGTTGTCCTTACGGGCCCTTCACAGGAATAAAACCAAGGGGAAGGGCTCCTTAGACTGTTGGAGAGGCGGAGAGAGTTCTCCCCTCAGATACTGGGACTGGAAAGGGAAGGAAATATGCGGCTGGGGTTGTCTCAGCAAAGCTGAGCTAGTAGGGGAAGGAAGAGGGGATGGTGGTGGGTTCAGAACCATTAGTGAGTAGTTGTGATATCAACTTAGTAGATTGTGATCAGCTTAAAAAAAAAAAAAGCCACAGAAAATATCAGAGTGTACTTTTACACGGAATAAAGGTAAATATTGTTTATCAAACTTCTATTTCAGCTTCGTGTATGTGTGAACTGGTTGGCAATATAAAACACCTTACTGAGGATCCTGGTACAAACAAAAAAAATGGTGAAAGTCACTGGAGAAATGATGAGACAGGTCCTGGTGAGTAAGTCCTGAGTGGGTGCAAGGAGTCACAGAAGAATCAAACCTCAGGGTGGAAGGCAGGGCACTTCTATCTCAGTGCAGCATCTTCCTACACCCTGAGACAAAGACCTTTGAGCTCCCTAATTCCAGATTTCCAGGCACCAAAAGCTCCAAATTTCTCAAGCCTGTTCCATTGATGGACAGCTCAGATTGTTAGAAAGTTCTTCCCGTTTGCCCCTTTAACTTCCACCTGTGAGTGCTCATCCTCTGCCTCTGTTACAACCAAGACTAGGAATAACTAGGCAAATAAACTGACAACTAACAAGTGTCCTCTAAATTTTATTTTCCTTCCCATATGAGCATTTTTTCTTTTCTCAAGAGTCTGAGTTTTTATTATTCTGGTTATCTTTCTAGCAGTTATCATTACTAAATCTATCGTGGGATGGGACAGAGAGAAAAGGACTTTTTGCTTACGATTTTACTAATTTTCACAGCACTGCGAGGTAAAAGGCACTATTATTATCCTTTTATGGATGAGGCACAGAATATTGTTTCCAGCTTTATTGAGATATAATTGAAATATAACAATGTATAAGTTTTAGGTGGACAACACTAATTATTTTATATATTATATACTGCCAGATGATTACCACAATAATTTTAGTTAACACATTTATCACCTCACATAGTTACAATTTCAGAGCATTTAAAATTCTTACCCAAATACAGTCACCCAGTTAGCAGCAGGATGAAATTTATCAGTGCTTTTGTGTGATCCCTGGAATCGAACCTGATCCTCTGAATATGGTTCAGGGGGCTCAGAACAGAGAGAGGAGCTTTATCCTGACTCCCTCTCTGTGGACAGACTTTGATCTCAGATTCCTCATCTCTGACCAGGGCAGAAACATGTCTCTAGGCAGGTACTTTTTGACTTTTTTGTTTATTGTTTTGTTTTTTAATTTATTTTATTGAAATACAGTTGATTTACAATGTTAATTTCTGCTGTATAGCAAAGTGATTTAGTTACACACATATATACTAATACATTCTTTTTCATATTCTTTTCCACTATGGTTTATCACAGGATACGTTTTTAAAAATAATTGCATTTATCTTTGGCTGTGCTTGGTCTTCATTGCTGCGCAAGCTTTTCTCTAGTTGCTGCAAATGGAAGCTACTCTCTAGTTGCATGTGTGGGCTTCTCCTTGTGGTGGCTTCTCTTGTTGAAGTGGCGTGTGGTCTCCACAGTTGCTGCTCTGAGGCTCTAGAGTTAAAGGCTCAATAGCTGTGCCACACGGGCTTAGTTGCTTCACTGCATGTGGGATCTTCCCAGACCAGGGATCAAACCCATATCCTCCTGCATTGGCAGGAGGATTCTTTACCACTGAGCCACCAGGGAAGCCCCTATGACAGGATATTGAATATAGGTCCCTGTGCTATACAGTAGGACCTTGTTGTTTATCACTTTTTGACTTTTTAAATTGAGAAATATAACACAGGTTCAGAATAATGCATACCACATAATGTGCATTTTAACGAAAATTTGTAAGTGAACAATTTATGTAACTTCCACCCAAAGACAAAAAATGCAATAGTATCAGTACCCCTGGAAGATTGCTGCTGGCCCCCTTCCAACCACAGCCCTCTCTCTCCCCAAAATATTCCATACCCTCACTTACATGTGAATTACTTCTTTGCTTTGCTGGATAATTTTTCTATTTAAGTTTGCAGCTCTAGACAATAAAAAAGTTTTTCCTGCCCAGACATTTTAAACAAACGGAATAATTTATTATTCATCCTTTCCTATCTTCTTTTGTTCAACATGTTTTGAAAAAATTATTCATCCATTTTGTTGCATGGAGTTGTCCATTTGTTTTGTTGCTGTGTGATGTGTGGCCTTACTGCAAATTATTCATCCATTCTACTGTAGGTGGACATTTGAGTTCCAATTTTTGGCTATTTTGTTGACAAAAACACTCTTACACATATCTCTAAGTGCACAGAAGCAAACATTTCTGTGGCTATATGTCGTTGTTGTTCAGTCACTAAGTGGTGTATGACTCTTTGTTACCCCATGGACTGCAGCACGCTATGCTTCCATGTCCTTCACTATCTCCTGGAGTTTGCTCAAACTCATGTCCACTGAGTTGATGATGCTATCCAACCATCTCATCCTCTGTTGTCCCGCCCCCTTCTCCTCCTGCTCTCAATCTTTCCAAGCATCAGTGTCTTTTCTGATGACTTGGCTCTTTGCATTGGGTGGCCAAAGTATTGGAGCTTCAGCTACAGCATCAGTCCTTCCAATGAACATTCAGGGTTGATTTCCTTTAGGATTGACTGGTTTGATCTCCTTGCTGTCCAAGGGACTCTCAAGAGTCTTCTCCAGCACCACAATTTGAAAGCATTGATTCTTCCACGTTCAGTCTTCTTTATAGCCCAACTCTCACATCCATACATGACTACAGGAAAAACCATACCTTTGACTATACAGATCTTTGTAGGGAAGGTGATGTCTGCATTTTAATATACTGTCTTGGGAGTAAATACACTGTCTAGGGATTCCCTGGTGGCACAGATGGTAAAGAATCCACCTGCAATTTGGAAGACCTGGGTTCAATGCCTGGGTTGGGAAGATCCCCTGGAGAAGGGAACAGCTCCCCACTCTAGTATTCTTGCCTGGAGAATTCCATGAACAGAAGACCCTGCAAGGCTACAGTCCATGGGGTCACAAAGAGTTGGACACAACTGAGAGACCTTCACTTCTTTCAGGAGTAGAATTGGGCTTCCCAGGTGGCACTAGTGATAAAGAACTCTCCTGCCAATGCAGGAGATGTAAGAGACTCAGGTTTGATCCCTGGGTTGGGAAGATCCCCTGGAGTAACACAAGCCAGTATCCTTACCTGAAGAATCCCACGGACTGAGGAGCCCCCTGAGGTGGCTACAGTCCACAGGGTCACAAAGAATCAGACACGACTGAAGCGACTTAACACACACACACAAGAGTAAAATTGCCAGACCACAGGGTATGATATCTTCAACTTCTCACCAACTTACACTCCTCTGAGAATTCACAGTATTCCATAATCTTGGTAACATTCAGCATGTGCTGTGTGCTTAGTCGCTCAGTCATGTCTGACTTCAGGCAAGAATACTGGAGTGGGTTGCCATGCCCTCCTCCAGGGGATCTTTCCAACCCAGGGATCGAACTCTGGTCTCCCGCATTGCAGGCAGCGGATTCTTTGCCATCTGAGCCACCAGGGAAGCCCAACACTCAGCATAGTCAATCTGGTTAAGTGTGTAATAGTATCTCACTGGGCTTTTATTTATTTATTTTATTATTATTTTTTTTAACTTTACAATATTGTATTTGTTTTGTCATACATTGACATGAATCCACCATAGCTCACTGGGCTTTGAATTTGCATTTTCTTGATGACTGATGCGTTGCATCTTCTCATGTGTGTAGGTTATTTTGGATTTCCTTTTTTTTTTATGAAGTGCCAGTTCAAGTCTTTTGTAATTTTCCATTAGGTTTCTTTTTTTCTTATTGAATTTTAGGAGCTTTTAACATACTCTAGATACTCATTGTCAGTTATGCATTACAAATATATTTTCCTTTTCTATGGCTTAATTTTTCACTTCCTTATTGGGGTCTTTTGATAAGAACATACAATATCATATTAATATGGTGATATATATCAAGCTTTTAGAATCTTTTGTGTCTTAAGAAGACTTTCTCTTCCCTGAGGTCATGAAGATATTCCCCTGTATTGTATTCCAAAACTTTATTGCTTTTTTTCCCCACATTAAAGTCTATAATTCATCTAGAATGTATTGCTGTGTTATTGTAAACTGGGAGGAATTTGATTTCATATTTTTCCATATGGACACTCAATGATCCCAGAATAATTTATTGAAAAAAGGTCCTTTTCCCACTTCTCTATTGTACTATATTTATCATAAATCACTGTCCAAGTATGAATGCATCTGTATCTGGGCGCTCTATTCCGTTCTACTCGTATGTTTGTCTTTCTCTGCCCTAGTACCACACTGTCTTAATTCCTACAGCTTAGAGTTGATAACAAACTTTAATATTTGATAGTGCAGGTCCTCCCACATCTCATGCCTAGGTATTTCTGAAGCTGGGATCGCTCATACACACAGATCCATGCAAATGTTTAAGCAGTGTGTGGCGTGGGTTGGGGAGGAAGGGTGCTCAGGATGAGAGAAGGGAAGAGAAGAGTGAGTATTCTGCTTCCATGGCATCCTCCCAAGGCGCGGGACCACATAACCACAGTGCCAATCACCCTGTAGGAAGATCACAAATGCGTCAGCGGGCTCCCTCGTCACTTATCCCCGAGAGTCAGACAGATCTTAGAACCCAGATACCAACCCAGAAGACAACACTCCATTCCCTTCTCTTCGCGGCTATCCCAGAGGTACAATCTTTCCTGCAAATCACGTGCGCGTGCTCAGCACCCAAATACCGACCCTGGGCAAATTCGCCAAAAGAGATTCGCTCAGCCTTGTGGGGGAATCCCACGGAGCTTCCTATCGTCTGCCTGGGAGAAACAGCCCATCGATACGACGAGAAACCGCTGGCAGACAGCCTGACCGGCCGAAACGGACTGAAGAACGGATTCCTTGACTAAGGGATTTTTTTTTCGACTGAAAGACAAACAACCTCGAAGTCTACTGCCCGTGTGGCGGACAATCCAGACAAACACATTTCAGTATCAGACCGACTGCCGGGCGGAGCGATCCCCAAACACACGCCGGTTATTCCCTCACCTTCGGCTCGCTCGGGCCATTTAGTTCCCGGCTCCCAGAGCAGAATGTTTGGCACGTTAGCCAATGGGAAGAAGGATTCCAGGCAGCTTGCGCGGGCAGGGGGCGTCTCCTAGACCCGAAGACTGCTGCTGTTCCCCGCCGGAAGCAGGATGCTGGAGACCCTGCGGGCGCCTTTGACAGTCCCTGCAGGGTAAAGTCCTGCTCCGAGTCCCACAGACACGCTTACTTTTCCGCCTGGGCTTTTGCGCATGCGTGCGGCAACCTTCAGGCCGACTCTGAAATGAAAGCATCTTGAGAAAGACCGGGGGAGCCTAAACCGCGGTCCGATAGGTCACTGGGGAGAAGGCACAGCACGAGATAGCCACTACCGCCGGAGGCATCCAAAATAGGAATTGTAGAACCAAAAGGTTTGGAGAGGTCCCACCGAGATTTGAACTCGGATCGCTGGATTCAAAGTCCAGAGTGCTAACCATTACACCATGGGACCTGCTGGCTGCTTTAGGCGGCCGGGAGTCTTCTCAAGCCACATAGCGGGTGCGTGAGGCTGCCTCTGGAAAGCAGTAGTAGGTGCCCAGTGTCCGTTGGCGCTCAACTATGGGCTCTGGGCCCCGAGCCGCAGGGGCGGGCCGAAGCGGAGCGGCGAGGGCTTCTGCATCCCCGGCGTCCCATACATTCCCGGTTCCGGGGTGTCATTTCTTGTGGCCTCTCCCTCTGCTCTCCCCCAGGGGTCCTCACCGAGTTTGGGGAAGCACGGAGTGTGGCAGGCTGGCGGGATCGGTCTTAGCAATGCTGGACCTGAGAGGGCTGGCTCTGACCTCCAGCTCACGAGCAGGAGGCTCGGCGCTCCCATCCTGGGCTTCATATTGTTTATTTATTTACACAAAGGGTGCTATGGATAGGTTATCTTGGCAGAGCCGGGAGGGAAGCCGACTGGCACGTGGGGCGAATGCGGTTCAAGGTTCTGGTGCCCCGAGCGCGAATCGCTGCCAGGAAGTGCGCCCCACCTGACTCCTTGGCGTTCCACGTGGCTAGAGCGCCAAGAAATTTGCACAGGGGAATTTCCATTTCCCTCTCCTGCTACTTAGTGGATGGTTCCTTCTAACAAAATTAGAAGCAGATCAGTGAAAGACAGTCGATATTGGACTTTCTCGTAAGTTTTAGTGAAGGTGTAAATGGATAATGTCTCTTAAGGTCGATCTGGCGACATAATTTTATAGGCCATTTGCTCAGCAGTTTCACTTTTGGAACTTTATCTTTAGGAACTATTAGGATGAGTGCCAGTTGGTCAAGAATGTTCTCAGCTGTGTGGTTTATAATAGTAAAGAATAAAAATAAATGTCCATCGTGTGAAAATGATTAAATAAATATTGACAATATCTATACAATACATACTGTGCAAGAATTTAGGGGGAAAATTATTGTATTGGCATGAAAAGATACACTATCCTAAACAAACCAAAACGAAAATCTACTTACCAATTAGTGTGTATAATAAAATCTCACTTACACACAAACAGAAAAGCTGAACGCATACAGATACGATGAATATTTGCCAAGGGCCATATGATTTCTTGAGGGATTCAACACTGTATGGGACTGGGTGACAGCAAAGCTGTGCGACATACTCACTTTCCAGGCTCCTGGCTGCCAGAGTGAAAGTGTGTGTCCTTACCCTAGCCATTTGGACTTGGTAGAATCCAGAAGCAGGAACATTTTAGAACTTAGCTGGCTGGTGGTGGTGCCTGTGACGCCGAGTCTCAGAGGCAGTGATGGCAGTCATGCCATGTCCACTGGCAGCAGACGTGGCATCCTTAGTAGATTGTCCAGGATCCTGACCTTGGCAGGTTCCTGGTTGCCTAGTTTCCCTTCATTCTTGCCCATTTTTCTGAGTTTGCTTTCCCTCTGCTGTTATGAACTATGTATGATCCTCCTAATAAGCCCGTTTTCTACGTAAGCTACCTGGAGTCCTTTTCTGTTACATATAGTCAAGAACCTGCTTAGTCCAAACCCAAAAAGGTCTATTGATGACAGTTATCTCCTGGGAATAAATTTATGAAGGCCCTTTATATATATATATATATATATATATATATATATATATATATATATATATAACTCTTATATGTTGTTAGAAGAAACATTAACGATTTTCCTTTTTGAAGAAATAACCAAATTCCCCTTGAGTTTCTATGGTGAGATAAGGGTATCCCTCTCTCGAGGCTGGAGTGATGTAATATCAACTTGACTTAACATCAAATGACTTGGGCAGCTTTGGACCTCAGTCTTCCCATCTAGTTTGTTCTTGCAAGGGTTCAGTACAGGCTAAAGTGTATTGCAATTAATTTTTCAAAAGCTACTGCAGAAACTACTAAAGGGTGATGATTATATCCTTTGAAAGTGTATGCATGGTTTCTCTCTCCAGTGTGAAGGAGAAGGACTTACTGCCCTCCTATTCCCACTTCTCCCTAATCTACTCCCTAGTTCTTCCTTTGCAATTCCCTCCACCTTCTTTTCGGAGAAGGCAGTGGCAACCCACTCCAGTACTCTTGCCTGGAAACTCCCATGGACGGAGGAGCCTGGTAGGCTGCAGTCCATGGGGTTGCGAAGAGTTGGACACGACTGAGCGACTTCACTTTCACTTTTCACTCTCATGCATTGGAGAAGGAAACGGCAACCCACTCCAGTGTTCTTGCCTGGAGAATCCCAGGGACGGGGGAGCCTGGGGGGCTGCCGTCTATGGGGTCACGGACATGACTGAAGTGACTTAGCAGCAGCCACCTTCTTTCTCAACTTGAACAAAATCTTACCAGCCCTACTTTCTCATTCCCCAAGGGATGTAAAAGAATCATCTCTCTTACAACTTTTGTCATGACTCATTGGAATTATAAGAAATTGTGTTCTGTGGCTCAGTCTCTCCCATCTTCCCTCCCTCTCCTCCTTGGTTGGGCTATGAATCCCTTGGGACTTGCTTATCTTTGAGCGTGGCTAGTGCCTTAACAGACATGTTCCCTGAACCCCATTAGAGGGCACAGGGGAACTTAGGATGAAGAAACAACAATCTAGTTTTGTGTTCAGAGACCCTTTAGCATCACACATACATACACACACTATATATATATTTAAATATATTTAAATATATGTATATTTAAAATATATATATTATACACTTTTAAAATATATATAGTGTATATATA
Organism: Giraffa tippelskirchi; assembly: GCF_054371585.1. Lineage (NCBI taxonomy): Eukaryota > Metazoa > Chordata > Mammalia > Artiodactyla > Giraffidae > Giraffa > Giraffa tippelskirchi. The sequence continues at coordinate 25,176,441 of NC_137277.1, read as the reverse complement.
TATATATATATATATATATATATATGTGTGATAACAGAGACAACATGTAATCTCCCTGCCCCAGTATAACTAGTTTCTTTTAATCCACTGTGTGTGACATCCTAAAGATGACATCTCATGACATCTGTGAGGATAGATTCTCAAGCCTCCACAGGGTGGCTCCTGAGCTAGGGGAGTTCAGGGCTCTGCTGGAGGTGGGTTAGCGTAGCTTCAGCTGTGGCGCCTGTGACTGAGGGCTGAACTGGGGCAGACTCCCCAGAAAGTACAATGAGGCCAGGGTTTAAGAAAACAGGGGTGAAGTCCAGGATTAGGAGCTTTAAAGATATTCTCCCATTTCTTATGAGCCTGTAAATGAACAGACCATGGAGTAGGGATGATAATGCTTTGAGTAGTCAAGGTGGAAAGTATTCATATCACTCTCAAGGCTATGTTCAGTCTGTTTCCTGTAACCATGCTAGGATGCTCACAGTTAACTGGGATAGAATGAGCCTTGCTCTTTTTCCTGGCCACCCAGGATAGGTGAGATCTGCCACAAGTCACTATCTTGCCTTGTGAACCCTGATTATGCCAGGGAAGCCACCAGTGCCGACTTGTGCAGGGTGACATGCCCTGAGTCTCCACTGGCCACATCCCAACCCCTCCTGTCCAGCCTCCTGCTCTGGGCCTGGCATTCCCCAGGCTCTGGTGAGGAAATCTGAGCCACTTCATTTTTTTTTTGGCTGCCCTGGGTCTTCATTGCTGCATGTTGGCGTTCTCTAGTTGCAGCAAGTAGGGGCTACTCTCTAGTTGTGGTGTGCGGACTTCTTTTTGTGGCAGCTTTTGTTGCTCTAGGGCACACGGGCTTCAGCAGCTGTGGTTCCCTGGCTCTAGAGTACAAGCGCAATAGTTGTGGTACACGGGCTTAGTCACTCTGTGGCTTGTGGGATCTTCACAGACCAGGGATCGAATACGGGTATCCTGCTTTGGCAGGTGGATTCTTCACCACTGAGCCACCAGGGAAGCCCTCCACCTCACTTTAAAAAAATCATTTTATTGAGATATTATTTATGTTAAGGAAAATGCACATACCTTAACTGAAGAAATCAATTGTTTTTTACAAATGTATATATTTGTATGACCACCTACTAGATCAAAATATAGGGCATTTCCATCACTCCAGAAAGTTCTCTGATCCTTTTTTCCAGTCTTTACTGAAATCACTACTCTGGTTTCTATGACCAGAAATTAGTTTTGCTTATTATTATAGTATACATATACTGTTTCGCAGCATCTTTCGTCTCTGGCTTCCCTCGTGGCTCAGATAGTAAAGAATCTGCCTGCAACGCCGGAGAGCGGGGTTCAATCCCTGAGTTGGGAAGACCCAGGAGAAGGAAATGGCAACCCACTCCAGTATTCTTGCCTGGAGAATCCCAGGGACAGAGGAGCCTGGCAGGCTACAGTCCATGGGGTCACAAAGAGTTAGACACGACTGTGCAACTACCACTTCACTTCACTTCTTTTGCTGAACATTTTTTCAAGATTCATCCATGTCATTTTATATACTAGCAGTATGTTTTTCAGTGCTGAGTATTCCATTCTATGAATATACCACAGTTTGTTCATTCATTTTTCAGTTGATGGACATTTGGGTTGTTTCCAGTTTGAACCTAATGTATCTGGATCCTTTGTCAAATATTTATACTGAAGATATTTTCTTCCAGTCTATGGCTTGTCTTTCTAATTTCTTAATAGTGTCTTTTTGGGGATTCCCTGGTGGTCCAGTGGTTAAAACTCCACCTTTCCACTGCTGAATGTCTGGGTTTGATCCCTGGTCGAGGAACTAAGATCCCACAAGCCACACAACCAAGGAAAAATAGTGTCTTTTGTTTAGCAGAAGGTTTTAATTTCAATCAAGTTGAAATTATTCTTTTTATTAGTACCTGTGTTCTTACATGCAGAGATCAGGGATATTTCCAAGCACATGGGATAGAGGGGCTTGCACAGTTATACAGACTACTCAATTACATAATGAAAACTTTGATATTATCTTGGTACAATTTAAAGAGGGATGAGGTATATAGATTTTATATAGCAGACTTGTCTGAAGCTGGAACAGGGAGGCTGAAAGACAGAACAGTGGCTGAAGCATCCAGGCAAAGGATTAAGAAGAAGAGCTGTTATATAGACAAGAGTACTGTGAAGGTCGTTAGGTGTAGGTTTGAGCAGAAAAACTGGGGTAGACAACAGTGACTTCCTTGGAATCTGATCCTGAAATTGTTGCTGGGGTCTGGAACACAGACTATGGGCCTAGCAAGACTGTAAGATATCAATAATGGCAAATGGTAGGAAAAAAACAGGATTTTGGCTTGTATTGGTGATTTCATACGGTCTTCATGATGGTCCTATGAGACAGAGAAGTTTTAGGCTGAGGCAGCCTGTTTTAAAGCAGGTGTACTACGGCTTTGCTAAGAGTGGCTTGCAATCCAAGTTTACTGGATGTCCTGTAATGTGGAGCCTTCGGGACTAGAAAAGCTGAAATCTCCCACGCAAGAGAAAGCACCAGCAGAGACAGAAGACTTAGCAGGAGACCAACTGGAGCAAAAGCCTAGCTCCTAGCCTGCAATGCTTTAAACATTTTCTACCCATGAAGAGGAAAAACCTGGGGGCGAAGAGATTATACACGATCTCTCTGTACCTTAGATGACTGTAACTTAGCTAGTAGCATCACGGCAAAGGCCACATGTGGAGACTTGTGGTTACCAGAATGGATTTCCCAGTCTCAAAAGACTATGTCTAGACAACATGTCTGGACTAAAATAAAAGGAATTGCCAATGATATCTCATTGGCAATCAAGTTTCCTTAAAAATCTGACTGATAACAGCTAGTGTGTCTTAACTCCTACGGCTAATCCTGGCCTGTGAACAGCACTGGCAGGAAGTAGGCAGTTATGGCTGCAGAGGCCTCAGAAAGGTCACCCTGGCCAATGCTCACTCAGATGGGGAACAGGAAGGTATTGGACAAGCTTGCACCTCTTAGAAGAACCTGGATTGTTCTGGGTGGTGCTAGATGGGCTAAGCAAGGCACCCCCTCCACTGCCAGGGCTTGGAATCCCTAACGCCTATTCCTGTCAGTGACAGGAAACCTGCGGTCTGCTCCACCTCTGGGCTTCAAACTATATATGAGACAGTTTAAGACAGTTTGGGTCAAGTTTCTGGTACATGCAGACAAATGCATTCTCATAGATACCCTTTATAGTGGCTTGTATATATTGTTGGTCAATCGATAATCAAAAAACAGTTGGGGAGATACCTTCCTGAGTCAGGGAGAGTATCCGAAAGGAGGCAAACCCCAGTCCCATTTCTACTTCAGTCACATGAAATGGACACACCTCATGTATGCAAGATAAAGGCCACTAGCCCAGTAGCCAAGAGGATTCCTCCTTCTGAAATTCATAGAAATTTTCCTTTCCAGAGCTGGGGAGTGGGACTAAGTAGAGGGGAAACAGAGTAGACCTGAGCTGCCCCTGGAGGCCCACACAATAATTTGCACCAATTTGTCCTGGGCTTTGCAGGTGGCGCTAGTGGTAAAGAACCCACCTGCCAATGAATGAGACCTAAGAGACACAGGTTCAGTCCCTGGGTCAGGAAGATCTCCTGGAGGAGGACATGGCAACCCACTCTAGTATTCTTGACTGGAGAATCCCTTGGACAGAGGAGCTACAGTCCACAGGGTTGCAAAGCGTCAAATATGACTGAAGCAACTTAGCACGCAAACATGTCCATCAGTCCAGGAACTGGTAGTTTAGCAGGAGGTAGCAGAGGCCCTTCACTGTCCTGGAAGGATACCTTTGTTATTGGTTTGATCCAGGCTGCTCTTGGATCGAATTGTGTCTGAAATTCAAGACTGGAGGGAGGCCCATGCAGGGTTATTCTCTATGACCTGATTTTTGCTTCCAAACTACCCAAAGAGAAAACATTTTATTTATGCCCATTTTGAAAACACACAGATACACAGAATAGTTGTATTATTTAGGACACTTTGCTTCTTTTTTTTTTTTTCCATGTTAAACATTTATTTTTTTAAAATTAGTTTATTTATCTATTTTTTAACTTTACAATGTTGTATTGGTTTTGCCATGAATACACCATGGGTGTACATGTGTTCCCCTTCCAGAACCCCCCTCCCACCTCCCTCCCCATCCCATCCCTCTGGGCCATCCCGGTGCACCAGCCCCGAGCACCCTGCATCATGCATTGAAGGACACTTTGCTTCTAAGTCACAGGAACCAACTCAAGTTAGGTTAAGAAAAAAAGGAGAATTATAAGGATACAGTGTTTCACAAAACCCCAGGGCAGGACCATAGCCAGACCTCAGGAAAGAACCAGAAGGCTGCCAGAAGTCTCTCGTTTCAGCTTCTCTTTGTGCTTATGTTGAATTCCTTTTCTCACTGCAGACTAGCCTTTTCTGCTCCCCAGTCCAAATAGCATATGGGAGCACTCCGCTCTCCCCACTTGATGTTTTCAGATCCAATTCACATTCCTAGAGACAATCGGCTTGGGTAGTGGTTCAGCTTCTCTTGGTCCAATATAGTAAGACCAGGATGTGGAGTCACACACTCTCTTGGGAAGTTGATCTATTTCTAGAGAAATTTTCTTGGAGAACTGGCTCATGGTTTAAGCAAACATCTTCCATTTTAATGACTCCTCTTGGAGTCTTGGCTGGAGTAGAAGGTTCCAGATCTTGGGAACAAGGAAGATTTTCCTGGAACCTACTGATGGCAACTGCAGCACATCACAACAGTCACTGCTGGAGGATGCTCAAAGATGCTCCAGTTGCCATGATCTCTATCTCCCTGTATCAAGAATGCAAGAGACCTACCTGGTGGTGGACCAGTGGTTAAGACTCCATGCTTCCACTGCAGGGGACAAAGTTTTGATCCCTGATCAGGGAACTAAGACCCCTCATGCCATGCTGCAAGCAATTCATGAGGAAGACAGACTTTGGCGGGGGGGGGAGTGGGGAACCAGGCCTGGGACAAATTAAATATTTGTCTCAATATTTAAATATTTAATGTATATTTTAATTATTTTTATACATGTAAAAGCTATAATAACTAAAGCTAGCAAACTGTTAAAGTAAATGTTTCCCAGAAAGCTCAGTTGGTAAAGAATCTGCCTGCAATGCAGGAGACCCTGGCTCGATTCCTGGGTCGAGATCTGCTGGAGAAGGGATGGGCAACCCACTCCAGTATTCTTGGCTTCCCTTGTGGCTCAGCTGGTAAAGAATCCTCCTGCAATGTGGGAGACCTGGGTTTGATCCCTGGGTTGGGAAGATCTCCTGAAGAAGGAAAAAGCGTAACTCCAGTATTCTGGCCTGGAGAATTTCATGGACTGTATAGTTCATGGGGTTGCAAAGAGTCAGACATGACTGAGTGACTTTCACTATGCTCTTACCTTGACAAATTTATCTTTAAAAGGCAAAATCCAAAATATTGTAAAGCTGTGGTTTTCATAGTTAGATTTAAGTTTTGAAAACTTAAGCATGATACAGCTAGAACCACATGTATAAAAATTAAAGAGTAATAAAAATTGCTTACTATCTTTAAATGTTCTTAAGCCACACATGCAATTGTGAACAGCACACTAATTTTCTAGTACTTTTGTAACCATTCATTGAAAGGCAAGAAAATACACACTAGGTAGTGAGCAAGACTTTATTGTTATTTGAGAGGAAGAATTTGACAAATTTAAAAATGTGTCTTTTTCTTTTACCTAAGCACTTTGCTGCTCAAATCTTACCTACATTTTAAAGCACTGTCCACAGACTTTCAGTGCGTTTGGATGCAACTGTCTTTTGTTTTGACAACACAGGGCAAGAGGAATAGAGAAGCATTTCTCTGGGGCCTGGACAGTGTCTAGTCTCAGAGGAGATATTTAGGGAAACAGGTTATGCTGTCCTGGTGCTGAGCACTAGATCCTGAGTGAGAGATGCCCATCATGAGTAAACACATGTGTTTGTTCTTTTCCTTCAGTTTTATTGAGATATAATTGACCAACAGCACTGTATAAATTGAAGAAAGTATGGAAAACCACTAGGCCATTCAGGTATGACCTAAATCAAATACCTTACAATTATACAGTGGAAGTGACAAATAGATTCAAGGGATTAGATCTGATAGAGTGCCTGAAGAACTATGGACAGAGGTTCGTAACATCATACACAAGGTGGTGATCAAAACCATCCCCAAGAAAAAGAAAGACAAAAAGGCAAAACAGTTGTCTGAGGAGGCCTTACAAATAGCTGAGGAAAGAAGAGAAATGAAAGACAAAGGAGAAAAAGATACCCATCTGAATGCAGAGTTCCAAAGAATAGCAAAGAGAGATAAGAAAGCCTTCGTCAGTGAACAACGCAAAAAAATAGAGGAAAACAATAGAATGGGAAAGACTAGAGATCTCTTCAAGAAAATTAGAGATGCCAAGAGAACATTTCATGCAAAGATGGGCACAATAAAGGACAGAAACGATATGGACCTAACAGAACCAGAAGATAATAAAAAGAGGTGGCAAGAATACACAGAGGAACTATACAAGTTCATTAAGATCTCTTAATGACCCGGATAACCACGATGGTATGATCACACACCTAGAACCAGACATCTTGGAGTGTGAAGTCAAGTGGGCCTTAGGAAGCATCACTATGATCAAAGCTAGTGGAGGTGATAGAATTCAACCTGAGCTATCTCAAATCCTAAAAGATGATGCTGTTAAAGTGCTGCACTCAACATGCCAGCAAATTTGGAAAACTCAGCAGTGGCTACAGGACTGGAAAAGGTCAGTTTTCATTCCAATCCCAAAGAAGGACAATGCCAAAGAATGTTCAAACTACCGCACAATTGCACTCATTTCACATGTTAATAAGGTATTGCTCAAAATCCTTCAAGCTAGGCTTCAGCAGTCTGTGAACCCAGAAATTCCAGATGTACAAGCTGAATTTAGAAAAGGCAAAGGAGCCAGAGATCAAATTACCAAAATCCGCTGAATCACAGAAAAAGCAAGAGAACACCAGCAAAATATCTACTTCTGTTTCATTGACTATGCTAAAGCCTTTGACTGTGTGGATCACAGCAAACTGTGGAAGATTCTTATAGAGATGGAAATACCAGACCACCTTACCTGCCTCCTGAGAAACCTGTATGCAGGACAAGAAGCAACAGTTAGAACCGGACGTGGAACAACAAACTGGTTCCAAATTGGGAAAGGAGTATGTGAAGGCTGTATATTGTCACCCTGCTTACTTAATTTACACGCAGAGTACATCATGCAAAATGCCGGGCTGGATGAAGCACAAGCTGAAATCCAGATTGCCGAGAGAAATACCAATAACCTCAGATAGGCAGATGACGCCACCCTTATGGCAGAAAGTAAAGAGGAACTAAAGAGCCTCTTGATGAAGGTGAAAGAGGAGAGTGAAAAGGCTGGCTTAAAGCTCAACCTTCAGAAAACTAAGATCATGGCATTGGTCCCATCACTTCATGGCAGACAGAAGGGGAGACAATGGAAACAGAGACAGACTTTATTTTCTTGGGCTCCAAAATCACTGCGGACGGTGACTGCAGCCATGAAATTAGACACTTGCTCCTTGGAAAAAAAGCTATGACAAACATAGACAGGCATATTAAAAAGCAGAGACTTGACTTTGCTGACAAAGATCCACATAGTCAAAGCTATGGTTTTTCCTCTAGTCATGTATGGATGTGAGAGTTGGACCATAAAGAAAGCTGAGTGCTAAAGAACTAATGCTTTTGAATTGTGGTGCTGGAGAAGACTCTTGAGAGTCCCTTGGACTGCAAGGAGACCAAACCAATCAATCCTAAAGGAAATCAATCTTGAAAATTCATTGAAGGACTGATGCTGAAGCTCCAATACTTTGGCCACCTGATGCAAAGAGCCAAGTCATTGGAAAAGACCCTGATTCTGGAAAAGACTGTAGGCAGGAGGAGAAGGGGACAACAGAGGGCGAGATGGTTAGATGGCATCACCAACTCAATGGACATGAATTTGTGCAAACTCCGAGAGATGGTAAAGGACTGGGAAGCCTGGCGTGCTGCAGTTTATGGGGTGGCAAGGAGTCGGACACAACTAAGTGACTGAACAAAAGCATCAACTACTACTGTTTAAGTTTAAAATGTAGAGCATAATGATTGGACTTCCATATATCATGAAATGATTATCACCGTAAGTTTAGTGAAGATCTACCATCTCATATAGATACAAAATTAAAGAAACAGAAAAATAATATTTTTTCTTGTGATGAGAACTCTTAGGATTTACTCTCTTAACCATTTTCATATATAACACACAGTAGCGTTAATTATATTTATCATGCTGTACGCTACAGCCCGCGTACTTACTTATCTTATAAGTGGAAGTCTATACCTTCTGACCACCTTCATCCAATTTTCTCTTCCTCCCTCACCTGCCTCTGGTAACCACAAATCTGATCTCTTCTTCTGTGAGTTTGTTTGGTTTTTAAAATAAATACATGTGTCTGTGATATGCAGAGTTCTCTAAAGCACAGGTAGGGGCTCATCTTGCCTGGGTGTAAGGACAGTACTGAATGGAGCAAGCCAACATCATCTCCCTTTATAGCTATGGTATTATACATAAAGTACATATACTATTGTACTAAATGGTTGTGCACATTCAGTTCAGTTCAGTCGCTCAGTTGTGTCCCAACTCTTTGCGACCCCATGAATCGCAGCACGCCAAGCCTCCCTGTCCATCACCAACTCCTGGAGTCCACCCAAACCCATGTCCATCGAGTTGGTGATGCCATCTAACCATCTCATCCTCTGTTGTCCCCTTCTCCTCCTGCCCTCAATCTTTCCCAGCTTCAGGGTCTTGTCAAATGAGTCAACTCTTCAAATCAGGTGGCCAAAGTATTGGAGTTTCAGCTTCAAATCAGTCCTTCCAACGAACACCCAGGACTGATCTCCTTTAGGATGAACTGGTTGGATCTCCTTGCAGTCCAAGGGACTCTCAAGAGTCTTCTCCAACGCCACAGTTCAAAAGCATCAATTCTTTGGTGCTCAGCTTTCTTTATACACATTAGTTAAAGTTATAAAACTTTTGCAACAGAATCATTGTGACATATCCAATGGAATGAGGTATGTGCTTTATTCATGTTTGGGAGAACAAAAAAAGGATGGCCAGTCTGTATCCATATCTGAGAAATGCTGAATTGAAGTTAAGCCAATTTCTTCACAGCAGGACTTCTCAGAGCCTTGAATATACTAATGTGAATTGTGATTGTCAAAGAGGGAGATAGATCATGCAGTATTTTTTTAAATTATTTGATTACCAAAACATTTTTCATGAATTAATATCTCACACATTTTCCAGAGATTTTAAACTACCATGGCTGTCTTCAGCAGGAAAGAGTAAAACACAGCAGTGGGAGAATCCACTGACTCCCAAGATAACAGAGAAAACCCGCATCATCATGATGGCTCCGTTCGGCAGATGACGTCAATCTTGAGTAGTAAGCAACTCATCTTAAGGCTCTGAAATTTAGCAGCTTGGCCACTACGCTTACAAAGTACCTCAGCACAAGGTCCAAGTTCAATCCCAGGCATTCTGGAATGTGTCTTTATGGTAGGTATCTGATGCCAGGGAAAGCTTATGCCAGCAGTGAGTGGACTACCCCAGTGATCTCTGCCCTCCACCTTCCTGCATCCCACCCATGTGCTGGACTCCAGGTGAGCTGACTCCACAGAGCCCTCCTCACCTGCATGAGCCCTTGTGAGTTGTCTCTCCTGTGATTGCCCAATGCTACTAGTGGAATGAACTGAACCAGGCTGCCACTTCCTCAAGGGAAGGACTCTGGGTTATTCACATTGAGTCCACAAAGTAGAACCAAATAAAAATCTGTGGATGACAGTTGATGCTGGAGATGATCTGTGATGTAATATCCACCAAATAACCCTCAAGGACCCAGAAGGATACCAATCCTTTTGATCCTTGATCCAAGGATACCAATCCATCATGTGCTCTTTTGCATGAGATGATTTGAGACAAGAGTTGGACACGACTTAGTGCCTAAACCACCACCACTACCACTATATGTACAAGTGCTTCACAAATGGTTAAGACATCAAACAGTGATTATTATTAATACAATCTCCATTGCCCTGATCAGTGATTGGTCCATTTCTAATAACCTACAGTAACTGAGCCAGACCCATCTGCCCTATTCATCTTATCAGGAGTTCACATTTTCGTAGCTCATCCTCCAGTTCCTCTGTTTTAGATACTTGCAACTGGTTGGCCTAGCACTTTGTCAATGCACAGGCATCTTTAGGTGGCACATTGCAGATGGTTCTTGAAGTAGTGGAGAGCTAGCTTGAACTGGACTTGATTATTGGTGTTGGCCCGGTATGCACTGTAGGTCTTCTCCAGGGCTGCCAGCTCTGGGTCCTCCACTGGAGAAGGGGGCTGGTGACCTATAATCACATCTGAGCAGGACCCCACGAGCAGGCTCCCGAGCCCATCAATAAAAAACTCTGCCAAGAGAGGGGAAGCATGAGAAGGAAATGTGACCTTCAAGGCAGAGACCCAGGGCCCTCTTGCAGGTCCAGAAGGAGAGTTCAGGGGGAGGGGACACAGTTTACACCCTTGGGGCGGTTCCACCCATGTGGAGCCACCTGCCCAGGCTAACGAGTTGGAAGGACAGACAGTGATATGGATAGAAACACACAGATTAGCTTCCAACTGGATGGAACTGTGGACTCCAGGGCTGAGGGCAATTTAAGACAGGAAGTTCACCAGCTGCAGTTACAGAGGAAAGGAAGTCTGGAAATGGAGGCGCAGCAGCAGGTAGGGGCCAGAGCTCTAGCGAGAGGAAGGGGAAGGGTATCTCAGAGAAGTAGGAACAGCCTGTGGGAGGCAAGAAGGCAGAGAGGGTGGAGGGAGGCAGGGGAAACTGTGGGCTCCCCAGTTTGGGGAGAATGGGCAAGCTGCCTGATCTGTGGCACATGGCCCTCCCTCCTTCCCTCCCTCTCTCCCAGGGGGAGAGCAGACTTCTGAGGTCAGTCCACAGCCCAACTCACTCCTCCCTCTCCCAGCCTCCCCACCTGAGTGAGCCACTCGCTGCAGGCGGGGGTCAAAGCCAACTCTTTGGAGCCGCTCTGTGTGCGCCAGGAAGAAGTTAACGACACCGCTGGTCACCACACAGTTGGGGAAGCCGTCCAGGGGCCGGAAAGATCCTGTCCGCCGATGGAGACAGTCCCCGTTCTTACTGTGCTCCAGGAACAGCTTAAACTGGAACATATTTCCAAGCACACTGCCACCTACCTAGCCAGTGGGCAGAGAAATCTGCATTAGAGAACAGACGATATCCATGTAGCCCCTGCCAGGAAGCCTGTTATGACAAGAATCACACCCTTTCTCTATCTACCCTTCATACTAGGCCTACACCAAGTCCAAAGGGCAGACAACTCTGCTGTGCTTACCCTCCTGCAAGCTCACTCTTTCCAGGTGGCTCACTCCCTTCTGGTACAAGAAGCAGTGTTTGGGTGCGGGTGAGAGGCAGCCTGCATATGCAAGGGTCCCTATAAGGACTTCCTGCAGCCAGCCCTGTCTCAAGCTCCTTCCTCCCATTCTCCGTTCTTGGCTCATCTCTCTGCTCTGCCTGTCCCTGCACTCATGGGAGATGTGTGCATCTCTGTTTTGGAGCCTGAGCAAAATGGGACAAACAAGTATATCTGTTCCTGAACCATCATAATCGCCCAGAGGGACACAGCGGTCTGCTGTCTGCTGTCCCCTGTTCTTTCTCTCCTCCTCTTACTAAATGGACTGAGTTTTGATGGACTAAATTAAGGTCTAGCTACTATGCCCCTAAAGTTGAAAATTTCCCACTTCCCTTGCAAGTTTTGACCATGTGTCTAAGTCCTGGATGAAAGGATGTGATACAGAACAGATGCTTGCTACTTTTATAAATATCACACTCTTAAAAGAAAACTGCTTGTCTTTCAATTCCCCCCTTTCCCCATTTCTTCTGACCATACAGCTGAGGACGACAAAAATGGACGACCAACGGGGAAGGGAGCTGGTCCAGGATGCCTCTGAGAGTCCAGCACCAGCTCTCATTACAGGGGCAGGAACTGCACCTTCTATGTCATTTACGCCACTGTGATTGGGTCTCTAGAGACATCTTAGTCAAGCCAGACGCTTTGGGGATTGTCCGCTTGGAGTAAGAGATAACCGTGGTCACTGTGCTACTTCTTATCCATTTTCTTTCTTTTTAACAGCTTTTTCTTTGACATATTAAAATTGTATATTTTGAGGTTATACATCTTGATGTTTTGATAGATGTATACATTGCGAAAAGATCACCGCACCCAAGCTAATTAACAGATCCATCATCTCTACACAGTATAGTTATCTCTGCAAATTTCAAGATACAACACAGTATTATTAATTATTGTCATGTTTTTCTTCTCTTTCCTGTATGTGAATCGATTTTTGATGTTTTTGCTATTTTTTTAATCTCATTAAGGCTACACGTGCTTTTACAGCTTCATGCCATTTGCATGTTTGTAACGGTGTGTGACAGAACCAGGGCCCTGCTTGCCTTCTCCCACCACTGCAGGGAGGGAGTTAGAAGTGATGCATAAACACGACATTTCAAAGACGGAACAGTGGTGCATTTGGGGGATGGGGGTTGGTGTAATTTGCTCAAAGGAAAGTAAGAACGGAGGCAGAAGCAGAACTTGCACATCTGACTCCCATGTGAAGGTCTCAGCCCCAGCGCGGCCCCTCATCTCCTCCTGCACCGGCCCCTCCCCTCCTCTTCTTCCCCTTTCCTCTCTCCGTCTCCTCCTCCCCTGAACACTTCCCTCTCTGCCCTTCTCCTTCCCTTCCTCTCTGGCTTGTCACACAGAGGAGATAGAACCAGCAGCTCTCCCTTACCACATCCAGTTCGGTCTTCTCTAGGACATCCACCAGCACCTCAATCTTGGTCTTGTCACTGAAGAGAAAGTCATCGTCTACCCAGAGAACGTATTTGGTGGTGACCTGAGATATGGCCAGGTTCCTACCAGCAAACCAACCCTGTGAGTAGAGTGAGGTTAGATCGTGGTGGCCTGCCCTGCTATCAGCGTCACCTGGCAGCTTTCTCAGTTCCCAAGAGCCACGCTGCACTGCACCCCAAATAGTGGTTGGGAACGTCTAGGTTAAAGGGAGTCCATGCCTCAGAGACACTGGGAGAAGGACAGGGGCTCTCTGGGTCAAAGACTAAGACCAAGAAAGGTGAGAGAGTCCTTCCTTGGCCCCGTGGCCAATATGGACTGATGGAAGTCTCTTTTCACCTGACAGAGTCTCTGGGCTCTCAAGCCCTTTCCCCTCATGTAGCCTGGAAGCTGTTGTGGGGGCAGGGACACTCTGGTGTGTATCATGCCCACCTCCTCCTTTGCTTGAAGGAAAGTGAGTGGAGGAGATGCATCAGCGAGGGTGAAATGATAGGGATGAGCGGTTTCTCTGCTCTTGGATCTGCAAACCAGGAAACTAGACTGTCAGACACTGCAAGTCACTTAGAAGGATGGCAACCAATTTCTAAACCATGCATGAGAAAAGGTGGATTAACCACCCTGTTAATGCAGAAAAGGGAAAGTGACCTGATTTCTCTGTGAATTTGAAGTCAGCAAAAGGACTCAGAGGAGAATCCCACACCCTCCCATGCCAGGATCTTGCTGCCTTCGGAAGTCTACTGAAGCTGGCCCCTCCGGGGTAAGAACCTGACTCTGACTGAGGCCCTCTTGTCCCAGGATTCAGGTGTCTCCCCACCCGGGGGGGGGGGACATACCTTGCCGTAGGGCATGGTGTAATACTCCACATGATTGTCATTAATTTTCAGGGGCTCCTTGCTGTCATCAGCCACGATCACGGTCAAGTCTGGGTAATACTCACGAATGCTCTGGAGCATGGTCATGAGCTTGTGGGGACGGAGAAAAGTTTTGGTGGCAATGGACACCAGGTTTCTGAGCTTCCTCTCTGAGCAAGAAAGGGCAGACATCAGAGTTCTGTCTTTGGGAAGCCTCACTGTCTTGACCTGCGTCGTTCTGAGGGTTTCTCTATATCACGACCTCTCAAGTATTTGTGGACCTCAGGCATCTTGTACACAGTCGGTGCTTAATCAGAGTTCATTAGTTGGATTAGAAAAATACATTTAAACATACCCTATTTGTTTTTCATGGCATCTGGTTCCATCACTTCACAGCAAATAGATGGGGGAAAAGTGCATATAGTCTTGGGCTCCAAAATCACTACAGACAGTGACTGCATGAAACTAAAAGACACTTGCTCCTTGGAAGAAAAGCTATGACAAACCTAGACAGTGTATAAAAAGCAGAGACTTCACTTTGCCAACAAAGATCTGTATAGTCAGAGCTGTGGTTTTTCCAGTAGTCATGTACAGATGTGAGAGTTGGACCATAAAGAAGGTTGAGCACTGAAGAATTGATGCTTTCAAACTGTAGTGTTGGAGAAGACTCTTGAGAGTCCCTTGGACTGTAAGGAGATCAAACCAGTCAATCCTAAAAGAAATCAACCCTGAATATTCATTGGAAGGACTGATGCTGAAGCTCCAATACTTTGGCAACGTGATGCAAAGAGCCAAGTCATTGGAAAAGACCCTGATGCTGGGAAAGATTGAGGGCAGGAGGAGAAGGGGGTGATGGGATGAGATGGTTGGATAGCATCACTGACTCAATGGACATGAGTTTGAGCAAGCTCCAGTAAGGACAGGGAAGCCTGGCATGTTGCAGTTCATGGGGTTGCCAAGTGTCAAACATGACTTAGCGACTGAAAAACAACGATAATGATTTGTTTAAATTTTGTCTGTGTTCTATTCTAAAGTCTCTTTCCTGGTTCTTTTGGTTCCATTCTGCTGTTTCCTACTACCTACCTGGACGTTTCATTTTATGCTTGCCTGTCTGTATCTTGCTTTCATGCTAGGAGTTGAGATGCATAGAGCCTTGCCCATCAAGGGATTCGCTATGTAGAGTCACAGGGCCCAGGAAGAGGAGAAAAGCTCTAAAGGACTTGAGACCTGCCCTGTCATCAGCCACACTCCTCTGGAGAAACTTGCCTGATCTTTATCCTCTGGAAGTTGTAAGTGGAAACAGGTCCACTTGGAGATCGGAAGGGGGTAGACCAGGTTGTGTGATTTGTAGAAACAGTTGGGAGAAAGGACAGCCTTTCTATGGAAAAGACCCTTGGGTCAAACAACCATAGCTGCTGGTGTGTTTAAGAGATCTAGCCACAGAATGGAGCCATGCCAGCTGATAGGCAGGTGGGTCGTCTGGTGGGGTAGGATCAGCTGGAGTTAACATATGCTGAAAATCACACCCCACCAACTGTTTGTGCGTGAGTGCAACAGAACCCCACTGCAGAGTCACTTTCTCAGAATGACAGAAGTCAGAGGTCATTCCAGATCCCCTTTTTTAATACATGTTGCACCATTACCCAGCTCCTCCTAAATCTTTGGGAGTGAGTGGAAATAAGACAGGAAGACAATAGTACAGTCACTTCAGAAAAAGACTGGCCTTGGTCAGAACAAGCCTTGCAAACTAAAGAACAAAGGCCCTTGGGGTCCAAGTCCTGGGGGGGAGAAACCAGGATCACAGAAATAAAAGATTAACATTACCTCTGGTCCACAATTGAGTATACCTAGTTGCCACAAGATAAGAATCTCAACTGTAAATTTTAACCATATTTGTTCCTGGGCTTTCTTGCAGAAAATTCTCATGCACTTCTTCCCTTGCACAGAAACACTCTCTATTCCTGACAGCCGTCATGCAGCCACCTGCTGCTGATCCAAGAAATTTGATGATTTCTGGAAATTATCAGTGATCATAAGACAAACCATCCCTTTTGCTATAAAAGCAACTCACCCCATTTTACCTGGGGAGCTGGCATTTTCCCTGCCTTCTCTCTTATGCACAAACTATCTCTCTGAATAAAAGGCTTTGCATGCTGAAGAGTCTTGTGGAAGTGATATTCATTTCTATGGTATGGTATGGTCCGAGAATCTGGAAAGGGCTCAGTAAGAGAAACAGTCACGTAAATCATGTTCGAGGGTGTGTCAAATGAAATCTCTCCTACCTTTTCTCTTCTCAGGCCACGTGACAAGTTTGGTTCTTTCATTACAGTAAAGAGAGAATCAGTAGCCTGAGTTACCACAGAAGGTAGTCAAGGTGGGAGACTCCTGGCCAAGTGGGTGGTATAGCATTCTGCTTTGAGATTCTTTGTTGTTCCAAATACAGGGCAATGATAAAGAAATATGCAAAGACAGAGCCGTGTTCAAAAACAGATGACATTTCTTCCAAGGAACAGGAATCAAAAGCAGTGAGCAGAGCTGGAGCTGGGTCTGCTGCAATCCGGGGTCAGAACAGCAGAGGCTGGGAGGCAGAGTTTGAGTGTTAATGGAATAAAAGTGTCTCATGAGGTATGTGGGTCCACAACCAGGCTTTTTGCTAGAAACCATGGACTGGAGCCAGGCTGCACTCCCTCCAGCTCTCACGACATACTACCCCTGGGCAAGGAGCCTCAAAGAGCCATCATCCCCAAACATACCTCTGGGTTCAGAGATGACACCACCTCACACAGCCATGTCCTGTGCCAAGCCACCCTCAGGCCCAGCAACTGGCTCTTCAGTGATGCCCATATCACTAGGGGACAGAGACCCCAAGACTGTAGTATATAATGATGGACTGAGAATCTGGGGCAACTGTAAAGCTGTGAGATGGGAAGGAATCAGGAGAGAGAAAGAGGGAGAGAGGAGAAAACAAAACAAGCTTGTAAAGCCTCACATTCAAGATGAACCACCAGCAAAAATCCCAAGACATTCAAAGAAAACTAGTTTGAAAGAACAACAGCCAGCAAATCTACCCTGTGCTAGAAGTACCCACTCTAGATAGACAAACAATAGACAAATCTGAAAGGGACTTAAAGTGAGAATGTTTAAAATCTTTAAAGTGATAAATCACAGAATCACATTTGTGAAAAAGAACCTATGAAACAAAACAGGCATAAAAGAAATGAGAATATTTAGATATGAAACCAACCTAAAATTATTTAAGATATATACAAAGAATCAAAAGGGAGACATGACTTAAGATATTCAAAAAATTTTTAACACTCGTAAGGGAATTCTATGAACAGCTCTATGACAAAAAAAATAGACAATTTACACTAACTTTAAGACAACTTTATAGAAACATTTTAAAAATTGACTCAATGTACATATAGATCAACAACCATTAAAGCGGTAGAGCTGTTAGTTTTAAATTTCTTCCCTTTCTCTCACTCTTTCCTGTCCACATTCTCAACCCAACCACCTCCCCCAAAAATTGGAACAACAAAAAAAAAAAAGACAAAAGGACAGACAAGTTTTAATAAAACCCCAAGAGACATATTATTCCTATCTTATTACAATTCAATTCATTTTAGCAAACAGTGAAAAAAGGAAAGGTAGCCAACTCGTCTTATGAGACTTGTATAATATTGACAACAAAACTGAGCAAGGACATTACAGAAAAAGACAGTCTCAGTTTTGAATACAGATGTAAGAATCCTATATAAAATAGCAACAAATTTAATTCAGCATTTAATCAAGTAATGCACTGCAATCAAGATGGGTTTATCCCAAAAATGCAAGAACAATTTCAACAGTAGAAAATCAATGTAAGTCACTTCATGAACCCAGTTAAAGGAGAAAAATTATTTCAGTGTGTGCAGACAATTTCTTTGATAAAATTCAATACTTATTCATATAAATATGAAAGCTCTCAGCAAGGAAATAGAAAGTAGAAACAGAAAAATTCTTAGAAACAGAAGGAAAGAAGGAAATTTTCTTACTCTGATACATCTACCACACTCCTACCCAGCAAACGAGAATAGTGGTATAACATTAGACTGTTCTTAAAGTCAGGAATGAGCAAAACTATGTGCTACCACTGCTATTATTCAACACTGTACTGAAGATTTTACCAAAATGCATTAAGACAAGAAAAAGAAACAAATGATAAGAATTGTAAAGGAAGAGATAAAAATCATTATTTGTTTAAGAGACTCTGTATGTTAAAAAAAATCACTAATATGTGTGCAAGAAGGATGCCTATTAAGTCCAACATTCAAAAATCACTAATGTTCTATATACTAACATCAATTAAAATATAGAACAAAATCCAATTTATAAAAGTAAAAAAATACATATAAACTACCTAAGACCAAATCCAATAAAATGTACAGTTGCTTTACAAATAAAACTACAATATAAATTACTGAAGAACCTATGAAGAGACTATGACATGGAGAGTATCACATGGAGAGATATAGCAGATTCATGGTGGTGAATATTCAACTTCATAAAACTGTCAATTCATCTCTAATTAATCAACAAATTTTAGAAAATTCTCATCAAAATCTCAAGGCATTTTGCAGGATCTTGATGATCTGATGCTAAAACTCTAATGAAAAAGTAAATGACCAAGAAGAGCTAAGAAAATTTCACTAAATGAAGTACAGTCATCCTGCAATACAGAATTTATCTGCACTAGATAGAAAACCTGTTATAAAGCATATGGAAATGTTGTAAAATGAGCCCCAGGATACAGGTCAATGCGACCTAGCAAAGGCTGGTTCAAACCCCTACATGCATGAAGCTGTGTGTGTGAGGGGCTGGCTGTTCAAGCAGGACAAGGCTGGACTACTCGGTCCATGGTGGTGGGACAATAGGCTCTCCATGGGTAAAATATTAGGTCCCTATCACATGCCATGCATAAACATAACTTCTAGGTGGATTAAGTATCTAAATGTGAGAGACAAGCATATGTAACTTTGGAAAAAAAATACAGGAGAATATCTTTATGGCTTCAACTAGGGAAGAATTTCTTGAATTAAGGTAAAAAAGCAAAATCTATAAAAAAACAATGAATCAATTTTATTAAAGGATAAAATTTTATAACACAAAAGACCCCAGAAGTAAAACCAAAAGACAAGCCATGGACTGATTGATAAAAGGCCAGAAACTAGAATTTTATGCCATACAATGTGATAAGTTTTATGAAAAGTTCAAAAATGCATTATACCACACTGTATGCTCTGTGTGTACACATGTGTGTAGGAATAGAAATCTACATATTAAAATGTACAGAAACCAGGAAAAGAAAGACCATGACTGCTGAAAGAAGGGAGGGAAATAGGACGGTGGAGATTTCCATTTTATGGGTAATACTTCACTTTTAAGACAAATCTGAAGCCAAAAAAGCTTTTTTGTGAACTTCTTGTGCTGATTTCTTTTATTTTTGAGATAGTTATGATGATGTTAAGCACATACTGTAAATTACTCTCCATAGATATTTAATCCTATTGCTTTTAAATAAGTTATATTTTTAATAGAATCTATCTGAATATGTTACATTTTGAATATATAGGAAATATCATCAAAAATGCCAACTAGCTCAAAATTCCAAATGTACTGAAAGTTATACCATGAAAATACTTCTTCCCATCTCTGTCCCCAACAGTTTGGTACCTCCCCAGGAGTTTACCAGGTATTACTAACTTCTTGTTTTTTATCCTATAATTAAGCAGTTATGTCTTCTTTACCCAGAAGAAGCTACTTTTACAGAAATAGTAGCTTACTTTTCACTCTTTTCTACATCTTGGAAAGCATTTTGTATCAGTATCAAAAAACACTTCCGGCTCATGTTTTCCTCCTCTGTCCTTCTGAATGTCATTGCGTGGCATTTCATTATACCCATGGACCACACTTGATTTAACCCCTGGTGATTCGGATGGTAAAGAATCTGCTTGCAATAAGGGAGACTCAGGTTTGATCCCTGGGTTAGGAAGATCCCCTGGAGAAGGGAATGGCAACTCACTCCAGCACTCTTGCCTGGAGAATCCCACGGGGTCGCAAAGAGTCAGACATGACTGAGCGACTCACACACACAACCATTTTTAAGGTTTTTGTCATTGCAAACAATGCTGCATAAACACCCTCAAACAAATGTCTTTTCACACAGGTGTAAGCATCTATAGGATAACTCATACAAGCGGAATCGCTGACCCAAGGTGCGTATACATTTAAAATGTTGACAGACATTGCTAAGTTGCTCCAGAAGGGTTGTGCCAATTTACATTCCTACTGGCAGTTTAAAAGAATGCTTCCTCACTCCTCCTCCAATACTTTTTGATAGGAATGTAGTTTTTATTTGCACCTAGTGTGAGACTGAACATATATTTTAATGACTGAAAGTATTCTTGAATTTAACTTTTTGTGAACTGGCTTATTCTTCTCTTATTTGGTCTTTTCTTATTGCTTCACAACATCACTGACTCAGTGAACATGAGTGAGCAAACTCCGGGAGATAGTGAAGAACAGAAAAGCCTGGCATGCTGCAGTCCATGGGGTCACAAAGAGTCGGACATGACACAGCGACTAAACAACAACAACCTACTTTATAGGACTATAGTGAGAATTTACTTATTTATTTGGCCACACTGTGCAGCATGTGGGTCTTAGTTCCCTGACCAGGGGTCAAACCAGTACCGCCTGCACTGGGAGCACGGAGTCTTAACCGCTGGACAACCAGGGAAGTCCTCACAAGTGCTCTTAAGTAAAATTAGATCTCTGACTTTGTGTTGAAGGTATTTTTTCCCCCAGTTTGTCCTTTGACTTTGAATATGGTAGATTTCTGTCCTAAAAAATTATTAAAAATTGGGAATTCCCTGGCAGTCCAGTAGTTAGGACTCCATGCTGTCACTGCTGAGGGACCGGATTCGATCCCTGCTCAGAGAACTGAAATCCCACAAGCTGTGTCAGCGGCCATAAAAAAGAAAAACAATTAAAAATTGTTATGTATTTTATGTTTCCAGTCTTTTATGGCCTTTGGGTTTTGTGTCACATCTAGAAAAATCTTATATTCCAAAGTTATTCTTAAATTCCATATATTTTTTTTTCTTTTTCTAGTTGTTTAGTTGCTAACTTGTGTCTGACTCTTTGGGACCCCATGAACTATAGCCTGCCAGGCTCCTCTGTCCATGGGATTTCCCAGGAATACTGGAGTGGGTTGCCATTTCCTTCTCCAGGAGATCTTCCCAACCCAGAGATCAAACCAGGGTCTCCCACTTGGCAGGTGATTCTGAGCCACCAGGGGAGCCTTTTTTTGAATACTTATAAAAAATTAGGATTTGCTCTATTGGGAATTTATCTTGATGTGAGCTGTGAGATATGTTCAACTTGTCATTCTCCACATAGCTACACAGTTATCCCACATGATTTCCTGAATAATCCATCTTTTCCTCCTTTAATTTGAAAAGTTACCTTTAACATATGGTACAATTTCAACTTGTCTATTTCAAGATTTCTAATTTGATGCTATTGATATATCTATTCCTCCTCCAGTACCACTCTGTTTTTATAATTATTCTCCTACTCTGTTTCAGAGGGGATCCCTTCTGAATCTCATCAGTGTCTATAGGACCCACTATGGAGCCCCAGGGACAAGGGCCTTACCTGGTCCAGGGTCATATAACTTGGGTATAACAGGAAAGCGGATGGTCACTGGAAACTTGGCCACTGAGGAGTTGGACTCCAGACTCACTGGAGGGAGAAATAAGGTCAGAGTTGTGTACTGCGTCTGGGTCACTCCCCATGCTGCCCAGGAAGCCAACGAGATGGGGGAATGAAAGACTGGCAGAAAGAGATTGAGGACGGCATACAGTCTACGGCACTCGAGCTCCTGACTCACTGTGTGTCCCTGGAGCAGCCGGCTGACTGCCTCCGAAACTCACGTTTCTGCCCCGTGAGGCTTTGTAGGGTGAAGTGGGCTTGGAATCAGAGGGGTGTATTAAGTTTGACTTTGTTATTTATTATCTGAAATACCTTGCGTAAATCATTCATCTCCTTCACCATCTCCAAAACCAGGAAAACTCTACTTGCCTCATTTGACCTCTCAGGGTCATTCTGTGATAAGAAACATTTGAAAACCTGAAGGTGGAGGGAACTCTCTCCCTAGTTTGTGTTCATGGGAAATCTGTCCCACAGTTCATTTTTGTGTGTGTGTGGGTGTCCTGGGAATGCATCCTGTGGAGCTGCTCAAAATGGGAAAGAGTGCCTTTAATTCATCCAGAAAGAAACTGGGGCTGCCCTAAGTGTCAGCAATTGTTCTCCCAGGAATTCTGGGGCTGGGATGGGAGGAGGAAGGCAAAGCTACCGCCCTCCCAATGGCAGGTTTCCTCATACCCCACTTTCCAATTAGTGCCCAGGACAAGACACTGGTGCACAGACTGCACCCTCTCTACTGCAGCTGAAATCTTCAGCTCTGCTCGCTGCCGAGAATGAGGAACAGAGCTGGGTGGTTTCTAGGTACACAGCACGAATGATCTGCCTTCATGGAGAGACGAGCAGGCATTTTGCCTGTGCTGGGGGGTCAGTGGCAATGGGGGGATATTACTGGATACAGCAATTGGAAAGTTCAGTGTTTAGAGTTAGAAATAGGAGCCAGGGAGGCAGGCTTCTGGGAGGAGGAAGACTTTGAGGGCTGGTGGTGTTTTTCTGGGTCCCTAAGCATTTTGTCATCCAAGGAGAGGCTCTCACCCACATCCACCCTGTGGTGCTGGTACTCTGTGCTGGTATATGTCACATGCTGGAGGATGAAATTCAAAAACTTCCGGCTACTGGTCAGAATGGTCAGCTGCTTCTGGCCTCTGCCCTGCACCACACTGTCTGGGGTGTCAGCAAGAGTGTTCAGTGTCCCCAGAGCAGCTTTCAGGTTGACCTAGGGTGGATGAGACAGCAACACTAAATGCAAAGAATAGCACATACCCAGAATGGCCAGCAGGGGGCAGAGCACATAAGGATGAGAGGATAGATAGTGCCCCCGAAATTTAGGGTCTGTCTCTGCAGGAGTTGCTGCCTCAGCTTCAGTAAGGAAGAATCTAGTCCTAAGACTTGGTGTGTTCAAGGGACGCTTCTGAAACATTCTTAACTCTTGCCGTGCAGGATACAATTTTTTTTTTACTAGTTTATTTTTATTGTAATTAATTATTTTTGCCTGCGCTGGGTCTTTGTTGCTGTGCGTGGGCTTTCTCCAGGTGTAGCAAGTGGGGGCTACTCTTTGTTTCCGTGGGTGGGCTTCTCACTGCAGTGGCTTCTCTTGCTGTGGAGCACGGGCTCAGTAGTTGCGGCGCACAGGGCTTAGCTGCCCCGAGGCATGTGGGATCTTCCCAGACCAGGGATCAAACCAGTGTCCCCTGTATTGCAAGGCAGATTCTTAACCACTGGGCCACCAGGGAAGTCGCAGGATACCATCCTTAAAGATTTCTTCCTACCCCTGCTGGCGGCTCCTTGAATTCCGTTTGCGAATTCCTCCTCATCCATCAGACCTCCAAAGAGAGTTTTTCAGGGCGTGGTTCTGAGTCTTTTTCCCTTCTTTATCTTTTCCCTTCTTAACCTTTCTCATTCCAGTTGAGCTATTTCAAATCCTAAAAGATGATGCTGTGAAAGTGCTCCACTCAATACGCCAGCAAATTTGGAAAACTCAGCAGTGCCTACAGGACTGGAAAAGGTCAGTTTTCATTCCAATCCCAAAGAAAGGCAATGCCAAAGAATGCTCATACTACCGCACAATTGCACTCATCTCACATACTAGTAAAGTAATGCCCAAAATTCTCCAAGCCAGGCTTCAACAGTGTGTGAACCGTGAACTTCCAGATGTTCAAGCTGGTTTTAGAAAAGGCAGAGGAACCAGAGATCAAATTGCCAACATCCGCTGGATCATCGAAAAAGCAAGAGAGTTCCAGAAAAACATCTATTTCTGTTTATTGACTATGCCAAAGCCTTTGACTGTGTGGATCACAATAAACTGTGGAAATTTCTTCAAGAGATGGGAATACCAGACCACCTGACCTGCCTCTTGAGAAACCTGTATGCAGGTCAGGAAGCAACAGTTAGAACTGGACATGGAACAACAGACTGGTTCCAAATAGGAAAAGGAGTATGTCAAGGCTGTATATTGTCACCATGCTTATTTAACTTATATGCAGAGTACATCATGAGAAACGCTGGGCTGGAGGAAGCACAAGCTGGAATCAAGATTGCCGGGAGAAATATCAATAACCTCAGATATGCAGATGACACCACCCTTATGGCAGAAAGTGAAGAGGACCAAAAGAGCCTCTTGATGAAGGTGAAAGAGGAGAGTGAAAAGGTTGGTTTAAGCCTCAACATTCAGAAAACTAAGATCATGGCATCTGGTCCCATCACTTCATGGCAAATAGCTGGGGAAACAGTGGAAACAGTGTCAGACTTTATTTTTGGGGGCTCCAAAATCACTGCAGATGGTGAGTGCAGCCATGAAATTAAAAGATGTTTGCTCCTTGGAAGAAACGTTATGACCAACCTAGACAGCATATTAAAAAGCAGAGACATTATTTTGCCAACAAAGGTCCGTCTAGTCAAGGCTATGGTTTTTCCAGTAGTCAGGTATGGATGTGAGAGTTGGATTATAAAGAAAGCTGAGGGCCAAAGAATTGATGCTTTTGAACTGTGGTGTTGGAGAAGACTCTTGAGAGTCCCTTGGACTACAAGGAGATCCAACCAGTCCATCCTAAAGGAAATCAGTCCTGGGTGTTCATTGGAAGGACTGATGTTGAAGCTGGAAATCCAATACTTTGGCCACCTGATGCAAAGAGCTGACATTTGAAAAGACCCTGATGCTGGGAAAGATTGAGGGCAGGAGGAAAAGGGGACGACAGAGGATGAGATGGTTGGATGGCATCACCGACTCAATGGACATGAGTTTGAGTAAATTCCGGGAGTTGGTGATGGACAGGGAAGCCTGGCGTGCTGCAGTCCATGGGGTCACAGAGAGTTGGATACGACTGAGCGACTGAACTGAACCTTTCTCATTAGAGGCGTTGGCTTTAAATACCATTCATATGCTGATGCTTTGAAGATGCACGTCTTTAGCTCCTATCTTTCTGAGGTCCGGCTGCCTGGCTGATTGCTCTGCTGGGAAGTTTCATGATCTTCAAAACTTGAACTATTGATTTTTTTCGATAAACCTGTCTTCCACCCCATCCACGGTTTTCCCTGCCTTGTGAATAGCACCTTTACCCACTCAGCTGCTCAAGTCCCCAGTAGAAGTCACTCCTGTCCTGCTGTTTCCCCGACACCTCCAGTCAATCTATGAGTGAGTCCTGTCAGGTCCACCTTCAACATGTAGCTAAAATCCATTTGCTTCTCTTCATCCCCGCTGCTATTCTCTTCCCTTGCCTTCTTGTCTTCTGCAACAGCCAGTTATCTTTAGGAAAAATAACCTGGATAACTTATATGCAGAGTACATTATGTGAAATGCCAGGCTGGATGAAGCTCAAGCTGGAATCAAGATTTCCAGGAGAAATATCAACAGCCTCAGATATGCAGATGACAACACCCTAATGGCAGAAACCAGAGAGGAATTCAAGAGCCTCTTGATGAAAGTGAAAGAGCAGAGTGAAAAAGCTGACTTAAAACTCAACATTCAAAAAACGAAGATCATGGCATCTGGTCCCATCCCTTCGTGGCAAATAGAGGGGGAAATAATGGAAACAGTGACAGATTTTATTTTCTTGTGCTCTAAAATCACTGCAGATGGTGACTGCAGCCATTAAATTAAAAGATGTTTGCTCCTTGGAAGAAAAGCTATGACAGATCTAGACAGCATATTAAAAGGCAGAGATATCATTTTGCCTACAAAGGTCTGTATTTTCAAAGCTATGGTTTTTCCATAGTCATGTTTAGATGTGAGAGTTGGACTGTAAAGAATGTTGAATGCTGAAGAATTGATGCTTTTGAACTGTGGTGTTGGAGAAGACTCTTGAGAGTCCCTTGGACTGCAAGGAGATAAAACCAGTCAATCCTAAAGGAAATCAGTTCTGAATATTCATTGGAAGGACTGATGCTGAAGCTGAAGCTCTAATACTTTGGCCACCTGATATGAACAGCCAAGTCATTTGAAAAGACCCTGATGCTGAGAAAGATTGAGGGCAGGAGGAGAAGGGGGTGATAGAGGATGAGATGGTTGGATTGCATCATCTACTCAATAAACATGAGTTTGAGCAAACTCTGGGAGATAGTGAAGAGCAGGGAAGCCTGGCGTGCTGCAGTCCACAGGGTCACAGAGAGTTGGACATGACTGAACCACTGAACAACAACAACCTGGATAATGTCATTCCTGCTGCAAATACTTTAGTCAATCGACAGATAGTTTCTGAGATCCAAACTACAGGCACTGGGAAAAGAGTAGACAGACTTCCTGCCTTCAAAAAGCTTATGTTCTAGTAGAGAAGAGTGGCAATAAGCATATCATGACACATATCAAGTACCTCGGGTCTGATAAGAGCCATGAAGAAGGTAACACAGCAGAAGGTGACAAAAGTGTGGGGGGGGGAAGGTGAGGGTACTTGGGAGCGAGGTGGGCAGAGGTGTCCTCTGGAGAATAGAGCAGCTCCATCACTGCCCATTCCGGCCTCTGCCTGGGAAAAGTAAAACTACACTTCCCAGACTCTTTTTCAGCTAGGGGTCTGGATGCAGTTTGCATCCCACCCCTCAGACATACTTGCAGAGACCTTAATTTGGAGCTATGTTAAGTAGCAAAAGGAGGACAGGCCACAGAGCATCCAGCTTGCTGGTGCTGACCCAAACAGAGACAACACAGCCCAGCTATGGCAGCAGCTTCCCCTTGAGCTGAGGCCAGCAGGAGCCTTGGTGGCCACTTCTTTGGAAGTCCTCCCTGGAACTCCAGCCTCCCCACGGCTGGAAAATTCATGACTTCTATAGGTACCCTTCCCCGACTCCCCACCATGGACGCATGTCTAGTATTTAATCGGGATAGAGGTTCTGTCAAAATCTGAGACTAGCCACCACTGGGGGAAGAAAGCATAGGTAGTGAGCCAAGGACAGGATGCCAAGAGCTAAAGGAAGTTGGGAAGACTCTTGCCTTATAGATGGGAGCGTCTGGTCCTTCAAACTGGAGACCTGGAGGACACAAGGAAAAGGACAATCAACACCATTTGAGAGGATGCCTTGGGCTTCCTGATGCTCTCACCTTCCTGTCTGACTCCTACAGGTCCCTCCAGAGTCACCCCAAGTGTCACCTACTCGGGGTGTTTGCTGACCACTCCCCCCTTCCCAGGGTTCCATTAGATGGTGTCCCATGGTCCTGCTCAAACTCTGGTGGTTCTAAAGCCTCTGCTGCCCACCATCAGTTTTGGATGAGTGCTGTGAATTAATCCAGTCCCCTCCAGATATCTCTGATACTGAAGGGAAGAAAACAATAGATAAATAATGAATCACCCGTATGCATTTCCCTAAATAGTCAAATTCAGAGAGACAGAAAATAGAATGGTGGTTGCCAGGGGCTGAGGGGGTAAAGGGAGTTAATATTAAATGGATACAGAGTTTCAGTTGGGAAGGTGAAAAGTTCTAGAGAGGGATGCTGGTTGTAGAACAATGTAAATGTACTTAATGCCACAGAACTGGACACTTAAAAATGGGTAAAAAGGTAAATTTTATGTTACGTGTATTTACCCACAATAAAAAAAAAAGGACTATGCGAAATGGCAAATCATTTTTAAATGACTATTCAAAAACACTAGCAATTTATTCCAAATGTTTTTTACTTTAGCATCTATCTCTATTCTTATAATATGACTAATTCAAGTTCTAATTCACACATATCCTCCCTTTGTGCTGTTAGATAACTTACTAAACTTATCTGTGAAGTTGGCAAAATAATATTTACCTCACAGGGAAGTGATGCTGAACTAACTAGAAGAGTGTGTAAAAACCACTCGTGGAGGGGAGTTTTAACTGGCATAGACATCCTTTGCCTATGCACTCCGTGGAGACAGGCTCATGCTTTGATGCTGGAAGACACCAAGCAGTCCATTACGTCCTAAGATTCCTCAAGGCACCTAGATTTCTGTCCTCTTCTGTGTTATCTCAGATCCCCATGGAGGTCACAGCTACTAAGGGTGATTCCCAGTGATGGAAAGAGTGAGACTACCATTAAATGAAATCATGTCAAGCTTTGTACATTGTGCTGGATACACAGCATGAATGACTGTTTCCTTCTGCTCCCACCTTTTGCTTGAGAAGGAATAAGAAGAAAGTTGTTTCAGTCTTCTGAAGGGAGAGGTACCTACCTGGGATGGGAATTGTGTGCAGGGGCATCACCTCCACCCCGTGGACGGGGTAGCCAAAGGGGAGGTTGGCCTGAGCCAGCAGGGGCGGTGGGCGAGGCAGCCCTTCTCTGTAGGGAAACAAAACCATTAGCAGCTGCCTTGACACCTGTCCCTGGTTAGTTGTTAAAGTGATGTCTGTACCCAGAGCTTTGTGCTGCTAATGGGAGGAATCATTCATAGATGGTCCCAATCTGCCCTCCATTCTGTCTCCTCCTTTATTCCTGCTCCTCTCGCCAACCTCTAACTCCACAAAGAATTGAAGCAGATTACAACAAAGTACATTCAATATCAAAACCACAACTAGCAGGACTTTCCTGGGGGTAAAGAACCTGCCTGTCAGTGCAGGGGACTCAGATTCAACACCTGGTCCAGGAAGATTCCACATGCCATAGGGCAACTAAGCCCATGCGCCCCAACTGCTGAGTTCACATTCCCTAGAGCCCATGCCACTGCAATAAGAACCCTGCGCGCCACATGTAGAGAGTAGCCCCTGCTCACCACAACTAGAGAAAACCCTGTATAGCAACGAAGAACCAACACCACCAAAAAACAAAACAAAAAAAGGTGAAAGGGAATTCCCTGGTGGCCCACTGGTTAGCACTCTCAAAGTGCCGATGGTCCAGGTTCAACCCCTCATTGGGGAACTAAAATTCCACACACCACCAAGAACGGCATAATACTAATATGACAGCACTCAGCGTCTGCAGCTATTACTGAGGCATCATCACTGATGCAATGAACACGAACTTGGGCAAACTTCAGGAGATGGTGAGGGACAGGGAGGCCTGGCGTGCTGCAGTCCATGGGGTCGCAAAGAGCTGGACACGACTGTGTGACTGAACAACAAAAATTACTGAGGCAGCAGGCATGCCAGGCAGTAAAAGTGGCACCACCAGGCTCCTTTCCTGGGAACTACACACAGCATCTCAGCATCAAGCTACTGTAGCTTTGGCATCTGTGCTTTATCTCAATTTATTTTGTGCATTCCATTAGCAAGATGCATCCAGAGGTAATTGTTTCTTCACTTTACATCATTTCATTTTATGAAAAATTTCATAGAAACTGTCTGCATTCAGATAGCAAGGGAAACTTGTATATGTATAGAAGGTTATTGTTGTTGTTCAGCCCCTAAGTCGTGTCTGACTGCTTTGTGACTTCATAGACTATAGCCCACCAGGCTCCTCTCTCCATGGGATTTCCCAAGCAAGAATACTGGAGTGGGCTGCCATTTCCTTCTCTAGGGTATCTTCCCAATCCATGGATAGAACCCAGGTCTCCTGCATTGCATGAGGATTATTATCTCACACGCTAGTAAAGTAATGCTCAAAATTCTCCAAGCCAGGCTTCAGCAATACGTGAACCGTGAACTTCCAGATGTTCAAGCTGGTTTTAGAAAAGGCAGAGGAACCAGAGATCAAATTGCCAACATCCACTGGATCATCGAAAAAGCAAGAGAGTTCCAGAAAAACATCTATTTCTGTTTATCGACTATGCCAAAGCCTTTGACTGTGTGGATCACAATAAACTGTGGAAATTTCTTCAAGAGATAGGAATACCAGACCACCTGACCTGCCTCTTGAGAAACCTGTATGCAGGTCAGGAAGCAACAGTTAGAACTGGACATGGAACAACAGACTGGTTCCAAATAGGAAAAGGAGTATGTCAAGGCTGTATATTGTCACCCTGCTTATTTAACTTATAGGTAGAGTACATCATGAGAAACGCTGGGCTGGAGGAAGCACAAGCTGGAATCAAGATTGCCGGGAGAAATATCAATAACCTCAGATATGCAGATGACACCACCCTTATGGCAGAAAGTGAAGAAGAACTAAAGAGCCTCTTGATGAGGGTGAAAGAGGAGAGTGAAAAGGTTGGTTTAAGGCTCAACATTCAGAAAACTAAGATCATGGCATCTAGTCCCATCACTTCATGGCAAATAGCTGGGGAAACAGTGGAAACAGTGGCGTACTTTATTTTGAGGGGCTCCAAAATCACTGCAGGTAGTGACTGCAGCCATGAAATTAAAAGACGCTTGCTCCTTCGAAGAAAAGTTATGACCATCCTAGACAGCATATTAAAAAGCAGAGACATCACTTTGCCAACAAAAGTCTGTCTAGTCAAGGCTGTGGTTTTTCCAGTGGTCATGTATGGATGTGAGAGTTGGACTGTGAAGAAAGCTGAGAGCCGAAGAATTGATGCTTTTAGACTGTGGTGTTGGAGAAGACTCTTGAGAGTCCCTTGGATTGCAAGGAGATCCAACCAGTCCATCCTAAAGGAGATCAGTCCTGGGTGTTCATTGGAAGGACTGATGTTGAAATTGAAACTCCAATACTTTGGCCACCTCATGTAAAGAGCTGACTCATTGGAAAAGACCTTGATGCTGGGAAGAATTGGGGGCAGGAGGAGAAGGGGATGACAGAGGATGAGATGGCTGGATGACATCACTAACTCAATGGACGTGAGTTTGGGTAAACTCCGGGAGTTGGTGATGGACAGGGAGGCCTGGCGTGCTGCGATTCATGGGGTCGCAAAGAGTCGGACATGACTCAGCGACTGAACTGAACTGAGCAGGGAAACTCGTCTGTATAGAGGGCTCTGTGTGTGTGTGTGTGTGTTAGTTCCTCAGTTGTGTCCGACTCTTTGCGACCCCAAGGACTGTAGCCCACCAGGCTCCACTGTCCATGGCATTCTCCAGGCAAGAATACTGGAATGGCTTCCCATTTCCTTCTCCAGGGGATCTTCCCAACCCAAGGATCAAACTCAGATCTCCTGCATTGCAGGCTGATTCTTTACCATCTGAGCCACCAGGGAAGACTCCTGAGAAACCAGGGCAGCCCATACAGAAGGTTACCTTTGGTATAAAAGAATTATTCTCAACCACAAATAGGATTAAGAAAGGAAGAGAGAAGAATTAGTAGTAAATAGAACGAAAACTAAACAAATGAAAGAACGAGACAGTTAATTCCAGGCAAACCAAAACATTACATACAAAAGGAAATGTAAGAAAGGAAATATAATTATAGTACAACAACCTCAGATAAGCAGATGATATCACTCTAATGGCAGAAAGTGAAGAGAAACTACAGAGTCTCTTGATGAAGGTGAAAGATCAGGAGAGTGAAAAAGCTGGCTTAAAGCTTAACATTCAATCCTCTGAAGGAGGGCATGGCAACTCACTCCAGTATTCTTGCCTAGAGAATCCCCATGGACAGAGGAGCTGGGTGGGCTACAGTCCATGGGGTCACAAAGAGTCGGACACAACTGAGTGACTAAGCGCGCGTGCGCACACACACACACACACACACACAGTTTTTCCTGTAGTCATGTACAGATGTGAGAGTTGGACCATAAAGAAGGCTGAGAGCCGAAGAATTGATTCTTTCAAACTGTGGTGCTGGAGAAGACTGTTGAGAATCTCTTGGACTGCAAGGATGAAATCAAACCAGTCCATCCTAAAGGAAATCAGTCCTGAATATTCATTAGAAGGACTCATGCTGAAACTCCAATACTTTGGTCATCTGATGTGAGGAGCTGACTCACTGGAAAAGACCCTGATGCTGGGAAAGATTGAAGGCAGGAGGAGAAGGGGACGACTGAGGATGAGATGGTTGGACGGCATCACTGACTCGATGGACACACATCTAAGCAAATTCTAGGAGATAGTGAAGGACAGCAGAGCAGCCCACGGGGTCACAGAGAATCCGACATGACTTAGAACAACAAACAACGAACGAACAGCAAATAACAACAACATATGGCTTAACTGGGAGTCATAGTCATTCAGAAGATGGAAACATTAAATGTTGAATTAACCAAAAATTATGTGGAGTGTGGAAGTGTACAAGAGGAGGAATCAAGAACTGAAGGGGGCTCTATGTTCTTCTACTATAATAAGTAAAATGGATAATGTCTAATGTTGAAAAATTTGGAGTTAACGGTATAAGCATTTTACTTAGAAATATGGTGGTAATTCCAGAGGCAACAGCTCGAAATGTTAGACGAGAATAGTGGCCTCTGAGGAGTAGGACTGGGAAGCAGGGAGCAGGGTTAGGCCTTTTAGTATCACTTGCCTTGAAACAGTATACACATATTATTTAACTTTTTAAAAATGCTTTTAAATTAAAAAGAAAAAGAAAAGAAACAGGAGACTCCATACTAGCAGTAAAAGCTAGTGAGTGTGAAGAAAATTGGGGAACATACTTCTGTTCTCACTTTGTCAAACCACATTCTATGCCCCTAATTTCATCAAAGACTGCACAGAGGGGAATATTACTGGAATTATTTGACCACATCCTGAAATGTCTGGTTTTTTTTTAAAACAGAACAGGGATGTCCCTGGAGGTCCAGTGGCTAAGACTCCTCATTCCCAATGCAGGCAAGGAGTCTGGGTTTGATCCCTGGTCCGGGAATGCTGCAACTAAAAAAAAAAAGGAATCCCACATGTGGCAACTAAGATGCCACACAGCCAAATAAATAAATATAAATATTAAAAATAAAATAAAAATAAATAAAGGAGAACAAAGAACTTAAGTTGGGTTCTCCGGGAAGCAGAGGCCGAGCAGCTTTTGAGGACATAGTGTTATTGGGTAACAATTCCAGGAAGCATGGGCAGAGGCGGGGTGAGGGGAAGAAGCCAACAAGGGTGAGTTATGAGCCGATGGGGCTGTTGCGGGAAGTTGGGCTCAGGCCTGAACAGAACCCATCTCAGAGTTCTCCTAACCATGAATCAGAAAGCTGGGGTATTTATCCACTAACTCCTACCCACCATCAACAGAGGGCCACCCCCAGAGCTGTTCATTCCCAACCGCTGCCCCGTTTGTGGCCTGCCCCGAGGAGGCCAGCACGCTTCCCCAGCAGAGCGGGTCTCAGGTGGGAGGTTGCAGGTGTGTGAGGTAAAGAACTGTCGGTGTGGAAGGGAAGGTCCATGAGGGCAGAGCGGATGTGTAGGGGGTTCAGGGGGAGTGCTGATGCTGTCTGCCTCAGGACTGAAAGGAGCAGAACCTGCTCTTCCTTTGTCCAGGGCTGAAGTTTCTCAAGAAGGGGCAGGGATGCCCTGACCTGTGTGTCCTCTAAGAGGGAAAAGGGGAGAGAATTGAGGGGACAGAGGAAGCTGAGTGAGAGGGACCGTCCACATTAAACACCCTCCCTTCTAAGGCCTAGGAGGGGAACACCCTGCCCTTGTGTGGTACGAAGGAACACACTAGAATTACTGCTTGTTTTTTCCCACACTCTGCTGCTCTTCTGAGCTCCTTCATTCATTGTTGCCTGGTGTGTGTTTCATGAAGTGAAGACAGGACCATCAGCAGACAGGGGTCTTCTGTTGTTGTTGTTTTCAGCCACTCAGTTGTGTCTGACTCTTTGCAACCCCGTGGACTGCAGCATGCCAGGATTCCCTGTGCTTCATCATTTCCCGGAGTTTACCCAAACTCATGTCCATTGAGTCAGTGATGCCATCCAACCACTTCATCCTCTGTCGTCCTCTTCTCCTCCTGGCTTCAATCTTTCCCAGCATCAGGGTCTTTTCCAATGAGTCATTTCTTCCATCAGGTGGCCAAAGTATTGGAGCTTCAGCTTCAGCATCAGTCCTTCCAATGAATATCCAGGACTGATTTCCTTTAGGATGGACTGGTTTTATCTCCTTGCAATCCAAGGGACTCTCAAGAGTCTTCTCCAACACCACAGTCCAAAAGCATCAATTCTTCAGTGCTCAGTTTTCTTTATAGTCCAACTCTCACATCCAAACATGACTACTGGAAAAACCATAGCTTTGACTAAACAGACCTTTGTTGGCAAAGTGATGTCTCTGCTTTTTAATATGCTGTCTAGGATGGTCATAACTTTTCTTCCAAGGAGCAAGCGTCTTTTAATTTAATGGCTGCAGTCACCGTCTGCAGTGATCTTGGAGCCCAAGAAAAGAAGGTCTGTCATTGTTTTCATTGTTTCCCCATCTATTTGCCATGAAGTGATGGGACCAGATGCCATGATCTTAGTTTTCTTGATGTTGAATTTTAAAGCAACTCTTTCACTCTCCTCTTTCACCTTCATCAAGAGGCTCTTTAATTCCTCCTGGCTTTCTGCCATTAGGGTGGTATCATATGCCTATCTGAAGTTATTGGTATTTCTCTCAGCAATCTTGATTTCAGCTTGTGCTTCATCCAGCCTGGCATTTTGCATGATGTACTCTGCCTATAAGTTAAATAAGCAGGGTGATAATATACAGCCTTGACATACTCCTTTCCCAATTTGGAACCAGTCCATTGTTCCATGTCCAGTTCTAATTGTTGCTTCTTGGCCTGCATACAAGTTTTTTGGGAGGCAGGCAAGGTGGTCTGGTATTCCCATCTCTTGAAGAATTTTCAACAGTTTGTTGTGACCCAGACAGTCAAAGGCTTTAGTGTAATCAATGAAGCAGAAGTAGATGTTTTCCTGGAATTCTCTTGCTTTTTCTATGATCCAACAGATGTTGGCAATTTGATCTCTGGTTCTCCTGCCTTTTCTAAATTCAGCTTGTACATGTGGTAGTTCTCAGTTCACATACTGTTGAAGCCTAGCTTGAAGAATTTTGAGCATTACTTTGCTAGCATGTGAGATGAGTGCAGTTGTGCTGTAATTTGAACATTCTTTGACATTGTCCTTCTTTGAGATTGGAATGAAAACTGACGTTTTCCAGCCCTGTGGCCACTGCTGAGTTTTCCAAATTTGCTGGCATATTGAGTGCAGCACTTTCACAGCATCATCTTTTAGGATCTGAAATAGCTCAACTGGAATTCCATCACCTCCACTAGCTTTGTTCCTAGTGATGCTTCCTAAGGCCCACTTGACTTCACACTCCCAAGATGTCTGGCTTTAGGTGAGCGATCACACCTTCGTGGATATCTGGGTCATTAAGATATTTTTTGTATAGTTCTTCTGTGTATTCTTCCCACCTCTTTTTATTATCTTCTGCTTCTGTTAGGTCCATACCATTTCTGTCCTTTACTGTGCCCATCTTTGCATGAAATGGTCCCTTGGTATCTCTAATTTTCTTGAAGAGATCCCCAGTCTTTCCCATTCTATTGTTCTCCTCTATTTCTTTGCCCTGTTCACTTAAGAAGGCTTTCTTATCTTTCCTTGCTGTTCTTTGGAACCCTGCATTCAGATGAGTGTATCTTTTCTTTTCTCCTTTGCCTTTCACGTCTCATCTTTTCTTAGCTATTTGTAAGGCCTCCTCAGACAACCATTTTGCCTTTTTGCATTTCTTTTTTCTTGGAGATGGTTTTGATCACTGCCTCCTGTACAATGTTATGAACCTCTACCCATAGTTCCTCAGGTATCCTGTCAGATCTAATCCCTTGAATCTGTTTGTCACTTCCACTGCATAATCGTAAGGGATCTGATTTAGGTCATACCTGAATGGTCTAGTGGTTTTCCCTACTTTCTTCAATTGAAGTCGGAATTTTGCAATAAGGAGTTCATGATCTGAGCTACATCTTCAACTCTGTTAGCCTTTGCCCTGCTTCATTTTGTACTCCAAGGTCAAACTTGCCTGTTACTCTAGGTATTTGTTGACTTTACTTGTTATCCAGGTATCCTACTTTCGAAATCCAGTCCCCTATGATGAAAAGGACATTTTGGGGGTATTAGTTCCAGAAGGTCTTGTAGGTCTTCATAGAACTATTTAACTTCAGCTTCTTCAGCATTAGTGGTTGGGGCATAGGCTTGGATTGCTGTGATATTGAATGGTTTGCCTTGAGAACAAACAGAGATCATTATGTCATTTTTGAGATGGCAACCAAGTACTGCATTTCTCTGTTGTTGACTATGAGGGCTACTCCATTTCTTCTAAGGGATTCTTGCCCACAGTAGTAGATATAATGCTCATCTGAATTAAATTCGCCCATTCCTGTCCATTTTAGTTCACTGATTGCTAAAATGTCAATGTTCACTCTTGCTATCTCCTGTTTGAGCACGTCCAATTTACCTTGATTCATGGACCTAACATTCCAGGTTCTTATGCAATATTGTTCTTTGTAGCACTGGACTTTACTTTCACCACCAGTTACATCCACAACTGGGACTCTTTCTGCTTTGGCTCAGCCTCTTCATTCCTTCTGGAGCTATTTCTCCGCTTTTTTCCGGTAGCATATTGGACACCTACTAACCTGGGGGGTTCATCTTTCAGTGTCATATCTTTTTGCCTTTTCATACTGTTCATGGGGTTCTCAAGGCACAAATGCTAAAATGGCTTACCTTTCCCTTCTCCAGTGGACCACATTTTGTCAGAACTCTCCAACATGACCCATCCATCTTGGGTGACCCTGCACAGCATGGCTCATAGTTTCACTGACTGAAGCAAGGCTGTGTTCTGTGTGATCAGTTTAGTTAGTTTTCTGTTTGGTTAGTCTTCTGGTGAGACAGCCAAATTTCTAGGTTGAATACCCACTTGATGGTGTCAGTTTTGCCTGAAGACTTTCTTCTATCATGGCCACCAGGCAAGTACAGCAGTTCCAGGCATAAATTCCAACACCACCACCCAGAGTAAGAAAATTTATTTATTTTTTCGATCCCAGGGTCGGGAAGATCCCCTGGAGGAGGAAATGGCAACCTGCTCCAGGCCTGGAGAACCTCATGGACAGAGGAGCCTGGTGGGCTACAGTCCATGGGGTCCCAAAAAACCGCCTGCCAATGCAGGGGGACACATTTTCCATCCCTGATCCGGGAAAATCCCACATGCCTTGGAGTAACTAAGCCCCTGCACCACAACTACTGAGCCTACGCGCCTAGAGCCTGCACTTCACAACAAGAGAAACCACCACAATGAGAAGCCCGTGCACTGCAACTGGACAGCATATCCCCTGCTCTCCACAGTTAGAGAAAGCCCACGTACAGCTGCAAAGACCCAGGACAGCCAAAATAAATAAATTTTTTTAAAAAATTAAAAAAATTACAACCAACGAAAAAGAAAAAAATAATTAGGTCATATCAGTCAAGCCAGTTTTTTTTTTTTGGAAATACCAAAGTCACATCAAATTTTCTGGTAGCCAGGGTACAAAGTAATTGACAATCAATGTGCTGGATTTATTGTCAAAAGGACAAAGCAGACCAACTGAATGGGGTCAAACTTCCTGGTACTGAACTAAAAAATAAAATATGTAACAAACTTTATCTCGGAGTTGATGATGTCTCCATATGTTCAGAGCAAACACAGCGACAATTTTCAGATGGTTTTGTTGTCAAGGACATAACACAACCTTCAGTCAAGGATATAGGACAACCCGGTGAATTGACTATTTGAGGGGCTAAGGTAATATAGTTGAAATGTAGGCTTCAGGGATCCACTTAACCATGGAAATCATTGAGATTACGTGGAAGGAAGATTAGACTACTTTAAGTATTTACGAGAACATGAAAAAGCCAAAATTTAAAAGAGGAAAGAGAGAGAAATAGGTAATTAACAGAAGAGGAAATACAAATGGCCAGTAAATATATGAAACACATTCAGCTTCAATGTTAGTCA
This sequence comes from Giraffa tippelskirchi, assembly GCF_054371585.1. NCBI lineage: Eukaryota > Metazoa > Chordata > Mammalia > Artiodactyla > Giraffidae > Giraffa > Giraffa tippelskirchi. Next base: position 25,138,673 of record NC_137277.1, on the reverse strand, counting down.
CGGAAATGAAACTTTAAGAAAACAGCAAGGCAGACTTCCCCGGTGGCACAGTAGATAAGAATCTGCCTACCAATGCAGGGAACAGAAGTTCCATCCCTGGTCCAGGAAGATTCCACATGCTGTGGGGCAACTAAACCTGTGAGCTGCAACTACTGAACCTGTCTGAACCTGTATGCCACAACTACACAATAAGAGAAGCCACCCATGAACTGCAACAAAGAGTAGCCTCCACTAGCCGTAACTAGAGAGAGCCCCACACAAAGCAACAAAGTCCCAGCACAGCCCTAAATAAATAAACAAATAAATAAATAAAGAGGACTTCTCTGGTGGTCCAGTGGTTAAGAATCTGCAGAGGATATGGGTTCAATCCCTAGTCAGGGAACTAAGAACCCATGCCATGGGGTAACTAAACTCGAAAGCAGCAACTACTGAGCAGGCACATTATGGAGATGGTGAGTCAAATGAATAAATAAAAACCAGCACCTTTTCCTTGAAGTTTTGAAATTTGATAATAGAGAGTGTTGATTAGGTAGAGGGTATATATATAAACAGGGCTTCACATATATAAACAGGCGGCGCTAGTGGTAAAGAACCTGCCTGCCAATGCATGAGACTTAAGAGACATGGGTTCCATTCCTGGGCTGGGAAGATCCCCTGGAGGAGGGCAAGGCAACCCACTCCAGTATTCTTGCCTAGAGAATCCCATGGACAGAGGGGCCTGGCGGGCTACAGTCCACAGGGTCGCAAAGAGTCAAACATGACTGAAGCGACTTAGCCCGCAAACATGTATATAAACAAGGCGCTACATTTACCGACTCTTCATGAAAGTGTCAATTAATATAGGTCCTCTTGAAGGCAATCTGGCCATATTTACTAAAAGCAGAAATAAGCATATCCTGTGGTTGAGCAATTCAGATGCTATAGGTAGGGGGAGAAACCTGTAGTTTCTCCCATGTCAACAGTAGGATATGCATATAAGGTGGTTTGTTTCAGCACTGTCTGAAATGAACATCCTTATACACATCTTAATAAATGAAGGAAATAATGTAATATTATAACAATTATAACAATGTAATATTATAAATTATGAAATTATAGAAGCAGGCGGTACACGTGTGTTCACCCGGTCCCCGCTGAGGTAGCGATGGACGCTTTGGATAGAATTGTAAAACCCAAAACAAAAAGAGCCAAGAGATTCCTTGAGAAGAGAGAACCGAAACTCAGTGAAAATATTAAAAATGCTATGTTGATTAAAGGGGGAAATGCAAATTCAACAGTAACACAAGTGCTTCGAGATGTGTATGCACTGAAGAAACCATATGGCATTCTGTATAAAAAGAAAAATATTACAAGGCCATTTGAGGATCAGACATCATTGGAATTTCTTTCAAAGAAGTCAGATTGTTCTTTATTCATGTTTGGCTCCCATAATAAGAAGCAGCCAAATAATCTAGTAATAGGTCGTATGTATGACTACCATGTGCTGGATATGATTGAATTAGGTATTGAGAAGTTTGTCTCCCTTAAAGATATTAAGAATAGTAAATGTCCTGAAGGAACAAAACCCATGTTAATATTTGCAGGTTATGATTTTGATGTAACAGAAGACTACAGAAGACTAAAAAGTCTTCTTATTGATTTCTTCAGAGGCCCCACAGTATCAAATATCCGCCTGGCTGGTTTAGAGTATGTTCTACACTTTACTGCACTGAATGGGAAGATTTACTTTCGAAGCTATAAGTTGCTGTTGAAGAAATCTGGCTGTAGAACACCACGGATTGAATTGGAAGAGATGGGACCCTCATTGGATTTGGTTCTGAGGCGGACACACCTAGCATCAGATGACCTTTATAAATTGTCTATGAAAATGCCCAAAGCCCTGAAGCCAAAGAAGAAGAAAAATATCTCTCATGATACTTTTGGTACAACTTATGGAAGAATTCATATGCAAAAACAAGACCTAAGCAAACTACAAACCAGGAAAATGAAGGGGCTGAAGAAGCGACCTGCAGAAAGGAAAGCAGAAGATGAGGAGAACAAATCAAAGAGAATTAAAAAGAATTGATGGAATTAAAAAAAAAAAAGAAATTATAATAATGAAAATTTTCTAAAAACCGGAGTATCTTTCAATAGGGGAATGGCTTAATAAAATTCAATGCATTCATACTCATAGCTGTATAGCAATTAAAAAGAACAAAATAGATGTATAGATAACTCTTAAAAACTTATCAGAGTCTTCTGGTGCTTCTCACTTCCTCTTTTGTGAAGCAGCACCAGGAGACTCAGAGCTGACCCACAAAAATCCCAAGGAAGGAGTCAAAACTGAGAACTGGCAATCACGTGGTTTGAAGCAGGCAGGCCGTTCGAGATGAAGAGGCACACACCACTCAACAAACCAGTGGAAGTTTATGTGACTGGCAGGATTTGTCCACGAGGCAGATCAGATTCTGATTTGATGGTCAGCCAATCAATGAGAAAGACACACGCAGCTGGATATAGAGGCTGGAGATACCGTTGGAGCATCCCAGTAGCAGACAGGGGCTGTCCACTAGAAAGGAAACCCGCCGCTTTGTTCCTCCAGACCAAGGAGCCATTGCAGAAATCAGAAAAACTGCAATTTGGTTCTACCACCTCCTGATCACTACAGTATTGTTTTCTTTATTCTTTCATTTTCCCTTTCCCCATTCCTGGTGTGTGTGCACATGCATATTTATTTATTTGTTTGCTTGTTTGTTTATTGTTGAAATGAGGGGATTGTGGGATCTTAGCTCCCCTGCCAGAGATGGCACCTAGGCCACTTTAGTGGAAGTATGAAGCCCTAACTACTGGACCACCCAAGGAATTCCCACGTGCTGAATTTTTTAAAACTAAATAGCCAACTGTATGTTTTGATTAACATCAAATGGAGATGGGATGGGGGAATAATGGTCATGAGAAAATATTCCTTTCTCCATTAGCAGCAGGCTCGCTCAGCTCTTATCTTTATATTCAGTAAGTTATTTTGCTTTCGATGTTTAACACAAGATAAAAGTCGTTACATACTTTGATCTATTGGAGAATTTTATTTTTTAAATTTTATTGATTTAGCTGCATCAGGTCTTACTTGTGTCATGCAGGATCTTTGTTGTGGCACATGGACATGGACTCTCTAGTTGTGGTGCACGGGCTCAGAAGTTGCAGCAAGCGAGCTTAGCTTCTCTGCAGCATGTAGCATCTTAGCCCCTGACCAGGGACTAAACTCATGTCCCGTGCACTGCAAGGTGGATTCTTAACTGCTGGACCACCGGGGAAGTCCCTCTATTGGAGAATTTTAATGTTTTTCATTTATCATCGTAAAACCAAGGATAATTTTATAATTCTTTTATACATAGCTGTTACAGGTAAAGCAATCTGTATTTAAGGCAGGATGAATTACTAGAAAAGAAATGAATCTTGGATAGTTTTCCACCAAGTCAAACATCTTGTTGTTTGTTTTTATTTACTTATGGCTGTGCTGGGTCTTCACTGCATTGTGGCGCATGGGCTTAGTTGCCCCGTGGCATGTGGAATCTTCCTAGATCAGGGATCGAATGCATGCCCCCTGCATTGGCAGACAGATTTTTAACCACTGGACCATCAGGGAAGTCCAAAAATCTTATCATTTAAATAAACTTCCTGTTTAAAATGGAAAAAAAAAATCATTGAAGGAAAAAGCAAATTTCAGAGTGATTTGTTCTTATGGTACTAATTACATTAAAAATATACAGCTAAGCCCTAGAGCTGCAACTGGTGAAGTCCAGGCACCTAGAGCCTGTGCTCTGCAACAAGAGAAGCCACTGCAATGAGAAGCCTGCCCACCGCAACCAAGAGTAGCCCCCACTCACTGCAACTAGCAAATCTGGAAAACTCAGCAGTGGCCACAGGACTGGAAAAGGTCAGTTTTCATTCCAATCCCAAAGGCAATGCCAAAGAAAGTTCAAACTAAAGCACAGTTGCATTCATCTCACACGTTAGCAGAGTAATGCTCAAAATTCTCCAAGCCAGGCTTCAACAGTACGTGAACGGAGAACTACCAGATGTTCAAGCTGGATTTAGAAAAGGCAGAGGAACCAGAGACTAAATTGCCAACATCCGTTGGATCATAGAAAAAGCAAGGGAGTTCCAGAAAAACATCTACTTCTGCTTTATTGACCATGCCAAAGCCTTTGACTGTGTGGATCACAACAAACTGGAAAATTCTTAAAGAGATGGTAATATTAGACCACCATACCTGCCCCTGAGAAATCTGTATGCAGGTCAAGAATAGCTAGAACCGGACATGGAATGGACTAGTTCCAAATTGGGGAAGGAATATGTCAAGGATGTATATTGTCACCCTGCTTATTTAACTTATTTGCAGAGTACATCATGAGAAACACTGGGCTGGAAACACAAGCTGGAATCAAGATTGCTGGGAGAAATATCAATAACCTCAGACATGCAGATGACACCACCCTTATGGCAGAAAGTGAAGAAGAACTAAAGAGCCTCTTGATGAAGGTGAAAGAGGAGAGTGAAAAAGTTGGCTTAAAACTCTACATTCAAAAAACGAAGATCATGGCATCTGGCCTCATCACTTCACGGCAAATAGATGGGGAAACAATGGAAACAGTGACAGACTTTCTTTTCTTGGGCTCCAAAATCACTGCAGATAGTGACTGCAGCCATGAAATTAAAAGACGCTTGGCTACTTGGAAGAAAAGCTATGACCAACCTAGATAGCATATTAAAAATCAGAGACATTACTTTGCCAACAAAGGTCCATCTAGTCAAAGCTATGGTTTTTCCAGTAGTCATGTATGCATGTTAAGAGTTGGACCATAAAGAAAGGTTAGCACCGAAGAATTGATGCTTTTAAACTGTGGTGTTGGAGAAGACTCTTGAGAGTCCCTTGAACTGCAAGGAGATCCAACCAGTCTGGCCTAAAGGAAATCAGTCCTGAATATTCATTGGAAGGACTGATGCTGAAGCTGAAACTCCAATACTTTGGCCACCTGATGTGAAGAACTGACTCATTGGAAAAGACCTTAATGCTGGGAAAGATTGAAAGCAGGAGGAGAAGGGGATGACAGAGGATGAGATGGTTGGATGGCATCACCGACTCAATGGACATGAGTTTGAGCAAGCTCTGGGAGCTGGTGATGGACAGGGAAGCCTGGCAGGCTGCAGTCCATGCGATTGCAGAGTCAGAAAGGACTGAGCAACTGAACTGAAATGAACTGAACTGCAACTAGAGAAAGCCCGCACAAAGCAACAAAGATCCAGTGTAACTAAAAATAAATAAATAAATATATACACACAAAACCCCAGCAGTATATATTTATATATGTATACACACACATAAATATGTGATTATGTGTGCTGATCTGTGTAGAAATATAAAAATTATATGGAATAACATCTTTTCTATTACCCAGCTTCCCCACAACAACCCCAGAAAAATCTCTACTTGCTGTTACCAAGGAGCTGTTGAGTCCCCTATTCCCCTCGGTGTGCTGGGACAGAAAGTCTTCAGGGAACCTGACCGTGGCCAGACAAGTTTGTACTTGCTGAGTTGAGAGAGACAGGTTTCTAGCCTGAAGATGCCAAATGAAACTCAGAGGAAGAGAGTGTGTGAAACAGAGAATGTGGAAGCAATCTTTGTTTAACTGGTGTGTTTTGCTATGAACAGGGCTAGGAGGATCTGGGTAGGCCCTTAATGTCTTTGTCCAGGCTCCTAGCCTGAGAGTTGGCTGGTCCTACTCAGCTGATATCTACTGGAATGCAGTACCCAAATTCTGATAGCTTGGCTTACGCCTGTATTGACACATTAAAAACCCAGGGCTGAGTTCTATCCATCCCACAAGTTCCAGACCTGCCCCATTCCAGCAAGAAGCCACTGGACTGTCAGCAGTGTGGAAAGGGACAGTGGGACAGCAGATGGAATTTGTGCATCTGAGAGTAGTTTATCCAGAGTGTAATTACAACTGAGGTTAGGGGGGTGGGGAATCCCCTCAGACTGGAGGGGGAAACGAGCCCTTGAAGGACTTGGGTGAGGAGAAAGACACTGTTAGCCTCAAGCAGGATCTTTCTTTCTGAGGGGATTGAATAGCAGAAAATTTTTCCCAGAGCTGAGCCTCTTGGATACCCCTAAATTGGTAGCCAGCATCCTGGTCACTGAATGTGGGTACCTCAGTGACTTGGCCCAGTCCACTGTCCATCAGGAAGCTTGGACACTGTCTGTGAAAAGGGCTTGTGAGGCAAAACCACTTGCCCACCACAAAGAGGCACAGAGCCATTGATATTCACGTGTAATAGTGCTGTGGGAGAGCTGGCCTGTACCCACACAGTGCAGTCAACTGTTGAATTTTCAGGAATTTTGCAAGCCAGCTTTTACACACAGTCATTAACAAAAATTAAATTATGGGAACACAGAGCTGAAAAGCTGTCAAAACTCACCACTTCCTAATTATTTTACTACATCTTCCTATTATCTCTGCTCTGGAGGTTATTTTCATCTATTGTATTTGAATGGTGGAGACATTTTATAACTGAAATCCAGTGATATCTTGTCCATAGCTTGAAATCAGCCCCAGTGTGATTGCTAAACCACAGAAATTAGCAAATGCTACAAGCTACTATCAAAAGCCCACTGTTAAACACTTGCCATCACTGTTCATCCTTCTCCCTTCAACATATATAAACATGTCTCTGCACACACACAATCACAGAAACACCCCTTCCTTGTTTAAACACAAATATAACACACTGTACAAACCGTCTGCTTCTTGCTTTTTTGACTCAATAAATGAAGGGAGCTCTTTCCCCTTTCTTTTTTAATGCATGAAGCTTCTTCCTCCAAATTGCTTTTCTTCCCTCAAGGAGTGAGCCACACCCAGAGCTCGGTCTAGAGTCACATATCACCCCTTGCCTCTTACTCATTCCTTTCTTGACTTGCCCAGCCTTGTGCTAAACCCAGGACAAAGAGAGCAATAAAGTCCCTTTCTGGGAAGGGTGAGAACCCAGAGCCAAACTCCAACAACTAGAATACAAGGTCATCAGTTCAGTAAAAGAGGTCAGGCCAGCTTGAATGTCACCTTCTTTCTGAATGTTCTTTTTTTAATTCTCAGTAAGTGTTAGTCGCTCAGTCGTGCCCAACTCTTTGGGACCCCATGGACTGCAGCCCACCAGGCTCCTCTGTCCATGAGATTTTCCAGGCAAGGACACTGGAGTGGGTTGCCATTTCCTTCTCCAGGGGATCTTCCCAACCCAGGGATTGAACCTGGGTCTCCTGCACTGCAGGCAGATTCTTTACCGACTGAGCTACAAGGGAAGCCCTTTAATTCTCAGACCTCCCTCCTAAACCCTACCACATCCCTCCCTCTGACTGCTATTATCATTGAGCTGGGGACAGAACTCTTGAGTTCCATGCAATTTGCTGAAAACACTCCCCAGGCCACAGACTGCCCATGTGCACTCAATGCTGGGTTCCACGCACGCAGATAATGGCCGTGCAGGGAGGCTGTAACTCAGAGAATAGCCACTTGACCCCAGGGGAGGACACACTCTATACTCCTCCATAATACTATAAGCTCATTGAGAGATGTTATCTAGATCAGACTGATCTTTGCGCCTGACTCAGGGCCTTGCCCAGGGCTAGGCAAGGCACTGAGTCTCCCCACCCAGCTACTTCCTTACTGTCCTGAGACCCAGTTCACGACAATTATCATTATCGGGCTCTGTTTTTGTTCATATCTGGATTGCCAGGTATAATCCCAAGAGAGCTGGGCATTTCAAACAGGTGAAGGAGGGGAAGGTGAGAACACAGCCCTTCCCCTTGGCCCTTCCTGTTTGGAATCTGTTCGTTCTTTAACTCCTTCTGCCCAGCTTCCTCCAGACAAGGCCCCACTCCCAACTAGTCCCTCCTCTTATCCCTCCATGTCCCCATCTCTTCAAAGCTCCCTTCCTGCTCTCCCTCCCCCCACCATGCTCCGAGCACATCTGGGGCTCTCTCCTGAGGACTCCGTGACTTCTCTTTCTCTCTCTCTGCAGCCCTGTGCCGTCCCAGACAGAGATGGAGCCATCTTACGTGTTTCCCCTCCCACCATCCACTAATTCTACAGATGCCTGATAGCCTTGCTCTGTGCCAGGAGCTAACAGTCCCTGAGCACAGGGACCTCACAGACAGTGACAAACAGAGACCAGGAGGCAAACAGCAGGCTTTCCTGGCAGGAAGTAGGCGGAGGGTGTTCCGGGGGCCCAGGGCCAGGGTACACGTTCTGCATGTGTCAGAGCTTACCATGTCATATGTCTATTTATATCTTTTTCTTACCTCCTCTGCTGCTGCTGCTGCTAAGTCGCGTCAGTCGTGTCCAACTCTGTGCGACCCCAAAGACGGCAGCCCACCAGGCTCTCCCGTCCCTGGGATTCTCCAGGCAAGAACACTGGAGTGGGTTGCCATTTTCTTCTCCAGTGCATGAAAGTGAAAAGTGAAAGTGAAGTCGCTCAGTCGTGTCCGACTCTTAGTGACCCCATGGACTGTAGCCTACCAGGCTCCTCCGTCCATGGGATTTTCCAGGCAAGAGTACTGGAGTGGATCACCAGTGCCTTCTCCGCTTACCTCCTCTATTACCCTATAATTTCACTGAGATTGTTAAGGCCTTTCATGGATCACCTTACTAAATGTCAACCTAAGGCACTATCACCACTCCACCCCGCCCCGGCCCCCTATAGGGGAAGTTAAGCTGCTTGCCCAAGGTCCCCGATCTGAGACACGGAGGACGCAGCCGGTCTGCCTCCCTTGGCAGCACGGTTAACCACTGAACCCCACACTCCTCGCACAGCCATGGGGGCCCAGAGCTCAAACCCCAGCCAGGATCACCTGCACACTGCACTGGCTTCCTGACCTCCAACACTACCTTCTGCTGCTCTTCCGTCTTCCAGGGAGTCTTCCATTTGTATGGAGTCTGGGGTAGCGGCTCATTTGTGCAATCAAACCTGCAAGGGCAAGAGTTCCCCTTTCCCTTCCTTAATTCAATACTTAGGCTCAGTCAACTGAGCAGTAAAGCCTGGGGACTGGTCATCAAAGAGACACATACAATTGTCACAGCAGCAGAGAATGTTTACCTTCGTCCCAGCACCTCAACAGATGTCCCCCTGCCTTCCCTTTACCTTCCCTCCAGTTTATCCTCCACAGAAAAGCCACAGCAATATTTTACATATGAAGGTATCTCATAGAATGGGCTGGTGGTGGTAAAGAACCTGCCAACACAGGAGATGTAAGAGACACAGGTTCAATCCCTGGGTCCGGAAGATCCTCTGGAGGAGGGCATGGCAACCCACTCCAGTATTCTTGCCTGGAGAATCCCATGGACAGAGGAGCCTAGCAGGCTACACTCCATGGGGTCGCAAAGAGTCGGACACAACTGAAGCAACTTCGCATGCACCTGTCTCATAGAATAAGTTGCCAATTTTAAAAACTGTTCAAGGATTTCCCTGGTGGTACAGTGGTTAGGAATCCACCTGCCAATGCAGCGGACACGGATTGGATCTCTGGTCCGGGAAGATTCCACACGCAGCAGTGCAACTAACCCTGTATACAACTACTGAGCCTGAGAGCTGCAATTACTGAAGCCCATGCGCTCAGAGCCCATGCTCTGCAACGAGAAGGTACCACAATGAGAAGTCCAAGCACTGCAATGAAGAAGAGCCCCCGCTCACCGAAAATAGAGAATGCCTACACGCGGCAAGGAAGACCCAGTGCAACCAAAATAAATTATAAACAAATAAAAACCGTTCAATTCTTTGCATTACCCAGAAAGCAAAATGCACACTCCACCTGCTGGCTTACCATGCCTGTCACCAATGGCCTCTCTGGGCTCATACCTCCAGCCTCCCCTTGACACACTAGGCTAAAACGATCCTGGCCTGCTTTCCTGTCATGACACCATCAGGAAAGGCCTGTTTTCCTGTCATGTAACCCACCCTGGCTTTGGACATTGTTAATTCTGGAATGCTCTTTTATGGGGGATCGTGATAGACAATAAAAGAGACACAAATCAGAGTTCAAGGTCACCTTCTTTCACTGTCCCATTAAATTTTATGCCATCGACCATGATATTTTAATTTACCTCCCATAGCACTTACAACAATCTACTATTTAGGTTATTTACGTGTTTTGTTTCTTTTTGGCTATACTGCATGGCATGCAGGATGTGGTCTTCGTTCCCAAACGAGGGGTCACACATGTGCCCCCTAAAGTGGGAGCGTGGAGTTTTAATCACTGGACCTCCACGGAAGTCCCTCTTAATGTATCACGTACTGCCCATGAAGAACTATAAGAATGATAATGTTAATAATAAACCAAGCAAAACAGTAGGTAATATTTTTGCAGTGCTTCTATATGTCAGGCCCTTTATGAGTTACTAGCTCTTTGCATGTGAACACAGTGTTCCTTACACATAAACCTATGAAGGAGATATCTCTGTTACAGTTTTTCATATGAAGATACTGAAGTCTGTGAGGTTAAGCAACTTGCCATCTAGCCTATTCCAGAGTTCAAGTCCTTAAATGCTATTATTTATTATAACACGCTTTCCACTGAAACTCATAAATGATTCCTAGGGGAAAAAAGAGACAAGAACATGCCCAGCCATTCTGTGCTCCCCTGGTTCTGATTTCCCTACAAATTCCCTCTTAATATAAGCTAGCCAGAATCCGTTTCTACCATTTTCAACCAACAATCCTGGTCAACACATCTCAAAGGTTTAACTCTGGGCTTTGCACACAGCAGAGGGACAGTACATTCTCAACATATAATGAATCAGATAATGCAACGTGGTGAGACTGAAGGCTCTGATGGCCTGGGTGCATGGAGGCTGTGCCACCAACACTGAACTGATGTTTCAGTCTTTTCGTTTCTTTGCTCTTTCTTTATTATGAATGCTTGAGACATGTCAAGTGTCTTGGGGGTTTTTTGGTTTGTGTGCTTGTTATTGGCCTCACAATGTAGCTTGTAGCCTCTTCGTTCCCCAACCAGGGATCAAACCCAGGCCCCGGCAATGAAAGTGCTCAGTACTAACCACTAGACTGCCAGGGAATTTCCAAGTTTTATAAATCTTCACTGAAGGACTATTTCCTCAGTTCTCTTTACTTGGTTTATTCTTAGTAGTTCTTTCCAGGGATCCTGCAAGAGTGGGAGTGCCTTTCTTCTCTCGCTGGCCCTACACCCTCAGGAGAGAGGGGGGAGAGCTTTCACACCACCTCAGGGCCCAAGAGCCCCCGTGGTCTGCATTACCTCCTCTGAAAGTGTTCAAATTCAGCTTGTCTCCTCATTTTCACCGCAGGGAGGTCAGTCTGGCCAAAGGCATCCTCAAAGTTATAGTTTTCCTGATGTTTCCAGGCTTCACATTTGCACTGGTTTTTCGGGAAGAGCCTAAAACAAGATGAGGACTAAGATCACACAGACTGGGTGGGCTGGTGGGTGAGGCGGGGCCTTGAAGTCTAACCCAGTGTGCCGTTCCCCCCCAGACTCTCCTTTCTCACAACCACCATCCAGGTTGGGTTGAGACTCTAGAATCCCAGCAGTAGCCATTCCCAAGACACAGTGAGGGGAAGGGATAAGAAGGCCCCCTCTCAAAACCAACTTATAGTGACCAAAGCAGACATGTGGCAGGGGGATGGATAGGAACTTGGGATTAACAAACACACACTTATGGCCAACCTAGAGAGCATGTTTAAAAGCAGAGACATTACTTTGCCAGCAAAAGTCCGTCTAGTCAAGGCTATGGTTTTTCCAGTGGCCATGTATGGATGTGAGAGTTGGATGGTGAAGAAAGCTGAGTGCCGCAGAATTGATGCTTTTGAACTGTGGTGTTGGAGAGTCCATTGGACTGCAAGGAGATCCAATCAATCCATCCTAAAGGAGATCAATCCTGGGTGTTCATTGGAAGGACTGATGTTGAAGCTGAAACTCCAATACTTTGGCCACCTCATGCGAAGAGTTGACTCACTGGAAAAGACCCTAATGTTGGGTAGGATTGGGGGCAGAAGGAGAAGGGGACGACAGAGGATGAGATGGTTGGATGGCATCACTGACTCGATGGACATGGGTTTGGGTAGACTCTGGGAGTTGGTGATGGACAGGGAGGCCTGGTGTGCTGTGGTTTATGGGGTCACAAAGAGTCGGACACGACTGAGCGACTGAACTGAACTGAACTACTATATATAAAATGATAACCAACAAAGACCTACTGTATGGCAGAGGGAAATCTACACAATATTCTGTAATAACCCACATGGGTAAAGAATCTGAAAAAAGAATGAATATATGTACATATATAACTGAAGCACTTTGCTGTACACCTGAAACTAATACATCACTGTAGGTCATTATACGCCAATAAATTGTTTTAAATAATAAAAAATAAATTTTGTGATTCAAAAACAAAACAAAACCCCTCTCTTGAATCATCTCCTGCACCAAACTTCTACTTAAGATGGCTTGTGGGATCTTAGTTCTCTGACCAGGGATTGAACCCAGGCTCAGCAGTGAAAGCTCCAAGTCCTAACCACTGGGCTGCCAGGGAATTCCCTAAACTTCTTTATTTTTTTTTAAATAATTTTCATTTATTTATTTTTGGTTGTTGCTGGGTCTTCATTGCTGTGCAGGCTTTCTCTAGTTGCGGCAAGCAGGACCTACTCTCTAGTTGTGGTGCAGGGGCTTCTCATTGTGGTGGCTTCTCTTGTTGCGGAGCACGGGCTGTAGGCACATGGGCTCATTAGTTGTGGCTCACAGGCTCTAGAGCACTGGCTCAGTAACTGTGGCACAGGCCTAGCTGCGCAGCGGCAGGTGGGATCTTCCCAGAACCAGGGATCAAACCCTTGTCTCCTGTATTGGCAGGCGGATTCTTTACCACTGAGCCACCAGGGAAGCCCTCTCCAAACTTCTTGAAACTTGAGAGTCGCAATGGCATCTCAGTCCCACCCACCTGAAGAGGAGGCCAAAGGGACAGAAAGGCAATGTCTTTCCTGTAGTTTGGGTTAAACGGGCCTTCCAAAATCACAAGGGACTTTGCTGGGTGTTGTAGGGAACAGAGTCTGTGCCTTGCAGACCAAGATCTTTTCTGGTCCTGTAGTTTAGAATCACAGCCACAATCAGCACAGGTGCAGGAAGGTAGGGAACTGGCTGTAAGGTGGGCACAACAGGACACTATCTGCCACAGAAGGAGCAAGGGAAAGGTCAGACCAAGGGGGAATAACTGGCTCTCTCACCAGATTCCATCGTAGGTAAAGAGGCTCTTGACATGTTCCTCCGGGAGAAGCTTGAGCATTCCGGCAGCCAGACTAGGCTGAGGGAGTAGTGGTTTGTAGCTGCTGGATTCTGGATACGGGTACACACTTCTGAACACAAATAACACAATGCCCAGGGCCAAGAATAAGACCAACATCTTGAGGATCCACAGACATCTAGAGCTGTTAGGACACAAAAGAGCAAATGCTGTGTAAATCTTTTTTCCTTGATTATATGAAACATAAAAGGACCTGATTGTATAATATAGATGGGAACAGTAACTGGAGGGAAAAGGTCAATTTAACCTATATCTTCTACTACTTACCAAGACTGATTTCTGATAACCAGAAAAGAATCAAGTTGCAACAGACACTCAGAAAATTCACAAATAAAAGAATGTGCCAAAGCCCAAGGAGGGGGAGGGGAAGAGTAAGGCTTGCAGTATTAATGTCAACATAGTTGAATTTGAGGCAAAAAAAAAAATTAAATGGGGCCAAAAGGATCTCTTATTGTGATCACATGAGTGATCTACAAAACAGATGTAGATCATGTAGTGGTCATGAACTCTGTCCACCAGATAATAGCATTATTTAAGCAAAGAATGGCAGAATATAGGAGGAGAAAGATTAGAAATCCAAAAGTGGTCATGGATTCTAACATTCTCATGTCTAACACTCTAACAGCTCATTCCCTAACAAATCAAGTCTCAGAAATATATAAAGCAAGAAAGCAACTAATTTTTTTTTTTAATTTATGTGTTTATTTATTTTTGGTTGCACTAGGTCTTCAATGCTGCAGGAGGGCTTTCTCTAGTTGCGGCGAGTGAGGGCTACTCTTCATTGCAGTGTGTGAGTTTCTCATTGCGGTGGCTTCTCTTGTTTAAGGCCATGGGCTCTAGAGCTAGGGCTCAGTTGTTGCGGCTCCTGGACTCTACAGCACAGACACAACAGTTGTTATGCGTGGGCTTAGTCCCTCTGTGGCATGTGGAATCTTCCCAGACCAGGGATTGAAACCACATGCCCTGCATTGGCAGGCAGATTCCTATCCACTGTACCACCAGGGAATTCTGCAGCTAAATTTTAGATCCCATATCCTGTTAGAGAGGTTTTAGGACATTTACAGAAGTTGACCACTTATTTGAACACAAAACCATAACAAAGTGGAAATCATTCAGATTATACACTCTACACACTGACACATGTCATCAAAATGTAACTGATAGGGGCTTCCCTGGTGGCTCAGTGGTAAAGAATCTGCCTGCCAATGCAGGAGACACGGGTTCGATCCCTGGTCAGGGAAGATTCCACATGCTGTGGAGCAATTAAGCCCGTGCAACACAACTAGTGAGTCTGCGCTCTAGAGTCCAAGAGCCACAACTACTGAAGCCCGCGAGCCCTAGAGCCTGTGCTCTGCAACAAGAGAAGCCACCACAATAAGAAGCCCACGCACTGCAAGGAACGGTAGCTTCTGCTCACTCCAACTAGAGAAAAGCCTGCACGGTGAAGAAGACTCAGCACAGCCAAATATAAATAAATAAATAATTTAAATGTAACCTATAATAATAGTAAGCCCCCTCTTCCACAACATGGAAAAAAATTTTTAAAGCTTTCCAAAGCAACAGCTTGAGTCAAGGACAACATCAGAACACATATACAAAGATAATGAAGATACTACATACAAAAATATGGAATACACTAAAATTAGGATGAGTGGAAATTTTGAGTTTGAATACAAATTTCTGACCACAAGACATAAAATGAATAAATTAAACAATCAAATAAGTTTGAAAATGGATAACAAAATGAATCTAAGAAAAGCAGAAACAAGAACCTAATAATAATGCAAATGGAAAGAGGCAAATTAGAAAACATCTAAAACGGAATAATTATTAAACCCAAGCACGGAGGAGACAACTTTTGAGATATCTGCCTACTTAATAACCTCTCTGCTCTAAGACTCTTCTCCTGCCTGACCCACAGAGGTCACACCTATGAGCTAGTTGTATCACATGATTCTCCCCTGACCATTGGCTGATTGGACCAAAGGTGAACACCACTGAGCTGGGCCAATCAGTCAGAATTTCTTTCCCAGGAATTGGCCAGCAGAGATCAGCTAAATCTGGCCCACTGAACTGAGAATAGAGGAAAGGAGAAAAGGAAGAGAAGACAGAATAGGGTAAGAGACACAAGGAGAAGCCTAGATCTTGAATATCTAGATGAAAGAGATGATCTAAACAGATCAATTAAAGTGAAAAAAAAAAAACGAGGAAGTTGTCAAAGGCCTCAACAAAATCTGAAATCCGTATTTCATAAGTAAACAATTCCACACCAGTTTACAAAAGCCAGTTTTACAGTGATGCAAGTATAAGTACTGAAGAATAATGCTGTAAGTATGCTGAACAAATATTAGCAAATAGAGTATAATGGTATCCTAAATGAAAGATTCATCACTAATAAATGAAGTTCTTCTAGGACAGCAAGGATGACTCAATCCTACAGTGTGGCTGAACCACTCTGACTTTATCCTAGGCCCACAGTCCCACCTCTTTTCTTTCTTTCTTTTTTTTTTTAAAGAATAAAAAAAAAGAAATGGAAATTCAAAATTTCCACTCAGCATAATTTTAGTGTATTCCATAGTTCTGTGTCATTAAGTTCGTTACACAATTTTCAACCTAACAGAAGGAAACAAATTAGGAACAACAGAGGGGATGTGGCCTTGGCCTTTTTCAGGGTTTGGTTCTTTTCCTTCTGCTATAGCAGGAAATAAAACTGTGTGTCACTGAAGAAAAACAAGACAAAAATGAGAAAAAAAAAATTCTCTGGGTAAATGACTTTTCTGGTATTCCATATAATTTTTTCTCCTTAAACTGTTACTTCCTCCCCTTTCTGCAAGACTGAACTTCAGCCTGCTCACAAGAACTGTGCCTAAGCCAGGGGAGTTTCCTACCAACTTTTCCCCTGGCCTTCATCTGACATGAAAACTGGAACAATGCCTTTTGCTGATGTGAATGGTTAATGGTCATCAGAACCCCCCACACACACACACACAAAGGGAGTGAAAAACATCTATTTCACATTGATATGGACGTGATTCTCCCTAGTAGTCAGATTTTATTTTCAGCTTTGGTCCTTTAAGTCCCCTGTACCCTTTTCTGCAGCTTTGAATGCCTCCGGATCGACTGCCAGCTCCTGCCCATGTGTAAGTCACCCACAATAAACTTAATTGCTCTTCATGCCGTTGCCTGTTTTGTTTTGGGGTCTCAAAGTTCCTTCTCAGTTAGGAGGATATTATTCAATCTCTCTGCCTTCCCATAATTATACAATTTATTAATAAATTTCACCAAGTGGAAATTCAGGTCAGGAGAACACCCAATATGATTATATTGACAGAGGATTTTAAAAGCATTTAATAAAATTATCCATTCTTTTTTAAAAATTTATTTACTTTTTAATTGAAGGACAATTGATTTACAGAATTTTGTTGGTTTCTGCCAAACATCAACATGAATCAGCCGTAGGTATACATATGTCCTCTCCCTCTTGAACCTCCCTCCGTTCTTTTTTTTAAAATTAATTAATTTCTTTATTTTGCTGCACTGGGTCTTAGTTGCACACAGAACACTTAGTTGCAGCATGCAAACTCTTAGCTGTAGCATCTGAACTCTTAGTTGCAGCATGTGGGATCTAGTTCCCTGACCAGGGCCCCCTGCACTGGAAGCACAGAGTCACAGCCTCTGGACAACCAGGGAAGACCCCCAACATCCATTCTTAATTTATTAAACATTTCTTATTTAAGAAAGGACCTAAAACAGTCTCCCAAGGCAACAGAAATAAAGACAGAAGTAAACAAATGGAACCTAATCAAACTTACAAGCTTTTGCACAACAAAGGAAACCATAAACAAAACAAAAAGACAACCTACAGACTAGGAGACAATATTTGCAAATGATGTGACCTACAAGAGCTTAATTTCCAAAATATAAAAGCAGCTCATACAATTCAATAACACCAACAAAATCAAGACAACAGAAAAGCAAAACAAACAAAAAAGAACAATCAGAAAATGGGCAGAAGATCTAAACAGACCTTTCTCCAAAAGACATACAGATGGCCAAGAGGCACATGAAAAGATGCTCACCAATGCTAATTATTAGAGAAATGCAAATCAAAACTGCAATGAGATAACACCTCACACCAGTCAGAAGGGCCATCACTAAAAAGTCTACAAATAATAAATGTCGGAAAGGGTGTAGAGAAAAGGGAACCCTCCTACACTGTTGGTGGGAATGTAAATTAATGCAGTTACTATGGAGAACAGTATGGAGCTTCCTTAAGAAACTAAAAATAGGGACTTCCCTAGTGGTCCAGTGGTTAAGAACCCATCTTCCAATGCAGGGGACTCAGTTTGATCCCTGGTCGGGGAATTAAGATCCCACATAGTGCTGGGCAACTAAGCCCATGCACCACAACTACTGAGCCAGCACAACACAACTAGAGAAAGCCCACACGCTGCAACAAAGACCCAGCACAGTCAAAAGAAAAGCAAGAAAAAGAAACTAAAAATACATCTACCATACGATCCAGCAATCCCACTCCTGGGCATTTATCTACACAAAATTATAATTCAAAAATATATATGCACCCCTATGTTCACAGTAGCATTATTTATAATAGCCAAGACATGGAAGCAACCTAACTGTCCATGAATGGATAAAGGTTTGGTACACCTTTATACAATGGAATATTACTCAGCCATGAAAAGAAAATAATGCCATTTGCAGCAAACTGGATGGACCTAGAGATTATCATACTAAGCAAAGTCAAAAAGAGAAAGACAAATACCATATTATATCACTTATATGTATAATCTAAAATACAACACAAATGAACATATCTACAAAACAGAAACAGGCATACAGAACAGACGTGGTTGCCAAGGGAGGGAGGGTGAGGGAGGGAAGAACTAGGAGTTTGGGATTAGCCGATATACACTATTAGAATGGATAAGCAACAAGGTCCTACCCTATAGCACTGGGAACTTATATTCCATATCTTGTGACAAACCATAATGATGGAAAAAATATGAAAAAGTATATATATAAATATGTATAACTGAATCACGTTGCTGCACAGTAGAAACTGACACACAGTAATCAACCATGCTCCAATAAACTTCTTTAAAAAGGGAAGAACCTGGAAGAAATGATACCACACTAATAATTATGAGCACACCGAACATCTGGATCTCGGTTTACATACAGCATTCCCCTCTAAAGAAAATCAGAGCCCCTTGCAGAAATGGCTGGTTCTGGCTTTGGGTAAGGAAAATTCAAAGCAAGTCTAGAATATCCTGTGATGCCAGAAGCGAAGGGGGCTATCTAAGAAGACCACAGTTATATCCAAGAAAGAGGAGCCAGTTTAAAGGGTCTTCTACCAGCCATATTTGAGATAGTTGATACATCATCAAGAACAATGACTACAATTAACTATAACATATTAAATAAAAATAAAACCTATAAAGTTAATGATACTCCAAGGGGAAAATGCAAAGGGTGATCAGGGTACTTAAAAAAAAAAACTTTTTAATTATAGAAAAAAATCCCAAGTACATACAAAAAATAAAAAAAAACAATAAAATGAATTTTATTATACCCATTACCTACCTTCTACTCCTGGACAAAATGGATTTATCTGTTTCACCTATTCCCTCACTTCTCAAATCATTTTGAAGAAAATCTTGACATCATATCATTTCATCCATAAATATTCTATCTTTGAAGGGTAATGTGGCAGTTTTGTACTCAGATGAACCAAGCTGGAATTCCCTTCCCTGTGTAATGCCAGGTTAGGGATGGCCACAGAGAAATTTGCATGAGATTCAGAGGCAGTGCAGACGCTGGCAAGTTCCATCCACTTGGTCCTCTTTCCCTCAACTCTGTGTCCAGCCCTCCTTCCCAACTGGCCCTGCTGACCAACTACCTCAGGTTCGCTATAAGAACTTTCTCTGAGAACTCACAGTAGTGGTAACCATGAGGAACAACCTTTCATATACTTCTCCAGCAACTCTCTTTGTGGCTGTACTCCAGAAAGCAGATGTTTCTGAATTCTTCCCAGTTACAGCTCATTCATCTGTGACAAGATGATTGGTGACTTTTCTCTAATTTTTTTTTTTTTTGGAACTCGTCCCAAAATTGTAATTCCTATAATAAATTTCTTACTGTGCAATCCTCATTAAAGTTCTGCTTCTTTGCTTAAAGCTTGGGGTATTCAGATAAAGGTTCCTACACACACACAGACACCCAATACCCTTATCAGCTAAAAATCTAACAATCATTCTTTATTACCATCAAACGTGCATAGAGTTCCCTTCTGTCTTTTTTTTGTGTGTACAGACTGAAATAAGTCAGAAAGAGAAAAACAAATATCGTATATTAAGGCATATATATGGAAGCTAGAAAAACGGTACTGATGAACTTATTTGCAGGGCAGGAAGAGACGCAGACATAGAAAACAGACTTGCGGACACAGAGCGGAAGAAGAGGGTGGGACAAACTGAGAGAGTAGCATTTGACAAATACAGACAACCATGCATAAAATAAGTAGCTAGTGGGAAGCTGCTGTATAGCACAGGGAGTTCAGCTTGGTGCTCCATGACAACCTAGAGGGGTGGAGTGGGGTGTGGTGGGGTGGGAGGCAGGCTGAAGAAGGAGGGGATATATGTATACATAGAGCTGATTCACACTGCTGTACACAGAAACTGACACAACATTGTAAATCAATTACACTCCAATTAAAAATAGAATCAAAGCAGAATCTAAATAAGATCCATACATTGGTTGATATGTTTGGTCATCATATGGTTGGTCATCAGTGCCTTTTAATAGATAAAATTCCTCTGTATCTCTTCCTAGCAACTTACTTGTTTAAGGAACCATGTTGTTTATCCTATACAATTTGGATTTTCCACATCTGGACTGTGCTGATTTCAGCCCCCCGGGCCATGTTCCTTTGTTCCCTGAAATTTCTATAAATTTGTGGTTAGATCAAGAGGCTTGATCAGATCCAAGTTTGATTTCTGAGAAAATCCCTTCATAGGTGATGGTATGCACCCCTCCACCAGAGAGGCTAGGCACAGCATCTCTCTTCTGCGGAATATTAGTAGGCATTTGATGACTGCCCAGATCACTGGTTCTGAGTATTCTGGGGCTCAGGATCTTTATTCTTAAAAAAAAATTTTTTTGATGTGGACCATTTTTAAAGTTTTTATTGAATTTGTTACAATATTTCTTCTGCTTTATGTTTTGGGTTTTTAAGCCATGAAGCATGTGGGATCTTAAAGCCTCCACCAGGGATCACATGTCCTGCACTGAAAGGCGAAATCTTAACCACTGGACCGTCAGGGAAGTCCCTGGACCTTTTTATAATCTTAAAAATTACTGAGGATTCCCAAAGAGCTTTTGTTTTTATGGGTTATATCTGTCAATGTTTACCATTTTGGAAATTAAATTTGAGGAGTTTTTAAAAGTATGTATTAATTTAGAAATAACATAATAAGCCCATTAAAAACTAACACAAATAACATATTTTTATGAAAAATAATTACATGTTTCCAAACAAAAAGTAGTGAGAAAAAAAGCATCATTTTACATTTTTGCCTATCTCTGTAATATTTAGCTTAATAGATAAAATGAATCCTTATATTGTTTCTGCATTCAATCTGTTACATTGTTTGGTTGAAACATGTGAGGAAAATGCAGCCCCACACAGACACATAAGTGGAACAAAGATAATTGTGGATATTCATCTTTGATACCATGCCAAAAATCAAGAAGTAGTAGTTAAAAGGTTAGCAGCAACATGGAACCTGAAACCATCTCAATGAACTTTATTCATTGGTATGATTTGGACTTTGAATGGATCTTTTACCTACACTTGATTTTATAACACCATGCATCATTCATATGGAAAATATTGCTTCACTGAGCTATGCTGATCCCCCAAATGCTGATGCATTTTTAATGCAATACAGAGAATTCATTCATTAATATCGACACCAGTCTCATCAGAAAGGTCTCTAAATAATAAGACTCTCAACCTCATTGCAGTAGAAATAAGTTTTACAAAGTTCTAATTTTTTGGAAAGCTTGAATTTTATGATTGGTAACAAATACTACCAGTTGTTTTCTTCAAATGGACAAGATCACTTGCTTCATTTTTTAAAAAAGATATCTACCAAAAACAGAAGTCTGAATAACCAGCTTATTCTTCATTTTTATTCATTCTTTAAACAAAAAATATTTCAATTAAAAAGCAGCTAGTTCAACTTGATGACATAAATCAAAGCAAGAACCTCTATGATATACCTCCTAGAGTAATGGAAGTAAAAACAAAAATAAACAATTGGGACTTAATTAAATTTAAAAGCTTTTGCACAGCAAATGAAACTATAAACAAGGTCAAGACAACTCTCAGAATGGGAGAAAATAACAGCAAATGAAACAACTGACAAAGGATTAAATTCCAAATTATATAAGCAGCCCATACAAGTCAAAACCAGAAAAACAAACAACCCAATCAGAAAGTGGAAAAAAGACCAAACAGACATTTCTCCAAAGACATACGGATGGCTAACAAACACATGAAAAGATGCTCAACACTGCTCATTATTAGAGAAATGCAAATCAAGACTACAATGAGATATCACCTCACACTAGTCAGAATGGCTATAATCAAAAAGTCTACAAACAATAAATGAGGGAGAGGGTGTGGAGAAAAGGGAATTCTCTTGCACTGTTGGTGGGAATGTAAACTGATACAGCCACTATGGAAGACGGTGTGGAGATTCCCTAAAAAGTCTAGGAATAAAACCACCATTCGACCCAGCAATTCCACCACTAGGCATATACCCTGAGGAAACCAAAACTGAAAAAGACAATGTACCCCAATGTTCACTGCAACGTTATTTACAATAGCTAGAACATGGAAGCTCCATCAACAGATGAATGGATAAAGAAGCTGTGGTACATCTATGCAATGGAATATTCCTCAGCCATAAAAAGGAATGCATTAGAGTCAGTTCTAATGAAGTGGATGAACCTAGGGCCTATTTATACAGAGTGAAGTACTTCAGAAAGAGAAAGATAAATATTGTATACTAACACATATATGTGGAATCTAGAAAAATGGTACTAATGAATTTATTAGAAGGGCAGCAGTGGAGAAACAGACAGAGAGAACAGACTTATGGACATGGCGGGGATGGGGAGGAGGGAGTGGGTGAGATATACAGAGAGTGTAACATGGAAACTTACATTACCATATGTAAAATAGATAAGCAATGGGAATTTGCTGTATGACTTGGAACTCAAACAGGGGCTCTGTAACAACCTAGAGGGTGGGATGGGGAGGGAGGCTCAATAGGGAGGGGACATATATATACCTGTGGCTGATTCATATTGATATTTGTCAGAAAACAACAAAATTCTGTAAGGCAATTGTCCTTCAATTGAACAATAAATTTTTTAAAAGTGGTTATATAAAAAAAAAAAGCAGTTAGTTCAGCTCCCTGCTCAAATTGCACAACCACTTTTTCTTGAGGCAACAACTGCACTTCAGTCTGTAGTAGGAATGTTTTACTGTTCATCAAAAGATACATTTAAAATTGTTTGTTTTTTCTTCATGCCACATGCAGGATCTTCATTCCCCCACCAGGGATTGAACCCTCGCCCCCTGCAAAGGAACTACAAAGCCTTAACCACTGAACTGCCAGGGAAGTCCAAAATTGGTATTTAAAAAAAAATCAGTTGATTTAACCATTTCATCAAGGATATTCTGAAGTTTCCCCTGAGTGTGGTGGGAAGAATGCAACTCCCACCAGTTCAAGCAAAGGTACCAGCAGCAGTTTTCCTTCATTGCCCTTACATCATCAGTGTCAAAGTCAGCATAGTGAAAAAGGCAACTAGCATCTTAATACTATCATGAATAGTTCTGACCTTACAGACTCCCTGAGGAGGTCACTGGGGCCCTCAGGAGTCTATGGCCCACAGTTGAAGAAGCCCTGCTCTAGCCTTTTCTTCTACAGGGATGTCAGGGTTTTCTCTCCCTGATTTTAGAAGCTCTTGATGCTACTGTAACAGAGCAGGAAGAGCACAGCCCCTAGCAGGTAGCCATTGCTGCGCCTTATTACTCTGCCCCCTGTTACTAGGCATCAGGTCTTGCTCAGCCACTGCTCTCTGCCTCAGTGGGCCCTGCCCACAAGCACCCAACCATCAGCGAGTGACCATTAGTTGTCTCGCTCAGCTATTGGTCAGGGCCGCAGTGGGCCCCGCCTACTGGTACCTGTCAATGAGGGACGACTGGGGAGTGATTGGGTCAACAGGCGGTGGTGTGGTGGTCATCAGGTGGAGACTGACATAAGAGGCAGATTCAGGCCTTCTCCTGGAGGCCGTCCAGCTTACCCAGACTTGGGCCAGCAGGTGAGCTGGACAGCCCAGGGAACAGACTGGGGACTACGTCCTGTAGGGCTCCAGAGCGCTCACTAAGGCCCCTTCCACTAGCCTTGGCTCAGCCCTTGAGGCAGCAGTGAACCCTCCCCCATCTCTGTCTCTGCAACCTAGCAGCAGTGGCCATCTCTGTGAGTTCCAGTCGGAGAGACCTGGTCTCCCCATTTGGGTGGCCTGAGCAAACTGAGGGCCAGTTGGGTTGGATGCTTGGCTCCCTCAGGGATGACAGCTGGGCAGGATGTGGGAACCTGGCCCTGAAAGAGCTGCCAACTGAGATCTGCCTCCTCTTAGCCAGGACTGGGGCTTTGGGGTGAAAGTTGTGCGTTGGGACTTTGCCTTTTCTTGTCAGGACAGAGAATAACATTTATCTGGTAGAGATTTACAGGAACATGGTTACCTGACCATGACCAGACCTTAAGAACAAAGGATCTGACAGGGAGAAGTCTGCAACAACTAACCACGCCCATCCCTCACCTTTTGCTTTTAAAGGGACTTGCTGAAAGCTTTTGGTAACTTTGGGGTTCTTAGGGCATGAGCCACTCATCTTCTTGTATGAATCTGTAATAAACCTTCTTCTATTCCAAACTCTAATGTTGAATATTGATGGGCCTCACTGTGCATCAGACATATGGACTTGCAATTTCAGTAACAATAGCTTTGACTATATGGACCTTTGTCGGTAAAGTGATGTCTCTGCTTTTTAAAACGCTCTCTAGGTTGGTCACAGCTTTTCTTCCAGTGACCAAGTGTCTTTTATTTTATTTTTTTTTAATTAGTTTATTTATCTATTTTTTTTCTAGATTCATGACTGCAGTCACAGTCTGAAGTGATTATGGAGCCCAAGAAAATAAAATCAGTCACTGCTTCCACTTTTCCCCCCATCTATTTGCGTGAAGCGATGGGACCAGATACCATAATATTAGTTTTCTGAATGCTGAATTTTAGGCCAACTTTTTCTCTCTTTCACCCTCATCAAGGGGCTCTTTAGTTCCTCTTCACTTTCTGCCATTAGAGTGGTTATCATCTGCATATCTGACGTTTTGATATTTCCCCCAGCAATCTTGATTCCAGCTTGTGCTTCATCCAGCCCAGCATTTTGCATGATGTGCTCTACATATAAGTTAAATAAGGAGAGTGACAATATACAGTCTTGATGTACTCCTTTCCAAATTTTGAACCAGTCCACTGTTCCATGGATGGTTCTAACTGTTGATTCTTGACCAATATACAGGTTTCTCAGGAGGCAGGTAATGTGGCCTGGTATTCCCATCTCTTTAAGAACTTTTCACAGTTTGTTGTGATTCACACAGTCAAAGGATTTAGGGTAGGCAATAAAGCAGACGTAGATGTTTTTTTGGAATTCCTTTTTTTTCTATGATCCAACAGATGTTCGCAATTTGGTCTCTGGTTCCTTTGCCTTTTCTAGCTCCAGCTTGTACATCTGGAAGTTCTCAGTTGACGTACTGCTGAAGCCTAGCTTGAAGGATTTTGAGCATTACCTTGCTAGCATGTAAAATGAGCGCAACTGTGTGGTAGTCTGAACATTCTTTGGTATTGCCTTTCTTTGGGATTGGAATGAAAACTGACTTTTCCAGTCCTGTGGCCACTGCTGAGTTTTCCAAATTTTCTGACATATTGAGTGCAGCACTTTCACAGCATCATCTTTTAGGATTTGAAATAGCTCAGCTGGAATTCCACCACCTCCACTAGCTTTGTTCATAGTTACTCTTCCTAAGGCCCACTTGATATCACACTCCAGGATGTCTGGCTCTAAGGAGTGACCAGACCATCATGATTAGCTCTGCTATGACATTCTTAGTATACCAGTTTATCTACCTTGGGATTTCTCTGATAGCTCAGCTGGTAAAGAATCTGCCTGCAATGCAGGAGACCCCGGTTTGATTCCTGGGTCAGGAAGATCCCCTGGAGAAGGGATAGCCTACCCATTCCAGTATTCTTGGACTTCCCTTGTGGCTTAGCCGGTAAAGAATCTGCCTGCAATGTGGGAAACCTGGGTTCAATCCCTGGGTTGGGAAGATCCCCTGGAGAAGGGAAAGGCTACCCCCACTCCAAGTATTCTGACCTAAAGAATTCCATGGACTTTATAGTCCATGGGGTCGCAAAGAGTTAGTCATGACTGAGTGACTTTCACTTCATTTCACTTGTCTACCTTTATTGGTTTTCCAGCTCTACTTCTTTATGTATGTATATGTATAATTGAATCACTTTGCTGTATACCTGAAACATTGTAAATCAACTATACTTCAATAAAAAATAAAATAAGATAACTGCCAAAATGGATGATATACAAACTGCTGCTGCTGCTAAGTCGCTTCAGTCGTGTCCGACTCTGTGCGACCCCATAGACGGCAGCCCACCAGGCTCCCCCGTCCCTGGGATTCTCCAGGCAAGAACACTGGAGTGGGTTGCCATTTCCTTCTCCAATGCATGAAAGGGAAAAGTGAAAGTGAAGTCGCTCAGTCGTGTCCGACTCTTAGCGACCGCGTGGACTGCAGCCTACCAGGCTCCTCCGTTCGTGGGATTTTCCAGGCAAGAGTACTGGAGTGGGGTGCCATTGCCTTCTCCGATATACGAACAAAAGATCTCAAATTACTAAAAGAATCAAAGACACAGAGGAAACAGTGAGTATTCGAGTACTGGAGAAGAGGGGCTGGGGCAGAGGAATACTTGAAGAAAAATGAAAAATTTCAAAACTAATAAAGGAGCTTTTGTGAAGTTCTATTTAAGCCACAAAGAAGAAAATTAAAAATAAATACACACCAAAAAGCATTATAGTAAAAGTTAAAACACAAGGAGAATCAGGGCTAGAGACACACTTGGGTATCAGCTACTGCCTGAGTACGGTGGAGTCCTCCAAAAGTAACTGCTGACCTTAGTCACTGGCTGTGGCCCTCATGACACAGTCAGTCACCAGGTTAGTGACATGCATCAGACTGACCTACACAACTGTTAGATCCATGCATGCCCACAAATTAGGGGGAGGTTCAGGAGACCTCTGTTACAGGAGTAACAGCTGTAGAAGCTATCAAGGGACCTGAATTCTAGTCTTGGCACTGCCTCTGACCTTCTCAGTGACTTACTCTGGTTCCATGAAAATACTAGTCTTTTCCATTTGATAGCTTTGGTGGCTTTTTAAAGATTTGTTTTATTTGACAAGTGGAGTACCTGCTATGTCACTCTTTTGTACGAGTAAACAACTTACATTGTAATGGAGGAGATGGGCTGTGAAGACAATAAACATAGCTTTTTAATCGTAGTGAAGTAATGAAAATGGTTGCCTTCTCGCCCCAGTCACGCAAAATTGGTGAGGCATTACTACTTAAAGAGGAACCAGAGCTTCTGCCCAACTGTCAACCTTGATAAAATGTGCATCTCGGTCAGTGAGCAGACACAGGTAAACGCTGCCAAGAACAAGACTAGGGTGAGTCCTAGCATGGGTGCAGTGCGATTGGGCTACTCGGAAGTTTTGGGGAAGGGGAAGTTCCCAAAACAGCCTGTCATGACGGCCAAATTCTTCAGAAGAGCTGAGGAGACTTAAGGTGTGGGTGGGGCTTTTGTCATGATAGCTTGAAGCCACATGGTGGGAGATGCATAAAGTTAAACAAGTGCTTTTCAAAAAACAAATAAAATACAAGATAATCTTAAAAGCAGCCATAAAAGATTAACTTTAAAAGAAGTTGCTAGTTAATTTTCCAACAGAATATATGAGAAGCCAGAGATACTGAAATATCTTTGATATCACCATGACTATTCAAAAATGAAGGTGCCCATAAAGGTGTTTCTAGACAAGCAACACTTGAGGGAACTGATCACCAGCATACTTGTACTAAAATAACTACTAAAGGTAGATTACTCCAGAAGGAAGATCATAAAGAAAGAAGGAAGAGAAATAAAACTGAAAAGTGGGTAGGTCTACATGACTACTGACTATATAAAATAATGCTGTTTTGTTTCGTAACAGTAAGAAACAATAAGAAAATCATAAAACACAACAGAACCAAAAAAGGGTAAAGTAATGACACGTAAGTCAGGAAAGGAGAAAGCAGACTAAAAGTGTTCCAAGGTCTTTACATTTCCCTGGGAAGATTTAAAAAACCAAGTAAGGACTTCCCTGGTGGTCCAGCGGTTAAGACTCTGCTCTTCCAATGCAGCCAGCATGAGTTTGATCACTGGTTGGGGAAATAAGATCCCACATGCCATGTGGCACAGCCAAAAAATGAAAGTAAATAAAATAAGAATTAAATAATTTTTTAAAACAACATTTTAGACTTTGATAAGTCAAGAACCTTATAATCTATAGTGTAACTACTGTAGAAATAAAATACAAATAATAAAGCTAATAGACAGGAAAATAGGATAAAAAAATCAATTCCAAAAGTGCAAGAAGAGAGAAAAGAAGAATATAGACCAGGCAGAACAAATAGAAAGCCCTCACTGAGATGTTAGATTTAAACCAACTATATCAATAATTGTTGCTATTCAGTCACTAAATCATGTCCAACTCTTTGTGACCCCCTTGGACTGCAGCACGCCAGGCTTCTCTGTCCTCAGCTACTCCCCAAGTTTGCTCAAATTCATGTTCATTGAGTCAGTGATGCTATCTAACCACCTCATCCAATAATTACATAAGTTGATTAAATGCTCCAATTAAAACACAAGGTAATCAGACTAGATGGAAAAAAGAAACCCAAAAATATGCGGTTTGCAAGAGATACATCAAAGCAAAATGATATAGAAACATTGAGAGTAAAAAAGAAGATAAATATAGTAAGTGTAACCAAGATAAAGTTGCTATCTCTATATTAATATTAAAGGAAGTTGACTTAATTAATATCAAGTGAAGTCTACTTCATTTGATATTAATATAGAGATATCAAGCAAAACCACAGATAGAGGAATACCTCAAGTTATAAAATACTCAGCTCACAGAAAGAGATAACAATTCTTTATTCTAATAACATACCCTTAAAATATATTCGGTAAAATACTGAAAGAATTACAAGGAGAAACAGACATATTCACAATCATGGTGAGAGAGATTTTAACCTGATCAACAAAGCAATCAAAAAATTGATAAGCATTTAGATGATTTGAAGCAGACAATCAGCAAACTTGATAAAAGGGCTGGCTATATAAAGCCCTACATGTAACGATTGCAGAATATGAATTTCTTCCAAACATACACAGAACATTTACAAAAACTGAACATATGATGGGTCATAAAACAAGTGTCCAAAATTTCAAAGAATTTCAGTAATATAGAGTATATTTTCTAACCCTAATGCAATTAAGTTGGCAGTGAACAACAAAAAGATAACTAGAAAATGCTTGCTTTTAAAAATTCAGAAATGCACTTCTAAATAACTATGGGTCAAAGAAAAAAATCACGATGGAAATTAACATTTGTTTGAATTACATGACAGTGAAAATACCACAAATCAACACCACTGGAAAGCTAAAAAGCAATACTCACAAAGAAATTTATGGCTCTGAATATCTCTATTAGAAAAGAAGAAAATCTGAGAGGCAGGAAGTCAAGCATCTACCTCAGAAATTAGAAAAAGATCAGTTAAATTAGGCTCAAAATTAGAAAAAGATCAGTAAATTAGGCTCAAAATAAAGTAGGAAGAAGAAAATAATAAATATGAGAGCAGAAAATAATGAAATAGGGAACATATACTTTAAAGTGTCGTCAAAGCCAAAAGCTGTTTTACTTTAAAAGTGAAAGTGAAAGTGTTGGTTCAACTCTTTGTGACGCCATGGACTGTAGCCCACCAGACTCCTCTGTCCATGGAATTCTCCAGGCAAGAATACTGGAGTGGGTTGCCATTCCCTTCTCAAGGGAATCTTCCCTGGATCGAACCTGGGTCTCCTGCATTGCAGGTGGATTCTTTACCATCTGAGCCTCCAGGAAGCCCTTACAAAAGTAATAAGCTCATTGGAAGGAGTTAAGATAAAAACAAGAGCAGGCACAAATCACCAAAGTCAGGAATGTCAGGAGCATCACTTGAAACTTAAGGCTATTAAGGAAGTAATAAGAGAATATAAATGAGTAATTTTGTGACACTAAACTTGAAAATTTAGAGGAAATAAGCGAGTTCTTAGAGAAGAATACAGCTTTAAAAAACTGACACGAGGAAAAATAGAAAATTCTGAATAATTCTATAAGCCAAATTTTCATTTTCATTCTTCCAAAGAATAGCTAAAAAACTACAACTTAGGAAACAGCATAAACATTTCACCAAAACCTTACAAGAATATAAGAAAGAAAGAGGGACTTTCCTGGCGGTCCCGTGGCTAAGACTGTAAGCTCCCAATGCAGGAGACCCAAGTTGGATCCCTGGTGGGGGAATGAGATTCCACACGCCACAACTAAGAGCTCTAATGTCACAACTAAGGCCCAGAGCATCCAAATAAATAAAAACAAATATTAAAAATTCAAAAAAAAATGAAAAAAATCACAGCCAGTCTCATTCATGAAAATAAATGCCAAAGTCCCACGGTAACCAGTCTCCGAGGTGGCCCTTGGATGGTCTCAGCTTCCAAGTAGTCACACCTTTGTGTAGCTTTCCACCCTGGCCAATAACAGCACAGAGTGGAAGAAGCCGCTTCCCACACAAGTCTGGGCGGCCAATATGAAAACAACATAGGTCACTTCTGTGACTGATAAAAGACTCTGTAACTATCACCTTGGTGACACATTCTCAGAGGATGTGCTCTGGGAAAGTCCACTGCTATGCTGTGAGTTGCCCATGCAGAGCCACGTGGAGAGGAACTAAAGTCCCCAGCCAACAGGCACTTGAGTGAATTAGGAAGTGGATCCAGCCATCAGCCCCAGTAGAGTCTTCAACTCATCACAGTTATTTCATTTAAATGTGCTATGTTTCTACTAGATAGGTTTATGATTATTATTTTTAGTGACTTTATGTATTTTTAGATTTTTCACAGCTTTAATTTTTAATATGGTGATAGGAATAGATACAACTCACCTCAACAAAAGTTCTCTGGGGTCCTCAATAATTTCTAAGAGTTAAAAGGGCCCTGAGACCAAAAAGACCAAGAACTGCTGATCTAAGTTCTAAGCAATTACTATGGTTCTTGATAATACAGATGAGCTTTTATAAGGACTTATAGTACAATACAGGGAATATAGCCAATATTTTATAATAAATATAAATGGAATATAACCTTTAAAATTCATCAGTCACTATAGAAAAGACCCTGATGCTGGGAAAGATTGAAGGCAGGAGGAGAAGCGGATGACAGAGGACGAGATGGTTGGATGGCATCACCAACTCAATGGACATGAGTCCAGCAAGCTCTGGGAGGTGGTGAAGGACAGGGAAGCCTGGCGTGCTGCAGCCCCTGGGGTGGGAAAGAGTCAGACACCACTGAGGAACTGAACAACAAAATGTTGCACACTTGAAACTTATTGTACATCAACTATACCTCAATAAAAATTTTAATAAGAATAATAATACAGATGAACTTCAAATTAGCACATTACTTATCCTTTAATAAAAGTTATATTCTATGTGTAAGTTAATCTGAAGAACTCACAGGCACAGGCACAGCTGGTTCCCAACACATACCTGGCTCAGCTACATAGATTCCTTTCAGGAGTAAACGTGCAATCAGAACAAGTATTCAGAATTGCTCAAGCCCATTTCTCCATTTAAGCAACAGATGTAAAATAGACACTAATAGCACAATGATTTTAAAGACACAACCAAGCATCTGGTTACTTCTATCTTTAGTGGTGACCACTTGAGTTTTTCATTTGTGTTTAAAAAATTTTTAATAGCAAAAACAGTGCAAACTGCCAAGTATATTTTGTTTGGTATGAATTTACCACTTATGAATTAATTCATATATAAACTATTTTACCCAATTTGAATATCTTTTAAAATTGCAGTTTATTTTTAATTGTCTGCAAATGAAAAGAAAGCAACACAATAGTAATTATCACTGGTATTATATATTATTACTGAAGATAACTCTGTCCTGTAGAGAAGGGTATTAAAAAATGATCAACTGATGATGTCAAATATGCTAGAGTCATAACTTCTCCAAGAGGTCAGGACAGTTGTATTTCCCGTACCTGGTATAATGCCTCTCACATGATAGGATTATCAAACTTTTGTGGAATGAAATGTTATGAATATAATGTCCCATACAATCAAAAAAGTACTGACTATCCTCAGAGTTAGATTCCAACCTGCTCCTTTCAATGTAGCCCTTGGACAACCTTTATTCTCCATTTCCACAACTGTAGCTTGGACATGACACTTCAAAGAGTGCTGAGGTGAACTCTAGTGCTAAAATCTAGAACAGGGCCTATTCATAAGTGCTCCAGTATTAAGAGAAGCCTCGGGCCATGGGGGTCGCAAGAAGTCGGACACAACTGAGTGACTTTCACTTTCACTTTTGTGTCTGAGCGAGGGAGGGAGGTAGCCCTTTTGTCGAGAAAAGTGGAAATAAGTGCTCTACAGTGGATGAAAGGAATTTACAAACCAACATTTACTGAGTTTTACTGCATGCTACTCTAGCGATTTTTTCTTGGGTAGGGAGGGTGTGTTGGCGTGAACTATCCTATCACAGAGGGATAAAAATCAGAAGTATCTATTTCAGAGTCAGGTATTTTTTTAATAAAAAGGAAAACTAAAAAGGCAAAGAATAGGTTAAAAGAAATAGTTTCTTCTCAGGAAGAAACTTTAGTTCCCCAAGGCCACACGAGTCAGCAGCCTTACTATCACAGAGATATAAACATAGCAAAAACATCAGGCAAAACCCAGACCTTTTGTTCACAATTCCAGAGGTCCATATGTGAAGGGAAAGTCAAGTTTGTTGAGGACTTGCCAGCTTTAAATTCCTTGGCACCAGTTGGGAGCGTGGTGCCAAGACTCCTCACTCATCAAGGAATGTGGGATGAGGGAAGTCTCTGGCTAAGGAAGGGGAGAGGTGCCAGAATGAAAGCCTTAGCCAGAGACTTTCCGCGACGAAAGGGCTACCTCCCTCCCTCGCTCGCTCAGCCACAAAAGTGAAAGTGAAAGTCACTCAGTTGTGTCCGACTTCTTGGCGACCCCCATGGACGAGGCTCCTCCTCATACTGGAGTGGGTAGCCATTCCCTTCTCCAGGGGATCTTCCCCACCCAGAGATCGAACCTGGGTCTCCCGCATTGCAGGTGGATCCTTTACCAGCTGAGCCACCAGGGAAGCCCTTACAAACTGCGCCTCATGTTAATGCCCATAAAACATCATCCCACCAACACGTTTTTGCATTGCCGGGAGACGCCTTCCGTGTTAGCATTAAATGATCGTTTTAGTTTTGAAAAATACAAAGAAAGTAAACTTTGGGGATAAAAAGGCGCAAATTGTATTTCTGATCCTTCTTCCTGGTTTATAAAAACTAAATGAGCCCTCCGAGTCTATTTTTTCCCCTGTTAATTATTACGCTATTCCTTAGAGGATTTAGCGCCCAGAGCCACAAAACAAACACTTACTCTGCCTCGAGACTGTCGCCTAGACCTGAAAACCGACTTTTCAAAATCTCTGACTCCTAAACCCCAGGCTGTTTTCTGAAGGTGCGTAAGGGACCAGCGGCAGTTTCCGACTGCCCAGAGCCGGCGGTTCCCGCGCCGGGGTCCCACACCCCGGGGACCCACACCTCCAGCCCTGTTCAGAGCCTCCGGGTTCCAGGCCGCCCCGCACGCTCGGCAACACCGCGCTACGCACTCCAGGCTCGAGAAGCAACCTCCACGTCAAATTTTCCATTTCCATCTCGAAAACCAGTGTTCCCCGGAGCGCAGCGGTCGAGAACAAGCAAGAGTTCCCATCAGCGTCCCCAAGCACTGTCTCCTAGCTGCCCCACCTAGGTAGGGGGCGGACTGGACTTAATTTAGAGACCGGCTGCCCCGTCCCATGACCCTGGTGTCCGCGGGCCCGGCACTTGGCCGCTCCTCGAAGGCGCGTCTGGCTGGCCAAGACTGACCTCTGCTCCGGAGACACTCACCCGAACGAAGTCATCACGAATCCCGCCGCCTCGGATGCCCTGGGCTGGTGGAGCCGGGCAGCCTCCCAGCAGATTGTCCAGCGCTAGGCACCAACCCGGGGTAGAGGAAGCCGCGAGAGCTTGGGTCGGACCCGCCCACTTCACCACCAGCCCCCGCCCATCTCCCGGGTCTTGTCTTGAGCACAGCTTGGCGCCAGTGTGTCCTGGCATCTTTGTGGTCTTTGGGGGACAGTTGAACCTTTTAGGATCTTAGATCCCCAATCAGGGATGGAACGCAATGTCCCTTCCAACGGAAGCTCCAAAGTCCTAACCACTGGACCACCGAGGAATTCCCGAGGTGACAGTGATGACATAGTCCCTGCCTATGATAGATACTAGGCACAAACGCTTTATTTACGTGGTACCATTTATTCGTCACAACAACCCTAAGAGACCAGTGCAGTTACTAGCCCCACTTTTAGGACGGGGAAGCTGAGGCGAAGTAGGGTGATCAGCTGAGTGGAAGAGCTGGGATTTGAACGGAGTCTGGGTGACTCGGAAGCCCCTGACGAGTGGTGCAGTTTCTGTCCCTTGGACGCGGAGCCCCCAAGCCGGCCAGACTTCATCTTGTTGGCCCGAGTTGATAAAAAAAAAAAAAAAGGTGGGGGGAGCCTCTCCGTGGAGAAGAGCAACGTTTTTTCCCGTGGCATCCGCACTTCCCTTCTCCTGCGAGGGTCACCTGCCCCGGGCTGTGGGAGCCCGTCCTTGCACCGCGTCTTTCCCAATCTCTGTGACACTTCTTGGTGGGTAAACGGAGCTCCCTCTCCACCAGAAAGAATAAAATCCCCGCGCCCCCCTCTAGCCTCCCTACGACCGCGGCCTCTCACTTTCCGCCCTATTGAAACCGTATCCATCCTAGTCCACGAGCCTCACAACCTCCCCCGCAGCTCACACTTGAGTTCGCGGAGATCAGTCTTGCCCCGCCTCCACCGCGCTCAGCACTCCACACCCCCGCCCCACCGGAACTGTGCTGGCAAAAGATCAGGGGAGGAAAGCTGCAGTTGGTCAAGTCCCTCTAACATCCTTGTACAGCCACTTAATGCCTGTGTCTGGAAGAATCTGGTGGATTTCAGGTGAAATTAGCATTTGCCCATCCCTTTTCAGCCAGGTGCGGTGCTGGGCGGCTCCCTGTGGTTCACCTCAAGTGTGATTGGATTGTATTTTAGTATGATCCAGTAGATAAATCACGAACATAACCTTGTTTTAAACTAGACAAAACAATGGCATTATTAATGCCATTGCAAAATGACCAATTTTCTGTCCATATAAGTTCCAAAAAGGAATTTAAGACAGACATAAAATCAAACAAACCCAGACAATCAGTGAAACCCAAAAAGGCTGGGAAGAGATCTACAACCAGAGAGATCTACAGCCTTGGTGGAGGTGAGTCCCAAATTCAGCTCAGAGCTTCTCAGTTCAGTTCAGTCGCTCAGTTGTGTCCGACTCTTTGCGACCCCATGAATTGCCGCACGCCAGGCCTCCCTGTCCATCACCAACTCCTGGAGTCTACCCAAACCCTTGTCCATCGAGTCGGTGATGCCATCCAGCCATCTCATCCTCTGTCGTCCCCTTCTCCTCCTGCCCCCAATCCTTCCCAGCATTAGGGTCTTTTCCAGTGAGTCAGCTCTTTGCATGAGGTGGCCCAAGTATTGGAGTTTCAGCTTCAACATCAGTCCTTCCAGTGAACACCCAGGACTGATCTCCTTTAGGATGGACTGGTTGGATCTCCTTGCAGTCCAAGGGACTCTCAAGAGTCTTCTCCAACACCACAGTTCAAAAGTTCAGAGCTTCTCAGCAGCCAGCAAAAAAGAGAAACCCTGCTAGAGGGAGTTCTGGAGGGGCTCTTGCAGATAACTTTCCTACCAGCGTTGCAGGAAGGGGGCTCCTCGCAGGGGCCGAAAATAGACTCTTGTCTAACACTTGGAAATGAATTGTCAGAGGAGACAGTACATGCTGACAAAGCCAGAGATTTTATTGGGGAGGAGCGCCCAGGCGGAGAGCTGTAGGATAAGGGAACCCAGAAGAACTTCTCTGCCTGGCAGCTCAACTCTCAGTCGCTCAGCTTGCAGTTTTGGTTTTTGGTAAGGTGGTTAGTTTCCGGGTTGTCTTTGGCCAATCATTCTGACTCAGAGTCCTTCCTATTGGCGCAAGCATTGCTCAGTCAAAATGGGTGCCAGAGAGAAGGGTTCTGGGAGGTGGTAGGGCACATAGTGTTTCCTTTTGACCTTTGTGGAACTCTTCTGGTTGGTGGTGGCTTATTAATTTCCAGTTCCTTTCCAGAATCTCCTATCTTAAAATAACTCATGCAAATTGTTACTATGGTGCCTGGCCAGGGTGGGTGGTTTCAGTCAGCGTGCTTCCCCTTAGCAGAAATAGCTGTAAACCGGATGCTATGATTTCCTGGACAAGACTAATCAGCAAGACATTGTAGCACTTGCAGATACATGGAGTAAAAACACCCCATTGTTTACCAAGGGCTTTCACTGTACTCCTTAATTCTACTCAACTCTCATAATGTACCGCTTTGCAGTTGTGAAGACCCAGCTTGGGATAGATTTCACAACTTGTTCAAACTTTTGTTGCCAGCGTCTGAGTGAAGATTTGCACCCTGGAGTTGTATCTCTAAGGTCAGTGCTCTGTACCGCACCTGCCCCCTAGTTCTATCTAAGAGGGGAGCTATTCTGAACTTAGACACAAAAGTGAAAGTGTCTGACTTTTTGCGAGCCCTTGGACTGTAGTCTGCCGAGCTCCTCTGTCCATAAAATTCTCCAGGCAAGAATACTGGAGTGGGTTGCCATTTCCTTCTCCAGGGGATCTTCTCAACCTAGGGATGGAACCCAGGTCTCCTGCATTGCAGGCATATTCTTCACCACCTAAGCCACAAGGGAAGCCCGACTTGGAGATGGGACCAGGTTTATTTAGCGATGACTCTTGCCTCACAGAAGTATTGTTGAAACTGAGCAGGACCCTGTGGAATCCTCCTGGGCACAAAAGCCTTTTGGAGTCCCCCATTTCTTTCTTTTCTTTCTTTTTAATTTTTAATTATTTTATTTTATCAGAGTATAGTTCATTAGGTTCCTTGTTTCTTATTTGCAGGATAAAGTCTTCAGCCTCTTGATCTTCCTTCAGTACCAAAGGACAGATTCA
This sequence comes from Giraffa tippelskirchi, assembly GCF_054371585.1. Lineage (NCBI taxonomy): Eukaryota > Metazoa > Chordata > Mammalia > Artiodactyla > Giraffidae > Giraffa > Giraffa tippelskirchi. The sequence continues at coordinate 25,101,665 of NC_137277.1, read as the reverse complement.
AACAAGGAAATAGGGAATGCAAAAACAAAGGAGGAACAATCAAGAAACTATAGTGCTGGATGAACAAGGTCCTGGTTCCTCCTCAGGGAATATTCATAACAATTACCTTTGAGGTCTACCGGAACTAAGTCCCCACCCAGGTGAAGTTGCAGATGGTAACTGCAGCCATAAAATAAAAAGACGCTTACTCTTTGGAAGAAAAGTTATGACCAACCTAGACAGCATATTAAAAGGCAGAGACATTACTTTGCCAACAAAGCTCTGTCTAGTCAAGGCTATGGTTTTTCCAGTAGTCATGTATGGACGTGAGAGTTGGACTATAAAGAAAGCTGAGCACTGAAGAATTGATGCTTTTGAATTGTGGTGTTGGAGAAGACTCTTGAGAGTCCCTTGGACTGCAAGGAAATCCAACCAGTCCAACCTAAAGGAAATCAGTCCTGAATATCCATTGGAAGGACTGATGCTGAAACTGAAACTCCAGAACTTTGGCCACTTGATGCAAAGAGCTGACTCATTTGAAAAGACCCTGATGCTGGGAAAGATTGAGGGCAGGAGGAGAAGGGGATGACAGAGGATGAGATGGTTGGATGGCATCACCAACTCAATGGACATGAGTTTGAGTAAACTCCGGGAGTTGGTGATGGACAGGGAAGCCTGGCGTGCTGCAGTCCATGGGGTCGCAAAGAGCCGGACATGACTGAGCAACTGAACTGAACTGAACTGAACAAGTGAAGGTGGTAACTTCAGAGTGAACCCAAGATTCTGCTGTCCTCCAGGGTTCTTGACCTTCTCCTATCAATAGAAATTGATAAAAGATCAGATAAGAAATTCAGGCAAGGCTTTATTGGGACCCCTGGAGAAGGAAATGGCAACCCACTCCAGTATTCTTGCCTGGAGAATCCCAGGAACGGCAGAGCCTGGTGGGCTGCCGTCTATGGGGTCGCACAGAGTCAGACACGACTGAAGTGACTTAGCAGCAGCAGCAGCTGCAGTAGGGGAGAATGGAAAACAAGTAACAAGTTACCTTGCTCCTTCCATATAAGGAACGACCTGGTTCCTTATTTGGGGTGAGGGTAGAGGTGTGTCTAGGGGGTCAAGCCTGAGGGTTGGCTTAGATGGTTTGCCCACCCCTTTGGCAGTGTTGAGTGCAGGGCATGCACATTACCCTACTTTTGCTTCCAGTTCTTCAGAAGTGGCAGTTGGGTTTTTTGGTTTGCTTTTTTTTTTTTTTGTCTTTTTATATCTTGTTGTCCATAACTTCCCCCAAGCATGCATGCTGTTAGTTTTATTCTCTTATAATTTAGTTTCTTTGTATTTTGTTGCTTGAGACATTTGCCCAGGTGCAAGCCCTGCAGCAAAGGGTCCCGGGTCCCAAGTCCCAGCCTCTCAATTCCTGTAACACCAACCTTTTACCTCACCACCAGCCAATCAGAAGTAAGTCACAAACTCTGCAGCATTCACTCCAAATTTTTTCTATAAAAACTTTTCCCTGAACGCTTTTGGGAAGTTTAGGATTTTTGAGCACGAGCTGCTCTTTCTCCTTGCTTGGCCCTGAAATAAATGTTTCTTTCCTCCAAACTCCAAAGTCTCAGTTTGGCCTCATTGTGCACTGGACACAAGAACTTCTATTCAGTAACATTGTGACCTGTGATTTTGGCTCCAGCATACATTCTCTGTGGTTGGCAGGAAGGGAAAGTTACCTAAGTAAGGATGTTTGCTCTTTTTCAGCTTAATTTAGCCAGGGGCTTAAACACCAGTTCTCCATGGCAAAGTCTGGCTGTGGTCCCTTGGGTGTCTAGACCCAGAGCCAAGCAGTGTTTGCTGCTGCCCTGAGAGGTGAAGAAAGAGCCCATCCAGGCTACCTGGAGCCCTGACGGGTGACCAGGTCTGAGCACATCTTACTCCATGCTGTCCTGAGGGTAGCCTCTCCCAGGATGACATGAGGCTTTCTCATGGTGGCCGGGGTTGCTATTTTACCGCCGTGACAAGACCTCCACTTCTCCCTATCTGTAGGCCCATTTCTGGCAGCACTTTGATAAATTAGCAAGTTCTTAAGTCATTTGGACCTCCTCTGTGCTTGGTTATTCCAGCCACTTCCAGTGCCCAATCTACGCACCACCATCACTGGTGTCACTGGGCCAGAGACCAAACTCTGTTGTTTTTTTTTTCTTTTTTAGTTAAGTGTGGGTGATTTATAATCTTGTGATAATCACTGTTGTACAGAAAATTGACACGTTTATATACACAAACTCTTTATCTTTGACAATCGAGCTTTTATCTGTTTGGATCTGAGATGCATCCAGAAGATCCTGATGCCATATCTAAGCCTCCTGAAAAGTGTTCTTGGAAGGTTGATTAAACCAGCTCTGCATCCTGGTCCAGTGAGTCAGCCAACAGGAAGAGTGCTCAGGGGAGAAGTCAAATGAAGTCAAATATAGTTGATGTACAGTATTATGTTAGTTTCAGGTGCACAACTTCATAGTGATTTGACATCTGCATATATTATGAAATGCTCACTGCAGTAAGAGTAGAAACTATCTGTCCCACATACAAGGATATTACAGTGTTATTGACCACATTCCTTTTGCTGTATAATACATCCCCTGGCTTATTTATTTGTAACTGGAGATTTTCTGTTCACCTATTTCACACACAACCCTGAAACCCTCCCCTCTGGCAATCACCCATTTGTTCTCTGTATCTATGAATCTGTTTTTGTTTTCCTTGCCTGTTTGTTTTATTTTTTAGATTCTAGATATTAGTGAGATCATATGGTGTTTGTTTTTCTCTTTCTGACATTTAACTCAAGCATAGATTCATCTATGTTGATGCAAAAGGGTAAGATTTCTTCTTTTTATGGCTGAGTAATATTCCATTGTATATATATATATACACCACATTTTCTTTATCCATTTGTCTATCAGTGGACAGTTAAGAAAGTCAAGTGATTTCAGACACCCTACCAAAGGGCTTCCCTGGTGGCTCAGCTGGTAAAGAATCCACCTGCAATGTGGAAGACCTGGGTTTGATCCCTGGGTTGGGAAGATCCCCTGGAGAAGGAAACAGCTACCCACTCCAGTACTCTGGCCTGGAGAATTCCATGGATGTATAGTCCATGGGGTCACAAAAAGTCAGAGATTTTCACTTCACTTCACCAAAGTGCTGGTGCCTGGTAGCCACTGCTTAGCTCCGGAGGAGTGGGACCATATCTTTCTTATTTTTCAACTTCCAGAACTTTGCACACCTGAGAGTAAGCTCTGTTCTTCGACAGAGGGGATGATTGCCTTGAGTGGTGGGATTGTTTTCTCATCCACATAGTCACTGGCCCTTCCACTTCCCCAAATCTAGTCCTTGCTGATGCTCAATAAATGTATGTTGAAATTTAAAAAAAAAAAAAAAAAAGATGGGGAAAGAGTCAGCTGTTCAACGGACTGAAGGAACAGGAACAAAACTCCCTGGTGTTGGTTTGCAAACTGGCCCCTGTACGAGGAATTCAAGGAGAGATTGAAGAAAGATGCAGACCCTCCAGATTGGTAGGTGGCAATTTTAATAAGCAGTAGAATTTACAAGGCTTGTCTTGAGTAGCAGCAAGACAGGTTGATCTCAGCATCCATTTGCCAGAATCTAAAGATTATATAGAGGCCTTAATAGGGATCAATCACATATATTGTTGTTTATTTATTTATTGGCTGAGCTGAGTCTTCATTGCTGTGTGCAGGCTTTTTCTCGTTGTAGCAAATGGGGGCTACTCTTCCTTGTGGTGCATGAGCTTCTCATTGCGCCGGCTTCTCTTGTTGTAGAGCATGGGCTGTAGGAGCTCAGGCTTCAATAGTTGCAACACATGGGCTCAGTAGTTGCAGCATGAGGGCTCTAGACCATGGGTTCAGTAGTTATGGCGCTTGGGCTTAGTTGCCCTGTGGCATCTTCCTGGACCAGGGAACGAACCCGTGTCAACCGCATTGGCAGGTGGATGCCTAACCACTGGACTACCAGGAAAGTCCACATATAGCATTGTTGATGGTCTCAACAACACCTTACTCTCTCAAGGCTATGTCCTTGGAATGGCTCCCACTGAAGGAATAGTGTACAGAGTGTATTTTCCAAGGATAGGGCAGGAGGCAAGGAGTCTCCGATTGCCTGGGTCTAGCTCAAGGGCTGGCCTGTGGCCACATCTTCTTGATTATCTTCTCCAACACCTGGCTTGCCATAATCTCAAGGAAAAGGAAGTGGTGTCATTTTCTGGAAAATAAGAATTAAGCTCTGAATGTGCAGGATTGGGCTCTCTTCAGATTGTGCTAGGACCTTGGGGAGCCTCGAACGTTGTTCAAGCTCTCCCATGCTATTCCTTCTCCTAAAAAGACTCCTCCAAAAACAGGGAACATTACCACTTCTGTTTCCCTCTCCAATGTATGCCATAGCTCCTAGCATAGGAGCTGGCTCATAGTTAATATTCAAAGACTACCTGATGGAGAAAGAAATTAATGCATTTTGTTTTACCGTTTGATGCTCAGAACAGTCTCGGACCTTCAGCGTTGTTTGCTTCATTTTCACATGAAGAAAGTGAACTCAGAGACTTGTGAGAAGAGTCAGAGGGGATGGATCTGTTGGATCTAAAGCCCTACACCTCCTCCGCTGCCTGTGTAGGAGGGAGGGTCCAGGTTAGTGAGTATGGGAATAACACGGAAGAGATAGAAAAGTCAGGAAAGACCAGGTCCAAGTCTGAACAGTGAAGCAAGGATACTGCCTTGCTGACTTTAGCCTGAACTTGACAGTCAAGAATTGCATCTCTTGGATGAAACTGGAGCCCATTATACAGAGTGAGGTAAGCCAGAAAGAAAAACACCAATACAGTATACTAATGCATATATATGGAATTTGAAAAATGGCAACGATAACCCTATATGCGAGACAGAATAAGAGACACAGATGCATAGAACAGTCTTATGGACTCTGAGGGAGAAGGTGAGGTGGGACGTTCTGGGAGAATAGCATTGAAACATGTATATTGTCATATGTGAAACAGAACACCATTCCATGTTCGATGCATGAGACAAATGCTCAGGACTGGGGCAATGGGATGGCCCAGAGGGATGGAATGGGGAGGGAGGTGGGAGGGGGGTCCAGGAAGGGGAACACATGTAAACCCATGGCTGATTCGTGTCAATGTATGGCAAAAACTACTACAATATTGTAAAGTAGTTAGCCCCCAACTAAAATAAATAAATTTATTTAATAAAAAAAAAAATTTGCATCTCTGTGAATTCCCTAGCCATCCAGCAGTTAGGACTCCTCTCTCTCACTGCTAAGGGCTCAGGGTTCAATCCCTGATCGGAAACTAAAATCTTACAAACTGCTCACAAGTTCGTGGTGCAGCCAAAAAAGGGGGGAAAAAAAGTACCTCATTGATGAGGAGTTAAGCAAAAGGAGCACAGACTTAAAAGGCTATGGATTTCTTCTCGGTTATCTTCTGAATTGTCCAGATGCCTTCAAGAGGCAGTAGAGTATACTAGTTAAAAGGTGAATTCGAGAGTCTTACTTGCTCCTGTCCCCTACCTGCTGTGTGAACTTGGACAAGTTATTTAACATCTCTGTGCCTCAGTACCCGCAGCTGTTAAAATTTAGATGATAATAGCACCTGCTTCATGAGATCGTTTTAAGAATTCAGTCAGTCAGTCCATGTAAAGTGCCTCAGACAGTGCTTGGAAAGTGATACTCTCATAGGAAGTGTTGGCAATTATTATTCGAAGGGTACCTTTTGTGCTTTGAAGTCTCTTTGTAATTACTAGGGTTTAAGTTACTTTTTTAAATTTTTACTTATTTTTTTATTAAAGTACAATTGATTTATAGTATTGTGTTAATTACTGCTGTACAGTAAAGTGACTTAGTTATACACATATATACAGTCTTTTTCATTTTTTTTTTCCATTATGGTTTGTCACAGGATATCAAATACCCTGTGCTCTACAGTAGAACCTTGTTTATTCAATTCTGTTAGGTAGTTAGAATAGAAAAAGGAGTTCAAAATGGCGGTGGCTAAAAGACAGACAATAAAAGGGGGAAAGCCCATGGAAAGGGAGCAAAGGAAAAATCCAAGGGCTGGAGTGAGAACCTCAGGTGAAACAAACATGCCCCCTTTCTGATTGATGATGGGTGCTAGCCCTAATTTGCAGAGGGCAGGCTCCGGATTGGGGGCTGGTGGGGAGGAGGTAAAACATATGAAAAGAGGGAGCCAAGATGGGTTGAGGTCTCTCCTGCAGGGTCGGCTCGCCTTCACGCCTTGGGAATACACTTTCTTTACCAATAAAACTCTGAACTTGAACTGGGCTGGAGGACAGCCTCCTGGACCCATGCATAACCTGAACTCCCAGGTAAGTGGCCTTTGTCTGGACCATCTGTGCCTTAGCGTGGGAAACTTGATATTCTCTCTCTTCCAAAAAGTTTAGAACCTGAATTACATGTTGTTGCAATTTTTTCTTATCTGGAGACCAGATTAGTAGGTCATCTACATACTGTAATATTTTCCCATTAGGTCCCAGGTCCAGATATAGGAGATCCTGGCTAAGTGCCTGTTCAAGTAGGTGGGGGCTATCTCTGAACCCCTGAGGTAACACTGTCCAAGTCACTTATTGGTGTTTTTCTACTGGAACTTTCCACTTGAAGGCAAAAAGGCACTGGGATTCTTTAGCCAGTGGTATCCAAAAGAATAAGTCCTTAAGTGGCAGTAAACCACTTGGCACTGCGTGTGATTTCTCCCAAGATTACATAGGGATTGGGTACTGTGGGATGGAGGGGGACTACAGCTTCATTTATTATCTGGAGGTCTTGAACCATTCGCCAGGTCCTGTCCTTTTTCTTTACAGGGAGGATTGGAGTGTTATATGGTGAATTGGTGGGGACCAATAGCCCACAGGCAAGGAATTTATTGATTAGAGGCTGTAGTCTTTCCCAAGGTTCTCTTCTGGGCAGGTATTGTTTCCAATTTGGAAACCGAGTGGGATCTGGGAGGACAATGATAACCGGTCAGCTTGGTGGGCTCATCCAGGAGTTCCCTAGTCCCACACTTGGGGGTTAATTTTGTCCTCCCATGGTTTCTGGTCCCTCTCTATTGGAGGGTGTAACAGTTTCCTCAGTAGTAACCAGGAGCTACAGGACTCTTAGGGGCTGAAAAGCTTCCCATCACAAGGGGTGGTCCCTAGCTTAGTGAGTATATCTCTTCCCAATAAGGGAGTAGAACACTCAGGGACCACCAGATATTGGTGGGAAAATATCTGTCCATCTCAGCAACAAAGAAATGCTCGGGTGGAACTTTTTGTAATTGTTTTTCCTGTAGTATCCAAATGGTACAGGTTTGGAGGGAGAAGGCTCTGGAGTAGGAGGTCAGGACAGAGTAGGTAGCCCCTGTGTCAAACAAGAAATTCTCAGACCTACCGGCCACATCTAGTTGCACCCTTGGCTCCAGCCCCATGATGGTTATCTGTTACAGGTGGGCTGGCTGGAGCGGGTTGTTTCAGTCCCATTGAACCATCATGAGGAGAAGCTTGGCACTTGGCCCGAGGCTTTGGGTCCCCGGGGCAGAGTGCCACCCAATGCCCCAATTGATGGCATTTGTAGCAAGCTGTTATAAAAGGTATTGGTGGCTGTCTGGACCATTTTGTCTAAAGAGGCAGCAGGGTCCTGTTGCTGTAGCTGTTGAAACTTTATCCTTATGTCTGATGCACATTGGGACAGGAATTTGTCCTTTAAAATCACCTGTCCCTCATAAGAGTCTAAGTACAGGTTGGTAAACTTTTGGAGGGCCTCCTTCAGCCTTTCCAGAAAGGCAATGGTGTTCTCCATGGGCTCCCAAGTTATTGCTGAGACCTGGGCATAGCTGCTTTTAGTCCTGCCTTTACACAGACCAGAAAATGATCCCTTTCCCAGATGTGTTCAGGGTCATTACAGTTCCATTTGGGATCTGAGGAGGGGACTGCAGTTTCCCCCACCAGATTATTTATCGCTTATCATGTGAAGCCCCGTAGTATACTTTTGGGCTTCTTTAAGACCCTAGCATACTCAGGGTCAGGTAAAGTTTGACTAAATATGACCATGATGTCCTTCCACATCAAGTTAAAGGCCAAGGTAATGTGTTGGAATATATCTAGATATTTGCCTGGGTCATCTGTATAGCTTCCCAGGTCTTGCTTGATCTGTCTTAATTCTAAGAGGAAGAAGGGCTTGTGGACCTGGGTCAGTCTGAATTCCCCTCCAGTTTCAACTAAGGGACATACTTCAGTCAGTTTTTGTGGAGGGGCTGCTCCCAGATATGGGGGTAACTTTGGATACAATGAGGAAGGAGCATGAGGCAACTCAGGAGCCGTGGGAGGTGAGCCTTCATGGGGGGCTTTCTTCTCTTGCTTGCGCCTAACACCACTTGTTTAGTAGTCTCGCTTTTAGGGCATACATCAATCCCACACTTAAGACAGAGTTCCTTTATTTCCTTTAGCGGAAAGAAAATTTGGACATAGGGGATCTCTGTCCATTCTCCTTGCTATTTGCAGAATAAGACTAACAGCAGGATGGTACTGTAATTTAAACTCTCCTCTTCAGTCCAGTGCTCCTCATCCCCCAGAGGATACTGTGGCCACACAGCGGCACAAAAAAGAATTTCAAGCAACTTCACCTTAGAGGGTTGAACAGTTGTCCAGTTATCAAGGAGGCATCTCAAGGGCGTCAGTTGGGAAGTGGATTGGTTATTTCCCATCTGAAAGACAGTGACAACAAGGATAAAACTAACAGGCTTCCTTTTATTTCTATGTGTGGACTTTCTTAGGGTGAGGATTTTTGAAGCTTATCCTACCCAATACTGTTGCAAGCTAAGAGCTGGTTGTCCCCGGGTCAGAGTGCAGATCCCCAAGCAGGTTGAGGCAGGTCAACCTCCTGGGATCCCCGGGCTGGAGTTGGGCATCCCCAAGGTCTCCAGCATGACTAGTGCTGAGTAGGGTTAAGGAGTTGTAATCCTGACTCATCGCCGGTTTGTCCACCCTGGATGGGAATAGATAGCATGATGTAAAGGAATCCAAGCCTGTGCCCTGAGACTGGGAACCTGGCAAAATAGCTGCAGGCCTAATTCTCTTATCACTCTGAGGGAATGTATGTCACTGATTTTCTCCCCTAGTCCTCCATAAGAACAGTTTAGTGTCTCCAATGGTTAACATTTCATTGTGACAGGCCCACTCTAGGTAATAACAGAAGTAATGATAAAGGCCACGTGCTGTGTAGGGCCACCCAAGACGGACAGGTCATGGTGGAGAGTTCTCACAAAACATGGCCCATTGGAGAAGGGAATGACAAACCACTTCAGTATTCTTGCCTTGAGGACCCCATGAACAGCACGAAAAGGCAAAAAGATAGGACACTGAAAGATCAACTCCCCTGGTTGGTAGGTGCCAAATATACTACTGGAGATCAGTGGAGAAATAACTCCAGAAAGAATAAAGAGATGGAGCCAAAGGAAAAACATAACCCAGTTGTGGATGTGACTGGTGATAGAAGTAAAGTCCGATGCTGTAAGGAGCAACACTGCATAGGAACCTGGAATGTTAGGTCCATGAATCAAGGCAAATTGGAAGTGGTCAAACAGGAGATGGCAAAAATGAACGTCGACATTTTAGGAATCAGCGAACTAAAACGGACCGGAATGGGTGAATTTAACTCAGATGACTATTATATCTACTACTGTGGGAAAGAATCCCTTAGAAGAAATGGAGTACCCATCATAGTCAGCAGAAGAGTCTGAAATGCAGTATTTTGATGCAATCTCAAAAACGACAGAATGATCTCTGTTCATTTCCAAGGCAAACCACTCAATATCACAGTAATCTAAGTCTATGCCCTGACCAGTAATGCTGAAGAAGCTGAAGCTGAACGGTTCTATGAAGACCTACAAGACCTTATAGAATTAACACCCCAAAAAGATGTCCTTTTCATTACAGAGGACTGGAATGCAAAAAGAGGAAGTCAACATAGGTCTCTGACATAAATCTCAGCAGGATCCCCTATGACCCATCTCCCAGAGTAATGGAAATAGAAGCAAAAACAAACAAATGGGGCCTAATTAAACTTAAAAGCTTTTGCACAACAAAGAAAACTATAAGCAAGGTGAAAAGACAGCCTTCAGAATGGGAGAAAATAATAGCAAAAGAAGCAACTGACAAAGAACTAATCTCCAAAATATACAAGCAGCTCATGCTGCTCAATACCAGAAAAATAAACGACCCAACCAAAAAATGGGCCAAAGAACTGAACAGACGTTTCTCCAAAGAAGACATAAAGATGGCTAACAAACACATGAAAAGATGCTCAACATCACTCATTATCAGAGAAATGCAAATCAAAACCACAATGAGGTACCATCTCATGCCAGTCAGAATGGCTGCTATCAAAAAGTCTACAAACAATAAATGCTGGAGAGGGTGTGGAGAAAAGGGAACCCTCTTACACTGTTGGTGGGAATGCAAACTAGTACAGCAACTATGGAGAACAATGTGGAGATTCCTTAAAAAACTGGAAATAGAATTGCCTTATGACCCAGCAATCCCACTGCTGGGCATACTCACCAAGGAAACCAGAAGTGAAAGAGACATGTGTATCCAATGTTCATCGCAGCACTGTTTACAATAGCTAGAACATGGAAGCAACGTAGATGTCCACTGGCAGACGAATGGATAAGAAAGTCGTGGTACATATACACAATGGAATATTACTCAGATATTGAAAAGAATGCATTTGAGTCAGTTCTAATGAGGTGGACAAAACTGGAGCCTATTATACAGAGTGAAGTAAGTCAGAAAGAAAAACAACAATACAGTATATTAACACATATATATGGAATTTAGAAAGATGGTAACGATGACCCTACATGCGAGACAGCGAAAGAGACACAAATGTAAAGAACAGACTTTTGGACTCTGTGGGAGAAGGCGAGGGTGGGATGATTTGAGAGAATAGCATTGAAACATGTATATTACCATATGTGAAATAGATTACCAGTCCAGGTTCAATGCATGAGACAGGGCATTCAGGGCCGGTGCACTGGGGTGACCCTGAGGGATGGGATAGGGAGGGAGGTGGGAGGGGGGTTCATGAGGACACATGTACACCCATGGCTGATTTATGTCCATGTATGGCAAAATCACTACAATATTGTAAAGTAATTAGCCTCCAATTAAAATAAATAATTAATTTTTTAAAGTTATGACTAGAATTAAAATTTAAAATAAAACTATTAAATAAAAAATTTAAAGAAAGAGAGAAATACCCGGAGTAACAGGCAAATTTGGCCTTGGAGTACAGAATGAAGCAAAGGCTAATCGAGTTTTGCCAAGAGAACACACTGGTCATAGCAAACACCCTCTTCCAACAACACAAGAGAAGACTCTACACATAGACATCACCAGATGGTCAACATCAAAATCAGATTGATTATATTCTTTACAGCCAAGATGGAGAAGCTCTATACAGTCAGCAAAAACAAGACCTGGAGCTGACTGTGGCTCAGATCATGAACTCCTTATTGCCAGATTCAGACTTCAACTGAAGAAAGTAGGGAAAACCACTAGACGATTCAGGTATGACCTAAATCAAATCCTTTACAATTATACAGTGGAAGTGACAAATAGATTCAAGGGATTAGACAGAGTGCCTGAAGAACTATGGGCGGAGGTTCGTGACTTTGTGCAGGAGGCAGGGATCAAGACCATCCCCAAGAAAAAGAAATGCAAAAAGACAAAATGGTTGTCTGAGGAGGCCTTACAAATAGCTGTGAAAAGAAGAGAAGCAAAAGACAAAGGAGAAAAGAAAAGAAATACCCATTTGAATGCAGAGTTCCAAAGAATAGCAAAGAGAAATAAGAAAGCCTTCTTCAGTGATCAGTGCAAAGAAATAGAGGAAAACAACAGAATGGGAAAGACTAGAGATCTCTTCAAGAAAATTAGAGATACCAAAGGAATATTTCATGCAAAGATGGGTACAATAAAGGACAGAAATTGTATGGACCTAACAGAAGCAGAAGATATTAAGAAGAGGTGGCATGAATACACAGAAGAACTATACAAAAAAGATCTTCACAACAGATAATCATGATGGTGTGATCACTCACCTAGAGCCAGATATCCTGGAGTGTGAAGTCGAGTGGGCCTTAGGAAGCATCACTAGGAACAAAGCTAGTGGAGGTGATGGAGTTCCAGTTGAGCTATTTCAAATCCTAAAAGATGATGCTGTGAAAGTGCTGCTCTCAATATGCCAGCAAATTGGGAAAACTCAGCAGCAGCCACAGAACTGGAAAAAGTCAGTTTTCATTCCAATCCCAAAGAAAAGCAATGCTAAAAAATGCTCAAACTACTGCACAATTGCACTCATCTCACACACTAGTAAAGTAATGCTCAAAATTCTTCAAGCCAGGCTTCAACAGTACGTGAACCATGAACTTCCTGATGTTCAAGCTGGATTTAGAAAAGGCAGAGGAACCAGGGATCAAATTGCCAGCATCCGTTGGATCATCAAAAAAGCGAGAGAGTTCCAGAAAAACATCTGCTTTATTGACTATGTAAAAGCCTTTGAGAGCTGTGTGGATCACAACAAACTGTGGGAAATTCTTAAAGAGATGGTAATACCAGGCCACATGACCTGCCTCTTGAGAAACCTGTATGCAGGTCAGGAAGCAACAGTTAGAACTGGACATGAAACAACAGACTGGTTCCAAATAAGAAAAGGAGTACATCAAGGCTGTATATTGTCACCCTGCTTATTTAACTTATATGCAGAGGACATCATGAGAAACGCTGGGCTGGAGGAAGCACAAGCTGGAATCAAGATTGCCGGGAGAAATATCAATAACCTCAGATATGCAGATGACACCACTCTTATGGCAGAAAACGAAGAAGAACTAAAGAGCCTCTTGATGAAGGTGAAAGAGGAGAGTGAAAAGGTTGGCTTAAGCCTCAACATTCAGAAAACTAAGATCATGGCATCTGGTCCCATCACTTCATGACAAATAGATGGGGAAACAATGGAAACAGTGACAGACTTTATTTTGGGGGGCTCCAAAATCACTGCAGATGGTGAGTGCAGCCATGAAATTAAAAGATGTTTGCTCCTTGGAAGAAAAGTTATGACCAACCTAGATAGCATATTAAAAAGCAGAGACATTACTTTGCCAACAAAGGTCCATCTAGTCAAAGATATGGTTTTTCCAGTGGTCATGTATGGATGTGAGAGTTGGATTATAAAGAAAGCTGAGCGCTGAAGAATTGATGCTTTTGAACTGTGGTGTTGGAGAAGACTCTTGAGAGTCCCTTGGACTGCAAGAGATCCAAACCGTCTGTCCTAAAGGAAATCAGTCCTGAATATTCATTGGAAGGACTGATGTTGAAGCTGAATCTCGAATACTTTGGCCACCTGATGCAAAAGTTGTGTGGGTCATCAACTTTCTATTTCTGGAAGGTGTGTTCTTCTCGTGAGCCCTGTCCAGACCCACAATGTTGCCTCTGCAAGGCCCTTGGGAAGGAAATACTGGATAGTACCCAATCCCTTTAGAGATTAAGGCCTTCATCTCACGTGTTTCCTATGACATGTGCGATGGCTAAGGATAAAAGGCTTATGGAAGTTTCCTGATGAGAGAGACTGACTGGGGGAAACTGGGTCTTGTCCTGTTGGGCGGGGCTATGTCAGTAAATCTTTCATCCAATCTTCTTTTGATGGACGGGGCTGTATTCCCTCCCTGTTGTTTGACCTGACATAGAAATATGGTGTAGGTAATGAAGATAATGGCCACCTCCGTCAAAAGGTCCGGTGCACGCACTGCTGCACTCACTGCTGTCTCTGCCAGACTCCTGGACACTCACAGGCAAGTCTGGGTCAGTCTCTTGTGGGGTCACTGCTCCTTTCTCCTGGGTCCTGATGCATTTAAGATTTTATTTGTTCCCTCCAACGGACTGTTTCCCCAGTCCTGTGTAAGTTCTGGTAGCTCTTTGGTGGGATTAATGGTGACCTCCTCCAAGAAGGCTTATGCCGCACTGAAGTCTGCTGCACCCAGAGCCCCTGCCCCTGCGGCAGGTCACTGCTGGCCCTTACCTCTGCAGGAGACACTCAAACACTCAAAGGGATGTCTGGCTCAGTCTCTGTGGCATCTCCTGGTGTGCAGAGGTTTTGTTCGAGCCCTCCGAGTGTCTCTGGTGGGTATGGGGTTTGATTCTAAATGCGAATTTGCCCCTCCTACCATCTTTCTTGGGCTTCTCTTTTGCCCTTGGACGTGGGGTATCTTTTCTTGGTGGGATCCAGCATCCTCCTGTCGATGGTTGTTCAACAGTGAGTTGTAATTTTGGAGTTCTAGCAGGAGAAGATAAGCACATGTCCTTCTACTCTGCCATCTTGTGGTATTGCGGTATATCAAGATTGCTGGGAGAAATATCAATAATCTCAGATATACAGCTGAAACCACCCTTATGGCAGAAAGAGAAGAAGAACTAAAGAGACTCTTGATGAAAGTGAAAGAGGAGAGTGAAAAAGTTGGCTTAAAACTCAACAATCAGCGCTGCCTATCTCTGGCAGCCTGCGGTGGTTTAAGGGAGGTGGTGGGAAGCTGATGTTTGGTTGAATTCATCACTCTCATGGTCACTTGGGTTGTTCACAATCAAAATTAACAAAGCAGGAAAAAAAAAAACACCAAGATGTCTGTTGATCCAAAGGCCTATGAGGGTCAGCTCTTTGGCTTCACACCACAGACTTGCTTCCTTAGGATCTACATTGCCTTTCAATACTACCTGTTTGAGGTGATGCAGGCTGTTGAACAGGTTATTCTAAAGAAGCTGGATGGCATCCCAGACTGTGTGATTAGCCCAGTCCAGATTCGCAAGTGCACAGAAAAGTTTTTTTGCTTCATGACATTACGTTTTGATAATCTTTTTGGCAAAATGGAGCAGTTCTTCTTACAGTTGATTTGCAGATGCCCCCAAATGTCTTGGTTCCAGACGATAAATCTCAGGAGACACATTCTTATAGTGAGGAAGAATTCCACCTTCTCCAAAAAGAAATTGGACAGTTAAAGGAGAAGTATAAGACTGAATTATGCACTAAGCAAGCCCCTCTTGCAGAATTAGAAGAGCAAAAAGTTGTTCAGGCCAAACTCAAACAGACCTTGTCTTTGTTTGGTGAACTTGAAAATGTTGGCAGAGACCACGGGGCTAGTGATTTTAGGGAGAGTTTGGTGTTCCCGGTCCAGAACTCCAGAAAACTCCAGAATATCAGAAAGAATGTGGAAAAGGAAGGCAAATGATTGAAAATATCTTGATTTCTCAATAGAGAAAGGAGTTTCTCAGAAGGTGGACTGGTAAGAGATTTATATCAATGATATTCTTAAGCCTAGTGAACTGTATATTTTTGAGAGGGTTTCTTAGTTCACGCTTTCTTGTATTCCACATCTTCCTCTTTTTTGGTCCACTCCTGAAGCATCTATGCACTATGTTGAACCAATCTTTGAAGCATCTGTGCTTAGAGGTCTATAATGGATGGGAAGGGATTCTTGGTTCAATAAGAACTCATTTAGGGGCATGACTGAAGAAGTAAAGCTTTCCCTGGCTGTTCAAAGATATTCGTAAAAGTTGTACCTTGGTTGTGAGTCCTTTGTAACCTTGACTTTTTTACTTACTCTTTGGATGAAACGAAATGACACAAAGGTTAAGTGGGTGTCTTCTTTATTAACCAGCCACCACACTGTGGGACAGCTAACACAGCCTGCTTGTTCTTACCCAGTAACTTTTCTCATACGAGAAAGTTAATAACTAATTGAAAGAAGGAAGTAGCAGAAAAAACAACCATGACTTTTAGAAAGAAGAAAGAAGTTTTGTTTCTAAGATAAATCTTTGATGATGTTAGAGTTTAATGCCTTGGAGCCCAGCAATGGAAGACATTGGACAAAAAGGAAGATCTTACTGGCATAGAAGAGGAAGCCTGGAACATACTGAATTGCAAATATTATATTAACTGACTATTAGGTATATATACCATTTTTGGGGTCATACTTCAGTTAGTTTTAGAATCTACCTTGAACCTAATATTTAATTAACTTATTTATTCACACTCCTAGGAACTCTCAGTGGCAAATTTTAGCAGTATCTTGTGCTTAAATTCAATGGAATCTAATATTTCCTTTTGTAACTAATCCATGTAAAATGTTAGATCGCCCGTGGAAAGGGGAGAAATGGCAGTAACTGCTCTTAAGGTATTACTTGCCTTCCATGTCTTCCTAAAGAACAGAATTTGAAGTTTCTCCTTTGTATAGAAGTGTAACTTAGGGTATTCACATTTGCAATTAAATATTCATCAGTATAAGAAGCCTGTGTTTTACCTGCAATACAATTCTATACATTAAATATATATTTTTTAAAAAACAAAAACAAAAAAAACCTCAACATTCAGAAAACTAAGATCATGGAATCTGGTCCCATCACTTCATGGCAAATAGATGGGGAAACAGTGGAAACCGTGACAGACTTTATTTTTTTGAGCTCCAAAATCACTGCAGATGGTGACTGTAGCCATGAAATTAAAAGATGTTTGCTCTTTGGAAGAAAAGCTATGACAAACCTAGACAGCATATTAAAAAGCAGACACCTTGCCAACAAAGGTCTGTCTAGTCAAAACTATGGTTTTATCAGTAGTCATGTATGGACTTGAGAGTTAGACTATAAAGAAAGCTGAGCACTGAAGAATTGATGCTTTTGAACTGTGGTGTTGGAGAAGACTCTTGAGAGTCTCTTGGACTGCAAGGAGATCCAACCAGTCAATCCTAAAGGAAATCAGTCCTGAATATTCATTGAAAGGACTAATGCTGAAGCTGAAACTCCAATACTTTGGCCACCTGATATGAAGAGCAGACTCACTGGAAAAGACCCTGATGCTGGGAAAGATTGAAGGCAGGAGGAGAAGGGGATAACAGAGGATGAGATGGTTGGATGGCATCACCAACTCAATGGACATGAGTTTGAGTAAACTCCAGGGGTTGGTGATGGACAGGGAAGCTTGGCATGCTGCAGTCCATGGGGTCACAAAGAGTCAATCACGACTGAGTGACTGACTGATCCACCCAATACTTTGCAGACAGTGGCATAGATAGAGGGAGGAGCTGAAGGATGAAAGGAAAAAGCAATGGGAAGAACGTGCTGAGAAATCCCCTTCATAACCTGCCAGGAAAACAGCTAAATGTCTAACCTGTGCCCACAGTTTTCATTGGCCTGATCCTTGGTACAAGGGAGATTAAGGACAGAAGAATCTTCACCTGCTTGGGCAACAGCTACTGGGGCATAGGGGAGAGTGGACATGCCAGGGAGTAGCCCCTGCTAGAATCCCTCAGTTACATCCACAACCGCTCACTTGTTCGGAGGGGGTTGGAGGAGACAAGAAATGAGAGATTGTGAAGGAATTAAGATTTTGATAGCCATATGTCCTTCCAGCCATAGGGGCAAGGGCCTCCTACCTTAAGCAGAGGTCTTCTGGATTCTGAGACTGAGCCTCGTGAGCTTTCTGAAGCATTTGTTTTTGCTGTGCTGGTTTCCAGAATGCAGGGTCTCTCATCACTTCCATTGTGTTGGGTTTCCATCACGTTAGGCTCCCACCACGTGAGCTTTCACCGAGTTGGGCTTCTGCTGTGCTTGGCCCCGCCTCAGTGGGGGGGAGCCTAGGTTTCTTTGGCCAGGTTATATCGGAGTCACAGCACTAGGTATGTCGGGGAGTGCATAATTTCCTCAGTTCAGTCTCACCACAAGATTTGAAACGATGGACCAGTCTTACAGCCCAGTTACAGCTCAGAGTTTTATTTAGTAAAGTACATCCCTGAGGGGTGAAGGCAGGCCAACCCTGTGCCCATCTTGGCTCCCTCTTCTCATATGTTTTGTCTCCTCCCCCTCCCCAGCTTGCTCAATGCAAATTAGGGCTAGCACCCATCATTGATCAGGAAAGGGGAGTGTTTATTTCACTTGAGGTTCTCACTCTGGTCCTCCGATTTTTTCTTTGTTCCCTTTTTGCAGGCTTTTCCCCTTTGTCTACTTTTTAGCCACCACCATTTTGGACTCCTTTTTTTATTCCTGGTAGCTCAGATGGTAAAGAAGGTGCTTGCAATGCAGGAGACCCGGGTTCGATCCCTGGGTTGGAAAGATCCTCTGGTGAAGGGAATGGCAACCCACTCCAGTCTTCTTGCCTGGAGAATGCCATGAACAGACCATGGGGTCATAGAGTCAGACACGACTGAGCAACTAACACTTTCAACTTTCAACTCTTCTATTCTAACTACCTAACATTCCCCCCTCAAGAGATGGGAGGTCCAATTCTTTGGGAATAGGGACGTTGAGGTCTCTCTGGCTTCCTGCTGAGCTGGGACAGCAAGGGGCATTGCTAGTTCCCCTTCCCCTCTTGCTCGTCTCAAGCCTCAGAGTGCTTATAGCAGTGTCCATCTAAGGGTGAGTGATAGATATTTTCTGAGGTCTGGTGTAGTTTTATATATCCTTGTTGAACTAGCACTGCATTTTGTAGCTTGTTGACCTGGGCAGAGACAAAAAAGGGTTAAACAATTGATAATACATGGAGCAATCATAAGCAGTATCAATATGGTGATAACAGGGGTTAGTAGGAACATTAGCCAACTCCAAACCCCCCCTCGCCAGGAAAAGGATCCCCCAAAGAGAGATTGTAACCACCCCGAGGACTCTCCAGCCCGTTCTTTGAGATCCTGTGGGATCTGAATGTTTTTCTTGAGGACTGTGAGACTTTCTTCAACTTAGCTGGAGGTATTTACCCAGAAAAAACACGTCTCATTTAAGATGGCACAAGTCCCTGCTTGTTCAGTGGTCAAGAGATCTATCGCCCATCTATTTTGAGTACAACCTCTCCCAAGCTGTCGATAGATTTTTGTTGGGCTTCCAAGGCCAGTACTGTGGCTTCCCATCCCTGCTGCATCATCATTGAGATATTTACAATTGCTCTTTCCAAGAGTGGTATTCCCCTAAACTAGAAAAGTCCCCGAATGATATTGTGTTTTAATCCAGCATCTTCTAAGATAGGGTTATAGTGATAATTAATGAGTCCAAATTTTTTAGGAGAGAGGTCATACAAGGGCAAATCTCACCTAGAGTGGTTCAAAGTATCTTGTAAGGTCTGCTCTAAGAAGGAGCCCAGGTTTGGAATTTCTCCTGAGGTGGCTCTTATTTCTTGGGACATAAGGAATCTTACTCATGGAGTAACTGCGGCAATTGTACAGAGTCCTTGCCATTTAGATGGGAGAGTGATATATAAGTTTCTTCTACATATGAAATAGTACCCAGTCCCTGTTAAGGTTACTGTGGTAGGGGTCTGGCAGGCAGGATGCACTGTTACCACTTAACAGAGAATATTTTGAAAGACCAGAGATAAGAAGTTGTCTTTTACAAGGGTATATTTGACCATGTATGTTGTCCAGGTGGTCTTAGCTGAGGAGCCTGAGGGTTTGTAGGTAATAGTGATTCCCAGGATTATAATTTTATCATAGGCTCCACCTGATCCTCTGCCCATGGTCAAGTTACTTGCCATGGGATAGAAGTTTATGTATGGGTCTGCAAACCAGGTGAGGTTGTTGTTGTTTGGGAAGCTGTGAGTATCATTGACAGTATTCTCTAAGCTACAGAGTGTATTTGTTTTGTTTCTGTTTGGTCCCCCTATGATTGATTTCCATTCCTATCCCCAGGGATTAGTGGTTTGGTTTTTATTCCAGATGGATCTGAATTGTGTTCTAATCTTGGGAGAATTGGCACGCTGGTATCTGTCCCTCCAAAGGAGGGAGGAGTTTCCCAAGGTTAGGGTCCAGTTACGGAACTTAGCGTCATTTAAGGCACTCAGAAAAACTTTTGAGGTTGTGTTGGTGCAACTGGAAAAACACAGTGAGGCCACAGAGAGAAGGGTTTTTACTTCTCTCTCTCTTAAGGGGTATTCTTCAGACATGTTTAGGAATATCTTTTAAGGGATATTCTTCAGACATTCTTCTCCCCTTTCTTTGAGACAAATTGGTATTAAGGAACTGGGATGGCCATCAAGGGGTAATCTAGGGTCTGGGCACCCATCAACTGCCATGTTGGACTGTCAGATTTTTTAGTATAGGGTTGGGGCATACCCAGCAGTCGGTTTTATTCAGGGTCTTTGTGACTTCCGTAATGGCCGGGCATAAGAGGTAAACATAGAGTAACTTAAGCCAGTGAGGCACAAGAGACCCAGGTACCACACTGTGGCATCCTGTGTGTGGTCCTATGGGAACTGATTACAACAAACATGAAAAGAGTTTCCTTGGCTAAGACAAACCAAGAGAGAAACAGCAATGTAGCCCAGACTGAATGCTAGAGCTATCCTGAGAAAGCTTATCCCCAGAAACTTAACTTTGGAGGTGTTTATTAAAATGGCACTTATCTGCAGTCCTGAGTAGGTATCTGAGATCTCCCAGGGGCTCACAGGTATGTTGAATGTCCTCATCTGCTTTCTTCCACATCTTGACTCATGAGTAGTGAATCCAGGAGTCAGGCCCTGGTACCGTGACTGCTGTGGGGGTAGAAAGTATTACAAGGTAGAGGCGCTTCCATGTGGGCTGGAGTTGAGCCTTTGGGGACCTGTCTTTCCAAACCTTAATTAGGACTTGAGTCCCTCGAGCATATAGTGGTGGCCCTTTAGACTCTTTTGGATCCTGGCTGACACCCCATAAGCATATTTCTTCTTGGAATTGCCCAACGGCCATGTATAAGATCAGAGGTTCTGAGCCTCTGGATCTAGGAAGAGGTCATTGACATAAACAAAAGGTCTCCCATCTCATAATGGCTAAGACTCACCTGTTCCTTAGGGGCAATACAGATGTGGAGTAGAGCTATTGTTGAAGCCTCCTTGCACCTGAGGGAGATCTCCTTGGTTATCTTTTTTATCTCTGATTTTAAGAATTGGTTGGTTATTTCTACTTTTTCTGAAGACTGAGGCCTCCAGGCACAACGGAGCTAATAAGTAATGTCCAATGTTTTAGAGACCCCTTGGGTGACTTTAGAAGTAAATGATGTCCCATTATCACTTTGTAGTGACCTGAGCAGGCCAAATCTCGGAATGATTTCATGGAGCAGTGTTTTTACCACCTCCTCGACCTTCTCAGTCTGGGTGGGAAAGCCTTCAGTCCATCCTGTGAAGGTATCTATCGTGACTAGTAGGTATTTATACCCTTGAGAGACTGGCATCTGGGTGAAGTCCACCTGCCAGTCCTCTCCTGAGTAGGTCCCATGCTGTTGGATGGGCTGGGCCAGCTGGGGTCTTCAAGCTCCTTGGGGTTGTTTAATTGGCAAATGAGAGAAGAGGAGACCACTTGCCTTATAGTCGTTTGGAGGGCTGTTCCTCTGAAGGACCTTTCTAGTAATCTTTAGAGGTCCTTGTCACCTAAATGAGTGGTGGCATGTAAGGAGTTAACCAACTTCCACTGGAGGTTCCCAGACAGAAAAAGGAGTCCCTCCTTTTGGAACCTCCCCATATAATCTTCTTGAAAGCCCTCACTCTTAGCTTTTAGAGTCTCACCTTCAGTGTATGAAGGAGTTTCTGGCAAATTAGTCTGCAGAACTAGGGTGGTAACCCCTATTAGGTCATTGCTCTGTAATGCTGCTCTCTTAGCTGCCTGATTGGCTGTCTGGTTCCCTCATGCCACTTCCATGTTCCCTTTTTGCTGTCCTTTACAGTGGGAGACTGAAACCTCAGCAGGCAAATGGACTGCCTCCAAGAGCCTAAGGATTTGATCGCCATATGTAATTGGGAACTCTCGGGTGGTCAAGTGGCCTCTTTCTTTCCAAATAGCAGCATGTGTGTGTACCACCAGAAAGGCATACTTGGAGTCGATGTAAATGGCTACTCTTTTTCATTTTCCTAGCTCTAAAGCTCGAGTAAGGGTTATGAGCTCAGCTAATTGGGCTGAAGTACCTGGTGGTAAAGGTTTAGCCTCTATGGTCTTGAAATTAGAGACTACTGCATATCCTGCTCTCTTTTTTCCATTTAAGACAAAGCTGCTCCCATCAGTGTACCAGATCTCCTCAGGATTGGTCAGAGGATCTTCTGACAATCCCTCTTGGGGTTTTGTCCAATGGTCCAAAGTTTCTCGCAAGAGTGAAAGGAGAGAGAGCCCTCTGGGATAGGTAGGAGGGTAGCTGGGTTAAGAAGCTCACAAAGGGATACAATCAGGCTTGGATTTTTTGAGGATTCTTTGATCAGACATCCATAAATGGCCTCTCTCATTCAGGAGTTGTTTCACTTGATGACTGGTAAAAATAGTTTGTCCTCAAGAGAGAGTCTTAAAGCATCTTCTCTCAGGACTGCAATAGCTGCAAGTTTTCGAAGGCAGGGAGGCTAGCCTTGGGTGGTTGGGTCAAGCCTCTTGGATAAGTAACCTACTGGCTGGGGCGCAGATCCCAACCTTTGACTTAACACTCCCAAGGCTATTCCTTCCTTTTCATGGACATATAGTTGGAATACTTTTTCTGGGTCTGGCAACTTTACGGCAAGTGCTTGGGTTAAGGATTGTTTTAGTGTAATCTCTGTCTCCTTTTCAGGTGATCCCCACATCAATGGGATTGAACCATCCCGTCTTTTTAAGCTTTCATATAATGGCTGGGTGATTAGGCCGTAGTTGGGTATCCAGATTCTACAAACCTGGTTAGCCCCAGGAAAGCTCACAATTGTTTTTGAGTCATGGGGGAAGGCAACTGGACATATCCGTATATACCAGTTTGCATCTGCTAATCTCAAACTCCCAATCCAACCCTCTCCCACCCCCTTCGCCCTTGGCAACTACCTATCTATTCTCTGATTCTATTTCTGTTTCTTAGATAAATTCATTTGTGTCATATTTTAGATTCCACATGTAAGTGATATCATATGGTATTTGTCTTTCTCTTTCTGATTTACAAGTTAATATTGAATTTAGTGGAATCACAAGTGCAAGCTCCACATTCAAGGAACAAATCTTATTTTTTGTGATGGAATGCATTATGGGTTCCAATATTTTACTCCCCTGTACTAGAGTTTTACATCACATGCTTGCCATGGACACAAGGTGAGCCAAGTTGAACCTTGGGTTCAGCCAAAACATTTGCTTTAGCCCAGGGAATGTTAACAGAGGATGAAATATGCATGGGTTGCCTTTTTCTCCCAAGTTCCAGCAAGCTCTCCTTAGAAGAACGTGCCCCAGGTAGCAGATGGCCTTTCAGCCTTGACTCCAGAAGAAAACCCAGAAAGGGGATTCAAACTGAACCCATGGCCAGAAGCCAAACCCAACTGGCAAGCAGTCTAAAGCAGTCACCTAGCTGAGCCCAGTCTAGGTCTGCTGAAATCAAGTTGATCTTAGGACACACAAGTATGAGAATAAATGCTTGTAAGCATTGTTGGGATGGCTTTTACACAGCAGTATTGCAACAAAAGTCAACTAAGACATATTTTTTCTTAATAAATCCAGTATATTTGAATCCTAAGCGTTAAGAGAAACTCTGTTTAATATTTAAACTTCCTTATGCTGAGGGGCAACTAAGCCCATGCACAACAGCTACAGAGCCCACGCTCTAGAGCCCAGGTGCCTCCGCTACTGAAGCTTGCGTGCTCTAGATCCTGCGCTCTGCAATGAGAAAAGCCACCACAATGAGAAGCGCATGCAGTGCAACTAGAGAGCAGCCCTCGCTTGCCACAATTAGAGAAAGCCACCCCACCCTGCCCGTGCAGCAACAAGACCAGAAGAAGTAAAGCCATTGGCCATCTCTTTGCCAGAAGCCAGGGGAATCTGCTCCTCAGTCAAAAATAAAGAAATAAAAATTATTTAAACTTCCTTAAACAATCACATGTATCGGTCCATGTCAGCTTCACTGTTGACTCAGTCCAAAGGGTTTGACTGGAGAACTATTTACAGAGATGTGGGTAGGGTTAAGGAAATCAAAATGAGATGGTAAAACCCTTGGGCAGTTAGCAGCATCAGGAAGTTGTTACCATCTCAATAGAACTGATTCAAATGTATTCTTTTTAATGGCTGAGAAATATTGAGATGGATGAAACTGGAGCCCATTATACAGAGTGAAGTAAGCCAGAAAGAAAAACACCAATACAGTATACTAATGCATATATATGGAATTTGAAAGATGGTAACGATAACCCTATATGCGAGACAGAATAAGAGACACAGATGCATAGAACAGTCTTATGGACTCTGAGGGAGAAGGTGAGGGTGGGACGTTCTGAGAGAATAGCATTGAAACATGTATATTATCATATGTGAAACAGAACATCATTCCAGGTTCAATGCATGAGACAAATGCTCAGGGCTGGGGCAATGGGATGACCCAGAGGGATGGGATGGGGAGGGAGGTGGGAGGGGGGTCCAGGATGGGGAACACGTGTAAACCCATGCCTGATTCATGTCAATGTATGGCAAAAACCACTACAATATTGTAAAGTAATTAGCCCCCAACTAAAATAAATAAATTTATTTAAAAAAAAAAAAAAGAAGTTGTTACCATCTTAGGCTGAGGGGCACAAGTTGGGAAGAGGGATATCTGAAGTACCTCCCATTCCAAAGGATATCTGATGGCATTGTCCACCTGTAATAGGACTCCCCTGGAAAAACTACTTATTTGTATCAGTCCTGTAGTTAACTCAGAGGCCCCATGGAGACCCAAATGGCCAGGCCAGAGTGGGTAGAGCTTGTTTGCAGTTTTTTATGAGCACTTTACAAAGGTGCCTCAGCCAACCAGGTGAAACTGCATAAACCTCTGGTTACCTGTAATATCACAGGGTTTATTGGGTACCTGGTAGCAGACTCAGGCATGGGAGCAGCATAAGCACCAAACAAAGTGGTGAACTGGGCCTGTCATCTGGTAGACTAGCTACACCACTACCAACAACATATGAGCTACACCGGTTATCTTTGAGGGCTTCCCTGGTGGCTCAGACAGTAAAGAATCCACCTGCAGTGTGGGAGACCTGGGTTCAATCCCTGGGTTGGGAAGATCCCCTGGAGGAGGGCATGGCAACCCACTCCAGTATTCTTGGCTGGAGAATCCCCATGAACAGAGGTATCTGGCAGGCTACAGTCCATGGGGTAGCAAACAGTCTGACAGGACTGAGCGACTGAGCACACTTATCTTTGAATCACCTGCAAAATAATATTTATTCTTTCTTAGCCTGATTCTGGGTATTGGTAGAAGAAGGTGGAGAATTTAAGAGTCTCTGCATATCACAGGACAAGATGGGGCAAAAGAAGAGAGTAGAAATTGAGACCCAGAGAGGTGACCTGATCTTCTTAAGGACACATAGGGAAGGGCACGGCTGGAGCTTCAGTCAGAATCAGATCTCTTGCATTTTGATTAGGTTTCGGTCACCTCCACCCTGCTGATGCTGATAGCCCCAGTGATCACCGTGGAGTCTTGTAAGTGCCTATTTGTCCTTTACTCCACATCCTATGGATGTGAATCTCACAGCTGGGCAAACTCCAGGGTCATATCAAGATTAAGACTGTGACTTTTTTTTCAGCCACAGGTAACACCCGGCTAAAAGGACTTAAGAAGCAAGACCATTGGTCATCTCTTTGCCAGAAGCCAGGAGAGCCTGCTCCTCAGAAGTTTCAGTGACTCACCAGTGTCACAGAGGTCCCAAACTCATGCTCCTCCACTGTTCCTACGAGTATTGTCTTCATGGTGGAAAGACTAAAGCAGCAGCTCCTCTAATGGGGAGAGTGGGACAGGTGCTCCCCCACTTACATTACTCTCATACCAGAGGCCCCAGCATCCTCTCTCTAAGCTTCTTCTCAGCCCCAGGCCAAGCCTTTTTCCTAAGAGGGGATGTTTCAAGGATTTTGTATTAGTCAGAGTTCTCCAGAGAAACAAAGCCAAAAGACCCCTAGGGTATCTACATATCTATATCTAAATAGACAGATTTATTATCAGGGATTGGCTCACGTGATTATGGAGACTAAGATGTCCCAAGATCTGTAATCAGCAAGCTGGAGATCCAAGAGGGCTGATGGAATAGTTCCAGTCAGTGACTGAGTCTGAAAGACCAAGAAGGATTTCCCAAGTGTGGAGATAGCCAGAGAGAGAATTCTCTCTTACTCAGCCTTTTTGTTCTATTCTGGACTTCAACAGATCAGATGAGGCCCACCCACATTGGGGAGGGCAATCAGTTTTTCTCAACCTACTGATTCAGATGTTAATCTTGTGCAGAAACACCTCCACAGACACATGCAGAATAATGCTTTAACCAAATACCTGGGCAGCCCATGGTCTAGTCATGCTGACGCAAGAAAGTCAACCAGTACAGACTCCAAACAATTCCGGACCTTCTGATCCAAGGCTAGAACTGGTGGTGCTTGCTTTCACAGGAACAATGTTGAGGGAATCTAGTGACGACTGAGTTGATTCTGGTGAAATGTATGGGACTAAATATCCAGAGGGGCACACAGATCCAAAATACTGATGCTCCATGGAAGGAAAAGGAACTCAGAGCATACTACACCAGCTGTGGAAAAGATGGGGGAGTTAGTTTCTTCTCTAAGTTCATTATGAGTCAAGAGTGGGACCTGGTGGTGTCCCCCCTCCCCCCTATAATGCAAGTCTCCCCTGTTTCCTGGGTCCCTCCATGCCCCCATTTCCAGGCCTTGCCCTATTGGTCACCTCCTCGACCTCTTATATCTCCAATCTCTCCGTCTCTACTGGACCCTTATAGGCAACATTTAACGTGTTTGTGTCTCTTTCATTAAAAAAGAAGAATCCTCCTCAGATTGTTCTTCAGCTACTAGTCTCCTTCCTCCCTTCACAGCTAGAGCTCTGAAGTGTTGCCTGTACTCATCACCACCATTCTTCCACCTGCCACACACGCCTCAATCTCCCTGTTGTGGATTCCACTCCACAATATCACAAGATTGACTTTTTTTAAAATATAAATTTATTTATTTTATTTGGAGACTAATTACTTTACAATATTGTAGTGGTTTTGCCATACATTGACATGGATCTGCCACAGGTATACACGTGTTCTCCATCCTGAACCCCCCTCCCACCTCCCTCCCCATCCCATCCCTCTGGGTCATCCCAGTGCACCAGCCCCGGGTACCCTGTCTCATGCATCGAACCTGGACTCGTGATCCTTTTCACATAGGATAAAATACATGTTTCAGTGCCATTCTCCCAAATCATCCCACCCTCGCCCTCTCCCACAGAGTCCAACAAAATTGACTTTTGTTAATATCACCAGTAGCCTTCATGTTGCTAAGCCTAATGTATGCTTTTCAGCTTTCATCTTTCTCGATCTCTCAGCAGTGTCCTCACAATTCTAAGTCTAGAGAATTGGGTTATTTACACGTCCTTTTTTCAACTGCTGATGAACATACCATATATAGTAGATTGCATTATTGTTCCCAATTATTCACCCTTCCTTATGCCTTTTGTAATATGACTTTGCATTTCCTCTGTGCCACTGCCATCACTACGGGGGAAAAAATGCTCTGGTTCCAGAAAAATGAGACATACATGAGAAGAGCATTTCCAGCTGACCCACCAACCCATAAGCGTGAGTGTGATGGCTAATATGCACTGCTGCATGCCACTGGGTTTGGGTCTGTTTGTTACACAGCACTGCTGTAGCAGTTGCAGCTTGATAATGCTGTGCCTTCCCCACAAAAAAGTCATAGGCCTCAAAATTGGTCAATCTAGAAATCAAAGCTGTTCACCAGAGGCTGTCTTAAGACTTTTCTTCCATTTCTCTTCTTCCTATGTCTTTGAAGTGAAAGAAGAATGAAAAGTTCTAGGAAGAAGACATGTCAGCTCTTGGAATTTTTGTGAGGATCTCATATTTCCATGTCAGAATTTGGGATGGGATCTGTCAGTTTGGACCTTGTGGGAGGTCTTCAAATATTATCAAAGCTTTTTGGTCCAGGAACTGCCATGTGGAACTTAAAGTAACAAAATTTTGTTTCAATTTTGTGTGAATGGGTATCCACTTTTTTTGGTTGGTATTTATGATCTTAGATTCCTAATATTCAATGTTTATGGCCATAAATATTAACATAGTTTCCTATACTTCCAAAAACAGTAAAATGCTCTTTATTAAATTCTAAAATGCCTTCCAATAATTTCTATTATTTTCTCAGTCATGTATATCTTTGACACTGGCCCTAAAGTTACATCAGCAGCAGTAGTTTTAGTCATATTTCATAGCTAAGTCATCTATAATTTATTATTTCTATATTATTTCATATTTGTGATGCCAAGCTAGTGTAGTTTCTTAATGATCTTTCTCTAATCTGTGTGGCACATCAATGAAAAAATATGAGGGAAAATTGAGTTGGCTCCATCAATATTAATAGGTACACTTTCTAGGCATGAACTTGAAGTGTCCAGCTCTGAAGGGGACTGCCTTGGCTGGATGAAGTTAAAAACCAACTTGGGTTATAATTCCTGTGTCAGAGACCATGAGTGCACATCAGTATCAGTGTTTTCCTCTTCTTCCTAACATGCAACTCAATAATAATGCCCCAGCTGTAGTAAGAAGCTGCACAAATTTTATGATGGTGTTACCCCCGTGCCCTCTTCTGTTTGGCTCTATTACCCACTGTAACTGATGCCCACAGCTCCCTCCCACCTCCAGGTGTATTATGGGACCACAGAGTCTTTATGCCATCATGCCCATGAATTTCAGGCCATTTCCTAGATTTGGAAAGTTCATTAAATACCCACATCATTCATAAATCCTTAACTCTTCACATATCAGTGACTCTAGGTTCTGCTTGTATCACCCACACATGTTAAGGAAATATCTTGGTTTCTTAGAGCTAAGATTCACTTAATTTCTCTGTTCTGCCCTGTGCACAAGCTCAGACAGAAAGCAAGGGCAGAGATGTTTTAGGTATACCGTTTTTTATCACCTGGAACCAGCATTCTCTTTCTAGAGCAAATACAGAGAACACGGCACTAGGTGAATCAGTCACAATTACCACCAAAGCTTCACAGGAGGCTTTTGTCCATGCTTGGAACCACACACTCATTGCTCTGTGTATCCCCACAGGCTCTCAACTTGTCCAGAGTTGTGCCGAGGAGCAGAATGACTTCCCACTCCAAAAGATACCTGATTACATTTTTCACCTGTAATCCTTGGGAAAGCTGCTTATTTGCATCATCCTGCAGTTAACTCCGAAGGCCCATGGAGACCCAAATGGCCAGGTGAGGAGTGGGTGGAGATTGTTTGAAGTTTTTTATGAGCACTTTACAAAGGTGCCTCACTCAACCAGATGGCATTGTGTAAGCCTCAGGTTACCATAGAGTTTAGCTGGATACCTGGTGGCAGTCCCAGGCCTGGGAGCAGTGTGTGTGTGTGTGCGTGCGTGTGTGTGCTTAGTTGCTCAGTCACATCCGTCTCTTTGTAATCCCATGGACTGTAGCCTGCCAGATACCTCTGTTCATGGGGATTCTCCAGGCAAGAATACTGGAGTGGGTTGCCAAGCCCTTCTCCAGGGGATCTCCCTAACCCAGGGATCGAACCCAGGTCTCCCTCATTGCAGGCAGATTCTTTAAGGGAGCTGTGGAAACACCAAACAGTGGTAGTAAGCCAGAGGGGAGCTTTGTCTTAGTCTTCCAGTCTAAGCATAGGAAGAGTTCTGGGCACTTCTGACCATACTCCTTTATCTGTAAGTGATTACCAAACTAGGGCTCAGCTATCCAATTATTCAGTGTTTTTTATATACTTTTTCTTAGCTTACACACATATCCTCAAGATCTTAAGCCCCTTCTGGCATTCGGTCACTTACAAGAAAGCTGCTGGAGCCCCAGTCAAGTTGTCCATATACCAAGCAGCAGGCAGGAAATATATTGAATCTGTTGGGAATTGAAATCTTCTGCAAGAAATAGAGACTCTCAAAAGTGTGGCTTGAACAAAATAAAACTTTTATTTACCTTGTATAATAAGAAATCCAGAGAAAGGTAATCCAGAACTGAAATGATGGCTTTACATCACCAGGAGCCCAGATTCCTCTAGTGCCCACTCTGCTATTCCTACGGTGAGTCATCATCCTTCCGCTCACATAATGGCTGCTAAGGTTGGAGCCATCAACTCCACATTCCTGGGAGTGGGAAAGGAAGGAACAAGTATACAAAGTGGAAGCTACCAGTGGAGTTTGCCCCCCTTAATAAGCTGGTGTCTTCCACTGACATCTTATTGGCCAGAATTGTGTCACATGACCATCCCTAACTTTAAGATAGGCTGGAAAATGTGAAGTTTTTTTCAGCTGAACTTATTGACATCCTGAATACAATTGAGGTTCTACTATGAAGAAAAAAGGAGTGGAATGGATATTGGAAAGCACCCCACAGTTCCTATCACACCCAGAGAAGACTGCCATTTGAACTTGGATATGCATGCAACACCCATGAAGAGGAGCCTACCCTAATTCCCCTAATGGAAGATGTCTACTTTTAGTTCAAGGCAGGGCTTGAATTTGAGCCCTTTATTGAACCTCATCCTTTTTCTATAAAGCCAACTATGTAAATTTCTTTGATTAACAGCTGTCACTGACTGTTTGTACTGCTTACCTGTGGAAACTCCCAGGTGACAAATTAATGTAAACCTGATTCAGAACAAGTGTTTCTTTCTCTATTTTTACTGGAGTATAGTTGATTCACAACGTTGTGTTAGTTTCTGCTGAACATCAAAGTGAATCAGTTATGTTGTTGTTCAGATGCTAAGTCGTGTCTGACTCTTTGGGTCCCCATGGACTGTAGCACACCAGGCTCCTCTGTCCTCCACTGTCTCACGGAGTTTGCTCAGATTCATGTCCATCGAGTCCATGATGCTATCCAACCATCTCATCCTCTGCCACTCCCTTCTCCTTCTCCTTTTGCTTTCAATCTTTTCCAGAATCAGTGTTTTCCAGTGAGTTGGCTCTTCACATCAGGTGGCCAAAGTATTGGAGCTTCAGCTTCAGCAACAGTCCTTCCAATGAATATTCAGAACTGATTTCCTTTAGGATTGACTGGTTGGATCTCCTTGCAGTCCAAGGGCCTCTCAAGAGTCTTCTCCAGCACCACAGTTCAAAAGCATCAATTCTTCAGCACTCAGCCTTCTTTATGGTCCAACTCTCACATCTATACATGACTACTGGAAAAACCATAGCTCTGACTATACAGTCCTTTGTCAACAAAGTGATGTCTCTGCTTTTAAATCTGCTGTCTAGGTTTGTCATAGCTTTCCTTCCAAGAAACAAGTGTCTTTTAATTTCATGGCTGCAGTCACCACCCACAGTGATTTTGGAGCCCAGGAAAATAAAATCTGTCACTGCTTCCACTTTTCTCCTTCTATTTGCCATAGAGTGATGGGACTGGATGCAATGATCTTAGTTTTTTGAATGTTGAGTTTTAAGCCAGCTTTTCACCCTCCTCTTTCACCCTCATCAAGAGGCTCTTTAGGTCCTCTTCACTTTCTGCTATTAGGGTGGTATCATCTGCATATCTGAGGTTGTTGATATTTCTCTGGGTAATCTTGATTCCAGCTTCTGATTCATCCAATCTATCATTTCACATGATGTACTCTGCATATAAGTTAAATAAGCAGGGTGACAATATACAGCCTTGTCATACTCCTTTCCCAATTTTGAACCAGTCACTTGTTCCATGTCTGGTTCTAACTGTTGCTTCCTGACCTACATACAGGTTTCTCAGGAGGCAGGTAAGGTGGTCTGATATTTCCATCTCTTTATGAATTTTCTACAGTTTGTTGTGATCCACACAGTCAAAGGATTTAGCGTAGCCAATGAAGCAGAAGTAGATGCTTTTCTGGAATTCCCTTGCTTTCTCCATGATCTAACAAATGTTGACAATTGATCTCTGGTTCCTATGCCTTTTCTAAACCCAGCTTGTACATCTGGAAGTTCTCAGTTCACATATTGCTAAAGCCTAGCTTGAAGAATTTTGAGTATAACCTTACTAGCATGTGAAATGAGCCCAGTTGTATGGTAATACATTGAAATACTAATGATAAAAATGAAAGAAATCTTGCCATTTGCAACAACATGGATGGACCTGGTGGGTATTATGAACTAAGTCAGACAGAGCAAAAGAAATACTATATGTTTTCACATAAACAAAAAGCAAAACAAACAAATATTAATATAACAAAAACAGACACAGATACTGAGACAAAATAGTAGTTACTACAGGAGGAGGGATGGGGGAGGGGAAAATAGGTAAAGAGGATTAAGAGGAACAAACTAGCAGAGGAAACTCAACTTTGAACTTACAGTTTTGAGATCTCTGTATTGCAAGGCAAGCCAATTCCCAGTTGCATCCCATGGTCTAGCCCTTCCCCTTCCAACCACTTCCTTCATCTTTCCATAGATTTCCATAAATTTGCGTGAACCAAGCCTTCACATCTCATGCGCTATCTGCTCACTCTGCAAAGAGCTAACCTTTGGCCACTTCATAAGCCTAGGGATGTATATGCTGACAGTGGTGACACAGGCCTGGGGGAGAGGCCTGTGCAGATTCTGGAAGTGGGCATGGAATTCCAGGGACCTGGGCACCTAGAGAGTGGCTTGAGTATGTGTGGGCTCTGGGTTGGTACATCCCCTTGGCCCAGACTCCTCCTCTCATGAGAACCACACACCCCTCACAGGAGAAAAAGAGCAGGGCCTCTGCAGTGCTTGGCCCAAGTCAGGGCCCCTTTTTGCCTCTGTCTGGAAGCATGGATTGGAGAAGCATGCTTCACGGATGAAGCAGCCCTCTTACTATTACACATAATGACTTCCTTGAATAATCTTTTTCCCATCCCCTATGACCTTGGGTTTGGGTATGTGAAGGTCCTAGTAAACAAGGAAGAATGCTGTCACTGAAATGCACAGTCATGACTTCACTGAATTACAAGCTGAACCAGTCTCCTGGAGGCTTGGGGAGAGAAGTGACTATCTGGGTTGGTTGACCTGTTTTCCTCAGCCCTTCACTTGCCTGTGCTGCCCTGATTTTATTCTGAGGACATCTGGACAAGCTCTGAGTCACCATAGGTGTGAGTTTATATACCCACAGTAGCAAGCCTTCAGCTAAAACTACTATCCTATACCTTCCACCCACTCCCCAACCCCTATATTCTTTCACAATCTTTCCATTTCATGGTATTTTCCCACCACAGTTAGTTCAGCTTATTGGTAAAAACCAGAACCTCACCATCGTTCATTTCTAAATATTTAGAGATTTCCATTGAGATTTCCTCTTTAAGGCACGCACTATTTAGAAGTATGTGTCAGTTTCCAAATTAATAAGATTTCCTGGCCTGTGTATGTGTGTGTATAATTCTAACTGCACTGCACTGTGGTTAGAGAATGTGGTCTATAAGATACTGACTTTTTGGAGATTTTTGATGGCACAGTAAAGCATCCATTTTGTAAGTATGTGTGACATTAAGAAAAAAGAACATGTATTCTCTACCTTTTGGTTATAAGTATACGTGTATGTGCATATATGTCCATGTACATAAGCATACATAGAACAACTGACTGGTTCAAAATTGGGAAAAGAGTACGACAAGTCTGTATATTGTCACCCTGCTTATTTAACTTATATGCAGAGTACATCATGAGAAATGATAGATTGGATGAATCAGAAGCTGGAATCAAGATTGCCAGGAGAAATATCAACAACCTCAGATATGCAGATGATACCACCCTAATAGCAGAAAGTGAAGAGGACCTAAAGAGCCTCTTGATGAGGGTGAAAGAGGAGGGTGAAAAGCTGGCTCAAAACTCAACATTCAAAAAACTAAGATCATGGCATCTGGTCCCATCACTTCATGGCAGATAGATGGGGAAACAATAGAAACAGTGAGAGACTTTATTTTTCGGGGCTCCAAAATCACTGCACATGGAGACTGCAGCCATGAAATTAAAAGATGCTTGTTCCTTGGAAGGAAAGCTATGACAAACCTAGACAGCGTATTTAAAAGCAGAGACATCACTTTGTTGACAAAGGACTGTATAGTCAGAGCTATGGTTTTTCCAGTAGTCATGTATGGATGTGAGAGTTGGACCATAAAGAAGGCTGAGTGCTGAAGAATTGATGCTTTTGAATTGTGGTGCTGGAGAAGACTCTTGAGAGTCCGTTGGACTGCAAGGAGATCCAACCAGTCAATCCTAAAGGAAATCAGTTCTGAATATTCATTGGAAGGACTGTTGCTGAAGCTGAAGCTCCAATACTTTGGCCACCTGATGTGAAGAGCCAACTCACTGGAAAACACTCTGATGCTGGAAAAGAATGAAGGCAAAAGGAGGAGAAGGGAGTGGCAGAGGATGAGATGGTTGGGTAGCATCATGGACTCGATGGACATGAATCTGAGCAAACTCCATGAGACAGTGGAGGACAGAGGAGCCTGGTGTGCTACAGTCCATGGGGACCCAAAGAGTCAGACACAACTTAGTGACTGAACAACAATTCCATTGTATGTATATACCACATCTTCTTTATCCATTCATCTGTTGACAGGTACTTAGGTTGCTTTCATATTTCAGTTCAGTTCAGTTCAGTCACTCAGTCGTGTCCAACTCTTTGCGACACCATGGACTGCAGCACAACAGGCCTCCCTGTCCATCACCAACTCCTGGAGTTTACTCAAACTCATGTCCATTGAGTTGGTGATGCCACTCAACCATCTCATCCTCTGTCGTCCCCTTCTCCTCCTGCCTTCAATCTTTCCCAGCATCAGAGTCTTTTCCAATGAGTCAGTTCTTCACATCAGGTGGTCAAAGTATTGGAGTTTCAGCTTTAGCATCAGTCCTCCCAATGAATATTCAGAACTGATTCCCTTTAGGATTGACTGGTTGGATCTCCTTGCAGTCCAAGGGACTCTCAAGAGTCTTCTCCAACACCACAATTCAAAAGCATCATTTCTTCAGTGCTCAGCTTTCTTTATAGTCCAACTCTCACATCCATACATGACTACTAGAAAAACCATAGCTTTGACTAGATGGACATTTGTTGGCAAAATAACATCTTTGCTTTTTAATATGCTGTCTAGGTTTGTCATAGCTTTTCTTCCAAGGAACAAGCATCTTTTAATTTCATGGCTGCAGTCTCCATGTGCAGTGATTTTGGAGCCCCGAAAAATAAAGTCTCTCACTGTTTCCATTATTTCCCCATCTATCTGCCATGAACCAGATGCCATGATCTTAGTTTTCTGAATGTTGAGTTTTAAGCCAATTTTCCACTCTCCTCTTTCACTTTCATCAAGAGGCTCTTTAGTTCTTCTTCACTTTCTGCCACAAGGGTGGTGTTATCTGCGTATATGAGGTTATTGCTATTTCTCCCAGCAGTCTTGATTCCAGCTTGTGCTTCATCCAGCCTGGCATTTCGCATGATTTACTCTGCATATAAGTTAAATAAACAGGGTGACAATATACAACCTTGACGTGCTCCTTTCCCAATTTCCCGACATACAAGATAACAGAGTAGAAGGACATGCGCTCATCTTCTCCTGCAAGAACTCCAAAATTACAACTCACTGCTGAACAACCATCAACTGGGGAATGTTGGATCCCACCAAAAAAAGAAAAAATTGTCTTACTTGCTTCACCACAAAAAGTGTCCCCTGATTGCCATTCCACATTTTATGAGAGGCATCATGGTAATTGATGATGCATTCTATGCAGGGGGTTCTGGCAGGAGTGCTGAGGGCAGGCAGGCAAATTTGTACCCAAATGTATCTCACCCCCATGTGGACAAAGCACTGCCCTCCATTATGGGGAAGGGTTGAGTGAAGTCCGTCCACCTTGCCTCTAGGTAGCCAGCTGATACCCAGGGAATTTGGGGAGGTTAGTATAGTCTGCTTTGGCAGGTTGGGCATTCAGCAGTGGCAGGAGCCAATTCACCCTTGGGAAGGGAAAAATATGTCTCCACTATGGCTGCTTTGTACCTGGGCCCACTGAGCAAGCACTAAGGTGGCTAGGCAGGGAAAACCACCTCATGCTGGCTATTTACATTGATCCTAGTTAGGACCTTCCAGGGCAGAAAGGGTCTGCTGCAATCAACCTGCCTCTGAGTGGCAAGTTGGTCTCCTAGAAATGGGAGACAGCTTAGCCATTGTTTCTGCTGCTGACCAGTCAGACACTCAAAGACAGCAGCAGAAGGTAGACCAGCCTTGAAGTTGGGAGCCCATGCACAGGGCCATGCTTAGCTGCACCACTGCCATTGTAGCTACACGGCTCATGGGCACATTGGCATGCACTGGGTGGGGCTGGAGGGTGGGGAAGGAGAGGCTGGCTGACCTCCATTGAATAAGTTAGCATATCCACCTGGTTGTTGAGCACCTCTGAGATGGATGCCCTTTTAGGGTTGCTGAAGGAAAACATAAATATATGCACATTGATGCCCACTCCCATGTCCATTCACACGTATCTCTAGACCTCCTTTCTCTAGTCTTTCCATTTTTCTTCTTCCAGACCATCCACCCAAGCTATTCTTTATCATCCGGAAGTTCAATGAGAGGGCAGACCCTTTCCAAGCTTCTGCTTTCATCACTTTTGCTAATGTGCCATTGCGCAAAGCAAACCACCTGGCCCAATCTAGATTAAAAGGGTGAAAAATAGGATCTATTTTTTGATGGAAAGATTGGCAGTCACATGAAAGGGGTGTGAATATAGAAATTTCTGGCCATTATTACAATCTACCACAGGGCTTTAGGACAAAGAAAAATCAAGGGAGTGGCTATCACACCCTTTTTAAAAGACTTTTGAGAAGATTAAGGCAGTGCCTATAAATTCACTCAGCTAGACAAAAGTGTTCCGGGAATGATTAACTATAAACCAACAGAAGCCTGATATGTTTGTTCTTAAATATTTGATATTAAGAGAGAGAATAAAAAAATGTTTGTATGGCTTTTAGCGCATGAAGTTGTCTGAAATAAAATACAAAGGAAACATTCATTTGTAGTAGAATTGTTGGCAAGGTGCCCCCAACTTGGACTGAAAGAGACAGGAGATGTAAAACGATTCTGATGCCCCCAAGTTTCTCCTGTGAAAGGAAAATCAAAATGGACTCTGTACTGCTAAGAGCACTCTTCACAATGGAGCCAGGAAGCCACTAGGAAAGTGTGACATATGCGCATCTCAGCCTGGATGGAATCTAACCTTTCGACCTGATGAAGTCCTGCTGAACATCTGCCAGAAGCTCAAGACAATTATCAGGCCCTTACCCTAAAATAACTTGTGATTCCTTAAGGACAAATATTTTCCAATTTGCATCAGAGTCCATCACAATTCTTACCAAGTAACTTTTAACAACCCAGTGGCTTGGAACTTTCTTTTGGGATTACCCAAATCTGTGCCTCTCCAGTTGCAATTCTTAAGATCCCAAATAAATAAATAAATAAAGTCTTTGCTTATTTGCAGCTCCTGCATTATTATTATTATTTTAGTTGACACTGAAGACAAGAAGAAGGCTAACAAATCTTCTCCACCAACACAGAGGGCGTATTTTTAATGCCTGCTTCCAAAGTGACCAAGGAGGAGAATAAGAAAGGAAGGATCTTGTGAATACTGAGGTAGATCTTAACAGGAAGGTTGCTAAGGTGGTAAACACTCCACTGAGAATGTCATGCTGCTATGATGGTCCCATCTCTACACTCATACTATTTGTCTGCTTGGGAACTGTGAGCACAGTTGGCCACTCTCTCTTTCTAGGTACCCATTCTTCTTTTGGTTCCCACCCTACTACATCTTTCAGGTTTCCCTCCTACATCCGGACAGCTGCTTTCCAGTCTCTTTTACTGGCTCTCTCTCTGCTCAAACTCAAAATGTTGGAGTAATCCAAGGTCATTTCTGAGAGTCCTTTCTCCAGCTATACAATATCCCTAGGAAATTTCACTCAGACCATGAGATTAGATACCAACCCCATGCCAATGACTATTAAATCTGTATATCTATCATTTTCTTAAATCCACTCTCGCTGCAATACTGCAATCCAGTTCTGACACTAACTACTCAGAGTTAGCACAGACATTACAGGTTTAAGGGCACAATCTCCCCCAACTGCCCTTACTTCACAAGCCAAGTTTAGGGGTGTCCAGACAACCCAAACTTCTGACCAACTGGCTACAAATTCAGGAGATGTCATACCCCCTTACATTCAATAATTTGCTGGAATGACTCATAGAATTCAGGAAACTCTATACTTACTATACAGTTTTATTATAAAGGATATAAATCAGGACCAGCCATATGAAGAGATACATAGTGGAAGGTTTTGGAATGAAATTAGATGAGCTATTCTCACTCAGCTGAAGGCTGAGCTAGTTTGCCCTG
This sequence comes from Giraffa tippelskirchi, assembly GCF_054371585.1. Classification (NCBI taxonomy): domain Eukaryota; kingdom Metazoa; phylum Chordata; class Mammalia; order Artiodactyla; family Giraffidae; genus Giraffa; species Giraffa tippelskirchi. Next base: position 25,063,294 of record NC_137277.1, on the reverse strand, counting down.
CATTTCCTGGTTCTGGAACAACTTGATTGTATATGTTAGTCAGCTGGGGCCACTGTGACGAAATACCATAAAATGGGTGGCTTAACCAAAAGGAAGTTCTTTTCTCATAGTTCCGGAGGCTGGAAATCTGGGATCAGGGTACCAGCATGGGCAGGCTCTGGTGAGAGCTCTCTGCATGGCCTGCAGACTGCCACGTTCTTGCTATGTGCTCATATGGAGGAGAGAGAGACTAGAAGTTCTCTCATGTATCTTTTTTTTTTGACTCATCCCATGGCATGTGATGTGAGATCTTAGTTTCCCAACCAGGGATCAAACCCATCCCTCCTGCAGTGGAAGCTCCGATTCTTAACCACTTCCCTGGACTGCCAGGGGAGTCTTGTGCATCTTCTTGTAAGAGCACTAATTCATTCTTTAGGGTCCTCATCCTCATGAACTCATCTAAAGCAAATTACCTCCCAAGTACTCATCTCTAGTACCATTACACTATGGGTTCAGTGCATGAATTTTGAGAGGACACAATTCTTCCATTGTTCTTGTTTTTCAGTCACTAAGTTTGTTTGACTCAGGCTTCCCTGTCATTCACTATCTCCCAGAGTTTGCTCTAACTCATGTCCACTGAGTCAGCAATGCCATCTAATCATCTCATCCTGTGTTGCTTGCTTCTCCTCCCGCCTTCAATCTTTCCCAGCATCAGAGTCTTTTCCAATGAGTCAGCTCTTCACATCAGGTGGCGAAAACATTGGAGCTTCATCTTCAGCAGCAGTTCTTCCAATGAATATTCAGGACTTTACTTTCACCACCAGCCACATCTACAACTGAGTGTTGTTTCTTCTTTGGCCCAGCCACTTCATTCTCTCTGGAGCTATTTCTCCGCTATTCCCCAGTAGCATATTGGCTATCTGCCAACCTGGGGGGCTCATCTTCCTGTGTCATGCCATTTTGCCTTTTCATACTGTTCATTGGGTTCTCAAGGCAAGGATATTGAAGCAGTTCATAGCACTGCAGTTTTTGTTATCTTATTTTTCTGTTTGTGAATCCCCCCTAAAGCCTGTCCTAGGTGACTGCAAAAAGAGCTGTGTCTTGGACCTCTTTGATGTTTGCTTGGGTTCTCCTTCTCCTACTGTATTGTACCCTTTGTTGTTTCAAGTATATTTTGCTAAGTCTCATGAGCCTTTTAATCATTTGATTGTGTGTAATTGCTGCATCCTCTTCCTGCTGAGCCACTTATTTGGCTTCCACTGCTTCTGTGAACTTCCCGAAGGTCAGATGCATCTAAATGGAGAGAGTGAGAGCGAGATGAGGCATTGTAATTGCTTCGACAGCGCTGCTGCAGAGCCCCCATGGCGGCTGGAGGAAGAGGCCAGGAATGGCTCTAGCAGCTAGAGACAAGGTGAGGCCAGAACACCCTTCCACCTCCACATCCATGTCCAAACTGAGTTCACAGCCCAGAATCCTCAGCTGCCCAAAGTGCTGCTGTTCATCACTGTCATCCTCAGGTAGGAAACAGCCAATGGGCACCAGAAGGTGTCTACTCAACTGACCACCTCCCTAGGGGAGGAGACCTGTGGGCTCCAGGACCTCCACCACCGACTAGCGCTCTGCCAAGGTCCTTTGATGGCCTGTTCAAAGCCCCCAGGGAGACCAGATGGAAAACCGAGCCCCTGAGAGTGAGGAATGCAGTTGTTTCTCAGGGATTCAAGAGTGTGAGGCTCTCTGCTCATGGATTAACTAGTCCACTGTTTTCTCACAGTGTCTCCACCACAAAACAGGAAGAGGATGAGTGAGACTTTCAAATCATGATTTTGCAAATACGGTGTTCCTTACATGCAAGTGCTTCTGGTAAAGAATTTAAAAGAAAGAGGAAGCAGGTAAAGATATTGCTTAGGGTGAAGGTTTAAAATTCTTATTATGCATAGGCCTTCCCTAATAACATAAATAATTAAGAGACTTGGCTGAAATAAATGTCCCTAATGAGAGCACAAGCAGTGGGAACAGACCTCAGGATTCCTGATGCACATGCTTTATACCTAGAACAATTTACCTGCTAATCCAATTTTTTTTTTAAAAAGGAAGTAAAGGGGAAAACAGCTTTTGTTGTCCCATCAAATTCTACTTGTTTCATTTCTTCCTCCACTCTCCTAACATCTGCTTTTTCAAATATAAATGGTTCAAAACTTCTGAAGACTACATCCTGGCCCACTTTCTTCCAGAAATTTTAACACACTCAACTCCCAAACTCTGCCTGCTCTGTCTGCTGTTTTTATTCTTGCTCAAAGTTTGAGGAAGAAAACCCAATCCTGAGAAATGAAAAGTGAAATATATAATTGGAAAATAAAATTTCCCTCTAGAAGGGCCAGTTGAAGACAGCAGAATTTCCCATAAAATCTAATTTTATCCTCATGCTTCTTAGATATGGTTTCTTGTGGTCAGCTGAAATTTCCCCATCCAGAATGAAAAAAGCTTGCCAAACAATCTTAGCTGTTCTGAGAACAATTTGAGATCCCAGACAGACCATGTCCTAGAAGTAAACCTACACACATTCTAGGGATAAAGTAAAAAAATTAATAAGCTCACTCTGCATGCATGCTAAGTTGCTTCAGTTGTGTCTGACTCTTTGAGACATTACAGATGGTAGACCGCCAGGCCCGTCTGTCCTATTCTTGTCCATGGGATTCTCCAGGCAAGAATACTGGATTGGGTTGCCTTGCCCTCCTCCAGGGGATCATCCCAACTCAAGGATGGAAACCATGTCTTTTATGTCTCCTGCATTGGCAAGTGGGTTCTTTACCACTAGCGCCACCTGGGAAGCCCAAACTCACTCTAACAAAGCCTAAAACCAAACATCAACCAGACAGGAGTGAAAGTGAAAGTTGCTCAGTCATGTCAGACTCTTTTGAGACCCCAGGGACTGTAGGCTGCCAGGCTCCTCTGTCCATGGAATTCTCCAGGCCAGAATACTGGAGTGGGTAGCTGTTCTCTTCTCCAGGGGATCTTCCCAACCCAGGAATCAAACCGGGTCTCCTGCATTGCAGGCAGATGCTTTACCAGTTGAGCTGCCAGAGAAGCCTTATTAAGTTTATCTATTGGTAATTTAACTACTTGCCCAAACCATATGTAATACTCTTTATAGGAAGATAAAATAATCCAGAATCTCTACGTAATAAAAAATGACTGGACATGAGAAGAAGGAAATAAGTAAATAACCTGCAGCTAGGGACTCCATGGTGGTTCAGTGACTAAGACTCTGTGCTCCCAATGCAGGGGGTTTGGGTTTGATCCCTAGTCAGGGAACTAGATCCCACATGCCACAACTAAGGATTTGCACGCTGCAACTAAAAGATCCTGCCTGCCATGACTAAAGATCCCAAGTGCTGCAACTAAGTCCCAACACAGCCAAGTACATAAATATTAAAAAATAATAATAATAACCTGCAACTAAAACGGTCAATTGAAGCAACGTCTTCATTTTATTTGTAGCTACTTCACACAATTTCTCATTCTATGATACCCCAGAGTTCTCTTTTTACACTTTGAGTTACCTCCTTAACCACTGTACCCCTAGCTAACCTAGTTTACAATTCTTTTCTTTCCATATTTGAGGTATAATTGACATATAGCAAAATGAGGTGTTGACAGAATAGTTGATATATTAGTTTCAGATGTGCAACACAATTCAGTGTTTACATATATTGCAAAATGATCACAATAAGTCTAGTTAATATCTGTTACCATACACAATCACAGTTTTTATGAGAACCTTTAAAATTTACTCTCCAAGCTACTTTCAAGCATGTAATACAATATTATTAACTATAGTCACTATGCTGTACATTATATCCCCATGAATTATTCATTTTATAACTGGAAGTTTGTACCTTTTGACTCCTTTCACCTATTTTGACCACTGCCCACCCCCCACCTCTGGCAACCACCAATCTGAATCTATGAATTTGTTTTTTGGTTGTTTGTTTTTTGGCTTTTTAAAGATTCTATATATAAGTGAGATCATTTGTATTTGCCTTTCTATGTCTTACTTCACTTAGCATAATGCTCTCAATGTCTATCCTTGTTGTCACAAATGGCAAGATTTCCTTCTTTTTTATAGCTGAATAATATTACATTGTGTGTGTGTGTGTGTGTGTGTGTGTGTGTGACATTTTCTCTATCTTTTCATCTACTGACTGGCACTTAGGTTGTTTCCATGTCTTGGCTATTATAAATAATGCTGTAATGAATGTAAGAGTGCATGAAAACAATTCTTAACAGCAATTATATTAAATTATATCTTTTCAAATAACTGATATGGTTCGTGTCTCCTCACTGAACCAGCAGCAAAAGGAATAACAGCAGTAATGAGTTGAAACATGTCAATTATGGTAAAACTCATGAATTCATAATTCTTAGGAAAAAAAAAAACTTTGGCTTTGGAGAATGCTTAGAAACCATGTTGTTATTCAGAAAACAGGTAAATAGAGGTGGAACTTTCAAACATTTATCCCGTCTTTCCTGTATGAAGTGTTCCTAGAGCAACCAAATGATTGATGAGGGAAAAGATTTTATGATATAAATATTCCAGTTAACAAAGAAGGAATTTTAAAATTAGAAAATAGCTAATAAAATAAAGAAACTAGGCAGTGATTGTAAGCAGCTGCTAAAAGCGTTAAGTGAAAAGCTGCATATTTTCACTCTTATGTGTGCATAAGAGTAATATGATTTTTTAAAATGTCTAAATAAGTCAAAAGATTCTTTTAATAAAATAAAATGTCTTTAAAAAAAGAGAACACTGAAGGGTTTTGGGAGGAATTTGTTTTTGTTTTTATTTGGCTGTGCCCAACCTTAGTTGCAGCACTCAAATCTTTCAGTCTTCTTTGCAGTATGTGAGTACTTTAGTTGCAGCATGCAGACTCTTAGTTTCAGCATGGAGGATCTAGTTCCCCAACCAGGGATGGAACCTGGTCCCTTACCTTGGGAGAGAGGCATCTTAGTCACTGGACCGCCAGAGAAGTCCCAAAATAAAATTTCTAAGTGAAAAGAAGCAATGACAGAATGTTCAACATCAGCCATCACAGAAATACAAGCCAAAACCACACTGAGATGGCACTTCACATCCACTAGAATGGCTATGGTTTTTCCAGTAGTCATGTAGGGATGTGAGAGTTGAACATAAAGAAGCCTGAGTGCCAAAAAATTAATGCTTTCGAATAGTGGTGTGGGAGAGGACTCTTGAGAGTCCTTTGGACAACAAGTAGATCAAACCAGTCAATCCTAAAGGAAATCAAGCCTGAATATTTACTGGAAGGACTGATGCTGAAGCTGAGGCTCCAATACTTGAGCCACCTGATGCAAAGAGCTGACTCATTGGAAAAGATGCTGATGCTGTGAAAGATTGAGGGCAGGAGGAGAAGGGGTGACAGAGGATGAGATAGTTGGGTAGCGTCACCGACTCAATGGGCATGAATTAGAGCAAACTCTGGGAGAGAGTGAAAGGCAGGGAGGCCTGGCGCACTGCAGAATCAAACAAGACAGTGACTGAACAACAACAAGGGTGACTGTAACCAAAAAGACAGACAAAAATAACAAGTAATGATGAGGGTGTGAAAAAAATTGGAAGCCTCATACATTACTAGTGGGAGAATAATACACTTACTTTAGAAAACGGTTTGGCACTTCCTCAAAAAGTTAAACATAGAAAGTTACCATAACCCAGCAATTCTATTCATAGGTGTATACTCAAAGAAAGAAGTATCGCACAAAAACTTGCACAGGAATACTTATAGCAGCCTTATTCATAATAACCAAGAAGTAGAAACAATCCAAACATCCATCAACTTATGAGTAAACAAAATGTGGCATGTCCATACGGTACAATAATCTACAACATGAATGAACCTTGAAAATGTTCTGTTAAGTGAAAGAAGCCAGTCATAAAGACCACATATTATATGATTCCATTTTTATGAAATGTCCAAAATAGGCAAATCTATGGAGAAGGCAATGGCACCCCACTCCAGTACTCTTGCCTGGAAAATCCCACGGACGGAGGAGCCTGATAGGCTGCAGTCCATGCGGTCGCTGAGAGTCGGACACGATTGAGCGACTTCACTTTCACTTTTCACTTTCGTGCTTTGGAGAAGGAAACGGCAACCCACTCCAGTGTTCTTGCCTGGAGAATCCCAGGGACGGGGGAGCCTGGTGGGCTGCCGTCTATGGGGTCGCACAGAGTCAGACAGGACTGAAGCGACTTAGCAGCAGCAGCAGCAGCATGGAGATAGGAAGTAAACTAGTGGTGGCCAGGGACTGGAGGATGTGATTTCTAATGTAGTTTCTTTAGAGGGAGGGAGGAAAACGTTCTAAAATTAGATTGTGGTAATAGATGCTCAACTGTATGAATATACAAACACCACGGAATTGTATACTTTAATGGGTGAATTTTATGTTATGGAATTATATGGATATATACTTCCCAGGTGGCTCAGCGGTAAAGAATCCACCTGCCAATGCAGGACACGTGAGTTCGATCCCTGGATCGCGAAGATCCTCTGAAGAAGTAAATGGCAATCCACTCCAGTATTCTTGCCCGGAAAATCCCATGGACAGAGGAGCCTGGCAGGCTACTACCGTCCATGGGGTTGCAAAGAGCTGGACATGGCTTAGTGACTCAGCACATGGGACTATATTGTTACTAAAAAAGAGAAGCAGTGAGGGCACTTTCCTTTCATGGTGGTTAATCCTACATCTTATTAATACAGTTGATGTTATCTTGGCACTGATTAAATATGGTAGTTTGCATTCTATTTTTTAATTGAAGGATAATTGCTTTACAATGTTGTGCTGGTTTCTGCCATACAACAACATGAGTCAGCCATAGTTATATATATGATCCGTCCCTCTTGAGCCAAGCAAAGTAGTTTGCTTTCTTCATTATCAAAGCAACCTGAAACTTAAGTATTAATAGCCCTATCTTGCAGATGAGTAAACAGCTCTTTTCTGGAGTTTGAGGTTAGATCTATACGGTTCCAGCACTTTGCCTGAGAAGAACGTGAGTGATTGCAAACCCAGGGTTAGTGCACAGCAGGAAAGAACTGTGGTCTGAAGGAGCCAAGGTCAAGGCTGAGCCTACAGCAAAAGTAGAGCTGATTTTGACTCTGGGAGTCCAGGTGGAGGATAATTACACAGGTGCTGATTTCTTCTAGGCTAATCAAGAAGGTAAGTTCCTGGGGACTTCCCTAGAAGTCCAGTGGTTAAGAATCCACCCACCAGTGCTAAGGTTGCAGGTTGGATCCCTAGTCTGGGAACTAAGATCCCATATATGGCAGGGCAACTAAGCCCACGTGCCTCAACTTCTGAGCCCACCCCAGAGCCCAAGCTCCACAACAGGAGAAGACTCTGCCACGAGAAGCCCACGCACTGCCGCTAGAGAGTAGCCCAGTGTTGCTGCAACTCGTGAAAGCCCACACAGCAACGAAGCCCCAGCATAGCCAAAAATAAATAAGTAAATATCTTTTTTTACAGAAAGAAAAAGAAGGTAGTTCCTGGCTTTGGGACGTGGGGAAAAAAAAAAATGGGGCTGGTGACAGAGATAACTACTCTAAACTCAGGAATCTCCTCAGGTCCGTGCCAAAAGTGCTAACTCTGAGTAAACACTATGGGCTCCGCCCTCAGCCTAGTGCCACGGTATCTTAGTTCTTCCCCTGGGGTTGGTGTGGGGGTCGTACCAGCTCTGGCTCTCCCTGGGAAGTTTCTACTCTTCAGTCTGAACAGTAAGACTTCGTTAAGCGAAAGAAACAAAGTGCAGGGGTGCAGGGGCTCTCCCCCCTCAGCACGGTTGGTTTGTCCCGGGGGAGCTTGCAGACACTCTCGCAGGAGAGGAGCCTAGTAGACAGCTCTTTGGACAGTTTCTGGACCCTCCTTCCAAGCCATGCCTGGAGATGGTTAAATTTTTGACTTCAAACAATTCGCAAACCAGCCACAAAAGCCATTTCAGCAAGGAAGAGACATAAGATAGGTGTTTGCATCTCAATGTATGCTTTCGTCTCCAGTCGATGTCCAGAAACCAAGGACCCTCTGAGCAAAAACCTTATTCCTGGAGAGTGAAAATACTATTGAACTCATTCCGAGTCCCTTCTCTTTCCTCCCTTCTCTGGATTAGGTTTCCAGCCTTGACCAGTTTTCTAGCCTGTCTGGTCCCCTGACCTCAACTGCCCCCAAATAAGGAAAATATCACCTTATTTTCCCTTCCTGGATGGCATCACCGACTTGATGGACATGAGTTTGAGCAAGTTCCAGGAGCTGATGATGAACAGGGAGGCCTGATGTGCTGCTGTCCATGGGGTTGCAAAGAGTTGGACATGACTGAGTGACTAAACTAACTGACTAAACTGAGGTTGACTTTGCCCTCAGTGACTTGGTAGATTCTTCTCTGCCCTGGAAACCATTGCTGCTGCAAACGTTACCACTTCCTTGTTCTTCCCAGCCTCCTGCAGGAGCATCTGCTCACAGCTCCCTGCCTCATCCACCCTGTCCCTGCTGAACTCTTGGGACACTATTCCCAGGCTCTTCTCACCCTGCCTTCTCCCTTCAGAGTGGGGCAGAAGTAGGGCTGTCCACGTTGGTCAAGAGAGGAAAGACAGAGTTCACCTTGGGATAAACACTGCAGCTCCTGGAATCACACACCTGCATGGGTTAGGCTACCAGATGGAAAGACAGGAGGTAGAATCTGCACACTTAGGGACCTTCTCTCTCCTTGCTGAGAGAGTAGCAAGACCCAATTATAAATAATTGAGAGGCCTACCCAGCCTCACAAGTTCCTGTCCCAGGGCTTACATCTCTGCCTTGTCGTATTGCCTGATTGAACCTCCTTTGCTGGCCTCTTCAGGTCTAAGGTTGTTTCTCTTACCGACCCAGGTTCTTCCTCTCCATCCACATCCATGTGATCATATGACCAGCTTCTGCAGGGATCCTTTCACCCTTTGTCCAGTCCTCCCCATGTCTCGCTTGCATCACACACTCAACTTCATCCCTAGGTGGCTCAGCAGTTTCTTTCTTATACACTTTGTCCCATCCTAGATCATCTCCCACCTGCTGTGTGAGCATCATGCCACTCTGTGATATATGCCAGGACCAGTTGCATAGATCACGGAGTTGTCATTTGTATTATTGACCATTATCTGCATTCAGTGTCCATAACTGCCCAAATCCAGCAAGCATGGGTAGGGGTGAGGGCAGGGGGCAAAAGAATCACTGGGTTGGTGTTGCCAAGCTCCCTCCCCGGGTCTTCTTTGTCACTCTCAAATTCCAGTGGTCCAGTCTCCCAGGTATAGATGGGGAAAGGAAAAAGGTGAAGTGAGAAGGCTTCATCATGTGGTTTGGGTCTCTTACAGCCATTCTAGATCTCTTCCCCTCTTCCCCAACCTTGTAATTAAGCAATTTATCTAAATGGGAGGCACCTTCTAGAAAATAACCATATTCAGAGACCAAATTGCCTTTCTTAAGTGTGCTTTGGTGGAAGCTGAACACCAGTTATCTGGTTAGTTGTCTTTTCCAGTTTTTCCTTTGAGTCCATATTAGGGGTCAATGGCACCTGCTGTCTGGGGATGATACAGGGCATGAAAGATCCAACGAATGCTCCAGGTGTTGCCCACTGCTGGGTACTTTCTGCTGCAAAGGCAGTGCCACTCTCTGATTGCATGTGCTCAGGGAATCCAAAGACATGACCCAGTCCATCTAAGAGTCCTTGGATAGTATGATAGCACCCATTTCCTATGCTACTCCCAAGAACATATTCACGGACCCCCAAAGGTACCCACACCCTAATTGTATGTGGAAACTGTGAACATATGATACCTGGGAAGAGGAATTAGAATTGCAGGTGGAATTAAGGTTGCTTAGTTTGAGATGATGTGGGTTCGATCCGTGGGTTGGAAAGATACCCTAGAGAAAGAAATGGCAACCCATTCCAGTACTCTTGCCTGGAAATTCCATGGACAGGGGAGCCTAGCAGGCTCCAGTCCATGGGATTGCAAAGAGTTGGACACAATTGAGAACACATGCACACAGTTTGAAATGGGGAGATTACCCTGGACTTTCCAGGTGGCACCAATGTAATTGCAAAGATTCTTATAAGTGAAAGAGGGAGGCTGGAGAGTCAGCATCAGAATGATGTGTGTGAGAAAGACTGGATCAGCCACTGCTGGCTTTGAAGATGGAAGAGGCTAGGAGCCAAGAGTGGGAGCAACCTCCAAAAACTAGAAAACGCAAGAAAAGCGTTCTCCTTCAGAGCCTCCAGGAAGGAATGCTGTCCTACCAACACCTTGATGTTAGCCCAGCAAGACCTATTTTGAATTTCCAAACTACAAATCTATCTAAGATAGTAACTGTCTGCTGACTTAAGCCTCTAAACATGTGGCAATTTATTACAGCAGCAATAGAGAAAGAACACTCGTCTCCTGTAGCCAGTGCCCTGCAGCACCCTCAAGAGAGAGTAGGGGTCAATACAGTCTGTTTGCTAGGGCCAGGCTTGTAGCCCTAACTGTACATTCTGAAATTCCCTTTGCTACTTCACTATGAAACTGGCAGTCTGGGCACATTTTCCAGGCTTCCTTAGCCCCCTAAGCTGGAATCATTAAGCCTAGTTTTAGGGCCCAGATCTGAATTGTATATGGATGACCACGCCTTGTGTGACATGGAGTTGTAGTCTTCACCTGGGCAGTGCAGATCAGCTTGTTGATTCCACCGATGTTTATCTTTGGAGGGTCTCTTTCTACATGGGTCGTAAACAGGTGTGGGTCTTGTACAATTGGCTGCCATAACGTTCATCCCCACAGAACCTGAGACTTGATGATCCAGTCGTCTCCGGCCAGGCACTAGACCACACTGTCAGTCCCATGAGTTAGTACATAGATCACAAGGTCCATATGGGGGAGTGTTTTCGGGGCAAGCACCACAGCCTGCACTCTGCCCACTGAGCACAATTCTTTTGCCCATGCAGTTTGAAACCATTTTCTAGGGATGGACAGCAAAATACCATACACTGGGTGGCTTAAACAGCAGAAATTTATTTTCCCACAGTTCTACCGGCTCAAAGTCCAAGATCAGGTGTCGGTGAGTTTGGTTTCTTCTGAGGCCTCTGTCCTTGGCATGCAGACGGCCACCTTCTCATTGTGTCCCCATATGGCCTGTGTTACACTTTCCTGGTGTTTCTATGTGTCCAAATTTCCTCTTCTATTTTTTTTTACTTTTTTTTTTGATGTTTTTATTTTATATGGAACTGTAGTTGATTTTCAATGCTGTGTTAGTTTCTTATGTACAACAAAGTGATTAAGTTATATATATGCATATATAACTTAAGTTTTATATATATATTCTTTTTCTCATTTAGGTTATTACAGACTATGGAGCAGAGTTCCCCGTGCAATACAGTAGGTCCTTGTTGGTTATCTACAAATTTCTCTTCTTATAAGGATACCAGACAGACTGGATTAGGACCTACTACTCTAACAGCCTCATTTTAACTTAACCACCTCTTTAAAGCTCCTCTCTCCAAACACAACCTAATTCTGAGGTACTGGGGCTTAGGGGTTTTTGTTTTGTTTTGTTTTGGCTTGCAGGATCTTAGTGCTCTGATTGGGGATTGAACCCGGCCTCCAGCAATGAAAGCACAGAATCCTAACCACTGAACTGCCAGGGAATTCTGGGGGTTAAGGTTTTGATAGATGAATTTTAAGGGGACACAGTTCAGACCATAACAGTTTCCAAGAACTTTGGTTAGGTTACTGGTCCCAATTCATGCTGAGGTTAATATTCCATCCCTGTTCACTCAGGAACTGAACCATCTTACCTAAGGCAGTCAGTATGCTGCCTTAGCCCTTACTGTCAGAATAACGTCTCCAGATAATGGTACTGGACCCTGCTGGTGAGATGTCAGCCTCTTCAGGTCTCGGTCTACCCACCAGTGACAAGTTATGGGAGAGATTAGGTCGCCTTGCAGCAGCCCAGTGACACATTCTAATCTAAGTCACATGAAGGCAAATCGTCTCTGATCATCTGGATGCAGAGAGATGATGGAGCCAGGGTTAGTGAGGTCTCCACAGGGTATGAAGCTGCTCCAGTCTGCACAGTAGGGCACTAGGCTACATTCAGTTTGCAGGGATCCACAGAAGATATCAGTTACCAATGACTTTTTCACTGGCCACATAGGGTTATTATAAGGTGATAACACTTTTTAAACATCTCTGCCTCCATTAGCTTTTTGGTCTAGGGACATCCTGTCCTTCCCTGCCCCCCACCCCCCAACCCCCAGCATCCTGTGTTGGTTCAGTCATAAGAGTAGGCTGGGAAGCCTGTTGGGAACAAGACTGTGGACTTGTTCCACTACCACTTTTCCAGCTGTGGCATTTCCCCACTGGGAACCTCCTTTGTGGTCAGAAGCAGTATCAGTGACAACCACTCGTGTGTGTATTGTCCCAAAGGGCCCACTCATCAAGTTACTGTAGTCCACTGTCCAAGCTGAGAATCTATCCCAAATTCAATGGCAGTACTTTTCCAGCCATGTCCCTGGGTATTTCCTGGCACCATAGACTTGTACTTCTGTGCCCAAAAGGACTGAAATGATTTGGTGACCTTGGTTGCCATCAAGTCACCAGCATACCTTGACCAGCACCGTCAGCCCTCCTTAGGGAAGAGAGGAACTTGGCTTCTGCCCTGGTCTAATTTGTTCTTGAAGGGTGACGTCTGGTCAGAGAGGTGGTGTGAAGGCACCGGACCAGCACCAGCGTGCACAGTGCAGACCTCAGCAGGGTCTCTCAGCCCTCCTGGCCCTCCTGTTTGTCCACGGTAAACAGCACAGCTGGCCTGGCATCTTCACCCGCCACAGCCCAGATCTTTAAATTTGTGGCCTTCTACTGGCCTGAGAGTGAGGATTTCCCTCATGGGCAAGTCATCAATCTCCTGTCTGGGAACTCCCTGGCATAAATGCTATGTCCATATTGTCCCACAGTCTGAATCTTCAACCCATTTTTCTCCTCTTGAGTCGGAAGGGCACGTACTTTGCCCTGTGTCAGCCCTCTATTCTGGGGAGCTGGTTGCCTGGTTGTTAAAGAGTTTTCTGGACTTAATTGTCCCTGATAATTGGTGCCAACTGAACAAACCAGTCAGACCCTGAGTGACTATCTCATCACCTGGGTACTCCTGGTTTCCATATAATTACAGTTGCCTTAAGGATATGTATAGCTTCCCCTTCTATCACCCATGGATGCTTATCAGACAAGGTAAGCTCCTGTGAGGTAGGTCACTGTTTCATTGTGGAGGTAAAGACCCACTAACTGCACTAAACCATTCCATGTTCATCCAAGTCCTTCCTCTGTGTTCACATCATCAGCCAGGCAGGCTTCCACATCAGTCATTAGACAACCAAATGTTTTCTACTTTTTCTCATCCAGCACAACTGGTATGGCTTCTTTCTTTACTACAGCTAAAGAGCCAATCCCTCTAGTTTCATTGGGGGCTATAGATTGAATGTTTGTGTCCCCCAAATCCATATATTGAAACCTAATTCCCAAGTGATGTATTTGGAGGAGTCGTCTTTGGGCAGTGATTAGGTCATGGAGTGCGATTAGTATCATCATAAAAGAGATCCTTTCATCTCTTCTGATGGGAGGACACAGTGAAAGACATTCATCTATGAACCAGAAAGCAGGTCCTCACCAGACACAAAATCTGTAGGCAACTCGATCTTGGACTTCCCAGCCACAGAAAATTTCTGTGGCTTACAAGGCTTACAATCTATGGTACTCTGTTATAGCAGCCCCAGCTAACACACTGGGCTTTTGTCCAAACCTCACGTTCCTCCTTTCCCACTCTTTGTAAGAGCAGACCACAGGACAGTTCTGCAAAACTGACTGTACCTGACCACCAGGGTTACCCTTATAGGTGGGAGGGTTATATCAGGGTTATATCAGGTTACCTCCATAGGTGGGAGGAAGCAGTTTTGCTTTCCCAGGGAGCAGAAGGGTAACAGCAATCACATGATATTTTTCTTACTGTTACAGGGTCCTCTAACCATGGGCAACAGTCAAGTGCCACTTTTCTCCTGTCACCAAATGCTTCAGTAACCAGGGTGCCATCATCTGAGAATCCTGATCCATAGCTGCCTTTTTCCAAAAGGGCATTGTGGTCTTGTCAACCTCCAGGGGAAGAAGGATTAAAAAATTCCATGTAGCCAGCCTGTCACTGACTAGAGTGACAAGATGGGCTCAAGCCCCATGTGGTATGGCTTCTATAGTAAGTTGCATCGTGTCCCCACAAAAGTTATGCCCACCCCAAACCTTGGAATGTGATCTTAACTGAAATAAGGATCTTTGAAGAGGATCACAAGATCATCCTCGATGAGGGGGTCCCTAAATCCAGGGAGGATTATGAGACACAAAAACAGAGACACAGAGAAAGCCATGTTGGCAGAGATTAGAGGGATCTGTCTTCAAGCCAAGGAGGCCCAATGATTGCTATTAACCACCAGAAGCTAGAAGAGAGACATGAGATAGATGTCCCTGTTTCTGGAAGAAACAGACCTGGTGACAGCCTGATCTGACTTGTTGTTTTAAGCCATCAGTTCTAGGGTAACTTGTTACAGTTATCCAAGGAAACTAATATGGCCTCGTTTACAGCAAGATGAATAGGCCAGGACTTCTCTGGTGTACCAGTGGTTAAGAATTCACCTGCAAAAGCACGGGACACAAGTTGGATCCCTGGTCCAGGAAGATTCCACATGCTGTAGGGAAACTAAGCCCATGCACCACAATTACCAACGGAAGCCCGCACGCCCTCAGTCAGTTCACTCAGTTGTGTCCGACTCTCTGCGACCTCATGGACTGCAGCCTGCCAGGCTTCCCTGTCCATCACCAACTCCCAGAGCTTGCTCAAACCCATGTCCATCAAGTTGGTGATGCCATCCAACCATCTCATCCTCTGTCGTCCCCTTCTCCTGCCTTCAATCTTTCCCAGCATCAGGGTCTTTTCAAGTGAGTCAGTTCTTCATATCAGGTGGCCAAAGTATTGGAGCTTCAGCTTCAGCTTCAGTCCTTCCAATGAATATTCAGTCCTAACCACTCGACTGCCAGGGAATTCCCTAAAGCTGTTTTTTTTTTCCCCCCTTTCCTACCTTAATTATTCCTGAAACAAGTCAGGGAACAAATAAAAACTACTCTGCTTGGGCTTCCCTCATAGCTCAGTTGGTAAAGAATCTGCCTGCAATGCAGGAGATCCTGGTTCGAATCCTGGGTCAGGAAGATCCCCTGGAGAAGGGATAGGCTACGCACTCCAGTATTCTGGCCTGGAGAATTCCAAGGACTATACAGTCCATGGGGTCACAAAGAGTCAGACACAACTGAGCGACTTTCAGTCACTTTCACTGCTATATATAAAGCTTCCCTTAAGGCTTGAGAATCCTGCCCCAACATCTACCCAATTATTTGGGAAGGCACTGTAACAGCAACACTAAAACTAGTCCAATGACCTCATCTCATCCTATCCAGAGTCATAAACATTCCCCACTGCCCCCTGTGGAAGTCAAGGTTTCACTGATCTGCTCAGTATCTGGGGCTGCTTAAAAAGTGGGAGGGACAGTTCTTAGTGTGTTCATTCTACCCGACCTCTAAGGGTAGCCACATCTGTCCACTCAAAAGATAACCTGCATGCATGCTTAATCGCTCAGTAATGTCTGACTCTTTGCGACCCTGTGGACTGTTGCCCACCAAGCTCCTCAGTCCATGGTATTCTCCAAGCAAGAATACTGGAATGAGTAGCCATTACCTTGTCCAAGGATCTTTCCAACCCAGGGATGGAACCCCAGTCTCCTGCATTGCAGGCCGATTCTTTACCTTCTGTGCCACCAGGGAAGCCCAAGATAACCTGGAATGACACTTTAAATGGGGAGTTGTCCCTCTTTTAAAGAAAAGGCTGCACCAAGAATCAGGAGAGCCAAGTCAGGGTCCAGGTTGTCTCGCACAAGGCTGTCCCTCCACCCATCTAGTCTTCAGAAAGGAAAAAAAGAGGAGAGGGCAAGGTCACCATAGATGGTGACTGAGCTCCCTTCCAGGAACCCTCCCCCATCAAGGCCATTGGCATTGTTTTCTTACAGTAGGTATCAGGAAGAGCAGCTGCAACTCCTCTGCAGACATTACCCAATATGCCAAGGGAATTAAGAGCAAGGCACCATTTAAAAACCACTCTTCTTTTACTATCCTGTAAATATAAGAAAAATGCCTACTTCACACTTGAGTGCTCTGGTCCCTGGAGACCAAGGCTCCACCCCCAGAGGTCTGACCATCTCAGCAACCAGATCCCCCAAACCCTCCCCGAGACACAGACTCTCACAGCTTTCAGTATAAGTTTCCTTTTATTTTGAAATTGAAACAGCGGAATCAAGTGATTTGTAGCAGAAACAACTTTCATGGGAAAGAAAACTGGAGTGCTCATCCAGCAAAAGAACAAACTCCAAAAGTCTGAGCCAGCCGCCCCATCTTCCCAGACCAAGCACAGAGCAGATTAAAGGGTGGGAGAAAGGATACAATCAAAATTTGGTGGTGACGGCTGGCCGATCCCCAGCAAAGTACAGTTTTCAAAGTGGCCGCAGTTACAGAACAGGGTCACACAATCACAGGCACAAGTCCCCCCTCCAGTCCCCACCAAGTTTTGCGTTCATAAAAATAATTTTCCACCTTCCTAAGTGATGTCTCAGGACTGAACACAATTCACTTTGCCTCAGGAGAAGGGACTCTCTTATTCTGGTTCCTGGGATCAGGATCAACATGTTGGAGTAAGGGGAGGATCCAAGTGGTGGTAGAGAATGTTTATTCCTCCTGCTAACTCATTATCTGCTGAAATTCATTTTGAACACCTTTACACTGCAGTAGGTTATAGACACAAAAGGGTTACAAGCGCTCCCCGTCCCCCACCCCCACCCCCGACCTCCACAGGTTGAATGGTGAGTCCAGACTTCAGCACCGCAACACACACAAAGCCTTTGTTCCGTGGGGCTGAGTGAAGTCACCTGGCTGAGAAGCAACAGGGAGAGCACCGATAGGAACTCACTGACAGGAATGAGGTGCGGGGTGGGGCAAGCCAGGGGGGCAGACTGTGAAAGCTGTACCTGTTAGAATAGCAGATTATCTTAGACCAGATGGAGAAAATTGCCGAAGAGTGAAACTTACTTGCGGGGGAAAAAAAAGAGAAAAAGTTTAGGGAATTAAAACAATCCAGCAGTCACTGGAAAATGTCTCCCTCTTAAGAACTTTTTTTTTTGGCTTTTTTTTTTTTTTAATTTTTTGGAAAGTATTTTTAAGGTAATATTTTTTTTTCCTTTGGAAAAAGAAATCTTTTTCCCCCCCTAATCTAAGCAAGTGGAGTTGCCACTACCTAATTTATCTCTATTGTCTTGCTAAGAGGTAGATAAAACAAAAGTGAAATGGGGCTTCTATGAGGAGGTCCATTAGAGGGTGGGGAGGGGCTGGGATTGCCCAGTGGAACTCCCCAACTACAAAGGCTCCTGACGACCAGAGGACCAGGCCCTCGGCCTCTCAGGATAAGGGATCCTGCTCCACCTCTTCAGAGCCCACCATCTCTGTGAAGACTGGGCAGGGGTAGAGGAGGTGGAGAATCTCAAAGAAACCCTGTTGAAGACGTCTTAGCTCCGGCTTCCCCAGGCTTCTTGGCTATGGGGCTGAGTGGCGGGTTCCAGGCCAGGCCCCACATCTCACCTCCTGGCAGCCTCCTCTGGTAGAAGACAGGAGGCTGCCCCCCTCTGGTAGAAGACAGGAGGCCCGTCCTCTCCTCCCCCTCTGGTCCAACAAGACATGGCAGGCGAGAGCAGGGCAGGCTGCAGGGAAGAGGTGAAGCAAGGGTCCCCAGGCCGAGGAAGGCAGAAAGGGGGGGCCTAATGACCAGTCCTCTCAACCCAATGAGTATCTAGCAGGCACGCCCATTCCTCAAGGACAAACCTTCTGTGGCACAAGCCTCAGCTCACTCCTCCTGGCTGGGATCCACCCCCTTACTCACCACTCCCAGCCCTCGGTTCTAATCTCACTGTGAGGATTGAGGTAGTTAATCCATTTATACTCGTAGCATCCATCATCTGTGGTTACTCAAAACACATGCCCCGAGGAGCTTCCTGCTATTTCATTTAAGAAAAAAATTCTTTTGTCTCGTCCATCCAGATTCAACCAGACTAAGGCACCAGTAACGGTGCCATCAGACTGTGCCCCCAAGGAGGTGCACAGGGCTGAGGGTCAGGGCTGGGGCTCTGGCCCTCACCCTCTGAATCCACCTTCAGTCACGAGGCCTCTTCCCTGTCCTGTACCCCGATAGAGAAGCCTTATGTATCCAAAAGAAAGAAACTGCAGTTTTCAGCTGGTGTTGCCCTAAGTCTGAATACAAGAGAAAAGCCCTGCCTCTAAATCACCAAGAGTTTGGAAGGGAAATGGCTTTATGTCCGTCCCCTGGCACCGAGGATCCTTCTTCCATCTTCCTGCAGTTACGGGGGCAGGCTGTGCTGTTTTCCTCCTACCGGTTTTCAACAAATAGGCAAAAGTTGGCATGTTTTGAACATCAAAGCCTCTAGGATCTCCACATCAACACTTCAGGGGGAAGGGGACCCCCACCCTTGAGTAACAGGAGGGAAGGTGGACTAGAGGCAGAAGCTCGGGGGCTCTGTGAGGTAGTTACGCAGCACCGCTGTTCCCAGTGTGGCAGAGAGTTATGTCTGGGCTGGGAGGAGGGGAAGGCACCCTGGAGAGCTAACTGAGGCCCCTCCTCGTTGCCAGTCTGCCAGGCCTGAAGAGAACTCGCAGCGCTGTCTCTGCAGTGGGGGCGGAGGATGGAGCGCAGCCTCACAGGGAGGAGCCCCCAACCCCCCTCCTTCCCCAAAGTGCAACCGGAGCCCTTGGACCCCTTCTCAGCTCCCTGTGCCTTGGCACGTACCACCCCCACACCCCCAGGAGCCTCAGAAGGGAAGGGCCGGGTCCTTTAGCCCATACAGTTCCCGGGACCTCTCCCCTTCTCAGACAGCCCAGGTAGGGTTCAAAGGATGGTTATTGCTTTGATTCAGAGACGGTGTCTCTCACAGCCTGTCTTTGGCACAGGGGAAAATGGACGCACAGAACCACCGGGAGGGTCCCCTCCAGTGCTCTCTGGGTTTACATGGGGTCTCTTCTGCCAATCGTGAGGCATAACTTAATAGGATAGCCCGCCCCCAAAAGTGGAGAGCTCAGGGTGAAGGAGAAAAAGACTGAGAAAGGACCGAGAGGAGCGCAGGCAAGAGTAGAAGGTGAGGAAACTCCCTGTCCCTAAAAACGGCTCTCTCCTCCCCAGGCCCCTCCTGGGAGCCAAGTCCACAACCCAAACCGCAAAAGGCAACCAGACCCTCAGGGGCCATTGGGTGTCACTGTCAGATGCAGCTTCAAAGTCAGGGAATCAAACCATTTTGGTTTTTTTACGTGTTCCACAGAATTAAAAAATACATCCAAAAAGTGATGGTCTTTTCTTAAAAATATATATGTGGCTCACACACATATCAGAGCACAGAAGTTGTTTTTTTTTAAGTCATTTTTTTCAGATCATCCAAATCTCTCAAGTGCATTTCACATTAACTTGTTATCTCACCAAGGATGGGGAAATGGAGGTGATGTGCCGGGGGCGGAGTTGCCCCAAGACCTTGCCCAGAGGTCAAAGGTGGAACCACCAAGACAAGCTCTTTATCCTGCTAAACCTTAACCACCAAACCATATTCCTTTGCTTTCTGATAGCGTAACTTGCACAATTTTCCCGCTGGGCAATTATCAGCCATGCCGAATCCAGGTTTGACAGTCCCTTGCCACACTCCTGGTCTCTTCTGGGAGCTGAACCAGCCAGAGGGAAAGGATGTGGGCTGCAGGTGTGATAGGAGCAGGATCCCAAGGAAACTTAACACTGCAACAATCACATTTCAGGTACTGTGGGGGGTTTTATTCTGATGGTAGTTTGAACCAGATATCAAAGCATGCTTGCTGCTGGAAATTCACCTTAAATCACTAAATGGCCGATGTCTGAACGTTATCTGCTTCATTTTGGAATAAAGCATATAGAGCCAGAAATACAAGTTGGGAGACCCTTTTCTGTGGTTTGGACAGGTGGGAAGCTTAATTAAACTGGCCTGGTATCATCTCTAAAGGCTTTCCTGCTTCCTCCTCTTTGGGGCAGACAGTTCTGAGGGTCTAACAAAGGAACTCATGGGAAGAAAGTGACAAGACACTAACGAGGCAGGAACCCGTCCCCAGCTACATTCCCAAATCCCTTGCCCCTCCTTGCCACCCACCACCCTAAATCAAGGATTTGTAAGTGTGGGTCCACTGTTAGAATCAATCACATCAATCGAAAGAACATGAGGAGACAGAAGGGCCAGTTATCTGTTTGTCCCTTGGTCTACTGATAAAGACCAAAAATGGCAAGATGGGACTGAAATTCAGAAATAACAGTCACAATAAATGAAAAGCACTGCAATGACAAACCAGGTGGACCTCTCTGAGGGTGAGAGGTGGCTTTGTCTCTTCCACCAATGGAATCTTGGCTCCCATATTTTTAGAGAAGTATACATTTTTTTAAGGTATGTTTTTTAGTTATTATTTCTCTCCTCGATAAAACGGAGGCAATACTTTAAAATATCTCAACAGCACCACTGGTGGGAAAAAACAACCGGGGTGCCCTTTAACCAAAGGGGGGAGGGGAGACCACAGGCCAGCTGTTGGAGGCTGTTGCTTCGCCCTTGGGGCCACAGCTCTGCTGGGCCTGTCAATCTCATCAGGCAAGATTTTCCTCGGAGAGGTGGGTGGCTTAGAGATCAGAGCCTGGCCCTGGGCTCTCTCACACTTGGGCCTTCCCTCTGGGCCCAGCCTCCCTCCAAGGGGCAGCGCTGGCTGCCTTTCCCACAGGGCCTGTTCTCCATAGAGACTTCCTAAAGAGTTACACTGGCTCATGTTGTAAGAAATTATGAAACATAACTTTCTCGTTTTTTTCTTTTCATTAAAAAAATAAAATATTCAAGACTATCAGCTTCTCTTTTGCTTTGCTTTTCTTTTTTATATAAAATATCAGCAAGCCGCAAAGAAAAAAAAGATTAAAAAAAAAAAGAGGTGGGGGGAACAAAAAGGAAAGTAATTGCTGAGGTAACTTCATACCTTGAGGTAGTTTACTTCGCGCACAGCATTACCTGACTGACTCCGCCCACATGTCATGGTTGTCTGGTTGTTACTGTTGTTGCAATGTTGCAAGGAGGGGAGTCCCGAGCATGGGCTCTTCCACACACAGAGGCCTTCCTCCCTTCCCAGCACACTGGATAGCATTGTCCAAGGTAGCTAAAGTGCACCACCTGGCTAATATGCACCGACGATCAGCACATGAGGAGGGGAGGCCAAACCTCATTTAACTGATGGCTGCTGTCTTTCATGAGGGCTGAACTTAAAATGGGACCTTATTGAGCCTGGAAAATTAATAAATTAAGCTTGTTTACCCTTTTGTGCATAATGCTGCTGGTATTTTGAATTTTGTTTCTTTTAGGCACACACAACATCACGCCGACGACTTGTGGAGGCAGAAGCCATCAGTTAAATACGCCTCTAGGATAAAAACAGAAGCAAATACTCTCCGATTTACTGAATATTCATAATAGATGCCAAATGATGGACTTCAGCTTTTTCAGGAGCTCAGGGTCGGGTTGCACATCCCACCACCACCAAGGGAACAGTGCCGTGGTGGGGGAGTGCCCCGCAACCCCCGCTTCTGGGAACCAGCCCTTATGAGAGCACATGGGCCGGGGTGAGGGCACAGTGGCAGCCTTTGGGGCCACTCAAGTCCTCCATGGAACTGAGACTTTATCAAGGGGAGTTAGGGTCCCCTTCCCAGTGCTCGTATCCAATCATTAAAATAGACTTTAAAAAAATATAAAATCTGCCTGAGAATGGCAGGAATCAGGGACAGTACAGTGGTCAGCCCCTGTCCCGCTGAGCAGTCAGTACCACCCATGCGCTCCTGGACATGACGTGGGACTTTCATGGTTAGAGGGACATGAACAGGGCAGGAATCTTGGTGGGGAAGCCCCGACCACATGGGCAATTTGAACTGCACCAGTTTCTCAAGGTGGTGATCTGGAATCCATCAGCCACAAGGGCACTCCTTTTAAACGTGGATTACTATAGATTTTAATCATCTGTCTCTCCCATTCTTTATTCCTTGCTGTTCCTATAGGTTGGTTAGGAAGGGAATGGAATTAATCTACAGATGCCGATGTGTCTTCTCCCTTCGAGTCAATAATATACACAAAGCAATGCATTGGTTCCCACTTTTGCCAGTAGCAGAAAGATGAGCTAATCAGTGTGAATACAGGAAGAGGTTACGTCAGGGCACGAGAATAGAGGTATTTTAATCAATAAACCAAGGAGGAGAAGGCTGGAAGGGCTTTAAGGTCAAGAAGTAAATCATCCTTTGAGATTGATTAAAACACCCCTCTGCATGTTTTAAAAACCTGAAGGAAATTTTATTTCTCTTCCCACTGGGGTCTGACCCACCCTCTCGATGGGACCTGGAGAACTTAAAACAATCCACGTTTAAAAGCACCCTGAGCTAGAATTTCCAAGGTGACACCCTCAGGGGTGGGCAGTGTTGGGCCAATTGGTTGGGTGTTTGGGGCTGAGAGATCAGGGTTCCTCACTGGGACAACTTTCTCAAGCACGTGGGCAAACCTGATCTACATCCCGGCCCAAGTGTCCCTGATTCCCGCTCATTCTCAGGCCTGCTGGGGAGATCATGCTCTCGATTTCGGCCCGTTGTCCTTCAGCCGACATGACGGGGGTCGACGTGAAGGGGCTGGTCACTTCCTCCGGGCCTGGGCCTGGTTACTCTGTCCCTTTTGGTGCAGCTGTTTGACTTGGGCCAAGATGTCTCGTATCTTCCGCTGAGCCATCTGCAGAGAGAACACGTACGAGTGAGGATCTTCAAAGGTGAGGAGATGCAGCCCTACTAGGGGAGACAGGCCACCGGCGTCTGGATCCCGGCAACAAACAGGTCACATGGGACTTAGAAGAAAGGTAAGCGAAGCTGAGGGTCAGAGTGACAGACAGTTTCTTTGTCTCTGAGCAGACCCTGAGCGCCCACTGGATTCAAATAGGGGAATGGAGGAGAAAAGCAGTGTGAAGTCGTTCATCAGAATGTAAAACGTGACCGAGCTGACACAAGTTACTGAACTCAAGAGGGAACTCCCTAAGTTTCCAGGAGTATGTGTTGTCAGAAGGTGAAAAATCATGAGGCCTTGTCACCAATCACAACTCCACTATGCATGTACACATCCCGGGAAAGGGGATGAAATAGGATAACCAAAAGGTAGTGAGGTAAGCTCCACGGTGAAAACGGAGAAACCTAAGGACCGGTATCTCTAACTCTTCCCTTCTTAAAAATTTCTTCCCTATGAACAAAAGTTTTGTGAGGGAAACCAACTGTCAATTGTGACTCACTTGACAGAAATATACCAGAATGTCTCCTTTCCATAAGATGAGCGACTGATTTTCTTGGTTAAAGAGAAAAGTTGGTCTAAGTTGGGGAACGAATGTGGAGTCGATATTTTTATATGTTAATGCCTCCTGTCAGCCCTGTGCTTAATGTTTTACGAAGTTTTTCATTTAGTTCTCATTCTAACCAACAAAAAATACCCCCCTTCAGTATTTAATACATCCTGGCTCTTCTGCATCCCTGAATACATCATTTACTGTCTTAACCTCATGTTCCTCATTTGTACCATGAGGTTGTTACGAGGATGACATGAGTTAATAGAGACCACATAGAATGGTGCTTGGTGTAGCAGAAACACCCACAAATCTTAAGATAGCTTTTGTGGCTACTAATGGCTCCCAAAGGACTGTCAGAGAAAGTTGCCACGCCACGCTGGGGTCTGGGTTCCTGTTTGGCCCTTGATTTCACGAGCAGCCTCAGGTGGGCCACAAACCTGCTGTGACAGGCTTATCCTCTAGGAATGGAAGCGGTCGTATCCAATAGCCTTCACAGCCTTCCAGCTCCAACAATCAGGGGTTTTAGGAAAACCCCACTAGTTTCAATCATCCTGTAGTCTGAATCTGATACCTGCCCTCCTTTCTAGACTCTGAGGTCAGTCCCAATGCTGGGCACTGCTGACAGGCTCACTGGAAGCAGCACAGAGATGGATGGTGAGTGCCAGGATGAGACCAGGAGGCTGGAAGAACTGGAAGCAAGGATGGAGCAATGGTTCTGGGAAAGGTGAAGGAAATGCACTGGAAAAGGGCAACCCATGGTGTTACCCCGCAAACCAGACTGGGCAGTGGCTAAGACCCATTTCTCTTCTCCAGTGCGAAAGAGAAGGACTATGGTTAGACGACAGTGAAGACTATCAACATATAACATACGATATGTAACATTAATAGTTACTGTACATAACATATACCTATGAAAATAGTCAAATCACTGTCCCTACAGTCTTAAGAGGGAATAAGACATCTACACATCACACCCTACACCTGGAAGAGAAGAGTGACCCAGGCCAGAGGCAGGCAGGATCCTGCTCCTCTGATCCCCAGGTTCCTGCTACCCTCCTGTGATGGGGGAGTGCCATATGTACCTGGCTGGCATAGAAATGCCCAATGATCTTGACGATGACCTGGTCGTTCTCATCAGGGGTCTGGTCTCTTGGCACCACCACCTCAGCTGCTGTCAAATTTTGCAGCTCATTCACCTGGGGGCAGGGGCGGGAGCAGGAGGACAGGTCAGAGAGGCGCTTGGGTGCTGACAATGTCAAACATGGATGGCAGTGGAGTGAGGGGCAGGAGGTTTAGTCACCAGCTGGTAGAAACTGGAGGATTTAGGAGCTGAGTTTGGAGAGCAGAATCAAGTAAAGGGGCGAAGTGCAAGAACAAAGGCTGAGCAGACCTGGAAGATCCCCTGGAGAAGGGAATGGCTACCCACTCCAGTATTCTTTGTCTGGAGAACCTCATGGACAGAGGAGCCTGGCAGGCTACAGTCCATGGGGTTGCAAAGAGTCAGACACAACTAAGATGATTCACACTCAGAGATCACTCAGGGTGGGTTAAGTAGGAGCCAGGGCAGAGCTGTCAGGTTCAGGAACTAACATCCAGAGCTTTCAACCTGACCCTCATGGCTCACCGTCTTGCCACCTTTGCCAATGACCCGGCCGGCTGCTGACGCTGGCACCCGGATATGGGTCTCCAGCTTTACTTCTTCCTTGGGACCGAAGAAGTTCTCCTCCTTGAGTTTTCCATAAATTCTTCCCTGAGCCTGAGAAGAGGAGGTCATTGTTATGTTGGCAGTACACACACATACACGGCAAAAGGGAAGCTCCCCAAGCCCCACTCCCGCGTGCGGGGTGGCTCACCACCTAGGACAGGCGACATGAAAGGCCCACAGCACTGACCTGTCAACACTCCTTCTGCTCACTTGTAACACTGGTAGGCCTGGGCAAAGTAACTGAATATGAATACATAACTCCTCAGACGAATACAGTACCTAAACTACAAACCAGACCTAAGGGGTCTGGGAGGCTGGCATGGACTCGGACAAGCAGTGAGTGGTGAGTCAAGCCCCGAGTGGCGGTTGGAGGAGTCACTCAGCGGCAGGCTGCTGGTCACTGTACACAGCCTAGGGCTGTCCCTGTTCTCCGTCCCTCCCCAGGTCAGAATAAGCTACTTTATTAGCTCTTTGGCTGTCTGTCAGAAGTCCGAGAACCTAGGAACGTAGTAGGGACATAAAGGAGAGAAGAGCCTTCCTTAGTCACTACAGCAGAGGGCAAGGAGATAGCCTTCTTTTCCGTGTGCCTATTCACTCTCAGGAAGCAGAGAGGGAAGGCAATAGAATGCAAGTTGGATGTCAGTCTGAAAGCAGCTGTGCAGCCCCGAATTTACAGGGAAGCTTAAAATCTGATGCAGATTTGCACTCCCACGCAAACTTGATTCCCCTGGGTCCTACTCGAAAAAACAATAAAGATCAGAACCTTGAATTGGGCTTCTGGGGGTCCAGTGATGATGACCATTCGAACTTTGGAATCTGGAGTTTCAGGAGGAGCAATCTACAAAGCAAACACTGGTCACAAATAAGCACTATATCGCCCCCTCCTCCAGAACCCTACCAACATCCTGCTTCCACTCCCCACTTCTGACGGCCAGGGGAGTGAACAACAAAGATCCCGGACCCAAGGCTATTGCCCCTGTGCCAAAACTCTTACAAGGGCACAAGTGCATTTGTTTCTTGACATTTTCTAAGTAGGGCCTCCTGCTCACCACCCAGGAGGGTTCAGCTGAGTCCTGCCAAGAGGGACCACTGGTGATGGTGGTGGTAGAGGGGAACGGACTGACCTCCTAGAGAATCTCTGGGAGCCCTTATTCACCAGAGAACATACGCTGCATTTGACCAAAACCTTTCAGACCACTGATAGCAATGACTTTAGACTTGTGAAATTTAACAAAGCATTCGTTTACTGTGACAGGTTCTCCCTGTCCAGGGAAGGTGGAAAGATAGCTAAAATTTACCAAGCAACCACTGTGCAACAAGAACTGAGCTGGGGGCTTTGGCTGCATCATCTCAGAGTATTCTCATCACTACTATACTGACGGGGAAATGAAGGCTCAGGTACTACAGCTCAAAAACTGCGATTGAACCCAGTAAATCTTGCCTGAACTGAAGCTCTCCTTCTGTGCTATGATACCATTTCCTCCCTTAGTCTGAAAGTGAAGTCGAAAGCAAAAGGAACTGGGACCCCACAGGAGAGAGCCCTAACATTAGGCAGATGGGGTGTCTGAGAACCAAAAGAGGGTGATGGGAGCAGAGCGCCCTACCCCGGGAACCAGAAGGAGAACAGAGCTGGTCACCTTGATGGAGGCGCTGGCGAAGCGGGAGAGCTGTTTGATGTGCTGCCCCTTCTTGCCGATGATGGCGCCCACCGCCTGGGCGGGAATGAACACCTGAACCATCTCCTGCTCTGGAGCCTGCTGCCAAGACAGGACATGTCATTAATGCAGCTCGAGTCAAGGGGCACAGCCCGGAAGCCCCTCCGTGGCCCTGCCCTGCACTGTCGAGGAGGAAGGGGGGCAGCACCCAGACACCAGCCTGGGCGACATGCTTGCAGCTCTCCCAATGCCCCGCCGGGACAAATGGAAGAAGCTGGGCCAGACGAAGAGGAAGAGTGCTGCCAGCAGCCGAGGCTGCTGTCCACAGGGCTGATGCTCTGGACAGCCAGCACTAGTGGCTGAGAGCCCTTCCCTCTCCCTGTAAATTACCAAGTATCAGGCTCCCACGAAGAGCTGGGCCCTAAGTGAGCTCACGGACAGCCCAGGGTCCCCTTCACCTACCATAAAGGAGCTGTAAGGCGCAGCTCCAGTGACGCTGCTGGGAGGTGGTGGGACTGCACTGGAGGAGGCTGGAAAAAGACCTACAGCTGCCAAGTTCAGGCCGGGGATGAGATGTGACTGCAGCTGGGGAAAAGAAGGCGAAGAGAAAGAGGTTGGCTCATTCGGATGGGGCCTGGTAGCTCTTGTACATGGTGCTGGCTGAACAGGAGGGGGAATGGGCCAAAACAGGAGCGTGGCATGCTTTTGCCCCAAACCTGCCTGCCCCTCTGGTATTCACAACACTCACATGTACACGAGGGTTCCCACCTCTGAGGTGAAGGGACACTGTTTTAGACTCTCAGACGTCCTTCTCCAGCAGTCCCTCCCCTCTGACGGAGGCAGACCTCGGACTCACAGCCCGCAACAAGGTGGGGGAGACAGGTCTCTGACTTCTAGGACTCACATTTTTGGTCATGTGACCCACATCCTCACTCACCTTTAAAAACCAGATGAAAACTAGGAACCCTCTCCCCACTTAAGTGCACATAAACACGAAGTTTACAGGGGGACCACAGACCTCAAAGCCCAAGACTGGACCCCCACTTGCACCCAGGAATCAAATGAACAACCCGTATTAATTCAGTGTTAAAAGGACTGATCAATCTTGAGGTCCAAAAGCAAAGTCAATGTTCCCAGGACCCCAGCATGTGAACGTCCACCCACTTGGAGATCCACTTCCGCTATGGCTCCAGCTCAGAGGCGTCCGACACTCACGCTCATGGCAGCCACGTCATTCTCATAGGCTTCCCGCACTTTCTTCATGATCTCCTGCTCGGCCCTGCAGCAGTTCTCAATGGCGCCCTTCACAGTGATGGTCCTCTCAGGGTTATAGAGGGTGAGATCCTGCAGCCTGGGGCAGGGAGCAGAGCAGCGTCAAGTTCCGCTGACAGACCAGGACCAGGAAAAGAGCCTGGCTGAGGACATCACAGCCATGCCATTTCCACATGATGTTCAGTTTGGGGCAAATATGAATAGCTCTGTCTCTGGCCTTCAGCTCGTCCCCAGAGCAAGGTTTCCCTGCAGGGAGGTGAGGACATTCAGCACAGACTAGTAAGCAAGGAGGGTGCTCCTGACTGGAAACTTCCCCAGTGGTGCCAGGCAATCCATTTTCTGTGCCCTTCTGAAGCAGAGTAGGTAATTTGCCCACAAGTAAGTCTCTTGACAAAGTCAAGAGACAGTGTTCCCAGTGGGGCTAATGGCTTCCTCCTGAGAAGCTGGCCACCACACAGAGCATCTGCTCAAGGCTCAGGAAAGGATCTGGGTCTGTCGTCTCCCCGTGGCCTGGCGGTGTGCCAGGAGCCCCCCCAGTCATGGCCCCTGGCTGCAGGATCTCTCCCCCAGATGCAGAGCAAGAGAAACAGGATGCAGTAGCCGCGGACTGAAAACGCAGCACCCTAACCACAGCCCTCCCTCCCACAGGTGATGGAAGGACTCCAGCCCTGACAGATAAATGCTCTTCATCGCTGCTTTAGGTATTCTGCAATAAGCAGAAACTGTATCTGACTTAAGGGGCAGGTGTTAAGGATAGATAATGAAATATGCCACCCTGGGGGCCCAGGCATCCCACTCGCAGAGGGAAAGCAAAGCGCCTTACGAGGAAATGGTGATTTTTGTCTCCGTGTCCTGCTCCACCTTCTTCAGGTTGCGCCCTTCCTTGCCAATGAGACGCCCCACAAAGTTATTATGGGCCAGGATCTTCAGGGGAACCTCGTCAGCCCTTGGGAAGAAGTGAGGGACAAGAGCTCCTTAGATGGTAGGCCACTGCAGATGGGGGTTTCTGGGACAAACACCAGAACCAAATCGTGCTTTCAAACAAAACCATGAAGCTCAGTGGGAGAGAAAAGGGAAGTAGGGACAGGTGGCAAAGGCACAAGGTCACTATGGGTGATGGTTATGTTCCTTATCTTAACTGTGGTGATGGTTTTTGTAAATATACTTGTATTAAAAACGCATCCAAGTGTATACTCTCAAATGGGTATACTACAGAATTTAGCTCAGCTGGTAAAGAATCCACCTGCAACGCAGGAGACCCCGGTTAGATTCCTGGGTCAGGAAGATCCGCTGGAGAAGGGAAAGGTTACCCACTCCAGTATTCTGGCCTAGAGAATTCCACAGGCTGTATAGTCCATGGGGTTGCAAAGAGTCAGACATGACTGAGTAACTTTCACTTTCACAGAATTCTATGTACCTTTGGGTTAGTGGCTCAGTTGGTAAAGAATCCACCTGCAATGCAGGAGGATCTGGTTTCGATCCCAGGGTTGGGAAGAGCCCCTGGAGAAGGGAATGGCAACCCACTCCAGTATTCTTGCCTGGAGAATCCCAAGAACAGAGGAGCCTGGCGGGCTACAGTCCATGGGGCTGCAAAGAGTCGGACACAACTGCGGAACTTTTCATAGAGTTCTATGCAGCTAAAAAAGAACAAGGTGAGCCTATGTACTGATGCACGACAATGAAAAAAACAGACTGTACAACAGCTTGTTCACGATGATCCTATTTGTGCTAAAACATATGCATATACATACATGTGCACAGCACTACTAGGATACACAGGGCCTTATTTACAAGGAGGAGGATTTATTTTTCAGCTTTTACCCTGTTGAACAATTTCTGTGTCCCCTATTTGTCTGTTTTAAGTGTTGAGGAGGCGGCAGTGCCCAGAGAAGCTAACGTCTTACGTTTTGGTGTCCTTGGCCTCCTTGTGCATAATCTCCAGGATCATCTTACAAGCAGAAGAGCAGCCCTCAGGGGTCGAGTGGACACTGATGGCCTTCTCGGCAGCACCTGCATTCTCCTTCCTGTGCACGTCGATCCTAACAAGCACATGGATGGTTAGCCATCCCTGGTGAAGCTCCTCAACCCAAAGTACAGGCTTGCTCTTCTTGGAACAAGGCCAAGGGCGGAACTGAGACAGGCAAGGAAAGGACAGCCTGTTGCTATGGATTCTGTCTCAGTCAGGAGGCGGCAGCTGAGAACGATGGCATCTCTCATGGGAATCCAGGGCTGGGGATCAACAGCCCTCAGCTCTGAAGCTGCGTTTCCCCCTTGAAACAACTATAAAGGGAAGGCACACTGCGTCAAATTAAAAGCAAATAATAAAAGGGTGCATTGTGAATCAGAACACAAAGTGACCTGTTCTGTTCCACTGATCGCCTATAAAGATTAGAGAAGAGCGACAGCTGTGTTCAATGGGAGACAGGTCAGAACTACGCCCTCTCACTGAGGTCCCTGACTGGCCTGTCCTGTCGACCCGAAGAGTCAGTGTTGAGGTCACATAGCACTAAGAAGAGGCTGCCTTTCCAAGACTAGTTTTGCTCCATGAGAAGTTCTACAAGAAACCCTTCTTACAACTACAGTGTGTGGCCCAGCCACTGCCACCAAATGGCACATCCCAGACTTATTCTATCTCCCAACGTTTCCTAAGAGGCAAAGTTGAGTTGAAACCCCTCCGTGTGTTTCCAGGAGGAGCCTCGCCTCCTGGGCAGCAACCACTGTTTCCTGGCCCCACCTCCACTTCCCCTGCGGCCAAGACTCACTTGGACTGGGTCTGTTTCGTGATGTTGCGGATGGTGGCACCCTCCTTGCCAATGATGGCGCCCACATACTGGGTGGGCACCAGGAGCCGCAGGGGGATGTCCACTTGCTGCTGTTTGGCTGGGGCCCCAGCTGCCACAGGGGAGCCCTGGCGGGGCTGACCCCGAGAGCCAAAGCCTCCTCGGCGCCCATTCTCAGGACCCTGTGTGATCTGCTCGTCAGGAATGTAGGAGACCTTCAACGCATGATTCTCTAGCTGGTGGCCGTTCAGCTTCAAGATGGCTCTGAGGACAGACAGAAAATCCACCGGTCACTCCAATCCATGCAATCACACCAAATGCTCTCCGATGTAAAGCACTCAGCTGGGTTACAACATGGAACATTCCAGAAGAAAGGGAGATGACCACCTGCCCACACCCCCACCTCCACCTTAGAGACACCTCCAGTCTAAATAAGACATCAAATAAGGTAGTATAGCAAAAATAAGTTATTTCCATTGAATTTGGGGATTGGCTTGTTAATTTCAAGTTTCAAAGTAAACTCCACGGAAATAGAAGAAGTGGAGACAGAATGGCTTGCAGAAGTTTAAGTCCACTTGGAATGTCTGCAAACCAGGACTAGTGAACACTGAAGGGAGGGGCCGTGCGCCATCCATTCCCTGGGCTGATACTGGTTAGAAATGTTAACAAAGCAACAATATGCAGTAGGAAGTAAGCAAGTGTGGACTTAAAACCAAGTTAGGCCCGTAGATTGGCCACAGGAACCTCCAGAAAATTCTGAGCCCAGCAGACATCTGAAAGAAAACTGAAGGTTTGAGAAAGTGGTGCAATTTTAAACTAGGTTGGAGGAAACAAATGGGATAGAGGCAATATGTTCAAGGAACGAGAAAGCCATCAAAAGCAAAATGTGGCAAAAGGCCTACAACAGAATATAGATGAAGTCTATCCGTACTAATGGGGTGGGGTAGGGTGACTCAACCGAACAGCTAGGGAGCCAGAAACTGTGGATGTGACGGGACTCGAGGTGATTCCTGAGATATTAATAAAATGTCTGCTTCTGCCACATCACAAATCTTTTAGGTCTCAGTTCCTTCTCATCACCACTAGATGGCGCCATCAACACAGCAACGGACCCTATGGTTCCGCAACCAGAGACCTATCAAAAGCCAGCCTCTTCTAAAGAGGATTCCCCACCTTCTCTGGGGAACTCTTTGGGTCTCTCCCTTCCAAGTTTATCCTATCAATCCCAAGGAGGTTTCTGAACCTTTGAGATTCCTGAACCAAAATACAAGAGTCTGGCACTGGTTGTAACAAAATGAGAGGTTAGGCGGGGACTGGTTGGTGCCCACCCAGATCCCATCCTTGTCAAAGCAGGGGCACCTGGCTCCCAAGAGCCACAAAGACCCTCCCTATCCCACTTTTGGGTCCACTCACTGCCTGGTCTGTTCCCGGTTGGAATAGGTGACATTGACCACTGCCGTCTCACTCTCGGTGTTCACTAGTGGAGCAAAACAGAGATCAGGGTTAGAGCAGTGAGTCCTGGAGATGGCACCAACGACGTTCTTTAAAGGCTCATCTTTGAGGGCCATGCAGTCAAGAAGCAAATACTTGAATGACAAAGCAGAGGATTTCCCCTAAAGGCCCCTTTCATCACAACTCCTGGAAAATTCAAATTAGCCTATCATTTCCTTTAATATAGCTTCCTTCGATTTCCCTGCCAGCCCTCAAGAGAGCCAGGCATACAAACGGATGCGCAGTCAACATATCAGCAGTTATGCAGCAGAGAGAACACACATACACTTATACCCCAATCTAGAAATAAATTTATTCTTAGAAAGAAATTTAAACTAATTAAAAACCACACACTGAGTGAGATTACACAAAGAAAAGGTCTGTAAGGACATCCCTGAAGAGATCTGAGAAAACACCTAAATCCATTTTAGAGTACCCTCAAGGATTCACTGACCAAATATAAGTGTATCATCACCTAGCTGAATGAGTTGACAAGAGCGGCTGCCATGGAGTCTGGGGGACAGGATTTGGAAATGGACTTGGGTTGGATGTTAAGAGTTCCACGTGATCTGGCCACATACTCTTCCCCCATTTTGAATTAATAAAATTAACCTCTGCTTTATGTATCACTGTCTTGTGATTTTGGGTCCCCTAGACCTGCTCAAGAAAGCAGGGGCCCTTTCTTGGGCTCCAAAATCAC
The DNA here is from genome assembly GCF_054371585.1 of Giraffa tippelskirchi. Taxonomy (NCBI): domain Eukaryota; kingdom Metazoa; phylum Chordata; class Mammalia; order Artiodactyla; family Giraffidae; genus Giraffa; species Giraffa tippelskirchi. Next base: position 25,030,112 of record NC_137277.1, on the reverse strand, counting down.
TACAGATGGTGACTGCAGCCATTAAATTAAAAGCCGCTTGCCTTGGAAAAAAAGCTATGACCAGCCTAGACAGCCTATTAAAAAGCAGAGACATTACCTTGCCAACAAAGCTCTGTCTAGTCAAAGCTATGGTTTTTCCAGTAGTCATGTATGGATGTGAGAGGTGGACCATAAAGAAAGCTGAGCATCGAAGAATTGATGCTTTTGAACTGTGGTGTTGGAGAAGACTCTTGAGAGTCCCTTGGACTGCAAGGAGACCCAACCAGTCAATCCTAAACGAAATCAGTCCTGAATATTCATTGGAAGGACTGATGCTGAAGCTGAAGCTCCAATACTTTGGCCACCTGATATGAAGAACTGACTCACTAGAAGCGACCCTGATGCTGGGAAAGACTGAAGGCAGGAGGAGAAGGGGACAATAGAGGATGAGATGGTTGGATGGCATCACCAACTTGATGGACATGAGTTTGAGCAAGCTCTGGGAGTTGGTGATGGACAGGGAAGCCTGGCATGCTGCAGGCCACAGGGTAGCAAAGAGTCGGACACGACTGACCAACTAAACTGTACTGAGACCTGCTCAGCCCTGGCATGGGGGACTTGGACCAAAAAAAAAAAAAAAAATCCACCCCTCCCCCTACAACACCAAAGGCACTTATAGCCACAAAACCACAATGCAGACCATTCTCAGCCCCTCTGGCCTGTCAGTAGAGCTCTCCCATCTCAGTGGAGAGGAAGAGTCTGCAAGAATCTTCTACCAGTTAAGTGGAAATACAGGAGTGAATCAAACCAACAAAACCTCTGCTCTCGTGGAGCTTAAAGAGAAAGCAAAAAGTATATAATAAGCAAAGAATGTGAAAAGATAGTAAGATAATGGACTATTACTCAACCATAAAAAAAAATTAAATCTTGCCATTTTCAGAGATGTGGATGGACCAAGAGCATATTATGCTTAGTGAAATGTCAAAGCAAGACAAACACTGTGTGGTATCACCCATATGGGAAATCTAAAAAATAGAGATGAATATACACGCAAAACAGAAATACAGAAGACAAACTAGTGATTACTAAAAAGGAGCAGGGGGGACATCAAGGGTATAGGGGTATGGAACTGACAGAAACAAACTACTGTGTATAAGCAAAACGATAGGAATTCCCTGGCAATCCTGAGGTTGGGACCCAGTGCTTTCACTGCCAAGGGCCTGGGTTGGATCTCTGGTCAGGGAACTAAGATCTCACAAGCCAATAAATAAATAGGTAAACAAAACAGTCAAATGACAAAAATATATTGCACAGCACAGGGAATTATAGACATTATCTTGTAATGCCATTGAATGGAGTATAATCTTGAAAAATACTGAATCACTATGGTGTGTAACTAAAACTATTACAAATCAACTATACTTCAATAAAAAAAATAAATTCATGTTTTCCCTGAAAAAAAGTAGAAGGCGTTGAGTGCTATGGAGGAATACAAATCAGGGAAAAGGAGGTGGTGGCTAGGGGTATAATTTCACGTAGGGTGGACAGAAAGGGCATTGCTTAGTAATCGGCATTTAAGTAGACAAAGAGTTTATTTTTACAAAAGCAAACATTTCCCATTCTGTTCTCTCCAGGGAGCGGGTATCGCCCCCAGATTCGGTGTGTTATGGTTCTCTGGTGAGCCTCTGAACTAGCAGTGACCCCTGCTGGGCACCCCCAGTGAAACTCTCCAATGCGCTCTCAAGCCACTGCTGTCTGTCCAGGAGTAACTGAGTCATCAGTCTAAGACGTAAGCAGGACTGGACAATGGTTATCAGGGACTGAGCAATGGTTATCAGTGCTTCCAGTTGTGTCCTGGTACTTATAATAAAAGCAAACTCCACAGTCAGAGCAGAAGAGAACCTGTTCGATTGATTCAGCACCTCAGATCTTTGTGCAGGCGAGTATTTTAATCATTTGTAATGATTTACAGCCTGACCCTTTCCACAAAGAATGTGGAGATGAATATTTTGTCTTGTCTAGGTTTCTTAAAAGATCTGCAAACTCAAATCATTTTGTCTGCCTAATAACCAAGCTCTACTTTATGTCCAGCCCAAATCACTTCAAATTTTTATTCATTCATTCATTTACTTTTGGCTGAGCCGGGTCTTCATTGCTGCACATGGGCTTTTTTCTAGTTGCATCGAGCAGGGACTACTCTCCATTACAGTGGGTGGGCTTCTCATTGCTATGGCTCCTCTTGTTGCAGAGTGTGGGCCAGAGGCGCCAAGGGCTTCAATAGTTGCGGCTCAAGGGTTCTAGACATCCAGCTTCAGGAGTTGTGGCACCCAGGGCTTTGTTGCACCATGCCCCATGGCATGTGGAATCTTCCCTCTTCCCAGACCAGACGAAACCCACATTCCCTGCACTGGCAGGTAGACTCTTAACCACTGGATCACCGGGGAAGTCCTCCAGATTTTATTTTAGCTCATTTCCTCTGAAAATAATTTATAATCTTAAGCAATGGAGAAACTTCAAAAATCACAGCAAACTTTTCATGATCTCGAATTCTTTTTTTATTATTTCTCCTTCTGTGGGCCTACTATTTTTTTTTTTTCTGGCTGCGCCAGGTCTTAGCTGTGGCATGTGGGATCTAGTTCCCTGACTAGGGATCGAACCCAAGCCCCCTGCACTGGGAGACGGAGTCTTAGCCACTGGACCACCAGGAAAGTTCCCGTGGGCCCAGTCTTGAGAAAGATATTGCCTGCCCATCAATATGTGCAAAAGTTCTCTGCTTTTTTTTTTTCATTAACCAAAGACATGTAGTTGACAATCAGTTTCTACCCCCTCCGCCCACCCCTCCAAAGACAACCAGTTGATTCAGACAAAAACCAAGAGTTAGGAAGCTTTTTTTTTTTTGAGTTAGGAAGCTTTTAAAGTAAAAGGCCTACAGATTTATGTAGCTTGCATGCACAGCTTTCATTCTTAACCTGTTCCTAAAATTTTGGGAACCTCTGTTTCTACGTTGGTTGGGATACGAAGCAGAGCAGATTTCCGCCCTCCCGCCCCCCCAACTCCTCCAACATCCATCTACCCCTACCCCATTGCCCCACCGCCTCTATCCACTCTTACCTTGCTCGCAGTTCTCCACTGTACCATACTGAGCCAGCAAGCTGTCCAGGACCTGAGGGCAGGGGGAGGGGAGTACGGCTGCCCTGAGTACCCCAGGAACTCACCAAGTCATCACTGGACACACCCCTCACCCCAAAGCACTGGGAAAGCCTTTGGTGGGGACTGAACATGTTACCTGCTCGGTTTGCCCTTTCTCGGGTACTAATGCTGGTGGTAATCCATCAGAATTTCTTCACAGAACGTACTTGAGCTCAAAAAGGAACTTAAGGTCCTTTTTGGAAGCAGACCTGTGCCACGTGGGTCTCCAGCCGGTCCTCTGTCATCACTAAGCTTGGGGTTCAGGGAATACCCTTCCCGCCTCCCTGATGCCTCTCACCAGAGGGAATGCCCAAGAACTCATGCTGGAAGTCTTAGGTTGAGGATGCAGTCCAACTGCCCACCCCTCCACCCCCTGCCCCAGCATCTCTGGCCTAGCACCAAGCCCCCAGGACACCTCCCAGCCATCTCTGCCACCTCAGGCTAACCAAGACTTCCCTCCCAGTCTCCACGGCCCCACGAACAGTTTCCCCTCATCACTTACTTCCCATCGAAGCTGAGGTGGAATATTTCGGATCTGTATTTTTCGACTCCTGAAATTAGAGAGAACAACATCAGTGACAGGTCTGGATACTTTAGGGGCCTGTGACCTTGCAGTTTTTAGTCCTCGTTCCAGTCTATCTTCTACCTTCTACTCAACACCAAAGCCTTAGAATCTAAGAATGATAACCTTTGGGAATGGAAATTTGGCCTTTTTAGAGCGCGAAATACAGTGAGACCACAGATAGAAAGGCAAAACCAGATGCCCTAAGCACCAGGATAACATAATTCCCCCCAATCATATCTGCACTGTTCATCTCTCTTAGGTTCCTCACTAGTTATTATCTTAACTCAGGAACCATCCGTTACCACCCACTGTGTTTCAGACTCTAGGAATACAGAGCTAGCTATGCGAATTATTACACAAACCATTCACCTGATACCTTTTTAATCGGTCTCTACTTCATGCTGGATGACTTTGTTCTACATGCTGGGGACACAATTGATAAACAAAGTGCCTGGCCTCAAGCTGCTCACAATTTATTAGGGGAAACACACACACAAACAAATTACAGCAGGATAGTTGGCAGTAGCTAAGCTCTTTCTTTGTGCAGATACAGATTTAAACTTGTGCTCCACTTAGCACTGATCTTTAAAAGGTTATTTAACTCGAGGCTCAGTTTTCTCCTTTGTAAAACAAGGATAATACCTATTCACAGGGAGGTATAAAGTGATGTTAGATAATATTATCAAGAGCTTAGCAAAGGGTTTGGAGTAAGCATCTACTTAAAATGTAATAATAGACACACGTGTGGATACTAAGGCACAGTGATTAACACACACACAACCCAGCATCTTGACCATCCCCTTCCCTCCTCCCAGTTTATTATAGTTCCTCCTTCCCATCTTTCAAACGCCTCTTAAAAATGTAATTCTCCCTGAGGAAGGCTTTCAGGTTCGAGGTTGATTCCCAGGGCAATTAATTGCTCACCACCCAAATCAATGCCCTAATCCCTGGGCTTAAAACATTTCAATTGACTTGATCTGCATTGGTCAATTGTCTTTGAGTATCCTTGATTACAAAACTCTCAGTTTCGGGACATGATCCAATGAAATTCCAGTGGCACGAGGGAAAAATGAGAGCAGGAAGCGAGAAAGTCCAGTTCTACCCCTTCAACTGCCCCCGACTGGCTGTCCCGACTAAGCCACTCAAGCTTTAGGCCCCGTGTTCCTGGCTGACATGCAACAGGGCCAAGTCAGTTCTTGCCAAGTTAGGGGGAAAGCGTGCTCAAAACACACGGAAGCAGGACTTCCTTGGTGGTCCCGACTCCACGCTTCCAATGCAAGGGGCATGGGTTCCATCCCTGGTGGGGGAACTAAGATCTCACATGCCATGCGGTGTGGCCAAGAAAATATAAAAAACAAAACCCTACACACACGAGAGCAAGGGAAGGGATGCTAAACTCTAACTGTAAATGTTTTGATCTTGGCTCTCTGCCCTCGGCCAGCTCACTCATTTCACTCGTGACCAAGTCTTTAGAATGGAAATGGAAACAGAAGGGTCTTTAAGACCCCTTCTAGCTCTGCAGTTTTGAGGGTAGAGAGTCTTTATCAATGAAATACATTAACAAAATCTCTTCTGGGGTTGAAATAACTTAAGGGAAATGTGGCATAATGGTTCTTTACTTTGGTTTGGTTCATGAACCTGACCTAAGGAGGTTAGATCATAGCAGGACAAAAGAACAAGAGCATCAGAAACAAGTCCACTTCCAGGTCCTCGGGTCCCACACCAGGCCAGCTTCTTGGGATCCAATTCAATGGCCAAGAGTGAGCTTCATAGTATCTGCATGACATGCCATATGGGATTTCCCATAAACAACTCATTTTGTGATGAAATGGGCAAAGAAAACGCAGGAGCCCTCACAGGAGGAAAGTCAAACTCTTGGCAACCTGAAGAGGTGATTTACCCCATTATAAGACTGAGAACACTGATCTACCTTAATGCTAGTGACAGGGGTCACCCAAGCTGAGGGAGGACCTCCCTCAAGCAAATGCTTCTGGAAGGACCACAATGGGATGGGTGGCTGCCAGCCTGGAGCTCAAACCAGTAAGGGCTTAAAGCAGCCCCCTACGGAAGTTTAGTTTAAAGAGCATTCTTTCAGGATGGTGCCTTACTAATCTCAGGTCAAGGGTCAAAAATACCCTCTTCTCAAAAAAAAAAAAAAAACACACCCTCTTCTTACTTCAAAGCCCCCTCTTTTAAGGGCTTTCTTTTCAGGGTAGGGAAGAGTTGGGAGGGGATGGGGAGGTGAAATCAAATCTCAGTTTGGGATGTTAATCCATATCCTGAAAGCAATGGCAGTCTGGAATGTCTGGAATGTTCCAGGAGAAGGAGGGGGAGGAGGGCAGGGATACCCAACCAATGAAAGAAAAGACATCCTGCAGCACTCCCCCACCCCCAACAGGCGCGGCTCACCCACCTCTCCAGGGCCCACACACCTAATCCTGGGAACCCATGCGAGGCCACTTCAGGCCTCCAAACCCGGCCAGCAAGGCAAACCTTGACAAAAACACAGAGACCAAGAACTTTTTGTCTTTTAAGCCCTTGGCCTGGTTTGTATTAAGTATGGTGCTACCTAATTTCTTTCAGGCCCAAAGCACATGGGGCCATGTTGAGAAATGGACCCAGTACTCAACTCCCTTCCAGGAACCCATGGCTAACTCATTCACCCTACAGGCATTTCCAGTTGCCCAGTACAAGCTGGGCCAGGGCAGGGTGCTGAGGGCTTAGAGGATCAGGATGGAAGTTAAGAAGCCTTGATTTCTTTCCTCAGTACTTTAGTTTCCTCCTGTGGAAAACTGATAGGACTTAGAACAGGCAGGAGACCTGCTAAGTCATGGTGCTCAGTCCAGGGGCTCAGTCCTAGTCCCAATTCCAGTCCCCAGGAGACTAGCATGGGAAGAGGCTGCAAGTCTTGACACGGAGTGGCTACCTGTCATAGTAACATAGGCTCCTGCACTGATGGGGAAATAGCGGGAAATACCACAGGCCACACCCCCGCCTCCTGTGACAACCAAAGGGCCCGGATCCAGCACGATCCAGCACTCCGACAGACAGGCTTCCACTAGCTTCGAGTGGAGCCTCTGCACTACAGGCAACAGGACACTGGACACTGAGCAGGACCCTAAATTCCAACACCCACTGCTCAGAAAAGCAAGAGAACTTCCAGAGGTTCAGGAGCCACCACCCATCCTGGAACGGATAAACCTGTGAAGTGAAGGAGTGAAGCCTCCAGCCCCTGGCAATGAAGGCAATGGTTGCACAAGTCAAATTATTTCCCTGGATGCCAACACCCTGAGGCTTCTGACCCCCTCTGCCTGCCCTAACCAGCAGGGCCCTGGGGAAGCTCCCCCGACACAGAGCAATCATAGGGGATGCTCCTTTCTGATGTGGTTGGGGGCAAGCAGGGGACACGAGGGCCACAGGGACCAAGTGATCTCATTCCAGCCCAGGGGAGATTTCAGGAGAGACCAGAGGGAGAGAGCATCTGAGCAACAGCTAAGGAGATAAGTAGGAAAACAAGAGATTCAGGAATAACAGGAGCTGGGCACCTGGAAGTATGACTGGAAGCTCCCCCGGGGCAGGGAGTTCTGGTCCTTTTTACCTTTTTAGAGACATGTCATTGACCTTGAATGGGAAGGAAAACAGTTCATTAAGGAAGACACTAACATTTCAGGAGTGCTTACCAGACGCCAGGTGCAGATTCTACACCTCCAAGGAGCCTCCCACTATCCATGCCCACAGTAACTGCGGCTCCACTTTACAGACCGAGGCCCTGAGATTGAGGGGTTGAATATCTGCCAAGTCAGATACCCAGAGTCAGTCAGTACTGAAACACAGAGGCTGTCTGGTTCCAGGCTCTTCCAGGCTTGTCCCCTTGTGCTGCCTTCTTGATGACACAAAGGAAACAAAAGTCTTTGCCAAAATACAGGAAAGGTTTGGCTTGGGGACAAGTTCAAGCATCAGAGTGAAGAGCAGACATGCTGAGTGGGTACTGTTCTCCAGGAAGTCAAAACACCCCACCTATAACTTCTTAAGACACATATTTTCATAGTTAGTTGAAAAGTGATTCTATGGTTTTTGAACACTGACTAGATATTTGATAATATTATAACAGGCTTTGGTAACCATATGTTTGTTTTCGATATCTGTGAGTCTATTTGTTTTGTATATAGGTTCATTTGTACCATTTAAAAAAAAATTAATTCTTAAAAAAAAGTCAGGGAATTCCCTGGCAGTCCAGTGGTTAGAGGGTTTCCAGGTGGCAAAGTGGTAAAGATTCCACCTGCCAATGCAGGAGATGCAAGAGACACGGGTTCAATCCCTGGGTTAGGAAGATCCCCTGGAGTAGGAAATAGCAACCCACTCCAGTACTCTTGCCTGGACAATCCCATGGACAGAGGAGCCTGGCGGGCTATAGCCCCTGGGGTGGCAAAGAGTCAGACACAACTGAGCGACTGAGCACACAGGCACTCAAACCAGCAGTCGGGACTCTGAGCAGGACTCTGAGCAGCTCTCACGGTCAGAGGTCAAGAGTTCAATCCCTGGTAGGGGAGCTAAGATTCCACGCGCCTCAAGGCATGGCCAAAAAGATAAAATACTGATTTTTAGAAATACATACTGAAATAGTTACAGATAAAATGTCATGTCTAGGTTTACTTTAAAGTAACCAGGGGGAAAATTAATACAGATCGAATATGATTTGGTAATTTTTGGTCATGGGTACATGGGGGAATTATTTAATTATTCTTTTCAAACTATTTTTTTCCATAACGAAAATTTTAAAAAATATAATTCTAGCTCACCCAATTTTAAGGTCATCACAGATTAAAAATTAATGAGTCTAAGCCAAGGAAGTTTTCTTCTTTTATTATTTTTATTAGCAAGAATCCAGGCCCTGGTGAGGAGCCTGATGGGGGCAGGGAGGACAGGTCTGAGGTCCAGTGGAGAGACAAGCAGATACACAGGTGGGACACTTTCAGAAGGAGGCCTCCGCAGACGACAGAATGCACATCTGGAAAGAACACATCCTGGGAAGTCTTGAGGTCTTCGGGAGGACAGCTAAAAACTGCCTGCCCCAGGAAGTGTTCCTTCTCTAACCCCTGCAGACAAACCACCTCCTTCCTCCTTCCACCCCCATTTCCAGAGGGTAGGATGCCACCTTCAATTATGCTAGTGACCTCATCTTGCCCTAGAGGGAAGACTCCTTTTACATCAAGGTGGAGCAAGCCAGTTGTGGGGACAGAGGCAATAGCAGGTTTTGGAAAACTGTTCAGGCTTGGGGCCCCAACCCCTAGAGACCACTATCAGAATCAAATCAGGGCTTTTACCTCTCCAGAGAATAGGATTAAGTCAGATTCTCCAGATTAGACCCTCATCTCCACCTCTCCTCCAGGTCATGATTCTTTGACTAGCAGGCTGCATGCTCTTGGGCAAGTCAGGCCTTCAACTCTCCAGACCTCAGTTTCTCACATTACAGAAACAAAGATTAGGATTAGTCCATTTTACTGGATCTTGCGTTCCCAGATAGAGATCAACCTTGACCACCTATAGTAATACACTTTCTTTTTTTGGCTGTGCCAAATATTTATTTAGTTGTGGCATGCAGGATCTTCACTGTGGCATCTTTGCTGTGGAATGCGGGATCTTAGTTTCCTGCTGCTGCTGTTGCTGCTGCTGCTAAGTCGCTTCAGTCGTGTCCGACTCTGTGCGACCCCAGAGACAGCCACCCACCAGGCTCCCCTGTGCCTGAGATTCTCCAGGCAAGAGTACTGGAGTGGGTTGCCATTTCCTTCTCCAAGGCATGAAAGTGAAAAGTGAAAGTGAAGTCGCTCAGTCGTGTCTGACTCCTAGCGACCCCATGGACTGCAGCCTACCAGGCTCCTCCGTCCATGGGATTTTCCAGGCCAGAGGACTGGAGTGGGGTGTCACTGCCCTCTCCAATTAGTTTCCTGACCAGGGATCAAACCCAGGCCACTCTGCGTTGGGAGCATGGAGTTCCAACCACTGGACCACTAATTTTAAAAGTTCCTACACTTTTTTAATTAGAGTGATTTTCTGTGTCTTAACGGTCTACGTAAGTGGTTGTGAACCAATTTTTCCCCTGGAGATTCCCACTAGGAAATATGATAAAAGGTAAAAAACACTCTTCACCAGAAAGATGCAAACATTCTGCACACAATTTAAAGATTTCATGGGTTAATGAAAGCTTTGGAATCCATCCATAGCCCAAAGTTGACACTCTCCCACACATCCACACTTAACTTCATCCCCAGTGATACCCAAATTCACTCCAGCCTCTAGGCAGCCCCTCGAAAATGTGGGAAGAAACAAGCCCAAGGCAATTAGAAAACTAAGCTTGCCTGGTGATGGGGTTGGGGTTATTACTTGGTTATTTTAAAAGAGTGAGCAACTAATTAAGATTTTTCAAACTTCCAGTAACACCATGTTCTTTTCATTCTAATCAGCAGTCAAGGTCACTACCACTTTCTTAAGATTTCTCGTGTCCAGCTGCTGGAGTCATTCATTCCAGACTTTCTTGGCACCTGCTATGCACTGAACCTGTGTTGTCCACACTGCAGTAGTCTATTAGTCTAATCACATGTGGCTACTGAGCACTTCAAATCAGCAACTGAATTTTTTCTTTAAAATAAATGTTTTATATAATTTAACTTTTTTCTCTAAATTTTATGAACTCTAAATGCAGACCAAATGCGTCCAATGAAAATTTATCATATGAATTGGAATAGGCTCTAACAGTAAAATAAAATACACATTGGGTCCTAAGACTTCATGCTCATCATGATCAGTCACTCAAGTCACGTCCGACTCTTTCTGACCCTGCAATCCAGCAGGCTCCTCCGCCCATGGGATTTCCCAGGCAAAGAATACTGGAGTGGGTTGCCATTTCCTCCTCCAGGGGATCTTCCTGACCCAGGGACCAAATCCAGCTCTCCCGCATTGCAGGCGGATTCTTTACTGTCAAGCCACCAGGGAAGGTAGTATCTCCCAAAATTAATAATAATAATAATAATAATAAAGTAGTAAAAGTAAGTTTATACAGATTGCATGCTGACAATAATCTCTGAATAAATTTTAAAAATAATTGTTGGGTTAACCTGCTACATTAATTTCATTTTTTGAACTTCCCTGGTGGTCCAGTGGTTAAGAATCCATCTGCCAATGCAGGGGATATGAGTTCGATCCCTATCCAGGAAGATTCCTCATGCCTCAGAGCAACTAAGCCCGTGAACCACAACTAGTGAGGCCATGTTATGCACAAGAGAAGCCACTGAAATGAGAAAGCCCTCGAAAAGCAATGAAGACCCAGCACAGCCGAAAATAAATTTAATTTTTTTCACTTTTTTCTCAATGTGGCTATTAGAAAATTTACACTTACATATGTGCCTTGCCTCACACTTCTATTTGACAGTGCAAGGCACTGTGCTGCAGTACAGCATGGAGTGATGAGGAAGCTAGGCAAGCCTCCTGCTTTCAGTTTACAGTCCAGCAGGACACCCTAGCTTGGTTAGGGATGGGAGAAGGGAACAGACAAGGTTAACTGCACTGAGGAGGTGGGCTGGGCACAGTAACCCTTCAGAAGTGGGTGATACTGTTGACTCCTCAACAAGAGAGTCCCACGCAGCTGACACCAGAGAAGAGGCACTGCCCCCCCTCCCAAAGCTGGCTCCCATCCCAGTTGCTTTGCCCAACTGAAAAATCACACATAAAAGATGTCCTAATGTGCCAACCTCTGCCCTTTCCATAAGATCACCATTGACCCAGTCCTTCCTCCCCACCCTGCCTCCTTATCCCTGTAGAGTGGAGAGGTGGAGAAAAAAATAATTGTGGAGGAAAGCTTCTGAAGGGGGCGGACCTGGCACGCTCCAAGCATGGCAGTAGCTGAGAAAGGGGGCGGGGCTGGGGAGGGGAGGAGAAGCTGGCCCAATGCCCAGGGCTCTGTGCCAGGCTGATCCAGAGGTAGGGCAGCCAGACAGGCAGGCAGCGGGGTGGGTTGACGGGCAGGGTAGGGGCTGGAAAGGAAAACACGGACCTGCTGGAAGATGCAGGACCAGGCAGAGCAGATGCCACCACCAAGGGGTCAAAGTATTGGGGGAAGTGGCCAGCAGGGACACCACTGGAACGTATCTCTGGTCCCTCGAACATGGTCTTTTAAAGGTATTCAGCACACACACATCGTCCCATGTGCTCAGCATGTGCTCCTGAACTAATGCTGAGGACAGGAAGCAAATTCTGGGGAGAAACTCTGGGACGAATCATATTCCCTCTTTGGAAGGCTCTGGTACTGCGTTTAAAGTGCTCCTGGCCTGCCTGGAATCAGGGAAGAGGGGGATTCATTAGGCTTCTCAGATGACCAAGGACACACACACATCATTAACCCAGCAATAGGAAGTTCCAGTTGAAGAAAATCAGATTTCTACACCGAGGAAATCAGATGTAGACACTGAGGTCTAAGAGAGTCCTAATAGTCACCCTCATTTTATAGGAGAAACCGAGGCACAGGAAAAGGAAAGAGACTTGGAAGCTGAGGTAGGACTAGAACTCAGCTCTCCTCCCAGGCTGGTTTCTGCTCATCTCACCAAACTTCGGTTCTTTCTCTTTGACAAGAAGTGTTAACACAGCAGAAGCTTGTATAGCCCCAATGTCAGCAGCAGGAAAAATGCCCATATTCTGTATGGCTAAGTGCGTGCCAACTGGCTTTTATTGCATGCGGCTCCAATTTGGGCACAGGATTTAACTTGCAGAAGAGCTAACTACACTATAATACGGCTGGATGATTGTCAGAGAGATTTGTTAGCAGGGAAAAAGTATAGTCACCAAATATTGTCTTGCAAAATTTCATCTTGGTTTGGGATAGGCAGGAGTGCAAAGATGACAGACAGTTGGGAAGGCGCTACCTGGTGTTGGAGAGCAAGCAAAGGAGAAATAAACCCTTTGCTCAATTTACTCATCTCGGAAATACATGGTTTGACTAGAAAGCCCACTTCTTTTTTTTTTCCTTGCCCATCTGGGCAGTGCCAGAGGAAGCCAAAACAGAAGCTGAGACAGTGGAGCTCTTTCGAGACAAATTCCAAGTCGGCCTGGGCCAATTGCCACTCCCTCCCTCCACAGGGCTCTCTCTGCCTAGAATCCACGCTCTTTCACCTGAGGGCTGCCTAGAGCCAGAGCTGGCCTGAGCTCTACAGTATGAAGTGTGAGGTGTGAGGAGCCATGCACTAAATCGCATGCATGGAGACAAACAGGAGAGGTGCCCATTGTGAGCAGCGCAACCCAGCTGGTGGAGGGAGGGATGCTGTGGGTAAGAAATGAACCATTGGGAACACTGCTCACCTTCATTCTCTGGCTGGTAATGGGAAGCGTTTCCAGGATCTTCCCTCAGAGTGGGGGAGGCTAATACACTCTGACAGAGGGAAAGGTAGAGGGGGCTAGAAAGACCTCACGGACAGACTGATTTAGCTTTCATCCCCTCAGTGCAGATATCAGCAGCTCTCCAAGAAGCTTAAGAGCCAAAAGGTCTGGCCTCAGGGGCCAGAGACCTGGCTGAGGGTGGAGCTGACACTCAGGGGAAAGCACTACCAGGGTGTGCCTCAGAAATGAAGCAAGGGGGCGGGGGGGGGGGGGGGGAGTCCTCCCCTCATGAGGGACCAGCAAGCTCTGAAGCATAGCTCCAGACTAGGATTTTGAGGCAGAGAAGCAAAGAAATGTAAACTAGACCAGTCTTAAGAGAAATCTTCTCTTCTCCTGCAACTCACAATCGCACTGAGAAAGACAGACCTTGGTGTCACTCGGATGCTTCTTGGAATTGCTAGTGTTCCTGTGAAAGGAATGTATGCCAGTTCCTGGGAATGTATGCCAGTGGACGTTGAAAAATACAATTCACCCTGTTGGTGGGAAGGCGCTCTGGTTGTGTTCCTCCAACAGGAGGTTAACAACCTCAAGGAATTTTCTCCTCCAGCTGCCAACACAGACCTGTTGGTGGTCGAAAACTTCAGGAACTGCTATTTGGTTCTTTCTAGTGGGTAGTACATCAAAACAACTCTCCTCTGCCACGGACGCGCAGCCCTGAGTTCTGCCCTGGCTTGTGCGGGAGCCACATGCCCTCTCTGTAAAGGCCTTTCTCCCCAGTCCCAGACTCTGCCAGGGCGTCCCATCAGCGTCATGCGATGGTTCTCACCATCCTAGGCCAGGAGCAGGGGCAAGGGCTCTAACAGCCCAAGGGACCCAGGGCGGCGAGGACAACGGGGAGCAGGCGCGGCAAGGCAATGGAGAAAGAGGTGCCTGGGAAGGGCGGCAGCAGCTGAGGGTGGGGGAGGGCTGGCAGCAGCTGGGGGGGAGGAGGGGAGTCCTCATGAACGGGCAATTGAGAAGGGCTGAGCAGCTGAGCGGCCGGGCTGGCGTCGCCGGGCCTGTGCCCCACGTGGGCCGGCCCCTTCCCCCAGCCCCTCTCACCTCACCCGGGGGAAGCCGAGCGCTCAGCCCCCCAACCCGGCTGCTGGGTGGGCCGAGTTGGCAGAGCACAAGGAGGGGGACAGAGGGTGTGCCCGGGGCCCCGGCGGTCTAGAACGTTCTGCCGCCAGAACCCCCTCGGCTTCCCGACTCGCCACAGCCGGTCCCACCCGGCCCAGGGGGCCCCGGGCTATCCGCGCAGGGCCCGGAGGGGGAGGGGACAGCCGCCGGGGGCTGCCGGGTGGGGGTGGGGACCAGGACTTTGCCCTTTGTCTCTCTCTCCAGAGCCATCGGCCGAAACCCGACCCCATCAGCGAGCCAGGCAGCCAGCGAGGGGCAGGCTCCCCCTCTGGGGTCCTTTAGTAAATCCAGACCCGACCTCCCTGTGGTCAGGGCTGTGACTGAGGTGGTCCTGTGGGGGAGGGGGCTTCCCGCCTGCAAACAGGCCTGCAAGCATTTAAGTGGGAACCGGTTGGGGGTAGGGGGCTGGAAGTGGGGCCGCAGAAGCAGGAGGGGAGAAAATGGCCCGGGAGGCGGCATTCCTTAGAGACCTCGGCTGGGCTGTGGGAGGAGGCAGGACCCGGGCCTGGAGGCCTCCCACTGAGAAGGCAGGAACTGAGGCCTGGGAGTGGGGTGGGCTGGGGGCGCAGAACCAAGAGGCCTTCCGGGCCTCGAGAAAAAAAGACCCTCCTCCCTGGGCGTTCTGGGAACCACTATAGAAAATTTATAATCAAAGAGACACCTCCACGCAGAGTAGGGCATTTGTCTGGGGGTGCGAATGACATTCTTTTGTCCGCCCTCTTGGGGTGTCATCAGTTAATGATAGTCTTATTAATAACTCACGTTTACACAGTACTTTAGCAAAGAGGTGGACACAACCAAGCCACTAACACTTTACAATCCACACTCTCCTATGAGCCTAGAACACAAGAGGTTGATTTGAGCCTCTAAACCACAGAATATTGAGAATATTTTTATTTTCATTCTGCAATTCAAAAAGAGGCTCAGAGGTTAACTGCCTAGTACCAAGCTGACACTAGCCCGCAAGTGTCACCACATCATGAAGCCTGCTCCTGCTCATTGGGAAAAGGTAACTGGGTTCTCGCTCCTCAAAAACGTATGAGCTATGAATTATGATTCTGTAGGCTTGTAACAAAGGTTAACTCTTTGTCCTTTCCTGCTAGGAGGAGGCAGGGTGGGAGGGGAAGCCAGTTGGGCCCTGCCCTTCCCCCCAGCCTCCCATTTTCCCCAGGTTTGAACCTAAACAAAAGGAAAAGGGAAAGAAAAAAAAAAAAAAAATCAGCCCAAAGCTCCAGCCCTGGCATCTCCAAGAATGCCAAAGGATGGAAGCTCTTAAAACTCAAAATACATATGCACCCAGTTTATTTTCTGGGTTCAGGAGATGAGGAGGTTTCAGATGGCAGAAGGCCCAGGAAGATACTGACTCCAGATTGCAAAGTGTCTGGCCGAACGGCAAGCTGAGATGGACATCTGAATCCTAAACCACTCAAGTCCTTCTCCAATTCACTCAGCTCCCTTTCCGTAGGTTTTTCATTAAAAGAAGAATTCCCATTTCCTATCACAGCTGCCCAGACACAAGGACAATGTTCTTAGTTTTCTTCAACCAGTCAAGACTGCCTGAAAATCCCAATGATGAGAAGAAAGTACAATGCAAAGCAGGTATAAAACACCTACAGAGTCAAGCGGCTCAGAACACGGAAAAATTAATGTCAGGCACGTTTTTATTTGCTAACTTTATGCTCTCCCCCCCAAAAAATTCCACTTCTCTTAAAGGATCAACTGCTCCCACCTTCTAAGAGAGCTCAGCCTTGAAGGTACAAAGGTCTGGGTTTGAATCCAGCACTACTTATTCAAGCTACAACCTTGGCTAAGCTACCATAACCACTTAAAGAGGTTCAGCTTCTGTGGAATGAAGACTAATGCCTGCAGGGTTCTTAGGAGTCAATGTAGGAACAATGCCTATATCTGAGTAGACACTCAATAAATGCTTATCATTGCAAAAGGCACTCATCTTTTGACCTATAGCGCAAAGATGCTCAATAGGGGAAATAACAGTGACATATGCAGTATCTACCAGGAGCGGGGCTCTGCTCTCCCCACTAGGATACCACCACTCTTTTCCAGAAGAGTTATCACCCCACAAACATCTCGCTGCCTGGCCACCGTTTTCTCCCGAATCCACTCCTATTTTTTCTGCCCATCCTCTGAAACACAGCTTACACTCACTCAAAGCCTACCTCCTGCTAGTTCCTGAGGTTGTGTGCCTTGCATTGCAGTCTCTTGGCTTCTGTGGTCCCACAGCTTTTCTTGGATCTAAAGTGAAAATGCTGGGGGGCAGGAATGTTATCTTGCACCTTTTTTGTGCAGCTCCTTCTCCCTATGTCTCCATTCCCTGCCCTGAAAAAGACCAAATAATGCTAGATAAAAACCAATGAATAATCAAATGTTTAATTCAGGAGAAAGGTCAGGCAAAGACTCCCATTTTATATAAAATGAGGAGGTGACCACCATGTAAGAAAATCAAAACCGATGATGCAAATACGGCTGGAGGGAGGTAGGAATGGGGTGTTACTGTTTATGGGGTACAGAGTTTCAATCTTGCAAGATGAAAGGACTCCTAGAGATAAGTAGAGGGGATGGCTGCACACCAATGTGAATATTCTTAGTACACCTGAACTGTACACTTAAAAATGGTCAGTTTTATGCTCTATATATTTTACTTCATGAAACTGTTTTAATTATTGCTTACTAATTTGAATTTTTAATATAAAAATTTAATTTTTTAATTTAAAATTAATTGTTTTACTATGCCACCAGCTTATCCAAAAAAACAAGGATAGAGGAGGAAACCTAAAAGCTCCAGGAGAAAAATGATCTGATAAAGTGTATTTCCTTGCATCTCCACACTAAAGACTAAGGTCTGTCTTTGTATTACATCTTGTTTTTTGTATTTCTGGTACCTGGCAGAGGGCATGTCAATAGTAGACTCTGAATAGATAAAAATAAGTACATGCATGCATGCATACATGCATACATGCATGAATAGAGGTACCAAGCTTTGGAGCAATATGCAAACTATCAGATGTCTAGTTAAATATTTTCTTACATGATTTAGTTGTAAATATGTATTTTTAAAATTACACCCCACTTCATCCCCTAAGATGGCTGATGACTGAGTGGCAAGACCCCCACATACTCAAGACTAAAGTGGCTGACCGTGTGGTGTTTTAGAGAAGAGAGGAACTTGGGCCTAGACAGGCATTATTCTTCTTCTAGTTAGAAGTTCAGGGAATTCCCTAGGGGTCCAGTGGTTAAGACTCTACACTTGCAATGTACAGGGCAGGTGTTCCATTCCTGGTTGAGGAACTCAGATCCCACACACCATGGTGCACAGCCAAAAAAAAGAAGTTTAAAGGAAACTACCCAAGATGGTCAGGGGCAAGAGTGGGAAAGTAAATAAAGATGATCTGAGAGATCTGTGAGGTTGTGAGGTTTGTGAAATCATTTTATTCCACCTCCTGCCTCCCACAGCTTATTCTGGACTTATATCATTCCAGCCTATTCTAAAAAGTCAGCAGAAGCAGCTTTGAAGCAAACGGTAATAAACATTGGGAGGAAACCTCTCTATATAAAATGAAACTTCAGCCAGCTAGATTTTCCCTTCTTCCACATTAAATAAAAAGTTGCTCGAGTGGACACTCCAGAAAAGAAGTGAAAAGATTATTCTTCTGAACCCTGCTGTCTCCCCAGCCAACATCTTATTTACATCCAGTCCTCACTCAGAACAAACTGGCTGCAGCCACCAACAGCCACGTCTGTGAAGGATCGTCTTTGCCCTTTAATTTAGGGTTCTGTCTCCAAATCCTGCCAAGGCAACTGCTCTCTATTACAGTTGGACTTCTCCTCCCAAGCAACTTAGAGACCTGGAGGAGGAAGTGGCATAAATGTCTAATTCTGAATAGATAGCCCCAACAAGTTTACTTCACCCAACAGCCCCCACTTCAGTTCCTGTCTCCCCTCATTTTCTCCTCCTCAAGAGTACCTAATGGAAAGTTGACAAGCCCCAAGCAATCCCAAATGCCACTCCAGAAAAGAGGCAACACACATCATTCCACATAAACTAATTGTAAAACCCTTTATAGTAACTGATTAAAGTCACAAGCCTGTTAAATGGCCAAAAACCACATCCGGATTGAAAGCCCTACCCCTCCCCACCCCACTAAAAGAAGATTCAATCCTCACTCTCTGGACTGAGATGTGGAAAGGGGCTCTAAGTCTGTGGGTAGGTACGTTTGTACCTTTTGAGCAGAAAGGGCTGAAGAAAGGAAGTGGACATGAAGGTGGGTCCTGAGTACACCTTGGGGGACTATTTCCAGACCAGGGAAACAAACTGAGACCACCATGGTTTTGCCATCTAAGAGGGCACAGGGAGGGGAGCCATGGATGCAGTCACTACCTCTGAATCCAAGGGACCCCCAACTCCTGAATGCCTACTTTGTTAGCTTAAGTAAGAGCAGAACTTCAAGACAAACATGCCCATCTCCTACCAGGCAAGGGAAGCTGCTTATTTCTTCCTTCCTCAGACCTTCTAGAGGACTTAAGAGTCCCCTTCACCCGGAATTCTCACAGCACCTACCTCATCTGCAGAATTAGGAGAGTTCTCCTCTCACCAGTTTCCCTACCCTAACAAGCACCTTTGACAGTAGCACCAGAGTGAAATTTCAGTGAGGAACCTGGTCCAGGCTGAGGGCATCAACAATGGAAAATATGCTCTATTCTCCTAAAAGGATGGTTAAAATGGTAGGGCCCATATCTAGGGGTTCTTGGCAGTTGCCCTGATGAGCTTCATCTGTATCTCCCCAAAGGTGGCCTCTTCCTTTTAGCACACAGGTTATCAAAAGCATCCTACACACAAATCCCCTTCAATATGCCTATCCATCATTGTTCCACATAAAATGCACACCAAATCCACAGAAGTGGACTTGAACACCCTACCTACTGCCTTAGGAAAATAGCCCAATGGTTACACCCAGTCCAAAGACAGGAGGCACAAGTCCATATCGAAAACAAAGAATAGGAATAGCTAATGTGTGGTAGCACCAGTTTACAGTTAAGGTAATGGTGGCTCAAGGAGATTAAGTAACTTTTCCAGTTTCCCAGCCATTGCCTGACTCCAAAACTCTTCGGAGGATCTCTAGAGACACCTTTCCTCCACACTCCTGTAGGACTGAGTGAGGGACCTAGGGAAGGTCATGAGACTCGGACCTAATAATAGAGCTTCCTCTCTCCTTGAGCCTCAAGAATTCTGAAAATGATTCCTGTCCTCCTTGCTCCTGCTGCCAAAGAACCCAGACTCCACAAACAACCTATACACAAAACAATCTTTAAAAAATTTCTCAATTCTTTCATTTCTCCTCTTAAAGATTCTAACTGTATCCAATTAACTAAATTAAACCATCCAATCAAACTTCACTCAGACTTAACATTTTTCATTCCAAGTGGCCAACACATCTGGATGAAAAACTAATTTTTTAACTGAAACTAACTCAAAATGAGCAAAAATGAAGCCCTCCTTAACCCACTTTTCCTAAGGATATGTTGAAAGGATTGACTAACATCCACAAAACAGATATGCTGGAGAGGGAAAGAGAAAATGAAAAGGGATCCTTCACTTCTTCTGTCTCCTCTCTAACAGAGATCTTCTCCACAACCTCCCCCCCCTAAACTATGAACAAAGTTCCCACCCATCCTGACCAGTCACTTACATATGCCTTTAGCCACCAAAATGCCACTTGTCTAATAAATCAGACTTGTCCTTAGGAGTTTTGAAAATATCTGGACAATCTAGTGAAAAATTATTTTTTTACTCTTCCAGTTATTTGCTCTGCATACAAAAGCAGTTTACTGGTGGCTCGCCATGCTCTCTGCCACACGACCAGAACATCAGATCCTGGAAGCCTGGACTTCTGCACTAGGACTGCGTTTCTAGTGGTGTTTGTTCTGTATACAGTTACATTTCAGCGTTTCGCAATCAAGTTTTCTCCAACTATATTAAAATGATGAGGTCCAGACCTACTCTTCTCCTGTGATTTACCCATAATCAACACACATCTTATTTCAGCAGTCTGCATTTAGGGTGAAAGCTTGTTCAAGCCTCTTCTTCCTTCACTCCATGCCTCTTTATTGCCAACCTACTGGCTGCAAAGGAGAAGCAGGTCTTACAAAGCTGACTCTGCTTGTTCAATACTAGGATGACCCCTTGGACCTACTGAAAAGTACAGAGCCCCCTGTGAACAAACTCCAGGTTCTTCTACTAGAACTCAGTTAACAAACCAAGGACTGGACATCTCCCTGTTTGTGCTGCCAATCACAGGCGCTCTCCTCGATGATTGTTTTCCAGCCAAATCAAATCAATAACCAAAAAAGCATACATTTTGATTCCATGTTTTTTCAAGGACAGACCTTTTTCTTATTTCTTTCGACAGACATTTAAAAAGGTGTGGACTGGACACAGGTGGAAATGGTATGCAAATCTGACGTTAACATGGAGCCAAACACTGGTTGAGACCCTGAGAAAGATCTCCACAGCCTCGCCAGTGGCCAAATAAAAGACCTGTTGTCAATCATTTACAACTAAATAAAACCCATGGTAGATCCTCTGGTTACTATTACTTCCTTTGTTATTGTTTCAGTCAGCCTTTGGGGCCTGGGGACATACAGAACATCTACTAAAGATTAAATATTATCCCACGCTGTTTACTCTCCAAGGTTCTATAACCCACAGCTAAGGGCCTCGGGTCTTGGGACAAGGCAGCAACTAGAGGCACTTCCATTTTCTCTTCACCTCTCATCCTCTTACTTTCCCCTGACCCGCTCTTTTCCTGTCTCCTCTGCCTCTTCACTCCACATTCACCCACCAGCCTTTAGGTTCTGCCTTAGAATGGAAAGGTCTTGAGACAGCGCGGGCGCTGGAAGGTCTGCACCGTGGGGCCTGGGACCTCTCCCCGTGTGGAAGGCCGGGTAAGCCGCGGCGAGGTTTGGGATCTGGGGGCTCCCAGGACCAAGGCGAGGCTGTGGGCCGACGCGTCGCAGCCAGGGGTCTCGGGGACCCTGGGAAAGGAAGCCCTCCTCGGAGACCCAGGCCTGCGGCTGTTCCCAGGCAGGGGCTGGCTCAGAGGCAGGCGGGGGCCCCTGCGCGGAGCGGGCAGAGATTGCGAGGCCGGGGCTGGGCTGGGGCTGCGGCGGGCGGGGAAGGGTTAGGGCAGCGGGGCCGGCGCAGGCTCTCCAGGAAGCGCCTCCAGCGCCGCCTCGACTTTCTCTGCTTTTTGAAAAAGCGAAGGGAAGGCAGGCAACTCCGAAAGCAAAAATCACCTTGCCCTGGGCTGAATCTAACACCGTCTTCTAAACCTGGTGTCTGAGAGCCCCTCTCCCGTCGGTCGCTGTGCGCCTCCGGCCGCTCCTCTTTAAAAGGGAAGCGGGCAATCCACCCCAACCCCCATCTCTCTTTCTTTTTTTTCCCCGTCTGGAATTTCCAACCCAGGACTAACTCGTCTGATTTTTCCAGTCTCCCCTGCTGCTTTTTTCCTCCCCTTTTCTCTCCCAAACACTCCCATCCCAAAATCTAAGCTGCACTTTCTGGAAGGCATTAGCCACATTTTAAGAGTCTCTTAAGAGGATGGGGAGCGAACAAGACCGAATTTAAATTCTAACAGTTGGCAAAATGTCTGTTCTTCAAACGCCTTTGGTTCATACATTTATTCTAATGACAACATGACCAACACCAACACCACCCCACACACACACACACACACAAAGTAACACACGTATAACCAATATACAGCTCTTCATCACAAAAACCCTTAAAGGTCTACAAATAGCACTTAGGTCTCCCTCTTTTCACTTTATACCAGATCTGAAAAAAAATTTAGTGTTTAAGAATTTTATACTCACAAGCCTACCTCAATGGTATCTTTGTCAACTGACTGTGTCACATTATAGAATAAATAAGCTCAAAAAAACGAGGCTTAAAAGTACCCAAACACATAATATATGTCATTTGAATCATGCTTTAAGGTAATTTTAAAAGATTAGACACTCTGAAGCTTTGAATCAAGATTCTTCCAATGGTTAACATCATGTATTTCACCTCCAAAACATAATTACAAGAAAGAATGTTTTGCTCTTGTTCCACCAAAGTCTATGCCATTACAATTTTACATTTGGAGCAGTTAACTATACTTTGAATAAATTAGTGATGGGAATTACAATTCTTCCACCTCTTTATGCAAAAGTTCTCCATCTGGGAAACCATTGGAGTAAAATTTCATCTACTTTGGGTTAGAAAGCCAAGGGTTCTGGAAACCTACAGCTCTTCCAAAGGACAGTCATATACCACTGTCTTTAGGAAAGTCATCTTCAAATACTGAGCACTAAATGCTAAGTTTAAGATTTCTCTAGCAGTGAAAAAAATTAATTTGCAAACATTTACTTTCTAGGTGACAATTAAAATGGAAAGAGTGAGTTGATTTCCACCTTTCCTCCAAACAGTGCAGAAAAATTAAGAATCAACTGATTTTTTTCAACTTATTTAAAACTCAAAAAAACTGATATTAGTTAAGAAAACCTTTTTACTAAAAGTGTCATATACTATTTCTACTTTCAACTTACTTGTTAAAGACCTGGTCAAATGTACCTTTCAGCTATAACCACTAAGGCAAAAGTGCCTGCAAATACTCCCAACTCTAATACTTTTCCTCCTTTGCACATTTTTTTTTAAGACATTCCCTTGCTTCTCTTATAATTCATTTCAGCCCATAAGAACAATTTTCCTTAAAGGCAAACCCATTCCTGAAGGCAAAATTTTTGTCTGTTTTGAATACATTCAGTGATCCAATTACTTCTTCAGTGTCTCCGCAAATCACTTGAAAATATTTGTTGCCCTTCACAAGCCATCCCTTTACAGAGATTTTTAAAGCAACCAACTTTTAAAAATTAAACCGTAAAATCAGAATAAAGTTTGAATACATACTCTTCTGAGAGTTCTCACACTTCATTTGCCTGGAAGACCATTTTTTGTGTTTTTTGATAGTCACAAATACAAGGGAAACTGTTCAATTAGCCCACCTCATTTTAAGTCAGAGAAAACAACACTAACCTGCCTAAGAAAATAAAAGTCTTCATCTTGAACACACTTCACCTAGAGAAATGGAGTACATCTTTCCTTTTTTTTTCCTTAACCACACCTTTTATTTTGATGACACCAGTTGACAGGAGGTATGCCATCTTTAGGCCACAATCCTCTAGAAAAAGTCACACACAGTGGTCAATGAAACAAAAATTTAATTTCCTTTTAAGGAATTTTCTTCCAAAATACCCAAGTCTCTTTAGGATGATACCCTTTTACCTTCACTACTCAAGTGTCTCAAATTTAAAAATAAATACAAATGCTTTCCACAATTGTTTCTAAAATGCTTTTGCTTTCCCTCCTTTGTCTTAACACTTGACAGTAAATTTATATAAATTCTCAACAGTAAGCTGAAACTCTTGACTAAAATTCCAACACTGACTAAGAAGGTATTTGGAAAGGCTACTCATTAAAAAATTCAATTTAATGTTTTCAGTTTAAATGTATAGTGTTCATTCTCGAGTTCTTAAAAAGGAACAAACTGTATTATCAAATAGATACAAGGTTAAAACAAAATATATTAATACTTCAAAATCAGTTACTCAGAGAGAACTGCTAAAAAATATTGTTCTCTTTTGCTTGCTAACCCCCACCCTGTAAAAACAAAAACAAAACCCCCAGGAACTAGGTTGGGAGGTTTTTATGAATCTCTTGGAAATCTTTAAAGCCATAGTTCACTTGGAACTGAGTACATCAAGAAGAGCTCTCTATTTTTAAACAGTGAAAACAATATATATACACACACAAACACACCCCCCCCACACATATATATATATATATATATATATATATATATGCACCACCGTTCATTTTGCTTGAAATACATTAGTCATAGTTAATTAACTAGTTCCTGTTCTATACATCCACAAAACTAAAAAAGCCAGGAACAAACCAACTGAAGAAATACTTTTCAGACAGACTGAAAACACATACCACAACATGCTTCCTCAAAGAACACAAAATGATAGAGCAAACCAACTTCAGGAAAACAAACTTTCTTTTTTTAAATCCTAAAACTTCAAAAATTGATTCATTCTAGAAAAATGAAGTGCCTTACCACCACTCAGAGGAACAAAACACAACTGACTCAATGTTTGTGCTCAAAAATTGTTTCAGAAAGGGGGGAGAATACACAAAAGTTTGAATATGGGTGTGGAAAGGAAGATTTTGTACTCAGTCCTCACAAACCCCACCCTTTCCCAACTCAAAGAAGCCCTCAGTAATACATATTGGAGGGAACAAGAAGCCTAAAAATGGCTTTAAAGCAAGCAGATGGCTTAGGGGAAAAGATCCATAAAATACAGAGCACCATGAAAATTAAAATATAAATGTTTTGGGTTCCATTTCATCACATTTTGCTATTTTTCTTGCTTTTCACTTCATTCCCTTTAAACAATTCTTTAGAGCAAAAGGAAAAAAAATTCCACATATTTCAGAATTCCAGTTATTCTGGTTATTTCCCATCAACAAGTTTCAAACACTCAGCTTTCAGTTCAAAAATCCACTATCTTCTCAGTAAATCTACAGATGTCAGTGTACATACTTCTCTTATTCCCACCTCCAGGAAATGCTTCCAAATAATAAATGCTACTTTTTTTTCTTTCTTCTGATTTTATTGCCTCTTTATTCCTTAACCCTAATTGCCTTTTCAATAAGAGTATTTCAAGCACTGGAGATTAAATCACAAGCTCTATAAACACAGTTACAAGTCATATTGATCATCTATAGATACAATAGTTCCATGTTACTTAAATATCTCAAACTAAAGCACTGAACAGACTTTTCTCACATTAAACTTCCTAGATCCTCTTAACTGCCTTCAAAAAAGCACAGTCACCCACCTCCACCCTCCCACCCAGAAAAAGCCAGAGACTATCCTGAAATGCAGGAAGTTTCCAGTTGAAATGAGGGGGGAAAGGATCAAAGATTTACTGGGGACTGCAACACGAAAGAAAATTCTGCATGTCAACACGTTTAAAGTGAGGTTTGCAGAGACTCTGCCCTTATACTTCCCAGCCAGAGTTCAATGAAAGATTTGAACCTTGAATCAGTTTGGGGGGATAACACGATAGAGGTACCCCCTTTGCTGAAGAGAGGACAGGAAGGTATTGGAACAGTCTCTCTCTCACACACTTATACACACACACACACCCATTCATCCAGGGAGTTCTAGACCCTCCAAAGAGCCCCAGCTCACAGCCTGAACACAAAGCTCTCACCCCAGATGGTCCCCTTGTAACAATGGACTGAAGGAGTGGGGGTGGGGGGCTCAGAAAGGATAGTACAGCCAAAGCGTATTTGCAAAATCCAGTTGGAAGGGGTGGACGTTTGAGGGGAAGGACTAGAGGTAGGAGTTTGTGAAAAAAAATTATGCCTTTGCCTGTTGCAGAGATATAAACAAAGCACAATCACAGAATTCTTTAGGGGGCAGGAACTCATTCCATTTCCCCTAGGAAATCAAAGGGGACCCCTCTCCCAATTCACTTAAGAATTATGGTGAGAGAAGGGTGGGAAAAACAGGCCTGCTAGAAAGTTGCTGAATGTCCACGACTCTATAAACTCTTTTAAAAAGATTTTTAGCTTCCCTACAAAAATAGCCCCACACACCTTGAACAAACTCCACAAGCTTTCTCCCTTATTGATCTTTTTCCCCTTTACTTCTCCAAGTAACATCTCCTAGTCCACCCCAGCCCCAGCTCTTTTTTTTTAACAAGCTGTAAACCACCCATAACAAGATCTTAGCCAATCTTCCCTCCCTGCCCCCAACATCCGGAGTTGGGGGTGGGAAGGCCAGTAAAGGGTTTCTTCCCCTAGAGAGACGATGGACCCCTGAACACAGCCTCTCAGCGTCCCCAGGCTGACCCCTCCCCAGAGAAGAGCTCATTCCTACCTCTGTTTTTTGGGGACGGAGTGTTCAATCTCTAGGCGTTTTCCTTGCAGCTCCACTTTCCCTACAGATTAAATTGAAAACGACAATATGAGGGCTTGGACAAGGGGTAGGGGGCGGGAAAAGGAAGGAGAAAGACACTAGGGTGATTCAGGGGTTACTGGGATTTGAGATCTTCCTAGAAATCCAGGTAGTGGGTTCCGCAGCCGGATGTAAGAAGGTCGCTGGAGGAATGGTGGACTCTCTAAATTCATTATCGTGTTTTCTGAATTCGTGTTTTGTTCTCTCACTGAAGCTAGCTGAGTAGTGGACGGCTCTGGGAGCCGGAGTTGGGAGAGATGCGAGGGCGTCCGTGTGGGCCGGCTACCTTTACAGCTCCCAGATGTGGGGAGAGGGGGCCTAGAAAGGGCTCCCCGTTTCTCCTCAAGTGTGTGGCGGGGGGTGGGGGTGGGGTGCAGAAGGAAACTTTATTTTCCTGCCTAGCGAGGAAGAAGGGCTTCGGGTGGCGGGGCGGTCACCTGCCGGGACCGGCCAGGAGGCGAGGCCCGGGGGAGCGGAGCGGGGCCCCGCGGGAGGGTCCCCGGCGGCCGCGGCGCGCGCCTCTCGGCCCAGCCTGGGTCTCGGGAAGCAGCATGGCGACCCGCCGCCGCCGCCGCGCCACCCCGCTCACGCCCCACTTTCAAATCAAAATGGCTCAAGCCCCGGGCCCTGGGCGGGAGGCGGGACCCCGCTGCTCTCAGGTCGAGCCCGAAAGCTGCAGTCCCCACGGAAACCCTGGAGATCGGGAGCCGGGCAAGGACCCTTCCCCGCCCGGAAAGGCCTAGGGCGGAGGAAGGGGAGGGAGTGCTGGGGGCGGGGGGGCGTCCAGCCTCGGACATCGAGGGCTTGACTTAGAAGGACGCCCACGCGGGGGTCGTCTTGGTGGCGAGTTCCCCCACCTCCTGCCAACGGGGGCTCCCGCCCCGTCGGTGGGGGGGTAAGGGGATCACCTCACTAAAGCCTCCAGCTCTTCATCTCGGGCTGGGAGGGACTGGCGAGGGGCTAAAGAGGGGACTGAGAGGGCGTCGGAGGAGGTGGGTGGAAGTCGGTACCCAGGCCGAGCCCCGCAGGCCGGGAACGGAGAGGAGTTGGCGGGCAGGGGAAGAGGAGGAGCAGGTCCCCGTTGTTCAGGCGGTGCTTTCTCCGGGGAGGGGGTGGACTCTTACCCGAGAAAGTTTCGATGGCCTTCATCGCCCAGTGCTCGTCGGGGCAGTCCACGAAGGCATAGCCGGACTTGACCAAGAACTGGCCGCTGTAGGAGATCTTGTGCTCCGCAAACACTTTCTCCAAGTCCGCGGGGGTCACGCTCTCGTTGAGATTGCCGATGTACAGCTTGTTCATGGTGGCGGTCTTGGGCAGGACGCGGTCCCGGGCAAGGCCGAGCGGACGGGCGCGGGCGGCGAGCCTCCTAGGCCGAGGCGGGAGGCGGCGGCAGCAGACACAAACTTTCTTTGCACCCCACCCCTGAAGTTGTCCGGAGCCGGGGCGGGGAGGGCGGCCGGAGGGCGCGCAGAGGTCGCGGGAGAGTTCGGGGAGGCCCGGGAGAAGTGCCCGCGGCGCGCTGGGAGGCGGACGACGCGGCGCGGCTCCTTCCCTTCTGTCCGAAACCCCTCCAAGCGGGCTGGTGTGTCACGTTTCTCCGCGGCCGCCCTGGCGCCGCCTCTAAATAAAATCGACTTGAAAAAAAATGGAGCGGAAAAAAAAAAAGGCAAAGCCACGTGGTGAAAGCCCCCACCCACCCTGCAGGGGAAGACCCCCGACGCCTCAGGGCCCTTGGGCCCTCCAATTCAGCCCAGCCCACCAAACTCCCACCCGGGGGGGCGGGTGGGCTCTCAACTCACCCCCCGGGTAAGCTGGGTAGGAGGGGGCTGCTTTCGTATAGCTCTACTTGCCCCCTCCTCCTTGCAAGAATCTGGCCCCTAGGGAGGCGCCCCGCCCCCCACCCATCCCCCTACCCGGGCCCTAGCTGGGGGAGGGTGGTCCAGCCCAAAATCTCCCTCCTCTTACGAGGTTGGGTAAAATGTGCGGTTATTTTTTATTCGAGTGGTCGGGGGTTGGGGGGAGTTTGCCCACCCTACCCCAGCCAACTGCTAGCGACTGACAGGCGGGGGACGGCCGAGAGAGACAAAGAGAACGAGGACTCCGGGGTCTTCAGGAGGGGGTCGCGCGAGCCGGTGATTTCAAAAGAAAGGCGCTTTTCCCCTAGATCTTTAAGTGTGTGTGGGGGGGTCCTCGGCCTCCCCTACCCCAGCGCTAGGAGACTCTCTCGCCTCGGGGAATCCGGGACTGAGGGGCCCCGCGAGCGCGGGACTGGGAAGCTGGAAAACACGGGGGATCGCGGCTGGAAACCAGGGATCTGCAGAAAATCGTGTTTCGGGATTCCCTCGGGAGAAAGGATGGCTCACACCCGGGGTTCGGCTGTTGAACTCTAACGTCTCGGGGTCCTGGGGGAAAGCGCGGCTCCGGCCCAAGATGACCCCGAGAGAGAGGGAGGGGTGGAGAGAAGGAAGAGGAGTGGTCGCTCGAGCGGACCCGGGCTAACCGAAGGGGGAGGTCTCAAGGAGGGAGTGACAGGGTGGAGATCCGAAGGATCCCCTTCTCGCTCCCAGACGCGGGGGCAGACAGGTGGAGTCCCCTCCGCCCGTCCCTCTCGCGACGGCAGCTTTCCCAGCTCCGGGTTCGGGTCTCGGAACTTTTTTAGGGTGCGAGATTTGGATCCTGGCTGGAAGGCGGGAGAAGGGCCGAGGGCCGGGGGGCCGAGCGCTAAGCCCCGCCCACGTCCCCAGGTCAGGCCCGCGGGGGGAGGGGGTAATTTCCGCTCGGCGCTCGGGGAAGCGAGGGGCGGGAGCTCAGCTCGGAGGAGGGGGCGACGGCCCCTCCCCCGCCCGCCTGGGGAGGGGGAAGCGGATCCGCCCTGGTCCCTTCCCTCGCCTTTGACCAACTCGTTCCGGATTCTCTGGCCCCGGGAGCCCGAGGGACGGACCCGACTGGGCGAGGGGCGACACGTGGGCGGTCGCACCCCGTCTCGGCGGTGGGGGAGGGGGCGGTTGGCCGCGCATCTCGGAGTCCCGGGTGCGCGGCACAGAGCCGGGCGTGCGGTCCACGCGCAGCCGGGATCCCAGGCCGAGGGGCGAGCGAGGCCAACGAGTTTCCAGCGGCGGGGGCTGGGACGGCGCCAGCGGGTGGTGGAGAGCGCGGCCCGGGGACCCTGGAGCCCCTTTACCCAGCGAACCAGGGCAAGAGGGGGGTGAACCCCCAGTAATGCCAGAGTCTCCCCGAACTGGGCGGAAGCTGGGGGTTTGCTCCTGGTTCTGCGAGAGAGAGAAATAATTTTGTCGGGGGCACGCGTGCTGCGAGGGCAGGTGAGGAAGGGGGTCACTCTCCCTTTCCCGGTCCCCGACCCCATTGTCTCAGTCGCCGGCGGCCCGGGCAGACTCCGCAACACGTGTTAGCTGCACCGATATGAATGCCTTGGATTTTTTTTTTTTTTTCTTGTTATTATTTGGTGTTTGCAGAGTCAGTGAGCCGGCTCCGACTTCGGCGCACCGCCCTTCTGGCAGACGATTTTCCACCGTTCAAAAGTCGGGAGTTAAAGGACCGCACGCTGCACCTTTGTCCCCCACCCCGTTTCCCCGCGCACTGAAAAGAAATGGGGTGGGGGAGGGCTTCCAACTCGGTTTCTCCATCTCCACCACCTTCCAAACCCACCCTCCAAATCCGCGTTTTGTTCTTGCCAGCCACGTGTTTGTCGAATTTTTACTTCTGTGATTTTTTTTTCTTTCCATGCATCTACAGAAATCTGAATACTATAAGCCATCAGTTGCTGAGTAGACAAAAAATGTTTTCTATCCAAGAAGGTTGGCGATATCTCTATTCCACCCCCCAATTCCTCCGACCTTACCCGTTTCAGACTCGTAATACTTGGCTCTTGACATAAACAATTTTCAACAAACCAACGAGTTTCCACTGCCTGCCACATAGTAGGCATGCAATAAATAATTTCTCTTAAGTGAAAAGCAAGCTAATAGAAGCTGTAGAGCGAAGAAAATTAAGAGGAAAATTAGGAGGCTAGGGGGAAAAAATTATCTTGGCCAGAATGTGTGGGTCTGTTGCCCGGGGACTCTTCTTGGTGTTGTGTGTTTACTTTTGAAAGGGCTAAAAGATGGTCTCAGAAAGGCTGTTGTGTTCCTTGGCCTTTCCCTAAATAGGAACCCAGCTTCCTGGAACCTTTTCTGTTATATTGGGGAACAAGGAAGAAGGTACTCGGCGGAGCATTCCAGGTCCCAGAAACCTTAAGTGCTGTTTCCCTCATTTAATTTAAATCTTCAGGAATTAATAGAAGCACCTCTCAGGTTTTCTCCCTGGGGAACATACCCACTACTCTCTCTCTTTATTCCTAAAACAAAGGCAAGTTACACCCCACAAAAATCTCTTTTCAGCTTTCTAAACGCCTGTAAAATGCAGCCCACATTTTCCTATCCTAAATTCAAAGGGAAACAAATTTAAGTTAATAATTGAACATTATTCAGTTGGCTTTTAGCTTGATTTTTTCCATTTAGAAATATAATAGAAGTGTAAAGATTAGCTGAAATTACTCAGTTTTTCAGATGTTTTAAAATGACAAGGGAAAAAATATAATAAATGTATTAAACAAAAAATTTACCAACTGCTGATAAACTGATTGGTACTTTTTAAAAATCAGCTGTTTCACTGAATTCTAACCCTCCCCCACCCCCCACCCCCAAGAGCTTCTGTGTGGAGTCAGAGGCTGCAAGAACACAAGGGAAAGGAGACAGCTGGGGGAGATGCAGACCTTTTTAGCCCCCCAAATCAGTTGTGCCTCAGTGACCTGGCTATTTTAGGCTGAGGTTGGGGGGACTGAATGATGTTGATTGGTGCTTCATCTCTTCCCTCTGAGTGAGTCTAGCTCTAAAATTAACCTGAGAGAGGGGTTCTTTCTCGTCAAGACTCACTCCCAGGTTAGGAATAGGGGTGGGAAGACTTGGGATGCCATCATTTGTCATCATTCTTTTCCTTGGCTTTTTTAAAAATTAAAGACAACTAGTAAACATTGTATTTGTTACATTTGCTTTTTTATACATCACTTATGTGGGAAGATTTATCTTTAGTGCAGAGTTAAATTTACTTTGTGAGAGTTAAAAGTATAGCTGGAGGGTAAATTGTTTTAAGAATAATGATTTTTAAAAGTATTACCATACTTTTTGTTCTCCTCCCCCTCTTCCTCCTCCTTTATTTTTCCTGAAGAAGTGTTTGGTCTAGTTACATAATTCAGTTTTCTGAATTCAGAAACACTGAAACTTGACTCCATTTTAAAGATGGGGGTTCTGATCCATTTTCCTTCAGTGAGAACATACAAATACTTGCAGAGAGAAAAAAAAATTGAAGAGGATAATACAGCTTAAAAATTTGAAATATAAAGTGAAAAAAATCAGCATTTCCACAAATTAATTTTAATATTTCTTTTCAGTTTTTTATTTGTAATAGTTTTATATTTTGTATTTTGTCATCTTATTTGTATATCTTGGTTTTTTACTCACTCTTGCACCATAAGTATTTTCCCATGCTGCTTCCAAGCTTTGATAATGACCATTTTTAGCCAAAATGTTATATTCAGCCCAATAGATGTGTTAATCATGAATCATTATTCTTAGGTGTATAAGTTACATCAGATCTTGTACTTTTGTTAGTAGTGCTGACTAGGTATTTGAGGGCATATAACTTTTTCCTCTTTTAAATTAGCTCCTTTGGATAACTCCCCACAATGTATATTGCATTTTAAATCTAAAAGTTATCAATGGCTTTCTATTTCAAAAACTTCACATGCTTTACAAAAAAGAGGACACAAATTGGAAAGCAGTTAAAAGGAAAATACATTAAAATTGAATTTTTACAATTTTTGTTTTCTAATGAATCATGATCAATATTGAAATAAACTTATGGTTTCTATGAAATACAGAAAAAGAAGACTGCACATTTCCTGACATATGGCCACTTTGACTTCAAAGTTTTTGCAAGAATTTCTTTTGTTTGCTTGGTTTTTGTTTATTTTGTTGTTGTTTGCTTGTCTTTCATTGGTATTGTCTTGAGATATTTTATTTCTTCCTGCAACTTGAAGTTTTAGTGTGGTTCTTTTAAATGCCTACAAACTTTGAAAAAGTGTAAATTTGTCCCAATATTAAAGCACATTCAGCATTTTCTCCTGTCAATAAGGATAATTATATGATTAAGATAACTCATAAAATGTAAGAGAATTATAAGCGGAAAAGGAAATTCCCTCCTTCAAATTATTATTTAAGTGTTCAGTATTTAAACCCTTGGAAAGAAATGTGTTTATTCCAGAGATAGAAGAGATTCATGGAGGAAAAAAACTTCAAGAACAGTCATTTGTTTTTCTATGGGTCACACAATGTGTGTGACAAAAACTGCTTAACTTTTGGTTTTGGCTCAGGTTTACAATATAGAAACTTTTAGATAAGGGAGAGAATAATTTATTTAATTAACTTTTAAAAAAATAAATGCTTCCAAATTCAATTTGTTAGTCAATTAAACTTCACCACACTAACCCCTATTCATACATGTAAAAGAAATGGTGATAACATTCCTCAGATTACACAAGTTTTTTTACTGCAAAATCATTTGGTTAAAAGATAATAAACAACTTTATTTAGTCCTTATTTTGCATAAAATGTAAAATAGTTCATATGTTTGGGGCAAAATTGTACAACTGAATAAAAGACAAGGAAATAAATGTTATTTTTTGAAGTAAATGTTATTTTCCCAAATAAATTATAACAAGCAACAAAAGTGAGGGAATGCATACATGGATATTATTTAAGTGGGAATAGTAATAAGACAGTTTTTTACTTGAAAGCTACATGTCTTCTAAGTAAATTACTGTAATTCAAAATGAATAAGTTTCAACATTAAATTGCATGGAGTTAATTTGATTTTATCTGCATAACCTATGCTTTTCAAGACTAAAAGAATTTTTCTATCTGGACCTCAAACTAGTTTTGTTTGCTTCATTAAAATTTTACTTCTGATGATAAAATTAATTTACCTTACTCCTGTTTCTAGTTGGACTCTTTTTTTTCAGGTGTATTGAATGTTTAAATGTTTCTGAGTGCTTAAAAGGGATACTTTAAAAAATATATTTAAGAAAAAATTAATACATACACTATTTCACTGATAGTTCATCAGCAAAATACTCATTAAAAACACTTCAATCTGTCTTTGTAAAACAAACTTTTTCTTTGTAAAAGAAAAAGGACCCAGCCTAACAGTACATTGTTTGTTTTTTTTTTTTTTAATGGTTGTTTAACTAAACTGAGACACAATTCTAAAAGTGATTTCAGTTTTCATGGGTTAACAGTCTAGAGTTTTGGTCCATCCACTTCTCTCATAAATACTAAAAAATTTTTAAGAATTATTATTAGCACAACTTCCAGTTTTAAACATAACCTGCAAGTATTTGATGAGCATGTGTGTGATAAATGATTGAATAATTTTTATGACTTTCTTTTCATTTCTCAAATGTGCTTACAAAGTGTGTAGGAAACAAATATTAGAGTTGTTTCTAAATTGCTTTGAAATGAGGTTCAGGATCTCTTTCCCTATCTTCCTCTTCCTCCCCGCCCCTCCCCCCACCCCTCCCCCTTTTCTCCCCCCTCCTCTCCTTTTGTTCCTCCATTTTTCCTCCTACTCCCGACACTGCCAATTCCTTTCCTCCTCCCCCTTTACCTTTACCCTCTTTTCAATTTGTCTTTTTTCTTTGTTACTACTCTTCCCCCTTTTATTATTCTCTGAGTCTTTTGCCCCTCAACCCATTCCTTTCCTCTTTTTAATCAGTGTACCTATTCAAACTTTCTATGCTTTTCTTCATTCCTTCCCACTTCCTCTCCCACTATCATTGACGTGTCATTTAAACTGTTATTTCCGATGAAGTGGAAGGGCACAGAGATGCTTGAATTAATTGATACACCAAAATGGGAAACTTGTTAGATTTTTGAGAACTCCAGGGTTATTCAGACCCCAGAGCTCCTTCACCCCTGTACTCCCAGTGTGTATTGTCTGAACATTCCCTAGACATTTTCCTTCTTTGTATCATTTTCCTGTGTCTTGTGTTGCTTATAACTAATTTGGTTATTAGCATTTTATGCATCAAATCCTGGAGAGCAAAGACTATTACCCAGGGAGTGGGACACAGTTCTAACAGGTGTCTGACATATATATATGTATACAGATATATGTATATATAAAATAAGTATCTTCTGATGCTACCTGAGAAGAAGATGAAGTCAATGTAATCAGATAAAATGCTGTATTCAGCTTATAAGTGCATTTTCTTTCCTTCCTCCCTCCCTTTTCCCCTCCTCCCTCCCTGCCTTCTTTCCTTCCTTTCATTTCCCCTACCTTCCCCTCCTCTTTTCTTTTTTAAATACCATACTCAACAATCATCAGTTGAAATACAAGTAAATGCAGCCATCGAAAAAACTGGCCTGCATCAAGAATAGCAACCAAATGGCATCTCTGGGCTTTTCACTCCCTAGTCTTGTGCCATGACAGTGCCCAGTGCCCAATGTGGAGCATCCTCTTTCCATGTCTGGTCAAAGGAATAGCCTTGAAATTATTCTCAACTCAGAGTTTCAGGCAGTCACTGGCAACCAACAGAGTTGGTCAATCTCTTTACTATCTTGATCTCCCTTGATGCCACACACCCAGCATGACAATCCCAATCTACATACGCCTCCTGCCAAGATCCCTCTTTGGGTCTTTCCTCTGGAATGTAGGCAGCTCCCCATTAACCATCATCCAAAGCAAAAATGTCATTCCAGGATAGCCCTCCATCTTGGTGATTCTCAGAATGTCTGGTGTAGTCACCCAACAATAGCAGATGTTTATTGAATATTCTAGCTATCAGTACAGGCTTCCCAGGTGGTGCAGTAGTAAAGAATCTGCCTGCCAATGTGGGAGAACCCAAGAGATTCAGGTTCAATCCCTGTTCAGGAAAGATCTCCTAGAGTAGGAAATTTCAACCTACTCTAGTATTCCTGCCTGAAAAATTCCATGGACAGAGGAGCCTGGCAGACTACAGTCCATGGGGTCACAAAGAGTCAGACAGGACCGAGCATGGACACACAGCTATAAACACTCAAGGAGAAGGCAAACAAATTTTAATAGCAGGTTAAATTAAAGAAAAATATAAAGCCAGTTATGAAAATAGCAAAATGCTTTGTTTGGTTTTTAATTGATAATACTCATTACTAGCAAGAATATAGGGAACTAGAACATTCCATGTAACTGTGGAGGAGAAGAAATTTAAAGCAACAAACACTTTTAAAAATTCATACCATTTGACTAAGAAATTACACTTTGAGTAACATTTCTACCAAAAGTCCAGTATATAAAGTATTTTATTCAGCCTTAAAAAGAAATGAATTTTTGATAACTGCTACAATATAGATGAACCTTAAAAACATTACACTAAGTAAGATAAGCCAGATGAAATAGGACAAATATATGACTCCACTTACCTGAGATACCTAGAATGAATTCAGAGACAGAAAGTGGCAAGATTTGGGAGAAGGAGGTGGGGTGGGTAGTTACTGTTTCGAGGGTGCAGAATTTCAACTTAGGAGGACAGGAAAGTTCTTGAAACAGTGCAATGATTGTACAAGACTGTAAATGTGCTTAATACCACTGAATCTTACACTTAAATGGTTAAAATTATACATTTTATGTTATATATATTTTACCACGATTAAAAAAGGCAAAAAGGGTAGATTCCCCGGTGGTCCAGTGGACTGGTGGTCCAGTCCAGTCAGGACTCTGCTTCCACTGCAGGGAGCATGGGTTCAGTCCACTGCAGGGGGCATGGGTTCAGTCCACTGCAGGGGGCATGGGTTCAGTCCACTGCAGGGCGCATGGGTTCAGTCTCTGGTTGGGGAACTAAGATGTCACATGTTGTGCAGTGTGCTGCTCCCCCCCCACCAAATTTTTTTTAAAGGCAAAAAACTTAATGGAAATTTCAAAAAGAAAAAAAACTTAATGAATAAGGATGTGTTATGTATCTGTCAAGAAAATCAGTTGGCAATATATTATAAATGCTTTAAAACACGGAACTCTTCAAGTAACTTTATTAGTAAAATATTACATAGTCATTAAAAATTATGTTCACAGAAGGCCAGTGGGACTTGTGTTTGGAAGAACTGGAAGGATGCTGGAAACAGCAGCTTTGCTCTTAAAGAATGTGTGCAAAGTCGCACATACATCTGAATCACGTTCTTGACGGGGGTGGTGATTTCCTGTGTCTATGCGTGTGTCAAAGCTTTTAGCAAATTGTATACTTGACCTATATCTTATCTTTCCTACCATCCTTCATAATAAACTGTCAAGAGTTCCAGATCAAGCCTGAACATACAATGTAGAGGGAGAACTGTGATTTACATTGAGTTTAAAATTAAAGTTATAAGTAGACTAAATTTTTAAATAAGAATTTGTGAAATTATTAAATTTGATCAGTTGTGCATTAAGTGATATGAAAATGAGATTCCATAGATCATCACTGACGACTGTGATTAGAGAGACATAAACCTACTTCATGGTATATTCTGCTTAGACAGCTCAAGAAACTGGCCACAGGAGTATGTTGTTTCCTTAATTAAGTACAGAAGAGGTAATATCATTTCAAAGTGTAACCTCAGTAATACTAGTTTTACTGCCAAAACAGATGCTTAAGCATTTGTCATGGAGTTAAATTTGGGGAGATTGTTTGAAGTCAGTATTTTGTATAAAATTCCTTGGATACATAAGTCCTACAATTTTGAATTTTCTCCTTTATCTTATCTGAGTATACAAATTCTTAACTCAGTTACTAGCATAAATCTTATTAAAATAAAACTACATTTGTGTTAAAACAAACAAAAAAATTATGTTTAGAGTTTAGAAAAACTTAGGGGAAGTTTACCAAAAAATGCATGTCACAAAACAGTATTTGTGCTTATGTAGTCTGTATGACTGAAAATAAAAATTACATGTGCATAAAGGACTAGAAATTACCCTACAGAAACTCTTGTACATGGAGATCCAGAGACATGTACAAGAATATTTACAGCAGCATTGTTTATAATAACAAAACCTACAAACTCTACAAATGTTCATTGATAGGAGAATGGGTAAGTAAAACCAGATATAGTTATGCAATGGAATACTAGTGAGCAATGACAATGAACGAATTTCAGCAATGTGTGTCATCATGGATGAATTTCATAATTTGATTTTAAAAAGAAAAACCAGAGACTGAGTAATACACACATTATGGTTCCATTTATCTAAGTTCGAAAAATATGCAAAACTAAACAGTATGTAGGGAGACTCATAGGATGCTTCAAAGATTGGGAATGGATGTCCTAGTTCTTAATCTGAGTCGTAGCTTCACAAGTATTTGTTGTATTATTGTTGAAACTCTATGTGTATAGTTTGCATTATTTTTGTTAAGTATGCTGCTGCTGCTGCTAAGTTGCTTCAGTCATGTCCGACTCTGCGACCCCATAGACAGCAGCCCACCAGGCTCCTCCGTCCCTGGGATTCTCCAGGCAAGAATTACTGGAGTGGGTTGCCATTTCCTTCTCCAATGCATGCATGCATGCTAAGTCACTTCAGTCGTGTCTGACTCTGTGCGACCCCTTGGACAGCAGCCTACCAGGCTCCTCTGTCCATGGAATTCTCCGGGCAAGAATTCTGGAGTGAGTTGCCATTTCCTTCTCCATTTGTTAATCCATGGAATTCTCTGGGCAAGAATACTGGAGTGAGTTGCCATTTCCTTCTCCATTTGTTAAGTATAAATATTTCATAATAAAAATTAATGGAAATAATAAAGCTTGGAAAACTATTGTTAACAATAGTTTTTTCTTTCAGTTTTATTAAGCTATAGTTGATATACAGCATTGTATAAGTTTGTGTACAGTGTAATGAGTTGACTTAAGTATATCATGAAATGATTACAGTAAATTTAGTGACCATTCATCATCTTATATAGATACAAAATTAAAGAAATAGAAATAAATAGTTTTTCCTTGTGATGAGAACTCAGGATTTACTCTCTTAATAACTGTCATATATAACATACAGAAGTGTTATATTAATCATTTTGTTCTTTACATTCCTACCACTTATTTATCTGATAACTTGGAGTTGGTAACTTTTGATCACCTTCATCCCCTTCTCCCTCCCCTCACCGCCCCCATCTCTAGTAACCACAAATCTGATCTCTGTTTCTGTTTGTTTGAAGTAATGACCTACAACACTATGTTAGCTCCTGATGCAAAGCACAGTGATTTGATATTTCTATGCATTTCAATATTATCACCACTAACAATAACTGTTTGTTTTTGAGACTAGCGGTGAATTTCTTTCTGTTCCCCCTCCCTGTTTCTCTCTCTCTCTCCCCACTGTCCATTTCTCTCTCTCTTTACTCTGCTATATTTTTCAGGGTTTCCCAACTGTCTATTACGTTTTTATAACAATCTTTTTTTAAAAGGTAAAATGGATATTTAAATTAATCATCCCAAAATATCTTTACAAGCCAAATCACGGATGTGGCTTGACTTTAGCTAAAGGTCTAATTAATTATACATGTATTCATAATAAACTGAGATGGTCTGTGCTGAAACTTAGGACCAGCTGGTGAATAATAGGAAGCAAGCATCCAGATTCACACCTGCCCAGTCTATCCCAGATCTTGAAGATGCGTTTCATTTGCATCACTGGAAACCCATAGGGTGAAGCTTATTTCTTTCTCATTAGTTAGAGAGTTTTTTGCTGAGGGATCATGTCCTTCAATACATTGGAAACCACATGACAGGATCCATGTTGTTTCCTTTCTCTGAGTGGCTTCATTATTTTTACCACCTAAGATCTCCTTTATTATTTCCCTATAAGCCCAATATTCTGAAAACCATTGCCTATCAAAAAATTCCATTGATCAAGTGAGAAATTCTCTGTGGCTTAGCAGCAAAGAATCTGCCTGCAATGCAGGAGGCACAAGAGACACGGGTTCAATTCCTAGGTTGGGAAGATCCCCAGGACAAGGAAATGGCAACCCACTCATTTTCTTTCCTGGGAAAGTCCATGGACAGAGGAGGCTGGCAGGGCCATAGTCCATGGGGTCGCAAAGAGTCAGACACAACTGAACATGCTTGCATATATAAGCCCAACATTTTTCAAAATGTTGCCTTATCAAAAAATTCCATTGATCAAGTGATAACAAATGAGTGGCTAAGCCTTGATGCTGGGAAAGATTGAGGGCATGAGGAGAAGGGGGCAACAAAGGATGAGATGGTTGGATGGCATCATCAACTCAATGGATGAGTTGTAGCAAACTCCAGAAGATAGTGAAGGATAGGGAAGCCTGGCATGCTGCTGTCCACAAGTTTGTAAAGAGCTGTACACAACTGAGCGACTAAACAACAAAGCAGAGCTTCTACACAAGTGGCAAGAGGTTACACTATTTCCACCAAAAGCAGAGGGACTTGGCATTAGAATTTACCCATACAGCTGTGCCTAGGATAATTTGTGTTTGATGTCCAGTGTGCATGCATGCTTAGTCTCTCAATCATGTCTGACTCTTTGCAACCTTTTGAACCATAGCCCGCAAGACTCCTCTGTCCTTGGGATTTTTCAGGCAAGAATACTGGAATGGTTGCCATTTACTCCAGGGGATCTTCCCGACCCAGGGTTTGAACCCACGTCTCCTGTGTCTCCTGCATTGCAGGCAGATTCTTTACCCACTGAATCATGCTGAAAGTAGCTCATGGATAACACTGTACCCATTCCACCTTCCTTCCTTCCTTCCTTCTTATAGCCCTGGAAGTAAAGACTCAAGAGTTTGAGAAACATTAGTCAGGACCAGCTTGGAGCCTGGTGGGCTGCAGTCCATGGGGTTGCTAACAGTCGGACACCACTGAGCGACTTCACTTTCACTTTTCACTTTCATGAATTGGAGAAGGAAGTGGCAACCCACTCCAGTGTTCTTGCCTGGAGAATCCCAGGGACGGGGGACCCTGGTGGGCTGCTGTCTATGGGGTCGCACAGAGTCGGACACGACTGAAGCGACTTAGCAGCAGCAGCAGCAGCTTTCCTAATTTCAGTACTTTGCTTTGGAGGAGAGCAGAAGAGGAAAGAAGAGATGCAGAAAGAACAATGGAAAATGTGGTAACACCCTGAGGTGGTTGTATCATTGTTTCTATTCTATAGGTCAGCTATGCCACAGATAGACCAGGAGTCTAACCCAAGTATGCTTAGACATAAGTCCTTGCACTTGCCATTATATCAGTGGAGCATTTAAAAATCCCAATGCAGCCCACATATATATCACAGTTTATTTCATACAAATGTGTAAAGACAACTCAATGGGGAAAGGATAATCTTTTCAACAAATGGTGCTGGAACAATTAAATATCCATGTGCAAAAAATAAATATCCTTTCATACCCCATCCTATATACAAAAATTAACTCAATCATATACCTAAATCTAATCATTTAAGTCATACAATTAACTGAAAAACCAAAAACTATAAGACTTCTAAGAGAAAAATCTTTGCCACCTTGGGTTAGACAAAGCTTTGGTATGACACTAAAAGCAAAATTCACAAAAAAGCCTAATTGATAAAGTGGCCTTTATCAAAATTGTTAAAAACTGCTTCTCAAAAGATATTGTTAAGAGAATGAAAAGACAAGTCGTAGTGGTGATTATCCGATAGAAACACTATGTTGTGTACCTGGAACTAATACAGTGTTGTAGGTCAATTATACTTTGCACAAACAAACATAGGAAAAGGTCAGATTTGTAGTACTAGAGATGGTGGGTGAGGGGAGGGTGAGTTGGAAGGGAGGGTGAAGGCAGTCAAAAGTTAGAAACTTCTAGTTATAAATATGCATTAGGAATATGATGTACAACAAGTATACTATAATCAACAATGCTGTGTGCTATATATGAAAGTTGTTAGGAGAGTAAATCCTAAGAGTCTCATCATAATGAAAATTTTTTTTCTCATGTAAAACTTTTCATAGATGTCTGCTAAACACCCTGGTAATCATTTCACAATGTAGGTATAAGTCCAATCATCATGCTGATTGGATATATAGTGCTGTATGTCAATGATACTTCTAAACTGGAAGAGAAAGATGAAAAAGAAAAAAGGAAAAGAAAAAGAGACACATCATAGACTTGGAAAAAAGTTTTGCAAATCATATATCTGACGAAGGACTTGCATCCAAAGAACTCTCAAAATTCAATAACAAGAAAAAAACAACAATCCCTCCTCCCAAATAGTCAAAAGATTTGAGCAGACATTTCACCACAGTAGATATACAGATAGCAAATAAACCCACTAAAAAGCTACTTAACATTATTAGCTATTCAGTTCAGTCACTCAGTTGTGTCCAACTCTTTGCGACCCCATGAGCTGCAGCACTCCAGCAGCATCAACTCCCAGAGCCCACCCAAACTCATGTCCATTGAGTCGGTGATGCCATCCAACCATCTCATCCTCTGTCATCCCCTTCTCCTCCTGCCCTTAATCTTTCCCAGCATCAGGGTCTTTTCAAATGAGTCAGCTCTTCACATCAGGTGGCCAAAGTATTGGAGTTTCAGCTTCAACATCAGTCCCTCCAATGAACACCCAGGACTGATCTCCTTTAGGATGGACTGGTTGGATCTCC
This sequence comes from Giraffa tippelskirchi, assembly GCF_054371585.1. Classification (NCBI taxonomy): domain Eukaryota; kingdom Metazoa; phylum Chordata; class Mammalia; order Artiodactyla; family Giraffidae; genus Giraffa; species Giraffa tippelskirchi. The sequence continues at coordinate 24,988,045 of NC_137277.1, read as the reverse complement.
TTGCAGTCCAAGGGACTCTCAAGAGTCTTCTCCAACACCACAGTTCAAAAGCATCAATTCTTCGGCGCTCAGCTTTCTTTATAGCCATTAGAGAAATGCAAATTAAAATCACAATGCAATACCATAATATATCTATTAAAATGACTAAAATTTAAAACTGACCAAATTCAGTTTGGGCAAGATGGTGGAAGAACTTTCATACAGCTTGTAGAAATGTAAAATGTTATAACCACTTCAAAAACATCTTGGCAGTTTCTTAAAAAGCCAAATATACCCCAATCCTAGGTATTGTTCTTTTATATGTCCATACAAATAAAAGTAAATGTCCATACAAAGACTTGTCCACAAGTATTCACAGTAGTTGTATTTGTAATAAACAAAAGCTGGAAATAATCTAAATGTCCACCAACAGATGAATGGATAAACAAACTAATATATCCATATGATGGAAGAATATTACATAGCAATAAAAAAGAATGGACATTGTGCCACAATGTGATTGAATCTCAAGTATGCTAAATGAAAGAAGCCAGACAAAAAGAATACATACTGTGTGATTCCATGCATATAAAATTCAAGAAAATACCAACAAATCTACAGTGACAGAAAGCAGATTGGTGATGGAAGGGGTAAGTCGTACGAGAGAGGGGCTCAAGGAAACTTTTGGAGACAGCAGTTATGTTCTCTGCCTTAAGCGGAGTGATGATTTCATGGGAGGAGACACATGTCAAAACATTGCATTGTACACTTTAAATATGTACAGTTAAGTATGTGTCAGTTATACCTCAACAATGCCATTTAAAAAAATCCCAACACTGAGAAAGGAGTGGCGAATTGGAAAAATAACCGTTTTCCATCATCATAGTAGAGATATGATGCAAGAATCATCAAAAGTTGTTAAATAAGTCTGAGGGAGGGGGAATTCTGATGAAGAAGCGGGTATGTGCATTGTCCTAAAGTGTCTCCATGTACATTGCTTATTAGTTATGAGGTGAAAAATAGGAACTGTACGGTGGGAAAATCCAACTTCGGGTGATCAAAATTATCATAAGTCATGGGAAGGCAGACACCTTGTTCCTCCAGGTGCAATACCTTGAAAAAAAGACATATTTTCATTTTCCAGTGCTCTGGTCAGGATGTATAACCCGAATCTCATCTAGAAGAAACACCAGACAAAACCAAATGGGGAAACATTCTATAACATAACTGGCTTATACTCTTAAAAATGTCAGTATCATTAAAGAAAGAAAGACTGAGAAACTGATTAAAGGAGAATAAAGAGACATAACAATGAAATGCAGTACACAATCCTGGACCAGATCTATGGACAGAGGAGAAATGCCTGAAAGGATGTTAGCAGGATAATTGAAAAAAATTCTAATACGTACTACATGTTTATATCAATGTTAAATGTCTCACATTTCATAATTGTGCTCATTGTGGTTAGATAAGTGAATATCCCTGTTTGTAGGAAATATACTTGAAAATATTAACTGGTAAAGGAGCATGATGTGCATAATCTACTCTCAATTTAAAAGATAGATAATAGAGTGATGGAACAAAAGTGGCAAAATGTTGAATGCTGGTGACTCTGTGCGTATACTGGAGTTCTCCATGTTATTTTTACAACTTCCCTGTAAGTTTTAACATACTTCAAAACAGAAGGTTTTAAAAATCTCCAGACAAATGACACACAGAGTCTCTGGGAATGACACTGAGGCACTAGGATTTTTAAAATCTTAGGAAAGTTCAGGTTGCCATATTTGGCAAGTAACAGCACAGGATGCTCAGTTAAATCTGAATTTCAGATAAACAACTATGTTAAAACACTTTTTAGTACAAATACATCCCATGCAAGATTTGCTGCCTACCCAAGCAAGTACCCTCTTGGAATGCAATTCATTCTGCTATCTGTCCTCTGCTGGTCTTCGATATCTAAAATCATCTTCATTTCCACTCCTGCAGAGAGATCAGGACTGGGAGATATTAAGTAGAGAGATAGGGATAGGGAGATATTAAACGGCCAGAATGTATGATGATGAAAAGAAACAATGAATCTAGCATTTTCTATAACAGTGGTAATGGTGGTCAACATTTTTTCAGTACTGATTATGCATATGATGTTGTTGTTCAGTCACCAAGTTATAGCTGACTTCTTCATGGACTGCAGCATGTCAGGCTTCCCTGTCCTCACCATCTCCCATAGTTTGCCCAAGTTCATGACCATTGAATCGGTGATGCCATCCAACCATTTCATCCTCTGTCGCCCTCTTGCCCTCAGTCTTTCCCAGCATCAGGGTCTTTTCCAATGTGTCAGCTCTTAGAATCAGGTGGCCAAAGTATTGGAGCTTCAGCTTCAGCGTCAGTCCTTCCAAAGAGTATTCAGGGTTGATTTCCTTTAAGACTGACTGGTTTGATCCTCTTGCTTTCCAAGGGACTCTCAAGAGTCTTCTCCAGCACCACAGTTTGAAAGCATCAATTCTTTGACGCTCTGCCTTCTTTATTGTCCAGCTCTCACATCCGTACATGACTACTGGAAAGACCATAGCCTTGACTATATAGACCTTTGCCAGCAAAGTGATGTCTCTGATTTTTAACACACTGTCTAGGTTTGTCGCAGGTTTCCTGACAAGAAGCAATAGTTTTCTAATTTTATGGATGCAGTCACCATCCTCAGTTACAAGCAGGAGATGGCAAGTGTAAACATCAACATCTTAAGAATCAGTGAACTAAAATGGACAGGAATGGGTGAATTTAATTCAGATGACCACTATAATTACTACCGTGGGCAGGAATCACATAAAAGAAATGGAGTAGCCCTCATAATTAACAAAAGAGTCCGAAATGCAGTACTTGGCTGCAACCTTAAAAACAACAGAATGATCCTGGTTCTTTTCCAAGACAAACCATTCAATATCACAGTAATTCAAGTCTATGCCCAAACCACCAGTGCCGAAGAAGCTGAAGTTGATCAGTTCTATGAAGAACTAGAAGAGCTCCAAAAACTAACACTAAAAAAGATGTCCTATTCTTGGTCCCCACGGTCACGGTGGATGGTGGCTGCAGCAATGAAATTAAAAGACATTTGCTCCTTGGAAGAAAAGCAATGACAAAACTAGACAGCATATTAAAAAGCAGAGACATTACTTTGCCTACAAAGGTCCGTATAGTCGAAGCCAAGGTTTTTCCAGACGTCATGTACGGATGTGAGAGTTGGACAATAAAAAAGGCTGAGCATCGAAGAATTGATGCCTTTGAACTGTGGTGCTGGAGAAGACTCTGGAGAGTCCCTTGGATAGCAAGGAGACCAAACCAGTCAATCCTAAAGGAAATCAACCCTGAATATTAATTTGTAGGACTGATGCTGAAGCTGAAGCTCCAATACTTTGGCCACCTAATGTGAAGAGATGATTTATTGGAAAACTCTGATGCTGGGAAAGATTGAAGGCAGGAGGAGAAGGGGATGACAGAGGATGAGATGGTTAGATGGCATTACCAATTCAAAGGACATGAGTTTGAGTAAACTCCGGGAGATGGTGAGGACAGGGAGACCTGGAGTGTTGCAGTCCATGGGGTCTCAAAGAGTTGGACATGACTGAATGACTGAATAGTAAATTCATCATAGGAGACCGGAATGCAAAAGTAGGAAGTCAAAAGATACCTGGAGTAACAGGCAAGTTTGGCCTTGGAGTACAAAATGAAGCAGGGCAAAGTCTAACAGAATTCTGCCAAGAGAACACACTGGTCATAGCAAACATCCTTTTTCAAAATATAAGAGATGACTTTGCACATGGACATCACCAAATGGTCAATACCAAAATCAGATTGATTACATTCTTTGTAGCTGAAAATGGATAAGCTGTATACAGTCAGCAAAAACAAGACCTACAGCTGACTGTGGCTCAGATCATCAGCTCCTCATAGCAAAATTCAGGCTTAAACTAAAGAAAGTGGGGAGACCACTAGGACAGTCAGGTACAACTTAAGTAATATCCCCTATGAATATGCATTGGAGGTGACCAATAGAGTCAAGGGATTAGATCTAGTAAACAGAGTGCCTGAAGACCTGTGGACAGAGGTTTGTAATATTGTACAGAAGGCAATGAACAACACCATCCCAAAGAAAAAGAAATGCAAGAAGGCCAAGTGGTTGTCTGAAGAGGCTTTACAAATAGCTGTGGAAAGAAGAGAAGCGAAAAGTAAGGGAGAAAGGGAAAGGTACATCCAACTAAATGCTGAGTTCCAGAGAATAGCAAGGAGAGACAAGAAGGCCTGCTTCAGTATGCATAAGATAGTCTCTTAAGGTGGCCTCCAGTGACCCTGCCTCCTGGTAGTCACAGACTTGTGGAGTCCCTCCCACATTGTGCTAATGCTGGTCCCTGTGACCAATAGCATATAGATGACCTGATGATATATGGCATGTCACTTCCGGGTTTAGGTTTTAAGACACTTGGGCTTTCATCTTAGGCTCATGCCCTGCCTCTGGGGGAAAGAAGCCACGCAGTGAGCAGCCTTGTGAAGACGTCCGCATGGTGAGGAACTAAGGCCTTCAGCCTACAGTCATGGAGTGAACTTGGAAGGTGACCTTCGGCCCCAGATGAGTCTTCTGAGACTGCAGCTCAGCTGACATGAGAGACCCTGAGCCAGAACCACCCAGCTAAGTCTCTCCCACATCAGTGATCCTCAGAAATTGTGAGAAATAAATGTTCATTGCTTTACACTGCTAAAATTTGGAATAATTTCGTAAACAGCAAAAAATACCTAATGTATCAAGATATAATGTAACATAATGCATTTTCTAAGTATAATACTTTTCAAACCAATGCTTTGAAGCAGGAACTATTACACTCCTCATTTTGCCGGAAGGTAAACCAAAGCAAGGAGAGATAAGAAAGCCTTCCTCATCGATCAATGCAAAGAAATAGAGGAAAACAACAGATTGGGAAAGACTAGAGATCTCTTCAAGAAAATTAGAGATACCAAGGGAACATTTCATGCAAAGATGGGCTCGATAAAGGACAGAAATGGTATGGACCTAACAGAAGCAGAAGATATTAAGAAGAGGTGGCAAGAATACACAGAAGAACTGTACAAAAAAGATCTTCACGACCCAGATAATCACGATGGCGTGATCACTCACCTAGAGCCAGACATCCTGGAATGTGAAGTCAAGTGGGCCTTAGAAAGCATCACTACGAACAAAGCTAGTGGAGGTGATGGAATTCCAGTTGAGCTATTTCAAATCCTAAAAGATGATGCTGTGAAAGTGCTGCACTCGATATGCCAGCAAATCTGGAAAACTCAGCAGTGGCCACAGGACTGGAAAAGGTCAGTTTTCATTCCAATCCTAAAGAAAGGCAATGCCAAAGAATGTTCAAACTACCACACAATTGCACTCATCTCACACGCTAGTAAAGTAATGCTCAAAATTCTCCAAGCCAGGCTTCAGCAGTACGTGAACCGTGAATTCCAGATGTTCAAGCTGGATTTACAAAAGGCAGAGGAACCAGAGATCAAATTGCCAACATCCACTGGATCATCGAAAAAGCAAGAGAGTTCCAGAAAAACATCTATTTCTGCTTTATTGACTATGCCAAAGCCTTTGACTGTGTGGATCACAATCAACTGTGGAAAATTCTGAAAGAGATGGGAATACCAGACCATCTAAGCTGTCTCTTGAGAAACCTGTATGCAGGTCAGGAAGCAACAGTTAGAACTGGACATGGAACAACAGACTGGTTCCAAATAGGAAAAAGAGTATGTCAAGGCTGTATATTGTCACCCTGCTTATTTAACTTATATGCAGAGTACATCATGAGAAACGCTGGGCTGGAAGAAACACAAGCTGAAATCAAGATTGCCGGGAAAAATATCAATAACCTCAGATATGCAGATGACACCACCCTTATGGCAGAAAGTGAAGAAGAACTAAACAGCCTCTTGATGAAAGTGAAAGAGGAGAGTGAAAAAGTTGGCTTAAAGCTTAACATTCAGAAAACTAAGATCATGGCATCTGGTCCTGTCACTTCATGGGAAATACATGGGGAAACAGTGGAAACAGTGTCAGACTTTATTTTGGGGGGTCTCCAAAATCACTGCTGATGGTGATTGCAGCCATGAAATTAAAAGACGCTTACTCCTTGGAAGGAAAGTTATGACCAACCTAGACAGCATATTAAAAAGCAGAGACATTACTTTGCCAACAAAGGTCTGTCTAGTCAAGGCTATGGTTTTTCCAGTAGTCATGTGTGGATGTGAGAGTTGGATTAGAAAGAAAGCTGAGCACCGAAGAATTGATGCTTTTGAACTGTGGTGTTGGAGAAGACTCTTGAGAGTCCCTTGGACTGCAAGGAGATCCAATCAATCCATCCTAAAGGAGATCAGTCCTAGGTGTTCATTGGAAGGACTGATGTTGAAGCTGAAACTCCAATACTTTGGCCACCTCATGCAAAGAGTTGACTCATTGGAAAAGACCCTAATGCTGGGAAGAATTGGGGGCAGGAGGAGAAGGGGACGACAGAGGATGAGATGGCTGGATGGCATCACTGACTCGATGGACATGGGTTTGGGTAGACTCTGGGAATTGGTGATGGATAGGGAGGTCTGGCATGCTGCAATTCATGGGGTCACAAAGAGTCGGACACGACTGAGTGACTGAACTGACTGAACTGAAACCAAAGCACAAGGAGGGCACATTACTCCAAATCACCATTATAGGTGGACCTGTCTCCAAAGCCCTCAGCCCTCCTTGGCAATTTCAGCATCTTCTATGTTTTGGGTGCTAGACTGAATCAACCTGGACTTATTATTTCATCTTATTTAAGTCTCATGATAGAGTGAGGTGGATAAGGTCATTCCAGAGAAAACCACCAGCCAATACTGGCAGGAAGCCCTCAAATTAACAAGACACGTATTTCCCACTTCCCATTAGCTAGGGAGAGCAGATTTTGTTTTCTGATCCCCAATTTAGAGAGAATGAAGCTAAGGCTTTGTGTGGGTAAAGCCTTCGAGGAAACAAAGCCAAACAACCCAGGGAGTGGTGAGAGGGTGGAGCTGGAGCTTGAATCCTTCTACTCCTCTCTCTCCATCCTACCAGGCTACTCCCTAATCTAACTAAAACTTCATGTTTTCTGAAGTTGCAGAAGTCTCTTCCTATACCCACTACAGGAAAGTGTGTGTGTTGTGTTGATGGGAGGATGCGGGGCACTCACTGGGGACCCTGAAAACCACTTCATCCTTCATGTTCCCCATGCAAGGAAAAGGAAGGGAAAGCCCTCACTTCCTACCCCTCTTTTTCTTTCACTGGGATGTGCTCCTACCCAGGAGAGTGAGAGACTCAGGAAGGCTGTTCTCTCTGGGAGGGCCAGCTCTTTGGCCTTTTATTACCTAAATGCCAATTCTTTCCGTCCCTGGAACTGAGAACCTGTGGCCACCCCCTCCCAATTCTAATTCCTCACTGCTCTTCTGCAACTACTAAGGATTGAGCCCTTTTCTCAACAAACAAAAGCAGACAAAAACAAAACAAGAACCCCCTCCCAAAACAAACAAAAAATCCAAACCTTTGAAAACAGCAAGAAGGACTGGAGTTAGAACAAGAAAGTAAGAGTGTTAGTCACTCAGTCGTGTCTGACTCTTTGCAACCCCATGGACTGTAGCTCACCATACTCCTCTGTCCATGGAATTCTCCAGGCAAGAATATTGGAGTGGGTTCCCTTTCCCGTTTCCAGGGGATCTTCCCGGCCCAGGGATCAAACCTGAGCCTCCTGCATTGCAGACAGATTCTTTACTATCTGAGCCACCAGAGAGGACTTCCAAACCAATCCCCTAGAGCAGATGGTCAAGAGAGGCTGTAGGTAGTACATACTTTCTTTAAGATCTTTCTGAAAAGTATGTTGATCTGAATGGCAGTGGAGGCTAAGTGGGAAAAAATGTCTGGGACTACTCCTGTGTTTGTGATGTGACTGGAGGGGAAAGCTGGAGGTAATCCTTCCAGCAATCAGGATAGACCAGATGACTCAGCAGATTTTGTCAGGGTTCCAGTCACCTCTTGTCTCCTCTTCAGGAGGAGAATAAAATCTGCCACCTGGTGTAAGGAAGCTCCAAGAGGGATGGCTGCTTCCTGAGTCAGCCGGTAAGCTTGAGGACCGAGTGAATTTCTAGAACAGAATCCATGGCAGTGATGCTGCAGCCAGCCCTCTGAGTCAGCTTGGCTTGGCTTCGGAGCCAGGCCTGGAACATCTGTGGTGTCCCTGCAGGCCTCGGTGGGGAGCAGGGGTGAGTCACCTCCATGAGCTGGAAGAGCCAGGAAGCCCCCAAAGCTCTTTTGCTTGTCCAGCCCCCAGGGCCTCAATCGAGATGCCAGGAGGGTCGGGGAAGCAGGATGCTGGGTTCTCTTGCAACAGAACTGCCATCACCCTCCCCTCCCCACTCTGATTCCTTGACTTCCCTGATTCCTCAGATACCCCCAGATCCACAGGCCTTCTCCACCTGTCGGGGCCATCAGTCTTTGTGTCTGGGCTCCCAACCAGTGGGGCGTGTCTTCCTGCCTCTCCATCCCCTGTGTCCTCTCTGATCCCTCACATCCTAGAAATTCTCCACAGTAGAATTCTCTGCTCCCTCCTGAGCCTCCCCGCCCCACCCCAACTCCTGCACTGCACTGCTCTGGATTCTGCACACCAGGACACTGCCCACCATGGCATTGATAGGCTGACTGGGTTGCCAGTTGGGTTTACTGAACTATTTTTTTAATGTTTATTTTATTTATTTGACCGCACTGGATCTCTGTTTCGGCATGTGGGATCTGTGTGCAGTCTTAGTTGTGGCAGGTGGGATTCAGTTCCCCAATCAGGGATTGAACTTGAGCCCCCTGCATTGGGAGTGTGGAGTCTTAGCCACTAGAGGGAAGTTCCTATTGAACTATTTCAATTAAGTTCAGCAGGCCCTTCTGATCCCCAGAAACTCCCCAGTGTCATCTTTCCCATTCTCTGGCCTCCCAATATGCCGGCAGGGAGAGGGGCCTGTGGGCTCCCCTTGGAATCTGGCATCTTCTCTGATCTTCTTCCCTAGGACCCAAGCTACATTTCTCCCTAATCTGTCCACTGCTGGGCATGAGGGCCCCAATCAAAGGGAAAAAGGGAGGAGGGCTACATAAAGTTCAGTTCCAAGAGGGGGTAAGGTAGGGACCAAAAGCACAGCTGGTCTTCCAAGCAGTCCCGCACCTCCACTCCTGCAAATGAGTCCCCAGAGTACCCGGCAGGGGCTCAGGACTGCTGGGACCCATTCTAGAACCTTCCTTGACTTCGGTTGGGCATGAGACCTAAGGGTCCCAGGGAATGATGTCCACCCTTTTTGGATAAGCTGTGCCTCCAGCAGAGGCCCAGGTTTGGACATCAACCCTTCTGAGCCCATTTACTGTGTTGCTCACCAGGAAGCAGGATTACAAGCAGCCCCCACACCCTCTTTGGAGGCCAAATCTGAACTGATGTTTAATCTCTGCCCATTGATAGCTAGGAGATGGAATTTGCAGAGCTTGCCCAGAGAGACGTTTTCTGAGATGGTGGAAAATGGGTAGCGGGTAGGCGAGGTTTCTAGGAAGCAGAGGTGAGTGGCTGTCCTAGTCAGTTACCTCTCATCCCACACAAGCACTTAATTTCATGCTGGACCTGTTCCCAGGCTGGGGAGTTGACCTGGAAAGGAAAATGGCCTTTACTCGGCCCTGCAGCTAGCAGGGCTGTTTAGGGTTCAAAGTACCCACAGCGAGGGGAGAAGGGACAGCCTGGGAAGGAGGCCTTGGGAGTCGGCCAAACGTGCTGGCTGTGCCCTGTCCCTTCTGGACAGAGAGCCCATGTGGACGCAGCCATGCACTAAGTGCTTGGAGAAAGAAAAGGGCGCCTCCCAACAAGTCTCCAGTCCAAGGATCAGATACAACCCTTAGCCTGAGGAAGCCTCCGTGCGATGGGGCACACAGCCTGGCTCCCAGTGCTGAGTAGAGCCCAGGGTCTGATGGAGGAGAGCAGGGCCTCAGGGGCCCCACTCCCATAGCAAAGATGGGGGCATATACTTCTCTCTTACAGGAGAGCAGAGCGTTTGAGGAGGGAGACTTGGAGCTCATAAATCTCTCCAGTTAGAATTGAGCTGTAGCTGGCCTGCCTTGCTGTGTGTCCCCATGGTGTCCATGAGCCTCTTTTCCCAACTCTGCCTGCCCCTCAGCAGGAAGGTAGCTCGAGTGGAATTTCTCAGTTCACAGCTCTCACCAGGAAACCCCCATCCTTCATGTTCCCTTAACCCTCTGCCCATCACTCTTCACCCTTCCCCCAGCCAGCTGGACCCCCTCCTAGACATCTAGATGGAGACCCTGCCACACTGAGAAAGCCTTAGGCCACGTGGCCCCACGCCCTCCAATCCAGGAGTAGCCTATGCCCGTGGGAGTGACCCCATTCCTGTTAGTGCCACCCTACCTGCACCTGCCCTCACCAGGGGCATCCTTTCTAAGCGAGGGCACCTATATAGGAAGTGGGGGGTACTGGGGCCCAGAAGGGGAAAGGGAGAAGAAAAGGGGCACTTAAGGTACCCTGCCCACAGGTCAACCCTAGACAGCAGCTGGAGATCCCCAAATGTTAATCACCAATTAGCACAGTCCAAGTGGAAAGGACAACTTCATTACATGTGAAATGGACTTAATGTGGTGGGAGCTGTGGGCTTAATTTCTTGAGATAAGATGCTTTTAGGCTAATCAGCAGGTCAGTGATGCCTGGATATAAAGGAGCCAGGGCAAACTTTCCTGAGACAGGCTCTGACGGGCCAGGAGAGAGGAGGAGAAGACCCCTGCCCTGTCCTTCTGGGTGAGCTGGAAAGGAGGCCTGGTAAGAGAGCAGCTGGGAAGGGGTGGCCATGGACCAGACGCTGGAGCGGGGTGGGTCTCGGCACCCCTGTGGTGTTCGGCACCCTAGCACTTTTCTGCTATCCAAGTAATAAGAAGGTGGCACTAAGGGTTCCTTTAACACCCAGGTGACAAGGCAGGAAGGCAGGGCCTTGCAGCCCACACATCCCTAGAGCTAGCTTTGGTGCTCAGAGCTTGGAAGGAAAGTTCTGCTGAAGACGCCCTGCGGAAATGGGGCTCGCCCTTGGCAGAAGCATCAGACATCCCTGAGTGGGGACAGTGAAGACTGAGAAGTGGAGGGGGCTTCTATTTGCAGTTTTCAATTTGGGCAAGAGGGCTGCGATGATTTAGGTGACAGCCAACACGAGAGCTGGAAGGCCGGCTGGTATGAACTTTGGAGACTCTGAGGTGAGAATCTTGCCAGTTCACAAGCCCATGATGTCTAGCCATGGGGGCCAGGAAGAGGGCCATCCAGACATGCAAGCCTTCGCTGCTTTCTCCTGCCAGGATCGCCCCCCGCTACCCTCCTTCCTCCCTGTTTAGACTCCTCCTAAAACCCAAAAAACAGGTTCACTCTTGGCCAGGTTCCACATGCCTTCTAATGTCCCCTCTAACTCTAATGCCAGCACCCCTCACCATCCCCAAGGAGTTGCTCCAGCATCTTACAAAAGGTCTAACTCCCAAGGCCTGGCTCCCAGCTTCCAGATTCCCCACAGGCTCCAGGGATCCTAAGTGTACCACCATACTGGCTGCTCCCTCAGCACAGGGCTTCCCTCTCACCCTGGTCCTTTTCTCTCTTATCTCAGGAAAGCACCCTTGGAAGATGTTGGCCATGAAGACCTTCTCCCTGCTGGTGGTGTCCCTGCTCCTGGCGGTGGTGCTGGGGGAGAAAGAAGAGGATCACTCCAAGCTGGGGTGAGAAGGAGGGGTCAGGTATGGGGGCTGGGGGGGATGATTGGGTTCTGGTTTTCAAGAGACAGGTAAGAAAAGGAGGAATCCCAGACCAAGAAGATGCTCGAGGGAAAACCTTACAGTAATCAGAGTGCAGAGCAAGGCTAGAATCAGGGAGTATTTTTTACCAGCTACTGTTGCAGCTGGAGAGATTGCAGTTAAATCTCTGGAAGGACTTCTCAGCAGGGAAGTGTCTGAAGCAGATGATAGTATCTCCCTGATGAAAGCCTTAACTGCTCATTTATTTGTGCGTTTGGTCAGATTTTATAGGAAGCTTCCTGTGTGCCCAGCACAAGGGATATCCATGAAGAGTGGTCCACAAATGCCACCTGTCCTCATGGAGCATATAGATCCAAGGGGAAGGCAAAGACCCATCTAAGCAAACTTCAAACTGTCTTGAGTGCTGTGAGGAGAGGCAGAGAAGATTATGAGTGAATATAATAGGGGGAAGTATAGTGAAGGGCAGGGAAGCCTGGTGTGCTGCAGTCCATGGGGTTGCAAGCAGTCGGACACAACTTAGCAACTGCACACACACACACATAGTAGGGGACTCTATTTGCGTGTTGCGGAGACCAAGAGAGACACGTCTGAGTAGAGTTAGGCCTTCTCAGATGCAAGGACAAACCATACGACCCTATCATCTTGGCCGTGTAAGTTTGAGGCACGGCTGTCAGACACGTACAATGAGAGACAACATCGTGTAGAAGTTAAAGACCGTAGACCTGGACCCAGACTAGCTGAGGGTAAGCCCTGGTCACGCTGACGCTGTGTGCTAAATTAATCTCTCTGCATCCTGGTTTCCTCACTCACCAAAGACATGGAGTGTCTACCTCCTACATAATGAATTTATGTATTAAAGGACTTGTAGAGGACCTGACTCATAATAAGTCCTGGTTTATAAGAGCTCACTGTTATTAGGAAAAGCGAAAGTGAAGTCGCTCAGTCGTGTCCGACTCTTTGGACTGTACAGACCCCATGGACTGTAGCCGACCAGGCTCTTTGGACTGTACAGACCCCATGGACTGTAGCCGACCAGGCTCTTCCGTCCGTGGAATTCTCCAGGCAAGAATACTAGAGTGGGTTGCCATCTCCTTCCCCAGGGGATCTTCCTGACCCAGGGATCGAACCCAGGTCTCCTGCATTGCAGGCAGACGCTTTACCATCTGAGCCACCAGGGAAGCCCATTATTAGGAATCTGAGAACCAAATAACTGAATTGGGCAGCACCAGGACAAAAGGAGCGAAGGAGGGAACTGTGATTCAGTCCTTGGGGATGAGGGGAACCCCTGATCTTTGCCCAGAAGCCAGAGCCTCACATACTGAGGATGCAGGAAGTGGGCTCTTGAGTTGAGGATAAAGTCCCAGAGGCTTGATGCATGGACAAGAGGGTGACTCCATAAAAACTAACTCCCAAGAAATGGGCTGCTTTCTTTTCAAATGTTACCTAGTGGAGACAATCATTTATCTTTGCACTCTCTGCTCCTTCTATGGCACCCTGGTTTCCCTCTCTCTTCCCTCCCTGCCCGTCAGATTCCACTCTAAGGCCAGTGACTCCCAGCCTCGAGCAACCAGGTATGCTGAGGGCACCTTCATCAGTGACTACAGTATCGCCATGGACAAGATCCGCCAACAAGACTTTGTGAACTGGCTACTGGCACAGAAGGGGAAGAAGAGCGAGTGAGTCCTGTGCACCCCCACCCCCTGCTCCCTGTGCCCCGTGTGATGCACGAGTCCAGTGGTGCCTTTCATTTAGGTGCTGATCGGGAGCTGAATTGCATGGGCGTCCTGCCTGGGCTCCTGGCTCAGGCAGCAGTCCGGTCTGAGGGCAGGACGTGGGCAATTTTCCAATGCTTTTCTTCTAAGGGGAGGGGTCAGGGAAGGTGTATTGGGCTCAGAGAGGGTCCCCAGGGGCTGAGGATGAAGGCAGAGGAGCTGAATTGCTGCCAATGACTTTGGTGGTGGCAGCTTCAGACTTTGGAAATAAGATGAGCTGATCTCATCGGTCTTCTCTTTGCAAAGTCTCTTTCCCTGCCTTTGCTGTTTGACCTGCATGGTAGCTTTTGAAAAGCTTTTCACTGGCAGCTGAAGACAAGCAGTTGGGAGGTTGACTGAAGAGAGAGGTATCCTCTGCTCCTTGGGTTGAGGTACCAAATGGTTGGAGCTTCTTTGGACTGGAGAATATCTGGAATCACCCCTGGCCCCACCTATTCCCTAATCTTTCTTTTACCAGCTGGAAACACAACGTCACCCAGAGGGAGGCTGGGGCCCTAGAGCTGGCCCATCAGTCTAACAGGAAGGAGGAGGCAAAGGAGGAGCAGGGGTGAGTCGGCCGGCAGGGGCTGGGGTGGGGGTGGGGCCTCCGACTCACTCCCACCTCATTGTTCCCTTTCCCAGACTCCGGAGCAGGGCTAGGCCCCAGATAAGCATCCTCTTCTACCCAGAATTCAAAGAGAGGTCTTCACAGAGCTCCTGGAGATCAGCCCAAGCCTAAGCGGATAGCCTAGGAGGAATGGAGGTGGGGTTCCTGGGAGGGGGATTTGGGGTTAGAGTTTCTAAGATTGATGACTTAATGTGCAGAGTCACCAAGTCCAGGAGAAGCTCAATAGGGACCTCAGAAACTGGCTTCTCCCCTTTTGTCTGCTAAGCTTCAGGAAGGCTTTTATGGAACCAGAACCCTCCCAAGGCCAGTCCCAAGAAATCAGTTACCCTGTCTCTATAGGAAGCTGAGGAATTGACACAGATCATTCTGAAGAGTGACCATTCCCAAAGTAATCTCTGTGGGGTTGGAATACACTCTGGGAAACCTGTAGAGGTGGGTGGGTGGGATGTCTCTCACCAGAATTGCTTGTCTTTGCCTGTATGGAAGAGCCTATATTCCCTGGCGGACAGATCTGGGTGGGGCTTTGAAAGCTGAGACAACTGAGAGGCAGCTGTGTTGACTTGCACACCCCACCCCCCGCCCCACCTTGTCCCACCACGTCGGAGTCCCAGCCCCTGTATTTACTCTCTCTGGGTGGGGCCTGGGCTTAAGGGGCCTGCCAGAGGCTTTCTCCTTTGTAGCTCCCTACCCAAGAACCCCAGTGATGAAGATTTGCTAAAGCATTTCCTGATTCGAGAGCTGCTGGCCTGGATGGTGGATCAGATGGAGCTCTGCAAGCTCAGGTGGGAGTTGGACAGCTTTGGGCATCTTGCATATTGGTTGTGAGCTCTTGCTCTGGAGTCAGACATGGGTTCAGATCTTCACCCCCAAACAGGCTGACAAATTACTTACACTCTCTGAAACTTGGCATTTTTGTGAAAGTCAGGATTATTTAAACCACTTCATAGGATTTGGTGGGGTTTGAGTAAGATAATGCTAGGAAAAGGCTGAGAGCAACATCTGGAGAGTATTAAGAGTTTGGTAATGTTGACAGATATTAGTACCACTCTCACTTCTTCCTCAGTTCCTCCAGGTGAGATGCTGCTCTCACCTGCCCTACCCACCCAAGACCATACTATCCTCAGCTTTCCCTCAGTACCCTTGTGCCATGGCAACTTCTCAGTGATGAAACCCCTAGAGTTGGAGGAACGTTGCCCTTCTCTGTAGCTACAGCTGGTCTCAGTAATCCTCGAATCCTCCTCCTCAGCTAGGAAGTCTTTCAATTTGTTAATATCATGTCTTAGAAGCAAGGGATGGCTCAAAACCATGGAGAGATCCAGCCACTCAAACAGTGAGACAGGACATTCATTTAAGATGCAGACACTAAGGTGCAGAAACCAAAACAAATTCAGACTTCGGGGATGGGAAGTTGAGGGATTGAGGGAACAAATCTGGAATGGCTTCCTGTAAGAGGGTTAGAAGGACCCTATGTGTCCAGAACAACTGAGAAAAGAGTATGAGAAAATCTCCTTGGTAAAGTGGGTAACAGTCTCTGCACTTTTTGGAATAATTACCATTAGAAAGGTAATTTGGAGGTAGGAGGAGTTGAAGCATGGCTGGGTGCCAGAATACACTTACTTTGCTGACTCTAAGCCGATATTCCCCTCCTCTCTCCACTCTGCACAGGTTTCAGTGACTCTGACCAAACCCAAGCTCAGAACTGAACTCTGCCCTTCATTTACTCAGCTCCTGCTTCAGCTCCACTCCAAGATACTCCAAAGAAACCAAACTAAGTTTAAGCTGAAATAAATGTTTGTGCTCATTGTCAAAACTTACGTGTCTACTGATGACTAACTGGACATTTGTCTCTGTGTGTGCAGTACTCAGTGAAAAGGAGGTATGGCTCTTACCTATCTGTTAATTCATCTATTGTTTCCATGAACACTTATTGGAAACTTAACACAGACAGGGATTATGCTTAACACTGGGTATACAACAATGATGGAAACAGACACAATCATTGTCCCCAAGGGGTTTACAGTCTAGTGATGGAGACATACCTTAATCTTTAAATGTACAAACAGGGACTTCCCTGGTGGTCCAGTGGCTAACACTCTGCACTCCCAAAGCAGGGGGCCCAGGTTGATCCCTGGTCAGGGAACTAGATCCCACAAGTAAAGATTCTGCATACAACAGAGAAGCCTCATAGATGGAGTAGGCAATCAGGAGGGGCTCGCTGAGAAAATGATGTTTAAGCTGAATGAGATTTTTAAAAATATTTATTTATTTCTTTTTGGCTGTGCTGGGTCTTCCTTGCTGTGTGGGCTTTTCTCTAGTTGCTGTGAGTGGGGGCTACTCTGTAGTTGTGATTTACAGGCTTCTCATCGCAGTGGCGTCTTTGGTTGCGGAGCACAGCCTCTAGGGTGCTCGGGCTTCAGTAGCTGTGGCACATGGGCTCAGTAGCTGTGGATCCCAGGCTCTAAAGCACAGGCTCAATAGTTGTGGCACATGTGCTCAGTTGCTCCACGGCATGTGGGATCTTCCCAGACTAGGGATGGAACCCATGTTACATGCATTGACAGGTGGATTCTTTACCACTGGACCACCAGGGAAACCCTAAGCTGAGTGAGACCTGAAGGATAAAATGGCCAAAAGGTGAAGAGAGACAATAAATATTAGCCGGTAGTATTGTCATATGGCAAAACGGGCAATGGGGTGGAGAGGAGAGCACAAGTGGAGACTGGGCAGGTGGGCAAAAGCAGGGCCTCAAAGGCCACATTAAAGCTTTGGGATTTTATCCTTAGTGTAAGGGCAGGTCCTTGAAGGAGTTTGAGCAGGGGGAAGTCAGAGAAGACCTCTTTGCATCTCCAATCACAGTATAAGGGCAGGTCCTTGAAAGAATTTGAGCAGGGGGAAGTCAGAGAAGACCTATTTGCATCTCCAATCATACTGATGATGGTGAGAATTATATTGAGATGAAGAAGAATGAACACGAAATCCCTCTTGCAGGATTCCAGATTTCACACTAGGGAGATGGCAGTGAAGGTGAAGCAAAGTGGGAGAACTCAGTTTGTCCAAAAGTCACTACCTCTTTCTTTCTGTGTTTCAAGACTTTTCCACCTTGGTGTGCTGCTTTCTCTCACTGCCTAGCATCCACAGAAGGCAAGGCTGTCTCTCCTTCCCACTTAGTTTAGGTTATCTTTGCTAATGTCCCCCTCTCCCCTTGATCTAGTCACATTTTAGCAGAATAGAGTCAAACACACCTAGATTCAAATCACTCTCTGTGATTTGACTCTCTGATGCTCAGTTTCCTGTCTGTAAAAAGATTAAAAAGTACTCACTTCATAGAGTTGAAGAATTTTAAGATAATGCTTGGCACAAAGTAACTTTTGTTATTATTATTCACACATGAAACATCAATTTGAAAACATGGAGGTATTAGGACTTCTTTGGTGGTCCAGTGGTTGAGACTGCGCTTCTGGCTTCTGGTTCAAGATAGCCAAGCAGAAGGACGTGCACTCATCTCTTCCTATAAAAAAAAAAAGCAACAAATTTGCAAATTGTTGACCAACCATGGACAGGAGGACTCTGGACCCAACAAAAAAAAGATACCCCATTTCCAAAGACAAAGCAGAAGGCACAACGAGATGGTAGCAGGATCACAATCATGATAAAATCAAATCCCATACTCGCCAAGTGGGCGACCCACAAACTGGAGAACAATAATATCAAAGAAATTCTCCCCACTGTTGTCAAGGTTCTGAGCCCCACGTAAGGCTTCCCAGCTTAGGGATCCAGCAAAGGGACTGGGAATTCCCAGGGAACCTGACTTTGAAGGACAGCGACATTTGATTACAGGACTTCTAGAGGACTAGGGGAAACAGAGACTCAACTCTTGGAGCGCACAAACAAAATCTGTGTGCACCAAGACCCAAGGGAAAGGAATAGTGACCCCACGGGAGACTGAACCAGACCTATTTGCTAGTGTTGGAGGGCCTCCTGTGGAGGCATGGGTTGGCAGTGATTCACCACAGGGATGAGGCCCTGGCAGCAGCAGTCCTGAAAGCTGTCCCATGGCTTAAGTCCTCTTGGAGTTCGCCATTAACCCTACCATAGAGCCCAGAGACCCCAGGGCTGGGTGGCCTCAAGCCAAACAACTTACAGGGAAGGATCAACTTCACCCATCAAGAGATAACTGGATTAAAGCTTTCCTGAGCAAGGCCCTACCCACCAGAACAAGACACACTTTTCCCCACATAGTCCCTCCCATAGTCCCTCCCCATAGTCCCTCCCAGTTCCAGGAAGCTTACACAAGCCTCATTCACCAAAGGGCAGACAGAAGAAGTGAGAACCACACTCTCACAGCAGTTAGAATGAAAATCACACCACAGAAAGTTAATCAGGAGGAAAAAGCAGAGAGTTATGTCACAGATGAAGGGACAAGATAAAACCCCAGAAAAACAACTAAATAAGTGGAGATAGGCAACCTTCCAGAAGAAGAATTCAGAATGATAGTGAGGATGATCCAGGATCTTGGAAAAAGAATGGAGAAGATACAAGAAATTTTTATCAAAGACCTAGAAGAATGGTTCCCTGGTGGTTCAGACAGTAATGAATCTGCCTGCAATGCAAGAGACTCAAATTTAATCCCCTGGGTTGGAAAGATCCTCTGGAGAAGGGAATGGCTACCCACTCCAATATTCTTGCCTGGAGAATTTCACAGACAGAGGAGCCTGGTGGGCTACAGTCCATGGGGTCGCATGGACTGTAGTCCATGGGGTGGGGTCGCAAAGGGTGGGACACGACTGAATGACTAACACTCAGAAGAACTAAAAAACAGAGATGAACAATATATTAGAAGGAATCAATAGCAATAAATGAGGCAGAAGAACAGTTAAGTGATCTGAAGGAAAGGATGGTGGGAATCACTACTGCAGAACAGAATATAGAAAAAAAGAATGGAAAAAAAAAGGAAGACAGCCTAAGAGACCTCTGGGACAACATTAAAGGCACCAACATTTGCATTACAAGGGTTCCAGAAGGAAAAGAGAGAGAGAAAGGACCTGAGAAAATATTTGAAGAGATAATAGCTGAAGACTTTCCTAACATGGGAAAGGAAATAGTCAACCAGTTCCAGGCAGCACAGAGAGTCTCAGGCAGGATAAATCCAAGGAGGACACACCAAGACACATAGTGATCAAACTGACAAAAATTAAAGACAGAGATAAAACATTAAAAGCAACACGGGAAAAACAACAAATAAAAAGAAACTCCTGTAAGTTATCAGCTGATTTCTCAACAGAAACACTACAAGCCAGAGGGAATAGCAAGATTATTTAAAGTGTTGAAAGGGAAGAACCTACAACCAAGAATACTCCACCCAGCAAGGAAAGCTTTCCAGACAAGCAAAAGTTAAGAGAATTCAGCATCACCAAACCAGCTTTACAACAAATGATAAAGGAACTTCTCTAGCAGGAAACACAAGAGAAGGAAAAGACCAACACAAAACAAACCCAAACAATTAATAAAATGATAATGTGCATGTTAAATCGCTTCAGCACAAGAGTGCATGCTAAGTTGCTTCAGTACAAGAGTACGATTCTTTGCAACCTGCCAGCCTCCTCTGTCCATGGGATTCTTCAGGCAAGAATACTGGAGTGGGTTGCCATTTCCTTCTCCAATGCATGCATGCATCTAAGTCGCTTCAGTCGTGTCCGACTCTGTGCGACCCCATGGACAGTAGCCCACCAGGCTCCTCTGTCCACAGGATTCTCCAGGCAAGAACATTGGAGTGGGTTGCCGTTTCCTTCTCCAATGCATGAAAGTGAAAAGTGAAAGTGAAGTCACTCAGTCGAGTCTGACTCTTTGCAACCCCAAGGACTCCAGCACACCACATTTCCCTGTCCAACACCAACTCCAAGAGTTTACTCAAACTCAAGTCCATCACGTTGGTGATGCCATCCAACCATCTCATCCTCTGTCATCCCCTTCTCCTCCCGCCTTCAATCTTTCCCAGCATCAGGGTCTTTTTCAATGAGTCGGTTCATCGCATCAGGTGGCCAAAGTATTGGCGTTTCGGCTTCAACATCAGTCCTTCTAATGAATATTCAGGACTGATTTCCTTTAGGATGGACTGGTTGGATCTCCTTGCAGTCCAAGGGACTCTCAAAAGTCTTCTCCAACACCACAGTTCAAAAGCATCAATTCTTTGGTGCTCAGCTTTCTTTATAGTCCACCTCTCACATCCATACATGACCACTGGAAAAACCATAGCTTTGACTAGATGGATCGTTGTTGGTAAAGTAATGTCTCTGCTTTTTAATATGCTATGTTGGTTGGTTGTAGCTTTTCTTCCAAGGAGCAAGTGTCTTTTAATTTCATGGTTGCAGTCACCATCTGCAGTGATTTTGGAGTCCCCCAAAATAAAGTCTGTTACTGTTTCCATTGTTTCCCCGTCTATTTGCCATGAAGTGATGGGACAAGATGCCATGATCTTTGTTTTCTGAATATTGAGTTTTAAGGCAACTTTTTCACTCTCCTCTTTCACTTTCATCAAGAGGCTCTTTAGTTTTTCTTCACTTTCTGCCATAAAGGTGGTGTCATCTGTGTATCTGAGGTTATTGATATTTCTCCCGGCCATCTTGATTCCAGCTTGTGCTTCATTCAGCCCGGCATTTTGCATGATGTATTCTGCATGTAAGTTAAATAAGCAGTGTGACAGTATACAGCCTTGACGTACTCCTTTCCCAATTTTGAACCAGTCTGTTGTTCCATGTACAGTTCTAACTATTGCTTCTTGACCTGCATACAGATTTCTCAAGAGGCAAGTCAGGTGGTCTGGTATTCCCATCTCTTTCAGAATTTTCCACAGTTTGTTGTGATCCACACAGTCAAAGGCTTTGGCATAGTCAATAAAGCAGAAGTAGATGTTTTTCTGGAATTCTCTTGCTTCTTTGATGATCCAGTGGATGTTGGCAATTTGATCTCTGGTTCCTCTGCCTTTTCTAAACCCAGTTTGAACATCTGGAAGTTCACGGTTCATGTACTGTTGAAGCCTGGCTCGGAGAATTTTGAGCATTACTTTGCTAGCATGTGAGATGTGTGCAATTGTGCACTAGTTTGAATGTTCTTTGGCATTGCCTTTCTTTGGGATTGGGATGAAAACTGACATTTTCCAGTCCTGTGGCCACCGCTGAGTTTTCCAGATTTGCTGGCATATTGAGTGCAGCACTTTCACAGTATTATCTTTTAGGATTTGAAATAGCTCAACTGAATTCCATCACCTCAACTAGCTTTGTTCTTAGTGATTCAAGTGGGCTTCCTAAGGCCCACTTGACTTCACATTCGAGAATGTTTGGCTCTAGGTGAGTGATCACACCATGGTGGTTATTTGGTCATCTTTTTTGTATAGTTCTTCTGTATATTCATATGTATACATAAATAATATATATAATATACATTTTGGAAAACTTACGATCTTTGCCTAGCCAAACAATTTATGACATTCTGGTTCTACTTGTTTGACTTAGTATGAATAGAATGCTAGATTTCTAATTTATATTCACTCAAAACTTTGATATAGTTCCATGTACTGTGGTATCTAGTATTACCGATAAAAGTCTAGAAAGTTTATTATCTTACTGATTTAAAAATAAAAATTTGAATGAGGCTTGAAACTTCGAATCCAATGCTGAGAATATAAAGAAATACTATGTTGCAAAAAAAAAAGAAAATGGGAATTTAGACCATCAAGTTTTTGCGCTTGGTTGTATGTCCCTGGATATTTTCCAATGTTTCCTAGTTTATAGTCTATGGGAACTTGAATAGAATTTGTATCCTACTCTTGTGTGAAAACTGTATAAATCTTAATCCTGTTGAACTAGTTCATAATGCTTTTCAGGTCTACTATATCCTTCTACTTCTCTGTATATTCATTTTATTAATTTTTGAGAGTTTGATATTAAAACTCCAACTAAAAATCTTAATTTATCTACTTAAAAACCAATTTTAATATATAGTGGATCTATATGTAACCTTGTTCTGTATTTTCCAAGTCTCCTGTATGTGTTATCATATTTTCATAATTAAAAACAAAACAAAAAACACTGTGCTTCCACTGCAGAGGTAAATGGTGGTTTTATCCCTGGACAGGGAAGTTCTGCATGCTGCATGTAGGGCCAAAAAACCCACAAAAACCCAAAGTATTGGTTTAAAATCAGGGACTGGCAAACTGGATTGGCTGAATGGCTGGGCTGGTAAACTAAATAAGCTAAGTGAGGATGTAAAAGCATGTAAAAGAAGGGGAAGGATTGGGACTGTGAAAATGGGAAAGAAATGTGACCCTAAAGGCATTCTGATGACCAAATAAAACTTCTTGGACAAGTGAATTTGCCTGAGAGCTGCCAGTTTGCAATCTCTTCCAGTTGTAACATTTCAGGTTTCCTTTCAACTCCTTGAGTTCTAAAAGTATGCATCACACAATTTAGAGCATGCCTTTACTCAGAGGATATATTTTAGTGATTCTCCATGATAGAGCTGACTGCATTGAGGAGGAGTTTGGATCCGTATTTCTGCAATCTTGGGTGTCTCTGTGAGTCAATGAATCTGAAAGGGGTATTTTTAAAAGTTTTGTACAACTGTCTTACTATGGACCAGGCATTTGTACTCAGTACTTTCTAAGCATCATTTTTTTTCAACTTTCGGTGTTTTTTTTAACTCTTGTTTTTGTCCATACTTATAAATATCAGTTTTTAAAAATCATGGTGATCTCATTTAATTTAAAGCCTCATCACAATCTTTCAAGATAATGATAATGTAACAGCTGTTAACCACGCACTATACTGCCTCCATGAGGCAGAGAATTATAAGCCCATGCTCTAAGCCACTTTGCAGTAAGACCAGAGACTCACTATTCACTTAAGCAAGTGAGGGCATCTGGGTGGGTCAGCATTCAGTGGTGTACTGGACCAAAGTGCTTCTAACAGCATTGTGAAAATGGCAGTAATCTTATGAGCAGGTTGCAAAAGCACTGATAGCTTGAAACAATAGCTTGAAAGGGCATACTCAGAGTATTTACACTATGGAAATTGGCAAATGCTATAAATCAGAGCACCTCTCTTCCAACCTAGAGAGGTGATTATTTACTAGCACATTACTGGTCAACAAACTTTCTCTTATAGAGGTGAACAAATGTGTCTGAAGAAGGAAATAAGCATGTCTGCTCATGGGTGCCAATGAAGTTTATCAAGGGCCAATGTGTGTACTTCAAGAAGTATGTGTGCATTTGAGGGTGCAGGCGTGCTAAGTCTCTTCAGTCGTGTCCGACTCTTTGTGACCCTATGGACTGTAGCCCACCATGTTCATCTGCCCATGGGGATTCTCCAGGCAAGAATACTGGAGTAGGTTGCCATGCCCTCCTCAGGGTATCTTCCCAACCCAGGGTTCACTTCAGTTCAGTCGCTCAGTCGTGTCCGACTCTTTGTGACCCCATGAAAGCACGCCAGGCCTCCCTGTCCATCACCAACTCCCAGAGTCCACCCAAAACCATGTCCATTGAGTCAGTGATGCCATCCAGCCATCTCATCCTCTGTCGTTCCCTTCTCCTCCTGCCCTCAATCTTTCCTAACATCAGGGTCTTTTCCAATGAGTCAGCTCTTCACATCAGGTGGCCAAAATATTGGAGTTTCAGCTTCAACATCAGTCCTTCCAATGAACACCCAGGACTGAACTCCTTTAGGATG
The DNA here is from genome assembly GCF_054371585.1 of Giraffa tippelskirchi. Taxonomy (NCBI): domain Eukaryota; kingdom Metazoa; phylum Chordata; class Mammalia; order Artiodactyla; family Giraffidae; genus Giraffa; species Giraffa tippelskirchi. The sequence goes on along the minus strand of NC_137277.1, from coordinate 24,964,117 downwards.
GACTGGTTGGATTTCCTTGCAGTCCAAGGGAATCTAAAGAGTCTTCTCCAACACCACAGTTCTCTGAAGTAATGAGTGTGAGTGAGGGGGTCAGTTTGTACATGTTATGGAGTCACTGAGTGAAAAATGAGGTGGGTGTGTCTAGATGGCGTCAGTAAGGATCTAAAGGGCTGAGTTTTTTGTGTTAAGCAGTGGTATAGTAAGAATATGAAAATATGAGGTCAAAATCAATGTGTGTATGTATGAGGTTAGCGTGTTTTTCATAGTTGGGGTGGGTAGGTATAATGGAGGATTGAGTGTGTATGAGAGGGTGTCAAATATACGTGTTGGAGCGGACAAATCTGTGTTTGTGAAAGTAAGTTTGTGTTTAAGGGGGCTTATATTATCTATGTTCAGTATCTGAGGGTATGCATCAGAGTGAACCTAAAGGTAGGACTATGATAGCCTGAATAACTGTTTCAGCCTTGGTCCTTGAATCTATGAACATTACATTCTGCTTCAAAAGAAAGGAAAACATAAAATAACAGTGCTAAATATTTTTAGCAAGATAGAGCATTATTTCTCTACCTAGAGGCAGGTAACCCAGGGCTGGTGTGACAGCTCGTTCTGTGAAATCCTCAGGGACCTAGACTCTTTGGGCTTATGGCTCTACCATCTCTCAAGGCCCCAAATGCCAATTAAACATCATGCCACCTATCTCTGCTCCCATCCTCTTTTATTTCCTGAGGCTGTGCAGTGTAGCATGCACAATCTTAGTTCCCCGATCTGTGCCCCGTGAATTGGGAGCACAGGGTCTTAACCACTGGACCACCAGGGAAGTCCCTGCTCCCATCCTCTTTTATTTTTTGCTGCGCTGGGTCTTCATTGTGGCACCATGGGCTTCTTTTGTTCCAGTGCAGAGGCTTAGATGCTCTGCAGCATCTGGGATCTTAGTTCCTGACCAGGGATGGAACCTGCATCCTCCTCTTTGCAAGGTGGATTCCTAACCACTGGACCACCAAGAAAGTCCCTCGTGTCCTCTTTTTATCCTTTTACTTGAAAACATTCTGGTAACATTAGTCACATTCATGGTTTTGCCTTGACCTGTAGCCCAGCCCAGATCTTTCCGTAGAACTTCAAACCAGTACATCTGAATGACAATTGGCCATCTCTCCTGTGATGTCACACAAACCTCAATTTCAGCATTTTCAAAACCACTCAGTTATTTCCTCAACTTCATCTTATAGTCTGTTCTACCTCTTTGAATGGCACCATCCTGTTGCCTAAGCCAGGAAGTTGAACATGCTGCTAAGTTTTCCCACCCACTCTGCCCCCATCTCAGGCTTCCCTGGTAGGTCAGTTGGTAAAGAATCTGCCTGCAATGCAGGAGACCTGGGTTCAAATTCTGGGTTGGGAAGATCCCCTGGAGATGGGAACAGCTACCCACTCCAGTATTCTGGCCTGGAGAATTCCACAGAATGTATAGTCCATGGGGTCACAAAGAGTCGGACACGACTGAGTGACTTTCACTTACTGCCCCCGTCTCACCAGTTTTACCATCCCACCTTAGTACGTCCTGAATTTGTCCCATTCTCTCTATCCTTACTGACACCATCTTAGTTCCCCCTTACCATTTCTTCTTTGGACTGCTACAGCTGACTCAAAAATTAAGTCTAGGTTGCCACTAATTTTCCTGTAACAAAAATTTATTACTACTCCCTGACTTAAGAAACTTCCACAGCTCCTCCAAACCTCTATTGCCTCCTCCTTTGCAAGACTCAAGAATGCTATGGAAATCACCTACTTAAAAAAAAAGAAAAGTGAAAGTGTTAGTCGCTTAGTCCTGTCTCCCTCTGCTACCTCAAGAACTGTAGCCTGCCAGGTTCTTCTGTCTATGAGATTTTTCAGGCAAGAATACTGGAGTGGGTAGCCATTCCCTTCTCCAGGGGATCTTCCTGAACTAGGGATCAAACTCAGGTCTCCTGCATTGCAGGCGGATTCTTTACCATCTGAGCCACAAGGGAGCCCTTGGAAATCACCTATGGAGCTTTCTAAACACATAGAAAACTGATTCTATCACAGACCTGATGAATAACAAACACAGCTGTGCCGGGCATTGTACTAAATGCTTTGTTATGTATTTTCTGGCTTATTTCTTATAACTTCATGAGTAGGTATTACTCTTTCACAACTGTGGATGGAACACAAGTGATTAAGGTATTTGCCTGAAGTTCCCTGGTGGCTCAGCGATAAAGAATCCGCCTGCCAATGCAAGAGACACGAGTTCCATCTCTGGGTGGGGAAGATTTCCCTGGAGAAGAAAATGGCAACCCACTCCAGTAAATCCCTTGGACAGAGGAGGCAGGCCGGCTATGCTCCATGGGGTCGCAAAAGTAGCACACGACTCAAGAGACTAAACAACAGTTGGATCATATGTAGTGAAAGCTACCAGCTAGGTAAACTAATTCGAGTCCAAGTTCTTAACCATAAATAAGGCCTTCCCCAGTCAGAAGCTCTGAGTGATTCCAAAAGGTAAACCCTATTAGCATAGAATGGATTGCTGCATGCTTAATACAGAATCTTTGGCGTCCAACTCAGCGTATAGCACTCAGCAGCCAGCCAATGAACAGTGGTGGACCTCCACTTGGAAGCTGGGGTAGCAGTTGGGGACGGTCACAAGAAGTTAAGAGGATCCGAGGAGTACACGTGGGTGGGAACACCCGGCCGCAGTTTTGCAGCTCCTTTCCGGCGCAAGAGGCGGGGCCGCTGGGCCCCTGGGCCCCTGGCGGTGGGAGAGTTCAGCCCCGCAGCCGGAAGTCGGGGCGTAACTTCCGTCGCGCGAAGATGACGTACGACACGGGCTTCCGCGTCGGGGAGCCGGTGGCGGATCCCGGGACGTGGAGACCCGGGGCCCCGGCAGCGGGGCGGCCCGCGGGCCACAGCGGGGATGCACCGTCGTGGGGTGGGAGCTGGCGCCATCGCCAAGAAGAAGCTTGCCGAGGTGAGGGGAAGAAGGCGGGCCCACAGCCACCCTTGACTCGCGAGAGACAAATCTCTCCGAGCAGAGCTCTATACCCTCAAATAGTCTCCGGAAAGAATTTGACGCGGGCTTCTCGGATCCCGGGGAACTGAGTTTCTCCAGCTTCCGGTGGATTGGAATGTCACCATCCCCAGAACCATCAGTCCTTCCCCCACGCCCCCCTCCCCCCAATTTGATTACAAGGGAGTCGTCTGTTCCCTCCTCTCCCTAAGAAAAACCATTTGCGAGACCCTCCTCTTTTCCACAAGGACTTCCCTTGCGGCTCAGACGGTAAAGCGTCTGCCTACAATGCGGGAGACCTGGGTTCAATCCCTGGGTCGGGAAGATCTTCTGGAGAAGGAAATGGTACCCCACTCCAGTACTGTTGCCTGGAAAATCCCGTGGATGGAGGAGCGTGGTAGGCTACAGTCCATGGGGTCGCAAAGAGTCGGACACGACTGAGCGACTTCACTTGGTCACTTGGTCTTGGTCTTCTTTTCATATTTCTGCGGAGGCGATACAAGTGGGAGCCCCCAGCACCCATTTTCTCAACTCATCCTGGTCTCTTTGCCTGACAGGCCAAGTACAAGGAGCGAGGGACTGTCTTGGCTGAGGACCAGCTGGCTCAGGTGAGTAGGTTGGAGGGCTCCAGGTAGCAAGGGACATCCCACAAGCCTGGGCAGGGCCCCTCTGATATAAACTAAATTGTTTGGATCAACCAAAAATAGGGTATTTGGCAAATGCTGATTTCTGGGCTGCTGAGATCATTTCGGTGACTTGCGAATAACAACCATAGCTGACATCTTTGAATGATTACCTACTTTTAGCTTTCCAGGCATATGTCCATTTTGTTTAGGTACACTGTCTTGTTCACTCCTCTTGACAGTTCTATCAAGAAAGAACTCTATTCTTTGCAGTTTAGAATTGTGGGCACTGAGGTGTTTCAAGTGCTTTAGCCAAGGTTACATAGATAGTAAGCGGTAGAAGATTCCACTTGGTAAGTAAGTGGTAGAAAACTTCAGCCATGTCAGTGGCTGAGGATTTCCTACTGTGTGAATGCTTCAAAATTGATTATTAGGTGCATCTTTGATTTGGGTCTTTTGAGTTTTTACTTTAAATGCCAAACAGTAACATGGAAATATTGTCTAACCTCTGGCTCCCACCACCATCACATCTAGGTGCGTACCAGAAGTGTGTGACAGTGACGAGGGTGTGCTTCCTGCAGTTTCCTTCTCTAGTACTTCCCTTTTCTGTACATGCCCTCTAGGGTACTCACTTATTTTTCCAGGTGAAGAAAAGGAGGCAGCGAGGCAGGGAAATGGGGCCCTTGAACTGAGGAAAGAAGGTAGACACAGGCCGTGCTCTTCAAAAGGTCCCACTCATAGAGGGAGATAACATGCAGGAATCAAATGGAAATAGTGACTATAATAACATGTAAATTTTTAATAGGAGAAAATGAGGAGATGCTGGGCCAGAAGTGGTTATTCTTGGTGGGTTGAAGATAGCCTTTGTTAATTAGGGAAAGAGAAGGAGTAATACAAATAGGAAATCAGAATATCCCCTAAAGCTAAAAAGAATGTAGCTTTAGAATGTAAAGTGGTAGACTCACAACCCTTTCTCAGAGATTCTTTATCCAGAGTTATCCTCAAGGAGGTCCTTGACTCAAAGATTCAACAACACACCTGATTCATGCCAGGCTTCCTTACTTTCCTATCTAGCTTTTCTGTCAGTTGCTGAAGATTTCCCACTGTGTGAATGCTGCAAAATTGATTATTAGGTGCATCTTCAATTAATTAATTTCATTAGATTTTTAAAAAAATTTTATTTTATATTGGAATATAGTTGATTTGCAATGTTCTGTTAGTTTCAGATGTACAGCATGTTGAGTCAGTTACACATATATCTATTCTTTTTCAGATTCTTTTCCCATATAGGTCATTAAAGAATATTGAGTAGAGTTCCTTATGCTATACAGTAGGTCCTCGTTTGTAGATCCTTCAGTTTAATAACATATCCTCCCCCCACCAGGGAAAAACAAAACCACTTACAACATGTTATATAATAAGAGTTGTTAAGAGAGTAAATCCTAAGAGTTCTCATCACAGGGAAAAACATGTTTTTCTATTTCTTTAATTTTGTATCTGTATGAGATGATAGATGTTCACTAAACTGTGATCATTTCATGATGTATGTGAGTCAGATAATTATGCCGTATAATGCCATATATATAGTAGTGCTGTAAGTCAATTTTATCTCAATAAAACTGGAAGAAAGTGAATGAATGAGTAAATAAAAATTTTTTAAAAAAAAGAATGGGAAAGAATTGTTAGATGCATACTGACTTTAGAATAGAAACACGTAAGGAAAAAATGTGTATTTTAGAATTGAAGCAACATTACAGTATCTTGTTTCTGTTATAGCAAACTGTGAAGGAGAGGCAGGAAAAAAAGGAAGGGAACAGTTAACAGTATAATGGTAGTCCTGAAAACAATAGGTTATTTCAGCCTTTGCTGTGCCACTGGCCCAGGGGCCTACTCTTGGCATTCAGTTATTACTTGTTTGGGTTGCCCCTAACCTTCCCCTTGTTCATCCTGCAGATGTCAAAGCAGTTGGACATGTTTAAGACCAACCTGGAAGAATTTGCCAGCAAACACAAGCAGGAGATCCGGAAGAATCCTGAGTTCCGGGTGCAGTTTCAAGATATGTGTGCCACTATTGGAGTGGATCCTCTGGCCTGTAAGGAATCCATAGGGGTACAGTGTTCTAGGGTTGTTAAGGGACAGCGCTCACCTAGTTGTCATCACTGTTGCTGGAGCATCTTCTGTAAAGGCTTACAGGGAGATCCAGAGGATGTTACCTATAGGGAGTACCTAGCAGGATGACTGAATGTCCAGTTTGATGAGAATGTTGGAGAGGTTGGAGTGCAGGCTGAGTGGACAGTACATGATCTTCCCTGGAATGACGTGCTCTGGAATTTTTTTATGACTATTTTTTCCCTTTATTAAAAAATAATTTAGTTTTGATAAAAGTGGTATGTGTTTCAGTCAGTCAACAAAGAAAAGAAAAGAAAATGAGAAATTAGAAGTCTTTTGACCCTGCCTGTTATTGCAGAGATAAAGTATGGTTAAGGTATATTTACTTTCTAGACACGTTCATCATATTTATAAACTATTTTTTTAAAGATACATGGGAGTATGCTGTAGTTACTACTTTATAACCTGCATATTTTACTCAATAAAATATCTTCAGTGGATTTTCGAATGCCAGGTCTGCTTATTATTTCTCTTTGTCTAGACCATATGTCTCATTATATTTCACTCTGTATATCCTGAGCCAGAGATAGCAGCCAAATTGAACTGTTTTTTAGATTGCCCACCTTTAAAACTTTCTGAACCTGTTGTTTAGTAGGAATAACCAAGAGTCAGATTGTGTTGAGCATCCTGAGTCCAGAAGGGCTTAACGCTGGGCAGAGAAGACTTCCCGTAGAGTAGATGTTTTAATCCAGCTTTGAAAGAAAAAGTTGTAACTAATGAATAATCTAGCTTTTGTTTCTCTGTCTTTCAGCTGGAAAAGGATTTTGGTCTGAGATGCTAGGTGTGGGAGACTTCTATTATGAGCTGGGTGTCCAGATTATTGAAGTATGCCTGGCCCTGAAGCACCGGAATGGAGGTGAGGGTGGCTAAATGGAGTCCTGTGGACTGGGCTTTGGGCTTCTCTGAGAGGGAAAAAAAAATCTTGAAAAATGATCTTTCCTGTCTGGCAGTCTGCAGGCCAGTAAGGTCTTGAGAAGCTGTTTGGTCCTGAGAAGCACATTAGTGCTTCATGCAGTTGAATTCATGGCTGGTCTCCATGGCCAACGGTAAACATGAATGATTCTCTCTATTCTCCAAAGGTCTTTGGTTAGGAAAGCTTAGCTCCTAGTTGTTACAGAACATATAGGGAGGTAGAAAATAGGCCTTTCCTCCTGATAGATGATATGTCTGGGTTATGATTTTCTCATTAGTAACGGTAGGCCTGCTCTGCTTCTCCAAGGTGTGGTGATGTCAACTGAGTCTCTGTGCTCTCCAAAATGTGACCTTCAAATTGGTCATCCAGTGGTGTCATCTTAAAAAACATACTGAATGCTCTTAAAGCTTAAAACCAGTTAGAAATCATTGGCTGTAGACACAGCCTCAGTGTCAAGAGAACATTTATAGTTTTTCAGATATGATGCTTTTTTTTTTTTTTAAATCATAAAGGTTATCCTTCAACTGCTTTCTGTCCCCTCTCTCCAATAGGTCTGATAACTTTGGAGGAACTGCATCAACAGGTGTTAAAAGGAAGGGGCAAATTCGCCCAGGATGTCAGCCAGTAGGTTTTGTCTTCCAACCTCTTGGAGTATAGAAAGGTCTTTAAAAATCAGGTGGAAATCTTTTCTCCTTACTGTTTGTAGGTCTAGACTAGTTTAGAAATCTTTTTTATTCCTCTTTATGATCAGAAGAAATGTTTTTATTTTAGAAAACTGAAAAGAGATATTAAAAAAACCAAACCACCCATTGTTTCTCAGCTGAGAGATTATAACTATTAAACATTTTGATAGATTTCCTTCTGCTACTGCTAAGTCACTTCAGTCGTGTCCGACTAAGCATGCATAAATATGTGACACACATTTTTTTAAAACATACCTGGGGCGGTGTATACTCTTGACGTTATTTGTGGTCAAGGAGATTAGAGCAGGCACTGAGAAAGGCTGGGGAAAGGAGTTGAGCTCAGAAGATGGGGTCTAAATTGCCCTGGTTCACTACCTTTTATGCATGACTCCAATTTGAGAAAAGGTGAAAAAAGCTAATCAGTATGTAGACTGCATATGTGGTCTGCACATTTTCAGACGTGGGTTTTCTTCTCTAATTTCAGTTAATTGTCAACTAAGAAATCAGAAAATCTAACACTACTGGGTCTGAATTTCCAAATGGCAGTTATCAGCTGGGTTGCCCCCTTTCAAATGGATAAGCATTCTGTATTTTGCCGTAGTTCACACTACTCCCTATTAAGTTCAGCTCGCTTATTCACATTTCCTGATGGGCTCCTGGAAGCATGTTTTTTACCTCCAGTGTTGGAATGGCTTACTGAATGGAAAGCCTGACTCGTCTACCATCTCCCTTGAACATCCAGGCACCATTTGGTGTACTTTAACCCTGCCTTTTTACCGATGTAGTTAAATGTTGTGCAGACTATTGAGTCTTCCATCAGGGTATCCTGCCTAGGGCAGAGCTGAAACTGCATTGTTGCTAGGTCTGGTCTGCCAGGGATCTTTATGCAGCTCTTCCTCACTTCAGAGACGACCTGATCAGGGCCATCAAGAAACTAAAGGCACTCGGCACTGGCTTCGGCATCATCCCTGTGGGTGGCACTTACCTCATTCAGTCTGTTCCTGCTGAGCTCAATATGGATCACACTGTGGTGCTGCAGCTGGCAGAGGTACCGGTGTGCCTTCTGAGTGTGTGTGTGTGTGTGCGCGTGCATGCATGTGCATGGCAGTCTAGGAACGTATTTTCTGATCTCCTTCCCCCCATCACTCATGCCTTTTGCTGAAACTGTCTAATGGATGCACTACTCAGACCTGTGCTTATTTAGCAGATGTTTATTGAGCAGCTACAGTGCAAAGCACTGGGCCAGGCTGTAGGGGCAAATAAAGATGGGTCCCACATAGTTCCTGCTCTCAAAGAGCTTACATTCTAGTGGAGTGGTAGACAGACATGCAGACAACTGACTGAATATCCTTGGTGCACAGATTTTTTTGATATCTCTGTAAAACTACTTTATGGATTCTTTGAAAAAAATTTTTAACCTTGTTTGCCATCCTCCTGTTCCTTAATAGTGCCTTAAGCTATACCATCTTCCTTCAGATCCTTATCATGTGTTTAGGGAAGACACCTTCAGTTTTCTCAGTGCTGTAATGTAGACTAGAACTGAACAAGGGAGGGGGCTTTTCTGGGTTTGGGAATGATTCGGGTGAGCCTGGACAAGGGCTGAATTCTTAATTATTTTAGATTATGATCAGTTTTGATGATCATCATTCCTTCCTATCAGTTAACCATTCTGAATCTTTCTTTGCCATACTCTCGAGGTTTCTGATAAAAGTCTACATTAATATTTATTTAGTACCAAGGATTCTACTTAAGACTGAGCACCTCAGTCTGCCTACCTCTGTCACCCTGAAAGTCACTTCTTACTCTCTGCCGGGACCTCTAAACATTCTTTTCTGTGCTCCCTTAGGCTTTACCCAAGGGCAGGTCCCCCTCCTGTCTGGATAAATTACTTGTCCCTGGGCAGATGCTGGATTCTAAGGGAAAGCACACACTTAACTCACTCCCCGTTCCTTCCTTCAGAAAAATGGCTATGTGACTGTCAGTGACATCAAGGCCAGTCTTAAATGGGAGACGGAGCGAGTGCGGCAAGTGCTGGTATGTGACTTTTGGAATGGCTGAGAAAAGATGGGCCCCAGGTGGGAGGAGGTGGGTAGACAGGTACCACTCAGGCAAGGGCTGCAAGCTTCTTTTTGCTAACTTCTTGCCTTGAAGGCTGCTGCTACCACACGGAAGTAATCCCAGTGGCACAGAGAGGTAGAACTCACAAAGGAAGGGGCTTTGAACCCTGGCACATAGGTACAACCAGCCTGCCACTGCCACTGGGGAGTCACCAACACCTTCTCTCATGACCTGTAGAGCCTGGTCATATGGTTAATGTGGTTTGCCTGAAATTAACCGTTAGTATAGAGTGAAGGGAATTATTAACTAATGATATTACATTTCTATAATTAGTGCATTTATATATAGTTTTACATATACAAGTTTCCTGGTGTTAATGAAAGACTGATGTGAAGAGAGAGTAGCATGAACATGTAGGAGCCCTGGCTTTCAATATCCTTACCTGGGCAGTTAAACTAAAGACTTAACGTCATCTGTGAAGTGGGGATGACATAAACATTTGTTTACTAATATTGGGTCAAACCAACCCATCTGGAGCATATTTCCAGCTACAGGAACTGAGTCCATTCTAATACTAATACAGACTTTCCATTAACTTCTTCAAAAAGGTTTCCCTGTCTTGTAGCTGTCTGTTACTAAGTCAACTGAAAGTTAGTGGTCTCCATTTTGTTTTAGGGAATGGAGTTAGTGATTTACTCAAGGCCATGTAGCAAATGTTTCTGTGGCCCTACCTTCCTTCCACAACATCCCCCTTGATCCTCACGTCATGATCCTCTTTCCCAGCAGCACAGATTAAGCAACTTGGTAGTATTTCTCACACAGTGGGCAAAGAGCTAGGTTAAACCCATCATTCCAGTTGGGCTGTGTGGGTATGTGAAGGCACTCTTGTAATTTAGTTTGAAAACCCTACTGAAGCCAAGATAGGTTCGAGCATTATGTACTCTACTTTGTGGAAACTCCCCTTTCTCAACTGACTTTATCCTTTTTCCACCAGGAACACCTGCTGAAGGAAGGGCTGGCTTGGCTGGACCTGCAGGCCCCAGGGGAGGCCCACTACTGGCTGCCAGCTCTCTTCACTGACCTCTACTCCCAGGAGATCACAGCGGAGGAAGCCAGAGAAGCGCTCCCTTGACTGGGAATGAAGTGGGCACAGCAACAGGCAGGGAGAAGAGGGAGGAAGGAGCTGGTGGTGAATAAAACCTGGACAACTTTGTTTTAAAAAAGAACCAAAAACCCCCCAAAAAAATTCCAAGCTTTTTTCTTCCCCCAATATTCTTCACTCATTACTTTATTATTTTTTTAAAGTGCCTTCACATTGCATTTTTATTGGAGAAAACCTTGTTTATCCACTAAGGATAACCTGAGTAACAGAAAACAGCGAGCACGTATAAAGTGACTTACGCAAGTCATCTACTACAAGGTCATGGTAGAGCCGGGCCTAGAATGAAGACCCTCTTGTCTCCTGGCTAAGACAGTCTAGTCTCTCTAGCCCTGAGACATAAATCCTAGTCTCTGTTAATCCCAACCCCTTCCTCGTAAGATATTCCTTCTCTCAAATGAGCAGGCCCTAATAGGCCAATAAATATTCACTTTCAGTCTCTTCCAGCTTCCTCTGTTGAGGTTCCAGTTTATGGCAGCAGACTTGGCTGTGAGTGTGAAGGAAACACAGGTCCATGTTAAATAGTGGTTAGAGGAAAGAAAAGGGAATTTGAGGGGAATCAACCAATAGTGGATGCAGTATTTCTCAAATTCCTTACTGACATTCCCTCCTATAGTGATCATTTATTGAACACCCGTGAGACACCCAGTTTTATATACCCTTTATATAGTCCTCACAATGGTAAATGTCAAATAAGTGTCCCAACCTTTCAGGTGAGGAATCTAATTGACAGGGGCCACCCACCATCTTAAGCAGAGCTTAAGTTAGAGCCTAGGCCAACTAACCCCAGAGCCCACACTTGCCTTTATCTAGCTTTGTATGGCACAGGTTAATAGATTTTGTATTTAATTTCTTCCTATACACACGGTCAGCCAAGAGAAGTCTCTGTACCAGAAAGCAAGAGCCTTCTATAGCAAACAGAAGGTGATGAGCTGGGTGGCCAGAGTTAAGCCGTCTTCATGGTCTTTAATTCTAAATTCCCAAGGGTTGGTTTGCTGTCAGAAAACTGAAAACCCAATGGTTTGGAATACCCATATTGACACACCTTTCCCTTACCAAGGGGATATACAGTCTGAGCCTCTAGCTCTGCCTGTCCTTTAGGACATGCTCACTTCCTGAATAGGTATTTCTTTGGAAGCAACTGAGACCGAGATGGCATTCCTCTCTTTGACTGTCAAAGTAACAGCCTCAAAAAAAGGACCATATTTCTGATGGGTGGAAACTCTTTTGTCACTAGCAGTCCTGCTTCCACACCACATCGTGTAACCAAAGTTTCTGGCTTCCAATGAGCACTATCTTTATCTGACAGTTTCAGGCCTAGGTGAGAGGTGTGGTTGTCAAAATGATCATTCTTCCTTTTACACAAACCCTCCCACACCCACAGGCGCTTCCTCCTTCTGCCAAAACAAACTTTATTGCACCAAAAAGGAAAAAAAAAAATTCATTTATGTACAGTCAGATATAAAGACATCTCTTTGACTCCTGTGCATATATTTCCTCAACTCAAGATTTAGGGCATAAAAGTCAGGCTGGTATGCCGGACATGCTCTGCCCATGGCAGGGCCAAGGAGGATTGTCACTTGAAAAGTGGGAACACTTAAATGGATGACAGACAACACTGGACCAACAGACCAAGGGCATTCTTCTAAGCCCTGTACTAGCTCTGGGAATGGAAGAGGGGAAATTGGAAGCAGGGTCCCTTTTTGAGTCTCCTTGTGAAGAGACCCAGCCTTTAGGTACAAAGCTAAACCTCCATCCCCCAAGCCCACTTACTGTCCAGTTTTCCTTCCTGCCCTCCCAAGCAGGACATTCTCCTTTGTGCCCGCCCTCCCACCCCTGGGAGGTCCCGTGATCCACAAGGCAGAGGCCTCCCTAGCAGCAGGCAGAGCAGGTACCAATTACCGTTATCCTCCCCTTTACATGTGGCTGGATACTGACTGAGGCCCTGTGTCATGTGGCTCACTATTAGCCCACTGGGAGCCCTAACAGTAAGAATCTGAAAAGTACAGAACACATCAAAACAGGGAAGGATGGGTTCCCTTGATGCCCAGTATCACAGGGCACCTAAAGCACATTTTTCTGAGCCAACCAGCTAAAGGATCACTGCAGCTAAATACAGATAAGAGAAGCAACACAGCCAGGGAAACAGCCATCAGCCAGTGACACAGCCATCAGCCAGTGACAGAGCAGCTGGAGGTGAGGGGGGTGGAGAAGGGGAGGAGTCTTCAGAGTCCCAGCCCCCACCCCCTCTGCCATTGGCTACCCTTGTTCCCCACAACTCCCTGGGCTTTGAAGTGAGGAGGGGGACTACCGGCTGAAGTGGAAATACACAAGGACAGCCAAACAAAATACAATAGGACTAGCATCAGCCTCCTCTCTCTATCCCACCCTCAGGAGAAATACCCTCACTGTGACAAGTATTTATGAAAAATCTGTTAAAGAGACTATTCTACGTAGTGGCTCTAATCCCATACACACAGCAGCTGCTTGTGTTGGGGACTTTTCAAATCAGTGATTGTGGGAACGAATGGCATTTTCAGCTTCTTACGGTGCCTGTGCAGGCTTTACCACGACCTTGGTTCAGTCTCAGTCACATTTACCTTCTGTCTTAAATCTGAAATGGGTGAGGGGATGGGGGACAGAGGAGAAAGGTGCTCAGGTGCTAGGTAAAGCTTCCTCATCAGCAGCCGAGACTCCACCACTGTTCCTTCTCTTTGGTCTGTCTAGAACAGTGACTATAAATTAGGAAAAACTTTTATGCTGGCCCATGGGAAATAATGGGGGTAGAGGTGGGGAGGAAAAGGGCACTGGGGAGCCCTGCTTCAAGACTGCAGACAGACAACCACCCAGACTGCTGAAGTGTCACAGACAGCCCCCCACCCCAAGCTCCCTTCCAGATATCCCCATAAATCTTTTGGGCACACTCCCTCTAGGAATTGCAATTTCCGTCTCCCACCTGTCCCTAAGGAGCTGGCCCTGTGGAGAGGTGTGTTGGTTTTGTTTTTTTTGCCAGAGGCCCTCGCCCTAGGTGCTTCTGCATAGGTACCTTGGCCCCTAATTTGGGATGAACACAGTCCCAGATGCTCGAGAGCCAAGGAGGTCAGATCAGAAACAGCCTCCCCTCTCCCACACCCGGGGATCCGAGCTTGCTTGGTTCTTGCCATCTTGCAGGATGACGTCACATTTGGAGGGAGATACACAGTGCCTCTCCATCCCTGGGGTGGGGGAAAGGGACTTTGCTGGGACTCTCGAGTTGGGGGAGGGGAGAGGGGAGCAGGGTCTAAACCCTCAGGCTCCCATGCAGGTCTGTCTCTGTCCCAGATGAGCTGCTATCAGAGTCCATTTCGGCGTTCTCATTATGGAGCCTCTCCAGCACTTTCTGACGAATCAGTCCCAGGCGCATCAAGAGGGACTGGTAGTCAAAGTGGCCCCGTTTCTCTCCAAAAGGGTCCTGTGGGGGAAAGGAGACAATCGGGAAGGAAGATTCAAGTCTGGGTGGCTCACCCTAGAAAGACAGCTTTAGGCCCACATGAAGTACACGCTCAACTTCTGAGCATGGGGACAGAGGAGGGCATAGCAGATTCCCAACAGCAGACATCATCCTTGTTTAAGAATACTGTGGCACGTTCAACGGCCAGACAGGTCTGGCTTGGGCTAACAATAAAATGTGTTTGCATTCCCCCAAAGCAAGCCAATGTGCAAAAGAGGGACACACTAAAAGGGAGAGAGAGAAGAGAAATTCAAGACAAGGACTGTAATCATTAAGTACAGCGATGTTTTCAATTAACTTCATACAAACTATGGGAGGTTCTCTGCAGCTTAGATGGTAGAGAGTCCGCCTATAATGCAGGAGACCTGGGTTCAATCTCTGGGTCGGAAGATCCCCTGGAGAAGGAAATTGCAACCCACTCCAGTATTCTAGCTTGGGAAATCCCAGGGACAGAAAAGCCTGGTGGGCTATAGTCCATGGGGGTCGCAGAGTCGGACACGACTGAGCAACTAACACTTCACTTTCATACAAACTATACGAGGGAAAAACTGTCCTTTATTCCCTATACTCAAAAGGGTAATTTACTTTTCTAAGATCACAGGCAGGTAGAGAACTCAGGAATTCTGACTTCTGGATAAGCACCTGCCCTCCTGCCCAGGAATTGGTCACCACATTCCTGTCCAGATTTTTGGGCATCACTCCAGTCCTTGTCATTCAAGATCAAAGATCACCAAATATCATGTGGAAAGGGGATAACTGTCCTCAAAAATAATTACGGGTGGGGTGGAGAATATAAAAAAGGAATTAAAAATGCTAAATAGGGATTATGGCAGCAAGGTAGCTGGGCCAAGGTTTACCCAAGTGGAGACCTCTTTCCTTGGCAGTTACAAAAAAGTACATGATCCTTCCTCTCACACAATATCTGCTTCTCCCACATAAACTCCTGCCACACTTCTGCACACACATTACCCTCATGATCAGGGCCAGTGGATGTAAAGCACCGTCTCGAGACTACAGCTTGCACTTTCCACATGTGAGGGTTATGGTCCCCAGAGGCTGAACTTCACCCCTACTCTGGAGCTGTCAATTTCTCAAATCTTCCTCCTTTCATCACTGGCTCCATTTCCACCCACTCTCCTTTTCCCCAGATGCTGCTTTTCCTGCCCTTCCCTCATCAGAAATTGTTTTTCCGTCACAGACTGAGTATTAGAAATACTGCTAGATACCAGCAAAGAGAATTCCTGATGGAGAACAAGATACAGCATGCAGTGTCCTCAATGTACTCTTAGAAAAGTTTCAGGGAACAAGTCAACCTTGAACTGGCCCTGTCTTCTGAGTTTAAATGGGGCAGGTAGGGAGGAAGTCCTTGAAGGAAGGATAGGGAAACCACCATCTCTGAGGAGCACCTGAGGAAACAGGACATTTACTCCAATGGCTGGTGGTGTTGGGTGTGTGGAAACACACACCAAAAAGAACTGGAAAAAACCTGATGACGTCTTAGTCACTTAGCCAAGTCACCACTTTTCTATAGCAAGTAAAGGATCCAAAAGACACAGGACTGGTCCTTCAGGACAGGAAGGTTCTCAACCTATTGCTTATATTTGAGTCTATTTACAATTTAGTTTAATAAGAACCTACTGATGCTTTTGAACTGTGGTGCTGGAGAAGACTCTTGAGAGTCCCTTGGACTGCAAGAAGATCCAACCAGTCCATCCTACAGGAAATCCCCCTCCAAGTCCTAAATATTCATTGGAAAGACTGATGCTGAAGATGAAACTCCAAAATTTTGGCCACCTGATGCAAAGAACTGACTCATTTGAAAAGACCCTGATGCTGGAAAAGATTGAGGGCAGGAGGAGAAGGGGACGACAGAGGATGAGAGGATTGGATAGCATCACCGACTCAACAGACATGGGTTTGGGTGGACTCCGGGAGTTGGTGATGGACAGGGAGGCCTGGCATGCTGCGGTTCATGGGGTCACAAAGAGTCGGACACGACTGACTGAACTGAACTTCATTTAAACAAGCCTGAATTCTGCATTCTTACTGGAAGCAAAAGTACATTTCTGGCAGAGAATGAACAACTGGTTACCATCCTTGTAACAGGAATCTTTCAACAATAAGTGTACACTCAATGTTTCCCTAAGCATTCTTTCTCTTGGCACCCCTCTGAGCTAGGGATGAAATCCCAGTCATTGACTCTATAATCCCTAAATTCTGAGAGGGCTGATATTCTTAGTTTGAAAAGACTGCTGACCAAGATTGGAAGGAGTTCCAGGATAGAAAGTGGAATGATTCAGATTCTACTCATGAGCACCTACTTTATGCCAGGAACCTAGAACTAACTCCAGATGGCTTCACTCTCTTTGGGTCTCAGTGACTCAAATGCATCAGGTTCCTTTTGGTTCTGAATGCTATGAGATGTGGATGTCACCCTTGTGGGGGGGAGTTTAAATGGTCTGTTGTAAGGTCTCTGGAGCTAGCAGCAGGGCTCTGTTGTTACCTGCATAGTCTGGCCTTGAAGGTGCAGGCGATCTTTGCAGGCCACCTCATAGAAGTCATAATACTCCAGGAAGGACTTCTCCATCACCCCTCTGGAAAACAAGCAGAGAAGTTTAAGTTAGGCACAAGAGGGGAAGGCACCACCGCTTCACCATCTAACTTTAATGCCCAATTAAGCAGCTAGAGTTCCCATGACCGGATTTGGTTTCCTATGAAGATCTTTGAATGGAAAATAGAGCAAGTAAACACTGACTGCCCATGGTTTATTTCCCTTAGATTTTAAGGATTATAAAATGGGAGTGACTGTTAATACTGATCACCTGCACCCCAACTTCAACCCATGACTTGTTCAATTGTTTTCCAGAGGCCATCCCTAATCCCAAACCTTATTCAAAATTCTCCTAGATACACCTGAAACATTGTACATGAACCCTATATCAACTTAAAAAAAAGAAAAAAAAAGTAGCTCCTTCAAATCTTAGAAAAGTTTGTTTCATTAACTCTTTGTTCATCTAGTTTTAACACCTAGAAGTAGACATGAACACTAAGAAATGGGTTTATTATGAAGTGCTCTACACCTCATTTGGCTGTGTAACAGTCACATGTCTTTAATATGTCCAGGTCCTCATCAAACAAGGGCTCCCTGATGGCATGGACTACATCTTTCCCATCAGGCCTGGTACTCTCCCAAAACTGACAGGCTCTTTGAACTTCCTCTTAGATAACCCTTTGGTCACTTGCTCTTTAAAGGCATGAACCACATCTTTCCTTTTTATCTCCCTCTGGTGCCCAACACTGGACTGTGCCCCAAAGGTATGAACAAGCTAAATCTCCAAAAGGAATACCAAGTATCAAGTGGGCTCTCTTTACACATACCTTAATGGTTCAGGGCAGGGACACTTTCCTTCCATCATATCACAGACTGCCACTCTGATGGTCTCATGCCGAATACATTCATTGTAATTTTTGCTGTCTCCTGGATGTCTCTCCTATAATGTGACAGGTAGCACAGTATCCAAGTATAAAATTCAAGTAAAAAGAAAAGCCAGTGTGAAGAGACTTTAGATTAGTATGCGGTATATGAACCAAGCAAATTAACTACCTTTCCCACTACATGGCAGACGTGAAGAGCAACTAAGTACTTGAGACCACTCACCTCTCCCCATGCATACCAACACCCATCCTCTGCTATGGATCATTTGACTACAAGCAGCAAACCAGATGCATCAAAGTTCCCTAAGCTTGAAATGAACGGCCTTGCAGAAAGGATTAAGTGGGAAATAACCATCTATAATAATGGTGGGACAAAAAGTTATAAATGACGCTAGGAATCTCAACCTGAAAAACCTATAGATAGCAGGATGCTTCCTGGTTAACTCTTTTACATGCCCGTTGGTGCCACTATCATTGAATCAACTAATCAGATGTAGAACTCGAAATTTTCAAAAGAAACACTTCAAACTTGGTTTCGAGAGCTGATATGCAAATATGAGAGCATGGAGTCCCAACCTTTACCTTTAACTCTTCCCTTGTTGCCCCCTCCTACCACCACCAATCAATGAGAGCCTTGGCCCTGATCAAAACATAAAATGAACAGGAAAGATAAACATGCTTCAGCCTACTATCTCAGTTCACAATGTGGATCAGAGCAAAATCACAAGGGCAATGTGGGATACTGTAAACTTTTTGAGGAAAACACGAGTATTCAACACTTGTGAAAATTCCATGCTAACTATTACCTTGAGGTAGCAGTTCAGTTTTAATATTGAACTGTATTAAATTCCTGTTGATGACATACTGTTTTTGTGAAGCTGGATTTTCAGTCTCTACTTTGATAAATAGCAAATACCATATGAAAACAGGAGGGAACAGAAATGAGGGTGGTGGCTCTGAACTGAATCCATGATTTTAAAAGTTGTGTGGCACTCAACAGGTGTACACATCCTATTATTAAGTCAGTGTAGTTATCTGAGAAGGAAGTAAGTGATTTGGAC
Organism: Giraffa tippelskirchi; assembly: GCF_054371585.1. Lineage (NCBI taxonomy): Eukaryota > Metazoa > Chordata > Mammalia > Artiodactyla > Giraffidae > Giraffa > Giraffa tippelskirchi. Next base: position 24,945,507 of record NC_137277.1, on the reverse strand, counting down.
CTAACTACTTAACAAATGGAAGAGTCTGGCATTTCTTTCTGCCTGGGAAACTGAAAAACCACCAAGACAAGAGGGTTCGGTGAACCAAGAATGTTTGGTAGGCTTAAGAATAAAAGTCACATGTCTTGAAAGTGACATGGGCTTCCTAGTGGCACTAGTGGTAAAGAACCTGCCTGCCAATGCAGGAGAAATAAGAGATGCAGGTTTGATCCCTGGGTTGGGAAGATCCCCTGGAGGAGGGCACAGTAACCCATTCCAGTCTTTCCCGGAGAATCCCATGAATAGAGGAGCCTGGCAGGCTACAGTCTATAGGGTTGCAAAGAGTTGGACATGACTGAAGCGACTTAGCATGCATGTCTTGAATTTCCAAACAATATGTAAAAATAAGCTCCTTGGTTAGCCAATGCAGTCCATTTCCATTTCTACCTATTCCTGAAATTACACTCACTATATGTTTGAAAGGATGGCTTAGGGAGTAATTTTTGTTCCTTCTTAAAGGGTATTTCCCTTTGTTTAGGTCTTCAGAGGAATAACCAACATTAACGTTATCTCAAATAGTTTCTAAATGAATTAAGCTGTTTTAATCACCTAAACTGAATTATCATCCTTTGAGATATCAGTGGAATTCTTTTCCTGTGCTCATGAGTATCCCTGGAAGGGTCTCTGGAACAATGTAAAACTTTGGGCTCCTGGGACTACATCCTGATCTGTGCATCCCTGTGAAAGTTAACTAACTTCTCTGAGTCACAATTACCTAAGCTGAAAATGGGGATAACATTTATTTTGCAGAGATAGTATTAGGATTAAATGAGAAGTTACATATAAATGCTTGGCAGTGGCTGCATGGTACCCCCTTGGAAAACATGAGTTTTCTCCACCTTTTCTTTGGCAGCATTGACTAAAATATTCTTGCTCTAGCCAACAACTGCTCCTTTGGCTCTGTAGGTAACAGTACTTCAGGACTCCAGAAGAAAGTCTGGCTCAGCAGCAGTCACTTGGGAGCACCTTAAAGGGATACTGCAGAATGGAGGCATACAAAAGAACTCACTGGTCGCAACCTTCCAAACAAGACGTGGAATCAATTTCCAAATGACTCCACTGACTTCCACATGGTAGATTAATCCAAGTCAATGGAAATAACTTGATAATGTTATTGTCATTTAGTAAGAAAAAAATTCATTATTATGGCACACACATGCCAGTTAGGACAAGTTTAATACACTGGACTGAGCCAGGTCAAAAACGAAACAAAAACCCTCAAGCAGATCTTTCAGATCTCTTAAAACCCAATATTCAATATTCTACACTCCACAGCTGGGCCCACCTGGCCTTACCTGCTCAAAGCCAGGTTCGTTGTGATAGGGGTTCTCGGTCATCAGGGATTGGATGGAGATGAGCACAGAAGAGATGCTCTGGGCTGGGCTCCAGGCAGGGCCAGTCCATGTACTGCAAAACACAGCAGAAGGAAGGGAGAGGGTGAAGCAGGGAGAGATGGGAAAGGCCATACAGAAGACCAGTGTACAAGTACCCTGGGGCATGGCAGCACCATCTAAGTGACTCACTTTCTCTTTCACTATGAATACTCTGGAATTTCCCAGCCTCCATCTCCTCTCATTCACCGGAAATCAGTCAACTGACTAATCCTCTTATCAAGTGGCACAAAAGAGGGTAAAACAAGCATGGTAACTTTGAGGGGATTTTCTCAGGGCTAGGAGAGTAACAGTGGACAGGGGAGGTTCCCTTCATCAAAATAAAAGAAATAAGGTAAGAAAACAACTCCAGAGACAGTCTAAATGTTGACCTCTATGGATCTCAAAGGTCTCCCTTATTTATTTATAGGTGGTGATGGAGTCAGAGAGGAGAGAAGTTGAGCCCAGAGGCCGAGAAGGGAGTGAAGCCATCTGGTTAGATAGAGGCCATGTGGTGCGACTGATGATCGGGGATCCAGTTTTCCATCAAGCCCCCAAAGATTGTCAAATTCTCTGAAGACTATGTAACTCCAACAAAGGACAGAAAGGAAATAAAGGGCATTCCGACAGCGTGGAGGATTTGAAAATAAGACATGAATAACATCTTCAACAACAGAGAAAAACCAAAATTACTCCTCTTTTATAAACCTGATGGAATGTTGGGAGAAGGAGGGAAGCTTGGACATAAAGACATTTATGTTTTAGCTCAATTAATAGAAGCGATAGCACCTGAGCTGGAAGCTGAACATAACCTAAAACAGTACTGGCTTGTTCAAGTTAACTGGCCACTTCCTTCTCCCTGCTGGTCTTGAGGAAAGGCCAGTAAGGGATGAGGAATAGCAACTTCCTCAGAGCTCCCTCTCCAGTGCCTCTCAACTTCTCTTCTCAGCTTTGCTCCCCCAGGAACCCTAGACATCATACTCTTTGAAGCTTCTATATGTGGGAATTGAAGTCAACAGGGTAAACTTTCAATGTCTTTTGTAAGTCAGCCCAATATTTTTTATAGTTAAGGAGGAAAGGAATGACGGTGATAAAATGAATGGACAACTAAGTATGCATGGCAATATTCTCCTCTGATTCTTGATGGCAAATTTTCAAATTCAGAGTAGCTTCTTTTCCTTTCCACCCAATACTTGTGCCACTTTTACTCCACACCGTCTTACTTCCCCTGTTTCTACTGTGAGCTGATATTTGCTCAAAATAGTTTTATACTGGCCTAATGAAGGAAAACTTAATACAAAAAACATGTTCAAGAACAGCTTCCATACAGAAGCAACAACTAAATCTCCTTACCACTATGGGACACACATATGACCATCTTTTCAGCACAGACAATTCTCTACCCTAATGAGATAAAGGAATTCTTTAAAGACATCTCCTTTAAAGGACTTTCTCACTGCCACAATCATGGAACATATTCCTACATTTGAGAGAAATGGGGATGAAGAGAAGTTTGTTTCAGCTGCCTTTTCCTTACACAAACCTAAAAAAGTATTGGACTGGACAGGAAGAAACAGAACAGTACCACCAGTCTGGGCAACTTTCTTCAGTTTTTACTTGTTCTCTGACTCAGGGAAATTCAGATCACACTAAAAAGACCAATCTAGAATATGCTAGAAGATATTTTCATTCTGAATTTTTAACCCCCAAAGGTGGTTAAAAGGGAATGTATGAGAACTACATGAAACAAAATCTTGGCATCACCTAGAAATAAAAATGTACTTGAAACTTGTTTCATATCTGATATGATTTCCAATCTAACATTTTTCATTCAGTTGTTAAAATGTAATAATCATCACCACCACCATCACTGCCTCCAAAGCCACTCAAGAGAAACTCAGAAATAAGACATTCACAGCCTTGAATGGCACAGGATCTGCCGCCTTTCTCAACCTGCTCAGGAAAGAATTAAGCCCTGATGCCCTAAGGTAGTGGTTCTCCAACAGTCTGCACCAGAATCACCTGGAGAGCCTGTAAGACACATTGCTGGCCCTACCCTCAGAGCTTTTGATATAGTAAGTCTAGGGTGGGGCCCAGATTCTGTATGGCTATAAATTCCCAGGTGCTACTGCTGCTCAGGGTGAACCACTTCACTAAGGCATCCATTGTACATCATAAATTCTGTTTTTTGCATCTAGAATGATACTAATCAAGTACCATCCAGGGAAGAATCGAGGAAACAGTCATTCCAATTATTTTCCGTGTTCTGTGATTCAGATGAGAAACCCTGGTTGATAAAGGCTGGCCTAGAGTAGTAGTTGCTGACAATCAACTTGGCCACTTAGGAGTCTCCTCTTACCCTAGAATACTCAAGCAGACTTTCCCATTGCGGTAGAAGTTGGGGTTAAACCTCACTGTGTTATTGCCCGTTGTCATCAGTTTGACCCGAGGTGGGTGGATGGGATAGTCGGGCGGACACCGAAACACGAACAGGAAGAAACCCCCTTCATAAGGAGTGTCAAATGGGCCTGTGATCAATGCATGAATCTGCAAAATAAAACCCCATCTCAAAATTGTGAGGTGATGTCCCATCCCAAACCCTCCTGACTTCCACTTGCTACCCACACCAGAAGAAGGACCTTCGTCTGAATCCATATTCCATATCCTCACCATGCAGAATCAATGGCCTGTGCTCATTCACACTAATAAATATTTTTGGAATTTTAAGAAACCCCATTACAGTGGAGTGGCATCTTACTCAAGAGTTACATTCTAAACTTAGAGCCCAAGGTGAACATTGGATCTAGCCAAAAATCACCCTTGAGTGTCCCTTAAAGCATGTTTTCCATTTTGACTTTCCTGATCAGCATTTTATATAACAAATGAATAGAACACCAATGTGCAAAATATAACACACACCTGTACAATATTATCCTAGCAATGTTTAAGAATACTTTTTTTTTAACTGAGTACGAATATTTGGATTTGCCTAGGTTAAACATGTGTACGATGCAACTCCACCCTCCAGTTATGTAGCACAAAGGGGAGGTAGATGAACAGAAAAGAGGAAAGGGATTGGAGGCCACAACAACAGTGCCAGTCACAGGGCAGAGCTGAGGTTTGTGATGGGGGCCTATGGTATCTGTCTCCTCTGCAGAGGATCAAACCTACGGTGGAGGATGTGGCTCAGGCAGCATCCAGCTGTGTGAAAGATACAAAGAAAAACGGGGAAACTCAGGCTCCACTCGGAGCCACAGACTATCCCCAGAACTTTCCCCAACACCATAGGTTAAATAATGATAAAAATCAGCACTTAGAACTAAATTCTCTTCCTCCAGCTGTGATCATGAAACAAGATTTCTCTTATCCAAGGGAGGAAAACCTTAACTGACTCAGTTATATTTCTTCATCTGCAAAGGCTCCTAGGCACTTAAGTCTGCTCAGAATTTAAACAGCAAGAGGAAAAAGAACCTGCAATCCAATGCCTCCATCTATAGTCCCCACCTTGTCCTGGTGGCATCCTTTGTTATCTTTTAGCCTTCAGTTGTTTGCAATAGCAAGCTCAAATGGTATCAACATGACATCAGCTCTGGGATCCCAGGGACTAGTGTATAACACTGATACTTGACTAAGGACAAGATGTCCCAGGAAAAAATTTCCAACCACATAAAAAGGAAAATCTCAATTTAAAGGGAAACCTATTTAAAACAAAACAGACACACAAAAAATACCAAATCTGAATTTTTACTGTAAGCAATATGACACTATGAGGAATTTTCATTTAAACAACACAAGATTTAGGTAATCCAATTTCTTACCAATATCAGTTTAAGTGAAAATTCATCTCTAAGGTAGAGTAATCAGTGACAGAGAAGTCTTGGTATCTATGCCAGAGGAACTTAAGCTTTCTCTGTGTTTGTGTGTGGACAAGACAGGAATGGTCTTTGGGGTGGAAGAGATATTCAAAAGCATCAGTAAGGACAGGAGCCTAAACAAGGCCCTGCAACTACAAATGCTGTTCACCCAAGCTTGCCCCATCCCCAAATATCTTTTCATCTGATTTACAGCACCACACTTAAAGGTCAAGAATGGCAGGATAGGGGAAGAGTTGGGTAGTACAATAGGATGGCCATATCATTCATCACCCAAACTGGAGCATTTTTGAGAGTGAAAGAGAGCCCTGTTAATAGTTAGGCTTGGACAACAGGCATAAACTGGGATTTTCCAAGCCAACTAGAACCCTTTGGCACCCCAAAAACAGATAACCCGTTCAAGGCTCTGTTCCACCTCACTGTGTGACCCTGGGCAAGCCACTTACTCTCTTGCAGTTTTGATTTATTCACCTATATAATCAAAGATGTGAACTGGATAATCTCTTTTAGGCTCTTCCAACGTTATGGCCCCAATTTCCCCAAACCCCACCAAGGTACATACCTTTGTCATGTCAACAGTATCAGGTACAACGAACATTCCTGGAGGAGGCTCCTTATAAATGGACATGATATCCCTGTATAATACCAAGAGGAAGTGGGGAGGGAGTGAGGGAGAGGAGAAGAAAGGGGAATCCCTTGAGCAGGACAGTTGTTGTCACCTTAATGAGGCCAGGGTTTGAGAATTGAGAAGGTGGTGCTTGGTACCACAAATGTTTGCACTGTCTTGTTGGCTGAGAAATCTCAGCTGAGGAAGTACTTGTCAGGCAAGCAGAGAGCAAATTATTATCAAAGGGGCATTGTTTCCTCAGGGGGAGGGTAGTGAGAGGGAGGAAAAAAAATCAGAGATCCCAATGGCATCAGATGTCACCCTGGAAAAGCCACATCCCATTTACTCTCACTTCCTCCCACACGGCACTTCATTCACTCCCCACCTCTGAAATTCCCAGGTACTACTCCTGAATGCTAAATGAAGACTTTTCAGTTACTAGGAAGGCTTAATCAATTCCATGAAAAATCTAATTCTATAAATCACATAGCAGACTGTTGTTGGCATGTGGATTATATGAAGCAAGTGAACTAACAGGGAGCAATAATGGCCTTCTTGCCCAGGAGACTAATAGGGTACAAATGTCTTCAGGTTGGGGAAGGGATCCTCTGAAATTGCACATGTGGAAGAGGAAACGTAACCATTACTATATGAGAAAACTTCTAGGTCATAGCTCATGAACTAGAATGAATCAGTTGTGAGCAAGGGTCTACAGAAGGATGTTCTAGTTGGAAAGTTTAGGGACGTGCTATGGAAATGAGTCTGAGCAAGTTCCTGGAGTTGGTGATGGACAGGGAAGCCTGGCATGCTGCAGTCCATGGGGTCGCAGAGTCAGGACACGAGTGAGTGACCGGACTGAACGGAACTGAGGATACACAGGGACATTAAAAAGTGCAAGTAAGCAACCGAGTAAAGGAAAAGAAGTATTGGCAGAACTGAGAGGTATGTTAGGATTGGAAGGCTGAAAATGGCCAAAGGTACAAGAGTTGAGGAGTGTTGAATTTAAGTTAGTGGTGGCAACATCGATGGAGTTGGCAAACTGTGTCAGGCACTGGGCCAGGTACTTTACACACAGTATGCTGTTTTACAGAACAACCAGTAGGTAGAAACATCTGAAGGAACTTGGAATGTGGGGAATGTGATTACCTAGATGAGGATGACTGTGATGGGGGCATGGGGAGAGAATCTGGTCGTCAGCAAACAGGTTTCAGGACTGACAGTAGCTAAAAAGCATTCCCTTTTCCTCTGTGATAGGTACTATACGCTAAGCAATTTTGCAAAAACATTATCTATTAAATGATATGATCTAAGATCAGTCACCCAAGAAATAAGCACAGAAGGGACCTGGACCTTTGTTCCTATATTTGAATTGGGTATATTGACTTCAGAAAGTAAATCACATGACTAAGGGGAAAGAGTACAGAAAACCAAGTCTTGAGTGGGATATTACAAACCAAAGTGAGACTAGGGGTGGGGGCGGAGCGTGAAGGAAGCTTGAGTTCCTGGAACAGGTGTGAGAGCAGACAGTTTCGGGATTCTGGAAAAGTGATTCAAGGGAAGGTTGCGGGCTTATGGGGGAAGAGACCTAGACTTGGGGAGGGGACTCTGAGGAGGGGGTTTGAGGAGGCCGGGAATAAAAAGCCAGGCTGGCCTGAAATCTCAGGCCGGGCGAAGCAAGCTATGTGTGTATTATTACAAACGGGGCTCAGGAGGAGACGACGCAGGGGACCGCTGGGTGGGGCCTCCTGGCAGCATCTAGCAAGGCTGGGGTGGGGAAGAGGGGAGTGAGGCGGTGCAGAGAGCGGGAGGGGGTGTTACTGAAGCGCGCAAGGGTCGGGTTTCGGGCGGGAGGTAGGGTGGTGTGGGGGAGGGTGTCCGGATGGGAGACCAAGGGCTCAAGAGAGGTTACCGAGGGGCGGGGTCGGACCTGGACAGGCCAGGAAGGGCTTGGTGCTTGTGGGGCGGGGGAAAAGAGGACTTGGATCCCGAAGCTCCAGGTAAGCAAGACGTGGGCCTTGGAGTTGGGCCACCGCGAGGGCAGCGGGGGTTGAGGGGTGGTAGTGGGAAAAGGTGGGGGGGCGGGGAAGGTCGAGCCCCGGAGCTCGGGGCTGGGGGAGGAAAAACCCCGGCTCACCGCTTGATCCGGAGTAGACATTGCGGCGCGGTTCGCTCGCCGTCCCAGTCGGAGCTGAGTGTGGGGTCCCAGTGGCTAAGAAGCGCGGCCCCGTGGGCAGCGGCCGAGGGCGGGAGCCCCGGCAGCGGAGCCAGGCCGCTCCCCGGCCCCCCGGCCCCGCCCGCTGCCGCCGCCGCCGCCCACACATCCGGCAGGAAAGGCGGCCCAAACCCGCCGCCGCTGCCGCTAACACCAACAACACCGGTAACGCCGCTGGCCCCAGGGCCCGCCGCCCCGGCGCCTGCTGTCGCCGTCGCCGCCTCTTCAGTCGGACTCTCCGCCATCGCTCCTTCGCTTCCGGGACTGCTAGGCAGCACGTCCGCCGACCAGAGCGGCCGCTGCTCCCTCCCGCTCCTGCACCACCGAGAGCCGGGCCAGAGTGTCCCCACCCTCCGCTTTCCCGGCCGGGGCGGCGCTGGCTCCGCCCACCCCCTCCCGGAGCAGCGAGAGGCGCTCTGCAAGAGCGTCCACCCCACAGTCCTCCAGAGAGGGTGGGGGTCGGAGCTCGCCTGGCAAGAGTGTGTACTGGGCCTGCGCGGATCCCGCGCTTTGCGAGAGTCGGTTCTGAGGCCGGTTGGAACTCCTAGGTGTGGTCGGGTGCCCAACTCCAAGGAATATTTTATTTTGAAGCGTTGAAAGGGGAAGAGAGGAGGGCCATTGACCACATGTAGGAACGCGACCCTCAGACGTGCGCAAGGGGGAGGATTGAGGCTCCAGCTTCTTTGTGGGGAGGCGCTGAATAGAGGAGTTGACTCCCTTAGGGCCATTCCTGTCCGAAAGTCTGTGATTTATCCTTCCTGCACCCTCACTCACGGAGGGCAGGCTGCCATTGCCCCCTGCCTGCAACAGATGCAAGAGAAAGGAAGGAAGGAATCAGAAACTGCGAGTGGAAAAACTACCTCGTTTTAGAATTTATTCGATGTATATTTATGAAGGGCCTGCTAAGTGCCAGGCACTTTTGCTAGGCGTTGCCATAGGGATACTGAAACAGACCGAGGGAAGCTTGGTTAAAAAACAAAAAAAAAATCAAGCCTCCTGACTCCTCGCTCAGCATTTCTTCCGACGTCTTTGAATATGCAGGAATCAAGGGGATGTGAGTTTAAATCCTGGAAGGATTTCTCAGGACTTTATTGAGATATGTAAGCTGAAAAAACACTGTGGGCTAAGGAACACAAGCTATCAAAAAAAAGCCTTCCCTTTTCTCCCTAGCAAGAGTACAGGATCATAATCTAACACTCCCATCGGGACCTGGGGCCGCACTGAGTAACCAAACATACTGATACTTCTGCAGGAAAGCATATGAATATTCATACTAGTTGGGTAATTTATGAATATTCATACTAAAACAAATAGCTTCACTTTATATTTTTGCCGCCAAATTTGTTTTTAAAAAGTTAAGTCCTGTCTTCACAGTTTTGTGAATTTTCCAACAAGGGACTGTGGAGTTGAATGATAATAGCATTTATTGGGAATTAAAATACTGTGTTAACATTTACTGAGTAAAAAAAAAAAGAAAAAACATTTATTGAGTGCCTAATATGTGCCAAGGGCTTTATATACTTTGTCTTGTTTATTCCTTTCAACAAACCTGTGAAGTGAGTATTGTTATTAGTCCTTTCTGATAGGTGGCATATTGTTACAGCTTGGAACTCTCTGACACTATCACATTGTACCTTGTACTAATTATGGTACATAATGGTACAACTAATTTGATACCTGTTGCTTCCTCCTCCCCCACCCCTGTTTCTTGGGACTTTAGATCATGTATTATCTATGAATCTAGCAGTTCAGTTCAGTCGCTTAGTTGTGTCTGACTCTTTGTGACCCCATGAATCGCAGCATGCCAGGCTGTCCATCACCAACTCCGGAGTCTACCCAAACCCAGGTCCATCGAGTCGGTGATGCCATCCAGCCATCTCATCCTCTGTCATCCCCTTCTCCTCCTGCCCCCAATCCTTCCCAGCATTAGGGTCTTTTCCAAAGAGTCAACTCTTTGCATCAGGTGGCCAAAGTATTGGAGTTTCAGCTTCAACATCAGTCCTTCCAATGAACACCCAGGACTGATCTCCTTTAGGATGGACTGGTTGGATCTTCTTGCAGTCCAAGGGACTGTCATAAACTTAGGTACTTAACATGAAGCAAAATGAATTGATACACTATACAGATTTCGTGTTTTGTTGGTATAGTGTTTTACATCTCTATAATAAAAATGCCCAAATATCTGTGAAAGGATACTCAAGAAACTGGTAACAGTGGTTGCCTCTTTATGGTTTGGTTGCAACATATGTACATATGTACACACACATATTTACACACTTGTACCTTTTATATGTGCTGTGCATCTGTTGCCTATTCAAAGTATATATTTCATTTGTTTTTCAAGGATTCCAGAATTTTTCTTGGTTATTGCTTACTTAGTAAGATGATCAAGTCAACTCACAGGGTAACCTCACACAAAGAAAAACACTACTCCATAGCTTCTCTAGGGCTACAGACTGCAGAGGCCCATGGGTGGCCCGTGGGGTGAGAGGACACCTCAGTGAGTCTCTTCCTTATTACTGGGCCATTGTTTTCAAGTATAAGGTCCATTAGCAATGGGACAATAACAGAAAACACAACCTTACAGGAGAAGAATGAGGTTCAACCCTTGATCTGTACCACTCTGCAAATATCCTCTTTGAGCCTATTTCTGCATCCATAGAATGGTGATAATTATTACCTCTCAGGGTTTTTCTGAAGATTAAGATTCTAGATGTGTTTTGCAAAGTGGTAAGCATTATCTAAATAATTGGCGCCTCACTTGCCCATGTACCTTTTCTGAGCCTGTGCTCATAATTTTCTCTACCTGGAATACTCTTTCCCTTCATTAGGAAAAATCCTAGTTATTTAAACTTTCTAAGCTTCTATTCCTCATCAGTAATATTGATAAAGTAATAGCAGCTATAAAGAAGAGATAATGTGATAATGAATGTACACAACACCTGGCCAGAGTAAGTGTTCAGTAATTATTAATTCTTATTATTATTCTTACTCATTGTCAAGGCTGGCTGTAATGTTACCTTCTCTGCCAAGCTTTAACACCCCCAGGCATATTATTAATATTATTAATTAGCCATTTAAAATGACTCCATCGTCTGAAGTAACTCAGACTTCTGTTATAGCACATACTGCTTTTTATTTTAGTGGTTTCGTTACTCATCTGTCTAGTTACTGCATATGACATTCTCTGGGATGTAAGCATGGAGCCTACCTTCATCTCCAGGACTTGACATTCCGTGATTATTGAAGAAATGGTGAACAGAATGGAAATTAAGACATGGTAGCCAGTTGCCCTTCCCCTTACCATGGATCTATAAGATTTCACTTCCTTTGCCTCAGAAATGCCAGTTTTCTTTCCAAAGGGCTGGCCAACCTTGTACAAGGAATCATCAACTCAAGGCCTGAAGGGATGAAGCTGCTTAAAGGACCAGCTCGCTAACTCCCAAGGGAACTCCAGAAGGCCTCTAAACTGGGAAGAAGAAGGACCAGGGAGAGGCTAGCAGGACTTTGTGAACTGGCATTGCTTGGTCCAGTGCTACTTTTTTCAAGGCAATACCTGGCACTTTTCCCTGGCAGCTTGGCCAGAGGGCAAGAGTGCTTTCTGGAGCCAGTCCTGTGGCCTCTGGGGATAGATGACACAACCAGGCAGTCTCCCTATGGGAACTTGGATCCAAGCCTCTCTTTCCTCCCCAGCACACTGGACTGCACTGAGCCATCTCTCAGTGCAGCAGTTTGTAGCACCTTACTCATGGCAACCTGGCAAGCACTCTTCCCCAGGACAGAGGCCAGCAAGTACCCTGGAGTTCAGGTCACTGCTGTGCCTCAACCGTCTCTAAATAGATACATCGTGAAGATGGTCCTTCCCCAAGGTCCTGTGCCCACTGCTGTCTGGAGTGCCTCTCCTCCCTAGTGCCTAGCCTTGGGCTTAGTGCCAGGAGTAGAGGAAGAACTCCCACCCAGGTTGTAAACTGGGGACTAAACGGAAAAATCAGAACTTGGACTGGGTATCTTGAGGCTTCTGATTATAAGTAATAATAGCTATATTAAAAATTTTAAAGAATATATTTATTGTTATTACATATATCAATACATCTTTATATTACATATATTAATACGGTATTGATGAAGGTGAAGGAGGAGAGTGAAAAAGTTGGCTTAAAGCTCAACATTCAGAAAACTAAGATCATGGCATCTGGTCCCATCACTCCATGGGAAATAGATGGGGAAACAGTGGAAACAGTGTCAGACTTTATTTTTTTGGGCTCCAGAATCACTGCTGATGGTGACTGCAGCCATGAAATTAAAAGATGCTTACTCCTTGGAAGGAAGGTTATGGCCAACCTAGATAGCATATTTAAAAGCAGAGACATTACTTGGCCAACAAAAGTCCGTCTAGTCAAGGCTATGGTTTTTCCGGTGGTCATGTATGGATGTGAGAGTTGGACGGTGAAGAAAGCTGAGCGCCGCAGAATTGATGCTTTTGAACTGTGGTGTTGGAGAAGACTCTTGAGAGTCCCTTGGACTGCAAGGAGATCCAATCAATCCATCCTAAAAGAGATCAATCCTGGGTGTTCATTGGAAGGACTGATGTTGAAGCTGAAACTCCAATACTTTGGCCACCTTATGTGAAGGGTTGACTCATTGGAAAAGACCCTAATGTTGGGTAGGATTGGGGGCGGGAGGAGAAGGGGACAACAGAGGATGAGACGGTTGGATGGCGTCACCGACTCGATGAACATGGGTTTGGGTAGACTCCGGGAGTTGGTGATGGACAGAGAGGCCTGGCGTGCTGCAGTTCATGGGGTCGCAAAGAGTCGGATACGACTGAGCGACGGAACTGAACTGAACATGTATATTAAAATTTTGTACATGTATATATTACACGTATTATCATTTGCATATGTGAGTGATAGTTGCTCAGTCATGTCCAACTCTTTGTGACCCCATGGACTGTAGCCTGCCAGGGTTGCCATTTCCTTCTGCAAAAGGTCATATTTTTGACATCTTAATAAAGGTCTCTGTAGATTCCTTCTAGAGGCCAGTGTTAGTCACTCAGTCCTGTTCGACTCTTTGCGACCACATGGTCTGTCCATGGAATTCTCCAGGCAAGTGGGATTGCCTGGGTTGCCATTCCCTTCTCCAGGGAATCTTCCCAACCCAGGGATTGAACCCGGGTCTCCTGCATCGCAGGCAGATTCTTTGCCATCTGAGCTACCAGGGAAACCCAATATTTTCCTGTATTATCTTACTTTGTTGTCACAACCACCATGAATTGTTCTCATCCCCATTTTAGTGCTGAGAAAATCAAGGCTCAGGAGAGAAAATTAACTTCATAGGAAATGGCAGGGCTGAGATTTGCACTCCCTTCTAACTCGCAAGTCCACGCTCTTTGCCACCATGCTCAAGGCAGTTACTCAGCGTCATTACTCCTCTGAGAATATAATGAAAACAAAGGACCCTCTCCCAAGAACAATGTACCCCTGTCTCCACTCATAAATATTTTGCAGTAAGCAAAATGATCCCACCCATGGGCCATAGACCTTAGATAAAGAACCTCAATGGTAATGGACTATTTGCCTGGCTCAGGCTAGGAGCACATTCTCTCTTGACTCTAAGGTTCCATGGGCTCATGAACTCCATTCCCAATCCTGCTGCTTTGGATCTGAAAGCCCAGCAGTTTCAAAGCTGATTGAAACCCATGATGAAAGGAAATTCTTATCAGCCCCTTGGGGAAAAATAGGTTCCTGGAGCTTCACAGGAAGGAAAAGGCAACCATCTTCCCTAAGGGCTACTCCTCAGGCAGGTGACTGCCTGAGGGTAGTGACCTGGCAAGGATGCCAGCCTGAAATCCCAAAAGGTTACTGCATTCCATTTGCACAACAGCATTACCAGTTGATCAGTTGCTCCCTTGATGATACCCGAGCTACCACTTCAACCTCAGTCTGGTTTCTTCTCTTTGGGCCTGAAATTCCTGGGCTCTGCTTTAGGTTCTATCACTGGGTTGCTGTAGACAATCTTTAGAGTTACGTAAGGGGAAGAAGCTAAGAAGACAAGCAGCAGATTATAATAGACCAATAGTTCTCAACTGGAAGTGATTTTTGTCCCCTAACTAGAAGACATTTGTCAATATCTGACATTTCGCAGTTGGCTGTCACAATTGGGGAAGGGATGGTTGCCACTGGCATCTAGTGGGTAGAGACTAAGGATGTTGCTAAACATCTTCATACAGTGAATTATCTGACCTCAAATATGCCATGTGAGCAAACCTGTGGGAGAAGACCATGATTATTGAATGTTAGGTGGTCTAGGATTGAAACCGTTGGCCTGCTATATGACCTTGAACATGTCACTGACCTTAGATGAGTCAGCACAGTGATTAGAATACAGGTTCTGGAGTTTGAATCCCAGCTTTACTAGCCAGCTGTATGACCTTCATAGGATTCCTTACCTCTGTGCCTCCCTCATTTTCCTTACCAATAGAGCAACTTATTTCCTAGGGATGTTAAAGTTATTAATTGAAAATGCTTATCACCATGCCTGTCATGCTATGTCCAACCTAGACAGCATATTAAAAAGCAGACTTTACTCTTTCCGCCATCTTTCCGTGCCGCCAGAATGGTGCGCATGAATGTCCTGGCTGATGCTCTCAAGAGTATCAACAATGCCGAAAAGAGAGGCAAACGCCAGGTCCTTATTAGGCCGTGCTCCAAAGTCATCGTCAGGTTTCTAACAGTGATGATGAAGCATGGTTACATTGGCAAATTTGAAACCATTGATGATCACAGGGCTGGGAAAATTGTTGTGAACCTCACAGGCAGGCTAAATTAGTGTGGAGTGATCAGCCCCAGATTTGATATGCAACTCAAAGATCTAGAAAAATGGCAGAATAACCTGCTCCCATCCCGTCAGTTTGGTTTCATTGTACTGACAACCTCAGCTGGCATCATGGACCATGAAGAAGCAAGACGAAAACATACAGGAGGGAAAATCCTTGGATTCTTTTTCTAGGGATGTAATACATACAAATAAAATGCCTCAGAGGAAAAAAAAAATAAAAAGGTCCGTCTAGTCAAAGCTATGGTTTTTCCAGTAGTCATGTATGGATTTGAGAGTTGGATGGTGAAGAAAGCTGAGTGCTGAAGAATTGATGCTTTTGAACTGTGGTGTTGGAGAAGACTCTTGAGAGTCCCTGGACTGCAAGATCAAACCAGTCAGTCTTAAAGGAAATCAGTCCTGAATACTCATTGGAAGGACTGATGCTGAAGCTGAAACTCCAATACTTTGGCCACCTGATGTGAAGAACTGACTCCTTGGAAAAGACCCTGATGCTGGGAAGGACTGAAGGCAGGAAGAGAAGGGGACAACAGAGCATGAGATGGTTGGATGGCATCACCAACTCGATGGACAGGAGTTTGAGCAAGCTCTGGGAGTTGGTGATGGACAGGGAAGCCTGGCGTGCTGCAGTCCATGGGGTCACAGAGTCAGACACGGGTGAGTGACTGAACTGATGCCTGTCATGAGGCTTCCCTGGTGGCTCAGATGGTAAAGAATCTGCCTGCAATGCAAGAGACCCAAATTTGATCCCTGGGTGGGGAAGATCCCCTGGAGAAGGAAATGGCAACTCACTCTAGTATTCTTGCCTGGAGAATTCCATGGACAGAGGAGCCTGGTGGGGCTACAGTCCATGGAGTCACAAAGTTGGACATGACTGAGCGACTAACACACTTATACGCCTGTCATGCAAGTGCCCAAATGTTAGTTGGTTTTATTACAACCAACACTTGCCTCCTTGCTTTCCCTCTTCTTCAGCACATAGCTTGTCTACCCACAGAGCCGATAATTTGTGGCATTGTTCGGTATTGTTTCCACTCTGTTGGTTTTCAGCATTCCCCCAAAACTCCTAGGAGAATGCTTAACACCTAAATACCTGCATGACTATTTAAATTGCACGTAAATTGAATTCATTCTTATCAACTCGCATTTTTTTGGTGTTTTAACCTTTGCTAGCTGCCCTTCAGCTCGAAGATGTTAATTATTGTTTCTAGTTCACAGTTTTACAGTATATTTAAGTATCATGTTTTCAAAAAGGGGTTCTCATATTTGAGACAGGTCATGTCTACCAGCACCCTTGAGTTCATTCTGTGGATATATCAGCTTAGCTTTCATTTACCTGGGTTGTAAGTCCACTTCGGCCAAGCGTGGGACACTGGCTGAGAACAGACTGAGACCACAGGAGGATACTGTGAGGAGCTCTGTAAGCAGTTTGTTCACCCACGCACTCAGTCAGTTCAGTCGCTCAGTCGTGTCCGACTCTTTGCGACCCCACGGACTGCAACAAGCCAGGCTTCCCTGTCCATCACCAACTCCCGGAGCCTGCTCCTCCCGCACTGGCTCCTGCCAAAACATCCTTTTCATCTCTAGCAGAGCTAAGATTTTAAATTCTCCAGGAACACAGACCATGTCCCTCATCAGCTTTATTCAAGAACACTTAGACACTCTAAATGTTCTAATTGAGAATGGAAATGAAGCTTACAGTGGAGCCAAATGCTGGCAGATGGAGTCCCACCTCTAACATGCTATGCAACTTCTTTAGGACAGTTTCCCTGACTATGCCACCTTAATTGTGTGGCCAAAATGAAAATAGGTGGGACAACACAGCAGATAAAGGCTTGGGCTGGCGTGAAGGGGGAATCCCTAATTCTGCCACTTACCAGCTCTGAGATGATGAACAAGTTATTTTGTTTCCCTAAGCCTCAGTTCCCTCATTTGCAAAACAGGTATAATCACTGTACTTATCATTCATAGGGTTGCTGAGATAACAAATGCAAACACTCTGTAAAGAGCTTGGTGCAAATTAAGCCCTTCAAAAATGTTACATATTATTACACTAAATTTGAATGGAAAAAAGCACCAATCATCATTAGACAAATCCATGTTCTCTCCTCTAGGAGATGTTATTACAGTCATGGCAGTGCTACTTCTCAGCCCTGAGGAGTTCTTAACCACCAGTGGCTGCCCCAATCCCACTTCCTTGTCTCACCTTTCTATTAATATATGAAGGCCCTCCCCAAGGGCAAAGGACTGAGGCATTGGCATATGAGTTTAGAGAAACATTGTGTTTAATGGTAAAGGTTAGCACACTCCAGCACCGGGCATGGCCTGGAGTCGAAGCAGCAGGGGTGGGTAGGTGACTTCCACGGAGCCTCACATGGCGAAGAGGATGAGGAAGGCGACCATCAAACAGAAGAGCCCCATAGCCTCAGATAGGGCAAAGCCAAGAATGGCATAGGAGAAGAGCTGCTGCTTCAGAGATGGGTTCCTGTCAGGCACAGAGACAGGGAAAGAAAAGGGTGAGGGCATGGGTCATGGGTGGTGGTGGAAGACTCAAGTAGTTCAGGTGAATGGGGAGTGCTGAATGGGAGAGGGCCCAGCTTGCATATATCCTGGGGACTGGACAAGCAAGCAGAGTATCCACACGGTAAGTTTTAAGTGAGCCAAGTTGGCAACATTTAAATTCTGAGAAACTAGAAGGTAGATGAAATCAACGCAAAGCTAAAGGATCTTTTGCTGAAGGTGGAATTTACAGTAGGAGATGCTCTAGACCACCCTGGACCTTACCTGGCATAGCCAATGATCAAGCTGCCAAACACTGTTCCAATACCGGCCCCTGAACCAGCCACACCAACTGTGGCAGCCCCTGCGCCAATAAACTTGGCCGCTGTATCAATGTCCCGGGAGACAGCACTGGTCTGGAATTCCCGCCGGGCCACCAGCAGTGGGCCACTGCTGTAGGAAGGCTAGAAGGAGGGGGAGAGGGAAGTAGGGAAGGAGAAGGAGATAGTGAGGCTCAAGGACAGGTGGCTGACTCCACCCCTCACTCCACCCACCTGAGCTCGGAAATTGTTGGAAGGCTGTTTAGCAAGTCCAGAATGCTCAGACTGCAGGGTGTGATTAGAATTAGTCTTAGGGTCCATTTCCAGATAGGGCTAGGGAAATTTCATGAAAACTCAATTTCAGTTTTCCAAGTTTCACCTACAATGCTCACTTGGCGGGTACTTAGAACTGTTAAAGCACCCCAGATTCTCTGACTGTCCTCCCACTTTGCCTTAAAGGCAACTGCACAGACTTAAAGGAACCTAGTCTGGGGACATTCTTAAGAGGGCCCATTCTCCTTTACCTGTACAGATGGGATCTCTGGCCTACTCAGGAAGGAGGCAGACACAGGCCTGATCAGACCCCTGGTACAAGAGCGGATCTATAAAATTAGAAACACACATTCCTCCAAATCGGGCAAGAAGACAAAAGAGAAAGCCCCTCTAACTGATGAGCTTCTGTCAAAAAGATTACAAATATTATAAATAAAACAAGTCCAAGGTATTTCAAGGTCAATCAATGCATTACTGTTTCTATCAGACATGGCTGCACCAGAGACCCTGGTGCAGTCAGCAGTGGCAATCTTTCCGTTTAAAACTGGGTAACAAAGTTCACTTCTATGGGCACAGTCCTTAATCAGTATCCCAGAATGGAAAAACAAACAAACAAACAAACCCACACTAACATCAAATCAGGTACAGGAAGGGTTTGTATCCAGACCACCAAAGGAATCAGAAGGGGAGAATCTTATTTTGCTAAAAATGTAGTCACTGTTACACACCCTGAATGGAGTGGGCCAGTAAGGCTGGGGAGGCTCCTGAAACAGTCACCTAAGCAGAGGCTCCTGTAACAAAGCTTTCTTGAGCTATTGTAAGAAATATAATGTGGCAGTTCTCAAACTTGGTTGAACATTATAATCACCTCAGTTCTAAAAAAATACAGATGCATGGATTTCATCCCCATAGCGTGGGCAACAAGATTTTTTAAAGCTCCTCAGATGATTCCAACGTGCAGCCAAGGTTGAGAATCACTGTTTCAGAGGGCAGTCTTGCTGTGGCCAAGCTAGACTGGGGGTACACGTCAGATCCAGACTCTGACCACATTCCCAAGCCAAGATAGCTTGGTTTACATGCACAAATAATCAAGGGTTAACTGCATCCATCTTACTGCTTCGCTAAAGGAGCAACATCATCAGGATGCAAGCTCCTCTCAATTCATTCATTAAACACGAATGGCTCCCATACCTGGTGCTAGAGCACCCGGGAGCCGCAGCTTACCAGAGCAGGAGAAATGAGCAGTGCCCCGGTGGTCTGCATTTTTTTCAGTCTGCAGAGAGAGAGAGAGAAAAAAAAAAAAAGATCCATTGACAGCCTGGTTGTTTGCTTACAGTTGCGACCTTCGGTCGTCCCGTTCACCCCGCCCGTCCTCCCTGGACCCCGCTCTTCCACGAACCATGCCCCAGCTGAGAAGAACATTAGAGGTCAGAGGGACAGCGCAAACTCCCGTTCCACCACTTTCAGCGCGACAGGTCTGTAAAGAAAGGTCATGGAGATTGGAAGTAAAAGAAGGCCCGAGCCCAGCAGGAAATTGATGCTCAAAGATGATCTCCGGGATAGACTGGGGAGGCAGGAACTAGGCACATGCCGTTCAGGGTCCTGCCCATTTCAAACAGCAGTCCACCGCCCGCCTCAGCTGGGACAGTTAATCGCTCATTACCGTTGGTAATTAACTTTAATTGTTAAGGTTACAGATACCCATCGCTTTCCCCGGCCTTACGGACAAATGCCCCTCCACACAACCCAGCCACATTCTTGCCGATTGCTGGCTTTCGGCTTCAAGTCACCTGTACTCCCACTGCCCTGCTGCCCCTGTTCAGAACACAGCGCTCGGCCGGCTCAAGGTGACTGACTCACGTCCCAGCTTTAGCTCTAGGACTCGGCACTCTGCTCCCGGACCCACGTGTCCCGGGGTTCCCCAACTCTCATTGGCCGCAATCCCTCCGCGCCTTCATTGGTTAACATCCTCGAGTCCTCCTTTCTTATTGGTCCTGCGCAACTTCTTTCTCTCTCTCCACAGGAGCTTCGTGGCAGTTCCCGCCTCCATACGGGCAAAGGCGGGGTTTTCCTCCGAGATTTGGCTTCCGATTGGCCGATTTCTGAAGTGCTCGACCATAGAGTCTGCTGGACTAAGAGGTTCCATAACCTTCCCCACAAAATGGCGGCCAAGGTGGAAAGCTGAAGAAAAAGGCGTGGGAGAGAGACCGGACGGCTTACGCAGACAGACACATGACCTTGGACCTTAGCCTTCATTCGAGCGCTCGGGCCCTGAGGCGCGTTGTCTCTTGGGATTTGTAGTCGCTTCAGAGGCCCCAAAGGTGGTTGAGATCCCGCGAGACTCCCAGGCTAGGAGAGCCAACGCCTTTGCAGCAATTCCCGCCCTCAAGATTTGTGGGCGGCTTGCTTCCGCAATGAAGCATAAAGGCCGGCTGCCTCCTTGTAAGTTCGCTAGTGGGCCGGCGCAGCTTTGTGGACCACTGCCAGCGTTGAGCAGTCATGGACTAGCAACTGGTTGTTCGTTTGCTTAAAGTATTTTCGTATTGTAAAAACAACATTGCAAGGATAAAACACTTAACATCCTGATAGGAAAACGATGGGACCAGGCAGAAAGAAATATAAATTGAAGGAAAAGTATCTTCAATTAAACCATACAAAGAAATAGAAGTTTAAATGCAACTTTTCTCACTAATCAAAAGTGCAGAGTTCTTTTTACTAATGTGAGCCAGGTACTTCTGTACTTGCTGGTGAGAATATGAATTAGAACATTTCTTGAAAGCTCTTTGGCAATATTTGTTGAAAGACTTTGAATGGTCCATCTTTGACCCAGAAATTCTCGAGGAATTGAGAGCCTTTAAACTCTCCATCCCTTTACCCAGGAATATCACATAGAAATCTATCTTGAAGGAAAAAATCAGAAATGCAAAGGTTCTCTTCAAAGGATGTTGAAGAATTTATTGAAATTGGAAATAAGTAAATGGTTAAATAACTGTCATATTTTCACTTGACGAAATAAGCAGATACTTTAAATTATGTTTCTTTCTTTTCCTTTCAGTTTAATAAAAATTTATTTAGAATTCCTGGGATGGGGGACTTCCCTGGCAGTCTAGTGACTAAGATTCTTCGCTCCCAATGTGGTGGGCCCAGGTTCCATCCCTGGTCTGGGATTTAGATCCTGCATCCTGCAAAAAAAGATCAAAGATTCTGTGTGCCACAACTAAGACCTGGCGCAGCCAAATAAACAAATTAAAAAAAAAAAACAAATCCTAGGATAGTGGTTGTGGGCACCCAACCTCGAGAGGAGCGAGCACTAGGAGATCACTGAGAAATCACGCAGTCCCGACATCCCTGGCCAACATAAGGAGGAAAAGTCTCGTTTCCCTGAAAATGGGTTGGTTCTCATTCATCCGAGAAGGATTGGGAGGACATACGCTAGGGGAGCCATCCAATGTTGCTAGGGGGAAGGAGGCAGGTGTGCTGGACCCCAAACTGTCTCCTCAAAAATCGGGGGTAAAACAGATCCACTTCTCTGGGGGCCAAGTTCTGGGTCACCAGGCTCATTTCTTACCCTTGATGTCACTTCCCTGGGTGAAATTTTCATGCTGTAGGTTCAGCACAAGGTTGTCAGCAGTGAGGTAAGTATGATAGTGTGATGTGGTGATTGTCTTGGAGATGTTCTGGGCTGCCTAGATCTTGTGCAGTTTTGACGTAGCCTGGGTTCTTGCTCAGTCCTTCTCCGAGATGAGCAGAGTGGGTTCAAAAAGACCAAGTCTCAATCCCTGGCCCCATTCTTACAACTCCTGTTGCTGGCCAAAATCTTGACTTTCTCTGCCCACTGAAGCAGAATAAAAAGTACAAAGACAGGGTTTCGGGGAAATAGAAAGGAGACTTTAATTCTCAGATGGCAGAGAAGGGAACACAGTAGACTCATGCCTCAAGAACTGTGCCACCCTCCATGAGGGGTATAGGGGCTTATAAAAGATGATGGCTTGCAGTCAGGAGTCGGTGATGAGGGACAAAGGTGTTAGGATCTTGTCAAAAATTGTTGTAGGCTGGCATCGGTAACCCAGTAATTGAGTCTAGCAGTTTGGTGCTCTGTGGCCTTCTTTCTGGTAGTAACTACAAGGAGAAGGGTGTTGTTAGGGTAAACACCAGATACAGGATGCATTTAGCATAGAGTCGAAGGAAAATAGGTGCGAAGTGTGCGAAGTGTAGTTTCTGCAGAGATGGGGGCAGAAAAGCAAACTTAGTTACACACATTCAGAGTTGGGAGCTAGGAGCAGTTAAAGTTAAAAAAAAAAAAAAAGGAATGTTCGGGCCTGCTCACTGTTCTCTTTATTTTCTTTGTTCTCAGGAAAGGGAAAGAAAGAAACTCATTCCTCTCTTTTTCTTTCCACTGCAACACTCCACTTTCCCACCCCTCCTCTGGGCTCTCAGATCCAGGGTTGCATTAGGTAGCTCCTGCCTAGCCCTACTTCAGGTGCTCTGTGATACCTCTCTGTGAGCAGCTGCCAGAAACAAGGAGGCAGCATCAGAAATTGAGGCAAGGCCAGTTAAATCATGTTTCTGGTTTTACATTTTATATTGAAAAAATCTACATGATGTAAGACAAATTTTAAGGATGTACATGCAGAGTTGTATAGCATTGTAGAGAAAAACGAAAAAAAGGTTAAAAATAAAAATATTAATAGTTGTTTCTGGATGGTGTAATAAAGTTGATTTATACCTTTATGAGTTCAGTTCAGTCGCTCAGTCGTGCCTGACTCTTTGTGACCCCATGGACTGCAGCACGCCTCCCTGTCCATCACCAACTTCTGGAGTTTACCCAAAGTCATGTCCATTGAATCGGTGATGCCATCCAACCATCTCATCCTCTGTCATCCCCTTCTCCTCCCACCTTCAATCTTTCCCAGCATCAAGGAAGGTCTTTTCAAATGAGTCAGTTCTTCACATCAGGTGGCCAAAGTACTGGAGTTTCAGCTTCAACAGCAGTCCTTCCAATGAATACTCAGGACTGATCTCCTTTGGGATGGACTGGTTGGATCTCCTTGCAGTCCAAGGGACTCGCAAGAGTCTTCTCCAACACCACAGTTCAAAAGCATCGATTCTTAGGCACTCAGCTTTCTTTACAGTTCAACTCTCACATCCATACATGACTACTGGAAAAACCATAGCCTTGACTAGACTGACCTTTGTTGACAAAGTTGTCTCTGCTTTTTAATATGCTGTCTAGGTTGTTCATAATCTTCCTTCCAAGAAATAAGCATCTTTTAATTTCATGGCTTCAGTCACCATCTGCAGTGAATTTGGAGCCCAGGTAAATAAAGTCTCTCACTGTTCCCACTGTTTCCCCATCTATTTGCCATGAAGTGATGAGACGGGATGCCATGGTCTTAGTTTTCTGAATGTTGAGCTCTAAGCCAACTTTTGCACTCTCCTCTTTCACTTTCCTCAAGACGTTCTTTAGTTCTTCTTCACTTTCTGCCGTAAGGGTGGTGTCATCTGCATATCTGAGGTTATTGATATTTCTCCCGGCAATCTTGATTCCAGCTTGTGCTTCATCCAGCCCAGCGTTTCTCATGATGTACTCTGCATATAAGTTAAATGAGCAGGGTGACAATATACAGCCTTGACGTACTCCTTTTCCTATTTGGAACCAGTCTGTTGTTCCATGTCCAGTTCTAACTGTTGCTTCCTGACCTGCATACAGATTTCTCAAGAAGCAGGTCAGGTGGTCTGTATTCCCATCTCTTTCAGAATTTTCCACAGTTTGTTGTGATCCACACAGTCAAAGGCTTTGGCATAGTCAATAAAGCAGAAATAGATGTTTTTCTGGAACTCTCTTGCTTTCTCGATGATCCAGGGGATATTGGCAATTTGATTGTATGTATTAACAATTATGCCAATCCAGAAAATCAGAACTCTGGACTCTTAGAAAAAATATTTTAATATTGAGATTTGATATTTAAGATATCCTGCCAGAATGGTACAATGGAAAGAACATGGAGTTTTGAAATCGCACAGACTTGAGTTCCCATCATGGCTACAGCATATAACTAGATATGTCTCTCTCTAAGCAGAGTACGAAATCTCTTTTGGCTTTAGTGTAATAAGCTATTGTTTATTGAGGCCTCACCATATAGCAAGCATTGGGTTAGGTGCATTCACCCATTACATGATTTAATATTTATTATTATCCCCATTTTACAGATTACCCCAATGTTATGGAGCATCATTTTTTCCAGTTTGGCATATTTGGTAAGAGGTAAAGTCAGTATGTGGGTCCAGATAGGTCTGGGTCCAAAGCTCTTAATCATTAGTCCTTGAACCTCCCTGAAACTGGAGAACCTATAAAACAAGGTTAATACTATTCACCTTTTAGAAATATAAGATAAAACAAATGCCAGGCATAGGTTGGTATTTGGTGAATATTCCCTTTCTGTTACTACTCTAGGACAAGTTATAGTTTCATGAGGAAATCCCTAACTTTGCATGTATTTTTTTTTTCCACATCCAGATTTGTTATATAGCTCTACTCATAGCTTAACTTCAACACTGTCAAGTTTATCCTGTGTCCTGCTGGAAATCAGATATTTCATTACTATGCTTAGACATCAGTTTTGGAGTTAAATAACCAGTAGTCCTAGCACTGCCAGTTACTACCCTGTGGTTTGGGGCAAGGCTCTTAACCTCTCTAAGGCTCTGTCATCATCTATAAAAGAATTGTTATGAGTAAATGAGGTAGTACATGTAGAGGTGCTCATTTAATTATTGAAGTAAAAAGTATTGGTAAGCTAGGAGGAGCTATAGGAAGTAGAAGGTAGTTAGGAAACCTCAAATTCAGACCTGACATCTCGGGATTGTACCAGCTGACTTGGAGGAAGCCCAAAAACTTCTTTGGGAACTCTGAGAGGTGAGAGGATTCCATAGTAGGCAAAAAAGCTTTTTTTTAATCACTACAAAGTGATTTATTAGAAAAAAATTTTAATTGAAATATAGTTGATTTACAATGCTGTGTTAATTTCAGGTGTACAGCACAGTAATTCAGTTATATATATATATTTTTTTTTTCAAATTCCTTCCCTTATTACAAAATATTGGCTATACAATATTTTGTATTGTATAGCACCTACATAAGTTTGTTTTTTATGTCTGTGGGTCTCTTTCTGTTTTGTAAATAAGTTCATTTGTATGGCAAAAAAAGCTTTTTGATGACTGTGACAAAGGGCAAACTTATGCATAATAATACCAGCAGGTCCCTCTTTCTTTTTCTTTTTTTCAGGTCCCTCTTTCTAAAGACATTTTAAACTCTTCAAAACCTACCTCTCCCACCCAGAGTCTTATCTCAGATCATCTTTCTTTTCCTTCGAATCCAGTTTCACTTTTCCTTTAGGAATTCAGCACAACAAACATTTTAAAGCACTTAACAGCTTCAAGTGGTGCACTGAATACACAGATGAATACAACCAGTTTCCACATTAAGTCGTGTCCAACTCTTTGCAACCCCACGGAGTGTAGCATGCTAGGCTCTTCTGTCTTCCACTATCTCACAGGGTTTGCTCAAATTCATATCCACTGAGTCTGTGATGCTATCTAACCATCTAATCCTCTGCCGCTCCCGTCTCCTTTTCCCTTCAATCTTTCCTAGCATCAAGGTCTTTTCCAATGAATCAGAGTTTCGCATCAGGCAGCCAAAATGTATTGGAGCTTCAGCTTCAGCATCAGTCCTTCCAATGATTAGTAGAAATCTCAGAATTAGCAAGAAAATAAATAGGCAAATAAATACTAAATGCTAGCATCTTAATAAGTGTCACAAGAAAACTACTTGCAAAATACAGCGAAGGGAGGGACTAACTCCATCTGGAGAGAACCAAGGAAGACCTTTTTGAAAAAAAAAAAAAATTCTGGCTGAGCTTTT
Source organism: Giraffa tippelskirchi (assembly GCF_054371585.1). Lineage (NCBI taxonomy): Eukaryota > Metazoa > Chordata > Mammalia > Artiodactyla > Giraffidae > Giraffa > Giraffa tippelskirchi. Next base: position 24,919,563 of record NC_137277.1, on the reverse strand, counting down.
CTTTAAATGTATATATTATTTTATTTATTTAGTTAGTTCTGGTTGTGCTGGGTCTTTGTTGCTGCATGGACTTTTCTCTAGTTGTGGAAAGTGGGGGTGACTCTAATTGCAGTGTGTGGGCTTTCCCATGTGCTCTGTGGCATGTGGGATCTTCCCAGATCAGGGATTGAACCTGCATTGACAGGTGGATTCTTTACCACCCAGCCACCAGGGAAGCCTTGGGCTGAGCTTTGAGGATAAAATAGGTTACCTAGATATGTCAAGGGAGAGAGTGAGAATGGATGAAGATACTCCAGCCAGAGTGAACAGCATGTGTAGAAACCCAGGAGAGTTGGTGTAGCCAAACTTAGACTAATCAGTCATGGTCTTGGGACAGCAGAAATATGACTACCACACTCCAATTCTGGCAATAGGGCCAGATTTAGTATTCTGAAAATTCTCTTGCTATGACATATAAAAACACTACATAAAATATAACACATACAGACTTGTTTTTTAAAAATCTTTATTTATTTATTTTTGGCTGTTCCGGGTCTTCATTGCTGCACACAGGCTTTCTCTACTTGCAGCAAGCGGGGGTACACTCTCTAGTTGCGGTGCTTGGGCTTTTCATTGTGGTTACATAGCCATCTGCTTGTTGCAGAGCCCGGGCTCTAGAGTGAGGGCTTAGTAGTTGTGGCGCACAGGCTTAGTTACTATGAGGCATGTGGAATCTTCCTGGACCAGGGATCGAACCTGTGTCCCCTGCATTAACAGGCAGATTCTTAACCACTAGACCACCAGGGAAGTCCCATGATCTTGTTTTTGACAGTTAAAAGAAAATATATTCTATATTATATCCAAATTGCTAATTTCCCACAGCCTGAAAAAATACCTCCTTTGTCAAATGACCCAGCTGGTGATGATATATTCTATGACAACAATAGTAATGAATATAAAAGGAGGGTTTTTTGGGGGAGATTGGTTAGGGGAGAGATGATTCATGGTGATAAATGCTAGCTTTTAAGTGCATAGCTGAGCTCACAAGAAATTAAGGAGCACCCTTAAAGACCCTAAAGAAAGAGAAAACAAAATTAAAGCTGTAAACATGTATGCTAAACTGAAGCTGCCATGTCTGGAAATATGGTGGAATAGAGAAAGGGGTATCAGTTATAGAAGTTAACTGGCTTGAGTTTTAATTCCCCATGAGGAGAAAAGAATTTGGAATCTGTATAAGAGGAGTTAGAATTAAAATTTCCAAATAAACCTAAGATCCTCAAAAGGCTACACCCTTTGAAGGGTGGACTTAAATGTGGACTACCATCCACAGGGAGGTGACAAAGAACCTTGTCTGCCTATTCCTGGCTCTCAGTGAGGAAAAACAAAAAACCAAAACTAGGGACTTCCCTGGTGGTCCAGTGGCTAAGGCTCTGTTCTCCCAATGCAGGGTTTGACCCCTGGTCAGGGAATTAGATCCCGCATGCTGCAACTAAGACCTGGCACTCGAGAATAAAGATTTTTTTTAAAAAAACTAAAACTGTCCTGAGAATTTATAACTACAAGATTATACTTTATGTTGGTTTTGGATTCAGATATATACCCTGGTTCCAGGAATGCTCAAGCTAAGGAATTGATATCAAAAGTTATTCTAGGCTGGGGGTGTCCCTGGTATGAACCAATGTAAAACTCCTTTGAACCTGTGCAAGATTCTCACAATAACTGAAAAGTAATCTCCATAAAGAAACAATCCACAATGAGCAAGGATCAGCAAACATTAAAAAACAGCAAGGATTTCAGATAATGCAATATTCAGGTGACAACTCAACTATAAAAGAAGCAGTAAAGTGTAGTGTTTAAGAGTATAAACTTAAAAGCCAGACTACCAGGCATTCTAGTTCAGGCATTCTACTTACTATCCAGGTTTTCTTGGGTAAGTTGATTAAATTCTCTATGCCTCCATTTCCTTATATAGGATTGTTATGAGGATCAAATGAATTAATATTTATAAAGTACCTAGAACAGTACTTGGCACATAGTGTCACAAATGTGTTTGTTATTATTTAAAACTAAGTATGTTTACAATGATCAAGGACACAAGAAAAAAAAATCAAGATGGCATAAAAAAGAACTTGCAGGTTTGAGAAAGAAATAAATGGTGGTGGAGGGTAAATTAGGAGTTTGGGTGGGCTTCCCTGGTGGCTCTGTGGTAAAAAGAATCTGCCTGCCAATTCAGGAGACTTGGGTTTGATCCCAGGATTGGGAAGATCCCCTGGAGAAGGAATGGCAACCCCTCCAGCATTCTTACCTGGGAAATCCCATGAAAAGAGGAGGCTGGTGGGCTGCAGTCCATGGAATCACAAAAGCGTAGGACATGATTTAGAAACTAAACAACAACAACAATTGAATCACTGTGTGGTACACCGGAAATTAACACAACATTGTAAATCAACTACACTCCAATAAAAAGCAAAATAAATAAGAAACGAACAATTAAAAAAGAAAAAGAAATGAAATAAGAAGTGAAAAATATAGTAATTGAAATTAAGAAAATAACCTGATGGATAGGTTAAACAAAAGATTGATGACAGCTTGAAGGAAAAGTTAACAAACTGGAAAATAGGTCTGAGAAAATTATCCAGATTGAAGTACAAAGAAGTAAAAGATCAAAAATATGAAAAGGAGATTAAGGGACATGGAGGGCAAAATGAGAGCTGACATCCACATAATTAGAATATTAGAAGGAGAGAATAGAGAGAATGGGAAAGAATTACTATTTGAAAAGATAATAGCTGAGAAGTTTACACACTGATGAAAAACATGAATCGTCTGGTTTAGTAATCTCAACAAAACCCAAATAGGATTTTATAAAATGAGAAAAATCCATGATTCCCATGTTAGTCAAACAACAGACCGCTCTACACAGAGAAGATATTAAAAATTACCACAAAGAAAGAACAATTTATCTACAATAGAAAGTTTCTGAGAAGGTAACATTTGAACAAAATCTTGAAAGAGGGACAGTAAGGTATGAGGATATGGGGAGGACATATTCCATGCAGAAAGAACAGAAGGTGGAAAGGCCATTATTAATACATCCTAGGAATAAAAATAGATCAGTTTGAAAAGAGAGGAGAGATCAAGAGGGATTATCATTGGAGATGCAGTTAGAGAGATAATGATGCTGGGGGTCGGGGTAGAAGAGGAAGCTCTGTAAATATTAGCTTTATAAGAATTTTGACTTTTACTCCGAGTGAAATGGTGACTCATTAGAGGATTTTGAGTAGAGGAGTGGCATAGTCTGACATACATTTTGAAAGGGTAATTCAGAGAAAATAATACTGACAAGGAGAGGCAGGGACCCCGGTTGGAGGTTACTGTCATCATCTAGATGAAAAATGATGTAGCTTGAACCAAGATGGTAGCAGTGGAAGTGGTAAGAAATGATAAGGTTCTGGTTTTCTTTTAAAAGTAGAGACAATAACATTAATGGATGAGGATGAGAGAATGAGAGGAATTAAAGATGATTCCAAGGTTTATGCCTTGAATAGCTGGAATAATGTAGTTGCCATTAACTGAGATAAGGTTTGACCACATTTAGAGCAGATTTCTTTTTTTGAAGGTGGAATTAGGATTTCAATTTAACATATTAATTTGAGGTGACTGTTACTCACTGAAGTGAGGACAACAGTCAGCATTTGAATATGAGTCTGGGGTCCAGAAGAAGTCTGGGCTTGAAATGTATATTTGGGAGTTATCAGTAAATAGTTGGCATTTAACATCCTGAGACTGGATGAGATGATCAAAGAAAGAGTATATCACATCTAGACACATCAGAGCCAAATTGTCAAAAGACAAAGAGAAACTTCAAAACAGGAAGAAGAAAGTGACTGATCATGGACAAGGGAATCCTCAATAAAATTAACAGCTGATTTCTTGCTGTAAACTGTGGAGGCCAGAAGGCAGTGGGAGGACAAATTGAAAGTGCCGAAAGAAAAGAACTGTCAGCCAGGATCTATTTATTGCAAATATATCCTTTGAAAGTTATCAGAGAAATTAATACATTCCCAGATAAACAAAGACTAAGAAAATTCACCACTAGCAGAATTGCCCTACAAGAAATGCTAAAGATGGCTTCCCTGGCGGCTCAGTGGTAGAGAATCCGCCTGCTAATTTAGGAGACATGAGTTTGACCCCTGGTCTGGGAAGATCCTACATGATGTGGAACAGTTAAGCCTGTGTGCCATAGCTATTGAACCTGTGCTCTAGAGTCTGGGAGCTGCAACTACTGAGCCACTTGAGTAACTACTGAAGCCAGTGCACCCTTTTGTTGCTCTGCAACAAAAGAAGCCACAGCAATGAGAAGCCTATGTACCACAACTGGAGAGTAGCCCCAGCTCACTACAATGAAGACTTAGGGCAGCCAAAAATAAATAAATAAATAAAATTAAATTAAAAAAAGAAATGATAAAGAGAGCCCTTCAGGTAGAAATGATAGGACATTAGACAGTAATTCAAATACACATGAAGAAATACATAGCATTAGCAAATGTAAATGCATAAGTAAATATAAAAGACAATATAAGAATGGATTTCCCTGGTGGCCCAGTGGTTAAAACTCTATACTTCCAATGTAGGGGCATGAGTTTAGTCCTTGGTTGGGGAAGTTCTACATGCTTCATGGTACACCCCCTCTTTTCCTCTTCTACCCGATCTGAGACCATTGGTAGAGCAGCAATTATAAAGTTGTGTTAATGAGGTTTATAATACAGTAAATCCCCCACATACTAACCTTCAAGTTGGGAACTTTCAAGTATTCAAATATGTGTTCCATCATCATAAGCTGTGAGTGAAATTGCAGCTTGTCCTCTGAATCCTATTGCTGATGATCTTTCAGCTCTACCATTTCCCTCATCCTCTCCTTCCTCCAGTAAGTAACTCTTCTTGCCTATTAACTCAGTGCCAGCCCCTGTATGCCAGCTATTGTACTGAACCACTGTACTTTTCAAGGTACTGCACTATAAGATTAAAAATGTTTTCTTAATTTTTTGTGTTTGTTTTTAATGTATTATTTGTGTGAAAAGTATTATGAACCTATTACGATCCAACCAGTCAATCTTAAAGGAAATCAGTCCTGAATATTCACTGGAAGAACTGATGCTGAAGCTGAAACTCCAATACTTTGGCCACCTGATGCGAAGGACCCACTCTTTGGAAAAGACCCTGATGCTGGGAAAGATTGAGGGCAGGAGGAGAAGGGGACAACAGAGGATGAGATGGTTGGATGGCATCACCAACTCGATGGACATGAGTTTGAGTAGGCTCCGGGAGCTGGTGATGGACAGGGAAGCCTGACATGTGGCAGTCCATGGGGTTGCAAAGACTCGGACATGACTGAGTGACTGAACTGAGCTGATATAGCCAGTTGTGTTAGTTGGGTACCTAAGCTAACTTTGCTGGACTTATGGGCAAATTGGATTTATGAATGCTTTCTCTTAACAGAACTTGTTCATATGTAGGGAATTTACTTTACTTACATCTAAAGATGTAATTTGGAGCTCCCAGCTAGCTCAGTTGGTAGAGCATGAGACTCTTGAAGATGTAATGTTATTCTATGATAACATTGTATAATAACTATTGTATGGTAGCTATTGTATGATAACAATAGCACAAAGGAGAGGAGAGGGAATTAAGATATACTGAAGTAAAGTTTTTACACACTATTGAAATTAACTTAGAATTAATCTGAAGTACCACATGCCACAACTAACTGAAGCCCACAAGCCCTAGAGCCTGTGCTCCGCAAAAGAGAAGCCAACTCAGTGAGGAGCCCACATACTGCAACTAGAGAGTAACTCTTGCTTGTCACAATTAGAGAAAGCCCATGTAGCAATGAAGACCCAGTACTGCCAAAAATAAATAATTAAATAAATTAAAAAAATTTAAAAAGTTCAACAATTGTGGCAGAACCCAGAGCAATACATGAAAAATCAATTGTATTTCCACACACTAGCAATGAACAACCAAAAATGAAATTAAGAAAATTTTATTTACAGTAGCATCAAAAGAATAAAATTATCAGGGACAAATATAGCAAAGTAATTACAAGGCTTGTATGCTGAAAAATAGAAATATTATTGAAAGAAGTTAAAGAACACATCCCAGGTTCTTGTGCTGGAAGACACAACATTTTAAAAATGAAAGTACTCTCCAAGTTGATCTACAGATTCAGTGCAAACTCTATCAAAATCCCACCTGGCTTTTTTTGGTAGCAATTGAAGAGCTGAGGCTAAAATTCAAGTGAAAATTCAAGGTTCACAGAACAGCAAAAATAATCTCAAAAAAGAAGAACAAAGTCTGAGGATTCACATCTCCCAATTTCAAACCTTCTATAAACTATAGGAATCAAGACAGTGTGGTACCAGCATATGGTTAGACAATAGATCAGTGTAATAGAATTAAGAGTCCAGAAATAAATCCTTATATTTACAGTCAATTTATTTTAAACAAGAGGCCTAAGATAACTCAAGTTGGGGAGGGGGGCAGAGAAAATACTAGTGTGAACAGATTGTGCTTGAAAAACTGGATATCCACATGCAAAAGAATGAAGTTGGACCCCTACCTCACACCATGTACAAAACTTTATTCAAAATGGGTGACAAACCTAAATATAAGAGCTAAAACTATAATTCTCTTAGAAGAAAAAGAGGCATTAATCTTCATGACCATGTCTTAGACTAATTTTTTTTACATATTTTACCAAAAATGCAAGTAACAAAGCATACCAGATAAATTGGATATAATACCAAATATATTGGATATATACTAAATTGGATATAATCAATGACAGTTAGATGTCATTTCAAAGGATGACATCAAGGAAGTGAAACAGTCCACAGAATGCAAGAAAATTTTTGCAAATCATATATTTGATGAGACATATCTAGAATATATGAGGAGTTCTTACTACTCAATAATAAAAAACCAAATAGCCAATTTTAAAATGGGCAAAATATCTGACGAGACATTGTTCAGAAAAGATAGAGAAATGGGGAAATTCCTGGCAGTCCATTGGTTAGACTGGATTGGACTTGAGTTTCCACTGCTGAGGCATGGGTTCTGTCCCTGGTTGGGGAAGTAAGATCTTGCACACGGGGAAGCCAAAACCAACCAACCAAACAAACAAAATTAAAAATATATATACAGGGACTTCCCTGTTGGTCCAGTTGTTAAGAATTTGCCTGCCAATGCAGGGGACACAGTTTCGACCCCTGAACTGGGAAGATCCCACATGCCTCGGGGCAACTAGGTCCCAGCACTACAACTAGAGCCTGTGCTCTAGAGCGCAGGAGCTGCAACTACTGAAGCCCGTGTGCCCTAGAGCCCATGCTCCATAACAGAGAAGCCAGAGAGTAGCTCCCACTTGCTGCAAGTAGAGAAAGCCTGATCACAGCAACAAAGACCTAGCACAGCTTAAATAAATAAATAAAATTCAAAAATAAATAAAATACAAATGGTCAATAAGCACATGAAAAGATGTTCAATCATTAGCCATCAGGGAAATGCAAATCAAAACTGCAATAAGCTACCATGCAGATGACCCTTATGGTAGAAAGTGAAGAAGAACTAAAGAGCCTCTTGATGAAAGTGAAAGAGGAGAGTGATAAAGTTGGCTTAAAGCTCAACATTCAGAAAACGAAGATCATGGCATCTGGTCCCATCACTTCATGGCAAATAGATGGGGAAACAGTGGAAACAGTGAGAGACTTTATTTACCTGGGCTCCAAAATCACTGCAGATGGTGACTGCAGCCATGAAATTAAAAGACACTTGTTCCTTGGAAGGAAAGTTATGACCAACCTAGATAGCATATTAAAACGCAGAGACATTGTGTTGCCAACAAAGGTCCATCTAGTCAAGGCTATGGTTTTTCCAGTAGTCATGTATGGATGTGAGAGTTGGATTGTAAAGAAAGCTGAGAGCTAGAGAATTGATGCTTTTGAACTGTGGTGTTGGAGGAGACTCTTGAGAGTCCCTTGGACTGCAAGGAGATCCAACTGGTCCATCCTAAAAGAGATCAGCCCTGGGTGTTCATTGGAAGGACTGATGTTGAAGCTGAAACTCTAATACTTTGGCCACCTGATGTGAAGAACTGACTCATTTGAAAAGACCCTGATGCTGGGAAAGATTGAGGGCAGGAGGAGAAGGGGATGACAGAGGATGAGATGGTTGGATGGCGTCATCGACTCAATGGACATGAGTTTGAGTAAACTCCAGGAGTTGGTGATGGACAGGGAGGCCTGGCGTGCTGCAGCCTATGGGGTTGCAAAGAGTCAGACACGACTGAGAGACTGAACTGAACTGAACTCATACCTACTCTGATGGTTATACTTGAGAAGACAAATAATAAATGTTGGTGAAGATGTGGAGGATTACAGTCCTCATGAACTGCTGCTGCTGCTGCTGCTAAGTCGTTTCAGTTGCGTCTGACTCTGTGTGACCCCATAGACGGTAGCCCACCAGGCTCTGCCGTCCCTGGGATTCCCCAGGCAGGAACACTGGAGTGGGTTGCCATTTCCTTCTCCAATGCATGAAAGTGAAAAGTGAAAGTAAGCCGCTCAGTTGTGTCCGACTCTTAGTGACCCCATGGACTGCAGCCTACCAGGCTCCTCCATCCATGGGATTTTCCAGGCAAGAGTACTGGAGTGGGTTGCCATTGCCTTCTCCACATGAACTACTGGTGGGAATATAAAATGCCACAGCCACTTTGGAAAATAGTTTGGCAATTTTTCGGGACATAGAATTATCATATAACCTAGCAACTTCACTTTAGGTGTACACCCAGAATGAAAGAGAAATCACAATATATGTCCATAGAAAAACTTGTTCATGAATATTCATAGCAACTTTATTTATAATAGCCTGAAAGTGGAACCAACCCAAATTTCCCTCAACTAATGAATGGATAAATGAAATTTGGCACATCCATAGAATAGAATATTATTTGGTCATAAAAAGGAATGAAGTACTGATAAATTTTACAATATGGATGAACTTTGAAAATGTTATGCTTACGGACAGAAGCCAGCCCCCAAAGCCACATATTATGTGATTCTCTTTGTATAGAATTTTTCCAGAACATTCAAATCTTTAGAGACAGAATCTGTAGTGGTCACCAGGTGGTGGGGGGATGAAGGTGTGATAGCTAATGGGTATCAGGTTTCTTTCGGAAGGATGAAAATGTTCTTTTTTTTTTCCATGCCCCTCAGCAAGATGGATCTTAGTTCCCCTACAGGAATCAAAGCCACACCCCTTGCATTGGAAGCACAGCGACTTAACCACTGGACTTCAGGGAATTCTAGCAAACGTTCTAAACTTGACTGGTGCTGACTGTAGAACTCTGTAAATAAACTAAAACATTTGAATCATACACTTCAAGTGAGTGAACTGTATAGTTATTGAACTACGAAAAAATTTTAAGAGATTTAAAAATATATTTTAGGCTGCACAACAATGTGAATGTACTCAATGTCACTAATTTGCACATTTTTAAATGATTAAAATGGTTATCTTTGTTATGCATATTTTACCACAATTAAATATACATATGTGCAAAATTTTGTTTTTCTAAAAATTGTGTATCATACAACACACACACTACAAGATGGAGGAAAATATATCCAAGTGATATGTAAATAGTTATAAATTGTTTTTAATGGCTACCCACTCCAGTATTTTTGTCTGGAGAATTCCATGGACAGAGGAGCCTGGTGAGCTACAGTTCATGGAGTCTCTAAGAGTGAGACACGATTGATCGACTAAGATACATGTATTTTTGGCCGAGCCTTGTGGCTTTCAGGATCTTAGTTCCCCAATCAGAGATTGAACCCAAACCATCACCCTTAGCAGTGAAAGCACAGAGTCCTAACCGCTGGTTGTTGTTTAGCTGCCAAGTCATGTCCAGCTCTTTTGTGACCCCATGGACTATAGCCCGCCAGGCTCCTCTGTCCATGGGATTTCCCAGGCAAGAATACTGGAGTGGGTTGCCATTGTCTTCTCCAGGGGCTCTTCCCAACCCAGAGATCGAACTAGTCTTCTGCTTGACAGGTGGATTCTTTATCACTGTGCCACCTGGGAAGCCCCCTAACCATTGGACTGCCAGGGAATTTCTATAAATACTTTTTAATGGCCTGTCACAACTTTTAGACAGAGAACCGAATAATCTGAAAAATACATCTGTTAACAATGATTGCCTCTGGATTTTTAGGTTGTAAGTAACAAATGCCTTAATTAATCTGTTTTTTTTTAAACTTTTAATTGTATATAATGAACATACATACATTTATTTTGAAAAATCAAATATATGAATTAACAATGAAAACACATGTTTTGGTTCAAAGTTGAAAAAGAAAGAGTATAGATAGAGGAGATCAATCTTAAGAGGTCAGGGAAATGAGGGGATCTAGCAAAGGAGTCTGAGAAGGAATGGCTAGGGCAGTAAGAGGATAATTAGGCAGAGTGATGGCTTGAAAGTAAAATGAAGAAAATGCTTCCAAGTGGGAGTGGTCCACTGTCTCAACTGGTGCTGATGGGCCAATCAGAGGAGAACTAGACTTGAATTCTGGGTGGAGCAACCTGGAGGTCATCTGTGAACTTAACAAGGGATGTTTTGTGGATTAGTGGGAGTGAAAGATGATTTAGAGTCGGTTTAAGAACACAGTTATTTGTCATCATTTTAAATGACCATTTAACTAAAATGTACTTTGAAAACTGGTAATTAAAGGAAAATAAATGAGCACTGGTCTTGCCTTTCCAGTAGGAACAGTATTTTAGGATAATCAAATATATTCAGTTGATAAAGAAAAACCTTCCTGAATAATCTAAAATTTCAGCATCATCATTTTGCAAACTATGAAATTACTGATTCTGTCAAAGATTATGAATTGGTTTAAAACCATCAGGAGAAGGAGCAGATGGGAACTGGACATTGTGCAGTGCCAAAATCACAACACACAGCTTACTTTCTAGTTACACTGGGGAAATCTAATTTAAGATAAAGGGTATGGCTGTCTTCACCCTGGGCCAGTGTCTAATACTGCTGTCACAATCAGTGTTCACTAGATATTGTGTTTTATAATGAGATGCAAAATGAAATATACATCATTTATTGTATACTTATTCAAAGTCATTTACTTTAAAACCATTAATGCTTTAGATCTAACTTGCAGTTTATAAGAAATTCAGATGATAGAGAAACAAACTAAACAATATCATGAGGGAGCAACCAGACAAATCCAGAAGGAAGGACATATGGGCTACTGCTAAGTCACCTCAGTCGTGTCCAACTCTGTGCGACCCCATAGATGGCAGCCCACCAGGCTCCGCCATCCCTGGAATTCTCCAGGCAAGAACACTGGAGTGGGTTGCCATTTCCTTCTCCAATGCATGAAAGTGAAAAGTGAAAGTGAAGTCGCTCAGTCTTGTCCGACTCCTAGCGACCCCATGGACTGCAGCCTACCAGGCTCCTCCATCCATGGGATTTTCCAGGCAAGAGTACTGGAGTGGATCGCCAGTGCCTTCTCCGACATATGGGCTGGTGCCTTCAATAAGCTAGTGTCATTAGAAAGGGGACTGTTACCAGATGCAATGTATGGCCATAGGTTGAGTTGGATATGGACATATCAGTTATAGAGGACATTTTGGGGATAATTGGGAAAATTTGATTATGCTTTAGGTGTTAGATGAGATGAAAAATTTCCATTTTGGAAAGGCAGAGATGATTAACTGATAAAAAGAAATTACCCAGTGTTATGTATGATGTGATCTCATGTTGATTTAAAAAAAAACCATACAGGGACTTCCCAGTGGTCCAGTGGCTAAAACTCCATGTTCCCAATGCGGGGGCCCACATTCAATCTTTGGTCAGAGAGTTAGACCCCACATGCCACAGCTAAGAGTTCAAAAGCTACAGCTAAAAGATCCTGTATGCTGCAACTAAAGAACCTGTACACTGAAACAAAGATCAAAAATCCCATGTGCCGCAACTAAGACCCGGCTCAGCCAAATAAATAAATAAATATTTTACAAATACGTTGAACCCACACACTGTTGGTGGGAATGTAAATTGTCGCAACCACTATGGAGAACAGTATGGAGATTCCTCAAAAAATTAAGACTAGAACTACCATATGATCCAGCAAGGGATACTGATCCGCTTCTGGGTACTTATACAGAAGAATATGAAAGAACACGAAAATGCTAATTCAAAAGGATATATGCACCTTATGTTTATCACAGCACTATTTACAGTAACCAAGACATGGAAACAATCTAGGTGCCCATCAATAGATGAATGAATAAAGATTCTCTTTATATATATGTATATATATATATATATATATATATATATAATGGACTACCAGCCACCAAAAAGAGATGAAATCTTGCCATTTGTGGCAACAGAGATGGACTTTGAGGGTATTATGCTAAGTGAAATAAATTAGATGAAAAAAGACAAATGCTGCATAATTTTACTCTAGGTGGAATATAGAAAACAAGCAAATAAAATAAATGAACAAACCAAACCAAATGAAAATAAACACACAGATACAGAGAACAGGGTACTGGTTACGAGGGAGGAAGGGGTAGGGGGGTGGGAGAAGTGAGTAAAGGGGATCAACTATACTGGTGATGGATGGAAATTAAATTTTTGGTGGTGAGCAAGCTGTAGTATAAACAAAAGTACAAATATAATGTTGTACACAGGAAACTTATGTAATGTTACAAACCAATGGTATCTCAATAAAAAGTAAGTTTGTTTTAAAAGTTTGCTGTTTTTAAAGGTTTGTTTTAAACAAACCCCATATGTTAAAAAAAATATGTATGTAAAAGACCTAGTTATTACTGGAGTGCTAAGTTACTAAGATTAATATTCTCCATATAGTGAGAACAAAAATTTTTCACTATATTATTTTGCTTATCTACATTTTCTACAATGTTGTGTATTTCATCTAAAATAATATATTATTTTAAAACATAACAGAAAAAACTGAAAATGAGAAAAATAAGAGAATGGGAGGAGAGGGCTAAATATCATTCTTTCAAAAAATGTTGCTAAAAATTCTACTGAGAATTTAGAAAACAGAGAAATTAGGCTGTAGCTAGACAAGGAGGTGGGGTCAAGTGAAATTTTTTTAAATAGGAAGAATAACAACATGATTTTATGGTGATTGGAACAAACCAACAAAGATGGAAAAAAACAGATGATAAAAGAAAGAAAAGTGAGGACTTCTGAAGTAATGCTCTTGAGCAGCCAAAGGAGCTGGCCTTAGATAACTATGTATTGATGTCAGGCACAATGTCCTTTACAGCAAAAAGCACTACTACAGAAAAAAGTATCACATGCACATTAACAAAGGGTTCAATTCATGAAGAGAATGTAATAATTCTAAAGTGTGTGCTTCTAATGACATGCATATAAAGTGAATATTGACAGAAGTGTAAGGGAAGATTCAGAAATTCACCATCAGCGTGGGCAATATACAGCTTTGTCAGTAACTGACAGCTCTACAGAGCAGTAATGAACCAGGATATGGAAGATCTGAATGACATAATTAACTTCATTTAGTGAACTTATATAGAACCCTGCTCTCAGCAATTAGAGAGGACACATTCTTTTCAAGCACACATGGAACACTTATTGATCACTTACTAAGTAACAAAGCAAGCTTCAATAAATACCAAAGAATCAATATCACACAGACCACATTCTCTGACCACAGTATAATTAAATGAGAAATCAAAACATTATGAAACATGCTTTCAGACATTAAAAAAAACCTTTCAAATGTGACTGTTGGAGTCCATATCAAGAACTGAGGGGTAGCATCTAGAGAAGAGGAAGTAAAGACCCCCATTAACCAGGTAGATACCTTGAAAGGTATCCACTACATTCTTTTTTTTAAATTGAAGGATAATTGCTTTACAACATTGTGTTAGTTTCTGCCTTACATCAACATGAATCAGCCACAGTTACATCCTAATTACCAGCCCCCCTACCTTTCTCCCTGTACAGCCTAAGATGAGCCCACTAAGCATGACATAACCACTTCAAGGACAACTGCTGCTCATCTTCTTCCCAAAGTTAAAATCATCCATGTCCAGCTAGTAGCCAGAGGCAGCATCATGAAGCAGCTGTTCCCAAGTATATCATCTCCCAGAGATGTCTATCTAATCTTCTAGTTCAGACTCTTATCTTACCCTGGTGTTGTTCTACATCATCCTGTTACTTCTGGACTAAACTTTTGAACTGTGGTGTTGGATAAGACTCTTGAGAGTCCTTGGACTGCAAGGAAATCCAATCAGTCAATCCTAAAGGAAATCAGTCCTGAATATTCATTGGAAGGACTGATGCTGAAGCTGAAACTCCAATACTTTGGCCACTTGATGTGAAGAACCGACTCATTGGAAAAGACCCTGATGCTGGGAAAGATTGAAGGTGGGAGGAGAAGGGGACGGCAGAGGATGAGATGGTTAGATGGCATCCCTGATGCCATGGACATGAGTTGAGCAATCTCCGGGAGTTGGTGATGTACAGGGAAGCCTGGTGTGCTGCAGTCCATGGGGTTGCAAAGAATTGAACATGACTGAGCAACTGAACTGAACTGATGGACTAAACAGTAGATAGAGCCCCACCTATCTCACTTGTGCTTCCTTCACATGCATCAAAGTTGTCAGATGGTGCAAGGATAAGAACAGATTCATGAACACTTGGTTCATTTATGCAGGTGCAGGGCCAAGACCTTTTTTGAGCCCTAGGTTGATTGCATTCCATTTTGTCCATAATGTAGACCTTCAGTCTAAGGATCTCAATCATTATCTTTGCACAAAGTTCTTCCAATTTCCAGCCCAATGCTTCCCTCTCTCTTATGATTAAAAAAAAAGTCAAATGGTACAATCTACTTTTAAAATCAGTTTTGAATTTCCCAGCATTTTGCTGACCAAGACATGCTCATCTAACTTTATTTAATTTTTTTCTAACACAAACAATCCCTAAACATCTGCACTCATGTTGTTTTTGTTCAGTCACTCAGTCATGTCAGACTCTTTGTGACCCCGTGGACTGCAGCACGCCAGGCTTCCCTGTCCGTCACCATGTCCAAGAGTTTGCTCAAACTCATGTCCATTGAGTCGGTGATGTCATTCAATCATCTTAGGTTAGCATCAATTATAAGGTACATTTCCTTACATATTACTGACCATAATAAAATCCCAATCTTAGTTCTGATTAGTAGTATCTGCCAATAACCACTACTCATATGCAATAGTGGGAAAGAAAAAAAAAAAAGGTCGGTCACATTAGTTACTCTTAAGAAAAGGGTTTGGTGGTTCAGGACCTGTGCTGTACCTTGCTGGTCAGGTCTGTATAGGTAAGTGATGAAACAGCCAATCTCAGGGGCATTGTCATATAACTCACTTCCTGAGCAGTGGAGTGAGTTCGCCTCTCCCTGTGATCTACTTGCTTGGAAGACTTTCCTTATATAACCAGCATCCTTCAGGTCTGCATCAGAGAAGACCAGAGGGTAGGATCTTCTCTAGGGAGTCATTTGCTTCCTATTTTTGGTAACTTTTTTTTCGGCTGGTATCTTTGTTATGTGATTAAGGACTGAGTCTTCCTATAATATTGTTTTATGAAAATCTCAGGTCTATGTTTGCCAGCACCACTTTTTTTTTTTGTTTCTGGTGCTACAATTCCCATAAAATTTTGGTGACCTGGGCATTTCATTTGGGAAGTCTCTGCTAAAAAATCCAAACTAGAAATCTTGTCTTTCTTTGGTAATATCCAGACCTGATTAAGATGCAGAGCTAGACCTGCCTAGGGGGTCTGCTCAGCTATACCAGTTCTCCAATTAAGGCTTTAGCTTCAAGGTATGTATGGTGAATATTGGGGGTGGTGACTAACTTCCTCCTCTAATCTGCCTTGGAAGGTCATTTCTGCAACCTTGCATTCCACAACCATCAGGAAGTTCTTTTCTTAAAAATTAATTAATTTACTTTAATTGGAGGATAATTTCTTTACAATATTGTGGTGTTTTTTTGCCATACATCGACATGAATCACCCACAGGTACACACGTGTCTCCCCATCCTGAATTCCCCTGCCAATTCCCTCCCCTCCCCATCCCTCTGGGTTGTCTCAGAGCAGCAAGTTGGTCTTTTAAAGTGGGAGGCAATTTCACATTTGCCCAGCAGAGGGGGCTCAATAGGAGATAGTTTGGAGAAATCAGGTTTCTTTTTTTTTAAAAAAAACAAAGCTGTTTTCTCTTAGACCCTTCATTCAATCCCAGGAAGCCATGCTGGTTCTGCTTTCAAAATTCATGCAGGATATGACCATTTTAATCACATCTCCAGTGCTACCGCTCTAGCCTGAGTCTCCTTCATTCTCTCACCTGGGTTACTGCAGGGATCTCCTAACACTTGTCCTGCTTTTACTTGCTTCCTTGTCATCTATTCTCATCTGACCCAGCAGCCAGAGAGATTATTTCAAGATATAAGTATACTGTATTATTCCTCTGCTCAAAATCCTGCAATGGCTTCTCATTCCTCCCAGAGTCAAAGCCAAAGTCCTTACTTAAACTCCATCCCACTTAGTCCCCCATTACTTGTCTGACCTGTCCAGCAACCCTCCCCACCCATCCCCTGCTCCAGCCCCACTAGCCCTTTGGTTATTGCATGAACACCCAGGCACATTCTTGATCTTTCCCTTTTACGTTCATGTAAGTCACTTGGCTTGCAAGGTGGTGCAGTGGTAAAGAATCTGTCTGCCAATGGCAGGAGATGCAAGAGATGTGAATTTGAGCCCTGGGTTGGGAAGATCCCCTGGAGGAGGGCATGGCAACCCACTCCAGTATTCTTGCCTGGAGAATCTCATGGACAGAGGAGCCTGGCAGGCTACAGTCCACGGGTGGCAAAGAGTCAGACACGACTGAGTGGCTGAGCACAAAGCAAAAACAACTCCCTCCCTCATTTCTTCCATGTCTTCACTCAATTCTTGCCTTTCCAATGAGGTTCCCCCGACCACCCTATTTAAAATTGCAACCAATATGTCCCTACTCTATCCAATTTCTTACCCTGCTCCATTATTTTCTCCACAGTACTTAGCACGTTAAAAGAAATTATTTGGCTGCATTAGATCTTAGTTGCCTCATGTAGGATCTTTTGTTGCAGTGCACAGCCTCTCTGGTAGTGATGTACAGGCTTAGTTGCCCTGTGGCAAGTGGGTCTTAGTTCCCTAACCAGCAATCGAACCCAGGTCCCTTGTTGGAAGGTGGATTCTTAACCACTGACCCACCAATGAAATCCCCAACACCTTCTGTCATACTGTTCTATACTGAAAGTTACAAACAAATATAATTGCTTTGTTTACTATTTACCATCTTCCTGCTCTTCCTACAACACAAGAGATGATTCTACACATGTACATCACCAGATGGTCAACACTGAAATCAGATTGATTATATTTTTTGCAGCTAAAAAGAAGAGAAGCTCTATACAGTCAGCAAAAACAAGACTGGGAGCTGACTGTGGCTCAGATCATGAGCTCCTTATTGCAAAGTTCAGGCTTAAATTGAAGAAGGTAGGGAAAATCGCTAGACCATTCAAGTATGACCTAAATCAAATCCCTTATGATTATACAGTAGAGGTGACAAATAGATTCAAGAGAATCTATACTTGAATTTAGAATCAAGAATATTCTAAATCTAATCTAATATTCTGAATCTAAGATCAGAATAGATCTTAGATCTGGTAGACAGAGTGCCTAAAGAACTATGGATGGAGGTTCTCAAGATTGTATAGGAAGTGGTGACCAAAACCATCCCCAAGAAAAAGAAATGCAGGAAGGCAAAGTGGTTGTCTGAGGAGGCCTTACAGAAAGCTGAGAGAAGAAGAGAAGTGAAAGGCAAAGGAGAAAGGGAAAGACATACCCAACTGAATACAGAGTTCCAGGGAACAGCAAGGAGAGATAAGAAAGCCTTCTTAAGTGAACAATGCAAAAAAATAGAGGAAAACAATAGAATGGGAAAAGACTAGAGATCTCTTCAAGAAAATTGGAGATACCAAGGGAACATTTCATGCAAAGATGGGCTCAATAAAGGACAGAAACAGCAAGGACCTAATAGAAGCAGAAGAGATTAAGAAGAGGTGACAAGAATACACAGTAAAACTATACAAAAACCATCTTAATGACCCGGATAACCAAGATGGTGTGGTCACACCTAGAGCCAGACATCCTGGAGTGTGAAGTCAAGTGGGTCTTAGGAAGCATTACTACAAACAAAGCTAGTGGAGGTGATGGAATTCCAGCTGAGCTATTTCAAATCCTAAACGATGATGTTGTTAAAGTGTTGCACTTCATATGCCAGCAAATTTGGAAAACTCAGCAGTGGCCACAGGACTGGAAAAGGTCAGTTTCCATTCTAATCCCAAAGAAAGGCAATGCCAAAGAATGTTCAAACTACCCAGTTGCTCTTATTTCACATGCCAGCAAGGTTATACTCAAATCCTTCAAGCTAGGCTTTAGCAGTCTGTGAACCGAGAACTTCCAGATGTTCAAGCTGGATTTAAAAAAGGTAGAGGAATATTCCATTCTGTATATGTACCACAGCTTCCTTATCCATTCGTCTGCTGATGGACATCTAGGTTGCTTCCATGTCCTGGCTATTGTAAACAGTGTTGCGATGAACATTGTGGTACATGCATCTCTTTCAATTCTGGTTTCCTCAGTGTGCATCAGCAGATGAATGGATAAGGAAGCTGTGGTACATATACACAATGGAATATTACTAAGCCATTAAAAAGAATACATTTGAATCAGTTCTATTGAGATGGATGAAACTGGAGCCCATTATACAGAGTGAAGTAAGCCAGAAAGAAAAACACCAATACAGTATACTAGTGCATATATATGGAATTTGAAAGATGGTAACGATAACCCTATATGCGAGACAGAATAAGAGACACAGATGCATAGAACAGTCTTATGGACTCTGAGGGAGAAGGTGAGGGTGGGACGTTCTGGGAGAATAGCATTGAAACATGTATATTATCATATATGAAACAGAACATCATTCCAGGTTCAATGCATGAGACACATGCTCATGGCTGGGACAATGGGATGACCCAGAGGGGTGGGATGGGGAGGGAGGTGGGAGGGGG
This sequence comes from Giraffa tippelskirchi, assembly GCF_054371585.1. Taxonomy (NCBI): domain Eukaryota; kingdom Metazoa; phylum Chordata; class Mammalia; order Artiodactyla; family Giraffidae; genus Giraffa; species Giraffa tippelskirchi. The sequence goes on along the minus strand of NC_137277.1, from coordinate 24,900,373 downwards.
GTTCAGAATGGAGAACACATGTAAACCCATGGCTGATTCATGTCAATGTATGGCAAAAACCACTACAATATTGTAAAGTAATTAGCCCCCAACTAAAATAAATAAATTTATTAAAAAAAAAAAAGAAATTAAAAAAAAAAAAGGTAGAGGAACCAGAGATCAAATTGCCGATATCCACTGGATCATAGAAAAAGCAAGGGAATTAAAAAAAAATCTACTTACGCTTCACTGACTACACTAAAGCCTTTGACAGTGCAGATCACAGCAAACTGGAATTCTTTAAGAGATGGGACTATCAGACCACCTTACCTGTCTCTTGAGAAATCTGTATGCAGTCCAAGAAGCAACAGTTAAAACCGTACATGAAATAACAGACTGGTTCAGAATTGAGAAAGGGGTGCGTCAAGGCTGCTTATTTCATTTGTATGCAGAGTATATCATGCAAAATGCTGGGCTGGATGAAGCACAATCTGGAATTAAGATTACCGGGAGAAATATCAATAACCTCAGATATGCAGATGATATCACTCTAATGGCAGAAAGCAAAGAGGAACTAAAGAGCATCTTGATAAGGGTGAAAGAGGAGAGTGAAAAAGCTGGCTTAAAACTCAGCATTCAAAGAACTAAGATCTGGTCCCATCACTTCATGGCAAATAGAGGGAGAAAACTGGAAACAGTGACAAGTTTTATTTTCTTGGGCTCCAAAATCACTGTGGAGAGTGACTGCAGCCATGAAATTAAAAGATGCTCTCTCCTTGGAAGAAAAGCTACGACAAACCTAGGCAGCATACTAAAAAGCAGAGACATCTCTTTGCCAACAACATTAGTATAGTCAAAGCTATGGTTTTTCCACTAGGCACGTATGGATGTGAGAGTTGGAACATGAAGAAGGCTGAATGCTAAAGAATTACTTTCAAATTGTGGTGCTGGAGAAGACTCTTGAGCATTCCTTGGACAGCAAGGAGATCGAACCAATCAATCCTAAAGGAAATCAACCCTGAATATTCATTGGAAGGAGTGATACTGAAACTCCAATACTTTGACTACCTGATGAGAAGAGCTGATTCACTGAAAAAGACCCTGATGCTGGGGAAAATTGAGGGCAGAATGAGAAGGGGGCGAGAGAGGATGAGATGGTTGGATGGCATCATCAACTCAATGGACGTGAAAAAGTTTGAGCAAACTCTGGGAGATAGTGAAGGGCGGGGAAGCCTGGTGTGCTGCATTTCATGGGGTCACAAATAGTCAGACACGGCTTAGCAACAGCAGCAACAACAACCACAACAAATCTTTCTCTTTCCTGCATGAGTTCTTTGAGGGCAGGGATGTTCATTCACTGTGCTTAGAACAGTACCTGGCCAGAGTAGGTGCTCAAAAAGTATATATTGAATGAATGAATCAATACTTTCATTCCAACAGCTAAGATACAATTCTTCTAATCAGTGCTCTAACTTCATGCCTGGGTGTTGGGGAGGTATAGAGAATCAGAAAATCTGACACAACAATTCAGGAAGATTTGAGACTCTTAAAAAAAATTTTTTTTATTGAAGTATAGTTGATTTACAATGTTGTGTTAATTTCTTATGTACAGCAAAACAGCTCAGTTATACATATGTATGTATATTCTTTTTCATATTCTTTACCATTATGGTTTGTCATAAAATACTATATTAAATATATTTCCCAGTTCTGTATAATATGACCTTGTTTTTTCATCCTGTATGTCAGTGTATAATAGTTTGCTTCTGCTAGTCCCAAACTCCCAGTCCAAGGCTAGCATATTTTATCATGTGCCATTTGGCTTATGGGATCTTAGTTCCCCAACCAAGGATCAAGCCAGGGCCTTCATCAGTGAAACAGCAGAGTACTAACCACTGGGCCCCCAGAGAATCCCCCCAAGGCTAATTCTTGATCGTGACCACAACAACCTCAGGTCCCCCTGGATTTTACCATTTTTTGTCAATTGGACCATTGCTGGATAACAGCTTATCTCTGGCTGCACCTTGCCTGCGTGCTAAGTCACTTCAGTCGTGTCCGACTCTTTGCGATGCTATGGACCGGCTCCTCTGTCCAGGAAATTCGCAAGAATACTGGAGTGGGTTACCATGCCCTTCTCCAGGGGGTCTTCCCAACCCAGGGACTGAACCCTAGACTCTTAAGTCTCCGGCATTAGTAGGCAGGTTCTTTACCACTATCACCACCTGGGATGCCCACAAACAATGGCCACCACACTCTGTTTTGCTATAAGCTTATCTGAAGCCTTGGTCTCAGTTAACATTTGGATTGAGCACCAAAAGATACCAGGGAAGATGGGGGAGATAAATTAGGAGTTTGGGATTAATATATATAAAATAGGTAAACAACAAGGACCTACTGGATAGCACAGGGAATGATACTCAATATCTTGTGAGAAGTTATAATGGAAAAGAATCTGAAAAAGAATATATGAATCACTTAGCTATATACTTGAAACTAAAACAACATTGTAAATCAATTATGCTTTAATTAAAAAAAGAAACTACCAAAAAAAAGAAAAGAGACACCAGGGAAGAGTTTAACTAATCATTTTGTTACTGCATTGCAAAGGCCGTCAGCTTCCTTTGCTGTGGTCACATATCCTCCTTGCACCCCTCTGCCCAGCTCAGCCAAGTTTAGATTATCTCTCAAGGTCTGAGATCTGAACCCTACTCTGGATGCTCCTTTCTGTGTCATCTAGGACTCCGATTGCAAATAACAGAATACAAATCAAGTTAATTTTTAAAATCAGTTCAGTTCAGTTACTCAGTCGTTTCCAACTCTTTGCGACCCCATGGACTGTAGCATGCCAGGCCTCCCTGTCCATCACCAACTCCCTGAGCTTTCTCAAACTCATGCCCATTGAGTCGGTGATGCTATCCAACCATCTCATCCTCTGTTGTCCCCTTCTCCTCCTGCCTTCAATCTTTCACAGCATCAGGGTCTTTTCCAATGAGTCAGTTCTTCACATCAGGTGGCCAAAGTATTGGAGTTTCAGCTTCAGCATCAGTCCTTCCAATGAATATTCAAGACTGATTTCCTGTAGGATGGACTGGTTGGATCTCCTTGCAGTCCAAGGGATTCTCAAGAGTCTTCTCCAACACCACAGTTCAAAAGCATCAATTCTTCAGCGCTCAGCTTTCTTTATAGTCCAGCTCTCACATCCATACATGACTACTGGAAAAATCATATCTTTGACTAGATGGACCTTTGTTGGCAAAGTAATGTCTCTGCTTTTTAATATGCTATCTAGATTGGTCATAGCTTTTCTTCCAAGGAACAAGTGTCTTTTAATTTCATGGCTTCAGTCACCATCTGCAGTGATTTTGGAGCCCAGGTAAATAAAGTCTCTCACTATTCCCACTGTTTCCCCATCTATTTGCCACGAAGTGATGGGACCAGATGCCATGATCTTAGTTTTCTGAATGTTGAGTTTTAAGCCAACTTTTTCACTCTCCTCTTTCACTTTCACCAGCAGACTCTTTTGTTCTTCTTCACTTTCTGCCATAAGGGTGGTATCATCTGCATATCTGAGGTTGTTGATATTTCGTCAATCTTGATTTCAGCTTGTGCTTCATCCAGCCCAGTGTTTCCCACGATGTACTCTGCATATAAGTTAAATAAGCAGGGTGACAATACAAAGCCTTGACGTACTCCTTTTCCTATTTGGAACCAGTCTGTTGTTCCATGTCCAGTTCTAACTGTTGCTTCCTGACCTGCATATAGATTTCCCAAGAAGCAGGTCAGGTGGTCTGGTATTCCCATCTCTTTAAGAATTTTCCACAGTTTGCTGTGGTCCACACAATCAGAGGCTTTGGCATAGTCAATAAAGCAGAAGTAGATGTTTTTCTGGAACTCTCTTTCTTTTTCCATGATCCAACAGATGTTGGTAATTTGGTCTCTGGTTCCTCTGCCCTTTCTAAATCCAGCTTGAACATCTGGAAGTTCACAGTTCATGTATTATTGAAGCCTGACTTGGAGAATTTTGAGCATTACTTTACAAGTGTGTAAGATGAGTGCAATTGTGCAGCAGTTTGAGCATTCTTTGGCATTGTCTTTCTTTGGGATTGGAATGAAAACTGACCTTTTCCAGTCCTGTGGCCACTACTGAGTTTTCCAAATTTGCTGGCATATTGAGTGCAGCACTTTCACAGCATCATCTTTTAGGATTTGAAATAGCTCAACTGGAATTCCATCACCTCCACTAGCTTTGTGTGTAGTGATGCTTCCTAAGGCCCACTTGACTTCGCATTCCAGAATGTCTGGCTCTAGGTTGGTGATCACACCATCGTGATTATCTGGGTCATGAAGATCTTTTTTGTACAGTTCTTCAGTGTATTCTTGCCACCTCTTCTTAATATCTTCTGCTTCTGTTAGGTCCATACCATTTCTGTCCTTTATTGTGCCCATCTTTGCATGAAATGTTCCCTTGGTATCTCTAATTTTGCATTTGGAATGCAAAATAGGGAGTCAAGAAATACCTGGAGTAACAGGCAAATTTGGCCTTGGAGTACAGAATGAAGCAGGGCAAAGGCTAATAGAGTTTTGCCAAGAGAACGCACTGGTCATAGCAAACACCCTCTTCCAACAACATAAGAGAAGACTCTACACATGGACCTCACCAGATTTCAATACTGAAATCAGATTGATTATATTCTTTGCAACCAAAGATGGAGAAGCTCTATACAGTCAGCAAAAACAAGACCGGGAGCTGATTGTGGCTCAGATCATGAAATCCTTATTGCCAAATTCAGACTTAAATTGAAGAAAGTAGGGAAAACCACTAGACCATTCAGATATGACCTAAATTAAAGCCCTTACAATTATACAGTGGAAGTGACAAATAGATTCAAGGGATTAGATCTGACAGAGTGCCTGAAGAACTATGGATGGAGGTTCATGACATTATACAGGAGGCAGGGATCAAGACCATCCCCAAGAAAAAGAAATGCAAAAAGGCAGAATGGTTGTCTGAGGAGGCCTTACAAATAGCTGTGAATAGAAGAGATGTGAAAGGCAAAGGAAGAAAGGAAAGATATACCCATTTGAATGCAGAATTCCAAAGAACAGCAAGGAGAGATAAGAAAGCCTTCCTCAGCAATCAAAATTTTTAAAATAGGAGGACTTACTATAAAGATACAGAGGGGTTTCACAGGAAGTAAAATCTGAGGCTTATATTTCATAAAATTCCAAAGTTGCTCTTATGTTAATACAGTGTGTAGCCCAGTTCTACGGGGATTACTTCCTTTCTTCCCTCAACAGTTTTACTTGCTAGAGTCCCTCTGTTGGATTGATTGCCTAATAACCACGTCTTCATTTTCTTCCTTCTGAAGGGCAGTTTGGGCTGGTGTTTTCTCTCCATAGTGGTATATATGTCAGCAGAAAGGGACTCCATCCCAACTTGAGTGGCAGAACCTGAAGTGAATCAGGCCAGTTCCATTGCTTTTGTCGTTGACTGGTTTAGCACTAGTCATGGGTCTTCAGTTGGGTTTGCTAGAGTACAGTCTAAGACAGGGATGCTCACACAAGTGACTGATGAATGGACTGCCCTCAGGAGAAGGGAAATGAGGGAAGCAGGGAAAGGGAATCAAGGACACGGTCTCATTTGGAGATTAGCTTCAATGTGAGTCCATGCGGAGCTCTGGAGTGTAAATTGCACCACACATTTCCTTCCATCTTGGAACCAAGGGCTAACCTTTTGTACTTGCTTCTCTGTTAATCACTGGCTACAGGTTCCCCTGAGGAGAGGCTGTGATGATGATGATAGCAAGGTGATTCTGGTTCAGCTGAAGGCAATTCTTAGGAGTTGGAGACAAGCTGTGGGTCATCAGTGGTCAACCCTCAGGGGAACGCCCGGCTCAGTAGAGGGGATTTGTGCACGGGGCACCAAAACCATGTACTATAGCATGGAATTAGGTTGACTACTGTCCCAGTTTGTATGGGACTGACTTGGTTTTATCTATTTGTTTTTCGTTTTAAAAAAATATATAGCTGACATACAATATTATGCTAGTTTCAGGTGTACTACATAGTTATTTGATATTTGGATATGTTATGAAATGATCACTGTGGTTAGTCTAGTAACCATCTGTTCCCATACGAAGTTATTAGAATATTGTCGACTATATTCCTTATACTGCACATTACATTCTTGTGGCTTATTTATTTCATAACTGGGGGTTTGTACCTCTTAATCTCCAGTACTTATTTCACTCCACCTCACTCCTCCCCTCCAGCAACTACCCATTTGTTCTTTTTTATATATACGAAAATTCTTTTTAAACGTTATTTGTTTATTTTTGACCGCTGTGTTGGGTGCTTGTTGCTGCATACGGGCTTTCTCTAGTTCCGGAGAGCAGGGGCTACTCTCCGGTCGCAGTGCGCGGGCATCGTGCAGTGCACAGGCATTGCGGTGGTTTCTCTTGTTGTGGAAGACAGGCTCTAGGCACTTGGGCTGCAGTAATTTCAGCACGGGGCTCATCAGTTTTGACTCTTGGGGCTTAGAGCGTGCAGGCTTCTGTAGTCGTGGTGCATGGGCTTAGTTGCTCTGCCGTGTATGGACTCTTCCCAGACCAGGGATCCAACCGTCTCCCCCGCATTGGCAGGTGGATTCCTGTCCATTGTGCCACCAGGGAAGTCCTACCTGTTTGTTCTTTGTGTCTATGAGTCAGTTCTCATTTTGTTTTATTTTTAGTTTCCACATATAAGTGAGATCAAACATTATTTATCTTTGTCTGGTTTATTTCACTTAGCATAGTAGCCTCTAGATCCATCCATGTTGTCACAAACGGCAATATTTCATTTTTATGGCTGAGTAATATTCCATTATATATATGTATATATATCTTTTTTATCCATTCATTTATCAACGGACACTCAGGTTGAACATAGGTGTGCATATCTTTTTAAATTAGAGGTTTTGTTTTCTTCAGGTAAATGCCTGGAAGTGAAATTTCTGGGTCATATAGTGGTTTCTATTTTTAATTTTTTGAGGAATTGTCATACCTTTTTTCCATAATGGTTGCACCGATTTACATTCTCATTAATAGCACATGAGGGTTCCCTTTTCTCCACATCCTCGCCAACCCTTGTTATTTGATGGCTTTTTAATGATAGCAGGGGTGAGGTGATCTCTCATTGTGGTTTTAATTTTCATTTCCTTGATGGTTAGCGATGCTGAACATCTTTTCATGTATCTATCAGTAATCTGTATTATCTTTTTCTGAAAAATGTCTCTGTCCGTTAACAAAATTTTAATATATTTTAATTAATTAATGAATTAATTTTTGGCTGCACTAGGTCTTTGCTGTTGTGCTTGAGTTTTCTCTAGTTTCAGTGGGGTGTGCCCATTTTTAAATTGGACTATTTGTGTGTGTGTGTTAAGGGCACTCTCTTGGTTTTAGCATAAAAATCCCACATCCCAGAAAAACCTCAGTCCCAGGCAAACTAGGATGGTTGGCCCCTCTATATCAAACCCATTTGGCCAATGATATATGGAGGAAAGTCTGCCAGTGGATTCCTAAGAGAGAGACACAAGAAGGATGTGGGTGTGCCTGCTCAGTCACTCAGTTGTGTCCGACTTTTTGTGACCCCACAGACCCCACAGACCCCACAGACTGTAGCCCACCAGGCTCCTCTGTCCATGAGGTTCTCCAGGTCTAGAGCGGGTTGCCATCTCCTCCTCCAGGGGATTTTCCCCACCCTGGGATTGAAAGGATAAAGAATCCTTTTTCTTACTCTGGACGTTGTCATCTGGATTTATGCCTGGAACTGCTGTACTTGCCTGGCGGCCATGACAGAAGAGAGTCTTCAGGCAAAGCTAACACCATCAGGGGGTAACTAGCAGGTATTCCACCTAGAAATTTGGTTATCTCAATAGAAGTCCCCTTTTAAATGGTGGTCCTATCTTCCCTTCACGAAACACACACCAGGCAACAATGAAGGAGCTCGGAAGAGCAGCAGAGTGTGGGAAAAAACAAGCAGTAATTCTAGTGTGTTCCTTCGTACCACACAAGGGCAGGGTGTTCCCCTCCTAGGCCTTAGAAGGGAGGGTGTTTAATGTGGATGGTCCCTCTCACTCAGCTTCCTCTGTCCCCTCAATTCTCTCCCCTTTTCCCTCTTAGGGGACACACAGGTCAGGGCATCCCTGCCCCTTCTTGAGAAACTTCAGCCCTGGACAAAGGAAGAGCAGGTTCCGCTCCTTTCAGTCCTGAGGCAGACAGCGTCAGCACTCCCCCTGGACCCCCTACACATCCGCTCTGCCCTCATGGACCTTCCCTTCCACACCAACAGGTCTTTACCTCAAACACCTGCAACCTCCCACCTGAGACCCGCTCTGCTGGGGAAGCATGCTGGCCTCCTCGGGGCGGGCCACAAACGGGGCAGCGGTTGGGAATGAACAGCTCTGGGGGTGGCCCTCTGTTGATGGTGGGTAGGAGTTAGTGGATAAATACCCCAGCTTTCTCATCCGTGGTTAGGAGAACTCTGAGATGGGTTCTGTTCAGGCCTGAGCCCAACTGCCCACAGCAGCCCCATCGGCTCATAACTCACCCTTGTTGGCTTCCTCCCTTCACTCCTCCACCCCTGTCTGCCCGTGCTTCCTGGGATTGTCACCCAATAACACTCTTTGTCCTCAAAAATTGCTTGGGGTCTGCCTCCGGGCAAACCCAACTGAAGTCCTTTGTTCTGCTTTATTTATTTTTATTTTATTTTTAATATTTTTATTTATTTATTTGGCTGCGTGGAGTCTTAGTTGCCATATACAGGATATATTTTTTTCTTTTAGCTGTAGCATGTGGAATCTAGTTCCCTGACCAGGGATCAAACCCAGGCCCCCTTGCACTGAGAGTGAGGAGTCTTAGCCACTGGACCACCAGAGAAGTCCCTGTTCTGTTTTAAATACCCAAATATCTCAGGATTTGGTCCAATAATTGCAAGTAACATTCCCCTCTGTGCAGTCTTTGCTGAAATTAGGGGGATAGAATGTGGTTTGACAAAGTGAGAATGGAAGTGGGTTCCCCTACTTCTTTTCACACTCTACTAGCTTTTACTGCTAGTATGGAGTCTCCTGTTCTTAACTTTTCATTTATTTTTTTTTCAAAGTAAAAACCATTTTTTAAAAGTCAACATAATTGGTATATACTGTTTAAAGGCACATGACACTAAAAGACCTGACCCCCCTTCCTACTTCCCAGTCCTACTCCCCAGAGGCCACTATTCTCGTCTAATATTTCAAGCTGTTTCCTCTAGTGTTACCACCATATTTCTAAGTAATGTTTATACTGTTAACTCCTAATTTCTTAACATTAGACATTATCCGTTTTATTTCTTATTATGGTAGATGAACATTCAGCCCCCTTCAGTTCCTGATTTCTCCTTTGGTACACCTCCACACTCCACATATTATAATTTTTGGTTATGACTGAATAACTATGATTCCCAGCTAAGCCATATGGTATATTATAATTACATTTCCTTTCGTACACAATGTTTTGGTTTGCCTGGGATTAATTGTCTCGTTCTTTCATTTGTTTAGTTTTCTTTGTAGCTACTACTACAAATTCTTCCCTCCTCACTTCTCAATCCCATTTGTGGTTGAGAATATTTCCTTTATACAAAAGGTAGCCGTCTATATGGGTTTCCCTGGTGGCTCAGAAGTAAAGAATCTGCCTACAATGCAGGAGACTCGAGTTTGATTCCTGGGTCAGGAAGATCCCCTGGAGAAGGAAATGGCAGCCCACTCCAGTCTTCTTGCCTGGGAAATTCCATGGACAGGGGATCCTGGTGGGCTACAGTCCATCAGGTTGCAAAAGAGTCTGACATGACTTTGTGACTAAGCAACAACAGCCTTCTATGTATATGCAAGTTTCTCTTGCTGTCTGAAAGTAGAGAGTTCCTATGAAATTTTTAATAAAATGAAATGGTGTAAAAGAAAGAAGCAGTTACCTCCGGACACATCTGGCTAATGGAATGAACAAAATAAACTGAGATAAAGCACAGATGCTCACAGACACAATTCAAAGCTACAGTAGCTTGATGAGGTGCTGTGTGTAGTTTCCAGGCAAGGAGCCTGGTGGCGCCACTCTTATTGGGATGCATGCTGTCTCAGTAACAGCTAACTGCAAACTCTGAGCACTGTCATTACTATTATTATGATGCTGTGCTTGGTGGCTTGTGGTATTTGCCCCAACCAGGGATTGAACCTGGACCCTTGGCAGTGAGAGTGCTAACCACTGGACCTCCAGACAATTCCCTTTCACCTTTTTTTTTTTTTAATTTCACTTTTGGTTGTGCTGGGTCTTCATTGCTGCATGGGCTTATCTCTAGTTGTGGAGCACAGGCTTCTCATTGCGGTGGATTCTCTTGTTGAAGAGCATGGGCTCTAGGGAACGAGGGCTTCGCTAGTTGTGGCATGTGGGCTCAGTACTTGCAGTTCCCGGGCTCTAGAGCACAGGCTAAATTGTTGTAGCATACAGGCTTAGTTTCTTTGTGGATCAGGGATTAAACCCATGTCTCCTGCATTGGCAGGTAGATTCTTATTCACTGGACCACCAAGGAAGTCCCACCATTTTTCTTAAAGCAAAAATTCTCTTCAGATCTTTCAGTTAGCAAAAACAGGTACTAATGTAGGTCTTCTGTAAAAGCAAAGGGGCATAAAGTAAACTTTTGAGAAGTAGGGGATATCCGCACACTCTTCTGTATCTTGCTTTTTTCACTTAAGGATACATCCTGACTCTGTATCAGTTCAAAACAAACTTTCTTGCTCCTTTTTTTTGTAGCTGCATAGTACTCCACTGCATGGATGTACCAGGATTTCTTTAGCCAGTCTCCTATGTTTGGGCATCTGCTTCTCATACTTTGCTATTACAAATAATGCTGAAAAACCTTGCATGGATGTGTTTGAAATACATTTATTTATATATTTAAAATACACTTAGGATAAGTATAATATTATATAAATATATACTAATTATATAATAATATAATATATTTAGGATTATATCTAGGGTAAATTCTAGAAGTGTAATTGCCAGGTCAAAGGGTCAAAGCCTATTTTGTTGGGTATTGCCACATCCTCCTCCATAGGGGTTACACCACTTTACACTTCCAAAAGGAAAGCTAAAGGAAAACTCTTTCTTCTACTCATACCAACAATATTTCTGATATCAGTTCTCCAATTCCCTGCAGACACCAACAGGGTGTCCTACAATTCAGTTCAATTTAGGCATTAATTACCCAGAGTTAGAGCAGATTCCACAGGTTAGGGCTCAGGCACACCTCAGACACCAGTCATAGGTCCAGGCCTCACAGACTGCTGACTAACAAGCTGCAAATCAGGGCTTCCCACAGCTCAGCCCACAAGTTCAATAATTTCCTAGAATGGCTTGCAAAACAAAGGGAAACACTTTATATACTCTTACTGGCTTATTGTAAAGGATGTAACTCAGGAATATCTGGATGGAAGAGATTCACAAAGCAAAGTATGTGGGGAAGTATGTGCAGAGCTCCCCTGCCCTCTCCAGGTACACTACACACTCAACACCTGTGTGAGACACACCCTCAATCCATTCATTTGGGAGTTTAGTGGAGGTTCCATTACATAGGCCATTGGTAATTAATTTGATCCCCAGACCTTCTCCCCTCCCCAGAGGTGGGGCTGGGATGGAGCTGAAAGTTCTGACCCTCTGATCTTGTGGTTGATTCCTCTGGCAATCAGCCCGTGTCCTCCAAGAGTCACCTCTTTAGCATAAATTCAGGTAAGCTTGAAAGGAGCTTACCACTCCTACAGTCAAGGTTATAGGGGCTCAGTGTCAGGAACTGGTGGCAGAGACCAAATATACATTTCTTTTTTAAAAAATTAATTAATTGATTCATTATTGGGCTTTCTCTAGTTGTGGCGAGAGGGGGCTACTCTCCAGTTTTGGTGCTTGGGCTTCTCATTATGGTAGCCTCTCTTGTGAAGCTCAGGCCATAGGCGTGTGGGTTCAGTAGTTGTGGTGTGAAGGGTTAGTTACTCTGAGGCATGTGGAATCTTCCTGGACTAGGGATCGAACTCGTGTCCTCTCCATTGGCAAGTGGATTCTCAACCACTGGACCAAGGGAAGTTCCAGATATATATTTCTTATGTCATTGCAGCAAAGTATGAAAATGTGTGTTTCCCACACAGCCTCGCCAGCAGAGTGTGTGGCCAAGCTTTCGAATTTCTACCAATCTGATAAATAAGAAATAGGGTTATGGTGTACTTTTAACTTACACTTCTCTTCTTCATGAGCAAAATAAAGCGTATTTTCATATATTTAAAGGCCATTTTTAGATCTTCGTGTGTGTATGTAAGTAAATGATTTCCTCTTGTCCACTTTTCTAGCAGGGAAAGATTATTTTAGAGAAAGATACAGCATTCAATAAAGGTACACAGTAAACTGCTGTAACAAAGAGGCCCTGCAATGCCGTGGCTTGAGGAAGACAGGTGGTTGATGCTTTCTCATGTAGCAGTAAGAGGTGAGCAGCCTGGGGCTTTTGGAGTGCCTCTGCTATCCTCAACATGTGCTTCCTTCTCTGTCTAGACCACTTGCATCAGCAGGAAGGGGAGAAATGTGAAGGGCAAGCACCGGTTTTCCTTCTAAGGACTGGGATCCAGAAGTTGGGCACCTCCCTACTGCTCACCTCCTATTGGTCAGAACTCGGTCACGTGGCCACATGGCTGCAAGGAGGGTGATGAAATCTGGTCTCTGGCTGGACTACCACTTATCCTTGAGGGTGGGGCTTCCATTACTAACCGGAAGAAAGGGAGTATAGGCAGTGGAGAGTACTTCAAGGGGTAGTTGGTACTCTCTGCCCCAAGGCCTTCATGAATCAGAGCGTTTATTGATTGGTTTCTATGTGTACACTCTGTTTCAGACACGGGAGGTGTGTGAAACCTGTAACATGTACAAGAATGGATGGAATGCACCTAGTATAGGAAGGAAACTAGAGCAGTCGTTAATCTGCCCAGAATCTCATAGGCAATCAGTGACGCAGCCAGGACGGTCTGGTCCCAGGACCAATACTCTTCATCACTGTTTTATTCTGCTTCTGGGCCTTATTTAGTTTTTTTTTTTGAGCTATTTTTTGCTCTCTGGGGTCAGAACTTTCTTTCCTCTAACACATACCTCTATTGTTCGACTTTCAGGCATGTCACTCTCATACTCTTCTGTAGGAATGTGTCATGTCATGTTTGCCAGTAAAAGACTGCTTTCCCTACAGCTTCCCTTGCACTGCTGCCTTCAGGCCACTCAGTCACCTTCCAGTCACTGCACGGCCTGGCTGTCTGGTGGCTGAGACTCCTGTCCCCTGCTTTCCCTGTGTGGCCTCATGATAAACCCCCACTATATAAAGATCTTCTGTGTGACCGGGGTCTTTGCTACTTGAAACAGTCTGCAGTTCACCCCCTTATATGTGAGGCCTTTGCCTTGTGCATGTTAATGTACCAGTGGAGAGGTTTAAGCAGGTGGAATTCAGGAGCAGCCGTGCAATTAGAAGCATCCTTAAGTAGTGATGTGGGGATTGGGGGAGTAACAAGGAGGCCAGTGCAAGATCTTAACCAAACTGGGGGGAATGGAGAGAGACGTTCTTCTCTCTTGTTGGGCACAGGGTCCTGGCCAGGGCAGCATACAGCATGTCGCTGTTTTTCGAGTGGGAGCTTCCTCACCACCTGGCTGCACTGCCTTTCCAGGTGGATCCTGCAGCGTTCCAAGCTCTGCATACTCCAGCTGCACGGTACTCTTACTGTCCCACAAGAAGCCCGCACTTCTGCAGTACATCGCCTTTCTCACGCGGTTATGCCTTTCCTCTCTAGCACTGCCAGGAAAACGCTTACTCATCCTTCAGAGTCCAAGCTAAATGTCACCTCCCCTGTGGTGACACTTTCCCTACTGCCCAGACTTAGTCACATTCCCCCTGTGATCCCATGGAACTTGGTACACACATGTGTTACAGCAGTCATTGCACTTAACTGTAATTGTGTTTGTGTTTGTAGTTGCCACTACAAAAATGGTGACCTCTCAAACGGCAGGGATAAGCTTATTCCTCTCTATTACCCTTTGTTCTCAGGGAACCTACAGGAGGCCTGGTATAGGTGGGCGCTCAATAAATGTCAGTGAGTGAATGATGGGGTTGATTGCAGCCTGATAGAAGAGGAGCTCCCCACCTGCACCTTCCTGGAGCAACCTCTAGAGGGCAGTCGCACACCACATGCAGCTTCTCTAGCCTCTGCCCAGTTGCTTTTATTACCTTAGGCAGCTTGCATGATGATGGGCAGATAGATAGGTATGCCCATCATCATACAAGCTGTCTAAGGTAATAAAAGCAACTGGACAGAGGCTAGAGAAGCTGCCTAAGATAGGTGGGTGGATAGATATGGTGGCTCTGGACGAGCTCTGGAGTTGACAAGCCCTGGGATCTTAGACTCTAACCAGGCAGATTTAGGTACTGGAAGCACTGTTGGCTTATCCCTTAGATACGAGCTTAGGGCTGAGGAACTACGGTTGAAAGATGGCAAAAAGTTATTGGTTTTAAAATGAGCAAAGAAAATTGCAAAAATGAAAATTCACAAATATTAAATAAATGGCCACAAGATAAAAACATCACCCAGTTAACTGTAGCTCCACTTGTACATGATTTATGTATAAATTATATTTCATATGAGATGGGAGTGCATCTTCCTGTTTTTGTCAGGATGTGGCCAGTCCCAAAGCATCAAGGGCTCCTGATGCTCTTGAAAATACCCTGGGAAGGAGTAAGCAGAATGGAGTGTTATTGGAAGCCCAGACTCCCCACCAGAGGGCACAGGGCCCTGCTGCTGTTTAGCTCAGCTTCCCACTGAGTCTGAGGCTGGAGGTCTGCACACCCACCTGCCTTCCCCTTTCCTGCTGAGGGCTCTGGGGCCACGCCCACCAAGGTCTGGTCAGTAACAAAGGTTGACCTTGGCTACCGTCTTTCTTGATCTCAAGTTAAGATAACAAGGGGTTGGTTTGAGCTCTTCCACTGGAAAAATATCGAATAGGAAGAAGCTGTTTCCCCTGGGACTTCTAGATCAGCAACAGAATGGGCAGGAGATGAGCATGTGACCAAGTGACTCTGAATTCGAGTCAAAACTAGTCAAGGAAAAAAAAAAAAAAACTAGTCAAGGGCTCTAAAGCACTGGGTGGGGACCCAGGAAGGCTTCTGGGAAGAGGCAGCATTTTGAGTTGGCTTTGACAGGTGAGTGAGTGTCACACAGGCAGTAGGTGGAACATCCTAAAAGAGCAGGAGAGAGGGGAGGGGAAATTAAATGGCACAACCTTCAGGCTTCACAGATTTCCTGGGGCAGTGGTGTCTCCAATTCACACACGAAGGGGCTGAAGTTCAAGGAGTTAATTATAATAGTTTAAAAAAAGGGTCATTTATTGAGTGCTTATTCCAGTCAGATCCTGTGCTAAGTCCCTTACGTATACTGTCTCATTTAATCCTCTCAATAACCCTAATGATAAGTAGATGTTATTAGGTTCATTTTACAGTTAGGGAAACTGAAGTTCAGAGATGTTATATAAGTTATTGAAAGTCAGGATTCAAGGGCAAGGCTGTCTGACTTCAAAACCGCATGCTCTTAATCACTACATCATGCCCTCTTTCAAAGCGGCCTGCCCAGTTTCGCAGGGCTATGAATTAAGTGGTAGAGTGGAACATTTATTGAGTGCTTACAATCAGTGTGTCAGGCCTGTTCTAAAGGCTTTGCACATTTTAACTCATTTAGCTGAAGTAAAGGAGGTAATGGTCATTCACAAATGGGGAAAACCAAGGCCAAGAGAGGCTAATTAACTTGCTTAACTTGCCTACAGTTGCTTCCAAGCTGTCTGGTTCCCGAGTCTGGGCCCTTTACCACAAGCCTGCCTGTTCTATAAGGTCACAAGGTATGGGGCCGGGGCAGCGATAGGTCCAGTGGGGTAGAGAACATGAGGGTGGGGTGTAGTGGTCTGTGAGGTGTGTGAGGGAGAACCCAGCCACAGGAGCTGGTCGCAGTGTTTTTCTCTGCTGTTTCCTCAATAGGAATTCAATGCTGAGTTCCTATCAAAACTACAGAGAACATAATGCCTCCCCAGGTATCTTTCCCTTAAGGCAATTTGTTGAAGTGGTTTTTAATTAGCAAATACAGCTGCTTTGCAAATAGGGGTTCCTTTTTTCCTTGTGATCAGGGCCATTGGTCTGCTGAAGCTTTCCTGAATGGCTCACACAGTCTTCCAGTTAAGGTCAGGAGCCACTTGATTGAGGATATTAGCAAGACGGGTCTGCATGGGGGAAAGGCTGGTGTGAATGAGGTCAGAGATTGAATTAGGTGTTGGAAAAGGAAACGTCCATGGCTCTGGTCCCTAATATGACTCTATTCAGGGTCTCTGGGACCAGTTCTAGGTTTCATGACTCAAATGGAAATAATAAGCACAGGTTTATGTAGGTGGAAGGATCACATTTGGAGAAAGGGAAACTGTAGGGAGACGGACTATTACTATTTAAGCAAGTGGGCCCTGAAGTTGGACTAACTGAATTCAAATCCCTACTCTGTTACCGTATGATGTTGGGTAATTTTCTCAACCTAAGTCTTATTGTCCCATCTTTAAAATGGGTATTTTAATGATCAGTTCAGTTCAGTTGCTCAGTCGTGTCCGACTCTTTGCGACCCCAGGGACTGCAGCACACCAGGCCTCCCTGTCCATCACCAACTCCTGGAGTTTACTATTTTAATGATAACTTCACTCATTAACTGTTCATATAGTAATGATTAATGGCTTGTTGTGGGAATTAAACTGACCATGTAGAAAGTGCTTAACACAATGCTTAACATATTAATACAAACAATCAATGCCTACTATCTTATTCAAATTAAATGGGGAGACAACAACAAAAGCAATTCTATTGTTCAAGTTAGCTATAGAAAGAATTTCCTCACAACAAAAAGTGTGAAGCTTGAGCAAGTTGTAAAAGCTCCTCCTCGGTTTCTTTCCAAGAGTGGATTTCAACTCAGGGGTGGTCATTTCTGGACGTCGGGCCTGGGGATGCCCTGGTGATGGGTAGGTACGTGTGGCTTCCTGAATCTATGACAGTTGATAAACAGATACTCTCTATGGCATTGCCTGAAGTTTACAACCAGGAGATGGAGCACCTGCATTGCCAAGGTGCGCATTTATAACTATTTCCTGGACCTGAGTAAATTTCTGTTTTAAAAATACTTTCTGGATCCCTACCTAAGTCTCCTTACTGCTTGGCATTAGTATTTGCTGCTCTTTGGCTGAGTGAGAACTGAGCTGCAAAAACTTCCGGAACGAAGGAAAGATAGAAGGAAAGAAGAGGGGGATAAGATAAGTGGGTTGGATGGATTGGCAGGAATGGGTCCCCCCATAACGGGGGATGGGCTTGGATCCAGGTCTGGATATCACTGTGCTGTGCTTAGTCGCTCAGTCGTGTCCGACTCTTTGCGACCCCATGGACTGTAGCCCACCAGGCTCCTCAGTCCATGGGGATTCTCCAGGCAAGAATACTGGAGTGGGTTGCCATATCCTCCTCTAGGGGATCTACCCAACCCAGGGATTGAACCCAGGTCTCCTGCATTGCAGGCGGATTCTTCACTGTCTGAGCCACCAGGGAAGCCCCTGGATATCATTAGGGCCTCTTTAAGATTTCTCCTGACTTGAAGGCAGCCAGAAAGCCTCCTGGCTACTGGCAAAGAATGAGTTATCGAACATCAGTTGAAGGGGTGGCAAGTGGTGAGGGGGCCCTGGTCAAGTAGTGCTTATCTTTGGGGAAGTTTCAGAGTCATTGTCACTTGTAGGGAATTTCCTGAACTATGGACGTTATTGCAGACAGGATAGAATGGCTGGTGAGAGGAAGTTGGCCTCAGTCTTCCCCCACTCACCACCCCTGCAGCAGGATTCAGTATTACAAACCTAAACCCTGGTCCGGCTTGACCTCCTGTGACTGTGCCTCCCTTGTCAAGTCCTCACCCTCACTAAACCTTGGCTCCCTCCTCTGTAAAAGAGAATGGCAATAGCACTTACTGACAGTAAACCTTGTATGTTGGATATAAATAATATAATAAGTGATGACTCCTGAGGTCAGAGATTTGCACTGAGGGGAAGGAACAGAGAAGAGAGTCTGTCCCATTTCTTGGTATCTGATTAGAGGAACAAGCCAGGCATAAATCAAAAGAAAGGCAATTGGAAAATACCTTTTCCAGCCTGTGGTGGGGAGCAAAACACAAATATTGGAGAGAACTTCTAGTTGCTCTTTGCAGTAAATTGTGTCACAGTTTTGCATTGGTTTTCTCTTCCCTGTCTATGCTGAGATGCTATTCAAATAAAAGTGTGTCCCCAGGACTCCCATAGGCTGGCAGCAGGAAGCACAAGTGGG
Organism: Giraffa tippelskirchi; assembly: GCF_054371585.1. Taxonomy (NCBI): domain Eukaryota; kingdom Metazoa; phylum Chordata; class Mammalia; order Artiodactyla; family Giraffidae; genus Giraffa; species Giraffa tippelskirchi. Next base: position 24,881,944 of record NC_137277.1, on the reverse strand, counting down.
AAGCTGGACATTTGATCAGAATGTGTTCTGGGCCCCCTGGCAGATTCTGGGGAACTGACTTAGGGCATCGGCCATTCCACCACAAAAGCACTGAGGGCATTGGCAGGGGCTAGACGGTGCTGCCTGCAGACTAGGCAGGGACCCCTGAATTCAACCCAAGGTAACAAGCGTCTACCAGGCACCTGTGTGTTCAGTAATCGGGGAAGGTTTTCAGATTGAGGGGGCTTCTTCCTGTCATTTGCGGGAGATTATCGACTCAGGGAAAGGCTAGTGGATTAAAAAAGGTGAAAAAGATAAACAGCAAGAAGCAGTGAGGTGGAGAAAGCCCCTCTGCTGTTGGGGCTCATAGAGAGACCAGGAGGGGGTCAGAGGTGTGTGTGTGTGTGTGTGTGTGTGTGTATTGCGGGCAGGCAGAGAACAACATCCCAGGGAGCAGATGTTGAGGAGGGACTAGCCTCTGACAACGGATGTGAAATATTGACCCAGGGGAAAGTGCCTGGTGTTTTTCCAGGCCAAACCAGCGCATCAATTTCCATGGGAGGAGGTACAGGAAGATGCCCTGGGTCAGGAGGCCCACACTCTGTAGCTCACCCTGCGGAAACCTCACCAAGGTCCAGAACTCAGTCTCCCTACTTGGGGACAGATCCTCCAGGAGGATTTAGAAAAGGATGCCTATGTTTGAAATCAAGGCAGGCAGCTGTACACACACATGTGCACACAGATAAATAATTAAATGGTCTTTTTTTTTTAAAGCTCATTTATGCATAGAAAGAACTAGATGGAAATGTTAACAGTGATTGTTTGTTTTATGGAACTATAATTTTCTTTCTATTTTGTGTATTTCAAATGCTCTTTAATGAGAAAATATTGGTTTTTAAAAAGAGAGGAAAGACGCACATCTGCCTGTCAATGTTTAGTTCCTGAAGTCAAAGGTTTGTTTCTAGCCCAGCTGATGTAGCTAAAACTGACTACATTAGTTAGGCATTCTTCACCTTATACTTCACTTGTACATCTTTCCATATGTTCTTCTTTTCCTTTGCTAATGATTCTTTTGCACCTGATTTACCTGCTAGTATTTGACTCTATTGAACTCATTTTCTGAAGCTGTTTTCCTGCTTGGCTTTCAGGCAGCAGCTTTCCTTTCCTTCTTGGATGGCTGCCTAACTCCTAAAATTGATATTATTCAGGGTCTGTCTTCAACTGACCCTCCATGTTGGAGCACTCCCTCCCATGGCTGCAGTCACACCACCTTGTGTCAATAACAACTTGCAGCTCCAACCCATCTCCTTGCAGAAACATTTCTCCAAATGCCTACTGCCTATCCCTACAAGTCTCTCAGATTCAACATGCTTAAAACTTAAATTCCCTCCCTGAGGGCAACTCTTCCTTTTGTGTCATCTATATTGATGGCCTGGGTCAGAACCCTAATCATTGTCTATTCTTCCCTACCTCTCTGTAGCAGGTTGAAAAGAGAATGTCCATGGCTTATAGTCATTACCTTATATGGATAAAGAATATTGCCTTATAAAATGAAAGGTGTGATTAAGGATCTTGAGAGGAGCTTATCTTGGATTATCTAGGTGGGTCCTAAATCCAATGAGGAGTGTCCTTAAGAGGCACATGGAAGAGAAGACATACTGAGAAGAGGTGGCATTGTGACCGAGGAGGCAGAACGGCACGCTGCTGCAAGTCAAGGGATACCAACTCAAAGAACAGACTGTTCCCTACAGCCTTGGGAGGGAGTGTGATCCTGCCAACACCTTGGTTTTGAACTTCTAAGAGCTCCCAGAATCTGCCACTGTGAAGCAATAACCTTCTGTTGTTTTAAGGCAGCCAGTTAGTGTTAAGTTGTTATGGAAATTAATGTAACCTCACTCTTTGGCATCTAATTGATCACAAAAGTCCTGTTGATTTCCACTTCTAAGTAGTTCTAGTTTCTCTCCCTTGTGTATCTCCACTTTCTGGTGCATGTCCCTTTGTGCTCTCTTGAACCACTAAAATGGTCTTCTGTTTTCCCTTTCTCTAGGCTTCCCTTGATTACTATCCCTACACCCAATCCATTTTCCACAGTGGTTCCACTGCCTAGAACCACAGGGAGCATTCTAGAATATAAGTTTGACTATATCACTCTGCTGGAGAAGGCAATGGCAACCCACTCCAGTACTCTTGCCTGGAAAATACCATGGATGCAGGAGCCTGGTAGGCTACAGTCCATGGGGTCACTAAGAGTCGGACACAACTGAGCGACCTCACTTTCACTTTTCACTTTCATGCATTGGAGAAGGAAATGGCAACCCACTCCAGTGTTCTTGCCTGGAGAATCCCAGAGACGGGGGAGCCTGGTGGGCTGCTGTCTCTGGGGTTGCACAGAGTCGGACACGACTGAAGTGACTTAGCAGCAGCAGCAGCATATCACTCCCCTATTAAAAGATCTCAAAAGCTCTCTATTGCCTTTAATAGGACCAAGCTCAGATTATTCCTCAGGATAGTCTGCAAGGCCCTTCCCAGATGGGATGTAACCTTCTTTCCAGCCTCCTTTCTCACTCTGCCCTACTAGGAACACTGTGCTCTCATCACATGGATCATTGCAATTCCTTTTTCATAACCTGTTCTTTGAAGCTCCTGTTCTTTTTTTAGATAATAAATCTTGAATTTTGTGGTAATTGTAGATTCATATACAGTTTGTAAGAAATAATAGAGATCCCATGCAGTTTTCACTTCAATCCCAAAGAAGGGCAATGCCAAAGAATGTTCAAACTACTGTACAGTTGTGCTCATTTCATGTGCTAGTAAAGTTATGCTCAAAATCCTTCCAGCTGGGCTTCAGCAGTACCTGAACCATGAACTTACAGATATATAAGCTGGGTTAAACCAGAGGAACCAGAGATCAAATTGCCATCGTTTGATCATAGAGAAAGCAAGGGAATCCCAGAAAAACAACTACTTCTGCTTCCTTGACTATGCTAAAGCCTTTGACTGTGTGGATCGCAACAAACTGTGGAATTCTCAAAGAGATGGGAATACCAGACCACGTTACCTGTCTCCTGAGAAACCTGTATGCAGGTCAAGAAGCAACAGTTAGAATCTGACATGAAACAACTGACTGGTTGAAAATTGGGAAAGGAGTACATCAAGGCTGTATATTGTCACCCTGCTTATTTAACTCATATGCAGAGTACATCATGTGAAATCCCAGGCTGAATAAAACACAAGCTAGAATCAAGACTGCTGGGTGAAATATCAACAACCTCAGGTATACAGATGATACCACTCTAATGGCAGAAAGCAAAGAACTAAAGAGCCTCTTGGTGAAAGTGAAAGAGGAGAGTGAAAAAGTTGGCTTAAAACTCAACATTAAAAAAATCCTAAGATCATGGTATTCAGTCACATCACTTCAGGGCAAATAGAAAGAGATAAAGTGGAAGCAGGAACAGATTTTTACTTTCTTGGGCTCCAAAATCACTGTGGACGCTGACTGCAGCCATGAAATTAAAAGATGCTTGCTCCTTGGAAGGAAAGCTATGACAAATCTAGCAAGCATATTAAAAAGTAGATACATCAATTTGCTGATAAAGGCCCATATAGTCAAAACTGTGGTTTTTCCAGTAGTCATATATGGCTGTGAAAGTTGGACCATAAAGAAGGCTGAACAACAAAGAAATGATGCTTTCGAATTGTGGAGATGGAGAAGACTCTTGAGAGACCTTGCACTGTGAGGTCAAACCAGTCTATCCTAAAGGAAATCAACCCTGAATATTCATCAGAAGGACTGATGCTGAAGCTGAAGCTCCAATACTTTGGCCACCTGATCTTTTCATTGGAGAAGATCCTGATGCTGGGAAAGATTGAGGGCAAAAGAAGGGAGCGGCAGAGGAGGAGACGGTTTGATAGCATCACTGACTCAATGGATATGAATTTAAGCAAACTCCAGGAGATAGTCAAGGACAGGGGGCCTGGTGTGCTGCAGTCCATGGGGTCGCAAAGAGTTGGACATGACTTAGTGACTGAATGACAACTACAACGCACCTTCTAATGTTGCTTTCCTCAGTGGTAACATCCTGCAAAACTTTAGTAAAATAACACAAGTGGAGTGGGATATCGACACCATGAAATTTGCTATGCTTATTCAATTTTCTGGCTTTTTGGTGCTCATTATGTAGTTGGTTCAATGCATTTTTATCGCATGTAGGGTAGTGGATCCACCACAATAGTCAAGACACAGCACAAGGACCCCTTCCTTGTACAGCCCTCATACATATCCCTACCTTCCTTCTCCCTCCTCTTACCTCTACTTAACCCTTAGCATCACTAGTTTAGTCTTCATGTCTATAATTTTGAATTTTAAAGGCTTTTTTTTTGGCTGTGCAAGGTCTTTGTTGTGGCACATGGACTTTCTCTAGTTGCAGCCTATGGGTTTAGTTGGGATCTTAGTTCTCCAACAAGGAATCAAACCTATGTCCTCTGCATTGGAAGGCAGATTCTTCACCACCAGACCACCAGGGAAGTCCCTCAAGAGGTTAAATGAACAGAATATACAGTATGTAATTAAAATGCTTTCAAGTTTAGCATAATTCCCTGGTGATTTCTGTAAAATTATTACATGTGCCAGGTTCGTCCCTTTTTATTGCTGTAGCATTCCATCTTGTGCCTTTTTTACAGCATCCTCCACCGTTTTCTCCACCTAAGGGTCACTCATCTTTTAATGTCAGATTTGAATCCCATCCTTCCACCTGCTGCTGCTGCTGCTGCTAAGTCGCTTCAGTCGTGTCCGACTCTGTGCGACCCCATAGACGGCAGCCACCGGGCTCCGACGTCCCTGGGATTCTCCAGGCAAGAATACTGGAGTGGGTTGCCATTTCCTTCTCCAGTGCATGAAAGGGCTTTCACCTGCAGGACTTGTTAAATATTATCACAGTTACTTGTTGTACACTCAGCTCACATCATCTTCTCTGGTATCTTCCTCTCCCTATGCTCAGCCCTCCTTATCCTCCCAGTGACTTAGAGCAGACAGGTTGGTGCAGGGTGACTGCACCCTCTAGTCACAGTGAGCACTGGTTCACCCTAGCAGAGCAACAAATCCTCCCTCAGGGAATCTAGAATTGGACTGAGATTCCCATCCTTTCCTTTCAAATCTTTTTTTTTAGAGCAGAGTAGCTTAAAAACTCAGATAGGCGGCAACCATTTTATATCATGCAATCTGGGAGGCAGAGAGTGAGACTGGAGCAAAAGAGAAGCTTTGACTTAGAGGCAGAGAAACAAGCGAGGAGACAGCAGGATGATGTTCCTGTGTCACTGAGAGCTCCAGTCCCGAGGGCTGGGAGTCTTGCAGTCTGGGGCTCTGAAACATTCCTATACCCTTATACCCTCCCTCTCCTGTCCCTTCTGAGCTCAAATAAGCTTGTTGGATGAATTCAACTAGATTGTAGTCTTTCAGGACAGAAACTTGTTTCTTTTTATATGCTAGTACTTCTGCTTTAAAGTTCTTTGCATTCTGGGGCTGCTTCTCTCTGCCCCTTTATAGAAACCTTCAGGATACCCTCCCTGTTTTGGTCTGCCATTTTTGTCCCTCACCTCTTCCAAGGAACCCTCCTATAAGACATCATTAACTTGGGCTTTGCTCACATCTTAATTAACACTCAGGTCCCACAGCCCTTCTGTCTTCAGTTTGGAAGGTGATGTCCTTATATTTATGTCCTTACATTGGTTTTGGGAGTGTTTATCCCGTTTCCCCAACAGATTAGGAGACCCCTGCAACCAGAGGCTCTCTCCCCCAGCAGGGCAGAAGAAGGAATGTCTTCATTAATCTTGCAGATCCCTGAGGGAAGAACTTATCTTTTGTTTTTTAAAAGGAAATCCTGGCCCTATATTAGCTCTGCACACTGTGGGTGCTCAATAAATGTCGACTGACTGGGTAAATGATAGACTTAGTCCCCTGGAGTGTCATATTCTTTCTTTCCACAGGGAGAAAGTAATAACATTCAGCAGAACAGGCTGGATCCCTTAATATGATTACCTGGGATTTGTGGGCTAGTGACTCTTTCTCCCAACTTTATTGGGTACATTCATCTCCACAGACAGAGAAGGCAATGGCACCCCACTCCAGTACTCTCGCCTGGAAAATCCCATGGACGCAGGAGCCTGGTAGCCTGCAGTCCATGGGGTTGCTAGGAGTCGAACACGACTGAGCGACTTCACTTTTCACTTTCATGCACTGGAGAAGGAAATGGCAACCCACTCCAGTATTCTTGCCTGTAGAATCCCAGGGATGGGGGAGCCTGGTTGGCTGCCGTCTATGGGGTCGCACAAAGTCGGACACGACTGAAGCGACTTAGCAGCAGCATCTCCACAGAATAGACATTCCCGGAGACCACTAATGCTACTGGCCAAACAATGGGCTACCATTAATTGGTCTAACCCTGCTCATCACAGGCTTCCTCTGTGGCTTGGCGGTAAAGAATCTGGATGCAATGCAGGAGCCACAGGAGACTCAGGTTCAATCCCTGCGTCGGGAAGATCCCCTGGAAGAGGGCATGGTAACCCACTCTAGTATTCTTGCCTGGAGAATCCCCATGGACAGAGAAGCCTGGTGAGCTACAGCCCATAGTGGTTGCAAAGAGTCGGACATGACTGAAGCGTTTTAGCACACATGCACATACGCACTGCTCATCACATATGAGCCACTGCTTCCAGCCCAAAAGAACGGAACACTGCTGAAGCAGGGATTGTACTGACAAGTGTGCTTTAACCAAGGTCAACCGTTTTGAACTTGTTGTGTAACTGTATTTAAGACATCCTAGAGACTTCCCTGGCAGTCTAGTGGTTAAGACTGTGCTCCCAATGCAGGAGGCATGGGTTCTAGCTCTGGTCAGGGAACTAAGACCCTATATGCTACATGGTGTGGCAAAAAAAAAAAAAAGACATACTACTATGAACCTTATACGGTATATATGATCCTACCATTTCTTAACCTTTTAAAAACATACCAACTTGAGATATAAACAACATGGAATACGTATCACCTATTTTGAGTGTGTAATTCAGTGGTTTTAGTATATTCACAGAATTGTACAACCACCTCCATAATAAATTTTAGAACATTTTCTTTACTCTCAAGAGAAGCTCCATACCAATCAGCAGTCACTCTCCATTTCCCCCAACACCCAACCCTATGAAACTGGCTGTTGTTTTTGTTTTAGTTGCTGAGTCATGTTCTGTGACCCTGTGGACTGTAGCCTGCCAGCCTCCCTCTGTCCTTGGAATTCTCCAGGCAAGAACTCTAGAGTGGGTTGCCATTTCCTTCTCCAGGGGATCTTTCTGACCCAAGGATTGAACCTGTGTCTCCTGCATTAGCAGGGGGATTCTTGATCACAGAGCCACCAGGGAAGCTCTAGGAAAAGGGCTAATCTATTTTGTTTCCCTAGAATATTTTCCTATTTTGGATATTTCATATAAATGGAATCTTGCAATATGTGGTCTTTTGTGACTAGCTCCTTTCAATTAGCAAGTTTTCAAGATATTGTGACATATCAGTATTTCATTCCTATTTATGCCAAATAATACCCTGTTTTATGGCTATGCCATATTTACCCATTCATAAATTGATGGACATTTGGGTTGTTTTCACTTTTAGCAGGTTATTTCTCCACGTTTCATCTTATTAATCTATAAAAATGGGAGTTAACAGCTGTTTCAAAGGATTACTGAAAGTACACATGGAAAATATGAAATACATTCTAAACTATAAAGCACTACATACATGTAAATACATCATTTTAATATTTATATGAGATCAATTAAGGAGTGTTGGGGCAGTGTAATTTCCCTGAGCTTGTGGCCTATTGTTGGTTAACTCAGGGGAATTAGGTGCTATCTCTTCGGATTTGATGTCTATGTTATGTTGAGTCCATTTTGCTTTTTTCCCTAGGTAATGGACTGTTATCTTTTAGCCACAGCCTATCATCTCATTAGCATTTGTTGCTAGGAGACCAGGTTAGAGAATGCTTAGCTCAGTGCAATCCACAGCCAGTGTAGAAAATCACCCAAATCATAGGATGATATTTAAACATCAAGGCAGTTCCATTTCATCCCAATTTTTAGCAAGTCAAAGGAAAACGGCTGAAGCTACAGGTGTTCTTAGGGACCTTGTTTTACCAAATATTTTGCCAACTCCCCCTTCTCTGATTTTAGGTTTGCTTTCTTTTACTACTCACACTCATGTATGCCAGGGTGACTTTTTTTTTTTCCAACTGCTTAGCAAGTACATGTGCTAAGGTAATGCAAAAACATTTTAATATTAAAAAAGAGAAAATGAACTAAGAAAACTTGTTGCTATAAGTACAAAGATTCCAAAACCCAATTTAGATGTAGACACTATTTTACTCCTACCACCTGCTATTTTTCAGAGGCATTTTACAGCTTTAAAGTCTGTGGGTGCAAGAACTCTAGAGGGGAAAGGCTGGGGTGATCTTCTAGTTTTCATCTTCATTTTATCAAAGGAGTGATGACTGGATTATATAAGAATGACTGTTTCCTTTACCACTAGTAACTGCCTGGAGCATAATTTCCCCTTCAAAGCCTTGGTAAGAGCAGCTGGGGATAATGAACAGTGGTTAAAAGATGCTTTGTTTTACATCCAGCAAAAAGGATCATTAACACCTCAACTGTTTTTTTACCAAGCCTGTGGAAGGCTCCTGCTGCTGTTGATAATCACAGTAACCCTCAGGGTAGCAGGGGCAAAGGGGTGGGTAATTCACCAGAAAATGGTATTCACTGATTTGGATTATGTGCACCACTGCTCCTCTCCATTCATGTGCTTAATTAAGAGCTGACTAGTACAAAATAAATGAAACCGCAATTCTTCACTGGAACTATCTGGGGAGTAACAGAAATTTTGCAGGGAGGAGGGGTATACGCCAGAAAAACCGCATTACTCTCCATTTCTCCTCTAGACTTTGTCTAAATGTCACATCTGATTCTGAAGGGGCAAAGACTTATGAGTCCAAGAGACATCCTATTGAAATGGTGATACAGGAGAAGGAGGGGGGAGTATAGTTTCATCTTCTTTTTATCAAAGGAGAAATAAAGGCCAGGAGCTGTGACCAAGATAATACAGCTAGTCTAAGGTGCAACTCCAGTCATGCCAGGGAAAACCTCAGAAGGATTGCAGCTATATCTGGCTCAACCTGATTCACAACATTATTTCATATCATTCAAAAGTTCCTGTAAAAGTCTTTCTAGTGACCAGCTGGTTGATTGCCTGGGTGTTATCTCCATTTGTTCAGTCCCTCTGGTAGAGAAAATGGAATTGCTTTCTTTTGGTTCAAGTAGGCAGGTAGGTCTGGATGGAGGGAATTGAACTTAGTTCACAAAAGGTGCCAGAATCTACACTCTTTAAAACATACATATAAAGTTAGAGTAATGAGTCAAGGTTCCAGGTTTCTCAAGCTCATGCTTCCTCAACTCCGTCTCCACCTCAAGGTAATGGCCAGGATACTCTTGTTGACTAGTTAAGACAGGTGAAGAGAAATGCTTGGTGGGGTCTATAATTCCCACAATCCTTTTGATTACACCTTCCCCAAAAGCTTAAAAATAAAAAAACATGAACTCAAGGTTTAGTTTAAATTACCAAAGTCCCTGAAGTAGAGGACTAGTTTATTTTTAGTATTAAAGTGACTAACAATAGTTCTCCTTATTTTGACTTATCCTTTTTCAAACTCACCTGCTCAGAAAGTTGCAAACCCCTACAGTTTCTAACAAGTCCCACTAACCATTAAGAAAGGACTTATAAGAATAAAAGTTATGTGCACAAGAAAAACCAGAGTAGAAAAATGCCAGTCAGAGGTAAATACAAAGAGAAAGAAGACTTTCTGTGATTTAAATAATATTTCATGTCCATTATTCAGGAATGCTTCTGTTAGGAGCTGCAAAATCAAGGTGAGAAAACTCTGGTATCCAAATTGGGTGTTTGGTTTCTCTGCCATGCCATTTTGGGCTAGGCCTGAGGAGGAAGAAATTCTCAATTCCAGATGAGTCGCCAGTCCCAGGGTCAGGAGTGAGGACTAAGTACAAACATACTCAAGGTCTGACCTTGAACGGCAGCGGGACAACCTGGGAAACTACTCACTTGAGTCAAGCTGGCTGTGAAGAGCCAGGTCAGCTCTATCACAGTCAGGGCCTTTATGCTAGAGACCCTCAGAAGAATAGGCATTTTAAGTGAGAGGCTGACGTAGCTGGAGTTATGTGACTTAAAAGGCTGTAATCCACAAGGATGGAAGTAACAGCCCTTAACACTATGCTTCAGATAATTGACATGACTCCACCTATAGGGCAGCAGGACTAAGTAAATTCCTAATAACTGAGGTTAGGCAGGATCTTAGGTCGTAACTCATAGAAGAAGCTATAGGTTCTACTGTATAAAATCCATGTACAGTATAGATCCAAGGGGCTGGGACACTTAGAGAGTGTGGCAGAACACATGGTCTTCAAAGATCTGCTTCTCTTTTGCTGGGAAGGTCTTGTCACATATTGGACAATACAAACTAAGGGTCTGCAGGTGCTGCTCCAAGGCCAAGTTGTAATCAAAATCATCATCAGGAAAGCCTGATTTGCAGGTGGGGCATTTCTTGATGGAGAGCTGGGAGGAAGAACAAAGAGGTCAGTCTGAATGCCATGTATACATGGCAGAGACCATGCCTGACTTTCTACTGTATCCTTAGCACCTAGCATACTGCTCGGCAGATGGTAGATGATCAAGAAATAGAAGATGAACCAGCAAATTCACATTTGGAGATACTCACTAGGGCTTTCTCTAACCCCAGGATTGAAAGGAAGCACTGGATATACCTTGTTTGGCTACCTGCCTGGTTCATCTTTCCTCCCCAGTCCTGCTACCAGACTCAGCTCGCAGGTAGAGATTTTGAACAGAACAATGATGGATAAACTGTGCTTTTTTCTCTCCACCCAAACAGGCTCTCTTTAGCTCTTGGCACTGACCAAACTGATCTTGCTGACTTAGGAGTTATCACAATGAAACAGTCTCCCTATAGTTCTCCCCTAAACTGGATGGAGCAGGAAGGGAAATTTTCTCAAAGCTTTGATGTGGGCAAATTCATTAATCAAATACTTACCAGGCTTGGGGCAGAACTTTCTTGGATACCTGAGGGTAATAAAAAAGATTTCATTCAATGAAAAAGTATCTATGCCCTAGAATGCATTCTCCAGCTGTGTTCTAGCAGCTATTTTCTTTAACCCTCATCATTCCTCTTCTGATTCTTTAGCTCTCATATATGTCATCTATTTTGATAGAGGGGATTTTGGTCAATGAGGGAAAAGAGGAAAAAATAATGAATTGGCATTTTTGGTAGCCATTATATAATCAGAAAAAACAATAAGCCTATTTTCAGTGTGGAGAAAATGAGATTTTAATGAAAACAGTAACAATTTAACAAGAAAATAGTCTGAGAATAGATTTTAAGACCAAATGCACATGAAGTCATTTTTTAAATGAAATGCTTAAAAATAGTCTTAAGGAAAAATAAACTCATACCACTATCTACTGCAAAGATGTGATTGTAACTGTTAAAAAATATGAATGCTTTAAACTGTCCCTAAAAAGCAAATAAGGTCTCATGTTGCTTTTGGAGACAAAAAAGCAGGAAAGTTCCCTGTGTGGCAAGGACATCTGACCCCACGTCCATAAATGACAAGACTGGCTGTCACCCCCCCCATTTCCTGTCCTCCAAACCACCCAGGGGTCTCTGTGGAGCACACCCCTGCTACCCCTGGTCAGGCCATGGGGGTGGCTGCCTCACTGCCCATCCTGGGCAGCAGAGCCCGCCTCTCGTGCTTCCATTTCCAAATCTTAATTAGCTTCCTTGGCTCTGTGTATATCTTCTACACAGAGACATTTCTCTGATTTATATATTTGGAATATAGCCACGGGACTCAATTTGTGTCTGCTGCCTCTAGGCGAATGATCTGATTTGCGACTTCTAGATTCAGATTTATTTCTCAATTAACACTTCTTGCCTGGCAATCTTTCTGTTGGGTACTCAGCTTCTGCCCAGCAAGTCTTAACAATGTGGCTGGTCTTAATTAGCATCTCAGATAAAAAAAAATTTAGTAGGGGAACGGGATGCAGGCAGGGGCTTCCCAGCTCGAATGGCAAAGTTCTTACCAGAATATGGGTTTCCGAAGACAAGTCCTGGGTCTTGTCTTGTACCTCCTTGATTCGAAGTGGGCACTTGACACGACAAAGAGTCACAGTCCAGACCCATGTAACTCAGCAGTCTCTTGTTCTCTCTCTTCAAAAACTAAGGAGAGAGTATTCACAGAGACATGTTGAAAGACAACAACAAAGAATGGCCAAGAGGAACTGGCCACGGATGCTCATTACAGGTAGCTGTCAATTAACAATATGGCACCAGAGAAGTCCAAGAAGTGATAAACCGTTATTCTTCAAAAAGGGAAACAGCAGCCTCAATATTCCAAAGATCTGAGGTCTTTTTTTTTTGTAAGATTTTTTGATGTGGACAATTTTTTCAAAGTCTTTATTGAATTTGTTACAACACTGCTTCTGTTTTGTTTTTCTGGCCACGAGGCATGTAGGATCTTAGCTCCCCAACCAGGGATTGAACCCGAAACCCTTGCATTGGAAGGCAAGGTCTTAACCACTGGACCACCAGGGAAGTCCCAAAATCTAAGTGTTAATATCTGAATTTAAATATATACTAGATTTTGTTTAGAATCAATGCAAAAAGGAATTCACAATCTTTAAACACATACCAACTGAAGCAGGTATAGAAGCTGTGTGGATATGTGAGGGTGGCAGGAGCTATATTAAGACTGAAACTGTTGTACATTATTGAGAGCAGAATGCTTCTTTTAGTCTCTTTCCTAGAACAATTTTCTTACACATTGTGAATGTTCTTCTGATATAATTTTCCCCTCTTCATGTTTTATCCCATCAAATGGATATGCTAACAGAGTGAGAGGGAGGAAGGAAGAGAGGGAGGGAATGCAAGGAAGAATGTAAGAAATCAAGCTACAAGGGAGACATTTAAAGTTCTCAGAAGAAAGAAAATTAGTAAACTTCTTAACATCTTGAGGGGGCTTTACTATAGTTCTTAACAAAGCTTCCAAATATCAGATGTTTTTCTTGTTGTAAGTTGTGTGCATTCTTCCTTTCCCATCTTCTGCACACCCCTCCCAAAGGCCCACCCATGTTATCCACTATTTCCAAGTCAAGGTACTTAACTAAATTAAGAGGATGAGAATGACAGGACCAGAAATAGACGCCAAAGTCCTTACTTTGGCATAAATGATATAATCAAAGGTAGAAAGGATGACTGAAGGCACAGCCCAGAAGCGTTATGGAGAGGGAGGGAATGCGAGATGAAGAAAGGCTGGAGGTATAGATCAGAGGAGGAGCCAGAATGCATGGACACCTGCTTTTAGATGCTAGCATGTATGTGAGAATGACTTCAAGTTCAATCTTTTTATTTGTTGTCATCATCGTCAATCAATTAATAATAATGTGTTTAGCATAGAGCAGAAAATAAATACTGGTTGGATTAATGAATGAACTGATGAATGAATGAATGCACAGTATTTCGGGGGGGCCTACCATGGGTCCAGCACTGGTAGAGATCACCACTTCTGTTCCTAGTTTGGCAGCAGAGAAAAAGAAAAATGTTGTGTGGAAAGAAAGGGGTCCCTTGGCTAAATAGCATAAAAATGACGCAGGATATTATTCCCCAAATACAATACTTACAATAGCTGTGGTGTTAAAAGCAAAAACAGTAACTTAGATCTTCATCAAGGCTGTTCTTTTCAAGTTGGCTACTGCCATGCTAAACACGTTTCAGTTCAGAACAAAGAGTAGGTTTTACGGTAGATTAGGAAACCAGATGAAATGTACTCTTTGTTTAGGGAAACTGTTTCATCCAATGTCCCAGAAAGAGCTCTTGTAACTTTTTATGTTATCACCACATCTCTGGGTCATCCTGCTCCTTCCCTTTAAAACTCTTTTACACACTTACATCATTTTCTTTTTCCATTATCTGTTTCTCTCTCTGTAGAACATCATATATTATCTTGTTCTCACTCAGTCTTTTTGACAGGTCCATGTTCTGGTCCTATCAAAAAAAAAAATTAGGATTAGGATCACATATTGTAGACTGGATCTGAGGTGGGATACAACAAGGAGATAGTAGAGGAACTGGCTTCCAAAGTGGTGGGACTGAGGTGGCAGGGAAGGGACCAGGGATGGGGATGAGTGGTGCCATGGAGGGGATGCAGACTTACAGAAAAGTGACTTAACAAAATGCCTGAAGGCTTGGGCTGGCATCAAGATGCTAGTTTCTTTTGGTTTAGCTGGGAGTAAGTGACCAAAGAAAGAGTTATCTTGGGGGAAACCTCAAGCCTGACTTACCAGAATAAGGGATAGAAACCCCACCCAACTATGGAAACAATCATCTTTGTCTTGAATGAACACCTCACTGAATGCACAGTGAAGCACTGAGTTAGGCTGGTGTGACTCCCAGTGTGAGGACAGGCATGTGGACTCAAGTTACAAGGAGGAACAAGGAACCCTGGATGGCATTTATCCAAGGCTACAAGGAACCCAGACTGGGGTCTTGGGCTTTCCAGTACGATGGGTTCACCTGACTAGTTTCACGCACCCAAAAGTCATAGGCATGCTTCAGTGCTTCCTGTCTCCTACCTACATACGTACACATGCGCATACCTCACAGAAACACTTAAGCTAATCTTACTAGTTGTGGGGTTTTTTTTTTTTTTCAAGATGTTTTATTTGAATGCTGGTGCCCAAAATGCTGTGCGCTTCTAGCCGACCCTGAGGAAGTAATGCCAGAGGGGGCTACCCGATGACAGTGCTGACTGGAGGCTCCTGGCTCCCCATCCCCATTGGCTCCTGCTGGCTCTTCTGGTCCTGCTTCACTTCCTCAAAAGGCAGAAATAAGAAAGGACTATCTGAGTCCACACAGCAACCCACTCAATGGTTACAAAAAACTTCCCTGAGACCCATGGCTAAGCTGAGGCTTCTATTTCCAGGGATCCCCAGGCTGGTTTCTGGCCGCATACTCCATCCTTCCTCTTTTTAGCAGAAGGATAAATCTCTCTCCCTAACAAGGGTGTAAAATCCTAGTCCCGGAACCACAAACCTTCATACCCCTTCCTTCCTGGGCCCCACATCTCTGTCACCTACCCGTGTGGCAGCCCTGAGTTGCCTGATCTGTTTGTGGAGACGTTGACACTCTTTGTACTTCTCTAAGAAACAGGCTTTCCCGGCCTCTACTTTTGCCTTTAGGCGTTCCACCTCTTGTACTAACTGCTCCTCCATTGCTGTTTTCTTGTTCCTAGGCTCCTGAAGCATAAGATACGTAGTCCTCAGAGTTAGGGGCCTTTTGGATTCATGAGGAATAAAGAATGCTATCAGACAGCTGGGGAGCCCCTGGGTCTTGAAAAGTATTCCATGAAAACCAAGGAAACCCACATCTGCCACAAGGAGGTTCAAACCTTTGAATGGCTATAGATTATTTACAAACAACAGTAATTTCTTTGCCACATCAGAGGTCACAAACTCAAAAGTGCCAATAGGAGCCTGGCAAGTAATATAATTGAATGAAGGAGTGGGATGCCATGAAACAGTGAGACTGCAGCCACATGGGGCATGTAGGACTCATCAAAAGGATCAGCAGTTACTCAGCTCCAGACACCACTGCTGGATGGGAATGTTGGCTCAAATGTTGCCAGAGCCTCTGGTTTTTCAAGAAGCTGGAAATACCATTTTTTTAAAAATGGGAAATATTCCCATTTTTAAGTGTTGATAAGCAAATCAATTTTTTAAAAGACACTATTTAGAACAAGTAAAACATTCCTGCGGAATATACTTAATCTGTGAGTTGCTGATTTTCAAATTTTGTTGAATCTATTCTTCAGTACATCAAGCTAAAATACACAGTAACATATATAGTAGATAGTCAATCATTGATTGGATAATGACTGACTGAATGAATGATGTATGCATGATATGAGTTACATTCCCAATAGCTGGATATTCTCCACATATCAGGATTTCTCAGGTCCTTACAACAGTTCAGAAAATGCGATTTCTAGTACTTGTTATCACCACAAGGCCTCTTCTACAACAATATATTACAGGAAATTATTAGTCAATTAGGCTTTCACCACTGTGTTGCATAGCTCAGAATAATGTATAAGGATGACAACTGCTAACATTATATTAATATTAATTATAACAAAATTTGACTACTATAATATTTTCTAATTTAGAGCTCATTTTATAATCATTAATATGTCTGCCCCCACAGTAACTCTTTAAGAAGGGGGCAGAGGTTATTCTGTGTGATTCCTTACCCAAGGCTCTATTTACTACAACCTGTCATGAAGTTTAACTTATAATATTCCTCTGTCACTCATCACACATTAGAAATGCCCAGCTCTCCTAAATAGTTTGTAAAGGTCAGATTCTCTGTCCTTTTGGGTACAGAGAAAGAAGTCCAGAGGTAAATGCTATTCTGATCTGTCATTTACCCTGTCTATCACCTGAAAATAGGTCCTATCCTTTCCTTTCCTTAGGCGCCCTCCCACATAGCCATCCAAAGACAGACATGCCGTTAACTCCTGTTGTTTCTTCGCTGCAGTAGTTTCTTTCTGCTTCATCTCCTCCACTGTCTGCTCGAGCTTCTTCTGGTGCCCCCTCTGCAGAAAAACAGATTATGAGTACCACTGCTGGGAAAACACACACACACACGCATAAGCACAAGTGTGCATGCACTGGGGAAGGGCCTGCTAAGCTAATGAGCAAGAGAGGGAAAAGCAAATCTTCTCTTATTAGTTTCTGAAAAAGCCATGAGATGCCTCATTTCAGATGGCTTCCCCTGAGACCTTTCCCAGAGCCCGTGATACCCACATATACAATAAAGAAAGAACAATCCATATATTTTTTCAGAAAGGTCAAAAAATATTATTTTCTTTCATGACTCTACCTGTTCAGTTAAACTGAGAAAGAGCTGGCCATTTTCCTCTTTCAGGTGCTCCAGCTGCTCTGTCTTATCTTGAACTCCCTGAACAAGCTTCTCCATTTCTTTCCCTTGATTTGACAGCTGGGCCTAAAGCAAAAGTAGTGAATACAATCAAGATATAAAAGAAGGAAACCTCAACAGGAACAATGCTTTTACACGTACAGTAACATAAAGTGATGTGCTTTTCCCAGCAATTCCCAACTATCCCTATGAACCTCCGTGTTCTTCAGCTCTACCTTACACCTACTGGAGAAGGGAAAGACTATCCACTCCAGTATTCTTGCCTGGAGAATCCCCATGGACAGAGGAGCTTGGCGGACTTCAGTCCATCGGGTCACAAAGAGTCGAACATGACTGAGCGACTAAGCACAGCACCTTACACCTAAGAATCTAAGACTCAATTGAGTAAAACTTGACAAACTAACCTTTAAAGCCCCTCTCTAAGGCACAGACTCCTAAAAATAAGAGCAGTTCTGCTTCTACCCACTAATCCAGTCTTTTTAGTAAGATTTTGCTGGAGAAGATTTTGTAGCTAAAAGAACAAAATTAGAAAGGATGTTGGGGGTGGGTGGCGGTCAAGAATGGAAAATACACACTCCGAAACTTCACTCTGATGCTCTGAGAAGTCCACCATTAGGCACCCATTACAATGCACTGTATCGTCCTGGATCACCAGAGTGGAGTGGTGGTAAGGCTAAGAAAATCTACTTTGGCAAAGGTTTGGCATAACTTACCTCAAGCTGATCCACTCTGACTCCCATCTTCTCATTTTCTGAGGACATCTTCTGGTTTTGTTCCTTCAGCCTGTGGAGGTAAGAGATGACTAAATGAAAAATATGCTGATTCTAGTTGAGCTACCCCAGACCATAAATGATTTAAGGCTGCCTTGGCCCTAAGCCTGCAGAGTATTTTAAAATCCACTAGTCTCTTCTTCAGTCCCGTTCTGGCTTCCTGACCTCAAACTGCAAGTGTTCACTACTTAAACCTAATACCTGAATTCAGGTCATTTGTCTTCACCATTTTGATTCTAATTCTCTAACCTAGACTCAAAGAGCCATGAGTCAAAGAGGGAGAATCATACCTTTCATTGTCCTAATAGGAAGACTGCACTAACAAATCTAGAAATCTAATCTGACCTTGCCTAAGGGTGTTTATAATACAGCAGCTCCTCCCATTCAAGAGTCAGACTCACTGAAGCAGCTCTATCTCCCAACAGTCCTTCTGTTCTTTCATTGTCTGTTCCAACTTCTTATTGATGCTCTTCAGGGTTTCCAGCTCCTCCTGTAGATTGAAATGTCAAAGGGACTGACTGATTATTTCTAAGGCAGTGTTTAGTATCTTAGGCAGCCAACAAATATTTATTGAGCACTTATAATATGTCAAGCATATACACACAGCAGTGAATGAACTATCCAAGTAAAAGGACTTTCATATTAAAATGTTCTTAATATGTTCTTTCATATTAAAAATACATTTACCTTACGAGTTTGGGATTAACATATATAGACTACTATATATAAAATAGATAACCAATAAGGGCCTATGTATATAGCACAGGGAACTATACTCAATATTTGTAATAAACTATAAGCGAAAAGAATCTTAAAAACAGATATATATATGCATAATTAAATTACTTTGCTGTACATTTGAAACTAATACAACATTGTAAATCAACTATACTTCAAATTAAAAAAAAGAAAGGAAAAAATACATGTACCTTAATTTCTCTTCTAGTGGAGCTTGTATTTGTCCATTAACTCATTACACAAATATTTAACGAGTGCCTATACACACCAGACCCTGTTCTGGCACTGCAGACACAGCAGTGGACAAAATAAAATTTCTTTTTTTCTAGAAAAGTGCTGTCCAATAAATTCAGGAAAGTCACATGTATAATTTAAAAAATTTAGCAGTCACATTAAAAAAGCAAAAAGAGACGTGAAATTATTTTACTAAGAGTATATGTATTTAATCCAGTGTATCTAAAATATCATATCAATACATAAACAATAAAAAAGAAACATCCAATATACTAAAATCCGTGCCAGATACTAGTATAACAGAGTCAGATCACAAGAAAAAGTGGGTGCTGGGCAGAAGCCATCACCCCCATTCACATTTAACGAGCACACATACCTGCTTCTTTTGGAGCGTGGACTGCATGTCTGAGTTTTGCTTCTGGAGGCTGACACAGCTGTCCTTCAGCTCCCGGTTTTCCTTGCAAAGCTCCTTATTGTGCTGCTCAATTTCTTCCACCTCACCCTACAAAAGAATGTTCCATAAACACGTATTTGGCTCTTTACAGCTCAATGGATATTCAAGTCCCGCTAACAAGAAATTCTCATACGTTGGGATGGTGAGGGACTAGCTGATCCCCACTCACTGTCGTGACATCTGTGTATCCCAAGTGGAAGCAACCCCTCAGTAGGTAGGGAAGGGGGAAGAGAAATGTGTCTACCATAGGCACTGAGCCTGCCATTACCAAGAAAGAAAAGATAAACAAAATTAGGCCACAAAAATTTAAAAGGGGAAATGACAGAAGACTGTAATATTTTTTCGTGCAAATACTTTATTTCTCCTATCAGACTCAGTTCTGTAAGACTGGAATAGGGTTTTAACAGATTCTTCATTACATCCCTAGTGTCCACCAGAGTACTGGATGGAACTAGGTGTCCTGTTAAATAACTGAGTAAGTAAATGAATCTAACTGAAAGATATTATACAAACAAGAATATCTGCTGTGTCACTCCTCACAGGAGCTTGTAAAATTTACTGTAGTGATAAGATGTACACATGACAAAAATTAACTGGGAAAGTTAAGGGAATAACTGAATGCCAAGTGAGTTACAGAAGTTTTAGAGAAAGGAGAAATCCCTTATTGTTATGATTCTTTTTTTTAATATATATATTTATTGGTTGTGCCAGGTCTTAGTTGTGGCATGCAAACTCTTACTTGCAGCATGTGGGATTTACCCTGACCAGGAATCGAACCCATGTCCCCCTGCATTTGGAGCATGGAGTCTTAGCCACTGGACCACCAGGGAAGTCCCTGTTATGATTCTTATTAACGTTCGGAAGTCATTCCCTTCTGATGGGTTTCAATGGGACTGTGTAAAAATTTCACAACAGTATCTGTTAGACACTCAATAAAGGCTTACTGACTAAATTACCCTAGAATTGCTACTATTAATGGCAGGAAGGGACTGAGATGAGATGCTTACAGACCTGAGTGGTAACAACCAGGATGTCCTCTTCATTTTCTGGACGGAACTGGAAAGGGATACTTGCTCCCCGGACCACACCATCCTGATCCACATAGCAGAACTGGTAATACTCGTCATCCTTGGGCAGGTAATAAGCTGAAAATAGAACATGATTTTTTTAAAATTAATTATTTATTTTTTTACTTGACAATATTGTATTGGTTTTGCCATACATTGACATGAATCTGCCATGGGTGTACATGTGTTCCCCTTCCAGAACCCCCCTTCCACCTCCCTCCCCATCCCACCTCTCTGGGTCATCCCGGTGCACCAGCCCTGAGCACCCTGTATCATGCATTGAACCTGGACTAGCGATTTGTTTCACATATGATAATTTACATGCTTCAGTGCCATTCTCCCATATCATCCCACCCTCGCCCTCTCCCATAGAATCCAAAATACAGTTCTATACATCTGTGTCTCTTTTGCTGTCTTGCATTCAGGGTTATCTTTACCGATTTACTAAATTCCATATATATTCACTAGTATACTATATTGGTGTTTTTCTTTCTGGATTACTTCACTCTGTATAATAGGCTCCAGTTTCATTCACCTCATTAGAACTGATTCGAATGTATTCTTTTTAATGGCTGAGTAATATTCCATTGTGTATATGTACCACAGCTTCCTTATCCATTCGTCTGCTGATGGACATCTAGTTTGCTTCCATGTCCTGGCTGTTATAAACAGTGCTGCGATGAACATTGGGGTACACATTGTCTCTTTCAATTCTGGTTTCCTCGGTGTGTATGCCCAACAGTGGGACTGCTGGGTCATATGGCAGTTCTATTTCCAGTTTTTTGAGGAATCTCCACATTGTTCTCCATAGTGGCTGTACTAGTTTGCATTCCCAACAGTGTAATAGAGTTCCCTTTTCTCCATACCCTCTCCAGCATTTATTGCTTGTAGACTTTTGGATAGCCACCAATTCTGACTGGTGTGAAATGGTACCTCATTGTGGTTTTAATTTGCATTTCTCTGATAATGAGTGATGTTGAGCATCTTTTCATGTGTTTGTTAGCCATCTGTATGTCTTGTTTGGAGAAATGTCTGTTTAGTTCTTTGGCCCACTTTTTGATTGGGTTGTTTATTTTTCTGGAATTGAGCTGCAGGAGTTGCTTGTATATTTTTGAGATTAATTCTTTGTCCGTTGCTTCGTTTGCTATTATTTTCTCCATTCTGAAGGCTGTCTTTTCACCTTGCTTATAGTTTCCTTTGTTGTGCAGAAGCTTTTATTTTAATTAGGTCCCATGTGTTTATTTTTGCTTTTATTTCCAATATTCTGGGAGGTGGGTCATAGAGGATCCTGCTGTGGTTTATGTCAGAGTGTTTTGCCTATGTTTTCCTCTAGGAGTTTTATAGTTTCTGGTCTTACATTTAGATCTTTAATCCATTTTGAGTTTATTTTTGTGTATGGTGTTAGAAATTGTTCTAGTTTCATTCTTTTACAAGTGGTTGACCAGTTTTTCCAGCACCACTTGTTAAAGAGATTGTCTTTTCTCCATTGTATATTCTTGCCTCCTTTGTCAAAGATAAGGTGTCCATAGGTGTGTGGATTTATCTCTGGGCTTTCTATTTTGTTCCATTGATCTATATTTCTGTCTTTGTGCCAGTACCATACTGTCTTGATGACTCTGGCTTTGTAGTAGAGCCTGAAGTCAGGCAGGTTGATTCCTCCAGTTCCATTCTTCTTTCTCAAGATTGCTTTGGCTATTCGAGGTTTTTTGTATTTCCATACAAATTGTGAAATTATTTGTTCTAGTTCTCTGAGAAATACTGTTGGTAGCTTGATAGGGATTGCATTGAATCTATAGATTGCTTTGGGTAGTATACGCATTTTCACTATATTGATTCCTCCGATCCATGAACATGGTATATTTCTCCATCTATTTGTGTCCTCTTTGATTTCTTTCACCAGTGTTTTGTAGTTTTCTATATATAGGTCTTTTGTTTCTTTAGGTAGATATATTCCTAAGTATTTTATTCTTTTCATTGCAATGGTGAATGGAACTGTTTCTTTAATTTCTCTGTTTTCTCATTGTTAGTGTATAGGAATGCAAGGGATTTCTGTGTGTTGATTTTATATCCTGCAACTTTTTTTAACCGCGAATAAGGTCTATTCAGAAAACTAAAAATCTGTAAGTCTTTTATCTACCCCAGAAGGCTCTAGCTCAAGAGAATTAATGAGTCTTGGTTGCTGTTTTTAATACCTTTGATCTAGTATTTTTCTCACCTTTGAACTGGACTTCCTGCTGTTTGGCTGATTCACTGCTTAGGTCAACGGGCAAAGTAACCCACATGAAGGTGTAGTACTCGCGGGTTGTCTTCCATCCAACCTGCAATGACAAGAGGCTCTTGTTCAGCATCTCAAAGTGCTCAGATTTAGGCTTTGTCTTCTGAAAATGCATCTTTTGTTATTTTAAAATTATAGAGGAATAAGTTCATTATCATAAGATCTACCCACAATGGATCAAATCTTTTTGACTTGTGGTAACTACATATACAATTAAAAATTGGTATGCATGCACATATACCAGTTACTCATAAATTAACAAAAACTGGCCACTCAGTACCCAGGATAAGAGTGCCAAATATTGTATCTCCAAGTCAGATACAGTATTGAGAGTGACTGGGAAAAAAAGTTGTGGGATTGTGAGCTTTGATTCTGCTATCTTTTTACAATAGTGTACTTGGAACTTCTTAATCAAGAAGCACTTCTGATCTGCCCTCTCCATTGGTTTGTCCTCTCCTGTGTCCAATTCAGTCTTGTCACCTATACCAACCTAGTTACATCACTGCCTTTAAAAATGGCTTTTTAAAATAATGTATGTGTTGGGGCTGGATGGGCAAGAGAGTTCTTAGATTAGGAGGCACCAGATAACTAAGTCCAGTTTGTATCATTTTCTTGCTCCAGTGTTTTTCTTAATGTATGTTTATTGAAGATTGTTTGGTGATAAAGATAAAAAAAATAATATGGTAGTCATAAAGGCCTCTTCCAGGTATGAAATGTAGTAAGTCATAGGATATAAGGATACTGTAAAATATGCCTCAGAGGAGAAAGCTGGCTAAGTGGGAAATATTCTCACTAAGTGTGAAAAGGGGTAAAAGAAGTTCAAATCGTATCTGGAAGATAAGAGCATACTGGAGAACAGAGAGGGAGTCATCGTGTCTTCAAGGGGTGAACACTCAGCAAATAAGAAGCAAAATGACATTTATTGCCATATTTTGACTGCCTGAGCTCAGTGGGAAGAGAAGAAACTAAAAATAAATTCTATTTTTATAAAGTAAGGAATCAGGGCATGGTTGAAAAGGCTATAAGCTCTTCAGAACATACTGGGGCATGTTTTAGTGTCTCATTAATACACACCCCATTGCTGTGAACACCTCTGAGCCACTGCAGCCTGTGGAGGAACAGGAAGCAGGAATTTTATGGAGTCTTCATTCACATCCTGGAGCTTCTTAATGCACTGTGACTAAAATATCATCTGGGAAGGCCTGAGAATTACTACTGCCTTGGAACAAGGAAGCAACTTCCAGTCACCTGAGCTTTCTGTCCTTGGCTCCTCCATCTCAGGAATCCTCGTCCCAGCCTGCCTCTTGTGGCATGAACACTGAACATGGCATAAGAGCCCAGGTAAAGGAGAGTATGGAGCACTGGGCTCTATGTTGAAGGAAGAAAACCTGACTCCCAACCACTTTAGCTTTTATCACTGGCGGTAGCCTTCACTTTATGGAGAAGATGGAGCATACTGCACATGCAGAAACATTTTGTGAGGGCCCCGTGGGTGCCAGGATCCAGTGGTGTGAGGGCAGATGTGGAGCTGAGGAGCAGGATTAAGACTACACTGCAAGAACACCAGGAATATTTTAGAAGTGAGCTAGGAAGGACAAGCATTGAAAAGCAGAGATATTACTCTGCTGACAAAGGTTCACATAGTCAAGGCTATGGTCTTCTCAGTGGTCACGTATGGTTGTGAGAGCTAGATCATAAAGAAGGCAGAACATCAAAGAATTGATGCCTTCGAACTGTGGTGCCTGAGAAGACTCCTGAAAGTCCCTTGGACAGCAAGGAGATCAAATCAGTCAATCTTAAGGGAGATCAACCCTGCATATTCACTGGGAGGCCTGATGCTGAAGCTGAAGCTCCAGTATTTCGGTCATCTGATACGAACATATGACTCATTGGAAAAGTCCTTGATGTTGGGAAAGATTGAGGGCAGAAGGAGAAGAGGGCATCAGAGGATGAGATGGTTGGATGGCATCATTGATGTAATGAACATGAACTTGGGCAAACTCTGGCAGATAATGAGGGCAGGGAGCCCTGGTGTGCTGCAGTCCATGGGGTTGCAGAGCCAGACACGACTGGATGAGTGAACAACAAAGGAAGGATAAAACTTTACATTCAGCCCTTAATTCTCTAATTTACTATCCGTTGTTCAAAGGAATTCAACAGAATAGAGGAAGAAAAGCAGAGGCTTGGGAGTCAAACAAAGGTCTTCAAATGGGGAGACCTTGGGAAAATCACCATCTTGAGGATATTCATTTTATTCATCTGTGCACAAGTAATAAAACTGCTTACCTCAGGGGCTACTGTGCTGTAAGGATTGAATTAGAAAATACACACCCACACACACACACACCAAAAAAAAAAAGAAAGGAAAGAAAACCCCATCAAAGACCTAGCATATCATATGCTCTCAAAAAGTTTGTGTTCTCTCTTTATTAGTCTTAAAATTTTCTTTCAGGCTTTAGTGGTGGTGATTGGCAGTTTAGATGCTAAGTCGTGTCCGACTCTTGTGATCCTGTAGACTGTAGCCTGTTGGGTTCCTCTGTCCATGGGAGTCTCCAGGCAAGAATACTGGAGTGGGTTGCCATTTCCTTCTCCAGAGGATCTTCCCGACTCAGGAATTGAACCTGGGTCTCCTGCATTGCAAGCAGATGATTTACCAACTGAGCTATGAAGGAAGCCCTTCAGGCTTTAGTGTAGGTGTCAAATCGATAGCTTTTAGGGAATTCCCTGGTGGTCTGGTGGTTAGGACTTGGCACTTTCATTGTCAGGGCCTGGGTTCAATCCCTGGTCAGGGAACTAAGATCCCTGCAAGCTGAGTGGCACAGCCAAAAAAATGTGATCTAAAAAAAATATATAAACAATGCTTTTAATTAAACATTTGTTTTTAAAAAGTATAATCCTTTCATTTGGTTTAGAGTGACGTCCTTGCTGGAAGTTGCTAAGGCTTAGAATTATAAACAATCAGCCTGAGCAAAATGGAAAAAAAAAGTTAGATTACCTCTGAGAAGCTGTAATTTTTAATCATTCTTTTTTCAACTATATATACCTGTACTGTCCAATATGCTACCATTAGCTAGCATATTGAAGCTACTTAATTTAAAGGATATGAAGCTACTTAAATTAAAATTAAATAAAATTTAAAATTTAGTTACTCAGTCACACTAACTACATTTTAAGTGCCATTAGCCACATGTGGCAAGAGCTTACTATACTGGACAGCGAAGCAGCCAGTATAGCTCCTTCCTAGAAATTCTACTTGTCAGTGTTAATCATAGAAAGTTCTTCTGGACAGCTTAGATACATATGGGGGAGACAAAAACAGTAGCCATCTTCTTTCAAGACAGAAAACATCCTGCTGTATCAGGTTTCTGTTAGGACACCTTTAGTGTAATGAGTCAATGTCCTGTAGTCTCAGGAGCTGTCATGATATTCGCCAGTGTCCCTCTGCTTGTCCACTATCCCCACCTCTAAACACCAGCCTTGTTACCTCTAGCTTCCATCACTCTTTCACTTAGCTTGAAATTCCAAACAATTAAGAGAAGGAATTTGATGAGGGATGTGAATTAGCACCAGCTCCTACACACTGCACTCAAGAATGATGTTTGATTTCAGGATGAACAGTGTTGGCAAACAAGCACATTACATACTGAGGTGTCAAAACAAAGGTCACTGATGCTGGAACTATGCAGTGTAAATAATGTATGTTTGACCTTTATCTCTTGTCTCTGGAAACAGGACAATTTGTCGTTATGGTATGTGAGTAAATGAGTGAGTGTATGTGTCTGTGGCAGGGGGAATGTTAGAGATAGAGAGGGACATGGTGGGAAAGGGGAGGTAGAGAATAAATTGACTATAATAAAAAAGTACCATTTCTGTACTTGAACTAACATGGTGATTAGACACTGGAAGAGGAAACCAAAGGAGCTCATAAACTTTCTGTTCTTGGAAATCTTCACAAAGAAGCAAGACACACTTATTCAGGAACAAACTTCTTGGATGCAGGGTATTAACTTTTCAACATCCTTTCCAGATTGGTAATACTCATATTAAAAAAAATTAAACACTGTACTAAGTAAGCAAGTGACATTAATTCACAGAAATTATGTAACAGGCCATCCACCTCAGTCAGGTCATAGATGAATATTAATTTAAAACATATTTACATTTGGTCTTTGAAAGTGTAATAAAAATTGGGGACTGTATGATTTGCTATCTTATTTTAGCTTAAGACTGAAATTAAAATTTGAGTCCTATAGCACATGTTGATGTGTGAAAGGGGAAGTACTAGGGAGCTTAGTTTAGGATTTTAACACTGGTCACAGATATATGCAAAATGCTTATAATACAGAGACAGACACACACTCAGGTAACTAAGATTCACCTCTGGTTCCTAATCATTTGGTACTAAATTAACACTTACTCTAAAGATGCCAATCCAATCCTTTCGACGGGGAATGAAATGCTGGGTGAGGGTGTAATAGCACGTGATGTCCCCTCCAGGGATGTAGAACTTCTCCACACTGTTAAAGATGACCTGAGAGAAATGACAGTGGTCCAGCAAGACAGCTGATGTGGGGGGATCTTCTACTGTCTCTTCCATGGTAGGGGTCCTGTTAAGAGAGATGGGACAGAATAAGGCTCAAAAGACTTGTCTGAAATGCCAGAAATTTCTGGGCTCTCACCCAGGGAACATTCCGTTCAGGGCAAGTCAGGAAAAGCAAAAGCCTGACAAGTATTGATATCACACAACTTGCTTTCTGTTTCACTATGAGCCACTTAGCATTCACAACTTCCTATGCTCTAAGAATTTTCTGAGACTATCTTTCACCTCTTCACCACAGGCACCACCATCCTCATTATATCCTTATCCTCTGCTCATAGCTAATTTTCTCCCTTTCCTCTAAATGCCTTAAGTAAGGCAGCCTAGAAGTAAATGCCCTGAGCTGGGAACTGTTAAGACTTAAGATTCTAGATTTTTTATCCCAACAAGCCCTGTGACTTTTGGAATGTCAATTTCTCTAGATTTCAGCTTCTCTATTCAATTCCATTCATCCTGTAATTATCAGATCCTTCTTAATATTAAAGCACTCTGCTAGGGGCTGGGAATGAGTGCAGAAAGATAGGCATGAGAGAAGGAGATTATCTGACATGCAGTGGTGACAAGCACAGGTTCAGAAATCAAAATGCTGGAGTTCAAATTCCAGCTTCACCACCTATAAAATGCATGCCCTTGGGTAGTTTATTTAACTGGACTCTGTGCATGGTTCCTAATCTGTAAAATGGGGCTGATAACATCTACCTCATTCTTTGTGTATATGTGTGAGCATTAACTGAAATATAGGTATACCTTGAAGGTTCAGTTCCAGACCATCTCAATAAAGCACATACTGAATAAAAGTGAGTCACACAATTTTTTTGGTTTCCTGGTGCATATAAAAGTTCTGTTTACATTATAATCCATTAAGTGCTCAGTAGCATTATGTCTAAAAAAACAATGTACATACCTTAATTAAAAATATTTTATTGTTAAAAAGTGCCAAAAGCTCCAAAAGTAACATTAAAGATGACTGATCAAGATCACCCTAATAAATATAAAAATAATGAAAAAGTCTGAAACATTGTAAGAATTATCAAAATGAGACATGAGTGAGCAAATGCAGATAGAAAAATGGCACCAACAGACTCCCTTAAGATATGGTTGCCACAAACTTTCAATTTGGTAAAAAATGTCAAAAGTATCTGTGAAACACAATAAAACTAGGTATGCCTATAATAGATAGTACCTGCCATAGAGCAGGCAATTCACACAAAGTAAAGGCATGTTTAATTGCTAAGTTATGTCCAACTCTTTGTGATGCCATGAACTGTAGCCCGTCAAGCTTCTCTGTCCGTGGGATTTCCCAGGCAAGCATACTGGAGTGGGTTGCCACTTCCCTCTCCAGGGAATCGAACCTGTGTCTCCTGCTTGGCAGGCAGATTCTTTATCACTGAGCCAACTAGGAAGCTCCTAAAGTTATGCTGAGTGACAGAATCAAGTACTTGGACAAAGTCTGCATAAAGAGAGGGCTTAACAGATGTGATTATTACTTTTGTGGGTTTTTTTTTTTTTCTCTTTTCTGGCATACAGTCTTTGCCCTCAAAAGGGTCGCAATCTGATATGGAGGTTAGATGAGAATTTAAGTGACTGCCAAATGGATAAATACATGCAAAATGCTCCTGGGTTCAAAAGAGGGAGAGAGATGAAACTGGTTAGGAAAATAAAGAAAAGCTTTGAGCAGTGAGTGGAATCCTGGGTAAGTCCTCAAAGAAGATTAGGGTTTTGACAAAGATTAGGTGTTTGCGGGTGAGGAAACTTCAGATGAATATAACAGCATGCATAAAAGCAAAGAAACGGAAAAATGCAGTCCATGTTTGGAGGACAGCAAGCAAGTTTGGATCTCTACAAAATGGAGACAGTAAGCTGTATTTTACCTTTCGAGGTCATAGTACACATAAAATGTGATCAAGGGTGGGGAACTACTGAGGAGAAAAAAACAATACGTAAGAGAAACAAAGTCTTTAGAACTGTTAGGACCTGATACTTCCTGCCCTTCAAAAGTCACATGTCCTGTGTTCTAAATGCCTCCTTGGTCTAACATTTAGTGAGTCCATGTTACTCAACCCTCAGCTGTACTGGGAAATGAAAACAATACTGCAGCTCTACACAGCAGATGAAGAAAGAGCTGTACATATGCAAAAACGACATAATACTTTACAGATTCAGCTGCTAGACATGTTGGAAGATTGTATATACACACATGCAAACACAACTTAAAAAAAAAAAGTAATTACAATAACCAAAAAACACAGTAGCTCTCTGGCTCTGCCCCACCCACTTATTTCCTGGTTTTATTTCAAACTCTAAGCAAACAGGCCTCCTCTTCCAGCTCCCCCAGAAGTTAAGTTTTTTCACAGAGAAGGCAAGAGGACTTTGAGGTACTCAACTGTCTGTTCTAGGGACTGAACTGAGGAACTAAGAAATGTACTGGCTTTCTGGTTTGTGACACAGTTTGGCCACATGCTCAATGTCAAAACTCAGATCAGTTTTTCTAAGGAAAGGAGAGTCACATTCCAGTCTAGGCCAGTACTTGTTTCTCCTGATAAGCTATGGCCTGATGATCTGATGAATGCTGCGGAAGAATGGGTAGGGAGATTTTTCAGCTTGCAGACCCCCGTCTTTCCTAGTGGTCTTCAGTCCACTGAGGCCAGCATAGCCCCTGGGTCCTAAGCCTGGAGCACCATTTATCCGAGCATGTGACTTGCTCTATGCTTTACTATGGATAATGATAAATATCTCAGGTAAGAGTGACTTCAGGCCCTGTCTCAATTAACCTAAGTACCATCATACTCTCTGTTCTTTTCCTTCATAACACTATCATGACTGTATATACAACACTAATGCTAGCCCATAGTAATCACTAAGTACTCACAGAATAAATGAATGAATAAGATACACATGTAATTCATCAAAAAGTAAAAGGAAGGAGCTTTGTAGGTAAACAATGGTGTGTATGATGGTGGTGCTAATTCTTGTCTTTAGCCCTGCTCCTAATTTGTTCAGTATCTTTGGAGAAGCTGCTGTTTCTCAGTTTTCTCTTTTCTAAAATAGGGTGAGGAGCAAGTTGCTGGTGGCTAAGTGGTTAGGATTCTGGGCTTTCACTGCTATGGCCGGGATTCAGTCTCTGGTTGGGGAACTGAGACCCTACAAGCCACACAATGTGGCCAAAAAAATAAAAAATAAAGTAGGGTAAAGAGATGAAAATCTCCAAGTGTTATGTCAGTTCTTGGTATAGCTGGTTCAGCGGGCAGAGCTAGTTCAAGTGGCGTGGTGCCAAAAAAATAAAAGGCACAGATTTGATTTCCTTAAGGACCCATAAAATTCACACTCCATTACCTACCTTCCACACACTCAAACTCTGGCATGCTGTTTTGCAAATGTATGCTACTCTGAAAGGCAGGACCGGTCAAGGGTAGGGGAGTTTGGTACTGCCTCTCTTTCCTTACTAGAAAAACAATCAGTCTGTAAGTTAGCTCAGAACAGAACACTGAAGAAATGACAGCGTATGTATACAAAATGACATGACAGAGCTCATGCTCTGAGGCTTGAGTGTACAGCCAATGGAATCTTTGTTGTTGTTCAATCACTAAGTCGTGTCTGACTCTTTGTGACCCCATGGACTGCAGCACACCAGACTTCCCTGTCCTTCACTATCTCCTAGAGTTTGCTCAAACTCGTGTCCACTGAGTCAGTGATGGCATCCAACCAACTCATCCTCTGTCGCCCCCTTCTCCTCCTGCCCTCACTCCTTCCCAGCGTCATCTTTTCCAGTGAGTTGGTTGGCTCTTTGCATCAGGTGGCCAAAATATTGGAGCTTCAGCTTCAGTATCAGTCTCACCAGTGAATATTCAGCATTGATTTCCTTTAGGATTGACTGGTTTGATCTCCTTGAAGCCCAAGAGACTCAACTCTCAAGAGTCTTCTCCAGCACCACAATTTGAAAGTATCAATTTTTTGGCGCTAAGCCTTCTTTATGGTCCAACTCTCATATCCGTACATGACCACTGGAAAAATAGCTTTGACTATACGAACCTTTGCCAGCAAAGTACTGTCTCTGCTTTTTAATATGTTTTCTAGGTTTGTCATAGCTTTTATTCCAAGGAGCAAGCCTTTTGATTTCAAGGCCGATAGATGGGACTCTGACATAGTTACTTTTTTTTTTCAATCTCAGTTTCCGAAATGGTTAAGGTCCTCAGAGGAGGAAGGCGTGTATTTTAAAATGAGTCTCCTGAACTGGCTCCTAGCTTCTAAGAAAAGCTGACACATTTTCATCCAATGAGCGTCTCAAGACTAATATACCTCTCCTAGGACTGTTCCAAGAGGGCATAGATTCTCTTATATTCTCCTGAAGAAAAGGAACAAAAAACCAGTTCTACTCCTGCTCTTTCTGAATGAATCTGTAAACTACACTGATAACACTTTTTAGCAGAAAAATTAAAAAATGTTTTAACTTTCTGATTAGGTTCTAACAATGCAAATATTCAACCAAATCATCCTACCAATTTTCCTAAAGAATTTTCCTCATTATGCTAAATCAGGAAGAATAACGTTATTTAAAAAAAAACAAAACTAAAATTCTACCACACAAATGTCCAACATTTTTATGTTAGCCTTTTATACCAGTGGGCACATGTTTCATGAGAAATGAAGACTATAGATAAGTTTCCCTGGATTAGTTCACAAAAAGCAAATGCATCTGAAGCCCAGAGAGAAATGCTAATCAATTCTTCATTTGGGAACAGTTAAAAACAAAACACACATCCCACCCAATTCCTTCATCCTTCTGCTTACTTAACTTTCTAAACTACTAGCAATTAGCAAAATGGATGAACTGATTTGAATCCCATTCCCCCTGGCCCTGGAAGAGATGCTTCCACAAAACTACCCTTTAGAGAACACTGATAATAGCTATTACAGATGTGTAGATGGCCCTGAGATGGGGAGCAAAAGCAAAGATACATAGTCACTGGTCCTCAGATTATTACAGCCACTTGCTCTAATCCAAATTTTCCAAGTTCATTCTAGTTCCTTACCTAAAATCTTTGAGTGACTTAAGTAAATTCTATACCCCCAGGAGACTTTTAATGCCTAATTCACTAATAATTGTTTGGATTTGTTACCCAGCTTATTCTAAGCAGCCTTCATCCCATATACCACAACATCACTGTGCCAAAAGTACTAAGAAAAAACAGAGAAACCGTTCTGAGCAACCAGAAGAAAGTGCAAAAAGCTCAAAGCTGTGTACTCAATCTCCTTTTTCTTTCATTTTACTTCACTGAGATTTTATACTTTTTCTGTGAAGAGGGTGATTATGCTAACCCTTGAAGTGACAAGGGTAGTGACAGTGTTTGATGTATAGCAGAAAGGGAACTAAACTAGGAGCCAAGGGACCTAGGTCCATTAGTTCTGCCACTAACTAGCTCTGAGATCTTGGGCAAGTCACACTACCTTTTAAATCTCAGTTTCCTCATCTGTAAAAATGCACGGATCGGGTAAGAAAATCTCTAAGAAACTTTCCGGCTATAATGATGATCCCAAGTGAAGGAAAAAGGAAGTGAAGACAGAGTTTAACTGTCTTCATATAAGAAAATGAGGAAGCATGGTATTATATTAATAAGCACAGTCAAAAATTTTGAAGAGCCCTATTTGTATTCTGACTCCAAAGTCCACAGGATGTGTTAGTGTTGTGTAACTCTTACTACCCTTCTCAGAATCCTTTCCACTCCACAGATGTCATTTCTGCAAAAGGGTAGAGTTTCAGATAGAGGCCCTCTGAAAGCATCTGTGAAAGTGAGTCACCTGGATATTTCTTAATCATTAAGGATATTCCTTAATCATTCCTTAGTCATCCACATAATCTACAAAGGCCTACTGTATTAAAGTGTTTTGCTTTTAAAGGTTTTTGCAGTAGTGTAGTTGTTACATAGCTTTTATATTATCCTACTCGGCTCCAACCATGGCTACTTGTTGGCTTACATCAGAAGCAAAGAATCCGAGCGATAGAAACAAGTTTAAATGTCCAGGAGGGTTGAACTCAATAAATAAATAAAAGTGGGAACATTAGCCCCCGAACTAAATTGGGGGGAGTGTTGGGGGGGGGAAGGACTACAGGAGATCGATGCTAAAGAAGTAGGTCAACGCACTCCAGCTGCTCTCTCTTCTCAGCAGTCTAGAACATCTCCTCCAATTACAAACGGCAACTGAACGAAGGGGGCTTCAGTGATAACGAAGAGGAAACTGAGACCCAAAGAGAAAGTAACTTGCCTAGGGTCACTGGGCAGGGTCCCGCTTCTGCCACCAAGCCGACCGCGATGACGATGACGTCAAGCACGGGAATTAAGGAGCCAGCACGACCTCGGCCGGCGAGGCGGGGCATGACGCCGTGACTTCAAGACCCTCACTCGGGTCAGGGGATTCCTTCTGTCCCAGGGACCGCCCAGGCGGTCCCGGGCACTGAAGCCCTGCCCTCCTCGGCAGAAAACTGCCCTCAACCCTCCAAAGGCGCGGAGAGGCTCCAGGGGGCCCATGACGTCACTCCCACTTACGGTCACCCTAGAAAGAGGAAAGGAAGTGAAACCGAAACCAGCCGCACCTCCGCCCGCTCATGGCCCTTTCTCAGACTGAAAGTGTGAAGTCGGAGAACCTGAGGGCCCAACTGTCCCTAATTGCCCGCCTTCGCGCCAGAGACTCACCAGGGGCTGCAGCCAGCGGCGGCGCAACAGCAACAGGGCACGGAGGGGGACAGAGGCGGGGCTAAAAACCCGGGGAAGAGCCGTCCCGGTTGACCCCGTCCACACGTCATAACGGTCAGCAAGTCCCGCCCTCACCGCAGTGCTTTAGGGGACTTGTAGTGCTCAGGCGCATGGCTTCCAGGGTTTTCCGTCACCTCGTGTGTTCCGGAGCAGCAATCACATCCCAAGGAGCTTATTTCTTCCCCTAGAAGGAGACATTCACTTAAAAAAAAAAAAAAAAAAATTCTTTCAGTTTTGAATGAGAAAGCTCCATACATTTGAAGGGCCATTGAAAGATCATCTTCATTTTTCTCCTGCCTCCACAAAATACTTCACCAAGAGTCTTACAGATGAGAATGCCTTTGGCATTTAATCACGCCTCCCACCTGCCCAGGGAGACCCAGCCATCTCCCTGGGTGCCCTAGTTTGTGGTTCATCATTTCCCCTCTAGGAAGAAATTATTCTTTAATGTTAACTCTGTCAAAATAGTGCTCTTCCTAATTGGGTTAAGAATAAACTCAGCAAGAATTCCTGCTAAGTCAGTTTAGAGAAAATTCCCCCACCTTTTGATATCTGATGAAACCCTGGCCTGTCTGCAGCAAGAATCCTGTAAGTAGCTTTAGCAACAATCCCCCCACCTTGATGTCTTCTCTTAGTAATTTTCCATCCACTTGTCCTTATTGTATTTGGAGTCTAGTGCAATCTCTCTCCTTTAGTGTAATGTACCCATTGCAATAGTCCTGGATAAAGTCCCTCTTTTATCATGTCAGGATAATTATTTCTTAACATGGAACATGCTGACTATGGAAGATTAAATTCAGAAGTGCCCCTTCTCCAAGGTGCAGCATCTGTCTAAATCTGCAAGGTAACTTTTCTGTGTCATTTACAAGGGAACTTATGCCCCTGAAACCACTTGAGGTTTCAGGCAGGAGAATGAGCATTTCTAATTCTGCTTTCTCACACCATTGGTGGCACTCAACTGAGATGAAAGGATGGTGGGAAATGATGAGTAAATCCCGGAGTGCGGTTTGTGTTGAAAGTTCTAATTACCTTCTGAGTTACCAAAATAATACTCTTCTATCTAAACCTCTGTCTACTTCGGTGAGTGATCTCAGAATCCTGGATATATTCCCATTAATGTTACTTACTAGTCTTTTGAAAAGCACTAAGAGTTGACACCTCCTACACACACACAGCTTACTGTTGAGGTGGTAGTCTTCCTCACTGCCGTAAGAATAAATTCAGTTATGTCTTATCAATTGGTTGTTTTGTTGATAGTTTAGGGAGCTAAATTTGACAGCATAGAAGAAAAAGATCAGTCTGACATTTCCAATATAAGTGTCAAGGGAAGGCTGCAAGTACAATCCTTTATAACTGAATATTAAAGAAATGAGAATTTATGTTCTCATTAAATATAATTTATATTTATATAAATGAGAATTTATATTCTCATTCCCTACAAAGAAAATCTTCCACTTCTGTTTTCAACTGCTAGATATGGGGGCTAACTAAGACTGGAGATTAGGTTACTCTGTGCCTGACACAGTGGGTTATCTCATTTAATCCTTATAAGAGAAGCACTTTTACTATCCCCATTTTATAGGTGATAAAACTGAAGCTTAGAGAAATAAAGTTACCTGCCCCAAGGTCACACAGCTAGTTAGTGCCATTAGAAGGCTTTGAACCCAGCATTCTGACTCTAGTGTACTCAATCACTATACTCACTGTATTTTTCATGAGAGTTCAATAATCTGTAAGGGAAGACAAACAAACACATAAATGAGTTTAATATCATGATACTGGCTTGAGGAGAATTGTTATGGTGCTAAAACAAAATTGATTTTTCCTAGGGCCAAGAAGGAAGCTTTCAAAGAAGTGTTAAAGAAAAAGTTATTCTGAAGCCTGTTAAAATGATAACAAGACTTTATTCAGAGCTATTACAATAGAAAGATTACAAAAGGGGAGAGAGATTGTGCTCAACTCCAAATACAAATAAGGACACATAGGAATTCATAGCCATTAAGCAGAGTGAGGGGGTGAGTAGATGAAAAACTACTAAAAGGACTTGATACCAAGGGTAATGAGGCTTCTTGCACAACTGACTTAATAGGATTTTTGCTGAGGTCAGGCTAGGAACTGATTAGATATCATGGTGGAGGATTCTTTCTAAATCAACTTAGGGTTTTTGCTAAAACTGGACTTGGCAAGGATAGACACAGAAGCCCAAGTTTGAGGCCGAGTTGAGAAAAGGGCTCAGAGGAGCCTAAGCAGAGTTTGGTCAAAGAGAGAGTGTTTGTCAGATGCTTGATTGATGTGAATAACAAATGTGGCAGGGAGAAAGAGGGATGGGAGGGGAATTTGAGATGGAGGGAGGGAGTGGCCATCTGCAGTGGTGCCATTACCAGAATTCTCTGTAATGATGGAAATGTCCTCTATCTGCACTGTTGGGTCCAGGAGCCACTCACCACATGTATACCATATAGAACACTTGAAATATGGCTATTACAACTGGGAACTGGATTTTTATTTAATGTAAATTTAACTAGGTTTATGTGACCACTGTCCCAGCTAGTGCAGATCTGCTGGAACTGGATGACAGGGCTGTGGACTTTGGGAAGTAGAAGCAGGGGCAACCTCAGAGAAGGTGCCCAGCTAGCTACTGCTGCTTTCACCTTCACCCTCAGCTCTAGTCCTGCCCAGTCCTGCCCAGAAACCAGTGATTCCTCTGGCCTTTGGACTGTCAACTCCATGGAAAAGGAAGGTGAGAGGAATTTTATCCCTGAAGCTTGCTATCTCTGTAACCTTCTAGAGACTCTACAGTTTGATGACTTACAATGTAGAGATAGCTTGTATGCCCAGGTTTGAGAAAGAGGAGTAATCAATGGCAAGAAGGCAACTAAAAATTATGTCAAGTATGGTGTTTCATAAACTTCAAGAGAAACCAGAACCAGACATGCCTCACATTAATCAGGTGTTTCTAAAATGTGCTGGCAAACCAATCACCTACTTAGAACTTCAGGGAAAGTTAATATTTAAGGGTGCTTTGGAATGGCCTGTTAAAAATTCGGGAGGCATATATTTGTATTTAAAAAGTACATTAAGTAAACAAAAAAAATTTTTCTGTGATTCCACTCATGTTTTCAAGACTGCCATCTGTAGAGAACAATGTGTCTCTTGCACACTCTTCCTTTAATTAGCTGATTCAAATCGATTCAATAGGAATTATTTCGCAATTCTGTAAATTGTAAGTAATTTGTGGACAGGTAATTTTGACTTGTCTGATAGAGGTTTAATTGTTTTCCCTCCTTTTCTTGTGGGAAAAAAATCAGTTTTGCCTCTGCTTGCAACTCCTTTCAATATTCTAAAGGAAGAAATTTTCACATATTGAGGTATGGGGAGGTCATTCTGGCTTCTGGATGATTTAACTTGAATTTTATGCTGTTTGTGGCCTATCAAATGTATATTATATATCTGTTTTGCCATCAAAGAAAATGGTATAGTGACCAGAAGTTTAAAATGTCCATAAAAATTAAATCCCTCCCCCTTCCTAGGACACCAATGCTTGAACTCCTTCAATAAGACTGCCTTCCCAGGTGTCAAGACCATACCAACTTGCTGTGTATGTGCTGATCTGCTTTATTTTATTTTATTTTTTGAAAAGTTGAAGGAATGTATCCCTGATGATTTGTTTGATATTCTTTGTTCTGACAAGATATAAAACTGTATGGAAAACCATGCTGCTCCAGAGCAGTTCTTCAGAGTTATCTGAGTGGCTGTCCTGTGTTATAGTCCTCAGTCTGGCTAAACTACAACTGTTTTCTATTCCTATTACAGTTTGGTTATTAATTATTTACATTGACAATGCTTGGGGTAGTTGGCAGGATATCAGAAAAGCTGGCCTGAGGTCACCTGTATCCTACTTCGGGCTGGTGCTTGGTACCAAGCCCCTTGAGGACCCCCATCCCCACCCCACCTCTGCCTCACAGCACTCTTCAGATACTTTGGTGAATTTTCCCTGATATCTGGATATCCTTTTATTAAATGATAGTCCATGACTTTTATTTGAGCTGTTATCTTAAGATCTGTAGTCTTAAGGGGGTAACAGTTCATTTTCTACGTGAAAGGAACCTAGGGAGAATTCCTAGACAGAAGACATAGGGGGAAATTCCTAGGCAGGGACCAAGGGGGGATTTCTAGGCAGGAAAGACCTAGAAGAAACTTTGGAATGAACTAGGTTGGCTGACCTTTTTTTAAAAAAAGTGTGGCTTAAAATTGGAAAGATGTATATGTTATCGGAGAAGGCAATGGCACCCCACTCCAGTACTCTTGCCTGGAAAATCCCATGGATGGAGGAGCCTGGTAGGCTACAGTCCATGGGGTCGCTAAGAGTCGGACACGACTGAGCGACTTCACTTTCACTTTTCCCTTTCATGCACTGGAGAAAGAAATGGCAACCCACTCCAGTATTCTTGCCTGGAGAATCCTAGGGATGGCAGAGCCTGGTGAGCTGCCGTCTATGGGGTCGCACAGAGTCGGACACGACTGAAGCGACTTAGCATAGCATAGCGTAGCATATGTTATAGTAAAACTAAACTTTTTTAAAAAGTGAAAAACTATGCTTCTAAAGCTTATCAACTCATGGACAGACAGCCACACACTGAACTGTTGGCTTCATGTACAAGTGATGTGGAGCCAGTACTTGCAAGTACCTAAGTGTGTGTGTGAGTCACTCAGTTGTGTCCAACTCTTTGCGACCCCATGGACTGTATAGATTGTAGCCTGTCAGGCTCCTCTGTCCACAGAATTCTCCAGGCAAGAATACTGGAGTGGGAAGACATTCTCTTCTCCAAGGCATCTTCCCAACCCAGAGATCAAACCTGGGTCTCCTGTATTGAAGGCAGATTCTTTAACATCTGAGCCATCAGGAGAGCCTCCTTGGCTCAATTAGTAGAACCTGAAATTGAAAAAAGAAGGTGGGAGAGGGAAGAAGCCTTTTAAACTCAAGCAAGAACACTATGAGATCTTTCTGTGTGTCTATCTGGATGTATGTGTATCTCTGTGTGTGTTATAAATATAATATGTTTCTACCTCCAGACGATATTATCCAATTTATAAAAGAGCTCTGTTTACTTGACTTAAGCATAAGCACCTACAAATCAAATACTTCTAACTGTAACAAAAAACTAACCTCCAAGGTGGCAGAGTAGAAGGATATGCACCTTCTACTTTGGTGCCAGAGCACCAAAATCACAATTAGCTGTTGAACAACCATTGTCAGGAGGATGCTGGGACCTACCAAAAAATATACCCCCAATCCAAAGACAAAGCAGAAACCTCAACAGGATGGTAGGAGGGGCACAATCATGATAAAATCAAATCCCATATACCTGCCAGGTGGGTGACCCACAAACTGGAGAACAATAATACCAAAGAAGTTTTCCCATTGTTGTGAAGGTTCTGACCCCCACATCAGGCTTTCCAGCCTGGGGATCCAGCAAAGGGACTGGGAATCCCTAGGGAATCTGACTTTGAAGGACAGCAGGATTTAATTACAGGACTTCCACAGGACTAAGGGAAACAGACTTCACTTTTGGAAGGCACAGACAAAATCTTGAGCTCACCAAGACCCAGGAGAAATGAGCAGTGACCCCACAGGAGACTGAACCAGATATACTTCCCGGTGTTGGAGGGTCTTCTGTGGAGGTGTGGGTTGGCATTGAGTCTCCATGGGGATGGGGGCACTGGAGCAGTAGTCCTGGAAGGTGCCCCTTGGTCTAAGTCCTCTTGGAGGTCTCCATTAACTCTACCACAGAGCCTGTTAGACCCCAGGGCTGGGTCACCTAAGGCAAAACAAGTAACAGTGAGGGAGCACAACTCCACCCATCAGCAGATAAGAGCAAGACTCAGTTTTCCCCTCCGCCAGTCCCTCCCATCAGGAAGCTTACACAAGCCTCTTAGCCTCCTCCATCAGAGGGCAGACAAAAGAAGCAAAAAGAACCACAATCCCACAGCAACTAGAACAAAAACCACAACACAGAAAGTTAATCAGAATGAAAAAGCAGAAGGTTAGGTCCCAGATGAAGGGACAAGATAAAATCCAAAAAACAACTAAATGAAGTGGAAATAGGCAACCTGCCAGAAAAAGAATTCAGAATAATGATAGTGAAGATGATCTAGGATCTCAGAAAAAGAATGGAGAAGATGCAAGAAATGTTTGCCAAAGACCTAGAAGAACTAAAAAACAAACATATGGAGATGAACAATACACTAGAAGGAATCAATGGCAGAATAAGGCAGAAGATTGGAAAGGTAACCTGGAAGAGAGAATGGTGGAAATCACTGCTGCCAGACAGAATATAGAAAAAAGAATGAAAAAAAATGAAGACAACCTAAGAGACCTCTGGGACACGCCAACATTTGCATTACAGGGATCCTAGAAGGAGAAGAGAGAGGTTAAGACCTGAGAAAATATTTGAAGAGATAATAGCTGAAAACGTCCCTAACATAGGAAAGGAAGTAGTCAACCAAGTTCAGGAAGTACAGAGTCCCAGCAGGATAAACCCAAGGAGGACCACGCTGAGACACATGTAATCAAACTGACAAAAATCAAAGACAAAGATAAAATATTAAAAGCAACAAGGGAAAAATGACAAATAACATACAAGGGAACTCCCATGAGTTTATCAGCTGATTTCTCAGCAGAAACTCTACAAACCAGAAGGGAATGGCATGATACATTTAAAGTGATGAAAGAGAAGAAACTGCAACCGAGAATACTCTACCCAGCAAGGAGCTCATTCAGATTTGACAGTTAAATCAAAAGCTTTTTCAAATGCCATTTGTCATCAAAACTAAGGCTTGCACTAAAGGGACTAAACCCAAGTATTAGGGAAATGACTTTCACACAAAGGCGAAGACAACAGAATCTGTAAAGGTTATGGCACTATAGATAAAGTCCATTCTGCCTTCATAAAAATGAACCCTTCATTGTTGAACTTTTGCCATCCTGATGTCCTTGGAACATGATAACAGTCTGCTCCCAAATCAGAGAAATTAATATAGGTAAACAATAGCTATAAATTAAACAGTTGAGGCCAGGGGAAACCCGATACAGCTGCCTGACTCTTCCTGGTTCCCTGGCAAGCCCCATTTTTGCTTGATGGGTTAAACTCTTCCCTTGCTGCAAGGCTGACGTCCTCATAGTGACAAAGAAACTGTTAGAAAATGTATTTTCCATGTGGAGTATGCTTTATCCAGTGATCAAGGCACCTACTTCACTGGGAAAATCATAGTTGTCTTCTTTTTTATTCTATTTATTTATTTTTGACTGTGTCGCACAGCTTGCAAGATCTCCGTTCCCTGACCAGGGATCTAATCCATGCCCCTTGTAGTGGAAGCAAAGAGCCCTAACCACTGGACTGCCAGAGAATTTCCAACATAGAAGTCTTAAAAAAAACACCTCACAAACTTCTTAAAATTATTACTGTCACTATCATCCTCAATCACCAGGCACGTTCAACAAAACTAAAGGAAAAACTAAACTCAAGCAGGACAAAAATCAGCTACATGGGATTTGACTAATTGGTAAATATGATTATGATTTTTGTGACTTTTTGTCTGAAATACTGCTGACTTCTAATCTTTGTTTTCCAGATATAAGGGAACTTTTCTCCTTAAACTAATTATGGCTTATAGCAATTTGGTAAATTATACCTTTATAAGCAGAATTCATGTATGGATGTGAGAGTTGAACCATAAAGAAGGCTTAGCACTGAAGAATTGGTGCTTTTTAACTGTGATGTTGGAGAAGACTCTTGAGAGTCCCTTGGACTGCAAGGAGATCAAACCAGACCATCCTAAAGGAAGTCAGTCCTGAATATTCATTGGAAGAACTGATGCTGAAGCTGAAGCTCCAATACTTTGGCCACCTGATGCAAAGAACTGACTCATTGGTAAAGACCCTGATTCTGGGAAAGATTGAAGGCAGGAGGAGAAGGGGACGACAGAGGATGAGATGGTTGGATGGCATCACTGACTTGACGGACATAAGTTTGAGCAAGCTCTGGGAGTTGGTGATGGACAGGGAAGCCTGGTGTGCTGCAGTCCACAGGGTCGCAGAGAGACAGACATGACTGAGCGACTGAACTGAACTGAACCGAATTGAAGCAGAATTAAAGCACTTTTCTTTTTACCTGATCCCTCCAGAATTTAGAAACTCCTAGGTTCTCAGCAGTCTTTCCAAGGCCACATAATAAAGGCCACTTCCTGGAAGATGCAAGAACTTCAAGATATTTTGGACCCCCAGAAAGGAGAATCTACTTAGACTTGTAAGTACTGCAGGTAGAATCTGCTGGCCAAGTGCTTGTTATGACTTTCCTGGCCTTGAGAGGTCTTTAAAAAGTTCCCACAAAGCCAAATTTAGAACAGCCTATATGATCAATTCCCTGGAGAAGGAAATGGCACTCCACTCCAGTATTCTTGCCTGGAAAATGCCATGGACAGAGGAGACTGACGGACTAGTCCATGGGATTGCAAAGAGTTGGACACAACTGAGCATAAGCATCTCATATGATCAGTTACACTTATGTAAATAATCAGGCCAAGTTTATTGAAACCAGACTTATTTTGCAAACAAATTAATCTTAATTTGACTCTATTTGGTATGCTGTGTGATCAATCACTCAGTAGTGTCTGACTCTTTGTCACCCCATGGATGGTATCCCGCCAGGTGCCTCTGTCCATGGGATGTCCCAGGCAAGAATATTAGAGTGGGTTGCCATTTTCTCCTCCCAGGGGATCTTCCCAACCCAGGAACTGAACACGAGTCTCCTGTGTCTCCTGCATTGCAAGTGGACTCTTTACTGCCGAGCCATCAAGGAAGCCCTATATTTGGCACAAATGAGGATAATTTAGAAAGAAAATTTATGTTTCAATAATATACCTTTGTGGATATTGAGTTTTTGTATATAATTCCTACATCTAAGATAATCTCTTTGTTGCTATGTTACATTATTATAAAGTTTAATTAAATTATTTACTTATTTGGCTGGGTTGGGTCTTAGTTGCCACACACAGGATCTCGGATGTGTCATTGCAGGATCTTAGTTCCCTGACCAGGTATAGCATCTGCACCCCCTGCATTGCAAGGTGGATTCTTAACCACTAGACCACCAGGGAAGTCTCCCCTCCTTCTTTAAAATTAGTTTAATTAAGTTATTAAAAGGATATTTGAAGATCATTTCTGAAGCTGATTGTAGTAATCTATTTTTGGATGAAGATCAGATGCTCCATGTCCTATACAACCAGGGGATTATGCATACTGGAGAAGACATCATTTATATGGAATGACTTCCAACTTATATGGAAGGACCCTTATCAGGCATACTTAAGTAGCTCATGCACAATGAAACTGAAGATAACTTATTCTTAAATTCCTATTTCTCACTTAAGAAGTGCCTTTGCATTGGACTGGTCAATAGAAAGAATCGCTGACCTCAAATGACACCTAGGATGAGAATAAGACAACACTGGTGGTAGACTGCTGATTCAAGAATCCGAATCAGGCCTGTAAGACTCATCCTACTAATTCAATTGTACTGTTTACCAAATGTTTGTTCTTCTATCAAAATGGAAAATTATTACTTTACTTCTTTTATACTTTTTTTTTACTTCTTTTATACTTTTATATTTACTTTTGCTTCAATATTCAAGGTGGAAAGAAAATTCTTTAGTAAAATTGTCACAGAGTATAGCTACTATACTCTGGCAATCTAACCAATTGTTGGATATGTCATCAAATTCCCCAGTCAATACAAGATCTATTCAAGACCTTCATAATTCCTGTCACCAACTTTTAAGATGTTCCTAACATTACCACTTCCCTAGAGCTACCTCCCTCTGGCCTAACCTTTCAGGTTCAAATCCTTCAACATATTAACGTGTGCATCCTTTGTCTGATACCATCCTCAATCCATTGAGACTGGATACAACTTACCCTAGAACCCCTTCACTCCATCCCTTACTTAATAAACAAAAGTCTTAAAGAGAAAAAATAATTATGCCCACAACCCCCTTATGTCAAGTACCATATTGATGGCTTTTAGAAAGCCTACAAGAGAAATGACCCATGGTTTAATACCCTAACAAAACCTCCAATTAATGAGGCTATTAATGAGAGCACTCTGGGAAGGATCACTTGGGCCCCTCCAGGTTTTGTTTCATGTGTGATATTGGGATTGATCCATTTTCCCAAGGATGAGCACACAAATGTCAATAGCTGGCAGACAGGAGGTTTTTGCTTATTGGAACATTATGTTATCCCATTTTCTATGCTCAAGGAAACAGATGAACTTCCTTTCTCTTTCCATTACAGAGTCAAGAGATCCACATTAGCAGATACCAAGATACTATGTGCAAAATCTGGCAATCTTAATTCCTAGTGCAGATCTCCACATAATCAGACATCTATCAGCCACCATTGATCAAATAGCCAGAGACTGCAAAAACACTGCAGCACAAAAGGCATCCCTAAACTCCTTAGCCCAAGCAGTATTAGATAACAGAGTTGCTTTAGATTTTCTACTGGCTAACCAAGGAGGTATTTGTGTTA
The DNA here is from genome assembly GCF_054371585.1 of Giraffa tippelskirchi. Classification (NCBI taxonomy): domain Eukaryota; kingdom Metazoa; phylum Chordata; class Mammalia; order Artiodactyla; family Giraffidae; genus Giraffa; species Giraffa tippelskirchi. The sequence continues at coordinate 24,837,385 of NC_137277.1, read as the reverse complement.
TTGTTCATACCACTTGTTGCACTTATACTCATATCTCTGGAGAAGTTGAGACATACTTAGAAAAAAATTTCCTCAAAGGCAAAATGGTTATAAGATGCAAGAAAAACTGACTTTTTAAATGATCTGTCTAGTTGGCTCCCCCCAGGAATAGTCCATTTTTCCACTTTGCTTCATAGACAATTATCTGATTTATTGTCATAGTATGTATTATTATTCTTTTCCTAGAGGAGCCTGGTGGGCTACAGTCCATGAGGTCGCAAAGAGTCGGACACGACTGAGCGACTTCCAGGCAAGAGTATGGAGTGGGGTGCCATTGCCTTCTCCAGAGCGACTAAGCACAGCACTGCTAAAAGCACGTGTACAATGTTTGTGTGACAATTTGATATAACTGATAAACTGGGTAGTCTATAAAATGTTTCCCCATTAGCATTTACCTCTATGCTATTCACTATGTTTGTTTAGTTTCTCCCCACTGAGGATAACTAGGGAAATATCTATACATATATAAACAAACAAACAAAAAAAAATGAGGTCAAGCATCAAAGGAAACGATGGACCCAGAATAGGCAGCAACCACTCTGGAATTGAGAGACAAATATTCTGATCATCAGTGTTTTCTACCAAAAGATTTATGATCGAAAGGGGGAAATAATGGAAGAAATTTTCACATATATAGGTATGGGGAAGTCATTCTGGCTTATAGATGATTTAACTTGAATTTTATGCTAACTAAAACAGCCTGTTTGTGGCCTATCAAATATACATTATATATCTATTTTACTCATCAAAGAAAAGGGGACCTTGACCTTAACATGGATAAAGAATATCCATGTTAAAAGTAAAGTCCCTGGAACACCAATGCTGGTAATCCTTTGATGAGAAGATTCCCTTCCCAAGTGCCAAGGTCATACTGATTTGCTGTGTGCATGCTGATATTCGGGTTTTGTTTTTTTTTTTGAAACCTTGAAGGAGTGTATCCCTGATTTGTTTGAAGTTTTTTTTGATCTGACAAGATATAAAACTGTGTTTCTCCAGAGAAGTTCCTCAGAGTTATCTGAGAATTTTCTCAGAGTTATCTGTCTCCTGGTTGGCTCAAATATAACTCTTTTCTATTCCTATCATAGTTTGGTTATTGATTATTTGCACTGGCAATTCTTTTTATCGGACAAATTGTGCTGCTTTTTTTGAACTAGGAGAACCATCTATCTTCACTGAATGAGCTAAATAAAATCTTTAACATGAGTTCAAATTCACTTTTATACCTGTGTGAATCATGGTTTTACCTTTTCTGGTGAACATTTTCTTAATATTTTACATTTTTAATGCATAAAATACATATTTGACATAATTGTAGTCACAGTCTTTATAAATTTTTTGTCACTTACTATTGTCAGGGAAAAAACTTTTGTATACTGCTGTAAAACTTCATAATGATTGGGAGTTTTTTGGTTGTTGTTACATAAGTGATTCTACTACAGCTTTCTTCCCCATTCTCTAACCATTGAATATTTAAGTTATTCAACCTTTATTTATTATTGTTATTATTTGACCATGCTGTACAGCATACAGGATCTTAGTTTCTCAACCAAGGATTGAACCCAGCACCCCTGCAGTGGAAGCATGGTGTCCTAACCACTGGACTACCAGGGGATTCCCTAAACAACTTTTAAAAAGCAAACATTCTGTACTTGCTTAACTCCTTCTGAAATTCTTAAATTTGACTATCATTACTATTTTTTTAATAAATAAATAAATGTTTATTTATTTGGCTTTGTCAGGTCTTATTTACTGTATCCTGGATCTTCGTAGCCTCTTGTGGACTCTTTCATTGCAGTGTATGGACTCTAGTTGTGGTGAGCAGGCTCAGTAACCGTGTTGCAAGGGGTCCAGAGCACGTGAGCTTCAGTAGTTGCAGCATGTGGGTTCTCTAGTTGTGGCACAGAGGCTTAGTTGCTCTGTGGTATGTAGGATCTTACTTCCTTGACCAGGGATGGAACTTGTGTCCCCTGCAATTGCAAGGTGGATTCTTAACCACTGGACCACCAGGGAAGTCCCTCATTACTATTTTTACCATATAAAATGATACCAAAGTGTAGGTGAGAGGACTCCATACTATATACTCATTTCACACACATACATGGGTACATAGTATGGAGTCTATAAAAGAAGTATTAGTGGGAAATGAGTGTTCCAAACAATTTGAAAGAAAATAAAAAGGCAACTTTGACTACAGAGGATCGTTTTGCTACACGTAGTGCCTTCAGTGCGGGAGACCCGGGTTTGATCCCTGGGTCGGGAATATCCCCTGAAGAAGGAAATGGCAACCCACTCCAGAATCCTTGCCTGGAAAATTCCATGGATGGAGGAGCCTGGCAGGCTACAGTCCATGGAGTTGGACACGACTGAGTGACTTCACTTCACTTTAGTGTACTTATAAATGCGTGCATCTGGTGGCACCAAGCAGGCTGCCCTGCACACATAAAGTGTTCAAGTAATGTGCCTGTTATTTCCCCTGCAGTCAGGGCCACTTTCTATGGAATTTGTTTCTAAAAGCATCTGTACCAAAAAAAAAAAAGGGTGCCATAAAAACAATCATGAATAATAGCTCCTTTCAGGGAAAGCTGTTTCCCCCAGAAGACAGAGGGAAGATGAAAAAGGACAAAATACAAACAGAAGCTGGAAGCTCCATTGCTCCTGGGCAAGCAGCCCTATTCCCTGGGCCTCTCTGAGCCCTATCAGATACATACCAAAACAGGAGACATCAGAAGAGGTGCTGGACAGCAATTTCTGTTTCTGTTTCACCAATAACAGTACTGAGAAGTGTGTGAAGGAAGGAGCAGTTCTCTATGAAACCCTGCAAGGCCTTGGCCAAGGCATCATATTCTTCCAGGCCTCACTTTTCCTCATCTGCAAAAAGAGCAATACCGGGGGGGGGGGTCTTTAAGATCTCTTCTGATTTAACAAGACTTCCGATTCTGTGATTGGACATACCTCTATAATATTTCCTAATACGCTGCATCATTTCTGTTTCCTACTTCATCCCTGGTACATATACCAGTACTTTCTTTTGATTGGCACAAGAAGAAAGGGCTTCTAGGCTGGGTCTTGGGTCGGGGACCAAAAGCAGGATGGTCTATCTTTTTTCATTAATTACTTAAAAGAAGTGTCTCAAACTGGGAAACAGTGTGTGTGTCAACTGTAAATAAACTTCTGAGGGTTCTTTTATTGTCTTTTATTTATTTAGTCAGGTGGGTACCTTAGGAACAAAAAGACAGTGAAAACAACAGCTTCAGACCTGTATTTTTTCACACACTCTGGCTTCTTAGTTGGAGCTCAGAGGAGGGGACATAGTTTACATTTTTTGAGGACTTCAAGGATCCTCTAACACACTGCTTTAACCTTCACACCTAGGCTCAGAAAACCCCAGTGTTTGTCATGTGGGTTTTCCTGTTTCTGGTTTGTCTGCTACAAATCACTGATGCTCTCAGATTTACTGGCTGTCACTCTCTGGCCCTGGAGGGGATGCCTAAGGGGGTTGAACCCTGCTTTGCTCTACAGTGGGGGCAGCTCTACTGTTCACCCTGTGTTTGTTCCTGTCATTACCCCTGAAAGGACAGCAGTGCCAGGCTCTGCCCTATTAGCTCCCACTATGGCCAACCCTCTCATAAATAACCCGTTGTCAGGGATTTTAATGGAAGCCCTCTGGAAGCTGTAAATCTTTGTGGCTCCCTCTTGCATCCTCTCTCTCATTTCCATCACAATATTACTCCAGAGGGACCAGAGACCAAAGCGTGAGCTTGCCAGAGCAGATTGATAGGTCACTGGGGAAAGAAAGAGGTGGGATGGGGGAGGAGAACAGAGCTGGGACAGTTGGTCTTAGGGAAGCATCTGTTGGGTGGCCAGTTGATGATGGTCACCTGGATCCCCAAAGCGCTGGAGAGGGGGAAGGGCAAGATGGCCTAGGACCACCTGGTGGGAAGAGGGAAGAGAATAGGATGGCAGAGAGGTTTCTGGAAGGGTGTCCCTCGGGGCCTCCATTGTGAATTTAAGCACCAAGTAGCAGGATTTTAGTGTCGGCTCCAGGTTAAGCTATGCCTTTGCCTCTAGCCTCCTGCTTGAGCAGATCAGCAGGTAAAGGGGTGGTGTCCTGTGTTGGCAGGAAAATTTTTCCTCTACCAATTTAGGTCTGAAAGGTAACAAAGTTTTTATGTACAGGAGAGCATTCAGGAGTGAGTAACTACCCCAAATAGCTAGGGATTAAGGTTTATACATCAGTTTAATAAGAGTGGGGGTGATTAGGGATTCAAAGGATGGAAGCCTCTAATGAGACTTGTTTACACAATTTTTTGTAATGTCCAAGAAAATGGACATTCCAAATGGCTGGGTGGTGCCTGCCTGACTGGAGATCTTCTTGGATGGGTGGAGGGGGTTGCCAGGTTGTGACTACTGGTGTTTGGAAAACTTTGCTTTATTTATATCAAGGAAGTTCAAATAGGATTTCTTTCCGCATCGGCTGTAGCCCAAATACTTCCACCTTAAAGTAAAAACTCTCCTGAAGGGTTGTTTTTTTTTTTTTAGAAGTCCATTCACCTGCTGTTTCTCCAGTATTCTATCACAGCATGGCATGAAGTCTTAGGCACAAAGTTCCCAGTGAACCTGCTAAAACAGCTCCTGGGGACTTCCCTGGTGGCCCAGTGGCTAAGACTCCACACTCCCAAATGCAGGGGGCCAGGTTCAATCCCTGGTAGGGAACTAGATCCCACATGCGGCAAGGAAGACGGATGATCTCGAGTGGTGCAACTAAGACCTGGTGCAGCCAAAGAAAAATATAAATAAAAACAAATAAATGTAAAAAATTAAAACAAAAAAACCAAAAAACAGCTCCTGGACTAACTTCAGCATGCTTCACATCACAGATGTGGATTTTGTCTTTTCCCTTAGTTGTTTTGACTACAGGTTTTCTTAGAAGGCCTTGTTTCTCCTTCTTACATGTCTCCCCTCAATTGCTGGAAAAGAAAGTAATGATCCAAGTCTTGCATAAATCTTACTCCTTGGGGCTAAACGATCTTTTTTCACAGGAGCAGCTACATTTTAGTGGCATCAAGTCAAGCATCCAGAAAAATTTCAAGAACGAAGAGGGATGTATATCCCTCCTCGGTTCAGTCAGTAAAGGAGTTTTTCAAAATCGCTATGGTTCAAGACTTAAAATCAATCCTTTGTTCAATCTTTTACCAATCTGAATTAACCCAGGCAAAAACAGCTCTGTGCTGTGCTTAGTCGCTCAGTCGTGTCTGATTCTTTACTGGCTGCCAATCCTTTCCAGGCAGGACTAAGCGCAGACAGGTGGAAACTTTAGGAAACCACAATTATTTGAATCCAGTCACTACTCTAATTCTCCACCTGAGAACAGTCAAGGGGTTGTTTTGAGAAGTCAAAACCCCTGAGCCCTGGGCGGCTCTTTCCTATTGGCCAGTTCAGTGGCGGGGTCAGCACGCCCCCCACCCCCCACCCTCTGAGGTATCATGATTCAATAAGCCTGAGCGGTTCGTCACAGGCTTGCGATACCCACTTTACTGCTAAAGAAGCTAAGTCTCAGGTCACGTCAGCTGTCCGAGGTTACACAGGCAACCTGAGATCTTGACTTGCGTTTCAATCTACCCCTCTCCGCACGGTGTTCCCTGCTCCCGGTAGCGGATGTTTACTTTCTATAGAGTGCCTAAGGACCAAGGAGCCCTTCGCTCGGACCGACTAACGCCGCTGGAGCTCCAGAATCAGACGTTCTGATTCGCTCGGGCCCCAGACGTTCACGCCGCGCCTGCGCACGACGCCCGGACGGCGCGGGCCGGGTCCGCCGAGGATCCGGGGGCGGGGCGGACCGGGGAGGGCTGGGCGGATCCGGTAAGGCGGGGACCCGCGGAGAGCAAGCGGTAGTTGCGCCTCGCGCGCCGCGAGCGCGGCCCCGCGTCCCCGCGTCCCAGCGTCCTCGGCGTCTCCCGGGACGACCTCGGGCGCTTCTCTCTCCGAGCGGTTAACTGGATTCGGGAGGCAGGGGGCACGCCAACTACCGAAGGGGCCAATCGAAGGCCTGGAAAGCCCTATATGCAAATAGGGGGGCCGGGCGGGCCCCAAATTAGGAGCGGCTCGGGTTGGGGTTAGGGGTTGTCTGGCAGCCAGTGGGAGCGTGTCTCCTTCGAAGAGGGGACCCACGAGTGTGGTTGCGAGCGATACGGGCGGCAGAGCAGGGGCGAGACGGGGGAATAGGAATTGCGGGTAAGAGCGCTGCTGCCCCCAGGCCGCGGCCTCCTAGTGCCTCCCCACTGAAAACCGGGTTCTACATGCCCCGTTGGTCCCCCACGGTGCCCAGTTTCCCAAAGCTACCCCTCTGCCCTCCCCTGGTGGCATTCTGTGGCAAAAGCCTCCCGCACGCCCCTGCTTCCTCTCGGTTCTGTTGTAGCCCACCTCTTCTCAGCAGGTCTAGGTATCGCTCACCCTCTTCCACGCCCCATACTCAGTTCACTGCTAAAATATTCTCACTTCCTTTTCATCCTCAGGACCCCATGCCAGGACCTTTCTCACACACCAACCATTCTTTTCTCAGCTCCTCACTCTTTCCTAACCTACCTTTCCTCCCAAACCTGGGTCGCCCTCTGTGTGCCCTCACTTCCTGCCCTCCCTCGATTTCCCCAAACCTTTGCCCCCAGGGAGCTGTCCCTGAGATACCAGAGATCCCTGGGAATCGCACAACTCTCTTCCTTTCCTCCTTCCTCATCCTCGGGTCCTTCTCCTGATCACCTCTTACTTTGTCTGGAGAATCCTAACAGAAAGACACTTCTGTTTCTCGCGGCAGCGCAGCCCCCTGCAAATAACTTACTTCCTTTCCAGCCCTCTGCAAATAACCTATCTCCTTTTTCTTTCACTTCTAGGCGTTATTTCTCACCTTCCTGAAGGGAAAACTCTTCTAGGCTTGAGGAAAGTTCTTTGGGATTTGAACCCTAGGGAAAAATGTAACTTACGTTTATTAATAGGAATGAACGTGGGAAGGGAGCTAACAGTTTACTAGACCCTAGTATGTGCTAGGCACTTAAGTTGTTTATTGTGTACACCAGTGGCACAATTATATTTTCATTTTACAATAGCCCTTATTTTGAACCAAACATTGCTTTAAGAGCTTTAGAAATATTAACTCACTTAATCTTTAAAGCAACCCCATGAGGTGAATATTATTTTCATTTTACTTATGAGGGAACTGAGGTACAGAGAGACTCACTCACCCACAGTCAACCTTCTATTATAGTAAGTGGTAGAGGTGGGGTTTGGTTCCAGAACCAATCTGTCTTGGCTAGTTACGCATTGCGTATTGTGGAGAAAATGACTGGGTGTGAGCCTGCCTGAAAATTGCATGTTCCAGTCTTGCAGAATTCCTTGATTTCTAGCAGAATAAAAGATGGCATCTGAGTCAGCAAGTTTCTTGTTCACAGGGAACGTGGCCAGTTATTCTCAGCACTTATTGGCACAACCCTTAAATAGTTGAGTGCCTCCTGTGTTAGTCTGTGTTTTGCTAAGGGTCCCTTCAGGCCCTGTGCTGAAATTCAAAGGGTGGATAGAATGAAAAGCCAAAAGGCCATAGTGAAAGTGAAAGTCTCTCAGTCGTGTCCAACTCTTTGTGACCCCATGGACTATACAGTCTATGGAATTCTCCAGGCCAGAATACTGGAGTGGATAGCCGTTCCCTTCTCCAGGGGATCTTCCCAACCCAGGGGTTGAACCCAGGTCTGCCTACATTCCAGGCAGAGTCTTTACCAGTTGAGCCACCAGGGAAGCCCTTCCTTTCTGAAGTCATAGTTTTATGCTAAAATATATACCAAATAGTGCTCAAATTGACTCTGGTAACAGGGACAGAAAAAAAAACCTTGCTGGAGTAGGGGAGGGAGTGGAGGACCATAGTAGGCATTTTATTTTATCCTGCCTGCTTCAGAGTTCCAAGCACTTTCCTGGATATTAAGCTTTTATCTTCTTGGTGATTCTGTAATGATGGAAAAGATAGGAAATGAGGGAGAATATAAGCACTGGCTTCTAAATATATCCTATGTCAAAGAGGCAAAGCTAAAAGCAAGATCCAGAGATCTTACTCCACATCTTTTTTCCCCTATCTACTTATATCTTTTCTAAGAGCTAGCAGAGGCGTTCTATGCTTCTGGTAGGGAAATGAGGACCAAAAGATGAAAAGGGGAGTGGAGTGCAGGAAAACCTATTATTTGGAAGAAGAGAAGGAAATCACAGGCAGACATAGTAGGAAAACTCTTCAGTGCTGAATGAATTCCTACATTCCAAAAGAAAAGCCTAGGTTGTGAAGGTCAGGGTTAAAATAGGCTAACATTTGAAACACTTAACAACCTAATGATTCTTTCCTCCCTTTTACAGACCCCCATATTAATCCCTGGTAGCTCAGCTGGTAAAGAATCTGCCTGAAATGCAGGAGACCCCAGTTCGATTCCTGGGTTGGGAAGATTCCCTGCAGAAGGGATAGGCTACCCATTCCTGTATTCTCGGGCTTCCTTGGTGGCTCAGACGGTAAAGAATCTGCCTGCAATGCAGGAAAACTGAGTTCAATCCCTGGGTTGGGAAGATCCTCTGGAGGGAGGGCATGGCAACCCAGCCTAGTATTCTTGCCTGGAAAATCCCCATGGACAGAGGAGCCTTGCAGGTTGCAGTCCTTGGGTCGCAGAGTCGGACATGACTGAGCAACTAAACATATTAATTCAGGCTAGCAAAGGAAAGCATTGAACATTTCCCACCCTTCTGTAGCACCTCTCAGGCAAAGAGTAGTCAACATGTGTAGTCTTGGGAAGTGGAAATGAGTCCCTCCAAGAAACCTGCATTGTGTTTGCTTGCGTGGAGCTATCCCAGTGCTCATCCCCTCCCCCTGGTGGCCAATGGATATCATTTTCATGCTGTCACTAGGTTTTGGTTGGCAGCCTCTACTTGGAAGATTCCAAGATCAAATCCCATACCAAAATGCAAACAGGGTTTTTTTCACTGTCTTAACTATTTTACTTGGGAAGGGGAATTGACTGTGTCTTGTGTCATGAAGAAAAACTGAAGATGCTATTTGCTATGTTTGCTACGTATATTTGTGCAGCATAGTATGTATGTTGTTTTTGCTTTAACTCCGTAAGTCCCTTGGTCTATATTGCCTGCCCACTGACTGGTATAATGGAAAGCTATGTAGAAGGGCAGGAAGTTGGCGCTTTGATCCTGGCTCTGCTGACTTCTCTCCGGCTTTGTACAAGTTGTCCCTCTCCACTAGCTGGGAGGGGGATTTCAAAACCTCTAAGAAGCAAATAGACTGAACTGGACAATGTCCAAGGTCCCTCCCAGCTGTAATATTCAGGAATTCCACTGGAACATGCTCTAATTACACTCAAATAAGAGCCCTGGTACAGTGTGGACACCGGTGAAAAGAAGGGAAAGAAACAGAGTGAAAATACATATACAGTAGAAACAATAGAGCTGGTCTCAGATTATGTCAGATCTGGGGAGATCCAGGCCCCTTGTTGGAAGTGGGAATTTAGAAGCATTTGGCTTAAAGGAAAATGGTGTGGGACCAGCTGATTCTTAAGAGGCTAACGTCACCAAGACTGCTTCTGGGAGCTAGGAAATCAGTTGCTTCACTTTATGGTCACAGTTGTTTATGGGTGATTGGCAGAGTGGAAAAGGCAGTGGATGGAGTGTAGAGGAGAGACAGGCTGTGGGGTCAGATGAATGAATATAACTTCTAATCCCAGGTCTGCCTCTTACCCTCTCTGTGTTTCAGCCTTCTCATCTGTAATAGAAGTAAGAGAGTATCTATGGTATGATATTATGAGGATGAGATGAGACAGTATGTATGTAAAATGCTTTAGTATAATTAATACCTGTTATACTTGGTAAGTATAATTAATACCTGTTATACTTGGTAAGTGGGCTTCCCAGGTGGCGCTAGTGGTAAAGAATCTGCCTGCCAGTGCAGGAGACGTAAGAGACATGGGTTTGATCTCTGGGTTGGGAAGACCCCCCAGAGGAGGGCATGGCAACCCACTGCAGTATTCTTGCTTGGAGAATCCCATGAACAGAGGTGCTTGGTGGGCTACAGTCCATAGGGTCACACAGAGTCACACATGACTGAAGCGACTTAGCATGCATGCATGCATACTTGATAAATAGGTTGTAAATAGTATTTACTATTATAGTGAATGAAACTGTTTTAAATGCCTGCTAGATGAAAGGGTGCAAAGTCAATGCTTTAAAAAAGTTATTTTTTATGCTCACACAACATTTCTATTATATAGATGAGGAAAAGGAACCTTAGAAAGGTGAAACTAGTTCCTGCATTTATTCATCCTTCCAGTCCATTCATTCAAGAAGCATAGGGATCTCTGTTATGTGCCAGACACTGTGGCAAGAGTTGAGAATTCACAATAGCCTCTTCCATCAGAGAAGTCACAGTCCAGGGCCACACAGCTGAGAACGATAGCAAATAGGAGCACTCTCCTAAGCATACTGTATTAACTCAAATGAATTAGTGCATTTAATTCTCATGGCTGGGGTACACCATTTAACAGATGAGGAAACTAAGACAGAGAGCTGTTACGATAGGTAAATTGCCTGAGATCACACAACTAGGAAATGGCAAAGCAGGGACTTAAATCTAGGCAGATAGACTCCAGACTCTTGAGTTCTTAGCCACTTCATTACAGCTACCTCTTAGTAAGTGGTTTAAAGCCACATCCCTGACTGCACAGGCCCTATGTTGTTGTTATCAGTTACTCAGTGTGACCCCATGGACTGCAGCATGCCAGGCTTCCCTGTCTTTCACCATCTCCCGGAGCTTGCTCAAACTCATGTCCATTGAGTTGGTGATGCCATCCAGCCATCTCATCCTCTGTCATCCCCTTTTCCTCCTGCCTTCAATCTTTCCCAGCATCAGGGTCTTTTCTAATGAGTCAGTTCTTCTCATGTGGCCAAAGTATTGGAGCTTCAGCATCAGGCACAGTCTCTTCCACTGGGATATAAGTACCGTATCTCAGGATGCCAGCAGCAGCCCCCTTCCCTCTTTTGTATTCTCCTTAACCTTGTTCTTTGAATCTGTGGCCTCACCTCTTTTGATTCCTCGAGGCTACAAGATTGCTTTTGACCACATTTTAAGTCAGGAGAGTAGGTAGGAACCCCCAGGTTAACAGGGAGTAGTTGCTGAGACTGGGAAAGAAAAGTTGAGATCTGCTAGCAGAGTCTGAGTAAATTCAGATGTCTGTGGGGTCAGACGTGGAGCCTAAATGAAAGAGAAGTGATCTGGGACATACAAAAGTGTTTCCTCTCTTAATGTTGCTAAATGCAAAACAATAACATGAAGGTAACTGTCACTTGGCTCCTGAATCAGGGAGACAATAGGGAATGATAGGGACTGAGGCAGACTGGAAACTGTCTAGAGAGGGAGCCATTGCTCAGTTCTGGTTGGCTTCTGGCCTGAAGCAATGGGGACCTCCTTTTCCAAAAGGAATGGACATCTAGATTTTTATGACAGATCTACATTTCCTAGTTATTGGCAGCTACTTCTCTTTTACATCTCTAACAGTGATGACCACCACTGTGGGGCAAGTAAACATTTCTGTAGGCTAGATTCAGGAGGCAAACCCTGGTGGCAAATGTTGAATGAGCTGTTCTCTTTTAGGGGCTGGAGAGAAGCCAACAGGATTTAGCCTTGGGTATAAAACAGGAAGGAGAGGGCTGGGGGAAGAGAAAGCTCCCAAAGACAGAGGGAAAATAGTCACACGTGGCAATGACTGTTGTCTGCTGTCTTGCATCTGTCTCGGGTGCCTTCCAAGTGTCTCTCATGTAGTATAGTTTACAGAGGAGAGTGGGCAAGTCTGCCATGATGAACCCACAGAACTACACAAGCTCCATCCTTTCCTTGCTTTCTGTGCCCGAGGCTCTCATGCAAGAGTAAACAGAATTTGACTGGCTTTTGGGGGGGTGGGGGCGGGGATTCTTGTTCTCTTTGAGGCAGACAAATACAAGCAACCATGACTTGTTTTTACCACTTGGGCAAGGATTTGAAAAAGGGCAAAGACAACTTGCAACTCCAGAGGCCAGATTCAGGGTCAGTTTTCCCTCCTCAAGTTAACATTAACCTTTAGGTAAACGGAGCCACTCCTCCTAGAGGGCTTGGTAAACAGGAGCCATTGTGGAGGCCAGGGGAGGGGAGCCGGCCGTTTACCTGGCAGGAAGGGAGCAGTCCAAGGTCAAGATTTCATGTACTGCAGTCCTCTTGAACTTTTCCAAGAATATGCCTGTTCACTGAGTAAAACTGACGCACAACGCCCAGGTTTCATCTGTTAATTGCACTGAGTGCAACCTTTCTCCTCCTGCTCAGGGCAGGCGTCACCACAGATGGCTTGGCTGTGAGGAACAGCCCTCTTCAGCAAGAGAGAGAAACAAGTGGCAGTTCTTGGCCACTTAAGAGCTCTGCTGTTCCTCTCAGTGGTGGCTACGGGCATTCAGTGAGATGGTGTATGTGAAAATTCTTTGGAAAATCTAAGGAATTATGTCCATGTAGGGTTTTATTATTAAATTATTCATAGGTAGCCTCTGAATTAGAGCACCCTCCCTCATTTTGGTTTGAAAAAGAAGCGGAGAGGGGTGGCAGGGTATCGTAATGTTAAATAAAACACAGCTGTAAGGTATCGAAGTTGTCTGGAATTAGCAAGGTTGGGTATAGAGGGGAGGTGATTCCCAAGAGGTTGTGAGACTCTGGTGAGCCTGCTGTAATTGGATGTTGCTGGTGGTAGCTGAAATTGTTGGAATCCCTCTGGGAAATAACATGGTGATATAAATAAATAAATAAAATATCAGAGGCTACATAATTCCCATATTCATTAACTTAGTAATTCTGGTTCTGGATAAATATCTTAAGAATATAATCCTAAAGAAATAAAGGCTCTTCTGTACATGAAAGTGTGCATTTTAGAGCTATTTATATAATAGCAGAATTGAAGCAACTTTCATTGCCAATAACTGCATTTAATTGCAATGGCTGTTTAAATTCAGACACATTCCTTCAGTGGGATATTATTACACAATGATGAAAAGCTAGAACTGTGTAAACTTTGCCACAACCAAAAGGATGATTATGATATGATAGTAAGGGACAAAAAGCAGATCAGATGTTTATCTGTTATATAATTATAATATTATAATTATATAAGACATATAATTATATAAGACTTATATTACTATGTAAGACTAACGATAATTAGAATTTTAGAATAAAAAGGAATATACAAGGGACTTCCCTCTGGTCCAGTCGTTAAGACTTTGCCTTCCAATGCAGGAGACACAGGTTCAATCCCTGGGCCAGGAACTAAGATCTCACATGCCTTGCGGCCAAAAACCAAAACATAAAACAGAAGCAGTTTTGTAACAAATGCAATAAAGACTTCTTAAATTGTCCGCATTAAAAAAAAGTCTTAAAAAAAAAGAGAATCCATTAGAAGGCCAAAGTTGCGCTGTTAGTTACAGGTGGCTTCCCACCTTGCGCTTTTCTGAGCTTCCTTTAATGTTATAACATTAACAGTTTTTCAATGATAATAATAAATTAGAATAAATTGTAGTAAAGATATTAACCATTTTTTAAAAGCCAAGGAATTTTGAGGAAAGAATAGGGTAAGTAGCAAGAGGACTATTGGCATCAAATCAGAGGGATTAAAATAATGAAGAGGTTGGTGGGGTTTGGGGAGCTGAGAAGAGGAGGAGAAAGCACCAGAAATCTGGTTTTGTGGTCATAGAAGCCTCAGATGTGAAGGGGACATGAATCAGTTCATTGGGCCTGGGCAGTTCTGGGTACCCAAAGGCAGACTAGCACATTCTTAAGGATTAGTGAAGCAAGGACATTAAAAACCACATTGAAAAACTTGATATTTGAAATTTCAAGCAAGCATCAAGGCAGTCATCAAGGGAGTGGGGTTAGGGGATGAGAACTTTGCTGGACTTCCTTGTAGGTATTTTATGCTTTTGTCTTTTATTTTGAATTGGATGGTGAGGGAGACACTGTAGCCTCTTCTATGATTGAAGTCTCTGAAGGGTTGCATCTGACCCTGGGCTGGAGTCTTGCTCAGTCAGCTACAAGTCAGTCCTGCACTTGGGAATGCCAGTTGCGTTCATTTTCAGGCCAGCAAATTGCATGCGGGAGGTTTGGTGTAGTGCCTGAATAGTTAACAGACCTCCTCAAAGCACCCCATCTACAACCATGGGGACCAACTCCCTCAGCTAGGGAGGCTCAGGGCTCAGTTCTGAGGCTGTCTCCAGACACACTCAGTTTAATAATAAGACTGTTTACCTGGTGCCAGGCATAGCATCAGCTTGCTATGATGCTGAAAACCCCAGGAGGGAAAAACCAAGGCCAGAGTTGGCTGAGTGAGTCCCCGAGGTCATAGTCATGGCAAAAGGTAGAATCAGCTCCCTGCTGGAGCTTGCATGAACCGTGGAGGTGAGGTGGCATTTCATACACTGCAACCTGTTTGCTTCTGAGTGCTGGCCCACCGCCCACATGAGCAAGGGAGGGGGTCCCCCTGCAGGTGGATCTGAGTAACTGCCATTCTGTTTGCCCTCTCTCCAGGGCAGGGGGGGGCAGTATTTCCCCCGAGCTTCCTTGCAGGCAGGGGAGATGCTCCATTGCCTACCTTTGGAAGAAGAGGAAGGGACTGACTCAGAAGAGAGAGAGGATGGTTCTGTAGAAGATTCGAAAGAAATCATCACCATGGCTTTTGTGAGAGAGAACACTGGGGCGCAAAAGGGGCTTCAGAGTGCCCATCAGCAAGCCAAGAAGAAGAGGAAGAAAAAGAGGTTAGGATTGCAAGATGGGGAATGGGGATCCATGTTGGGAAAAGCAGGAGGGGCCTGGAGGGGAGGGGGCCTCAGCTGCTAAGGAGTAGGTAAAGGAGAAACTGTGTGGAGTAAGTCACACCATTTTTGGTTCAAATAAAAAGAACCTACTTTTGATTATCTGTTTTATAGAATCAAATAATGGTGTGTGTAATCTAAAACCACACCCATCCTAATCTTCATTCTGTTGTTAGAATGCCTTTTGAAAAATTGTGTGGGGAGAGACGATATCCTCATTTTAAGAAAGTACTTATTGTCTTGGGGATTTAGGATACTTTAAATGTAACAGAACCATGCTGATTTCTTAGGATCTGACTGTGGCTTCTGTATTCTAGTTCTTATTTAATATTTTGCCATACCCTACTCCATTCTTGGGCGAGGGGGAATGAATCAGTTCTCATACTGATTGGTATCTGACATCTTATCCGCTTTCTAACTCATAGCTTCCCTTAATGGGGAAGGGAGGACCATTAAATATTCTGGCCAAAGAGATGTTCGCTTCCTATTCCTGATGGGCCATTGGAATTAGAGGATTGAGGAGTGATGTTAATGTGAAGCTTCAAGCAAAATCAGCCATAATCACAATACAGAATTTCTAGCTCATAGGCAGAGCAACAGTACTCTGCACCCATGTTTTCTGTCACTCTGCAGCCACAGGGGTGTGTGTCCTCAGTAACAGGAATGGTCAAAGCAGGCCAGTGAGGCCACTGAGGTTTCACGCACCTCCCATGGGACTGGATGTTTCTGCCTGCAGTCACTTGTTCTGGCAAGTGTGTCTGTCTCTGTCTTGGTGCTTTCTCCTTTCTCTTTTCCAGATGATTGGTGATCAATCTATCCAGCTGCCGATATGAGAGTGGTGAGCATCTGCCTTCAATGCATCCACCATGGGGACCCCACTGAATTCCCCCAAAGAGTTGGGAAGGGTCACTCATATATTCCTGAGGACGGGAAAGTGGAGACCCCACCGGATTCCCCCAAAGAGTTGGGAAGGGTCACTCATATATTCCTGAGGATGGGAAGGGGGTGTCTTCTAATTGTGTTCTTTGCATCTCCCAGTCCAATTAACTATTTGAGAAAGTTGCGAATCTCATTCCAAGAAAATATGAGTTTTGATCTCAGTGGTGTGTACTTCCACTATCTATAGTTCCTGTGTATGGTTATTGGGGGATCTATTGAAGAGCTCTTATGATTATACAGTGGAAGTGAGAAATAGATTCAAGGGACTAGATCTGATAGACAGAGTGCCTGATGAACTATGGACTGAGGTTCGTGACATTGTACAGGAGACAGGGATCAAGAAAATCCCCATGGAAAAGAAATGCAAAAAAGCAAAATGGCTGTCTGAGGAGGCCTTACAAATAGCTGTGAAAAGAATAGAAGCCAAAAGCAAAGAAGAAAAGGAAAGATGTTCTCATTTGAATGCAGAGTTCGAAAGAATAGCAAGGAGAGATAAGAAGGCCTTCCTCAGCGATCAATGCAAAGAAATAGAGGAAAACAACAGAATGGGAAAGACTACAGATCTCTTCAAGAAAATTAGAGATACCAAGGGAACATTTCATGCAAAGATGGGCTCGATAAAGGACAGAAATGGTATGGACCTAACAGAAGCAGAAGATATTAAGAAGAGGTAGCAAGAATACACAGAAGAACTGTACAAAAAAGATCTTCACGACCCAGATGATCACGATGGTGTGATCATTCACCTAGAGCCAGACATCCTGGAATGTGAAGTCAAGTGGGCCTTAGAAAGCATCACTACAAACAAAGCTAGTGGAGGTGATGGAATTCCAATTGAGCTATTTCAAATCTTGAAAGATGATGCTGCGAAAGTGCTGCATTCGATATGCCAGCAAATTTGGAAAACTCAGCAGTGACCACAGGACTGGAAAAGGTCAGTTTTCATTCCAATCCCAAAGAAAGGCAATGCCAAAGAATGCTCAAACTACTGCACAATTGCACTCATCTCACACGCTAGTAAAGTAATGCTCAGAAGTCTCCAAGCCAGGCTTCAGCAATACGTGAACCGTGAACTTCCAGATGTTCAAGCTGGATTTAGAAAAGGCAGATGAACCAGAGATCAAATTGCAAACATCCGCTGGATCATCGAAAAAGCAAGAGAGTACCAGAAAAACATCTATTTCTGCTTTATTGACTATGCCAAAGCCTTTGACTGTGTGGATCACAATAAACTGTGGAAAATTCTGAAAGAAATGGGAATACCAGACCATCTGACCTGCCTCTTGAGAAACCTGTTGTTAACCTGCTTATTTAACTTATATGCAGAGTACATCATGAGAAACGCTGGGCTGGAAGAAGCACAAGCTGGAATCAAGATTGCAGGGAGAAATATCAATAACCTCAGATATGCAGATGACACCACCCTTATGGCAGAAAGTAAAGAACTAAAGAGCCTCTTGATGAAAGTGAGAGAGGGGAGTGAATAAGTTGGCTTAAAGCTCAACATTCAGAAAACTAAGATCATGGCATCTGGTCCCGTCACTTCATGGGAAATAGATGGGGAAGCAGTGGAAACAGTGTCAGACTTTATTTTTGGGGGCTCCAAAATCACTGAAGATGGTGATTGCAGCCATGAAATTAAAAGATGCTTAGTCTTTGGAAGGAAAGTTATGACCAACCTAGAGAGCATATTAAAAAGCAAAGACATTACTTTGCCAACAAAGGACCATCTAGTCAAGGCTATGGTTTTTCCAGTGGTCATGTATGGATGTGAGAGTTGGACGGTGAAGAAAGCTGAGCACAAAGGAACTGCTGCTTTGAACTGTGGTATTGGAGAAGACTCTTGAGAGTCCCCTGGACTGCAAGGAGATCCAACCAGTCCATCCTAAAAGAGATCAGCCCTGGGTGTTCATTGGAAGGACTGATGTTGAAGCTGAAACTCCAATACTTTGGCCACCTCATGCGAGGAGTTGACTCATTGGAAAAGACCCTACTGCTGGGAAGGATTGGGGGCAGGAGGAGAAGGGGATGACAGAGGATGAGATGGCTGGATGGCATTACCGACTCGATGGACGTGAGTTTGGGTAAACTTCGGGAGTTGGTGATGGACTGGGAGGCCTGGCATGCTGCAGTTCATGGGGTGGCAAAGAGTCGGACACGACTGAGCGACTGAACTAAACTGATTAAAGAGCTGGCAGCGATGACTGCACTCAATGGCTCTCTTTTGGAGCACAAGTTACAAACTGGCGGTCCATGGGCTAAAGATGACCTGCAGACCTACTTTGACTACAGAGTAGAGTGTTATTATTTTCACTTTGAATTTGGGTGCTTTAAGCTGGTCCTGACTCTTCTGGTCACTACAGGCACTTCTTCCTTTCCAGGTCCTTGAAGGTATTTGAATTTGTGTTGGAGTCAGCTCCCAGTTATTAATAGGGACCAGGAAAGAAGGATGTGTGTGGTTTTGAAATACACTGTGTAGTTTTCTTCTGTCAATTTACCTTACTAATTAAGCTTGGTTTTGGCTGACGTTAAGGATTAGTTTATATTCCCTGAACACTCAGTGCTAGTGTTTGGAGGAAAGCCAAAGGCCTGCTTCCTGGCAAGGGTGGGTGAAACACTGACCTCAGAAAACCTTCTGTGGTGATCACTGGGCACAGGCTGTGCTTTCCAATAGCTTTCGACTCTCTGTGTTGCTTTCTTGACAACAGCGTGTCCAGATGGGGCAAGATGGCTTCCGGTCCCAAGGAGCCCATTAGTCTGGCTTCCACGTACAGTCTGGGAGCAACTAGAAACGTAACCTCTCCTTCTCGTGCTCCTTCCCCACTTTCCCCTGATGGGTCTTTCTTTCTCCCCCTCCTGGCAGTGCGTAGGGCTGCCCAACAGTATGGCCTTCGAGAGGGAGGAGAAAATGACGACTGGACTCTCTACTGGACTGACTTCTCAGTGTCACTGGAACGGGTGATGGAAATGAAAAGTTACCAGGTATCTGGGTCAGAGCTGGTCCTCAGTGTAAGCGTGGCATTGACCCTGTGGGGCCCCACTCTTATGACTGACCCCAAAGAGAAGCTCAGGGTGCTCCTGTGGGCCCCTTTGTTCACGACTTCTGGCTTCCTTTGCAGAAAATCAATCACTTCCCAGGGATGAGTGAAATCTGCCGCAAGGACTTGCTGGCCAGGAATATGAGCCGCATGTTAAAGATGTTCCCAAAAGATTTCCACTTCTTCCCGAGGACCTGGTGTCTTCCTGCGGAGTGAGTGCCCCTTTCTCCACTCCCCACCCCCAGTTTACATTTTCCTCTTGCCCCTAACCCTGGTTACTACTTTCCCTTCCCATAGGATCTTCCATCTCTCTCTCTTCAGGAAGAGAAGGGATAAAGGGCGTGTCCAATGTTGAGAAAATACAAGGCTCTGCCTGTAAAATTAGATGACATTTAGAGGCTGGGTGCCTTGGAGCCTATGCCCGCAGTTGGGATGAGTTTGTTCTGACCTTGAAAACTGTTGATTTTGAACTTGTTCCAGTCTTTTCACTGTGCAGTTTCTGAATTTTTGAGGCCTTCGAGCACTTCTGGAGGGAGTGAGGTGATGGTTAGAGCCGTGTAACCATTAGGAGCAGGGAGGGATGCCTGACCTCTGACTCATGGCATGACATGGCAGTCAGCCTTTTCCCATCTTTGTCTCATTATATCCATCTGGAAACTGGACATCCATTCCTGGTACATAAAGTACTCTGGACCACACCACTGAGAAGCAGGAGAAATGTGAGGTGACATGAGCATGACCTGGGTACAGTCCGGTGTCTGGATGAGGTGGAGGCACAGAAGCATCGCCATCAGAATGATGCTCACAGGGCAGGGGCCCCACAGGAGTCCCACTGTCCCCTCTCCACTGAGTGCTTTCCCACACCAAGAGCGCCAGGGTGCCCAGCTTTTTCAGACTTCTCTAGAGCAATTGGCAGAGCTTAGCTGCAACTTAGAAGGAAATGTGTTTGTCATCAGGTCAGCAGGCTCCTCCAGATTTCATGGCCACTGAGAGACATTGTAGTTACATGACTTCTCCAGTGGCCACAAAGCTCCTTTGAGTTAAATGGAAGCAAGTAGTATTGTGAGGCTGAGATTTCGAATCCTTTAAGTTGGTTGCTTTCTTCTGAGTATACTTTCTTCAAAGTAAATTCAAAGATAGCATTTGCCAGACTACCCTGGTGGTCCAGCGATTAAGACTCCACCTTCCAATGCAGGGGGTGCAGGTTCAATCCTGGTTGGGGAACTAAGATCCCAAATGCCATGGGGTGAGGCCAAAAATTAAAATAAAAAGATAGCATTTGCCCTGTCACTCTAGCTAGAGGGGAGGTGTTACAGAGGAAAAGCTGAAGTCCAGAGCAGGGAAGGAGATCCAAAGTCACATCGTTTGTCAGGGCCTGAGTCAGATTCAGAACTCCACATCTCTTATCAGTAAACTCAAAGTCAAACTGTGTGGATCACAGTTACCTTTATGGGGTGTGAGGCATGTACCAACACCTTGCCTGCATTGTGTCATGTATGAGTTAACTGTCATTGTCCTCATTGTGTAGATGATGGAATTGAGGTTTAGTGAGGTCAAGTCCTTGCAAAGGGCCACAGTGCTGGTGAGTGATGTTGCCTGGGTTTAAATCCAGCTCTGATCTCCCTCCAGAGCCCATCCTCTCTCCACTATATGTGCTCCACTGTCTTTCCAGATCTCTGGGCATCTGTCTGTCAATTCCAGGGTTTTTGTCACTTTTTAAAAAAGAATAAAGAGCTAGCTTTCATTTTCACTGATCCCCAGCTAAAGTTGTCTCATTCCCTCTCTGCTCTGGCAGCTGGGGAGATTTGCAGAACTATAGCAGGTCAAGAAAAAATAAGACTTACATCTGTAAGCCAGATTCGGGCTGCCAAGGGAAAGGTATATTCATCACCCGAACAGTGAAAGAAATCAAACCAGGGGAGGATATGATCTGTCAGCTCTATATCGCAAAGGTACTTCCTCATCTTGACTATTTATTTATCATCCACAGCACCCTCGGGCTGTAGCTTCACTGTGAAACTAGGGAGGGGAGGGCGGGGAGGGAGTGATGCCAATTCCTGTCTTCTGCTTTGTACTTGGTCAGACCAAGCCTTCTGACTGGAGAGGTGACATGTGCCTAGGCCAGAGTGCCCTTGCACCTTTGGAGGTTGGTCTGGCCCGGCCAGGCTGGCCCCTTTCCTCTAACAGACAGCCACTGATCTCTGGAGATCCCACCTCCTTTGGGAGAGAGAAGTAGCTCTGGAGATATCAGGGCAACCAGCTTTACTCCATGGCTGGAGATAAAGCCCAATACAGAGAGGGAGCCTTCTAGAAGGTACATGGAAGGGAAGCCTGGCTGGCATTGCCATCAGCATTGCAACTGCAGGGAGAATTCTAGCAGAAGGGCAACAGTAGTGCATACAGTCCTGGGTGGTGACATGTCCTTCATCACAGGACTTCTTCAGGTTATTTTGTTTCGTTGCCAGGAGAGCTCTTCAAGGTAGTTACTTGTGCCATTCGACAGATCAGGAAACAAAGACCAGGTGTGGTTTAGTGACTTCCACCAGGTCACGTGATGGGTCACAGGGCCAGGCCCCACATCTCCCTCTCCAGTCCTGGCCCAGGCCACCCTTTTTTTAAACACAGGCAACAAGACAGGGCCCTAATGAGCTTCAACTCTGGGTTTCTCCTCTGATGCTGTGTGGCTTCTGTTCTCTCCTCCCAGCCCTTTATCATTGATGGGTTCAAGTTTGACTTACGGATTTATGTGCTCATGACATCCTGTGACCCCCTCAGGATTTTTGTGTACAATGAAGGACTGGCACGCTTTGCCACCACCTCTTACTCCCATCCCTGCACAGACAACCTGGTGAGCTCAGAGACAGGCTGCCTCTACTTCCTCTTTAAGCTGGTAAAAAACCCTAGTCACATCTGCATTCTCAAGGCATGGTAAATGTGACTGTCACTTGCTGGACTCTCATTTACTGTGTAACAGGGTGTATCTGTTCTTGGATTTAGCCTTCTCAAGAGCCCTCAGAAATAGGGATTATCATCTCCAATTTACAGATGAGGAAACTAAAATCCAGTTATAAGGACAGCAGGACTAGTAAAGTCCAGGACCTTGGGCCAGGGTCCAAGGTCACAGAACTAGGAAGAGGTGAGGATGGGACTCGTGGCCTGACTGCAAAACTACAGTTCCATGGTGCTCAAAAAGAGAAGGACATGGGCAAGCCCCCAGCCCTCCCCCCACATCCTTGGCCCCAGGGTTCCTCAGGTCTTCCTCAGCAGAGCGCCACTCATCCTCCGGAGGAGTGGGAGTATTATGCTCCAGGCTGTAGTGTACCCCTTCTTACTTCCTCCTTTTTGCCAGTATATGTAAGCCCTAAAACGTCCTCTTCCTTTTCCTTCTCTTTAAGCCCCAGGGTCCACGGGAGGGTGCAGAGAGGAAGTGGGAGGCTGCGCTTCCTTCTGACCCCACAGACTTGTGTCTCTTTCCCCAGGACAATATCTGCATGCACCTGACTAATTATTCCATTAATAAGCACAGTGCCAATTTCCTTCAAGATGCTCACTCTGGCAGCAAGAGGTAAGAAAGCGTTACTCCTTCTCTTTTCTTTCCCTGCCGGGCTCAGAGCTGCTCTCTGCGATTCTACTCAAACCCCATCAGTCCCCATCAGTGTTTCCATCTCAGATCACGTGGTCTCAGAAAATATTTCTTTTCCTCTAAACCCAGAACCGACTCCTTAGTCTCTGCCTTATGGCTGTTAATGATTAAAAGAAGGTCACATCATAAACCCTAGGGGGTTGGGAGGAGGAGAGATAAGCATGAACTGTTTCCCCAGCAGGATGCACACACACACCAAAACATACTCGTATTACAGTTGGCCCTTCTGACATTTCCAGACCAACAGCTATTTATCGATTGCTGGTCTGCCACCGGAGAAGGACCTGCCAGGCCTGGGGTTCCCTGGGGTGTTGCTCCAACAGAGATTCTCAAATGATGTGGCATGATGTCCTGGTGTGACATGACCTGTGGCTAGCTGACTGGAAGTTTCCCCAGAAGAATGGGGGAAAAATGGGAGGAATGCATGAGTCTTTTCCCCAGTGGCTTTTACATTTCTGTTATCATGAGATAACAGAAACAGTTCCTGTCTCATTGAGTTTTAAGATGACTAGGCTAAAGGGAGAGGGTAAGGAAGGCCTGTGTGTCGGGGCCTACGTTGGTGCTTTGCATGCATGTTTTTTTCATTGAATTTTCACAATACTATGGCAGAGGTCCATCACTTCCCCTCTGTAGGTGGACAACTATGAGTTAGGCACCACCTCCATTTTATAGATGAGGAGACTAGGCCTCTGAGAGGTTAAATAAGCTGCCGAAAATTACAGGCTATAAATGCTAGAGCTGGACAGAAATATCAGTCTGTCAGATTCCAAGGCACATGATCTTTCTCTTGTATCAGACTTAAAGGACTGATAAATAGAGTCTTTTTGGCTTCAGAGCATCAGAGAAGCACAGGAAATTTCACGACTCCCTCAGTAGCAGTTCCACAAAGCAAAAGGAAAATCAGTAGGTTAAGCCTGCTGGAAGGGGACGTGTCGGGTGGATAGGGGGTGATCTCCCCCTTGTCTGAGAGTGCCAAGCACCCATCTTGCCCCACAGCTCCCTGACCTCCTCTTTGCCCACCTGGTCCTTGGGGACCCACTGGCGTTCTGCACTGTTCCATGTTGAACATCGGGGCTTGGTGAGGCCCAGCTTCTAGTCCCTGCTCTGACTTGCGCTGGCTGAGTCATCTGGAGCAAGTCCCTTCACCTCTATGAGCTTCCATTTCTTGGTCTGTAGGATGAGAGCAGTGAGATGCCCTGCCCTGCCCACCTCGTAGGGTCACTCCAAGCCTCACGTGACCTGTGAGAGCGCCCAGACGGTGCTCTTAGTTACTGTGATTTCTCCTTAGTCGAAAGGCGTGTAGTTAAAGGACCATCATCCCCCTCCTCTTATGAGAACAAACACCCCACTAACAGACTTCGGGGCCTCAGGCTGTGATGGGCGATGTAAATGGTGCCAGGACCAAGGTGGGGGTGTAGAGTATTCTGCCTTCATTCTCCCTCCTTCCTTCCTCTTCTTTCTCTTCGCCTCTCTCACCCAGGCCTGGCCTCACCGCTCTGCTCTTCTCCACCCCCCTGCCTGCTGGAGCCCCCTCTCCTAACCCCCTTCAGTCCCCCCCCCCCACCCTTTCTCTAGGCCCATCTCTCCTCAGCTGCACCTGGATGTCTCAGTGTTGCTTTCTGCTCAGCATTTCCCAGCGTCTTATATCCTCTCCCCTCATGTCCACCCCAGCAGTCCAAGCTTCCCCCTCTCTACCTTCTGACTCGCAGGATTGGAGAGTTTGGTATCATCTCAGATGTTTCCTTTTTCAGCAAATCATTGAATTCTGAAGTTCCTTCCTTCAAATGTCCCCCAGTCCTTTCCTTTCCACCAGGCCCTGACCTTGGTTCAGCCTCTTCCTTGACTGTTGCATGACCTCATCACTCTTCTCCTTAGCTCCAGGCACCTCTGCTTAACCCTTCTGTACCTCTGATTTCTCATCTGTGAAATGACGAGATTGGGACATCCCTGGTGGTCCAGTGTCTAAAACTCTGCACTCCCATGCAGGGGGCCTGGGTTCAGTCCCTGGTCAGGGAACTAGATCCTAGATGCTGCAACTAAAAGATCCTGAATGCCGCATCAAAGGCTCGGTGTAGCCAAACAAATAAATAAAGTGACATGATAGGGAATTCCCTGGTGGTCCAGTGGTTGGGACTCCACATTTCCACTGCACGGGGCACATGGGTTCGATCCCTGATCAGTTCACTGATCAGATCCCACAAGCCATGCAGTGCAGCCCACAAAATAAATACAAATAGATAAATAAAATGATGCGATAAAAATGAATCCTAGCCAGCCAGCCTCAAACAGATTTACCGTAAGAACTTATTGAGATGATGTGTATGAATAGGCCTCAAAAATCATAACCCCCATGCAGGTGGCTCCTGTTATTATTATACACTCCATATACTCATTACTTCTGCACTCAGGTAACCAGTATGGTTCCCAGGTGCCTAGAGCACCAGTTCAAACTCCTCTGGTCGCTCTATGCTTTGACCAGACCCCATTTCCCACTATTATTATTACTGCACTAATAGTTACCATTTTATTTGTTGGGCACTTGCTGTCTGCCAGGCAGTGCTCTGAGAAATTTACACACCTCAATACATTTAATCCTCACAATGACGCTGTTAAATTGGCATGATTTACCAAGTTTGCATATTAGGAAACAGGTGTAAAAAGGTTAAGAAACTTGCCCAAGGTTACACAGCTAGAAAGTGGCAGGGCTGGAATTAACTCCTGAGTCTGGCCCGTGCCCTTAACTTCTAGTAACACCGCCTGCACCATCCACTCTGTGGTGTTCTCCCAGGATGTTCTTTGGCTCATTTTTTGATACACAGGGCTTGCTCATTCCCAATTCTCTGCCTTTGCTCAGCTCCAACTGAAAACATAGGGAAACATCCTCGAGGCCCTTCTGTCTAACTAAGCTCTGTGTTGCCTTCTTTGACCTGGTCCTAAATGCTGGTACAGCCACATAACCACTACAGTGTGGGGGAAACCCATCTTCTCCATGGGCCTCTGTTTCCTCACTTGTCAGATGGGAGGATTGTCTTCCATCTCTAAGGACAAGCCTGTGGAATCTGAGTCTAATCACCCCAGAAGCCTCTCCATCTCTGGACTCCCACCATCCTCCTGGTCAACATTAGCTGTAGCCTGTAACTACTCTTTGCTTGGAGCACATGTTTGTCTTATGTCCTCAGTTGTACTTAAGTTCCTTGAGGGTTCGTATGGCGCCCTGGCTTTAGAATCTAGGTGCTTTCCATGTTTTGGGGCAGAGTGTTTTCCTTCTCTCCCTCCAGTTTGCTTTTACCTCTCCTCATTCTCCCCTTCCTCACCTTTTGAAACCATCTGCTTCTCCTACTGACTGCCTTACCTGCCCTAAATTCCCCTCTTCCTAGTTTGACACCAGCCATACCCGCAGTAAATTCCCACCAGACTGCAAACTCAGTAGGAGCAGTGAAAAAGAAAAACGAAACTTGGCAGGCCTCTGGGACAGAGACCAGGCCTCCTTCCTCTTTCAGGGTGCCTGGCACATAGTTAGTGTGTTAAATAGAATGGACTAACCAGTGGGTGGGTGTTATGAAACTACACAGTAATGTATATTCATTGTGATGTGCCTGAGTCATCAAGAAGAGGTCATGTTGTGTTTCATAATGTCTGTTATAAGATGGTAGAGGAGTATCTAATCTATTTTGGGAATATTTATTTCCAAGTTAGGCAAATCAGACACTTTTTTTTTTTTTTTTGCACTTGAGAGGATTGGGTTCAAGTGAGCTGGAAAATTCATTTACAAGCAGCATTTCATCTGGGACAGTGGCAGGTAGAAAAGGCGTGCCTCTGTACTGAGTGTCTCTGTTTATCTATCATCCTATAAATGCATCTTTGGTTGTTTCATATGTGTGCTGGCACCTCAAATGGTCCTTAGGCCTCCCACAGGAGAGGTGCTGGTTTCTCAGGATCCCCTCATTGCATGAATTTTGCACACACAGCAGTGTGTTTGTCGCTCAGTTGTGTCCAACTCTTGGTGACCCCGTGGACTATAGGCCGCCAGGCTCCTCTGCCCATGGGATTCTCCAGGCAAGAATACTGGAGTGGGTTGCCATGCCCTCCTCCAGGGTATCTTCCCGACCCAGGGATCAAACCCATATCTCTTATGTCTCCCGCATTGGCAGGTGGGTTCTTTACCACTAGTGCCACTAGCAGGCCCTTAGTAAATGTGCATTGGCTCCACTGACTGGGGTCCAGCACTATGGACTGCCTGGTTGAGCTGTATTTCCTGTCTGCTCATTCTTCTCTTCGATTTTCATTCTCCTGCATCACCCATATTTCCTCCCCCAATGTTTTCACTTCCTACTTCGGCTCTCTGTGCACACATGTGTGTATGTGAGGGGGCAGGTGTCTGTCCCCACCGTTGCCTTTTGGACCTGTTGGATTTGTCCTGTCTCTGTACTGCCCAGCTCAGAGCTGACTGGAGCATTTCCTCACGAACTTCTCTGCAAGGGGTAGATATTCTCTGATATCTGTGACAGGGTGACCAGCCATCTTGGTTTGCCTGTGACTGAGGGGTTGGTGTTCATTGGGAGGACTGATGTTGAAGGTGAAACTCCGATATTTTGGCCACCTGATGCGAAGAGCTGACTCATTTGAAAAGACCCTGGTGTTGGGTAAGATTGAAGGCAAGAGGAGAAGGGGACGACAGAGGATGAGATGGTTGGATGGCATCACCGACTCAGTGGACATGAGTTTGGGTAAACTCCAGGAGTTGGTGATGGACAGGGAGGCCTGGCATGCTGTGGTTCTTGGGGTCGCAAAGAGTTGGACACAACTGAGCAACTGAACTGACTGACTGAGGGGTTTCCTGGGATGTGGGACTTTCAGTTATAAAGTCAAGACTATCTGGTTTGCCTGGGACAGTTGGTAACTCTGTCTGTGGAAATGCCCTGGGGTTGCCTTTTCCCTCTGGGCTTCCCTTTAGGGGGTTAACAGTGAACAAAATTAACAATATTTCTGTGTCTTTAGTGTCCCCAGAATCCCCTCAGATAGTAGAAGTGGAACCCAGATATCAGTGATCTTAAAACACTCCTTAAGTGCTTCTAATGAACACCAAAGGCTAAAAAACCATTGCTACCAAAGCAACATTGTGATGTGGGGTGTTGGTTTTTACAATTTTTTAAATTCATCCATTAAGCTTTCCACCGGGATACCCAATCCCTGCCCCAGCCCACAGGTGTTTTCTCCTGCGGGTCCTCCTGAGCTGACACAGCTATTACCCTGGCTTTCCTGGATGTCCCTCCCACTGGCTTTGGGGCTTTGTCTTCTCTAGAAGTTTCTAGTTTCCAGCATTCTACAGCCTTAGATGACCAGTGGTGGGCTGCCCTGCCTCACGGCCCATGGTTCCCTTCCAGGAAGCTCTCCACCTTCAACATGTACATGGAGAGCCATGGCTACAATTTGGCGCAGATCTGGAGAGACATTGAGGACGTTATTATCAAGACGATCATCTCAGCCTACCCCATCATCAAGCATAACTACTACACCTGCTTTCCCCACCACACACTCAACAGCGCCTGCTTTGAAATCCTGGGCTTTGACATTTTGTTAGATCACAGACTCAAGCCCTGGCTGCTGGAGGTAGGGAGGTTGGGGTAAGGGGTGAAGCTGGCACCTGTTACTGGGGTCAGTCCCATCCCTTCGCCCTCCTGGCTCAGCTAGGACGTTGTAATCTACTTGCCAAGCAATGGCCTCCCCAGCGCTTGCTGCCTGGGGCTTCTCCCTTTGCTGAAAAGCGGCCACCAGAGGGAGGTAGACGGCCGGGAATTAGAGAATTCCTTGTGCTTTCTTGAGGTCCACCCAGACTTAGAAGCTCTGATCTTGGGCACAGAGTGACTCTAAAGACAGCTCTACCTTTTCTAACAGAGTTGTCTCCCTCACAGAAAGAAGACTTTGTTCTTCACCAAAGCTGGGTGGAGGATATTTGAGATCAGGTGGAGCTACTGGGCCTGGCTATCTGGGGCCTGGATTCAGTTCCAAGCACCAGCAGAGAACAACCTAGGGTCTGTGGGCACGGAAAAGGGCGGGGAGCCACTCAGTGAATTTCCTGTCTCCTTCAGACCCATGGGGTGGTGGGAAGAGGAGGAAGAGAAGCTTCTGGGTGTCTGCGTCTCTTCCTGACCGGACCTGTGCAAGCAGGCCTCTCCCGCGGCCATTCAGTGTACACACCGGAAGCAGGGGTGGGGGCAGGGTTGTGGTACAAGTCAGAGGTGATGGTGACGGCTGCCAATGATACAGAGGCAGCCCTCAGAGGAGAAGACTGAGAATTACATATCAAATTCCTGGGGTCTTGCCTTTCCTCCATTCCTAGCCCTTGTTCCCAAGTGCGGATGGGAAGGAGAATATGGCCATTGAGAGCTCTTACCAAAGAACAGAATAAGGTACCAGGAGCAAGCCTTCAGAAACTGCTAGAAGTCTTCAAATGTCACATAGTGCCTCTGAACAATATGGACTCTTCTGTGAGCAGGAATGAGTCCTCTCAGTCCTCCCACCATCCTGACCCTTAACCCCCATCAGGATCCTGAATGCATCACTCCTTTCCCCTCCCCACCTCCCAGCCTGGCCCTCTGGACTCCCCTCTTCCAGCTGTTCTCTGGGGTGCACAGTGCACGGGAGGGGCCACGTGCACCCCAGATGGAGGGGAAACCAAAAACAGCCCCGTCACCCCCACCCCTTGCCATGCTCCTCAGGAATTCAGGACTGAAATAAAAGCTAGTTACACTGCAGGGGTTTCTGCTTCCTCCTTTTTTCACTGGCGCTCCAGTCCAGACCCTCTTTCCCTCTCTCTTCCACTCATTGTGGTAGCCAGGGCCCCTAGGTGGGCTCAGGTGGCTCCATGGAGGGAGCACTTAGCTTTACCCTCTGCTTGCATGCTGCCCAGCCTCCCCAGCTGCTGTCTTGTCCTCACAGGTCAACCACTCTCCGAGCTTCTCCACTGACTCCTGGTTGGATAAAGAGGTAAAGGATAGTCTGCTATACGACACTCTGGTCCTGATCAACCTGAGAAGCTGTGACAAAAAGAAGGTCTTGGAGGAGGAGAGACAGCGGGGGCGGTTCCTACAGCAGTGTCGTTCTCGGGAGACCAGGTACATTCATGGGTCAGTTCTAACAAATGATAATCCTGTTTGGAACATTAGTTTCTATTTGCAGGATGTGGCAGGTTAAACAGTTTTTCCTGTGGTTATTCCTTTGTTCCTAAAAATAGGAGATTAATTTATAGACATAAGTACCTGTGATGAATATACATTTGTTAATATCATATGAAGAGATCCAGGGATTACTAATAAAAAAAGTAAAACCATTTGTCTTTACAAAAGGGAACATTCATCTGTCCTCGCCTTGTCACTGTGTTGTGGGGAACACCTCATCCCTGCTGCATAGCATTTGGCTTATAACAGAGGCCTTCGTCTGCAGAGTGAGAAGGAAGTCTCAGAGCCTGTCAAGGACTTGGCTTTGCTGCTTTTCAGATCTCACAGTGGCCCCGACCTCCTCACAAGCCTGATCCTTCGGAACTGAACTTCTGGAACCAGGCCATGGCATCAGGCCATCTCTGTTTGGATGGCACTGTGTTTCTCAGAGCACGTTCATGTCCACTGACTTCCCTGTAAGGAGGGGGCGGGTAGGTGGTAGCATGGGGGATTGTATGTCCTGCTTTTGGAGCTAAGAAGACCAAGACTCTGGAAGGGGAGCTGCCTGTACAGGTCACCTCGCTGGCACATGTCAAGTCTGGACACAGGGCCTGGTAGGTGTGTGCTGCCTGGCATTCTAGGATGCCTTCCACTGAACTCTTGGAGAAGGAGGCAGCATCATCTAAGGAGCGTCCCCTGAATCAGCCTCCTCATCATGACTTGGCCCTGGATGGCTCAGGGGCTCCTGGTTTCCCTACTGTAAAAAGAGCTTATTGATCCTCTGCCCTGACCTCCACCTCCTGGGGGGCTGTGAGGGGGAATGAGATCATCAGCTCTCATAAAATCTCATCAGGCTTATCCACAAAGCCCTCAAGTTTAGCTGGCTCTCCAGAGGAGAGTAGCAGGGATTGTGATTGGAAAGGTGACAGTCTGCCTCCCGTCAGAAGCTAAGCCAAGAGGGAAATGGGCTTTGCTTGTAATGGGAGAGAATTTGGTGAGCTGTCAGGAAGACTGTTCTAACCAGCTCTTAGTGCATTATGATACCAGCTGCCCAGGAGGGCTAAAATATCCTTTCAGGAAACATTCATGTATTCATTTACTTAGGAAACCCTGGCTGAACACTCTTGTGTGCAAAGCCTCGGTCTCACTCTAGATGACATCCATGTCTTTGGAAAGGCCATGTTCTTTCCAAGCTTGGTCCCAAGAAAACCTAACCGCAGCCCTGTGTTCTGCTTCCCAACAGGAAGGAGGAAGTCAAGGGCTTTCAGGCCGTGCGTGTAGAGAAAACTGAGAAGTATGAAAAGGAAAACTGTGGAGGGTTCCGCCTGATTTATCCCAGTGTGAATTCAGAGAAATATGAGAAGTTTTTCCAGGACAACAACTCCCTCTTCCAGAATACAGTTACCTCCAGGGCTCGGGAGGTCTATGCCCGGTAGGAAGGCTCCTGGGGTGAGGGGGGCCAGGTGTTGGGGGAAGAGGAGATTGTGCTTGACCTATGGTGTAACCTTGGGGCAGCCATGAAGTTGCTTTAGTTTCGCAAGGACCAGGAATCATAAGGTTCCTTGGTGTGAGATGTTGGTAAGTGGATATGAAGCTGTTTCTACAAACTCATCCCTAAGACAGCCACCCCAACCCCACTCCCAGAAAGCCCAGCCCCTCAGAACTACCTCCTAGATTCATTCAGGTATCAGATCTAAGGACTGGAAGGGACTCATCCCATCTAGCCCATTGCCTACCCACCACCCATTTCATGGAGCAGAAAAAGAAAGGATCATCCATCAGATAATGACAGAAGAAGCTCTAGAAGCCCTGTCCCCTGAGTCCTGTGACTGAGTTATTTCCATCACATCATTGGCCAGAGAGGCCCAGCATATGAAGGGGTTCGATGTGGGAGCCCCTGATTTTATCCTCCTACCCAGACCCTCTCCCTAACACTTGTCAGTTGTGTGATCTGGCATACTGGGAAGGGAGGAGAGAGATGGGGTGATAGAGTGGAGTGCCGCCCCCCACCACATCTCTCCCTGGGCTAATCCCAGACGGGAAGTGGTATAGTTGGAGGAAGGACTATCTCCTCCATCTCTTGCTTTGGAACCCTCAATCATTTGGACACACTGGGGCAGGGAAGATGGAGCACTCCCCCTCCTTGCCCAGTCTTATCTGCCCCTCAAGAAGTATGTCCATAATATTCACAGCCCATCCCTAACCTGTGTGATACTCACTGTTCCTCACTGGACAGACAGCTGATCCAGGAGCTGAGACTGAAACAAGAGAAAAAATCCTTCCAAATGAAACAGAAGAGGGTAGAGATGCACGGGGAATCGGCAGGCGAGCAAGCGAGAGGCAAGAGCTGGAAGAGCTGGAGACAGAAACAACAGCATAAATGCAAGACTGCTGCCAGCCAGGCCTCCAAACAAGTAAATGTGGATGGGAGGGGAAGGCACATGCCCAGCACACTTCCCCGGCTGGGGCCAGTCCAGGGTGGGATGCTGAGAAGACCCCTACTGAGAGCTCAGAAACACTGAAGGAATGGGGGCTGCATGGAGGGCTGGGCCCCAGGAAGGGGGCCTGGAAGTCACAAGGAGCCCCGCGGCCTTCAGAGGATCCCTCCATCCAGGCAGAGAGGACTCGAGCTGTTCTGTCCTTCCCCCTCCAGTAGGAGTGAAAGCGGCTGGGAGGCTGAGGACCAGCCCCATGTGGGAGTGGGCTCTAGGACTACGTTACTCATGGTCCCCAACTCCCATTTGGGTTGGAATGCCCCCTTCCTGCAGGCCAGGGGCACAACTGAGAGAGGAGGCTACAGGGAAGAACTTCTGGGGGGCAGGACCTCAGAACACTACATGGAGGGGCAGAACACAGCTGGTTCTTCTGGCCTGCTCTCTGCTCCAAGTATGGACTAGCCTCCAGGCTGGGGCCGCGGTCCAGTTGTCCTGTGATCTCAGTCTCTGGAACCCCCTTCTCAGCCTAGCTCTCTCTTCTTGCTCAGTGGAAAGATTCAGTTGACTTTTCAGTCTCTCTCCTTCTTCTTAAAGACTTACCTGAAAGAAAAAAAAAAAAAAAGACTTACCTGAAGGGACAGGAGTAGAGGAGATTTTTTTTTCAGAATAATTTTGTTGGGGTCATAGACACTTTGAGAATCTGATACAAGCTATGAAATCTCTTGCCGTAAGTAACTGCAGTTTTGAGTGGTTCAAAGGCCCCGTGAAGCCATCCATGAACCCTCTAGGGGGTGTCCTTGAACCCTAGGGTAAGAGCCCCAGGTTAGAGAGACTGATTCAGATTGCTTTCCTCTCCTCCTGATCTCCTTTGCACCTACCCTTGGGTGCAGATGATCTGGAAGTGGACAGAGCTCAGTTCCCATGGGCTCTGTGTTTGGTTTCCTTCTTCCCAGTACCTCCAGCCATTGACATTGGTGTCCTGCACACCTGACTTGGTCTCGAGTGTCAGACACACAAAGAAAAATGAAGCAGATAGCAGCCTTGACCAGGAGGCCCCCAAAGAGGAAGCTGACCCAGCTCTCTGTAAGCCCTCATCTTCAAGGCCTTATGGCTCTGTACCCGACTTGAGGAATTCAAACCTTCTCAGCTGCTCCAGGCCAGAGCTCAGTAAACCCATCTCCAGAATGAAGGAAGCCAAGTCCACCTCTGCAGTGAACACGATTAGCAGCACTGTGGTAAGTAGAGCAGTCTGCCTCTGCTGAGGACCGAGCTGGGGTGGGGTGGGGTAGTGGCAGGAGTCTTGCCTCTGGTCCATTCTCAGCCTCTGACTTACTATGGCCCTTTGAGTAAGGTGCCTACTCTTCTCAGGTCTCAATTTCCCCACTTGTGAAGTCCAAGTTGTGGAATGACACTCCTGCTAGGAGTCTAGACCTATGGTATAGGGTTTTTAGGAAGGATGCATGCCCTCTTTTGGGCAGGTTACCACCTGTTGTATTAGTTTCTGTAGGGCTGCTGTAACAAATTACCATAAACTTAGTGGCTTGAAACACAAATCTCTTCTCTCACAAATCTATTCTTTAGATCAGAAACTAAAGATCTGAAAACAAGGTGTTGACAGGGTCATGCACCCCTCTCTAGGGAGGGTCCTTCCTTGCTTCTTGCTAGATTCTGGTGGTAGCTGTCCCATCTCTGCCTCTGTCATCACATGGACTTCTTCCTTGTACTTCTCTGTTTCTTCACATGGCTTTATAAGGATACCAGTCATTGGATTTACGGCTTACCCTTATCCACTATGAGCTTATTTTTAACTTGAGATCTGCAAAGATCCTATTCCAAGTAAGATCACATTCTGAGGTTGTGAGTGTACATAAGCTTTAGGGAGTTGTTGTTGAACCCAGTATACCACCTCAACAACATTTCCATTTGACACAATGGAGTTTCAAACTGCATTGATGTATGGACACCTTTTGATGGAAAGAAACCTCTTTCAGATTCCAATTGTAAACAAATTATTTTTTTAATATATACAAGCATAAAATCAGATATAAAGCCTTTATACCTATAGCTCTTGAAGTGAAATGAAAGTTGCTCAGTCGTGGCCAACTCTTTGCAACCCATGGACTATACAGTCCATGGAATTCTCTAGGCCAGGATACTGGAGTGGGTAGTCATTTCCTTCTTCAGGGGATCTTCCCAACCCAACCAGGGATCAAACCCACATCTCTTGCATTGCAGGTGGATTCTTTATCATCTGAGCCATCAGAGAAGCCTGCCTATAGCTCTTGCTCCATGCTAAGTTGTTGTAGTCATGTCCAAATCTTTTCGACCCCGTGGATTGTAGCCCACCAGGCTCCTCTATCCATGGGATTTCCCAGGCAAGAGTACTGGAGTGGGTTGCCATTTCCTCCTCCCGGAGATCTTCTGACCCAGGGAAGACCCAGTGTCTCCTGCATTGGCAGGCAGGTTCTTCACCATTGAGCCACCAGGGAAACCTATAGCTCTTACCCAGCTACAAAACAAAACCAAAGCACTTCCTGGTGGTCCAGTGGTTGAAGATCTGCCTGCCAAAGCAGGGGACATGGGTTCAATCCCTGCTCCAGGAAGATCCCACAGGCTTCGGGGCAACTAAGTCCGTGCAACACAGCTGTTGAGCTCATGCTCTAGAGCCTGTGAGCTGCAACTGCTGAAGCCCTCACACTCTAGGACCCATGCTTTGCAGCAAGAGAAGCCTACACACTAGAAAGAAGAGAAGCACCCATTCCTTGGAATTAGAGAAAGCTTGTGCTCAGCACCAAAGACCCAGTCTGGCCAAAAATTAATTAATTAAAAAACGAAACAAACAGCACCAATAAAATTAGCACAAAATATTAACTTCACATGACAGTTGATTTTCTATTTTTGTAGAAACCAAGTTGCCACATAAATGTGGTACTGACAGTCCTAACACAGGTTCTTTTGTATTCATTATACTCAGGCCAACCAAGAGCTAAGTGGTGACTCTACTGGAAAATCTTCAGCATTGTTGGGCCTTCACTTGGTCTAAGTGCAGTATAGAGTAGTGCAGTGTTTTTCAAATTTCTGACCAGAGCCCATAATAGAAATTCATTTTATTTCATAGTCCATCAAATATACATACATATAACTGGAGAAAAGTTTTTAAAACAGTGCTTAGCCATGCTGCATATAGTGAGTGACTCAATCTTTTCTTTTAAAAATACCAGTTACAACCCCCTAAATTAATTTCATGACCCTAGTGGTAGGTTTGCAACCCATAGTTTGATAAACATCTTTAAGAGAGTTTGCTTCAGAGCTTTATCACCTTGGATTTCACAATGATTTCTTGGATATGACACCAAAAGCACAAGCAGCAAATGCACAAATAGATACGTGGGATTACATCAGACTTAAATAATCAACAAAATAAAAAGACAACCTGTGGAAGGGGAGAAAATCTTTTCAGATTATATATCTGATAGAGATTAATATCCAGAATATATAAAGAACTCTTACAACACACAACAACATCAAAACCAAACAACCTGATTAAAAAATGGGCAAAGGCTGGGACGTCCCTAGTGGTCCAGTGGTTAGGACTCTATGCTTTCACTGCAGAGGGCACAGGTTCAGTCCCTGGTCAGGAATTAAGATCCTGCCAGCCATGTGATTCGGCCAAAGGAAAGAAAAAAAGTGGGGTGGGGAGGGAAAGGTTTAATAGACATTTCTCCAAAGTGAAATTAGCCAGCCACAAAAGAAAAAAAACAAAAAGCAAATACTGCCTGCTTCCACCTATATGAGGTATCTAGAGTAGTCAAATTCTTAGAAACAAAAAGTAGAGTGGTGGTTGCCAGTGGCTGGTGGGTGGGGCGAAAAAGAGATGTTTAATGGGTACAGAATTTCAGTTTTGCAAATTAAAAAGATTCTAGAGATCCCTTGCCCAACAATATGCATATAGTTAACACTACTGTACTTTGGTTAAGATGATAAATTTTATGTTATATGAGGTTTTTTTTTTTACTATAATAATTAAGAGTAAGGAGTACACTTTGGGAATCTGGATGACTCTGTTGGATTCTTGGGGTCTCATTTTATTATATACATGACTTCCATCTAGTCAGTCTAGTCTCCCTAAGCCTTAGTTTCCTCACCTAAAAAATGGAATTTTCATCATAGTACCTACCAGTGGATTACTATGAGGATTAAAAGAAAGGATCCACAAAAATGCTTCAAGTGGTATTCAGTACACAGGAGTCAG
This sequence comes from Giraffa tippelskirchi, assembly GCF_054371585.1. Taxonomy (NCBI): domain Eukaryota; kingdom Metazoa; phylum Chordata; class Mammalia; order Artiodactyla; family Giraffidae; genus Giraffa; species Giraffa tippelskirchi. The sequence continues at coordinate 24,800,987 of NC_137277.1, read as the reverse complement.
TAAGCATGAGCTATTATTTTAATGTTACTGCTACTTCTTAAGACCCCCCCCCCAACTTGTGTGTGTGTGTGTTTTGCATTAACTCAAGAATTAAAGCAGTACTTTAACCTAAGACTTAAAGCAGTACTACTTAACTCTGATGAAATTACAAAATAAGGCAGCTAGCAACAATTCTTTTTTTTTCTTTTTTCATTTTTGGATGGATTTCATGTTGATGTGATCAAAATCATTGGTTCAGGATGTTGTACTATACTTGGTTCATTCAAAACCTTTGCCTGTTTTGTTTACTTGTCACTTTATCCCTATGCTCATCTCCATTCACCTGGCCACCATCTTTTGTTCATATGTTTCCTTGTAAAGAAGAGAATTTTTAAAATGCAAGCATTTAAAATTTGTTTAAATGTGATTGGGTTATTTATCTCAGTCTGTGTCCTATTTTTATTCTTATTGCGCTCTACTTTTTCTTTTCTTTTTTAAGATTAATTTTACATGCATTAAAATGCTAAATTTTAGCTGAACAGTTCTGACAAATAAATACACCCATGTGATCCACATCCCTATCATGATATAGAACTTTCTGATATTTCCCAAAAGTTCTCTCTGGCCTTTCCCAGGTAATTGACCTTTGTTCCCTGCATCCCTCCCCAAGGCAGCCACTATCCTGACTCTTTTTTTCATCTTAGATTAGTTTTGCCCATTTTAGAATTTTGTGCAAGTGGAATAATATAGTATATATTATTTTGAGTGAGACTCCTTTAATTCAGTATTATATCTGTGAGATTCCTTCATGTTGTTGGATATGTCAGTATTTTGTTCTTCTTTATTGCTGAATTGTGTTCCATTGTACAAATACACTGCAGTGTGTTCGTCATTCTCCTGTTGATGGACATGTGGGTTGTTCCCAGTTTTTATTCTTTTATTGATATTGTGATTAAAGCTGTTATGAACATTCCTGTATAAGTCTTCTTGCGGACATAGTTTTCTTTTCTCTTGGATAACTACCTACGAGAAGGATTGTTAGGTCAAAGGGTAGATCTATGTATAACTTTATAAGAACACCAAAGCCTTTATTTAAAGTGATTATAATAGCTTTTGTCATTTCAGCCAACAATGGATGAAGGTAGATTGCTCCATGTTTGTTACCATTTGGTGCTGTCTTTTAAACTTTAGCCACTCTGATGGCTACGTTGTGATTTCTTATTTCGGTTTTAATTTAATGATTAAGCATGTCAAGCACTTCATCAAGTGTTTATTGGTTATTCATGTATGTTTCTTTATGAGGAGAGTTTGTTCAAGTTTTTGCCTTTCTCTTTAAGAAATAGGATTTTTTAAAAAGATATTTATTTATTTGTTGCATTCGGTCTTAGTTGTGGCACGGGGGATCCTCATTGCAGCATGTGGGGTCTTAGTTCCCTGACCAGGGATCAAACCCATGTCCTCTGCATTAAAGGTAGATTCTTGACCACCAGGGAAGTCCCAGATTTAAAAAAAAAAATTTTTTTTAACACCAAAAACATCTTGTATCGGAGTGTAGCCAGTTAACAATGTTGTAATAGTTTCAGGTGAACAAGTGAAAGGACTTAGCCATACACATACATGGTAGCCATTCTTCCTGCAAACCCCCTCCTATCCAGGCTGGCATATAGCATTGAGCACAGCTCCATGTGCTATACAACAAGTTTTTGTTGGTTATCCATTTTAAATACAGAAGTTTGTACATGACCTTCCCAAAATCCTTAACTATCCCTTCCCCTTGGCAACCATGAGTTCATTTTCTAAGTCTGTGAGTCTCTTTCTGTTTTGTAAGTAAGTTCATTTGTATCATTTCTTTTTTGATTCCACATATAAGGGATGTCATATGATATTTCTCCTCTCCTTCTTGTCTGACTTCCTTCACTCTGTATGACACTCTCTAGGTTCATCCATATTTTTGCAAATGGCCTTATTTCATTCTTTTTCATGGCTGGATAATATTCCATTATATAGATACGTATACACCACATCTTCTTTATCCATTCCTCTGTCGATGGACATTTAGGTTGTTTCCATGTCTTGGCCATTGTAAACACTGCAGTGCTACAGTGAACTCTGGGATACATGTATCTTTTCGGGCCATGCTTTTCTCTGGGCATATATCCAGAGAAATGGGATTTTTTTATGTTTTTGCTGTTGTGTTGTAGGAACTCTTTATATATTCTGGAAACCTACCTATTCTTTTTCTTAATAGTGTTTTTTGATTAGTGAAAAAGCAATTTCGATGAAGCTTATGAATTTTTCTTTTATGGTTATTGCTTTCTGTGTCCTGTTTAAGAAGTTTTCATGTACTCCCATGTCAGAGATATTTCCCTAGTTTTTTTCTAAAAGCTTTATGGTTTTAGCTTTGTGTATAGGTCCATGATCCAACTCAAATTAACTTTTGAGTGTGCTAGGTGATGGGCAGTAGGGTTTTATCCCCATAGGCACATCTAGTTACAAGACTATTTACTGAAGGACTTTCCTTTCTCATTGAATTGCTTAGGTGCCTTATAAGTTCTATTATGGTTTTGTTTTGTTGTTGTTGTTGATCCATAGGATTTTCATCAAACAATTATGTCATCTTCAAATAAAGACAGTTTTACTTCTTTATTTTCAATCTTCATGCCTTTTATTTCTTTTTCTTGCCTTATTGCCTGTCTGGGGTTTCTAGCACAATGTTGAACAGGAGAGGAGAGAGTAGACAACCTTGCCTTGTTTCCAATCTTAAAGGGGAAACATTCAGTCTTTCATCATTACGTATGACATTATTTGTAGTTTTTGACAATGTTCTTTACTAGCTTGAAGATGTTCACTTCCATTCCTAGTTTGCTAAGAGTTGTTTTAAATCATGAATGGATATAGAATTTTGTCAAGTGCTTTTTTGGTACCAGTTGATAGAATCATATAGTTTTTCTACTTACATTGTTACTATGGTATATTACATTGATTAATTTTTGATCTTGAGCCAGTCTTATATTCCTGGAATATAAGACCCTTTTGCCATGTTGTATTGTTCTTTTTACAGATTGCTGCATTCAATTTGCTAATGTTTTGTTGAGGATTTTTATTGTCTGTGTTCATCAGAGATGTTGGTCTATAGTTTTGTTTCTTTTTTGTCTGTTAGCTCCATAAAATAAATTGGGAAGTGTTTTCTCCTATTCTGTTTTCTGGAAGAGATTGTGTAGAATTGTCATTATTTCTTATTTAAATATTCAGTTAGAGTTCGCCAGTGAAATGATCTTAACCATGTGATTTCTTTTTTGGAATATTTTAAACTATAATTAAATTTCTTTAATAGTTATGTATTTTATTTTGAGTGAGTTTTAGTGGTTTGTGGTTTTTAAGATGTTGGTCCATTTTATCTAAGTTGTTGTATTTATATGTGAAGAGTTGTTTATAGTAGTTCCCTATTATCCTGTTAATGTCTGCAGAGTTTGCAGTGATACATTCTTTCATTCCTGATAGTGGTAATTTGTTTATTCTTTCACTTTTTTTCTTGATAAGTGTCACTAAGAGTTTATCAATTTATTCTTTTCAAAGAGCTGAGTTTTGTTTCCATGGGGTTTTTTATTTTCTATTATTTTCTGATTATTTTCTATTATTATTTCCTTTCCTATTATTTTCTGATTTTTTATTTCATTGATTTTTGTCACTAATACTTAGGTTCTGTTTTCTTTGGATTATTTTTGTTTTTTAATTTCTTAAGGGGGAGGTTTAGAATGTTGAATAAGACCTTCTTTCCTAATATAAACATTTCATGCTATAAATTTCTTTCTAAGAACAACTTTAACTAGATACCATGAATTTTGATCTATTTTCATTTTTGTTTAGTCCAAAATGTTTTCTAATTTCACTTGAGATTGTCTTTATGACCCTTGGGTTATTTAGAAATGTGGATTTTTTTAATTTTTAAAATTTTATTTATTTTTGTGTTTTTTTAATTGAACTATATTTGCTGTATAATATTGTATAAATTATAGATGTACAATATAGTGATTCATAATTTTTAAAGGTTACACTCCATTTATTGTTATTATAAAATATTGTCTCAATTCCCCATGTTGTACAATATATCCTTGTAGCTTATTTTGTACCTAATAGTTTATATGTCTGACTCCCCTATCCCTATATTACCCCTCTCCACTTCCTTCTCCCCACTGGTAACCACTACTTTATTTTCTATATGTGAGTCTGCTTCTTTATTCTTATATTTGCTAGTTTGTTGTATTTTTTAGATTCTACATGTAAGTGATATCATACAGTATTTGTCTTTCTCTGTCTGACTTATTTCATTTAGCATAATGTCCTCCAAGTCCACCCATGTTGCTGCAAATGGCAAAATTTGGTCCTTTTTATGGCTAAGTAACATTCTTTTGTGTGTGTGTGTGTGTGTGGTTATACCACATCTTTATCTATTTTTCTGTTGCTGGACACTTAAGTTACTTTCATATCTTGCCAATTGAGAAATGTGTTAACTTTCAGTTTTTGGGGGGTTTTCCTGTTATTGATTTCTAATTTAATTCCATATCAGCAGAGAACACCCTTTATTTGATTTCAGTTCTTCAAAATTTGTTAAAAGTTTGTATTATGACCCAGAACATGGTTTCTTTTGGAGAATGTTTCATGTGCACTTTAAAAGAATATGTTTTGCTGCTGTTGGGCAGTGGGTCAATTAGATTTATTTGGTTGCTGATGTTGTTCAGTTCTTCTATATTCTTATTAAATTTCTGTATACCAGTTCTATTAATCACTGAATTCTATTCATTACTGAAATCCACCTCAGGATTTTCATCATGGACATGGGGGCAAAGAGAGTAGAGAAAAGAAAAGAAGAGCCACAACTAAAAGGTTCTCTTAGAGCTTTCTTTGTCTAAGGAATTACTCAGCTGGCTAAGGAATGTTCCTTAGGCATAAATAGGACAAAATTTTGCCTTTTGCAGCAACATGGGTGGCCTTGGAGGACATTATGCTAAATGCAATAAGTCAGACAGAGAAAGACAAATACTGTATGATATCACTTATATGTAGAATCTAAAAAAATACAATAAACTAGTGAATATTCCCCAGTGTACCCACTTTTGAGTTTTGAGTTGCCTTGAGTTCAGGTCAGGGCATACTGAAGGAAAAAACAGTAAACCTCCCTGGTGGCTCAGATGGTAAAGAATCCACCTGCAATGTGGGAGACCTGGGTTTGATCTCTGGGTTGGGAAGATCCCATGAAAGAGGGCATGGGCATGGCCACCCACTCCAGTATTCTTGCCTGGAGAATCCCCATGGACAGAGGAGCCTGGCAGGCTACAGTCCACACAGTCTCAAAGAGTCGGACACGACTGAGTGACTAAGCACAGCACTGCTAACTTGCTGGTGCTTTGAATTCTCATCTTCCTCAAATCTTCCTCGGTCTGCTTGCTATTGTTTACTTTTCAGAATTGTCAGATAGCTATTCTATGCATGCGTTCTATGCAGGTTTTATAGGAATAGCCTATGGGAGAGGTAGATGCAATGTGCTTAATTCATCTTAGCTAGAATCAGAACCAAACTACTGTTCCTTCTGGTTGTTTAAAATTTTCTTATCCCTTTGATGTCTGCATGATACATCAAAATATCTCCTTTTTCATGGATGATAAAAGCATTTGTATTTCCTCTTTCTTTATTTTGATCTTTGTATGAGCTTATCCACTTTATTAATTAAAGAACCAGTTTTAGGCTTTGTTAACTTTCTCTACGGTTTGTTTTCTATTTATTTTCTATTGCAATTGCTTTTCCAGTGTTGTTGTTGTTTCATTGCTAAGTCGTGTCTGACTCTTTTGTGACTCCATGGACTGTAACTCACCAGGCTCCTCTGTCAATGAGATTTCCCAGGCAAAAAATTGGAGTGGGTTGCCATTTCCTTCTCCTGGGGATCTGTCTGCCCCAGGGATTAAACCTGCATCTTCTGCTTGACAGGAGGATTTCTTTACCACTGAGCCACCTGGGAAAACCAGGGTTTTCTTTATTATTTCCTTTTTTTTTCCTAGTGCTATCTTTATTATTTCCCTTTATTCTGTTAGCTTTAAGTTTAATTCGATCACCATTTTCTAGTTTCTTAAAGTGGAAAGTTAGATTATTTACTGTAAGCCTTTCTTCCTATCTAATATAAGTGTTTAGCACTATAAATTTCCCTGTAAATACCAGATTATCTTCATATCATAAATTTTGATATGTTGCATTTTTATCATTGTTTGAAATATTTTTTTGATTTCCTTGTGATTTTATTTTTGTTCCATGGGTGATCTAGAAGTATATTGTTTAATTTTCTAATATTTGAGTTTTCTAGATATCTTATTGCTATTCAGTCAGTTCAGTCACTTAGTCATGTCCGACTCTTTGCAACTCCATGAACTGCAGCATGCCAGGCTTCTGTGTCCATCACCAACTCCTGGAGTTTGCTCAAACTCATGTCTATTGAGTTGGTGATGCCACCCTTACCATCTTATCCTCCATCGTCCCCTTCTCCCACTCCTGCCTTCAATCTTTCCCAGCATCAGGGTCTTTTCCAGTGAGTCAGTTCTTCACATCAGGTTGCCAAAGAATTGGAGTTTCAGCTTCAGCATCAGTCCTTCCAATGAATATTCAGACTGATTTCCTTTAGGATTGACTGGTTGGATCTCCTTGCAGTCCAAGGAACTCTTAAGAGTCTTCTCCAACACCACAGTTCAAAAGCATCAATTCTTCAGTGCTCAGCTTTCTTTATAGTCCAACTCTCACATCCATGCATGACTACTGGAAAAACCATAGCTTTGACTAGACAGACCTTTGTTGGCAAAGTTATGTCTCTACATTTTAATATGCTGTCTAGTTTGGTCATAGCTTTTCTTCCAAGGAGCAAGTGTCTTTTAATTTCATGGCTGCAGTCACCATCTGCAGTGATTTTGGAGCCCAAGAAAATAAAGTCTGTCACTTTCCATTGTTTCCCCATCTATTTGCCATGAAGTGATGGGACCGGATGCCATGATCTTAGTTTTTTGAATGTTGAGTGTTTTTTTAATTAATTAATTTTTTATTGAAGGATAATTGCTTTACGAATGTTGTTTTAAGCCAACTTTTTCACTCTCCTCTTTCACTTTCATCAGGAGGCTCTTTAGTTCTTCTCTTTCTGCCATAAGGGTTGTATCATCTGCATATCTGAGGTTATTGATATTTCTCCTGGCAATCTTGATTCCAGCTTGTGCTTCATCCAGCCCGGCATTTTGTATGATGTACTCTGCATGTAAGTTAAATAAGCACGGTGACAATATACAACCTTCGTGTACTCCTTTCCCTATTTCGAACCAGTCCGTTGTTCCATGTCCGATTCTAACTATTGCTTCTTGACCTGCATACAGATTTCTCAGGAGGCAGGTCAGGTGGTCTGGTATTCCCATCTCTCCACACAGTCAAAGGCTTTGGAGTAGTCAATAAAGCAGAAGTAGATGTTTTTCTGGAATTCTCTTGCTTTTTCTATGATCCAACAGATGTTGGCAATTTGATTTCTGGTTCTTCTACCTTTTCTAAATCCAGCTTGAACATCTGGAAGTTCACGGTTCACATACTGTTAAAGCCTGGCTTGGAGAATTTTGAGCATTACTTTGCTAGCATGTGAGATGCGTGCAATTATGTGGTAGTTTGAACATTCTTTGGCATTGCGTTTCTTTGGGATTGGAATGAAAACCAACCTTTTCCAGTCCTATGGCTTATTGCTATTAGTTTCTAATTTGATTCCTTTGTGGTTAGTACGATGCTTTGATAAAATTTCAGTGTTTTAAAATTTATCGTCTTATTTTACAGCCCAGCAATACCTTGATGAATATTCCATGGGCAGTTGAAAAGAATGTGTATTCTACAGTTGCTGAGTGTAGTGTTATATATATCAATCCGATCACCCTGGTTGATAGGGTCACTCAGATTTTCCATATCCAGACTGATTTGATTTCTGCTTTTTATATCAACTGCTGAGAGATGGGTTTTAAAACATCAACCCCAATTAATGGACTTATTTCTAAATATTTATTTATACCTCATATAAAGAGAATCATACAATAATTGTACTTTTTGTCTGGTTTATTTCACTTTGGAGCTTCTCTGGTGGCTCAGACGGTAAAGAATCTGCCAGCAATGCAGAATATCCAGGTTCGAAGCCTGGGTCAGGAAGATCCCCTGGAGAAGGGAATGGCAACCCACTCCAGTATTCTTGCCTGGAGAATCCCGTGGACAGAGGAGCCAGGTGGGCTATTGTCCATGGGGTCGCAAGGAGTCAGACATGACTGAGCAACTAACACTTTAACTTTATTTCACTTAGCATAATCTGTTCAGAGTTCATTTATGTTATAGCATATATCAGAATTTCCTTCCTTTTGAGGATGGTAATAATATTCCACTGTGCCTACACCACATTTTGTTTACCCATTCATTTGTTGGTGGACGTTTGGGCTGTATCCACCTCTTGCCTATTGTGAATAATGTTGCTGGGAACATTGGTGTACATACTTTTTTAAAAGGAGCGATCTTATAACTTATTTAGCGTCTATGGCTAGGAGCTGAATTTCTGGGTCACAAGGTATTTGTAATCTTGTTTATTTATTTTTGACTGCACTGGGTCTTCGTTGCTGCATGCAGGCTTTCTCTAGTGGTGAGCAAGGGCTACTCTTCATTGCAGTGCGCGGGTTGTAATCTTATCTTACTTATCCTTCCAGATGGTTCACCAGAGTGTCTGGACCAACCTACATTCTCATCAGCAGTGCATGAGCGTCCCTGTAGCTCCCTTGCATTCCACCAACACTGATATCCAGCTTTCTATTTTTTGCCAGTTTAATAGTTGTGAAATAATACCTATCTCTCTGATTACCAGTCTCCAGTGTTTAAAGTCTCTCTCACATTTAAAGACCTCCAGAGGAAGCTCTGTGGACGTTCCCCCACCATCTTCCACCTTAGTGTTTAACCAATTCATGGTTAGAAACTGTTCTAACCAAACTCTTTCTTATTGCTCATGAATTCAGCTCTTCATCTGTTTGTTTTAATTTAAAAGGGCATAGGAAGGAGGCCTTTGCTTTTCATAATCTCATTTTGGACCATTTTCTCTTCCAGCCTCTAACTTCAGTAGAAGCCTTCCCAGAATCCGCTACCCAGGTCTCAGACACCCCTGAATCTCTGCTGAATGTGACTATGACAGCCAGCTCTGAGTGTAGCAGCCCAAAGATGGACAGGGTGGCCTCCTTTAAATACAAGCCACAGCAGGTGCCTTGGCACCTCATCCCAGAAAAAGTATCAAACAGTTTTCTGCCTACAAAATCCCAGAGCTTCTCATGGAATCCAAACCCAAGCTGGACTTTGCTAAAGAATAGCCTGAAGAAGCAGCATCCCATGTCAGAGCTGTTCACCAAGGTTCAACTGAGTGAGAAGCTGTCTTTGTTCCCAGCTCACTACAACCCAAAGCTGGTGCTGAGTGACCAGTCACGTGAGTGCCAGTGTGTTTGAAGGTGTGCCAAGAGCATAGGGGATGAAGAAACCAACAGAACCAGCCTAATCTTGGGGAGTGCCCCATCTGAGGGGGGCTGAAGCCCCTGCCTTCAGGGAGATCCCAGTCTGATAGTGGAGACATAGTCTGTGTACTTAGGGAGTCTCTAGCCCTAATGGGAAAGCAAAAAAAAAAAAAAAAAGTGATAAAAATAGAATGCTATGTCTAAGTACCCTTTTCAGTCTTTTCTGGTTCTTACTCAGATGAAGCCCATTGAGCTGAGCCTGTACAAGTTTGGGGTGTTAAGTCTGAAAAAAAAAGAGGGGAAGAGAAACTGTTTGGAAGAAAGGCGCAGTGGCTGATTCTGATTAAGGAGTTGCAGCCAGTTTTAAGCAGGAGACCCTAGTGGGAGGTGGCCTTCGCCAGGAATTTGTGCTGAGTCCAGCAGCACAGATTGATGATGCCGACTTTGCCTTTCCAGAAAACCCCTCCCTGCCCCGGGAGTCCTACTTTCGCAGCCGAAGCTCTGGCGAGAAGAGGCAGCTGGATGTGCCCTCCTTCCTCTTCTTACAGAATTCTCCCTGTGATGTCTCCCTGAAAGACCTACTGGTGGTTGCCACTCCAGCCCGACTGGACCCAAGGCCTGGCAGAAGCCATGCAGGTGCTTTGAAAAACCTGTGTATGCAGGATGAGGAAGCATACAGTCACTGCCTGATCTCTGGCCAAAGAGGATGTGAGAGGAACTAGGTAGGCCCACTTATATTCCCTTCATGTGTCTGGAGCATTGGCAGGCACTCAACATATGTTTCTGGAATGTGGGGTAGGTAGGTGGGCAGATAGATTCATAAAGACATGCAGGTAAGTAGACAGTTAAGACTCACCTCAGGGCTTCCCTACTGGCTCAGTGGTAAAGAATCCACCTACCAATGCAGGAGACATGGGTTCAGTCCCTGGTCCGGGAAGATCCACATGCCGTGGGGCAACTAAGCCCATCCACCACAGCTACTGAGCCTGTGCTCTGGAGCCTGGGCTCTGGACCCTGGGAGCCACAACTACTGAAGCCCCACGCCTACAGTCTGTGTTCTGCAAGAAGAGAACCCACCACAATAAGAAGCCTGCACACTGCAATGAAGAGTAGCCACTGCTTGCTGCAACTAAAGAAAGCCTGCACACAGCAACGAAAACTAGCACAGTCCAAAATAAATAAATACGTTTTAAAAAAAGACTCATCACAGTCAAAATGTGACCCCCTTGCAATGTATTGATATGTTTCTACTATGACTGATCCGGCCCCATTGCTTTAAGTACACTTTGCCTTGTCTTTCCACTTCTGGCTGAAATTGAGACAGTCACTAATGCCGGCCCTGGAAGTAGAACCATGTTAACCATGAAGAGGTTGATCTCCATACCTTTTGTGCTCTCAGCCTAGCCTACTTAGGCCCAGGTCACTTGACCTGAGAGCTGGCCCTGTAAGGAGTGTACTAAGGGGACAGAACAACAGGACGCTGGCGCCTGAGAAGATCTGGAAACAAAGATCCTTAAGCTTTTACTTATTTATTTATGGCTATGGTTTTCATTACTGTGCACAGGCTTTCTCTAGTTGCAGTAAGCAGGGGCTCCTTTCTTTGCAGTGCGAAGGCTTCTCATTGTGGTGGCTTCTCTTGTGGACCACCAGCTCTAGGCACAGGGACTCCAGTAGTTGCTGCACATGGACCCTAGAGCGCAGGCTAAGTAGCTGTGGTATGGCGCACATACATGTGGAATCTTGTCCTGGACCAGGGATTTAACCTGTGTCCCCTCTATTGGCAGGCAGATTCTTAACTACTGGACAATCAGGAAAGTTCAAAGACCCTTCAGCTTTAATTCCACTATCTAAAACCACCAAAGAGATGGCAAGGGGGCCCTCTGTTAGAGCATTAGTGCTTCTGAAGGAAGGTGACATGTAAAAATTTAGAGTTCTACAAGATAGCATTGCCTATGGTGGAGGGTTAGAACTGGACATGGAACAACAGACTGGTTCCAAATAGGAAAAGGAGTACGTCAAGGCTATATATTGTCACCACTGCTTATTTAACTTATATACAGAGTACATCTTGAGAAACGCTGGGCTGGATGAAGCACAAGCTGGAATCAAGATTGCCGGGAGAAATATCAATAACCTCAGATATGCAGATGACACCACCCTTATGGCAGAAAAAGAAGAACAACTAAAGAGCTTCTTGATGAAAGTGAAAGAGGAGAGTGAAAAAGTTGGCTTAAAACTCAACATTCAGAAAACTAAGATCGTGGCATCTGGTCCCATCACTTCCTGGCAAATAAATGGGGAAACAGTGACAGACTTTATTTTCTTGGGCTTCAAAATCACTGCAGATGGTGACTGCAGCCATGAAATTAAAAGACACTTGCTCCTTGGAAGAAAAGTTATGATCAACCTAGACAGCATATTAAAAAGCAAAGACATTACTTTGCCAACAAAGGTCCGTCTAGTCAAAGCTTTTTTTCCGGTAGTCATGTATGGATATGAGAGTTGGACTATAAAGAAAGCTGAGCGCCGAAGAATTGATGCTTTTGAACTGTGGTGTTGGAGAAGACTCTTGAGAGTTCCTTGGACTGCAAGGAGATCCAACCAGTCCATCCTAAAGGAAATCAGTCCTGAATATTCATTGAAAGGACTGATGCTGAAGCTGAAACACCAATATTTTGGCCACCTGATGCAAAGAACTGACTCATTGGAAAAGACCCTGATGCTGCGAAAGATTGAAGGCAGGAGGAGAAGGGGACAACAGAGGATGAGATGGTTGGATGGCATCACCAACTCAATGGACATGAGTTTGAGTAGACTCCAGGAGTTGGCAATGGACAGGGAGGCCTGGTGCTGCAGTCCATGGGGTTGCAAAGAGTCAGACACGACTGAGTGACTGAACTGAACCGAACTGAACTGATGGTGGAGGGATTTATACTGCTTGACTGCCTATAGAAGGAGATACATTTTAGTCATCTCATTCACGTCTGCCACCTAAAACAGACTGACCAGACAGTCTGACCTGGCCCACTTGTGACCTGTAGTTCACACTGCAGAAGGGCTGAGGAGTGAATATCAGCCCATAGGCATCACTTTGGGTGCTCGTAAAAATGCGTATTCCAAGGCCTGCTCCTGGAAATTCTGAATCAGTAGGTCTTACTGAGGGGTTCAGGAATCTGCATCTTAAGAAGCTCCACTAGGTGTTCTCTTGGTCCTCTCACCACCCTCCAAGGAAAAAATTGGCCTAGTGTTTCCCAAACTTCCCTGATGATATGAATTGTATGGGGGCCCTTGTTAAGCCTGTAGTTTCCAAGGCCACACCTCTGGAAATCCTGACATAAGATTTGGGACAGGCCACTGGGAATTTGCCTTTTGAAGACATCTCTCTAGTGTGGAAATGAAGACTCTGTGTAGACCCAGGTCTGGGCAGAGGAACCTGTGATGGCCACCCTGACCTGTGGACCTGTTACAGGAAAAAAACTCCTCAGTCCCGATGGGGCTCAAACCCACCCCCACTGTCTCTGGTTCATAATTTTCTAGAATTTTAAGTTAGTCATGCTCCTACTTTTAAAGGGAAGGATAGGGACTTCCCTGGTAATCCCTGGTTGTCCGGTGGTTAAGAATCCATCTTGTGATGCAGGGGACATGGGTAAATAAATAAATTTATTTATTTATTAATGCAGCCAAGTAAATAAATAAATATTTTTTAAAGGGAGGTGGATGATGTGTGGTGGTGGGGGTTTTGTCGCTAAGTTGTGTCTGACTCACTGTGACCCCATGGACTGTAGTCTGCAAGGCTCCTCTGTCCATGGGATTTCCCAGGCAAGAATACTAGAGTGGGTTGCCATTTACTTCTCCAGGGGATCTTCCTGACCCAGGGAAACCTGGGTTTCCTTGCATTGCAGTCAGATTCTTTACCAATGGAACCACCAGGAAGCCTGGGGCATGAAACCTTATATGCAATATGAGTGTTAAAATAAAGTTATAATGATCAGAAGCCACACTGAGAAAGGGAGAAGATAATTATATTGAAAGCATATGATTAAGTGCTTCCTAAAATGACAACTGAATTTGGCTTTGGACCTCTTAGCAGAAAAAATCAAACATTGAATCCTGTTTTGGACTTTTTTGTCTCCCCAAAATAATAAGAGACTCCGAAGGACATAGACTATGTCTGCACCATCACACTGGGGTGTCCCTGAAGGCAGGGTCTTCATCCTCCTACCCCAACCCCAGACAGGGCACTCTCCAAGATTCAGGGCTGGTTCTGTTGGTTTCTACACCCCCTAAGCTCTTGGCTACTTCTACATCTACTTCTGCTTCATTGACTATGCTAAAGTCTTTGACTGTGTGGATCACAACAAACTGTGGAAAATTCTTAAACAGATGGGAATGCCATGCCATCTTACCTGCCACCTGAAAAACCTGTATGCAGGTCAAGAAGCAACAATTAGAATTGACATGGAAAGGTAGACTGGTTCAAAATTGGGAAAGGAGTATGTCAAGGTTGTATATTGTCACTCTGCTTATTAACTTATATGCATAGTACATTATGCGATATGCTGGGCTGGATGAAGCACGAGTTGGAATCAAGTTTGCCAGGCGAAATATCAATAGCCTCAGATATGCAGATGATACCACTCTTATGGCAGAAAGTGAAGAGGAACTAAAGAGCCTCTTGATGAAGGTGAAAGAGGAGAGTGAAAAAGCTGGCTTAAAACTCAACATTCAGAAAACTAAGATCATGGCATCCGGTCCCATCACTCATGGCAAATAGATGGGGAAACAATGGAAACAGTGACAGACTCTATTTTCTTGGGCTCCAAAAATCACTGCAGATGGTGACTACAGCCATGAAATTAAAAGATGCTTGCTCCTTGGGAGAAAAGCTATGACCAACCTAGGGAAGTCGCTCAGTCGTGTCCGACTCTTTGCGACCCCATGGACTGTAGCCTACCAGGCTCCTCCGTCCATGGGATTCTCCAGGCAAGAATACTGGAGTGGTTTGCCATTTCCTTCTCCAGGGCATCTTCCCGACCCAGGGATCGAACCCAGGTCTCCCGCATTGGAGGCAGACGCTTTAACCTCTGAGCCACCAGGGAAGTCTAGACCAACCTAGACAGTGTATTAAAAAGCAGAGTCATTACTTTGCCGACAATGGTCGGTCTAGTCAAAGCTATGGTTTTTCCAGTAGTCATGTATGGATGTGAGAGTTGGACCATAAAGAAGGCTGAGCACTGAAAATTGATGCTTTTGAACTGTGGTGTTGGAGAAGACTCTTGAAAGTCCCTTGGACTGCAAGGCAATCAAACCAGTTAATCCTAAAGGAAATCAGTCCTGAATATTCATTGGAAGGATTGATGCTGAAGCTCCAATACTTTGCCCACCTGATGCAAAGAACTGACTCATTGGAAAAGACCCTGATGCTGCGAAAGATTGAAGGCAGGAGGAGAAGGGGACGACAGAGGATGAGATGGTTGGATAGCATCACCAACTCAATGGACATGAGTTTGAGCAAGCTCTTGGGAGATGGTGAGGACAGGGAAGGACATAGACTATGTCCTTTATGAACTGCACGCTGCAGTTCATCAGGTCACAAAGAGTGGGACATGACTGAGCAACTGAACAACAACAACAACCTCTTAGCACATCTCTGTACACACTGGCACTCATGTAACCAGTCTGGGAACAAAGACAGCTTCTCTCTCAGTTGAACCTTGGTGAACAGCTCTGACATTGGATGCTGCTGCTTCAGGCCATTCTTTAGCAAAGTCCAGCTTAGATTTGGACTCTATGAGAAGCTCTGGGATTTTGTAGGCAGAGAAGGTTTTGATATTTTCTCCTAAATGAGTAAAGATAAGTTTATCATCTAGTAAACAGGTCAGAGAAGGCAGTGGCACCCCACTCCAGTACTCTTGCCTGGAGAATCCCGTGGACAGAGGAGCCTGGTAGGCTGCAGTCCATGGGGTCGCGATGAGTCGGACACGACTGAGCGACTTCACTTTCACTTTTCACTTTCATGCATTGGAGAAGGAAGTGGCAACCCACTCCAGTGTTCTTGCCTGGAGAATCCCAGGGACGGCGGACCCTGGTGGGCTGCCGTCTATGGGGTCGCACAGAGTCGGACACGACTGAAGCGACTTAGCAGCAGCAGCAGCAGCAGCAAACAGGTGATTCTTTAGGGGTGATTGTTTTCACTGCCTCTGATTTCTAAGAGCAGTTTGTCATGTGGTCACTTGCTATTATGGACTTTTTCTACCATAGTAGATGATGGCTGAAGGTACTGGCATATTTTCTGATGAATATTAATGATGGTAAAATTTACTTTTTTTTTGGTAATGTACTCTATAGGCACTAGCACTCTTCTCTCTCTGTATATATATAATTTAATTTCAATCATAATTGTGAAGTTTAAATAAGAAAAAACTGAGGCTCAAAGAGCATAAGGTTTAACATTCAGGAGGTTCCACACCTTTCAGTGGTGAAGGGTTTGAGTCGGATGTTTCTGATTCCCAATCGTCAAGCTCTTACAGCCACTCTTTCTTTCAAGTGGTATTTTTAATATTAGCCTTCAGTTAGAGTTGAAGGAATGATAAATGGCTCTTTAATGAAGGTATTTCTGCAGGAAGCAGTGGTGGCCAAGGCCAAGCAGGGCTTCCCAGGGTATTGTGTGGAGTCACCAGATCTCAGAGCTTGTCCTCTGCTTTTAGGTCAAGTAATGGCTTCTCAAAATTCCTAGCTGACCAGACTGCAAGGAACTGACACATACAAGGCAAATAGGCAAAAGTCTAATTATATGCAGCAGAATACCTATCAACACGTTGATTTACAAATGGAGCAGGATGTGGTATGAGAATAGGGCTTCTGCAAAATAATGCTTGAATTAGAGAAGGAAAGAGCAGAGCAGATGTTCAAATTACAGATCATGGGCTTTCTCTGTAGGTATAATAACAATACCTTCCACACATCACGTTTACCTACTGTCTCTCATGTAATCCTCAGGTCAATGCTGTGAGGTTGGCAAGACAGAATTATTATTCCCTTATCCTAAATTTGCAGAGGAAGAGAATCAAGGTTTGGGGACATTAACTGATTTGCCCAACCTCACACAGTGGTGGGTTCCGATGTTTCTTCCTCTTTACCAATCTGCCATGAACTTAGATCCCATCCTGACTCATGTGAGGAAGGGAGCCCTGACAGATTCCCCCATTTTTCTGCTTAAATCTCTATTAACCTCATCATCCTTTCCTGGGATCCACTTTCGCAGTGAGGCCACTGAGGTCAGGGTTTCAGATCTGGTAACAGTTGAGTTTTAGGGGATAAATAGTCCCTTTTGTAGGACTTTAAGAGTGATTTAAAGCTTGCTAATGCACGGTGCTTGGCACCCTCCTCGATAAATGGTAGCTACAGTGATGATGGTGGTAATTGGTCTGTGCTGATGGTGTTGAGCCCAGCACAGACTGGACACTTGTTTGGGGTGTTACTAAAAGTTTTGCCTACAGTATCTCAATCCTCAAAGCAACTCTTTGTGGTTAAGTACCACTGTTATTCTCTTTTTTCAAATGAGGAAACCAAGGTTTAGAGAATTTAGGTAACTTGCCCAAGGGCACACAGATACCGAGAGCTAAGTTTGTGCTCTTAACAAGTACCACTTGTTGTCTCTGGACCAGCCAGTTTGGCATCTCTTAAATGATCCTTGTCAAATGTTTGGGGCCATTATAAGGATTCAGGAATATGAATGTTGTGTAGGTAAAATGAGTTTCTGGTTACTGAGGATGTGAATCACAAGATAGGAATGGTGATGATGGGTTAATTGACTTAAATATTCTAGAAGCCATTTTAAAGAAAAATCTAAGAGAAAAATCTTTTTTTTTTTTTTTCTTTCTAGAATCAGACTGGATTTCTGCCATTTCTTCCTCTTACTCCCAGGAAATGATTTGTCTCTTCCTACAGTGTCTACGATGCCTGCAGAAGCAACTGAAAGTTTTATTTCCTCATCTAGAGAGCCTGGTCTTATGACTACCTCCCATTATCACCACTGAGGCTAACAGCCTTGCCTTTTTCCCACCCCCCAGTTAGCGTACAGTACTGGAGGACCATGACTTCTGGGAGTTATGGGTGCCGCCCCAGGACACGTCCCAGTTGCCCCACCAGTGGCGTTCTTATGGGTCCCTCACACGGCACTGCCATCCAGAACATTCCCAAGGATAGAGCAACATGAAGGAAGGAGTGTTGCAAGGAAGGACTCCCAATTTCCAGAAGTCCAGAGCCCTCAGGGCACCAAGAGGCCAGTGTCAGTTGGTCTTCAATTCCAGAGAGAAAAGACAAAGAGCTAGGCTTGATGGAGAACTCTGAGCCCTGAGTAAAGGAATCAGGACAGTTGTAGCTTCATCAGGTAAAACCAGACCTCCTCCTACACCAGCAGCTCCATACCCAAGTATCTTCTGGCTGCCTTCCCTACCATCCTAACTCAAATTGCCTTTTCTGATGCCACTGTCACTATTAGGCTGCCGTAGGTCATAGTCTGGCCCAGATAAAAGGTGTAAAACTTGCTGAAATGGGGCTTCCCAGTAGCTCTGTATCTTTCCCTTTTTCTCCCTAGTCACCAACCCCAGCCAGTCAAGGTTCCTGAGCTGATAAAACGGAAGTCTCTTAAGGTGAAGTCAGAATGATTTGTCTTCCCAAGGGACAGTTTGGTGCCAGCACTTTTGAACCTAGCGACAGGGTCACCTTCATCGTCATGCAGTCTATGCAGTCACACACGGCTCCACACTAGGAAGGCCTTGCGTCTGGTTTAATGCTGTTTCCATCTTGAAATTCTGAATAACTTGTGAACAAGGAGTCTTGTATTTTCATTTTTGCACTGGGCCTACCAAATGAGGTAGCTGATCCTGCCTGGAGGCTGTAATGGCTCTGGGTTGTCCAAAGGCAAAATATTATTGATAGTAGGATCTTTCCTAGCCCCACCTGCCTCCTGCTTGTTCAGCCATGGAGCCATGCAGAGCAATTGTCTGCTGAATGCTTATGGGAGACAAAAAATGCTCGTGGCAGTCCTTGCCCCTGTGGAGTGTGTGGTGGGGTAAGACAGGTCCCCGGATAACTAGTCTGATTTAAGTTCCACTAAAAAAGAGCATCGGTGGAGAAGGAAATGCCCTCACAACAAGTTGTGAGGATTAAGTCTGCTTCATTAGAAGAGGTGATATTTGAGGTGACAGAAAAAGATAAATGGATTTTTTAATTAAAAATTTTAATGTAAAAAATTTCACATTGCAGTGATGATTTATTTGCCTTTGTATGAAATTTTGTATAAAAATTTAGGTTCAAAATGCCTTTCCTTCAAAAAAATTTTAATTGAAATACAATTGACATACAATATTATATCAGTTCCAGGTATACAACATAGTGGTTCAACGTTTACACACATTATGAATTGATCACCACCATAAATGTAGTAACCATCTGTTACCAAACAAAGTATTACGATATTACTGACTACATACCCTATGCTGTACATTATATCCCTGTGATTTATTTATTTTATAACTGGAAGTTTGTTTCTCTTAAATCCCCTTCACCTATTTAGCCAACCTTCCTTCCCTCTGGGGTTACCAGTTGTTCTTTGTATCTATTAGTCTGTTTCTGTTTTGTTTGTTCATTTGTTTTGTTTTTCAGTCCACATATAAGTGAAATAATACAGTATTTGTCTTTCAGTGTCTAACTTATTTCACTTAGCATAATACTCTCTAGAACTATCCATGTTGTCGCAAATGGCAAGATTTCATTCTTTTTATGGCTAAGGAATATTCCATTGTGTATGTAGACTACACCTTCTTCATCTATTTATCTATCAAAGGACACTTAGGTTACCTCCATAACTGGGCTATTGTAAATGATGTTGCAATGAACATAGGGGTGCATATATCTTTTCTAATTAGTGTTTTGATTTTCTTTGGATAAATACCCAAAAGTAGAATTTCTGGGTCATATGGTTGGTTCTATTTTTAATTTTTTGAGGAACTCTATACTGTTTTCCATAGTAGCTGCACCAATTTGCATTCCCACCAACAGTACATGAGGATTCCCCTTTCTCCACATCCTCACCAACACTTGTTGCCTGTTACTCCCTGATAATTAGTTATGTTGAGCATCTTTATGTCTATAAAGACATAAAGACCAGCTATATGTCTTTCTTTGGAAAAATGTCTGTTAGGCCTTCTGCTCATTTTTAATTGGATTGTTTGGCTTTTTAAAAAAGTTGCTATTGAGTTTTGTGAATTCTTTATGTATTTTAGATGTTAACCCGTTACTGGGTATGTCATTTACAAATATCTTCTCCATATAAACAGGGTTTTTAAAAGAGAGTATGAGGTGTGGGACTGAGGAATAAAGTTCTGGAAGAAAATAAAAACAACCTGGGACATGATCAAGAAGTAAAGTCTGGTCCAATTTGGCTGGATTAGGAAGAATAACTGGGAGATGACAATGGAAAGATAGTTTAAAAGAGGGCCTTGGAGACCCAGGTGTTCTTTATTTCATTATTGTACACGTCATGATGGTGAACTTGTTTGTGGCTGTCTCTACACTGGACTGTACCATGTCTCTACTTTGTATCCCCTGCTTTCAGCCTGGAGCTTAGGACCAAACTGTGATTCAGTAAATACTTGCCAAATGAATTGATGTAGTGGAGAGTCTAAAATGTTTTCCTGGGAAATGTTAACCTAATTTAATGGGCAGTAGGAAACCACTAAAGGTTTTTGAGTGGGATAGGTTTTATTTAGTGTTAGAAAGGTGAATTTCATAGTAGATGGTAGAATGGATGACTGGCAACGGGGAGAGAACGAAGCTGGGAGAGAGGTTAGGAGGCTCATACAATGATCCAGGTTTCAAGCCCTTGCAGCCCCTATCAGGATGGCTGACTATGGGAAAGAAAGGGAGACAGGGGAGACAAACATTGTAGAGCTGGGACACAGCAGCTGAATGAATGGAGAGGGAAAGAAAAGGGAACAAGGAAGATGGCCTCAAAAGTTACTGAGTCCCGTGAAAGAAAATAGGAACTTTGGAGCTTTGGGGGATGGAGATCAGGGTATTTGTTTCATAAAGCAGATGGATGAATTCCTGTCTCCGGATGGATTTAAAAGAGCAGCACTGAAGGACATGTTTCCAAAGACAAAAATGATTTCCTGAAGACAAAACTGTGAAATGCAGCCATGTTGGATCAGGCAGGTTCTCTAGGCTCAAAACTATCTGGGCAGCTTAAAAAAACTATCTGGTGCCTCCACTCCCTCAGACGAAATTAGTCAATCTGGCTGGTGTAGGGGGGTATTGACCTGGATTTAGAAATCTCTCTCAGAGGGTCCTGATACATAGTGGAGTTTGGGAGCCACTCATCTGACTCATCCCACTGACAGCCATGGCCACCTCAAGCAGGCAAGCTAGCTCTCCCTAGCCTTAAAAGGGCCATTTCAGAATCAGTCCAGTTTTCCCTCCACCCTGGCAGGGAGTGTGAGGAGGGCAGACTGGCAGCTGTTCCAAGTGTCCTCCCCCACCCATACTGGATGATTACATGAGCCAAATGTAATCATTCACAAGCCTTGTCTTTACAGCTGGCATGTCACTTAGCTTAATTACAGCACACAGTGGCATTTCAACTCAAGGAATCTAAAAAAGCAATAAAATGGGTTTTGTAAATTGTTAGGAAGGCAATGAAGACCTTGAAACTGCAATTTACTAAGCATTGCTTTCAATTATTTTCCATTCTCCAGGCATGACTCTTAAGTTATTAACCAGCAGCCTAGGAAAGCCAATTGGCAATGTGTCCTACGGAGGATATTTCACATCTCCTGAGAGCACACTATGTGCTGGGGAGGTGGTGAGAGGCTCCAGGAGCTGCCCTGATGTGGGAAGAGACGGTTCTGAGCATGCGTTTTTCCCACTATGCACCTCCTAATCATGCTTCTGCCATGGCTTTCCTGAACCATGGGCCATGACTGGTCTGGGGTGGCCTCAGCAAGTCCCCCTTCCTCTTGACTCCTGAACATTTACTGTCCCCAAAAAAATGAGGAAAAAAAGCAAAACCGAGGACTTAATTTTTAAAAAAATTTAGATTTGTTGTTTGGTGTCTTCAGCTCTGATTTCTTTTGCTATTTCCTGGTTCCTTTTAATTCTTGAGTATGTACTCTTTGGGCAGCTATTTTAAAGGGAAAAACTGTGGTATCTCTCTACCACTCTGCTTTCCTGAGCCTAGGAGTCTTAGGAATGATAATAAAAAGAGACTCCACCCATCTGCGAAGGGGGTGGAAGCAGCAGGGAGTCACGGCATCCCCTTGCTGTGAGCAACATTGGTCAGCATGACAATCAGGAGCAGAGTGCCAGCTGCCTCTGCAGTCATGCCAGGCAGGAGAGCAAACACCCAAATCCTGTTGGCAAACCCAGCAGGGCCATCACAACGTGGCCAAAGCAAACAGGGGCTGGGGCAGCCTGCTGAGATGGACTCTCACTTTCCTTTGGATCTGGTAGAGGGTGAGACCGAGTCAGCTGAGCCCAGGTGTCAGGGCATCAAGTAGCCACAGGGACATTCATACCCATCCCTGGGTTGGGGCAAAACCTGGACCCTTGCTCTCCTTGCCATGATCCCCTTTGAATTAGGCAGAGGCCAAGGAACATATGACGATGATCAAGCATGTTCACATGTATTACTTTGTTTATTCTTCACAGCAGGCTTATAGATCAGTATTATCCCCATCTTGCAGATGAGAAAACTGAGGCAAGGAGACATTAAAGACACAGAGCCAGGACTTTGTCTCAGGGCCTCTGACTCAGTGTCTACTGCACTTCTCACCCCTCTGCCCTTCCACTCTCCACTCCAAGCTCTCCCCTGTCAGTTCCCACAGTCCTTCCACTGGCAGAGCTCTCACACTCTAAAGCGGAGTTGAGTTCTTTCTGTTTCTGAGAAAATGAGGGGCCACTCAAAGGAGCATGCGTGTGTGCTAAGTCACATCAGTCGCGTCTGACTCTTTGCGACTCTATGGACTACAGCCGGCCGGGCTTCTCTGTCCATGGGATTCTCTAGGCAAGAATATTGGGGTGGGTTGCCATGCTTTCCTCCAGAGGATCTTCCCAACCCAGGTCTCTTATGTCTTCAGCATTGGTAGGTGGGTTCTTTACCACTAGTGCCATCTGAGAAGCTCAAAGGTGGGGGAGGGGTTATTAGGAAACAGCTAGTGGACCCCTGATTCTGCGTGCCACACCTACCAATACCAACAGAGGCCTAGTGAGAAGAATTTGTTTACAAATATTTTCAGTATTTGGATATTTCAACAGTGCTTCTTACCCTCACCCCTTATTTAAACAAGAAAGATCTAAATCAAGAGCTCTGCTTTTCATGTTATAATTTCATTGTGTTTGGACACCTTCTGAATAGACCTTCTGACCTTCGGCCTCTTGTTGTCCCTAGGGCCCAGTGAAAATTCATATCCCTTGCCTCCTGGTTGGGAAATATATGTTTCACGGACAGCCACACAGAAGCTATATTCATATTTAACAGAGGGACTGGGCTCCTATTGAGAAAAGAAAAACCAGTTTTTGAGTTGGCTGTTCCCTTCTGGGTCCCCATTTCTCAACAGATTTCCTGGTTATTTGAAATTTTCTGATTATTTTTCCAACATGACTGTTTGAGGAGAAGGAGGGACAGAACCAGCACTTTTCCTCTAACATTTTCATTTGCTCTGCTTCTGGGGACCTTGCAGGGAAAAGCCATTGTCAGAAGGAGCCTGGGAAAGAGGAGCTGAAGGGCTCGCTTGAAGCAAGTCCTCCAGTCCCTGTCTCTGGAGAGAGGATTTAGAAGGCAGGGTGGACTGCGGGTCCCCGGGAGAGAGCGAGGCCTGTGCGGAGCTGGTTTGGAACTTCTGTTGGAGAAGATGCCGCCGGGCAAAAGCACGTGGGGGGAATTTGCCTGTTGTTGGAGATTAGGACGCGAGCAGTAAAAACCTCGCTCCCCACCACCCAGACCCGAAGTGCGGTTCCAAGAGACCCAGGGAGTAGACTGACTCGGGGCGCTGAGTCCAGGGGAGAAAAATTCCTGGTGGACCGTTCCTCGCTGCCTGCTTCCCAGACACCGTGCCTCACACGCGCTGTCCCGCCCAGCGCATCCCGCCAGAACCACGACCGGCGCCGCGGCCGCAGGCGAAAGGGCTCCCCGTAGAGAGGCCAGGCTTTCGCCCCAGCGGGGTCGGGGGACGATGGGTCCGAGTTGGAAGTAAGACAGAGGTTGGCTGGGCTGCGCCTGAGATTCCGCTAAGAATGCTCAGGCCAGGGCCAGAGAGCCAGTTACCAAGCGCTTCCCCCTTGCTCCTCTCTCGGCTTCGCCCCACAAAGCATCTGAGGTAACGTCAGGGCGTGAAATTGGCTTCCTCCGATATGGACTAGAGAATCCGTAGGCATCGCTGCTGTTTATTCAGCAGTTATCATGTTCCAGGTACTGGGGCAAAGCGCATAACGAGCTTTATTATCCCCCAAACCACCTGATGAGGGCGCTACGATAAACAGACGAAGGCTGAGCCTGAGAAGCGGAGTAAACCAATGGGTGTCAGTTCAAGACTGAACAGTCCATGTCTCCAAACCCAGGGGAGACCTGGGACGCCTGGACCTCAGTTGCTTGAACTTACACTTCATGCTTGGAGTTAGTTTTTAGTGTTTAGGTCAGTGTAAGGCTGATCAGGGAGCAGAGCTGTGCGTTTCAGCGTGGTCACCTCTGGTCCTTGGCTGCTTCTGTAAGGACTCCCGTGAAGACAAGGTGAGAATGGCGGCCAACTCCAGTCTTACAGCACTGAACTCCGCGACGAACGTCCAAGTCGTAGACAGTTTAGAGCAGTTTCAAGGAAGGTCTTCTGATGTCCAAGAAGAGTTTTCAGCCTGGCTGTTACTCTTGAATTATTTTCATCTTTGGAGTAAAACACCGGCTGTTAAGGATGTCTCTACATATGGTAGCTTTGAGTTAATAGCATCTGCCTCTTCCCAGAGCTATTGATTCTCTTGGTGTGGTGGTGGGCTACAGCCTGGACACCTGAAGAAAGGGAACTGAGCTCTCTCCCTTTCCCTCCCTCCCTCGTATCCTTCTTTCCTCCCTTCTGCCTACATTTTCTCTTCCTTCTTTCCTTCTTCTCTGGAGCCTGTGGAGAAGAGTGGAATTTGGTGTTACTTTATCTTTAATTCACTTCTGAGTCACTTGGCTGTAACTGGGTGGAGGCAAGTGGCTGAGGGTTTTTCTGGGACATGTGTCATTGGGGCCTTAAGAAGGTCTGAGAGGAAGCTGAGGCTGGTGGGACATTTTTGCTGACACGAAGTCCTGGGCTATACTGTGTTGATATGAGTCTAGCATCAATGCAGTAACTGTTAGTATTATCCCCCTTTTACAGGCAAGGAGGCTATGCTCAGGGAGATGAAGCTGGTGAAGCTGGTGAGGAGAGGGATCCAGGTCTATGTGGGGTCTGTTTGACCTCACAGCTTCTTTGTACTCCACCCAAGGCCCCAAAATGACTTTGAATTGAGAGTCAAAACAGGCTCCTTTTACATCATCTTCAACATTGAAAATGATAGCCATAGTAAGTATGTTCTTAAGGTTTAGTAACCAAGTCCATCCCCAAGAAATGAGAATTTCCTCTTGTCCTGGCTGTGCCCCTAACCCTTCACAGATGCCCGGTGTCCTTCCAGAGGGATGTCCTTTAGCTGATTCTGAGGGAATGGGAATCTGAGACCTGACTGTCCTTTCCCCCATCCCCCAACGCTGGGGTCATTTTCAAAGTCTCATTTCTGAAGCTCCAGAAAACTGATTTTTTTATCTAGCTAGACAGAAACATCGACAGCGGGATGTTCCTTCTTTGTCCTCCAGGCTGCCCTCGAATATTCATGGCAGGAAAGAGAGAAAGAGGATTTCAGAACCTCCTCTTCTCTCAGCCTCTCTCCTTTCCTCCCTCCCTCTCCCAGCCACCCCCTTGCTTTCTTGTCCCACCAGTTTTCAAAGTGTAGAGGATGTTTACCCTCCGGAGCAAGGCCGGGATGGCGCTTAGGTCAGAAGCCTGATTCACCACTGGGAGGCACCAGAACCCAGACCCTGCCCAACGGCCTCGAATGCAGAAGTGATCCAGCCTTGGAAACCCCACGCTGCCTTGCCAGTAATCGCCGTCAGAATTGAGGGGTGTGGAAAAGGGTTTTCATATCCTGCCCTGCCTGACCCTGTTCACTTTAAGACCATCCTGGCTTGTCTGATGCATCTTTGACTAACGGCTAGAGATTTCTGCTCACCCTCTCCCTGCTCCCACCCCAGCACCAGGCCAAGAGACTCTTTGCCCTTGGGGAGGAGGAGCAAGGAGGTAGAGGAAAGTCGAGAACTTGCACCTTCCCAGAGGCCACGGGTTGAGAACTGAAAGGGTTTGGCTCTTAGGTGCAGAGAGGAAGGGGTAGCAGCCTCCCAGCTCTTCTAGTCCATGACCTCTGAGGAGTGGTTCCCCCTTCAGAACCTGGGCGGGGGGATGGTTAATATTTCACCAGCTACCCCCTTCCTTCCTCCCAGAAGCTCCTAAGTGGACTGTCCCCAGTCCAGCTGCCACGTGGTCCCGTGTTGAGTCAGGGCAGCCCCGACCCGGGCCCTGTCTGCCGGAGCTTGTTGCCTCGGCCCCCGCCTGACCCCGACACACCGATAAGCCCCCAGACGGCCAAACATCGTTAACTTCTTTGCGTTTCTAGACTTCTCTGCCTGTCCTTTCCATGACCCCGGCTGAGGGGTCGGCTGGTGTGAGTCTGCACTTCCCCCAGGGGCTGGACTCCGGTGGGACGAGCAAGCTTGGCTCGTCCCCATCCCCTCCCCCATTCTCATGCTTCAGCACGGAGTATGAAAAGGACTGGATTGTCCACTGGGTCTAGTAACCACCATATAATGTTCTTGCTTTCTTAGTTCCCTTTGCTTTTTGAAGTGCTGCTCACACACACCCTAAAAGGCGATCACACTAAATAGAACTGTCTACCTCAAAAACAACCAGTTGCTGGGAAACAGGATGCTGGTGGTTTTCCCCAAAGTCCATGGGGATCATAGCCCCAGGTTCACAGACCATCTGTCCAGGGTGGAGGGAACCACTGTTAGAAAGCTGGTTCTTCTCACCCCAGTCACTTGCTTCAAGCACCCCCACTGCCACCAGGGGTGCTGGTTCTGCCCTCAAATCCTTGTCTCTCCATTCCTCCTGAGAAAGAGAAGGCTTCTGGAAAAAAACACCCCAGGAAGACAGGCTCTAGCCAAAGAGGGAGCTGGGGGTATGAAGACATCCACAGGGGAGGACGGAGGGTCTCTGGAGTAGGGATGGGGAGCTCCTCTTCCTGGAGGAGCCCCCTCCCTTTCTGGACAGGAGCTGAGCTCTTCAACCCAGGTATGTGGTCTACACTCATTCAAGCAATTGTTTGGATAAATTGGAAAATTTTCTCACCTGAAATAATGCAATAATGGGACCAAGAAGTTAAAAGTCCTCTGATAAGAAATCAAATAAGAAAGCCCCCCCCAAAAGAGAAGAAAGCCCCTCAGACCTCTCCTGGGAAAGAGGTCTTTTGACTAAGAAATAGATAATGTTATTATATAATTTTTAAAAGCCTTTAAAATTCAATTTACCAAATCCATACCTCAATTTCAAAACTTCTGAGGGGATAAAACTCTATAACCAAATCTTGGGGAAAGTATATCTTGTTTTCAAATCTGGAACACTACCCCGAGGCATTTGACTGGCTTGAAATTCCCCCCAATTCCAAGTTTAGTCAGTTTCGGGCACACAGTAAGTGCTCAGTAAGTGTTGGCAGGCACATCCCCTCCTCCTTGTGTATATCCGGCTCCTGACGCTGGAACCCTGCAGGGCTCTAATTCTCTCTCGATCTTTTCTCTAACGATCGGCCTAATGTTTTGGGGGCCCAATTTCTTTTTATGGCGCCCAGGTAGGATCAAGGCACAAACCATTCTGCCTTCCAAAGAATTTCTGAAAGTGGTGGGAATGAGCGGAATGAGGATTACTTACTTCCCAGAAAAGCGCTGCAAAGGCTACTTCTGAGCCCGGGAAATATCCAGTGCTTTAGAAAGAGACTGTGTTTGCGACCTGAGACAGAGGAACCCGCCCGGAGTTTTGCGAGGCAGGATGCGGGGCGGGATCGTTGCGAGGATCGCGCCGCTGATGGGGGCCTCTGGAGAGAGCGGGGCGGGCGGCCTGTGCTGCTCCTCCGTTCCCTAATACCTCCTACTCCTTGCTGGCCTCCCTCGTCCCCCAACCTCAGCCCCGCCGCCTCTCCCCAGCCGCCGTCAGTCCCTGCCGGTCCAGGTGTCCTCTGGGGATAAATAAGTGCGTGGAGATCACTAGGTCCCGAGAGGGAGCGGCTTTCTCTCAGTATCCCGAGAACCGAGGCCAAGTCGACAGACTGTCCTCCCCGGTCCAGAAGGGCCGAATCTCCAAAGGCCCATCTGCCAGGTATTTGGAGCAGCCGTATCTTAGACTCTACCTCAAGTTTTTAGTGTTTTGTAAGTTCCTTTTTTTGTTTTTTGCCCTCTTGGGTGTGGTTTTCAACGTCTGGGTATCTGTAAGTTCTTAAACCAGAGTCTGCTGACCTGTGGAGGGGTTTTCCTCGTGCTGGGGGCTTTGGGGGAAGGAAACAGAATGAGTCAGGCCTGAAGTTTCAGCTCTGCAGTGGCAGCGCTGCAGTGTCCATCAGAGTCCAACATGGGACTTTTCTGTGTCCTCTAATCTTAAGAAGAGTCGAAGAAGAAAAGGAAATGATTAAGAAAAGCCAAATCTATCCAATAAAAATGCAACTCTGCAAGAGAAAATCGAAATGAGCAATAGTCTGAAATCTACACTCCATTCCTTCCGGAAAAGAAAAAATTGTTGGGAAAACTCTAATACATATAAACTTCAAATCCTCAGTCACAAGTATAATTCTATTGACAAAAAAAAAAAAAAGAAACCACGACCTCACATTTTAATAAAATATAAAAAACAAATTAGTTAGAAATTAGAATAACAAAAAACAATAGAAAAATAGGAGGACAAGAAAAGACAGTTCTCTGAGAAAGGACATACAAATTGCTTTAACACTGTGAGAAAGGTTCAGCTTCCAGGAATATAAAAAATGCACAAAACCTTTGATACAACCCATTTCTAAGAACATATCATACACATATAATTGCATAAATACACAGAGTAGTGTATTTTGGTATAATAGGAAAAAAAGGAAGAGAAAATTGGAAACATTTTATCAATAGTCACCTGGTTGAATAAATTGTGGCACATTCATACAATAAAATGGAACCATTAAAAAGACATTAGTAAAGATACAAAACCATCATTAACACTTTTTAAAAAAAATAAAAGACAAAATGCAAACCTATATATATATAGTGTGCTGCCACTTTTGTTAAAGGTACTTGTAAGGATACCAAGGACTCTGGGAACAGTGCTTCTGGTCAAATGTGATCAAAGAACTACTTTTCTGGTATTTATTATTATTATAAATCTGGTATTTGTTATTTTAATAGTGTACATTATAAATGTTATAGATGATTAAATTTATTATGAAAAAATTGAAAACAGAAAAATTAAAAATGAATTACATTTCTGCTTATAAGATCTAATTAATGCAATCTTTGTAACAACTAAAATGTAGACTTTTCTCAGACACTTAGAACTGGTAAAAACCAGACCGTTAACTTACTCGTTTAAAAAAATATAAGCAAAGGTTTTTGGTTTTTTTTTTCTGTAACGAATTTGCAGAGAACGATACTAAAGCAGGCACTTAGCTGGTAGTCTGAGTAAAAATATTTATTTGGGGATGGGGGGAGTAGGAACTAACTTTTAGCCCCCAGACTAGGTCTATACCTCCGAGATCTCCGACAGAAGAGTGAAAAAGAGACATTATTTGCACCATTCAGAGCAAAAATCAAACCAAACTCGAGCTGTTCAATTTGAAGTTGAAACATGTACTGTTGCGGGACTTTCCACCTTCTCTGGGTCGGCTTGGCTCTGTCTTAAATCTTTGGACCTTATCGCCCTGAGACCCGCCGGGCTGCTCTAGGAGATGTTTCGGTGGCCTTTCGGCTGGGAGTTGGCGGGCGAGGCTAGCTGGGGCTGCCTGGGTGAATCTGGGGATGCAGACCGGGCAGAGCCAGGGGGCACCCTCCTCTGACACGAGTAAACGCCCTGGGAGGGAAATGCCTTGCTCTGCTGCGCTCGCGGCCTCCCCCACCAGCCCAGGCAGATGTGAGGGCCAGGGCCCAGGAGCCCCTAGTTTCCCAACCAACTCTGACCGCCTGCTTCCAGCAATCTCCTTATGCTGGACTGGCTCCCGCGCCTTGTTCAAAAGGAGGCTGGCCCTTCGGGCAGGTTGTTGGAAGATAAGCCAGTGGGCCTGAGGTTCTCCCAATTCTTGCACTGATCTGAGGGCCGGGAGTGGGGTGGGAGATGTGGGGCGAGAGCCTGGAGGCTTCTGGGGCACCTATGGGACCGTGTTTCTGAAGCAACCAGCGACTGACTCCAATCCACGCAGGAGAAACATGCCCCCTTGCCTAGACCAGCGCCTCAGCTCTCTTCCTGACCTTCCTTGCTAAAACATATGGACACTGAGGCCCAGAAAGATTAAGAGACATTTGCTGGAGGTGGGTCAAGGAGAAGATACTGGGGATGGCTTCTTGGTCAGCAGGATCCTTGGCAAACCCAGAGAATGAATTGTGTGAGGGGGAACGGACCAGTAAGGGGGGTGGGAGTGGGAGGTGGGGACCATCTGGGTCAGAAGGGCGGTTGCTGAAGGAGGATGAGATCCCACCCTCCTGGAGACCCCACCGGGATTTTGACTTAAAAGACAGCAAGCCAATTCCACCCCACCACCACCCCCAGCCATGTCTCCTCAAAGAGCAGCTGTGCAGAGGCTGAAATGGTCCAAACATGGGAATTATAAACTGATTGGATTTAGCCCCAAACCATTAATTTCCTCTATTTTCTCCATTTTCTCCCTTCCTGGGGATTCTGCTACCCATTCTCAGTCTTCTCCGAAGGTGCTTCTAAATGAAGGAAAGATCAGAGCTGGCCAGGCAGGGCCCTTGGAATCTTGTTTATCTGTCACACCCTCCCCCATTTGACTGGCCTGGCTAAAACGGGATGGGGGCTTGGAATCTGAATATTTGCCTAAATGCTCCAGCTTTCGTTGTGTCAATGTGGCTGTGACTCTGTCACACCAGGCAAGAGATGACCACGAATAAGACTAAAACTAAAAATAAAGTAAAAACTAACTGGCTTTGGGGGACTTGAAAATCATTGGTGGGTCTTTGGTCCTGTTTGGTCCTGCTTCTGACTTATAACCTGATCAAGGAAATAAATACAATTGGAATTGATACAACTTCAGGACCACTCGAGGTTGTTTTGTTTATACACAACCAAAGCATGTCCTTTCCAATACTGAACTGGGAGAGGTGACAAGTTTTCCCCCTGGGGAGTGGGGGAGTCTGCTCTTAGATTAGAGCAGAAGGGGCCTGATCACCTCCCTTCAGGAGTTTAACAGCTCAGGGGAAGTGAAAAGTCCAGTCAATCAACTATTGTTTGGTTGGAGAAAAGCCAAACAATGGCTCTGGCTGATTTCTCCAGGAATTGTCTGAGCTGCCTGGTCATTAGAAAGCCAGCCTAGGGGGTGCTGAACTGGGAGATCAGTATCTGTGTCAGTACAGGTTCTGGAAGATCCCAGCCCCCGCTGCTCTCCTATCCAACTGTCTAGGACCTCTCCTCTGCTCTGATGCACTGAAATGTCCTAATTTGGCTCCAGTTACTATTCCTATTCTTGTCTCTATATATGCTCCCATCTGGCCCTCTGTCCATCTCTCTGTCATAGACTACATTCATTTCTCTAGGGGGCTTTTGCTTAATTCAGTCATTCATGCCTGGTGAAAAAATTAACAGGTCACTGGTTAATTGGCTCAAATGTTGGGTCAGAGCATTTGAGTGATGGCACAACTGCTGTCTGTGGTTTTGTCACTCTGGCTTTTCGCAGGCAGAGCTTGTGGGTTGCTTGCTTCGTGGACTGGACACATTGTCTTTATGGGAAGGGTGACTCACCTACCTATGTTTATTATAATCCCACATACTTCAACATGATATCAAAACTTTTTTCCTCCTGAAACCAACAATTTGACTAAGGCAGAGGGGGAAGACAATTTTGTTTCAGTTTGGAGTCTCCTTCTCTTGGTCATGTGTGGAAAAAAATTCCAGGCCAAGATTCCAGCTGAAAAAGATTTTCCTCACTATTTGAAAGGACCCCACTTAAGGGGTCAGCCAGGACAGCTTTCTGGGATCCAGAGGGAACTGAGCGGTGTTTGAAGCCCAGCCTCCTTTTTCCTAAAAAAATAAATTCTGGCATCCAAATCAAGGAAGAAAATTAAAGGAGACAAA
Organism: Giraffa tippelskirchi; assembly: GCF_054371585.1. NCBI lineage: Eukaryota > Metazoa > Chordata > Mammalia > Artiodactyla > Giraffidae > Giraffa > Giraffa tippelskirchi. Next base: position 24,769,027 of record NC_137277.1, on the reverse strand, counting down.
AAGGAAAAGAAAACCAGAAAGAAAACAAACTGGAGGAGGCCTCTCTTGACTCAGGTCTGGCTCAGTCCAGGTCCCCTGGCAGAGCCTCCACACCCAACTCAGGGGCCAGACCAAGACTAAGAGAAAACACTTCATCCTGCTCTTCTTTTAAAAGTCTCCCCACCCTTTTCTAGGGCAGGAATCCAGACACAATGCCAGAATTTCCCACCTCTTCTCTGTAGTGGGGATGCTTAAAGTCACCTTGGACTCCTGCCCCTCTACCCTTCTCCCCGCCTCCCACTAGTACTGCCTTGATCTGGGGAAAGTGTTAAAGTGTTAGTTTCTCAGGCCTGTCCCACTCTTTGTGACCCCATGGACTGTAGCCCTCCAGGCTCCTCTGTCCATGGCATTTTCCAGGCAAGTATACTGGAGTGAGGTGCCGTTCCCTCCTCTGGGGGCTCTTCCTAACCTAGGGATCTAACCCCAGGTCTCCCGCTTTGCAGGCAAATTCTTTACTGTCTGCACCACCAGGGGGAGGAGCCTAGCCATCGGGTATCACTGCTCAGAGTAGCCAGACTGCTCCCCAATCCACTGTACCTCCAGACTCTCTTCAAATGAACACATTCAACTCAATCCCTCAAAAAGGTCTAAACAATGTAGACTCCCTGATGGTATAGACCTGCCCTGCAGTGCTAATGGCTCTACAGAGATTCCACACTCCTTCTTGGAAGGAGCCTGCTTTGTAGGTGTGGGGCTTGGAGTTAAACACTTTTAAGTTAAACAGAAAGGAGAGTAAATCCTAGACAGGAGCAATTCCGTGCTTGCACAGCGGAGATCTTGTGATGTGCAGCAAACATGAATCTTGGAAGATAAACATCGAATTTCAGAGGCCCCAGCAGTGGGAAGACCTGCAGCTGCAAGATTGGCTGAAGCAAAATTCAGCATGCATTTCTAGTCTGCAATGAGCTGGCTTCCCATATCCTTTGCAGACATTGCACAACAAGTGATTAATATAAATAAATGTACATGCATGCACAAAACACCAGATTTTCTAAGGAAAAAAACCGGTCAAATAAGCAGTTGGGAGAACAAGACTCAATCTCTCAGTACTAGTGGCTGGCTGAAGAAGCTTTCTTTAAGCCAAAGTCACACCTTAATTTCACCCCAAGACCTTCAAAGGATAAATATGAGTTTTGTGTAAATCTCTGGAGAGGATCACAAGCTGCTTGTTACTCAGAATGGATTATGTGAGATTCAGTTTACGAGGGCAAACTGTATTTCACACATGAGTCACCTTGAACAACCCAATAATTAATTAAAACCATGTTCTGCAGTGGAGAATTTATTACATTAGCTGGCTTTTTATGAGCTAGGTGTAGTTTGGAAACGAAAAATGTGAGGACTCTTCAGCATGTCTGTGCTGCATTCTGCACCGGCTCACGGTGACCCCCTCTCTCCGGGTCCCAGAGAGCAGGGTCAGTCAGGGGTGTGGGACCTCAGTTGGGAAAGGTAGAGCCCAATTACTGCAGCTGAGTTGGACTCTCTTCAGTTTTTGTAACCAGGGCCTGGGCCAGTGTTTCCTGGACTTCCTCTTGGAGATGAGTTGGGGCTTTGGAGTGATTGAGGGATCCCTGGAAAGAGGAAAGTGGTGTGGCCAATAGAGAAGGGGCAATGGGGAGAGGGACGAGACAAAATCCTGACTTGTGCCAGGCTGCTTGGCAATTCCTGGGGAACAGGAGTGGGCATTGTGGTACTCTTCTCCATGCGAAGGAGGTCATAGCTTCTTTGGCTGGGTACCACCAAGTCCAGATCTCTTCTTAGTTTGGGGGGAGGTGCTTTTGGTGTACCCAGCCAAAGAAGCTAAGTGTGGAGGTGCTTTTCCATAGATATAGGACCAGAACAAGCTTGTAGGTTGGTTTCTCTTCCCCTAGTAGAAATCCCACATTCATCTCAGGCACTGCCAACTCAGAGCTACAACTGGTTGGTTATACGTATGCTGTAATCTTTATACAACAGCTCCTCTTCCCTCATCTTTATTGTCTCCAAGCAGCCCTGTGCGGAAGGCTGGGCAGAGACATTCACTCCCACTTTACAGATGGCGAGACAGAGGGCTGGAGAGAGATGGCCAGCTCAAGGACATACAGCTAGCAACATGTGTCAGAGCAGGGAGAGAAATTCCAGCTCCCCGTGTCAAGAATGCCTGAGAGGCAGGAAGGAATAAGAGATGGCAAAGCTAGTCTGGCCACTGCACCTTGGAAATAGATGATGCTCTTTAGTTCTCTTGGGAAGCATGGTGGCCTCTGGGGGCACCTCCAAGGAAGGGACTGGACAGTCCTGCCCCAGTGGCAGTAATCTTGCCTCTAGATCTGAAGCTGAGTATCAGTCTTTGAAACCTGGATAATTCAAAGACTCATCAGAGGGCCCCATTCTTGACTGCCTGGGAGGGGAAGAGAGAGGGAGGTCCAGGGGCAATAAGGGAACCAAAGGGAGGCAGAATGTGGTCTGTGGGGGGAAGGGGCATTGCCTGGCTCAGCTCCACTTTCTTTGGGAGAAGACATAGGAAACCGTGCAGCTTTCCTGTCCATGGCCAGCTGCCCTGGACAGTGGAGCAGAAACCTGTAAAAATAAGTTTTTTTGTCTAACATAGAACAGTAATCTTTCTTGAAGATGACCAATAGCTTTGGGGCTTCCCCGGTGGCTCAAAGGTAAAGAATCCGCCTGCCAGTGCACAAGATCCCCTGGAGAAGGAAATGGTAACTCACTCCAGTGTTTTTGCCTGGGAAATTCCATGCACGGAGGTGACTGGTGGGCTACAATCTGTGGGGCCGCAGAGTCTGACAGGACTTAGTGACTAAACAACAAAATATCTCTGGGAATTGGGTTGACCCAGGTTTTTAAATAAACAAATGGTATGAAAAAAAGGAAACAAGGAAACTGCTATAAGAAACTAAACATATCAACTAAATGTAATGTGTGACTTTATTTCGGTTATGATTTGAGCAAACTAATTGTAAAAAGACAATTTTGAGACAACTGAGGAAATTGAAACACGGATAGTATTAAAAGATTATTGTTAATTTTGTTACGTGTGATAATCACATGAAGGAACTGTTAAAAAGAAAAGAAAAAGGAGTCCTTATCTGTTAAGAATTCAAACAAAGTATTTTTGGATGAAATGCTGCCTGTGACTTGCTTTAAAATACTCCAGGAAAAAAAAAGCTGAAATATGATTAGTTTCGAGTTGACACTGAGTGATGAGTTTAAGGAGTTGTTATACTCTTCTGTATGTGTGAAATTTCATTTTTACTGTTTTCTGCATGTGTGAAATTTGCTACTAGAAAACAAATCAGTAAGGCTGTGGATCCACATCCCCAGAATCCACACACACACTCAATATCAAGGAGTGTGCCTTTGAGAACTCTCATGGAATCAAGTTCAGAATGTTTAGGCTCATCAAACTCCCATTTTTCCCCAGGGAGACAGCAGGATTGGAAAGTATTTTACCACCAGACTGACCCCATCCTTTTCTTTCTCTGCAGTGCTATGGGGCCATGAGACACTGAGTCTCAGAGGATTCAGCTACAGGTGAGTATTTCCAGGCATAGCTCCCTCCTTGCTCTAACGGATAAAGCTCCAAAATGAAACAGGGTGGCAGGGGTATGGATAAGTGAGCTGAGTTCAGTCCATACCTTTATGGTTTTATATCAACTATGCCTCGATTTTTAAAAATGCTATGTGTTAAAGGATTCCTTTTATTTTGGAGTCAATCTTTTATTTTTCCCACATCCCTTTGTTTCCTCCTTTTCTTAGTAACTTCCCAAATATCTCAAGTCTATTTGTATCAGGTAGTATTTTTAAATGGGATTTATTTCCATTTTAAAAGTTGGAAACGACTTGGTGTTTGAATAGGAAGAGAAAGTGAAATGGTCAGAGACTGGATTTGGTGCCCTAAAGACCAGTGTTAGAGTTCGGACCTCACTATTCATCAGTCTCTAGAAGTTGAACAAATTAATCTCCTAAACCTCAGTTTTCTTATCTACAAAACGGGAGTAACAGTTGCCCTACACGCAGTTCTGCTGTTGTGAGGATTAAACGAAAGGCACATGCGGGGCGCTTACAGTCCCTGGCACATCCACGCACGGGTTACTGACGACGTTGTCTCAAGGGCTGCCCCAAGAAGCCAGAGGAGCAGCGCGCAGGGACGTAGGCGCGTGAGAAGCTGGCCAAAGCGGTGTCCGGGAGGCTGCGAAGCAAACCCGCGAGGGCTGACGCCACCGCTCCTCCCTGCGATGCTCTAAGCGGGTTTTGGTCCAGTGGGAACTTCCGCCCTGAGGTCAACCTCTGCCGGAGGATGAGGGATCCCTGGAGGGCAAGGTGCACCTAGCGAGGCAGAGGAGGTCTCCGGTGGGTGGGAGAAAGATAGGGCTTCCATGCTCTCCAGCTGTGCCTTTGAGGTTAGACACCTCACCCGCCAGCGGGGCCGCTTTGCCACACGCCAGCGGGCTTACAAACCTCGCTGGGTGCGGTGTCTTCCGTTGCATTACTGAAAAATCTGCCCTACCCGGTGTTTACAAAAGGGGAAGGAAGGGAATTAAGGCTCTTGGACAAAAGCAGGGAAGTCCTTAGGCCCTCCTCGTCTTGATTGGGTTCTTTGGGAGCCTCCTAGCCTGCCTAACATGCACTGATCTCGGGCCACGAAGGGCCCCTCAGGACAAGGTCCGCGGTTCATTTGCTCCTTCCCTGGTTCAAGGCTTGACCTGCATCTCTGGGACAGACGATTCCTGAGGCTAGAAAAACCATGTCGATGGGGGCAAGCAGGGGGTAAATGAACCCAAAGGTAGGCTAATGTGAGGGATTCCAATCCAAGGACAGAAAGCACCCGCAATCTGTCTGCATCACCCCTAAATACACACCACATACACACACACACACACACACACACGCACACACACACACACATACACAACTACAGAGCTGGGTTGGGCCTGCAGTAGATCCTGGAGAATATTGGGGGACTGGAGGGGATGGAAATATTCGGTCTGCTTCCCTTGACTCTTCCTCAGGCCTCCATCTGGGCCCCTGGGGCTAAGCTCTATTCATATGAAAGTTTCCAGAATGATCTCAGGAATAAGTAACTGGAATCCTGGTCTTGTCTAGAGTAGCTGGAACAGCCAGACCAGCAGTGCTTCAGCTTGGGAGGGGGTGCCCTTGTGACCAAGCTTTGACCCCATAGGACCTGGTAGATAAGGAGCTGAGACTTGAAAACCACTCTGAACTTGTGAAGCTTCCACATAGTCACTCAAAAGTCCCTGTCTGACTTTGGGACTCCCTGGGAGAGGCATGGAGATGGATAGTCAGGTATCACTGGAAGTTCCAACGTTACATCCAGCCACCATAACTGACTACTGAAGGTAGACATCTGCTTCCTGCTCCCACTATGGCAGCACAGAGCTGCCTGGAGTCACAGAATTGGCTGTGGATTTCCTGAGGTCAAGTCATTTTGACTTGGGCAAGACAGCTTCTATTCCTCAGCATCTGCCACCCAGCCACTCAAGCACATAGCTGACTAGAGCTGAATGATCTCCAAGGATCCTCCCAATTCCAAATGCCAACTTACTAGTTTGGGTAAGTAGGGAATTTGAGGCTTCCTATTCTAACCTTCTAGATCTTAGCTCCTGATTTAGCTTCTATACCTAGAGCTTCTAAGATTAGAATCTCCTTCCAAGCCCTACCTTGGCCACATAAGCAATGTGAGGGAAAAGTAAAGATCTTCATGTCTCTAGGGAAAAGATTTTTGGCTTCTGGGTACAATAACAGCCACAATCCTTTCAAATCATGGATAAATCTGTGGACTCAATGGAGACCAAATATTTAAAAAAAATTTTTTCCTAGTGGGTGATTTTCTCACTTAAAGTGAAAGGCATTTCATCTAGCCTCCCAGAACTCTTAGAAAATCTCTGGAGGAGGCTAGAGAGGAAGAAGTCCTAGTTTAAGCCCAAGCGATCAAGAGGTGAGCAGACTATGAGCCCAGAGCTCTGCACCAATCCCTAAACCTCACTTTGATGGAGTTTCTTATGTGTGGCCAAATATCAGCTCTGGACATCTAGGGTCACATTGTAGACAATTGGACAGATTCCTCCAGCCTCATAAGGTAGCAGGGTCTGAGGTAAATGGCCAGATCAGAACCTTGGGGACCTGGCTGAGATGTGAGTCCTTAGGTGGTAACCAGGGCAGAGTCCTTAGGTAGTAACCAGGAACGACCCCATATTCATCTCAGGCTGGGATTCAGAAAGGCAGATGGGGTGTGTGTGTGTGTGTAGCCAGACACTCTGGGATGCAGGAGGGTTATTTTCTAGCCTTAAATGAATTATAAGAAGGTAATCTTTTGTGGCATTTTCCCTTCCCATCTTGGTTGTGCTTCTTCAAAGACAGGAACCCATGAGCAACGTGGACAGGACAGCTGTTAGAAAAATGGTCATTTTCTTTGGTCCGTGTGTGTGAGTGTGTGTGTGTGAAATGCTTGCCTTTCTCCTCTCGCAACTTTGTTTCTTGGAACAGATAATTCAGAGGAAAAGGGAAAAGCTCTTCCTGTGGTAGTGGATGGAAGAGGATGACAAGATGATCTGGTTCTGGGCCATTGAAGGGTCTCAGATCTCTCAGCCAGGGGAATGGGGGAATCAGAGCAAGAAATCAAATCTATCAAACTGTACTTTCCCCTAAACTTCAAACCTACAGCTGCACTTCAGGCCAAATAGGTGGGTTTGGGACTGGAGGGGCCAGGGCCTCCATGTTGACATTCCTCTTGATTTCAAGAGTGAAAACTTAGTGTTTGTCTCTAGCAGAGTCTATACATGGGTAGCCAGAATTTATCCTAATAATTATCACTTATATCCAACATTCCCTGAGGGGAAAAAAACAAGGTGGAGATGGGTATAGGGGAGTTATGAGAGATTCAGATTGCTTTCTTGAATTTGCAGGTAGGTTTCTTGATATATTCCCCATTCCTGAGCCCATCCAGAATCCCAGGGGCTGAAACAGAGGAAGCTGAGTCTCTGAGGGCCCTGGAAGCATCTACAAACCCTAAAGGCATTGGCTGTGGGCTCCCATTTGAGGAACCCACCCTTGTGAGTGTGTGTAGGGGGTGGGGAGGCTGGAGGGCTCCAGGCTGGAGGGGTGGAGGAGGTGATCTCCAGCACCAGTTTTGTCCCATTTAATGGGCTACTGGGGAGCTTACACCCTGGGGCTGAGTGTCCCAGTTGAGTCAGTACATGTCAGTTGCCTCACAGAGGCCAGGTTGCAGGGTTGGGGCTCCCTCAAGGACCTAATAACTGTGCCCTACCCTAGACCCGTGCAGAATAATCAGTGGTGAGCCTAGAAGCCTCTTGCTGACTCCCTCCACGGACTTTCCTCCTCACTAATGCCCTCAACCTCCAGTAATCATCCCTTCCCTGCTCCTGCCTGAGCACCACTCTTGTGTCCAAAGTGAACAGTGACGCAGACTTAAAGGGAAGCTGATCCAGCCCTTCCCTCCCTACACAGGGCAGATAGAAAAATGGAGGCACAGAGAGGGGAGATGACATTGCCCACCACGCAGAGCTAGATCAGACCCTTGCCTGAGCCTTGTGCTCCCCATTCCTAATGGTTGGGGCCGGATGCCACTGGGCTTCTCTGGACTGCGGTTGAGGGCAGGTGACCTGGTCGGCCTCCCAGCAAAGTACTTCCTGGACCCTTTCAACCTGGCACGCACACATATGGCTGGCTTGCCCCCGAGAGCCGCTCTGTTCAGCGCCCAGCAGCTTTACTCCCATCCCTTCTCGCTCTTCGCCTCCCTCCCTTGGCTCTGGGCCCCACTCACGTTTCCCCAGCTCAATACTTCTCTGGTTTCTTCGCCTCCCTCCCTTGGCTCTGGGCCCCACTCACGTTTCCCCGGCTCAATGCTTCTCTGGTTTCTGGGCGCCATCAGGACTGTGGCAGCGACGTGGCTGGCACTAGCTTCTCCCCTTTGCAGACAGTCTTTGATTGCTCCTCAGATCCACTTGCTGGATGGTGAAGGCCTTATAGGCTCTAATTTCTGGATCCTCAGCCTCGCCTCTGAAGCACTTGCGTTTGTCCTGGGAGGGTCCTAATCCCAAGGATGTTGCAGGGCTGACAGGGTGAGAGGGACATGGAGGTGAGAGTGGCCTCCTCCTGACCAGCCAGGCCTCCACTCTCTGTTCTTGTAGCTCCCAGACTCTGCCGTCATTTTGTCCAAAAAATTTTCCGGTGAGGCCTGGCCAGAGCCTGCCTGATTTCACAGAGAAGGGCCCCGGTGGCCTGTCATTCCCAAACAGGCCCCGTTGTTCAGGCTGGCTGGCGATCGGGCTCCAGGACCATCCTGCAAGGTGCCCGCCAAGGTCAGACTCGCGGTGGGGAGCCCCCGGCAGGCTCTATGCCGACCTTGGAGAACAATGGAAAATTGAGAGGGCCAGGAAAGGGGTAGAGAAAAGTGAAAAGGGAAATAAGAGGGAAAGAAATAGAAAAAAATAAAATAGAGAGAGAAAGACAGAAAAGGAGGAGGGAAGGAAAAAGGAGAAAATGAAAGAAAGAAAAGCGAGAGGATGAAGAAGCAAACAAAAGAAAAGCAGTGTACGCGAGACGGAGAGCAAGAAAGGAACCAAGGGAAAAATAAAGGTAATCGGCGATAAGGGTGGGGAGAAAGTAAGCAGTAAAGACGGAAAGAAAGAAAATAAGAATGTCCCCAAAGCAAGATAACCAAAATTGAAGGAGAGAAAGGCAGAAAGAAGAACACAAATATAAAAAAAAGAAAGAAAGATACTGAAAGACTAAAGACAGATGAAAGAACATAGAAACAGAAAGAAAGGATGGAAGAAAAGCCCAAAGAAAGGCATGCACCCGGTTAGCCCATTTTCATGAAATCAAGAGAAATAATCAACCTCCTCAGGCAGTTCGGCCAGGCCCGCGCAGTCTAGCCGGCCAGAGGAGCCCCGACCTTTCCAGAGACGCTGCGAATTCTCATTTTTCATCACGACCGACCTGAAAGCCGCGCGACCGCGTACATTTCTCCCGGTGGGAGAACGAAGACACTTAGTTTTACAAAATATAAACCATAATTTAACAAATGCCCCAAGCGGGACGGGTGGGCTTCTCTCGTCCCCTCCCCTCTAGTCGGCTGTCCGGAGCCCCGGCTCCGCGGGCGCTGACAAGGAGGTGCCAAGTCCCGGTGGCCGGAATTCCCCGGGGGCGCTGCGGCCGCGCTCAAAGGCCTGGCTGTAAAGGTCATAGGCGGTCTGTGGGGCCGCGCTGAATGGGCTCCCGGAGGTAAATAGACTCTTAACTTTCAACTTGGCCTTGACCTTCCTGGAGGTGTCTGGCCGGTATGTAAAGGAGCAGCTGAGGCTTTTCTACGAGTTTGGCTGGGTCAGTAAACGGGGTTGGGGGTCGGGGAAGCTCAGGGGTCCTGAGGGTCTGTCTGGAGGCTCCCAGCAGGACAAAAAAGAATCTGTGGGGCTGGGGGAAGGGCTGGCTCAGCCCATGCTGGTGGGGAGGTCAGAATGCCGTGGTTGTTTTCAATTCCGCCCTCAACTCTAGCGCTCAGGGAGGATACTGAACCTCAGGTTCTGTACGTGGGAACTGCAGGCTTACTCAAAGCTGAAAAAGGCAAGTAAGAAGGGACCATAAGAGAAACTGTTCTTTTTTCAAATAAAAACAGGTGGCTTGTAGTTCATTAGAAACAGAGACACATACAGAAACACAAATAGAACCCATTTATTCAGTTTATGAAATGCTTTCATGTGCAAAAAATCTTCACAGCATTCCTGAGGGGTAGAAATTACTGTGCCTTTGAGAAGACATAATTTTACAGATAAGGAGACTTACTCTGCCTTTCTTGACTCCAGTTGAGGTCTATGACAGGTCATAGATGTTTGCAAATACATAAACATATACAGAAAATGGGAGCACACGCACATATGTTAATATGATATTCAGAACTGTTCCCTAGAATCTACTAGATGCTAAATAAATTGTAGAGTAAAACAGAAACACTCCCCCCATAGTATTTATTTATATTGAATTGTATCTGTTTACATACAGGTCTCCAGCACAGTTGGTGAGCTTCTCCAGGACAAGGTTTGAGTTGATCGTCTCTGCATTCTACAATGATGCAGAGTTACATGCATTCAGCTGCTTATTTCCGTAAGACATAGATAAGAATATTAATATCCAAAAAGCACAATGGCAGGCAACATTACTATGAATCTTGAAAATTTTGTATTTAATTATTTTCCTTCTAAAAAATAGAGACAAGCTGATGTAATGTGAAGAAATACCCCATGTACATCTTGAATTTTTACAGTGAACATACCCATGTAACTAGCATATAGATTTGAGATCTGAGATCCAGAACATTTCCAGCCTTATGTCACCTCCTAGTCAGAAACTCCCCTCCCCAGGGCGATCTCTTCTGACCTCTATCACCATAGATTTGATTTTGGCTATTCTTGACTGAACTGCATAGAAATAGAATCATACAAAATTTACTCTTTTGTGTAGCTTCTTTTACCCAGCTATCTGTGCAATTTATCTATGTTGTGTGTAGCAGTGTTTTTTAAAATTGCTGTGCAGCACTATTGATGAACATTTGGGTTGTTTCTATTTTTGAGCTACAATAAATAAAGATGCTTTAGATATTTTAGTACTTGCCTATTGATGGATATAAACGTTCTTTTCTGTTGGGTATATTCACAGGAATGGAATTGATTTATCTATTTATAAAATTTAGGGATCTATTCATGCCTGTGCTGTCATCTACAAGCAAAAAGCAGTAGAAAAATTCTTAGTTATTAGGTAAAAATCTCGGTATTTCTGCCTTTCATAATCAGACAAGCAAGAGGCTATAGTAAGAAACTGGAAAGCATCAAAGAGACATCACCTCCCATTTCTCTCCTGTTGTTTTCAAATACGACAAAATCCAGTGAGGATTTCGTGCTTGGTGTCTTCAATTATCAGCAATGGTCACTGAAAGTGAGCTATACTCTTCACTACAGTCCTGCAACTTGGAGCAAATCTGGTTGCATGGGCCCTTTCCTGAAAGATAGCTCAAGTTCAGACTCAGGTTGGTGAGGGGGTATGGCCAAGCCCACCTAGAGTGCAGAGTAGTCTGTTCTATAAAATTGCCATGACCTCGGTGTAGAATGCAAAAGTTTTCTGTCTTCTCCAGAAAACCTGTGAGTTCTAGAAAAAGTGAACCCAGAAGATTTGATTTGGGAGAGGTAGTGATGGAAACAGAAAATCTCTGAAGACCGATCTGTGAAAAAAATGGTTTCTGTCTTGCATTGCACAATAGTTTCCAACAGATGGGCCTCAGATAATTCCTCCAGTGGTTGAGATTCCCTCTCCTATGCCCTTTTCTCCTTCTTAGGAAAAGGAAAGTCTGGAGGAAGCAGATAGGGGTCCTGGGTTTTCTGGTCCTAGGCTTGGGTAGGAGTGTGCCAAGACCAGGGTGAGTTTTCTGGGCCCCATGGAATGTAGGAGAGGACTGGAGGGCAGAGAGACTGGGTATTTCATAAAGGCCAGGCTTCTGTATTCTTGGGGTCCAGATCCCCTGAAACTAGTTCTTTGCCAGTTAGCCAGGCCTGGTTTTCTGGAAATAATCTTAGATCCCAGAAAAGGGGGGAAAGGGTTTATCTTTTCTGACTAGTATTTCAGGATTTTATAACATTCTCTCTCAAACCCGTCCTTCAACTTCTCTCCCTTAGTGTGTGTCTCTGGATCTCATTTTCCTGTCTTTCTCTACCTCTCTCTGAATATACAGGTCGTATGTGACATCTTTCCATATCTCTTTCCCCATCCTAAAACGGAAATCCAGACCCCCTTTTACAGGCCAGGTCCAGAAGCTCCATTTCCACTTCAGGTCTGAACCGTTAGCGTCTCCAGTTCTCATGTCTCCTTCTTCGGAGTCCGTGTCCGGCTCCCTCTCCTTTCTACCCCTCTTCGAATCCGGAGCTTTATAAGGCTATGGGCGGTAGCTAGGGTCTCTGGGGAAGAGGCGTCCTAGGCACTTCCCGAGGTCCAGGAGTAGCTTATTACTGCGCACCCAGAATGAGAGGGAAACCTGGAGTGAACTGGGATGCTAGTACTGGGACCCCAAAGCAAGGAGCTTCCAGAAATACCCCTTAACTCCCATTTTCTAGCCCCTTCTGGCTCAGGCACATTCTCGGGTTTTTCCTTTCAGGCTCAGAGTGGCCTCCAGGCCCCACCCTCTACTCCCCTTCCCCCCACGAGATGGACACTTTATAGGGAGAGCTTTTTATTCTCTCGTTAAACCTGCCAAAGCACAGGAGACAGAGAGCCAGGGAGGGAGAGGAGGCGACCGAGGTGGGGCTGGCTTCGTCTCTCCTCTCCCCCCTCCCCACCCCTGACGTAGCTGGGTTGTTCCAAACTGGAAAGCAGCGGGAAGACTTCCCGTCTCTTTTCTCTTGCTTTCAAATGCAATTTAAAAAAAGTAAAAGCCGAGAGAAAGGAGAGAGGAGAGTGAGAAGGAGGAAGGCGGGGAGAGAAGGAAGGAAGGAGGAGGGAGTGAGCAAGGGACCGAGGGAGGGTGAGGGAGGAAAAGAGAGAAAGCGGGGGTAAAGTATTTTCGCAATTTCTGCAGTGAAGATTTTATGAGTTTCTCTCCGCTAGACCGCAGCCAATCAGCCCGCGTGCCCGGGCACCTGCGGCTCCTGCGTCACGACAGCCGGGCTGAGCGAATGCAGGCGCCCAGCGAGCTGCCAGCGATTTAAAACGCTTTGGATTCCCCGGGCCTGGGTGGGGAGAGCGAGCTGGGTGCTCCTTGTATCCCCCACCCCCAGCGCCTCATGAGCCGATCCTCGGCCCCATGGAGCCCGGCAATTATACCACTTTGGACGGCACCAAGGAGATCGAAGGCTTGCTGGGAGCCGGAGGGAGTCGGAACCTGGTCACCCACTCCCCACTGACCAGCCACCCAGCGGCGGCGCCTACGCTGATGCCTGCTGTCAACTACGCCCCCCTGGATCTGCCAGGCTCTGCGGAACCCCCAAAGCAGTGCCACCCGTGCCCCGGGGTGCCCCAGGGGGCGTCCCCTTACGGCTACTTTGGAGGCGGGTACTACTCCTGCCGAGTGTCCCGAAGCTCGCTGAAGCCCTGTGCCCAGGCGGCCACCCTGGGCGCCTACCCTGCGGAGACTCCCGCATCGGGGGAGGAGTACCCCATCCGCCCCACCGAGTTTGCCTTCTATCCGGGATACTCAGGACCCTACCAGCCTGTGGCCAGTTACCTGGATGTGTCGGTGGTGCAGACCTTGGGCGCCCCGGGGGAGCCTCGCCGCGACTCCCTGCTGCCTGTGGACAGTTACCAGTCCTGGGCCCTGACCAGTGGCTGGAACAGCCAGATGTGTTGCCAGGGAGAACAGAACCCCCCAGGTTCTTTCTGCAAGGCAGCATTTGCAGGTAAGCTGCTTTGGATGCCTTCGGTGCTGAATGTAGCCTTGTAGACCCTGCCTGGATGGGTCTTGGAGCTGGTGAGGAGGAGCTTGGTTCTCCTTGGTTGCCTATTAGGGCTCTGAAGGAGGGTCCAGGCAGTTAGAGAGCCCGGGTGAAGGCCCCAGAGGATCAGTGTGAGGGGCCTGAGCTGGGTGCTATTTGAAGCCTGAGGCCCACCAGGTCCCTGATTTCCCCCGGAGGCCTTGGGACCAGCCTTTGAATATGTCGGAGTGCTTGACTCTCTTTGCTGTTGTTTGGGACTTAGGGTGTTCCTGCCGAGCAGGACCCCAGTTTAATTCTTCTCAATTCATTGAGTGTGGGGGTGCAGCTGCATGGGGACAGAGAAATTGGTTGTTCTGTAAAGAATACAACCCCTTACTTTCTTTCAGATGAGTTTTTCAGTTTCCAAAGGGAAGTGTAGATTTCCTGCAGCCATGACTTAGGTGTGTGCATTGGTGCATGTGTGTTGTGAGTAGGGGCAGAAATGTGTTCCCTCCTGTATAGAATTTGCTTGTAGTATCTGTAAGAGTGGCCAAGAGTTGGAAAATGCATATGAGGGTGGACATATATAGACGGTGGGCAAAGGTCTGGCCATATGTGATGGGTGTGTTTGCAGACTGCAGGCGTGAAGGCAGTGATGAGTGAGGATAGCCTGCAGAAATCTCCTCTTTCCAAGGCTGGGTGGATCAGGGAACCAACCAGCCAGAAGTGGAGGTGTCCTCTTGTGCTTTGGGGAAATGGCAGTGCACAAATGCCTGTATGGTAACCTGAGTGCTCCTGTAGGATGACTTAGGTTGTGGGGCCTGGGTCAGACCCTGGGCTTGTGCCAGGCCATGGTCTGAGCATGTCTCTCTCCCTCCCTCTCCTGCATAGACTCAAGCGTGCAGCATCCTCCTGACGGCTGTGCCTTCCGCCGAGGCCGCAAGAAGCGCATTCCCTACAGCAAGGGACAGTTGCGGGAACTGGAGCGCGAATATTCGGCTAACAAGTTCATCACCAAGGACAAGAGGCGCAAGATCTCGGCTGCCACCAGCCTCTCAGAGCGCCAGATCACCATCTGGTTTCAGAATCGCCGGGTCAAGGAGAAGAAGGTCCTCGCCAAGCTCAAAACCAGTGGTACTCTGTGAGGGAGCTTCCTGGCTCTGGCTGGGAGGGGGAAGGGGGAAGTTGGGGTATCCTGGTGAGACCAGGAGCCTGCCACAGCCAAGCTGGGGCCCAGGACTCTGCTGAGAGTGACATTCAGCAGAAGTGACACTCTTCCCAGGCCAATGTTCCTGGGCTGTTCTTCAGGGACAGTCTCGATACCCCATGGATCCCAGAGAGCCAGCAAGGCCCAGAGTTACAGCCCAGTCCACCAGGTAATACTACCCAAATGACCTTGTCCCAGTCATAATCATTCATTCTGGCAGTTGCAATAATCACCATAACCAGTACTAGTTGCCATGATAATTAGCATCATATTTTCAATCTAGAGCTCTGTAGAGCACTTTTAGAAACTGCTTTTGTGGATTGAGCTGATCATGAATAAACTTGGAAGGAGACCGAAGACAGGACAGCTTCCTCTGGAGCCTCTTCCATTTCCAAAGCCTGTCCCCATCCCAGTGAAGGCAGAGGAGACAAGAAATGGCAGATTTACCCCTGTAATTACGTTTCCCGTTGCCTCTTTAGCTTTTTTTCTAAGATGACAGCTAGGCACGATGGCCAATGCTGGAGGGTGCCTCTCCCTCCCTCCCTGTCCATCCCCTAGACTGTACCCACTGGTCTCAGAAGTCCACATGCCTAACTCTTCAGTTTTGGCTCTGTGTGAAAATGAAGCCAGTGGACTGCCCTCCAGGGTCTGTTCTTTCCTCCAGAGAAATGGGGTTTGAGAAAGTGCCTGGATAATTTACCACTTCCTTTCCAAAACTTTCCAAACCTTCCCAAACCTTCCCTTAATGTTTCTGGTGGTTCTGACCGAAGGAGGTAGGTCATAGTTCATTGGACATTTGGGAGCTGCATGAAACAGACATTTGTGGCCTTGTAGACAGAGCCCCTCTCAGGCACAAACGATTGCAGGATGAGGGGAATAGTAGCCTATCGCTGGCAGGCACATCCCAAGCACACTTGTATAGCCTAGAAGGAGAAAAAAAAGAGTATGGCTCATTCACTACCCATTTCTCCTCTGCTTGCCTGCCGGTGACACCAAGGAGCTTCCGAGGCTCAGGCCTTGGAGTCTCAGGCGGGTTCTTTACCGAGTGAAAGAACCAGTGGTGGCAGAAGCCCCCAAAAGCCAGTGTCAGGATGGGGAACCGCAGGCCGTCGGGGCAATAGTGGGCACAGACTTGTTGCCTTTCACTTTCTGCTGGTTCAGTCCACATACACTGATTCTGGGGGAGTGGAGGGCAGTTTGGCGCCAACCCTGTTTTCCACAACCACGTAGACAATATGCGAATTGTGCGGAGTTCCAGAAACCTGGGGCAGACCGGCTGTTCGCAGAGCCGGGGAACCTGAAGTCGTGTACCTAGGCCGGGACCAGACGCGACCTTGTCTGCGCGGAACATCAGCGGGGCTGAGCTGGATCTTCCCGCAGCCCAGGCTGGCGGGTTCTGGCAGTCTTCCGGCGATCAAGCGCACAGGAGTGAAGTGGAGAGGGCGGCCTCCAGACCCACGTTCCGAGCCTCCCCGCAGCGGGCAGTTGGGAGGCGAGCATCCGGAAGGGTCCCCGGCCACGTCTCGACGGCCGCTCCATCTCAGAGCGGACTCCTCCTTTTCCAGGAAACCCTGAGTTGGCCGCCGGAGCCGAGCAGTTCGAGTCGGGTGGCATCCCAATCCCGGCTCTTCTCGGAAGGAAGACTCTTGTAAGTCTTCCAGATTTTTTTTTTTTTCTTTTTTACCAAAGAGGATTCTAAAGCTGAGGGGGAAAAAGGCCCCGAATGGTAGTGACCCTCCCTCCCTGGGTCTTCTTAGATAGTGGGTGTGCTTGGGGAAGGGGAAGGTGTCAATTTCGTGATTTAAACAATCTTTCCAACCCCCGTGGCCCAGTTTAAGCTCCCTGGTATCGCGCCTCGCCCAGAGAAAGTTCCTTTCTGCTTTCCACGTTCTCCTTCAAGCGAAGTCCCAATCTTTAGTAATTTTTAATACCGCGGACTCTGAAGATTAGTGGGTGCAGCCCCCCTCCTTTAATGCTTCAGAAATTGAGAGGCTTCAGGACAGATAGGCCTATGGGTAGGTGGCGTGTGGGACAAATGGGGGAGACCGCCGTGGTGCTTGCTGCCTACAGAGGGAGGGGAAAGGTTTTAGATTACCACTCGGACTTCCCGAGGTGACTTCAGGAGGCCTGCAGTCAGGGGCCTCGAGACTCTGGACTCCCGGGGCTCTAATGCCTCCATTCCGTTATCAAGGACTTACAGTTTCGGGGCTCCTCTGTTATGCTCTCGCAACAATTTTAGAACAAACAAAAGATGTGGAATTTTAGATTTATTTCTCTACCAACGTGTTTGGCCTATTAAAAAGACGAGGGCGCCCCCTTCCGGCAGAATCTCGCCATTTCAGAGAAACTTGCGGGTTGGCTCGGCTTTTTAACCCCTCAACTGAGCCTCCGACTTCCGAAAGCCTGGGGACTCGGGCCTCCGGGGTTGGGGAATTCGTAGCCGCGTGTCAGAGCGCCCGGACCCGGAGTCGCCTGAAATTGGGTCAGGGTACTGGCAAATGTATCAACCCAGCGGCGGAGAGACCCAGGAGGAAGGCTAGGAAGGCAGCACAAGAGATTTCTAATAGAGAAAAAACAGGGTGGCCAGGGCACCCGGAGCAAGGCTGCGGCGCCGTCAGCTCTCGGTCCAGGTCTTCATTCCACTGGAGTATTTTATTTATCTTCCTCGCCAGAACAATTCGGGGCGAACCCATCTCCTCCGCTTCCCCCCGCCCCGAGTCATTTACTTGTATGTAATCTGTGCAATTTCGCTTTGTGTTAAACCCTTTTATGGAAGCTCTTTCCAAACACCGATGTTACTACCGAGGCGAATTATATCCCCTTCCACCAAGACTATTTAAAAATCTTTCACTAATTTGTGTCTAAACTACAACAAAATCCATATATCTACATTTACTTACCTGCAGCTATTTGCTTTTTAAATAGGGCCATTTTCAGCTATTAATACAAGAAAGAGTGTTTCGCTAAAATTTAGATTGAAATGAGTGAATACAACGTTCT
Source organism: Giraffa tippelskirchi (assembly GCF_054371585.1). Taxonomy (NCBI): domain Eukaryota; kingdom Metazoa; phylum Chordata; class Mammalia; order Artiodactyla; family Giraffidae; genus Giraffa; species Giraffa tippelskirchi. The sequence goes on along the minus strand of NC_137277.1, from coordinate 24,751,357 downwards.
CAAATAGATAAATTCAGACATTTTCATGGACAAATAAACGCAGAGGCGCACAGACACACTCCGGGAAACACACCGTGTGTCTTTTCACCAACGAGGCGTGATTTTACTCCGGGCCGCCCTCTGCGCCCTCTCCCTTTCTCTGAGCGGAACTTCGCCGGCTCAGTCTCAGCAAACGTCGAAATAGGGTCGGAGGGTGGCGTCTACGCCGCTCCAGGACCGAAATTACTTCCAATTCCAAATCAGGCGGATTTTATCAGGCCTCGAGAGAACGGATTAGGCAGTAATGGTGGAAAAGAGCGTTGACAGGACCTCGGGAAACTCTTTTCGAATCTAGGTTCTCGAAGTAGCCCAGCGGACAGCGAACCCGGGGCCCCAGCTCCGGGGTCCCTCACTGGCAAGCGGGCAAACGCTCACCGCCACCCTAGAACTCGCGAGGCCGCAGCCGGCGTCTGTTGGCACCGCCGTGACCCCCGTCCCAGCCGCCCTCCCCCTAGTTCCCCTTCCTTCTCCAGCTAGCCACCCCTGCTCTGAGTGGTTCGAGGACCAGTAGCTGCCCTGCGGCAGAAGAAAGGCCCAAATCAAGACCCCCCAGTTCTCCGAACGGCGCGGCCCCCCTCCTCCAACGCAGAGCTGACGGCCCTCCGCTCCTCCAGCCCCATTGCTCCCCTTCATTAACGTTTTACTCAAGGTCCTAAGTGCTGCACTTGAATTAGGTTTCCTTCCAGAGGAACCCTCTGTGCCCGTGCCCCCTTCCGGTCTAATAGAAACACCAGAGCTTCAAACGTGATTTACACGAACCTGTTACCGTAAACTGGCAATAAAGCGCGGAGGCAACTGCTGCGGAAGGGGCGAAAGGAGAGTTTCCGTTGATTTTGAAAGAAATTTATAGTACATTCTCACCCACCTGAATACTCCCTCTCGGGGAAAAGGGGAAGAAAGCGGTGGGGCCGCCCTCGGCCGCTCACCCGGCGGGGCCAGCCCGCCCCTCCCCCCAGGCGCTGGCCTGGGCCCGGGGAGAGATTTGGAAACATCCAATGCGGAACTGATGCCAGCCTTTCTTCCTTTCTCGGCTACCAGTTACTTTTGTGTAGAAAGCGGGTGGGGGTGGTTGGAGCAAACGGAGAAAAACAAGTTCCACCACGGGTCGACCTCCCCTAAATGCCTCCAAAATGACGGAGAGGCCAGCGTTCAATCACCCTCGGGACGATGGGGAGGGAAAGGCCGCGTCTGCCGGCAGACTCGGCCGTTGAACTTGAAGTTTCTGGCCAGTGGTTCCCGCCGCCCCTACCCCCACTCTCCTCAACTCTTTATGGGAAGATGGAGGAAGGTGAGGGAAGGGGTCCCATTTCTGGCCTTGGGAAGGAGGAAGGAGGCCAAGCGGCGCTGGCAGAGCCAAAGCGACCGGAAGACTGTCTCGAGACGCCGGGTTGGGGAGGCGAGGAGGCTGCAGCGGCGAGTGGGCACTCCAGCTACGAGGTGGGGAGCCGGGGGCTGTGCGCCCTCTCCTTGAGCCCCGCCCCAGACTGTGCTGGGAGGGGGCCCCTTGTGCGGCGCTGCGATCCTTCTTCCTCTAGCCCAAGGTGCGCGAGCAGAGCCCTGCGCCACTTGGAGGTCGGCGCCGGCCTAGCTCCGAGCCTTGGAGCCCACCGAATTCCAGCCCTGGCCTTGGCAGAGAGAGCAAGAGTGTTATACTACCATTTCTCAGAGCAAGACCCACTCATTTTGCTACTTTCAAGAATGCGCTTCTCTATAAAAAGGTAAACCCGCTGATTCGTGTGGGCCAAGGACCCTAAGCTCTTTTGGTCTGGGGACCCGCTGAGGGAGCCGTTGGGGAAGAGGAGTTCGTCCCCGGACTCCGCGGTCACAGCGGGCAAGGAAGGGTGGGTATCAGGCTCTCGAAGAGGCCATTCAGCTGGGCGCCTCCTCGTTGTTTCCTAAAAAGGCTAGCAGGCGCCTGGGCAAAAAGGGACCAAGAAAGCAGCTTCGCAGCACGCGGGACTCAAGCGCGGCCTCAGGGGGGGTGGGGCGGAGTCTGGCTTGGGAGAGCAAGGCCCGCCCTTAGGACCTTGTGTTTGTCTCCGACTGGATGGAATCTTGGTACAGACGAAATTAATATTATTGTTAATGTTGTTCTTATTTAAACTGTGATACTTTACAAAACATTTACTTTGAAAACTGGGTGAAAATTAACCCTGATGATAATGATTTATTAATGTACCCTTAAGGGAGAGGCTCTGGCCCTTTAAAACTAAATCAGCTTAGTCTCGCATGGCTGCCTTCCTTCTGCCATTCTTATGCCCTGATGAACTCTTTGAGTTCTGGGATCTGAGGAGCAACTAGAGGGGTTGTCCATGTCTGGCATTTCTGCCCAGGGACTCAGAACTTGCACACAAGCAGCAGGGGGCCACATGCCCATGTCCTCGGTCACTGACACTGCTAGCTTATTGGTCTTGGGGGAGTGGGCGGGGAACAGGTAATCTACAGCCGCACTCCGGACTCACCTAACTCTCCCTGCCCCCGCTGGTTCCTGCCCATGCCCTCTCAGAGCTACTGCCCCCACACAGACAAAACCCACTTTATAAAATGAGGACGTTGAGGCTAAGCCTTAGTTACTTGATGAGCGTCACTGTCTAAGCAGAGCCCCCAAAGCAGGAGTTCTAAGGGCTAAGCTCTGTGGTCATCAGCGCAAGAGAACAGGAAGCCAAGCCTCTCCCCCACTCCCAACATACCTCTTCTCACAAGGTCTCTCTAGACACAAACTGTTTCTATCTGGAGCCATCCTTTGAGGTCACCGAGCTGCACTCGAACCCCCCAATTTGGATAAGTGCAACCACAGGGGATTAAACACAAGTGGAAATTTAATTCAATCCATCACTCATGTATCGAGTGCCTGCTGCAGCAAAACTATCCCTTGAAGTGGAAGGCTGGAGGAGATACAGTGGAAATACTATCTCCCTTCCTACCGATCGCTCTCTGGCGCTCTGCCTCTCACTCGCTGGCAGATCTTGGGTCTGTAGTTTCTTCCTATGTGACCTGAAGCCGGGGGACTGTATTCTGTGATCTCTGACATTGTAAGGTGGGTCAAACGCCTACTCAGGGGGAACGGAGACCGAGAACGATTCACCCTCAGGGCATATGGAGAGGCTTTCCGAAACAACGTTTGCTGGAGAAGGACCTAAAAGATGTTTAGAATACCAAATCCGGGTGGGAAGATGTGAGCAAAACTCGGGAGAGGGGGCAGAAGAGGCAGGTCTCTGAGGGAGAGAGGTCTGGACCTCGGCTTTGGTTGGGGTAGAGCTGGGAGGGAAGAGAGCAAGGGCGTCCTCACTGGGTCCTGGACGCTAGGTGAAGCCTGTGCGGTGCCCATTCAGACTGTGAGCGCCCGGCTCCCACCCAGGCGCGCACGCACCGAGTGTTCGCGCCGGAGCTACGGGCCGCACAGCGCAGGCCCCAAGCCGAGCCAGCTCTCGAAGAGAGAAATAGGTAGCCGGCGTGGACTCTCAGCGCCCCATTTTAAATGGGTTCAGCCTGTCGCCCCCGCCTGAGACCTTACCTCGGTCTTTGTCTGGTTAAGTTCGACGCCCTTCCCCCTCCAGGCAGAGTTCTGTCGTTGAACTCGAGCCAGGCCATAAACATTCCTTCACCCCTCTGGGAGCGGGACCGGGACGGGGAGGGGGTGGAGGCAAAGGTGGCGGAAGAGGATTGTGGAAGGATCCGGAACGCGGGAGACCCGGCTTTCTCCCACCCAAGCCTGCATTGCTTTAGCCACGGGTTTCGGCTTTTTGTGTTCCGCGGCAACTTCGCCATATCTGCATTTAAAAAATCTGATTATTGAGGCCTTATGGCAAGTTAGACCAATACTTTAGTCAGAATCAACGAAATGTTAGTTTTGATTTTCATTCATGCATAATTCATACGCTCTCATTTTTGACAGTAAAATTCCCCACACTTTAAAAAAAATGACGTGGAAAAGCAAATGCGTAAAGAGCAAACGAAGAGCTACAGCAGAGAAATTATTAGAAAAGACTGAAGTAGGTCATCCCTAGGCTATCCCCTCTATATTTTAAAAGCGCCCCTTCTTGGGCAGCACAACTCCAGCCGGCGGCCGACGAGCCCCGCTGGGCCCTGTGTCCTCCCACGATCCGGAAGCTTAGGTAAAGCTTTGGTAAATGGGGCGACCCCCCATCCTTGGCCTGGGGAGCTGTCCGAGGGACCCAGGACTCCTGGCGCGTGCTTCCCTGGCGCTGGCGGAGGCTGCGCAGAGCGGCTTGCTGAGACGTACTAGTGTTTTTGTTTCCTCTTTTTCAAAAGAATCCAGGATCCCTAAACGAGGGAGGATAAAAGACGCGATCCCGGGGTTTTTTCCTGGCTCAGAAAAACCCTATGTAAGGGGTACTGGGCGCGCTGGGCGGGCAGGAGAGGCGGGGCGGCTCTGGGCTTCCCTCCCCCCGAGGACCCGAGGCAGCTCGGCGAGCGGCAGAGAAGGCACCAAACCCGGGCGAGCCTACGACAAACTCCCGGCCTCCGAGCCAGATTAAGTGCTCGGAGGCAGGTCCTCACCGACAAACCGGAAAAGGGGCCTGAGAGAGCTGTCAGAACACTGCTCTCCGCGTTCAACCGCAGCTCCCCCCAACTCGCCCCCTTCCCCACTTGGCTTTAACCTGTCGGAGGACTCGGACTGAGGAGGGTTTTTGTCTCATTCTCCTCCCCAGCCTTCGATCCCTAGGTCTACGGGGCCCTGAAGGGAACTCAGCCAACCCCTCTCCCTTTGTCTGACCTTTGGGGGAAAGAGGCGTGGGCGCCTCGGTCAAGTTCACGGATCTGGCAGGCGTCTCTTAGGGCAAGTGGGGCCACCGCTGTCATCCGGATCAGGAGGATCCTAAGCAGTCAGGATTGGGGGTGGGGGGTGGGGAGTGCAGGGGGCGAAGCTTCCAGAAGGCCTTTTGGTCTTTAGTCTGCTGTTCGGTTCTCACATGCCCGCCCGCCCATCCCCTCAGCTCTGTAGAGGAAAAACAGCTCCATCTGAAAGGAAGCCGTTTATTTGGAAAAAATAAATGCGAAAGCCTCATGGAGTGTGCTTCTCAGAATGGTCTTAAGTCTTTGGCACTTGGGTAGTTTTTCGTTAGTTCGTTTCCGGCATTTATGAAAGTGAAGGGTTTACAGTGTTTATTTGGTACAACCTTTTTTTCGAAATCTGATTTAAAGTAAAAGAAGCCACATCTACACTGCGCCCCCAAAGCTTCAGATTAAACACATTGAAATAATTACCCCCAACATTGCAGCCCTTAAAAAAAAGAAAAAACCTCGAAGTGGAAAATAAAAAAACCGTATTCAGATAGCAGAAAATAGAACATAAGGCTTTAAATACAAACTCTAAAAACTTCTAATAACCCTCTGAATTTTTCCTCATTCTGCATTCCAGATCTCATGTTTTATATTTTGCAACCACTGTGACTCCTTACTTTTGTCTTTCCACTCCCTAACTTAGATATATATATATTCTCTCTTGAGTCTAAAAACACACTGTTAGAAGCTATGTTACAAGCAATTTCCCAAGTTATTGCAGTCTTCTAAATGCCACTTAAAATGCATAACATGAAACGAAATGAGTTGTCATCATTTAGCATTTCCCTAGTGCTGGTCATTTAGGTTGTCCCCATATTTAAAAAGAAAACTATTTTTTTTTTTCCTGGTTAGAAAAGTAACAGATTTTCATTGTCAAGAATTTTTTAAATATTTAAAAAATAGTATAAAGAAAATAAAACCACCCCAAATCCTACTATCCAAAATTTACCAAAGTGAATCTTTTGTTGTATTTTCTTTAGTTGTTTTTTTCTTGCAAATGTGTAATTTCAAAATTCAGATTCCTTGTGAACATTATTGAACTTTGCCTTTTAACTTAATATTAGAAGAACATTTCCCAGTGTCATTAACCATTCTTCAAAAACATCATTTTAATGATCACATAGTATCCAGTGCACCATCATTTAGATAAGCATTTCTCTAATTATTGATCATCTCCATGTTTACTGTTTAAAATAATTCATAAGAAAGAGAACACTGGTATGACCCTATGTGTGTTTGGTAGGAAGATAAGAGTTGAATCTCCCTTGAATAGAGTGTTTCAAAAATTTTAGGTTAAAATTTCCCCCTCCTAGGTATCAGGTGAGAGGGAATGAAACCGGGCCTGCTAGAGAGCTGGAAATATTGTTTTGATTAGGATGTTCCACAGGTGTGTATTCATGTGAAAAACATCATTTGGCTGAGCATTTAGGATTTGTGCAATTTACTTTTTAATTTTAACATTTCCCCCCACTCCTGAGAGCCTATATCTATTTACATAGAAAAGGAACAACGCAGAAAATAGATAGGTGGAGGAAGTGAGAAAGGAGTGGGGACCAACCCAAACTGGCGCTGTTCACCCTGTGCTGGGATATTTTCTTTAGTTCATAGAAACATGAAGTCAATATTGAAAAGCTAGTGATGAGGAGAAAACAAACAAAAAAAGAACCTGGCCCTTCCCCCCACCCCATGTTAGGTAAAGACTTTTCAATTACACTTAACTCATGTGGCTTTGAATTTTCCTAGCAAATAGAAGGTACTAATAAAAATAGGCTAGAAAAGGTTTATAAAGGCAGTTAAAATTAATGCATAAATAACTGACTTGGCTAACATGGTCACGTGAAATAGAAGTGGGGTGCTTTACATATAATGAAATAAAAAGTTGAATTTCAGAAAGATTCATTTTGGATCTATTTTGTAACCCACATTTGCACTTTAAAAGAAAGATAGCAAGCTGAACTTGGAGGCGGCAGGGACAACTGCTTCCCCAGGGAGGATCTGAGAGGGAGTGGAGTGGTGTCTGGTGTCTGGTCGGGTTTTATTGGCACGATCTTGTGTGATGCTGTGTGTTGGCTGGAACATATGCTTCATCCTTGGGATGCTAGAGGAGAAGAAAAAAACCCTTCAAACTATTTGTCACCACAGTTGCTTCCTGTGTGCTTCAGCTAGGAGAGTACTACAATCACTGCACACTGTTCAGCAGTGATTTTAATTTTTTTAACTGTTTTTTCACTTGGGATAAAGTTGGATTTTTAATATCCGATGAAGAAAAACATCACAGATATTTTTTCATGTTAGAGGAATACATTGTGGGTGTTTTGGCTTTCCCTGGTTTTTTGAGGTATAGCATAATTCAGTAAAGTGCTTTAATCTTAAGTGTGTTGCTCAGGGAATAATTACCCAAGTAATCACTGTTCAGAACAAGATATAGAACATTTTTGGCACCTCTGTGGGTTCCCTCCTGCCCCTTTCCAGTATAATATTCCAGAGATAGTTGCCATTCTGGTTTTTGTGCTACGGATTAGTTTTGCCTGTTCTTGAACTTCGCATAAAGAGGCATACAGTACAGAGTACAGACCTCTTTTGTGTCTGGTTTATGTCATTCAACAAAATGTCTGTGCAATTAATGTGTGTTGTAGTGTGTATCAGCAGTTTATTCTTTTACATTGCTCTATGCCATTCCATTTCATTCACCTCTTGATGGACATTTGAGTTGTTTCTATTTGGGGCTATTATGAATATTCTTGAACAGATCTTTTGGTGGATAAATTGATTCATTTCCTATAGAATTTCTGGACTACAGAGTAGGTATATGTTTAAATTTACCAGCTATGTGGTATTTTAAAAAATCAAATTATTGGGAATTCCCGGTGGTCCAGCAATTAGGACTCTGTGCTTTCATTGCTGAGGGCGAAGGTGGGGGAACTAAGATCCTGCAAGCCACACAGCGCAGCCAAACAAATAAATAAAATTAAATTATCCATGGACCAGGCTTCCCTTGTAGCTCAGCTGGAAAAGAATCCACCTGCAATGCAGGAGACCTGGGTTCCATCCCTGGGTTGGGAAGATCCCCTGAAGAAGGGAAAGGCTACCCACTCCAGTATTCCACGGAGTGCCTGGAGAATTCCTGGAGAATTCCACGGACCATATAGTCCATGGGGTCACAAAGAGTCGGACACAACTGAGCAACTTTCACTTCACATCACTTCATCCATGGACCAGTCCCAATTCCCCACAACTAGTACCAGTAGTGGGGCTTCCCAGGTGGCTCAGTGGTAAAGAATCCACCTGCCAGTGCAGGAGACCCGGATTTGATCCCTGGGTCAGGAAGATCCCTGGAAAAGGAAATGGCGACCCACTCCGTTATTCTTGCCTGGAAAATTCCATGGACAGAGGGTCCTGGTGAACTATGGGTGGCAAAAGAGTAGGACTTAGCGACTAAACAACAACAAGTACAAGCGGTCAGATTTAAGAGCAAGAAAACCTAACATTAATGGAGTGGATATGATTACTTTTGCTGAATTTCTAGAAAGAGCTTATTTTGAAGTCTTGATGACCTGGATACTTGGGACAGCAGAGCATCAGAACTCACGGCTCTGGTTCTTCCTGTAGCCTCCCTCCACTGATCCAGTCACATCTGCAAGTTATGCCTACGTGGATGTCAACAAACTCCCCCCAAATGCAAGTGCAGTGAGTCAGGGCAAAGAACTATGACTGAGGTCAATGGTCAGGATCAGCACGGCCAGGGGTTAGTGCTAGAAGATGGAAGTGATTCTCTTGAGTCCTGATTTAGATGCTGAGTTATGACTTGGGAAATTTACAGCCCTGTGGTCTTTTAACAAGAAGCAATCTATCTTCCCAGGCAGAACTTCCATTACTGGTGACAGGTGCCCAGAGCTAGCTTATTAAAAACCATTATTTCAACCCCCAAAGTGAACGTGCCACAGAGTGTTGGAATGGAATGCTAATTTCCAGCTCCACATCCTAATCTGGGGCATGAAGAGAACACTGTAAGACATATTAATATTAGAAAGAAAGGAAACCCAGCACTATATCTGCAGCGACACCCTGAGCCCAGGATCTGAGAGCGTGAGGATCTGCCTGTATTTCCTGGATCACATGCCCCCATCCCAGCAGGTCAACACAGCTCATAGGCTCTCACCTACTGCCTTGGGATGGCCCTGTCGTGGCCTCGAGACAGAGCTTACCTTGATGCTCAGCGGCTGTGGTAGAGTGGAGTGAGCACTGGATTTCCAGTCAGTGGGCTGGATTCAAGTCCCAGCTGTGGTAGAGGAACAAGGCCTCTTACGTTTATAAGGCGCTTTTTAATTCTTCCAAGTACTTGTGTACATTCACATCTTTTATCTCATGTGGTTCAGTGATGTACAAGGAGAGGGAAAAAATCTGCCCATTTTACAGAGGAGGTAAATGAATACCCTGGAGGCAGCACTTGTTGTTTTTGGAGGTGAGAGGAACCTCTACTTGTTGGCATTTTCCTCTAACTTTGTCTTGTGCAGCTTTTCTTTCTTTCTTTTTTTTTTTTTAATTTTTGCCTGACCACACATATGGGATCTTAGTTCTCCAACCAGGGATTGAACTCAGGCTTCCCTGCCGTGGAAGCACAGAGTCTTACCATTGGACCCCAGGGAAGTCCCTCTCCTGTGCAGCTTTGAGAACAACTCTGAGAAATTTGAATGGCAGAAGGGGAGATATTTCACAGTGATCTCTCAGGGTTGAGCCAGTTTTTATGTCCCCCCAGAGTTTCTCTACCCCCATCCAATATCCTGGATGATCTTCCTGACTGAGCTATCCAGTTATCAATGAACTTTCTCTCATGCAGACCTGGGCTGCTGCTGCTGCTGCTAAGTCGCTTCAGTCGTGCCCGACTCTGTGCGACCCCACAGACGGTAGCCCACCAGGCTCCCCTGTCCCTGGGATTCTCCAGGCAAGAGCACTGGAGTAGGTTGCCATTTCCTTCTCCAATGCATGAAAGTGAAAAGTGAAAGTGAAGTCGCTCAGTCATGTCCGACTCTTAGCGACCCCATGGACTGCAGCCTACCAGGCTCCTCCATCCATGGGATTTGCCAGGCAAGAATACTGGAGTGGGGTGCCATTGCCTTCTCCGGGTGTGCTCTGGCCAAGTGAAAGGGACACTTAAGGACATGGTCTGGATGGTCAAGAATTAGCCATGAAGTGAAAGTACAGTTACTTGTATAGGACAGCCTGCCAGAAGAGAGCTCATCTAAATGTTTGGAGTTAGGGGCATGGGGGTTGGGGGACCTGGTACTTTGACATGGGAGGGATCTCCCCCAGAGGTGAAGTTGAAGGTTCATTTTCAGCTGCAAAATATAAAAAAATTTTCTGAGTTTTGGTTTCTATCTTAACAACTAACATGAATTTTGCATAGTTACCATGAAATAGATGTTTACAACTCTTTGTGGCTGATTTCATGTAGTGTCACAATTTACATCACTTATATAAAACTGCTCCAGAGTTTTGTTCCTCTGGGAATTTGGGGGGCACACGCTGCGTCCATCTTTCTGTCTCTTCTTACTTTGACATTCAACCTGAGACGACCTTATTTTCTTCAGATTCCTTCAAAATGAACACATCTAAATTTTCTGTTGTTTTAACATCTCAGGACCTGAGGGAAAATGATGCCATTGTGTCTAATTAAATTTTTCATCGCATGTCTGGGGCCATGTGGTCTGAGGCATGGGAGATCTGAAAACTTGCCACCGCAGACTCTTGTGAAGTGTGTGCATAGGTGACAATCAAAACCAATTTCATCTCCTTGTCAGCATGGTCCAAGATGGGGCATTCTTGGCCTTACAGACAGAACTACTTCCTAAGCCTTGGACCTAGGAATCAGCTGTCTCCCTTCCTAATGGCACATTCCTGGACATTAAGCCTTGGCTTTAAAATAAAAGATTCCCCATTCATGTGCAAAACAATCGTTTCCCTGGGGGAGCTTCTCCTTTAACCCAATTGTCAGTAACCAAAGAGCCTGATTGCTGTTGCATTTTAGAGATGATTTAGATGATCAATATAAGCTCTTCTCCAACAAAAACATTTTGTCCTTGAGAAGGTTTCCTTGGAAGTGTCTCAATATGCCTCATTTACTATTTTACTGAATGTTTCTGTGGCCCCAAAATTTTTGGCAAAGTTCTTAGGTGAAAGTGTGACTCCAAGCTGGGAAGTCTGCCACCACGTTGCCAAGGGGTTTTCTAGTGGTAGTGCTGAAGGGGGCCACCTCTGCCACCCTGATTCATTAAAGAGGCTGATGAGGTTTGCCCTGCGTTTTGTACCACACCTCAAACCACATCTTCTGATCTGTAAAAGCCGGAAACTGCAAAGCTGCCGGAGCATCTGGGGAGAAAGAAAGTGGGAATGAGGCATTCCCCCTAGTCTTGAATCTTCAAAGGGAGAACCAGGTATTGATACATCACCAAATCCCAATTACCTGGAAAAGAATTCTCTGTCCTGGGCTTCTCTTGGCTAATCTTACGATCTAAAATCAGTCCTGAATATTCATTGGAAGGACTGATGCTGAAGCTGAAACTCCAGTAATTTGACCACCTGATGCAAAGAACTGACTCACTGGAAAAGACCCTGATACTGGGAAAGATTGAAGGCAGGAGGAGAAGGGGATGATGAGATAGTTGGATGGCATCACCAACTCGATGGACATGAGTTTGAGCAAACCCCAGGAATTGGTGATGGACAGTGAAGCCTGGTGTGCTGCAGTCCATGGGGTCGCAAGGAGTTGGACACAACTGAGCAACTGAACTGAACTGAACTGATGCTGTTGGCACCATCACTTCACCCTCTCAACCTGACACTTCGGTCCTAAGTCCTGCTTTGGTTGATACTTTCTGGCTGCAGGAAGCTAGAAATTCGAGAAAGATGTGAGTGCTGTTGACCTTGAGATTCAAGGAAGAGGATGGCTTCTTTCAGGTTCTGGGTTTGCCTTCCCTTCCACGATGTTCCAGAGAGACAGTGGGACAGAACTGAGAGGTTGTGGAACTCAGACCCTCTTCACTCGCTTCTCACAGCATAGCCTGATAACTTGACTTCAGAGTCACAAGTCCCGACTCTTGGTAGGCGCTGGATGAGTGTTGGTTGAATGAATAAATATACCAGGAATGAATAAATCAATATATTCAAGGACACTATCACAGTTACACATCATACAACGGACTCTGCATTCAAAAGTAAAACTGTTGTTCAGCCGCTCAGTTGCGTCCGACTCTTTGCGACTCCATGGACTGCAGCATGCCAGGCTTCCCTGTCTTTCATCATCTCCCAGAGTTTGCTCAAACTATCTTTATAATTAAGTAAAACCTCATTTGATATGTGGTTGCCTTTCATTGGTAACAGAGAGAAGATTTTGACCCCACCTCGCAGCACTTAATGGAATGCCTGTCTGCCACTGTTGCTCTTTTTTTCCTCACTCCTGGAAGTCACTTCTTCATCCCAAACTCTTCAGTGTTCCCTTTTTTAAGGTCTTCGGAATAAAGCCAAATTCCGCCTTATGCCCTGTCTCCTCCTCAGTTCATTTAAGATCAAATTCCTGTTTACCATTGCAGCCATAACAATTCACACTGTATAGTCCTTAATTTTTTACAGCATTCTCACTAATGTTGCCTCATTTAATCCTTATAATCTTGCTGGGAGATAATACTTTTTATTCCCACCTTACAGATGAAGAACCTATTAGCTCCCAGTGACAGAGTCAGGACTTGAACCCAAGTTGTTGAGCCCACATTCTCTATGCTTCCCATGAATACACTACCTCTCCCAGCCCCCTAAGCTGCTACATTTTACTTCCTTTTCCGTGTCTGATCTTGGACTGCATGGAACCCCACCCTTAACTGTGTCCACTTTTCAAAGTTCAGCTCAGATTCTCCCTCTCCCCTGAGTGGTCAGGTTATGTTTAGTCTCCTCACTCCTTTATGCTCTCATTGCCCCTGACTTTGCTGATTTTAAACATTCAGCTTTAAAGTACAGTGTGGCTGTTTAAAATACACTTCAGCAACCTAATCTAAAGCACAGTGTGGTTATTTGTGGATGAGTCTGCCAGGCTGCATCACTAAAGTGGCAAGATCCTTGAATACAGGGGTGGGTCTTACTCACCTGTTTTATGTCCCCTAAGAGCCCGGCACGTTGTCTGGCCCCTGATAATCACTCAATAAACACTTATTAGTAAAATCATGATTTTTATATTATTGTCCAAAAAGGGAGTAAATAAGACTATATTACCATGGAAATTTTCATTTGCATAAACACAATCTGGAAGGACACATAAGAGATCATCACAGCGGTTTCCTCTAAGGGGACAGGGCTACGGTGAGAATGGGAAGATGGAGACACTGTGGGAGGGAGATTTTTCACTTTATACATTTTTATAGTTTTTTAAAAAACCATGTGAATGTATTTCTCTTAAAAATCAGAAAGGTTGCTGAAATGATTTAGCCACTGGGGACTATTCCTGATTCTGTCCCTACACTGATGAGGTGACAACATCCACAAGCTGTCATCAGCCCATCACCTCTAGGGCCAGTGGCAGGGCTGCCCTGCAGAAGGTTATAAAACTCCACTTGATATATGGAAGGCCGGGGTGGGAGGGTGGGAAGAAGAAAAAAAAGGGATAGTTCATATCCCAGATGAGCCTCCCCCCAAAAAAGAAAAAAAAGGATAAAAAAAGGGATTTTCTTTTCAACCAACAAATGGCAACTCTGTTTTACTTAAGGCGTGTTTGCATTATGTACAAAAATTTTAAATGAAAATCTAGAAGGAATATATAGAAGTCTTTTGCAGGAAGAATTTAACTGACCACTAGCAATGCAAATTTCAGGTCACCCGAACAGTTACTCCACTGGACCAACGCCTCATTTGTCAAAGAGAATCAGCTCTGAGAAGAAACTATGTGTTTTGGCGATCATAGGAAAATGAGGGAATAGGAGGGGGGAGAGAGAGAACAGAGCAAAATATGGGAGAGAGCTAAAGAAAGAGAAGAGGCAGGAAAAGGATGGAGGATACCAGAAAGGAGAAAGAAAGCAGATTTTAAAAGATAGAAAAAAGGAGACAGAGTGAAAGCCAGAAAGAGAGAGACAGAGAGAGGCAGAGAGGGTATGTGCCTGGGAGAGGCTTGGAGGGGAACTCCCAAACCAGGCCAGCAAAGGGCTTGTGCACCAGGCGAGACCAAGCCATGCCGTCAGGGGCCTGCTACGGTGTGAGACCAGGAGGCTCCATGTTCCTGGAGCAGAGAATTTCATCAGAGGTTTGGTCCTGGCCTCCCCTCTCAGTGTGTACACCACCTCCACAGCGTGAAGCGATGGGAGGAAGTGGTTTTCCAGGCTTCCTTGGATCTTTCCAGGGCAAATACCCATTTACCTCCAGAATCGGAATACCCAAGGGTGGGTATCCCCGACAGCCTGAATTGTGCAACCTCTGGGGATAATGTAGTCTGAGGGGAACCCGTCTGTTCTGCTCTTGTGAGACAGCCCAGCGTCCAGCTTCAGTTTCCCTCCTTAACAACTTGGGGAGGAGTGGCTGGTGCAGCCTTGATTCAGATTCCCCATTCCTAAGTGGGGAGGGTTCTGGAAAGGGATGGAGGAGGTTAGAGCAGGAGTTGAAGCTAGTGGTGGAGAAACTCTGACCTTGAGTTTCACTGTGAACCCACAAATCCAGCCAGATATGAGGGTATAGATGTCCAATTCCAACACGATGATGCTCTCTCCCCCACTCTGAACTGCTTCCACGTCACTGGCAAGACATCTACAAAAGAAAGGAATTTAATAGCATCTTGTAAAAGGGGGAGAAAAGCTGCATTCTTTTTTTCCAGGGTATCTTTCCTAACTAAAAACAGCTGGGTGAGGATGTTCTATTCCGTGGCCTACTACCTGCGTGAGTCACTTCCTTTTCCTGTGCCTGATTTCTATCCCCCTATTTTATCTATTTCTCTTATTTAAAGTCCTATCCACAGTGCCGGGAGCCAGCTCACGAGATCCCACCCATGACAGAGTCATGAGGAGGACTGACGAGCAGAGCAACTCAGGCCTCAGGGATTCTCGGAAGGCTGCCTCAGCGCTCACCTTAAAGATGATATCTCTCTTTCTGACGCTTGCTATAATAAACCTCTTCTTATTTTCTGTGACTTAGGTAAAAGGCCTTTCCTGATCTCTTCCTAAATAGATCAATCTGAAACCTTAATTGACAGAGCCCCCAAACAGTGGCACCTTATAAGATTATCTATGATATAGAGTATTTTAATCTAAACTCCTCTTGCTAACATATTGGTTTGTTTAATAAATGTACCTGTGCCTTTGGAGCTAATGTGCATAACTGCTCCCTAGTAATAAACAGCATTGAAAGCCTCCGCACAGAAAGCCCCTATGGGTACAAAACCCTTCGCAGGAAAAAAGGCTTGTTAGGAAATATAAAAAATATTGCTTTGTGAAACTATTACTTAATCTATATTTACTCACTATGTTTTTACTCTTAACGTATTTAGCCTATATAATGAAAGCATAATAGTTAGAGATTTATATAAATAGAAGTTTAGCTTTAATACAAATAATAAGACAATTGTTGATTTAACTGATGATTCTTACTTAGAGCTGAACTTCAGCTTGCTGTTCTATGACTTTATGGAATCACATTCTTTTCTGTTAAGCTCAAGGCATAGAGTAAATTACCAAAAACAGGTTTTACCTTAAAACTTCCTGTTGATGAATTCTCTCCTGATGTGCCCGATACAAAAGTGTTCTGACTGATCAACCCTTATCAATGGAGAGTCACAAGGTGTTAGCAGGCCACCAGGCCAGAAGATGATGTAAACAAAATGAGGCTTTTTGTAACTAAAGACATGTAAACGGCTTCGATGAGGGTTGAAACTGCTGGCCCATTAAGCTAAATTGATAGGCCCATTAAGATATACCCATTAAGCTGAATTGGTATGTCCCTTAAGCTGAATTGGTATGACTCTATACTTCACATTTGTTTCTATATACCACTAAAAATATAAAAGCTGTCTTAAAAAAAACAATAAAGTTGGAAGACACTTGGAAACACCGAGACTCGCTGTGTCTTCTCATTCATATCGCCAACGCCGTCCTTCCTGAGGGAACCCCTGGACCTGCTGGAGCTGGACTCCGGCACCACAGGCTTCAACTAGACAGAAAATCAACAAAAGTATGGAAGAATTCAATACCACCATCAACCAGTAGGACCTAATAGATATCAACAGAAGCGTGCTAAGTCGCTTAAGTCGTGTCTGACTCTTTGCAACCCAATGGACTGTAGCCCGCCAGGCTAGGCAAGAATACTGGAATACTGGAGTGGGTTGCCATGCCCTTCTTCAGGGGATCTTCCCAACTCAGGGATTGAACCCACATCTCTTATGTCTCCTGCATTGGCAGGCAGTTTCTTTACTGCTAGCACCACTTGGGAAGCCCTATTAACAGAAACTTCCATGGAATAACAGCAGATCCTCATTGTTTTTGAGTGTCCATGGAATATATACCAAGATAAATTACATTATTGGCCATAAAACAAATTTCAATAAATTTAAAAAATTAAAATCATACTGAATGTGTTCTCTGACCATAATGGAACCA
Organism: Giraffa tippelskirchi; assembly: GCF_054371585.1. Taxonomy (NCBI): domain Eukaryota; kingdom Metazoa; phylum Chordata; class Mammalia; order Artiodactyla; family Giraffidae; genus Giraffa; species Giraffa tippelskirchi. The sequence goes on along the minus strand of NC_137277.1, from coordinate 24,734,894 downwards.
AAATAGAAATCAACAACAAAAAGGTAACAGCAAAATCTCAAAATACTTGGAAACTGAACAACATACTTCTAAATAATATATGAGTCAAAGAGAGAATTCTCAGGTGAAATTTAAAAGTATAATGAACTGAGTGAAAATGAAAATACAGTATCAAAATTTGTGGCTAAAGCACCACTGAGAAAGAAGTTTGTAACACTAAATGAATATATTTTTTAGTGTAAAATTAGAGGAAAAGTCTCAAATCAATAATCAAAGCTCTCAACTCAAGAACCTAGGGGAAAAAAGGAAGAGTAAAATTAATCCAAAGCAAGTGGAAATAACAAAGAGCATAAATTCATAAAATTGAAAACAAAAAAGAAGACAGTAACAGAAAACAAAAGAAAAAGAAAACCAATGTGACAAGGAGCTGATTATTAAAAAAGATCAATAAGCCTCTAGCACAATCAACAAATTTAAAAGAGGGAAGAAACATATATTAAGAATGAAACAGGAGATATCACTTCAGACCCTGGTAGACCTGAAAAGAATAATGAAAGGATAGTATGCAGTAGGCTGAATAATGGCCTATGAAAATATTGCTGCTGCTAAGTCGCTTCAGTCGTGTCCGACTCTATGCCACCCCATAAACGGCAGCCCACCAGGCTCCCCCGTCCCTGGGATTCTTTAGGCAAGAACACTGGAGTGGGTTGCCATTTCCTTCTCCAATGCATGAAAGTGAAAAGTGAGAGTGAAGTCACTCAGTCGTGTCCGACTCTTAGCAACCCCATGGACTGCAGCCTACCAGGCTCCTTTGTCCATGGGATTTGCCAGGCAAGAGTACTGGAGTGGGGTGCCATTGCCTTCTCCGTACGAAGATATTAGGAACCTGAAAATATTACTTCATTTAGAAAATACGTGAGTATGATTAAGTAAGGATTTTGAGATGAGGGAATTACCATGGTAGGCCCTAAGTGCAATCACGAGTGTCCTTATAAGAGAGAGGCAGAGGGAGATTTGACATATAATGAAGAGAAGAAGGTAATGTAACATTGGAAGGAGATGTTGAAGCATTGTGACCACAAACAAGGAATACTGGCTGCCACTGGAAGGTGGAAAAGGCAAGGAATGGATGCTTCCCTGGAGGAAGCATAGTCTTTCCAACACCTTGATTTCACTTCATTAATACTGTTTTGAATTTCTGGACTTCAGACATGTGAGATTATAAATCTCTATTGTTTTAAGCCATTATGTTATATTAATTTGTTACAGCAGTCATAGGAAACAAATACAGTACGAACAACTCTACACACACAAATTTGACAATTTAAATGAAATGGACCAATTCCTCAAAAAACGCTAACTACTGCAACTCATCTGGTATGAAAGAGGTTGTTTGTTTTAATAATTCTATAACTATTAAGAAAACTGAATTTATAATCAAAACCCCCTACTTCCTCCATTTCTAGGCCTATATAGTTTTGTTGGAGAATTCTACCAAACATTTAAAGAAGAATTATATTCTACATAGTCTCTTCCAGAAAACAGAAGAGGAAGACTACTTACCAATTCATTTTATGAAGTTAATATTACCCTAATACTAAGATAAAGACAGTACCCAAACACACACACAGAGCTATAGATCAAAGTCCCTAACTAATATAAATGCATAAATCTTTAACAAAATATTAGCAAATAGTATCCAGCAAAATAGAAATATACAACAGAACAAGAGAAGTTTATTTCAGGGATGGGAGGCTGATTCAATATTCAAAAATCAAACAATGTAATCCACCATCTTAACAGTATAAAGAATAAAAACCACATGACCTTATCAATTGATGCCGAAAAAACGTTTGGCAAAATTCCAACATCCATTTTATAATTAAGCAAAAACTTCTTAGAAAAATAGGAGTAAAAGGGAATATTCTCAACTTGATAATGAACACCTATAAAAACCAACTAACAGGGATTTCCCTGGTGGTCCAATGGCTAAGACTTGGAGCTCCCGATACAGGGGGCCTAGGTTTGGTCCCTGGTCAGGGAACTAGATTCGAAGTGCTACAACTAAAGATCCTGCATGGCCATCTATTCATTGCATGAAGCAGGGCACCTAAAGCCAGTGCTCTGGGACAACTCAGAGGAATAGGGTGGAGAGGGAGGCGGGAGGGGGATCCAGGATGTGGGGGCATATGTATACCTGTGGCCAATTCATTTGGGGGCTGGGGAAACAGAACTTAATCAAATATACTGACACTTCTGCAACAAAACCCATTAATATTCATTCTAGATGAGTTAAATAAAGCCTATAACTTGTCTCTATAGATGCCTCATGTCATTTCAAGTCAGATTTTGCCACCAAATGAGTTTCCATGAAACTTCAGTAAAAGCTTTTGATTTTTCAGAACTTGCTGAGATTCCAGAACTTGCAGATAAGGGGTCGTGGAACTATAACAGAGTTGAAAAGTAATTCACAGTTGCTCCACTGAAGACATATTTCTAGACCCCTTTTTAAGTAAGTGTGGCCATGTGTGACTAAGTTCTAACGGAATGTGAGTACAAGTTAGGCGAGCCACTTGGGGTCTGAACTTTAAGACCCTGGGCTTGTGCTTTGCCATAGTTTCTTTCCTCCTCTCCTGCAAGCTGGAATGCAGATGAGCCATTAAAATGAGAAAAACATTCTCATTTGGTGAATAGAGGAATAAACTTCTATTCTTCTTTAAATAACTAATTTTTGAGCCTCCAGCCCACTTAGTCTTGAACTAATTAATGTGAGAGACAAATGTTGGGCATATAAAGTAAAGATGGAAGCTATAGTCCCTACTCTCAAGGGGGTTCTAGTTTAAGTAAGGAAAATCATTCATTTACAGATAATTCTCATAAAATGTGCCATGCTGATATGGAAACACACACGCCCACCTAGGGGCTTCGGGGAAAACTTTCTCAGAAAGATAATGCCTCGGCTGAAGTATGAAGGTCAAAGAGAAGTTGTTCAGGTAAAAAAATGGAAAAAGGTATGTTATGGGCTGAATTGTGTCATCCTGAGAGGAATATTAAAGTCCTAACCCCCAGTACTTCAGAGTATGACCTTATTTGGAAACAGTCATTGTAGCTGTACTTAGTTAAGATGAGGTCATGCTAGAGTAAGGGAGCCTCTTGAAAGGAGGGGAATTGGACACATTGACAAGACACACAGGGTGAACACCACGTGAGGACATGGACACACAAACACAGGGGAAGACGGCCGCATGAAGGCAAAGACAATGACTGGATTATGCCGTACAAGCCAAGGAAAGCCTGGGGCCATCCAGAAGCTGAAAGAGGCAAGGAAAGATTCTCTCCTAGAGGTTTTGGAAGAATGATGGCCTGCCAACACCTTGATTTAAGACTTCCAGCTTTCAGGACTGTAATAGAATAAATTTTCTATTCTTTCAAGCCACCCAGTTTGTGGTGCTTTGTGACTCTAGCCCTAGGAAATTAGCATAGGGTTTAGGGTTTAGGGCACAAAGACAGAGAGATGGAACAACATGGTATGTGCAAGGAGACTATAAACAAGTCCCTATTTATAAAGCATAGTGTTCAAGGCAGGATGTGGCCTGTGACATATATATCTCATAAATGATATACATCTCATAGATCAAAAGTATTGAATATATATTTAAATGAATAAAGGAATGCAAAAAATAATGATTACCAACATAATAGCATAGTTATGGCAGTCAAATTTCAGGCAATATTTACATTATTCTGTATTGATTGCTACTTTAAATGATCATACTTTAAAAAAATTTTTTTTAACTTTTTTTTTTATGTGGACCATTTCTAAAGTTTTTATTGAATTTGCTACGATATTGCCTCTTTTTTATGTTTTGGTTTTTTGGCTGAGAGGCATGTGAGATTTTAACTCCCCTATCAGGAATCGAACCGGTAACTCTTATACTGGAAGGCAAAGTCTTAACCACTGAAGTTAAGTAAGTAACCACCAGGTAAGTCCCCATAAACTTTTAATATAATCAGAAAATAATCTATTTCATTCAGGAAAACAAAGGCTATCAATAAGGAGAGTTGAATGAATGGGGAGCAAGGCTAGGAGCAGAGACCAACTAAGAAATTATTGCAATAGGTCAGATGGAGGAGGAGGACCTGAGCCCAGAAAGTGGTAGTAGGATGGAGAAGTGAAATATTCAGAAGGTAGAATCAGACTTGGTGAGTGATTAGATGTACTGGGGTTGGTGACAGAGAAAGGAGAATTCTAGAATGACACTCAGAGCTATATCTGGGGTGACTTGGTGAATGGTGGCTCCATTCACTGAGGTTAGAAGAACAGGAGGATATTCAGGTTTCTAGGGGAAGATGAGGAAATACCAATAGGAGTATTCGAATCAGAAGGTCCTCAACTGGTAGCTGTAAGTGTTGTCTGCCCAGCACTCGACTCTAGACTTCCCCTGGTAAAGCCTCCTTTGCCTACTCCACCTCTGTGATGCTAATAGTTTTTCTGTTCATAGACACCACCAGTCAAATACATTTGATTGGTCAAAGATGGAGGCATGGCCCAAAGTTCTTTTTTAAGTTTTTTTTTTTTTTTAATATTGAAGACAGGACTGGTAATAAATCTGGGAATCACCCCATATAGGTAGCGATTAGATCCAAGAATGAATGAGACTTCCTCCTAAGAAACCTGTATGCAGGTCAAGAAGCAACAGTTAGAACCAGACATGGAACCATGGACTGGTCCCAAATTGGGAAAGGAGTACATCAAGGCTGTATATCGTCACCTTGCTTATTTAACTTATATGCAGAGTACATCATGTGAAATGCCAGGCTGGATGAATCACAAGCTGGAATCAAGATTGCCGGGAGAACAATCAACAACCTCAGATATGTAGATGACACCACCCAAATGACAGAAAATGAAGAGGAACTAAAGAGCTTCTTGAAGGTGAAAGAGGAGAGTGAAAAAGCTGGGTTAAAACTCAACATTCAAAAAGCAGATCATGGCTTCAGTCCCATCACTTCATGGCAAACAGAAAGGGAAAAAGTGGAAACAGTGACAGATTTTATTTTCTTGGGTTCCAAAATGACTGCAGATGATAATTGCAGCCAAGAAATTAAAAGATGCTCGCTCTTTGGAAGGAAAGCTGTGACAAACCTAGACAGCATATTAAAAAGTAGAGACATCACTTTGCTTTCAAAGGTCTGTATAGTCAAAAGCTATGGTTTATCTGGGCTTTCCTGGTGGCTCAGATGGTAAAGAATCTGTCTACAATGTAGAAGACCCAGGTTCGATCCCTGGGTAGAAAAGATCTCCTGGAGAAGGAAATGGCAACCCATTCCAGTATTCTTGCCTGGGAGATCCCATGGCTGACTACAGTCCATGGGGTCGCAAAGAGACAGACACGACTGAGCCACTAACACACACATGGTTTTTCCAGTAGCCATGTATGGATGTGAGAGTTGGACCATAAAGAAGGGTGAGTGCCAAAGAATTGATGCTTTCAAACTGTGGTGCTGGAGAAGACTCTTGAGAGTCCCTTGGACTGCAAGGAGATCAAACCAGTCAATTCTAAAGATCAACTCTGAATATTCATTAGAAAGATTGATGCTGAAGCTGAACCTCCAATACTTTGGCCACCTGATGTGAAGAGCCAATTCATTGGAAAAGACTCTGAGCTGGGAAAGATTGAGGGCAGGAGGAGAAGGGAGTGACAGAGGGTGAAATGGTTGGACACCAACTCAATGGACATGAGTCTGAGCAAACTCCAGGAGATAGTGAAGGACAGGGAAGCCTGTCTCGCTGCAATCCATAGGGTCACAAAGAGTCAGGCATGACTTGGAGACTGAACAACAGCAACACTTTGCAATAAGAGGGTGTAAGGGAAGAAAGAAGGCTGGGGATGGAATCTACCAAAGGTTAAGGAGAGAGCAAAAGAAGAAGACTTATGACTGAAATAAAAGGAAGTTCAGAGAAGTAGGAAGAATATAAGGAGAAAATACTGCCCTATTTTGAATTCTGAACCCAATTCCAATTGTGTGTGTGGAATTTCCCCCAAACAACCACGCAATTCTCAGGATACCAGCTGGGTGATCTAGCATTCAACTGAATTTTGACACTCTGTACTTGGAGTCCCTTTGACTGCAAGGAGATCCAACCAGTCCATCCTAAAGGAAATCAGTCCTGAATATTCATTGGAAGGACTGATGCTGAAGCTGAAACTCCGATACTTTGGCCACCTGATGTGAAGAGCTGACTCATTGGAAAAGCCCCTGATGCTGGAAAAGATTGAGGGCAGGAGGAGAAGGGGACAACAGAGGATGAGATGGTTGGAGGGCATCACCGACTCAATGGACATGAGTTTGGTTAGGCTCTGGGAGTTGGTGATGGACAGGGAGGCCTGGTGTGCTGCAGTCCATGAGGTTGCAAAGAGTTAGACACGACTGAGTGACTGAACTGAACTGAACTTAGAGACAGCAAGAGATTCCACAGTTAAGGGTTCACACCGGGATCCCCTACAACTCAGACAAGAGTTGAAAACCCAGGTTGTCACCTGTGTCTCTGACCCACAGTTTATTAATCAATGGTTTACATGACCCTCTCTTTGTGTTCGATTAACTTTTGAGAGTGGCTCACAGAACTCAAAGAAGCACTTTACCTACTAGATCACAGGTTTATTACAAAAGGGTATAACTCAGGAACAGCCAGAGGATGGCATGGGGAAAGGGCACAGTGCTCTGAACGTGCCATTCTCCTCACATCTCCACATGGTCACCAACCTGGAAGCTCTCTGAATCCAGTCTTTTTGGGGTTTTTATGGAGGCCTTCATTACATAGGCAAGATTGATTCAGTACTGCTGATTGAACTCAATCTCAAACCCCTCTCCCCTTCCTGGAGGTCGGGGGATGGGACTGAAAAATCCAAACTTCTGCAATCAGCCCCATCCTGGAGTGAGGACCAAAAGTCACCTCATTAACATAACAAATAGTCTCTCTCTTGCTCTCATTACAGGAAATTCCAAAAGCTTTAGGAGCTTTGTGCCAGAAGACCAAATATATATTTCTGATTATATATCTCATGCCCTCATTTAAAGCTGAGATAACTGGAGGTGAGAGGCTAATTTGATTCACGACTCAAATCCAAGTCTTTGTTCTTTCTACTATATCACTGCCAGAAAGTCCTACGGATTTTGATTATTCTATATTGTTGTTTAAAATTTATTTCTTTGTATTATTTTTTGGCTGTATCAGGTCTTAGTTGCTGGCATGCATGGGCTTAGTTGCCTCGCAGCATGTGGGATCTTAGTTCCCTGACCAGGGATTGAACTTGTATCCCCCACATTGGAAGGCTGATTCCTAATCACTGGACCACCAGGGAAGTCCCTGTTTTTCTTTTTTTTTTAATGAAATTTAAAAGAGTCAGTGTAGACAACTTGTTTTACTTTCTTTCTCAGAGCCTGTGACTATTTGTTTATATTTTTTTAATATTTATTTATGTATTTTTGGCTGCATCATGAGAGGGGTTCTTGGTTGCAACAGGCAGGATTGGCACATGGGCTCTCTACTTGAGGCGCCTGGGCTCAGTAGTTGCAGCACATGGGCTTAGTTCCCCTGTGGCATGTGGGATCTTAGTTCCCCAACCAGGAATTGAACCTGCATCCCTTACACTGGAAGGCAAATTTGTAACCACCAGACTAAGATCAGTGAAGTCCCCCTGAGCCTGATTTTGGAATGAAGTCTACCTCTGCTTTCGCCACTTGCTGTTGCCATATTGTTGGTCAGTATTCACAGATCTGTCCTAGGATTTGGTACTTGAGGCCTAAGGGCCTGATCAGCACCAAGAGCATGAAGTTCCTCAAAAATGCTTTGGGCCAGGCAAGTAGACTGTTGAAGCAGAGGGAGGATGGAGACCAGGCTGAGGGTGGAGGGTGGCTGAAGGCCTGGAGCCACGTAGGAGAGTATTCCTGGGACAATGGGAGCCACAAGCCCACCACAATTTCTCAGAGACTTCAGTTATCACATGCTATTTCCCCACACCTGTTCTCCGTGTCATAAGACACTAAGGTGGATCATTAAGCTGATTCACTTAATTTCTCTTGTGAACACACTAATAAGAAGACTTATTGAATCCCCACGACTTAGATAATGGGAGGATGACAGGAGTTTCAGGAGATCCAATAATCCTCTTTAATTAAATTAGACAGTGGCCATTAGAGCTAGTAATTAGTGTCACTTACCTGGTAAATGAATGGTTGGTGTGAAAAATGGCTCCATGTCAGGATCCGTCTTGGAATCAATGTGGGAAGTATACAACTTTTTATATTTTTTCACATTTATTGGCATCTGGTCCTATCACTTCATGGCAGATAGATGGGGAAACAGTGGAAACAGTGGCTGACTTTATTTTTCTGGGCTCCAAAATCACTGCAGATGGTGATTGCAGCAATGAAATGAAAAGCCGCTTACTCCTTGGAAGGAAAGTTATGACCAACCTAGACAGCATATTAAAAAGCAGAGACATTACTTTGCCAACAAAGGTCCGTCTAGTCAAGGCTATAGTTTTTCCAGCGGTCATGTATGGATGTGAGAGTTGGATGGTAAAGAAAGCTGAGCACCGCAGAATTCATGCTTTTGAACTGTGGTGTTGGAGAACACTCTTGAGAGTCCCTTGGACTGCAAAGAGATCCAACCAGTCCATCCTAAAAGAGATCAGTCCTGGGTGTTCATTGGAAGGACTGATGTTGAAGCTGAAACTCCAATACTTTGGCCACTTGATGCAAAGGGCTGACTCATTGGAAAAGACCTTGATGCTGGGAAAGATTGAGGGCAGGAGGACAAGAGGACGACAGAGGATGAGATGGTTGGATGGCATCATCAACTCGATGGACATGGGGTTTGGGTGGACTCCGGGAGTTGGTGATGGACAGGGAGGCCTGGCGTGCTGAGGTTCATGGGGTTGCAAAGAGTCGAACACGACTGAGCGACTGAACTAAACTGACATTTATTGTGCATTTACTATGCATCAGGAAGTACGTTGAGAACAGACTCAGAGCAGTGAGCAAGACAGATGAGGGCCCTATCCTTCTGGAACTCATATTCTAGTCGGCTTGGTTTCACAAGCCCACTAACTGGGACATGTCTAACACTTCAAAAATGCCTTTCCCTACTTCCCTTCTTAGTAAGGGAAACCTACCTACAGAACACCCACCAGGATCCAGGCCAAACTGTCAGAAGAAAATAATAATAACATTTTCACATTTGAATTCTCATTGCAGCCCTGCAAGGCAGGGTAACATGGTAGAAAGGGCAAGATCTGGGTTCAAATGACAGCTCTGCTACTCCTGTAGCTTCCTCTCAGAATCACAGATTCTCATCTTAATCCCCGAGCTGATAATATACATAGCATATGGCAAGAAAAAGAAATGCAAAAAGGTAAAATAGTTGTCTGAGGGGGCCTTACAAATAGCTGAGAAAAGAAGACAGGCAAAAGGCAAAGATATTACCCATCTGAATGCAGAGTTGCAAAGAATAGCAAGGAGAGATACGAAAGCCTTCTTCAGTGAACAGTGCAAAGAAATAGAGGAAAACAATAGAATGAGAAAGACTAGAGATCTCGTCAAGAAAATTAGAGACACCAAGGGAACATTTCATGCAAAGATGGGCACAATAAAGGACAGAAATGGTATGGACATAACAGAAGCAGAAGATATTAAGAAGACGTGGCAAGAACACACAGAAGAACTATACAAAAAAGATCTTCATGACCCAGATGACCACAATGGTGTGATCACTCACCTAGAGCCAGACATTCTGGAGTGTGAAGTCAAGTGGGCCTTAGGAAGCATCACTACGAACAAAGCTAGTGGAGGTGATGGGATTCCAGCCGAGCTATTTTAAATCCTAAAAGATGATGCTGTGAAAGTGCTGCACTCAATATGCCAGAAAATTTGGAAAACTCAGCAGTGGCCACAGGACTGGAAAAGATCAGTTTTCATTCTAATCCCAAAGAAAGGCAATACTGAAGAATGTTCAAATTACTGCACAATTGCATTCATTTCACACATTAGCAAAGTAATGCTCAAAATTCTCCAAGTCAGGCTTCAACAGCACGTGAACCATGAACTTCCAGATGCTCAAGCTGGATTTAGAAAAGGTAGAGGAACCAGAGACCAAATTGCCAACATCCATTGGATCACAGAAAAAGCAAGAGAGTTCCAGAAAAACATCTACTTCTGCTTTATTGACTACGCCAAAGCTTTTGACTGTGTGGAGAGATGGGAATACCAGACCACCTTACTTGTCTCTTGAGAAACCTATATGCAGGTCAAGAAGCAGCAGTTAAAAGCAGACATGGAACAATGGATGGTCCCAAATTGGAAAAGGAGTACATCAAGGCTGTATATTGTCACCCTGCTTATTTAACTTATATGCCAAGTACATCATGCAAAATGCCAGGCTGGATGAGGCACAAGCTGGAATCAACATTGCCAGGAGAAATATCAATAACTTCAGATATGCAGATGTCACCACCCATATGGCAGAAAGCGAAGAGGAACTAAAGAGCCTCTTGATGAAAGTGAAAGAGGAGAGTGAAAAAGCTGGGTAAAAACCTCAACATTCAGAAAACTAAGATCATGGCATCTGATCCCATCACTTCATGGCAAATAGATGGGGAAACAATGAAAGCAGTGACAGACTTTATATTTTCTTGGGCTCCAAAATCATTGCAGATGGTGACTGCAGCTATGAAATTTAAAGATGTTTGCTCCTTGGAAGAAAAGCTATGACAAACCTAGACAGCATATTAAAAAGCAGAGACATTACTTTGTCAACAAGGTCTGTACAGTCCAAGCTATGGTTTTTCCAGTAGTCATGTATGGATGTGAGAAGTGGATCATAAAGAAGGCTGAGCACTGAAGCTTGATGCTTTTGAATTGTGATGCTGGAGAAGACTCTTGAGAGTCCCTTGGCCTGCAAGGAGATCAAACTAGTCAATCCTAAAGGAAATCAGTGGTTAGAATTCATTGGAAGGACTGATGCTGAAGCAGAAGCTTCAATACTTCGGCCACCTGATGTGAAGAGCTGACTCATTAGAAAAGACCCTGATGCTGTAAAAGACTGAAGGCAGGAGAAGAAGGGGACGACAGAGGGCAAAATGGTTGGATGGTATCACCAACTCAATGGACATGAGTCTGAGCAAGCTCTGGGAGATGGTGAAGGGCAGGGAAGCCTGGTATGCTGCAGCCCATGGGGTCGCAAAGAGTCAGACACAACTTAGTGACTGAACAACAACAACATGGCATATAAGTCATTGGCAGATTGCACAGCAGATATTACTATTGTTATTAGTCTGTTTTTGAGGATGAGAAACTTGACCCAGAGAGGGAAAGTAATTTGTCCAAGGTCACACAGCTGACAATTCGCAGATCAGAAAGTTGAACCAGGCCACCTCCTCTTTCTAATTTAGACCACTGTCTGACATGAGAGGAGGCCTTACAAATGCTGTGAAAAGAGAAGTGAAAAGCAAAGGAGAAAAGGAAAGATATATCCACTTGAATGCAGAGTTCCAAAGAATAGCAAGGAGAAATAAGAAAGCTTTTCTCAGCGATCAATGCAAAGAAATAGAGGAAAACAATAGAATGAGAAAGACTAGAGATCTCTTCAAGAAAATTAGAGATACCAAGGGACCATTTCATGGAAAGATGGGCTCACTAAAGGAAAGAAATGATATAGACCTAACAGAAGCAGAAGATATTAAGAAGAGGTGGCAAGAATACACAGAACTGTACAAAAAAGATCTTCACAACCCAGATAATCATGATGGTGTGATCACTCACACTAACCTAGAGCCAGACATCGTGGAATGTGAAGTCAAGTGGGCCTTAGGAAGCATGACTACGAATAAAGTTAGTGTAGGTGATAGAATTCCACTTGAACTATTTCTAATCCTGAAAGATGATGCTGTGAAAGTGCTGCACTCGATATGCCAGAAAATTTGGAAAACTCAGCAGTGGCTGCAGGACTGGAAAAGGTCACTTTTCATTCCAATCTCAAAGAAAGGCAATGCCAAAGAATGCTCAAACTACCGCACTATTGCACTCATCTCACACGCTAGTAAAGTAATGCTCAAAATTCTCCAAGCCAGGCTTCAGCAATACATGAACCGTGAACTTCCAGATGTTCAAGCTGGTTTTAGAAAAGGCAGAGGAACCAGAGATCAAATTGCCAACATCCGATGGATCATCGAAAAAGCAAGAGAGTTCCAGAAAAACATCTATTTCTGCTTTATTGACTATGCCAAAGCCTTTGACTGTGTGGATCACAATATACTGGAAAATTCTGAAAGAGATGGGAATACCAGACCACCTGACCTGCCTCTTGAGAAACCTGTATGCAGGTCAGGAAACAACAGTTAGAACTGGACATGGACCAACAGACTGGTTCTAAACAGGAAAAAGAGTACGTCAAGGCTGTATATTGTCACCCTGCTTATTTAACTTATATGCAGAGTACATCATGAGAAACGCTGGGCTGGAGGAAGCACAAGCTGGAATCAAGATTGCCAGGAGAAATATCAATAACCTCATATATGCAGATGACACCACCCTTATGGCAGAAAGTGAAGGAGAACTAAAGCGCCTCCTGGTGAAAGTGAAGGAGGAGAGTGAAAAAGTTGGCTTAAAGCTCAACATTTGAAAAACTAAGATCATGGCATCCAGTCCCACCACTTCATGGCAAATAGATGGCGAAACAGTTGGAACAGTGGCTGACTTTATTTTTCTGGGCTCCAAAATCACTGCAGATGGTGATTGCAGCCATGAAATTAAAAGACACTTGCTCCTTGGAAGGAAAGTTATGACCAACCTAGACAGCATATTAAAAAGCAGAGACATTACTTTGTCAACAAAGGTCTGTCTAGTCAAGGCTATGGTTTTTCCAGTGGTCATGTATGGATGTGAGAGTTGGACTATAAAGAAAGCTGAGTGCCGAAGAATTGATGCTTTTGAACTGTGGTGTTAGAGGAGACTCCTGAGAGTCCCTTGGACTGCAAGGAGATCCAACCGGTCCATCCTAAAGATCAGTCCTGGGTGTTCATTGGAAGGACTGATGTTGAAGCTGAGACTCCAATACTTTGGCCACCTGATGTGAAGAGCTGACTCATTTGAAAAGACCCTGATGCTGGGAAAGATTGAGGGCAGGAGAAGAAGGGGACGACAGAGGATGAGATGGCTGGATGGCACCACCGACTCAATGGACATGGGTTTGGGTGAACTCTGGGAGTTGGTGATGGACGGGGAGGCCTGGCGTGCTGCGTTCATGGGGTCCCAAAGAGTTGGACACGACTGAGCGACTGAACTGAACTGAACTGACATGAGACCAAGAAGAATTATCCGTGGAGCGAGTGTTAATACGTTTCTGGAGGGGTGCAGGCATCATTACTTGGGGCGGGGGGGGAGGGTGGGCAGCCTGGGAGAACCAGGAGAGATATGGGGTCTGGGTAGGCAAGAACCCAGATAATCGTCGGTGAGCGAGTCCGGACAGACCGGTAGCGGCAAGACCCAACCAGAGGAACCACGTTCAGTGTCTGGCTGGGTCTGCTCACCTGCGGCCAAACACCGCCCCCTGCCGGCCGCCCGAGGGACGGAGGCCAGCGGCTCAGCTCCCGGAGCCTGCGGTTGCAACCACCCGAAGGGCGCTGGATAGGGAGGCCTGGCGACCTGCAGTCCATGGCGTCGCAAAGAGTCGGACACAACTGAGCGACTGAACTGAACTGAACTGAAGGGCGCTCACTGCACAGGAAGAAGCCCCGGGGACCACGCCGCCTTTCTCGGAACAACGCAGCAGGCTGAAGAAGCGGCGGCACCCCGGGACCTCTGTGCCGGCCTGGGTCCCCTAGGTGACGTCGCATCGCCCCCTTCGCTCACTCAGCTTTTGACCAAAAGGGGTCAGAGCTAAGGATATTCCCTGCCTTGGGAAAGAACCGCCACCCCGGGCCTCCCCGGAGCCTCACTTTGACTCGTAGCTCCCCATTCTGTTTGGGGGCTTGGAGTAGCCCGCAGCGCCCCGCTTAAGATGCCGGGCGTCTGGGCCTGGGACGCCCCTAGGGATGAACCCGAGCCTCCGGACCAAACCCTACTTGCTCTTCGTCTGAGGGACACTCTGGTGGCAGCCGCCTCTTGTCCCCCTCCAAGCATCGCCCGCGCAGCCCCCGGTGCGGGCCGGAAGAGGTTAATCCTGCAGAGCGAGGGTACTGACCGCTCCTCCGGCCTGCAGGTCGCCAGGTGGGGGATCCGGCTCCTCCCTACTTCATCCCACCCTCTGCCTCCGGCTCTCCGCTTTCCTTGGCCGGAACGGCTACACAATGAGTAAAAAGTTTTAGTATTCTCAGCTTTAATCCCTTTGTGGCTCCGCACCTCCGTTCGCTCTGTGCACAATGAAGTGAGCTAAACACCTTAAGAACCCAGGTAAACAGCGTATCTTAATAGAGTCACATGCATTTCTTTACCTAAGAGAAGCCCTTGGGAGAGCAATCTGCAGGAGACCTTGTTTGCAAGGCAGCCAAATATCATACACAGCCAGGGAACCAGCTGGAGATAAGACATGTGCATGCGTGCTAGGTCACTTCAGTCGTGCCCAACTCTTTGTGATCCTATGGACTGTAGCCCACCAGGGTCCTCTGTCCATGGGATTCTCCAGACAAGAATACTGGAGTGGGTTTCCTGCCCTCCTCCAGGGGATCTTCCTGATACAGGGATCGAACTCGCATCTCCTGTGGCTCCTGCAGGAGCTCTTTACCACTCTTAACCACTGCACCACTGGGGAAGCCCCGAGATATGACATATGGCCACATAATAATGTGAAGTTGGTAAAACAACAGAACACCAGCTCAGTAGCAATCTGGAGGGCGAGGGGTGTGTATGTGTGTATGTGTGTGTGTATGTGTGTACGGTGTTGCTGGGGAGGGTCTTAAGAGTCCTATGCAAGGCTCGGCATTTTATTGCATGACTTGAATAAAAACAAAGAAGACAGGCTTGTTAGCAAGACAAATCTACTGACTTAGGAGGCAAAATTTTATAAGATTTCAACAAGCCAGGATTACCTGTAGAAAGGAATGAGATGTTTTCAAAAATTAGGATTGATGTCAGGTCTTTTATTGGATTCTCTCCAAAGAAAGAATCCCCATTTGGGGACTTCCCTGGTGGTCCAGTGGTTAAGACTCCTCGCTCCCAATGCAGGGCGCTCCAGTTCAATCCCTGGTCAGGGAACTAGATTCCACATGCCACAACTACGAGTTCTCATGCCACAACTAAGACCCAGTGCAGCCAAACAAATAAATAAAAGTAAATATAAAAAAAAAAAGAATTTCCATTTGGAATGGAAGAGATATGACTCAACTAAGATTCCCGTGAAAAAGGAGAGGCCACCAGGGGAGGAGGGGACCGAGCTGACCTGTGCTCAGGGTTAGAACCTGCAGTCCCACTCCCTGCAGGTGAAGGTAACTGAGTCTGACGGAGCAGGCAACACATTTTTCAATACACTGGATAAAGAACTGTCCAGTACATTCTTAGGTCATTTGAATTCCACTCTTACTATAAGGTGTGGCTTCCCAGGTGACTCAGTGGTAAAGAATCTGCCTGCCAAGCAGGAAATCCACGAGACTTGGGTTTGATCCCTATTTTGGGAAGATCCCCTGGAGAGGAAATGGCAACCCACTCCAGTATTCTTTCCTGGGAAATCCACGGACAGAGGAGGCTGGCAGGCTACAGTCCATGGGATCGCAAAGAGTCGGACACAACTAAACAACTACTACCACCATATAGTAATAAGGTGGGCTGGGGAGTTACTACCATGCTATTTTCAAGTAAGGACTTGGAATGTGAAGCTCAAAGAGGTGAAGAGAAGAGCTTGATGAAGATGGGAACAGCAGACTTCCCTGGCGGTCCAGAGGTTGACTCTGTGCTTCCAGCTTCCACTGCAGGAGGATGGGTTTGATCCCTGGCAAAAGAAGAAGACGGGATCAGAACACAGGTTTTTGATCCTTTCCAACCCAGTGTCTTGGGTGGGATGCTTTCTTAGTAAAGTGTGATGTGCAGACGCAGAGGGGCGATGGCTTTACTCTACAGGATTAGAGCAATGCAAGTGCTGCGTCTTCTGCCCCTTGAGCACTGCATTCTGACAAGGACACCCAGACACTCGTGACCAATTAGGTCACCACTCAAATGTCACCCCAGAGAGGTCTTCCTTCATTTGTCTAGTATTGTCCCCTTCCTCAAGGATGCTCTTTCATGTTTGTGTTACCATCACCTGAACATTTCTTGTTTATTTATCGGTCTCCCCGTGAGAATGCAAGGCCTTGGCTTGTGTCCCTCTGTGGCCCTAGGGCCTAGCACATACCAAGCGCTCCATTAAAACGTTTGAACAAAAGAATGAACAGGAGCAGTGGTTCTCAAAGTCTAGTCCGCAGACTCCTGGGGGAACTCCAGACACTTTCAGGGGCCTCACAAAGTCAAACAGTGAGTCATAATTTGTCTTCTCCCCACACTGACATCGACATCAGTTACAATGATGGAAAAGCTGCCATGGCACCAAATTATACAGAAAGTCATGCATTCTTCACCACCACAAACTGACAGTAAGGACGAGACAAAACAAAAGCCACTTTCACTTAAGGATGTGCTTGATGAAGCAATAAAAATGATTAGTTTTATTAAAACTCAATCCCCTGAGTACATGAAATAAGTAGTTGTACTTCTGCACATAGAAGGACAGTGGTTGTCTTGAGGAAAAACACTTGTTTTGGTTTGTGAGCTAACCAAGCTGCTTTTAAAAAAAGGAACACCATTGTTCCTTGCAAGAGTAACTGACAGAAAAAGAAATCTATGCTAATTCAGACCTCGGTATTGACAGATATTTAAAAATAGTTTTATTTACCTGTGTTTTATTTTTGGCTGTGCTGGGTCTTCGTTGTCGCACAGACTTTGCTCTAGTTGTGGGAAGTGGGGGTGACGCTCTAGTTTCAGTGAGTGGGCCTGTCTTTGCAGTGGCTTCTCTTGATGCTGAGCACGGGCTCTAGGGCACGTGGGCTTCAGTAGTTGTGGCTCCTGGGCTCTAGAGCACAGGCTCAATAGCTGTGATGAACAGGCTTAGTTTCGGCATGTGAGATCTTCCCAGATCAGGGATCAAACCCATGTCTCCTGCATTGGCAGGCAGATTCTTTACCACTGAGCAACCAGGAAAGCCTCGATTTTTTTTTTTTTTAAAGAAAGTGAGCTTTCGCTTTTAAGGAAAACAACTGGCAGCTTTCATTGCTAATTATGAGATTCAAGTTTTAAAACAAATACTGATATTTTGGAAAACTTAGATCTACCACCCAGAGCTTATAGCTTCCTCAAACCTAGACTTTTCTAATGAGCTTGGTGTTGATATCAATGAATGTGAAATTTTGGTACTGAATCATGAAATGTGTCAGCATTTTAATGTAACAGAATGAAAAGTTTGTTGATATGATTTCAGATTCCACACTGCAACTGACCTCCAAGAAACTACTGCTTGACCAGTTTGGGTATGATATCTAAGAAAAATGGCTACAATTATTTAAAAGTCTATAAAATCCTCCTCCTCCTAACGACATATCTGTAAAATTGGAGGGGTTTTTTTCATATATTTCAACCCAAACAACATACCAAAACAGATTGAAAGCAGAAACAGATATGAGAGTCTGCCTGCTTTATATTAAGCTAGATATTAAAGAGATTTGCCAAAATGCAAAAACAATGCCACTCTTCTTGCTAATTTTTTTGGTTCAGAAAATATATTTTTCAAAAGCCATTACTCATAATAATATGTATACAGTTTATTAATGATACTTTAGATGAATGCACAAATATTTAAAAATTTCTCAGTTTTAATGGTGAATGTCAATGGGTATTTAACATAGACACATAAACAAAACTGAAAACAAAACCCGTAAACAAAAGCTATTGGGGGCCCACAATAATTGTTAAGAATATAGAGGGGTTTGTGACCACAATGTTTGAGTACAACTGAGCTAGAGATGAAAATATAGACTTTTCTCTTTTTTTCTTATTCAGATATAATTTACATACCATAAAATTCACCATTTTTAAAGTGTAAAATTAAGTGATTTTCAGTATATTCACAAGGTTGTTCAACCATCACCACTGTCTAATTTCAAAACATTTTCATCATTCTCGTAAAGAAATCCTGTGTGCATTAGCAGTCACTTCCCATTGCTGCCTCTCCTTCGCCCCTGGATATCACAAATCTCAATGAATTTGCCTATCTGGTCATTTAATATAACAAAATCTCACAATACATGGCATCTGGCTTCTGGGGCAGCATTCTTTTACTTCTTTCAAGGTTCATCCATGTGCTAGTATGTATCTGCACTTTATTCCTTTTCATGGTAGAATTATATATCCCTTCGCATGATATTCCATATTGTGTTTATTTGGTCATCAGTTGATAGACATATGAGTTGTTCCCACTTGCTGGCTATTATGAATCATGCTGCTATGAACATTCATATATGAACTCTTTATATAAATCTTATGTTTTCAATGTCTGGGGCATACACCTAGGAGTGGAATTTCTGGGTCTTGTAGCACCCATTTGAGAACATGTTGAAATGTTTTCCACAGTAGTTCTACCATTTTATGTTCCCACCAGCAATATATGAGGGTTCCAATTTCCCTGCATCCTTGCTAACCATTTATTGTCTTTTTGTTTAGAGCCATGCTTCTGAGTTTGAAGTAGTACCTCAGTGTGATTGTGATTTGCCTTTCTCTGATGACTAATGATACTGTCTTTTCATATGCTTATTGGCCATTTGTATATCTTCTATGGAGAAATGTCTAATCATTTGCCCAATCTTAAATTAGGTTATTTGTCTTTTCATTGTTAAATGGTAAGAGCTCTTCATATATTCTGGATACAAGACCCTTATCAGAGCTATGATTAGCAAATTTTTTTTCCATGCTGTGGTTTGTCTTTTAACTTTCTTGATAGTGCCTCAGTCCACACAAGTTTTAAATTTTCATTAAGCCCAGTTTATTTTTTTCTTCTTGTGCTTTTGGTGTCATATCTAGAAACCACTGCTTAATCAAAAAGATATACACCTGTGTCTCCTAAGCGTTTTATACTTCAGCGCTTATGTTTAGGTTTTGGATCCATTTTGAGCAAATTTTTATAGAATGAATGGGGAATTTAGGGATCCAAATTCATTCCTTTGCACTTTGAACAAGTGAATATCCACTTGTTCCAGCACCATTGTTGAAAAAAAGGATCTTTCCTTATTGGATGGTCTCGACATCTTGACCATAGGTATATGGGTTTATTTCTGGACTCTCAGTTCTAGTCCATTGATCTATATATCTATCCTTTTGCCAGGACCACATTGCCTTGATTACTGTAACTTTTGAAATTGGGAAGTGTAAGCCCTCCAACTTCGTTATTTTTCAAGATTGCTTTGGCTAGACAATATTAGCATTAATATTAACTTTTTTTTTCATTCCAGGTGGTAAGTGCATGCTATTTATCATATTATTCTCTTTAGTTTTCTGTGTTAAGATTTTTGTACTAATAAGATGGGTGACAGCTGAATATGTGTGATGAATAAATTACTTAAATGAGTCAATGAATGTAAACCACTTGGAAGAGTATGTGGCACCCTCTATATTGTTAGCTATTGTTGTTATTCTTTTATGTGAAATTGTAAACAAGCATCTTTAAAATTTTTAAATTGAAATATAGTTGATTCACAGTGTAAAGAACATTTTTTTTTTTTTTTTTTTTGGCCACACCATGCTGCTTATGGGATCTTAGTTCCTTGACCAGGGATCAAACTCAGGCCTACAACAGTGAAAGTGCCAAGTCTTAACCAGTGGACTGCCAGGGAATTCCTTGAGGAAGCATCTTTTTAAAGCTAGATTATCAGGGTTCAAACACTGGCCCTGCTACTCCCTAATAGTGAGATCTTGGGCTAGTTATGAAATCCTGCCATAGCCTAATCTGTAGCATATGGATAATAACCTTAGTCTCATAGGATTGTTGTGAAAATTAAATGAGATACAGATATAATTAAATGATATATAGAATAGCAGGAGGTTATTGAACCCAGTAGACCCTAAACTATTATTTGCTTCCTACAATTCTGCAGGGAGTGATCAACTTGGTAAGAAACCTGGAAATCATTCCACATGAAAGACATGAAGGAAATGAAGCACAAAGCTGTTTTTCAATATCAAAAGCCAACGGTGGAAGAGAATTTCTTTGTACTCTAGAGAGGACCAGGACCCCTGAATTTAAGGAAAGTATTCCAGCTAACCTGCCCCAATCACAGCCTTCTGGGGGCTTTCATAATGCTCAGTGGTCATATACTAGCACTTGCCAATTTGTAATTATAATTATTTAGGTCTCGGATGGTTCCCTTTCACAGATATTTACAAAGTATGAAAGTGTCAGTCAGTCATGTATGACTCTTTGCAACCCCATGTACTGTAGCCCACCAGCTCCTCTGTCCAAGGAATTCTCCAGGCAAGAATACTGGAGTGGGTAGCCATTCCCTTCTCCAGGGGATCTTCCTGACCCAGGGATCAAACTCAGGGCTCCTGCTTTGCGGGCAGATTCTCTACTATCTGAGCCACGAGAGAAGCCCTGATATTTACAAAGTGATCACAATATTTCAGATGCTATGTGTGGTAGACCCTGGGGCTTGTGGTTGAGTAAGATGCTGCCCCAGTTTTCCAGAAAGTCACAGCCCAGCTAAAAGCCAACTGGTGAAATTTTGAGGGAGCTAAATTTCTGCCTGATACAACTGACTGCTGTGCCTCCTAATTCCTCCAAATTTCTTTGTTTTAGAACCAGTGCAGCTGCTCCTTCACAGTTAATCACCAGACTCAAAGGGAAAGTTAGCTTCATGCAAGCCGTCAGTGGCAGAGGTCTCTGGGCCTGGAAATATGTGGCTTTCTGAGCGTGGAGCACCCTCTAGTGTCTGTCCAGGGTAAGGCAGGTCCAATGGGAAACTTTCCAAAGATGCCAATTTACTGCCCGCAGTTTCTTTACTTAGTTTAGTGTTGCTTATGGCTAAGCTGTCTTCAGGTCTCCGCTGCAAGACAACAACACTGAATATTCAAAAATAATAAATAATACAGTTGCCAATATTTGGGGGCAGTAACTATGTCCCAAGCCTGTGTTGTCTTACTGGTTACTCAGGAGGCAGGTACTACTGCTACTATGACTACTTTTACTATTATTTATTATTATTATTATTTCTGTTATACAGATGAAGAAACTGAGGCAGGTGAGACAGCCAGATAGAGGCAGAGCCAGAATTCAACCCAAGCCATCAGACTTCATAACCATGCTTCATTTTTTTGGCTTACTGTCAAAGAGAAGCGATAACTGCAGGCAATCCAAAGATAATTCTAGGCAAATTTCTCCTGTTTACTTGAGAGAATTGTACTTTATGTAAATCCATAAGATTTATGTTGAAACATCAAGTATGGAGTGAGAATAAGCCTCTCTTGGGCTCATATTAAAATGGATAGAAAGAAATCATCTAGTCTAGGCTTTTCAAATTGTGAGTTATGGCTCATGCATGCGTGGTGTAAAAAATTTAGTGGATTGTGACCAGCACTTTAAAAACTGAAATACAATAGATCAGTTAAACATTAGACTACACAAAGACCCAGTACATATTCTCTCTTTCTCTCTCTCCGTATTGCACACATAATATGTATCAACACACACGCACTATATATACACTTCATAACCATACTTCATTTTTTGGTTTACTGTCAAAGAGAAGCAATAACTCCAGGCAATCAAAAGATAGTTCTAGTCAACTTTCTCCTATTTACTTGAGAGAATTTTACTTTATGTACAATTGTACTTTATGTACTATATATACATATATATATATATATATATATAATATAAACCTACAGGACTGATCAGAAACATTTGGAAACCACTGATCTAGCTATCTTTTCTGCCTGCCCAAGACTATAGTCAAATCATTTCATCTGGGTGAAGCTGCCTTTTGTTTTTGAGATCCTATTAATGTGGCTTCTGCCTCTTTTCCCTCCTCTTAGTCATTACTTTTCTTTGAGTGACCCATGCTGCTGAGAATGTCATCTCAGGTCTAAATTAAATTCTTCATGCTATACCCATCCCTCTCCATTTTTTGGAGCCAAGAATTGAGATTTCTTCTTTTTGTGACAGAACCTGTGATTAAAACAGTTCAGTTCAGTTCAGTCGCTCAGTCGTGTCCGACTCTTTGTGACCCCATGAACTGCAGCACGCCAGGCCTCTCTGTCCATCACCAACTCCCGGAGTCTACCCAAACCCATGTCCATCGAGTCGGTGATGCCATCCAACCATCTCATCCTCTGTCGTCCCCTTCTCCTCCCACCCCCAATCCTACCCAGCATTAGGGTCTTTTCCAGTGAGTCAACCCTTCGCATGAGGTGGCTAAAGTATTGGAGTTTCAGCTTCAATATCAGACCTTCCAATGAACACCCAGGATTGATCTCTTTTAGGACGGATTGATTGGATCTCCTTGCAGTCCAAGGGACTCTCAAGAGTCTTCTCCAACACCACAGTTCAAAAGCATCAATTCTTCGGCGCTCAGCTTTCTTCACCGTCCAACTCTCACATCCATACATGACCACTGGAAAAACCATAGCCTTGACTAGAAGGACTTTCATTGGCAAAGTAATGTCTCTGCTTTTAAATAAGCTATCTAGGTTGGCCATAACCTTCCTTCCAAGGAGTAAGCGTCTTTTAATTTCATGGCTGCAGTCACCATCAGCAGTGATTCTGGAGCCCAAAAAAATAAAGTCTGACACTGTTTCCACTGTTTCCCCATCTATTTCCCATGAAGTGATGGGACCAGATGCCATGATCTTAGTTTTCTGAACGTTGAGCTTTAAGCCAACTTTTTCACTCTCCTCTTTCATCTTCATCAAGAGGCTCTTTAGTTCTTTTTCACTTTCTGCCATAAGGGTGGTGTCATCCGCATATCTGAGGTTATTGATATTTCTCCCGGCAATCTTGATTCCAGCTTGTGCTTCTTCCAGCCCAGCGTTTCTCATGATGTACTCTGCATGTAAGTTAAATAAGCAGGGTGACAATATACAGCCTTGACGTACTCCTTTTCCTATTTGGAACCAGTCTGTTGTTCCATGTCCAGTTCTAACTGTTGCTTCCTGACCTGCATACAGGTTTCTCAAGAGACAGGTCAGATGGTCTGGTATTCCCATCTCTTTCAGAATTTTCCACAGTTGATTGTGATCCACACAGTCAAAGGCTTTGGCATAGTCAATAAAGCAGAAATAGATGTTTTTCTGGAACTCTCTTGCTTTTTCGATGATCCATCGGATGTTGGCAATTTGATCTCTGGTTCCTCTGCCTTTTCTAAAACCAGCTTGAACATCTGCAAGTTCACGGTTCATGTATTGCTGAAGCCTGGCTTGGAGAATTTTGAGCATTACTTTACTAGCATGTGAGATGAGTGCAATTGTGTGGTAGTTTGAGCATTCTTTGGTATTGCCTTTCTTTGGGATTGGAACGAAAACTGACCTTTTCCAGTCCTGTGGCCACTGCTGAGTTTTCCAAATTTGCTGGCATATCGAGTGCAGCACTTTCACAGCATCACCTTTGAGGATTTGAAATAGCTCAACTGGAATTCCATCACCTCCACTAGCTTTGTTCGTAGTGATGCTTTCTAAGGCCCACTTGACTTCACATTCCAGGATGTCTGGCTCTAGGTGAGTGATCACACCATCGTGATTATCTGGGTCGTGAAGATTAAAACAGTAAGTTTATTTAAAAAATCTAATTTGCTTATCCCATATTGTTTTTTCCTCTAAACCTCAGAGGTTGGAGTTACATCGAGAAATGATAGACATTAACTAGCCTTAATTTATATTTGACTTTTGGGGAAGTTAAATAACTTATCTCGGTTCACACAGCTAGTAAGAGGAAGACCTAGGATTTGACTCCAGGACAGCAAGCTTTCAACCACTATGTCATGCAAAAGAAATACCACCCCCGCCCCAGCATCCAGGGCTGAGATCACAAACATGATGTCTGGGATGCAGATGAACTGCATAGACAAGAATGTGTGTTGAGCTGTATTGTAGGAGCTGCTACATTACAGAAATGTTTGAGTTCCAGAGTGTTGGCGGTCCTATGACATTGCGTTTGGAGGTGGATCTTTGGTGTTTGTTCTGCTCTGTTACACTGAGAGTAAATGTGTTGTAGTGTGAGACACTGGATTAGTCTCAAAACAACTCTGAGATGCTTATTATTATCCTCATATAGCAGAGGAAGAAACTGAGGTTCAGGTTGGTTCACAGAGAGTGAACAGCTGAGATGCAAATTGGGTAGTAAAATTATCATTAACACTTACTGAAGTCTCACTACATGACAGCTACTATGTTAAACTACTTCCATATATTATCTCATGTACTTGTCTCAAGACTTATTAGCTGAGTTTCCAAGTTAAGGGAAGATTAAGGTGCCTAAGTTAAGACAGTGAGTGTAGGCAGAGCCAAGAGTCAAGCTTTGGTCTGTCTGTCTACAAAGACCTTGCCCTTCACCACTCTAAGCAGAGAATGCCTGACCTTTTCCTGGATCACAGAAGCAAAGTGAATTTAAAAATAGAAAAAAAAATCACAGCCATAAAAGAGTCAGAATGGTGTAGTGGTTAGTGCTCAATAAACATTGGCCCTTATTTCTTCTGGCGATCTATTGGTACATAATAAATCACCCACAAACTTGGCATGGTTGTTGATGTCATCTAGATAGATGAAAATGGTATCTAGAGGACAGAGCCAAACCTGGTCCTGCAGCATATCCCTCCTGAAGGAGGGTGGCCACCACAGTGTGGAGGAGGTCATCCCTCCCCCACATCCCTTGGTCACTTGGGCAGCCCCCGAGGATGAGTTGAGTGAACAGTTCAAATGCTTGAAGGATGACAGTGCCACCATCAGCCCTGATGAGGTCTGCTTTCTCTCTTTGCCTCCATTCCTTACCAGACATCTCTGATAAAGGATAGGACCTGAGGGTCCACACAATTTGCCAAATGTTGGCAGTTGTCTTAGCAATAAAGGGTGTCTCAGCCACCAATTGGTCCCTTCTTCACATTTTTTCAGACATTTAGGCCATAGTCAGTGGTCTAACCATTTGGTCCAACCAATGGCAGCAACAACAACTCTTTATTCAAGGTCACCTCTTTTGGGATAAAGAACTCTGGGAATGTTCTGGCTTCACAGATGGCTCAAAACAAATCAAAATCAGACATATCACTGTACATGCTAGAGCCACAATACAAGGCCTCACCAAGATACTCTTTATCCCTTTCAGAGTTTCTGACAGTGAGAACGACCAAGACATTCATTTCACTTCTAAAAATACACAGTACTGAACTCTTGGACAAGGCATTCAATAGAACTTTCACCTCCATTACTGGCTTCTGGTTGTAGGCCTCATTGAGCACCATAATGACTGACTTAAACAAGTTCAAATTTAATTAAATGAAATGACACATTTTAGTTATGAGTCAAACATTGGGGGTGAATTTTAATAGGGTCCAGGTATGATAATGGCTTGATCATCTTTTCATGTGATTATTGGCTCATAGTCACCAAACTCCAATACTTTGGCCACCTGATGCGAAGAGCTGACTCATTAGAAAAGACCCTGATGCTGGGAAAGATTGAGGGCAGGAGGAGAAGGGGACGATAGAGGATGAGATGGTTGGATGGCATCACCGACTCTATGGACATGGGTTTGGGTGGACTCTGGGAGTTGGTAATGGACAGGGAGGCCTGGCGTGCTGCAGTTCATGGGGTTGCAAAGAGTCGGACACGACTGAGTGACTGAACTGAACTGAATCTGACCAAAAAAGTAATTCTTAATATATTTAAAAGGATTCAAATTTACAAAGTATGTCCTCTGACCAAAACAGAATTAAACCAAAAATCAGCAACAACAGAGATGACAAATCATCAAAATTTCTGGAAATTAAGCATAACTCACAGATCTTATGAGAAATCACAAAGGAAATTAGAAAATATCTTGACCTGAATGAAATTTAATAGTACAATTTATCACAATGCACAGCTAAGGCAGTGCTTAAAGGAAAATAATAGCATTAAATTCTTACCTTAGAAAAGAAGAAAGGTCCTGGACTTTCCTGGTGGTCCCGTGGTTAAGAATCTGCATGCCAATGCAGGGGACACAGGTTCAATCCTTGGTCTGGGAAGATCCTACATGCTGAGGAGTAACTAAGCCTATGTGCCACAACTACTGAATCCACTTGCTGCAATTACTGAAGCTCATGTACCTAGAGTCTATGCTCTACAACAAGAGAAACCATCACAATGAAAAGCTTGCACATGGCAAGAAAGAGTAACCCCTGCTCGCTGCAACTGGAGAAAAGCCCACATGCAGTAACGAAGACTCAGCACAGCCAAAAATAAATATAAAGAAATTAAAATAAACATAAATTATAAATTATTTTTTTTTAAGGAAGCAGAAAGGTCTAACAGCAATACTCTAAACTTGTACCTTAGAAATTAGAAAAAAAATGAAAGAACAAGTTAAACCCGTAGTAAGCAGAAGGAAATAATAAAGAGTGGAAATCAATGAAATAGAAAATGCATAAACTACAGAAGGGCTTCCCAGGTGTTGCTAGTGGTAAAGAATCCACTTGTCAGTGCAGGAGATGCAAGAGATTCCGATTCCATCCCTGGGTTGGGAAGATCCCCTGGAGTAGGAAATGGCAACCTGCTCCAGTATTCTTGCCTGAAAAATGCCATGGACAGAGGAGCCTGGCAGGCTACAGTCCATGGGGTCACAGTCAGACACGACTGAGCGCGCACACACACAGAAACAATAGAGAAAAATCAATGAAACCAAACACTTTTTAAAAAGAATAATGTAACTGATCAACCTCTAGGCAGTAGGCAGACTGGTTAGGAAAAGAAAAAAGAAAACCTGAGATGACATAAGTTACCATGATTAGAAATGAATGAGGAAACATCTACAGATCCTATAGACATTCAAAGAACATTAGGGAATATTGTTGTTCAGTTGCTAAGTCATGTCTGACTCTTTGCAACCCCATGAACTACAGCACTCCAGGCTTCCCTGTTCTTCATTGTCTCCTGGAGTTTGCTCAAACTCATGTCCATTGAGTGATGCCATCCAACCATCTCACCCTCGGGGAATATTAGGAACAACTTTGTGCCAGTACATTCAACAACATAGAATTCCTTTAAAATTCCCTAAGAGACACAAACTTTCAAAGCTTGCTCAAGAAGGAATATATAACCTGAATAGTCTTTATGTTCATAAAGAAATGGAACTTGTGGTTAAAAAAAAATCCCACAAAGAAAACTACAGGTCTAGATGGCCTCAGTGGTGAATTCTACCAAACATTTTGGAAAGAGTATCTACACAATTCTACACAAACTTTTCTAGAAAATACAAGTGGAGGCAATTCTTCCAACTTATTTTATGAGGCCAGCATTACCCTGATACCCAAATGAGAAAAAAAAAAAAACAATTAAAAACCAAATCAAACAAACAAAAACTACAAATCAATAATCTTCATGAACTTAGATACAAAAAGGCTTAACATTTAAGCAAATTGAGTGCAATAGTAAATAAAAAGGCTGATATACCAAGATCAAGTGGGGTTCATCCTGAGAATACAAAGTTAGTTTAACATTTGAAAAATAAATGTAGGGAATTCCTTGGTGGTCCAGTGGTTAGGACTCCAAACTCTCACTGCTGAGGGCCCAGGTTCAATCCCTGGTCTGGGAACTTAAGTCCCACAAGCCGCGCAGCACGGCACACACACACACACACACACACACACACACACACACACACACACAACCAATGTAATTCAGTTCACTATATCAAAAAACTAAAAAAGAGACATAAAAACTACTTAATGAAATTTACCATCCATTCATGACAAAAATTCTCAACAAATTAGGAACAAAAGGGAAATTCCTCAATTTGATAAGGAGTAACTAATAAAACTTATACCTGTCAGTGTACCTAATACTGAAAGAATGAATGCTTCTCCATGAGATCAGGGCAAGACAAGGTTATCTGCTCTCACCGCTAACACTGAACTGTGGGTCCTATGCAGTGAAATAGGCAAGAGAAATAAGAGGCATATAGATTGGAAACAAATAAAACTGTCTTTATTCACAGACCATCTATGTTGAAAATCCTAAGAAATCTACTTTAAAGACTCCCACTATAGCAAATAAGAGATATTAACAATACAAGTTAAGAATTCTTACAATTAAGAATACAAGTGAAATATATACCAACTATATAACCCAGCAATCCCACTCCTAGGGATTTTACTAAGAGAAATGAAGACATCTATCCACATGAGTATTTGTAGTTAATGTTCATGGCAACTTCATTTATAACAGCGCCAAATTGGAAACAATCCCAATGTCCAACATTGAGTAAACTGATACGTAAATGTTGTATACCTATAAAAAGGAATAAATACACTCAGTGATAAAAGGAAACCAATTACTGAAACATACAATATGAAAAAAATCTCAAAGTTAGCATGCTAAATGACAGAAGCTGGACAAAAATACTACTTTCTGAATAATTACACTTAGATGAAAGTCTACAAAAATCAAGTTAATAATAAAAAAAAAATCAAGTTAATAGCGACAAGATTATAGTTCAACAGTTGCTTGGGGATGGGTAGGGAGCAGACTGACTTCAAAGCGGCATCAGGAAATTTTTGTGGGGATAGAAATAGTTACGGGACTATAAACGTTTATTAAAAATTATTGGATTATAAACTCTGAAATGGTAAATTATATATAAAGTATAATTCCATAAAGCTGACAAAAAATACTGAAGGAAAAAAGTCCCACTTTCTATGAACTTGAGTCTCTTTAATCTATACAAATAGCCTGTTATAAAAATAGCTTCAGATTTACAGAAAATTAGTCTTTAATTAGCCCTATACACTATCTCAGGATCTTTGCACTACTGTCTCTGCTAGGAACGCTTTTTTTCCCCACCAATCCCTGGATTTATTACTAAACCAACACACTAGTGAAGAAGAAACACCAACAGAAAGAGAAAAATCATCTTCCGGGGAAACATATCCAACTGTTCAGACAGTAGTGATATTCTCAGAGTGATATGGTAAAAGGTAAGTAACCTTGACACCGTCACTTCATAGGCGAGGTTCCTTATAGATCCAGCCTTGTTCTTCTTCTATGTCTTCTCTTGGAGTTGTACCTGATTTTATTACCCTTCTCATTCAAATCCATTGAAGAATGGGATGATTCTTTTGTTTCATGACCAGGAATCACTTGATCCTGAAAGTCTTGTGAAAAGGCATGACAAGGAGCAAATTCAACCACACACAGGATGGTGGAGACAAGCAGAGAGTTGCCAGGAACACCCTTGTCTTCTATGCTTCTGCTAGATAACTCTTTACCTGTCTTTCAGGTCTTAGTTGCAATATCATGTCCTTATAAGACAACTTCTGTGAACCTTACAGACAACTTCCATCAATTTCTTCCAAATTCTCTATCATAGAGCCTGGCTTGTTCTTTTTTCAAGCACTTTATGTGACTCTGTAATTAACTGTTCACTTCTAAATTTAACATCTATGCTCCCCATGAATGTAAATTTCATGAGGTTAGAAATTGTGCCTATTTTTGTTCACAAAAGGCTATTTTTATCGTGATAGACAGATAAAAGGCTGAAGATTAATATTTACCTGCAACGAAGAGCTCTCACTAAAAGACAATGAAATGACATTAGGTTAATGCTTAAGATGAGCTTAGGTTTTAAACAGGCAATTTACAGAAGAACCAATAATCACATGAAAAGATGATCAAACCTATTAACAAGCTTGTACTCTCACACCATATGTACAAATAAATCTCAGGTATATTTAAAAAATAAAGAAAAATAACATTTAGATGTGGTAGAAAGAATAATGACCCCCTCAAAGATGTCTACACCCTAATTCCTGGAACCTATAAATATGTTATCTCACACAGTAAAAGGACTTCAGAGATATGATTAAGGACCTTGAGGTCCTTGAGGGAAATTATCCCATATTATCCAGGTAGGACCAATCACACAGATCTTGAAAACTGAAGAATCTTTCTTGGTTGAATTAGAGAGATGAAGACCAGAGAAGAAGGTGGAGGAACTGTGAACATTAGAAGGACCTGACAGGCCAGTGATGGCTTTGAAGATGAAGAAAGGAGAGAGGCAAGGAATGTGGTTGACCTCTAGAAGCTGAGAACATCCCTCCGTGGAAAACCGACAAGGAAATGGAGGTCCTGCAGTGCAAGAAAGTAAATTCTGCCAACCACTCAACTGAGCAAGGAAACAGATTCTCCCCAGAGCCTCCAGAAAGGAATGCAGCACTCACAATGCCTTGATTTCAGCCTGGGGAAACCTCTGTGTGTGTGACTTCTGACCTATTACAAATTGTAAGATGACAACTTAGTGAGAAGTTTTTTATGGTAGTAATAAAAAACTAATACAGGTGTCTACCTGAACACCTGGTGGAGTGCCTACCTGAACACCTTGTGGAATGCAGAGAACTCTCTAAATAAAGCCAGATACCTCAATTTCTATTTTAAAAAGATATGCATCTTTGACCTTATTTTTTAAAACATATGAAAAAAATACCATAAATGAAATTGACAGTAAATTGGGGAAATAGTTGCAATGCTGATAACTGACAGTTTTTAAAAAGTTTTAAAAAAGAAAATACACAAAGAGTACATCCAAATGGTCAATAGACAGGAGAAAAGATGGACAGCCTCGCCAATATTCAGTTAAAGCAAATGCAATAAAGGAGATAACTTTCCTCTATCATACTGGCACACATGATAAAGGATAAAAACACTATTGGTGGAAATGAGAGTTAATGTAGGTTTTAAAGAAAGTTGACTGGTAACAGCTATTGAAATATACATACTCTTTGACCATCTCCTAAAAGCAAGCTGGCTGAAAAGTTATATATATATATGTGTGTGTGTGTGTGTCCCTCCCTATCTCATTAAAAACACAAATAAATAAAGTTCTATGTGTATATTTATGTTTCTAAAAGCAACAGAGAAAAGTATGGAAAAATACAACATTAGTTTGTATTATTATAAACTCAATTTATATAATTTGGGGAAAAACAAGTGAAGGATATCATAAAACACAGACATAAACTTTAAAAAAGCACAGTGTTTGACTCATAAATCTGGGTTGAAGAATAAATATATTTTTCTAACTGAGGTATAGTTGATTTAAAATGTTGTGTTAGTTTCAGGTGTACAGCACAGTGATTCATACATATATATACATTTTCATATTCTTCTCCATTATAGGTTATTACAAGATATTGAATATAGTTCCCTGTGCTATATAGGTCCTTCCTTATCTATTTTATATTATTTATATATGTTTATATTATTTATTTTATAAATAGTAGTATGTATCTGTTAAGAGTAGCTATATATGTTAAAGTTTTATTATTTATTTATTTCTATTTTTGGCTGTGTTGGGTCTTCGCTGATGCACTCAGGCTTTCTCTAATTGCAGTGTACAGGCTCAGCAGTTGTGGCTCATGGGCTCTAGAGTTGTGGTGCGTGAGCTTAGTTGCCCCACAGCATGTGGAATCTTCCCAGACCAAGAATTGAACCCATGTCCCCTGCAAGTGGATTCTTAACTGCTGTATCACTAGGGAAGTCCAAGAGTAAATATATTTTAAATGAACAGAAAACTGCCCTCTCCTGCCCCTCACTCAGGTAAGGGCCCTCTGCAGGGTCCAGGGGCCTGTTTTCTGACACTTTGTATGATGGCTTCTGGCCTCCTCTCTGTTTTCGCCTCTGGAATGTGTGGCCCCCTGACCCCAGGATCTGCCTAAATCGTAGTCATCACTCTACTTCTCAGTGCTTAGCAGTTAATGTTTTCTGAATGAATCTTTAAAAAACACAAACCTTATTTCAATTATCTGCTGCTGAAAAACAAACCATGGCAAATGCAATGACCTAAATTATTTCTCATGGTTCCGTGGGGGTGCTGAGGGAATCCCTGTGCTTCCCATGGTGTTGGCTGGAGCTCCATGATGGTTGGCATGTCCAGAATGGCTTTCCTTACATGGTGAGGAATTCAGAGCTGTTGGCCATTTGACTTGATTCTCTCTGTGTGAATGAATGTATTCTTTAATGAAAAGACTCTCACAGAAACAGATACTCAAACTGCCAATAAACATATGAAAAAGTGCTCAACCTCACTAATCTTCAAAGAAATGCACATTAAAATCACCTCTTACCCATTAGAATGAAAGCTATTTAAAATAAAACAAACCAGGAAATAACAAGTGTTGAGGATGTGGAAAAATTAATGTCCCACGCACTGTTGGTGGGAATGTAAAAATGGTGCAGCCCCTATGGAAAATAGTATAGAAGTTCCTCAAAAAATTATAAATAGAACTATCCAGCAATCCCATTTCTGAGTATATACACAAAAGAATTGAAAAGTAGGATCTTAAAGAGATATTTGCACACCCATATTCATGGCAGCATTAATCGCAATAGTGGAAAGGTAAAAGAAACCCAGATGTCCATCAACAGATGAATGAATAAAGAAAATGTGGTATATACATACAATGGGATATTATTCAGCTTAAAAAAATAAGGAAATCCTGTCATATGTTGCAACACAGATGAACCCTGAAGATATTAAATGAGGCAGTCACAAAAAGACAAATACTATATGTATGATTCTATGTACATGAGCTATCTAAAGTAGTCAAACTCATAGAAACAGAAAGTAGGATGGTGAAAGGGGGAGCTGTTGATCAGTGGATACATTATGTTATAAATTTTATAAAAGTTATTGATTTTACCACTTTTTAAAAATGCATGCACACATATACATACATCGCAACATCATTATATATCCTCAAAATAACTAAAATGAACAATACAGATAATGCCAGGTATTGGAAGGGATATGGATCTCTCATACATTGCTGGTAGGTATATAAATTAGTCGACCACTTTGGAAAACTGTCAGTTTCTATCGAAGATAAACATACCCCTACCCTATGACCCAGCCTTTCCACTCCTGAGTCTCTTAAGCGTAGGTGTCCATCAAACAACACATGGACACAAATGCTCATATTCATAGTGGCTTTTTTATACTGCTGTAAACAACTCAAATGTCCACAAAGAAAAGAATAAATAAATATATTGGTATATATTCAAACAATGGAATATGGCATTAAATGGAATAAGGCCATAAAAAAGAATGAGCTACTGTAACACAGTGACATGGATAAATCTCACACACATAATATTGAGCAGATGAAGCCAAATATGAAAGATCACATATCATGACTTCATATATATGAAGTTCAAGGACAGACAAAACTTATCTATGGTGATAGAAGACAGAATTATGGTTCCTTCTGAGGGTTATTGACTACAATGTTATAAGGGAAGGTTGGAAATGTCTTGATTTAGGTACATGCATACATAGGCAAAAATACATGGAGCCACACACTTAACATTAGCAGTTTTGCTGCATTATCAGGATAATAGACTCATTCAGGAAAATAGACTCATTCACTCAGCAAACTTAAATGTTGTCATATTTCTATGCTCATATTTAAGTGGCTTCAGAATAAAATCATCATTTGGATGCCTTTTCAGTATAAGCTAACCAGAACCTGTGAACCAGTGGAAAGGCAGAGGCAAAACAATTCATCTCGCCTGCTCCCCCATTTTACAGGGAAACAAACTGAGTCCAAAGTGGAGTAGGTGGCAAGGGCTTAAGTTAGTGGCAGAGGCCAGGCCTAGAACTCAGATCTGAGGTGCATCATACCTGCCCTCCACCACCAACCATTTGCAGAAGAGGCTGGATTCTGACTGGATCCCTAGCCCCCATGCTTCCCTGGTGGTTCAGAGAGTAAACTATCTGCCTGTAATGCAGGAGACCAGGGGTTCAATCCCTGGGTCAGAAAGATCCCCTGGAGAAGGGAATGGCAACCCATTCCAGTATTTTTGCCTGGAGAATTTCACAGACAGAAAAGGCTGGCAGGCTACAGTCCATGGGGTCGCAGAGTCAGACATGACTGAGCGACGACTAACACTAACTAACCAGCCCCATGCTGGCTGTGGAGGAAGGCTTACAGTCTGAGGCCTGGCAAACAAGGGCAGTTCTTGGAGACCAACCAATTGGGAGTTAGGAAGGTTAGAACTCAAATTGTGGCAGTTTTCACAGAGAATAGGTTAAGTTGAAACCTCTACTGGGGTCTGAGAGAAAAATAAAAAGAGCCTGTGGTTTCAGGAAGGCGCTTCAGCAACCCGAAAGAACTAAACACAAAGGAGTCCTAAGGGCTGGGATGGAAAGTGAAACTTACAAGCTCTTCCTTTGACCTTGGCCAAGGTCGTTCCCTCTGGCCTCGCCTGTCCCGTTCATTCAATGGGGGAAGGTCCCATTTAAGGCCCAGGGAACTGAAGAAAGAAGGCGGGTAGAAGGGCAGCACTCAGTCTGGTGCCGACCCCCAGGCGGTCTGAGCCCCAGGCGGCCGAAGCCGCAGGAGGGGAGCGCGGGAAGTCGCCCCGGCCACCGCACCAGCGAGAGAAGCGCTGCAACCTGGCGAGGGACTGGGTGAGGTGGGGGTGGGGTCGGAGGAGGGGTCCTCCGCCTGTGTCTGTCGCCTCCTGCCGAGATCAGGGCGCCCCCTCCTCTTCTCAGACTCCTCCGGCCTCGCCCCTCCCGCTCACATTCCCAACTCCCTAAGACAACTTGTCGCTCACTTCAGAAGCCCAGGGCTTCTTTCTGTCCCCCCGACTTTGCTTTCTCTCACTTCTTTTGTCTATTTCTGCGTTTGACCGCTTCTCTGGGAAGCTTTCCTCGAATTCTCTTCCCTATAGTCTGTAATACGCTCCCCACCCCCCAGCCCCACCTCGCCTTTGCCTCCCTCTCTCTCTCCACACACATACACACACACACACACACACACACTCTCACACCCTCTCTTTTCTCTGCCGGCCATCTCGTCGCCTTTCCTCTGAGGCCCTGCCCTTCCAGAAGCAGGCAAGGCCCATTCTGGGAACCGCCGCACTGCGATCCGACGGCGCCCCAGGGAGGGGCAGGTGAGACCAGCGGGAGCCCGGCCCGGGCGGACGCGGAGGAAGGTGGCACCCGCGCGGACCCGCCGCCCCGGCCCCGTCCTCGCCGCCCCCCACCGCACCCCGGCTACACTCGCTGGCGCCAGGGGAACCAGAACGCACGGGTCCCTTCGCGTCCCCGCGCCGTCGGCGCCGCCGCCCCAAACCTAGACGCTGCTCCCAGAGGCCTCCCAGGGCGGGGGAGGGGGCGGCGACTGGCAGCACCCTCACCCCAGGCCCCGGCGCCGTCACCTCCGTCCCCAGGCTCGGTCGTGGCCACGTCCCGGGTTCCTGCAGCCCTGGAAGACGCGCGGAGGACGGCGCAGTCCGGAGAGGTAGGTAGACGCTCCTCGCCTCCCACCGGCCGCCGGGGGCCGGGATCACGCAGCTCGGAGCGGCGGCGCAAAGAGCCCTCTGGGGATGGGCAGCCCCCGGCCGCACTTTGAAGGCCGAGAGGCCGCGGCGGGGGTAGATTACCCGGGGCCACCAGCTCACCTTGAGCTCTGGACCGATCCAGCCTCCCGGTGAGGTCTGGGGCGTACCCGCAACGCCTGCTTCCCAACCCCCGCTGGCTCCCACCCGACTCGTTCTCGAGGCAAAGATGTGTGAAAGGGGGCAGAGAATCGCCTCCCGTTCTTCCCGCGCGCAGCCGGCTCCCCGCTGCCGGGTGCTGAGTGCAGCCTTGGGCCCTCTCCGCGGGGTCTCCCGGTGCAGAGTCCCGGATTCCAAGAGGAGAGAGACAGAGTCAGGGACCTGTGACCCCGACCGGTCTTGTGGGTGGGGGTCGCTGGGAAAGGGACAGTGGTTATTCTTTCTCCACAGAAATTAGAAATTGGCCTGAAACGCTGCTTTCGGTTGGGAGCCTCCAGGCCCTCAAGATGCAGACTCAGCTCTCACTCCAGCAGCCCCCTAGAAGGGATGAAGGGAGAATGTTTGGGGAGAGTCTTGCTTCAGACTCTCTTTCCACGTAGGGAGGAGACCAAGATTTCGTTGCTCTCCGGACTGTGCTGAGGCTCCCAGGGCCTTCTGCCTGGGAGAGCCTGTGTCTGAATATGAAGGGATGCCAGGCGCCGCCATCTTACTAGAAATTCACACTCACAAAATGATGCGTGTGCATTTTTGTTCGGGGGCTTGTTGTTTATGGGAGGGGGCAGAAGTCAGAGAAAGGACCTCAATCTGTATGGACTGGACCAATACAAAATTACTCGCCTCTGAAAAGGCATGTAGAGAGAAGCAGGCATAAAGGGGCTGCATGGTGGGTATTTCAAGGTCTTCTAGAAATTGGTAACTCTTAGGAGTCAGAGAGCAATCCTGGGTCAGGGCAGCTGTGCTCTCAGAGTATTAAGCCATCCTGTAAAGGTTGAGGATAGACGATTCATGAAAACATGCAAAAGAGACAGGAAATTATGTTTTCCCAACTGTGCTCAGCAATAAAGGTAGCAGACAGGAAATTCATATTTTTGCCTCCCCTTCAAAAAAGAATGGTACACAGTATATTTCACATATTCCAAGTATGTTAAATGTGGAAACATATGACACAGAATCGTACTTTCCAGTATTAGTAGAAGCACAAAGACCAATAATGGGGAGGAGTTGTTCCCTTAGAGAAAGTCCGGATTCTTGGAGGAAGGGAGTTTGGTGGAAACTCCTTTATAACACTGTAGTCAATAGGGAGTTCAGAGCTTTTCCTGATATGACCTTTCCTCTAAATCCCCCTTTGGAGCTGTAGCTCCTCCATTTCCTTAGACTCTGGAGCACTTGGCTCCAAGTCCAGAGAGGCTTCCTCACTCCCTCAGCCTAGAAAAATGAAGCCTCTTTCTACTCTCAATCATATCGCCCTGGGCTCCCAGGGAGGCAGTTGCTCTTAGCTATCTGCCAGGGTTTAGAGCCACTACCTCAATACACCCATACCCCACAAACAAGCAGTATGCCGCAGAGGAAATGCAAGGAAAGACTACTAGACCCAGGCAAGGCACCACAGGAGACCTTGGAGACCCTTAAGAGCCACACACTCTTCCACACTGCAGTTGAGGAGACCCAGACCCCTACCCCTACCATCCGCAGAGGGTGGTCCTGCCTTCTCACTGTCTCAGAGGCACTGACCCCATGACTCAGTCAGCTGAGAATTTAGTCTCTCACTCACCCTGCCTCCAACTTCTCTTCCTGGCCTGATTAAAACAAGCATCAGGCTTCAGATGCTGTTGGATTAGAAAGAGAGGTTGATTATTTTAATCTGTTGGAATCTCTCCCTCATTTTCTCCTCCCTCATCACTCTCTTACTCTTGAGTTTTGTCTTCTCTTTCTTCTCAAACATAAAAAACAGAAGAATCCATAGGTTTTCTGAACTCAGAGGGACTATTTGACCCATCCAGGCAGCACCCAGAACTGATCCGAAGCACCAAGTCCTCATAGGAGACCCTGCCCTGCAATGCTTTGGAGGTTAATTTGATTCCACAGTGCCCTTCATCCCAAGATCCAAAGGCACCATCTTCCTTAAGAGGCACTAAGGATTTGGGGCTTCTGCAGTTTTCAAAAAATAGGAAGAAGAAGGAAAATTGCTGTAGTTATTCAGGTGGCCAGGTGTGGAGGCAGCAGACCTGGACTCACAGAGAAGTGAGTCCTCAGAGCTGAGAGGGTTGAGGGGCCAAGCCTGACACAGACTGAGACGGTGGGGGCAGGTTTGACCCCTGACCCAGCTGGCAGGGGATGCTGGACTGTTCACCAGGTGGAGGTGAGATTAGGGGACAAATTCTTCTGCTTTACTGCCCTAAGGGCCCCAGAGCTCCCAAACCAAGAATGACTGAAAGGAAAACATCCGGATTTGTAATCTGCTTAGGCACCCGGACCTGTCCTGAAAGCAGTGAAGAAAATCTGCCTGTGTGGCTGACTGGCAAATTTGCATGCTCCGTTTTGGCAATATGTGGGTGGGTGTCCAGAGCTCAGTGTCTAGGACACTAGACTGCAGGGTGGGGCCTCTCACCTCCTTTCCCCATGCCCCCCATGATTCTTCTCCTCTCAGAGATTCTCAGGAGAAGGCTTCCTTGTAGAGCCGTGAAATCCCACAATTTCAGGGGATTTCAGAGTCCTTGACCATCATGTTAACAACTCCTATTTGGACTCATCGGAGAATTTAGTATCTGGAAAATTCTGAGACCAAATATGGTCAGTTAGGTCTTCACGTATAACTGGGTGCTTACTAGGTCCACCTCCCGTGAAAGTACCCAGGTTAGTGCTCCTCTCTCACCACTGTCTGTAAGGAGTAGGACGAAGGGCAGTGGGGCTTTCTTAGGAAGATGCCAAAGTGGCTGCCCTCAGCCCACTTTCCATTCTTCCTCCTTCTGTCCCTGCCTCAGCCCGAGTTACAGGAAAACAGCCTCTACCTTGCAGGGGTAATTAAGGCCAAAGCACCTCCACCCCATCGCATCTTGGGGCGGCTCTGTGTCACCCCCTTTTCATTTCGGGCTACTGTGCAAGGCTGCCTCTGCAGGAGTGGAGGTGAGGGCTTAATCCCAAATTAACTGGATATTAAGTAACAATAATGAGAAAAATAACCATGAACTCCTGAGCCTCTACCATCCTGGAAAGTTCCTCCTTAACCTACGGTGGAAGCCCCCGCCCCATTGGACTCGAAAGGACTGGTCAGAATGCCCGAAACTCTTCTGGAGCGAGGAGTCAATATCCAGGAACCTTGTCCTTTGAAACAATAAAAAGGAAGAGGGTCCAAATTTCTACTCGTTAAACCTCTTACCTCTTCGTCAATCCGTTAGCTCCTTGGCCCCGGTGAGCCTGGATCCTGAACTCTGACGTGAACCAGGGGGAATGAGGCTCCACAAGTTGCCGCGGCTCCAGGGAGAGAATGCGCACTGTAGTGGGACCAGGTCTCCGGGGGACTGGGGTGGATGGAGAAGTCGTGGTGCAAGGATTTGCCTCCGTTACGCACCTCGGTCCCGACTCCAAACGTATTTGGGGCTGCGCGGAACGCACCAAGTCCTAGCTAGGGCTCCCTGGCGCTGGGCCAGCGCGGCGGCCCCCGACGGCGCGCATCCCGCGGTGTTCGGCTGGGGATCAGCACCTTCGCCTCTCGGCTGCGCGCGGGGTGGAGCTCTCAGTGCAGGGCGCTGGCCCGGTTGTGGGCAGGAGGACAGGAAGGTCGCCAGGCCGGGAGGCGGCCGAGCCGGAGCCGCAGAGTTGGCGTCCGGAGGAGGGTCAGGGGCACCTCGGGATTCCGCGCGCCTCCAGGCGCATCGCCGACCGCCCAGTCGCAGGTTGGCGCCGCTGGGGTGGGATCTGGAATCCTGGGAGGGTCTAGCACCGAGCCTCGACCCTCTGGAGGCGGGAGCCTGGCTGAAGGATTAGAAATGAGGCTTTCAAACCCGGCTGAAGCGTCCGGAAATGGCATTTTCGGAGCGAAGGGAGGTCGCAATTACAAGATGACCCCCTCTTCCCCGGGACGCCGCAACGCCAAGGGCCTGTAGGTGCACAACCTCCGCGGTGTAAGGAGAGGAGACGCGGTGGGATGGGGGCTCCGTCCAGCCTCCATCTCAGGGAGCGACTCGCCCTAAGAGGACTGTTGGAGACCGCACGGACGGAGGCTGGGGCGGGGCGCCCTTTCCGAGGGAGAGTGGTGTTCTCGCTCTCCTGCTCCGAGGGGGCGTGGGTCCTAGTCTCTGTGTCCCCGCGCTCAGCCGCCCCTCAGGAACAGTCCATTTGCTCCCTCCCGGCCGCCCGCGCCACTTGCCCCTATTTCCTGGCCCGGGATTTCCCCTCCCCTGCCCTTCCTCACCACAATTAGTAAACGAACTTGCGAAACCTGCCGGGTCCCAGCGGAGGGGCACCTCTCTCCTCTCGAGCCGGCTGATTAATTAATCAGAGCCTTAAGGAGGTCTAGGAGTTGTAAGAGGCGGTTTAGAACGAGGGGCCGCTCATTAACCTCCCTGTAAAGATGGGAAGAAGTCGCGCCCGGCCGCCTCCGAGGCCCCTCTGGGTCCTTCTCAGCACCCGGGTTTCGGCCTCTCCACCTGCGCGCCGCGCTCTAGCTCCCGCTTTCCTACCCGGCTGCTTCACTTCGCTCTTTGTGATTCTCCATCTTCTCTCTGGCCCTTCCCTAGTGGCTCAGACAATAAGGAATCCGCCTGCAATGCAGGAGACGAGGCCCCTTTCTTTGTGTCTGCTTCTGTCTACCTGTCCTTCTGAATCTCGCGCCCTTCTCCGCGCCCAGCCTGGACCAAGAGAACTTTAAGGTCATGGCGAGTGGCCCCGGCTAGCGGCTGGGCTGGCAGTGTAGGCTCCCCGGTCTCAGACGGGGCACTATAGGCCTGGCTGGAGCTGAGGGAGCTGGAGATCTGAACAATATTCCCCTCCCCGACCCCATCCCCCCAAGAGGAGGGCATTTGTGGAGGGAAAACAGATCCTGAAACTTTCGGCTCTCTTTCGGTGTGGACAAGGCAGCAAACGGCTGAAGATCCAGGCTCCAGAGGAGTAAAGCTCCATTACATTTTTATTATAGACACACAGACCTTGCACATCCTTCTACGTGGGCAAGGGTGCACACAAGAGGTGGGGACTGGGTCTTGTGGGCTGCCTGTCTCAGTCCTGAGGTCCTCAACCCCTGTGAGCAGGTACCTCTTGTGGAAGGCTATCCACGTGACCTTGGTACACACAATTGTTTGTCGGCTCCTTTAATTTATCTTGTAAGATACTCAAGTCTATTTCACTGCATCCCTCAGCATCGTATTTGTGATATTTGTATGTGAATAGTAAAGGAAATGGCAAGCCACTCCAGTAGTCTTGCCTGAAAAATCCCATGGACAGAGGAGCCTGGTGGGCTAAAGTCCAATGGATCGCAAAGTGTTGGACATGACTGAGAGATTTAGCACAAGCACAAGTGAGTAAAAAGTTCCTAGCATTTTGGGGATCACTTGCCCATACTTTAAAATCTGATTAAAAAAAAAAAAAAAGCTGTTGCTTTCCTTCTCTCCACGGGAAAAAAATGCACTGATGTAGTACTCACCAAACCCCACAATTTCAGAGGGTTTCAGACCCTTTGGACCCCAGGTTATGAACTCCTATTTAGATCAGTTAAAGAAGCTAGTGTCTGGAAAATACTGAGGCCAAATACGGTCAGTTAACTCAGGTCTTCACTTCCCCCTGTGGCGCTGTCTTGGTGTTTTCCAGGCCAGCCTTCACCTTTAAGAACACCCGTGCAGCAGTGCTTCTCTCCCCACCACTACTGGTGGGGTCTGGGTTCCCAGTATAGCTGGTCTTTCTTCCCTCCCTGGATCTGTATGCTTGAGAAAGTGTGGAGAAACTTTGGTGGGGTGCTGGGGCGAAGCAGATCTTGGACCCCCCAAGAGTGGGACCAACTGCTGGAGGGATACCGGGCTTGAGCAGCCTCCCAGGGAATAAGAAACAGGCTGGAACTCCTGGGAAGGGAAGGCTGTTTGATAACAACCCCCTAGATAATGCTGTCTGTGAGCCCAGCAAATGTCCTTTTGTGTCCCTTACTGATCTACCTATTCGGTTTTGTTGGATATCCCAACTCTTTGTGGGGCTGGAGACAGCCAAGGTTAGAAGCCGGGGGTGGGGAGGCCGGTGGTGGATACTGGACACTGAGCTAAAAGGGGAAGACATTTGCTCCCAAATATTTTTGTAATCCTTAGTAGGAGCCAAGCAGCAGGTGGCCCCTGACAAGCCTCAGAGACCTCCTAGTTTCATCTAAACTCAATAGATGTTTGAGACTTGTTTAGACTTTATTCTCTCTCTCCAGTCTATTAATAGTAAAAGCTTCCTGGCCTTCTCTTCACTCCTTTCAGTTGACCAAACCATACCTCCCAGAAGAAAACTCAGGTTTCTTTGGAGTCTGGGAGGTGAAGAAACTTCCTCCTTCTTGGACGATGTTCAGACAAATTAAGGCAACTGGAAATTATTGACTTTATTGCACCCTCCCGCTACACACACACTCCACCCCTCAACTGCCTACACATTTCAAGCAAATGTGACTGTGGGCAGGAAAGATCCCAACCCACTCCTGGTTGCCCCTCTCTGAGATGGCACAACCACCACCTACCAGCCCAGCAGTTCTGGGCTGGAACAAGAAGCCAATGGTTGGCTAATAGTATTCAGACCCCTGCCTGAAAATAAAAGAAAAAATAAACCATTTTCTGCTTGGGACAACTTAAACTGAATAATTCTGGCTGTGAACACCTGACCTAAATGCTTTTAATCAGAGCAGAAGAAATATATGCCTTTTTGTTCTCTCCTTTACTAATTAAAAAAGCTAATTGGTGTTCTTAAAAACTTCCAACTGAGGGTCAGAAGCCTGTAGTCATCTCTCCTCTCCTCCCCTCTTCACGCCCCTCTGCCCCACCCCTCCCCCCACAAGGCCATCCCCACCGTGGAGTTGGCCTCTTTCTGACAGACAATGGGAGGGGGATGCCCAGACCTTCGGCTCCTCCCTTGCATGGGGACTTTGGCTCTGAAAAGGCAATGCTATCATTGGCCAGAAGTTCTTGCCCAGCAGGGTCGTCCCCCTTTCCAGGCCTCTGGACTAGTTTCTGGGAGCAGAGGCTTCTGGATGGCTGCAAGTCAGCAAGGCTAACTGCTGGGGGGCAGCTCCCACTGGAGCCCCAGAGCTCAGCCCAGAGCTGGGCACACAGTGGGCACTCAGAAAATGTTTGTTGAACATGGAATGAAAGTTCCCACCAGGCAAAGGTCTGTGGCTTGTCTGGGGAGCCTCTGAGGCTGGTTCATCAGAGAGCTCCAAGGCCTCCTGGCTGCCCAGGAAACAAGCAAGACTTGGTTTTTCTCAAGCATTTCTCAGATGTTCTGTTTTAATTTCAGCTTTCTGGGGCCTCTATTTCTTTTCTACCCATTCTCTAGGGTAGGTCTTGCTCACTGCAGCAACGGGAAAAGGCTCATTGAGAAGTCAGATGAGAAT
The DNA here is from genome assembly GCF_054371585.1 of Giraffa tippelskirchi. Classification (NCBI taxonomy): domain Eukaryota; kingdom Metazoa; phylum Chordata; class Mammalia; order Artiodactyla; family Giraffidae; genus Giraffa; species Giraffa tippelskirchi. The sequence goes on along the minus strand of NC_137277.1, from coordinate 24,691,759 downwards.
ATACCACCACTCCCCAGACCTTTCCCCCACCAGATCCAGATACTTCAAGCTAAAAAGAGTTTGAACCTGAAATGAGCCAGATAATTGCCCCAATTCTCTGTTCCTTATTGAAGAGGTAGTTACAGGCCAAGGGGTTCAAGGGGCCTCACTTTTATGGACATGGCTGTAAGTCAAAAGAATACATTATACATATACAGGCTGAGACGCACACCCTCCAACCTAGACCGGTTCTCTGAGAACAAAGCAGACTTCCTCCTCTTTCCCTGGTTCCTCTCTCCTCCACCTCTTTCCCTCTTCCTCCTGTTATTAACAGTTCCTCTTTACTCCTTCTTCATTAGGCATTGTGCTAAATCCTAGACATGTTGTGCATTAATTAAACCTTACAACAATCCAAAGAGTTAAGACTTCCAGATTTTGCTGATGCAAAGAAACTGAGTTACTTTTCCAGGCATGAAGTGTGTGCGTGTGCATGTGTGTGTGTGTGCAAAATAATGTTGATGTGGTACTGGCAGATCTGAATGCTCAAGTGGCATAATGAGGATGGAAATAAAGAACACTGACAATGAAAAGATCTTAAAAGTTTTTGAAACTTGGAATATTTTCATAGAACGCAGTTCCTCCTGCCCTAAAATGAACAAAGGAGTGCTGCAATTAACTGGCTAATTCCGAGCCCCAAATGCTTCCCCTTGAAATGGGCGGATAATGAGGCCCACAGTATGTTCGCAGTTGAATTTGCCTGATGTTGCTCTATTTCCCCCCCCAACTTTTGCAAATCGATTGGGCAATCACAGTGAGATGCACAGACGCTACCCGCACAGACTCACACACACACACTCACAGACACACGAATGCTGACACACACAGACCCGACTTTATCCTGCCTCCGGAGTCTTTTATGACTCAGCCTCAGGAATGAAAATAGAATTTGGAGCAGAATAATGTGCCCGAGGCTGAGTGGGGCGCAGCTGCTCCAGATGTGCGCTCAGTAATTAGGCGTCCGCGAGAACCCCTGCCTGTCTGGGAGAGCAGCGTCCCCCTGGGCCCAGACCTGGGCAGGCGCTGCATCCCGCAGTCTCTTCCATGGTAGCGAGTGCCCTTTGCTGCTGTGGCCCCAGCAGCCCCCTCGCCTCTCTTCTTCCCTCCCTTTCCCACAGGGGAGTCTCTGGGAATTCTGTCCGAAAACTAACTTTGGAGAATCTTCTCTTAGACGGCTCTGCAGTATAAAATGATATCTCTGCTTTGGGAGAGAGCAACCCCAGTTCCTCCCAAGCTCCTCTTCTCAGGTTCTGGATGTCTCTGAACTCAGGCTCAGAGGGACTGGATCCTGAACAGGCTTCTTTTCGTTTAAGTGTAAGTGAAAGTCGCTCAGTCGGGTCCGGGTCCAACTCTTTGTGACCCCATGGACTATACAGTCTATGGAATTCTCCAGGCCAGAGTACCGGAGTGGATAGCCTTTGCCTTCTCCAAGGGATCTTCCCAATCCAGGGATCAAACCCAGGTCTCCTGCATTGCAGGCAGATTCTTTACCAGCTGAGCCACAAAGGAAGCCCAAGAATACTGAAGTGGGTAGCCTATCCCTTCTCCAGCAAATCTTCCTGGCCCAGAAATCGAACCAGGGTCTCCTGGATTGCAGGCAGATTCTTTACCAACTGAGCTATGAGGGAAGCCCCTCTTTTCCCTTACTCCCTATAACTGGTCCCATTCAAGCCAAGGAGAGTGGCCCAACTGCCTACTCTGAAAGCCCGTCTCTTTGGGGTTTATGGGACAGTCTTATATCAGGCATCTTCTCTTAGTCATGGGGTCTCTTTTACAACATGATCATACCTTACAATATCCCTGTCTAGTAGGTCATTTTCATCCAGGCCTTTGAAAGCGCTTGCCCATGATCACACACAGCTAGGGAAGTGACAGCAGTTTTGAGCTGACCAGTCCTGGAAGAGAAGGGGCAGGACCTGTCTTGGCTTCTGATCCTAGCTGAGTCACTCCTATGTCTGTCTCCAATTCCCTATGTGTCCCCCCAAATCTTAAATCCAGGAAATACCAAACTTCCAATATAGACAACTTCCAAAGTCTGTTATTCTGGAGATGAACTTTGCTTACAAGAAAGACATTTTTGCTGGGGCCATCATAATTTGGAATAAAAACATTATATTCGGAGTAGAGGACATGTCCTCCAACCCTCCTTCGCCATTCTAAATAGCTGCTCTGATTTGGGGTTAACCACTTAATTTCTTCGGGCCTCAGTGACTTCTTTTGCAAGTTATGAGAGGGGGTTAAAGCTTCTGGCGCTGCCCCTGAGCCGGCTTCCGGAGAGATCAAAGGAGATTTGGGCTGTAGAAGGCTCCCTAGAGTCGGGGATGGGGTAGGGGGTTGGGAGCGGATGGAGCCATGATTAGCTGTGTATTCCTTTCCCAGCCCTCACTCGTTTAATCGTGTTTCTTTTGCTTGGCAGAGGGCGCCAAAGGCGACACGCCGGCGGCCAGCTCCAGGCCAAGCCCAGTGCGTCTGCAGGCCCCTTAAGCCGGCGCGGGACACAAAGCTGCGGGAGGAGGATCTTCTTCAGCGCGGACTCAACGCCAGGCCGCCGCCTAGAGGTCGGCAGCGGCCACAGCCCCATCCGCCGGCGACCTCAGAGCTGCTTCCGCAGCCGACCCAGAAATTGGGGTGGGCAGGGAGCGAATTCAGCTCGGGTTTCAGGAGCACGGCCTCTGGCACCTTTGACTTGTCTGAGACAGCCCCCGCTTAATGAACCCTAGGAAGGCACGCGGACCTGGAAGGCCCCAAAATATTTATTCTTGTAATTCTCACTAAATGGGAGGGGGCGGTGGTGTCTCAATTTCTGTTCCTTTGAGGATCCGGTGTTGGGCATCTCGTCTACACTGTCTCATCTCGCCATCCAAATTGTCCACTCTCCACCAATTATGCTAGAACTCTGCTTTATCTTCCAGGAGGGACTGGAGTAGGAAAAAGTCTCCCCCAAATCTAACAGCTTGATCATCTACATTTTCAACTTTCATAATAACTTGGAAATGGACGTGCTTTTGGAAAACTGTTGAGGGTGAAAAGAAACATTGCCTAAGTGGCCTTTACTCCCTCAGTGACCATCAACTAGTGTATGAGAGACATTCAGGAGGTTGCTTGTTGGCACCAGCTCCCCTGTTGCTGGGTATCTGTGGTGAGCATTTGAAAGTTGACTCTGGGGCCAGGTGACCTCGGGATGAAAAAGGCTGCCCAGCATCTAAGGTTTTAAGTGCTGGAGGCCCCATGCAGAGTTTAATTTTTAAACTGAAATGCACAGCCTGGGTTCCTGGGATGGGGTAAAGGGAAACCAGAAAGCCCCTGAAAAGTGTGTGCAAAATTAGTGTGTGCTCAGGTATGTCATTCTAAGGCTGTGGTCCCTTCCGTTTTTCCAGATTCCACAGAGACTGAGGTCAGCAATGGGCAGGGAGCCAGCACACTGACCTGTCTCTACCCCCCCTCACTCCCACAACCTAGGAGGGTTGGGGTGGGCAACACCACTCTAGAATGGTGTGGAAACTACTGCCCCTCAGGTCTGCCCTTCTTCTGTCACTAATAATGCTCAGAGGCAAATCCTCTCTGATAGAAGGAGTGATTATTTAGCCAAAAAAAAAAAAAAAGTACAGCAAGAGGAAGAGTGAAAAGAGGGAAGTGGGGCCCATGGTGGAGGGGCCGCCCGATGCATATCCTGGAATATGAATGTTGGGATAGAAACAAGTTACTTCCTGTCTTCCAGCTGTTAATGAGCTCCCAGCTTCCTCCTTCTTGGTGAAGGGGAAGGGGCCAGAGGGCATTCCCCACCCCTTGCCAGCTGAGGCAGAGTGGGACTGCCTGAAGCAGAGTTGGCCTTTCAGAAAATTTGGAAACTGTAAGCCACGGCCTCATATTTTCCCCGTCCATGCCACCTTTAATCCATTTTTTAAAATCCCCAGTAATGCTTTGAGGCCTTTTCCTGAAGGGGTAGGTGGTGGATCATGCAGGGTCACAGCTGTGTGTCTGTGCCAGAAGGTGAGCATTAGTGCACCAGACCCCACCTGCGTCTGCAGCCAGGCCTCAATCCGGTACACAAACCTCTCCAGAGCCTGTTAGAACCGAATCCTGGGTGGTTTTCTCTTGTTTTGTTTTGTGAATAACTAGTGGGGCACGCTAGAATTCCTTTGCTCTCCCACCCTGAAGCGCACCTAACCAGACCCCTTCATCAGACAAAGTGAGCAAGAAATCAGTAACTTCACTCCCGGTTATCTGGAGCCCAAGGCGAAAGGGATTTTTCTCAGTTTTGGTTCACAAACTGCCGAACTGCCATTCCAAATCCGGATTCCACAAAGTTTGTAAAAACAAAACAAAAAAAATGGCCCAGGGCAGAAAAGAACTGTGCAGAGGATTAGTGGCGGGCTGGGTAGTGGTCATTTTTGTTTGATTTTGAGTATTTTAGAAAACCAGAGAGGAGATGATTTGGGACACTATTAGCCGCTGGCCGTCACTGCCACTCCGGCGAAGACCGGCCCCTCGGTTTCTCCTCTGGGTACCCTTGCCGACTCAGCCCCTCAGACCTTCTGACTCTCTTCTCCTTTCCAGCAAGTTCCTGGCAATAAACAGGGAGGGGCAGGGCAAAGATCTGACGGCTAGACCGAAAAAAGGGAAAAAAACCCGCTTTCGGCGGAAAGATGCAAAGAACCGAGGTCAGGCCGTGGCTGGCAGTCAGAGCCGTAGCCAGGAGGCCCGGCGCCTAGCTCTGCTCGCGAGGAGCGGGGAGGCGAGCGGAGGCCTCGGTGCGTTTTCCGGGCGGAAGGTGGCCTCCAGACCCCGTGAGCGCCGAGCGGGGCGGCGGGGACCGCGGGCCAAGTCCGAGGCCAGACCGCTTCTCTCCACGCGGACACCGGCCGCCGGGCGAAAGAAAGGGGCCGAGCGGGTGTTCCGCGGCTCGTAAATTTGTTTCCCCTTCCTTTAACCCGCCCCCGGCCGTCTTTCTTTTCAGGACAGGAGGGGATGTAAACCATTTGAAGTTCATCAACACGGTGAAGTTTTATTGTATTTCCGGTCCCCAAGATTTATACCCAGGAGGGGGAGCGGGCGGCCCCGCAGACTCCTGCGCCCCCTCGGACTTCCCCGTCTGACACGTGGCCGCGGGACCCTGGCCTCCCGGACGAGGCCGGGAGGGAGCCGGGCCGGGCGGGACAGGACCGCTGGCTCCGCGCCTGCCGCCCCTTCCGACGGCCGCTCCCGCCGCCGCCACCGCCGCCGCCCAGGTAAGTCCGCCGCTCGGCCCGCGCGGCCGCCGCCGGGTGCGGCGTGTGCGCCCGGGCACCTGTGAGGGCGCGGGGTCCGGAGGGACGGAAGTGGCAGCAGGGGACATCGGTGGGGGCCGGGGAGAGAAGGGTCCAGGCTGAAGGTCCAGAAGGAAGGAGCGAATTTCCCGGTTTCATCTGTGAATTCAGAATGGGTTTTACCTGGGACAGCTCTGCCTCTGCGGAGACGGGCAGGGTAACTTCCTGGAGGCTGCTCAGGTCAACCCCCTTGCCTTTCCAGTCCTGGGCTTGTGTTTGCGCCCTAGTCTTCCTGAGACGTTCTCACGCTCTGCTTTTCCGCTCCCGCTCCGACTGTCAGTTTTTCTCCACTGTCTTGTCTGTGCCGGTTTCAAAGTTGGGGTCTGATGTAGGGCCTGACGATTCGGCTTCTTAGAGCTAGCTTGGGTGACCCTGGAGGATAGGCGCTAGACAGATGGTGACCGCACACATACCTTGATAGCAGTTTGAAGTTGAGAGAGAAATCTTTTTGGCTGTGGAGACCTCCAGCTTCAGAGACAGAGGCTGAGAGGCAGTGACCAAGCAGGTATATCCGCACGGCCCTGCCCAGGCTGGGCCCAGGGTCCCCTCTGACTAGAGCTCCTGAGAGGGAACAAAAGTTCCTGGAATCTGAGCTGCCAGAACCAGCTCCAGAGATTTTGCCTGGAGTCCTGCCTCCAGTTCTCTGGACTTGTTGTTTACTAGCAACTGTGTTCTGTCTGGGAAGAGGTGGAGAAAAAGTTAGTTAGCTGGTCAGCCCTTTGGGCCCACAAAAATGGCTGCAGGGGCCTGTCCCCAGTGAGCCCTTGACCTGGAGCGTGAACTGGAACTGCTGAGTGAATTAGGTAGTTTCATGTTGTTGGGCCTGGATTTCTGAACACAACGACATTAAACCACCCGACTCACGGCAGTTACTGCTCCTCGCTTAGCTGGAGGAGTAGAGGGTGGGTGGGGAAGCAGACTCAGAACTAGTCTCACCCTTGCAACACGTGAACAGGTATGATGTCCCTAATCCAGGAGCAGCAAGAATGTTCCCCAGAGAGGAGATCTGGGCTGCCCTAGGGTATCTTCCCACTTATGTATTCGTTTATACGTGTGTTGGAAGGGGAAGAGGCACTGAAGAGTGTTCCACTCTCCAAAGGCACCTTTCTGGGCTCTTCTACAGAGCCAGAAGGATCTGAGTCGGGGCTTCAAACTAACTGCTTGGGCTACATTCAGACTTTCCAAAGAAAGTCTCCCCAACTTGGCAAGCACTTGATTTCAACAGAGACACAGGATGACCTTGAGGTCTCTCTAACCTTTTGCCGGGTGGACAGGGCTCCACTTCCACAGGAGGCTTCAGGTGTCCTTAAATAGGGCTCAGCCTATCCTATTCTGAAAGGGAAACATCAGGATCTCTTGCAGTCTCAGCCTCCAGGCTCCCAGGGTCCTTTCTAGCCTCCCCCGAGTGAGACAGAGGTGTGTCCAAAACAGTCTTCCCTTTCCCTGGCCCTCAGCTGGCCTCTTCCCACTGAGTGGCCAGGGCTCCCCTGTAGACCCTTGGGCTGGGCTATGGGTATCTCAAGTCTGGAGGGCCACCCCTACCGAGAGGGGCCTGTTTTGCAGGCTAGTGGGGACCCCAGACTGTTGGACAGTTCAGCCCATATTGATGGAGTGACAGGAGATGGGGAGGGGGCAGGGGCAAAGCTGTGATACCCTCTTTGACCCCAGCCCTCTCCAGGCTGCTGGCTCTCTGCCCAGGAAAGGAGTGACTGCGAGTGCTGGTGGAAGGAGGGGGACGGTCCAAAGCATAAGCTAACTTTTGTTCCCAAACTTTATACCTCCTGCTTGAGGCAGAGGAAAGGCTGAAGGGGGTCTGGGGAAGAGCCCCGACCGGATGGGGCTCTGGCGCCGGGCTGACTTGGAGGGCGAAGGGTGTCTCTGAATAAGGGGCCCCTGCTAGGGTGGAGGAGGTCCTTGGGAGACCCGCCCTCAGCCTGGGAGGAAATGCAGCCCACTGTCCTGACATTTCCTCGTCCTCGGGTCTGGGTGAAGATGGTCTAGAGCATCCTGTTGCCTTACCTTCTTCTCAGCCTCTCAGGAACATGCCCAGCCACTCAGAGCCTAACTGTCTTCCATCCCTTGGTGTCCCTTGGCCTCCCCCTCCCAGGAACAGTGCTGTAAAAAGAAAAAAGGGGGATGTTAGAGAGAAAGGAGGAAATAAAGTCTTTGGAAAGCAGAGAGTTTTACAACAGTCGCGGGTTTTATGGAAGCAATTCCGTAATAACCTTCTACCTGCTCAACTCCTTTCCGCCCCGCCTGCCGCCCACCCCGTTTGGCCTCCTGGATACGCACTCCCAAAGAGTCAGCCACCCCATGGCCTTCCGTGTTCCTGGTGGCTGGTAGCTGGTTAGAAATTCCTGGGATGTGATTGGGCCACTGACCTCTTTGTCTGTCCTTCTTTTCACCTCTGACAACCTGGAGGGAGGTTAGGGAGAAGATTTCGTTACTTTACAATTAAAATCCCCACTTGGAGGGTGTGGAAGCACTAAGGGTTGAACCCATGTTTGCAGATCGGATGCAGCTCCTTTTGGAGGCTGTTGTGTGTAAAGGGTGAAGGTTCTTGATTTCACCCCCTGGAGCAAGTGTCCCCACACCTCATTCTTTCCAACAGTGGGGCTGGACTCTGATCGTGGGTCAGATGAAATAAACTCCAGGTGCCATGAGGACTTTCCTAATTTCATTGTACACAGCAGTACTTTTGTGTGACCTTTACAGTTACCTGAGAGCTTTCACATTCAACTCATCTCTGACCACTGGTCAGATTCACACTTGTGTGAGACACACTTGTGCACAAGGAACTGCGCCTTCATCCCCATGTCCATCACTACCATGAAATAAGCATCACAGGATGTACACTCTCCCTGTTGGTTTTTGGGTAAGAGATGCAGTAAAGGATTTCATGGTCAGACAAAAAAGTCACAAAATTTCACAACCTGCCCTGGGCCAATTTGAGGCATTTCCTTCACCTCTCAGAGAAATATTTTAGAATGGAGTTGTAAAAGAATCCAGACTTAGGTCACACATGTTTGTGGATATTTTGCTTGAATATAGTGAAGCTTCTGAATCAGCTAATGTTTTACAGTCACAATTCAAGTATACAAATACTCAAGCTTTTGCCCTATCTATAAGTGTGTCATGGTTATAAAAATGTACACACAAGCTTTAGGGTTATAGATCTTTTTATGTGAGCAGAATTGTAAACCCATATCATACACACATCTACATATGCACCATTAGATCTTATATACAAATGCCCAAGCACATTTAGTATTATAGTTGGGCAGATCTATTTATTGCATATTCTGTACACAGCATAGAGCACAACACATTTGCACGCTGGGTTCCCCATATGGAAATACTGATTTGAAATATAGGTACAGGAAACACATCTATTCAAATACGCATGCATAGATTTCAGCTTAGCTTATTGATTAAAAACTTTCCCCCTTTTCCACTTACTGTTTTTCTTTTTTGTTTTTCTCCTTGCTTTTATTTCCTTCCCTCTGTCTAGATTTTCTCTCTCTCTCAGAGTGAAGGGCCCTTCTAAAACAGCCCTTAAACCACAGGCACTCACCGGCTGGTCCTGGCCATGGTTGGCCTCTCATCTTCTCACCTCGGCCTCCTTCTTGGTTCTTGGCTGCTCTGGGCCCCACTGTGGGCAGAAGCTGCAGCTCTTCCCTCCCTGCCCTTCCCGGAACTATCAGCTACTGGCCCCAGCTGTGTTCAGGCACAGCTCCAGTGCAGGGAATGGCAAGAGGCTTCGAGAGGGTTTTCCTTCTTTCTCTTTAGGGTTGGGGGGAGGTGGGGAGCAGTTTGGTCTCTCAGGGCGAACTGACCCCCCACTCAAGCAACACTTTATTAAGCAGCACTAGAAGCTGGGCTCCAGGGGCCGCAATCCTATTTGCTTCTCTCCTTCATGGTGGGTATCATTGTCTGGGAGAGAAAACGAGGTTTTGGGGGGCGGTTCACAGGCCCTCAGAGCACCCAGACAAGGAGCTTCCTCTCAGCTGACCCTTTAATCGTTTGCCTGAGCTGAAATTGAGCTCCAATTTGGAGCAGGAGTGCTTTCTAGAAAGCCTAGCTGAAGTGAGACTTACTGCTGGGTGTATCTGGATCCCCACTTGGAGGAGACGAGCTGGGGTGCAGACTCCAGGGCTTGAGTGCTGGTTCATTCTCTTCCCTCCAGAGTCACCTCTCCTGAGAAGATGACAAGACCTCCAAAACCTGTCACTTTGGAATTATTCCCACCCTCCAGCTTGTTTGTGAGCAAATGCTAAGTTTTCGTCTCAGAAAAGAGGTCTGAGTCCCCTCCTCACCCAGCACCCTGGAGCCACCAGGGGTTAGGGGCAACTCACCAGACAGACAGCAGTCCACCAACCTGTCTGCTGGGACACTCCACCCTTGTAGGGCACAGGTCATGAGCCTAAATGTTCTTCTTCCTCAAACTTCTTCCCTAAACTAAATGACTCTCTCAACTTCTCTCTTGTCACAAAGAGAGGCAGCGGCAAAGCCAGGGACAGAATGGCAACCAGAAGGGCGAGAGCCCAGCGTCGGCACGGCCTGGGTCTTAAGAACAGCCCAGTGTGCTGTGGCTTTGCCATAAATAAAAAAGTCCCTGGCCAGAGCCCTCATGTCCTTTGGGCCCTAATTTATATATTACGGAAAGTCATATACTCAGCCCGCCATGCTTCATAACACCATTATTTATAGTAGGAGAGGAGTTTTTTGTTTTTTTTTCCCCTTTCTGAAGAATATCTGTATTACAGGTAAAGCCAACAGCAGACGGCATAGGTCTGGCAAATGGAGAACAGGTGCTTTTCCATAACTGATTCATTCGCCCCGTGCCCAGCTTTTTCGCTAGCGAGTCTGGGGAGCTCCCTGGACTTTCCCACGCGTCCAAACGCTACTTAGAAGAATTTGCATCGAATTTCTGTTTTCCCACTTGGGTCCCATGGAAAAAGCAGATCTTCACGCTGTTTGGTTCCGGATCTGCTGGGCTGTCGCCCTCAGAGAGCTCGGGTGGAAAAGGAGGGGGCCGGCTGGGCGCCGGCATTGATCTTTAAAAAATCATTTTGAAATCGCCATAATGTGAAGAAATATGGCGCTTTGCCCTCGTATTTCACACGTAATGACACGAGATGGCTTCATTTGGAAAGAAAAGCGGGCGGGAGTGTGTCTGTGCGTGTGTGGAGGTGATCCGCAGCCTTCTGCATGGCAGAAGGGTGCATGGCCAAAAAGATAAAACCGCAAATTAGAATGGTCCCGCTTTTGTTAAAACGACAGGACTGAGACAGCCTGTCTTACAAGGGCCCAGGGTCGGAGAATGCTAAGAAAATCGGCCCCAGCCTGCCTGAAACCCGACCGGAGAGAAGCGGGTCTGGGTCTGTCCAGGGGCCGCCCCTCCCTGAGCGACCACACCACCAGAAGCAACAGCACCGAGGGCAGAAGCCGGAGGAGCGACGGCTGGAGATGGGCCAGGAAGCCAGCCGGTGGCCCCGGGGGAGCCCCGGCGCAGGGCCGCTGAGTAGATACCAATCAAGTGGGCTATTTGGTAGCTCCTTGCAAGAGTCTGCAGGAGGAAAAGCAGCGGGAGGGCGGGAGACTGACCCCGCAGGTTCCCAGTCTATGCTGGTGCCCAATACAGCGTGTTTGAAAATCCTTTGGAGCGGGCAATGCTGGGGAAGAGCGGTCAGGAGAGGCGAAAACTCCCGGACTCACCTCCTTCCCCACTGGGTGGAAGGGGAGATAACTCTGGACCCCTTCTCACAGCTCTGCTCTGCTGACGCCTTAGGGAACTTCCCTTAACCCTTTCTCCCGTTCGGCTCCCCCCTGGGCAATGTGAAGGGTCTGTTATTCAGTGGAGGAAAAGAGAAAGGGCTGTGCACCTCCCTTTCCTCTGACCAAGGCCAGAGAGAGGCCCAAGAAATTTAAAGGAGCTTTGACTAGTTGTACTAGACTCTTTCAGAGGCTCAACTTTCCAGGGCCTGCCTGATGAATCCCTTTAACCTCACACGGGCTCTACTTTCAAGACAGCTAGATTTTAGGACAGGATCTTTGGACACTCAGGCCTTTTTATTCCCTTCTCTCCTCCCTCGGCTACTGAGGGGTCAGGAGAAAGTCCCAGGCCTACAAACCTCCCAAACTAGTTACAGAGTCCCCTCCTATAAAATCCCAACTTCTCCCCCATCCCCTTTCCTTCATTTCCAGTGGCTTGCTGCCCGCTATTGTTTAATAAACATATTGCGTCAAGGGACTGAGGAGAGGAAACGAGGGCCGGCGGGGTGGAGTGGAGGTGTGTTTGTGAAGGGGCCGGGACCACCTCCTCTCTCTTTAATTATGCCCCGGGTCTCTCGGGCCGCTCCCCTGGCTGGGGCTCTCTCCCTCCCTGTGTCCTGCGCTCCCTCTCGGACCCGCCTGGGGAGAGGGCTCCACAGCCAGCGTCCCTCCCGAGGCAGCCCGCTGCTTTCCCTCCGCCTCTCCTCCGCCCCCGCCGCCCCACGTCGAGAACTGCCCCCCTTCCTGCAAAAGGGGGGGGTTGGTGGGGGGCGGGGGGTTGGTGGGGGGCGGGCGGCCGGCAGCTTGGGCTGAGGTTACGTGGCCGCCGGAGCCCTGACGTGATAGCACATTGCATCAGCATAAAACAATCCATCCTCGATATGGAATGCGGTGCGGACGTATGACAGCGAGAGCGCAGCCCCCTCGCCCGATTGATTTATGTCGGAGCTGACGCTTTATCAGGCAGTCGGAAAAACTTTGACCAATCATTTTGCAAGGAGCGCTGAGCCGGGCTGCTCCACTGTACTTTGTTGGCTGAGAAGTTGAGCAGGGGGTGGGGGTGGGAGGGTGGGGGGCTGGGGGGGGTCGCGTCCGAAAGCCCTCACACCGGTCCGGGTGCCACCTCTCCCTGCTTGAGCGCCGCGCGCGAGCGTTTCCCTTCCCCCTGCGAGCGCCCGGATAATGTCTGAGAATGTCCATTTCTGGGACGCTTAGCAGCTATTATGTCGACTCGATCATAAGTCACGAGAGTGAGGACGCGCCTCCAGCCAAGTTTCCTTCCGGCCAGTACGCGAGCCCCCGGCAGCCGGGCCACGCGGAGCACCTGGAGTTCCCCTCGTGCAGCTTCCAGCCCAAAGCGCCGGTGTTCGGCGCATCCTGGGCGCCGCTGAGCCCGCACGCGTCCGGAAGCCTGCCGTCCGTCTACCACCCCTACATCCAGCCCCAGGGCGTCCCGCCGGCCGAGAGCAGGTACCTCCGCACCTGGCTGGAGCCGGCGCCGCGCGGCGAAGCTGCTCCGGGGCAGGGCCAGGCGGCTGTGAAGGCGGAGCCGCTGCTGGGCGCGCCTGGGGAGCTGCTCAAGCAGGGCACGCCCGAGTACAGTTTGGAAACTTCGGCGGGCAGGGAGGCCGTCCTGTCTAATCAAAGACCCGGCTACGGGGACAATAAAATTTGCGAAGGAAGCGAGGACAAAGAGAGGCCGGATCAAAGTAAGTTATAAAAAGTAAGGAAATACCCAGGCCGAAGGCCAGGCGAGGGGGAGGGGAGGGAAGAGGCAATAAACTGCGGACAATGTGAAGGGAAACCGCGGCGATGGCCGGAGAGCAGGCGAGGGCGGAGGGAAGACGGAGGAAGGAAGGGAGGCAGCTGGGTGCCCCAGAAAGGGAGACTGAGGCCGCCGGAGGCGCGCCACCCCACTCCGTCTCCGTCAAGTCCAGAGGGAACCCGGGGAGCCGGGGACCAGCTCGCGGTTCTCTCGGCCTCCCTTCCCCCACGCCCCCGGAGGCTCAGGCCGAAAGCCCGGGAAGAGGCCGACGACCGCCGGCTGGGAGAGGAGCTGGCGGGGCCGGGGAGGCGGCCGGCGAGGCCGAGAGCCCGCGCGGGCCAGGGCGGGAGCGCGCCGGGAAGCCGGGCCCTGCACGGCTGGCAGGGCTCCCCGCGCCACGCGCACACCGTAAAAGCCGGCCAAGGGGAAGTGGGAGGGGGCTCATTAGGATTTTATTTGCGATGCAACAGCTTGGCGGAGGATAGTTCCTAGCAGATCTCGCTCAGTAGCCGCTCAGGGTCCGCAGCCGGCGCCGGGAGGGGCGGGGGAAGCCCCGGACCCAGAGACTGAGCCCCCTCCCGGGATGCGCCGGCCCCTCCCCAGGAGCCTTCCCTCCGGTCGCCCCCTCCCCTCCTTTGGCATCCTCGCCCGGGTTGCCGCTTCCTTTCCTGCGGTTCCCGCTGCTCTCCACAGGGCTCCCTAGCCCCAGCCGGGGCTGTCCGCCTCGCGGGGAGTCGAGGAATCGCTTCCGAACTTCAGGGCCGACCCGCGGCGTGGAGAGAGATCCCGAAAGGACCCTGGGGAGAGGAAGGGTGGGGGGAAGAGAGGCTTGCGGAGAGGCGGAGAACTTTATCCTCGGAAGGTAGTCTCCAACCCCTCCAAATGCACCCCCTCCAGACACCCCAGTCTGACTGATTTCCAGGAGGTGCTGCTCCCTAAGGGGATCGGAAAGAGTCTCGGATTTTTCGTTTCTTAAGGCTGAGAAGGGCAAGTTGGTCGGAGCTCTTAGGCCCCAAACAATAACCTGCAGGCTGGTGGGGACAAGTCCTCACCCCTTACTCTTTTTCAAGAATGAGGGTCAGATTTTTTAAGTCTCTGCTCTCCCTGCCGGATTTCCCACCAACAGAGTGGCCCACAGGTCCTTGGGGGGTGTATTGCCTGCTGGAGGGAAGAGAGCTGCCCTACTCCCTCAGGTCACCCCTTCCAACCTGCCAGGTGGGATCACAAGAGCTGACATCTGGGTAACACACGGCTCTTCCCAAAGCCTCCGTGCTCACATCCAAGCAGACCCCCCACCCCAGGCCCCCAAACTCTGCCTGGAAAGTCCATTATTGCAAGGCAGCAGTTTGGCTAGGATCAATTATTAACAGTTTTTTTTTTTCCTCTTTCATATTTAATGTGGCTCCGGGTCCCATCCCAGGCAATCACATTAAGGAAATAGCACTGCAAATTGGTAAGACAGGGTACTTAGTGTAGGATGAACCAGATTATTACTACTTTTAAAAAAAATATTCAGTGCTTTTCATTTGGGGTGAAGGAATCTAGCCGAGGGTGGCTGCTATTTTTAATTAACTCTGCTTTATTTGGCAACTTTTCTGAGTTCAGGGGTAAGGAGAAGAGAAGTCTGTATATATTTTGTTTCCTGTTTATCCCCCACTTCCCCTCAATCACCCCTTTCTCTGTTCCCTCTCACCGGGTGGAGCCAGTTGGATTTAGGTGTGCTGTGATGGACTTCTGTTACCCCCACATGATCCGTGGCTCCCCACCTTGGGACTGGAGCAATCTTGCTTCCCAATTTCCCTGAACTTGCTTTAACCAAACTGCGAGATGAGCAGGAGCGGAAACGGAGACTATTGCAACCATAAGTTATCTGTGAGCCCCCAGCGCTCTCTTGTCCACAGGCTGGAGGTGATAAATGGTTGTAATTGGGTTGCATGTGAATTGGAGTGTGCTGAATGTTTGCGTCTCTAAATGCAAACCATATTTGTGGTGTGTGGTGTTGGGGGGGGTGGCGAGATATCACATAGACACATATGCCTGCTGCCATGTGGCCAAGAGACCCAAGCTTGTGATCAAGACAGGAGGGTGCACTCAACTGGAGGGCCAGGAGGTCCCTCAGTTTGGCTGAGCAGAAGCCACTCCTCTCCCCCAGCTCAGTTTTTCTCTTACCCCTCAGACTTAGAGCCAGTACTCTTCAGTCAGCCAGTCACCTCTAGTTAGTCTTGTAGAGCTGGTAGGGAGGGGGCTTTAGCCAGGCTGGGCTCTGACCTGAACCCTAACCAGTTCTGACCCAAGCCGAGAAAGAGACTGAGAGAGGACCTGGGGCAGGCAAAGCTTTGGAAGTTGTGGGGTGCCTGGCACAGGTTTGGCTCTATCCTGTCCAAAAATCTCTCACCTGGAGGTATCTATAGCAACTCCTGGCCCATCTCTGAGACCCTTTCTGGGAGCTGAAGGCCCAGGTGGCCCTTTCTCTAACGCAAAATGGGGAGTGGACACCAAAGGGGCACCCTCTTGGAAGGAGAACACAGGGGCCCTTCACCCCCTTTCCTTTCTTTGATTCTATCGCTGCTTCTCTTTCAGCCAACCCCTCCGCCAACTGGCTGCACGCTCGCTCTTCCCGGAAAAAGCGCTGTCCCTACACCAAATACCAGACGCTGGAGCTAGAGAAGGAGTTTCTGTTCAATATGTACCTCACCAGGGACCGTAGGCACGAAGTGGCCAGACTCCTCAATCTGAGTGAGAGACAAGTCAAAATCTGGTTTCAGAACCGGCGGATGAAAATGAAGAAAATGAATAAGGAACAGGGCAAAGAGTAAAGATTCCCCTAGCCCACCCCACCCCTTCTCCATCTCACACTTATTTATAAGTGATGGCTGCAGAGCCAGTGCTGTCTGGGATGTACTCAAGTGAATGGGGAAGGGGATCTTCTCTTCAAAGTCCTTTTCTGTATCTAGAGGCTCTCTCCTTTCCTTTGCCCTCACCTGTCCTTCTCTTCTCCCTGGGTCTCAGGAGGAGTTTTTATTGATTTAGAAGGTAGATGTAGTTGATTCCTAAGAAGGTGATGGGCTGCAAGGAAAGACAACCCCTAGTAGAGTCCCTAGTAACCCTCCTAATTTTTCTGGGCAACCCCAGTTCCTCACTTCCAACCTGCCTGTTCCTTCCCACACACCTATCCCAAAGTCACCCGGGGACACTCCAACTGCACACAGCCCAACAGATACCCGCCTGCATAAAGCCTGGAGCTCACAGTAACAATGGGAAAAGCCCACAGTCAACACTCAAAGTGACACCCCAAGTGCCATCACACCCCGCATCTGGCAGAATAGCCCCTAGACCATCAGGAAAGTCCAGGGTCTACCCCTAATGCAATACACACCAAGAAGATGTCTTGAGACACATTCCAGAATGAGGTACTGCAGTTCAAGGGGCCCAGCATCACAACACCACCCCCACGGAATCCTTAACTATCCCCAGGCATGGACTCAAGGCCAAATGGGATAAACTCAGTTCCCCAGCTGGTGGGCTAGAAAGGGCAAGGAAAGGCAGCGGTGGTCTTATGAGAGTCTCTTAGGTTTTATGAAAGTAGTCCACATACACACGTTTTGCTGCAGGAAATGTTTAATTCTGCATGTTGTTTTCCTATCCTTCCAACAAAAGGAGGTCAGATCGAGGGTCATAAGCCTTGACAATGTCATCCTCCCGTTCATCTGTGCCCTGCTTGACAGAGACTGTGGCTTCTCTTGCTTGACACCGGCCCTGCTGCATTCTTCTGCATCCTCCCCAGCTCTGAAATCAACTCTGGTCGGCCAGTCCACCTTGCACCAGCGAGTCAAGCCGCCCCCGTAGAAACCCCCCCTCCACCCTCCATCCTTTGCTAGCTCTACTCCTCCTTAGGCGGGAAAGCCAGGTCAGGAGAACCCGATGGAGAATTTATTGTGCATCGATTCCTGGGCTCCTCTCCAGAGCAAGTCGTGGAGGACAGGGAGGAGCAAAAACTCTGGGCTCGCGGAGCTTGACTTATTCCTTCAGTCCTGCCCAGTCTGACCCCTGCGGAGGAGCCTCGGGCTTGGCAGCTGCCGCTTCAGCGCAGAAGCGCAGAGACCCGCCTGGATGGCGACCTGCGCGCGCACGCTTCTGGGGAGCAGTCCCGCTTGCTAAGGAAAGAGGCCGAAATCGCACCTAAGCATTAGACTAGGGCTTACTCTCTGCTTCCTTTCCTCTCCCTGCTCCCCCACCTTACCAATCCCCCTCAATTCAGACTCTGGCTCCTGCTTCTCCCGACCCTGCAAGGGGACATTTCAGTAGAACTTTTTTTGCTTCGTCGGTGGCAGTCGTGAAATTGTGCTGTGTTTTGTGATTTCTTTGGGGGTGATTGTTTCGCCTGTTTTCAGTTGTCGCTTACAAGGGAGGGTTGTGGGTGGGAGTGGGGAGGGTGAGGGGCTTAGAGCTCTGATTGTTTTGGAAGAAAAAAAAAAAGAAAAAGAACAAAAAATATATATCACTCTAGACAATAAGCCTCTCGTGTGTCATTCTGTGTTGGCTCTCCTCACCTGGCCAGAAGTAGAGGTGCTAGTTCCAAGAGGGTGGCTTGGAAAAAAAGAGAAAGTCCTGTGCCCAAGAGATTTCTTCTTAGACCTTGTAGGGTGGGCTTCCTGCAGGAGCTGAGAGCTGGTCTGGACCCAAGACCTCTGCTTAAACTGAGAACCTTCCAACAGGAGGGCTGGGAGACTGGAGGGAAAGAAAAAGAAAGATTAGCGATGGGGTCTGGGTCTGCAAGGAGCAATGAGACCTTCCTCTTAAGTTACACTGAAGACTTCCCCACCACCTCCAGAGCCAGAGGAAAGGCAAAGTTGCCCTGCCCTGCCTGGAAGCAGGTCCTCTCTCAGCTGGCTGAGAAAGGCACCTTGGTTTGGCCACTTTAAAATGTCACGCAAGTGAAGAGAGCAGTAACTTCTTTCTGCTGTTCCCTGCAGCAGAGGGACAGGATGTAAATAGAGGCCTCCACAAGGCCAGGCTGTCCTTTCTTCCACCCCTCAAAAAGAGTGAACACCAGGCTTTCAATCCCCACCTGGAGTCTGAGGCTCCAATCTGAGCCTTGGGGTAGCAGCCTTGGTGTAATGCGGGTGGAGTTTGGTAGTGGGGGCCTGGGGAGGGAGCTCCTACAGGCTGGGAGAGACAGTTGAGTGTGGAACAGAAATGGTTGAGGTGGAGGTGGGGGTGGGGGTGGGATGGGAATCTCTTCCCCAATCGGACCCCAAATCTAAATTCGGTTTCAAAAGGCACCTTTCTGTCCCTCTCAGACTGCGGCGTCCACCACCAGAGCCTCAGATGAGGAGCGCTGTTGTCGGCCGCCAGGCTGTTCTCATCCAGGCGCTGGGATTCCGCTTCTGCCGGGCTGGCTCTTGGGCGCCGGACTCCTGCCGGGGCCTCCCACCGGGCCCACCCAGCGGCGCTGCAGTCCGCGGAGACCCTGAGGTTGGGATAGAGGTGGGGACAAAGCCTGGCCCTTGTGAAAGCGGCCTGGAAGCAAAAAGGCCAGGCCTACCCCTCTCCAGCGAATGCAAGTTCGGAGAGACAGCCGGAAGCAGGAGAACGCGAAGCTCCTGGTATGCCGGGGCCCCAACCCGCCTCCTCCTCCGAGGGTTCCAGTCTGTATATCAACTGAATCTGCCTTTAGAGCTTGCGTAGACTAGGCTCCCTCCCCATCCTGGGCTCCCAGGAGCCAGCCTGAGCAGAGACGGAGCCGAGAAGGCCAGATTCCGCCAAAAGGAAACGCCAAAAAGTGAGGCAGGAACTGAACGGAATGCTGCCGGATAGGGGGGCGAGGGAGCCCCGGGAAGCCTCCGGCGGCAGCGTCTGGGTCCCCAGCCCCGGGTGGCTTCTTTAAAGACAAACAAAGGCGAAGATGCAGAGGCTCGGAAGCCGGAGATGGGGAAATCTGCTGTAATAAAAGAGAGAGATTCAGAGAGGGGGACCGGGAGAGTGCGAGCCAGAGAGAAGCCGGGAGAGGAATTCAATGCCGTGTGCGCAGCAATAAAAGAATATGACCGCTATAAAAGTTTATAGCGTATAAATTTCTGAAGGTTAAGAAACTAAACAGCAGCAAAGCAAACAGTGAGGGGAAACCTTCCGGAGCTGAGAGAGCCACAGCTGGGCCTGGGCTCCGGGCCTGGCTGGCGAATGGGTGGGCCTGGCTCGGCCGCCCCCACCCACACCCGCCCGGAGCGCGGGGCGCGGGGTTTCCGGGGGGCCCCAGGGGGCAAAGAGGGGCGAGGAGGGAGGGGCGAGGGAAGAACACTTTGTTGTCGCAAACGCTTCACAGAATGCAATTGAGACTCTAGTCTTTGTTCTTCGTAAGCGCCCCCCCCATCGGGCGTCATAAAGAGAAGCCCCCTGCACACGCGCGCGGACATACACATAGACACACACACGCAGGTCCGGCGGGGCCAGACGTCTGGGCGCGAGCAGCCTCTTGATCCTTTTACAGTCTTGTCCCACCCTCTCGGGCCTCCTCTCCCCCCATAGAAAGCCCAATTGTTTTCCCTCAGAATTTGAAACAATCGTTTTGGGTTTGAAAAGTGTTCGGCTCCCCCTTTTAGGGGCCATACAAGGCGCACTGCTCGGCCGCCTCCGCCCGAAATTAAGGGCTTGAGGTGGGGGGGTGAGAGAGAGAAAAGCTGACTTATTTTTCCCTTGCCATCCTCTCTCTCTTTGTTCCTCTCTCTCTTTTTTAAATATGTAACTTAACTGCACAATTTCATGAACCATTTCCTGATTTCCGATGCCTTCCCCTTCGCCCGCTCTCGTTTTCCTCCCCTTTTAGGCTAACATTGAAAGTTTCTCCGGGTTGCTGGCGCGGTGGCTGACTCTCAGAGAGGCAGGAGGGCGGCGCCTTTCCTCAATACGGCCGCTAGATGGCATCCTTGCTCCACGTGAAAATCCCCGGTGCAGCGCCTTCGGGCGCCCGCGGCTGCACCTCGCACCTCGGTCGGCCCTGAAATCTATGAATTGAGCGCTACCAAAAGTCATGAATTATTTGCCCTGAATAAAAATAGGGTACATTATGGCCGTTTCCCCCATTTTATAGATTTCAGATATAGTGATGTTGATTGACCTCCTCTCCTCAAATGATTTTTTTTTTTGATTTCCCCTAGAAGGAGGACTCAGGTCTTCTCACCCAGTTTCTATCTTCCGTGGGACAACAAATGCATGAAAATGGGGAATGATAGTAATTATAGGACCAGTGGGTCCAAATAAAAGAGGAGGATTGGTTCAGAAAAATGAGATTTTCCGGGATGGGGGCGAGAGGAATGCCTGCGGTTGCGGGTGAGCAGGTCAGGTGAGAGGGGCGAGCCGGCAGAAGCAGGTCGGATGGAGAGGAAGCCGCCCCAGGCTGCTGCAAGATCGGCGGGAGAGGGAACCGGGTGAGCCAGGCCGGGTTGGGAATAGGGGCACTAGGGGGGGAATGGATCCGTGGCTTTGGCGGGGATTCGGAGGTGCCCAGAGCCAGCGGTGCGGCTCGGCGAGGACCGAGGCTCCAGAGCCTTTGTATGTGGCCGGGGCTGGGCGGGGCGGCGCCGGGCGACCCAGGCTGGGGCAGGGGCTCCCCAGGACGGCGAGGTGTGAAAGGCTAGGGTATTTCCTGAGTAGTTCTGGGCCAAGTTGGGCCGCCAGAAAAGAGTGCGTTTTCTGCATGGCTGTGGGGACAGGCGCAGTGCAGGAAGCAGGGGCTCGGTTCTCCCCGAGTCCCGTGGTTTCCAGGTGAGAGCTCCGGCTCCGTGCGCCCTGGCCCCGGCCCCAGGCAGACCTGGAGAGCACCGGTCCCTTCTCAAGTTAGCAGCTGGAGGCCTGGATTCCAGGCGTTTTTCGTTCGGTGAGCCGCACGCTGTCAGCCCCTGCCGTAGCCCCTTAGATTCCAAATCTCCCATTTCCTCTCCACCCGGCCCGGCCCGGCCCGGCCCGATCCTTGCACCCCATTTCGGACAAACCTGCGCGAGAAATAGATGCCCCCCTTCTCCTTAAAATTAGCCACTCTGCAGCCTCGCCTCTCCTCCCCCTGGACCGGGTGCGAAGGGGAAAGCGGAGTTTCTCAACTTGAGTTTCTCTAATAAATCTGCGCTCCGTTGGGTGTTTATAAATTATCTCCTCGCTCTTTCTCGTTTTTTCTTATAATAGAAACATTTTCCTTCCATCAGGAATTTCTGGCACGGCGTAGGGATGATTTAGAACAAGCCATTGAATTTCTACCTCACCGGTGAGTCCTCAAATCATGACCATAAAATCCCCTGCATTTGATAAAAATGTTCACTTCGGCAACAACTTAACTCTGCCTCCCGCTGCCTCACCACCCCCTCAGCCTGGCACTGAACATTCAAGACCCTGGTTTGCTCTTCCTTTCTCCTTTCTCCCTTTCTCTATCAGCCCCTTTCCAGTCTTCAGATTTGCTTTTGAAGGATCAAGTGGCCTCACTGGTACCTTCCCCTTAGAAGAGGTAATAGGTTTCATTTTTTACAAAGGGGGGATGAATGGAACCCCACAAAACACCCCTCCAAAAGCAAGCTACTCTCTCATGAATAAACAATAGACTGAATGTATTTGTAAAGCCTCCACCTTTGTTACTAGAAAATGTCTTTCTATCTCCCTTCCTTCCTTCTTTGCTTTCCTTGGTCAGGGAGCCTCTTTAGGAAGCCATTGGTTTGGATCCTCAGCTTGGGGCCTTCTAAAGCTTGGCCACCACTGTCACTAGGCCCAGTAGGCCGGCAAAGGCAACTGGCAAGACAGGGTGGCATCCAGTCAGCTGGGTTCTGCACTCTGTGTTTCAGGCCCTAGGTCCTTAGGTCTGGAGGGAGAGCCAGGTTTAACTAGAGGCGCCCAAGGGGAAAGGAGAGAACATGGGGGACTCTGGCCTTGCTCTATCCAAATCCCTCCACCCCACGGTCAGGTGAGGCAGTGACAGTGGCTGAAAGGACAGTGAAAGCTAAAAGGTGCCCCTCCCCATACACCCTCTGCAGTCACTGCCCAGGGCAGAGGAAGGAAGGCACAGGGCAGCAGGCACCAAGGCCAGACCCCAGGACAGCAGCCTCAGTTGCTCTTCCCTCCCTCTGATGTGCTGATGGGCCTGGTGGTGCCCTCTCACCTAGTGGTGATGTGGAAGGTGGAGTGAACTGGCCTGAGAAGGTTGGGAGCCAGTTGGGTTTGGTTACTGGGTCCCAAGGCCTGGGTGCAGGACTAGGGCAGCCCAGCTGGTGTTATCCTGCTGGTGGCATCAGGACCCTCTCCCATCACAGAGTTGGTCTCCTAAAGGCTTGCTTACTGGGCCCCAGTGCCTTCTAGAGACCCCCTCCTCATTCTAGCACCTCCTTCCCAGGCCACCCAAGGTTGTGTTAAACTGCAGAATGAGTTGCGGGGTGAGCTTTGTTCAGGATTTCTCCACTGCCCATTAGCCAGAAAGTTTCAGCTCTTCCTCCAGATGCCTCCTCAAGCCCTCCTGGATCCCTTCTCCAAAGAAAAACCTTGTTTGTTTAATGAAGGAAAGTTGGTGAGTGGCCTGGGTGGGGCAGAGAGGGAGTGGGGGCAGGTGCTCCCACAGCTGAAGGAGGTGGAAAATCTCAGAAAAGTCACCGTTTGCGCCGAAAAAAAAAAAACCTCATAATCATTCTCATTTCGGCTTTGTCACCCCCACCGTGCTGCAATCGGGCGGCGGGGGCGATCGAAGCTGCAGTTTTATAGCTGTAGAGGAAAGAACTCGTAAAATGCTAACAGCTTTTATGCGCTGCGGCATAAACAACAACAGACTCGGCTTTATTGCGTTTTATAGTTTGTTAAAGAGTTTACAGCCGTTTTTTTGGGGGCCGGTTACCCAGCCAATTCCCTCCACACGATAGTTAAACCTTTATCAATAATAAGGAAATTGATCATTAAAGCTTTAAATATGACTACCTCGTTTGTTTGAAAATATGTTTAGGAGAGGAAGCTGTATGATTTGATAACTTGTATTAAAATACCAATTACATTTATAGGACCTTTTAAAACTCGGCGCAATTAAACCGTGTTCTTTTACATTTTTCCGAAGCGACCCTGACATTTAAAAAGACTCCAACTGCCTCGTTAAAATCGCGAAATTAACAGCGTGCCTACGCCTGGCGCGTTGTGTGTGTGTGTGTGCGTGTTTTTTTCCGTGACTCCCCCACATCAGTCTTTGGGGGTGGTCTGCGAAGGTATTTGATTTGTTGTGAGGCAAGAGATATCTCATTAATGTAGGTAGTTAAACAGATTTAATCCGTATTCATTCTCTCCCCCCCTCTCCTTCCCCCCTCTCTCCCCCTCTCCCCCTCTCTCTCCCTGGGTGTTTTTTTTTTCTTCCCCTCCTTTTTTTTTTTTCCGCTCTCTCCTCACTCCCTGGCGCTCTCTGCTCTCGCTCTCTCTCTCGCTCGCTCTCTCTCGCTCTCACCCTCGCTCTGCGTTCTGTCCGGGAGGAGTACGGAGAAGCCAATAGGATGCGGGGTCTCTAATGGATGCAAATGATCATGAAAAGACAGTGCAAAATATGAAACAACTCATTTGCAGGGAAGTAAATCACCGAAAACTGTTTATGAACTGGCATCCCTTCTTCGAAATGTAAAGCGAGGACCTCTTTAAGTGGCGGTATATTTTTGTGTGGGGGGTGGGGGGTGGGGGGAGGGCGAGCAAGCCGCGGCTGCCATGCAAGCTTAGACTTTTGGAGGCTTCGCTGTCCTTTTCTATTCCTGGAAATCACAAAAAGTGTGGTGGCTTCGAGATCTTCTTCGCCTTTTCTTTCTTTTCTTTCCCCCACCTCCTCCCTTCCCGTCTCCTTTCCTGGCGAGGGTGACTAGGAGCCGGCGAATCCGCGTTTTTTTCTCTCTCTCTCCCTCCCTTTCCCCCTCCCCACCCCCTCCCCAACAGCCCCCAACTACAGCCGCCGCCGCCGCCGCCGCCTCAAAATTCAATAAAATGAGCTCTTATTTCGTCAACTCACTGTTCTCCAAATACAAAACCGGGGAGTCCCTGCGCCCCAATTATTATGACTGCGGCTTCGCCCAGGACCTGGGCGGCCGACCCACCGTGGTGTACGGTCCCAGCAGCGGCGGTAGCTTCCAGCACCCGTCGCAAATCCAGGAGTTCTACCACGGGCCGTCTTCGCTGTCCACGGCTCCCTACCAGCAGAACCCGTGCGCTGTGGCGTGCCACGGGGACCCGGGCAACTTCTACGGCTACGACCCGCTGCAGCGGCAGAGCCTGTTCGGTGCGCAGGATCCAGACCTGGTGCAGTACGCCGACTGCAAGCTCGCCGCAGCCAGCGGCCTGGGAGAGGAGGCCGAGGGGTCCGAGCAGAGCCCGTCGCCCACACAGCTCTTCCCCTGGATGCGCCCGCAAGGTGAGCTCGCGTCGGGGGCCGGCGGGGGGCGGGGGAGGAAGGGAGACCCGGGGCCCAGGACGGGCAGGGGGCCGGGCAGGCCGGGCAGCGGTGTCCCCAGCTCCTGGAAGACGTGCTCGCTCCGTTTCAGATAGCCTCCCCCTTCTTTCCTTCCTTCCTCCCTTTCCTTCCTTTTCTTCTTTTTGTTTCTCTTGAAGGAGGTCGCTAAGCGACATTTCCTGAATCCATAAACCCCTCACCCTGCCTGACTTTTCTTCTTCCCCTCCTTTTTTCCCCTTTTACTGTTTTATGGGGGGTAGTGGAGAAAGGGTGGTGGGAGTGGGGGCGCTCAACTTTTGCACTTCTCAATTGCTTTATAGTTTAATTACCCTGAAGAAACTTTTCTTCTGGGGCAGAGGCTCTGGGGGCTTTTCAAGGTGGGTCCATTCGTCCCCATCCCAGCTTTTTTTATTCTTATTTTTCCCCCTCCTTCACATCCTTCCTTCTAAAGTTTATGGCACTTTTAATAGATTCAACCACCCCCGCCCAACTCTCTGGAGCTGGTTACCAGGGGAGGGGGGACCCCTTTCTGGCTCCCTTAGATTCAGTGGTGTCTGATCTCCCTCACCCCCCCCTCCACTGACCGCGGCCTCCCAGCGCCCCCGCCCCTGCGCGGGGTAGAAGGTCCCCTGCCCTTATTATACTGGTCTCCTAGGCTGGTTCACGAATCTTCCAACCTTCTCCGTCTCTGCCCCCTCCCCCACCCTCCCCTCCCCTCTGTCTCGCCCTTTCCCCTATTCCCAGCAGCCGCCGGACGCAGGCGAGGCCGACAGACCTACAGCCGCTACCAGACCCTGGAGCTGGAGAAGGAGTTCCTATTTAATCCCTATCTGACTCGCAAGCGGCGGATCGAGGTATCGCATGCGCTGGGACTGACAGAGAGACAGGTCAAAATTTGGTTCCAGAACCGGAGGATGAAGTGGAAAAAAGAGAACAACAAAGACAAGTTCCCCAGCAGCAAATGCGAGCAGGAGGAGCTGGAGAAACAGAAGCTGGAGCGGGCCCCGGAGGCGGCGGACGAGGGCGACGCGCAGAAGGGCGACAAGAAGTAGGCTCCAGCTGGGACTGCCAGGGCCGCGGCCGCCGGTCCCCCGACCGCGCCACCGTCGCCCGCCCCCGCCGAGAGAGCTCTGGCCCCGCGAGCGGGGCCCGGAGCCTGGCCTCCCACCGCAGCGTCCCCGCCGCGCCAGTCCCCGCTAGTGGTAGTATCTCGTAATAGCTTCTGTGTGTGAGCTACCGTGGATCTCCTTCCCTTTTCTTGGGGGCCAGGGGGAAAGAAAAGGATTTTAAGCATGGACTCCCTCGCCCTGCGAGGGTGAGCGGCTGCGGCCTGGCTGAGCATCCCCCCACGCCCCCGCCCCGTGTAAAAAGCCTCCTTGTGCAATGGTCTTTTTTTCCTTTGAACGTGCTTCTTTGTAATGACCGAGGTACCGATTTCTGCTAAGTTCTCCCAACAACATGAAACTGCCTATTCACGCCGTAATTCTTTCTGTCTCCCTCCCTCTCTTTTCTCTCTCTTTCTCTCTCTCGCCTGGTCCTCATTTCCCCTCCCACTCCACCCCTCCCCCCCGCTGTCCTTCCTAGCTCGCTGGCTTTTTCTCTGGCTTCTCTCTTTTCCTCCACTCCACCCCCCCCCCCCCGCCCGCCGCTTTGGTTTGACAATTTCGTCTTAAGTGTTTCTCAAAAGAGGTTACTTTAGTTAGCATGCGCGCTGTGGGCAATTGTTAAAAGTGTTCTTAGGTTTACTGTGAAGAGAATGTATCCTGTATCCGTGAATTGCTTTATTGGGGGGGAGGGAGGGCTAATTATATATTTTGTTGTTCCTCTATACTTTGTTCTGTTGTCTGCGCCTGAAAAGGGCGGAAGAGTTACAATAAAGTTTACAAGCGAGAACCCGAGACTGGCCGGACCCGCGCTTCTCATTTGCTCCCAGCGCCTTGCAGATTTGCGGGGGGAGCCGATCTACCGGCTCTAGCGCCCTCCAGGCGCGGCCGCGCAGAGGAGGGGGCGGAGGCTGGAGGCAGGTGGTGCAGTCCCTTGGCCCAGGGGCGCAGGGGGTGAGGGAGGCGGCTGCGCGCGATTGGAGGAGAGAGAAACGAGGGAGGGGAGCCGAGAGAAACCCCCTCCCTTCGCGTTCCGAGGCTGCGGGCCCGGAGACCCTCGCGCCCAGGCCACTCTGGAGAGATGCGCCTGGGCTGTTGACTTTATCCCACCCCAACTCCCGCACCTCCCCCTTTGTTTTTGCGTCTTCTCTCTTCTGTGTGTGTGTGTGTGTGTGTGCGTGCGTGTGCGCGCGCGCGCGCAGGGGTAGAGGTGCAGTACCGAGCTGCTAAACTGGCTTATATTTGTATTTTTCTCGTACTCTGGTGGGGGGAGATGGAGAAGGGAGATGCTCTTCCCTGCCTCTCCCTTTCTGGGACTTGGCTACCTTCGCCCAGCGCCGAGGTGGTGGCTCGCCGCCTTCCTTCCTTTTCTCGTTCTGCTTCTCCAGCAGCCACGCTTGACTGAGGCATCCGCCTCCCAGAACCAGAGCAGCATACCGGGCCGCCCTCCTCCCTTCCTTTCTCTTCCCACCCACCCCACCTTCTTCCTTTTTTTATTTTCAAACGTTTTTTTTTTTTTTAAGCCACCAGAAACTGCTGCATCCAACGCCCCTGGGGCTGGATCCCGCACCGCTGGGAGCACCCACGAAACCTCGCTGCATCCCTGCCCATTCTGTCTGGGCCGCACACAGAGAAAGCGTGAGGCCAGGCTCACCTTGCGCCTCACCTCAGGAGAAACGGACCAGGTCCGGACCAAGTTTCCCCAAAGGGCCAGCCAGGCTGAATCGCTCCAGATTAATAAAGACCTGGCCTGCCCGCCCCCATCCACCGGTTGTGTGCAATCCCTGCGTTTGTTTCTGGCTGGGTAACGGGCTGGGGGTGGGGTGGGGGGGTGGGTGACAACTCGGATCCCTCTCAGAGGTTATTTATTTTCCCTTCCACTCAATCCCTTCCTCCCCCAAATCTCGCCTGCAAGCTGCCTCCAGCCCACGGGGGTCGACAGCGGCCCTGGAGCCCCCCAGCCCCAATCCACAGGGCCTGGCTTTCCCATTCATTATTGATCATATTTTATAAATCCAACGCCACACAATTTTTTCCACATTACCGGGAGCCGTGGGGAGGCTGCTCGGCCATTGGCTGAGGGGACGTCACGTGGGCGGGGTCACGTGGTCCAGAGAGGAAAAAGGGGGTCCTTTTTGGTGTAAATCTGGACTCTAATTCTGTAATATATCAAGGAATCTCGTAAAACCGACACTAAAACGTCCCTGCCTACAAATCATCCGGCCAAATTATGAGTTCATTGTATTATGCGAATGCTTTATTTTCTAAATATCCTGCCGCAAGTTCGGTTTTCGCTACCGGAGCCTTCCCCGAACAAACTTCTTGTGCGTTTGCTTCCAACCCCCAGCGCCCGGGCTATGGAGCCGGTTCGGGCGCTTCCTTCGCCGCCTCGATGCAGGGCTTGTACCCCGGCGGGGGGGGCATGGCGGGCCAGAGCGCAGCCGGTGTCTACGCGGCCGGCTACGGGCTCGAGCCGAGTTCCTTCAACATGCACTGCGCGCCCTTTGAGCAGAACCTCTCCGGGGTGTGTCCCGGCGACTCTGCCAAGGCGGCGGGTGCCAAGGAGCAGAGGGACTCGGACTTGGCGGCCGAGAGTAACTTCCGGATCTACCCCTGGATGCGAAGCTCAGGTAACGCCGCGCACCGAGCCGTCTCGAGCCGCAGTGGCCCGGGCACATATCCCGGAAGGGGCCCCCTTCCCGGCCAACCGCCCCTCTTCGCGTCCAGAGTGCTCCTGGTAGGAGATCGGCCCTGGGGACGCGGCCCCCCCTGAGCCGCGACACGGCGCGCCGCCCCCCTCCCATTTTTGCTTGGTGCTCTCAGGCTCGCTCTGCTTCCCTGGCGGATCCCTCTTCGCCGACGCCGCGGCGCTCTGAGCCCCCAGCCCACCCCCAACCCTTCCTCCCGGCCTTTTAGCTTTAAATATTTATCAGCCGCGCCGGCACGGGCTGGAGACGAGGCCGTTTGTCTTGGCGGAGGAAGGCTGGGGTTTGCAGAGAATAGCCATTAGGGTCTCCCCCCTCCCTTCTCCCTTCCCCCGCCGGGGATCTCATCTCTGGGTGTGTCCCCTCAGCCCCAGCTTGGATAAGGTATGGGGGAGGGGGCTGTAGCTCTGAGCAGTTCTCCCCTCCCCCTTTCCTCCCAGCCAACCCGCTCCCCCATTATTCCCTTCTGGACGATTAGAGGTGGGCTCTAGAGGCCTGGCGGGAGGAGGGGGTGTGAGAGGAGATGAGAATTCAGTCAGGGACACAGAGGCAGGTGGAGAGAGGGGGACTGAGGCCAAAAGAGAGAGGCTTCTGACCCCCCCAGTGAACTTGGGAAGGGGAGGCAGGAGAACTAGAGAAAGGAGCAGAGGCCTCATGGGAGGGCCAGCTGACTTCCTCAGGTGCCCTTCCTAGCACCCCTGGAGAACTGGCCAACAAGTTTGCAAGTGTCCTTCCAGAAGGATGGATGTCCTCTTGGGGGAGAAAGGAGGACTCCAAGAAGTCAAATCAAGAGTTAGAGAGTGCAGGCCCCTGAGGCAGCTACTGCAGGAACCCCAAGAGACTAGAGGCTCTGTGGGGGTCTCCTGACAAGCTGTCCCAGACAGCCTTCTTTGTGTTGCCCTGGACTCCGAGGCCTCTCTCAAGATCCAGGAGACCCAAGATACGTGGTCAGAGGCTCCCAGTCCAGCCAGGGTTGAGGGCCAAGAGAAGCCCAGCTCTTATTCCATCAGTATTAGTGGTCACAGTCCCCATTATCTGCTCCATAATTCAACTGCCTTTCCAGCTAATTTATTAAAGCCCAAATTTTTCTGCTCATAAACATTTCAGCTTGGCTTTTATCTGACTTGAAATTAGGCCCCCAACCCCTCCTCCCACAGTCTCCTTCCTAGGAGGGCTGGCACCAGCACCTCCCCCAGCACAACCTCCCTCCAGCCTCCTCAGGGTTTGGGGCCTAACCTGGGAAGCTCTCCCCTGCCCGTCTGCCCCCACCAGCCAGGTACTGAGTGTTCCACCCCAAACCAGGCTTCTGTCTCTCCTCTCCCCCTGTGCCTTCCCGGAGGCCCAAAGATTGCTTTGGAGGGCTGAGTTGTCTGGGCAGGTAGGCAGGCAGGACAGCCTGAACCTCAGCCACTCATTGGAAAATAGTTATCAGAGGGCAACTGCTCTCAGACCAACTCCACTGCGCCAAGGATATCTGCAAATTCTAACCTCCTCCTCATTCCATAACAGGATGGGGGAGGGGGTAGACTGGACCTGTAAGGCGGTTTGTCTCCTTTTCTTTTTTCGAAAAGCCCTTAAGCCAGGCCTAGAGTGGCACTCCAGGGTCACTTGCATGGTTTTCGTTGTTATGGCTTGTTCTGCACGCACTGATTTTTCTCCCATAAATACTCTGCGCAGGAACCGACCGCAAGCGAGGACGCCAGACCTACACCCGCTATCAGACCCTGGAGCTGGAGAAGGAGTTTCACTACAATCGCTACCTGACGAGGCGGCGGCGCATCGAGATCGCGCACGCGCTCTGCCTCACAGAAAGACAGATCAAGATCTGGTTCCAGAACCGCCGTATGAAGTGGAAAAAAGAGAACAAGACCTCAGGCCCCGGGGCTGCCAGCCAGGACAAGACCGAGGTGGAGGAGGATGAGGAAGAGTGAGGGACAGAGAAAGGGCAGAGGAAGAGAAGAGAAAGGGAGAGAAAGAAAGAGACAGAGAAGCTCAGCTCTGGGAACTGAACCAGGAAACTCAAGTCAAATAGAAAAAAAAACAAAAAACAACAAAACTATTTAAATGGAAAGCAGTTAAAATTTTTTTAAGGCGAGAAGGTGAAATTTTGGTTTCTTAACACTGAAAAAAATACTACCTATAGGAAAGTCCGTCGGGTTTGTTTTGTACAATATGGAAAGGACATCATCTACCTGTTATGTAGCTTTCTGGAATTTGCCTCCCCTTTTTTTATGTCGCTAATTGTAAGGTCTTTGGTAAAATCTTGTTGTTTTGTAAGCCCCCTCTTGGATGCTGTCTTTGTGGTCTGTGGGTCTGGACTGTGTGTGGTTCCCTGCCTTTCTGAGCCCCCTGCCTTCCCAGTAGTGGCACTGAAGGGGCCTTAGGGAGCCCCAAGGACCCACCAACTAGCTCAAGTGTCCCCTCTGTGCACCTGGTCTTCCCACTGCTCCTTGCTCCTGCCAGCCCTGTGATCCTCTTTCCGTTCTATGTATATCTGAAAGATGGAGAAATAAAAGAAATTAAAAATAAACATATGTCCTATTTTCTGTCTCTCTAAGGCTGGGAGTGGGTGAGAGATAGTCATGCATACCGGTGCCCAACTTCTGCTGCAGCTTGTTTCTTAATGTGCTGGTATCTGCTCTTTTTTTCCTTGTGTCCCTTGCTCTGGCCAGATACCACACATATGTAGTCCCTTTACTTTTTTTTTTTACACACATTGACACACACACAATCACACCTATTTTCAGGCTGACATTGCAGATAAATATATACCTTGTCATACAGAGTCACAAACACCCATATTCATTATGTTCACAAGTAAATATACAAGCATTCACACATTCCAAACCCTTTCCAGAACACATGCATTCACATTCACTCACACAAGTAAACCTACATTCACACTCACAGACACATTTATACATACCAGGGTAACACTCACACATTGGCTTATAAACACACAGACTCACATTTGCCCCCAAGTAAACACGTCCTTGAGTCTACATGCTCAGTCACACACATTCACAAAACTAAGCCAAACCAAACCCGAGAGTTCCACAGACCCTTCCTCATCCAAGCCTTCACACCAGGCTGTGGCTCGGCACCGCCATGGGGCACAAACATACAGAGCTGAAACCCAAAGTGGTAGGCCCCAAGCTAAGGAAGAGCATAAGGAAAGGGAAGGTGACCACCCAAATCCACTCCTTCTCCGGCCGGCGGGTGGGTGGGCAGGCGGCATTGGGCACAGGCCGGGTGGGCAAGCAGAAACCTCCCGGCTGCCCAGACAGGCCTCCAACCTCGAGATGCTCCCGGCTTTCCGCTCAGCCCGCAAATATTTTCCGCAAGAGCTATTCGGTTATTTTATTTCAATTTATTTTACTTTCATTTAATTTACCTCATTCTAAATTGACCCACGGGCCCAAGTAAAACTTAAAATTGGGGGAGAAAAAAATGAGCGCCGGGGGGCGAGAGGCTGAGCAGTGCGAGTTACCCGGCTGCTTGTGGCCGTATCCCGGCCGCTCTGAGCCCGGCCGGCGGGCCGCCGGGCCGCCCGGGCTCCGCCGGCTGCCTCCGCGCTTTTCTGCCCGCTGTCCGCGTTGCCGACAACCTGGAAACCTTCTCCGGGGTACAGAGAAAGAGAAAAAGAAAAACATTTTGCGAGGGAGGTTATTTCCTTTCCTGAATTTGGGTGCTGGTAGCTCAATTCAAAATACTGGCGTGTATCAGGGGACCTGGGAAACACGGGGTGAATTTGGGTTGTTTGGCTCCAAAACATCCCCTTGATTGAGAGAGAAATACCGGAGGACGCCGTCTAGACCTTCGGAGCTTATTTTTAGTATTTATTCGATTATAAATCCTGGCTTATTTAAATTAAAAAAACAGGCATCGGGGACTGAAAGGGGAAGAGGATTGGAAGGAAGCACGGTTTAGGAGAATCTGTTTATTCTAAATTTGTAAGTAAAAGGCTCCTAAATCTGCGGTACCCACATTAAGGACCGCAGACCACCACCCCCACCCCCCCCACCCCGCAGAGAGCAGGGCGAGTTGTCCTTGGGAACCTGGGCAAGTGCACGTTTGGGCGAGAGAGCCAAGTGTCCGGTCCCGCTTTGCTCTCCTCCAATTCCTGGGGTGCAGAGGCAATCATTCGGTGGCTAGAGTGTCTGCCTTGGCCTCCATTAGGGCCACCTTACTTGGGGCAAAAGCTAGGCCCTAGGGGATCTAGAGCCCCCACACCCGCAGTGCTACAAGCCCTCACAGGTGGGGTCCTGCCATCTATAGGGCTGGGAGTGAGGGGGGCATTCAGAGGGGGAAAGGGGGCTTTGACGCTTTCATTTTGCCCAGAGGCTAGTGGCAGCTCTGGACATTGGCTGTTGCTCCCAACTCACCCCCAAATTGCCTTAGAAAAGACTCTGTGTGGAGGTTTTGGGGTGAATTTTTACTAGAAAAGAAGGACAGAGCTCCAGTGAGAATAGGGAGGTTCCAAAAAGAACCCCCTTCCCAGATGGATGCTTGCGCTTCTTCTATCTGATTCCCCACACCCCAAATCTCACACCTTCTCAGACTGGGGTTTCCCCAAAAATCGAGAAGGAGAAGAAAAGAAGATGGCGACTGAGAAAAGGGTTGCTGGTGGAGCAGCCATGAAGAAATGCAATAAATTCCTTGTTGTTTTATGAAAATTTACAACTTTGTGATAGAAGTTTATGAGTGGTTGAATCCAGCGATTGGCCAGCGCCGGTCATGTGGCCGGGCGATCGTGAACATGAACTTTTTATCATTTCCCTGGTGGTTATAATGCAGCATTCTTTTGGACACCACACCTAGGTCGGAGCACTGTCGTCCTTCAGGGCTCCAGCCTCTTGATATTTTTATACTTCAGTATCAGCTCGATAAAGCAAAAGAGAGAGAGGGAAACGGAGAGGGAGAGAAAAGAAGAGAGAGCAGGAGAGAGAGAGAAGGAGGGGTGGGAATTACACAAAAGAGAGAACCAAAAATAATTTTAATTTCTAAGTTAATTTGCTTGCTGATCTGGGATTTTAGTCATCATGGAGAGTAAATGGACAATCTGCCCAGGACTGCAGCCTGATACCATTTTTCAAAGCCAGAACTTACTCCATTTTCTATGCAAATATCAGAAAAGCGAAACACCCTTTCTCCCAAGTCAGAGAAGGGGAAGCAACGGCTCTCAGGTTGGGACAATATTATCTGGAAGATGAAGAAGAAACCGAACGCTCTTTTTTTCCCCCCCTTTCTCTCACCCCTATCAATCGGAGGAAAGAAACCCCAAGGTCTGCAAAGGTAAGGGAGAGTCTACAATTTTCTTCTTATTCTTTTGCATCGGTTTTTGTAGGGGGTGGGGCTTGGGTTTGTCTCTCTCCCCCCTCTTCCAAGACAAGGCTGAACCCCACCTCTGGGCGCTGCAGGGAGAGGCTGCCTAGGAAATTCGGTGGCTGAGAGAGGGGTGGTTGCTTCCTGGAGGAGAAGCAAGGCAGGGAAGAAGGTCGGAGGAACCAAAAGGGGCCACGGAGGCGAGCTCTAAGTGGCCTTTTTAAGCTGGGAGAAGAGGTTTAAGCTAGAGGGCTGTGAAAGAAAGGATAGGGGGTGTCTGGGCTTGGGGTGCCGGCATAAAGCCGGTTGCTACGGCCTCTGTGGGTTTGCGCCCCCTCCCCCTCCCACCGTCTCTCCCTTGTTCCGGCCTCCCCCAATTGCCCCGGCGCAGTTCTCTTGCCCGGTGAGGGTACGGGTATCCGTGGCTTTCCGGCAAGCAGCGTTGGCACGAGGGGCGGTGGCGCTGAGAGACGTCCTGGTCTCTGGAGGGCCTGGAATCTCCGCTGAGGCCAGCGAGGGCGAGCAGGCGGCTAGAGAGATACAGAAAGAACAATTCACAGAGAAATACTTATTATCTCCTTCGGAAACATTTCTGAAATTAAAGGGCTGTGGGTGGAGGCACCCAAATTGAGGGAGACCCCCTCCTGCCAAGAAGCCTGCCTGAAAATGCTCAGATCGTTGGCCACTCCCGCAGGAGGGAGGCTTGCTCTGCAGGGAGACAATTTTGTGGTTTTTAACGCGGTAGGTTACAGCGTGTTGGCTTCTGTGTAATACTGGTTCTGTACCTTGTGTTTTATTGGTACGGGGTGTGTGGATTTCTGTGGAGGAGAAAATTGCCATGTGTGTCTGATGTGGAAACGTTTCAAACTTTCCTGGATCCAAATGTGGTGATTGTGAAGAAGCTGCTTAACACGTTGTTGTTTTAAGCATGGAAACAAAAAAGAAAAATAAAGAGAAGAAAATTAAAAGAAATTCCCATTAGGGGATTTGATGGTGTCTGGACTAGAAAGCTGCCTGGCACTGAGCTCAGACAGCTAGTCTTGTCCCTGCGGCGCCTGATTCCATTCCCGAGCCAGGCCTGGGTGGGGGGTGGGGGGTGGGGGGAGCCGAGAGAAGAACCGTGGGGCGGGAGGCCGAGATTCCTAGAGTAGCTGGTTGAAGAAGGCGCCAGTCGCTAGGTGAAGACTTAAAAATAGAGAGGGGTTCTGGGGAAGCTGCCAGCTGAGAGATAAGGGACTTAGGGCGCGGAGAGCAGGAGAGACTGTGATTTAGTTTGGTTTGCAGGAATAGGTGATTGCTTTCCTCTTTTTAAGGACTAGATGCAGAGATTTCAATCTCGGGTCTCTGGTGGCCCACGGATTGCAGGGTCTGGATTCGCATCGGGGAATATTGGCCTTCTCAATACTCGGCTGAGAAGAGACAGACAGAGCCACTTGTGGCGCGGGCGGGGGCCCGTGGTGGCACAGGTAGATGCCCTCGAAGCAGGCCCAGTATGGGTGCCTGAAGGGACCCCTCGGCTGCAAAGCCAGAGAAGTTCTCGGCCAGCACCCGCGGCACTCGGAGCCTATTCTCAAAGGAAAAATTTCCCAAACCTACCCAGACTAAAGGTCTTTTTCTCCTGTAGTCTTGGCGGGGTATAAATCATCCCTTAGACAGTTCGCTCTGACCCAAATTATGCGGTTTGCTGCCATCTACCGTCCGTTTGGAGACATGCGGCTTCGGCGTCGCAAGCCCGGCGACGCTGCCTGAACCCGACCCCACGCCCGGAGCCCCCAGCCGCTCAGGTTCGGCGGGATTCTGGGGACTTTCGGCCTAGATTATCACCTTCCGCTGGATCTTGGTTCCAGCTTGCCCACATGTGGATTGGAGAACGAGGATCCCCTCTCTCTCGTCAGGCCCATCCCAGCTCCAAACCTGGCGGCTAGCTGGGGGAAGCGGCTTTTTTCTAGGGCGTATTTTAAAAGGACTAATACTGCCTCTGGCGGGCACGGGACCCTGAATCAAAGGGTTGGGGGATCAGAGTCGAGAGCCCTCTCCCCGACGTCCCCGCCAAACTCAAGAGGGGATCACCAGGGCCGCTAGGGAGATCCACCCGAGGCCAAGGCTGTTCAAGGTTTATTTGGTTTTCTTTTCGGCCAAGGGAGGGGTCCCGCAGGGGAGGCGCCGGCCCGGGCAGTTCCACTCGGTTGTCAAAAGACAAACCGAGTCTGTATTCTCCGGGTTGACTGGTGGGTCTTGCCAGTTCCTTGGCCGGTTCAGTGTATGGTGAAAGGACTTTTCCGAGCTTTCTGGAAATTGTTGGTGTCTGCAAGTGTGTGTCCCCTTCCCCATTCCCGATCATTTCAAGCGAAATCGACACAAACATGCTTTGGGAAAAAGCGGGGAGTGGGGATCAATCATTAAGGAAGCAAACCATTGTAATTTCCGTTCCTGCCTGACTCCTCACACCCGCTGAAGCTGACTGCTTTCCCAGGAGGGGGTGGCGAGGGCGAGGGTACGCGCCGCTGCCGCCGAGTTTGAATATTGGCCCGTCTCACGGGTTACTGATTAGCTCGGGCTTTCAAGCCGCAGGAGGAAGCTCTGGCCGCTCCTTTCAAGGTGCTGTGGCCTCAGTTCCTGGGCAGGGGGCTCCAGGAAATTGCCTCCGGTGCCAGGCAGGCCTCGGTGTTACGGGGTCTGGAGCTGGAGGAGCTGCTGAAGTCGAGGGGCCCAGCGGTATTAGGGGCAAACGCGGGGTCTCTGCGGCCAGAGCCTCTGGCGCCTTGCGAATCTGCATCGCAGGAGCAGCCCTTTCAGCTCTTCAGCAGAGAGTGACTTTCTGGCGGCTGTAATGCCCGGCCCAGTGCAGGAGCCCCTAAGGGAGTGCTCCCTGAAAGTCTTGGGCCCTTCGGAGGTTTTTCTTGTGGACAGTGGGAAGGACAGATGGAGAGGGGAAGGCAGCTGTACAGTGGGTTGAAACCTTTAAGGGCTCTTAGGGTGCCCATGGGCCTGGGGAGAGGGAGCTGAGGGCCACTGCTCCTCCCTCCAACAGAGAAGATGCCATTCATTTGCATAATGGAAATGTCTTTGTACCTTGCTTTGGAGGAGCCAATTTTAAGGCAGTGTACCCTGTAAACTGCTCTCAAAGATTGGGAGAGGCCACACTGCTCCTCTGGGAACATACATGTTCCCCAAACCCAGAGAATCATGGAATCTAGAGGAAGAATTGGGTTGAGATGTTTGAATTCACTCCACCCCAATCCGAGTTCAGATTGGGGTGGGGGAAGTTGCCCACAACTCTTAAGAGCCGGGGGTGGGGGGGAGCTTTGCAGCTAAGAGGAAGTGGGAAGCCTGGACAATGTCTCAATCCCCCTCCCCTCCAAACACCTACTGGCAAATATCCTCCCTGAGATTACCCGTGCAGGAGAATTCTACTCTGAAGCTGAACACAACTTCGACATTAACCGAGGAGCTGGAATGTGTGTATGTCCACAGGACCACAGATTCACAGCTCAGGAAATTACAATTATAAGTCCTGCCAATGGGATTTCTATACAATCCTTCTGTTGTGTACTCAAGACTTAGGACACATTTACATCCACCTCTCCGTACACACACCTCCTTCTTGAGCAGGGAGAGACACCCCAGACCAGCAGATGGCTGTGCCCATTGTGTATTTATATGTTCCCTTTTGGAGACAGACCGACGACGGTGGATGCAACCACAGACAGATTCATAGAGATCTGACTCCAGAAGTCAGGCAGCCTCAGGCCCAGCCCTGCCTGCTCTTTCTCCCAAACAAACGGATCAGACGAATAAACGCTCATAAATACCTCTGGGCTTAGATAAGAGCGATGAGGCGCTATTTCCTTTCATGCCCGACTCCAGGCGCCCAGGCCCTGCCTTTGTGGCTCCATCTCACGACAGGCAACCTGCAGAGGTGAGGTTAATTTGGGGCTATGACTCTTAAGGATAAGGCGATTGTTTTTGTGCTTCTATCATAGGGGAAGTCTTCATCTCTCACTGAGTCTTATGTTATCCAGGCTTCATGGGAAAGCCCACACCAAACAGTCCTAGTTTGAGGATACTGTGACCAGAAAGGAGGCAGGGAAGGCTGAGGCCCAAGGCCCAGCCTCAATAGCAAGGAGGAGGGAGGTACATAAGGCACTCTCCCCACCTTGCTCCTCCAGCCCAAATGTTCTCCATTCCTTTCCAGGAGTTGGCCTAATCATAGCTGGATTTGAGCACTTATGACTCTGCATCATTAGGAGGCTAGAGTTTATTTTATAAAATCTTAACAAACCCCCCCCAAAGAGGGGCTAGGAAGTGGTTGATGGGCCAGCCAGGAATAGCCACTTAACCATGAAGGCACAGCCAAGAAGTTGTCCTAAGTTCAGGGAGCTCTATGGGCCACTTTACAACAACCAAGTTCCATCCCTGATCACTAACCTCAATCCTTTACCACTTTTCCTAGTGTCTTGTGCCATCTTCAGTGGGCAGATTTGGCCCACAAAAAGGAGTCCAAAGAACAAGTCAGAGAAGGGTCAGCCTGGTCCCTTCATCATCAGGTTTTGTCCCACATTCTGGCCCATTCCTGGCCCCAGGTCCAAAGCTTGTCATCCTTTATGCACATTAGAATGTTGAAAATACACTGTGGCTCAGTCTTCCAGACTGGTTCCAATGCTCATTTTCCTAAAATAAGTCAGAGATGTACACACTCTCTCACACCAAAGCTTGTAGGCAGCAGGCTGGTGATACAAATATGAGAGGTGGGAGGGATTGTAGAGATGCTGAGAGACAGAAGGGTAGTGAGCATCTGGAGAGGGGTTACGGAATGATAGTGGTAAGCTGCCTGCTGCGGCCCCAGGAGGACCCAACCCTCCCCTTTATAAAACGAAACAAAACCGTCTTGAGAAAGAATTAATTAAAAAAGAACTGCCAGCTTCTGGAGAGACCTGGAAAAGGAACGATGGCTCCTCTCTTCCCAGTGGTTTCTGATTGTCTCCAAAATCAGGAGGGTTTGAGGACCTGAAACTGGAGGAGGAACAATTTTCTTCCCTGTACTTACTGAGACACCTTTGATACCTAAGAATTTGTAGCCCAGGATATTCTAATGTCTTTTGGGGTAGAAGTCGGGTGGAGGGAGGGTTGCAGGCAGGATAGGGATCAGACAAGCCTCTCACCCCTCCTCTCCCGATCCCCCCTCTTCCCAGTGCCCCTTCTTGTGCCAAGAGCAAGCAGTACATACTAGAACCAGGCAAGATATCTTGGGCAGCGGTAGCAGTAGCCTTCCAAGGAGCTCCTAGCCTAGCCGCACAGCAAAAGGGAGAAGCTTTTAGGCTCAGAACCTCCTCCCAATTTCCAGTCTTCTGGGTCCTCTGGCCTGCATTTCAGACTACAAGAGCTGTAGAGAAGCAGGAATAATAAGCCCAGGCTTGGAGGAGACAGAGTAGGTCTGAGAAACAGGAAAAACGGTTTTCAAAACCTGAGAAGGAGACGGTTTCTTCTTTTGCTTCTTGGTTTCTGAAAGCGATGCTAATCAACGGAAAACTCTTCTCTCCTCCTACCAACACAAAACCGGAGAAACCAGCCTTCTCCTTTAGTTCTCTTCTAGGGAGACTGAGATTCGAGATTCGGAGATATTTATTCACCTTCCCTTGAGGGAATGGGGCTCAAGCAAGTCAGGGGTTAACTTTTCTGAAAACACAATTAACTTTTTCCTATTCTGCGTGGGGAGGGGAGGGATATATTTATTTAATCACTGGAGGATGGGGTGGTCTCAATCCAAGCGCTCCCTCCTCCCTCAAAGGCACAGACGCCTCTTTCGCAGATCCTACGTAGGTGGAACGGGGACGCGTTGTGCTGTTGGGGAGAGAGAGAGAGAGAAAGCAGAAGGAGAAGAAGGAGGAAAAAAAGGTTGATAGGTTTGTGCGCGGGTCCCTCGCGCGGGCTGCGCTCCTCCTGGGTGCTATTTGACAATTCCTGCCTCTGCCATTGGTCAGTGTTGGATCAGATGGTTGTATTTCCTTCTGGCCCTCACTGGCACCTCGCCATCCCCCCTCAGCTAAAACCCAATCTCAGATATACTACTAATAGGCGCGGCGCTCGGACTATAAAACACAACAAATCATAAACCCGGCGGAGCAGCAGCGGCCGCGCGCGCCTCCCCTCCCAATGAGTTCCTATTTCGTGAACTCCACCTTCCCCGTCACTCTGGCCAGCGGGCAGGAGTCCTTCCTGGGCCAGCTCCCGCTCTACTCGTCGGGCTATGCGGACCCTCTGAGGCACTACCCCGCGCCCTACGGGCCCGGGCCCGGCCAGGACAAGGGCTTTGCCGCTTCCTCCTATTACCCACCGGCCGGCGGCGGTTACGGCCGGGCGGCGCCCTGCGACTACGGGCCGGCGCCGGCCTTCTACCGCGAGAAGGAGTCGGCCTGCGCGCTCTCGGGCGCCGACGAGCCGCCCCCGTTCCACCCGGAGCCGCGGAAGTCCGACTGCGCGCAGGACAAGAGCGTGTTCGGCGAGGCCGAGGAGCAGAAGTGCTCCACCCCGGTCTACCCCTGGATGCAACGGATGAATTCATGCAACAGTGAGTGAGAATTGTTGCGGCCGCCGCGACCCCCGCGGGCTCCCCCCTCCCCCAGAGTCAGAACTAGAGAGTCCCCCCCCTCCACTTCTTCCACGGAGAGAGCCTCTAGGGTTGGAGAGTAGGGAAGATTGGGCGCCTGCCTCGATCTCCCGCGCTGCCCTCTCGCCCTCAGGAGTTGCAAAGTTTGCAAAGTCCCAGATGCACTCCGAGCCAGGGGGAGCGAGTGGGTTCTCTGCGAGGGCCAGGCCGCAGCCGAGATCCGGGTCAGGGAGGCAAGCAGAGCCTGCGCAGCCACTGGCTGGGCTCTCCCTGGCGCCCCCAGCTCTGGCCCGGTCCCCCACCCCAAGACTGTTCATTAAAAACGGAGTACGTCATGGGAAGGGGGGCGGCGTGACGCTGGCGAGGGAGAGTTGAGTCTGTCCCGGACTGGTTTTCCCTGGGGGTCAGGGGCTGGGGAAAGAGGAGGCACCCGGAAAGGGGTGGTAATCAGAGGGGGGGGGAGAATAAGGGGAAGAAAGAGAGGGAGCGGGCGGAGTCGGAGAGAGGGAGAAGCAGGCGCCGGGGTCTCGGGTTGGATTATTTGTCGGTCTTAAATCCCAAATTGATGTCCATTAACGGGACACGAAAGTGAGGAGCCCTTAATGCTGACTACGGATCGATCCACGTCATTACAGATTAAGGGCCGGAATCTATCACGGGGTGGTGGGGGAGCCAGATGGAAAGAAAAGCTGCTTCTAGGAAGAGACACACCTGGCCAGTGCTTCTCCCGCCCCTCCCCCTAGGCTCAGGTGGGATTTAAAACTGCTCCTCCCATCCCCCCACCAAGAATCTAGACAGAAGGCAAAAGCCTAGGAGACCCGGAGGGAATCTGGAGGGGGCGCTGGAGGAGTGAGGAAAGGGGGGGGCAGGGAACCAGGGAGAGTGGAGGGCATCCCGGGACAGGCTAGAGTCCCCGTTTGAGGGTCGAATGGGGGAGGGAGGTTCTGGCCTTGGTGACCCCAGGCCTGAAGATCTCCTCTCTGCGTAACAGGTTCCTCCTTTGGCCCCAGCGGCCGGCGCGGCCGCCAGACCTACACGCGCTACCAGACGCTGGAGCTGGAGAAGGAGTTTCACTACAATCGCTACCTGACGCGGCGGCGGCGCATTGAGATCGCGCACGCCCTGTGCCTGACGGAACGGCAGATCAAGATCTGGTTCCAGAACCGGCGCATGAAGTGGAAAAAGGAGAGCAAACTGCTCAGCGCGTCTCAGCTCAGTGCCGAGGAGGAAGAAGAAAAACCGGCCGAATGAAGGCGCTGGAAGGGGCGGGGGGACGCGAAGGGAGAGGCCTGCGGGGAACGGAGGGCAGCGGAGAGCTCCGGGGAAGGCTCTGCGGGCGGGGGAGCCTGGGGACCTGCTCTCCAGAGCGCGACAGGCGGGGCCCCGCGCTCTCCTGGACGCCCCCGCCCGCAGAGCGCTCGCTGGGCGCTGGGAGGCCGTGCTGCTTGAGCCCAGCCGGCACCCCAGCGCCGCCTCCATGCCCGCAGAACCGCCTCAGCCCGAACAGGCTCCCGCGTGAGAACTGAGGACCGGACTCACTTGATGTTTCCTGGAAGCAGAGCAAAATGCTCTTGTCCGTGTCGCG
This sequence comes from Giraffa tippelskirchi, assembly GCF_054371585.1. Taxonomy (NCBI): domain Eukaryota; kingdom Metazoa; phylum Chordata; class Mammalia; order Artiodactyla; family Giraffidae; genus Giraffa; species Giraffa tippelskirchi. The sequence continues at coordinate 24,650,118 of NC_137277.1, read as the reverse complement.
TCTCATTTCGTCCATGTCGCCCGTGCACGGTTCAATGGTAGATTCGCAGTCCCCTCAGCGGGGGCCTCGAAGACTCCCTGACCCCAGACCTCTCTCCCAGCCCCTCCCCAAAGCCACTGGAAGGAGCACATACTACCTAGAAGTAAGAAGAGGAGCCTCAGAAGAAAACAAAGTTCTATTTTATTAATTTTCTATGTGTTGTGTTTGTAGTCGTGTCTTAGCTCTGGACGTGAAATACTTCGGTAATATTAATATTATTAATAATAATAATAAAGACATAAAACCTCGCTGCTCAGTCACCTCTGCTCCTCCCCTGCCACTCCCCCACCCCCACCGCCACCCCTGCGTCCCGGTGCCGGAAACTCTGCAGCGAAGGCCGGAGCTCTCGTCGGCCCCAGAGGGCCAGACGCGACTCGGAAGTTACAGTTGAGATAAAGGCTGCAGCAGCGGTCCGGCCCAGGCTCCAACGCCGCGCCTCGCCGGTGCTGAGGCTCACAACGGCCTCTTCTGGTGCAGAATTGGGGGACGGAGAAGAGTCGTTCCCCTATTATTCTCTAGCTTTTCTTCGTTTGTCCGTGGCAGGAGGGAACGCCACCGAGGCCCCCTTGCCGGGAGCTCCTGCAGAGACTGAGCCAGGCGGGTTTCAGTGCCTCAGCGCTGGGTTCTGTCCGCAGGATCCCCGAGGCTGGTGATCTTTGGCCTGCCCACATGGCCTGATTTCCGCCGGCCTTGGCCCTCAGCTCCTGGCCTAAATTGGGGCCACCGGGTGTCTGTCTCCCTGCCCACAGCTGCAGTCTCCAGGCGTCCCTTCCTGCCTCAAGTAGTGGCTCAGAGACAAGTAGGGGGATGTGAAGCCGCCGGCAGGCGCCTGGGCGAAGAGCAAGACTTTCCCCTGCTCTTTGGAGACCTGAGGGCAGGAAGCCAGGTGATGGGGCAGTTTGGTCACATCCCATCAACTATAACGGATCCATTCTGTCCCCACCCCACCCCACCCCACTCCACCCCACCCTCACCCAGGCGACAAGATGAGACTGTTTTCCTTTCTTCCTCCTCCCTCCCTTTCCCTTTTTTATTTTTAAAGAAAATAGCCGTCTGGCAGAGGGGGCCCAGCTGTGGCGGTCTCTGGCCGCCAAGCGCGCTCAGCAAGGCGCTGCTGGTCCTCCGAACTCCTTTCCCGGGAAGGCGTGAGCCACCCGGCAAATTCTGAAACTACCCAGATGCCAGCAAGGGATCTCAAGTAGGGCTTCCCAAGGCAATAGCAGCCAGTTGGTGAGAAAGGGAAAGGATTCTTCCTTGATCCCAGAATCTCAGGACCACGTTTACAGCCAAACCCCAGTCCCTGATGCAGTGGCCTCTATCGTTTTTCTCCCATCTAAGCCACTTAGCCCCAGCTGGGCTCTTCCTTTAGGGTCCCTATTCTGTTCTGCTGTCCTTCTGTCCTGGGCTAAGGATGAGGAAGAGGATTTCAAACCTCTAAGGGGACCAGGAGAAGCGAAAGTTTCTCCTTCGAACCCTCGGCTTTGCCCCAAGGGCTTGGCCTGGATGCTGTGGATGGACCACTGCAGCCGGGTCAGGAAGCAGACCAGGCCGAGCTCACAGGGGAAACCCTTTGCAATAATTGTTTTTCACACACATTTTCCAACCTCTCCCCCATTTCTGCCCCCAACTCGGAGACTTGCAAGGCCCGAGTAAAGGAAGAGCAAATCAACCTTTGGTCACCTTATCCTGAGTTAAAATAATAATAACGACGACTCCAGGGAGATGTACCGAACGATAGACAAACTCCACTTACGAGAAAGTGGGTAAAGGCTTAATCGGGTTTCTCCTCTAAAAGATTCAACCCTTCGGGTGAGCCTAGGCCGGGTTTCTTTCTAGCCCGGCTGTTGCACGGAGCCAGCAGGGAGGCAGTCGTCGCCGCCATGGCGGTCGGCGGCCCGCGCTCCCGCCGTTCGCCGGGAGGTGGCGCGCTCTGCTCAGAGGCCGCCGCCAACCTTCTCCCTGTTTCTCCCCCTTCTCCTTTTTCCCCCTCTCTCGGAGGCTCGCATTGAATCGGCCCTAACGATTCTCGGATCGTCATTATTTGTAACCATAGAGCATGAATTACCTCTTGAGGTCATCAGCGAGAATTTACGACTGGTCAACAAAAGCACGTGATTCCCTAACGCCCCCCCACCCCCTTCCAACCCCCCCCATATTTGGCCGCATACATAGCAAAACGAAGTACAGTGCATCGCTATAATTCATTAATACATCATAAATCGTGAAGCACAGGGTTATAACGACCACGATCCACAAATCAAGCCCTCCAAAATCACCCAAATGAGCTCGTACTTTGTAAACTCCTTCTCGGGGCGTTATCCAAATGGCCCGGACTATCAGTTGCTAAATTATGGCAGTGGCAGCTCTCTGAGCGGCTCTTACAGGGATCCCGCTGCCATGCACACCGGCTCTTACGGCTACAATTACAATGGGATGGACCTCAGCGTCAACCGCTCCTCGGCCTCCTCCAGCCACTTTGGGGCGGTGGGTGAGAGCTCGCGCGCCTTCCCCGCGCCCGCCCAGGAGCCCCGCTTCAGGCAAGCGGCGTCGAGCTGCTCCCTATCCTCGCCCGAGTCCTTGCCCTGCACCAACGGCGACAGCCACGGCACCAAGCCCTCTGCTTCGTCCCCCTCCGACCAGGCTACCCCGGCCAGCTCCAGCGCCAATTTCACCGAAATAGACGAGGCCAGCGCGTCCTCGGAGCCTGAGGAAGCGGCGAGCCAGCTAAGCAGCCCAAGCCTAGCTCGGGCGCAGCCAGAGCCCATGGCCACCTCCACAGCCGCGCCCGAAGGGCAGACTCCGCAGATATTCCCCTGGATGAGGAAGCTTCACATCAGCCATGGTAATTCTAGCTCTCGCTCCCCTTTTTGTCTTCTCGGCTTTTCCTTCTCCGCGTTTGGGGGTGGGGGGAGTCGGCGAGGAGAGCTTGGCTTTTCCTCAAATATAGATTTCTTTTTTTCGGAGGGGGATAAGACTCTAAGAGGGTCTTCACAGCTGGGGGGGGGGGACAGAGCCAAAAGAGGGCTTAGCTGGGGGGTTGAAGAGGAGTATTTTTAATAATTTGTTCCCAGATTCGCCTTGGGTTTTATTTGCCCAGCTGTACTAGCTTTAGGATGAAGGATGGGGTTTATGTAACACGGGGAAGGGTCCTGCTTGCCCCCGAAATTTTGAGACTGCTTTTAGCAGAGGAGGGGCGAGCAGTAAAACGAGCTTTCCAGGGCAAAAGTGCAACCGCTCTCCTCCCTCCCGGGGTGAGCGGCCGCCTGAGCCCAGCCAAGGGTGAGGCACAGGGAGGGAGCAAGAGACAAAGCCGGGCGCATTCGCTGCGGGCAGAAGTGGGGGCTGTAGGAGAAGGGGGCATCAGAAAGCAAGCTCGGATGCGGGCATCTGGGGTGGGGAGGATCGGAGCTGCGGTGAGCTGGGTGCCGGGGACGCCTGGGTCCTGCTCCACGCCCCCCTCCCACCCAGTGCCCCCTCCCTTAACCAGAATAACGCGGCCTCGCCGCTCTGCTCTGTCTGCTCCAGACATGACCGGGCCGGACGGGAAAAGGGCCCGAACCGCGTACACCCGCTACCAGACCCTGGAGCTGGAGAAGGAGTTCCACTTCAACCGCTACCTGACGCGGCGGCGGCGCATCGAGATCGCCCACGCGCTCTGCCTGTCCGAGCGCCAGATCAAGATCTGGTTCCAGAACCGGCGCATGAAGTGGAAGAAAGACAACAAACTGAAAAGTATGAGCCTGGCTACAGCCGGCAGCGCCTTCCAGCCCTGAGCCCGCCGGGAGGAGCCCGGGCGGCCCAAGAGTTCATGCCTCCCCCAGCCCTGGCCCCTCCAAGCCTCCTCGCCCTGCCGCCGCCCGCTGGGAACCGGTTCCCACGAGCCTGCCTCAGCCCGGGCCTTGTGTTACGATTTTTCGTTTGGTCTTAGGTCTTCCTGTGGCTCCCTCTCTCCTGGACTGGTTAATCTTGTTATTATTGTAATAATAATGATAATTATTATTTTCCCTCCATGCTCCCCACTCCCCTGCGCTCACCCCCAACCCGCCAGTGTTTCTGAATGTTCGTGTCTGTGGTTGCACTCCTTCCCCCAGGAAAAAAAGAAACTCGCATGTTTAATGTGAACTTTCCCCTCCCCATCTGTGTTATAACTTATTTATAAAAGGATGATCGCTGTATTTTGAGTTTCAGCTGGAAACTTCTCTAAAAGGGGCAGCAGTTGAGGTGGAACAGTGCCGCAGCGCCGGGCCCAGCTGAGCTGGCCTCGGAGACCGGGAGTCCATGACTGTGTCTCTTTCCTCCTTCCTCTTCCTCCTCCCTCCCCACTCCCAAGCCCAAGTCTCCCAAGGCTTGGTCCTGAGGTGGGAGGGGGCTAAGGGGGACCAAAGGGGTGATGTTGAAAAGAGGGAAGGTACAGAGTGAGATTTAAGTTCCTGCCGCCTGGGTAGGCCCCACAAGGCCTGGTCTGGGAGCCTCGGAAAACAAAATAATCCTCAGTGTAAAACGTCTTGTGTATTTCTCTGTGAATCCATGGGTCTGGCACAGAGGGCCCAAAGCTTGTAAATATGGGGATAGTCCGGGTCAGACCTATCCCCTCTTCCCTACCCATTTCGATTCCAAGACCATTTGTAGTGAGCGAGTGAACGCTGTGCTACGTGTGATATCTGTCTTTGCCGGGCCTGTCTCAGTGATTCGCTTTTGGTATTTGTTTGTAGCTTTCCTTGAAGTCAAATAAATGTCTCCCCTCCTCCACTGCCCTTCCACTTGTCTTTTCTCTGGGGGCCTGCCTCTCCCATCACCAGGCACACCCTAGACCATTCTTGATAGATCTGGGGTGTGGGGAGGGGAGAGCAGGATGCTCCCCAGCAGCCCCTCTCAGCCTCCTAAGTCTCTGCTTACTCAGCAGTACTTGAGCCAGGGGACAGGCTTTCATGCCTGGGGGACTGAGAGGCCCAGAAATCCCACCTGAAGCTGGAGCAAGGGATGAGGGAAAGGCTGAGCTGGACTCTACCCTAGCCTTCCACCAGCTGGCCAGAAAAGTCTCTGGAAACCTCTTCAGGAAAAGTAATTTGGGCCTAAGCCCTGAGCAGGAGGCTCCTGGTCTTTTGGAAGAGATACAGGCCTGCCCAGCCCCCTTGTCCCCTAGTCTAAATCCCAGTTCAACCCTGTCACCCAGTAGGCAACCCCCCCTCCAAAAAAAATCAGCTCAATTTCAAAGGTTTCCTCTCACCCTCCGTCTTCTCTGCATTTATCAAGGGCTTCCTCTCTCCAGGGGCCCAACTGACCTGCCCTCTTGATTAGGAGCTGGGGTCCCTCCTAGAAGACCCTTGGTTTCCCCTTCAGCCGAACTGGCCCAGGGTCTGGGCCCAATCCTCTTCCATCCAAGTCAGCCTCCACCCTGAGTACAAGAGTCAAGTCTGGACACTTACCCGGTCCGTCCATTCCAGCTTGGCCCAACTTCTTACAGGGCTGGGGGGGGAGGGGGAGCTGGTGAGGAGGCAGCCGAGGGTCTTGGAGGCTCTATTAGGCCCTCTTTCCCCCTTCCCCCTTGACTTTGTCCCCCTTTGTCCATAGCAAACTATCCCAAAAGTCGCTATGACATTTAGATGTCAAATGGATAGGGGTTTTATCTTGAAGTTAGATCGTAAAAATCGCGGAGAAGTCAGACAGATACCCCTCACTGGCTCGAGAAAGTCACGTGAGGTCCATAAAGTTAGTTTTATGGTTTTGGGGAGTTGACACCGCGCGGTATATTTCACATTCTCCAGAATGTTAAGTGACACTTTAACTGCTCGCTGTGGTGGGGAAGGGGGCAGAGGTAGGTGAGCGCTCTCCCGGCCCAGAAGGCGGTGGTGTGGCGGCAGCCCAGGCCCAGCTCTCCCGCAGTAAGTTGCTTCCAGCTTTCGCTTTTCCCCTTGAAATTGTGGGGCTTGAAACTAGGGGAAGGAAACCCGTGCCTCCAGCAGGGCTATAGGGTAATAATTGGGGGAAATTTAGCCTGGTTTTGTACCAAGTTCTGGCCAGCTGGGTGTCTGAAGTGGGGCACCTGGTTCAGTGTGATAAGGCCTCCGCAGTCGAGGGTGCCTGGTTTTATTTGCAGGACTGCCTGACTCTTTGTGGGCAAAAGGCTTGTGTGGGTTCCTTCAGTCCTCTTGGAAATTTAGGGGGCAAAAAGGAGGGGTGTGTACTGCTGATAGGAGGGCCCCATGTTGTGGGGGGGCACTCCACTACGGGCATCTTCAGACAGACGCCTCCCCAGCCCCAGGAAAGGAACTTTATGACATTCATTTGTCAGGGGTGTGTGGGGGCGTGCTGATAGGCACTTTTATCTGGATACATCTGAGCTGAGAAAAAGCCTGGGGAAGGCTAAGCAGCTGCTGTGGGCTGCCTTGCACTGGCGCACTCTCTGGCTTTTAGATTTTGAACCCATGAAAGGGGGTACTTGGGTTCTCCATGTCTCTTCATCAGGGCTATCTGGGATGGGGAGCACCACGCCTGCCTTTGCACTCAACTTCAGACTTTTGGTCCCAAGCCAAACTGCTGACTTGACTGTATGTAAGGTCCTGAGGTCCAAGTGGGGAGCAGACAGAGAGGAGCATTTCCCTCAAATCCAAAACCTAATTCCTGGCCAGGAGCGGGAAGAAGGGGAGAGCTTCTTTTTTTGTCTAGAGTATCTATGTGTTTAAGCAGATCCCTAGCGATCCCTCCAAAAATAAAAGTTGCTGAAGAACACAGATTCCCAACTGTCGGGAAGAGTAAAAGGTTCTCAGGAGCTGGGAGAGAAAATTGGAAAGGTGTTCTCTTTCCTCTCCTTTCTTTTTCTCTCCCTACCAGAGCTTAGAGGCCCTTTGTTTTGTGGCACCACAAACCAGAAGGATTGCATTATTTGACCCCCAGGGGGCCCGTTATTTTCTAAGGATAAGTCACCCTCTTTCTGAAAGCTAGAGGCCTCTTCCTCACCGAATGGACCTATCCATTTTTAAGACACATGGGATCAACCATCCCCTCATGCCTGTTTGCATCTCTAGATTTAGCTCACCAACTCCTGCTGTCCCTGGAACTGGACCTGTGACAACTTAAGGGGTTTCTGATCTTTGGGACCAGGAGAGGGTCACAAAATCCTCCCCTTTTCACATTAAAGAACGTCTGCACTCTCTCCCCATCTCCGCTCTCTCCTGCAGCTGCTCTCTATTCCCTGAGCTCTCAGATCCCTGTCCAGGCCTAATTTACTAGACACCCTTCATGGGCTTTGAGTGCAAAGAGGACAGAGGCTTTGAGTGCAAAGGTGTCCTCCCCTTGGTGTGAAGACACATCTCTCCCAGAATGTTGGAGCACCCGTGTCCCATGGAAAGGAAATTCTGCTCAGTTCCCAGAGGAGGTCAGACACCATTTAAAATACTAGTAAATTTTGGAGGCATGACTTCCACAGGTTTCCACTCTGGACAAGGCAAATGAGTTAAATAAGATGCAAAGGAACAGTGTAGTGGGCACAGAATCTGATGAGGGGCCTCTTGGGCAATCCCATTCCTATGGTGCCCCTGGTCTCACTCTGATGCCACCAGCCACCCTCTCTCAAAAACCCCAGACCACCATGCCTGCCGCTAAAGATTTTTTGGCCCCCTTCCATATCAGTTCTGCAAATTCTGATAAAGAATGTGTGGGGCCAGCAGCCCAGGGACATCTGCTGGGCGTATCTACAGAGATTTTCCGGAATGGCAAAGGGCAGCTCTGGTGGGGGTGCCCACTTCTGCCACAATAGCCAAAACTCTTGGAGGATCTCTTCTTGCTCTGAGCAGATCCTATCTGGGGAAGATCCCATCCTAGCTGGGCTTTCCTCTTCCCCACTTCAGGTTCTCTGGGTAACTGTCTTCCCTGAACCCCAGCAAGGATCTGTTGGGGGAGAAGATGAGAGCTGCTAAGCGATTTCTCATGCAAAGGAGCTCTCTCTGCCCCAGGCCCTGTCCTGCTCTCCAGCCTTCCCCAAGACATTCTCCAAGAAAGCTGTTCCTCTCTCTCCTCTCCCTGGCTGGATTCAGGCCCCAACCTTTTGAGCCGCAGGCTGGAACTTACTAGTCAAATCCTCATGGCCATCTGTGGGCACCTTCCACCTGGGGCAGGGTAGAGGAGACTGGCAGTCCAAGGGTAAGGCTATAGTTTCCCTTTTCCCTCTGAGGCCAGCTTGACCACCACTCAATAGACAATTTAATTTTTTGTTTTACTTGGTTATTTTTTATTATTATTTTTGTTTTGTTTCTCTGAGGCTGTGGTGTGGGAGGAAGTATAAAGAAGTGTAAACAGGAAAGCCAGCCGGGCCTGGAGTTCCAAGCGCCCATATTTCATTGGCGGCTTCCTCTCTGTAACTGCTGCAGGGACACTTAACTCTTCCCTGGCTGTGACAAGTATTCACTGGGGTCTGGTGGGGGCAGGCAGGGTGTGGGGGCAGGATCCAAGTGTAAGCTCCTCTCTTAGGCTGGCTCCTTTATCCTTGGGTTTGAATGCTGAGGTGGACGTCAAGGATTCCAAATGAGGGAGAAGCAGACCGCTCAGCACAGTCCCCCAAACTCAGTCCCTTTTGGGACAGAGCAGAGAAGGCAATTGCCTCTATGGGTTTCACAGCTTGGGATCAGCCCAGCCAAGCAAGGAGAACGGGCTAGCAAGAACACTTCCCCTCTTTTAGGGCAGAGCCCACTGGTCACTGTCTCCATTTTTCGGAGTTTCTCAGAGTAATCGGATTTCGAGGCTGGGATCTGCCCACAGCAGGATTTATCGATTGCTGCATCGCTGTTACACATCCATATTAATTAATCCAGACACCGCCTGGAAACCAAGCTGTTTGGGATGGGGGAGGGGAGAAATTGGGGGCCTTTAAGGAAAATGGACATTTATCAGTAATTCTTGCCCTGGGGCTCAGATTGGAGAATCGCTTCCCCACAAGAAACACGTGTCTTCCCCAAGCTCCATGTCCCTTGACTTCTCAGCAAGAAGGGTAAGCCTGACTTACTCTTCACAGTCGGACTACACACTTCTTCAGGGTGGAATTAAACACTTCCCAGGCCCACACACTTCAGAGTTAGTTTGCCCCAGTACTCCGATGGATGGATCCTCTGGTGGTTGTTTACAGCAGGACATTTTTAGAGGGGTTAACACCCCCTCCCCACCTTCCTTTCAACTTCCCCAAGGTAGAAGCTTTTTATGGCTTTCCGGCTTGTTTTTAGTGTTTGTTGTTAGTGGTAGTGATGGCCTTCTCCTTCCTCCTATCCCTCCCTCCAAAAAGTGATTAAAATCTGTTAAAGGATTTAATTAAGAGAGTTAAATGAAAAGGAAGGAGGCGCAAATGAGTTGGGGGAAAAAACCCACACCAAAGCTATTCTCAACGATTAAATCGCCATTTTAACAATATAATGGAGTTTGCATCCTGAAAGGGGAAATCAACGCTCATATCTCATCAATAATTCATAGAGTCCGGGATCACGCAGAGGTCAGCAGACGGGCCGAGCGCCGGCCTACTTGGGGCTCCGAGCCGCTGCCGCATACATTAGCGCCGCCGGCCGCACTGCCGTCACCTTCAGCGCTCCTACAGGTTTAGGCCGATTTTTTCTTCCTTTTGGCGAATTTACTGAGACCTAGATTTCGGGCTTCAAGAGGAAGTGGGGGATTCCGGAGACTGGAGAGGATTGGACTTCGGGCCATTCTGGACCTGTCGGACCCCGAATAGATCAGCACGTTCCCAAGTTTTAATCTCTCTCTCCCGCTTTTTTCTCCTTCGATGTTTCAGGCGTCCTCTGTCCTATCTTTTCTCTCCCTAAATCTCTTCTTGGCATCCTCTAGCTTCCCCGCCCACACTGCACAGCCACGCTCTTGTCTGAGCCTCCCTAGCTTCGGCCCTGCTTCGGCCTCTGAACGCAGCGGCTGACCATCCCTGACCCCCAGAGCCCGAGCCGAGTAGGGTAGGGACGAATGTGTCTAGAGAGGAAGGTACTTCAAAGGCCCCAACACCGCTTGCCTAGTCAAGAGATGACCCAGGAAGGCCCGGTAGAGGGGAGTGGGGACTCAGCCTGAAAGAGGAACGTTTAGGGGAGCAGAAGGGGGAAAGTCCTTGCATGTGGAAACATCTCCTTTTGGGGGCTTGGGGACACGATGGAGCATAATCCCAATATATCAGCGCCTCTGGTTGTCCTAGTCTCTTTTTCTCTGTATGTGTCTCTTAACTCTCTCTTTTCTGTTTACGGATCCCCAAGGGTCCCTAGGGAAGGAGGAACAAAATCCTTCTCTGTGGGAGTTGGGGGCTTGGGAGGTGATATTTGGGAGCAAAGGAAAGCGAAAGAGAGCAGGTCGCCTCGCGGCTGCTGCACTAGCTAAGGCAGAGGCTGTAACGTCCCCGAGCTGCCAGCAGAGTCCGCCTTAGACCAAGTTCACAGCCAGGCTGGAGCCTTCCAGGCGACAGCGAGCGGTCCGGCAAGGTGGCCCGGGGCCCGCTGGGCCTTGCAGAGCCTGGACACTGAGCTCTCTCTCCAGCTTTCTGGGGCCTGGGCCCCCTCCAGTCCCAAAGAACCCTTCCTCCAAACTCTCTCCACTCCTCGCCCCGGAAACACCCTTCTCTGTCAGCCTACTCTCTGGCTGCCCTACGTCCTTTTGCCTGGCAACGGCCACGGCGCCCCCACTCTGGGGGACACAAGAATGGAGAGGGGTGGGTCGTCAGAGGCTCTTCCAGGCATCTTAACATGAGAGATGGTGAAAATGGGGGAAGTGGTGAAAAAAAGTCGGAAGTGCAGTTGGCATCTTTTCCCGAGGAGGAGTTATTTAATAATGGAAAAAGATTGACTCCTCTTCCCCAGGTCTATCTAAGGCCCTTAGTGGGGGTAGTGGGGGTGGTCTGGGGGCAGGGGGCCAGGGGGGAAGGGCAGGGAAGATGGTTTGCGCTTAGGTTTCTGCACCCGGAGCAGCAGAATGAGACCCTGGGCGGTGAGGCCAGTGTTATTGCCAGAGGGGTCGCGAAGTTGGAGGGTCAAAAGTTTACAGCGTGCGTGAGCCAGCCGCGGCGGGGTCGGGGTGGGAGAGGGGAGGAGGCTGTGTGTGTGTGTGAAGGGAGAAGAGAGCGAGCGGGGGATGCTCGAGGTAAGGAAGACTCGTGGGCGCGGGGAGTTGGGTAGCGGCACTGACAGCGGAGAGGCAGATATCTGGGGAAGGAGAACCAAGGGAAGAAGTCCTCCCCAAACTGGCTCTGGTGGGGTAGGGAGATGCACAAAAGAAAGCGCTCTGGGCATGGCCAAGCCTCTACGCAATTTTCTTTCCTAAAGATAACCTTTGAGTCGCCATATAAAACTTAATTAAAACCTACCCAGCCGCACACATTTTAAAAATCCAATTACCCACACGTCCTTGTAGGACGTTTGATGGAGCCAAGGAAGCCTTCCAAGGGGAAGACCTGATTCCCACCCACACCAGCCCCATCAGGCTTCCTCTAAAGGGATGAAATAGCTGGATCCCCCAGCTCCTTCTCCCTCCAGGCGGGCTAGTTTTTCAGGGATTCCTAACCCCCAGGTGGAGTCCAGGCAGTTGGAGTCCAATAACCATGGGCCAGGACTAGAGGGAGTTTAAAAACTCCTATCCCTCCTTCCAAAGTGCTTGAGTTTAAGCACTTGGATATTGAAAGAAGGTTAGCTTAATTCTCTCACTCTCTCCCAAACCTACACTTGTGTGTTCTTCCAGAATGCCTCTCTTCCTGTTTCAAGGAGGGAGGGAAAACGAGAAGGAAAAATACTGAATGGCCTCACAGAGATCTTTTTAACTGGCGACCTGAAATGAACTTTGAGTCTATGCATTAAGCTTAGCTCATAAGTATAACGCTTAGAGACACTGTAATTATAACACCAGGACATATGCTTATTTTGGATCTTTAAATGACTGTTTGTTGCATTATGAGATGTCATCATTCTCTTCTAAGCATATAATATTGGAGGTGCTCTCTGGGTGTTTGTCCTGCCAGAAAAAAAGATAATTTGAGAGTTTTCATATCAACGCCTTTTGAAACATGGCCAGAAAAGATAACAAATCAATTTGACCCCAGTTTTTTTTAATTGAACCAATTGGGTATGGGTCCTCATTTCTACTTGGCCTTCAGGCAAATTTTTCTGGGGAGTCAAGCCAGGAGGGAATTCCTGGGTTCCAGAGGAAGTAGAGGTCAAAGCCTGAACTGGAGAATCTATTTCTATCTGTTCTTCCTCAGTCTCTTCCCCTCCACTGCAGGACAGAGTGTTGGCAAGTTGATAATTTTGTGGAGTAGACTGGGTCCTGAGCTTGGTGGGGCCTCACAATGGGGAAGGGAAGACTTCTGCCATCCCAAGCCAAGCTAGGTGCCTTGGGATGCTTAGTCCCAACCTCCCCAAACTAGGGGGATACCCCTTTGGAGACACTGCCCTGAGACTTGAGCTGGGTGGAAGGGTAATCACCTGATCTACTTCTGCTGGTTGAAATGTGTTGCTGGCATGCCACCCATTTCTAGTCCTGTCCTGGAGGGATAAACCAAAGAAAATCTCTTGAGTATTTTAAGCACCTCTTTGATTTGTTCCTGAACCTCCTGGTGGTGGTGCTGGGGGTAGGCAAAAGAGTTATAGTACAGATGAGAAGTAGTTTTAAATAAAAATGGAGGTGGGGAGGGTATTGTTTGATTTTTAAAGGAGAATTAAAGCCTCTGAAAGCCACATCCCCAGGTTTGACCAGTGCAGTTCAGCCCTTCTCTCAGGATTCTATCTTCCCCAAACATGCTGGCCTGTGGACTAGATCTCAGCACCAGGAGGTGGAGGTCTCATTCCTGGGGCCCTGGAGCTTCCAGTTCAGGCAGAAATGGGGATCTCTCTGGCACTGAGGGGCGGAACAAAGCAGAGTGTGCAGTTGAGTGGGAATACAGGCCCTGTCAAAGCGGCCATTTATAGGGGTTCTGGCTCAAGTTTGCTCTCTGGGACCCAGATCCCCACATTTCCACTTCTCCAGGTGCTGATCTCCATCACCGGCTGCAAAGTGAACCCCTGTAGAGTTCTACCCACTCCCTCTTTGCCCCCAGAAGGAAAGCTGACAAAAAATATTGGAATGATGGAATATCAAAGTGGAGGCGGGCCAGCTAGGTCCCTATTAGAACGGGACTTAGGGGGGTAGGAGTTGGGGGAAGGGGCGGGAAGGTTCTGGCAAAAAGTAGAGCTAGAGAGGATGAGCTGAATCAAATTCCTTGCTCTGTCATTTTTCTCCCAAGTAATGACCTGCGCAAAATTCAATATGACCCAGCGAACTGCGCGAGCGTATTATAGTAACTGCCTGCTCGTGGGGGAGGCCCGAGAGGGGGTGAACCGCAGGTCACGGCGTCTAAAAATTATTAAAATGTTCGAGAGCCTGGTGACGCGCCTAGCTGTTTAACAAAGACTGCCAAAGTATGAGATTAATACGAAAACTTGCACTTCAAAAACAACACACCAAAAAAAAAAGTCTTGTTCCGGCCACCAAGGGGGCCCCCGGAGCTCCTCTGTCCGCCGCGGCGGTTCGGTTTTCCGAACACACAATAGTGGACGAGAGCGAGCTTGTCGGGGGCCGCGCGGGCCCGCGGGCGGGCTGGCGGCCGGGAGGGCGCGGGGAGCGGTCCGGTGAGTACTCCCGCCCGCGCCCCTCCGGGCCTGGCGCTCCTCCGGGCCGCTGCCTTGCGGGCCGCCCGGGGGCTCGCCTCCCCGGCCTGCGAACTCCCTCCCTCGCTCTGTCCCTCCCTCCCCGCCGACAAAAGGTAGCGGTGGCGGCGCGCGCTGGACACGCCCGGGACGGCGGAGGGGCTGAGTAGCGAGAGGTCACTGCGGCAACCTGTGGCTGCCGGGAGAAGGCGGCCGGCGGGCCGGCGGGCCGGCGGGCCAGCGAGCCACCGGGGGCGCGGGGGAGGTGGCTCTGAAAGCGCGCGGAGCCTTGGCTTTTTCTTTTCTTATTTTTAGTATGCGTTTTGATGTTAGTGCTCTTCGCGGGTGGAGGGGAGAGGCAGCCTCCCGCTCTGGCCAACCTCGTCTCGGAAGTCGCTGATAAACCCAGTCCTCCACCCCTCTCGGTGGGACTGGCTGGGGTGGGGAGTGCGACCCCTCGGTGGGATGGGCAGGTGGCAGCTCCCAGCGCATAGAGGAGAAAAATCTCCGCGCTCTGTCCCCAGGATCAACCCCACAGGCTCTGCTTGCCACCCCTCTCTCTTGGGGTGCTTGGGGGCACTTGGACTGCATCTCTTAAGAAAGTGTAGAGCAGCACAGAGGCCCTCTCCCAATTCTGAAAAGCCTACTAGTTGGACGGGTTTTAGGGTGGCGAGTTGAGGACAGGAGGTATGGGGTAGGGGCCCTGGTCTGGTCAGTTGGAATGGTGCCCCTGACCAAAGTGGCCTTTGACAAGACTAGGAAAGGTCCCTGCTTGACGCTGGGGTGCTGGTGGCGGTCCTATCCACACATTTTGTCTGTGGGTCCAGTGCCAGGTGCCAGTCTTCCTGAGTGCCCAAATGAAGATAGGAGATTACTTACTGGACCCTCTCTTGGCAAAAATAACTGCAATATTATTGTGTGTGATTTTTCAAATATAGGTGTTAGTATTAGAAATCAAGCTTAGAAGCCAAACCTGGCAAGCTAGATTTGGGATAGAAAATCAGAGGATCTCTGGACTTAGTGGCTGGTAGGTGAAAACTCTCCTCCTACCCACGTGCAAGGGCCCCAGGACCGGGCATGGGCACAGACCTTTAGAGTGCGGTGGTTAGAGGGTTGTTTTTTGTTTTGTTGATGTGTTTATTAAATAAATTTTTATTATTCTGACTTATTCACTAGGGATGCAAGTATTCCTCAGACCTGGAACGATAAATGTGGAGTCTGGGTGAAGAGGTTCTGTGCACCCTTCCCATCACCCTCTGAAGGCCCTTAGCTTTCACAGTCTAGGATGCCATTCCCTCAGCTCCATGCCCAGTCTCCCAGCTTAGTAAATTTGGCGGTTACTGGCAGCCTCAGGAAGTCCCTTGGAAACTCCAGATCCCCCAGGTTTCCCAAATCCCCTTTTAGGTCCCACTGCCAGCAACCCTAGCAGGTGGCTGAATAAGCAAGTTTAGATGGAGAGAGTCTGCCAGGAGTTAGGGAGGTGGGGGAAATGGGACTCCTCCTCACACTTCAGCTATCATCCCCCTTTTCTGGCCCCAGGAGGTATGGGAGGTTGGGAGGGGCCGGAATATCATCTGGCTGCATCTTTTACGGTTCCTCCTCACCCTCCATTCGGAAATGAAACGCCTTTGATCTTTTTCTCAGGTTGTAAACGGAATTGCCCGTCATTAAATATCTGGGGCCCCATCTGCTTGGTCTCCCAGCATTTTTCTTTACAGCTGTTTCTCTTTTTACCATTGAATTTTTCCAAAAGGACTTTTATGACACCCCCTTCACACCCAGCCGCCTATCCCTCTTCCCTTTGCTGAGAGGCCCCTTGGAAAATATCTAGATTTTCGTTTGATCACAAACTAAAGGCTGCAGAGGGACACGGAGTTGCCGATTGGGGTTTTGTTTTTCTTAAAAAAAAAAAAAAGTCCTGGGGGCGGGGAGGGGCTGGAGGGCACCCAGAAGGGCCTGATTCTGACTATGCCGCAGCCTCAGGATGACCCTTCCTCCTTTTGTGCTTAGCTAATGTTTACATCTCATAATTCATGCACTGCCGCGGAGGTGCACAGCAGCCCCAAGGTTCGCGTCCCTTTGCGGGACCGGCTGTTTCTGTTTCTCTCTAATAGAAGAGCAAGAGGGTTGGAAACCTTGTAATCCCAGGAATGGACCCACAGTGCCTTTTCCTGCTCCCAGAGCTCAAAACTAGGGGGGAAAAAAATCAAAAGCACTGAAACCATACCCCAAACGAAGGATGCGTGGAAAATAGGAGGACTGGAAAATTTCTGGGCCAAGAAGATCTATCTGTCTTCTGTATATACCCTGTAGATCCGAATTTGTGTAAGGAATTTTGTGATCACAAATTCGTATCTAGGGGAATATGTAGTTGACATAAACACTCCGCTCATTTTTTTCCTGAAGAAAAAAATTTTTTTTCCTAAATGAGGACCATCCGGTGACACGAAGACTCCTTTCTTTTTCTTTCTTCCTTTTTCTTTTTCTCCCTCAACTGGTTAGAGATGGAGGAATCATCTACCTGAAATCTACCCATGCCTGCCCTTGGGAGCCTTGGTCCTTTTTCAGTTCTCTTAAAAGGTTAATGTTGTTGCTGATGTTTTTTATTTTGTCCTCTCCCTTTGGTCTAGCTATTGCCTATTTTGGGTTCAGGGAGGCTTCACTGAAAATCTGGTAAAAATGACTATTGTCTTAAGTGTGCGAAGGGAAAGGAAATTCACTTTTCAAACGGATGCAGAGGTCGCCTTTCCGTTTGGGTGCAAAACAAGATACCCTGGAAACACGCGATTACCAAAGGGTGTTATTGTGTGGGGATCACCCGGGCTCCTATCCTTAGCATCATTGCGATTTCTGCTGGCTGCTGAGGCGCGGCATTAACGGCAATTAGAACATCTCGCCGCCGCGGTTAGCCTTGCTCCGGTGTTTCTGGAATTAGCAAATTGCTATTCAACGTGCTCTCAGAAGTTGGAGGTTTTTTACTCCAGTGTTCATGTTCAGTGTGGGAAACCAAGTCGTTTCTCCCGGCTTGGGCCGCGTGGGATAAGGGGAGGAGTGGAGAGGAGAGGGGAACAGAGGGACTGACTGACACAGCCAAACTAATAGCGCAGCTAAATGCTATTTGGAAGGCGAGGTCTCCCCGAATTAGTGCATGAATTTCCTATCGATCCGCCCGTGGTTCCATTCATCTCTGACAAGTCCCTCCGTACACCCGCCTGGTTGCTCCGACGCCTCCTCTTTCACTCCCTACCCCTCCCCGTGCGGCTGCAGAAAAAAGGCCCACGCTTGATGCCTCGTTCCCCCGTGTGGGTTCTCCTCTCCAGGCGGAGCCCCTAGTCCGCCCCTCACTTAACTCCCCTGCTTAGACGCTGGGTGCAGATGCTCCATACCCCCCATCGATAAGACGGGCTAAGACCCTAAGGAAAGCCTGCGGGAGAGAAGCAGGACGGGAGGGGCCACATTCAGAGCCCCAACTTCTGAGGGGATCCAGGGATTGCGCTCCGCCCAGCGCCCCAACAGGCCCTCGGGTGGCAACCTGCTCACTCGCTCTCCCTCTCTCTCCCTCCCTCTCCCCGATCCGGGCGAGGCGAGGCGAGGCGAGAAGGCGGTGGCCCCGCAGGAGCCCTATGTAAATCCTGGTGTTGGGTGGGTAGGGAGGGGGGGTGGAGAAGAAGGGGAAATAAACCTCTTTGGCTGGAGTAGGGTCCGGGTGAGCAGATTTCCTTATCCGGGAATCGCAGGCGGGGCGGCCATTGGCTCCGAGGATCACGTGGGCCCCTAACTTTGTTCACTTGACAGTAAGTAGGAGGGCTTTCGGAAACAGGAAAACGAGTCAGGGGTCGGAATAAATTTTAGTATATTTTGTGGACAATTCCCAGAAATTAATGGCTATGAGTTCTTTTTTGATCAACTCAAACTATGTCGACCCCAAGTTCCCTCCGTGCGAGGAATATTCACAGAGCGATTACCTACCCAGCGACCACTCGCCGGGGTACTACGCCGGCGGCCAGAGGCGAGAGAGCAGCTTCCAGCCGGAGGCGGGCTTCGGGCGGCGCTCGGCGTGCACCGTGCAGCGTTACGCGGCCTGCCGGGACCCTGGGCCCCCGCCGCCTCCGCCGCCGCCGCCCCCGCCACCGCCCGGGCTGTCCCCTCGGGCTCCCGCACAGCCGCCGTCTGGGGCCCTCCTCCCGGAGCCCGGCCAGCGCTGTGAGGCGGTCAGCAGCAGCCCCCCGCCGCCTCCCTGCGCCCAGAACCCCCTGCACCCCAGCCCGTCCCACTCCGCGTGCAAAGAGCCCGTCGTCTACCCCTGGATGCGCAAAGTTCACGTGAGCACGGGTGAGTGCGTGGGCACCCCTTCCCCCTCCCACCCCCGGCGCTTTACACCAAAGGGACCTCAAGGCATGGGGGTGGGGGGAGCTAGGGGAAGCCAATTGTCCCCGCTATAAACTCGCCATTGCCGGAGATTTACGGTCGCCTGTTTTCAGAGCCACATAATTACATCCCCCATAAATTTTTATGGCCTGGTGGGCCCCGCGCCTTTGAAGTAGGTTCCCCATCCTCTTTGCCATTCTCACCAGCGACTTTTTCGCCAGGGAGATGCAGTCTCAGTGAAGTTGGAAATTGGGGAGGGGTGTGAGGTGGGGGAGGAGAAGGGGGAGGAGGTAATCTGTATTTAAGCGGAGAGTTGAGTCAACTCCCAGTATTTATTTTTTCCTTTCTTTCCTCTAGTCTGGCTCCTTGGCTAATGGGCAAAAGTTTTTACTTGGGGCAGGCACTGCTTGGAATCGGAACATAGAGGGTGGGAACTAACAGAAAGGTTTAGGGAAGCCCCCCTCCCTCTTTCACCCCTCATTCTCCCATCCCGGGCCCCAGGCCAAGTGGGGGGAGAGATGAGCGATTAAAACCTTGTGAAGATTCCTCACTCCTCCCCGCCCCCTCCCCAAACAACAACGTCGTGATCGCACAGTCGTCCAAAACTTAGAGGTCTCTTTCTCCTCCTGGGGTCCCGCTTTCTCCTTCGTCCCCACCCCCTCTGGAGGAAGAAGAGGTGGCGGGAGAGGGAGGGAGACACTGCGTTAGCTGGAGGAAAGGGCTCTCCCTCCTCCCTTTCGGGGCAATAAAACTTTCTCTTTCTCCCTCTCTCTGTGTGTGTGTCCAGTCAACCCCAATTACGCCGGCGGGGAGCCCAAGCGCTCTCGGACCGCCTACACTCGCCAGCAGGTCTTGGAGCTGGAGAAGGAATTTCACTACAACCGCTACCTGACACGGCGCCGGAGGGTGGAGATCGCCCACGCGCTCTGCCTCTCCGAGCGCCAGATCAAGATTTGGTTCCAGAACCGGCGCATGAAGTGGAAAAAAGACCACAAGTTGCCCAACACCAAGATCCGCTCGGGCGGCACCGCAGGCTCAGCCGGAGGGCCCCCGGGCCGGCCCAACGGAGGCCCCCCCGCGCTCTAGTGCCCCCCTTGCGGGAGCCGCGAACCTCGGGGCGGGGGTGGGTTGCGAGCTCGGGGGTGGTTGGGGGAGACGAGGGAGGGGACCCTGGGGCCTGGGCCCGAAAAAGCCTACCTTCCCTCCCCCCACTTTGTCTATTTACACGAATAAATGCAGAGGAGGGGGGAGGGGAAGCTTTATTTATAGAAATGACAATAGGGAGCCGGGCGAGGCCCCCCAGAAGCACGGTTCAAGTCTCTTGCTTTCTTCCTTTAAAAAAAAAAAGAAGAAGGAAGAAAGAAAAAGACAGAGAAATAGGAGGAGGCTGCACTCCTCATTTTCAGCTTTGGCGAAGATGGATCCACGTTTCATCTTTAATCACGCCAGGCCCAGGCCCATCTGTCTTGTTTACTCTGCCGAGGAGAGGACGGCCTCGGTGGCGACCATTACCTCGACACCCGGCTAACAAATGAGGCCCGGCTCGGCCGCCGCCGCCTCTGCTGCTGCTGCTGCTCTTGGAAGACAGTCTGGATTTTTTCTTTGTCCCTCATTCCTGAAACCCAGCGAAAGCATCCTCTGACTGCCAGATAGAACAGTGTTTTGGCCACGGTAACAAACACGCGCACACAACCTCCTTTCCCCTCCGTGCCCGTTCACCCCCCTTCCACCTTGGGGCCGGGGTAGGGACGACAGGCTGGGGACAGGTGGACGTAGGGTGCCTCGGCTGCGCAGGAGCAGGGCAGGGTAATTGAGTCCGAGAGAAAAAGAGGACCCAGAGACCGGGAAGGCCCTCCTTTGGAAGGTCACACCATGCCTGGCGGGGTGAGGGGCCAGTTGCCTTATGGGAGCTGGACACAACCCTCTCCCCAATCTAGAGTTGTGCAGTGGAGGCCTTTTCTCCTAGACTGAAAGTGAATGTGAAACTAGGAAATAAAATGCCCTTCCCATCTGGGAGATAAGGTTACAGATACCTCTCCCATAGTTTATCATTGTTGCATTGATTATTATTATTAATAATAATTATTATTTTATGTCATGTGTGTCTGTCCTCTCTCCTGTTCTCTTTCTGACATTCCAAACCAGGCCCCTTCCTAGTCCTGGGGCTGCTTGAGTCTAGAACCCTTCGTTGGTGTGAAAATGTGTGTCCTGTACAGAGTGACAATAGAAATAAATGTTTGGTTTCTTGTGATCAGCACGGCGTGTTTTTGTTGAAATCTTGATGTAAAGATGCAGACCAATGCCGCCCAGTGTATATTTTAAGTACCCCAGTCCATTCGGCCTCACATTTATGTGGTTGAGGAATTTTTTCAAATGATCCGATGAGAATTTCTATCTCAGAGGACTGCAAATTGTGGTAGCTGGTGTGTTTTCCTTTTGGGGTGGGTGTGTTTTGTTTGGGGTTTTAAATTTTTTCCCTCTAGTCCAAAAATGGATTGAAAGGACTGGGAGGGCTGACTCCAATCCCTAATGGGGAGAAAATGTTTCATTGTAGGACACAAGAGGCTTAAGTATGGCAAAAGCTTTCACACTGTGATTTATTTGTCATAAGCAAATAAAATGCGGTTAAAGCTGTCTCTTTCTAGACAGACGGCTCTTTGCTTATTAAAGTTGCGAGGGAGGATTCTGCGCGGCTGGCCTCTTTCCTCCCCGTAAGAAGGTATCCTTTTCCTCTGAGGTGTTTAAGGCTTTAATGAGTCTAATTTTTTGCACAGATGTTTCTGGGTGTTTGCAGGTTTTCAGAGTATTTTTATATTACAAAGGAGCTAGCCAGTGCCATAGCTCAAACTCTGACAAGCAAATAGATAATCAAGAAGACAAATGGCCTCTTTTGTGAAGCCCTGCTCCTGTATTAATTTTCATTTTCTTTCTCATAGAAAGTATCGAAAGTATCACTGGGGACCAAATAGCTTTCTGTCTCTGAGGTCCCAGGCACCCCTAGAATGGAATGGGGGAAGGGGAGGAGGGTGCAAGTGACCCTCAGAAGCTCTGGGGAGGCTTGGGCCACTTTGGGGTCAAGCCCAAGAGAAGTTCTAAGGCTCTGGTCTTGGACTCTGGTCCTGTGGTGCCCCCGGGAACAGCCATCCCATCCCCAAAATTTCAGGGCTCTGGAGAGCAAATGCAATTCAAAGTCGTTTTTCAGCCCCATCTGCCTTCGAAAAATAAAAATAGCCAATTCCGCCAGCGCGTTTTACTGTTACTTCTTTTGCATTCCTCCGGTGTGCAGCTCCCGGGTGTTTGAGGCTGGGTAGGGCCCCGGGACAGACCGGCCCAGGGTCCACCGCACGGGAAAGGGTGTTTGAACCGCCCGTTTCAATGCTGTGGGGAGACTCAGCAAATCTCCTGGACCTGGAGGTTGAGAGCGGGGAGCTTTGTTTTCAGTGGAATCGCTGGTGTGATGTTTAGCTGCCCAGGGATGCAGCCGCCCTTCCCTTCTAGAGAGGGAAAATAGTTCCTAAAAAGCATATTCCACCTCCCCCCCCAGGAATGTCTCTATAGAACCAAATCAAAGCTGCTCCTAGGAAGGTATGAATAGAATAAAAAAAAGATTTCTATGGAGCTTAAAGTTCACAGCCATTCTGTGTAGACAAGAGCTAAGAAAAATGTGAGAATTATACAGAAAACCATTAATCACTTCTTTTCTTTAAATACGTATCCTCTCTCCTTTGTTATTATTCAACAGCAAATCTCCGCAGACCGGCTGTTGGGGGAAAAAAGTGTTAGCTGCCACTCCCGGATCTGCAAGGGGGAAAAATTTGGAACCATAAAGTTGAAAACTTTTTTCTCTCAGTTTGGAAGAAGCTGTTCGTCATGAATGGGATCCGTGGAGTTCAGGCGAGAGGAGGCGAGAGGCGCAAAGGTAACAAAGCCCCCGCCTGGGTTGGCTTTTTTTTTTTTTTTAATCGTTTTATGAGCTCTTTTTACAAGGGAAAGAAGAAATACACTCTCGCCTCCTTCTTTTTCTTTTTCAACTATCTTCACAGGGTTTTTATGGTGGATGCTTGGTCCGGTTTTGATGCCTTTTATGATGACAGATGCTTGGGTCAGGGACTGACACCTGGAGAGTGTTTGAACTGACTGGGACTGAGGTGTTAGGGCCCCAGAAAACCCCCAGAAAGGATAGGGAGGCAGTTCAGAAGTGCTTTCTGGTTTTATAAAATGCAGCAGGGCCTGGGGAGCCCCAGCATATGTGTGTGTGTGTGTGTGTGTGTGTGTGTGTACTGAGTTGAGGTGGACATGCGGCCTGTGGGTTCCATAACTCTGCTTGTCTACCCTGGGGGCTGGTATCCCACAGGTCTGTTTACCAGTGAGTTGTTGTCACTGCTACCTCCTGGAAAAATGGAAGGCAGTTTTTGGATGAAATGCCCCAACCTCGGAGTGGGTATAGGTGGATGTCTTCAGTTTTTCTTTTTGTGTCTAGCTTGGGATTCTAGACAAATATTTGCCACTCTCTGGAGCAGGAAACTGTTCTGCTTGCAGGCAAGGTTCGTTGACGCCAGAATCTTCCTCTTTGACTCTGCCCCCTCTCTTTTTCCTGAAGGCTCAGAGTTTAGTTTGCTTTCCATTTGCTCTCTTGGTTTGGGGGGCTCTGTTCCCCGCTCAGGGGCCCTGCTTCTGAGGGTGAAGGAGCCAGTAGGCTCTGCCTCAGACTAGAATGTGCTGGCCTTTCTTCCTTGGGACTCACTGAGGGTTTGGAAGTAGGAGGCTGGCAGGAGAGAGAGTTCATGGAGAGGCCACGTTTTCTAGGCGATTAGCTCAGTATTAGAACCACAAAATGACCTCGGAAGCCCCTTGACCTCTCTGAGACTGGACATTGTGTTGGCTCTTGCCTCCTGCCCAGAAGGGAAAGTCACACCTCTGCAGCTGAGGGGTTCTTGGGCTGTTACATGTCCCATCTCCACCCCCCAACTAGACCCCAACCCTTTTTTTTTTTTCCTATCTTGAAGTTTCTGGATTATTTTTCTATTACTGTCCATTGGAGAGAAAATGAGCGGGGGAAAAAAAAAGCTCAGCTGGGGGAGGGAAGTAGGGTGCTGGTTTCTCTTTCAGTGCAGAGCTCCTTTCCTCAGGCAGATTCACCCCCCATCCATGTCCAGTTCACCCCTCCTCCTTTCCTGTCCCTTTGGAGGGGGCTGAGGGAAGAAAGACAAAGGGAGACAGATATGAGAGGTCCAGGGGCTTCAGAGGGCTAGGGGAACAAGCCCGTGGGTCCTAAGGAGAGAGAGGGCCCCCGTCGTGGTTACTGTCTCTCGAGGTCTGTTCTCCAAATCCACAGCTTCTTGATCCATTTTCTGAAGTCCCTTTGTTTAGGAAGCTATTTCTATATTCACTGTCACCCCCATCCCCATTCTCCAATCCCACCCCAGCTACTCACAGTGCCCACGGAGTACCTTCCCACAAGAGGAGCAAGAGAGATGGGAGAAGGGTCAGTGTAGGCTCTCTGACCATTTCCAGGGACAGCTGTGCCACGTTAACCAAAGTTTCCAGCAACTTTTAAGAGATGCATGGAGGATTTGCTAAGATGTAAACTCAACCGAGAGCCTTTCCAATTCTGAATTCTGCTTGCTGTATCTTAAAAAATCTATACCAGCAGCCATCCTCTTAGGAGGGGATAGAGACAAAGAGAGAGACAGACTCCAGCAGGGAAGAGGAAATGTTCCCTTGAGTTAAGACTAGGAGAAACAGAACCTTGCTGAGATATATGTGGGATGTTGATTTGCATTTTGTAAATTGTCTCCTGTGTCTTGGGGACTGTCTCAGACAAGCAATAACTGGCCTGGCGTTGGTTGGTATCCTCTCCTTTGTCCATGGGTAGCTTAACAAGTGCAGGGGTTGGTGGCCTTGGTAAGAAAAGGGAGCCAGCAGAAAGGCAAGCTGGACTGCTCCTGAAATGAAAATATTTGGAACTCAGGGGAGATGTGCACCCATAACTCCTCAGAGCAGATAACCAGTTGTGAGCCCTCTATAGGCTCAGGTGACAAAGATCTAGTCACCTGGGTCTTTACAACCTACTTTCTGCCATGTGAGGATTACAGGTCCACCAAAGGGAAAGGGAAGGCTGGGGTTCCTTCAAACAGGAACTGAGGGACTTTCCCCCCACCCTCACTGCCAGACCCCCAACCTCTGTAGAGTTGAGCGCTGCCGGCAGGCTCCCCAGCCCCTTGGGCTCACCTTCTACAATTCTAGCGGCCACCTCTATCCTCGGAACCTTTGGACCTCTCTTGAGACAGTTCGTCGGCCCTCCCCACGCTCCCTCCTCTTTGCACTCGCCTGGGCAGAGTGGGGTTGCCCGACCAGCCTGTGCCGGCCGCCGCTGGGGCCGCCCCAGCGCCCGTGGTGGGTCTCCCATGGAAGCGGCGCCCCGGGAGGGGGGTCTGGTTGGAAAGCGGAGTTGGGAAGTTTCCCAGCGTGAGTTGAGCGCTGACGGATTTGTGATCGGCCATAAAACCGGCGCGTTCAGATTCGTAAATCAGTCTCGCCTTTCTCACAGTATAAACGTTCGCTTTATCGGCAGCAAGAAAGCTCTCTGCTCGCGCCCCGGCGCTTGTTTATTTGAACATGGACGTTCCCAGGATCCGAAAAGAGTGTGGGCATTTGAACAGAACCTGCCCGGCGTGCCTCCGTGTCACCGGCTTTTCTTTAGCTCGTCCTTAAAATGAATTTACTAGTTTTGAGATTGGTGTCTTCCCATGCTCCCTCATATTCTCTCCTCTATTCTCTGCTACCCCCATCCTCTGTTTTTGTTTTAGACTTTAGTGGCCTGCTTTTCTTGGGGGGAGGGCAGTTTTAATGGATTTCTCTGGCCAGGACCTTGCAGGGAGTTGCCCTCGCTGGAGCCGGGCGCGCGGCTGAATTCAGTAAGAGTCTGGGTTTTGTATGTGCACAATCAAAGCCGATCACCCCCCTACAGAGCCCGGGCCCGCCGGCGCCCCACCCGAGCGTTGAGAGCCGAGCGTTGAGAGCCGTATTCTTAGGGGACCAGGCCGGCCCAGTGCTCGCCCGGGGGCCCGCGCCGCCGCTCCCGCTGGACCCAGACACCACCCGGGTTGGAGGTTTCTTCAGGGGTGCTGAGGGCACCTGGATCCTCAACCTTCTCCCCCTAGAGTTGCTTTTGGTTGAGACCCCTCCAGACAAACCTCTGGCGGCTCCTCGGCCCTCGGCCCCCTGCCCCCGCCCCAAACCACATCTGTTCTTCCCTGTCCGCCAGCCCCTGCGGCTGCCCCAGAGCTGCTGAAGATAAGGCTGGAAGTGTGGGCTGGGCGAGGGGCTCCTTCAGGAATGTCTTCTCTGCTTCCCTTTGCAACCCCATCCCACACCGTGGCCAAAAACTCCGATTCGATTCTGGGACTCTGGTCATATCTGGTCTGCTTCTTCTGGCGCCAAGCTGTATGTGAAGGTTTGGAGGGTTGTTTTGTTTTGTTTATATCTGAGATGAAGAAGTCTGTGTATGTTTCTCTCTCTAGGCAGAGGGGATGGATTTCTTCTATCAGCACCAGTGTTTAACCCTTCAATATGAAACCCCTCATCTTTTTCCTATTGATCTGTCTCCATTGTCTGCTGATTGGAAGCATGGGGGTTACTAACACCTGGAAAATAGGAACTGGGCTCTCAGACCAACTTCAAAGCCTCTTTCTTCCCTCTCTTCCCCTCCAGTTCAAACCTCTAGCTGTCTTCACTAGTGTGTTGGGGGTGGGGAGGGACTGAGGCAGGGTGTGATATAAGTACCCAGAGATTGAGTGCCCACTTCTTTTGTGTAGGAATCTTCTTAGTCCAGGTCTTTGTCTCTAGAGCGTATTCTCAGTAGAATTTGGTTCCCTATAACAGTAACCACACAAGGAAAAAAAGTCCCCCTTGTGGTTACTCTCAACTCTGGAAGCTCCCAAGTCATCTCTTCACCCTATCCCTTTTCTGCCCTTTCAAAAGGTACCAAAAAGATTTTTTTTTTAAAGACAATTAAAGCCAGAAACCCCTTCTTTATACACATATAATCTGGATCTATGAAATGTTTCTTTTGAAGCTGGTCCCTTTAGAAATTTTGTTGGTCATTTAAGGAAGAAAGGGACTATGCCCCACTAAAATACCCTAGGAGTGAGGGGAAAATAGAGTTGGGGAGAATGTTAATGTTAAAGGGTGTAGAGAGAGGAACTGGATGCTGAGAAATCCAGGGGCTTGGAGAAGGATTCTGTGCCCATCCCACCCCACCCCCCAGACGCCCCTGCAGACTATTTCTGCACCTTCACAAACTAAGCAGAAGCAGGAGAAGAAGGGAGAGAGGAGAGGTGGGCTGTGGGTAAGTGTGTGTCTGGGGGGGGGATGCTGGTTAGGAAGTGTAGAAATAGCAGATACAGATATGAATGTGGGAGAGAGAACTGGCTACTATTCCATTGGTGGGTTGGGGAGAACCTATTTCACAGGAAAATTTCTCCTCCTGAAGGGGAAGGTCATAGTGGTCCTTTGAGCCTGAAATCGAAAGACCCCCTTCCCCCTCCTGGTCACGTGATTCATTAAATAATTAATGCCGAGGTTGCAGAATAGATATGTATTCGTCAGGAAAATCACAGGCTCGGTCTCCCTGTTTCTGACGTGCAATTCAACTGTCCTTTGAAAAACAAGCCTGTACCCCGAGAAAAAAAAAAGAGAGGGGGAGAGAGAGGGAGAGAGAGAGAAAAAGAGAGGGAGGCAGCAATAAAACAGCCCCGCAGCCGGAGCCACACCGCGGGCTGGGGTATTGTAAGTAGAAGGGATTTCTCACTACCTACCGTGTCTTATATGTCCATGTAAATTTATTGTTTGTTATTAATGTTATTGTCGTAAAATGTGACAAATAGCCATCTTCATTTCCTGCCATTTCTCTTCACATGGTGCTCTGTGTGTTTGTACCCATTGAGGCATTGCATAGAGATTTTAGGAATATTCCTCTTCTCTATCTCTCTCTCTCTCTCCCTCTCCTCCAACCTTTTTCTTGATTTATAGCAATATGGGTGTCAGCTTCTCGGCCGGCATGCCAGCCATTGTGTGTGTGTGTGTGTGTGTGTGTGTGTGTGTGTGTGTGCGTGCGTGCGCATCTGCGTGTGTTTGTGAGCGAGTTGTGTTGTTTATGGCCATGTCTTCGATAAATCATTTCTCACAGAAAATGATGTGGAAGCTGGGCTATTTCTGCGGCCGGGAAAGAGTCACTCTCGGAGGCACTTCCTCTCTCTCTGCTCTGCTCCCAGGAGTTGGTTATTTCAGACGATTTACAGTAATATATCAGCAGTTAATATGAAAGCTCTATAGCTGGAGGTCTTAAATTACAGCATCTGTGATTATCAATTAAGGCGAGATTTGTATAAATTTGGTAAACTAGAAATGCCTCATTGGCATATAAACCCAGTCAAAGACCACGACCTAATATAAAAATTATATTTGTGAGCCTGATAACAGCCAACATTCCTGCAGCAGCAGACAGAGCTTCATTTTTCAGCGGTTCCCCTCTAGGAGTTTGGCTGCTCCGATGCTGCCGGGGGTAAAGAACCCAACTCTGAAGGCAGAAGGAGCCTGGGGGAAAGAGTTAGGTGGAGGCAGGAGAAGAAGAAATTACTGAAGTTGAAGGCAAAGATGTTTGCAATCCATGGGGACCAAAAAGAAGTCCTCTGCAACTGGAGGGGGCTGGAGGGATTCGGTTATAGTGTTCAAGCTTAACCTATAGGACTGATGTGTATGACCGTGTTGAGGGTGGGATAGGAGCTACCCAAGCTGGGGGAGACAATGGAGGCAGAGGCTGAAGGGCAGGGAGGGAAGCTGAAAGCTTTGGCTCCCCACCCTCTGTCTAACAAAACAAGGAAGTGAATTCACACCCTAGTAGCCTTCCTTCGACCTCCTGAAACAAAGAAAGTTTCCTCAGCCGTGAGGGACTGTGTGTTGAGGGCTAAAGGAGGGAAAAGTTCTCTAAGTTTTTCTAGAAGAGAAATGTTTCCAGGTGGTCTCAGAAAGTTGGAGAGCGTTTCAGGACACAGGGTGTGTTCCTCTCCGTAAGTCCCCATCCAAAGAGGGAGCAAATGGGGTACAGATTGGGAGGGGGAGAGGTCACAGTGCCTCCCCACTGGGGAGGGGTCTGCCAGTTGAGAGCAAAGCCAGAGGTGGCTTTTGGGGATGTTATGCACTGCCCCCCCCACCAAAGTTGTTTTGGGTGAGAGGCAGAGGGACAGAGCTTTGGCCAAGTTTGGTTGGGGCTGCTAGCATCTCCTTCCCTGGCTGGAGACCAGCCAACTGACTTTATAGCCACTATTATCTGTGATACTTAACTCTGCCTGCTAGTGTAAACCTTTGAGCAGGAAAATTAGAGTGATGCCGCGCCCAGGTGTTAATTATTCATGGCATCAGCTGTGCCTTGGAGTGGCTGCTTAGGCCCCAGTCCACCTAGGAGCTCACTCCCACGCTCTGCTCCAAGTGGGCACTGAGCCCTGTCCCTGTTAACAGACAGCTTTAGAGGTGGGTGGTAGGTGAGGTCTCCCAATTTGGGAGTCTGGGTTGAAAAGGGTTTAGTGAGAAAGAGGAGAAGGCCAAGACCCTAGGCTGGGATGGGTGGGGGTGTTACCTGGCCTCGCTAAAAGGAGCTGGGGAGAGACTGGATTCAAGGGCAGCTTTGACAGGGCTGGAGATCATGGGGAGGTGGGAAGGACTGGAGGAGCAGCAGAGAGGCCTGAGGGATAGGGGGCTTCAGACCCTTCAGGCCCCCCCATCCTTGGTGTTGGAGAAGCCCCCCACCCCTCAGTGTCAGAAGCAACTATTCCTTCTCCCTCACCTGGGAAGTGATGGAGGCGAGGGTAAATGTGGAGAGGGTGAGTTCACCCTCAATCCAGTGCTTCAGGATTGAGGCTGAAGTCTTAGACTCCCTGAGCCAGGGGGAAAGGAACAGTTGGGTGTTGGTAGCTTCTGAGCTCAGCCTGTTTTGGAGGGTGGGGAATAGCAGAAGGCGGCGGATGCGTGTGCTCCCTGGGACAGGCCAGAGCCTCTGAGGAGAGCTGGCAGCCAACCTCACAGGCCCTTGCCCCTGTTCTTCCAACTCCCCTTTCTGCTGTCCCACCCCGCCACCCCCACCCCCATCACAGTGGAAGCCTGATATCCACCACCCCCCCTGCTTTTTCTCTCCATTCTTTCTGCCCCCTTCAGGTCTTTGTCTCTTCTGGCCCTGGGGATACCCCCTCCTCTTCCCTTTCCCCAACTCACATGCAGACTCTTCCCCGGAGACAAAAGCAGGGAGAGCATCCCTCTCTACCATTATCTTTTAGTCAGTCTCTGGCCCCTTGCTAAATCTCCCTGGGTGAGGCCTGATGCCCTCCATCCAGGCATATAGGCCTACCCTCCAGATCAGCAGGTTTGTTGTTTTTTAAACATTTGGTTCATGTAGCCATGAAGTGCCCTGCTTCTTACAGTTCTGCACACACACACACACACCCACCATTGGCTTTTGTGCTGTTCAGGAGATGGGGCAGAATGTATTTGATGGAAGGGGCTTTAGGAAAGCTGCTGACTCTTATCTTCTCCCCAGACTCTGCTGGAGTCCACTTTTGCGTATATAATTATAGTGTTTATCCCTGTGCCTTTAAGAAGCTGGGCTGCCAATGCTTTAATGAGCAGAGGAGTTAGAAAGATGAGGAGAGAAAGTTAGAGAAAGGAAGAGAAAAGAAGGAAAAAAGAGAGGGTCCCAGAGAGAGAAGCAGCAGCAGTTTCCCTTTCTGAGGAGGGAAGTCAAGGCAGAGCCCAAGGAGAGGATGACAGGGAGAATGGAGACAAAGGCCACTCAGAGGGGCAGGGAGGCTGTCCTGGCAGAAAGCACCCCCCAACTTGGATAGGTACATACACAAGAGTTAAATGAGAAGGGAAGTGGAAAGGAAACCACTCACTTTGGCCCCCTTCTCTGTAGAAGATGTCTCCATGGCAGAAGGATGAGTCCCCCACCACCACCACCAAGAGGACAGGGCCCTGAGGCCAAGGGCTCCACATTGCCCAGGGGACAGCCGAATAAGCTAAGAAGTGATTTCTGGAGACACTCCTAAGTTGAAGTCCTTAGCAAAGCCCAATTCAAATTCACTAAAAACAGAGAAGCAGAGAGTGAGAAGACAAAAAGACTGTGAGAAAGGGACAGAGACCACAGAGATGGTTAGAAAAGGCAGAGAGAGACAGAGAAAGAGAGGGAGGGAGGGGGAGAGAGAGGAGAAAAACAAATAGAGAGAGACACGCAGAGAAAGAGCCCATCCCCTTGGGATGGGCGGCATTGAGGAAAGGACTGTAGGGTCTGGAAGCTCCTCCAGGCTCTCTGCTTTCTCACAGGCAGCTGCCAAAAGCCGAGGCCATCCCAGAAGCAGCATCTCTAGAGTAGGCCCGGGGGTTGCTAAATCAGGTGTGAAGCAGCTGGGGTAAGAACTGGTGCTGGGAATGGCCAAGATGTCTTGGGCACTTCAAACTCCTCTTCCACCACCATCTTCAGTAACTTAAAGATTGGAATCTTCCCAAAGAGAATCCCACCCTGGGGTGGGCTGCTGGTTGTGTCAGTCTCTCACACCGGGACCCTGGGAATCCTTCCTTGGCCTCTTTCCCCCTCCTGCGTTTGGTCTCTTCTTTCCCTCTTCAGGGGCAGGGAGAAGTTGATCTTCCAGCAGCCTGAGAACTTTCCCTTTCACCTCCAATCCACATCTTCTCCCTTGAAGCCCTGGCCTGAACACATGGATGCTACCCTCGCTAATCTCCTTCTTTCTCCATCTTTCTGGAAAGAAAAGGAAAAAGGGAAAGTTTCCACCAGCCTAAGCAGCTTTAGACAACTCCAGGGAAAATGGAAAACGCAAACCTTGCTCTTCTCTCCAGTCCCTCCCCTGGCCGCCGCTGGGCTCCCCCGTCGCGCCTCCCATGCTCCCGTCCCGTCCTGCTCAGAATGCTCTCCCTTCCCCTCCCTCCTCCGCCGGACATATGGAACCCATTTCGCCGGTGACATTGAAGAGCCGCTGCGCGCCCGCCTTCCGCCATGGCGCCCCGGGTTCCGCGCGCCCCGGCAGTCGCCGCTCCTCTCGCTCGGCCGCTCGGCCCGCTCACGCCTCGAAGCCTCGACCCCGCTCCGCGCCAGGCCCGCCCGCCTCCCGCAGCCCCACGCGGCCGGCCGCGCGCCGCCTCGAGGGCCGAACAAAGCGGCGGCCGCGGCAGGCGGGCTGGGGGAGTGTTTCCGGGCCTCTCCCCGCGTCGGCCGGTGGGGCCGGGATGCTGCCGGCTGCTCAGCCCCCGCTTGCGCCCCGGGACCCGGCCCGGCCAGCCGCCTGCCGCTGCCCGCGCCCTAGCAGAACCGCACAGGTAGGTGCGGGCTCGGGGTGAGAGCGGGGTGCCCGAGATCCCCGCGCCCCGGTCTGGGAGCGAGACAGAGATGGGGGCGAGTTGAAGAGGCAGTTGAGGGCGGGCGGAGGGTGCGGGGCGGTGTGCAGGAATGCGGGGTGTGGACAGAACCCGGCTAGGGCCTGGGGAGCGCTGGGGCTCAGGAAGGGTGGTGGAGGCTGCGGAGGGTTTTCCAGGGGAATTGGGAGCTCCGTGTTGTGTGGCAAATGTGAGGGCAGCTGCTGGGTGGTGGTGGGGGGCTGGGTCCTGCTCCCAAAGTCCAGCTGCCACCATGGTCAGAGCCTACTAGCACCTCGCGGGTTATTTGAAGCTGAAACTACAAGGGGCTGCGCTAAGGCCGGGTGTTAAACTGAGAAGGTAGGAGACGGGGTGATTTATGGCTTCAGAGAAGCTGTGTTTACTCCCTGCCTCCTCTGGAAACCAAAAACCAAACAGAGCAGAGGCGGGAGAAGCCTCTCTCTTTGGAGTGGAAGGCGATGCCAGGTTGATTCACTGGGATTTATTTTTCCAGATGTGGGGAAATGGTGGGAGCTGTCTCTTTGCAGGGGCAGGATGTGAGATGTAAGGAGAGTGTGCAAGCACACACACGTAGGTGTGTTTTGTGTGAGCACATGTGTATTCAGGTCGGGGTTTGTCGGGTACAGCATCGCTTTACAAGTGAGCACACCGACAACTGCATGGGGACTTGGTGTTCTCAGGTCTGGGTACCGAGGACAGTCTCTGTTGCCTCGTGCCCTCGCCATGGGGCAGTGAGTGCTCCTGGAGCCTGTGCTTTCTTTCCTCCCACAGCCACATGCAGCAGTGCCCACTTGGCCTGATCCCTGGCCCCTCTGTGTCATCTGCCCACGCCGCCTGATCTTCACTTTGAACCTTTAACTTTGACATGCAAGACTAAGGAATTAGTGAGCACAGCTGGGTTGGGAAGGGGGGTGGGGGAAAAAGGCCTGAAGTGGTAGGGGCTGTTGGTGGTTTGAGGCTGGTGTGGGTTCTACTAGTACTGCTTAAATTCCCCCAAAATCTCTGTTTGGGAGGGGGCAGGTGAGCACAAAGGGGACCAGAGGAAAGGAGCCATGCAGGATGATGGGGTGGGAGAAAAATATTTTGACCCCCAGATAGTTATTTCCGCAGGCCAGCCAACCAGTGGCTCTTGCATTTCTGTCCAGACACCGGGCTTTGCCTGGAAATTGTTTTGCATTAAATTTTCTCAGCCGCAGAATTATCTTTCCTCGCCTCCAGCTAAACTTGCATTTTTCCACCAGACACTTGGGCCCCGCACCAGTGAAATCTGAGAGGAAGCGGCTGGGCCCTAAGTGGCTGTAATTTAATTGATTTTATCATAAATCATCAACTTGATGAAGAACCCGAGGTTTCAGTGAAGTAAATTGATATTAATGGGAGTTTCTTGAAATGCAAACTCGCTGCATTGTTGGGGCATTTTGAGCTGGGAGGTGGATTACATGTGTCCCAAGAGCAGAGAGCCTGTACCTGGAGCCCAGCACAGATTTAGGGGGTCAGGAAAGCTAGCTGCGAGGGGCAGCTGCAGGCAGACTGATTTCTGTAGGGGAGCAGGCAGAGAATGGAACATTGTTGGGGAGGGAACAGAGTCTGACTCCATGAACCCTGGCTGGCAGTCCTGGGAATGCTGGTCTCCCAGTGGGGGGAGGCAGTTGGGGAAGCTGGTAGGTGTGTGGGCAGAGTTGGGGGTCGGGTGAGAAGGCCAGGATGGTACAATGGGTGCATTGACTCCTGGTTAAAAATTGCCAGGTTGAAGCCTTCCTCCTCTAATTACACAAATTAATTATTTACTGCTCAGGTTGCTATGTCTGAAAATAGTACTTTTGATTCGGTGATGAAGGTGGAGAATAACCCACTCACGACACAGAAGAGCAGTAAAAACCAGTGCACTAGCCTCTGAGGGGACAGAAGTAGGGTTGGCACTCAGTTGTGGGGGTGTAAGCATTTAAATTCCAAGAGGAAATAGTCTGATTTTGGATAAGATGGTGCCCATTACCATTATTATCTGAAATCAGTTTATGACTGCTTATTGTCACTCACTTTTACATCAGTACACAGAGAACCACAAACTGTCAGCTCAAAAGGGAAGATCATTGAGCCCAAGCCCTCCCCTCCACACATGTGATCTGGCTTTAGGGGTGGGGAAAACTGAAGCCCAGTGAAATATCTGCTTCAGATTACACAGCCAATCTGGACCACCTAGAATCCAAGCCTCCTGACTCCCAAACCTTTTATGTATGACTTTAGGCAAGCCACTTCCTGGCTCTGGACCTCAGTTTCTCTATCTTTGGCAGTGGCAGCATTGGACAGGACACTCCCTGAGTTCTTCCCAATTCTGACCTTGAGTAACTCTCTAGTGCTTGGGAGCAACTCCTTTTTGTTGCTCCTGGGGTTCTGTGGGCATCTGAGTATAGAAGTCACTATGAGCATGCATATTTGCAGTATACATGAAGTTTGTATATGTCCAGAGGAGTGCATGGTTATTCAGACTGACTCGAGGGAATCCACTGGAATCTGGACTATTCTTCCTCCTGAAGGTGTCCTTATTCTCAGCAGAGGAGAAACCCAAGCCTAGAGCACTGGAGAGCAGTGGGAGGGGCTAGCTGGCTGGGTTGGGCCGGGATTGGCATTTGGAGGGGAACTAGGGAAGGAGGGGCTCAGCCTCAAAGAGCAAAGCACTTTCTCTGCCAGGATTCGGAGCTGAGGCTGGAGTTCTTGGGAATACAGCTTTTGAAGTCTCTCCAACGCCAGCCCGGGGACCGAATTATGGTTTCAGAATTTAGATTCTAAGACAGCAGACCACCATCACCACTCCCAGCCTCACTTTGCCCCTGTGAGCCTTTGGACGCAGGGGACCATGGCATTACACCAAGTCTCCTCCTCCCAGGGAAGCCAGGACAGAAGTCCTGCAAGGTGGATGACCCCTGTCTTCTTGCTGTTATTTTCCATTTCTTCTCCCAACTGGGGAAAAGAAGATACAATTCAAAGGAAGTGGGGGCTTCTCAGAAGTGGCCTGGCTGTGAGAAGGGAGATTTCTTGTAGGATCAGGGATATGGGGAGGCTAGCAGAGGGGAGGGGAGGCTTCCAGACTGCCTTAGGAAGTGTTGTCAGGGATATGAATTCTGGTGGAAGAAGTGGGAAGAGAGGAGAAACAAATACATTTGGGGGGGATTCTGGAAATCAGAGTTCCTGGCCAGATAATCCCAAGAGGAAATAGTCTGTTTTTCCCCAGACTTCTTAAAGTCTCACCCCAAATCCTATTTGAGAGAAAGAAAAAAAACGAAAGGGCCAGCAGGCCCAGATTCTAGGCCTATCCCATTCTGACTTCGGGGTTTTATATTTGGAGGCAGTTCGGGAGGCCTTCCACTGATTGGTCATTAATCCCGTGAGTTATTGTCTGCTAAACAGAGGTCAGTGGGAGAGAGGCATCTGATCTGTCAGGAGAGCTGCGCAGTCAGTCCCTCGCAGCAACTCCCTGGGCCCTGTTCCTCCCTTGCCAGCTTCTCTCTTCCTTCCCCAGCAAGCCCCCACTACACCCCCTACCCCACCCCCGAGCCCAGGCCCCCAGCTGTCCAAGATTTGTCCTTCTCCCTCTTGCGTTGCCCACCTTTTGTCTCGACATCCACAGGGGTGGGGTTTGCCAGGCCAGGACAGAGCTTCTGGGTGAGATGGGACCCCTGATACAGTGGAGCTCATACCCAACTGGGCACCGCTCACTAACTTGGTCCTCGGCATAGGGGCACTGGCTCAGCCTCCTTGCTCACTGAGCAGACTTTGCAAACCCTTGTGGGAGCCTTGTTTTGTCTTCCTCCTTTCCTCGCCCCCGTGCCTGGGGCTAGGGGAGAGTTCAGCTCGGAATTTACTTCAATTTATTTCAGTCTCGGCCTTTTTCTTCTTTTGATCTCGGCTTCTACCGAGCCGGGTCTACACCGGCCTCCGCCCAGGCGGGAAATCTTCCTTCCTCTGCCCCTTTGTTCCCACCAGCTCAGTCATCTTAGAAAGGTGGGAGTTCAGGATCCAAATACCAAGAGCGATCTGCAGTAGCATTTCCCATTTTACAACCCCCATCTTTGAAATTTTATTAATATTTAAAAGAGATGGAGATTCAGGTGTGTGTGTGTGTGTGTGTGTGTGTGTACTTTTCATGACTCTCCGAGACCACAGAGTTGGAAGCTGGAAGAGTGTAGGACCCGGAACCCAGACAGGGCCAGAAAGAGATTGCTAAACGCCTCACCACCCCCAGCCCCCACTCCCAGGTCCTGGCTTCTCAGGGAGCCTGGCGGGCAAGTCAAATGTGGGGCTAGCTGAGCTGGGGGCTAGGCTGGGGTGGGGGGCGGGAAAAATCCCTTGGTCATCCCACGGCTGATACCAGAAATCGATTTTAAAGGAACCAGCCAGTTTGTCCTTATTGAGAGGAAAATTTTCGTTTGTTCTTTGATGTTTTTTTGGGCGCAGAGGGAAACAGACATCTCCAATGGCCTCCAAGGATGGGCCACCCGTGATTGCTCAAGAGGATTTTAAGGGCCGGTGTCCTGGTACTGGGTATGGATTAGGAGTGGGGCAGTGAGTGGTCTAGCTCTGGGGAAACAGGAAAGAATGTCTTTGAAGGGGGGCATTTTCTCTGATTTTTGCCTTTATTATTAATTTCTAAGGTTTCTGTGTCTTAATCTTTCTCTTAAATTTTTAAAAAATTTCTCTCTTTCTCTCTCACACACACAGACACACACATAAACACACACGGTAAGTTGCCCAAGTTTCCCCACTTGAATCCAGGAAGAGATTGTTCCTTCTTCTCTCTCTAGTCTCCCCCTAAATTATGACTTCACTATCAGGGATGATAAATACCTCTCTCCTCCTTTTCCAGACCTCAAAGTCTTCCCTCCAACCCCGCTGGTGTTTCCCACCCCAAATTTCATGTCCAGGCTCCTCACTGCCCCACGAAATTTGGAAAGTCTCTAGCCTGCAGACGTACCTCAGACGAAAAGGGTACCCTGGAGCTGCCGTTTTACCATTCATCCCCCATCCTCCCAGCCCCCCAAAGGGGCTATCTGCCAGCCAGAAATCTCCGGAAAGGAATAATAAAGTCCAGAAGGAAACCAAACTGGGATCAAACTGTGTCTCAAGCATTTGGAAGGGGCTTTGCTCTCAGAATTACTTAAGAAGTCCTTACTCTATTTCCTACTGCATTTGGGGATGCATGTCCTCTGAAAATTTGCTCCAGGTTAGCTTTCTTTCTCCCAGCCCTCTTTGTCGCTCCCATTCCACCTCCTTGTGTAGCCAAGAATCCAGGCTCAGAGCGGGGAGGGGTCCACTGTTGTGTCTGGAAAACTCCTCTGCCCTTGGCTTAGCTCCAGGCTGATCCTCTTGCAGGCCCGCAACTGACTGGATGTCCCTGGGTTCTCCCTTTATTCATTGGGGCAAAGCCGTGCAGGTCCCACAAGTGACCAGGTCCTCCTCTTCTCCTAATTTCACAATGATTCTCTCTCTCTAGTGGCAGTAACAGCTAGAAGAGTTGGAGGGTCTGAGGTACATTCTTGACTTTTTAATGTGGGGGAGGAAAAGATCCAAAGGTGCTGGTCTCTTAAGCCTCTAGAAGCCTCGGTAAGTGAGTCACTGACCCACCAGGCCTAGAGCTACATAAAGTCCAATCCAACAGGTCTCTAACCAGGGTCTGGAGATCTCAGGACAGACTCATTGTAGCCTTGACTGTTTTCTCTGAGGGTCCTGGCTTGAGCCCCAGCAGTAGGTCCAGCTTGGGTATTTTCTTTTCTTGATACTACTAATAAACATAGAAAAATGACTTCCACCTTCCATCTTCACCTCCCCACCACCCTCAGCCACCAACTCTCTAGGCAGGCATTAGGATCCTAGGGACCTCACAGTAGGAGACTCTTCAACCGGTTCCTTGCTGGAGGTTAGGAAGGCCAGAGTCCCCCTCTCCACTCCAATTCAGCAGGGCCCCAGGAAACTGGCTGTTCCAGCCCATGAAGTAAGCCTGACTTAGTGGGCCTGAAAGAAGTGGGGACTGGAGGAGGCCAGGGGCCACACCTTATGAGAGTAGACAGTAGAACCCTTTCTCAGCCCAAAGCAAAGCCAGTGAGTGGGGAGCTATGGGGTGTGAGGGAAGCTTTGCCAGACACCCGCACCCGCTCCTGGAAGGGAGGACAATAGCTGGAAACCATCTCTCACCTTTGTTCTCCCAGTCCCTTCTCTCCTGGTCCATCCAGATGGGAAAAAGCAAAAGCCAAGGATTCTAACCAGGACGTCACAGGGTAGTAGCTGGCTCTGTCTACGCAGAGTTAAGAGAACAAATTTTCCAAGCTGCCTTCGTAGAAAAGAGAAACTGCCGGACTTCTATTTTATCCTCTAAGCCCGGAGTCAGCAGTTCTGCCAAGTTGCAAACACTCCTGCTTTTGGAAAAGTCCTGGTGCTTTTTTTTGTCTTTTTCTTCCACCAGGAACGGCTCTTCCCCACCCCCGCCCCAAATCTGCAGACACCTACATTCTTGCCTCCTGTCTTCCTCCTACAGGCCTCCTAGCCTTTCCCTGCCCTTCTAAAACACACTCTAAAACAACTTGAGCTTTTGTAGTTTTCCTCACTTGTTTCAAGAGTCCTAAATCTTGCAGAGCTAAGAGAAGTAAACAGATTTGTTCTGAACAATAATAATAATAAAAATAACTATCCTCCATCTCTTTTGCCAGTGCATTTAAAATTAAGCCATTTTGCTGGTTCTTCAAATCTTCTTAGAAGTACAAATGCCCTTATCGCCTCTTAGCCCCTTCTGCCTATCCGGAGGTGAGAATCTTAACAGAAACTTCTTCGTGAAGTTCTTACAGCCTCTCTATTGCCAGCAGTGTCTGGAACTCAAGCTAAACACAAGGTCTTCCCTTTTGTCACCCTCTCCTCAACCCCCCTCCCCTACAAGATGGTCTGGATTTTTTAAATAATCACTCACCACTTGTTGTCTGTTCTCAAAAATGGGAGGGGGCTTTTGAAAAGAAAGGTCTGGTTTCCCCCACCCCAGGTTGGAAACTGGGCCAGGAGATGTGCCAGGAGAGAGGAGGAATAGAGGGTGGGGGGGAGAGAAGAAACAGAGGCTGCTGAGATTCAGCCACCAGTCCCACAAGAGTGAAACTACTTTAAAAAAAGAGTCCTAGTGTTCCCACTGCAAATAAATGCAGAGGGGCACCCAGGAACCATCCCCCCACCCCCACAAGGCCAGGGCCTCCCAAGCTACTTCTTTGCTTACACAGAAGGGTTTACTAGAGGTGGTGGAGGGGAGCTGTCAACTCCACCAGCTTTGCCTTGTCTTTGCGCTCCTCTTCCTCCCCCACCAAAATCTGAATTTAAAAATTTACCTGTCCTTAAAAAACAAAAACAAAACTTAAAAGCTCTACCTTTTTTCCTTTCTCACTCTTTTTTTTAAACTGAGGGAGGGGGCGTTCAAAATGCCCCCCTCCCCCATTACCACCATCACCTTCCTTCCTTATCAGGCATCTAAGCTTGCTAAAGGGGGAGAGGTGGGGGTGTGTGTGAGCTTGTGTGTGTGTGTGTGTGTGTGTGAGTGTGTGTGTCTGTGTGGTTTTTTTTCCCTGTGCAAAAGCAGAGGCCATTGTTACGGAGAGTAGGGCGTACCAGTCTTATAGGGCAACCGCACTGTGGCGGCTTGGCCGTGCGGGAGCCTGGAGCTGGATTCTCGGCGAGCTGAGCCGCCCGAGCACCTTTCGGTCTTCTATTTTTTTTCCCCGCTCCCCTACCCCCTCCCTCCTGCGCACCCCCGCTCCTAAGCCGAGTGAATTGAAGCGGACGCCGAGCGGCTCCTCCGGCCGGTCTGCCCCTCGGGCTCCCCAGCCGGGGTGGCTATTGGGGAGGGGGGCGACGCCGCTTTAAACAGTGGTCTTTTTTTCCTTTGCCTTCAAGGAGGGGAGATTTCTCGCCTGCCGCTCGCGCTGGGGCTCGATGTGAATATATATTATGTCTGCCTGTTCTCCCCTCGTCGGTGGCTAAGGTAAGCTGGACTGAAATAGGCTATCAGTTTGTGAATGGCGGAGAGTATGTCTCAATGATTTATGGCCCATATGACTCCAATCTCGGTTCAAGAAGAGTTCACAAGCTTTAAGCTTCCTTCCACGCAGCGACTCTCTCTCTCTCTCCCTCTCTCTCTCTCTCCCTCCCTCCCTCTCTCCCTCTCCCTCTCTCTTCCTGCTTCTCTCCTTTTCTCTTCTCTTTTCTTTCAGCAGCCAGATCTGGACTGAATTTTCGCCCGGCTGCTAAGAAGAGCCTAACCTTTTTCTCTCTTCCTTTTTTGTTCTATTTCTCTTCTATGTTTTTTTTTTTTTTTTTAAAGTCCTGGAAGGTGGCCTAGCCCCTCTCCCCGGTCTTCCCAGCTATTGTTACTCTCCCAAGCTTTTGGGGGGGTTGCTTGGAAAGATGGGTTTCTTGGGGTGGCTCACTGCCCTTCTCCAGCGAGACCCTGGGGGGAAGCCGGGAGCCACCGTCGCCTTCCCTCCCTCCCTCTCTCCGGAGAAGCCATATGGAGCCTGGATTTTTTCAACATGGAGGCAAGGGAAATAGACGTGTTTGGCTTGGTAGAACTGCACCCCACCCCCCTTTTCCTGGATCCCCAGATCTCGGATCCCCTGGGCACCTCTCCCTCTTCTCACTGTCCCATCAGCCAGGCCTCTGTATGCGCTCTCCGGCCGGCCGGGCCTGGCAAAGTCCCGGTGTGGAGTTACTAAGGCGCCTTTTAATTTAGTTACCTTCAGCGCCCAAACTTGCTGCCGCCCTAGGGCTGGTCTTCGGCCGTGTGTGCTTGGAACCTGCCGCAGCTAACCATTTCTGCGTCCTAAATGCTTTTCTCTTCGCCTCCTTGGGCCAACATAGCTTGTCGCCAGGCACCATGGCAGCAGCAGCTGAGACAGCCCAGCGGCAACAGCAGCAGCCAGGGACTAACTCCATCCACAAACCGTCCCGGCCCTTTCTCGCCGCTCCATTCTTTCCTATCAGGTCTCTAGCTTCTTGCTTCCCACACTCGCTTGGCCTCGTTCCTGCGATGGTTTGCGAGTTCATTGCAGGGGGAGCGACAGGAATTTCGGCCCCAGGCGTCTAGTCAAATTATTGTTTTATTATAACTATCATCATCATCATCATCATTACTGCTGTAACAATCATTTAGACTAAATAAAGCCAGGGCCCAGCCAGCCAACCCCCTCCAACGTTTTTATTTCATTCTCTTATCTATTAATAACAAACTCAACTGATGCCTGTTAATTAATTCCCCCTTCAACCAGGGCTGCTCCGAAGCTAATTTTGGTTAAATCATCAGAGGCTAATGGTAATAATAATAAAAGGATTGGGTCAGCCTGGTCAATTGAACTCCAGTTCTCCTCCCTGGAAGGACCTGCTGCTTTGCAGACCCCTGTGTGTTTCCCAGAAACAAATTCTTCCCAGAAACCAATCGGAACTCAGAGTTACCGGGCTCCCTTTTGAGTATAAATATGTGCCATTAAGAAGGGGATTTATGTGTGGGAGGGATTTCCTTCACCTAGACTCCCTTTTTATTTTATTTTCCTATTTTTAGTTTTCTTTGGAGTTGACCAGCTGGGCTGAATGAGATTTAACTAGTCCAAACTCATATGTCAGAAGAGAGGGTCAATCTAAAGATTCTATGAAAAGTGATGGTGAGGAGTTGAGAAGACAGATTTGGTGAGCTTGGGGGGATGCAGTCAGAAGTTTCAGAAGAAATACACAAAATCCTATGACAGCTTGAACCTTTATTTTTCCAGCACACTTTTAAAAGCCTGCATTAAACTAATGATTTTTTTTTTTTGGCCTCAAAGAACTTCAGTAAACAGGGGTACCCAGTTTCCAGCCCAGATAATATTGCTTAGATTGCTTTGTTTACTTTCTTTTTTCTTAGGGGAAAAAAATCTGTTTTAGAAAGCACTTTCCCCTCTCTTTGTAGAAAAGTCCAGCAGTCACCCAGTTTCTTTCTTCTTTTCTTCTTTTGGAAAAAATCAAAGGAAGCTGACTGTCAAGGAAAGGGTGGGTAAAAAAAATTATCCCTGATGAAAAAAAAAAAACAGAGTGGGGGAGGACCCAGCCAAATGGTCACAGCACCAACCAGTCCCACCAAAGAAACAATCCTGTTCCATTTGGGGGCCCCATGGGGGCCGCTGGCTGTGGGATCCCAGACTTGGTTAGCAAAGACTCAGACTGGAGGTGCTGGTACCTGCAGCAAAGGCCATGGAGGTGGCTCAGTTTCACTGGCTCTGGAGGTTAAAAATCTTCAGGAAGTTTTGGGTCAGGCTGCTGCTTCTTGAGGTGGGAGGGTAAGGAGAGGCTCCCTCACACCAGAAGGTTCCTTGCTCAACTTGCATCTTCTGCCTCTCCCAGCGATCCTCAGCCTCAGTTGTTTTCTCCAGGTTAGACTCTGCATGGATGAAAGGAACCTAGATGGAGGCAAAGGCAGGAGGCCTCTCAGCTCAGAGGAGGGTGTTGATGATGCTTTTATTTTGGAGTCCCCGCCTTCAGCCACCCTATCCCAGAGTTGGCAGGGCGGGTGTAGAGAGAGGGAAGAGGAGAGGTCAGGGGCTAGTAGGCAGGCAGGAGAGAAGCCATGGCCCTTGCCATAGTAAGATTCTATATCCAGGCAGTTCCCAAAGGAGTGGAGTCATTTTTTTAAGTGAAAATGAAAACTGGTGGGCTTTTTCTTTTAAAATTAAAGCACTGATATAAGAAAAATCCATTTCAGGCCAAGCAAGTGGCCTCAGCATCTGCTGTGAAGATGTTGGGTGGGGGAGAAGAAAAACCCTATTGATGTCAGTTCCCTTTTCAGTTCCTAAGATGGATTCGAGCCCCGTCCTCTTCTCCCCGTGTCTTCTCTCACCCCGCAGGTCAACCGCTTCGAACAGATCCCGGGAGGAGGGGGGCAGAAAGAGGGGGGGGTGGTCCGGCGTGCCACGTGACCCCCAGGGGTGCCAATGTCCGGTTGTGAGGGTATCAGGCCCTTGCAAGTTGCCACCCACCACCAGGGCCTCGCCCAGCGATGCAGAAAGCCACCTACTACGACAACACCGCCGCCGCACTCTTCGGAGGCTACCCCTCATACCCTGGCAGCAATGGCTTCGGCTATGAGGGTCCCCCTCAGCCCCCCTTCCAGGCCGCCACGCACCTGGAAAGCGACTACCAGCGCTCAGCGTGCTCGCTGCAGTCCCTGGGCAACGGCGCCCCGCACGCCAAGAGCAAGGAACTCAACGGCAGCTGCATGAGGCCGGGCCTGGCCTCGGAGCCCCTTCCAGCCCCGCCCGGCTCGCCCCCGCCCAGCGCCGCACCTACCATTACCACTAGCAACAGCAGTAACGGGGGCGGTCCCAGCAAAAGCAGCCCCTCCAAGTGCGGTGCCGGCTCCAACTCCACCCTCACCAAACAGATATTCCCCTGGATGAAAGAGTCGAGGCAAACGTCCAAGC
Organism: Giraffa tippelskirchi; assembly: GCF_054371585.1. Lineage (NCBI taxonomy): Eukaryota > Metazoa > Chordata > Mammalia > Artiodactyla > Giraffidae > Giraffa > Giraffa tippelskirchi. The sequence goes on along the minus strand of NC_137277.1, from coordinate 24,607,160 downwards.
TGAAAAACAGCTCCCCTGGCACAGGTACCGGCTCTCTGGCTTCGTCGTCGTCGTCAGCTTTTGTCCCGGCCAGGAATGTCACTGTTATTCTAGCACCCAGCCCCTAGGCGCCCAGGCGGCGGCGGCAGCTGCGGCGCATTTCCCGTACCCCTCACCACCTGGCGACCCCTGACCCCGCCAGGACCCTCTCCCTCCTGCCCCCCCTCCACCTGAACTTCTGAGAGGTCCAGAAGGCCAGGTGCTCGGCCTCAGTCCTTTGCAAGGCCTCCGAGTCATGAGATGCTGCCAGTAGACGCAGAGTCGTCAACGACTGATTATTATTAAGTATTACTACTGTGGGTATTAATCACAATCGCTCGGGCGGCCCGCGGTCCTGGCCTCTAGGCATGGCAGCCTCTTCGCCCCCCATTTCCGTGCCCTGCCCGGAATATCCAGACTCGCCCAGGGGCTCTCCTCAAGCACCTGTTTGGGCCACAGGACCGGGCAGGGTGAAGGGTGGAGGAGTGTCTTCTACACCTGGAACTAGGAATAAGGGGGGAGAAAGCGTGTGCGAGAAAATCCAGCCCTAAATAAATGGCCATGCGGCTCTGTCTGCGTGACATGATCAAATTTTCATAAGCTGGGGCAGTGAGAGGAGAACAGGTCTCTTAATAAATGCCACTATTATAGAGTGTCCGCTAATGCGGCGGGTGGGGGCGGGGGGCGGTGGAGAGGAGGAGGCGGGGACGCGAAGGGGAGGGCGGCGGGGGCTCCGAGTCCAGGCCTGGATTTATTAAGAAACGATGCATTCAATTTCAGCGTGTTCAGTAATTATCTTTTATTTCATTTTCTCCCCTTCCCACCCCTCCCCCTCGGGTCCAGCGGAGGGCTGCGGCGGCGGCGGCGGCGGAGGAGGAGGCGGAGGCGGCAGTGGCGGCAGCGGGGGCGGCGGCGGGGGAGGAGACAAGAGCCCCCCGGGGTCTGCGGCCTCCAAGCGGGCGCGGACGGCGTACACGAGCGCGCAGCTGGTGGAGCTGGAGAAGGAGTTCCACTTCAACCGCTACCTGTGCCGGCCGCGCCGCGTGGAGATGGCCAACCTGCTGAACCTCAGCGAGCGGCAGATCAAGATCTGGTTCCAGAACCGGCGCATGAAATACAAGAAGGACCAGAAGGCCAAGGGCCTGGCTTCGTCTTCGGGGGGTCCCTCCCCCGCCGGCAGCCCCTCGCAGCCCATGCAGTCCACGGCCGGCTTCATGAACGCCTTGCACTCCATAACCCCCAGCTATGAGAGCCCGTCCCCTCCCGCCTTCGGCAAAGCCCACCAAAATGCCTATGCGCTGCCCTCCAACTACCAGCCCCCCCTCAAAGGCTGCGGCGCCCCGCAGAAGTATCCCCAGACCCCGGCGCCCGATTACGAGCCTCACGTCCTCCAAACCAACGGGGGCGCCTACGGGACGCCCACCATGCAGGGCAGCCCTGTGTACGTGGGCGGGGGCGGCTACGCGGATCCGTTGCCGCCCCCTGCCGGCCCCTCCCTCTACGGCCTCAACCACCTTTCCCACCACCCCTCGGGGAACCTGGACTACAACGGGGCGCCCCCTATGGCCCCCAGCCAGCACCACGGACCCTGCGACGCGCACCCCACCTACACAGACCTCTCCTCTCACCATGCGCCTCCTCCTCAGGGTAGAATCCAAGAAGCGCCCAAGTTAACACACCTGTGATGGGAGAGGGAGCGCTGAGGGGCAGGTCCTGGGGTGGAGAAGACCCAGGAGGGGCGGGGGCTGTGGAGTTGTGGGGTGCAGTCGGGAGGTCTGAAAGCGGAGGCAGGGAGAAGGCAGCCAGGCTTCCCAGGAAGAAAGGGCCTGGAGCGCCTTCCCCTCCCCCTGGCCTGAGAGGTTGCTTTTTAAGTCCTGCAGCTCTTGTTTAGTCTGCCTGCCAACCCATTGGAAAGGAATCTACAGCAGATTGGAGATGACCCCATCAACCCTAGGCCTCCAGCAATATCCAGTTGGAATTCCACCCTAGGGAGTCGGGTAGAGGAAGAGGAGATAGGGAAACAGGCAAAGAAGCACATTTTAAAAAACAGACAAGATGGCTAGGCCATCACCAGCCAACCAACCAACTTACCTTCCTTCTATGTGGTTAATTCCCCCAAATCTTGATTTTTTTTTTTTCCTGGCAATTCTCCTTTAAAAAAAAAATTTAAATACATTTCAAAACCAAGGGCACAAAGCATGTCCCCCTCCCACTTTCCTGAATCCTCAGATTTCTTCCCATGATAGGAGGTTGATTGAGCACTCCCCTCCATTTCTAGTCCCATATTTTTCTGCTCTAGGACATGAATATCTATACCCCGCCCCTATCAATTACAGTGTTCAGAGGGCTCAGGGATGGTGAGAGATCCTGAAAGAGCTGTCTATATTATAAATATATATATATTTTTTCTTTTATGGCAAAGCTGGGAGGCGAGGGCAGGCAAGTTGTCAGGACTAAAGGTTTGCCCATTCTGCTGCCTCCCATCTCAGCTCCAGGTCCATCCCCCTCTCTCCACAGAAAGCAGTTGGTGACGCGAGGTTCTACACTTTTCTTTTCTTCTGTTGCTCTCTTGACTTAACGTGAAAACAGGGTATATTTTGACAAACTGTCCCAGGCAGGGGCTGCAGCTGGGCCTGTGTGCCTTGCTCAACCCTGGACAGGACACTTTTGTTGCACTTAGAGTTTACATTTTAATGGATATAAAAACAACTGTGAGAGATGCCTGGGCCTGCAGGAGTCCAGCATTGCTCAAAAAACGTGTGTTCTAGTGAACATTTTCATATATATTTATTGGTTATAGCTTGTTAAAATATTTTCTTTTTTTTGTATTATTTATCCTCCTACCTTATGTATTTATATGAGGGAAAAAGGAAAAATTGTACTGTTTTTTTTTAGTATTTACTTGTTATAAAGGACGTTGTGTTCCCTGTCATGTAAAACCAGCTATTTTAGTTATTGTACTCTAGAAAAAAACTATAGATTTATGTTAAACTTGTACTTATGAGCAATTGTAATTAGTTCTAAAAGGCATGAACTCAGCTCCTAATTGTCACTGTATAGTCCTGAATTTGTAGAATTAGAGTTAATTCCCTCTTGGAACTTTCTTTGTTCTTCTGTAGTTACTTTTTTTCCTTACTTAAAAGGGTTGTCTGTCATATAATTCTTGAATAAACTTTCTGTTATCAATTTTATCTTGTCTTGGTGGTCCAATTTAGATAGAGGAGCAGGCTGCTGACTGCCAGATTTCCCCAAGGGAAGAATGGTGAAGACCCTATCCTGGCCTTTTTATGATCCCCTGCTCAGGGCCCTAGCTCCCCCATCTGTGTCTCAGGTTTATTTTGGTTTTTCTCACACAAGCTTGGAACATTCTGCCAACTTCTTTAGTTAAGATTTAAGTAACAAGTTTGGGGCAAAGGGAGACTAGGGGACTCTCTCTAGGTCTTTTCTGTTTGGTTTCTTCACCTCTTCAGTTTTTCCTCATTGATTGACCTTTTGTCTTTTTGCTTCTTTGGCCACAACCTCCTTGCTGTCCCCTGCACCCCCCAACCCATCAACAACAGAAATCTGGCCCATTACTGCTTCTCCAACCTAAACTTCACAGTTCTCTTCCGGAGCTACAAAGAAGTCGTCACGTGACCCGAAGCCCAACCACCATTGGGTCTAAAATGAAAACAAAGGAAAATGATTAATCTTAAAAAAAAAAAAATTCTGAGGCCTAGACTTCTCAGGTCAAACCTTAAAACTAAAGTGAAATTAAATCACTAAATAAAACTCAGGGCGGAGGGAGAGGAGGCCTGTTTGATTTCCCCTGCCAGGGTAAGGGGAGAGGAGGAGGGTGGGAGAAGCTATGGATCCAAGCGTACATAAAATGGTCCCCAGGCTATTGTGCCGCTCTGTTTCCAAGATCCTTGGGAAAACTTCATTTCTTAGTCGTGGTTCCATAAAAGTTTTATCACATTGGAGCGAGGATAGAGAGGGTCTGTCAAAGATGAAATGTCACCGCCGCGTCGCTGGAGCCGATAAGAGCTAGGAGACAGGGAAGCTGAAATATGGAGCTAATTCGTTGAAAGAGAAGCGATGGCTGCTTGCTGAAGAGTTGCATAATTCTAATTGTAAGCGATGCTCTCGCATTGCTTAATTAGGAGCATATATTTGGTGATAGAGATGGTGGGGGGTGGGGGGCGTGTCAGTGAGAATCATTCCAGGCCCTCAGCCTTAAAGCCAGGGCTGATTTTCATTTTTATGTTGTATCCTGGCAGTCCAAGGTTAGTAATTACAGCCCTTATGCAACAATAAATAACAATAAAAAAGCAACCTGAATTCTACACCCCGCCCCCCACACCACCACCAAGTAGGATTTTAACTGGACTAGGCTCATCCAAGCAGCAAGCAATTTAGCATTGGGTCAGGCTATAATTTAAAGGCATAAGAGCGTGCAAAGTTTGATTGGGATCAAATAACGCTCAAGGGTTTTTCTTTCTTTCTCTCTCTCTTCCTCTTCCCTGAATAACATTTTCTGAAGGATGTAACTAGATGAAGCGCCATGTTTGGCTCTGGATGTAGAGTGGACTGATTATTTACCTAGCAGGAGAGAGGCAGGCCAAGTCAGAAAGTTTAACTTGAGTTTGGAAAACAGAGCTTTGGCTTAAAACTGGAACTGCAAACAAGAAAAATAAGGGCCACCTTGGCTTGGTGTCTCCCTCCTTTCTCATTTAGAGATTTCAGCCCCTAGCTAAGCAGCCAAAGTCAAAGGGAAAATATCTGTACAGTAGGATTCACAGCACAACAGGGGGGCGGGGAAGCGGCGACTCTGGGAAGGAAGGTGCTCTTGGCCCCTTTTAACACCCAAGTTTTCTGCAGTTCTCTAATCTGGCCGTAAAATCTGTCAGCAGGGTTAGAGAGAGCCGTATTTCCTGCAGGGACAGCCGGAGTTGTTGCGGAGAGAATCGCTCAACCCTGCAGCCAGCTGGAGAGGCTGTGAAAAAACTTCCAGGGCTTCTGAAGGGGGTGGCCAGATGGAGACCCCTCTCAGGCCTCCCTGCACAACCTGCAGACAACTACTCTTCTGTGCCTACTCCCCACTTCCACCCCCGTTCTCACCTCCAAGTGGCAAAAATTACTTTCTTTGGAGCCGAGCTGGACACAACCGTCTCTGGCTAGTTTGCCCAGTTTTTCAGAGCAGCTCCCTTGGATCTGAGCCCTCCAGAGCCTGCCGCCCCCTGTCCCTGCAGCCCCCACGTCCAGCTCCCTTTTCCTCCTGGCTCTCCTCCACCCCCACCCTTCTCCTCAGATTTCTCTGTCCTTTTTAAACACTCACCCCCACCCACACGGATGAATACTTACCACCACCCACGAGGCTGTTACACTGACAGAAAGTTTCTAGTTCCAGCTCCCGCCGAGTTGCCATTTCTCTACTAACCAGCCTTCTCCTTGCTCGGCGGCAGCGAGCAAGGAGGGGGAGGGGAGGCCTGAGCCGTGGGAGTTCTTCAGAAAAACTTTCCACCCAACCCAGCGCCTTTCCTCTGTCCCCATTTCCCATCTGTTTCCCTGCTCTCCCAGAATCACCTTTCTCTTTTGCTAATACCCCCCACCTCCAGGCCTTTTAAAGGGATGGGGAATTTCGGCTGTTCCCTCTGCTTTCCCAAAGAGCCAAATTCTTTGATGCCATCGGAGGGAGCTGTCAGGGGGCTAAGATTGATCGCCTCATCTCCTCTCGGTCCCTCTGACCCACTGATTTAAAAATCTTACCCCAGATCGACTTTTCATTTTCTGCTTTGAGATCTAGTTTCCCACCGATTGCTTGGGGCCGTGAGTCTTGTACCCATTCCCTCCAGTAAATTACAGCACTCCCTAAAGTTCATACTATCTTGAACTTATGAAAAGAAATAAATACAACAATTTCCTCAGGGGCTAGAAATGAGATATCATCTCTGATCATTATTTTTGCACCCCTTCCATGTTCAGAGAATTCTATCTTGTCGGGGATATTTATTTATTTATTTATTTATTTATACATACATACAATGACAAAAATGGCAAGGGCATTTCTGTGGGGGGTAGTACCCCCTCCCAATACATTGACCTGAGGTTTGAGAGTTAAGTCAAATTGGGGGCTACCTTGGTTCTTGGTTCTTGATTCTTTTTCCTGTTCCTAGATATAGATGCAGATACAGGCTTGAGGCTTGAGAGGGTGCATATGCATCTTAGACCCTGTCTGCTGGGGTGTCATAGAGGAGCCGGATGCCTCCAGGTGAGGAGGCAGGTAGACATGGGGGCAGGGGCAGTGCTGCAAATGCTGGGCAGAGAAGGGAACCGAGACTTCACAGCTCCACAGGCCAGAGGCCCAAAAGGGCTCCTCACTATTTCACTCCTCTGTGTCAGCCTAGGAGTGCTTGTCGATTTTCTAAGATTTATCTGTTGCTTTTGGGGCGTGGGTTGGGGATAGTGATGCTGATGATTGTAAATCTCTTCTCTTCCTTATTGCACTGTAACACAGACCTTTCCCAAAGGGGAAAACCTCTTTCAACTACCTCTTCCTCTCATATTGAGATCCTCACTCAGCTTTCTTTTTTTTTCGGGGTGGGGGCAGGGAATGCTGCTGGCCTTATAAAGAAAGCTTTACTCTATTAAAAATATTCGAAAAAGAGGAAGACTTCTCCCTTAAGTTCTCTTGTTTCCTGGATTCCAGAACCTCCCCTCCTCTGAAGGGGTTGAAGAAAAGGTTCCTTTAGCTTTTCTGGAGAAAGCGGGGCATAGGGAGCAGGCATGTAGGACTGGGAGGCTCATGGTGTCCAGGTCATGGTCCTCTAGAGTTTTTGAATCAATTAAAGCAAATAATGCTCTGTTTTCTACCAGGCCCAGACGAGTGATTGGCCAAGGCGGGTCCCGTGACCATGAATTCCCTGCAATTTCGCCGGAGTCCTGGGTTTAATAGAGAGAGTCCCCATACGCTTGTATTTATCAGCAATATACAATTATAAAGACCCAAAATTTAAAAAAAAACAAAAAAAAGAGAGAGAACAAAATCTTCCCCTCCCAAAATCGCTGCATCGCACAAACCTGGGGGGGGCAGGAGGGGGGGCCCTTCCGATCCTCCCTCCTGACGCCCCCCCAGCAGGCCCCCTCCCCCACCATTGAAAGCCATGAATTTTGAATTTGAGAGGGAGATTGGGTTTATAAACAGCCAGCCATCGCTCGCCGAGTGTCTGACTTCCTTCCCCGCTGTCTTGGAGACATTTCAAACTTCATCAATCAAGGAGTCGACATTAATTCCTCCTCCTCCTCCTTTCGAGCAAACCTTCCCCAGCCTCCAGCCCGGCGCCTCCACCCTTCAGAGACCCGGGAGCCAAAAGCGAGCCGAAGATGGGCCCGCTCTGCCGCCGCTGCCGCCGCTCCCCGCCGCCCCCCTGGCCCCCGAGTTCCCCTGGATGAAAGAGAAGAAATCCGCCAAGAAACCCAGCCAATCCGCCGCGTCTCCCCCGGCCGCCTCCTCCGTCCCGGCCTCCGGGGTCGGATCGCCGGCAGGTCGGTAAGCGTGATAGGGGTTGGGTGAGGGGCAGCTAGAAAAAAGAGGAGAAGGAGTGATGGGGGAGGTAAAAAAAGGTGTCGAGTCTGTTGGGGTTTCTTGCCCCCGTCGATTCCAGGGAGGAGGAAGCAGAAAAGACCGCTGTGGTTCAGGCCTGGCCGCTGCCAGCATTTTTTTTCCCCCCTTTCCTTACAGCAGCTTTTGGAAGCTGGTTGGGGAAGAGCATCTTTTTATGCTAGCAGAAAAGGATTCGATTGAGGTTTCACATTTAGCTGTGTGGAGGAGTGTTGTTGGATGGGGTCGAATCTGGAGGCAGGAAAAGATTCAATCCCATCTACTCTAGGAGAAGAGGGGGAATTGAGAGCTCGGGGCTAGGGAGAAGAGGTGAGGAACAATCTTTCTTTATTAATCCTCTCCCCAGGCTGAGTTGGAAAGTGCTGAAATGAGGGATCCACTCGGAGGACCTGGGAGGGGCTCTGAGGTTCTGGGGGCGAAAGGGAGCCGCTTCCTAACTCCTGCATGGTCCGTGGGCGGCTCTCTGAATGCTGTGCGCTGACTCGGGCCGGGTCTGGCGGCGAGAGAGGGACGAGAAAGAAGGCAAGAGCCGTGGGAGCGAGCCGCTTTGGTAGGCGGGCAGGTCGGGGGTGCCGCTGACATTGTTTTGGGAGGATGGGATAGTCTTTTATTTCAGCAGAGTTGAGATTGGGCTGAGGACACGGCCCGCGCTGACGCCCAGCCCGCTTTCCCAGCAGATGGGCCGGGACTGCCGGAGGCCGCCGCCGGCGGGGCGCGCAGGCTGCGCACCGCTTACACCAACACACAGCTGCTGGAGCTGGAGAAGGAATTCCACTTTAACAAGTACCTGTGCCGGCCGCGACGCGTGGAGATCGCGGCCTTGCTGGACCTCACCGAGAGGCAGGTGAAAGTGTGGTTCCAGAACCGGCGCATGAAGCACAAGCGGCAGACGCAGCACCGAGAGCCGCCCGACGGGGAGCCAGCCTGCCCCGGCGCGCCGCAGAACACCGGCGAGCCAGCCGAAGAGCCTGTGGCTAGCCCGGGGCGCCCCTCCGTATTGCGGACCTCGCGAGCAGCCTGTTGTCACCCACCCGAGGTCGCGCAGGGGCCTCCGGGCGCCTCGGGCCCCCAGCCTTTGGCCGCTCGCGTGGAAGGCGCGGATGCGCGGAGCCCGGGCGGCGCGCTGCGCGGGGCCGGCGGACGGGAGCCCGAGCCGTTGCCGGAAGACGCCTTCTCGGAGCGGCAGGATTCGCCTTTCTTGCCCGACCTCAGCTTCTTCGCGGCCGACTCCTGTCTCCAGCTGTCCGGAGGCCTCTCCCCTGGTCTCCAGAGCTCTCTGGACAGCCCGGTTCCCTTTTCAGAGGAAGAGCTGGACTTCTTTACCAGCACGCTGTGTGCCATCGACCTGCAGTTCCCTTAATAACCCGCTTCCTTCTCTCGACCCCCGGCCCCCCTCAGCAGCCTGCGGAGAAACCCAAGGACCCCCCTCCCCCAGTCGTATGGACTTCTTTATGTGTTTTGCTAAAATTCAGGTATTATTGAATTAGCGTTTAATCCACCTCCTTTCTTCTCAAAAATATTGGACACACGGCGTCTTTTAAAAATTACACATAAAAAAATCCTTTTGGTAGAGTCCTTCCAACGAAATCTCAGGAATAATTAAACTCTTGGGGGGTTGGTGTGCTTTCTTCAAAACAACTAGAGGAACCTATTTTCCTCTCTTTTTTTTTTTAAGTTTTAGGCCGTAGATTATTTATTAAAATTCTTTACTAATAGGAAAAGGGGAAAGTATTTATTGTACATTATTTTCATAGGTTAAATAAATGTCTTTATAATACGGAAATGAGTTAGTGTTTGTGTTGGGACCCAGTCTCTTTCCTCCCCTCACCCACTAGGCCAGGCCGCCCTCTCTCTGTCTCTGTCTCTCGCTCTGCCCGGGGCCGTGTAAGTCCGGGTGGTACAAAAGGGGCCCCTTGGAGGGAGAGGGTGTGTTGCCAACTGAAGTGAGAGCAAGAAGAGAGTTCAGGCACAGGCTTCAGAGTCGTGGTGGGAGGCGTAGAGGTTCAGCTAGATTGGGAGGGTCCCTAGGGCTTCCTAGGCTTCTCGCCTCAGTGCCCCAAGCGGAATGGAGGGGTTTTTTCCAGAACGCAGGACGCCTGGGGAACCCGAAGTCTGGGGTCATGCGCAGGGCCAAGGAGTGGAGTGGGGACTGGGGTTTTCTTGAGAAGCAGGGTCCCGTGCCCAGGGATGGTCATTGGCCTCCAAGTGGACAAGAAAGGAGGTCGTGTGGAAAATGTAGCGGGGGCGGGCACTAATGCTCTTCGGGTCCCTCAGTCACCCTAAGGCTCCTGGGGTTGGGAGGAGCGTACGAGGAGCTGCGGGGCGACAAGCCCCGGGAGGCCCGGGCAGCGTTGGGAGGCGCTTGGCTTGTCTGGAGCGAAGGAGGAGCGAGGAGGGCGGGAGAGAGACAGGGAAGCCAGGAAGATGCTCAAAATGGCGCTGGGGTCGGGAGATAGGGAGGGGAGGGAAGAGACTGTGGCCGCCATGACAGCCGCCTCAGGATGCGCGCGGCCAGCCCCGGGACCGTCCCCGCACCCACCTTCACCTTTTTGGATCATCCCGATGCTCGTGAAGACAGGGACCCCGGAAGCCTCCTTTTTGGTTTTTGTATTGTTTGAAAAATCAGCTCAACGGATGCTGAGGATGCGAGACGGACAGATAGTCCGCGAGGGGGTGGGAATGGGAGAGGGTGAATGGAGGATGTTACTGACTGGGTCTGCCTCGCCAAATCTGACTTTTGCTCCTTCACTCTCGGATTTGATGCCCGGCCAGAGCGTTCTCCAAATGCAGACCTACCTGTCTTTGCCAACAACTTCATTTGCCGTCTCAGCACTATTTCCTATCCCTCACCGCACCTTAGCAGGTTTCTTGCAAACCCAGTAAGCGGGAGGCAAGGATCGATCTTCCCACCTGCCTCCTGGTTTGTTCCGTGGAACGTGGAGATTTAAAGGGCCCTGGAAAGCCATCCATCCTCCTTAGGTTTATTTAATATTTCTCGGGCTCAGAAACAGACACCGCAGGGATACCTCCCCAGCAGATGCTGCTGTTCTTGAAAAGCAGTTTATTCCCGGACCTCCCAGACTTTCCCCTGAACCAGCAGGATGGGGACTTGGAGTACCAGGCACTGAGAGGCAACAACTGTCAGGAAAAGCCAGGAGCCAACATAGGTCGTGACATACAGGACTAAACAGACCCCTGCATAATTTTTTTAATCTGGTCTTTCAGTGTGGGCAGTACACACATCTTATTCAGCTGGAATTTAATCCCTTAAACTGTCTTAATATAGAATTCACCTCTTGCATTAAATAATCTTATGCCATGTTAAATTGCACTTATTTCTTTCATAAATAAATTAATATAGAACAATTAGATGTGTTATTATAATAATATCATGTATCTTAGTTTATTTTCCCTCATAAAATATATACATATGAAATAATTTCAATATATTAAAGTAATAATACAGCTTGTTGGCTTGTATGTTTATTTTACCCATAAATAAGTGAGTATATAATATATTAAAACCACACTATACATCTCATTGGGCTGTGTGTTTATTTCTCCATAAAATATCCCTATAGGCAGTGTTTAACATCTTTAAAATCACAGCACATAGCCATCTCTATACCAACAAAATAAAACAGACATTTCAGCTGGGGTTTTGATTTCTATGGACAGCCAAACTAGATAATTTGGTCTAATTAAAAATGCTCTTTCAGCTATAGCAGATTGTTACAAAGATGGAGAATACCAGAAGGATCTTGCTAATTGCCCACCTTTCAGCTTTCTTTGGTCAAAAGGAGAGCACACTTCATCAATGCCAAAAATACAGGCTCTGCTCCGTTGGAGAGAATTCACCTCCTGGAATCATGGCTTGGTCTGTAATCCTCAGGGGCCTCTGAGGCTCCAGTTTTCTAAGAGACTTGCTGCTCCATGGACCAGCAGCATCAGCACTACCTGTGGACTAGTTAGAAATGCAGACTCTTAGGCCCCACTCCATATCTAATGAATCAAAATCTCAATTTAGCAGATCCCCAAGTAATTTACAGGCATACTAAAGTCTGAGAAGTACTGCTGGATCATAGTGCCACCTTGCTTCCTGCCTTCCTCCATATTTAACAATTTTTCACCCGCTTTATCTGGTCACCTCCTTCCAATCCTCCCCAACCCAAACCAGAGACCCAAAGGGCCTTGAATTTTAGCTTCTGCCTGAGGCTGCATCATTCCTGAATCTTCCCTGCCCAACTGAGTGGGAGTTGGGAGGGCCCAACCAAAGGCTCAATCTACCAGCTTAGATCTAGGTACTTTTTGCATCCTGGGGGTGAGAAACAACCAATCCAGGAAATCAGAAGGTCCAGTATTTCCCTTGCTTATTAGAGAGGAGTTAGAGCTGTTTTTACAGGCAACACACAGCCTCTGTTTCTTTCTCCTGTCTCCTGTTCATGAAACTCACCATCTCTGATGCCACCAGAGAAGAACAAAGAGGCAAGGCATTTCTAAAAAGAAATGACTTCTCTTTTCTGTTCCATCTGACTTCAAATTCAAAGGAACACATGGCAATTTAGAATTCATGAGGGACCAGGACTCAGGGTACCTAAGTTGTGTTCTAAGTTAGCTCCTTTTGTTTGTTTCATCTCTAGAGTCATCCTTTTTAACCTGAGTTTTCCAGGCTGGCTATGGAGAAGGAAGGCAAAGAGGAGGGAATTCTTAGACAAGGCAGCAGACTGCCCCCCCTCAATGGCAGGTTAGAGGGCAGTGCCAGGTGGCTGCACTCAGTTATCCCATCCTGATGGGGTATGGCTCCTCTTAAGTGGTCTGTAGGACAGACTGGTTATAAATTGGCTGTGGTTGGAGTGGGAAGGCTTCAGTGCTGTCCTGAAAGCTGCTGGTCAGTCTGCCCTACTCTTGGTGAGTCATTTTTTTTTTTTTTGGTGAGTCATTTTTTTAAGAAGAATGTCCCATTAATATTATGGTGAAAGCAAGACCGTTAGATTGAGAAATTATTTGCAATCACTCTAACCCTGAGTCATCACATTTTTAAAAAACTTATGCCTGGGTAAGTCTCTCCCCCTTTCTGGACCTCAGTTTCTCCAACTGTAAAATAAATGGAAGAACTAAATGACTCTAATGTTCTCTGCATCAGTATATGCCAAAAGTATATTCATTAGTCTTCACAAACAATGTATCAAGTATTTATTATAGCACCTGGTGTCAGGTGCTTTTAAATGGAGGTGGTGACTTTCAATGTCTGATGATAACCCACTTCCCAAGTATCTGGTAGAGCCATTTTAATGAATTTTAATTTGCCTATTTACACCAACAATCATGCCCCAAGCATTATTTAAGTGAGCAGGGAGAGAAATCTTTTCAACAAGTATGTAATTAGCTGTAGTGCTGTGTGCCAGGCGCCAGGTATTCAATGAATATGAGTATTAAGAAGTAGGACATTTTATGAAAAAAGAGGCACCAAACTTCTTTGCCATGATGTACTAGACTTCATTTTTTTTTATGTTTATTTATTTATTTAAGGGCTTCCCAGGTGGTGCAGTGGTAAAGAATCTGCCAGCCAGTGCAGGAGACACAGAAGACATGGGTTCAATCCCTGGGTCGGGAAGATCCCCTGGAGTAGGAAATGGCAACCCACTGGAAAATTTCATGGACAGAGTAGCCTGGCAGGCTACAGTCCATAGGGTCACAAAGAGTCGGCCACGACTCAGCACACATGCATTTTGGTCACAATGAGGCATGTGGGATCTTAGTTCCTGGACCAGGGATGGAACCTGTGGCCCCTGCATTGGAAGCACTGAGTCCTAACCACTGGGATGCCAGGAATTCCCAGTGTACTAGACTTAAAAAATACCCTTTGGTCAGTGTTTATCTGGTTACTAGGGTATTAGAACATAGGTACAAATTATGGGTCTCCCTAAATAGCTCTGCTGAACCTTCTCCCCACCTTTCCTTCAAGTCTCTGACAAACACTCAATGGTCCCACTGTACATCCTCCTGAAATATGCTCTATTGAATACATGTCCTCAGTTTGCAGAAAGTACTCTTGGGCCCTACATCAGTCTCTCCACCTGTTGCAGCTAATGTGGCCCAAATCCTCCATTGACCTTTCCAGCTCAGCTCTGCCCTCCTGCTCCCCCACCCTCATCGTTCTTCATACTCAGAAGCAGATATTTGGTGCCTGAAGGAGATATAACAAACTGCTTCCTCCTCTGAGGAGAGAGTCAGCAGTAAAAGTGCCTTCCTAAAACCTTCTCTGGGCTTCCCTGGTAGCTCAGATGGTAAAGAATCCACCTACTATGCAGGAGACCTGGGTTTGATTCCTGGTTTGGGAAGATCCCCTGGAGAAGGAAATGGCAACCCACTCCAGTATTCTTGCCTGGGAAATCCCATGAACAGAGGAGCCGAGTGGGCTGCAGTCCAGGGGGTTGCAAAGAACTGGACATGACTGTGTGGCTAACACACAAAACTGTCTCTAATTCCCAACCACCACAGAAAAATCACAGTCTGGACAGTCATTTGGATACAAATTCAGCTCAATTAGTGTTCAATAAAGTTTCCAATGTGGATATTTTGGCCACAACCACTATACCTATATAAGCCCAATTAAGTAGAAAATTATTTCAACTTTTCATGTCACTCTAATCTTTCCTTTTAGCAAGATCCCAACTCTCTGACTTACTTTTCCTTCCAGATGAAGGTTTACATCCTGTTCTGACATCACAGAAGTCAGGTTAAACCCTCAACCCTGACAAGGACACTTTTCTCCCAAATTGGGAAGGTCAGGGAGTTCTTGTTAATGCCCAACCTCAAATCTTTCTGCTGCAGTTTTAATAGATTATATAATATTAGAGTTATATTAGGTAATGTTAGGGCTTGTTATAGATTATATATTAGGCTTTACTTAAAAAAAAAAAAAAAAACCTCTTCAGTTTGGAAGAAAATTTTTTGCCTGAACAGAGGCAGCCTTCTGAATTTTCAATGAAATGTGCATATGATAAAGTACATATTACATAATATATGGTGATAAATGTTATATAAAAATATAGCATATCTGCTATTTTCCCATCACATATTTCCATATTTTAATATGTATATTAAAAACAGAAGACTGACTCATAGTATTTCAGAATGTGCATCTATATGTTAATATCATACACTTACAGAGTTCTCTGTGGTTTATAGTTTCTTGTTTGCTTTAACCCTACTAACAATGTAGGGAGGTAAGTAGTATTAAACCCATGTTTCTTCTCTGAGGCTGAGATTCAGAGAAACCAGGGAACTTGTCCAGGATTATAATGCTAAGAAGTGGCTAAGCAAGGATTTGAACCCAAGTTTTCTAGGCCCAAAACTAATAGTCTTCCCATTACAATATGCACCACCCACAGTCTATGGTTCTTGACCAGACATGTGACATTTTAATGAGCTTGCAATAAAACGTACCACTAAATTCAGATTGCATCCTCCCCAAAAACAGCAACAAGAAATCATTTATTATAGAGAAAAAAATTATAACCCCGAATATCCTTTTAATTCTTAAGTTCCAATCTTTGATCTTGGGCTTTGGCCTTTAAGATCTGGGCTGGGAGAGCAGGCAGAGAGGCACTTAAGGACCTAATGAAAGATATGTTCCGATTGCCCCTGCCAACCCTCAGCGAAGGCAGCCTCCTCCATTGAAAAGTCCAGAATCAGTTATAAACTACTAACACATCCCTATTCTGATCAGAATGGTCTTGTCTTAGTGGTATAGGTACCAGCATCTCTCAAAGATCATATCAGTTCTAAATATGCCTGTGTTCTCCTTGCTCACGTATATGTCTAAATAGATTATAAAAAGAGGAAATCAACCATTTTAAACTTTGGTGTTGAGTCTCCCCAGACCATCTCTGGTGAATTTAATCTGGTCAACCAGATAATCCTATAGGCCACAGGTTACTTCAGATGGGGATTACTTTGTTTTGGTTGCCCTCAGCTGTGGGCTTAACAAGGAATCCAGCCTCCATAGATTTTCTCCTCAAGCCAGAGGCCAGTGAAGTTTCTTTTAAGGAGGAAGAGACTGGGAACCTAAGAACCCATGTTGCTTTTTCTCTCAGTCCTTTCTGCTGGGGTTGGGAGTTGTTGTTGTTTAGTTGCTCAGTTATGTCTGACTTTGCAACCCCGTAGATTGTAGCCCGCCAGGCTCAGTCCATAGGATTTCCCAGACAAGAATACTGCCATTTCCTCCTCCATGGGATCTTCCAGACCCAGGGACTGAACCCATGTCTCCTGCACTGCAAGCGGATTCTTTACTGCTGAGCCACCAGGGAAGCCAGCAGGAAATCTGGAAAGTTTTCATCTTTCTGCTACACAGGAGAAGGTAGCAAGGTTCAGGGATGAATTGGGAAGCTGAGGCTTAAACAACTACTGCACTTGATAGTACAACTTGAGGCAATTTTGCTCCACCCCTTTCCTTCTGTATTTATAATAGACTATTGGTGACTTCAGCTCTTTTTTTCGTGTGTGTGTGACCTCAGCTCTTAACTAGGGAGACTGGATTTCCCCAACTCCCAGAATGATTTCTACTCTTTTATCAATCTGATTTGGAATTTACTTCCTCTTTTAGACCTCAAATTGTTTCCTTGATTAGGAGAGTGAGGGATGAGGTGAGGAGGTTCTCCCTGGGAGGGCAATGTGGAAAGTGGAGTCTCAAGTCTCCCAGAAGAAGGGCAGCCAGGTCAGATAAAGGCCTAGCTCAGATGTAAGGTTTGAAGGGAAACCCTGGTTCCCTCCTTCCCTCCTTCCCTCTTCTCCAAAGGCCTCTGTGGAGGACATCTTAAAGTGAGAGGAAACAGTTGGGAGCATCTACAAACCCAAAAAAGGCAATAGAAATATGCTTGCTCTCACCTCAATACTCCTTTTCTCTTCAATCCTTCTGCAGCCACCGCCTGCCCCCAACTTCCACCTCCCACCTCAACCCTCCTTTCCTTTGTCCATCCTCATCACTTGGCACTGAACATTCTCTCACCCTCCCCCACTGCATCTCTCTTAAAAAGTTGTTAGCTGGTCCCTCCCCACAACTTGTCCTGCTCCTCTGAAGCAGAGTGCACATGAGGAGGGAGGGAAGCAGGGGTCCTGTGAAATGCTTGAAGCTTTTCATAGTTGGGGGCTAAGTAAGGCTCACAGTTATTAAGAAAAGAGAAGGCAGTGCAAGTCTGGTGATAGAGACACGAAGTAGGAGAGAACAGGCAAAGCAAGGGAACTGGGAAAGAAAGAGGGAGCAGTGACACAGAGACTGAGAGAGACAACTTTGGGCCTCCTTGCAGAGAGATGAGGACTCACCCTGCCTTTTTTGGGGTGGGGAAACCTGAGAAGTTTTGAGGGTCCTCTCTGGGCCTGTCCCACCTGCTTTCCCTTCCTCCCCTTAGCTCAGTTGTTTACAGAGATCCTCCTCTGAACTCTTGCCCTCCTGGACTTGCCCTAGCCCCGGCCCCAGGCCTCAGCCAGGCAGACACCCTGACAGATTACAAATGAGCGTGGGTGTTAGATTGCGCCAAGCTCTTGTCCCCAGAGTCTGGAGGAGGGGAATCAATGGGCTCTACCTAAGAGCTTCCCTCTAGTTCCATCTCAGTCTGAACAGAGTGAAGGAGGCACTTCCTGTTCTCCTCCCCTCCCTCAACCATAACCCAACAGGCACACTCAGCAGAAAGGGATGAGACTCCCCTCCCGAGCCGCAAGACCGCCACACCACACGGAAGCTCCCGTTCTCTAAGCAAACTCCTTTGATCTATTCTAGAAAATTCACTGGAAACTTGAGTAATCTTTAAGATGTGACTGCTATTGAATTTATGGATTTGAAGCTTGGGATTTTGGGGGAGGGGGTGTGGGGCAGGAAGGAACCAGAAGAATGCACTACACTAGTTTACAACACTTCAGGAAAAGAATAAAAATTCCCTTGTCTTCACCTGTAAGTAAACATCACCTACCTCTGTGCTCATTGTGGCTCTCTGGAGAGACACAGGGAGTTATTTGAGTCTGAGTGAGCGAGCCAGCTACAGCTATGGATGGCTAGAGAGAGGATAAATACATCCGGAGAGATGAGTTGATGGATAGGTAGGGAAGGAATATAAATATGGAGAGAGATGGAGGAACAGAGAGATGGATTGAGACAGAGAGAATATAAAAAGAAGCTGAGGGAGAGAAATGGATGTGTGAATGAGGAGAGAGTGGTTATGTGGAGGGGTGGAGAGGGGAATGGGGCATTTCTCATCCTCTTCTCCGCAGTTCTGTCATCTTGTCTTGCTCCTTGAAATGCCAGTTTCCCACCCCTCACTTAATGAATTCTTTCTCTAGATTCTAGGCCCTGCCTCACACCCTTAGGTGTTTTTGCACCCTCTTCCTTCACAGTCGTCCATTTGGCCCAAGACAACATACCTCACTTGGCTGTCCTGGCCCATCACCCCAAATTAGGAGAAAGAAACTCAGAGTGGGAGTTCTGGGCAAAGGAGGCTGGATTCCCCATCTCCTGGTCTACAGACTTGGGGAGGGGGTTGCTCCTTTGTGAGGTGGGGGTGGTGGTGGTGGTGGTGGGAAGAATGAAGGGCAGCTGGGTTGAATTTGTCCAAATCTAATAACCTAGGAGCCTATTGAAGGCCTTGGGGACTGAGAGGGGAGGAAAGTCTTGAATATTCCTCTAACTTTTGCCCCCTCTCCCTCTGGTCCCTTCTTTCCAAAAGTCTTTGAAGAAAGATGTTTTTGACGCTTCCATGTCGCCCTCAGATGGATGGGCTGCGGGTGATTGAAGTGTCTTTGTCATGCTAATGCTTGGGGGGTGATGGATGGGCGCTGGGGCTGCCAAACTGTGGCCCGATGCGCCCATTGGCCTGGGAGAGATCACATGCACCCCTCCACCCCCACTCCCTACCCCCTTCCTGGGGGAGCGCTGGCCCAGGCGAGCTGGGTTAGGCCATGGATGCAAGCTTCGGTGCTGTGACATACTGCCGAAAGGTTGTAGGGCAAGAGGGTGTCTCCCCCAAACGGGCCGACCCTCCTGCGGCCTCCACGCATGGACTATAATAGGATGAACTCCTTCTTAGAGTACCCACTCTGTAACCGGGGACCCAGCGCCTACAGCGCCCACAGCGCCCCTACCTCCTTCCCCCCCAGCTCGGCTTCCGCTGTTGACAGCTATGCAGGCGAGACCCGCTATGGTGGGGGGCTGCCCAGCTCTGCACTCCAGCAGAACTCAGGCTATCCGGCCCAACAGCCACCCTCGGCATTAGGGGTGCCCTTCCCCAGCTCTGCGACCTCGGGGTACTCCCCGGCTGCCTGCAGTGCCAGCTACGGGTCTTCTCAGTACTACCCTCTGGGCCAGCTGGAAGGAGATGGAGGCTATTTTCATCCTTCAAGTTATGGGGCCCAACTAGGGGCCTTGTCCTCCGATGGCTATGGAACCGCTGGAGTGGGCCCGGGGCCCTACCCTCCACCGCAGCCCCATTACGGGAACGAGCAGACAGGGAGCTTTGCACCGGCCTGTGCTGATCTCCTCTCCGAGGACAAGGAATCGGCCTGCGCGTCAGAAACGAGCACCCCTACAGCCCAGACCTTCGACTGGATGAAAGTTAAGAGGAACCCACCCAAGACAGGTAGGGCTCAGACGTGGCCACCCCCTCTCCGGGGGCTCAGAGCGGCTCTGCTGCTTTTGCACTGAGGTGTCCTGGGCTGGGTTCCTGTCTGCACCACCGGGTAGAGGCAGGTAAGAGCACTGTGCTCAGTCTCAGGTCAGGTGGGGTCTCCCCACTCAGTGAGTGCCCAGTTATCCTTAAGAGTAAGTCTCCACACACACCCCCACTTCCTGATCTGTGTGCTCAGCGCAGGCCCAGGACCTGGTGTTCGGAGGAGGGAGAGCTGGGGGGTGGAAGTGTGGGGGGGGCTGCTCCAGGTCACCTGGAGGGGTGCCTGGTGATCCATGGGAACTTTGAGAGCTGAAGCTGGATGGAATGGTGACTGGGGGTGCAGAGCTGGCCAGGGGGAGGGGAGGGGAAGGAGAAAGAGGAAAGAACTGACGTGGCCCTTCTCTCGCCCCGCCCCTAGCGAAGGTGTCTGAGCTGGGCCTGGGCGCGCCAGGTGGCCTCCGCACCAACTTCACCACTCGGCAGCTGACCGAACTGGAGAAGGAGTTCCATTTCAACAAGTACCTGAGCCGGGCCCGGAGGGTGGAGATCGCTGCCACCCTGGAGCTCAATGAGACGCAGGTCAAGATTTGGTTCCAGAACCGGCGCATGAAGCAGAAGAAGCGGGAGCGGGAGGGAGGCCGGGTGCCCCCAGCCCCTCCAGGCTGTCCCAAGGAGGCGACTGGAGACACCTCCGACCAGTCCACGTGCACCTCCCCGGAAGCTTCGCCCAGCTCTGTCACCTCCTGAACTAAACCTCCCGCCCGGGACTCCTCAGTGCCGAGGAGTCCCGTCCAGCCCTCTCCTCGGTTCTCCCTAATCTTGGCCTCTGCTCTACTACTTAGGCTGGGGCTCCAGTTCAGAGCTGCCTTTGGGAGGAATGGGGGACTGCTTTCCTCCAGTCTGGGCAGGGTGCTGATGGCTGGGGACCCTACCAGACCAGAGGCACGGGAGACCCAACCTGTCTAATGTGAGGGAAGGGCTTCCCTCAGCCTCTAATCTGGGATCAACCCTCGGGTGGGGTGGGAGCAAGTCCCAACCTCCCGGGTTCTCCTTTCTCTTCCAACTTCCATTTGTTCAGTCCAGTGCCTTTGAGCTTCGAGGACTCTCCTCTCATGCACTCTTATCCTAATTCCCCCTTCTAGGCTCGGGACAGAGAGAAGGTTTCCTGTGTGGGAGGTATTTGGGTGCTGGCATATGACCAATGCTTAATCTCTCTAGTTGCCACAGACCTTACAATAGCACCAGCTGCCTTGTGACAGACCAAAAAGCTCCCCCCACCACCCCATCGAACCCTATTAACACCCTCCTGGCACATTTGTATTGCACTAGCGGCCTCCAGAGGTTGTTTTCTGAGACCTGTCCCCCACCCCCCGCGACTTCATCTCGAAGCTACCAAAGTGTTTTGGAACTTGGTACTTCAGAGACTTCTGGAATGTTGTTTGAGGCTGGACCCCAGCAAGCCTCTACCAGGAAGGCGCAGGTTCGCCCCCACTAGTTTCTCCCCTATTTATTGCCTCCTGGAAAAGCCAGGACCTTCCTCCTCATCTCCACCCCCACCCCTGGTGCAGCCCAGGGAGGCCCAGGTGCAGGGAGAGCTCCGACCAGCATCAAGCATTTCTCTGAACCTTGGGACAGTGGAGACACCACTCTTTCCGGAAACCTGAGCCCCAAGCAACCGGGTTCTCTCTGTACCTCCAGCTACCTCATTTCAATAAAGTCTGTTTTCCCCTCCTCTCGCCTCTTCTGCTCCTCTGTTTAGGGGTAAAGGAGGCTCTCTCCAAGAGCGCTGGGGGAGAGATGAGGAAAGAGTAGATGCAAGTTGGTTGGGTTGGAAGCAGCTGAGCTTTATGATCTCAGTTGGGTGAAGAGAAGGACTTACTGGGTGGGGCCTAAGCAGAACCGGGTCTAGGTTTCCTAATCTGACAGCCGTCAGCCCTCGGGTCATTGGAGGAACGTGGGAAGACCTGGAAGGGAAAGGCGGTGGGGAGGAAACAGTTCGGAGACCGTCCTGAGAGGAAGGCAGGAAAGGAGAACAGTGGATCTGTTTGGAGAGAATAGAAAAGGGTGTGAAAAGAGGAGGAAGTTGGGGAAAGGCGAAGGGAAGGGCCCTCTACCCCTTCCCCCTCTTCCCTCCCCCATATCCAGAGCGAGGCCTGGCATAGAGTGGGCCTCAGTAAATATTTGCTGGGAAGGCTGTGTACTGTCCCGTTCCCCGCCAATTCTTGCTTAGAGAAAGTCAGAGGGTGGGTCGCCGCACAAACTTCAGACTGGCACACAGGTTAACCCTTCCACTCCCGCCCCCAGGCCGGTGCCTTTCCACCCAACCCGGACATCGGCGCCCGGGAGCCGGCGCGGCTGGGAGACTCGGGCCGTACCCGCCGCCTCCGAAGTGCGGTCCATCCGGCTCAAAGAGACCGCCCGGGTCTCCAACGCTGGACGGCGCGGGAGGCGCGGCGGGCGAAAGGGCCGAGGGGTGGGTGGGGTGCAGAGGAGGCAGCGGCAGGTTGGAGCCCGGAGCGCCTGGGGTGGGCGAATGAGGTAAACCCCAGTCCCTGGGGTGGGCGAATGCGGTAAACCCCAGTCCCGCGCTGACCTTTTTACCTCGAAGCGCCCCCGGGCTTTCCAAACAAGCCCACACAGCGCCCGCGGAGGTAGCAATTGTCTCCCGGCGGGTCCCACTGACCACAGGTCCCCTTTGGTCGGCGGAGGCGGGGGCAGGGAAGGCGGCCTGGGTCGGGCAGCGCCGAGACGGTAGCAAACAGTCAGCTTTCCCGCCCCGAAGTGCAGTCCAGAGAACGCGGGTCTGCGGCTTCCCGCCCGGTTTATTGATTCCGGGGATCCCGGGAGCCCCAGTGCCTTGGACCAGGACAGCTGGGAGCGGGCAGCAGGATCAAGGGGGCGTCTTATCCACCCCATCTATTGATTTCTCGACCTTTCAAAGGAAGACAAGGAGCGAAAAAGACTTGCAGTGTGCGCAAGAAACGCTGAGCATTTGCTTCCTAATGAAAATGGTGCTGTTATTGGAGAGGCCAAGTTATCAATAATTGCACAGCCCAGCTGGAGAAGACGACAAGCGGTTTGGAAGAGGAAGCCCAGATTTCCCAGAAGCTGATGCTTTGCCCTCTGTCTGAAAAAAAAAAAGATCTATTTGCTTTTCTGCATTTAATTGAAATTGCCATCAAGGTTGGCTTCCCCAAAGGGGTCACCTTGACAGATGGCACAGAGCAGTGTCTGTGGAAACAAAACTCTCCTTGCTTGGAGCCATTCGATGTCGGCTAATAGAGCCTTCTGGTTGGGGTATTTCTGGATCCTGCAAACTTTGGACCACTGGGCAGAAAATCAAGGAGGAAGGACCTTTTGTCAGAGCAGGACCCCAAGGATGATGACCCTGGACCTCAGACTGGGGCTCACAGGGCCTAGGGGAGGTTGGTCTATTGGGTTTTTGGCCATAGCAGAAGGAACCATTTGATTCCCCCCCACAGAGGGATGAGGGGCAAAATTCTCTGTTAACAGGCATGCTCAAAAGAATCCACGATACATCTGAGCGCCACCCCCCATCCTCTTTGATCCTAACTCCTTTCCTGCTTTGTACTCTCCCCAAATCCTACTTATCTGAGGCCTCAGACTGGTCTACACGGAAGTTATTTATTGCAGAAACAAAAGGTCACTGTATTTTCCTATCTAAAATGACAAAGGAGTGGTTGGTACAAACAACAATCAAACAAGCAAAAACACATTGTTAAACTTTCTAGAAGAGATGACACGCTGCTTCCTTTATAGTCTCCACCATGCCTTTCAGATAGGTGCTTTTTTGACAGCCACTGGAGGGGCAAAGGGAATTCTATTTACCAGGAAATCTGAAAACACATTTTCTGCAAAATTTAAAGGCTTCCATTCCAACACCTCCATTTATAAGATCTCCAAAAATCTCTTGTTTTGAAAATAAAACTCTTGAAATAGAGATCAACCCCCCACCTTGATTCTTCATGGGAGGGAAAGTTCTTCTCAGGTTGAAAGTTTGTCAAGGTTTCTGAGGAGTAGCTCCCGGCCCCTCCCCCACCATGTAGCCTCCACTCCTCCACCCAACCCTCTGCACCATCTGTTTCTCAGCCCTAAGTGTGAACTTTTCCTCTTTCATTTGCTTTTTTCTTCAGCGTTTGTTCTTCCAATGTGAGGCCCTTTGATCTGGATGAGAGAGACAAGAAAAAGAGATTTTAAAAGCCCTGAAGTTCTTACTTTTAATGTGGATGTCTTTGTTATGAATATTTCTTGCACCAATACCACTGGGCTGCTGGAGGGGAGTGGGTGGGATGGGGCGGTGGGGGAGGTGGGGAGGCTAGGGGCATCTCCTGATGACTAAGAGCACAGAGATCCAGATGAACCTGAGAGGAAGGCCAAGATATGTGGCTTCAAATCCTTCAGAGGGTTGGGTGGAGTGGAAGCCACATGGTAGGCCCTGCTTCTCACAGCCTTGTGGCCTTGGGCAGGTTGCCCAGTTTAATTTTCTCCAAAATGGGCATCATTATCTATTTCATAGGGTTGACATTAATAAATAGGTTTATATGTATACAATATTAGGGAGCAGTCCCTAATAAATAAATGTGAGGTATGATAACACCTATAATTATTAAAGGGAGAACATGTCCCTAATCAATTCCAGGGTACATCTTGACCCTTTGGGGTACACACACATTTTCACTTCTCACACTCATGTCTTGTCTGATCCTTGAATGGTGGATGAGACTAGAGACAGGTTCTGGAGCTAAGGACAGGTAGAGGGGATTCCCTTCTTAGCAGCTGAGAACACTCAGGTGGGTCTGGCTGAGACAAGTTCCTTCAGGTCTCAGCCCATTCACCTGCAGAAGAGGAGAGTTGTCTTGGGCCTCCAGCACTGTCTCTCCCTTCTCCACTAGGAGGGTGGGTCAGAAGTCCTGAAGGCAGACACACTGAGTTTCTAATTTAGAGTAGTGGAGGGCAGGGGCTCAGTGTAACTTAGTTTTCAGTGTGGTTCTCTTATCAGATGGGTGAGTGAGTTTATGCCAGGTAATCAAGTTCCCTGTGCTTCTGTTTCTTCAGATGTAAAATGAGGGAAGTTGAATAAGTGAGATACATGAGACATGCTTAGAACACTGCCTGGCAGTGTACAGTAGAGGTTTTCTGTTTTAGGTATTCATATAAGACATTTTTTATTGAGGTATGCTTGGCCTTGGTATGCTAGAAGCAGACATTCTCTAACCTTCATCCTCCAGACCGTACCTGCAGACTCATATGGTACCGTAAGCATGGAATTTGCTGCTGGGAAGTAAAACAGTTATGAATGAAAATGTTCAGGGTAGCCCCACAGAATACTAGTTCATAGCAAGTGCAACATAGAAATGAGACATACTTTGGGCCAGACAGTCTCATTGCATAATTCTGGGAGCACATTCTCACTGTTGTCCATGACTTTGGCAGCCCCTGCAATGGTACCAGATTTTATTTTGTGATAGTTCGGTCCTAGCTCTATGAACTTCCTTGCATGGCCTCCTTTATATGACTCAACCACAATATTCCAGATCCTTCATCTTTTGCAATTTCATAGAACAGGAATTGGAGATGCAAAATATTTAATGTCCATTCCTGGGAGAACAAGAATATTTCAAGCAGCTGTTGACTTCCATTCAAAGTAGGACCTCTTGGCCACTGTCATTCTCTTCATTGGGAAATAAACAGATCAGGTGCTACAGAGAAGAAAGAATTTTGTAGGAAGTCAGGAGACCAGAGCTTCCTCTACCAACAGTGTCCTTGAGTCAGTCACTTAACCTCTCTGTGCCTGCTTTCCCAGTCTTTAATATAAGTTGCATTATCTCACTACAGCTTTACTCATCCTTCCTTCTGATAATAGAATACGTAAGTGAGAAAGAATGTTAAACTTGGTCTGGGATAGGGGGTGGTAGGGAGGGGTGGGGAGAGCATCATGTTGTATATAGTCTACAGGCTTAGAGCTAATTAAAATTAGTTTCTCCTCCACCCACCCAGTCAGTTTCCTCCAGCTCTCATCACTGGCCTGGGTCTAGACAATTCTGAGCCCTATAGCCCTTTTTGCCTGGAGGGAGAACCTAGGAGGGAGGGAGCTCCACAAAACATGCGCCTTCTGTTCCTCAGAGGCCCCAAAGCTCCCTTCAGTTTACTCTGGCCTGACAGCTCCGTTTCAACCCCCACCTTAGAGATGAGGCAGCTCAGTATTTACTCAGCCAGAGAGGTTTGCCCAGAAGCCTGGCCTCCCCAGCCAGCTCTTGCTGGCTCTGCTCTGCAGCCCCGACCCCCTTCCCTTCCTGGTTCATGAAGAGTTCAGCCCTGAATGGCTTGCAGCGCCCCCACCTCCCAGCCCCAGAGGAACTGCCTGTCCAGGGGAGGCCAGAGGGCGGGGGAAGGGTCCCGGTCGGTCGTGGGGTCATGCCCTGGTCTCTCCACTCTTGCTGGACCAGTGCCTGGGCCTCCCAGAGGAGAGACGACTCAGCAAATGATTGTCTTTTTGGGGAAGGGGTGTATGGAGATTGTCAGGTTGGGAACATGATCCAGGACTGCAAAGGGCCATGTTATTAGTGTCATTGAACTACATCTAATGGTAGAAAAATTTGGTAAACTTGTAATAGCTTGGACTCTCTTTCCAAAGATACTAAAAGCCTTAAGACAATAAAGAAGTTACAGGCATGTTACCAGCATCCACATATGAAAATAGCCTCTAACTTCCTAACTTTTTAGCCTGTAAGATCCATGAAAGGTGAGATTTCTGTTTTGCTCATTGCTGCATTTCTAGTGCCTTCAACAATGCCTGGAACATAGTAGATGCTCAGTAAATATTTGTTGGACAAGTGACTATTGAAGCAAATTCCGCTTGTCTAGAAGTTGGTCATTCCCCAAAATGGTGTTCTGAAATGATGTCGTTTCAGACGTTTAATTAGTCCAAGAGTGTTACCATGATCAATGGATTCATACGAAAATAATGAAAGTAGGGCAACAGATGGATGGGGACTTAGAAGGCATTTTCTTCTTTGACTTCCATTCATTCATTAGAGGTATTTATCTCAGGCTAATGACAGAGTTCCCTTTGCAGTCCAGAACAAGTGTGCTCCCAGGGCTCACCCATAGAATTTTTGTTTGTTTGTTTTGTTTGAGCTTCCTTTACTGTAGCAAGTGTAAACTCAAGAAAAGACTCAATTTTAGAAATGTCAAGGGTTTGAAGGCCCAGCTGGATGTTTAGATTGGTTGAAATGTTGATAGAAAATAAAGAAACTGTCCTTCTCCAGGGAGATCTAGGCAGGTGCTTCCGCTGCAGACAAGCCTTCCTTTCTCTTCTCCATCACTCAGCTCAACTCCACAGGGTGCAGTGTCCTTTATACACCAATGGACCAAGGTTTCCTTTTCTGAAAATGTTTGGGATGTCTTCCCCTTCTAGGCCCAATAAAGTGAAATCACACACGGGAGTGCTTAGGTTTGTTTGAGTCTGAAAGAGAACACTGAGGGGAGCATTACTTTTAATGCTTAATGGAAGTCAAGGGCAATGATGGTTACCTACTGGAAGTTTCTCAGAACTCTTGGGAAGATCATCCATTCTGGTGTGGTTAGTTACCATTGTTGGAAATTGTTGGGAATTAATAACATCCTCTTGCTTACTCCCACCGTAGCCCTACACATGTGGATCCTGGTTACAGTACAGAAATCTAACTTAAAGCAAGAAAAAGGAAGCGAAAAGTGTCATGGAAAAGAAAAAATCACCTCCAGCCTGGAGGTCCTCTCTGGGTTTAGATTTCTAGATCAAGGGCCCCCTAAGAAGAACAGAGTTGGGGAAGGGAATTCCTCAGCAGTGACCTGAAAAAACTCAAAGGTTCGAGGGTCCTAGGCATGGTTCTGACAATTTTAACCAGAGTTCTCTGATTCTCCATTTCAGACACAGCCTTTGCTGGAAGCTAATGTTTTGGGGACCGGAGAGTCTGAAGAGGCAGAAGCTACAACAAGCTGTGCAGAAGAAAAGCCTCTGAGGCATGTGTGAGGAAACAGGCTGGCAGTTGGCAGAAAGAGCTGTCCCATGATCCTCTCTAGCCCCAAGCTTCCCACCCTCCACCACCTCCAGTTACTCCACTGTCTCTCCAATTAACACTCAGTCATTTTTCGGAGCTCAATTTTCAATCCCCACCTTTGGGGCCTGGCAGGAGGGACACTACCCTGAGTTAGAGGAAGGCAGGAGGGCCACGCCTTCTCTGAAGGATGGGTGGGGTGGGGCAAGTTCCTAATCCTGCAGGGGGTCTGTATTCAGCAATTCAAATTCAGTGATTTGGGTGCATTGGATGGGGATTACAAAGACACCTTTGAAAGGGTTTGCATGCTTGCCTTGCCACACATTTCAAAAACCCATTGAAATCCACACCTTGACACATTCCCAAAGAGCCAACTTCCCTCACACGTTCACAGACCTATCTATAAACAAGCATTGTTACTTGTGTCTCTGAACTACAATCAGACAGACTTTGTACACAGTTCTGCACACGTGGCTGCGACAGTCAGAGAAAGCAGGCTGGGGAGACAAGTATTGTTA
Source organism: Giraffa tippelskirchi (assembly GCF_054371585.1). NCBI lineage: Eukaryota > Metazoa > Chordata > Mammalia > Artiodactyla > Giraffidae > Giraffa > Giraffa tippelskirchi. Next base: position 24,579,310 of record NC_137277.1, on the reverse strand, counting down.
CCTGCGTGGGAAGGTTCTCTTTCTCTTCACTCTTTGGAATTTATGTTTTGACTGTTAAGTAGTATAAAATGAAGTTTCGGAGAAAAGTTGTCTGCATAGAGGTGAAAAGAAAAGGGCCTTTTGCTAAAAATACTTCCCTCTAATCCATCTCTACGGAATTTCTAAGATAGAAATGAAAAGGAAGGAGGCAAGTTATGAGTCGTTTCTCCATGTTGGGTGACATGTGGCTGTGCATTCAGTGGGGAAGCAAAAATTAAGAGAAAGCGAAACAAACAAACAATCCCAAACAGGACTTTTCCTGCACAGAGTACCAAAGATCTGGAAAGCTGATTTCTGCCCCCCCTGTTTTCATTTTGGTGTTTGGACCAGAGTTCAGTAGGCTTTACCTGAGTCTTCCCACCTTGAGTAGAAAAAAGAAAAAGAGTTTGTGCTTATCCCTAGGATGTAATGATGAAGAACACAGAGACAGACACAAAACAAAAGAAACAAAAGCATCCAGTTGGTGCCCAATATCAGTCCTCGCTTTGGGTTCTTCAACATCCTATTAAAAAAAAATTCAAAAATGTGTTGAATAAATCTACCCAAAATAATCAGAGTGTCTTCCAGAATCCTCCCTTTATGAAAAACTCCCTGTTTCACTAGAGAAAAAAAATTGTTTTTTAGAAATTCCTCTCTTTGAATACCGTCTCTAAGTCAAAGGGGTGTGGAAACTGGAAAAAATGTCTTGCCTTTACTCTTTCTTTTCCTCCAGCCCTCTTACACACAGTTCTCTGAAAAACAGGGTCCTAGGTTTGAATTTAATATAATCAGTACAAAATACTTACTGCTTTTACGTCTTCTACATTGGCCAGGGGCTGAGCTGCTCCCAATCTCAGATTTCTCCCTTGGAAAACAAGAAAAGACTGGATTCTCTCTTTTTTTTTCCTCTCCCCAGAACTCTCAAGTTTAGTTTTCAGTTTTATTTTTGGTGACAAGTGTAAATGTTTGTTCAGTTGCTGAGACATAACTCAGATTCTTCTGTGGGGTCAGGAGTCCTCTTCCATCCTGTCCTTTCAACTGAGGCAGGGCTCCAGACATAGATAGTTTTTTTGGAGTCAGAGTGGGTCTCACTCAGCACCCTTACTGCCTCTTTCCATTTCAGCCTGGAAGTGAGACCTGTTTCCTGAATCATAGGGTCCATTCTCTTTTGAGGTCCAAAGTTCTTGATTGGGAAAGGAGAGAGAAAAGCTCATGGGTCCCTAATGTGTGTGAATAGTAATCTTTCTATGTAGACGAACCTGGAGAGAAAGAACTTTCCTTTCCTCCCAACACACGCGCACACACACACACACACACACACACACACACACACACACACACACCACAATTCTGCAAGCTTAATGAAGGGTTTTTAAGGTTTAAGGGATTGTAAAGGCAAAAGGGAGAAGTGTTTTTGTTCAGACCTCTGGCAGATGTTGCCAAATTCAGACTTAAATTGAAGAAAGTAGGGAAAACCTCTAGACCATTCAGGTATGACCTAAATCAAATCCCTTATGATTATACAGTGGAAGTGAGAAATAGATTCAAGGGATTAGATCTGATAGACAGAGTGCCTGAAGAACTATGGACGGAGGTTCGTGACATTGTACAGGAGACAGGGAGCAAGGCCATACCCAAGAAAAATAAATGAAAAAAAGCAAAATGGCTGTCTGAGAAGGCCTTACAAATAACTGTGTAAAGAAGAGAAGTGAAAAGCGAAGGAGAAAAGGAAAACTATACCCATTTGAATGCAGAGTTCCAAAGAATAGCAAGGAGAGATAAGAAAGCCTTCCTCAGGGATCAATGCAAAGAAATAGAGGAAAACAATAGAATGGGAAAGACTAGAGATCTTTTCAAGAAAGTTAGACATACCAAGGGAACATTTCATGCAAAGATGGGCACAATAAAGGACAGAAATGGTATGGACCTAACAGAAGCAGAAGCTATTAAGAAGAGGTGGCAAGAATACACAGAAGAACTATACAAAAAAAATTGTCACGACCCAGATAATCATGATGGAATGATCACTCACCTAGACCCAGACATCCTGGAATATGAAGTCAAGTGGGCCTTAGGAAGCATCACTATGAACAAAGCTAGTGGAGGTGATGGAATTCCAGTTGAGCTATTTCAAATTGTAAAAGATGATGCTGTGAAAGTGCTGCACTCAATATGCCAGCAAATCTGGAAAACTCAGCAGCGGCCACAGGACTGGACAAGATCAGTTTTCATTCCAATCCCAAAGAAAGGCAATGCCAAAGAATGCTCAAACTACCATACAATTGCACTTATCTCACACACTAGTAATGTTCAAAATTCTCCAAGCCAGGCTGCAACGGTACGTGAACCATGAACTTCCAGATGTTCAAACTGGATTTAGAAAAGGCAGAGGAACCAGAGATCAAATTGCCAACATCCGTTGGATCATCAAAAAAGCAAGAGCATTCCAGAAAAATATCTACTTCTGCTTTATTGACTATGCCAAAGCCTTTGACTGTGCGGATCACCACAAACTGTGGAAAATTCTTAAAGAGATGGGAATACCAGACTGCCTGACCTGCCTCTTGAGAAATCTGTATGCAGGTTGGGAAGCAACAGTTAGAACTGGACCCGGAACAAAAGACTGGTTCCAAATAGGGAAAGGAGTACGTCAAGGCTGTATATTGTCACCCTGCTTATTTAACTTATATGCAGAGTACATCATAAGAAACGCTGGGCTGGAGGAAGCACAACCTAGAATCAAGATTGCTGGGAGAAATATCAATAAGCTCAGATATGCAGATGACACCACCCTTATGGTAGAAAATGAAGAGGAATTAAAGAACCTCTTGAAGAAAGTGAAAGAGGAGAGTGAAAAAGTTGGGTTAAAACTCAACACTCAGAAAACTAAGATCATGGCATCTGGTCCCATCACTTCATGGCAAATAGATGTGGAAACAGTGACAGACTTTATTTTTTTAGGCTCAAGAATCACTGCAGATGGTGATTGTAGCCATGAAATTAAAAGATGCTTACTCCTTGGAAGAAAAGTTATAACCAACCTAGACAGCATATTAAAAAGCAGAGACACTACTTTGCCAACAAAGGTCCATCTAGTCAAAGCTATGGTTTTTCCAGTCGTCATGTATGGATGTGAGAGTTGGACTTTAAAGAAAGCTGAGCGCTGAAGAATTGATGCTTTTGAACTGTGGTGTTGGAGAAGACTCTTGAGAGTCCCTTAGACTGCAGGGAGATCAAACCAGTCTGTCCTAAAGGAAATCAGTCCTGAATATTCATTGGAAGGACTGATGCTGAAGCTGAAACTCCAATACTTTGGCCACCTGATGGGAAGAACTGACTCATTTGAAAAGACTCTGATGCTGGGAAAGATTGAAGGCGGGAGGAGAAGGGTACGACAGAGGATGAGATGGTTGGATGGCATCACCGACTCGATGGACATGAGTTTGAGTAAACTCTGGGAGTTGGTGATGGACAGGGAGGCCTGGCGTGCTGCAGTCCATGGGGTTGCAAAGAGTCGGACATGACTGAGTAACTGAACTGAACTGGCAGATGTAGAGAGAAACACCTTCCCAATAATGAGATACCATTAACTATTAACCCAGCCTTCAAATCAACATTGCCTTTGGATATTTTGATGGCCATCTAGCTGCTTCTTAGCTCATAGAGAGAGATGGAATCTGTTCCCTTCTCTTTCCCCACATACTTCCCGAACATAACCCAAGAGTGTTTTGTTTCTCCTTAGGTCAGTGAGTTTCCCAAGATATATCACTGCTGAAGCTGACAACTGCTGGGAATTCCTTGCTTATTTCAACCTCACTGGCGCCCATCTAAGAAAGACTTAGAGAATGAAAGTGGGACAAATGAGAGTAGGCAAAAGGACAACAAAAAGCTTGGATATGGAAGGAATGTAAAGACTTTGTCCTTTATACCCTCGTTCAATCTCCACTACAATATTCTGGAGTTGGATACCACTTGCAATGGGGAGATCACTATTTATAAGGGAGAGTCCCCTGATGTTGAACTGCATTATATGCTAGAAAATATTCCTTTATATGGAATAGGAGTTTGTCTCCTTAGGACTTGCATCCATTGAGCTTACTCCTTTGCTGCCTTCTGGAGGCAACACACAGCTCTTAATTGCTTTTCCACAGGCTATGTCTCCAAATATTTGAAGGGAGCTGTCATGTGTACCCCTTGAGTAATATACATTTCCAGTTCCTTAATTTGTTTCTCCTAAGACCTGATTTCCAGATCTTTCCTCATCCTACTCTTTCTTCCTTAGTTAATATTTTCTACAAAACAAAGTGTCTAGAATTGAACAGAAAATATAAAGTGTGATTAGACCAGGTCTAAGCAGAGTGGAAATTTATATCCCTCGATCTGGGCACTATATTTCTGTTGGTACAGATAGGATAGCTTGAGCAGGGAAAGACAATGGAGCAGGCTGATGAGAAATGGGAGGAATCCTTTCTCTCTTTCAAACTGTGTCCATATACTTGACCTCTAAGGCTGCATTAGTCACTGATACTATGATCCACACAAATCCCCAAGGTCGGTGAGGAAGGGGCCAGATTGGCAGCCATTGTGGGGAACAAACATTTGCTGAGCTGAGTCTGTGTAATTTGTGAGAAGAGAAAGGAGCATTAGATAGAGAAATAATGTGGAAGGTGAGAAGGAGCAGCCCTCTTATCTCAAGAGAAGGAAGTGCAGATTTACCTAGGCTAAGGCAGCTTCTCCAGTTCTGCTGTCCAGGTAACTCTACTCCTTTCGCAGTGCTTTTCCCTACTTCCCTTCTTGGTGGCAGCTGTTATTATTTTTGCTTCATTGCTGTTGTTACTGACATTTATATAACACTTGGCTATTAGCCTTTATGTCTCATCACATCTCTGGGAGGTTAGCATGATCATTGTTCTCACATATGAAGAGCCCAAGGCTCAGAGAAAATAAGTAATGTACCCAAGATCACATATCTGAAAAGCAACATATTATTTCCTTTTTCTGCCTCTGACCCTCTAGAATGTATATATAAGTCCACATATCTGGATGCAATGCATTTAGGATGTCAGCCTCTCTTCCACCTCATCCTACTCTTAACCCTGCCTTAGCTCTCAGACCACCAGTCGTTGTTTATAAAGTCTGAAGTCACTGCTTTTTTTCCTGTGGAAGAAGAGAAATCAAGCAGACTACCCTAGTATTCAAGATGACCAGGTTTAACTAGAGAATGTGTGTGTGTGTGCATATATATGTGTGGGTGTTAACACATCAAAATCAAGAATTCCTGCAAATAGAGTCCAAGTCAGATATTGGTTGACTCCTGGATTCTATGAAAACCCCTTATGGTCCAGGGCTTGTCCATTATGAGAGGTTTTGCTTCAGGAAACTTCCACTTGAGGGGGTGTCTTCTCCAAGTTTGGAAATATATAGGCACTTTGAAAGTATTTGACCGTGATGTTGAAGGGTTCAGGTTTGGCATATTACAGCAAGCCTGAGGACAATGGGAAGGGAGCTATTAACATGAATTTGAGAAGAGGTTCTCATTGAGAACCCATTATGATGAGTATGCAAATGCTATGACTTCCTAGGTACTAGGAGTTGTGATACAGGGATGGATAAGAAGTGGGGGTTTTCAGCTTTTTTGCCTAGGTGTCTGCTTTCATATGAATCAGCCTCCCTCTACACCTCTCCTGCCCCCTCCCCTACCCTATTGGAGATCCTGATCATGGTAGACATATAGATCAGAGCTTTGAAACCTTTGAGTAATAAGCAGATCAAAAGTCTCCAACTCCTTCCGCTTGTGAGCCTCCCAGCACTGGCCGACAGAGTCAGGCTCAAGGCAGCTGGAACGGCAGAAGCCTGGAGGCCATGAGGAGCTTCCCCTCCTGTAGCTCAGTCCTGATCCTGGAGACTTACTTTACGGAGTGGTTCTGACAGTAGAATTAACATGATGGGAAGTCTGGGGTGAGACAGGAAGGGGAGAGAGAAGGGATACAGTTGGATTAGGGTCTGGCATCTATTCTCCTGCTTTATGCACATGTTGCTTTAGCCCCAGAGAAGCCACATTCCAGGACTAGTTTGATGTTTATTTAAAAATATGCAGACTTTGCAAGCCATCTGGAAAAGGCTCTGAAGAGGCTCCTGATAAGGACATCTCACCATATCCTAGCAGCAGGGCAGTAAATCTAGAACATGCAGAAACATCAAAAAAAGCCCTTCCTTGATCAGATGTTGTAAAGAATTTGCCAAGTTTGCAGATAAGGAGATCACTAGAAAGAGTGCATGTGTGAGTCCTTCAGAGAAAGCCCATTTATTTTCTCCTTCTCTGTTACCTTCCGCTGTCTAGCCAAGTGAGGCCTGCATATCAAGGGGAAGGTGGCCGAGCACTGGCTGTGAGGGTATGCAGCCCACGTCACATATGGCTTCTCTTCCCCAGGTGCCCCCAACACAGGAGGGTCTCGTCTTTTCTTATCGGTTTTGAAATACGAGGCACAGAGACTCAACGGCTGCCAAGGGAAAAGGCTATCACAGAGCAAATACCTGAAGGGGAGAGACATATTTGAGAAAGAACAGATAACATTTTCAACATATTTAGAGATCCCAACCCTCGTCCAGCTTTAGTATCCCTTCATCTGAGCTTTTACCAGTAAGATGTGTCAAACAAATTAAACTGTTAAAGGGAAGGCATCTTACCAGTCCTTTTTCTTTGTGTTGAAGCTGGCCTGGAGACAACCATGCTGAAATAAGGGGTCTTGGTAATTTCACAAGCTAAGGGACTCCAAGCACGCCAAATATTTTTTCTTTTTCTTTTTTTAATAAACACCAACTGCTTTTTATTATTCAGTTCCAGAAACCTTTCACAAGATGGTACCAAAAAAAAAAAGAAAGAAAGAAAGAAAAAGAAACACACCCCCGCCCAAAACTTTACAACCACAGCTCAGCTAATGATATTTTTTCCATTGTTCCCAGTCAGCTCCAAACCCGTTGTGTGCAAAGCCCATTTTTCCATGCATCTAAATGATAGATACAGGCTATGAAATTCTTTATTCTATTTGTAGCAGCTTATGCAGGTGCAGCCAAACACAAAGCTTCAGGACAAACTGTACACAAACTTTACAATGTGGGATTTGAATATAAAATATGAAACATAAAATCTACACAAAACTGATAAAAATCAAGCACAGATATCAGGACTGAAACTTATAACCCATGTGTGAAAGGGAGTCTTGTTTCCTTTCAAGTGCTTTATTCTGCTATAGAACAGTTGAGATGAAGATATAAAGCTTTGTGGTTAGTTTAAATTATACACTCTGTAGATACCATACCAATTTTAAAAGTTACACATAGACCAACAGATGTCCATCAGTTCATCTGGGTGGACCAGATGCTCCAGTTTGATTGCAGAAAACAAACCAGGCCAATGTGGAAAGAAAATCTGTGCAATTTGTTTGCAGAGTTTACTGATGGGCACATTGGACTCCTGGTCCATGATGGCTACTGCTTTCTTCATCAGAGCTATCATTATAGGCTTCACGCCTCTGACCACCTCCTGAGCCCCGAGTGCTATCAAATTCTTGAAGCTCTACCTCCTCTGTGTCTCCAATAATATTTGGAACTTCTGGTCTAGATGGCAGAAGATCTTCTAATTCAGAAAGCTTGTCTAGGGATCCAGTTGTTTTCAGGAAACTGCACATCAAACTTTATGTAAAGATCACCTTTTTCAAAGGGATTATGATATTGTGGCATTCCTTCACCTTGAACTATAAGAACACATCCTGGTTCGATTACTTTGCCAGGGGGGCATTTCACCCCAATCTGATGTCCATCAAGGTGCTTAAATGTGAAATGAAATCCACACAGAGCTTCAACAAGTCCTATCTTATATGTCATGTGCAAATCATTCCCATCTCTCTAGAACACCTCATTTTCTTTTTCTTGTAGCAAAAGAACAACATCTCCTGGTTCCACTCCTGGGACCTGGTCTGCTTCCCCAGTAAATGTAATTCTCTGTCCATGTTTCATGCCTTTGTCTACGTGGACTTCAAGAATCTTGACTTCTTTAATCACCTTCTTCCCTTCACATTTTTTACAGCAGTCTTTTTCATTAATTACCTCTCCTCCATTATATTCAGAACACACAGACTGCATCTGCTGTACCATTCCTGGAGCCAGCTGTTTGATCATGATGTATACACCTCGACCCCGACCAACACTACACTTCTGAACAGCTCCAGACTTCCCACCTTGGCCACTGCATGTACTACAGAGTACATTCTTGATAAGTTGTAGTTTGGTTGTCTTGGCATTATACAGGTCTAAAAATACTTTAAGTGGATGCATCATGTCTTCTCCTCTTTTCTGCCATTTCGACTTCTGCTCTGATTGGCCATGAAGCCAAATAAGCCTCCACCAAAAATGTGACAGAAAATATCATCCATGCCACCACTTCCACTGCTACCTTCCCGAAGACCTTGTTCTCCGTATCTGTCATATAGTTCGCTCTTCTCAGGATTTGATAGTACTTCATATCCAAAACTTATTTCTTTGAATTTGTCACCAGCATTTGGATTCTTATCAGGATGGTATTCTTTGGCTAACTTTCTGTATTCCTTCTTCAGTTCGTTCTCGCTGGCGCCAGGCGGGACGCCCTGTATGTGGTACAGTTTCCTGTCGGCCACGTTCGCCATGGCGGCAGGCCAGGCAGCGCACAGGAAAGAAGACAGAGAAGCAGGAGGAGCGAAGCCGGGCCCTAAGCGACGGCAGCAGCGGCGGCGTGGGCGGAGACAGCGAGCAAGCACGCAATATTTTATCTTCTTTGCAGATAGTCACACTCAACTCCCTGACCAAAGGGAATATCAGTTTTTGCTGAAATCATTAAATAGTAGTGATGGGGGAATTACAGTTCTTTTTTGCTCTCAGCAGTTCTTTATTAAAAATACTGCTGTACACATAGAGACGAAAACAGGATTAAAACTTAATAACCCACTTGAATGCAGAGTTCCAAAGAATAGCAAGGAGAGAAGAAAGCCTTCCTCAGTGATCAGTGCAAAGAAATAGAGGAAAATAATAGAATGGGAAAGACTAGAAATCTCTTCAAGAAAATTAGAGATACCAAGGGAACATTTCATGCAAAGATGGGCACACAATAAAGGACAGAAATGGTATGGACCTAACAGAAGCAGAAGCTATTAAGAAGAGGTGGCAAGAATACACAGAAGAGCTATACAAAAAAGATCATCATGACCCAGATAATCACGATGGTGTGATCACTCACCTAGAGCCAGACATCCTGGAATGTGAAGTCAAGTGGGCCTTAAGAAGCATCACTACAAACAAAGCTAGTGGAGGTGGTGGAATTCCAGTTGAGCTATTTCAAATCGTAAAAGATGATGCTATGAAAGTGCTGCACTCAATATGCCAGCAAATCTGGAAAACTCAGCAGTGGCCACAGGACTGGAAAAGGTCAGTTTTCATTCCAATCCCAAAGAAAGGCAATGCCAAAGAATGCTCAAACTACCACACAATTGCACTCATCTCACACGCTAGTAAACTAATGCTCAAAATTCTCCAAGTTAGGCTTCAACAGTATGTGAACCATGAACTTCCAGATGTTCAAACTGGATTTAGAAAAGGCAGAGGAACCAGAGATCAAATTGCCAACATCCGTTGGATCATCAAAAAAGCAAGAGCGTTCCAAAGAAACATCTACTTCTGCTTTATTGACTATGCCAAAGCCTTTGACTGTATGGATCACCACAAGCTGTGGAAAAATTCTTAAAGAGATGGGAATACCAGACTGCCTGACCTGCCTCTTGAGAAATCTGTATGCAGGTCAGGAATTAACAGTTAGAACTGGATATGGAACAAAAGACTGGTTCCAAATAGGGAAAGGAGTATATCAAGGCTGTATAGTTAACTTATATGCTTTTCAACCCTGCTTATTTAACTTATATGCAGAATACATCATGAGAAACGATGGGCTGGATGAAGCGCAAGCTGGAATCAAGATTGCCAGAAGAAATATCAATAAACTCAGCTATGCAGATGATACCACCCTTATGGCAGAAAGCAAATAGGAACTAAAGACCCTCTTGATGACAGTGAAAGAAGAGAGTGAAAAAGTTGGCTTAAAACTCAACATTCAGAAAACTAAGATCATGGCAGATAGATGGGGAAACAGTGGAAACAGTGACAGACTTTATTTTTTTGGGCTCCAAAATCACTGCAGATGGTGACTGCAGCCATGAAATTAAAAGATGCTTGCTCCTTGGAAGAAAAGTTATGACCAACCTAGACAGCATATTAAAAAGCAGAGACATTACTTTGCCAACAAAGGTCCGTATAGTCAAAGCTATGGTTTTTCCAGTAGTGATGTATGGATATGAGAGTTGGACTATAAAGAAAGCTGAGCACTGAAGAACTGATCCTTTTGAACTGTGGTGTTGGAAAAGACTCTTGAGAGTCCCTTGGACTGCAAGGAGATCCAGACAGTGCATCCTAAAGGAGATCAGTCCTGGGTGTTCATTGGAAGGACTGATGTTGAAGCCGAAACTCCAATACTTTGGCCACCTGATGCGAAGAGCTGACTCATTGGAAAAGACCCTGATACTGGGAAAGATTGAGGGCAGGAGGAGAAGGGGACGACAGAGGATGAGATGGTTGGATGGCATCACCGACTCAATGGACGTGCGTTTGGGCAAGCTCTGGGAGATGGTGAAGGACAGGGAGGCCTGGCGTGCTGCAGTCCATGGGGTCACAAAGAGTCGGACACGACTGAGCGACTGAACTGACTGAACCCATACTGGGATCGTGATTGTTGCTCAGTCACTCAGTTGTGTCTGACTTTTTGCGACCCCATGGACTGCAGCACGCCAGGACTCCCTGTCCATCACCAACTCCCGGAGTTTACCCAAACACATGTCCATCGAGCCAGTGATGCCATCCAACCATCTCATCCTCTGTCATCCCCTTCTCCTCCTGCCCTCAATCTTTCCCAGCATCGGGGTCTTTTCAAATGAGTCAGCTCTTCCCATGAGGTGGCCAAAGTATTGGAGTTTCAGCTTCAACATCAGCCCCTCCAATGAACACCCAGGACTGATCTCCTTTAGGATGGACTGGTTGGATCTCCTTGCAGTCCAAGGGACTCTCAAGAGTCTTCTCCAACACCACAGTTCAAAAACATCAATAGCAAAGTAAAATCTCTGTTTTTTAACATGCTGTCTAGGTTGGTCATAGCTTTTCTTCCAAAGAGGACGCATCTTTAATTTCATGGCTGCAGTCACTATCTGCAGTGATTTTGGAGCCCCCCCAAAATAAAGTCTGTCACTGTTTCCACTGTTTCCCCGTCTATTTGCCATGAAGTGATGAGACTGGATGCCATGATCTTAGTTTTCTGAATGTTGCGTTTTAAGCCAGGTTTTTCACTCTCCTCTTTCACCTTCATCAAGAGGCTCTTTAGTTCTTCTTCACTTTCTGCCATAAGGGTGGTGTCATCTGCATATCTGAGGTTATTGATGTTTCTCCCGGCAATCTTGATTCCAGCTTGTGCTTCATCCAGCCCGGCATTTTTCTTGATGTACTCTTCATGTAAGTTAAATAAGCAGGGTGACAATATACAGTCTTGACATGGTCCTTTCCCGATTTTGAACCAGTCCATTGTTCCATGTCCGGTTCTAACTGTTGCTTCTTGACCTGCATACAGGTTTCTCAGGGATCATGCTAGAGTTCTTTTATAGGTCAAGTTAAGGCTTCATGAGCCTCTTCAGCTCTCATTTTCATCTTTCCCATCATCAGCACTGCTTGTTAGCTAAAAAATGGAGGGAAAAGAAATTTCAATTAATTGGAGGCAACATTAGAGGAACCCAAGAGTGCTCTACACATGACAAGCTTGCAGAGAGGGTTCTGATGGGAGATCCAAGACAAGCCAAACAAAAGGAGTAAGGAGGAGGTGGGGTATATTCTGAGGAATCAAGAATCTGAAATATACTACCAGGAAGAGACTAATTCCAGATTCCTATAGCTTCAAATTCTCTTAAAATATAAGGATAGCTGGGAGGCAAGAAAATTCTAAAAATTTACATTGTGAACGTGGTCACCAGTTTAAAGAATGAAAACATATTGGGTTTAATGAGGGGATCTCAAAAAATGAGAAGAAGAGAAGAAAGAGAAAGCTGGGTGTTTAAGTCTCTTTCCTTTTAGAATTGCGATACATATTCCTAATGTTCTTGGCCTTTCATATATCCTTGAGACCTGGTCTTACCTGGTTACATTTCCCTCCAAAACATGGTACTCTTTTCTATTTTGACTTCTAATAAGCTCTTCCATTTGTCTGAATGATTTTCTACTCATTCTACATCTGGAAAACCTCACCTGTCTTCCAAGATGCAGCTCAAATATTTCAAGGAAGACTTCCCACCATCCCTAGCCAGAGTAAATCTCTCTGTCTTTATCTGCTGTGCCCCTGTCTCTTAATTCCACCACTGGGCCCTTACATTGCATGTATTTCTTGTTCTTATGTCTGTTCATTTTTGTATCCTTAATACCTGGGGGGAACGACATATCTTGTAAATAAATATGAAATATTGAAAAGCTAAGTGAATGAACATAAGAGTAAAGATGAGTAGATAAAACATTTGGCATAGGTGACATAATATTAACAACAGACAGATATAACAAATATATTTAATTTTGAGTTTTCTCTCTTCTTCACATAACATAGAGATCTTCAAGACTTACGTAACAATAACTTTAGTAAGAAGGGTATTTGTCTCACTAACTCACCTCTATAGCATCACATTCAGTTCCAGGTGCTATATTTTAAGAGCATCTTAGACTCCTTGAATTGGAAGGGACCATGAAGATTATCTGGCCCAATCTCCTTTTTATGACAATGTTTTTTCATCAAGTGGTTGTCCAGCCTCTTGACTGCAACTCACCTGTCACCAGAGTCAGGGAGCTAACAACTTCCTGACACAGTCAGTTTTCTCTTCAAACCTTATTTAACATGAGATTTGTTTTAATGAACTTTTTCCCTTTGCTCCTAGGGCTAATACTTCAGCTATCAGAAGACAGTCATAACGCCTTCCCTACCTCAGTCTTTCCCACTCCAGGTGAAACCCTGTTATCCTTCAGCAGCTCATTATATGACATGACAATATCACCCAAGAAACCAGAGGACTATGCTTTGACCACACTGGGCGCAGAGTATAAACTGTTCTGCATAGCGCCAGCAGTACAGAAGTCCATTAGGACTGTAGCATTTTCCTTATTCTTGCAATCCTACCAGCTACTTATGGAGACTTGTTGAATATTCACTTATGTTTCAAGCTCTTTACACACAGTGTCTCATTTAATTCTTTTCCCATTTTGTACATAATGAAACTGAGACTTGTAGAGAGTAAATACTTGCCCAGACTCACACTATGATTACTATATTTCTATTAATACAGCTTGTGATTATTTTTTGTTTTGTTTTGTTGACTTTTGGGGGGCAGTCATACCCAGAGTTAACTCCTACTGAAACATCTAACTATTTTCTGCATGTGTGATGGCTTGGTCATTATTTCCACCTTCATAAAGCAATTAAGAAGTTTTTTTTCCCAAAATTTTATTATACAAATTTTCAAATATTGAGAAAATATTGAAAGAATAGTACAATGAGCACTGTACATCTACCACCTGAATCCAGTGGTTATAATTTTGTCAGGTTGGTTTTATATAACTTTTTATTTATACATCCATTTTTTCATCCATGACTTTCAAAATAGGTTGCACTTCTCCCTTAAATTTTTTAGTATGCATTTCCTAGGAATAAAGAATATTGTCCTATATAACCAATTGTCACATCTAAAAAAGTTAGCAATAATACCCAGTCCTTACAATCTCTTTTAACTTTCCCAAAATATCTTTTGCAAAAAATTGTGATATAATACACATCACATAAAATTTACAATTTTAATAATTTTTAAGTGTACAGAGCACAAGTGTTAAGCACATTCACTTTGGTGCAAACAATTCTAGAACTCTTTTCATCTTGAAAAACTGAAACTCTGTATCCATTAAATAATCACTCCTCATTCCCTTTTTCCCCATCCCATGATAACCACCGTTCCATCGTCTATCTCTATGAATTTGACTACTCTGGATACTTCGTGTAAGTGAAATCATATACAACGTTTGTCATTTTTATGACTGGCTTATTTCACTTAGCATAATGTCCTCAAAATTCATCCATGTTGTAGTGTGGGAAATAGAGATTTTCCATCCTTTTTAAGGCTGAATTATATCCCATTGTGTGTTTATATCATATTTATTCATTCACCTGTTGATGGACACTTGAGTTGCTTCTACCTTTATGCTCTCTTGAATAGTGCTGCTATAAACATGAGTGCATAAGTATCTCTTTGAAGCCTTTATTTGAATTCTTTAGAGTATATACTCAGAAGTGGAATTGCTGGGTTGTATGATAATTCATATAATTTTGAGGGGAAACTTTATACTGCTTTCCCCAGCAGCTGCTCATTTCTACCAACAATGCGCAAGGGTTTTAATTTCTTTACATCCTCACCAATGCTTCTTTTCTTTTCTTTCTTTCTTTCTCTTTTTCTTTGATGGCAGCTATTCTAATGGATGTTATATGGTTTCTCATTGTGGTTTAAATTACTTTTCCTTAATGATTAGTGATGCTGGACATCCTTTCATGTGCTTATTGGCCATTTGTATATCTTCTTTAGAGAAATGTCTATTCAAGTCTTCTGCCTATTTGTAATAGAGTTGTTTATTTTTTGTTGTTGAGTTGTAAGAGTTCTTTATACATTCTTGTTACTAACCCCTTCTCAGATATAAGATTTGTAAATCTTACATCTCTCATTCTGTGGATTGCCTTTCACTCTGTTGATTATGTCCTTTGATGAAACAGTGACTTTTTAAATTCAAAATACCTTTGTTCCAACTAAACTTCATGTCTTTGCATGTTTTATCTCTACCTAGAATGTCCTTCTACCTTCTTCCGTTTGGATAATGCTTATGCATCCTCTAATACTCAGCCCCGTTGTCGCTTCTTCCACTCCATCTGAGTTGGAAGTTTTACAACTGTATTCCTAGAGTATTCTCTGCAGGAGCCTCTATTATGGCTTTTAGTCTAGTGTGATATAGCCCTCTGATTACCTTGAAGGCAAAGACCACTTGTTCATCTTTATTTTCATACTGCCTAGAACAGTGGCTCACAAACTCCTATTGAACTAGCAAATGTTATATTTAGCCGAACACTCTGAACTAGAGAGGTCAGAAGAAGTCACCAAGAATGGAGGAAAGTGATGATGATTAAAAAGCATGTGTTGTAATATTTTACAATCATCAAATAATGTAGGCATATATTATTTCATCCCACTCAGCTTTATTGAGGTATGACTGACAAAATTTGTATGTATTTAGGTTGTACACCGTGATTTTTTAAAAAAGTACAATGTGATGATTTAATATACATATACATTGTGAAATTATTACCACAATCAAGTTAATTAATACATCCATCACCTTACATAATTTTGTTTGCTTTTGTTCTGTGGTGAGAACACTTAGTATCTCCTCATTCAGCAAATACCAAATATACAGGACACTATTATTAACTATGGACCTTTGTCAGCAAATTTATATCTCTGCTTTTTAATATGCAGTCGAGGTTTGTCATAGCTTTCCTTCCAAGGAGTAAGTGTCTTTTAATTTCATGGGGGAAGTCACCATCTGCAGTAATTTTGGAGCCCAAGGAAATAAAATCTGTCACTGCTTCAACTTTGCCATGAAGTGATGGGGCTGGATGCCATGATCTTAGTTTTTTTTAATGTTAAGTTTCAAGCCAGCTTTTTCATTCTCTTCTTTCACCCTCATCAAGAGACTCTTTAGTTCTTCTTTACTTCTCCCATTAGGGTGGTATCATCTGCATATCTGAGGTTGTTGATATTTCCCCTGACAATCTTGATTCCAGCTTGTGATTTATCCAGCCAGGCATTTTGCAGGATATACTCTGCATATAGGGGTTTCCCGGGTGGCTCAGTGGGTAAAGGATCTGCTTGCAATGCAGAAGGTGCAGGAGATGCGAGTTCAATCCCTGAGTTGGAAAGTTCCCCTAAAGGTGGGTATGGCAACCCACTCCATTATTCTTGCCTGGAGAATCCCATGGACAGAGGAGCCTGGCAGACTACAAAGAATCGCAGAGTTGAACACGACTGAAGCAATTTGAGCACACACTGCATAAAAGTTAAATAAGCAAAATGACAATATACAGCCTTGTCATACTCCTTTCCCAATTTTGAACCACTCAGCTGTTCTTTGTCCCATTCTAACTATTGCTTATTGACCCCCATACATGTTTCTCAGGAGACAGGTAAGGTGGTCTGGTATTCCCATTTCCGTGTAGTCAAAGCTATGGTTTTTCCAGTAGTCATGTACGGATGTGAGAGCTGGACCATAAAGAAAGCTGAGTGCAGAAGAATTGATGCTTTCAAGTTGTAGTGTTGGAGAAGACTCTCGGGAGTCCTTTGGACTGCAAAGAGATAAAACCAGTCAATCCTACAGGAAATCAATCCTGAATATATATTGGAAGGACTGATCCTGAAGCTGAAGCTCCAATACTTTGGCCACCTGATGCAAAGAGCTGACTTACTGGAAAAGACCCTGATGCTGGGAAAGATTGAAGGCAAAAGGAGAAGGGGCAGCAGAAGATGAGGTGGTTAGATAGCATCACTGACTCAATGGACTTGAATTTGAACAAACTCCAGGAGATAGTGAAGGACAGAGGAGCCTGGTATGCCACAGTCCATGAGGTCACAAAGAGTCCGACATGACTTAGTGACTGAACAACAGCAACAACACGATGATATATACTAGTTTCCCTGAACTTACTCATCTTATGACCAAAAGTTCGTACCTTTTGACCAACATCTCCCCATAGCCTCTGTATCTCAATGCTTAGCAACCACCATTCTACAGTTTGTTTCTATGAGTTCAACTTTTTTAGATTCCATTTGTCTTTCTGTGTCTGGTTTATTTCACTTAGCATAATGTCCTTCAGATTCATCCATGTTGTTGCAAATGGCACAATCTCTTTTTAAATGGCTGAATAATATTCCTGTGTGTGTCACATTTTCTTTCTCCATTCGTCTGTCAGTGCATCCATATCTTGGCAGTGAAAGCATGGAGTCCTAACCACCGGACCACTAGGGAATTCCCAGGTTGTTTCCATATCTTGGCTATTGTAAATAATACTGCAACAAACATGAGGATGAAGACATCTCTTCAACATACTGATTTCATTTCCTTTGGATGTATACCCAGAAGTGGGATTGCTGGATCATACAGTAGTTCTATTTTTTGGGGGGAAACCTCAATACTGTTTTCCATAATGGTTGCCCAAATTTACATTCCCATCAGCAGTGTACAAGGGTCCCCTTGTCCACATCTTTGCCAACACTAGTTATCTGTTATCTTTTTAATAACAGCCATGTTAGCCATCTTAATCGATGTGAGGTGATATATCACTGTGGTTTTGATTTACATTTCTCTGATGATTAGTGATGTTTACCACCTTTTCATGTATCTGTTGGCCATTTGTATGCCTTCTTTGAAAAAATGTCATCTCAGGTCCTTTTAATCCAGTTATTTTTATTTTTTTGCTATGAGTTCTTTGTGTATTTTGGATATTAACTTCTTATCAGATATATGGTTTGCAAGTACCTTCTTTCAATCCATAGGTTGCCTTTTCATTTTGTTGATGGTTCACTTTTCTGTATGTTACTTTGCTTGTTTTTACTTTGACTTCATCCCATTTATCTATTTTTGCTTTTGTTTCCTGTGCTTTTGGTGTTACACACAAAAAATTATTGCCAAAACCAATGTCAAGGAGTTTTCCCCCTATGTTTTCTTCTAGGAGTTATATGGTTTCAGGTTTTACTTTTATTGTATTTTTGGCTGCACTGCATGGCATGAAAAATCTTAGTTTCCTGACCAGGGATCAAATCCATACCTCCTGCAGTGGAAGTGTGGAGTCTTAACCACTGGACTGCCACAGAAATCCCTCAGGTTTTACATTGAAATCTAATCCATTTTGAATTATTTTTTGTGTATGTGTAAGATATGACCCAATGCATTCTGTTGCATGTGGATATCCAATTTCCCCAACACTGTTTATTGAAGAGACTAACCTTTTCTTATATAAGTTATATATTCTTGATGCCCTTGTCAAAGATTAGTTGGCCATATATGTGTGGATTTATTTCTAGGCTCTGTATTCTGTTCCATTGGTCTATGTGTCTGTTTTTATGCCAGTACCATACTGTTCTGATTACTATAGCCTTACAGTGTAGTTTGAAGTCAGAAAGTGTTATGTCTCCAGGTTTGTTCTTTCTCAAGATTGCCTTGACTAGTCAGGGTCTTTTGTGGTTCCATATGAATTTTAGGATTTCCTTTTTATATTTCTGTGAAAATGTCATTGAAATTTTGATGGACTGCATTGAATCTGAAGATCATTTTAGGTAGTATGAACATTTTAACAATATTAATTCTTCTAATTCATAAATATGAGATATCTTTCCATTTATTGGCATCTTTTTCAATTTCTATCATCAGTGTCTGATTGTTTTCAGTGTACAAATATTTCACCTCCTTGTATTTTATTCTTTCTGGTGTTATTATAAATTGGACTGTTTTCTTAATTTCCTTTTTGATAGTTCATTTTTAGTGTATAGAAATGAAACTGATTTTTGTATGTTAATTTTATATCCTGCAACTATACTGAATTCTTTCATTAGTACTAATAGTGTTTTAGTGGTGTCTTTAGGTATTTCTACATATAAGTTCCTGTCAGCTACAATTAGAGAGAATTTAACTTCTTTTCTGATGTGAGTGCCTTTTATTTATTTTTCTTGCCTAACTGCTCCAGCTAGGTCTTCCAGTGTAACGTTGAATAGCAGTTATGAGAGTGGGTATCTTTGTCATGTTTTTGACCTTAGAGGAAAAGTTGTCAACTTTTTATCACTGACTGTGATGTTAATGGGTTTGTCATAGATGGCCTTCTTACATTGAGGTACTTTCTTCTATACTTAATTTGTGGAGAGTTTTGAATCATGAGAGGATTTTGAATTTTGTTAAATGCCTTTTCTGCATCTATTAAGGTGATTATATGGTTTTTATCCTTTATTATGTTAATGTAGTACATCACATTTATTAATTTGCATATGTTGACTCGTGCTTGCATCCCAGGGATAAATCCTACTTGATCATAGTGTTTGATCCTTTTAATGTGCTGTTGAATTCATCTGCTAGTATTTTGTTGAGAGTTCTTACATCTATGTTCATTAAGGATATTGGCTATAACTTTCTTTTCTTACAGTGTTCTTGTCTGGCTTTGGTATCAGGGTAATGCTGGCCTTGTAAAATGAGTTTGGAAGTGTTCTCTCCTCTTTAATTTTTTAGAAACATTTGAGAAGGATTGATGTTAGTTCTTCTTTAAATGTTTGGCAGATTTACCAGTGAAGCCAACCGGTCCTCGGCTTTTCTTTGTTAGGGATTTTAGATTACTGATTCAATCTCTTCACTCATTACTGGTCTGTTTAGATTTTCTTTTTCTTCAATATTCAGTCTTGGTCGGTGGTATGTTTCTAGGAATTTATCCACTTCTTTGAGGTTATCCAATTTGTTGGCATGTAATTGTTCACAGTAGTCTCTTATGATCCTTTGCATTTCTGTGGTATTATGTTATCTTATTTGATCCTCAGAACAGTAGGTAAAGTAAATATATATTTAATCTTCATTTTACAGAGGAAGAAGGTGAACTTCTGAGAGGTTCATTGACTTTCTTAAGGCTACATATATGAAAACTGGTGGAGCCAGGACTTGAACCCAGGTCTTCTCACTCCCAGTTCATTGTTCTTTTCCTGTGTAGGGCATTGTTGAAGTAACTGAAAATGCTTAGCTTGGAGTAGAAAAGACTTAGAGCAGATATTATAGACATTTTCAAAGATCTCAAAGAATATCACGTGGGGTTCTTGAAAGGGCTTCCATTTATCCTGTTTAGCTCTTATGAATGAGATTAGGAAGGTAATAGGAAGAACTTTTTGACAATAAAAGCTGTCTAAATTTGAACTGGACTTTCTAATCAACTTCCTATAACTTGGGGTGTTAAAGCATCAGCACATGGCCATCTGAAAGGAAAGTTCTTGGATGGGAGCTGAGACCAGATGACCCTGAGATCTCTCAATGACTTTAAGATTCCCTTTGGGTCTTCCCCGTATCTCTTGTGAACAAATGTCCTGGTAACATTTGCATGGCTGGCTTAACCACAACCACCAGTAAAGTTGGACATCGCCTCTTTGTAGAAGACTAAGTTGTACCTTGTTCCCAGAAGCAAATAAAGAAAACAATTCTGAACTGAAATAAATATAGATTGATTCCCATTAAGAAATGTGTTCCGTTCAGTGATGCTTAGGATCATAATGCTAAGAAAGCCCTCATTCCAGTTGGAACGAAGAAATCAAGATCTCCAAAACTCAGAGGTATAATTGGATGGGAATGAGAGAAACAGTTGTATTAGAGACAGGCCAGAGAGGACTATTAAGCAAGAATTCCCCTCTGTACACCACATTCTTCTCCTGGAACCACTTTGAAAACTTGATCTTGAATTCTTTCTGGGAGAAAGGAGAAGTCAGCAACCCGGGGAGTCAGAGTAGGAACCAAAGTCTTAGGGTGTAATCCAGTTGTCAAATGTCCTTCATGCCCCTCTGGCAGCATGAAGTCAGAGGTTTCCAGGAGATTGCTGATTGCTCATGCAATCAGGTCATGAAGCCCTAACTGCTCAGTGCAGCATTGAGCTCCTGGGAGGAATGGGTATTAGAAGAACATCGATGTCTTCACATTCAGGATTTAATAATCTGGACACATATTGCCATCACCCTTCTGTGAACCCTGACCTTCCTTTCAAGTCCCTGGCCCTCAGGTTCATTAAAAAAATCTGATCACTAGTGACCTGGGTCCCATTGTACCTGACACTGCCTCAGTCCTTTCATTTCTGCTCTGGCCCTGACATGCTTCAGGGATGCAAAACAGCTAGGGCTCAGTGGTGAGAAAATAACTTGCTGGAGAAATCTGTCTGCAGCAAGGACTTCAGTGTGGAGCTAGGAGATGGGAAAAGGACAGCAGGAAATAAGAGGTTTTGCCCTGCTGAGCAGGAAAATATTGTTTTCATGGGCTACCAGGATGCAGAGGTTGGGGCAAAGATGAAATTCTCTTCTAAGGAAAGAAAAATGAGAGAGAAATAACATCTCTTCAGCTCTAGCCAAAACAGTTTCAGGGTCACCCTTTGGATCAGGGACCCATCCCCCTCTGAGTTCCTATTGCAGCTTTAAATTCTGGACCTAAGACCTATCCCCAAATAGCTTTTGAAAGGGTGATTTGGGTTATGTTCTTGACATGAAAAAAGCTGCTTTTTTCAATATGTAATTTTGAGGTCTTACCCACTGTCTCTGTAATTCTCATTCTGATCCTTAATGGAAATACAGCACTGGAGAGTGGACATGATTTGACATTTTCCAGGCCTTGACATCAAACAAGGACATATGGTATAAGAAGTGACTCTCGGTCCAATAGGATGTGTATACTGAGGGATGTACTTCTCTGAGTGTAGGGCTGGGACACACTGAGTGATCCCTGTTGCCTTAGTGACAGTATTTGCAACATGACCAGCTAGGCTCAGGGATGCAACCTAAGACTGCAGAGCAGGTCTTTGGCCTGACCTGGCCTGGCACTTAACACAACCTTAGTAAATGTTTGCTGAGCACATACTCAGTGCCACCCCCAGTGAGTGGTGGAGCTGTAACAACCAGTACTATTGGCATAGACTTCCTTTTACAAGGCCCTTGTACAGACATCTAATTTCCTCTTGCAAGAGCACTTTGAAGTATGTATGGCAGGTCTAATTATTAACAACTTCATTTTACAGATGAAGAAACTGAGAATTAAATGAATTAAGTGACATGCCCAAAGTCAAACAGCTAATCAAGGATGGAACAAGTTTTTTGACTCTAAATCCCATATTTCCTCTCCTATAAGAAAATAATCCACATGTATGGCCAAAATAGCTAACTTAAAACAGACTATACCTGTGTAGCAGGTATGTATGATATAAGATTGGCCTTGATAGTGGTGAAGCTATGTATTGTTGGGTAAATGGGAGTCCATTATATCCTTTTGTTTATGTGTATGTTATAATATTTTTTATAACACCAAGGGGGTTTTAAAAGAATGAATGTGTGTTCTGTGTTGGAATTATGCCCTTTCCAAAAAACTGTTCTTAGATAATTTTCATTTTTCTATCTCTACGTTTTCTTCCAAAGGTAGAGACCTCATTACTGATAGTAGCTGCCATTTACTGAGTGTTATGTTGTATCACTCTGGTAAGTGCTTTCTTCACAAGTTTCACTGTTTAGTCCTCCTCACAACTACCCTACGACTAGTTACTACCATCCCCACTGTGCAGACAAGGAAACTGAAGCTTAGAGAGGTCACATAACTTTCCAAGATCACAACGACCACTGGAGTAAATACCAGAGCGGAGACAGGAGCTCGAGCCTGACTGATCTGAGACTCCTATTTCTTACCTTCCAACCAGAGGGGGAACATCCTTCTCTTGGAGGCAGTTCTCTCTAAAATGTGCTTTCCTTCTCAGCTTTATACAAGAAACTCTGAACATGGAATTGTAGACCTTTTCATCCCTACTGCTGAATAAATATGACTTGTAAACACAAAAGCTCTTTCATGCTCGGCCAGGCCAGTCTGTCCCCACCTCCCTGAGGGGATTCAAGCACTTCACTTTGTTTTGTAATCTCAGGTGGATGAAGCTGGTGTTGACCATCTGAGTGTGGGGGTCATGGCTATTTTTTCAGTTCCTGCAAACAAAACATCTATCAGAGAAGTGAGGAGGCAGGTGGAGGATTGGAAGGGGTGACAACTGCCTTCAAAAGATATTTAGGTTCCATGTCTTTTCGTGGATTCCCAGAGAAGCAGCTCTTGGCAGGCAAGGTCTTTACCCCTGGTTGGACTGGACAAGGTTAAACGACCCCAAAATCAGTATAGCTGGAATGCCCCCACCTCAAGTCCTGCCTGATTTCAGTGAATCCAGTACTGACTAGGCTTCTCTCCTGTCTAGCGGCAGCCTTCTCCCACTGGTGAGAAGGGCCTTGGGCTATCATCTGGTGTGGTATCAAATATTTAGCTGGAGAACTTTCGGAGTGCTTCAGGGACGCAGGGAACTGTTTAGATATCAGATTCTCTCCTGCCAGGTCAAGCGAACCCCCTGTTGACGAATGGGCTGGGTGTCCTCAAGCATCTTTCCCAGCAGCCAGTTATCTTGTGTACCCTTTAACCGGCTGTCCGGCTGAGAGGCCCCAGGCCTGCAGAAGCTGTTCTTCTAATCCCCATCTCAGGCTCAAGCTGCTGCAGTGGGCGATGGAAGATTGTTTATAAAAGTTGAAGGCTCACGGCCTCGCACCTGGTTTCTGTCTGGCCCACGCTGACGGGGATGAAGGATCCTTAATTTATCTCAGCCTCTCTTCTCAGGCAGCTCCTGCTGTCATGGCAAGCTAGGGCTGGTGTTTCACTCCCTGATAAGCAACCTTCTGAGGAGCTGGGGAGAGCCACTTACAGGCCTCACATACATACCTCTCTCGAGACCCCCACCCTAGTCCAAAGGGCAGCAGGGCTAGATGGGGCAGGGGCTTCTGAGGGTTTAAATAGAAGGTCAAGTGGGTCCTGATTCCAGCTATCTGGTGGCAGGGCATTTTGCTCTTTATTTACAGATTTTGGAAAGAGGTAGCTAAATAACCCATCTGCCCTTTTTTACTTCCAGGAGAATAAGAGAGCAAGGACATCTGCTGGGCAAAGAACAGCAGGGATGACCCTGTTATGTGAAGGCTGGGGACAGACAAAGTAGAGAAAGACCCACCGGACAGACAACACTCAGGAAGGAAGGATGGAATTCAGTGTGAAGAGTGCAGAAGCCTCCTCCCTAGAAGCCCCTAAAGACAGAGAGGCATTCACGATAATAATTAACATTTATGGGGTGCTTACTATGTGCCCAATCCCTGTGCTAAGCACTTGATCTCATTTAAAACCCTAGAGGTAAATACTCTTATTACATCCATTTAACATATGAGGAAATAGAGGCTTAGAGAGATTAAGTATACAGCCAGTAAAAAGAGCTGAGATTTAAACATAGGAGAGTTCGTTCCAAGGTCCCAAGCTCTCAATGACCATGCTGTAGTTGAGAGACACTCTGTGGGCAGCTGAGTGTGAGAGTGTGGAGGGAGTTACATGGCCGCTGACATGTGTTTAGGAACGTGGCTGCCTGGTTATACACGGTGATGACCCTGGTACTGCACCTGGGGTGAAAAAGTAACGCAGCTGGTGGGTTAGAGAAAGCAGACAACAAAGAGTAAGTGTGAATCGGCCCCTCAAGGAAGCAGAATTTGGAGAGGGGGACAATGGGGCTCCTGACAGCTTTGGGGGTTTTGAAGAGGCAGATTTCCCATTAAAAACAACTGCTTCCTTTTGGCTTGGAGAAATCCATTTACTGCCTCCCACGCTCCTTGTAAAAGTCAATAACCCTTTGGACATGGATTCCAGTAGTAGACAGTGGGAGTACTCTTTGGATAGAACCGGAGGTTAATAATCTCAGTTTTTGAGTCTGTTCCAAATAGCTGAATAACGCACTGGCCCTCTAGGAGGGTGTCCCCTTCCTGCTGGGTCAGCGTTTGGAGTTGGACAGGTTGGCACCTTCCTCTGCACTGGAGGAACTGGGTCTGGCCAAAGGATCTTCTTTCTGTTCACAGACTGGGCCTTTCAGCCCCCACAGATGCACCTGTTGTCCTGATGATCTTGGAGAACCAGGGAAGAGGGAGCGGATGGTGCAGTATGATCGTCCCTGGCTATCAAACAACCCTGATGCGGGGTTTGGAGCATCTTTACTCTCAAAGATGGTTGTAATTTTGGCAGCTGAGTGGAGAAAAGGATTGAAAGCCTGAGGTAAAGGTTTCAGTCCCAGGAAGGGCTAGTCTAGGACTCAGGATATGTTCCATTGTTTATTCCACCACTGAGTTGCTGTGGGGCATTAAGAAAGAGGCCTCACAATTCCTGGACCTCCTCTTCTGAAACAGAAATTTGTCCCATTCTCTGTTATTAGAATGTGTCAAGGAAAAGAGGGACCACTTAAAATAGGTGTCCGCTACATTCAAGGCAAGGTGGCTTTGACAAAGGTAAGTCCATGTCTCTGTTGTCCCTCTACCTCCTTCGACTGAGGTCTGGGCTTTCTTCTTTATTGGAGCAGCCAAATCATCTCCCAGGACCTTACTGTCTGGGGGTAGAAAGCATTGACGGAAGGCTTCAAGCTTTATTCCTGCAATTGCAGCTCCTATCTGACCCCTTGAGGACAGACAGTTGGAGACAAGGGTAGATTGGGGTGGGGTAGCGGGGGGATGCTCTGTTTCACACTCTTCCAACCTGACGCCACCAGGACTGGGATGGTGACAAGACCTGGACTCAGAGTGCAGAGAAGCTGAACCTTGTGGACAAGAAGCAGATAAACTGCACCAGGCCTCTTAATGAACCCAGCGCCAGCTTCAGATAAACTGTCACCACTTACCCCTCCCAGGCCTCTCTTATCCAGGAAACACTCCCGGCTTTGCATCAGCAGCGGGCTTGCAGGAGCAGGGGCCCTAGTGCCTGTTGCTCTCCAGAGAAGTTCTGGAGTCGAGACTTTTGGGAACTCTCGTTAGACATGTATTTGATTTCTGTTAGCTCCAGCTGAATCCAACTCTCCAGGCCCAAAGAGGAGCTGGAAATTAGCAACTGTTGTGAAAATACATGTAAAAACCACCAGGGCAATGTTAATTTTAAAATGTGTACTCCAGGACCTCAAGAATATATTTGCAGACAACTTCTTTAAAGAGGTAATTAAGGTAAAATGAGTCCATTAGAGTGGGCCCCAATTCAATATGGCTAGTGTCCTCATATGAAGAGGCGATTAGAATATGAGAAGACCACGTGAAGACAAGGAGATGACAGCATTTACAAGCCAACAAGAGACTATAGAAGAAAGTAACCCTGCCAACACCTTGATGTTTGATTTCTACTCTCCAGAATTTAAGAACATAAATTTGTGTTGTTTAAGCAAACAAACAAAAAACAATGTGTTTTGCTTTCTTGTGTTTTTTTTTTTTTTTTTACTACTCTCTTCTTTCCATTTCTCTTTTGAATCATAAATTCTTTCTAGCCACAGAAGAAGTATGTACATTACAAGCAGGTAAATTCTGTTTAGAAATGTTGAGAACTCCACCCCAGACAATCTGGGTGGTAGCAAAGCTAAGACTAAAATCTGAAAGTCTTGCTTCTCATCAGGAATATTTCATTATAATATTTGCTCCAATAATTGCCTGATTTTAGGCTTTGTTTTGGCCTTTGCAGGTCTGACCATGCAGGTTCTGAGAAATGGATCATCTCTTTGTAGGTAACTGGGACAAGCAAACTCAAGCTCATTTCTTCTCTGTTGCACACTACTAGAATAACCCCTTGTAGTTTCTCAGCCTTGAGACCAAAGAAAGAACCTAAGAACAGCAACAGAAACATCAATGGTTTATTGGGTAGGGGACTCTTACCCAAAGGGTCCTGGAGTGACTGACACACTATCATGTGTGGCAGATGGTAGGCTCCTAGGGCAGAAGGAGGCTACCATTTATAAGAGGAATCAACATCAGGTGGGCTCATCAGTTACCAGGGGCTAATTAAGCCCTGTAATTAAGAGGATTGGATACTCATATGAGTGAAGAAGGGACTGGTCAAATGGGATGCACAAACAGCAAGAAAACAGCCATCTTGAATGGCTGCACTCACATGCACTCATAATTCAGTTTAGTCGTTCAGTCATGTCCGACTCTTTGCGACCCCATGAATCGCAGCACGCCAGGCTTCCCTGTCCATCACCAACTCCCGGAGTCTACCCAAACTCATGTCCATCGAGTCAGTGATGCCATCCAGCCATCTCATCCTCTGTCATCCCCTTCTCCTCCTGCCCCCAATCCTTCCAGCATCACGGTCTTTTCCAATGAGTCAACTCTTCGCATGAGCTGGCCAAAGTATTGGAGTTTCAGCTTCAACATCAGTCCTTCCAATGAACACCCAGGACTGATCTCCTCTAGGATGGACTGGTTGGATCTCCTTGCAGTCCAAGGGACTCTCAAGAGTCTTCTCCAACACCACAGTTCAAAAGCATCAATTCTGCGGCGCTCAGCTTTCTTCACAGTCCAACTCTCATATCCATACACGACTACTGGAAAAACCATAGCCTTGACTAGACAGACCTTTGTTGGCAAAGTAATGTCTCTGATTTTTAATATGCTATCTAGGTTGGTCATAACTTCCCTTCCAAGGAGTAACTGCCTTTTAATTTCATGGCTGCAATCACCATCTGCAGTGATTTTGGAGCCCAAAAAACAGGAGTTATACAAATGTTAACCAAATATTAAACTCTGTAAGAGTGTGAGCAAATGATCATTCTTATTAGGTAAGTGGAGAGGCATTTTCTGAAGGCATTTGAAAGAGACATAGATATTTCTCTTTTTTTGTATATTGAGTATAGTTGATTTATAATATTGTATTAGTTTCAGGTATACAGCAAAGTGATTCAGATTCTTTTCCATTATAGGTTATTAAAAGATATTAAATATAGTTCCCTGTGCTATACAGTAGGTCCTTGTTGTTTATCTATTTTATATATGGTAGTGTGTATCTGTTAATCCCAAACTCCCTCCCCTGCTTTTTCCAATAGTGAACCATAAGTTTTTTTCTATGTCTGTGAGTCTGTTTCTATTTTGTGAATAAGTTCATTTGTATTATTTTTTAGATTCTACATATAAGTAATACCATTTGTCCTCTGTCTGACTTACTATGATAATCAAGGACCATCCATGTTGCTGCAAATGGCATTACTTTATTCTTTTTTTAATAGCTGATTAATATTCCATTGTATATACATATATATATATTTCCCACATCTTCTTTATCCATTCATCTATCAGTGGGCATTCAGGTTGTCTCTGTGTCTTGGATATTGTAAATAGTGCTGCGGTAAACATTGGGATGCAAGTATCTTCACAAGTTAGAGTTTCTGTCTTTTCCAGACATATATCCAGGAGTGGGATTGCTGAATTATATGGTAAGTCTATTTTTAGCTTTTTAAGGAATCTCCATACTGTTTTCCATAGAGGCTGCACCAATTTATATTCCCACCAACAGTGTAGGAGGATTCCCTTTTGGCTACCCCCACTCCAGCATGTATTATTTGTAGACTTTTTGATGCTCACCATTCTGACTGGTGTGAGGTGATACAAGAGGTAGATATTTCTCATCTGGGACAATGTCAATGACTGTAAGCACATTGAGATGACTTCTAAAGGGTCTCTGAACACTAGGATAAGGTCCAAGCCCATGACTGGGGAGGCCATGAGGTCTCTAACCTCAAGAATATCTGTTCCAGCAGTTTCAAAAGATTCGATGAGAATTTGGCAGGAGATAGTTGCAATCTGTAGGATATCATTTAATAGGATGAAGGACCTGCTGATTTTTATTTCAGTGTTTTACATCCAGGGTAAATATTTTTAACTGAAGGAGATAGTAGAATCCCACTTTTTTTTTTGACCCAGCTGCTAAGTTTGGATGGATTCCTATTATCCTCTAATGGTTTCACCTGAGTAAGCAAAGATACGTCATAAATTTCTTGTTATCCACTCAGTGACCGTCTACCTCAGTTATACTCACTTAGTAGGGCTCTATTAATTTCTGAATGAGTTTTGGATGTTTACTTAGTTGGAGATGTTCCCCAGTGCCATCCTTTCCATTTGATTAGTAAACAGTCCAGTCTTCCCTTGTAGCTCACTCGATAAAGAATCTGCCTGCAATGCAGGAGACCCAGGTTCAATCCCTGGGTCGGGAAGATCCCCTGGAGAAGGAAATGGCAACCCACTCCAGTGTTCTTGCCTGGAGAATCCCATGGACAGAGGAGCCTGGCAGGCTACAGTCCATGGGGTCGCAAGAGTCGGACATGACTTAGTGACTAAACCACCACCACCAGTAAACAGTCCATAGCGTTTTACCCAAAATGTGATTTGGATAGCAATAGCATCACCTCAATAGCATCACCTGGGAGCCTATTAAAAGCACAGAATCTCAGGCCTACCCAGATCCACTGACTCTGAGTCTGTAATTTAACAAGATCCCCAGGTGAATCACATGCCCATTAAAGTGTGAGAAGCACTGGTCCATATTACATGATCTCATCTGATATTCTCCTCTATCTATGAGGTAGGCAGGACAACTACTTTTATTTTCACTACATATCAATGGAAACTGAGACTCAGAGGTCAAGAAACTTGCCCATGCTCTTACAACTAAATGCAGGATTTGGAATTTGGACCCAAGTCTTTTTATTTTTTTAATTTATTTATTTGGCTGAGCCAGGTCTAAGTTGTGGCATGCGGTATCTTTAGTTGCAGCATGTGGAATCTAGGTCCCTGACCTAGGGGTCAAACCCAGGGCCCCCTGCATTTCGAGTGGCCACTGGGCCACCAGGGAAGTCCCTGGACCCAAGTTTTTTTGATTCTACATCCCAAGCTCTGTCTACCAGGCCAGAATTCAGAAGAAGAAGAGATAAGCAGCTGACTCGGTGCAAATGAAATGTCCTGCGACCTGGCCCCTTTGTACTCCTGTTTTTCTCATGTGTAAGATGCTCTCTGAAGGAGGGAGAGCTGTGGTATTGAGCTCAGTTTTTCCTTCAGTCCCTTTTTCCCCATTTATATAACAGCATCTCTAACCGGAGCCAACTGCTTCAGAAGGGCAGGCTGTTAGCAATAATCGCCAGCACCTGTCACAGTGCCTGGCATTTAGTATGCGCTCAACAAATGTTTGTTGAGTCAAATAGAATTACCCAGTGTTAGTGCAAGCTCTCAACTGTTGATTACCAAGGTATACCGGTAAAGTAGTGTTTCAGGTTTTGGTGACTCCTCTCTCTAGTCTTAGAGTAACATTCAAATTACAGGTCCTCCTGGCAGGAATTAGGGACACCATCTTCTCAACCTGAAGGGCAGATTTTAAAAAGAAATTCCATTGTCTGTGCCTATCTGTCCTCTGGATAGGGTCCAAGCCAGGAGCTGGGAAGGCCTGGAGTTGTTGAGGGCAGAATTTACATGCTCACACTGGAGAACAGGCTCTGTTGCATCTTCTTTGACTGGAAGCTTGGAAAGTGTGGGAAAAGTCAAGAGCAATGGCAGAGCCAAGTTTGAAGCCAGGGGTCAGCAGAAAGAGATTACTGGGTGACAGTTACTGAGATCTGCTTGTAAACATTGGCTAGTGTTTGAGGCTTTCTCTGAGATTGTTGACAATGGGAAAAAGCTAAAGTTAATCACACAGGGGATTTCAGTGCATCTAAACCAACACAGGGGTGAGTTAGAAATGCCTAGTTTTCTTTGCTTGCTTCTCCAAGGGAGCAGAAATGAAGCAAAGCTCTGAGGAGGGTTGAATTATTATCTCATAAAATATTTTCTGAAAATCTGGGCTATGAAGATGGACCTCAGTAGTAAATTTGACAGCTGTTCCACTTCTTGTACTTTAGCACTTCACACCAAAGCATAAGTGAAAGGAATGTACTATCTTTTCCAAGGAAGGTGTCAACCCTCCCTCTCCGCTGTGAACAGGGCATGTATTTGGGGGTTTTTCTACCTGAGTACGACTAGTTGTTCTGCCCTGTCCACATGTTCTCACCCAGCCTTCTTGGTGTATGGTGAAATCTGTGGGCCATAAGACAGATAAACTTATAACTTTGTCTTCCTTTGAGCATGACAGATCCTTAGCTATAGAGTAAGTGAGCCCCAGATGCAACAAGATGCAATGTGGCCTTTGATCACATGAAGATTAGAAAGGCTTGGTTCATCTTTGTCCAACTTCCTTAGTAGCCGGCATTATGACTATTTTGCTTCCACATCACAGTCTGGGGAGGAGGAGATTCAGCTCTTCTGGTGTGTGAGGGCAGAAAGTCCTCCTGGCCCACCTTTGTCCCTACCCTGCTCAACTTGTTTTGGCTAGGCAATGTGCAGCCTTAAGATTGTCTACAAGCTAGATCAGAGAGAAAGGCAATACCAGCTTCAGGGTATATCTATTTCTAGCTTCAAGGAGTTGTTCTCAGAGATGTGTAACTCCATGCCTCCTGTCATTAATTTACTGCTTTGTTTGTCTCATAGCATTGTTGGGAGGTAAATAGCTTTCTTTCCCTTCCTGCTATTCTCCTCACCAAAATCTTCTACTCCAGGCTCTTTGCTGGTTGATTCATTCATACAACAAGTATGGATGTGTAGAATGGTATGGAGGCATGGGAGATAATCAACCACTTCTTGGCCACCCTCAGTGTCCCATCCTCAGACTTCCATCACAGCATTTACAGTATTGTATTACATTTATTTGGTATGTTTTCATGTATCTCTCCTTAAAAGTGAACGTTTTGAGGAAAGGAGTCACATTTGGCTTTATACTAACCATCTAGCCAAGATGTCTGGCACATGGAAATATTCAGTAGAGTTGATTAAACTGGATAAACAAGGAGAGTTGAAAGGATGAAGATGAGTCAATCAGAGAGATCCAAGTCTCCAAAAGAAAAACAGTAGATCTAAGTTCTTCAGAGTAACCTGGGCCTAGAGTTAACTTCCAAAATGGTTCTGGGATTAGAGATTTGATCTCTTCAATCTTGACATTGCTACAGCTTCAGTGTAGTTACTGTGCTATTAATAGCATCACAGAGATATTTGTCAGGACTGTGGACAGCTTGTAAAATATCATCATTTTGAGTGCCACAAAGGATATTTATCAGTGACTGAGCATCGCTTAGAGACTGTTGCAACAATAAATTTTGTTAATTGACTTGTAAAATTATCGATATACATACTAATGTTCACTTTTTGTGTGTACTCTTAAATAGAACTAGAAAATGTCTAAGGTGAAAAGACTGTAGAAGGAAGTTCACCCCTTCTTTTGACAAGGGAGCAATTGAAACTCAGAAACTGAGCAAGAACACATCACCAGCTAAGGGAAGAGGTGGGATTAGAACCAAAGCCTTTAAAATCATGACCCAATGCTGTGAAACTGGAGAAGATGGTGGTGACTATGCAAGAGCTTTGCTGCTCTCTTACTGAGGGGACTGGAGCATTTTTCTGACTTTCTCTCCCCCACAACCCCATTGCTAACAGTTATTGAGCATTTACTATATTCCAGGCAGTTTGGCATCCTCTCACTTAAACTTCACTATAACCCTATGAGGTAACCCCAATAAAATAATAATCACAGTAATCATTCTTTTCATTTTATAGAAGAGGCACAAGAAGTTAACTTGCCCAAGATCATATAGTTAGTAAGGGGCAGAGCTGGAATTTCAGCTCGATATGTCCTACAGCAGAGTCCATGTTCTTAACTACAGTATTTTCATAGCTTTACTCAGATTAAAGCAATATTCCACTATGGAGAACTGAGCACCCTTGCTGAAAAAGGAAATCCGTCTCATCAATGAAGTACCAGCCCTCATCCTATTTTGTACACATCTCCACTATAGCTGTTTGTAATGCTTTGTTTTTATGTTCATCTCTTCCATTAGAGGGCTTCCCTGGTAGCTCAGTGGTAAAGAATCTGCCTGCCAGTGCAGGAGACCCAAGAGATGCAGGTTCAATCCCTGGGTTGGGAAGATCCCCTGGAGAAGGAAATAGCAATCCACTCCATTGTTCCTGCTGGAATAAACCCATGTACAGAGGAGCCTGGTGGGCTACAGTCCATGGGGTTGCAAAGAGTTGGACATGATTGAGCATGCACACATTCTTCCATTAGAGTAGAAGACAAAGGGGATGTATCTCTCATCTTTTATTTCCAGCACCTACTGCAGTGTCTGGCACAGAGAGGGTGCCTGATAAATGATGAATAGAGCTCTGATAGAGCTCATAGGATTATCCAGCACTAGCATGACAATTCAGAGCCCCTGAGTTGGGGACCTGACCCACCACATTTGTCCCCTCTGCTTAGTTTCCTTGTCAGAGAAAGAATAGCCTCTTTCATGTCTTACAAAACAGAAATGTCAATAGCTAATCTTCCAATCTCTGAAGCTTAGTGTCTGGCCCAGTCTCTTCTTTTCTGGGTGTATTCTGGTGGTCCAGGTAGCGCCCTCCCAGTGAGGATGAGCTCTACAAACCCAGGGGCTGTGGTGCCTGGACCAACAGTAGGCAGATTGTTCCACATGGGAAGCTGCCTTTGTTCTCGAGTGTAACAGCAGACCCTTTACTAGGCAAAGGCTATGCAGGTGGAGGGCTTCTCAGGTGCTGCTAGTGGTAAAGAACCTGCCTGCCAATGAAGGAGACATAAGAGAGGCTGGTTCCATCCATTGGGAAGATCCCCTGGAGGAGGGCATGGCAACTCACTCCAGTCTTCGTGCCTAGAGGATCCCATGGACAGAGGAGCCTGGTGGGCTACAGTCCATAGGGTCGCAGAATCGGAGGCTTTATGGTGCCCTTCTCACTAGTTTGGTGTCTGGAGCCAGAAATCCCTCTCTCTCCTTGGTGGCTTGGCTGGACTTCCCCAAGCTGTGGATGAGCACATGCAGGTGGAAGAGGGCAGCGGCTTTATGGTGCCCTTCTCACTAGTTTGGTGTCTGGAGCCAGAAATCCCTCTCTCTCCTTGGTGGCTTGGCTGGACTTCCCCAAGCTGTGGATGACCTGGGTTTGGCAGCACTGGTCTCATAAGAAGATTATTGGGACTTGTTGCCTACCAAGGCTAACCTGGCTCTCTGACCCAAGGCCAGTTTCCCTAGATCCATGTTTTCAAACTGGGGAAAGGGGACATATCAGCGACCCCGATGTCTGACCTGAGATCCCGCAGTGTCTGACTTGAAACCTCCGCGTGGGAAGTAGCACCTCCACTGTGCTGTTTGCAGCTTCTAGTCACAGCTCCACAGACTCAGCATCTGACTCCCCATATCCACTCCCTCTTCCCGAGGAAGGAATTGACCTGACCCAGGCCTGACTAGGGGGTGCCTCACCTTCCAGGTCTTTGCCCTTCTGAATGTCCAAGGAGTCCCAAGCTCCCATAGAAAGATGGCCTGTTGGCCACAAGCCATCTGCAAGAATGTGCTCTCCCGGGTGCAAGGGCAGGAACTTTCTGCCCGGTGGATTCCCCGGGAGAGGCACGGACCATCACTGGAGGTAGAAGGAACGTCCCCCGCACTATAAATACTTGTCTGTGTCTCCTGTAAATCTCCAGCTGTGTCGGCGAGGCACAGGGAAGAGAGCTTGAATTAGAGCCCATTAGAGACCGTATTCTCCTGGAGGAGGGCAGGCCTGCCCGTCAAGCGAGCCCCCAAGCCCGCGGGGACCCCTTTGGGAGGAAGCGTCTCTCCTGACAGCTTTCCCGGCCGCTGCCCGGGACGGCGAGCTTCGGGAAGGACGGACACACTTTCCCCTTTGCTCTTCTGCTCTGTGTGGCGAGAGCACCCAGGTCGTCCCGGGGGTGCCCTCTTCCCGGTGAGTGCGGGCGTGGTGGGGGGTTGGTGGCGGGGGTGGCGAGGAGGGCTCGAGGAAGAACCCAGACGTGGCAGAAGCAAACTGCCCGGGCCGGTGGGTGATTTATGAAGTGCTGAAAAGCATCTTCGAAGCTGTCATTTATCTTACAGCTCTCAGCCTAAATAAACACAGAATCCGCCTAATTATCGTTACAGTGGAAACACAACACCCGAACCTCCTCGCCATCTCTGCCAGCGGGTCTCCGGCGCGCTCCGCCCGCGGCCCGGCGCCCGCATCAGCCCACAGCTGCACCCTAGCGGCTGCCTGTGCGCCCGCCGGAGGATGTGGACCGCAGCCACCCGCCCGCCTCGCCTCTCTGCTCCCCGGACGCCCCTCATCTCCCTTCCTCTTTCCCCCCTCTCTCTTTCGCACCCTCTCAGTTCATGCACCCAAGAGTGCACCGCCCTGAAAAACAATTTGTCAAGAGCAGAGGCACCCACTCCATCCTGCTGGGAAACTGCACCTGCTGCCTCAGTGCAGCCGCGGCAGGGGCTGGAGAGGACCCTGAGCCTGGATGCGCCTGCTCTTTCCCTGTCCTGGGAGCTTCCTTGAGTTGTCACCTGACCCAGCCTGGCCCAGGGGACTGCTGCAAGGTTAAGGAGCTCTCTCTGTGACTGACCAGATCAGGAGAGGCAGAGGGGCCTGGAATGATCTTGAACATCACTTAGGGTAGAGTGATACCGGTGCTGTTTGGTGATTTGGTATCCTCGCAGGGAGGAGGGAAAGGCTGTCTTGCTCAATGGTCCTTCCTCTCTCTATGGCTGTTCCTGGCCTTGAACTTAGAACTCCCCTTCCTCTTCGGCATGTGGGAGCCCTCCTGCTTGCTGTTGAAGCGTCTTCTGTGTGATACTCAAGGAAGAGGGGCGGGTTCTGGGTGAAGCCCTCATCCAATGGGGTACCTTCTCCAACTTGGTTCTGGGGAGGTGGCGCTTAGGGCCAGGACTGTGTTTGACAGAGCCTAGTTATTCTGACAACCAAGGGGAATCGGCCCCATGACTAATGGGATGATAATCCCTTCAACTCTGCAGGAACCAGTTCCCTAAAAATGGGAATTTCCGAGCCCAAGGCAGTGTATCATCAGGGACAGTTCTGGATTTCCTCCACGTGGCATTAACTTACACGCTAGCATATACATTACACTAGACATATAACTCACTCCTAATTTACTGTTGTCTTTCTGTGTGTGCAGGGTCTTGTTCTTGAAGACGAATTTGGGTATCTAATAACAAAGTAAAGGAAGGATTCCTCAAAGCAGGTGTAATCTGAGTAGACCTCCTGGAGGATGTGGGCCTTGGAAAAGGGTATAAATAAAGAAACAGCTGCCACCTACAAGTTGGATGGGAATGGAGAGGAAAGCTTGAGGAAAGAGAAACTGGGAGTGAGCTTATACAACAGAATAAGAAGAGGAAGTAACTCTGTTTGCTCACTAAGGGTACAAACCTAGGTATTTTTTATTGTGATTCTTGCTTCCTAACTCAACCCTGACTTGGTCTGTCAGAGGGTGATGGAATGCTGTACGCTGCTGTTTTTTAGTCCCAGAGGTGAGGCCAAGCCAGAGCAGCCAGTACTGTGGACCCACAGAACTGTGAGGGGCTCTGGCAGCTGGGTTCAGAAGAGGGGCTCTTGAATTCAAGACTTTTGATGATACCAGCAGCCTCTCTGCTAGTCTGTGGGTCCCTCCCCTCCCCAAAGCGTAGGAACCCTCACTGCCTCAAATCTGGTCTGCTCAGCCAAGTCCTGGAATCCAGCTCAAAGGAGAGAGTCAGGGCCTTGTTCATAGTACACAGAAGAGTGTAACAGAGGAGAGATCCATTTTTCACTAGTTATACCACTGCTTATCCATTAAAGTAAAATAAAAATACCTGTTCCCTGCCTGGTTCCCAGAGCGACAATTCAAATGAATGAGGATGTAAAAGCTCATGGTAAGAAAATCTCTCCCTGGGTATTTCCAGATGAAAGAACAGCTCTTTAGCACTTCTAGTGAGTTAGACAGTGGAGCCTTTCCTTATAGCTGGTGGGATAGTCTCTGCATTTTTAAAATATAATTTTATTTATTAATTTTTGTGCTGGATCTTTGTTGCTGAGTGGGCTTTTCTCTAGTTACGGAAAGCGGGGGCTACTCTCTAGTGGCGGTGCGCAGGCTTCTCATTGTGGTGGCTACTATTGTTGCCGCAGAGCACAAGCTCTAGGATGCAGGCTTTAGTAGTTGCAACATGTGGACTCAGTAGTTGGTTCCCAGACTCTGGAGCACAAGCTCAGTAGTTTTGGTGTATGGGCCTCATTGCTCCACGGCATGTGGGATCTTCTGGGACCAGGGTTAGAACCTTTGTCTACTGCACTGGCAGGATTCTTTACCACTGCACCACTAGGGAAGCCCTCTGCATTTTTTTTTCTAATAAGAGGGGAGCATAAACCTCAGAACAGTTGAATGAATTTTCTGCAATCACCCAGTAAATTACTCTTGAAGACTTGATTCTTTACTGGATAAGTTTTAAGAATATTTGGTTTGAGTTGTTGTTGTTCAGTCACTCAGTCGTGTTCAACTCTTTGTGACCCCATGGACTGCAGCATGCCAGGCCTCTCTGTCCCTCACCATCTCCTGGAGCTCACCCAAACTCATGTTCACTGAGTCAGTGATGCCATCCAAGTATCTTGTCCTCTGTCGTCCCCTTCTCCTCCTGCCCTCAAACTTTCCCAGCTTCAGGGTTTGAGGGAGAGGGATAAATTAGGAGTTTGGGATTAATATATACACGCTACCATGTATAAAAAGATAACTACTCTATAGCACAGAGAACTCTACTCAGTATTCTGAAATAACCTATAAGGGAAAAGAACCTGAATAAAAATATGTATGTATGTATTACTGAATCATTTTGCTGTACATCCAAAACTAACACAATATTGTAAGTCAACTATATTTCAATTTAAAAAATAGAAATGCAAAAAAGAATATTTGGTTTGCATTAACTGTATGAAGGCCAAGACAGAAGAAAAGCACATTTTGAAGTGGCATGTCTACAGCTTGGTGAGAAAATACGTATTTAATAGAAAGAGCAGAAAAACTCTCTCCTGGTGTCTGTTTTGTTGAGTCTTGCTAGTTTTTGTGGGTCTCTCTGCCTTTCTTGGCTTTTCCCTCCCTATTTTCTCCCCTCACCTTGCCTTTTCTTCCCTCCTTCTTTCCTTCATAACAGTCCAGTCAGCAGTTTTGTCCCCAGGATGCTTTGCTTTTTCTGCTGCCAGCGCTTTCCTGCCAGCTGCCAAGGCCTCCCCTCCCTCCCAACTTCCTCAGTTGACCCTGTGCAGGAGCCGATAGCTTATCTCCACGCAACAAGAAAGTGAGATAGTGTGCTTAGAAGTCAGCCACCCCAAAGCATTTCGGGAAATGGCTGGCTGTTGTGAACAGTCCTGTCCCCCTAACCACACCCCCACCCCCAAGCCAAGAGCACACGCACATACTTCTGTCTTTCTGGTCTAGTCTGTGCTTCTACAGTCAGTTTGAACAGAAAAAAGAAAAGGCCCTGCCAAAGAACTAAACAGACATTTCTCCAAAGAAGAGATACAGATGGCTAACAAACACATGAAAAGATGCTCAACATTACTCATTATCAGAGAAATGCAAATCAAAACCACAATGAGGTATCATCTCATGCTGGTCAGAATGGCTGCTCTCAAAAAGTCTACAAATAAATGCTGGAGAGGGTGAGGAGAAAAGGGAACCCTCTTACACTGTTGGTGGGAATGCAAACTAGTACAGCCACTATG
This sequence comes from Giraffa tippelskirchi, assembly GCF_054371585.1. Lineage (NCBI taxonomy): Eukaryota > Metazoa > Chordata > Mammalia > Artiodactyla > Giraffidae > Giraffa > Giraffa tippelskirchi. The sequence continues at coordinate 24,540,860 of NC_137277.1, read as the reverse complement.
GAGAACAGTGTGGAGATTCCTTAAAAAACTGGAAATAGAACTCCAATACGACCCAGCAATCCCACTGCTGGGCACACACACTGAGAAAACCAGAATTGAAACAGACACATGTACCCCAATGTTCATCACAGCACTGTTTACAATAGCTAGGACATGGAAGCAACCTAAATGTCCATCGCCAGACGAATGGATAAGAAAGCTGTGGTACATATACACAATGGAATATTACTCAGCCATTAAAAAGAATACATTTGAATCAGTTCTAATGAGGTGGATGAAACTGGAGCCTATTATACAGAGTGAAGTAAGTCAGAAAGAAAAACACCAATACAATATATTAATGCATATATATGGAATTTAGAAAGATGGTAACGATGACCCTATATGTGAGACAGCAAGAGAGACACAGATGTAAAGACAGACTTTTGGACTCTGTGGGAGAAGGCAAGGGTGGGATGATTTGAGAGAATAGCACTGAAACATGTACAATACCATATGTGAAATAGATTGCCAGTCCAGGTTCGATGCATGAGACAGGGCACTCAGAGCCAGTGCACTGGGATGACCCTGAGGGATGGGATGGGGAGGGAGGTGGGAAGGGGGTTCAGGATGGGGGACACATGTACACCCATGGCTGATCCATGTCAATGTATGGCAAAAAACCACTACAATATTGTAAAGCAATTAGCCTCTAATTAAAATAAATAAATAATGTTTTTTAAAAAAAGAAAAGGCCCTGGGCAGCGGAAGGTGCTTATGTTTTTCAGATGTCCAACTTCAAAGGGAGTTCAAGTCCTGATTTTGTCTTTGATGTGCTGTGCAACATCAGGAGTGTCATTTAGTCTCTCTGGGCACCAGTTTCTACAGGCAGGTACAACCCAACCAGAGTGGGCCTTTACGTATGTGACTCTAGATTTAGAATACTGGCAGGTCCCATCTGAGGAATGGAGAGTCATTACCATTTCCTGTAACTTCTGCTGGGGCATGCCCTCACACTTTTCTACTTCCTTTTTCTGTCATTTCATTCTGCACCCCAATGACCTGACATGGAAATTTTGTCCCAGTCAGGGATTATCTCACCTGGAGCGCTCCCAGTTTCAATTCTGAGAAACTCCGGGGGTTGGAATTACATTAGTCATCAGTTCTTAACTTTTTCTCTACTAGAGAAATATTTTCCATTCCCATAAGGCAATAAAAAGTAGAGAAATTGCTTCTGCTTCGGTCTAAGCCAGTGGTTTTGCCTCCTTCCCCCACCCCCTAAAACCACAAGAGACATTTGATATTGTTTGGAGATGTTTTCAGTTGTTGAAACTGAGGGGGAGTTGCTACTGGCAGCTAGAGAGTGGAGGCCATGTTGCTAAGCATCCTATAGTTCACTGCACAGCCCCCCATATCAAAGAATTATCTGTCCAGAATGTCAAAAATGCTGAGGTTGAGAAGCCCTGGTCTAAATTTCATCATAAGCAAGGTTCTTGGTGAAATTTTGGAGCTCATAGGACATGGTTGTTGTTATTGTTTAATAGAACATGGAGGTGGCAGGAATTTGGACCCAGAAGGCTTCCATAGAGTAGGTAGATAGTGCCTCTGGGTTAGGAGACATCCTGTCTGAAGAGAGAGACGTGTTTCTTAAGCTCATGCTTGGGGACCTGATAATCTAAAGAGAATCATATAGGGATGTGGTTCATGACACCAACATTTACCTATTCCACAGGTACTTAACTGAGCTCTTCCCGTGTGACAAGTCTTGTGTAAGGTGTTAAGGACGTCCGTCCTGAGTTCCCAATCCACACACCCAGAAGGGAATTTCCCTTCCTCTTGATCTTGTTTCCAGTCACCACTGTGGGCAGTTTTGGCCAATATACCTGTGAATAGGAAGGACATTTCAGAAAAAGAAAAGACGGTATACAGAGGTTCCAGGGAGCTGAGTTGTTACAATACTGGGTGTGTTGTGGGCAGTGCTTAGAGAAGTAGAAGCCAAACTTGTGGGAAAAAAAATTCAGTTCCATCATAAGAGCTGGTAAGTCCCTGGGTCAAGCAGGCTGTCACATAATGGAGATGCTCTGAGAAGTGAGACTTGGTAATTGCTGCTGGACTTGGGCCTGGTGTCTGAAATTCTCTGAGTTGCATGGGTGAAAAGGATCCAACACAGACAAGGCTTTGCAATATGCCTCGGAGCCCATGTTAAGTGTTCTATGAATATAATAGGAAGCAAGGAACCCTAGCATGTCCAGTGCAGCTGAGAAGTGCTCTGGTTATTTTCACAAGGAGATCTTCCTTCTTTACCCTCCTTGTGCAATGGGATTCACTTGCCGTAGGGGAGGAAAAGGGAGGGACCTTAGAAAGTGGGAGTCCTCGTCAACACTGGCATAAGTGGCAAAAGGCCAAATACTTGATTCTGAATTGTCCCGCCAGGAACTTTAGAGACATGAAAAAATTCCTTTTCTCATGTAGTGGGATACAGGAAAAATAAGCATCTATAAGAAATAATACACACATTCATTCAACTAACATTTATTGAATACTTACAGTATACAGGGATTATTCTAAGTACTCTAGGGACTATAAAGATGTGTTTATTGACTATTCATTCATTCACTAACAGTCATATATCAAACACCTACTCTGGCATTGTGCTAAAAGATTGGGGTGTGGGGATAAAATACAACCCTTCAAGAGTTCAGGGGAAAAATCATTTCTTAAATTCCTACCATGTACCAAGTCTCAAGCCAGGACTTTCTGTACATTATTTCTACAATATCCATAACAACTTTGAGCCTATTTTATAGGTGAAGAAACCAAAGCCTCCAAAGTTTAAGTCAATTGTATGGCATTTCCTCAAAAAATTAAAAATAGGATGACCATCTGATTCAGCAATTCCACTTCTGAGTATATACTCAAAAGAATTGAAATCAGGGTCTCAATATGGTCCAACCCATGACCATAGCAGCACTATTCATAATCACTAAAAGGCAAAAGCAACCTAAGTGTCCACCAGCAGATGAATGAACAAAAATGTGATATATGCATACAATGGAATATTATTCAGCCTTAGAAAGGAAGGAAATCCTACATTTCTTGCACTACAACATGGATGAAACTTAGGGACATTGTGCTAACTGAAACAAGCCAGTCACAAAAAGATAAATACTGAATGATTCCTTTTAAATGAGGTACCCAGAACAAAGTCATAGAGACAGATAATGGAATGGTAGTGGCCAGGGTATAGGGGAGCAGGGCATGGGGAATATTTGTTTAATGGGCACTCAGTTTTTCAAGATGAAAGAAGTTCTGAAGATTGGTTGCTTACCACTGTGAATGCAAACACTAGTGAACTGAATGGTTAAAAATGAAAAAGATAGTAAATTTTTCTTTGGCAGCACCGATTGGCTTGTAGGATCTTAGTTCCCTGACCAGGGATTAAACCTGGGCCACAGCAGTGAAAGTACTGAGTCCTGACTACCAGACCACCAGGGAACTCCCCATGATGGCAAATCTTAACAACAAAGATTTACTGTATAGCACAGGGATCTATATCCAATATTTTGTAATGAACTTTAATGGAAAAGTATAGAAAAAAGAATGTAGATATATATACATATATGTATAGGTATATGTATGTATAATTAAACCAGTTTGCTGTACACCTGAAACTAACACAATATTGTAAATCAACTATACATCAATAAAAAATAGTTTTTAAAGATGGTAAATTTTGTTATGTATATTTCTCCATAATAAAACAATTTTTTTTAAGTTTAAGCCACCTATCCTAGATCTGATTCTAAGGCCCCATTTTTCTTCTCTTATAGAAACAAAGATAAGGAAGAAAGGAATGTGTCCTTGTGAAAAAAGTGAAAGTGTTAGTTGCTCAGTCATGTCTGACTCTTCGTGACCCCACGGACTGTAGCCCGCCAGGCTCCTCTGTCTATGGAATTCTCCAGGCAAGAATACTGGAGTGGGTTGCCATTCCATTCTCCAGAGGATCTTCCCGATCCAGGGATCAAACCCTAGTCTCCAGCATTGCAGGCAGATTCTTTACCGTCTGAGCCACCAGGGAAGCCCAATGTGTCCTTAGAGGAATCTAAACAAGGAATAATTTACTAGTGTGTCATCTTTTGCCTCCAAATACAATAGCATGACTATTTTTCTCTGGGTAGTTGGGGCCAGAAAGCAGTACTAGCCAGTAGTCCCACACTCAGTCAAGGTTTAACATCATTTACAGAGTCTGATGCAGTTGAAGATTCAGACTTCTCTCAAAATCTCTGTTCAGGAAGATCTTCACCCCTTCCCCAGTCTCATCCACTTCCTTCTACCCACTCATGCTGCTTTGCAACTGCTCCCAGCTAAGAAGTGGAGCCCGCTTCTATGAAGGTGGAGGTGTGAAGCCCCAGACAAACCCGTAAAGCAGGGAACGTTTCTCTTTCAGGCCTTGGGCTTTCCTTTTCTGCAACTGGCACAGGGCTAAGAGTTAGGAGACTTGAGTTGCAGCTCCTGCTACTAACTTGCTGTGTGATCCTGGAGAGACAGCTGCCTTCTCTGGGCCTTGGTTTCCTCATCTGCCACATGAGGGGGTTGTTCTACAAGGTGTCTGAGGCTCCCCCTGCAGAGTTGATCCTGTAGGAGCTTTGAAGCCCTGACCCCTTCACTCCACTGCCTCCCCAGGGTCTCCCTGTTCTGTCAGATCTTCTGTTTTGGCAAAACTAGTCTGGACAGGCTCTGATACGTTCATTCTCACAGAGGTACATTTTCTCCCAAGAGTATTTGCGTTTCCACTGGGATCCAGATGAGAGGGAATGAGGCTCTAATTTGGACTTTTTTTGATTGCAGGTGCAAAGGGCTTTTGAAGGGGTAGGGGGGAGGTGGGGGAGGGACCCAGTCCAGATGCCAACTGGCAAGGCAGGGCCTGGTCTATGACTCAGCCCTCGGGTGCAGACCTCAGCACACCTCTGCGTGTAGCCCAGGTGCGAACCCACCAGGTATCCTCCTCTCCTTCCAGGGACTCTGGAGCGATGCTGGCAGCCCCTCTGTCTCCGGAGAAGTGAATTCCAGCTCAGATACTGATGAGGTCATCGAGATCCCCAGTTTGAGTTGAAATTTGGCAGGAGGGCCAGTGGGGCAGCTGTTTGTGGTTTCTCTCTTCCTCTGAAGGAAAGTCTGAGCAGATTATCTCCTAGGTGCTGCCTGTTTCCATGTGAGGGAAGCAGGATGTGGCTTTGGGTCAGTGGAATGGGAAGGGGGGTTGGCAAGGGGAGTCTGGGGTGACATACAAGTGACATAATTCATGAGATGAAAGATCCCATCTTCTTTCAATAACTTCCTCAACTCTGCTTTTGTTCTTGGGAAACTTCATTTCTCCCCTAATATTTATTCATAAGGATTTTTGTTTTTGGAGACATCGAGGAACAGCTGCTTTGGGTCTGAGGGAATTCACTCCACTGTGAAGGCGGCTTTTCATCTACTCGGGGCAGCCAGGCTCCTCATCAAGAAACATCAGCTCCTCAGGGTGGAGGGGGCCTCCAGCTCCAGCAGGATTAATGTGCAGTCGTGGAGGGCTCCCAGAATCCTTTGTTCCTGGCCAGGCAGCCCTGAGGCTTGGGCCCAGGGCAGGGGCAGCTTCAGGAACACAGAGGAGGCCACGTGACAGGAGAGGCATCGATGTCTGAGGACCTCATGGAGCCTCTTTGGCAAGCAAAGCTCTCTACTGGAGGCTCCAAGAGCCAGGAGATCCAGATGGTCCTTGCCTTTCAGAGGCTTGTGTCTAGTGGGAGAAACCAGGGACTTCTACCCACCAGAAAACAAATCCAATGAGTGCTCAGTGGGGAGTGCAGAGGGAAGACAGAATTAGAAAAAGATGCGCACAGGGTGGTTTTTTTTTGCTTGTTTTTATTGACACATAGTTGATTTCACAATGTTGTGTTAATTTCTGCTGTATAGCAAAGTGATTCAGTTATACATATACATACATTTATTATGTTCTTTCCTACTATGGTTTATCACAGGATATTGAAGAGTTCCATATGCTATATAGTAGGACCTTGTTGGTTATTCATTCTATATATAATAGTTTGCACCTGCTAATCCCAAGCCATCCCTTTTCTACCAGCTTTCTGCCTTGGCAAATACAAGTCTGTTCCCTATGTCTATGTATCTGTTTCATAGATAAGTTCATGTAATATTTTAAATTCTAAAAAAAAAAAAAAAAAGAAAGAAAGAAAAAAAAATAAATTCTACTTATAAGTGATATATCATACAGTATTTGTTTCTCTGTTTCTGACTTACTTCACTTAGTGTCCTAATCTCTAGGTCTATCCATGTTGCTGCAAATGGCATTATTTAATTCTTTTTGTAGCTGAGTAATATTCCATTGTATACATGTGCCACATCTTCTGTATCCATTCGTCTGTCAATGGATATTGAGGTTGTTTCCATGGCACAGAGTGGTTTCGACTGGGAAGTTAGGAATTCTAGAATGTCAAAGTCAAAAGCAACTTTAAGTTCTAGTCCAACCCTGTTACTTTCCAGATGCAGAGACTGTGAGAAGTGACTAGTCTAAAGTCTGCATCAAAGATGAGATTCAAATACAGGCCTTCTGGCCAGAGCCCAGGGCTCTTTCTTTTACATTTGATCTCTAGATGTCTGGTTTGCCCTACATTTTAGGTGTGCAGACTCAGCACAACTCACCAGGACTCACTAACCCTGCTCCTCCCAACTGACTCCTCCTCAGTCACAATCTTTTTGGCCTGGGTTTCCTCTCATCCTTCACTGTTCACTGCTTTCTTATTTAATGCCCATGTGAGCAAACTCTGCTTTGTCACAAGCCTCTGTAATAATGCTCGTGGGATTGTGGACATAAGGCTCCAGGGTCCACATGAAAGAGAGTCCTGGGAAAGTTTTTGCCCCAGAAGGGAGCACTGACATTCTGGAAAGAAAGATGTAGGCAAATCAGGACCGTTCTTAGTTCTTCCTGATGCTCTGAGCTGGTTCCTCTCATTTAGCACCATGGGCTCTTCAGCTCTTCAACCCGACACCAAGCCCCATCTTCCAGGGCTTTCACCTGCTCCTGTCTTCCTGGTTACCTTCTCTCCACCTATCCCCTCCCCCAATTCAAGTAGGAACTTTTATTTATTTATCATTAAGGCTGCTTTGGATCTTAGTCATGGCCCTCAGGATGTTGGTTGAGTCCTGCAGGGTCTTTTGGTGCATCCTAGGGACTCCAGCTGTGATGCGTGCTCTGGAGCACGTGAGCTCAGGAGATGCACCACGTGGGCTTAGTTCCTCCACAGCATGTGGGGTTTAGTTCCCCGACCAGGGATGGAACCTGCATTCCTTGAATTGCAAGGTGGATTCTAAACAACTGGACCACAAGGGAAGTCTCCAGGTTGGAGCTTTTAGAAATGTTTGTCATTGGTCCGTTGGATTAACTTGGTCATTTGGATTAATGCTCCTAATTACACACCCACCACTGGCTCTGTTTCCGCTTCTTAAACCCTGAACACACTCCTGATGTTTTTCTAAATTCTAAAGAGAAATGTAGAGGATTCTTGGATATCTGCATTAAATGGGAGGAAATGGAAGATAACAGCGGTGGAGATCACAAGCAGGATAAAAGAGTAGAAACTAGGTGATGAATCAAGCCATCTGGCTAGGCTCTCCTGCTACCTTGCTGAGTGGTCTTGGGCAAAATCTTTAACATCTCTGTGCTTACTTTTCAGGTGAGGATAATATGGCCTATCTCATCAACCTTTAACATAATTTAAAGATCAAGCAGGATAGCAGGTTTAAAATTTTCTTGAGAATTCCCTGGTTGCCTAGTGGTTAGGATTCTGGGCTTTCACTGCTACGGCCCGGGTTCAATCCCTGGCCCAGGAGCTGTGATCTTAAAAGCTGTGTGGTGTGGCCAAAAAAATAAATAAACTTTTCTTAACTTAAAAGAATATTGGAAAAAAAGAATATTGCCACTAAATAGCATCACTATTAAGATTTCCCACCAATCTTATTATATATTATATGAAACATATTTTAAACCCACTTCACCAGTGTCCTCTGAGATAGCTAACTAGTCAACCAAGTCTGAATTTCATCTCCTTTAATAATTTGTCTTCTGGGGATAGGGGACTGATGAGCAGTGCCTTCAAGTGTGGCCTTCAAATCTAAGGACGGGGAGTATTTGGGGTTGTTCCTTATTTTTCTGTGTGACATAAAGATTACTGGAAACTGGCCCATGTTTACACATACACAGGTGTATGTATGCTGTGCCAATATTTAGATCTTATCTCATATTTTATTTGCATACCACAGCCACAAAACCTCTCATGCTTAAGATTAGGAAACCAGTGTATGCACAAGGGTTCCTCTTCTGTCAAACTGTTGTGGGTACAAGGAAGCCAACCTGGAGGCAGGGGTTCCTAGGAACAGGACACCAGAGTGAAGATCTTGGAGCTAGAAGTTAGGACACTAATCCATTCTCACCTTTACTCTTCTACCGTGTATGCAATCACAGGCAAGTTCACCTCCCTGCCTTAGTTTTCCCATCTGTAAAATAGCCAGAAAAAACTTATCTGAAACCTTCCATTCAACCCAATTCAACTGGGGATGAAGTTCATTATAACAAGCTCTTCAAGTGTTTGGGAAGGAAGATGCTGTGTCAACCCCACATAGTTTTAATGTTCCGTTTCCAGAAGGAAGGGGTGTAGAGCGTCTTCAAGCTCAGCACCTGAGTGGTGGCTGGGGCCTGCCAGGGCCTCCATCTGCCCACGTCAGAGAATACGCTAGGATCGGTGGTGCCAGAGGTGGATACACCAGAGGGAGCTATGCTTCCTCAGCTTGTCAACATGTCATTAGGGTGTTCCTGTGGGAACCAAGAGCAGAGACAGGAGGCCGGAGATGCGGGAGGGAGTGGGGAGGGAGGAAGAGAGAGACATGGAAGAGATGAAGGGGGTCTATGCCAGTACCACATTCATCCCTGTCAGGAGGAGAGCTCTATCAAACCAAGGCCAGGCCTATAAATCAGGCCATAATTAGTTGCAAAGAGAAAGCTTTAACATCCTCATCAAATTGATTAATTCATCTTGCAGCTCAGGACAGGCTGGCCCTGCCTCAGAAAAACTGCAAGCCCGCCCAGCTGGGTGGGGATGGAGTGGGGAGAAGGGACAGCTCTAGCTGTGGCTGCACAGAGCCTGGTGAGTTCTGCCCCTCTGTTTCCTCGCTTGAAGAAAGCTCTGACAGGTAGTAGCCAAGGCCATTGCTTAGTCCAGGAGGTCATCAGGGGCCTGGAGCCTCAAGAATCAAATGAATGTGTTGGTTTTTGCCAAAGAATTAGTCCTGACACCACTGGCAAGCTATTTTTTTCCTTCTGGGTCTCAGTTTCGCCATCTATAAAAAAGACATGTTGGATCAGAGGAACTTTGTTTCCTTCCAGTTCTGACGCCAAAAACATCTGTGAGTCCAATGGACAAGAGCATCTGGAGGTCATGGCAAGTGAGGACCTGACTATAGGTTCAATTTCTAACATATCCAATGGGAGGTCAGGAGTTTGGGATAAGCTTCAATAATTTGGTCTAATTCAGGCTTGTGATTACCAAGCTTTGCTGGTGTGTCCTTCCCTAAGGCCCAAGCAGCAAATACCTTTCATCTTTCAAGCCAGAACAGAGAGAAAAGACATAGATCAACTTGGGTTCACATCCTGGCTTAATCACTGATTAGCTGTGTGTTTGGGAAAAGTTACCTAACCTCTTCAGTTTCCTTCTCTGTAAGATAATTATGTCTCCCTTCTTGGGTCATCATGACAACTAGATAAGATTTATGGTCGACAAGTAAGAGCCAGTACTATTATTATTCAGCTGACTTTTGATATCTTAATAATGACACCTAAATCACATGGAGACTGAAAAAGTAGTCCAGTAAAAAAAGTAAAGCCCTGATTCCCCACAGGACATCCAACTAGTCACCTTCCTGGACTATAACCTGAATAGGCAGCATATTGTTGTGTAAAAAGTTCCAGGACTTGAACTTGGAAGATCTGGGTTCTGCTCCCACCTTTGCAGCTTGAGTTGAGTGACTTCAAGCAAGACCCTTCACCTTTCTGAACCTTGCTTTCCTGAATCAGGAATGCTTTCACATTCGATCAGAGAATGTGTGGAAATGGTCCTCATAAGATAGAAATCATTATGCAAATATAAAGCATTGTTCAAATATAAGCAATATTATAGGTATTGGTCACTCTTGCTTACTGCTGACTGCCCCCAGGTCTCATGTCTGGAAAAACAAATCAAATAGGTTCTTTTCAAACCCCTGAGACATTATGTCTTCTATGAATCACACTTTTCTGGTTTCCAGCTTTAACAAAATCTCCATCCTTATAATAAACGAAGATTCACTATTTGGTGATGTTTGTGTCACATATCGGAGAAGGCAATGGCACCCCACTCCAGTACTCTTGCCTGGAAAATCCCATGGGTAGAGGAGCCTGGTAGGCTGCAGTCCATGGGGTCACTAAGAGTCGGACATGACTGAGCGACTTCACTTTCACTTTTCCCTTTCATGCACTGGAGAAGGAAATGGCAACCCACTCCAGTATTCTTGCCTGGAGAATCCCAGGGACGGCGGAGCCTGGTGGGCTGCCATCTATGGGGTCGCACAGAGTCGGACACGACTGAAGCGACTTAGCAGCAGCAGCAGTGTCACATATAGGTTGATGTGATAACACTATAAAAAATCCATTCTTTCTCCTTTTAGAATAATTGAATGGTTGGACACATGGCTGTATATATAGATGAGTATACACACACACACACACATATACGTACGTAAGTGACTAAGTTCTCGGTAAGGGAATGGAGGAAGAAGTGATGTGCACCACTTACAGGCTGGGACCTTAACAAATGGGTATGCCTCTTTTATACTTTTTGTTCTTCCTGGGACCCAGGACACGCACATACCCTCAAAGCAGTTTGGATCAAGCAGACAAAGACCACAGTGGAAAAGCAAGATGGTGGGGATGGTGGAAAAGCAAGAATGAAGGAACCTGGGTCCTCAAATGACAGCATGAAGGAGAGCTTCTTGCCAACCTGGAACTTAGACAGTTCTGAGAGAGAAAAATAAACTTCTATCTTATTGATCTTGTTAAATTTCTATCATGAGACATCTTTATTATGAGTTAAATATTTCATACTATCTAATTATTTATTTGCATTGCTTCTCCCCCAGGAATCCAGAAACTTCCTTATCCATCCTATTATGTCTATATCAAACTGCCAAAGGAGACACTTTAGGAGATTCCACTGTTCCTGTTGTTTCTGAAGGCTGGGTCTGCATCTAGGTGGGAGTCATCTCCTGGTAATAACTTTATTAAAGAACTCCTGACCTATATACCCGCTAAGAATAATCAGCTCTCTATACCCCCTAACAATAACAAGTACATTTCCTTGTACTATGCTGTCATAACAAAACCTACTCTATTCCTGGAAAGTAGCTGCAAGTAGAAGGCCACGGTGGGGGAATACAAAGCAGAAAATAAGAGAACTGTAGATGGAGGATGCCTGAGGGACCCACAGAAACCTGAACTGTGGGTCACCTAGGCCAGGTTAAGAGGCAGGGAAAACTCAGGGGCCATATACCGAGAGAAATGGACCAGAGGTGCCCAAATGACTCATCAAGGGCATCTGATAGAGGAAGTGGAATTTTCAGTCTGCCCACTGCTCTCTTACGCTTCGAATCCCCAAGAAAACTTGACCTTTGCTGGCTTCCTTACTGGCTTCCTCACCGGTTTGTCATCATCAGTCAAGGTTTTTACACAGCCTGTGACATTTAGAAAGCCTTCCTCCTGACACGCACCCCTCCCCTTTTAGAATGTGGTCCTGGGCAGGCTCAGAATTGCTCTTTGAAACATTTAAACTGAGCTCATGATTTAGAATGTGCGGACAGAATACCGTCTTTCAAGAGCCAGGAGCTATGGGAGTCTAGCCGACATGGGATCACAGGGAAGAGGAGAAAACGAAGGAAGGACCTGGGGCCAAATAGCCACAGGTGGGAGCCGCAGTGGTGGGAGGGCTGGCCTCGCTTTGTCTCACCGTTGGCCCACACTGTTGGCCCAAATCACAGGTCAGGGCCGGAAGGGAAGTGCCAGTTGCAAATGCTCCTACCTCATCTCACAGCTCACCAAATATTACGGCCTAGCACATAAAAACCAGAATGCTAAGCTGCCAGGAGTGTTAAACTCAAGGAGCTGTGACCAGACGTAGGCAGGCTCAGGGGACGGGAGTAGGGAGGCGGCTGTGGTGGGCCGGCGGCTCCCATTAAGCCCCATGGCTCTCAGGCAGCAACTGAAACCAAGCAGGAAACTCAGCCCTTGCCCGGAAAGCCAGCTCTACCTCCTACCTCTCCATGGTGAGAGCATCAAGGGAAGTCCCGGGCCTCCCAAGCAGAAGCACGCTGCCTCTAAGTAGCAAATAAAGGCTTTCAGGCCACATAAATCAATGAACATTATCAGGAGTCAAAGTGAAAAATCTATCCTCCACCACTTGGGTGTTTGAGCCAAGGTTCTCGGTGATTTAGAACCGTATAATTAGAGTGATCTGATCGCTCTCTCTCTCTCTCTGTGACTCTCTCTTTTTCCATCCTCCCTTCCTTTTCCAGACAAAGTCCTCTTGGATGAGGCAGGTTCTCCTTTGGCTGGAGGCTAGTGCCTGCACCTGTCAGCTAGGCATCCTGATGGATCTCTGTGCGATTAGCCTCTGCCCTGCCTGCCCCTTAATGAGCACTCTGGCCCCGGGGTAGGTATGAGTTGTGGGTGGGGAGCCCACATTCTGAAGAATATTGCAGAAGTGGAGAGGTGTGGCTGCTGACCCCAAGTAAAATGCGGTGTCATCCCAGAGGTGGAGGGCTGGGGTAATCAAAATCCCTAACTTTTGACCTTTGAACTGGGGAGAAGATTGATGATGGAAAGAAAGTTTCCCAGCCCTGTGCCTCCTGCCAGATTAGGGACATAACCTAGCAGCTGATGGAAGTGTGAGCTGGGATCCAGAGAGGTCAGGGGCCTGGATTTGTCTCAGAAAACAGGGACCTAGAAGGGCAAGGTGGTATGGGAAGCGAGGGTGGTGCTTAGAGTTGCAGACACAGGTTCAAATGCCATCTCTATCACGTACTACCTAGATGACCTTCAACAAGTTTCTTAAGCTCTCTGAGACTCAGTTTCCTCATTTTTAAAATTAAAATAATGATTCTCACAGAGTGGTAGTGAAGACTACATGAAAGAATGATGTAAAGTTGCCTGGAACATAGCATCATCCACAACACGGTACCTTCCTGCCTCTTGACTCTTCTTCTTGCCCAAGGCTGTATAGCAAGTCAGGGAAGGAATCAGAGCTCCAACCGAGATCTCCTAACTTCTCATCCAGGACCTGGTATTTAGCTCAGGAGTCTACCCACTACAGGCTCTCAGTCTAGACAGTTTAACTGAATGGCAGAGCAGAATTAGAAGTTTCCTCTCCAAGGCAGAAGGTTTCCTAAAGGAAATCAGTTCTGAATATTCATTGGAAGGACTGATGCTGAAGCTGATGGTCCAGTACTTTGGCCACCTGATGTGAACTGACTCATTGGAAAAGATCCTGATGCTGGGAAAGATTGAAGGTAGGAGGAGAAGGGAACAGAGGATGAGATGGTTGGATGGCATCACCTACTCAATGGACACAAGTTTGAGCAAGCTCCGGGAGTTGGTGATGGACAGAGAGGCCTGGCGTGCTGCAGTCCATGGGGTCACAAAGAGTCAGACATGACTGAGCAACTGAACTGACTAGAAGGCAGACTAGAACATGTCTGCTCTGAGGAAGGTAAACTCATACCAAGCATGGTGTTGTGCAGTGTACAATGCCAGGTTCAAATCCTGACTCAGCTACTTACAAGTCGAGACCCTGGGCAACTCGCCAGGCCTCAGTTTCTCTCAATGTAAAGTGATTATAATTATAATTCTTGCCACAGGGTTCATAGAAAAAGGGTGAGGTTCATATAAAAAGTGGTGGGATAAACTTCTGCAAATCACTCTATATATATAATGGAATATAATGTATAATAGAAAATGTAATTATACTGTAAATCATTTCATTGACAGAATTTCTCATAGGAGAGAAACTCTGCTTAGAAAATGCCTTGATATGTGCTTATCATATGGCAAATGATACCACAACTTTAGCTAGGAGAGAATATTCCTCTGATGAGAGAGAAAAACGAAAGAAGAGAGGAAGGGGAATGAGGCTCCAACAGGAAAGACAGAGACCAGGTGTGGTGAAGAGGTGAGTGAAACTCCATATGAGTCAACCCATGGGTGTTTTAAAAACATAAAGCCCATTGTGCCATCTAAGTTGTTTGTGCTGCATACTATACCCTTCCTCTTACATGCTTACAAAGTTGTTGGGTGTATATCCGTTAAACTCACCATTTTTGGAGCACTGACCACATGCATCTAGTGATTTACACACATTCTTTCATTTATTCATCCAGTAATGTTCTATGGATAAAGAAACCAAAGGAGATTTCTCTGGTGGCCCAGTGGTTAAGTCTCCATGCTTCCAGTGCAGGGGGCGTGGGTTCGATCCCTGGTGGGTAAACTAAGATCCCACATCCCAGGCAATGCAGCCAAAAGATAAAGAAAATTTAAAGAGAAAAGAAAAGAAACAAAGGCTCAGAAAATGTGGACCACTTGCTCAAGGTCACACAAGTGGCAGCTGGTAAGGCAGGGATTTTGATCAGTGTCCAGTTCTGGGCTTTGGACCTTGTTGCCCCTGGGCCTACTTTTCTGAGGTTAAAAAGGTCGCTTAACCTCCCTGGTTAAGTTCCATCTTTAAGAAGAAATGTCTCTATTGCTTCTCCCTTGCTCACTCAAATACTTGAAAGATGAAAGAGGTAATAGATGTAAAGTACTCTGAGAGCTTTTAAACAAACAACCCCATTGTGAAAGTAAGCTATTATTAATACCACATCTCACATGCTAAAAAGCCTGTTTAATCCACCCTGCCCCCAGGAGCCCAAGAGGACATTTCCCTCTCTGTTTATCCTTTCTTGTCAATTGCCAAGTCTGTTCCACTTCGCTCTCTCTCTGCAGAAACAGAGCATATGGACTCCTCCTAAAAATACCCAAGACCAAATACCATGACCATATCAAAGGATTCCCTTCTTCTCATTCATCTCTCCAGTCTCCTTCAAAGATAGGGATGAACCCCCGTGATGGCCTAGAAAATGTTTAATAAACAGCTTTCCAGAAACAAAAAGTCTTGTCCTGATCTGTAGCACTTGCCAATTTCCTCAGTGTAAGTACTCCCACCATACCTTCTTTCAAACTATCATTATGACATCATTGAGCACAGAACTGGGAAGAGATGTGTAGTAGCACATCATCACACAGTATTTCTACCATATAGCTACGATAGACACAAATAACTCTAAAAGGTTAGGTTATAGTAAAATTTAGCAAAATAATTACAAAGGGATGAGTTTTTACTATCTTTGTTTAAAAATATAGTTTATTTAATTCAGCTGTATTTTAGTTTTTTTAAACAGCTGTTTTGTAAAATTCTTGAAAGCTAGAAAATCAGTGTTCACAAAGCAGCTGTTTTGTAAAATTCTTGAAAGCTAGAAAATCAGTGTTCACAAAGCAGCTCCAGTCTACCCCTCTGTGACACGTGCACACAAAAACAGACTGTCGCACAGAAGCCAAGGCACGTTGGAGAAAGTACCAAGCGCTCCTGTGATATATTTTTCTTTTCCAGAAGCAAGAATCACACAGCAGGGACTTCTACTTCCCTTGTCCAATGGTTAGGATTTTGCCTTCCAAAGCAGGGGGTGCCGGTTCAGACCCTGGCTGGGGAGCTAAGATCCCACATGCCTCACAGGCAAAAAACCAAAGTAGAAAACAGAAGCCATATTGTAACAAATTCAACAAAAACTTTAAAAATCATTTTAAGAAAAGAATCACACAACAAATAGGATGTAGGAATGAAAATGGCTCCTTCAGTCTCAAAGATCCTCAGTTTGGAGGTGCTCATCTAGTCCCCTTCCCTAACCATGAGCAAGAACTCCTCCTGAGTCTGTTCTCCAGGGTCCTGTATTGATCAGGATCCCCCTGGGAAAGGTATGGCACATTCCAACAGGGCCTGTTTACCAAGAGTTTAATAAGGGCGTATCCCTGAAGATAAAGGCAAGGTTCAGAGATATACGCACAGGGCAGTGAAGGTAGTCAGAGTGGGAACCCTTCCCCAGAATCTGAAGACGGCTGTAGAGAGGGTGCCCACAGGAGCTGTGGCCTGCAGTTGAGGAACACAGCCACTGCCAAGCCGAGGCCCAGTTGGCAGGGACCTGGCGAACAAGGACTCCCATCTCCCACTCCCCCTATCTTCAGTCTTCTCTGGTCACTCACTGCATGACATAAATGTGTCCTCCCTCCCCCTATAAAAGGGCTTCCCTGGTAGCTCAGCTGGTGAAGTATCTGCCTGCAATGCAGGAGCCCCCAGTTCAGTTCCTGTGTCGGGAAGATCCCCTGGAGAAAAAATAAGCTACCCACTCCAGTATTCTTGGGCTTCCCTGGTGGCTCAACTGGTAAAGAATCCACCTGCAATGCAGGAGACCTGGGTTCTATCCCTCGGTTGGGAAGATCCCCTGTAGAAGGAAACAGCTACCCACTCCAGTATTCTGGCCTGGAGAATTCCATGGACAGATGCTTACTTCTTGGAAGGAACGTTATGACCAACCTAAACAGCATATTTAAAAGCAGAGACATTACTTTGCCAACAAAGGTCTGTCTAGTCAAGGCTATGGTTTTTCCAGTGGTTATGTATGGATGTGAGAGTTGGATGGTGAAGAAAGCTGAGTGCCGAAGAATTGATGCTTTTGAACTGTGGTGTTGGAGAAGACTCTTGAGAATCCATTGGACTGCAAGGAGATCCAACCAGTTCATCCTAAAGGAGATCAGTCCTGGGTGTTCATTGGACGGACTGATGTTGAAGCTGAAACTCCAATACTTTGGCCACCTGATACGAAGAGTTGACTCATTGGAAAAGTCCCTGATGCTGGGAAGGATTGGGGGCAGGAGGACAAGGGGACGACAGAGGATGAGATGGTTGGATGGCAGCACCGACTCGATGGACATGGGTTTGGGTAGACTCCGGGAGTTGGTGATGGACAGGGAGGCCTGGCGTGCTGCGATTCATGGGGTCGCAAAGAGTCGGACACGACTGAGCGACTGAACTGAACTGAATATAGTCCATGGGGTCTCAAAGAGTTGTTCATGGCTAAGCAACTTTCCCTTTCCCCTTTAAAAACTTCAGGTAAAGGCACTGTTTCCTGAACCCTGGCTGAACCCAACCAGAAATCAAAGAGCAAGGGAGCCTGCTGAAGCAATTCTTAGGGGTCACTTCCCAGCACTAGCATCGAGAATAGGGGGGGAAAAGGAAGGAGAGGTCATCCGGCACAGACCTTTGGTGGGTCATTGCAAGTAGTCATTCCCACCCTAGGATCCTAGGCGTTTGAAACTTCGGTGGGCAAACAAATGGTTTAGGGATTACAAGGTGACTTCTGATTCAATAGGTTTTGGTCGTGGCCTAAGATCCCAGGTGAGGCTGACGCTGAGGCTTGT
Organism: Giraffa tippelskirchi; assembly: GCF_054371585.1. Classification (NCBI taxonomy): domain Eukaryota; kingdom Metazoa; phylum Chordata; class Mammalia; order Artiodactyla; family Giraffidae; genus Giraffa; species Giraffa tippelskirchi. Next base: position 24,523,240 of record NC_137277.1, on the reverse strand, counting down.
GAGCCACCTTTTGGATAACAGGCTCTTAGGCCACACTCATCCCACCATCTAAGCCCCAGTGAGCTTGTCTAAGGAAAAATAAGAGCTGTAAAAATCCCCCTTAGTCATTCCTTTCCCACTTCTTACCTTCTCGTCTTTTCCTTCTCTGCAGATACTCTCTGGTGCAACTCAATAATCTCAGTTGTCTCCCTGGATTCTGTTCTCTGTTTGCCACCCCTCCCAGCACCAAGCTAGAAAGAGGTGGATTTGCAGAGGCTTCGCTGAAGGCAGGCCTCTCCACTGGAGGAAACCCTCAGAGAATATTTCCAATTCCCTACAACCTCCTCTATTTCCTCCTCTCCTTGTTCTCACCCCCACAGTCAAAGTAGCTTGAGAAAGCCAGTGACCTCCTAAAAGGATAACATTTTCAGTCAAACTCTGCAATGGGATAAATGGAAAGTGCCCCCAACTCCTCACTAGAATTTTCCCCTGGGTAGAATAACAACCCAAGGGCCACTGTATCCTTGGTGCTGCCAGAGCATCCTTACTGATGGACCTTGGCTATGATTCAGGCCCCTCTCCATGCCTGGCACATAATGCAAGCCCTTTCGAAGGCACAGCTCTAGAAACTATTCATAAACCCTAAATATTGAATAAACAAATGTGCTTGTGTTTGTGTGTGGGAAGTATGGCCACCAGGAGAAAACTCTTGGGCGGTACTCCCATTCCTGGACATGCACAAGCCAGAGATGCTCCCATTTTTGGATTAATGGGAATTCTCCCTCAGTGAGTGATGAGTGCTAGGAAGCAGGTTAAGCTTTTATCCTTTATATGTCAAGGATGTATGGGCTTGTGAGGCTTAGGAAGGATACCACAAGGTTAGCCACATTCCAAAACAGGAGGAAGCAGCTGCGGCTTTGGTTCTTGGTATAAGAAAGTCGGGCCCTAGGGATATCCCCATTAATTCCAGATACGATGCAAGTGTGTATGTGCTAGCTTATACATATGCTCTAAGAACATTGAGGGTGGCCAAGGGATGTAAAGCTGGAAAGTAGATAAAGGAAATGGATGAACATAATTCCTTCTCCTCGGAACCTAGATAATCTTAAAGAGGGACAATGCAGCAACAAAGGTAATCGGATCCAGTGCTTTCGAGACTTTCCTCATTACCTGTGTTCACTTGCCACAACTCCTGCATAGGATCATTTCTAGGAAAAGGCACAGTGAAGTGAAAATTTCCCAAGAATGGCCTGTTAGTAAGATCAGAAAGATATCCAGATCCCATGATTAAAAGACTTCCCTAGGCACACATGGGGCTTCCCAGGCAGCTCAGCTGGTAAAGAATCCACCTGCAATGCAGGAGACCCCAGTTTGATTCCTGGGTCAGGAAGTTCCCCTGGAGAAGGGATAGGCTACCCACTTCAGTATTCTTGGGCTTCCCTGGTGGCTCAGATGATAAAGAATCCACCTGCAATGCAGGAGACCTGTGTTTGATCCCTGGGTTGGGAAGATTCCCTGGAGGAGATCATGGCAACCCACTCCAGTGTTCTTGCCTGGAGAATCCCCATGGACAGAGGAACCTGGAAGACTACTGACCATGGGGTCGCAAAGAGTTGGACACGACTGAGCGACTAAGCACAGCACAGGGACACATGTCCTGTGCCTGGGGATAATCCTTCTTGTTCTTTCTTCCAAGAGAAAGCAAAAGAGTCCCCAGATTTCTGGCTCAGGAACATACTGTCCTACAACACTTGCCTTTTCATTTATTTGGCACTTATCACAAACGCTCCTGACACCATAGTGCAACTTGCAGTTTACAAGGAACTCTTCAAATCCATTTGTTATTTTTTAGTCGTGAAGTCGTGTCTGATTCTTTTGCGACCCCATGGACTGTAGCCTGCCAGGCTCCCCTGTCCATGGGATTTCCCAGGGAAGAATACTGGAGTGGGTTCCCATTCCCTTCTCCAGGGGATCTTCCCAACCCAGGGATTGAACCCGCATCTTCGGCATTGGCAGGCAGATTCTTCACCACCAAGCCACCAGGGAAGCTCTCAAATACATCATTTAATTTTCACAAGAAATCTATGAGATAAGGCGAGACAGGTTTATCACCATTTTATAATCAAGAAGCTGGGGTTTCAAGAAGTTAAATAACCTATGTAAGGGCACAAGACTCTTAGGGAGTGGGGCCCGAACTGGGATTCAGGTTTCCTAATTCCTAATACAGTATCCCTTCTTTCTGCTGCCTTCCTTTTCACACACTTCTTTGCCTATTAGCTATCGTTTTCATAGCTTCTGACTTTGTGCCTCACATATATATCGGTGCCCTAACAGCCTGGACTTTATCTCTCTGCTTTACTAATATTTCCCCAACACCTGTGACAGTGCCTGATACATCATATATGCTTAATAAAATTATATTGAATGAGTGAATAAATGAAATAGATTATAAGTGACCTGAAGGTGGGGCTCTAACTTTGATTTCTTGGGATCTTTCACAATCATTACATAGTAGAAGAGTAAATATTACTGATAAGAAAAATGACCTAATATCCAGAGGGTGTGACTTACTCCCAAGAAGTAGTCCGCCTGGAAGGTAATATATTTTGAGGAAAAGGGTCCCTGCTGTGGCATCTAGAATTCTAAGCACAGACTATTTTTAGCCTTTCTCATTACCTTCAACTGACCCTTGCTCACCCTCAGGGTGAAGACATTTGCCCTGTGAACAGATGCCCAGAGGTTCAGGCCTGTATGTTTTTGATTTAGGAAAGAGGCACAATGGTTTGTGTCTCCATGTGCTCCCACTGTCACCAGATAGAATAAAATGGCTTGTTTCTCTTGGCAGCCTCCACCCAACAGTTCCCCATGTGTGTGTTGCTTTCTTCAATTTTCCCCTCTACAAAATCTGGTCATGTTTAATAACAATAAATCAGAGGAGAGATTGCAGCCCGGAAGAGAAGTCTGGGGCGGCCGGGGTTTCCACATCTGGGGCCCATTCGGGTTGAAGCGATGACAATTCCTAATAAATGTTAATGGAGAACCTCCTCAGATTCATACACTCCAGCAATAATTTAGCCTGTCTCCATGCCAGCTGACCTTTTGAACACGCAGAATACACCCATTATAGCACCAGCTACAGCCCTGGATTTCTTCCTGCATATGAAGTGGAAAAAAAAAAACATGACTTGTTATTGATCATATTTCTCCATTTTCCTTTCCCTAGAATCTTCTTCAAAGGCTCATGGAGCCTTGGGATCCCCAGCCACCCAGGTGGTTAGAGGCAAGGAAGTCAGGTTGAAGGATGTTTCCTTCTGCTCCTAAAAGAGGCCTCACAAAGTCTGACAGCCAAAGAGCAAGAGACAGGGCTGGACCTCAAAATACTGTCCACTCCCTTACTTTGGCCTCTGAGACCCTTTGCTGATTCTGCTTGCTCTGGCCCTTTCATCAGCCACTCCCCACCCTCCTGCTACTTGTAACTAGTCAGTCTTCAAAGCTGGCTTTAGTCTTGGGCTTTTCTCTTCCCACCCTATCACTTCCATGAGTCTAATGTCTGCGTGCAGGTTTCCAGCTCTCATCTCTCTCTCAAGATCCAGTCCTGAATTTCTAACCGGGGACTGGGTGTTTTCACTCGATCACCAGCCACTGTCTAAAATTCCATGTGTCTAAATTAACCTATCATCTCACCCAAACACAGTTGGCCTCTCCTCCAAACTTCCATATTTCTAAGTGTGCTTCTGCTTTCAACTATACAGACACTCCCCATCTGCTGACTCCCTTTCCTATCTGGTGAGAAGCTCACTGAATCTTCTATCCCAATCTCATGCTTTTTAACTTCCACCACCACCCCACACTTTCACTTTGAAATTTCCTCCTACCTGCTCTTTCTGTGAAACTACCCCTGAACACAGCAATTAGATACATTATCCCAAGATGCTGTCTTTTTTTTTAAATTGAAGGATAATTGCTTTACAGAATTTTGTTGTTTTCTGTCAGACCTCAACATGAATCAGCCATAGGTATACATATATCCCCTCTCTTTTGAACTTCCCTCCCATCTCCCTCCCCATCCCACCCCGCTAGGTTGATACAGAGCCCTGTTTGAGTTTCCTTAGCCATACAGCCGGAGAAGGCAATGGCACCCCACTCCAGTACTCTTGCTTGGAAAATCCCATGGATGGAGGAGCCTGGTAGGCTGCAGTCCATGGGGTCGCTAAGAGTCGGACACGACTGAGAGACTTCACTTTCACTTTTCCCTTTCATGCACTGGAGAAGGAAATGGCAACCCACTCCAGTATTCTTGCCTGGAGAATCCCAGGGATGGCGGAGCCTGGTGGGCTGCTGCCGTCTATGGGGTCGCACAGAGTCGGACACGACCGAAGCGACTTAGCAGCAGCAGCAGCAGCAGCAGCCATACAGCAAATTCCTGTTGGCCTATCTATTTTACATATGGTAAAGTAAGTTTCCTTATTCCTCTTTCCATACATCTCACCCTCTCCTCCCCTCTCCCCATGTCCACAAGTCTATTCTCTATGTCTGTTTCTCCATTGCTGCCCTGTAAGTAAATTCTTCAGTACTATTTTTCCAGATTCCGTATATATGCGTTAGAATATATGTATCTTTCTCTTTCTGACTTACTTCACTCTGTATAATAGGTTCTAGGTTCATCCACCTCATTAGAGCTGACTCAAAGGCATTCCTTTTAATGGCTGAGTAATATTCCATTGTGTATATGCACCACAACCTCTTTATCGATTCATCTGTTGATGGACATCTAGGTTGCTTCCATGTTCTAGCTATTGTAAATAGTGCTGCAATGAACAATGGGATACATGTGCCTTTTTCAATTTTCAGGGTATATGCCTAAGAGTGGGATCACTGAGTCAAATGGTGGTTTTATTCCTAGTTTTTAACAGAATCTCCATACCATCTTCCATAGTGGCTATATCAATTTACATTTCCACCAACAGTGTAAGAGCATTCCCTTTTCCCCACATCCTCTCCAGAATTTATTGTTTGTAGACTTTTTGATGATGGCCATTCTGACTGGTGTGAGGTGATATCTCATTGTAGTTTTGATTTGAATTTCTCTAATAATGAGCGATGTTGAGCATCTTTTCATGTGTTTGTTAGCCATCTGTATGTCCTCTTTGGAGAAATGTCTGTTTAGGTCTTTTTTCCACTTTTTGATTGGGTTGTTTGTTTTTCTGGTATTGAGTTGTATGAGCTGCTTGCATATTTTGGAAGTTAATCCTTCATCAGTTGTTTCATTTGCTATTATTTTGTCCCATTCTGAGGGTTGTCTTTTCACCTTGCTTATAGGTTCCTGAGGTGGGTCATAGAGAATCTTGCTTTGATTTATGTCATCGAGTGTTCTGCCTATCTTTTTTCTTCTAAGAGTTTTATAGTTTCTGGTCTTACATTTAGGTCTTTAATGCATTTTGAGTTTATCTTTGTGTATGGTGTTAGGAAGTGTTCTAATTTCAATCTTTTACATGCAGCTGTCCCGTTTTCCTAGCCCCATTTATCGAAAAGGCTGTCTTTGCCCCATTGTATATTTTTGCCTCCTTTGTCAAAAATAAGGTACCCATAGGTGCATGGGTTTATTTCTGGGCTTTCTATCTTGTTTAATTGGTCTATATTTATGTTTTTTTGCCAGTACTGTACTGTCTTGATGACTGTAACTTTGTAGTATAATCTGAAGTCAGGACGGTTGATTCCTCCAGCTCCATTCTTCTTTCTCAAGACTGCTTTGGCTATTTGGGGTCTTCTGTGTTTACATATGAATCGTGAAATTTTTTGTTCTAGTTCTGTGAAAAATATCATTGGTAATTTAATAAGGATCGTATTGAATCTGTAGATTGCATTTGGTAGTATAGTCATTTTCACAGTATTGATTCTTCCTACCCAGGAACAAGGAATATCTCTCCATCTGTTTATGCCATCTTTGATTCCTTTCATTAGTGTCTTATAATTTTTTGTGTACAGTTCTTTTGTCTCCTTAGGTAAGTTTATTCCTAGTTACTTGATTCTTTTTGTTGCAATGGTGAATGGGATTGATTCCTAAATTTCTCTTTCTGTTTTTTCATTGTTAGTATATAGAAATGCAAGTGATTTCTGTGTATTGATTTTGTAACCTGTAAATTTGCTTAAGTCACTGATTAGTTCTAGCAATTTTTTGATACTATCTTTAGGGTTTTCTATGTACAGTTCCAAGATGCTGTCTTGATCATGTCCTTCCCCAGCTGGAAATTCTTCTGTGGCTCCCCACTGACTTATTATTATTATTGTTATTCAAAGTTTTTCATAATTAGGTGCCCATTGAACAAAAATTACATAATGAGGGAGTTACATTTTTATATTGTAGATCTCACTGTTTTTTCATTGTTTTCCCCTTACCTGGCTAGTGACATGCCTAATTAGAATTCATTTATTTATTCAACAAGTATTTTTTGAGCTACTGCTACATGCCAGGGTCTGCTGAGAACTGGAGGATAAAGTGATAATAAGCATGATGAACACTGTTCCTAGCCATATGAAAACACTTTCTAGTGGGGGAGACAAACAAAAAAAGAAAACAGGCAAATAATGAAAATATTGGAAACTGTGATAAGTAAGAGTTGAGAGAGAATAAGGGAAGTCTAGGTGGTAAAGAATCTGCCTCCTAATGAAGGAGACCAGGGCTTTATCCCTGGGTTGGGAAGATCTCCTGGAGAAGGGAATGGCTACCCATTCCAGTATTCTTGTCTGGAGAATCCCATGGACAGAGGAGCCTGGTAGGCTACAGTCCATGTGGTCGCAAAGAGTTGGATATGACTGAGTCATTTTAATGGTATTTTAATCAGGTCTCTAAACTCTCACCTCTCCCACTGCTACCTCTCTGGTTTCTGAAGGATATGGTCACTTTTGAGGAACCACCCTCTAATAGCTCCAAAAAAGACAGGCATAAATAATACTTTGTAAAAGAAATCATTCCCCTCTGCCTGTGTGCCAAGTTGCATCAGTTGTGTCCAACTCTTTGCAAACCACTGTACTTCAGCCCACCAGACTCCTCTGTCCATGGGATTCACCAGGCAAGAATACTGGAGTGGGTTGCCATACCCTCCTCCAGGGGATCTTCCTGACTCAGGGAGGGAACCTGGAGGTAAGCATCTCTTACCTCTCCTGCATTGGCAGGCAGGTTCTTTACCACTAGCGCCACCTGGGAAGCTCCTCATGCCCCTAGTGCATCTCTATTTTTGTAGCCCAAATAGATATCAAACAAATCAAGCTTCGTTTCTTGGATTTAGAATCAAGGATGTAACCTAGTGACTCCTTGTTTGGCCTGCAGATGGAAATGGATCTTTTACCTTAATATATGAGGGATTCCGTTTAGATAGGTAAAAACTTACTGGCAAAATTTCAGTGGAACAGACGCCTGAGGGAGTGTATCAGTCAACTTTACTAAACAGTGCTGTATACCTTTCCAGGGCTTCCCAGGTAGCTTCCCAGGGCTTCCGAAGTCTTCCCAGGTAGTGCTAGTGGTAAAGAACCTGCCTGCCAATGCAGGAGAAGTAAGAAATGTGAGTTCAGTTCCTGAGTCAGGAAGATCCCCTGGAGGAGGTATAGCAACCCACTCCAGTATTCTTGCCTGGAGAATCCCATGGCTAGACAAACCTGGAGGGCTATAGTTCATGGGGTCACAAAGAGTCAGACACGACTGAAGTGACTTAGCATGCTGTGTAACAAATAAACTAAAATCCTAGAGGTTACAACACTTATTTCTTGCTTACTGGTTTGCAGATGGGCTACAGTGCTTCTGTTGCAGGTTGTGGGTCTTGTTCAGGTCCACCCTGTGTACCTTCTCATTCTGGGACCCAGGCCAAAGTGACAGGAGTGTGCTCTTCTCACAGCCAAGGATAGAAATGGAAAAGCCAAGCCAGACCAAGCAAGTAGAGTTGAAATCTCTGCTTATGTTTCACTGGCCAAAGCAAGTCACGTGGCTAAATCCATCACCCGTGAAGTGGTAAGTTTTCTGCCCCCATGGAAGGGCAGAGAGGACAGTGAATACTTGCTGAACAATAATACACTCCAGCGCTAGGAGGTTATGTAGTTTCCTTCACAAGTGGTCTTTACAAATAGAAGAGATTGTTATCTATCTGGGTTCCTCTGGGTACCATATTATCTGAAGTACAGCAAAGGAGGACCAGAAGACATGATTTCTTAAAGATGCCTATTTTGGTACAAGGGCAATGTAATTCGTGTTTGCTATCTGGTTGCCACTGAAGCCCCTTTTTCTTTTCCACCAGAGTTGTGCCATGGGGGTGATTTGTAGCCCAAGTCTTACTATCAGAGTCTCTATGTGATTGTATACAAGTGACAGTCGCAGAGCAAACATAAATACAGAAGAGGTTCTGATACCATCGGGGAACAGTATTCCTGCCATCAGGCCAGCTTTGTCTGCCACTGCAGTGCAGTTAAATCTGGAATGAAATTGGAGAGCTAACTGATGGTCAGAGGGGACCAGGAAGATTTCCATTTGTAACTGAGAGAGGCAGGGCTCAGCAAAAGGCAAGGCAAGAATAGACTTTACCTTGGCTAGATAAATTCAGTTTACACACATTTATATATTGTATTAAATCCCTTAATGGTTTTAATATTTGAATTTATGCAAATGGAAAGACAGAGGCATGATTGTGAACCCATACCCTCAGCAGCTTTTCACTTCAAGTTTTCATTCTGTACCCTAAACAATAACCTGTCTCTGTCTTTTTACCCCAAGGTGCTCATTCTCCTTCTCCCCTCTCAGTATCTGCTCCCAAGAACAGTTTCAGTGCTACTCAAGGTATAGACTCCAGACCATGGCAACTGCATTATCTGAGAACTTGTTAGAAATGCAAATTATTGGGTCTTTCCCCCTGACTTGCTGAATCAGAATCTCTGGGGATGGGGTGGGGAGGAGTTGTTTCAGGAAGCTGTGTTTTAATAAACTTTTCAACTTAAGCACATCCACCGAAGTTTGAGAACCAAGGTAAGTCTGACTCAGTAGGTCTGGGGCAGAAGCCACGACTTGCAGTGCTAACAGTATGCAGATGACAGAGATGCTGTTGTCTGTGGACCACACTTCAAGAGCACTGCTTTAGAAATCAATCATATACACATGAAATGACAGCCAACAGTAAAAGTCTTACTCGTCTTGAGAGGATAGGATCAAAGTCTTAGTAAAAGACATGAGTCACTAATGGTGGGATTTCAGATAAGAGCCACCAGGTTAAAAAAACCAAAAAGCTTTTTTTTTTTTTTTGCTCAGAGGGTGGACCTGGAGCCTCTGAAGCCACTATGTGTGATTAGCTTTCTTCCATACACAGAGCCCATCCTCGCTATGACGATTAAAGAGGAGGTGCTGTATGGGTGAAAAACATGGAGTCAGAAGACCTGGATTCTAGTTCTTGCCCTGTCACTGAGAATGTCATCATGGTTGGGTCCTTCTCTCTCTAATTCTCATCTATAAACTGAAGATGGGAGCTACACAAGCTCTGCCACCCCTACTCCCTCCCCCATTTTGTTATTACACAAGATTACCTTAACAACAGTTTTCTCTCCACATATCTAGCTCAGTTCAGTTCAGTCGCTCAGTCATGTCCGACTCTTTGCTACCCCATGAACTGCAGCACGCCAGGCCTCCTTGTCCATCACCAACTCTTGGAGTTTACCCAAACTCATGTCCATTGAGTAAGTGATGCCATCTAAGCATCTCATCCTCCGTCGTCCCCTTCTCCTCCTGCCCTCCATTTTCCCCAGCATCAAGGTCTTTCCAAATGGGTCAGCTCTTTGCATCGGGTGGCCAAAGTATTGGAGTTTCAGCTTCAAAATCAGTCCTTCCAAAGAACACCCAGGACTGATTTCCTTTAGGATGGACTGGTTGGATCTCCTTGCAGTCCAAAAAAGACTCTCAAGAGTCTTCTCCAACACCTCAGTTCAAAAGCATCAATTCTTCAGCGCTCAGCTTTCTTTGAAGTCCAAATCTCACATCCATACATGACTACTAGAAAAACCATAGCCTTGACTAGACGGACCTTTGTTGGCAAAGTAATGTCTCTGCTTTTTAATATGCTGTCTAGGTGGGTCATAACTTTCCTTCCAAGGAGCAAGCGTCTTTTAATTTCATGGCTGCAGTCACCATCTGCAGCGATTTTGGAACCCCCCAAAAATAAAGTCAGCCACTGTTTCCACTGTTTCTCCATCTATCTGCCATGAAGTGATGGGACTGGATGCCATGATCTTGGTTCTCTGAATGTTGATCTACCTAAGGGAGTCTCAAAAACATGGGAACGCCAAGGTGCAGAATTGAAGGCTAAGTTAAATACTTGGCCCTGGGTTACACTGTGAATCATGGTGGGAGTTAGGACTGACTCTATTCCACCACACCCTCCTTAGGGTAATGCTTGGTGAGCATTCAGGCTCTGAGCCAGACTCTCAGGGTTGGGATTCCAGCCTCCCACTTATCAACTGTGTGACTTTGGGCATGTTACTCTTGGAGCTGTAGCTTTCTAGTCTATAGAACAAGGACGACAACAAAACCTACCTCATAGGGTGGTTGTCAAGTTTAAAAGCGTTAAAATATGTTAAGCGCTTACGACAGTGTCTGACACGAGAAAAGCACTGGATAAACATCAGGGGCTGAGAAAGAGGAGGGGCCGGTCAATCCCTGCCATCGAGTGGTTGAATTCTCCAGATCAGGTTGCAGGTCTTTCTCTCTCCTGTAGGTGGCGCCTCCCCTCGTTGGGCGGCGCGCTAGAGGAAATAAGTTTCTTCACATCTCTGCTCTGTTTAGTATTTCTAGAGCCGGCTCTTCTGCAGTCCCTTGAAACCTGTGCCCAGAACAGCTAGGTTTGGGGATCCCGACTTCCTTCCTGGAGTGGCTCCGCTCCGCCCCACCTCCATCAGAGGCCACTCACCACCTCGGGAAGCCAGAGCCTCCCCCGCGGATGCGACCCTGTAGGCCTTGTCGTGGGAGGATTTAACTCCCAGCACCTGAGCTAGGGAGTTCAGTGGGAGTTTCTTTCCTGCTCAGTTAAAATGACAAATTGGTACATGAGCGCTTAATGAAAGATGCTGGAAACGTCCGTGGAGATCAGAAAAATCGCCTCTCCGAGCTGACAGCCAGGCCATCTGCATTCCCACATTCCTATTAATTCCTTAACAGTAAACGACAGGAGCGCCTAGAGGGTTAACAGCTTAATTTAATCTCTGAGATTCCTTCGTGAAGCACTGAGAATTAGAAAGGCATTTACAAAACGTTATCTGCACACCTGATTTTTTCCCCACTTGATGTGTCTTCTGGAATGGTCACACCGATTCCTGACAGATCTTGCATAGAGGCTCTGTCCCTCTGACTGACAGAATACTCTCCACTGGGCCACTCTTGGACTCCTTGAACCACATCATTGGGCTCCCAGTGTCATGGGATTTGGCCTCTTAGCAGGCGCCCCAAATGCTGGTTTACTTTATTTCTGCAGGGCATTTTAGGGACATAATTGAGCTGGAAAGGTGATGTCCCTGCTTCAGGTGAATTTCCTTCCCTAGCGAGGAGTAAAGGGAAGAGGTACTTAATAGCAACAACCAGCTTGGAGTGTTATCAGGTCAGATTTTGAGAGTCTCTGGCAGATCATGAGTTACTCAGTGGAGAAACTCAATTCTAATGCCATTCTATGGATAAGGAAACTGAGACCTGGAAATGTTTAATAGTTTGTTTAAGGCCATATATCCAGATAATGCCAAAGCCCCAGAGTAGGATTCAAGTCTCCTTACTCCCCAGTAAATATTTGTTCAACAACAGATTTCATCTTAGAAGATCACTCCCATCACTGGTTGGTGGGGGCTGTCCAGAGCCCTGTAGACTGACTTCTCAGAAAGCCTTGGTCACAGTTTGGAGATGCCTTCTAGGGACACAGAAGGGGCGGAGGTGCCAGGTATTTGCAGTCTCTGCACTTTTCAGGCTGCTTCCTTTGGGTTAGGACTTCTATTAAAACTGGAAAGACTTCTATTAAACTGGAAATGTTATCTGGGAGGAGTAATGCATTAAGCCATTATCTGTCATTAACATCTTGGCTGGAATTCATTCAAGATTAGTTTGCTGGTTGCCCAGCAGATCCCTGAGGGAATGAGAGTTTTGATCAGGATAGGGGCCTAGGAAAGGACATAGAACCTTGCCCTGGAGGGTGCAATATTTGAGGGCTCAGTGCAGAAAGGACTTAGAAGACACTGCATATCCAGAGGGGCTGAGGTAGGAGGAAGAAGTGACCCTGAAGACTGTTGCACAATCCTTTCTTGGCTTGCTGTGCTGTGCTTAGTCATGTCCGACTCTTTGTGACTCCATGGACTGTAGCCCGCCAGGCTCCTCTGTCCATGGGGATTCTCCAGGCAAGTATACTGGAGTAGGTTGCCATGCCCTCCTCCAGGGGATCTTCCCAACGCAGGGATTGAACCCATGCCTCCCCCATTGCAGGCGGATTCTTTACCAGCTGAGCTACCAGGGAAGCCACCTTTGCATAATATGGTTTCTACCAATCACATTGCTTGATTCTCAGTTTCTTCAAATGTAACACAAAGAATGAGCTGGACTAGATCGCAGGTTCTCAAACCTGCCTGTACATATTAGCATAACCCAGAGGGCATTAAAAAAAACAACAACAACTCAAAACCAATATTTGGGTCCTCCCAGGCTAATTAAATCAGAATGTCCAGAACTGAACCCTGTGCCTCCTTTTCCCACCTCTCTGTAGAATATCCTGGTATCAGTCATTATACTATCCAGTCCTTATCCACACACTAACATATTTTATATATTTACAATTCCAGCTTCTGGATAGTTTTGCATTTTTAATACATCAAAATGCTTTCATTGGCAGGTAACAAGAATATTTAAAAGCCTCAATAGCAGCTTTCACTGTCTCACAAAAGTGTAAAGGTCCTACTTTGGTTCATCAGCTGCAAAATACTACAGCTGACCAGACTTCTTTTATCCTTTTGTTTCTTTAGCCTCATCATTGGCTCTTGGTCTTTAGACGTGGAACTATGGTTGCCATAGTTGAAGAAATCATGTCCTCACACAACCATGTTCACAGGCACGATGCACATCCTTTTAACTGGAAGACAAGTGTCCCCAGACATTTCCAGTGTGGTCTTCCTCTTACCTCTCATTGGCCAGAACTGGCTCTTGTGGCTGTCTTTAGCTTCAAGTAAACCTGGGAAAGCAAGAATCTGGTACTTTCAGTTTTATCACGAGAGGCAACTCTGCTAGAAATAAAGAAGTGTGAGTATTGAGTAAGCTATTTAGAGAATCTGCCCAACCAATTGCAGTAAATATATTTAGTAACACCTAGAACACAATTATCTATAATAACAGCTAGAGACCTAAATGCAGCTACTTCCTTAAGCAGCTAACGCTTTTTATTCATATCTGCAGTGCTAGCTCCTGAGACCACATCCTCCTACCTAGGCAGGAAGTATAAAAGAAGATCAAGGTCATTTAGATGTGTTTTGTTAACTTGTGATGTGACTATAAATGTCTTCCTGAGCAGTAGACTCCTGTCATCTGGGATCTGATTCCACCACCCCATCTTGCTAACTGATTTCATGATGTTTAGACCTTTCTCATATTCTTGAAGAAGGTAGACCACCCACTTCCTGGCATCTGTGCCTTCATCTCCAGATCCCAGACCACTGGTGTTTGTTTGCCTTTGACACCTGAGAGCTCTCCAGTAGACCTATCTCCCTAAGAGACACAATTCTGCTACTGGGAGTGTGAAAACAAAAAGGTGGGGGGAGGTATGTACATGTGGAATAAATGTGATATGCAAGTACTGGGGGATGCCAAACAAAGGGAAACTCAACTGGGTTAATCAGATCAGGGCTGGCTCCTAGCAAAATCTGACATTTTGAAATGGTCTTTGGTTAATGGGTTAATACTCTTACTATATAAAAAATTCTTAAAAGTCTATAGGAAAATAAAAGGACAAATACCCACCAAGAAAAACAGATAAGGAGTAGAATTTGTTGTTATTTAGTCACTCAGTTGTGTTTGACTCTTTGTGACCCCATGGACTGTAGCCCACCAGGCTCCTCTGTCCACAGGATTTCCCAGGCAAGAACACTGGAGTGGGTTGCTATTTTCTTCTCCAGGGTGTAGAACTAGTAATTTACAAAATAGGTAATACAAAAGGCACTTTTAGAAGTTCTTTACTGATAATCAGGTAAGTATAAATCAGGACAAGATGCCAGTTCTTTCAACTTGACAAAGGTTTAAGAAGGTTCTAAAAACTATAATACTAGCATTTGGTCCATTCCCACTATTTCTGGTGTGTGTGTGTGTGTGTGTGTGTGTGTGTGTGTGTGTGTGTGTGTGTGTGTGTGTGTGTGTACTGCAGAGGCTGGGAAACTAATGTTACACTGTCTAATTAGGATTCTAGATGTGAGTCAGGTTTCATGAATTAAATGCACTTTCTGGATGATGGTGTCTGCTGCTGTCCATAACCTTAAGCTTTGGATTAGAGCCTTTAGACTACTACACATTGTAGCAAATAATAGGCTTAACAATAATTAATGTGTAGGGGTGCTTTAGGGCTTCCTAGGTGACTCAGTGATAATGCAGGAGAAGGGTTTGATCTGTGGGTTGGGAAGTTCCCCTGGAGGAGGAAATGGCTACCCACTCCAGTATTCTTGCCTGGACAATTTCATAGACAGAGGAGCCTGGCAGGCTACAGTCCATTGGGCCACAAAGAGTCAGACACGACAGAGCGAATGACCATGAGCAGGAGCATGGTGCTTTAAATAAGTTAAAAAGCAAGTTTCCCATACGTAAACTCAAGAAAATATTTAGTTCCAAATCTGGCTTCAATGCCCTGAACAGCTCACCTGTCTCTCTGGTGGTCTCAGTTCCTCCTCTGTACAGCAAAGGGGCTTTATTAGATGACTCCTGCCCCCTTGACAGCTAGCCTCATGCCAATCAAGCACAGGGCTGGCTCCTTTCTCCTGGAAGAGTCTGCCATATAGTTGACCCTAACTTGGAGAAGTTTGTGGTGGCTGAGAGTGTGGGCTTTGAGGTCACAGTCCTTGGGTTTGAATCCTGGTTCTGTGACCTTGAACAAAGTACTTAACCACCCCTGGTTTCAGTTTTCTGGGAAATGGGAGAGAAAAATCATACCCATCTCATGGAGTTGGGACGATTAAATGAAATAATACAAAGAGCACTCAGCAATTGTGTCAATTACCAATTGTGTCAATTCTGAGGTGAGTCCTGTGAAACAGAAATGACTCATTTCAATGGCAGAGCTCAGGAGTTCTAGCTCCAGGTCAGTATCTTTGGTCTTATGCTGAAACCAACAGCTTCTCCATGGTGCCCCAGGGATTTTGTGAATCTTTTTTATAACTCTTTTGCCTGCCTCATCCAATTCTTTTCTCATCGATTCTTTTGTAATTACAAACATTCCTCATGTTCAGAAAATTCAGGACAGGTAAATCTGAGTGTGTTTAACAGATATACCTAGGGTTCATTATTCATATTGCAAAATAATTATTTGTTTTACAAGAGAATTAACCTTTACAAAGTTAATTTCCTGTGTACACGCAAAATTGAATGCAGAATATAAAAACTTAATTTACATACATCTTAGAATCATAAAATTGTGAAAATTTAAAGACAGAACTGGCCTTTAGAAATCATTTAGGCCAGCAGTTTTCACAACTTTATTGTAGAAGCCCTATTTCTTTAGAAATCTTTCTTAGATTTCCTAGACGCATGATGCAGGGGAAGGCAGATCTAGTTTGGTTAAACCAGGTATCGGGAGGAGGCACTATTCACTTCCTTACCCTCTTGCCCTATCCTGAAAGCAGGTTCAGAATCCTTCTGAGAAACCCTAGGGCTTCTAGGACCATAAATTTAAGTTCCACTGATTTAACACAGCCATCTTGCTGTGTACATTCCTTTTGTAAAACCTGATACTCCTATATTTCTATTAATTCAAGTGTCATTTTCTTTTTTAAATTATAGGTTTCTTTTTGTTTAGATTTTAAAAATTTCTTAGTGTATTGCCCTGCATGTAAGTGGAGTATTTAAGTCTTGCTAGTCTTCCAGTTAGTTCCAGAAATGACCAGAAACTATTATTATATATAAACACCATTTATTAAATCTTTGAAAAGTGATTTCATAGAACCACTGAATTTTCAGCTTGAAGGGACCTTAGAGAACGTGTACTTTAACACTCTCATTTTCTGGATGTGGAAACTTTGGCCCAGATAAGTGATTCAGTTGATATCATGTTGTAAGTTAATAGCAGAACTAGGACAAGAGTGCTGGACACCTGATTCTTGGGTTAGGGCTGTTTCAACTTATAACAAGAGGCTGCTCTTACACTATTGTTCAGTCGCTCAGTCATGTCCAACTCTTTGTGACCAACTCATTGCAGCTCTTTGCAACCAACTCATGGACAGCAGCACACCAGGCTTCCCTGTCCTTCACTATCTCCCAGAATTTGCTCATGTTCATTGGGTCGGAGATGCCATCCGACCATCTTACCCTCTGTCATCCTCTTCTCCTGCCCTCAGTCTTTCCCAGTATCAGGGTCTTTTCCAATCAGACCCTGGCTCTTTGCATCAGGTGGCCAAAGTATTAGAGCTTCAGCTTCAGCATCAGTCCTTCCAATGAATATTCAGGGTTGATTTCCTTTAGGATTGACTGGTTTGATCTCCTTGCTGTCCAAGGGACACTCAGGAATCTTCTCCAGCACCACAATTTGAAAGCGTCAATTATTCAGAACTCAGTTCAGTTTAGTCGTTCAGTCAAGTCGCCTCTTTGCAACCCCATGAACTGCAGCACACCAGGGTTCCCTGTCCATCACCAACTCCTGGAGCTTGCTCAAACTCATGTCCATCGAGTCGGTGATGCCATGGAACCATCTTATCCTCTCATCTCCTTCTCCTTCCTTCAACCTTTCCCAGCATCGGGTCTTTTCTAATGAGTCAGTTCTTTGCATCAGGTGGCCAAAGTATTAGAGCTTCAGCTTCAGCATCAGTCTTTCCAATGAATATTCAGGACTGATTTCTTTTAGGATTGACTGGTTTGATCTCCTTGGAGTCCAAGGGACTCTCAAGAGTCTTCTCCAACAGTTCACAGTTCAAAAGCATAAATTCTTTGGTGCTCAGCTTTCTTTGTGGTCCATCTCTCACATCCATGCATGACTCTTAGAAAAGCCATAGCTTTGACTATACGGACCTTTGTTGGCAAAGTAATCTCTGCTTTTTAATATGCTGTCTAGGTTTGTCATAGCTTTTCTCCCAAGGAGCAACCATCTTTTAATTTCATGGCTGCAGTCACTGTCTGCAGTGATCTTCAGCATTCAGCTTACACTATTAGAAACTTATAGATTTGTATTCCTAAAAACACATATAAGCTACCTACAAATCTCTTTTCTTTCTTCAATAGTTAACCCAGAGAACTATCTTAATAATTGATGGCCAATGTTTTATTATAAATTTTAAAAAATTATAAAAGTAAAAATGGACTGACATAAGGAAATATCCAGGATATAGAAAATGGAAATCCATGCATTATATGTGGGATGATCCCATTTTATTTAAAGCTTAGGTTATTTCTCTGAGACTTAGCTGAAGATATTTTTCTATCATATGTGACTCAAATATCTAATGATGTGATAACCACACCTGTTAATTTATATACTTTGGCATTGATGCATGAATATTGTAACCATAAGAATTTTTTATTTACTTTATCTCATTATATTTACTATTGCACAGTACTACATAGTATATAGGCATCATTATTTACCCAATTCTCTATTGACAACATTTAGGTTATCTCCAATTTTTAAAAAAGCTGCAGTGAAATTCCTCACACAAACATCCTTTTGCAGATCAGAGCATTTTTGTGGGACAAATTCCTAGAAGTAGAATTGCTGGATCAAATTTTGAGATACTGTGTGGCATTTATTCTCAGGTTCTTCTTTTGTTGCTGAGACTAAAATGAATAAACTCCAGCATTTGTACATAACTTTGTAGTTTACTAAGGTTTTAACAAACATGACGTTACTTGAACTTGTTAACAATTTGTTTGGGTTTACAGATGGGGAAGATGAGGTTTAGATAGGCAATTTGCTCAAGTCATTTAGCTAGGGAAGGCAGAGCCAGAGCTGAAAATTAGGTCTTCTCACTCCAGGTGTAGGGCCAAAAGTCCCCAATGAAAACACAGAAATAAACCATTAGGATGAGAACAGGAACATGAACACATTCTCTTTGGGCAGCAGAGACCACTAATTTGGGACACAGACATCATCTCACCTTCCCCTTAAAATCACCTTTATATCTTAAAGTTGTAGTAAGAGTGATTCAGTTGTATCTCCACAAACCAACACTGTGCAATCTCCTGTGGTGAGAAGAGGTTCAAAAGAGTATTGACGAAACCATTTGTGCCCTAGATATAGAGGAGAAGCCCTGAGATTTGCTAATTAGACTCACTGGACAGACCTCTGTGAGCAGAAGAGGGGTCTGTGTGTGCGCACACATGTGTACGTAGGGCAGGGATGGCAGAAGACATTTTTTATTCTGGAGACAGGACTCTGCTCTGCTGCACTTCAACTTGCTAGTGGGTTTGTAGCATGGGCTGGAGCCCCACGAATAACTATGACAGTAAAGTTGTCCTTGTACAAACATCCCTTTTCCCTGTCCATGCAAACTACTTATTGATATTAAAGCAATTAAGTCTTATTTGGTTTAATAGACATTTGACAGGCATCTCCCACTTGTAAGGTCCAGAGGATGTTGACTTAGGGCTGATATAACACAATACCACAGACTAGGTGGCATAAACAATAAACATTTGTTTCTTACAGTTCTGGAGGCTGGAATTCCAAGATCAGGGTGCCAGCATGCTCAGGTTCCTGGTGAGTCCTCTTCCTGGTTTACAGATGGCTGCCATCTCCTTGGTGTATTCTCCTCACGTGGCCAAGAAAAAAAGGTTTCAGTTTCTCTTCCTTTCGCTAAGGGCATTAATTCCATCATGGGATCCCCACTCTCATGACTTAATTTAACCCTAAAAATTCATTTGAAGGACTGATGCTGAAGCTCCAATACTTTAGCCATCTGATGCAAAGAACAGACTCACTGGAAAAGACCCTGATGCTGGAAAAGATTGAGGGCAGGAGAAGGTGGCGACAGAGGATGAGATGGTTGGATGGCATCACCGACCTGATAGACATGAGTTTGAGTATACTCTGGGAGAACAGTGGAGGACAAGGGAGCCTGGTGTGCTGCAGTTCATGGGGGTCGCAAGAGTTGGACAGGACTTAATGACTGACCAACAACTTCCCAAGTGCCCACTTTCATATACCATTATATTGGGGATTAGGGTTTCAACATATGAATAGGGGTGGGTCACAAATATTCAGTCCATAGCAGATGGGAAACCAAGCAGTGCACAGATGGCTAGGGGGTCTTCTGTAGCACCTCCACTCTCAGCCACCCAACTGCACCCAACCCTATATCTCTTGAGAGCACAAGCTGACTTGGTGGGAGCCAAGTTAGCAAAGGCCTGTCTTGTCACATCACTGCCATGGACGGGTGGCTGTGAGGGGGCCTGGCAACCTTTCAGGCTTGGGCTATGTCTGGCTCAAGTCTCCTCTTCTGAGACCCTGTCTCCAAGCTGCATATTATGCTAGTAGGACCCACAGAGAGATTTATTTGGTGACCTTTCTGGATGCGCAATCCAAGCAGGGGAAGGAAGCGAATCAGCTCCGAAGCGGTTAATTTTACTGGCTCCTAAATTGATAAGCAGTGGGACGTCAGTCTGAAATGAACTCGCCTTGTTCGAAGGGGTTCTAAGACAGCGGAACTCAATCAGCAGCGGGCCGCACGGTTCAAGGCTGCAATTCATCCCGCCGCGCCTCTGAAAAATGGGAGGTGACAGTTCATTTTGCCAGTGACAGTCTGTCGGTCTCGCTCGCTGCTTCTCCTGTCGATTGCCTGGCTGAGGTGAAGTGCAGCTCCAAGACACCCTCGTTTGGTATTCCACTCAGCCGAGCAGGATGGTCCCAGGACCCGGGGTGTGCAAATCTAACTCTACCTCCGCGGCTCGTCTTTTTCCCTTCTTCATGCAGCCCCGAAATGCCAAAGCTTGATTATGGGTCCCAGGAGCCATCTTCCCACTTCCTGGGCCTCACCTTTCCTTCCAACTTGGACTTCCGGCGGACGGGGTTTCCTCCTCCCTCCGGGACCTTGTAGAACAAAGCCATCCTGCTCAGAGGGCTTCCAGCTTTCCGACAGAGGACTCAGGCCAACGTGAGGCATAGACATGAGTGCGAGAAGTTTATGCTACCAGTGGGGGCACGGAGGGAGAACAGGCACACTCAGCCCTCAGCCAGGCACTGCCTTCCCCACCACGCCATCAGCTTTTGAAGAATCTCCTGAACTGGGGCAGAGAGAGAGGAAGGAGAAGGGGAGGCCTTAATCCTAGACAGCCCTTCTTCCCCAGTACTGTCTACTTCCCTTAAAAAAAAAAACAAAACAGAATTAGAGTTCACTTTTCACTTAAAAAAATAGAGCTCATGTACCTTTGTTAACTTTCCTCATTTTGATAACGTGTTAAGGAAACATCCTCACTCTTAGGAAATACTACTGAACTATTAATGGGAAAAGAAGTATGATATCTGCAACTTACTCTCAGATGATTTGGAAAAAATATGTAAATTTACATAAATAGAAAATAATAAACCAAATGTGACAAAAGCTTATAATTGATGAATCTATGGGTGACAGAAGCTTACAGTGGTATAAAATAATTCTAGGTACTGTGGTACCTAAACTTTTCTATAAGTTTGAAATTAATTAAAAATAAAAAGTATTAAAAAACCCCAATAGGGACTTCCCTGGTGGTTCAGTGGCTTAGACTCTGTGCTCCCTATCAGGAGGCCTGCGTTCCATCCCTGGTCAGGGAGCTAGAGCCCACATATGGCAAGTAAAGATCCCACATGCTGCAACAAAGATTGAAGATCCATGTGCTGCAGCTAAGATTTGGCACAGCCAAAATAAATAAATAAATATTAAAAAAACAAAACCCAACAGACTTACCTTCAGCACTTCCTCAATGAGCATATGTTGAGAACCTACTATGTACCAGGCACAGTAAGTGCTGGGCATACTGGGATGAACATGAGAGGAAAGGTCTGGACCCTGAGGGAGCTTACAGTTGGGAGGGAAGACAGGTGGTAGATAGGTAGTTACAGATGGAACTTGAGCTTTGAATGGCAGGTCTTAGTGCTACAGGAACGTATGAGAAGGAAACAAGCCAGCCCCAAGAGCCGAGGATGGTTACTAGAAGAAATGATGTTTAAGTTGAGGCTTGAACCATAAGTAAGACTCAACTGAATGAAGAGTGAGGGGAAGATTGTTGCAGAGAGAGGGAAAAGCACATGTGGAATAATGAAAGTGGGAGTGGGTGTGTCTCACTGAGAAACTGAGAGAAGTCTGCTACTGAAGAGGACAGAGAATAAGGGACCATTTGGCAGAGAAGATAAGCAAGAGGTTAAGTGTGGTCAGGAGTGGGGGCATATTAGCCATATTAAGGGGTTTGGAAGGATAATATTGGGAGGCTGCTCAAGTTTTAAAGAGTGAGAGACATAAGCAGGTTTTTAAAAAAAGAGATCACTGTCAATAAGGTGGAAAATAGGTTGAGAGGGTAGAAGACTAGAGGGCTGCAAGGTGAGAGGTGATGGTAGTTTGCAACAGGTTGGTGGCAGCCTGGCTGGAAAGAAATGACAAGTCTGAAAGATATTTAGCAAGTGGAATGGCAGAGGGAGGAAGAGGAATAAATGATGCCCAGGTTTCTAGATTGGGCAATTAGATTATCCACAGTACCATTTACTGACTTGGGGAAGATGGGAGGAAAGGGGAGTTGGCTAAGAAGAGACAAATTGTTATCTTTGTGAAATCTGGTTCCACCCTGAACATTTCACAACCAAAAATGTAACACCTAGTAAAGCAGAGTTCCAGTCAGGCTGAAACTAAGGCTCCAGTGAGTGAAAAGAGTAAGGATCTAAACCCCTGTCTGACCACACCCCTGACTTTCAAGGGTGTAAAGTCCGGTAAGAGAGAGTTTGTACCTTTTGTATTGTGATTTAGGCATTTACAGGCAGATCTGTAGGGAGTTGTGATGGATAGATTGCTTTTTCTGTTCGACAACCCTACGCACCTTAAGAAACAGCAATCTGTGTTGTCTAGGAACTTTTTCTCCCCCATTTCCACCCATTTGGTTTCTGTAGGAGCTGCTATGTTCTTACATGACACTGTTCTCCTGGCTACAACTACTTCGGTTGGGCCAATGAGAGCCCACTCTACGCCCTAAGAAACAATGGTATCCAGGAGTCCAAAGACATTTAAGGCCTGCCTTCCATGTTCAATTATTTCAGCCTTCCTTGGAATCTTGATAACAATTTCCCTATTTGCCTAAGGCTATTTGATTTGGATTTCTGTCTCATCCAAATAAAAGAGTCTTAATATATGAGACCCTTAAAGAAGCTGGGTTGTTGGAAAGAAAAGGAGACTGTTGAAAGAAAACCACAAAAGTAAGGATGGAGTCAACAGACGGGCCACACTCAGTGACAGAGTTTGCGTGGAAGGCAGCATGTGGTTATTCTTAACTCTCCTGACCCAGCCATGGGAGGTACTGAAGTCTGTCAGATGATGGGTAAAAAAGACCACTCTTCATGGGCAGCACAGCAAAAGTAGGCACTTCTCAAAATAAGCCAAGGGGACAAAAAAGAGCCAAAGGGTTGGCAGAAGCAGAAGTAATGCAAATTTGTGAACTAACCCTGGAAATATCAGAAAGACACAAGAAAGGAGAAAGAAGGGCTGAGATCATCATTTTTGAGAGATGGGGGTCTATGGATCTGGTGGTCCTAGGGAAAAATTGTTAAAGCGATCTCACCTGGTGGTACCTAGATGATGGGTTAGTCTCTAAGTTGTGTCCGACTCTTGTGACTCCATGAACTGTAGCCCCGCCAGGCTTCTCTGCCCACAGGATTCTCCAGGCAAGAATACTGGAGTAGGTTGCCATTTCCTTTTCCAGGGGATCTTCCCAAACCAGGGATCGAACCCGGGTCTCCTGCATTGCAGGCAGAGTCTTTACCAACTGAGCTATGAGGGAAGCCACACTACCTGGGAACCCACACTAAATCTTATTAAGGACAAAGAGAAGCCACTGAGGAAGCCCAGATCTGAGCCAGGAATTTAGTGAGTTTGGCCAAAGATGGAAGACTCCAGAGGGCAATGATCAAAGCTCCTAGGGAAAAAAATTCTGAAATAAGCTTTCCTTGCCTTCAGATCCCTTTTTTGTTCTTCATGCTTCATTGGTACCCAATCCCTCAAGTTGATTTTAATATTAATATTTAATTAATTTTTGATATTCACTCAGGAACTGAATTCTCTTGAATAAAGCTCAGTGTCCCAGATACTTTTTGCTTTCGTATCATATCAAAATTTACCTGCCTATATCCTGTATCAGCCCCTGAGGACAGCTACTAATCTGATAAACTGATGGGTACTAATGGGACAAAGAATGAGAATGGACACCATGTTACCCTTGCCAGCTAATTCATATCTGATTTATTTATGAACTCTTACTATCTGACACTGTTCCTGGCACATTGGAGGTATTCAGTTCATGTTTGCTGAAATGAAATTGATGGAGCATGATATTTTTCTGGAGAAAATACCTTACTCAAAGTTAAGGCTCTCCCTCACAGTAAGAATTTTAAGTGTTGTAGTAACCTATAAGGGAAAAAAGTCTGAAAAAGAAATCATGGAATTCTGGATGTTAGAGCTGGAAGGAAACTTATTTCCTCATTGAGAAAGAGAGAAAGTAGTTGAGAAAGTAGATCCTTTAATAAAAAGAAAAGATAATCAAATTATCTCTCCTAGATGATTTAGTTACCAGAAGACATGATGCCAAACCAGATAATTCTCTTGGAGTTCCTATAATCTCCATTGTTCTTTGATTTCATGATTCTGGGTTGGACACTAACCAAAAAACCCTATAAACAATCAGACTCATGCTCCCCTCAGTGAGAAACAGTGTGAATTGGGTGGGGACAATTGTGTGGAAGCTTACAGTCCTGTCACTTGACTCTTTTCTAGAATCTTCTCTTTTTGGCATCAGCTAACATAGGAAGTGGTAATGCTATTATCTGTAGATTCAGCCAAATCACCATTTCCTGATTCTAATGTTCAACAACCACTTTTGAATCCTCCCCCCACTTCCTCTCTGCTTCAGTTTGAGGTTCAAAAGCATCCAGGAACTAAATTAGTACTTAGCTGAGCAGAGTGGGGCCCTGACACCCTTGTGGTTCCGCTGTTCGTTAATTTGCTGTAACGTAGGTACATTACTTCTCTGGTTCAGGCCCCAGACTGGGCCTTTTTCCGGTACATTACGGGGTTTCTAAAGTCCCTTCCAGCTCTAAAATTCTGAGATTCTCTGTCGGGATTCTGAAAGGAGAATCTAATGGACCAGCTACTTTTGGCAAGAAAAATGTGTCATACAGAACTATGAATCTCTTCTTAGCCCAAATCTTGTTTTTTTTTTTTTTCAGAGCACTATACTGAAACAGTGTAAGAAATCAGAAAAGCAGGGTGACTGGTAACTGAAGTCTGCCAGTGTCTCATATGAATTGGCAGGTGGACTCAGAGGATGCCAGCATCAAAGTGGCCAGAGCAGCTCTTTGCCAAGGCTGAGTGGAGGTCAAGGGAAGAGACTGTGGGCTCCTCCTTTGATACTGCTACATGTCTTTTTTCTTTTCTTTTTTTTGGCCCTACCATGAGTCATGTGAGACCCCATTTTCCCGATCAGGGATCAAACCTGTGTCCCCTGCATTAGGAGAGTGGAGTCTTAACCACTGGACCACCAGGGAATTCCCCGATACTGCTACATTTCTCTCCGAGCCATTTTCTATCAGTTTAGCATGAACTGGTCTCCTACTCAAGGCCAGTTCAGAAGGAATTGTATCCTGGTTTTGTTTCCAAAGGGAGTCCCAGGTGGCATATTGGTAAAGAATCCTCCTGCCAATGCAGGAAATGCGGGTTCAATTCCTGGGTTGGGAAGATCCCCTGGAGTAGGAAATGGCAACCCACTCCAGTATTCTTTCCTGGAAAATTCCATGGACAGAGGAGCCTGGTAGGCTACAGTCCATGGGATCACAAAGAGTTGGACACAATTGAACATGCATGGCACGCATTTGTTTCCAAATCAGGATAGAGGTGAAGAAGTCCTGCTGAGGCTCTCCAATGGTAATCCCCACATTATCTGTTTTCAACTATAGAATCAGGGTTTGAAGTCTTAGTAACTAGCACTAGTGAGATGGAAAACTTACTTCCTGGGGCAGGATTCCACTGGAGATTGTAGAATTCTCCCCTAGTAAGTGTAAGTAGGTACTGTCTTCTCCTGGGGACTTTGGAAACCCTCAGCCCTCTTTTACCCAGGCGTTTTCTCCCTGGGGGAAGATGTTGAAAGTTGGAGGTTAAAGGACTTGCCCAAAGTTATACACTGTTGGTGGCAAAGCAGAGATGAAAACTTCCACCAATCTTCCAAGTCCTTAATCTGGCTCTCATTGGACCATGCCACAGCTGCTTCCCGTAAAAGGGACAGTTGCGCCTCCTGAGGACACTGGACAGGGATGCCAGGTATTGATGTGTCTGCCATTTCAGCCCCTAGTGACCTTTTACATCCTGCAGCCTGCTCAGACTGTGGAGGAAGCAGCTCTGGAGCAGTGGGGGTTGCCATCTGCAGAGTTGCCCTGGTGAAGATAACAGGTTGTCTGTCAATGTATGAAGCCTATGTATGGCCCAGACCACAGAGCTTCCACGGGAGGAGAAATTAAACCTGTCTCACACACCAATCCCAGTGCTCTGATTACATTTACAGAGGTCATGGCCTGCATTCTGTCACCATGGAAACCTCTCATGCTGCCAGTGTGTTGTCTGTGTGTGTCGTTGATATTTAAAGGCAAAGTCACAGGTCCCATTGCCGAACTATCAGCTGCCAGGAGCAGTCGCTCTCCTTCACCAGCCCGAGTCCTGGTGCTTCATCCCAGAGATAAGAGATGGAGAGAAGGGTCAACCTGTCTGTAACAGGCAGGCCTCTTTAGTAGAGCCAGGTTTGCAGGGAGGGGGGCTCTGGGACTTCGATATGGCGGTTTTGGTATAGCAGACATGGGGGAACCAAAAAGCACCCGACTTTGTCAGAATGCAAGCATCTCCTCACCACCCCAGTGCTGAGTAGAGCCCTTCTCTCTCTAATAACTTCCAAGTCATGAGCACATTTCAGAGCGGCCAGATGGAGCTGGGGGAGTCCCCTGTGCCTGAGTGCCCTTGGTGGTTTCGATTTTGTACATCTGGTAGCTGTGTGAATTGTGCTGATAACAATACCATTTATGAAGGATCCTTGCTTCTTCCAAAGACCCCACAGCACTGTCCTGGAAACAGCTATCAGGGGAGTGACTTATCAGGAGTCCCAGGTGTTGGAAGAGGTAAATAACACCTGATTCAACAGAGTAAGAAAAGAACACAAGTGCTGACTCGGCTTGTGACCATCAATTTTTTCTTTAGTCTCAAGACAATTATTTCCACACCATTGAATGGAGTGTAGATAACACCGGCACCTTAATAGACTGGGAGCAGAGGCTGTTTAGAGGAGATTTTAAGCACTGTGAGCATAAAATGAACATGAATATTCTGCAATATGCATCTTACAAGTTGTCATTAAGTGGATGGCCTCAGTGATTTGATGCAACAGGCTTTGATTGGAATATTGAGCTCTGAGAAAGGAAATTCTGCATCAATAGTCTCACGATGTGGAATATCACATAGTACTCAATAAGACGTGTCATTGTGTTGATAGTACATGTGCTAAAAAGTACAGCAGCAGATAATAATGGCTTGACTCTCCAAAAGGAGCTTTTCTTTAGGAATTTACAGCCACTCTCTGAAGCTTCTCAATGTCCTTGGAGGTGGAACATGGTATAACCTGAAATTACCACTAGGGAGATGGACTGGATCTATTTAATTTCTAATCTTCTGGATTATGGAAATCTCTTTATTTCCCCCTACATTTTCTATTTCTCGATTTCTTTATTTTTTCATCCAGTTTCTCATTCGCTTTCTTCTTTTCCAGTTTTCTTTTTTGCTTGTTTTATCCCTAGTCCATCACCCCTTCCTGTCATCACCACGCCCCCCCATCCCACCCCTGCTTTTGGTAGAGCTCAGTCCTGCAGCCTCCAGACTAAAGAGGCTACCAACTCCTGGGAGCCATCTGCCTTTTGATTGGTTCTTTCTGGGGTCTGTATTTATAGTGACAACTTGACTTCTGCCACAGTGAGTGAAAAGAGGAGTTAATGTCTCATGCCTCCAGATCAATGTTTTCCGCATGTGACTTGGAAGCACTGCAAGTATTCCAGAATAGACAGGGCAGGGAAGAAATCTTTGGAGGTGGACAGGGAGAATCTGCCTGCTGATTATAGCAGTTCATTACAGCCTGGTGCCAAGGAAGCCAAGGCCACTTTTTTCATCTCTTTAAAGGCAAGTTAGCTTCATAGAGGAAAAACTCATCCTTGGAGACCAATGGCACCCATATCTTGGCCAGTCTCTCCTTTAGTGAGCAAGGAGGTTCAAATGAGAGATTATGGATGATTCAGGCATCAAGCACCTCCCAGGGCTAGTTGTTGCAGGGAATGAATGCAGAAATCATAATAATTGCTACCATATGTGAATCACCTACCACGTTGCAGGTGTTACAAACACAATATATATGAGCTCTTTGAATCCTCACAGTGTCCTTGAAAGTGCTAATAGTGTTACCACCGTACAGATGAGGAAACTGGGGTATGGAGAGGGCAGGTAGCTGTTTGCCTAAGGTCATAGTAGGCAAGTAGCAGATATGAACAGAGGACAGTCTGACTTTCGGGCCACTATGCTCTATCACCTTCTTGGTGGGGTCAGGATCGAGCTTTGGGATACATATCCTACAACATGGATGAAGAGTAGCATGTAATAATGGGGATATTGGATATTGAGAGATACTGAGGATCAAAAGCCATTTCAGTATCACTTCTCGACAAAGATAATGAGAACCCAAACCAGTGGTGACACTCAGGATTCAAAAGCCATTGTGAGCAAGTAAGATTGGCCAGATTGGTGGATATTTGGAATGGGGATGAGGAAGGGTCCAAGATGAGTCCTACATTTTGAGTTTGGATTACTTGACAACAGCAGTGTCTTTATAATGGTTACAATTTATTGAGCATATAACATGTACTGCTTATAGATGCCATCTTATTTAAGCTTTGTAATTACCCTGTAAGGTGGGGATTATTATACCCAATTTACAGATGAGGAAACTGAGACTCATAGAGCTCTGTCCAGAGGCTTAGAGCTGGTAGGTGACTGAGCCAGAATTGGGACTCACATTTTTTTTATTTATAAGCTCATGCCACTTTCACTGAACTTTGTTGCCATTACAAGGATTAAGGGGACAGGAAATAAATTGGTTGAACTGTTCAGATATCCAGGTGGAAATGGGAGACAGAGATATCAATTAGAAGAGTCATCTACATGAAGGAGAAAGTTGGAGCAGTGGGAGAATGAAACCCTGGGGACTCAGAGAGCAAGGAGAGGAAATGGGAAAAGGCAAGTGTGAAACTTTGGTGAATACCTGTGACTAGAAGGTGAAAAGAAGAGAGACAAAGAAAGAGGCAGAGAAACAATAGGAAAGATAGGAAGAAGACCAGGATAGGGCAATGCCAAGGAAGCTGGGTGCCCAAAGCAAGAGTAAGAGGCCAATGCCACCCAATGCTGCAGACATAAGTTGGTAAAGACAGAGCAGAGGTGAGAAGGAAAGAGGGCATTGATGCCCTTGAGAGAGTCACTTCACTGGTGCAAAGACAGACAGGCAAAGACATGAGATTTGATGAGGGAAAGGAAGAAGAAGAAAAGATGAAATTGGAGAAGGTATCAGGGTTGAAGGAAGGTTTTTATTTGTTTGTTTTGTTTGTTTTTAGGATAGAGGAGACCAAGGGTGTTAGCAGACAGAGGGAAAAGCTGAAGATGAAAAAGACTGTGAGAGTGAAGATCTAAAAGGTGGTAGGAGAGTGGTGATCATGAATTCTGTGAAAAGAGGAAGACCAATCCACCCTTTAGAAGATAAGAAAAAGTAAAGTCTAAAAATCAGCACAACAAGGACTGCAAGTACTGTCTTGTATATGAAAGAGCGTGGTTTACACTGGTAGAAAATGCTGTTGGAAGCTTTAGAAGTCCAAGGATGTTGAGGACATTTAGGACAAGGGTGTTTAAGAATACACATCTAGAAAGGAAAACATCAAAATGGACAATGACACAATTCTGAAGGAAAGCAAAGAATTTATTTGGGGGACCCAAAGGTCATTACACACAGGATGTCCACTAAGGGAAGGGTATTTTCACCCAGATTCTTGCATTGAAATAATCAGCCATTCCTGGTGTTATTTCTGACTCCAGGTAGTATGTCTGTTGGTGTTTGTGAATATTGTTGAGTCTGGCCAGATTACATCAGTTCCTCTTAGTGTGCCTCTTCCTCCAAGCATGTGTGGACCTGTGCCATGCAGGCTATTTCTCTCAGATTCCAAATAATAGCCTCTTATCTCACTTTTAATCCCTCCTGCCCCTACCCTGAATTCTAAAACCTGTAGTGAATTGAGGGAGAAGAAAGGGCAGAAATAAAGGAAGGGGCTTACAAAGCTTAAACTTTTGCTTTTTGAAATAACAAATGAAAAGGTCAGTTCAACCTTTGTAAGGTTACTTTCCTTCTATTAACCTTTAATTTCCTTAATCACCCCTAAAAGAAAGGGTTACTTCTTCCATAGTTTTCCAAAGTTATCATGTCTGCAAATATCTAGCCTATAAAATTAGCTTTGGCCCCACCTGCTTCTCATGCAGATTAACCCCACAGACTGCGGGCACACCCTACCCAGACAGTGCGCAGCCTCATCTGCTGCAGCTGACACTTTCTGTGTGTCCCCCACCCCCACCTCCACTTCAGATTCCCAAGAGAACCAATCAAAGCGAGAGAATGTCAGAGTCAGCAACCTCTGGTCTTTAGAGCCTCTGTTCAGCTCAGCAGTATCCATGGGGGATGTCTAATGTGGTCTAAGGGATAGGCAAAGAAGATTAAAAAAAAAAAAGCGATTGAGAAATACAGAGAAACAGAATAAGGAGAGTGATAGAAATATAAAGAACGAAGAAAGAAATGATAACATTTCTTTGGAGGGAGACCAACTATGATGGTTTCACAGAGCTGCTCAGTAATCCCTGGACTATAATTATCCATCTCAGGTGTTCAGTTGTACAGGAGCATTGGTCCAGCACTAGAGAACCAGGATTTTAGTATCAGCACAGCCTCTGGTGAGCTGAGTGGGCCTGGGCAGAGCACTAGGTCAGTTCCTCATCTTAAATTTGAATCACCTTGAAGATTCTTGAGTTTTAATAGTCCTTCATTCTGTTCTGAGCCTGAGCCTCACTGAGAACCTGTTTTGGAAATGTTCTGATACGATATGAAAACATGTTTATTTTGTTGCATTAGTGCAAAGAATCTGGACGTGTGAGCGGGGAGACCATCGAAGTGCATCATGTGCTTAACAGGACCCTCCTAAATCGAAAGGTTAGCTAATTGGTAAAAATAAGGCTTCTGGCAAGCTGTGGAAACCCTGTATCTTAAGGCCACCAAGCGATGTGCCCAAGCAAGCATCTGTGTCCAGCTTCTCTGCCTCAAGGGTGCCGTGAGGCTTGGTTTCCAGGGTCTTGCCAAGCATGCCGTGAGCCTGGTTCTTGGCACCAGCTGGATGCATCATCTCTCCTTCCACGGTCCTTAATGAAGTGTGCAGCTCTTGTCCTCATTAGGCCCCAGCATCGTCAATAAAAGAGTCAATAAACCCGGTTGATGGGGTTGGGACCGAGGGGCTGAGATGCAGCGGCCGCACATTCACAGGGCAGAAGTCAGCTCTGCCACATGTCGTGACCCAGTATCCAGGGATCAATAACCAACTCGGAATAAAGCCCAAGAGCTGCCCTCTGCAGTCTCCTCTCCAGACCCATTTCACCTGGGGCTGAGCAGTGCCAGCCAGCTCCTGCTTTGCTTGCAGTTGTTCCCGCCCCATGCCATTCTGGGTGCCAGATGCTTTTGTTTCTTCCTGACTGAACCCTCCGAACACCCCATGGATGCATATTTAGGGAGTGCCCACCTGGCACGAGAACATGTAGATGGCATCTCCAAGCAGCCAAGAGGCCAGCATGGGCCCTGTTTTCTGTGTCCTCTGTCTGCTGACAGTGTGGGAGGGGCCCCTGTGGACCAGGTGGTAGACTTTCTGCGTGTTGTGCTGTGGAGTCCATTTCAGCTGCTCTGCATCTCTTTAGATATCCTTATCTTATCTAATTACAAGGAATTTCAGATGAATTTCATGGCCTTTGCTCCAAAGAACCTCTTATCTGTGAGGGCCTTGTATTTTAACCTTGTCATTCTTTTGTTGTTAGCCTTTAAAGGAGAGATAGCTAAGAAAGGGATGCTAGGATCTTGCTGGAATTGGGTTTGGGGGGAGGGGAAGAAGAGGGAGGCAGACAGACCTGGGACTTGTGTATTCTGCTCCATCCCCCTGCCTGTGTGTGGAGACAGCTGGCTGCTTACTTCCATGACAGCCACATGGTACCCAACCACACAAACAGGACCCGGGCAGGGACTCGTCTGCTGCCAACCTCTCCAGATCCCTTTAATATTTCCGACAGAGCAGTAAAAGATTCTTGACTATCACATTTTGCCTTGCCTCTCTCCACCTCCTCTAAGACTCCTCAGTGTGGTTTCCATGGCTACCCCCAATCAGATTTGGCTTCCTGCAAAATTGGATTTCAAAGAAGGACAAGGCTTCAAAGGAATTTGTCCATTTAACAGAATGTCATTAGGAGTGAGGCTGACTGTTGAACCAGGGTCCTCAGATGATTAAGGAGGGGCTGCGCTCATGTGTGGAGGCAGGTTTCTGTCTGCAATGAGGAACCTTGATGCAACATGACAATGGCGTATTGGAATCTGCCACTCACCGCACACTACCCAACTGTGCACCTCCCTCTACTCTATCTCTCTACACCCAGAATGGATGTAGAATATCTTTGCCTTGAGTTTCTGCTGCTTCCCTTGGTATAAGTAAGCTATGACAGGCAGTAAGGCCTGATAGGATGTGCAATTACCAGGGTTTATTGCTTTTTATCAAACAACCCTTTAACTTGTAGCCTATTTCAGCATTTGACAAATACCCTTGAAGAAGGGAGGGAGGTTGTCAAATTTCCTCCCACTGTTAAGAGGAAAGCAAGGCAAAGTGCTGGGGTTACATATAGGAGGGACTGTGCTTCCCTTGCTGTTTTTTAGAACAGTTTTAGATTTAAGAAAAATTGAAACTGTAGTACACAGAGCTCCCTTGCCTTTTAACACATGTCATAAGTACTCAAAAATGATTCCAGAGCAGCTACAATTTTATAGAAGGAGCAGTGAGTGTGGGAAAAATGCCCCAGTGGGGAACTGGTCTTACTCTGGAGCCTGAAGGAGGCAGCCTGCGCATGTTAACTTTCCCAGGGCAAGGACGCCTTGCAACAGGGCCCAGATTCCCAGAGACTCTAGCCAGCCTCTGTCCCCTACACTTTCACCCCAATTACTGCAACTGGTAGGTGAGTCATGTGACCCTGAAACTAAGGCATCATTCCTCTTCAGGGTGCAGCACTTAGATGTATAGATGGCTTAAAGCCGCTGGACCCCTTAAAGGATCAAGCCCCCAAACTTGAAACTGTATCTCTGGAGGGGAAGCTATGCCTGGAGGCAGGAACTGCTTCCAGGAGTCCTCTGAAGAGTTTCTCCTTGCCCCCATCCCCACATCCACGGTTCTGTCATTATTTCCCCTGAGGCTACTGTAAAAGCCACTTCACCCATCTTCTCTGTTTCCTTTCTCTTACTACTCCCAATCCTTCCCACATATTATCGTGTACATAGAATCTGATAATAGAAACTCTATTTTTTACAAAGAAGGAAACTGATAGAGGTGAAGTGAGACGTGCAGGGGCTCAGGTTAGCTCACTCTCCATCTCAAAATTTGTCTGTGGCTCCCAATGTCCACTCAAATGAGTTCAGAATCCTCACTCTTTCAAGTGCCTTCACAATAGAACTTCAGTTTTTCTTGACAACTGTAATTTCCCTACACCATCCAGAAGCTGTCCTTAAGCAAGAGAAGGCTTTTCCATCTTTGTTTACTCGGGTCCTTCCACCTGCCCCCTTGCCCCTTCAAAGTGTGGTGTCTTCAGAGCCATCTCAAATGCCACATGCACCACTAAACCCCACACACATTTCCCTCCTTTTCTTATATTCATCTCCCTCTTTGTATCACCCATGGCACTTTATACTTTTTTCATGATACTTGCCCTATACTTAAAAAAACAACTTTAAGATAACTGTGGATTCACAGAAGTTGTGACAAATAATACAGAGTGGTCCTGTTTACCCAGGTAACATTGTGGAATATCACAGGGCCACATCACACCCAGGACACCTGACACCTACATACTCTGAATGAGAAGGAAGCCCACTTCTGTTACCTTGTCCTTCACTTTCCTCCCTTTTAAACTTTTACAGGGAAAGGGCTGGGTGCCCCTTTCCCTTAGCTTTCTCTCTGGGTTACAGCTTCTTTTTCCTCTCAGCCTTTCAGCCTTAGGGAGGAAGGGATACTTTGCCTCCCTGTTTCCATTGCAGCGGGACTGCTTTGATTCTCCCCAAAGTTGGTGACTTGAAATTATTTACTGGGACTTATGATCATTCCCTCGAACAGCCCTGGTTTTCCGGGCTTGGACGCGCGAACTGGGTCGGGAATGACTGCGGCCCGGCCTGGCGGGGACTGACGGTGTCCTCGGATTCCGCCTCCTCGCGCCTCATTTCTGCCCCACGGTGGCTTCTCCACCTGCCGGCGAGGCCCGCGGTCCGGAGCTTAGAATGGGGAGCTCCCGGGGGCGAGGTGCCTGGAGTCGCGTCGCGTTTTTGTTTTGACAGGGAATGGGGGCCGCGGGGCGGGCACCTCCTCCCTGGGGCGCGGGCGTAGGGTCGCAGGCCCCGCGCACAGGTGTCGCCGCCGCCCAGGCGCCCCGCCCGCCGCGCGCCGCTTCCTGAGCGCGCCCCGCCTTGCGGCTCGGCCCCGCGGCGCCGGCGACTGAGGGCCAGGTGCCGCCGCTGCCGCCCGCCCGTCCGGCCCTCTCCCGCCGCCCGCCACATGCAGGCCGCCGCCGCCCTCCCCGAGGAGATCCTTTGGCTCCTGGAAGGTAACGCCCCGCTGGCCCGGGCGCCGCCGAGCCCGCCGGGAGTCGCACGTGCCGAGCCGGCAGCAGCCGAGACGCCAGCGGCTCCCAAGGCCGGCCTTCCCCGTCGGCTCCCTCCCGCCTTCTAGAACCTCGAGGCTGCTGCCGGAGTCCTGACTCTGCAGAGCCAGCTGTTCACCCCTCGCTCAGGGTCCCTTTCACTCCTAGTAACACATTTTCTTTTTCCTCAAGGCGTCTCCACCTCCCACTTAGCCTCCCGGCTTCTCAGCAAGTTCTGGCCGGATTCAAGTCCCCGGGCCGCCGTGGCTGGCTTTCAACCTGTCCCTTTCTCTTCAGGACGGCCTGCGTCTGTGGGTTACGCGCTGGCCCCTCTCCAGCCCTGACTCTGTCCCTTCACAGGGGACCCTGACCTTCCCGCTTAGAGCTCCCCACGGTCTCACGGGGCTGTGAGGGCTCATGGGCTCCTGTCGGCCAAGGCTTGGACACTCAGACCTCAGGCCCCCTTCACCCGCCCTCAGACTCCCTCTTACTCCGGGGCGGGCGGA
The DNA here is from genome assembly GCF_054371585.1 of Giraffa tippelskirchi. Classification (NCBI taxonomy): domain Eukaryota; kingdom Metazoa; phylum Chordata; class Mammalia; order Artiodactyla; family Giraffidae; genus Giraffa; species Giraffa tippelskirchi. Next base: position 24,488,318 of record NC_137277.1, on the reverse strand, counting down.
TCCCAGTGTTACATCTCTTCCCTTTCTAGAAGTGCCCCATTGCGGTGTGTTCACTCTCAAACTGTAGAGCCCATCGGTCCTTGTAAGAGTTAAGGCCATACTCACTAACACTCAACACATCCCACTGTAACACTCCAGAGACATTTTTTGCTAATGGGCAAGATCTGCTTGCCTCCCACTTTTCCTGGTGAAAAAGTATTAATAATTTGCTTTTCCTGTAACTGACCTTCCTGGAAGGATGGGGACCTGGAATCTGTGTTTGCATAAGGGTCCCAGGAGGAAACTGCTCAGAATTAAGCCTTTTGGCATCGATGTGACATTTTTGACACATACTTAACAGATGGCCTGTTTTGGGCAGGTCATACTTTTGGCAAGCAGTATCTTTTTTTTTTTTCAGTTTCTCTCAATTTAATTGGTTTTATATCTCCATTACCATGTTATCTTGGTATAAATGCCTCCTAATCAAATATTTGGCAAGTCTTTTCAGTCTGTTTGTGGCGCTGTTTCCATTCTGGGTTGATTCCATAAAAGCTGTCAACTACGTATATTTTATGAGATGAAGTTTCCAAAATTTATTTAGCTTGCGACCTGAGTGAATCTAAATTTTCAGAATAGAAAAGTGTTTGCAGGGTAAAAGAGCATCATCTGGATGTCTAGAAGGAACCCAGCCTTTCCGTCTGCTGTTGGCTCAATAATTCCAAATGTAAAGAGTCTGTACTGTGTCTGGTTTCCAGGAGAGAAGGAACTGTGGCAAAAAGTTTCATTCTGCCTTGCAGTTAAAGATAAAAACTGATTCTCTTTATTGATATCTGTCATTTGTTGAGAGGAAACCTATTTTACAAACTAGTTAAACTATACTTACATTTTGTTTACAGCCTTGATAGAAAATTCCTTTTTATTTTCAGAGGCTTACAATGACATCCACTCCTTCAGCATTTTTGATGTGCAGTTCTTTATTGTTCAAAACTGACACTTTGGTAAACAACTCATTTCTGCACCTGCCACCTTCCTTTAGTTTAGATTATTTTCTTGTTAGCTGACTGTTTTTAATTGAAGTCTTCAGATCTCCTCCTAAAGCAGAACCTTTGTTTGCTGACAAGTAGAGCAGAGTATGAATGGAGATTAATTGCATGTCACATACTTCCATATCAAACTTGCTGTGTCTTAACAATCTCTGTTGGTGCTTGGATCTTTGGAATATATAGAACAGTCCAAGATTAAATTCTAAGAAGCTATGTTGGTTTGTATTACTTTAAGGCCTTTTTTTTTAAGTGTGTAATTAGAGTCTGAATCTGAAGTAGCGAGAAAAATGTGAGTGTGGAATTCAACCAATAATGCTATTGAAAAATGTTTGAAGAATATACTTTTGAAAGCTTTCTGTAATCATAGCAACATATTGGTTGTAGGTTTTGTTTCTTGTGGAACACTCTCTGTTGTAGACCAACAGAATTATTCACTGTACTACAAATAGTTTGTAAATATTAGAAACCCATAATGGCTATCAATTTATCATCTGTTGCTGTTTGTCTTCCCCCACGCACTCCCCCACACATTTTTTAAGGTTAACTGCTGACAATTAGAAAATATGTAGGTCCTGATCTCTATATTGTCACTCAGTGGAGGGAGTCGTAGGGTGAGAGTGCTGCCACTTTAGTGCTGCCACAGGCTGTGGGGGTGGAGTTTCCACAATGAATTACTACTTTCATAAACCAAGGCATAAGCATTTGCACAGTGATTTAATGCTGGCCATCACAGCCATAACTTTAGCATTTATTTATTTATAACTACAAGAGCATAAATGACAGGGGCGTTTTTTGACATAATGTGTGTGCTTTGAAAAATAAGGTATGCAAAGCATTATGAGAGGTTTATGCCAGATTTTGCATAATGAAGAAGGGAACAGAAATGCTGAAGGTCTAAAATTAATTTTGTTTAAGGATGAAATTTTAAATACTTGACCAAGAAGCTCCACCCCTAGGAATTTGTGTTACTGAAAGTAAAGAACATGAAGTATATATTTTTGTTTGTTTGTTTTAGTCACTAAGTTGTGTTCAACTTTATGGATTGTATAGCCCATCAGGCTCCTCTATCCATGGAATTCTCCAGGCAAGAATACTGGAGTGGGTTGCCATTTCCTTCTCCAGGGGATCTTCCCGACTCAGGGATCAAACCTGCTTCTCCTGCATTGGCAGGTGGATTCTTTACCACTGAGTCACCTGGGAAGCCCGAAGTCTATGTACCAGGATGCATAGTTAAGTGCCCATGAGTTGGGAGAAGTCAGGCAATGGTATCTTATGGAATCATCCATCATCCTATGGAATGTTTTGTAACCGTTAAAAAGGGTAAGGTGGATCTTTATATATTGGCTTGGAAAGTGTTGATAATGTATTTTTGAGACTAAGAAGCAAGATGCACAACAGTATGAATAACATACCATTTTTGTTTGAAAACAACCCCTCCAAAAAATACCCCTTATTTGATATATATTTGTGTAAGCCTAAGAAGAAATAAGAAAGAATACACACCAAGCTCCTAAATTGGTTCTCTAGGGAGGGGAAAGAGAAGGTTGGGGAGAGAGAGGTTATAAATTTTATTTCATACATCTTCATGTTGTTTGAACTGTGACAAAGACCATGTATTACTTTTGTAATCAGGATAAAACAACCAGTAAGGCTGTTTAAAAGGAAAAGGAACAAAGGACGAATAGAAGGTTGGAGAGGCCAGAGTTCCAAAGGACCATTAACCAGTATTGTGATTATGCTTTTTTCTTTTTAGTACTAGAGATGTGTGGAAGGTGGGGATTTTTTTTTTCCTTTTTTTTTTTTAGTGCTTTCTTGGATTTGGGGCAAATATTAAAGCAGTGAGAGATTTCTAGAGTAACTCAGGAACCATGTTCCTCAGATTCTGTCAGGCTCTCATATAGAAATAGTAACTAGTCCATTTCAGCAAATAAGTACCTTATGGATAAGTAAAGTGAAGGACATTTACTGCCTTATTGAAAGAGGAAGAAATATTCAGGTCTGTTTTCAAATAATCAGGCTTCAGGAGTAGAAGTTATCATTTTGTTTTTGCGTTGTGATAACCACACTGAAAACAAAAACAATGGCGTGCTGACAGTTTGCATAGTCTTTGTTTCACAGATACAAACATAATCAGTTTCTTCCTTGTCTTTCACTTTTGAAGACAGCAGCATAAGAGGCAGGTGTAAAGGAAATAGAAAAAATATTTCTTCAGTTCATAATTTGTCCTGTGTGATGGAATGGAGCTTACTGACTTTAATAGGTAATAAGTATCTACAAGGTACCTAAATCCTGCTCAAACATGGATTAGAGCCAAAATAACATCCACAATTCAGCTGCATTTAGTAGCAATTGCTGCATTAATGCTGATTCTGATATGCCTATAGTTACTTGTTTTAAACTTCCTTGGAAAGAAGTCATTAATCATTTCATTCCAGATTCTTCTCCAGATTTGTATTGGTCGATGTAGCCAACCATAAAATCTTTTTCAATATAATAAAATTCCAACTCTGTGGAACTCGCAAGAGTGAGTTGTGCTGGATAGCTGAAGATGTTCTCTTTAAGCACTATTTTTATTGTAAACATTTGTGATCAAATTTTTTCTCAGATTATTCTATAGAAACTTTTCACACTTCTCAATCAAACAGTCTGCGTTTAAGAGGACCTCCTCTGAACACTTGAACTCCGAGTTGTTATAGTGAATATCAATTATCATACTTTATAGAGATGTATTAAGTTATTTAGGGATGTTTTTGCCGTAATTGCCGCTGGACTGCTTTGTGAATGTCTGTGTCTGTTTTATATTTTAATTTTTGTCATTGTTTCCTACAGTTAGACCAGGCCTATCACTTTGTACTGTTCTCAGTGTATCTGTATCCCCAATGCTCTAGAAACATAAGATAATTAAGTTCATTGGAATTAAGATATGTGTAAAAGAAATGTGAAGGTCTCTCTTGATGAACATGGTACCCAAACTTTAGGTCTGCACTTTGCGACTTATGCATTGGCTGCTCACAGTCTTTTTTGCTTAATTTTTTTATACTGGGTTGTCTTCTGGATAAATGGCAGTACTGCTTGGCTAAGTTCTGAAACGTATGTGACCATACTTCTATTTCTTTCTTTTTTTTTAACTAATTTTTTTTGACTGTGCGGGCCCTTCATTTGTGATGCTCAGGCTCTCTAGCTGCGGGGCACAGGCTTAGTTGTCCTGCTGTACATGGGATCTTAGTTCCCCAGCCACGGATTGAACCCACATCCCCTGTATTGGAAGGCAGATTCTTAACCACTGGACCACCAGAGAAGTCCCTTATTTCTTTTTTATGCTAAATTTTTTGGTTATAAAAATAGTATTGCTCATGTAGAAGATTTAGAAAACAGTCACCCATAGTCAACAACTGTTAAACGTCCATGCATATTTTTCAGCTTTTATTATTTGTACAGACTTTAAAAGTTGGGACATATTGTGTGTATAGTTTTGTATACTGATTTTTCCACTTAACCATTTTTCACTTGCTATGATCACCTGAGCATCTTCTTAGATCACTCACGTTCTTTTTTATTTCCTTTTGAGTGATTTTAAAGTTATATATCCTGGTTTTATTCCACTGATAGTCTTACCCTTATAGCTAAAAAAACAAACAAAATGAACCATGTCCCTTTGGTTAGCAATGTTAAGAATGAAACAGTATCTTCTACTCTTTCCTCCAGTGTGAAATGTGAAATGGCTTATATAATCTGAGATTTTAGACTCAGAATTATTAATGTTTTTAATGTGTATATTAGGTTATAAGAATTACTTTGATATTTGCATAATATTTACAACCATAGCTATAATGATTTTTTGGATAGTTTATATTTAGTGAAATACAATGATATTTTTGTTTAACTTGTTCATTGCATGCTTTTTGTACCATGGCTTTTTCATTCTTGAACTTTTTATCTCTTAGATATTTAGACTTTGCTAAAAGGGTAACCACTGGCCACATGTAGCTATTTAAATTATCTAAAATTAAATAAAACCAAATAAAATCTGTTCCTCAATTATGCTAGCTACATTTCAGCTTCTCAGTAGCCACAGTGGCTGCTGTATTGGATAGTGCAGAAAGCCCTAGTAGATGACGATTGAGACAATGATGCTGAGTGGATTTTTCAGGAAGGGGACTTTGATACTACACTTAGTGAGTGCCTCTGAGTTTGAGTATGTGTCTATCCAGTTTCATATAAACTTAGCTGTGGGGATGAGGTTCTAGGATCCATTCCTTTCCCTTCCTCTCAACTTAACGTCTCAAAGTTTTACCCGTATCTCCTGGTCTTCAATTTGGTGGAGGAGAAGTCTGATGCCAGCCTGACGTATTTATTTTATAACCCATCCCTCCCACTGCCTGCCTGCATGTTTATAGGATATTTTTCTTCACTCTCAAAAATGTCACTGGATAATTTCAAAGTTAGACTTTTTGATAATTTTTGCCTGGTATGTAGTGAACCCTTTTGATGTATAGTCTAAGGTCTTTAACATGAGAAAGTTTTTACTATTGTCATTGCTTTTGTTCTGTTATACCAGGGTTTACATTATAAATATATCGGGCCCCTGATTTATTCTCTGTGTTTCATCTCTTTTATTGTCTCATCTGTCACTGATTTCATTGTGGTTTTAAATTCAGCATTTATTTATTTAAAAAAAATTTCCATGTGTTCTTTCCACACCATTCATTGTTTTGTTTTCATTACATTTGTAAATCTGGCTTATAGACATAATGACATTTTGGATGTTGTTGGAAATATGAATAGAAAATTTTTAAACATTTCTGTTTTTTAATAATAAGGCTACTTCAGAGAGAGACATTTTCTCTAGTTCTTCAAGATATTTTTCTTTTTGAAGGTTAATATTTTCTCATAGATCCTGTATATTTTCTTTGTGGTAAGTTTTGTTGTTTGCTTCAGTTTCTCAGTCATGTCCAACTCTGTGCGACCCCATGGACTGCAGCATGCCAGGCTTTCCTGTCCTTCACCATCTCCTGGAGTTTGCTCAAACTCATGCCCATTGACTTGGTGATGCCATCCAACCATCTTGTCCTCTGTCGTCCCCTTGTCCTCCTGCCTTCGCTCTTTCCCAGCATCAGGGTCTTTTCCAATGAATCAGCTGTTCTCATCAGGTGGCCAAAGGATTGGAGCTTCAGCTTCAGCATCAGTCCTTCCAATGAATATTCAAGGTTGATTTCCTTTAGAATTGACTGGTTTGATATCCTTGCTGACCAAGGGACTCTCAAGAGTCTTCTCCAGCACCCCAGTCAGAAAGCATCTATTGGACGTTCACCATCTGAGCCATCAGGGAAGCCCATGCCAACTCTTAGTTGTATGCAAACTCTTGGTTGCAGCATGTGGGATCTTGTTCCCTGATTAGGGATCAAACCCAGGCCCCCTGCATTGGGAGCACAGTCTTAGCCACTGGACCACCAGAGAAGTTCCTATCTCATTGATTTATGAGAAATAAAGGACTAAATATTTGGAAAGAAGTTAGAATAAGATCTAGAATGTATTACCTACCATATGTTTGGTAGATAAAATTTAAAAAAAATTTTTTTTTTGAGGAAGTCCTGTTGATCTCTCTTCTTGCAGCTGCTTCACCACAGGAAAACTTATAGGCCTTTTGCTTGGGTCAGTGGTTCATCCTTGCTCCTCCAAATTACAGGAGGTTTGTAGGGGTTCTTTCAGGATGTTCTTCATTTCCTTTCTTAGATCAGAACTTTTTGGAGGAAGGAAAGAGGACATTAGCTTCCTTGCTAACTTAAGAAAGACATGTGTTCCTTACCTTGTTATATAGAATGCTTTGTACACATGTGTGTTTCTGTAAATAGTATTTTTGCATTATTTCTCAGTTAAAAAAAAAAGGTTCAATCTTTCCCTTCTTCCTTTCTGTTTTAATAAACAGAATTTTTTTTAATTGGTAGAAATATTTTAGTTTCATTATGGGTATGTCCTAGATGTTAGCTGGGCTACCCAGGCCTTTTGAACTCTGTGCTGTGTGTGCTTAGTCGCTCAGTCGTGTCCGACGCTTGTGACCCTATAGACTGAGGCCTGCCAGGCTCCTCTGACCATGGGATTCTCCAAGCAAGAATACTGGGGCAGGTTGCCATTCCCCTCTCCAGGAGATCTTGCCGACCCAGGGATTGAACGCAGGTCTCCTGCATAGGAGTCAGACTCTTTGCCGACTGAGCTACGAGGGAGTTCCGAACTCTAGGCAAGATCTGTTCCTCATTGTGGAAGCCCAAATATCTCCTCAAAATCTGAAGAATTCTCAAGGGGTGTGCATTCTCAAGGTTACCTTTCCTTCCAGGTTCCCCTGCTTCCAAGGTTCTCGAATGGAATGGTTTTGTCCCTCAGGGGGCATTTGGCAACACTTGGAGACATTTTGTTGTTGTTGCCACAACTAGGGAAGGTGCTATTGGTACCTAATGGGTAGAGGCCAGTGATGCTGTTCAGCTTCCTACAATGCATTGGACAGCCCCACAGCAAAGAATTATTGAGCCCAAAATGTCAGTAGTGTCAGGGTTGAGAAACTATGGCCGTGACATATATCCTTGTTTTCAATTTCCACGAAGGCCTGTCCACATGAAGTCCCTGTGAGTGTCGAAAACATCAATGCAGAGTCAGAGGGTACAGGGAGAGGGAGGAAGGGTTTCCACGGCAGTTATGCAGAAGATTTCATATTGAATATTAGGCATCCCTGTTCCTAAACTCCCTTTTGCCGATCCAGTCATGAGACAGTGCCCTCTGGCCTTTCACCTGATATAGTTTTCAGCCTTATGCTTTCTCACTGGCACTTTCTGCCTGTATCCTGTCTGGATTAAAACAAACAAACAAAAGGTTTTTTTTCTCTTGCCACATGGAAAGGTAGTTTCACTGTCTGTTTATTGGTTTATGCTCCCACCAACACCCCCACACAGAGAGAAACAGGTTACTTTGCCAAACAATGGTGATTCTCTTCCTAAGAGGAATTCTAATGCTATTAAGAGAATAACGTTTTTACCTCATTATGTAAGTGTAATACTTAAACAATTTTTAATCATTTTAAATATAGAAAAAATAAGATAAATTTCAAGTTCTACCATCATCAGAGAATCTTAACATATTGACATAACTATAATAGATCTAATTTTTCACGTTATGAACCATTACACTGTACAGAAATCCTATAATTTCTGCTACATTTATTCATATTTATTTCCCCTGTGTTTCCAAGTTCACTGCTTGCTTTTCTGGTTTGCCAGTGCTGCATTATAGGTTAGATGATTATAACAGATGGCTTTTCAGGTTTGGAGTCTTTGAGTTCCACTGTTTAATTTTACTATCCAGTTTTTACATGGAAGATAGGATAGATGTAGGCTCAGAAACAGAGTGGTCTTAGCATCCAGAGAGCAAGCTTTCCTGAAAGCTTATGGCTTTGATAAAATTATTTATGAATTACTTAAATTTCATCTAGGATCTCCTTCTAACATTGTTGATATTCTAATATTAGTATGTTATGGGGGAAATAAAATTTTTATTCACATAATAGGAGCTTTACTAAAATGTATCCAATGGCACATATTTATACATACTTACACCAATGTGATAGTTAAGTTGGAATTAATTAAGGTATTGTATATTATAAATCAAATATGAAAAGTGTCCTGGGTACTTAGAAAGTTACAGACAATCTCTCTTTACTGCGTTGTAATAAATTTCCTTAAAATCACCCTCCCTTTAAAATAAATTTTCCTTTTTGATAGCTCTTATGTGAGCCTCTTCATCCATTGATCCCTCCCCCTCTTCCTTTCTTCCTTCCCAGTACTTTATTAAGGTGTGATCAATGTATATAAAATGCACTAGTGTTAAGTGTTACAACTGGATGACTTTCATATATGTATACACCTGTGTGACTACAACTCACATCAAGACATAAACATTTCCGTCTCCCAATAAAGTTCCTTTCCACTTCTGGAATTTCATAAATCAGTATGATCTCTTTTGTGTCTGTCCTCAATATGATGTTTTTGAGATTCATCCATGTTGTTCTGTGTATCATTTATCTATCCTTTTGCTAAGTAGTAGTCCATTGTGTGAATATTCCATTGTTCGTTTATTCATTTTTCTTCTGATGAACAATTGAATTGTTCAGTTTTGGGTTACTATGATTACAGCTGCTGTGAGAATTCTTGTATAACTTTTTTTGTAACATAAACGCTCATTTCTCCTGAATAAAGATCTAGGAGTGGAATTACTGGGTCATATGGTATGAATACATTTAATTTTATTGGAAACCAGTTTCCCAAAGTGATCGTAACATATTTTACACTCCCACCAACAGTATATGAGAATTGCAGTTATTCCATTTCCTCACAAACTCTTGATGTTGTAGTCTTTTTATTTTTAGGTATTCTGGTAGGTGTTATGGTCCATGTATTTTTTTAATTACAAAAATAATTTATGAATATATTTTTACTGTAGAATATTTGTACAGCATAGAAGAATATAGATTACTTGACCTAGCCACAGCAATCAGAAAAGAAAAAGAAATAATAGGTATCCAAATTGAAAGGGAAGAGGCAATATTGTCATTATATGCAGATGACATGATGTTATATATAGAAGACCCTAAAGACTCCACACTAAAACTACTGGAACTAATAAGTGAATTCAGCAAGGTAGCAGGTTACAAGATTAATATACAGAAATCTTTTGCATTTCTTTATACTAACAATGAACTATGAGAAAGTGAAAGAACAATCACATTTAATACTGTGTCCAGGGACTTCCCTGGTGGTGCAGTGGATAGGAATCTGCCTGCCAGTGCAGAGGACACAAGTTCAGTCCCTGGTTCAGGAAGATTCCACATGAGCACCTAAGCCCATGCACTGTAACTTCTGAGCCCATACCCTAGAGCCTGTGAGCCACAACTACTAAAGCCCATGCACTCCAGGGCCCACGAGCCGCAAATACTGAGCCTGTGTGCTCTAACTACTGAGGCCTCTGTGTCCTAGAGCCACACACTGCAGCTGCTGAGCCTGTGTGCTGCAACCACTGAAGCCCACATACCTGGAGGCTATGCTCTACAACAGGAGAGGCCTCCACAGTGAGAAGTAACTAGGGAAAGCCCATGCACAGCAATGCAGACCCAGTGCAACAAAAAAAATTTTTTAATGAATTAAAAAAATTGTGTACAAAAAATACCTAAGAATAAACCTAATCAAGGAGGTGAAAGACCTATGTGCTAAGAATGGTAAAACATGGGTAAAGGAAATTGAAAATGATTCAAAGAAATGGAAAGACATCCCATGACCTTTGATTGGAAGAATTAGTATTGTTAAAATGGCCATGCTACCCAAAGCAACATACAGATTCAGTGCAATCCCTATCAAACTATCCATGACATTTTTCACACAATTAGAACAAATAATCCAAATGTATATGCAATCATAAAAGACCCAGAATTTCCAAAGCAATCCTGAGGGAAAAAAACAAAGCTGGAGGCATAAACCCTCCCAGACTTCAGACAACTACTCAAAGCTACAGTAATCAAAACAGTGTGGTATTGGCACAAAAACAGACATATAGATCAACGGAACAGCATAGAGAGCCCAGAAATAAACACATACTTATGGTCAATTAATATTTAACTAATGAGGCAAGAATATACATTGGAGAAAAGACAATATCTTCACCAAGTGGTGTTGGGAAAGCTGGGCAGCCTCATGTAAATCAATAAAGTTAGAACACTCCCTCACATCATACACACACACACACAAAAAAAAAACCTCAAAATGGCTTTAAGACTTAAATATAAGACGTGACATCATAGGACTCCTAGGAGAGAATATAGGCACAACATTTTCTGCAACTGCTGAGCCTGTGTGCTGCAAGCACTGAGTTCAGAGTTCAGTCGCTCAGTCATGTCCGACTCTTTGCGACTCCATGAATTGCAGCACGCCAGGCCTCTCTGTCCATCACCAACTCCCGGAGTCTACCCAAACCCATGTCCATCGAGTCGGTGCTGCCATCCAACCATCTCATCCTCTGTTGTCCCCTTCTCCTCCCGCCCCCAATTCTACCCAGCATTAGGGTCTTTTCCAATGAGTCAACCCTTCGCATGAGGTGGCCAAAGTATTGGAGTTTCAGCTTCAACATCAGTTCTTCCAGTGAACACCCAGGATTGATCTCTTTTAGGATGGATTGATTGGATCTCCTTGCAGTCCAAGGGACTCTCAAGAGTCTTCTCCAACACCACAGTTCAAAAGCATCAATTCTTCTGTGCTCAGCTTTCTTTATAGTCCAGCTCTCACATCCATACATGACCACTGGAAAAACCATAGCCTTGACTAGACGGACTTTTGTTGGCAAAGTAATGTCTCTGCTTTTCAATATGCTATCTAGGTTGGCCATAACCTTCCTTCCAAGGAGTAAGCGTCTTTTAATTTCATGGCTGCAGTCACCATCAGCAGTGATTCTGGAGCCCAGAAAAAATAAAATCTGACACTGTTTCCACTGTTTCTCCATCTATTTCCCATGAAGTGATGGGACCAGATGCCATGATCTTAGTTTTCTGAATGTTGAGCTTTAAGCCAACTTTTTCACTCTCCTCTTTCACCTTCATCAAGAGGCTCTTTAGTTCTTCTTCACTTTCTGCCATAAGGGTGGTGTCATCCGCATATCTGAGGTTATTGCTATTTCTCCCAAGTACTGAAGCCCGCTACAATTTTGACATGAATTGCAGCAATATTTTCTTAGTTCAGTCTCCCAAAGCAGTAGAAAAAAAGGCAAAAACAAATGGGTCCTAATCAAACTTACAAGCATTTGCACAGCAAAGGAAACCGTAAACAAAACAAAAAGCCTACAGACTGGGAGAAAATATTTGCAAACTATGTGACCAACAAGGACTTAATTTCCAAAATATACAAACAGCTCATACAACTCAATGTCAAAAAAACAAACAACCCAATTGAAAAATGGGCAGAAGAACTAAACAGGCATTTCTCCAAAGACATCCAGATGGCCAACAGGCACATGAAATGATGCTCAATATTGCTAATTATTGTTGTTGTTTATTCTCTAAGTTGTGTCCAACTCTTTGTGACCCCATGGACTGTAGCCCACCAGGGTCCTCTGTCCATGGGATTTCCCAGGCAAGAATAAACTGGAGTGGGTTGGCATTTCCTTCTCCAGGGGATCGTCCCGATCCAGGGATCAAACCTGTGTCTCCTGCATTGGCAAGTGTATTCTTTACTGCTGCTGCTGCTAAGTCACTTCAATCGTGTCCGACTCTGTGCGACCCCATAGACGGCAGCCCACCAGCCTCCGCCGTCCCTGGGATTCTCCAGGCAAGAACACTGGAGTGGGTTGCCATTTCCTTCTCCAATGCATGAAAGTGAAAAGTGAAAGTGAAATCGCTCAGTCGTGTCCGACTTTTAGCAACCCCATGGACTGCAGCCTATGAGGCTCCTCCGTCCATGGGATTTTCCAGGCAAGAGTACTGGAGTGGGGTGCCATTGCCTTCTCCTCTTTACTGCTGAGCCACCAGGAAAGCCCGCTAATTATTAGAGAAATGAAAATCAAAACTACAGTGAGCTATCACCTCACACCAGTTAGAATGGCTATCACTAAAAAGTCTACAATAAATATAGGAGAGAGTGTGGAAAAAGGGAACCTTCCTACATTGTAGGCGGGAATGTAAATTGGTGTGGCCACTGTGGGAAACAATATAGAGGCTCTTTAAGAAACTAAGCAACAGTTAGAACTGGACGTGGAACAACAGACTGGTTCCAAATAGGAAAAGGAGTACGTCAAGGCTGTATATTGTCACCCTACTTGTTTGACTTATATGCAGAGTACATCATGAGAAATGCTGGGCTGGAAGAAACACAAGCTGGAATCAAGATTGCCAGGAGAAATAGCAATAACCTCAGACATGCACATGACACCACCCTTATGGCAGAAAGTGAAGAAGAACTAAAGAGCCTCTTGATGAAAGTGAAAGAGAAGAGTGAAAAAGTTGGCTTAAAGCTCAACATTCAGAAAACTAAGATCATTGCAACTGGTCCCATCACTTCATGGGAAATAGATGGAGAAACAGTGGGAACAGTGGCTGACTTTATTTTTTCTGGGCTCCAGAATCACTGCTGATGGTGATTGCAGCCATGAAATTAGAAGACGCTTACTCCTTGGAAAGTTATGACCAACCTAGACAGCATATTAAAAAGCAGAGACGTTACTTTGCCAACAAAAGTCCGTTTAGTCAAGGTTATGGTTTTTACAGTAGTCGTGTATGGATGTGAGAGCTGGACTATAAAGAAAGCTGAGCACAGAAGAATTGATGCTTTTGAACTGTGGTGTTGGAGAAGACTCTTGAGAGTCCCTTGGACTGCAAGAAGATCCAACCAGCCCATCCTAAAGGAGATCAGTCCTGGGTGTTCATTGGAAGGACTGATGTTGAAGCTGAAACTCCAGTACTTTGGCCACCTGATGCGAAGAGCTGACTCCTTGGAAAAGACCCTGATGCTGGGAAAGACTGAGGGCAGGAGGAGAAGGGGACGACAGAGGATGAGATGGTTGGATGGCATCACCGACTTGATGAACATGGGTTTGGGTGGACTCTGGGAGTTGGTGATGGACAGGGAGACCTGGCGTGCTGCAGTTCATGGGGTCACAAAGAGTCGGACACGACTGAACGACTGAACTGGACTGAACTAAGAAACTAAAAATAGAACTACCATATGATCCAGCAATCCCACTCCGAGGCATATATCTAGAAAAGACAAAAGCTCTGATTTGAGAAGATATATGCAACCCAGTGTTCATAGCAGCACAATTTATAATAGCCAAGAGATAGAAGCAACTAAGTGTCCACTGACAGTTGAATGGATAAAGAAGATGTGATATGTATATAGATCACATTACTCAGCCATAAAATAATGAAATAGGGACTTTCCTGGTGGTCCAGTGGCTAAAACTCTGAGCTCCCAATGCAGGGGACCCAAATTCAATCCCTGGTCAGGGAACAAGATCTCACATGCTGCAACTAAGACCTGGTACAGCCAAATAAATAAATATTAAAAAAATAATAATATGTTGCCATTTGCAGCAACATGAATGGGCTTAGACATTCTTTTTTTTTTTTTTTTTTTATAAATTTATTTATTTTAGTTGGGGGCGGCTTAGACATTCTTATACTAAGTGAAGTAAGTCAGAGAAAGACAGCTATTATATGATATTACTTATGCATGAAATCTAAAAAATAATACAAATGGATTTACTTACAAAACAGAAACAGACTCACATAGAAAACAAACTTATGGTTACCAAAGGAGAAGGCAGGGAGGGATAAATTAGGAGTATGGGGTTAATAGATATGCACCACTATATATAAAATAGATAAACAACAAAGATTTACTCTGTAGCACAGGGAACTATATTCAATATCTTGCAGTAACCTATATTGGAAAAGAATCTGTAAAAGAGTATATATATGTGTATCTGAATTACTTTGCTATATACTTGAAGCTAACACAATACTATAAATCAACTATAGTTCAATGAAAAAAAGAGAAAAAGAAATTGGTTTTTTAACATCACACCATTGTAAGCTTTCCCATATCAGTTCAGTTCAGTCGCTCAGTCGTGTCCAACTCTTTTTGACCCCATGAACCGCAGCACGCCAGGCCTCCCTGTCCATCACCAACTCCCTGAGTCCACCCAAACCTATGTCCACTGAGTCGGTGATGCCATCCAACCATCTCATCCTCTGTCGTCCCCTTCTCCTCCTGCCCTCAATCTTTCCCAGCATCATGGTCTTTTCCAAGGAGTCAGCTCTTCGCATCAGGTGGCCAAAGTATTGGAGTTTCAGCTTCAACATCAGTCCTTCCAATGAACACCCAGGACTGATCTCCTTTAGGATGGACTGGTTGGATCTCCTTGCAGTCCAAGGGACTCTCAAGAGTCTTCTCCAACACCACAGTTCAAAAGCATCAATTCTTCTGTGCTCAGCTTTCTTTATAGTCCAGCTCTCACATCCATACATGACCACTGTAAAAACCATAGCCTTGACCTGACGGACCTTTGTTGGCAAAGTAACGTCTCTGCTTTTTAATATGCTGTCTAGGTTTCTCATATAAATCTATGTATATATTCATATATATATTCATTTAAAGCTTGTACAGTGTTTCAAATTTAATTATTCCCCTGTTAAAGGATGTTTGTTTACAATTTTTTTTATATTTCCACAGTGCTGTAGAGAACATATCTACATCTTTGTGTATATATGCAAATATTTCTGTAGGATAGATTCAGTGAAGGTTGCAGAAGTGTTAATTCAGATTTGCAGACTGGCCAGTAGTTAAAACTTAATCTATAAGTCCTATCTGTGTTTTAGTTTCCAGTTTTGGTTTTCTCTATGCTATATGTGCATAGGTATTGTCATTTTTTTCACCTTCAGGATGTAGAAGAATTAAAAATATAAACACCACACATTTCTTGGGTCATGGGGCAGAAACAATCAGCAGGTAAAGCAAACCACAGCCAGAACATGTTGACAGTTTCTTTATTGTATGTTGACAACTTCCTGCAAGCCAAAGCAAAGCTGGTGGGTATGATTTTAGCCTTGCCAACAAGTTTTACCTCTTAACAAAAAGCAAAATATATGCTTTAAAGGATTACAATTGATTGAAAAATTTAATGCAATGTTTAAAACAAGTTCTAAGCACAGTAAAAGTCATTTTCCCCCCACTATGATACTTTTATTTAATTGGTGTGAAAATAAGCAAGACAAGATCCTATGAAGGCTTCCATCGTGTGTGCATGCATGCTCAGTCATGTCTGACTCTCTGTGACCCCAGGGATTGTAGCCGGCCAGGCTTCTCTGTCCATGGAATTATCCTGGCAACAATGCTGGAGTGGGTTGCCATTTCCTCCTCTAGGGGATCTTCCTCATCCAGGGATCTAACCCATGTCTCCTGTGGCTCCTGCATTGATAGGCAGATTCTTTACCACTGAGCCACCTCGGAAGCCCTTCATCATTAGAGAAGGAAAATTAAACACTGAAGTTTCAGAAGTTTGATTTTAGTGAGATATTTAAGTCACTGCAGAAATACTAATGGTCTGATACCTTCAGTATATTTGTGACAAGGAATCAGAAATGATTATTTTTTGTTTGTTTCCATCAGAAGCTGTCAATGAGACTTTGTAGAAGTTGGATCAGTAACCAGGGTGCTTCTTCTGTAAAATAGTAATATGTTACTAAAGGGAAAGTTGTGACAATTAAGTAGAATACCCAAATATCTGGAAAGAAATGTGATCTTCTGTTATTTCCAAGGTGGAGATTGTTTTGATTTGGCAGGCATTATTTGTTAGGCATGGCCAAGTGCATGGCCATAGTCTGTTACTGGAAGGCTGTCTTACTGTTAGCAACTCACTCAGGGAAGTCCTGAGGATGATGCAGATCTGTACTCCCTGCCTACGGGACATCAGTTCAAACAAAGGACTCCTGGGATGGGTCCCTGAGAGGAGTCCCTCCTCTCCTTGATCCCCTTTCTCTTCTCCACAATCCCAACAACATTTCCTATACCCCTGCTTTCCAAGTAGGTTCCCATCTCCATCCTCAAAGGGTCACATCTCATCTTTAAGGCTTTAACTCCTTCAAAGTGTTCAGAGTTAAGTATCTATAAGATAAATTAAACATTTTAATTAGAAAAGATGTAGATATCCTTGAAAATTAAAAGATGAGTCAGAAGTAGCATCCTGCCCCAAGAGGTGTTCTTTGTTTTTAAATAGTGAGTAGATTGTTTTCTAACATTTACTTAGGTATTTTCTTTATTAACACCTTTTCTCCCCACGTGGGAAAAAGAACCATGTTCTTTAAGTTGATTCCCAGGCCATCCCATTTTTAAACACTATTTTGTGGATCATAAAATTATGTATTTCTCTAATAAGATTGTTCAGGGCATTAGTGCTAAGGCTGGACAAGAAAGGACAATGGTTCTCATAGATTAGGATTAGAAGCTATGTATAATTTTTTATTATATATTTTGGAAATTGATCTCAAAAACTTACATGTTCACCCAGTAAAGGTTGTTTATTCAAATTTTATTTATTTATTTAAATTTATTTATTTTAATTGGAGGCTAATTACTTTACAATATTGTAGTGGTTTTTGCCAAACATCGGCGTAAATCAGCCACTGGCCCATCTGAAACCCCCTCCCACCTCCCTCCCCATCCCATCCCTCTGGGTCATCCCAGTGCACCAGCCCCGAGCACCCTCTCTCATGCCTCCAACCTTGACTGGCGATCCGCTTCACATATGATAATATACACGTTTCAACGGTACCCTCTCAAATCATCCCACCCTCGCCTTCTCCCACAGACTCCAAAAGACTGTTCTTTACATCTGTATCTCTTTTGCTGTCTCGCATATAGGGTCATCATTACCATCTTTCTAAATTCCATATATATGCATTAGTATACTGTATTGATGTTTTTCTTTCTGACTTATTTCACTCTGTGTAATAGGCTCCAGTTTCATCCACCTCATTAGAACTGATTCAAATGCATTTTTAAAAATATGGAACGCTTCACAAATTTGCATGTCATCCTGGCACAGGGGCCATGCTAATCTTCTCTATATCGTTCCAATTTTGGTATATGTGCTACCAAAGCGAGCACTGTTTATTCAAACTTTAAACTTAATTGTATGTCATGTATTTTTTCAAAAAAATCCTTTTGTATTTTACCTAGAGGAGAATTGTTGCTGTTTAATTGCTAAGTCGTGTCTGGCTCTTTTGTGACCCCATGGACTGTAACCCACCAGGCTCCTCTATCCATAGGATTTCCCAAGCAAGAATACTGGAGTAGGGTTGCCATTTCCTTCTCCAGGGCTGTCTTCCAGATGCGGGGATTAAACCTGTGTCTCCTGCATTGGCAGGCAGATTCATTACCACTGAGCCACCAGGGAAGCTCCCTAGAGGAGAATTCTATAGACATATTTTGATGGGGTATAATCGTCCAATTTGAGACTCCAGAAACTCTTTCAGTCCTGAAGCCTGGGCCACTCCCCCTTCTGTTCGCTTCCTCTTTGTTAGTGGGAGCACTCCTTTAATCCCCTGTTCCCTAACTCCAAGCTCTGATAGTGGCGTTGTGACTGGGGAATGACTCCAATGGTCAGGACTGGGAAGGGTATGAGGAGCTGGGTGAGAGCTAGGTTGGCGTTCCCAGGATTAGGGAAGAGCCTATTTAATAAGCCAGAATGAGAACGGGAATGGGCCTCACCTAGAAAGGAGGTGAGAGCCAATGAATGGACCCAGAGAGAAAGGAGAACAGAATTTCCTTTCATCTCCCACTCTTTCCCTCCTATCTCTTTACCTCTGGCCTCCTCTCCCATTGAGAATGTGGCTACCAACAGGCTTAGAGGTGCTTTGAGAAGACAGGAGGCTAGGGGGTGGGGTGAAGAGAGATGATGGAAGTCAGCAGAAGGTTACTGAAGTAAAATGACTGTCAAAGCAGCAGCAGTGAGAAAGCAGCTATTTCTGTGATTGTGCCCAGCCAGCCAGGACAACCATTCACGTTTAAAGAATATTTGCAAGTACTTGAGGTTTTTTTTTTTTTTTTCTTTAACTAAACAGAGGGGTGAAATACTGCCCAGCATTAAACTTAATAGAATTAATTTGTTGAGTCATTTCACCTTGTGCCAACAAAAATCTCAAATATTTTCTTGGGTGTAATGCAAGTGTAGACAAAAATTTATGGTATCCTTCTTTTCAGAAATGTAAGTTCTGCTTTAGTAGTTCAAATACTTTAGCAAAATATCCCCTCTAGGAACACTTTGATTGGTTTTTGGTTGGTGGAGTTGTTTTCAGCACCATTTGGTCATTCATCCTGCCTTCAAATAAGAAGGCTTATAGAAGTGAACTTTTGAATTTTAGAAACAATATATCAACAAAAATTTTCTAACTATTAAAGAACACCAAGTTAAATATTTTGTTCTTTCTGTGTTTTAGGAGCAGTACTTAGAAAATAGATGCAGGCACTTTATTTTTTAGCAGTTTGAAAAATGTGACCCTTAAGATGTCATTCTCCTCCAAGTAAACAAAATATCCCCTCGTAGCCTCGTAAAATGGACAAGGTGAGAGGCTTGGGAGAATGTCAAAGACTTTCACCGGTCTACAGAACCGAGAGATCTTGGGTGCATCCTGTCGAGTAAGAATCTTTTCAGCTGGCCTTAGACCCTGCAGTGGTTTCTCCCAGGGATCTGATGATTATATCATATCTATAAGTTTCCACATACCCTCCCTTCCCTTGTCCTTCAGTTTTCATTTCCTGTTTTCCTTTCCTACTCTGGTTTGGTGAAATAGATATTCGTAAGCTGCCTGGAAGCTGAGGAAACCTATGTTTTAGGGAAGCTGTGAATTATAATAGGAAGATGCATGTTTGTCAGAGCTGTGTTTACCTTTTTAATATAGGACTTTAAATCATTATATGTTACTTTTAGTACAAAATATGCTGTATATTGCTACAAACTTGCCTTCCAGAATAATCTTTCATCACTGTTGCTCTTACCCCTAACCTTTATGTTCTTCCTTCCAAGTTAGAATTCTTTCAGTTTCTCCAACTGAACTACGATCTGTCACCTGAGGGCCTTTGCACACGATGTTTCTATGCTTGTGTCATTCTTTTCCTCATTCTACCAGCTCCTTCCCACCCCAACATACATACTTGACCTGCTGATCTAGGGGTTTCAGATGAAAAGTTAGGTCTCTAAGAGATCTCCCTAACTTACTTCCCTCTAGACTAGGTGCATCTACTATGGGCCTGTGCTTCCCTCAATTTTCTTATTATAACTAGTATCACAGTTTATTCTAATTGTCTATTTAAGTCTTTATTCTTTGGTACACTGTAAACTTTGTTTGGATCTGTCTTGTTCACTTTTTCAGTATATAGCATATAATAAGTACTCAACAAATATTTGTAGAAGAATAAAGGCATTTAGAAAAAAAAAAGTGACAATATTTATGGTACATTTCTGATTTTGTCTTTTCTCCTTGGTGTGAGGACATTTATACCAGTGTGGTATTGCTCACTCACTAGTCAAAGGTATAGACCTTGTACCATCAGGTATTATGTGTAATGAGTGATGTGATGGCAGAGGCACCTCTGGAATGTTCTTACTCAGTGGTGTTTTTCACTCTGGGCTTTGTATTTACAGGTGCCTAAGGCATTCTGATTTGATAAGACATGGTATTTATATTAGAAGAGTTTTTATTTGTACAAGGCTGATTGCTTAATAGAAAACCCACCCAGAGAGAGCGGTAAGCTTGGTTAAAATGCAGAAGGTGGAAATCTCTTATTCAATGGTGAGCAGTGCATTTCTGAGCAGCCTTACTGAGGCACCTTCAGGTCATAATCTCTGTAAGTAACATCATCTTCTAAATTGAAAAGCAAATGTATTATATGTTGGTCTGTAGTTTTCTTTCCTTAGTATTTTTAAAGATATTTTCCTTAATATCTTTAAGTTTTGATATCAGGGTTATTCTGGCTTCATAAAATGAATTGGGAAGTGTGTAAAATACTAGATGCATAATCCCTCCTATAGCTCTTGCTTTTGACTTATTTATGTTTTCATGATTATAAATTTGTTCATCTAGTGAGTTGTGGGAGAATTTTTAGATCAGGTTAAAAAAAGATGAGACAGGTGGAAGAGGTTGTCTTTGTGCCATGTTATTCCTCTGAGTAGATGACACTTGGAGATGAAGGAACAAGTACTTAAATAAACACATGGCCCTTTAAAGTGTTTTGAAATGAAGCCTTCAAAAAAGTAACTTTAAAGTGAAACTTAACAAGTAAAGTCATAATAAAATATCAAAGTATCAAATATCCACCACTGAGTTGGGGGATAATTATATCCTGTTGATTCCCTTTTAACAATTTCAGTATATACAAATATAGTTGCATGGGATATTTTACTTATAAGAATTTAGTAAGGTGAGGAGAATTTCAAAATAATATATACACACATATATATATTTAACATCTATAGGCATAAAATATATATTATAACCATCTATCTCCCATAGGATCTTTATTTCCCAGGATCTTTATTCATAGGATCTTTATTTTGCCTGGGTGTCCTCCTGTACTGTTCCCAGCTATGAATCAGTACAACCTACTGCTACTGAGTGAAATGAAGAGGAGGGTGAAAAATTAAAGTCAATCTAAGCTAAGAGTAATATTACATTATGCTTGCATAGTAATTTTAATTTTACTTTTTTCATATGTAAAACACATATTTTAGAACATTTAGAAAATGTAGAAGAGTATGAAGAAGATGATAAAATGGCTTGTAATTCCACTACCTAGGGATGACCATTGTTAATATTTTGGTGTTTTATCACAGTACCTGATTGACCTGTAGGAAGGACTCAGTTTAGATTGGGTTAATGACTGAATTAAGTCAAGTACCTCCCCCCTTTTTTGGGTAAAATGTCAAGATTATATCATATATTAAAGATTAATAGACTAGTTTTTAGAATAGTTTTAGATTTACAGGAAAGTTGAACAGGTAGTACGGAGAATTCTCCTATTCCCTTCCCCCTCCCAATTTCCTCCATTATTAACTGACTTTCACATTAGTATGATACATTTGTTACAATTAATGAGCCAATACTGGTGTGTTATTGACTAAAGTCTGCAGTTATATTCAGTTGTGTCAGACTCTTTGTGAGCCCATGAACCATACAGTCCATGGAATTCTCCAGGCCAGAATACTGGAGTGGGTAGCGATTCCCTTCTCCAGGGTATCTTCCCAACCTAGGGATAGAATCCGGGTCTCCCTCGCTACAAGAGGATTCTTTACCAGATGAGCCATCAGGGAAGTCCAAGATTACTGGAGTGGGTAGCCTATCCCTTCTCCAGTGGATCTTCCCGACCCAGGAATCGAATCAGGGTCTCCTGCACTGCAGGTAGATTCTTCACCAGCTGAGCTACCAGGGAAGCCCCTCCTCCCCCTTTTTTGGGGTAAAATGTCAAGATTATATCATATACCACTTTTTAAAAAATTAATAGACTAGTTTTTAGAATAATTTTAGATTTACAGAAAAGATTGAGCCGGTAGTACAGAGAATTGTCCTATTCCGTATCCCCCCAATTTCCTCCATTAAACTATAACTTTCACATTAGTATGAACCATTTGTTACAATTAATGAACCTATACTGATGTGTTATTGATAGAAAGTCTGTAGTTTATTCCATTTCCCTTAAATTTTTACCTAATGTCCTTTTTCTTTTCCAGGATCCTATCCAGGATATCTCATTTAATTTAGCTCTTTAGGACTCCTCTACAAATGTTTCTCAAACTTTCCTTGTTTTTGATGATCTTGAGGGTTTTGAGGAATATTGGTCAAGTATATTGTAGAATGCCGTATATTAGAATTTGTCTGACCTTTTTCTTATGATTAGACTAGGGCTATGGGTTTTTGGAAAGAAGATCACAGAAGTAAAGTGTCATTCTCATCACATGTCAAGGGTACATAGAATCAACATGATTTATAACTGTTGTTTTCTTTGATCGCCTGGCTGATACAATTTCTGTCAAGTTACTCTTCATTTCCCCTTTCAGTACTGTATTCTTCGGAAGGAAGTCTCTATGTGCGGTCTACACTTGAGTGTTGGGATATGCTCCTTCTTCCTTAGGGTGGTGTGTCTACATAAATTATTTGGAATTCTGCACTGGAGATTTGTGTTTTCTCCCCCATGTATTAATTTATTCATTTCCTTATTAATATTTATATCATTGTGGACTCATGAATACTTATTTTGTACTTTGAGGTATAATCCAATGTTACCTAACTTTGTTGCTCAAATTGTTCTAACCTTGGCCACTAAGCTCTTTTACTTGGCTTCTGGGTTCCTTTTGACATGCCACATTAAGTGTGTGTGTGTGTGTGTGTGTGTGTGTGTGTGTGTGTGTGTGTGTCGGGCACTTCCTTACTTTCTGGCCACAAAATGGTCTAGGCTCATCTTGTATGTTTCCTGCCCTAGACCTAGAATTAGCCGTCTCTCAAAAAAGCCTTGATTCCTTTTATTGAAGATTGGTTTTAGAAACCATGATCTTGGTAGTAGATTTGCTCTTTTTCACTGGGACATTGTTTCTTTTAGGTCTTCTCACTGACAAACAAAGATGTATGTGTATGCATAATAATCCCTTATATACACATGAATGCTGTGCCAAGTCTCTTCAGTCCTGTCCTATTCTTTGCGACTCTATGGACTGTAGCCTACCAGGCTCTTCTGTCCATGGGATTCTTTAGTCAAGAATACTTGAGTGGGTTGCCATGCCCTCCTCCAACGGACTTTCCCAACCCATGGATGGAACCCGCACTGGCAAACGGGTTCTGTACCACTAACAACATATATGTATATCTATTAGCATTTCTATGGGTTTCCATTGTGGAACATATATGTATATCTATTAGCATTTCTATGGGTTTCCATTGTGGCTCAGCTGGTAAAGAATCTGCCTGCAATGTGGGAGACCTGGGTTGGGAAGATTCCCCGGAGAAGGGAAAGGCTACCCACTCCAGTATTCTGGCCTGGAGAATTCTATGGACTGTATAGTCCATGGGATCGTAAAGAGTCGAACACAACTGAGCAGCTTTCACACTAGCAGTTTCTATACGTAACTATCTGTTCCTGTACAAACTTAAACATGAGTTCTTTTTTTTTTTTTCATTTGTTTTGTTTTTTTGTTTTGTTTTCTTTTTTTTTTTTTTACAAACCCTTCTTTAGACTTTCAATAGCTTGCAGCAAGGGAGCTGCTCTGCTACATACGAAACCCCAACCCAGAAGCAGGTCGTCTACCAATGGTTTAGCACCAGGTTCCCCATGAACATGTGGTCCTTGATGGGTGAGGGAGCTAAACATGAGCTCTTATTGATGTCTTGAACTCTAATTAATTTTAGACTGCTCTCCTTACTATTCTTTAAAATTGAGCCAACATTGTTTTATAACATTGTATAAGTTTCATGTGTACAACATTCCATTTCTACTTCTGTATACACTGCAGTGTGCTCACCACCAAAAATTTAATTTCTCTCTGTCACATATAGTTGACAACTTTTTACCCATTTCACCCTCCTCCCCTCCCTTCTAATAACCAATGTTCTGTTCATTGTATCCACGTTTGTTTTTGTTTGGTCTGTTTTGTTCATTTATTTTATTTGCTTTCTATATTCCACATATGACTGAAATTTTACAATATTTGTCTTTCTCCCTGTGACTTGTTTCACTTGGCATAATACCTTCAAGGTCCATCCATTGTTGTCACAAATGGCAAGATTTCATCATTTTTTTATGGCTGAATGGTAACACATCATTTTATATATACACACACACACACATACACACACATACACACACACACACACACACACACACACATATATATATCACATCTTCTTTATCCATTCATCTATTGATGGGCACTTGGGTTGTTTCCATATCTTAACTATTGTAAAAAATGCAATGATAATGGAGATGGAAATGGCAACCCACTCCAGTATTCTTTCCAGGAAATTCCGATGGACAGAGCAGCCTAGCAGGCTACAGTCCACTGAGTTGCCAAAGAGTCAGACATGACTTAGCAACTAAACAACAAGGTTTTCAGGACCCAGTTAAAGAGAAACAGGAATTTAGAATGATTCTCAATTTTTTTGCCTGGGCAGTTAGGTAGATGATGATGTCATTCAAAGGTACAGGGAAAAATAATGGACTCAATTTGTATATCTTGTATTTGAGAGTTTGTGGATGCATAGTCAGTTTTTGGCAAAACCTTGGTGCGCAGTGATTTTATGACTTAGAAAATGAATAAATAAAGGAGTCCAATTTGTTAAAACATGCTATGATGAAAATAGAAGTGTAAATACCTTTTTGAATTATTGTGTTTGTATTCTTTAGATAAATACCCAGAAATGGAATAGCTGAATCATCAGTTCAGTTCAGTCGCTTAGTTGTGTCTGACTCTTTGTGACCCCATGAATCACAGCATGCCAGGCCTCCCTGTCCATCACCAACTCCTGGAGTCTACCCAAACCCATGTCCATCGAGTCAGTGATGCCATCCAGCCATCTCATCCTCTGTCATCCCCTTCTCTCCAATCCTTCCCAGCATTAGGGTCTTTTCCAATGAGTCAAATCTTCCCATGAGGTGGCCAAAGTATTGGAGTTTCAGCTTCAACATCAGTCCTTCCAATGAACACCCAGGACTGATCTCCTTTAGGATGGACTGGCTGGATCTTCTTGCAGTCCAAGGGACTCTCAAGAGTCTTCTCCAACACCACAGTTCAAAAGCATCAATTCTTTGGCGCTCAGCTTTCTTCACTGTCCAACTCTCACATCCATACATGACCACTGGAAAAACTATAGCCTTGACTAGATGGACCTTTGTTGGCAAAGTAATGTCTCTGCTTTTAAATATGCTGTCTAGGTTGGTCATAACCTTCCTTCCAAGGAGTAAGTGTCTTCTAATTTCATGGCTGCAATCACCATCTGCAGTTATTTTGGAGCCCCAAAAAATAAAGTCTGACACTGTTTCCGCTATTTCCCCATCTATTTTCCATGAAGTGATGGGACCAGATGCCATGATCTTAGTTTTCTGAACGTTGAGCTTTAAGCCAACTTTTTCACCCTCCTCTTTCACTTTCATCAAGAGGCTCTTGAGTTCTTCTT
Source organism: Giraffa tippelskirchi (assembly GCF_054371585.1). Taxonomy (NCBI): domain Eukaryota; kingdom Metazoa; phylum Chordata; class Mammalia; order Artiodactyla; family Giraffidae; genus Giraffa; species Giraffa tippelskirchi. The sequence goes on along the minus strand of NC_137277.1, from coordinate 24,462,560 downwards.
CACTTTCTGCCATAAAAGTGGTGTCATGTGCATGTCTGAGGTTATTGATATTTCTCCTGGCAATCTTGATTCCAGCTTGTGTTTCTTCCAGCCCAGCATTTCTCATGATGTACTCTGCATATAAGTTAAATAAGCAGGGTGACAATATACAGCCTTGACGTACTCCTTTTCCTATTTGGAACCAGTCTGTTGTTCCATCTCCAGTTCTAACTGTTACTTCCTGACCTGCATACAGGTTTCTCAAGAGACAGGTCAGATGGTCTGGTATTCCCATCTCTTTCAGAATTTTCCACAGTTTATTGTGATCCACACAGTCAAAGGCTTGGCATAGTCAATGAATCAGAAATAGATGATTTTCTGGAACTCTCTTGCTTTTTCAATGATCCAGCAGATGTCAGCAATTTGATCTCTGGTTCCTCTGCCTTTTCTAAAACCAGCTTGAACATCTGGAAGTTCACGGTTCACGTATTGCTGAAGCCTGGCCTGGAGAATTTTAAGCATTACTTTACTAGCATGTGAGATGAGTGCAATTGTGCGGTAGTTTGAGCATTCTTTGGCATTGCCTTTCTTTGGGATTGGGATGAAAACTGACCTTTTCCAGTCCTATGGCCACTGCTGAGTTTTCCATATTTGCTGGCATATTGAGTGCAGCACTTTAATGGCATCATCTTTCAGGATTTTAAATAGCTCAACTGGAATTTCATCACCTCTACTAGCTTTGTTCGTAGTAATGCTTCCTAAGGCCCACTTGACTTCACATTGCAGGATGTCTGGCTCTAGGTGAGTGATCACACCATCGTGATTATCTGGGTCATGAAGATCTTTTTTGTATAGTTCTTCTGTGTATTCTTGCCACCTCTTCTTAATATCTTCTGCTTCTGTTAGGTCCATACCATTTCTGTCCTTTATCGAGCCCATCTTTGCATGAAATGTTCCCTTGGTATCTCTAATTTTCTTGAAGAGATTTCTAGTCTTTCCCATTCTGTTGTTTTCCTCTATTTCTTTGCATTGATCCCTGAGGAAGGCTTTCTTATCTCTGCTTGCTATTCTTTGGAACTCTGCATTCAGATGAGAATATCTTTCCTTTTCTCCTTTGCTTTTTGCTTCTCTTCTTTTCCCAGTTATTTGTAAGGCCTCCTCAGACAGCCATTTTGCTTTTTTGCATTTCTTTTCCATGGGGGTTGTCTTGATCCCTGTCTCCTGTACAATGTCACAAACCTCTGTCATAGTTCATCAGGCACTCTGTCTAACAGATCTAGTCCCTTAAATCTATTGGTCACTTCCACTGTATAATCGTAAGGGATTTGATTTAGGTCATACCTGAATGGTCTAGTGGTTTTCTCCAGTTTCTTCAATTTAAGTCTGAATTTGGCAATAAGGAATTCATGATCTGAGCCACAGTCAGCTCCCAGTCTTGTTTTTGCTGACTGTATAGAGCTTCTGCATCTTTGGCTGCAAAGAATATAATCAATCTGATTTTGGTGTTGACCATCTGGTGATGTCCATGTGTAGAGTCTTCTCTTGTGCTGTTGGAAGAGGGTGTTTGCATGACCAGTGTGTTCTCTTGACAAAACTCTATTAGCCTTTGCCCTACTTCATTCTGTACTCCAAGGCCAAATTTGCCTGTTATGCCAGATGTTTCCTGACTTCCTACTTTTGCATTCCAGTCCCCTATAATGAAAAGGACATCTTTTTTGGGTGTTAGTTCTAAAAGGTCTTGTAGGTCTTCATAGAACCATTCAAGTTCAGCTTCTTCAGCATTACTGGTTGGGACATAGACTTGGATTACCGTGATATTGAATGGTTTGCCTTGGAAACAAACAGAGATCATTCTGTCATTTTTGAGATTGCATCCAAGTACTGCATTTCAGAGTCTTTTGTGAACCATGATGGCTACTCCGTTTCTTCTAAGGGATTCCTGGCCACAGTAGTAGATATAATGGTCATCTGAACTAAATTCACCCATTCTAGTCCATCTTAGTTTGCTGATTCCTAAAATGTCTACATTCACTCTTGCCATCTCCTATTTGACCACTTACAATTTGCCTTGATTGTTTAATTCTTAATTTTTTGAGAAATCTCCATATTGTTTTCCATAGTGGTGGCACCAATTTATACTCCTACCAACAGTGCATGACAGTTCCTTTTTCTCCACATCTTCTCCAACACTTACTACTTCTTGCCTTTTTGATAATAGCTATTCTAATGGGTTGAGGTGATATCTATCTCATTGTGGTTTTGATTTACATTTCCCTAATAATGATTTTGAACATCTTTTCATGTTGGCCATTTGTATCTCTTCTTTGGAAAAATGTCTGTTCAGCTCTTCTCCTTAATATTTTTGCTTCTTGCTCCTCTCCTTTCCACTCCAAAACTGAGAAACCTGACTCCCACCATTTACCATCCACTTATTGTTTGATTAGAGTATACATGTTTAGCAGTATAAGAAGTGATAACCTGTACCCCCACTGGAAACTGTTGACTAGGGTCCAGTATTCATGTGCAGTTCCTTTTGCCTTTAGTCTTATAGACTACCCATTGCCATTGTTACTTAGGTCAGTACCTTTCCCCCATTCAGTGAGTTTAATTCATATATTTGTAATTAGTTAGATTATGTTGTTTGTCTGCAATTTTCCCTGAAATCCCCCAACTTGAAAAATCATTTTTTGAAATGTATAGACATTAAAGGTCATTCTTTGTGTTGTAAAGTCCTATGCTACTGCTACTGCTAATGCTAAGTTCCTTCAGTCGTGTCTGACTCTGTGCGACCCCATAGACGGCAGCCCACTAGGCTCCACCATCCCTGGGATTCTCCAGGCAAGAACACTGGAGTGGGTTGCCATTTCCTTCTTCAGTGCATGAAAGGGAAAAGTGAAAGTCAAGCTGCTTAGTCATGTCTGACTCTTAGCGACCCCATGGACTGTAGCCTACCAGGCTCCTCCATCCATGGGATTTTCCAGGCAAGAGTTTTGACAATTACAAAACGCCATGTGTCAACCATTAAAGTGTCATACGGTATAGTTTCACTGCCCTAAAGTCTCCTGTGCTTTATCTGTTCATTCCTCTGACTCCTCTTGAACCCCTTGCCAACCACTGATTTTTTTATATTGTTGCCTTTTCCAGAATGTTAGGAGAAGGAAATGGCAACCACTCTAGTATTCTTGCTTGGAGAATCCTGTGGACAGAGGAGCCTAAAGGGCTGCTGTCCATAGGGTCACATAGAGTCAGACACGACTAAAGCAACTTAGCAGCAGCAGCAGCCAGAATGTTATGTAGTGGGAACCATACAGTGTGTAACCTTTTCAGATTGGCTTTTTTCAGATAGGCTTTTTTCACATCAGTTCAGTTCAGTTCAGTCGCTCAGTCGTGTCCGACTCCTTGCTACCCCATGAACTGCAGCACTCCAGGCCTCCTTGTCCATCACCAGCTCCCTGAGTTTACTCAAACTCATGTCCATTGAGTCGGTGATGCCATCCAACCATTTCACCCTCTGTCATGTCCTTCTCCTCCTGCCTTCAATCTTTCCCAGCATCAGGGTCTTTTTAAATGAGTCGGTTTGCATCAGATGGCCAAAGTATTGGAGTTTCAACTTCAGCATCAGTCCTTGCAATGAACACCCAGGACTGATCTCCTTTAGGATGGACTGGTTGGATCTCCTTGCAGTCCAAGGGACTCTCAAGAGTCTTCTCCAACACCACAGTTCAAAAGCATCAATTCTTCGGCACTCAGCTTTCTTTATAGTCCAACTCTCACATCCATACATGACTACTGGAAAAACCGTAGCTTTGACTAGACAGACCTTTGTTGGCAAAGTAATGAAAGTAATGTCTCTGCTTTTTAATATGCTACCTAGGTTGGTCATAACTTTTCTTCCAAGGAGAGTGTTTTAATTTCATGGCTACAGTCACCATCTGCAGTGATTTTGGAGCCCAAAAAAATAAAGTCTGTCACTGTTTCCACTGTTTCCCCATCCTTTTGCCATGAAGTGATGGGACCAGATGCCATGATCTTAGTTTTCTGAATGTTGAGTTTTAACCCAACTTTTTCACTCTCCTCTTTCACTTTCATCTAGAAGTTCTTTAGTTCTTCTTTGCTTTCTGCCATAACGATGGTGTCATCTGCATATCTGAGGTTATTGATATTTCTCCCGGAAGTCTTGATTCCAGTTTGTGCTTCATCCAACCCAGCATTTCTCAAGATGTTCTCTGCATATAAGTTAAATAAGAAGGGTCACAATATATAGCCTTGACGTACTCCTTTTCCTGTTTGGAACCAGTCCATTGTTTCATGTCCAGTTCTAACTGTTGCTTCCTGACCTGCATACAGATTTCTCAAGAGGCAGGTCAGGTGGTCTGGTATTCCCATCTCTTTCAGAATTTTCCACAGTTTGTGATGATTTACACAGTCAAAGGCTTTGGCATAGTCAATAAAGCAGAAATAGATGTTTTTCTGGAACTCTCTTGCTTTTTCTATGATCCAACAGATGTTAGCAGTTTGATCTCTGGTTCCTCTGCCTTTTCTAAATCCAGCTTGAACATCTCAAAATTCCCGGTTAAGGTACTGTTGAAACCTGGCTTGGAAAATTTTGAGCGTTACTTTACTAGCGTGTGAGATGAGTGCAATTGTGCGGTAGTTTGAGCATTCTTTGGCATTGCCCTTCTTTGGGATTGTAATGAAACCTGACCTTTTCTAGTCCCATGGCCACTGCTGAGTTTTCCAAATTTGGTGGCATATTGAGTGCAGCACTTTCACAGCATCATCTTTTAGGATTTGAAATAGCTAAACTGGAATTCCATCACCTCAACTAGCTTTGTTTGTAGTGGTGCTTCCTAAGGCCCACTTGACTTCACATTCCAGGATGTCTGGCTCTAGGTGAGTGATCACACCATCGTGATTATCTGGGTCATGAAGATCTTTTTTGTATAGTTCTTCTGTGTATTCTTGCCACCTCTTCTTAATATCTTCTGCTTCTGTTAGGTCCATACCATTTCTGTCCTTTATCGAGCCCATCTTTGCATGAAATGTTCCCTTGGTATCTCTAATTTTCTTGAAGACATCTCTAGTCTTTCCCATTCTATTGTTTTCCTCTATTTCTTTGCATTGATCACTGAGGAAAGCTTTCTTATCTCTCCTTGCTATTCTTTGGAACTCTGCATTCAAATGGGTATATCTTTCCTTTTCTCTTTTGCCTTTCGCTTCTCTTCTTTCCCCAGCTATTTGTAAGGCCTCAGACAACCATTTTGCCTTTTTGCATTTATTTTCCATGGGGATGGTCTTGATCCCTGTCTCCTGTATAATGTCACGCACCTCCATCTATAGTTCTCCAGGCACTCTGTCTATCAGATCTAATCCCTTGAATCTATTTCTCACTTCCACTGTATAATTGTAAGGGCTTTGATTTAGGTCATACCTGAATGGTCTAGTGGTTTTCTCCACTTTCTTCAGTTTAAGTCTGAATTTGGTAGTACGGAGTTCATGATCTGAGCCGCAGTCAGCTCCTAGTCTTGTTTTTGCTGACTGTATAGAGCTTCTCCATCTTTGGCTGTAAAGAATGTAATCAATCTGATTTCAGTATTGACCATCTGGTGATGTCCATGTATAGAGTCTTCTCTTGTGTTGTTGGAAGAAGGTGTTTGCTATGACCAGTGTGTTCTCTTGGAAAAACTCTGTTAGCCTTTGCCCTGCTTCATTCTGTACTCCAAGGCCAAATTTGCCTGTTACTCCAAGTATTTCTTGAGTTCCTACTTTTGCATTCCAGTCCCCTATAATGAAAAGGGCATCTTTTTTGGGTAAGTCTCGTAGGCCTTCATAGAACTGTTCAACTTCAGCTTCTTCAGCATTACTGGTGGGGGCATAGACTTGGATTACTGTGATATTGAATGGTTTCCCTTGGAAACAAACAGAGATCATTCTGTCGTTTTTGAGATTGCATCCAAGTACTGCATTTCGGACTCTTTTGTTGACTATGAGGGATACTCCATTTCTTTAATACATTTAAGGTTCCCAATGTTTTTTCATTTCTTGAGAGTTCATTTCTTGTTTGCACTGAATAGTATTCCACTGTTTGTATATATCACTATTTATTTATCCACTCACCTACTGAAGGACATTTTGATTGCTTCCAAAATTTTAGCAAGTATAAATAAAGCTGCTTTAGTCTAAACGTGCAGATTTTTCTGTGGACTTAAGTTTTCAAGTCAGTTGGGTGAATACTTAGGAGTATGGTTGCTGGATCTTATGGTAAGACTACGTTTAGCTTTGTAAGAAACCAAGCCATCTTCCAAAGTGGATATACCATTTTGCATTCCCATCAGCAATTAATGAGATTCTGGTTGCTCTGCATCCTTGTCAGCCATTGGTATGGTCAATTTTTTAAAATTTATTCATTCTTTTGTTTTAAATTTATTTATTTATCTATTTTTTACTTTACAATATCGCATTGGTTTTGCCATACATTGACATGAATCCACCATGGGTGTACATGTTTTCCCCTTCCAGAACCCCCCTCCCACCTCCTTCCCCCTCCCATCCCTCTGGGTCATCCCAGTGCACCAGCCCCGAGCACCCTGTATCATGCATCGAACCTGGACTGGCGATTCGTTTCACATATGATAATTTACATGCTTCAATGCCATTCTCCCGTATCATCCCGCCCTTGCCCTCTCCCATAGAGTCCAAAATATAGTTCTATACATCTGTGTCTCTTTTGCTGTCTTGCATACAGGGTTATCTTTACCAATTTACTAAATTCCATATATATGCGTTAGTATACTGTATTGGTGTTTTTCTTTCTGGCTTACTTCACTTTGTATAATAGGCTCCAGTTTCATCCACCTCATTAGAACTGATTTGAATGTATTCTTTTTAATGGCTGAGTAATATTCCATTGTGTATATGTGCCACAGCTTCCTTATCCATTCGTCTGCTGATGGACATCTAGGTTGCTTCCATGTCCTGGCTATTATAAACAGTGCTGCAATTAACATTGGGGTACACGTGTCTCTTTCAATTCTGGTTTCCTCGGTGTATATGCCCAGCAGTGGGATTGCTGGGTCATATGGCAGTTCTATTTCCAGTTTTTTGAGGAATCTCCACATTGTTCTCCATAGTGGCTGTACTAGTTTGCATTCCCACCAACCGTGTAACAGGGTTCCCTTTTCTCCACACCCTCTCCAGCATTTATTGCTTGTAGTCTTTTGGATAGCAGCCATTCTGACTGGCGTGAAATGGTACCTCATTCTTATAGGTACATAGTGATATATCATTGTTTTAATTTGAAGTTCCCTAATGACACATGGTTATGTTGATATGCTTTTTTGTTATCTGTGTATCTTCTTTGGTGAGGTCTCTGTTCACATTTTATGTCCATTTTAAAATTGGGTTGTTTGTATTCTTATTATTGAGTTTTAAGTGTTCTTTAACTATTTTGGATACACGTCCCTTACTAGGTATGTGCTTTGTAAAGATTTTCTACTAATCTGTGGCTTGTCTTTTCATTCTCTTAACACTATCTTTTGTAGAACAGAAGTTTTTCATTTTTATAATGTCTAAATTATTTCTTTCATGGATCATTGGATCATGCTTTTGGTCTTATAACTAAAAACCCATTGCCAAACCCAAGGCCACTTACATTTTTTCCTGTGTGCATTTCAGTCTATGATTTACTCTGAGTTAATTTTTGTATAAAGTGAGAGCTGTGCCTTTTTTTTTTTAATTTGATGGTTTAGTTGTCCCAGCACAATTTGTTAAAAAGGCTTATCCTCTCTTGGTTGAATTGCTTTACACCTTTTTTCAAAGATCAACTGACTGTGTTTGTATAGGTCTATTTCTGTGTTCTCTGTTCTGTTCCATTAATCTGTGTCTGTTCTTCCAATGATACTACTCAATCTTGATTACTGCATCATAGTAGTAAGTCTGTAAGTTGAGTTATATCAGTCCTTCAATCTTCCTCCTCCCCTCCCACTCTCCTTTTTTCTTCATTCCTCTTCTTCTCCTTTTCCTTCAGTATTGTGTTAAAAATATGCTGTGAGAATATTTGAATTCCTTCCATTTCCTCATGAATATTATTTTTAATTGGTTAGAAAATACTTCATTATATGATCTGTGATATAACCAGTATTTAGTGGAAAAAGTTCAAAGCTTTTGATATCTCATTTTTGTAAATGAAAATAAAGTTGTGTTAGCACAGAATAAAAACTGAAAGAGTGATGGAATTGTAAATAATTGTAATTGTGTTCCTTATGTCAGTTGCTTTATTTTCCAATGTTTCTATTAATACAATGAGTAGCAATGCCTTTTTTTATTAGGGAAAGGTAAATATGTTTGTGTTTGTTTTCTAAAGTCTGAGAAATACCTTTCTTTCCTTTTCACCTCTCAATCTGATATTGGTATTTCTCTGTTTTCCTTTTATGAATCTTAATAAAATCTTTAGGGACTTATCAAATTTATTGGTCTTTTAAAAGAACCAACCTATGCTTTTTCTGCTTTCTATTTAATTGACTTCCATTCTTATTTTTTATTATTTTCTTTTTCCTGTTTGGAGTTTAATTTGTTCTTCTTTTTCTGTTTTCTTAAGATGAAAACTTAGATCACTGATTTTAAACCTTTCTTCTTTTCTACCATAAACATTTAAAGCTGAATGTTTCCCTTAACTGTGGCTTTAACGGCATCTTACAAATTTGGATGGATTTTATAATTTTTTTATTTTTATAATATTTTTATTTTATAATCATTCAGTTTTATAAAAGAAGAATATTTCCTCTTTGACTTATGTTTCTTCAAATTGTTGAGGCTTTTTAATTATCTCATTGTTATTGATTTCTAACTTAATTCTTTTTGATTAGAGAACATACTCTACGATTTTAGAGTTTTGGTGTTTATAAGACTTATTTTATGGCCTAGAATAATGTATATCTTGGTGAACACTTCATCCACTTAAAAAAAGTATATTCTGCAGTTGTTAGATGTAGCATTGTATGAACAACAATTAGATCAAAGTTGATAGTGTTGCTCAGGTCCTCTATCTCTTTACTGATTATTTATCTAGTAGTTTTATTAGTTTGTTAAAGAGGGTAGTAAAATTTCCAACTATGATTGTAGATATGTTTTTTCCTTGCTTTAGTTCTGTTGGAATTTGCTTCAAGTATTTTGAAGCTATTTTGCTATGTGCATGCTGCTGCTGTTGCTGCTAAGTTGCTTCAGTCGTGTCCGACTCTGTGCAACCCTATGGACAGTAGCCCACCAGCCTCCTCTGTCCACGTGATTCTCTAGGCAAGAATACTGGAGTGGGTTGCCATTTCCTTCTCCTGTTATGTGCATACACATTTATAATTTTTCTGTCTTCCTGATGACTTGGCCCTTTTATCATTATGAAATATCCATTTTTATATCTGGTAATATTCCATGTCCTGAAGTCTGCTTTGACATTAATATAGCCATTCCATCTTCCTTATGCTTACTCTTAGCATACTGTATAATTTCCATTCTTTTTTCCAGCCTGTGTCTTTATTGGAATATAGTTGATTTAGAATGTGTTACTTTCAGATGTACACCAAAGTGAATCAGTTATCCATATATATATATATATATATATATATATATATATATCTCCACTGTTTTTTAAGATTATTTTCTCTGTGTCTTCATATTTAAATTGTGTCTCTTATAAATTACTATGATAATTATATGGCAATAAAATGGACAACTTAGAAGAAATGGACAAATTCCTAGAAACGTACAATCTCCCATGACTGAATCAGGAAGAAATGTAAAACATGAATAGACCAATTACCAGTAATTGAATCAGTATTTTAAAAACTCCCAAGAAACAGAATTCCAGGACCAGATGGCTTTATAGGTGAATTCTACCAAACATTTAGAGAACGATTAACACCTATCCTTCCCAAAATATTCCAAAAATATTACTGAGGAAGGAATGCTTCTGAGAACTCATTCTGTGAAGGCAGTATCATCCTGATACCAACACTAGACAAAGATAAAATAATTAAAAAGAAAATTACAGGTCAATATCACTGATGAACACAAATGCAGACACCCTCAACAAAATATTAACAAACCAAATAAATACGTTAAAAGGATCATATACCATGATCAAGTGGGATTAATCCCAGGGATGCAATGATGATTCAGTATCTACAAATCAATCAATGTGATACATCACATTAACAAATTGAAGAATAAAAATCATATGATCATCATATGTTATGAAAAAAGATTTTGACAAAATTCAACATCCATTTATGATAAAAACTCTCAACAAAATGGATATAAAGGGAATATATCTCAACATAAGAAAGGCCATATATGACAGCCTACAGCTAACATCATACTGAATGATGAAAAGCTGGATGCATTTCCTCTAAGACAAGGATGCCCTTGAGGGTATTATGCTAAGTAAAATAAATCATACAGAGAAAGACAAATACCATATGATTTCACTTATATGTGAACCTAAAAAAAACCAACAAATGAACAATCATAACAAAACAGAAACAGAGTCATAGCTACGGAGAACAAACAGATGGCTGCCAGAGTGGAGAGCAGGGAGGGGAAGGAGAGAGGTGAGGGATACTAAGTTATTTTATTTGTAACTCCTAGTTACAAAATAAGTGAGCCATGGATATGAAATGTACAATGTGGAGAATATAGTCAGTTACTATGTAATATCTTTTTTTAAAATTAATTTATTTATCTATTTTTTAACTTTACAATATTGTATTGGTTTTGCCATACATTGACATGAATCCACCATGGGTATACATGTGTTCCCCTTCCAGAACCCCCCTCCCACCTCCCTCCCCATCCCATCTCTCTGCGTCATCCCAGTGCACCAGCCCCGAGCGCCCTGTATCATGCATCGAAACTGGACTGGCGATTCGTTTCACATATGATAATTTACATGCTTCAATGCCATTCTCCCATATCATCCCGCCCTCGCCCTCTCCCATAGAGTCCATAATACTGTTCTATTTATCTGTGTCTCTTTTGATGTCTCACATAAAGGGTTATCTTTACTGATTAACTAAATACCATATATGTGTTAGTATACTGTATTGGTGTTTTTCTTTCTGGCTTACTTCACTCTGTATAATAGGCTCCAGTTTCATCCACCTCATTAGAACTGATTCGAATGTATTCTTTTTAATGGCTAAGTAATATTCCATTGTGTATATGTGCCACAGCTTCCTTATCCATTCGTCTGCTGATGGGCATCTAGGCTGCTTCCATGTCCTGGCTATTATAAAGAGTGCTGCAATGAACATTGGGGTACACGTGTCTCTTTCAATTCTGGTTTCCTCGGTGTGTATGCCCAGCAGTGGGATTGCTGGGTTATATGGCATTTCTATTTCCAGTTTTTTAAGGAATCTCCACACTGTTCTCCATAGTGGCTGTACTAGTTTGCATTCCCACCAACCGTGTAAGAGGGTTCCCTTTTCTCCACACCCTCTCCAGCATTTATTGCTTGTAGTCTTTTGGATAGCAGCCATTCTGACAGGCATGAAATGGTACCTCATTGTGGTTTTGCTTTGCATTTCTCTGATAATGAGTGATGTTGAGCATCTTTTCATGTGTAATATCTTTGGTTGGTGACAGATGATAACTGGACTTCTTGTGGTGATCATTTTTTAAGTGTACAGAAGTTGTAAATCACTGTGTTGTATACTAGGCTTCCCAGGTGGCTCTAGTGGTAAAGAACCTACCTGCCAACGCAGGAGACATAATGAGACTTGGTTTGATCCCTAGGTTGGGAAGATCCCCTGGAGGAGGGCATGGCAACCCATTCCAGTATTCTTGCCTGGAGAATCCAATGGACAGAGGAGCCTGGCGGGCTACAGTCCACAGGGTCACAAAGAGTAGGACATGACTGAAACAACAGTGTGCACGCATGTTGTATACCAGGAACTGACATACTGTTGTAGGTCAATTATACTTCAAAAACAATGGCAATGGCACCCCACTGCAGTACTCTTGCCTGGAAAATCCCACGGATGGAGGAGCCTGGTAGGCTGCAGACCGTGGGGTCGCTAAAAGTCAGAAACGACTGAGCGACTTCACTTTCCCTTTTCACTTTCATACATTGGAGAAGGAAATGGCAACTCACTCCAGTGTTCTTGCCTGGAGAATCCCAGGGACGGGGGAGCCTGGTGGGCTGCCGTCTTTGGGGTCGCACAGAGTTGGACACGACTGAAGCGATTTAGCAGCAGCAGCATAGAAAAAGAGATCAGATTGGTGATTAGCAGAAGTGGGGCATTGGGGGAGAGGGAATTGGATGAATGGTGAAAAGTTACAAACTTTCAGTCGTAAGTAAGTACTAGGGATGTAATGTACAACATGGTAAATATAATTAACACTGCTGTACAGTATATATAGGGCTTCCCTGGTGGCTCAGTAGTAAAGAATCTGGCTGCCAATGCAGGAGACACAGGTTTGATCCCTGGATTGGAAAGATTGCCTGGAGAAGGAAATGACAAGTCACTCCAGCATTCTTGCCTAGGAAATCCCATTGATAGAGGAGCCTGGCAGACTACAGTCCATGGGGTCGCAAAAGAATAGGACACAACTTAGAAACTAAACAACAGCAACAGTATATATAAAAGTTGTTAAGAGAGTAAATGCTTAGAGTTCTTATTACAAGGAAAAAAAATTATTTCTTTAATTTTCTATCTGTATGATATAAGTATAACTTTACTGTGGTAATCATTTCATGGCATATGTATGTCAAATCATTATGCTGTACATCCTAAACAATGCTATATGTGAATTATATCTCAATAAAACTGGAAGGAAAAAAAATGTCTCCTGTAGACAGCATATAATTGGGTCTTGCATTTTTATTCAGACAGTCTCTACTTTTTAATTGAAGTGTTTAGTTCATTTACAACTAATGCTGCTATTGCTATTAGGGTCTACCATTTAACTATTTCTTTCCCAACTGTCACCTTTTTGGCTACACTTACGTTTTTTAAAAGTTAGTCAAATGCTTTTTAATATTCCATTTTGATTTCTCTACTTAAAAAAAAATTTTCCTCTTTATTGTGTCTGTTAGGGTTGTTCCATTGATTACAGTATGTTCCTTAACTTTTTGTTTGTTTGTTTGTTTTAAATTAATTTATTTATTTTAGTTGGAGGCTAATTACAATATTGTAGTGGTTTTTGCCATACATTGATATGAATCAGCCATGGGTTTACCTGTGTTCTCCATCCTGAACCCCCCTCCCACCTCCCTCCCCATCCCATCCCTCTGGGTCATCCCATTGCACCAGCCCTGAGCACTTGTCTCATGCATCGAACCTGGACTGGCGTTCTGTTTCACATATGATAATATACATGTTTCAATGCTATTCTCTCAGATCGTCCCACCCTCCCCTTCTCCCACAGAGTCTATAAGACTGTTCAATGCATCTGTGTCTCTTTTTCTGTCTCACATATAGGGTTATCGTTACCATCTTTCAAATTCCATATATATGCATTAGTATACTGTATTGGTGTTTTTCTTTCTGGCTTACTTCACTCTGTATAATGGGCTCCAGTTTCATCCATCTCAGTAGAACCGATTCAAATGTATTCTTTTTAATGGCTGAGTAATATTCCATTGTGTATATGTACCACAGCTTCCTTATCCATTCGTCTGCTGATGGACATCTAGGTTGCTTCCATGTCCTGGATATTATAAACAGTGCTGTGATGAACATTGGGGTACACGTGTCTCTTTCAATTCTGGTTTTCTCGGTGTGTATGCCCAGCAGTGGGATTGCTGGGCACAGTATGTTCCTTAACTTATCACAGGCTACTCAAAATTAATTTTATACCACTAAAGGTGCTTCATTTACTCTCCTTTCCCCATCCTATTTTATTGCTATATATGTATTTACAAGCTGTGCAGTGCAGTTTTATAATCTCTGCTTCAGATTACCAGTTATCTTTTGAAGAGATTAAGAGAAAAAAGTGATAATGTTTTATATTTACCCACATATTTAGCATTTTGTTACTGCTGTTGATCTGAGTTTCCCTTTAGTGTCAGTTCCCTTCAACTTGATGAATTTCATTTAGACTTCTTTTTAGAGCAGGTTTCTTAGCAAAAATTTTTCTCAGTTTTTGTTCATCTGAAAAATGTCTTTATTTTGTCTTTACATTTTGACAGTTATTGTCACTAGATATAGAATTCTGGGTTGACAGGTTTTTTCCCTTTTTCTTTTCAAAATTTTAAATATGTTATTTTAGCATGTTCTGGCCTTCATTATTTTGGATGAAAAGTCAACTCTCATTTCTATCATTATTCTTCTGTGTGTAATGGATCATTTTCTCGGGCTTCTTTGAAATTCTTCTCTTCATCTTAGGTTTTCAGCAGTTTGCCTGTAATTTACCTGTGTTTAGTTTTCTTTATATTTATCCTACTGAGCTTCCACTGAGCTTCTTGAATCTGTAAATTGCTATTTTTTCCACCAAATTTGGAAAAATTTTGACTTATTTTTTCTGTTATTTCTTCTGGTACATTTTCTGTCCTATTCTGGTTTTAATCTTCTTCTGAGACTCCAAATATACGTTGCTGCTGCTGCTGCTGCTGCTGCTAAGTCGCTTCAGTCGTGTCTGACTCTGTGCGACCCCATAGGAAGCCCACCAGGCTCCACCCTCCCTGGGATTCTCTAGGCAAGAACACTGGAGTGGGCTGCCATTTCCTTCTCCAGTGCATGAAAGGGAAAAGTGAAAGTGAAGTCGCTCAGTCGTGTCCGACTCTTCCCGACCCCATGGACTACAGCCTACCAGGCTCCTCTGTCCATGGGATTTTCCAGGCAAGAGTACTGGAGTGGGTTGCCATTGCCTTCTCCGCCAAATATATGTTAAGTTGTGGCATTTGGTGTTTTCCCACAGTCTGGTAAGCTTTTTGCCTAAGGGTGCCCCCCAGCCACTCCACACCAAATGAACTGGGAGTACCTTTAGGTGAAAAGCTATATAAATAAAAGTCTCACCCAGTAGTTCCTTTCTTTCAAGGATCAAATCCCCACCAATTTCTGCCTGCTTTGGCTACTGCTTTTGTTATTTTTTGTTTAGTTGCCCAGTTGTATCCGACTTTTTGTGACCCTGTTAGGGGAAGCACACTGATTGGAACTGCCCACCCTGGCCAGGCACCATAGTAACTATTTTCATGAGTTCTTTTATGACAGGAGGTCCTGCTAAGGAACATGGAATTAATAAGCCACCACCAACTGGAAGAGTTCGGGAAAGGTCAAAAAGACACCACATGTCTGACCACCTCCCAGAATCCTTCTCTCTGGCATCCATCTTAGCTGAACAAGGTGTGCACCACCAGGAAGTACTCTGAGTCAGAATGATTGGTTAAGGACAACCGGAAACTAATCCCATCACCATAAAACCCGAGACTGCAAGCCATGTGGCAGAGCTGTTCTCCTGGGTTTCTTTACCCTACTGCTCTCCACCTGGGTGCCCTTTCCCAATAAAATCTCTTGCTTTGTCAGCACATGTGTCTCCTCGGACAATTCATTTCCGAGTGTTAGACAAGAGCCCAGTTTCTGGCCCTGGAAGGGGTCCCCCTTCCTGCAACAACCCCATGGATTGGGATTTTCCAGGCAAGAATACTGGAGTGCGTTGCCATTTCCTTTTTCCAGGGAATCTTCCCGACCCAGGGATTGAACCCTTGTCTCCTGCCTGTGTCTCCTACATTGCAGGCAGATTCTTTAATGCTGAGCCACCAGGGAAGCCCTTAGCTACTGTTTGGTGCCCTAAAATAGGTGTTTTTAATTTTTTTCTCTAGTGTTGACAATCCTTATCTGTGGGAAAGTCATTCCAACACAAGCTATTCTTCTATTGCCCAGAAAGCTATCAATTTTTAAAGCATTTATTTTCTGGTTACTCAAGTGACTTCTTAAAATTTCTAAAAGTTTTCCAAGTTCATACTTTAAAGCTTATATGTATTTGATCATAATATCTACACATAATGACTTCTTTTTCCTTCTAAGACTTCTTTTTGTGTAAAACCTCCACAACAATGTAGCTGACAGTGGGAATAGCTGAAAAAACAATCTTTAATAATGATTTAGTTTTTCAGCCATAAATATGAAGCTAGTTGAGAAGGTATTCTTTTACTTACATATGCGACCCCATGGACTGTAGCTCACCAGTCTCCTCTGTCCATGGAATTTTCCAGTATTCTTGCCTGGAGGATTCCATGGACAGAGGAGCCTGGCGGGCTACAGTCCATGGGGTCTCAAAGAGTTGGACACAACTGGGCAACTAACACACACACACACAATATAGTTTTGTCACAAACAGATAATAAACATCATCAGAGAAAGTTTTGTCATTTGCCATTTGTCATTTGTATAAACTTCTTTTTTAACCTATTATATAAATGGGCTTCCCTGGTGGCTCAGATGGTAAAAAATTTGCCTGCAATTTCAGAGATCCAGGCTCGATCCCTGGGTCAGGAACATCCCCTGGAGAAGAAAATGGCTACCCACTCCAGTATTCAGTGTTTCATGCACAGACGAGCCTGGTCAGTTACAGTACATGAGATTGCAAAGAGTTAGACATTACTGAGCAACTAACACTACTTATAAGAGATGTGTTAGTGTGTAATATGTCAATAATATTGAAACATCTTTATGTTACCAAGATAAACTGTATTATTCTTTTAATATACTGTTCGGTGTGATCTACTGGTGTTTTATTTAGGATTTTTTGTATCTATATTAACTTTTTAAATTTTAATTTAAAATTTTTTTCAACTTTTACTTTTATATTGGAGTATAATATACATGAAACTAGCTGTGTTGGTTTCAGGTGCACAGCAAAATGACTCAGTCACATATGCACATGCATCCATTCTCCTTCAAATTCTCTTCCCATCTAGATCATTTCATAATACCAAGCAGAGTTCCCTGAGCTACACAGTAGGTCCCTACTGGCTAACCATTTTCAAACACAGCAGTGTGTACATGTCAATCTCAAACTCCATAACTATCGCTTCATCCCACCCTTTCCTCTGTATTAACTTTAAACTGATTCCTTTTTGAGCTCTTTTAGAACTGTGGTTATGCTAGGTTATACCAAATGATATGAGAAGTTTCTTATTCTAGGCTCTGGAATAATTTATATAGAACCAGAATTATTTATTACTTAAAGATTTGAAAGACATCTTAAAAAATTATATTAATATGAACTTAGAGAAACATTTTAGCAAACTTTTCTTCTTTTCTCCTGGTTTTTAGCCTGTTCAGGAGTCAGGTTTTCCATTTCTCACTTCAGTTTTAGAAATTTATATTTTTCTCAGAAACTTTCACTGAGAGTTTATTTGCATGACATTTTATTTTGTTTACATGGCACTTTATTTTTGAAAATAATCTTTTAAAGGGATAAAAATGATACTATCATGAAATTTACATAGACGTAAAAGCACAAAGAAGAAAATTAAAATAACTTGAAATCTCACCAATTTTGTCAAATATTTCATTATCTTAAAAAAAATTGTGTTTTTTGTTGCGCCTTTTTATTCTGCCTAATTTCTGTATATTTGTGCTTTCGTTCCTTTTTCCTTGATTACATTTGCTGATGATACATCAATTTATTGGATTTCCCCCTAACCCCTGAAAAATTCCAGCTCTTATACTTATTTAGCATTTATGTATGTTTTTCTCACTATTTTTAAGTTCAGTGAAAGTAATAAACCATTACTTTAAGTGGTTTTTTAGCCACTAAGTTGTGCAATGGAACCCTTTTCAAAGTTAAAATCTTATGTGAAATCCCAGTGTATAAATAGATAAAAGTCAAGCACTTGTGATTAAAGTAAAGGGGAATTGTAGGGGAAGGAAGGGAGTTTCCCAGAGTCTCACTCAATTGACAGCCCCTCCAACTCCTTCTCTTTCTTATCAGTCACTCATGACTCCAGAGAGCACTGTTAGACAACCACTGTTCTAACTTTTTCATTCTGTTTTTATCTTTATTGTTTCCTTTCTCCTGCTTTCCATAGGCTGGTTTATTGCTCTTTTCTGATTTTTTGAATTTGTTGCTTCATGTATTTCTTTTTATTCTTTCTTATTTAATATTGGAAATATTGAGGTCTATAAAGGTCTATAAATAAGAGGTCACTCTGTACAATGCTGGTTACATTTCGTAATGTTTTACACAGGCTATTTTCTCAATAGGTGGTAATTATAGTTTTGAGTTTCCTCTACGACCCACAATGTATGTGTGCATGTGTTTTCAAATGTCTAAGTATGGAAAGATTTTTTTACTCTTTTTAATGTTAAGTTCTTATTTTATTTTGTTTTAGTCATAAAATAGATCTTTCTAATTTTGAGTTTTTAAGAAATTATTGATTGTTTTGTAATCCGGTGCTTAATTAATTTTCATAAATATGAGCATTTGAATGTGATTAGTCTGAACTGATATGTGTTGTTAAGTGTAAAATGCACACCGGTTTTGAAGATATAACACAAAAACAGGTAAAATAGCTCAATAATTATTTTGTGTTCATTACATATTGAAATCATACTATTTTGGTTTAAAAAAAATAAATTTATTTATTTATTTTTGCCTGTGCTGGGTCTTCATTGCTGCATAGGCTTTTCTCTAGTTGTGGCGAGCAGAGGCTACTCTCTAGTTGTGGGTATGTGCAGCCTTCTCATTGTTTCTATTGTTGCTTCTTTTGTTGAGGAGCATGGGCTCTAGGGTGCTTGGGCTTCAGTAGTTGCAACAGGTGGGCTCAATAGTTGCAGTTCCCAGACTAGAGCACAGACTCAATAGTTGTGGTGCAGGGGCTTAGTTGCTCCATGACATGTGGGAATCTTCCCAGATCAGGTATAGAACTCATAACTCATGTCTCCTGCATTGGCAGGCAGATTCTTTACCAGTGAGCCACCAGGGAAGCCCCAAATCATAATATTTTGTATCTATTGAGTTAAATAAAACAAATATCACTAAAATTAATTTTATCTCTTTTTGAGCTATCTTTTGAAATGGGGCTACTAGAAAATTTTAAATTACATGTGTAATTTTATTTCTATTGGACATAACTTCCCTCTATAATTATCTATTTTTATCCACGTGGTCTATCAGAGACTAGTAGTGACTTTACAATTGTTTTTCAGTAATTTCTACTTACAGTTCTCGAATTTTTCACTGTATATATTTTGGTACTATTCTATTTAGCACATAACAGGTCATTTCTATTATGGATTGTACTTTATATAAAATAAAATGACTCTGTTGGCCTGTTTGTGTTCTACTTTGATATGAATTATTGCTATTCTTGCTTTTAAGAAAATTTGTTTAGGACATTTTGCATACCTGTCTTCTTTTAGCTTCAGTCTCACTTTATTTCAGGTGACTATCTTTTAAACAGTAATCAAATTAACTGTATCTTTTGACATAGAAATTCTTTACTTTTTTTTTCACTTGTTTCTGTTAACTTTTTCTTTTTTAATTGAAGTATAGTTGATTTACAATATTATATTAGTTTCAGGTGTACAACATAGTGATTCAAAATTTTTATAGATTATTCTCCATTTATACTTATTATAAAACATAGGCTATATTCCCCATGCTATGCAATATATCCTTATAGCTTGTTTTTAATAGAGGACTCTAATTTTTCACAATTATTGTCATCAGTTACATATCATTTTATGAATTTTATTATTTGCTACATTATATTTTTCTGTTTTATTACACTGAATATTAAAAAAAAGTTTTTTTCCTCTTTAAATTTTTTGTTCACATTATGCTGTGCTTAGTTGCTCAGTAGTGTCCAGCTCTTTGTGACTCCATGGACTGTAGCCTGCCAAAGCACCTCTGTCCACGGGGATTCTCCAGGCAAGAATACTGGAGTGGATTGCCATGCCCTCCTCCAGGGGATCTTCCCAACCCAGGGATTGAACCCAGGTCTCTCACATGGTAGGCGGTTTCTTTACCATCTGAGCCACCAGGGAAACCCATTATTACACTTATTACATTAGTGTTTGAAAAATCATAGTTAAACCCATTTGCTTTAATTATCATTGTCCAAGATAGCATAGTACTCATTAGCTTTATGTAAATGAGTAGTTTAGCTTGGTTTCTTCTTCTCTATTTCTTTCCTAACTAGTATTCAGATGCTTATTACATTTTTTAACAAATATCTTAATTAAGAATTACTCTTTAACAATAAGTTTTAAACCATACTTAACCACAGTTATCTAGATTTAACTTATTTTGCTGGTTTGAATGTCACCACCACCTCTTTCTGTGGATCAGTGTGTCCTTAAAAAGATTTTCTTCAGGAAAGAATGTAAGTGGTAGAAATTCAGAGCCACAACTGTTTGAAAATGTTTTGCTGGTCTCCTTCATGTTATATAACCAACATCTTGACTATGTTTAGAATTCTTGAGCACAGTATTTTTCCTTTAAAACACTGTAAAACTTTCATCTTCTGGTGCTTATTTTGTGGAGAAGACATTTTGACTCTGTTAATCTGTAAACTACTTTTTTTTCTGTCTGGGTACTTAAAGAATGTTTTCATCCTCAAATTTTGAAATTTCAGAAAGATATGTGTAGATGTTGTCATTCACTCATCATTCATTCATACATTTGTTTATATTTTTTAACAGCTTCATTGAGATGTAGTTCTTACACCATAAACCTATCCATTTAAAGGGTACAGTCCAATGGCTTCAGTGTGGTATTCACAGAGTTGTACAGTCATCATCACAATAAAGTTTAGAACATTTTTCATCATCTTCCAAAGAAAACTTGAACCCCCTTAGCATTCATTCTTCAGTTGCATCCCTCTCTCCCACAGCCCTAGGCATCTGCTTATCTACTTTCTATTCCTGTAGATTTTTGCCTATTCTGTATGTTTCATGTAAATGGAATTATACTATATGTGACCCTTGCTACTGGTTTCTTTTGATTGATGAAATTATGATTCCAGAGATTTATTTGTATTGTAGCATATATCAGCATTTCCTTTTTTATTGCTGCCACATTTTGTTTATCTGTTCATCAGTTGATGAATGTTGGTATTTTATCCATTTATTGGCTGTTAAGAATAATGCTGCTATGAACATTTGTGTACAAGTTTTTATTTGAACACTTGTTTTCATTTCTCTTGTGTATATACCTAGTAGTGGAATTGGTGGGCAACTCTCTGTTTAGCTTTTTGAGGAACTGCCAGACTTTTGCAAAGTAACGACACCGTTTTACATTCCCACTAGCAATGTATAAGGATCCTAATTTCTATCCATCTTCAACAGCACTCATTATTGTCCATCTTCTTGACAGTAGCCATGTGAAATGGTACCTCAGTGTGGTATTGATTTTTATTTTCCTGATAACAACTGATGTTAAGCATCTTTTCATGTATTTATTAGTCATTTGTATATCTTCTTTGGATAAATGTCTATTTAGGTTCTTTGTTTTTAAATTGGGTTATTTGTCTTTTTATTATTGAATTGTAAGAGCTTTTTATATATTCTGTATATAAGTTTCCTACTAGATACATGATTTGCAAAAATTTTCTCACTTTCTTGATAGCATCCTTTGAACCACAATAGTTTTAATTTTTGATGTCCAATTTGTTTCTTTTGTTGCTTGTTCCTTTGGCATCATATCTAAGAAACTATTATCTAATCCAAGGTTACAAGGATTTATTCCTATTTTCTTCTAATAGTTTCATAGTTTTAACTTTTATGTTTGGGTCTATGATCCATTTTGAGTTAATTTTTGTATATTGTATGAGGTTAGGGTTCAATTTCATTTCTTTGCATGTGGATATTTAATTGTTCCAGCACCATTTATTGAAAAACAATTTTTTTCCATTGCATTATCTTGTCATCATTGTCAAAAATTTATTGAATATAAATGTGAGGGTTTACTTCTAAATTCCCAATTCTGTTCCTTTGATCTGTGTGTCTGTCTTTACACCAGTACCATATTGTCTTGATTACTGTAGCTTTCTAGTAAGTTGTGAAATCAGAAAATGGGAATCCTCCAAAGTTGTCCGCCTTTTTCAAAATTGTTTTGACTATTCTGGTTACCTCGAACTTCCAAATGAATTACAGGATTAGTTTGTCAATTTCTGCAAAAAATCCAGCTGAGATTTTTATAGAGATTGCATTGTCTATTTAGATCAATATGGAAATATTCCCATATTAATAGCCATAAGTCTCATATGTAAACATGGGATGTCTTCCCATTTATTTTCTTTCTTTAATTTAAGTTCTTTCATTTCTTTCAATAATGTTTTGTAGTTTTCAGAGTTTAAGTTTTATGCTTCTCTTGTTAAATTTAGTCCTCAGTATTAATTCTGTTTTTTATTATCTTAAATGGAATTTTCCTAATTTAATTTTGGCTTGTTCATTGCTACTGTATAGAAATACAGCTGATTTTTTATATTAATCTTGTATCCTGCAGACTTATTGAACTCATTTTTTAGTCCTAATAGTTGTCAGTGGATTCCTTAGGGTTTTCTATGTACAAGATTGTATCATCTGCATGTAGAGATAGTTTTACTTCTTTCTTTCTAACCTAGACTCTTTTAATTTCATTTCTTGCATATTTTCCCTGTCTAGCACCAGTGCAATGTTGAATATAAGTGGTAAGAGCAGACAGCTTGTCTTGTTGCTGATCTTAGGAACAGGGGGAAAGTATTCAGCCTTTCATTTGTTGACCTAAAACAGTAAAACAATCAGTTATTTTACCTGCAAAATGGTTTATTTGGGAACAGCAAAGACTTGCAATTAAGGACGTACAATCATGGTTATCCACAAGCGAGCCCAGAAAACAAGAGAGGAGTTTTCTTTTATAGAGGAGAAGAAGGAACTGGGAGGGGCTGTTATAAACAAAGAGATCATTGGAGAAAACTGGGAGTTCCAAGTGTAATGGCTTGTTGTTGACTGAGTTGTTGTTAACAGTCTCTCATTGGCCAGACTCTTGCAGGACAAGGAGAAATTTTTTCCTTCCTTCTGCTGTAGTAAAATAGCAACCTTCTCCCTGTTGGAGATACAGAGATATATCTCTTCCTGTTGGGTCTGGAATTGATATCGGTGGGTAGGGCTTTAGAGCTCCCTTTTCTGGCACCCTGACTTAATTTAAAATGGGGGGGGGTCTGTATATTGAGTTTCACCTATCATTAAGTATGATGTTAGTGTGTTTTTGTAGATAATCTTTATGAGGCTGAGGAAGTTTCCTTCTATTTCCAGTTTGTTGAGTGTTTTTGTTTGTTTGTTTTATCATGAAGTGCTGTTGAATTTTGTCAAATGCTTTTTCTGCATCTATTGAGACAATCACATGGCCTTTGTCCTTTATCCTATTAATATGGCATATTACATTAATTGAATTTTAGATAGCATTTATTTTTACCTTTGAATCCAACTTCTCATCCTTTAGCCTTCTGAGGAACTTGGAGGAACCTATTAAATGACATATGCAATAGATATGACATACGTCTTGGAATTTGATGGTGGTCCTTAGTGAAATTTTTATTTCCAGAACTTTATACCCCATCAAAAGTCCTGGTTATGGCTATGTAGGATTTTTTGTTTGGTGGTGTTGAGTGATGACAATGTAAAACAAATTTTTAATATGCTTATGTAACCCAACTGTATAAATTCATAACATTATCTTGATAGTATATCTAGTACAGTTTCATATTACAAGCACTAGAAGTGAAATATACAGAGCATAAGCTTTACCATTTTAACCACTAGGAAGTATACTCTTCTGTGGCATTACTTACGATCACCTTGTTCTGCAACTTTGAAGTTTTTAAAGAGAAATTTATACCCATTTGTTAATCTTTTAGATTTCTTCCTTTCCCTTAGTACTTTTTCTTTTCTGTTGATCAGCTTTCCTTTTCTTTTAGATACTGAGGAATTCCTGGCCGAAGGTTTGCGAAATGAGAACCTCAGTGCTGGTGCAAAGGAAAACAGAGACCATATTCTACGGGGCTTGCAGCAAATCAAAGCTAGGTTTGTATAAACCGATTCCATTATTCTTCTTCATAAAGTTTAAAGCAATTTATAATCAGCATAATCTACTTTAATTGTATATAAATTATCAAAGTAAGACACAGTTATTATAGTTCTTTATACTTGGTAGAGGCTCAGTAAATGTTTACTGAATTGCATTGAAGGTAGGCAGGCATATTTAGGGTAGTTAGTTTACCACAATGGAAATATTTTGATAATTATGTGTGTTAAAAAAGTAATTCTGCTTTTAGCTTTGGATTGTTATGTTAGTCTTTATTGGACACTTTTGCAGAATGGGTGAAAAGCTAAATATTTATGCTTGTCCAAATTATTGAAAGAGAGGATGTTAAGCAGTATGAGATAATTTCCATTATGACTTTTGGTCCTGATTTGATATTCTCATCTCCTTCCCGAATAGAAAACTTAAACTAGACTTATCCAGTTGATTCTCTCTTCCTATTAAAATGTCTTAATCACAGGCTGATTGGAATATCATGCTCATTAAGTATTTTTTTTTAAATTAAAGGCCCTCAACATAGTTTGTGCCTTTTAGAATGTGAGCACCTGACAGATGCATACACTTGCTTGATGGAGGAAGAAATAAAAAATTTCCATTACAGTATATTTCTCAACCACTTCTTGTTTGAAGTGTGGTAACTGAATGAGAGTTAGGGATAAGTGAGTACAATCTTAAGTCTTCTTCGACTTGGAGGCAATGTGATTTGAAATGTTTGAACTGCGTACTCTTAGTAAAGGAAGAGCATCAGCAGTGTTATACCTGGGATTTCATTTGCGTGGCAGACAGATCTTATCATCTACTTTGGAAACCTCATTGAAACTCCTTAGGAGCAAGGAGTTTTATCCTTTCAAAGGGCACGGCCAGAATATATTCCCTCCAGGAATGTGAGAGAACCTCACAAGATGCCCTGCTGGATCTTAATCGATCTTTCCTGCTGGCTAATTAAGCATCACTTTTACTCAGCAATTGGGGACTGTGTAATTATCAGCCTGGGTTTCCCTGAATAATTGAAACAAACAGAATGCAAAAGATGAGAGCTTTTTGCAAAAGTGAGAATATCTATAATTTTTGGTAGGTTGGAAGAGTGTTTAAAACAAATTTCCCTATACTTTATTAGTAGATAAGTTTAGGCTTAGTTGTGTATCTGAAGACTCAGTTAGTAACTTAAAGAATTTTTTATTTTAATACAAAGTTGATCTTTGTATTATAGGATTATTATAAGGATGGCATGAGGAACAAAGATGGAGTTATTTTACACTGTATTATAGGGAGAGGGATGCCCAAAATATAATTGTGTATGTGGTGGTGTTAATGGTATTAATCTGTGGTAAGGAATGTAAAAATAATTTTACTGCATCTATGAAGACAAGTATACAATGAATAGGAATTCTCCTTTCCCGTATTTGCAGCACAGCACTTGGAAAGGACTGAATTTCAATCTGAAATTGAGAATAAAAGGTGATTTTTGTGGCGACTCACTGTTATCTCACTGTTATCACTTACATATTACTTCTTAGTTCTCTTTTTTAAGTGCATACACACATACACACACACCCATGCACACACACATAGAAGCTGTATTTATTATGAGGTAGAGAGGGTTCCTTGTTCTCAAAGGACTTGCTGTGTGGTTTGTGGGATAGACATTCAGGAAATAATCAGCAGGGGTTTTAGGAAACATCTGCATTGTTGATGGGAGCTTTCTGTTCATTGATTTGTTGTAAGAAAGATGACACTTTATTTAGAATTTCATAATTATCAGATCAGGAGGAAATGAGGAGCCAGAAATTAGATACTGTACAAGAAAATGGAAAAATGAGGCTTCCCTTTGGCAAGCTGTTTGAAATTGTCTTAAATTTACCCATTCAATCATCATCCCATAATGTAACCCTTGTCTTACTGAATCTTCTTTTTCAGCCACGTTGTGCGTATGGCCCCATGTATGGCTGGTTGATGTTACGTACTTGTATGTATTGGTACCAGTTGCTTTGAGAACACTGAAAGCTTGTACAATGCCAGTCACATTTACTTTTTTTATGTGGAAGTTGTATTTCTCCCAGAGGCTGGGTATGAAAGGAAATTTAGAAATCATCAAACTTGAGAGCTAAATGTATATGGAAAATGGCCAAGTAACATCAAAAGAATTAATGAAAGCCACTTTAAAAGTTTTATCTTGAGTCATATTAAAGCAATAAAACTTCAGGGGTTTGGTAAATTTGTGGGGGAGGTAGGAATCTGTCTAAAACTACTATCTTGGCACGTTAGGTGGGTAAGAAATATCTAGCAGGGTAATCTGGGAAAGACACTAGATAAATATAATTGCCATATATACATATACTGCCCCCCACCAAAACTTTGCATTCTTTGTTGTGTCCTTGCTTTAATTCCTTTAATTATTTCCTCAACACCGTGCTGCTTGAGAATAGAGTGGAGTGACGGGAAAATACTGATTCCTGGTAAACTCTAGGGGCTTGGCCATAATTTTTATGGTGGCTCAGAATTCAGTGCTGTTTGCCATGACTGTGGACTCGCTGTAAATTAAAGCATCTGACTTCCTCACAGCTGTTATGTGCTGTTTGCCACCTTTCTATTGCCTAGAGTGACTGACCCCAGAAAATGATAGTTGTGTGGAGTCATGGATGTCCTCCAAGTGCTCATCTGTTTTTCAGTACAAGTAGCTTCTCTGTCTTCCCAGACTGAAAATCATATCTGTATTTCTGTATTCATAGGTTTTTTTTGGCTTAAGAGTATTACCAATGAAGGATAATGTTTTCCATATAAGACGAAATAAAAAACGGATGGCACTTTGCGTAATTCCAAGGAAATGAAGTCCTGTTGTGGTATTTGATGTCCTGAGCTGTGATGTTCATGGCTCTTCTTCATACTGCCTCCTCATTTAAACCTTCTCCCTAAAACTAGCAGCTTTCACATTCTGAGTCCAAGTTTTCACCAAGCTATTTAGAGAATGATTAGGATGAAAGCCAGGTAGAGGCTCCTCCTGTTTTATTATGGTGGTCACTGCAGGACCAGCGCCAGCTGTGAGACACCTGGAATGAAACATACTTGATCTATAGTCAGACGTTTGATGGCATTCTTACGCATTTGCAGAAACAATTGAGCGTTTCTTAAGTTTGATTCAGGGGAGGCCATCTGACAGCAAGAATGCATTGAGAATGAGGGAGAGGGTGAAGAAAATAGAAGATTTTTATTACTGAGGTAGGGATAAATTCTCCATGGCTCATTTTGGAACAGCTAGTCATTTATGCTCACTGTTGGAAGTGAAGTCTAGAGCCAATGGAAACAAACTTGGAGTATTGTTTTCTTTTGTGAAACTTAAAGGAGTTCCAAAAAGAGACAGGTGGATTAATAGCATATTGAAATGGAAAGAAATAAAGAAATAACTTTATGTAACAGGATTATGGCACAAAACCAGTGCTTTTAAAGTACAGACTGAAAGAATATCTTGAACATGTCTCATTGTGGGTGGTTAGCATATAGCTCTGCATGAAACTTGATATGTTAGTACGAATATCATAAAAATAATTCCAGTTCTCTTTGGGAGCTTCAAGTTTTTCTTGTCAGCTTACCATGGATTTAGCTTTAAAACAGAATTTAGTTTAAGAATATATTGTTCTTGTGTCTTTGTATTATAGGAAGAAAGACATGGAGTTAGTCCAATGTAACTCTTGAGAGCAAGATTTTCAAAGTGATGTGCTGTCAATATTATCACCATTAATTACATGGAGAATTTTACTTTTTCTAAGTGCTGGTTATTGAGCTTAAAATCCCCAAACAAAAACCATTCAGATGAAGTATGCTTATCAAGAGAAGAAATGTGAAATGTGTTGTTGGTACATTTGTGTTACAAGTTTAGATATTTGTTCATATCTTCTCTTTCTGTTGTTCACTTTGCTACTTTCACTGCAGTTGCAGTGCCAGTGCAGAAATAAAAAAGGTAGTAGGTACGAGTGCAATCCATCTAAGTTTGAAGAGCTCTGAAAAAGCTTCAAACTCATAGCAATAATTTGACCACACCTTGAAGTTTAAAAATTCATTTCTTCCTTTTCCAGTCCTATCTCTGCTTCTCATCCTTCACCAAGAAAGCAAACAAAAACTCACAACTTCACGACTCTCAAGTTATCAATTATATGCTACATCCCTGTACTAACTAGTTTTCTATTATTTAGTGAGTGTATGTTGAGATTTCACAATTGTGTTAAAGATTTTTGGAGATATACTTACTGGAAGTAGTAAAGGGTTATTTTTGTTGCTCTTTTAGTTTGAAATGGTCTACAGGTGAAACTGATATAATATTACTTGCTGTTGGTCTCTTGGCTTAACCTGGAAAGGAAGATCATTTTATTATATGTTCTTTCATAGCAAGTCTCCTCTACTTTCAAAGCAACCTTGAAGTTTATGACTCCCTTTTAATTCTATGACGATGATTATTTTGTTTATTCTTTCACTTGAGTAGGTGTCTTGGATTTGGTACCAGCTATAAAATTAAATTGATCCATTTTTGTTTTATTTTACACTGGGCTATTTTGGTGGTATTAGTAGATAGAAGCCTCTCCCTTTGGTCATCCCATAAAATAAATATTTTATATGAGGAATTTTGATGTACAATAACTTTTTAGTAAGTGGGTTTTTTTTTTAAATCTTGTTTTTTTCAAACATTTTTATTAAACATTCCCAGTACTGAGCTCATTAAACAGAATAACATGTTCTATCAAGAGTGAAAGGACTTTTGAAATGAAACCTGGGAAGCAGGTAGATAACTGAGCTTTCTCCCTTCAGGTTGGACTGACCCAGTAGAGTAAGCTGAGCACTACTCTTTAGTCCTATAGTTAGGTCTCTGAATTTGCTTTACCTCTGATAGAATTATAGCCATCATATCACTTGGGCACATTCCTATTATCTACTTGAAACAGATACTTCTCAGAAAATCCTCAGTATCAATTTTTTAATACTAGAAGCTTTTTCTATTTGTCTATTTGGGGGCTCTTAATTCATACATTGTGTGAAAAGATCATTTATATGAAATTACTGTCTTCATTTTACCAATGCTTGCTTTGGCCTTGATTTTAAATCTCACTTGATCTGGATCTAGTCTTTTGTCCCAATGTGTGCTATTTCTTCTGCTGATAGAAAGCCAGTGGGAAAAAAAAATGCCTCTCTGTATTCATCTCTTTGTGGATCTCTAGAAACTTGTGGCGTGAGGCCCTCTGGTTGTGGTTATCTCTAATTTGCTGGTTTTCTCTTATTTCTGATATAGATCCATCCTGTATCCACTTCCTGTGTTACACTGAAATTAGAACAAAGGGGAGAGAAATGCAAGAGCACTGGGTCAGCTCTCAGAATTCAGTCTTTGTTCTGATGTTTTTTCTGTAACATTGTCTGATTCAATTGAAGATTCGCCTAACCATGATCTTATGTTTTCTTTTTCAGTTGCCTTCCCCAAAATGTTATTTGGGATTGTTTTCAAATGTTACAAAAATGCAAACATTACCAACCAAACCTTGAAACCTCAAAATTTTGATTTCTTTTATGGTATCACTATGATTTTTCTTTTTTTTTAATTTGCAAAATGATGCAGGAAATTTCATTTCCTTGGGATTTCATTTTATTTCATGATTCTGTTGAAAATGAGTTGGGCCTAAAGTGTTTTTTATAATCACAACATGTGAATCATTTCTTCTTTGGAAGCTGGATCTTCTCTCCCACTGTGTAGTCTCATCTAGCCTCTCTGAAGTGCAGCACTAACAGGGTTGATAATGAAATGTGGTCCTTCCTATCACGCCCAGCAAAGGGCTCAGAAATGACAGGAAAAAAAAAATCAATCCCACAGGAACTTCTCAAGTGCTAGATATCCATATTTAACCCCCATGCATTTAAAATGGAAATGAGATATCTCAGGGTTTTAGTTTTTGATTTACACAAGATGTCACCGCCTCCTTGGCAATGGGAATATTTTGCAGACCAACTGCTGACCTGTTTAGGGAGATCTCAGCCTATCGCCTCAGGTCCAATATAGTTTCTTCATAATTCTTTCGAAACTCTCAGCAGTGCTTTGCAGCAGCTTTGATTCTTCAGGCTTCAAAGAATGCCCCTTCCAGGCCAATCTTCTAAAAGAAAAAAAAAAAATCATTGTAGGGGAATAAACAGTTCATAAAGTAAGGGGCAGCTATCCCTGTGGCAGTCCTTACTCTAGTTAATTAATAAGTTTATAAGCCAGCTACGGCTTCGCAAAGCCAAGAAAATTCCAGTTTGATGCTAGTGTCTTGTTATGAAATTCCCAGTTGGAGTGACTCAGTCTTCAATAATCAAGTTGTTTTATCATAGATATACAGTGACGCTTATGCATTATGATTAAATGCTCACACTCAAGCTCCCTCTTGAGTTTGTGAGCCTTGCTGAGTTATTATAATTTATAGAAAACTTTATGCCCACATAATCTCCAATTAGCTATTTCTTAGTTATATTAAGGGAGTGTCTCTCTTTTCTGGATTCTGCCATAACCACAATGTTCATTTTACAATTTGATAATCAAGACCTTCTATCATGTCTACCAAGAACCTTTGTTTTTTTGTGACAAAAAACCAAAACTAAGATATGTGACATTACTCAAAGTAAGAGAATTAATAAAAGATTAGGATTTAGAATGTAGGATTTCTCATTGGTTTCATAGTTTACTTAAGCAAGCCATTATTTTAAAAAAGAATTGGCATCTTTCAAAAGCTTATTGGTTTACATTCCATGTTCAATGCATGAGACAAATGCTCAGGGCTGGGGCAATGGGATGACCCAGAGGGATGGGATGGGGAGTGAGGTGGGAGGGGGGTCCAGGCAGGGGAACACATGTAAACCCATGGCTGATTCATGTCAATGTATGGCAAAAACTACTACAATATTGTAAAGTAATTAGCCCCCAACTAAAATAAATAAATTTATTTAAAAAAAAAAAAGCTTATTGGTTTAAAGGAACTGTAAATAAATATTGAAGTTTAGTTAATTATATATGCATCTAGAGTCTAGCAACATCTGCAGTTTATTTTGGAATGCATAAAAAATGGATGGATGGATGGATAAGTGACAAAGCAGATATAACAAAATGTGAATCATAGCATCTAGATTATGAGTATACACATGTATGAGTGTTCGTTTACCTTTTATGCGTATCTGAAACGTTTCATAGTATGATGTTGCAGAAAATATCTGTTTCACTTTGCAGTTCAGAAACCATGGACTTTATTCATACTGTGGTTTCAGAAAACCATAGACTTCCTCAAGTTGGAAATGTAATAAGTATGTCTGTGATATTTTTAGGATGATAATTTTCTAGGAAAAACCTTATTATTTCTGGACGATAGTAGTCTAAGGGATAATCCTCCAGTTTGTTGTTTCTGACATAACTAACTTTAAGTATCTAACTTTTATACTTCTTTAAGGCTTCCAGGCTAGCAATTATTGAGAGCTCAAATTCAATTCAAGCATTCTGCCCAGGAGATCCTGAGATTTTGATCTTTTTTAAGGAAAGGCAATTTCTGACTTTTCTCATAAATTTGATAAAAGGAAAGCTAATATGAGATTGGTAGTCCAGTAGGAAATGGAACTCAATTTTACATTTTTAAAATCATTTTATGGTATTAAAAATGACAGAGGTTAGAAACAAAGCTCTTATTCTTTTATTGAACTAGAATTGAAAGTGGCAGAAAATCATTTTGGCCCTGGTGCAGTAAATGTTATCACTAAAACATGTTCAGGGGATATCAGCATAGTCTCTCAAGCACCAGAGACAAAAGTTCACAGAACAAGAACTGATTTTTCTGTCCTTATCTTGAAATTATGAGATGTACAGGAGATGAAAGTATCTTAGCTCTAATAGGACAGGCGATGGAGTATGTGTTAGAAATGATAATGTCTCCATTCTGGAGAGAGGTGAAATGGAGAGAATGTGGTGGGATGGATGTCTCAGCAGTGACAGGCACGATGGAAGGAGTTCACAGGGACAGGAGGGTCAGCAGCTGAGCCAGCCCCAAAGATGAGGAATCCAGACCAGAGAAAATTATACTTGTGCAAAATTATACTGTGAGCTGACGATGAAGATGGTAAGAAAGCAAGCAATACTATTTGTTAAAAGTACTGTTTGAAGATTTTGTTTGAAAGAGAGATTAAACTGGAGCTGTCAGCAGCTACTTGATTTTGAGAATCCAGTAGAAGAGAAATTTTAAGTCCATTTGAGAAAAGCCAATCATTTTTGAGTATGCAGTGTGATTATTCTTTAGAATTTTGTGTAAATGGAGCAAGTTGGTAGGCATATGTTTGCTGATCCTATAATGATTAAAATTCAGAATAAGTAAGACTCTTGTGAAATTGAGTTTTCAGGTTCCAGCCAGTGTTCTATACTGCCATATGGCATAACTAGAATTAATTGCTGCTCCCAGTCTGTTTATTCTTTTACTGAATATCTAGGTGCCCTGTTTGAAATAGTAGGGATTCCACAAAAGTATGTAATCACATTTAATAGACGGTTGACATGTTCACGACAGCAGTCTGTATAGCTAATAGTTGCTTTTGTAGCTAATAGAAGAGCAAGCTTTTTGTAAGTTTTTCTACTCTAACCTCTCTTTTTATTAGAAAGAACAGATGGGTAAGAGAGTTAACAAGGAAAAGAGGAAAAAATTTAGGACCTTATGCTGTTAAATCGCTTCAGTCGGGTCTGACTCTGTGCGACCCCATAGACGGCAGCCCACCAGGCTCCGCCGTCCCCGGGATTCTCCAGGCAAGAATACTGGAGTGGGTTGCCATTTCCTTCTCCAGTGCATGAAAGGGAAAAGTGAAAGTGAAGTCGCTCAGTTGTGTCCGACTCGTAGTGACCCCATGGACTGTAGCCTACCAGGCTCCTCCGTCCATGGGATTTTCCAGGCAAGAGTACTGGAGTGGGGTGCCATTGCCTTCTCCGTTAGGACCTTATAGGTCAGTGTAAATAGAAAAGGTAAAGCAAGAAATCCTTTTTGCTAGAGTCCTAGCTTCTTGATACTCAAGAGTGACCCATTGACTAGCAACATCGACATCACCTGGAAAGTTGTTAAAAATGCAGAATCTCAGGCTCCATTGAATCAGACCTACTGAATCAGAACCTGTATGTTAATAAGATCCCAAGGTTATTTGTATGCACATAAACATTTGAGAATCACTGCTCTACCACATACTTTTAAGTTCATTTTAAATTCAGCTTCTTAGAACTCGGAAGACATACTTATGGAGATTATAAACTTCTTAAAGACATGGATGTTTATTTTTTAAAAAACAATCTATCACAGTACTGGCATATGATACGAGCTCAATAATGTGAGTTGAATGAGGGGAAAACTGTTATAAATGTGTTATCTGGTCCCTGGCTAAACATTAGAACAAGAGACCCTCTATATTTTGAAATTTACTATTCAGTAGCCAGCCCCACATCTTCTTGTCCAAAGATAGAACGCATTCTTTTTATTGAGCATTAGGAGTTACAGAGCCATTTGTAAAGATGGCATTCATCTCTTTAAGCGTCTCCTGTGATGACATTTCTCTAACATTCTGTGGCATAAGGTTACAGGGCTGCTGCCTATGTGTTGGAGTTCTGTTGGAGGGTGGATGCCAGTGAGTCCGGACATGATCCATCATAAGCCCTCTGCCTTTGGTTATCATCTTTCCTATAAAGCTTTGCACTTCCTTGTTTCCACCATCTTTCATCTTTCTTGAGGACTTCTTTTCTAATCCTTTCCCCTGTGTTTCCTAGAATCCGTGTTCTAGTATAATCAAACTCCACGATATCCTCAACCTCATTTCTCCATCCCTGCCCAAGTAAAACATGACTCTTATTCAGGATACTGTTTTGCTTGCAGCTATCTTAAACAGAATTTGCTCATTTTCCAAAAGTGCTGTTGGCATCCTTCATGCTCCTTGCTTGTCATTTCTAGACTTTTACTATTCAATCTTTTGCCAGATCTCTTCCCTTTTGAGATTTGCCTACACGGTTTCACAATTCTCTGTCATCATTTGAGCTCAGAGTCTCCCCTCATGCTCTTTGAGGACTGAGGCTATGACTCATAGTTGTCATCTTCACTCTGCTATAACCACTGCCCCCCAGAGAACTTCTCTCTCAAATTTAGCTTTTTCCTCCTGATTACATCTCTTCATTCATCACGTAAATATGCTCAAATCCCTCCTAATATTGAGAGAAACATTACACGAATTACACAGTGATTCCCTCTCTGGCTACTGTCCTGTATCTCTCTCTCTTTCTTTTTAACAGAACACACTTCTTGAAATAGAAGCCTAGGCTAGCCATTTCTGGCTTGTTCTTCTCTGGCCACTCTTCAGTCCCCTATAATCTAGTCTCTGCTGCTATCAAATTATTCTTGCCAAAGTACCAGTAATTTGCTGATTGCATCATCCAGGTGACACTGTTCAGTCCTTGTCTTATTTGGTCTATCTGCAGCATGTGATGATATTAATAGTTTTCTTTTCCTCAAAAAGTAGAAACAAACAAGCAAATAAAAACGGCAAAAGCAAATAAAAACTCTCTCCCTCTGTTGGTCCCCATGATAATAGTCTCTCCTGGTTTTCCTTTTTCCTTGTACTTATACTCTTAGTTTAGGCTTTGGCTTGAACTTGTTTTTCTACCCTGCCCTCTTCACTGCTATCTCTCAGGCTTGCCTCTGTCTCATCACATTCTCTATAAGCAGTTGCATGCATGCCCCTTAACTCTATAACTTCCCTAGAACATGGATGACTCCTAGTTCTGCAGCTCAACTGCAATTCTCTCTCCAAGGCACTATACAGCATATTGGACAGATCCTTTTGGGTGTCTATAGATATCTCAAACTTGAAAAGCTGGGACAGACCCTGCTGTATGCCTCCCCAGCAGCCACCCTCCATTCTTCCTTGACAGTAGCACCCCACCTTCCAGGGAAGGACTCATGATCTGAAAGCCATTCTGTTTTGCCAGTGGTTGGTCTAGAGTTTGCATAAGATACAGTTTTGGCCAAAGAAATGTATGGAGAAGATTTCTGATAGCTTCTCACGTGACAATCTTATTCTTAAGAAAGTGAAGTTGTTCAGTTGTGTCTAACTCTTTGCGACCCCATGGACTGTAGCCTACCAGTCTCCTCCATCCATGGGATTCTCCAGGCAAGAATACTGGCTGCTGCTGCTAAGTCGCTTCAGTCGTGTCCAACTCTGTGCGAACCCATAGACAGCAGCCCACCAGGCTCTGCCGTCCCTGGGATTCTCCAGGCGAGAACACTGGAGTGGGTTGCCATTTCCTTCTCCAAATCATATGCTTGGGAGGCCAAAATAAAGCAGTAGCCACTGTAAGACATTATTCTGCTCTAAGGTGTTAGAGCAGAAATAAGGGAAGAACCTAGGATCTTCATGCCATTATTGGGACCCTGCATCATGCCTAGAATCACCAGTCTTCAGACTTTTTGTTTTGAAGGAAAAATAAACTTGTACTTGCTTAAACCTCTGTCAGTCAGATTTTCTGTTATTTTGTAGCCAGAAGAATCATTATCTGATTGAGTGTCCAGAACTGAACTCATTATTTTATATTCTGCTTACCCCTAAAGTCTATTTCTGCTTTCACTAGGTCCTGGCCCCCTAGGCAGAATCCTGGACGTCACTCCTGACTCCTCTCTCTTCACTCTCCAAACCATCAACAAGCCTATTGATTCTTCATCCTAAATCTGTCTTCTCCCTTCTATTCTCTTTCTCACTGGCTAAATTTTAACTCTCTTGAAGTCTTACTCAGAGCTTTGCAAAATTCTCTTTTCTGATTCTCTGCTTCAGGCTTCTCCCTGTTCTAGTTTATTCTGCTCCTCCATTCTGTTGAAAGGGGAGACATAAAAAAGAAGATAATTTAATCATTTGTGCTATAGAAAAAGATATATTGATATAGAATAACAAGATATACTATACGTGAAGAAATGGTCTAATTATTTTTGTTTTGATTCAGAAAAATGTCTGAAAAAAGTATACCAAAATGTTAATGATAGTAATTTCTGGAATGTAGAGTTTGAATGATTTTTAATTTCTCCTTTTTATCTATTTGTATTTTCTAAATCTCTACAGTGAACATGTAAATCTTAAATCACTGATATCAGAGACTTTCCTGGTTTACAAAGAGGCAGGGATTTAAAAACCAAAGAGTATTTATTTCCAGGTGGGAAAGGAGTTGACACTGCAGGGAAAAGAGATGTGGATAGAGGAAATTGGGCTTTAATTGTGGCCTTGGGTCACTTCTATTCAAATAAATAGATGTATTTGGAGGTTTTTTTTTTTACTCTGTAACTAAGCATGCATGCGCACACACACACAAAAGTAAGATTATTTTTGAGCCATCTGAAATACAGCAGTCCTTTTAGTAATTTATGATGACTTTTCTAAAATAAGTTGTTTTTTTTTTAATAAAGGAAGTTCATTCTCAAGGTCTTCATTAGATGAGGTATCTAATTGTTGACTAGGAACAACTTCCGTTTCTTAGATTTTATCTTTTTGAGCTGTACTGAACTGACACAGGATAAATCCCTCATTAGAAAAGGATTATCTACACTCTGTGTGGCTATTTAGTGAAACATTTGTATTTGTGAGACTAGCTTTCCAAAGTGATGGTGCTTGAGTAAACCATTCACTTCCTCCTTCTCAAAACATCAGTCACCGTGATTGATTTTCATGTTGGTCATGAAGAGAAATGGAATTAACTAAAAGCAAGGGTGAGGATTACAAGCCGGAAGCAGTTAATTTACTTAACAAATATGTATTGGCTATTTGTTTACTCTTTGTTGGGCACAATGCTAGGTGATCAAAACAGTGTCAGAGAAGATATATCCCTGTTTTTCAAGAAGTTCTTGGGCCAGTAAGTGGCCAGACTCATGAAAAGAGCTAGCACAGAGCCCACCATGCATGGGTATCTTCTCTAGACAGTCTGAAATGTTTGGTTTCAATTTGTTACATACCTGGATTTTCACCACTTAGAGATTCGTTTAGATACATAGTCCTCTTTTACAAATATAAATTCACCTGGAGGGATAAGGGCTCTGATATCAGTGATTTAAGATTTACACATTCACTGTAGAGATTTAGAAAATACAAATAGATAAAAAGGAGAAATTAAAAATCATTCAAACTCTACATGCCAGAGTACTTTGATGTGCACTAGCCCTACTGAATGGTTTTCTTCTAACTTTTGGTTAAGATGATTGTGCTGAGGAAATCCAGTAAGTTTGTTGAACCTCTGTTATGGGCAACACACAGTGCTAGTACACTGAGGGTTATAAAGTTAAGAGAGGATCCTTTTCTTCAGAAAGAATGAGGGCTTTAGAAACTCTTGCTCTGCAACTGAAGAGTTACAGTCACAGCTAACATTCATCACACAGTTATGATGTGCTAGGCCCAGTGTTGGAGGACTTTACACACATTTTCTCATTTATCCCTCACAACAGGTGTGAGGTGAATACTATAATAATCCCCAGTTAGCAGATGAGAATACTGAGGTTCAGAGAACTTGCTCAAGGTTATATAGCTGTTAGGGTTTGGAATTGGAATTTGAACCAAGGCAGGATGATTGTTTGGCCAGCACTCTTACTGAGGCTTGATTTCTTCATAAGTGAATAATGCTACTTCACTCATGCAGCAAATATTTATTGAACATCTACTATGTGCAAAGCATTTTTGTGGTGATTATATGACAGTTTCCAGTCCTCCTATAACTTGTTGTTTTTGAACCAGATAAACTGAATAATTATACAACACACCCACCTTGTAGGATTGTTGTTATGCATATTAAAGTGCTTAATACAAGGCATGTTACATGGTAGATACCCAATAGATATTCCCAAGAAATTTACAACCTAATGAGAAAGATAAAAAGGATATAGAAATAAGAAATCTTCATGGATGAGAAGTCACTCTTGGGTTTGAAAGGGATGGATTTTTGATCAGATGTATTGCACACAAAAATAGCATGTACAAAGAAACAGAGGAGATAAAAGTTTAGCCATTGTTGGGAACCAAAGGATAATTCTGTTGATTAGGTATAAGGAAGTAATGAGACATATAGCTGAAAAGATAAGATGGAATCAAATCCTGGAAATGGGAATTTTTACTGGATTTGTGGAGAAGAGGTACATGACTGAAGAGAGTAAAGCATGGGACAGGGATGGGTAAGCTGATGCTTTAATAGGGAATTATGGATATCACATGAGTCCTTGGTTCCTGGGCTGAGGCCTCTGGGAGGCAGAGGATGGTTGCAAAGGGAGAGAAGAGGGATAAGAATCTTAAAGGTTGCCTATGTTTATTCTCTATGCATGCCCAGAAAAGGAAGACAGATGTTTCTTTCTTCCCAGTATCTCTTGCTTTGAGCTCATATTTATATCCTTGATTCCATAGCTGCCTTTGGTTTGTTATGAGCTTCACAAGCTTTTATGGATAACCAGATAATAGAACCACTTTTCAGAACTTTATGTCAGTGGGAAAATACATTCTAAATGGCCAGCATTGTGCTTCAACTTTTGAAATGTGGTTGGTTGGTAAATTAAAGATTGTATTTACTATATTTCAGATTTGTAAACAAGATTTAATTTTTTTAAAGCAGATGCAGAAAATTTAACACTATCTATTATTTTGTTTCATTAGGAAAATGCATTTCCAGACCCAAACAATGTAAATGAATTTTGGAATACAGTCTGTACTTGAACTAGGCTTATAATTCCCTTAACAGGCAACCATTTATGAAATACCCATGTCCTTAATGGTATTCTACAAACTTGCCCCATCATATGAATTACCTGCGGATCTTGTTAAAAACACAGACTTCTAGGTCACTAACCTGCACATGTTAATTTACTAGGTCTGGTGTGGACCCTGGGGAATTCGTGTTTCAATTAGGGTTCCAGGAGATTCTTAAAATCAGACAAGTAGGTGTAGAAATATTTATTAGAAGATACCATTTCTGTTTAGATAAGCAGCTATTTTGGTTTTAAACTGAATTTTACTTGGGGAACAATTTTACTGGGGAACAAAGGAAGAAGGATTTGACTGGGAAGTATGAGTAGGCTCTTGGTTTGAGTGGTTAGGAGGGTCTCCCAATATGACTGGGCTTGATTGACAGGAAGATCTTACCAGCAGGGCTTAGGGCCAGCCAGTAGCTGACAACATTTCAACCTAATTAGCTTCTAGGATGAGGGATGGAGATAAGGTCAGAATAAATAGTCTTGGTCCTTTCCTTGTCCTGATGTTTGCCTGCTGTCTTAAGTGCTTCCCCGTGGCCTGGCAACATCTGGAGACATTTTTGATGCTGGGGAATCCCTTGATGTGGGACAGAACCAGAAGTCCTGGCCCCAGGATGGGTCAGGTAAGTCCTGGGATTGACTGGTTGTTGTGGTTGAACTGCTGGTGACACTTGACCTGTATTGATACAGCAGTAGAACTGGTCACATAGTCATTAGCCTTTAGATCTAAGCCAGTTCCCTACTTTTATGATTTGGATAATTGAGTACCTTATATAAGGTTTTAACTGTGACTACTATAGGTACTGTACAAAGAAATAAATGGGAAAGAATGATATTTTAGTATAGAATCTTGTACAATTAGAAAAAAGTCAAGTTGAGGGCCAAACTGTGGAATAATTTAAAAATGATTTCTGAATTTTTGTGTACATCTCATTTCTTAATTGGAAGAAAGTATACACTTAAGTATAGGAGGTTTTTTTTTTTTTTTAATTTCAGTAATTCACTATAGGTCTTAGAGTGGTTACCATAGAAGGATGCTTTCTAGATTCTGTTTTTATATATTTATCCAAATTTTGTTTTAGTGTGAATGAGTGAAATAATATTATGTGTTTAATTAAAATTCTGTTGTTATTTTTCGGTTAATCTGTGTCAGTAGCTTTAGCATTTGTATTAAATCATTTTGTTCATGAAGGCTTTTAATGAGGAAACAAATTGATTGTATTTATATATTGGATTCTTGCCACTGTGATGTATATTTGGTTGTGTCTTTTGAAGTCTATTTTTGCCGGTCATTTTGTAGTTAGTCTTTGAAGCCAGGCTTTGGGTGAAAAATTTCTTCATTTGGATGTTTTAGTTTAACAAAGCTTACTTATTTTTATCTTTCTCTTCTTCATTTTCTTTCCTTCCTTTGATTTCTCTTTTTCCCCCTCTTACCTTTGTATGAGTAATTTAGAGGAAAAGGAGGGCACTTCTCCCTATCTTATTTGGGATAAAATCCACACTCGGTAGCGTTGCTTAGAAACCCTTGCCTTCTGCCTGCCTCTTCAGCTTTGTCTCCACCCTGCCCTGAAATATACTCAGTGCTCTACTCATGGTTAACACAGACAGCTCTTCTGCTTCTCACCTCCATTCACTTATTTAGCAAGGTCTGTGTTACTGCCCCTTGAGGGCTCAGGAACATAAAGAGACAAGAAGCTTGTGGTGCAGTATACAGGTGCTGCTAAGGGGAGTGCATGGGGGAGCACCTAACGCAGGAGACTGGACTAAGCCTCAAAGGGCCATCAGGGGTTTGCTAATAGAGGGAGGGACCTGAAGAGAAAAGTGTGCCAGCAGAGAGAGAGCTGTGATGTGTAAGAGCAGGAGTGTGAGCCGAGGAGGGGAGGGCCAGACTGGGGTAACCCACTGAAGGATTTCAAGCAGGGGAATGATAAGATTTGGTTTTATGTTGTTAGGTGGTTAGAATAATGATGGCACTAATGGAACATTTCATGCAAAGATGGGCTCAATAAAGGACAGAAATGGTATGGACCTAACAAAACCAGAAGATATTAAGAAGAGGTGACAAGAATACACAGAAGAACTGTACAAAAAAGATCTTCACAACCCAGATAATCACGATGATATGATCACTCACCTAGAGTCAGACATCCTGAAATGTGAAGTTTAGTGTGCCTTAGGAAGCATCACTACGAACAAAGCTAGTGGAGGTGATGGAATTCCAGTTGAGCTATTTCAAATCCTGAAAGATGATGCTGTGAAAGTGCTGCACTCAATATGCCAGCAAATTTGGACAACTCAGCAGTGGCCACAGGACTGGGAAAGGTCAGTTTTCGTTCCGGTCCCAAAAAAAGGCAATGCCAAAGAATGCTCAAACTACCGCACAAGTCACTCATCTCACATGCTAGCAAAGTAATGCTCAAAATTCTCCAAGCCAGGCTTCAACAGTACGTGAACTGTGAAGTTCCAGATGTTCAAGCTGGTTTTAGAAAAGGCAGAGGAATCAGAGATAAAATTGCCAACATCCACTGGATCATCGAAAAAGCAAGAGAGTTCCAGAAAAACATCTATTTCTGCTTTACTGGGGCTTCCCTCATCGCTCAGTCAGTAAAGAATCTGCCTGCAATGCAGGAGACCAGGGTTCGATTCCTGGGTTGGGTAGATTCCCCCGGAGAAGGAAATGGCAATCCAATCCAGTATTCTTGCCTGGAAAATCCCATGGGCAGAGGAGCCTGGCAGGCTACAGTCCTTGGGGTTGTAAGAGTTGGACACGACTTAGTGGCTAAACCACCATGGCTTTATTGGCTATGCCAAAGCCTTTGATTGTGTGGATCACAATAAACTGTGGAAGATTCTTAAAGAGATGGGAATACCAGACCACCTGACCTGCCTCTTGAGAAATCTGTATGCAAGTCGGGAAGCAACAGTTAGAACTGAACTTGGAACAACAAACTGGTTCCAAACAGGAAAAGGACTACGTCAAGGCTATATATTGTGCCCTGCTTATTTAACTTATATGCAGAGTACATCATGAGAAACTCGGCTGGATGAAGCACAAGCTGGAATCAAGATTGCCGGGAGAAATATCAGTAACCTCAGATATGCAGATGACACCATCCTTATGGCAGAAAGTGAAGAACTAAAGAGCCTCTTGATGAAAGTGAAAGAGGAGAGTGAAAAAGTTGGGTTAAAGCTCAACATTCAGAAAACTAAGATCATGGCATCCGGTCCCATCACTTCATGGCAAACAGATGGAGAAACAGTGGAAACAGTGGCAGACTTTATTTTTTGGGGGCTCCAAAATCACTGCAGATGATGACTGCAGCCATGAAATTAAAAGACACTTACTCCTTGAAAGAAAAGTTATGACTAACCTAGACAGCATATTAAAAAACAGAGACATTACTTTGCCAACAAAGATCCGTCTAGTCAAGGCTATGGTTTTTCCAGTAGTCACATATGGATGTGAGAGTTGGACTATAAAGAAAGCTGAATGCCGAAGAATTGATGCTTTTGAACTGAGTTGTTGGAGAAGACTCTTGAGAGTCCCTTGGACTACAAGGAGATCCAGCCAGTCCATCCTAAAGGAAATCAGTCCTGAATATTCATTGGAAGGACTGATGCTGAAGCTGAAGCTCCAAAACTTTGGCCACCTGATATGAAGAACTAATGCATTTGAAAAGACCCTGATGCTGGGAAAGATTGAAGGCAGGAGGAGAAGGGGACGACAGAGGATGAGATG
This sequence comes from Giraffa tippelskirchi, assembly GCF_054371585.1. Classification (NCBI taxonomy): domain Eukaryota; kingdom Metazoa; phylum Chordata; class Mammalia; order Artiodactyla; family Giraffidae; genus Giraffa; species Giraffa tippelskirchi. The sequence continues at coordinate 24,420,047 of NC_137277.1, read as the reverse complement.
GTTGGATGGCATCACTGACTCAATGGACATGAGTTTGAGTAAGCTCCGGGAGTTGGTGATGGACAGGGAGGCCTGGCGTGCTGCAGTCCATGGGGTCACAAAGAGTCAGACATGGCTAAGCGACTGAACTGACTGAATGACATAACAGTTGAGGTTTACTGAAGGCTGCCAGGTGCCAGGCATAATGCTCAGTTCTTTATGTATATCGTCTCAGTTTATCCTCCCAAGAATGATACGTGACAGATATGGTTATTATTTCTATTTTAAAGATGAAGAAACTGAGACTGCAGCTACAGTCTCACAGCTAGAAGGTGAAGGTGCTAGAACTCCAACCTAGGCTTATCTGCAGAGAGAGCCTTTGCTCTTCACAGTCGCTGCACTTCCTTCTCCATCAGCACTGATGGGAATTGCTCAGAGAGGAGCAAAGTGGCAGGTAGACCACTTTGGACGTGGTTATATTGATCTGGGTCAGGTATTTTGAGGACTTGAGTGAATTCAGTGCCCATAGTGAGGGAGAGGAGATAGATTAAAAATAAATGAAGAAGATAGAATCTCCAGGTCTTGGTAATTGATGGGATATACATAGAATAGGGAATGAGATAAAAGATGACTCCAAGCTTCAGTTGGGTGGATGGAGATGTTGGCCACTGAAACAGGAAACACGAGATAGGAGAGGTTTGGGACTTTGGGTTCAAAGAACGGTCCTGAGAGAGAAGAGTAAATGAATTGTATCTCTTATTTTTGAATATTTTAATTGAATATTAAATATTGATTGTTTTAATATTTGATTGTTTAAAGTATTTTATATGTACAGACAGCATAGTCATCTTTAGCCATGGTTTCTTCCCTGGCCAGCCTGAGTTCCATGGCATGCTCCTCCAGTCTTCTCTTACTCTCTTGTGTTTTTATCCCACAAGCCTAGAAAAATTCTAAACTTGGGTCAATTCAGCTGTCCACCTTTTCTGATTTTACACCTGGGCAGCTAATTAGTACTGGAGAAAAATGACACAATTGGATTGCCACCACAGTAAATCTTAGTCTCCAACCTCAGCTGACCCCTTAATGATGCCTGGCAGTTATTTCACATGCTCTGTATCAACAGCCTTTTTAATTTTCCTCAGTATTCTTCCCTCTAATGTCTTTAGCTGCCTTTACCTTATCATATCACCTCTCACTCTTGCTCGACATCATAGTCTATTTCACAAGATAAAACAAAGACTTTCAGGTTGGAACCCATTCACAGTCCTGCCCTGCCTGCTCCTCCTCCCCAACATCTGCTATGGGCCTCTTCCACCTGCTCTGAACACCTGGCCCCTCTGCCTGGCTTCTCTCTGCATCCTGGGCCTGGCCTCTCTGTGACTCTCCCCTCTAGGCATCTTCCCTCAATCTGATCCCAGGTCCACCCCCAGAAACTCTCATCTGCAGGCAGTAAGACGGATTCTGGGATTAGCCAGACCTAGGTTCTGCTGGCCCCAATTTTTACCTTGTGTGTGTTTTAGGTCACTCACACCACTTTTGCACAATTTTGCGTTATTCCAGCCAAACTGGCCCACAGTTCAGGCTTTCTGTGCTCTCAGACCCTCATGGAGTATCTGGCAAATAGTGGAGATTTTTTACTGTTTGAGAGAATGAATGCAGTTTTCATAACTTGAGATATAAAGGGTTTGTTGACATGTTAATGTTCACAAATCCACGCTGCCTGGAGGAGCCTCAGGAAATAGTCCAGCTTAAAAAAATTTATGTAATATTTGAGCTCAGGTGAATAAAGTGACCATGTTCACAACAAGAAAAATACCAAAGGAATTTTCAAATGAATATCACATTTTGAACCTGTTTCTGATTTTGCACAAGATAAACTGTCGTGGCTCTACAGTGTGGATTTTCAAACTCTTATGGTACAATCAGATAACTTCCTCATGTTTCTTTTTTCTCATCTATAAAGTCAGGGGCTGAGCTAAATGACCTTTGATGTCCTTCTAGCTGTAAAATTCAGGGAGTATATGGTGCACAGTCACAGTCATCTAGTTAACAGTTATTCATCAATCAGATAACTAGGAGTCTCTGTGTCTAAGAGTAGCTATTAACCTGAAGCAAGCAAAAAATAAAATAGGTTCTAAGTATCAGTGGTGACAAAAATGGCAGAGCAAGCGCTAAAGATAGTGCAGATTAAAATATGATAATCAGCTGGAGTTCTTTGTGAGTTCTGCCTTGTTTTCTCTCTCAAAACACAGGTTTGGAATCAAAAGACATCTCTGACTTTCCTTCTGAAACCTTTTGTCCCTTCTCTTGCTCTCCAGCAGCTTCCTAAACCAATTTGCTCCTCTCTCTCCCATCCAGGCTGCACATTTCTGCTGGATCTGATCACAATGGACTTTATTCCCTATCCTTAAAAACAAGCAAACCAACCGACCAACGAGCCCTTCAATTGTTCCTGTTTTTCTACACAAAGGAAAAGAAATTTTAACTCTGACCTGACATTTAATGTCTTTCATTTTGCCACAACACAGCTAGCTAGCGTTTTTCTTTAATAGTTCATTGAGTCATATTTGGTTGTCTGTTACATGTAGGGAGTAGGGGGATTGCATAGCAACCACAATTTGCAGTGTTAATGCTAGAACACAGGGGATGAAATATTAGAATGTAGGTTTCCAGTGTTTCAATGAAAGGGCATAATCATTGAGCTCCTAGATTTTACTGTTAATGTCATAGCAAGGATTTCATGTAGTGATTGTGTTACAGAAGACTCTAGCAGTGAATAGGATTTTATTTAATGAATTTATTTTATATTATTTCTTTTTTATTATCTGCGAATAGACTTCTAAAAAAATTTTTTTAGTCATGGGTGATACTATCAAATCAAATCAAATCAGATAATGTTACTTGTTTATTATTTAATACAAGTTTAATTGTGACCATTGTATTTTGTAAGAGAACTTTGTGGTGCTGTCTTCTAGGATTTCTAAAATTTCTAAAATTTGTGGACATAGACTCAAGATCACAGAAATATTACCTCCCCCCAAATAATCCATGACTTTTTTATGACCGCTCCTTCTATTACATGAGTTATGTGCTTATCATCTGTTGTATGGAGAAGGCAATGTCAACCCATTCCAGTACTCTCGCCTGGAAAATCCCGTGGATGGAGGAGCCTGCTAGGCTGCAGTCCATGGGGTCGTTGAGAGTGAGACAAGACTGAGCGACTTCACTTTCACTTTTCCCTTTCATGCATTGGAGAAGGAAATGGCAACTCACTCCAGTGTTCTTGCCTGGAGAATCCCAGGGACAGTGGAGGCTGGTGGGCTGCCGTCTATGGGGTCGCACAGAGTCGGACATGACTGAAGCGATTTAGCAGCAGCAGCAGCAGCAACATCTGTTGTTACCATTGTTGTTGTTCAGTTGCTAAGTTGTGTCTGACTGTTTGTGACCTCATGGACTACAGCATGCCAGGGCTCCTGTGTCCTCTGCTGTCTCCTGGAGTTTGTTCAAATTCATGTTCATTGAGTCAGTGATGCTGTCTAACCATCTCATCCAGGGATCTTCCCAACCCAGGGATTGAACCCAGGTCTCCTGCATTGCAGGTGGATTCTTTATCAGCTGAGCCACCAGGGAAGCCCAAGAATACTGGAATGGGTAGCCTATCCCTTCTCCAGTGGACTTCCCAACCCAGGAATTGAACTGGGGTCTCCTGCATTGCAGGTGGATTCTTTACCAGCTGAGTGACCAGAGAAGCCCCATCCTGTGCCACTCCTTCTCCTTTTGCCTTCAATCTTTCCCAGCATCAAGATCTTTTCCAGAGAGTCAGCTCTTTGCATCAGGCAACCAAAGTATGAATGCTGGATCTCTTTGCAGTCCAAAGGACTCTCAAGTCTTCGAAAGCATCAGTTCTTCGGCACTCAGCCTTCTTTATGGCCAAACTCTCACATCCGTACATGACTTTTGGAAAAACCATAGCTTTGACTATATGGACCTTTGTTGGCAAAGTGATGTCTCTGCTTTTTAATATGCTGTCCAGATTTGTCATAATTTTCTTTCCAAGGAATAAGCATCTTTTAATTTCATGGCTGCAGTCACTGTCTATAATGATTTTGGAGCCCAAGAAAATAAAATCTGTCACTGCTTCTGCTTTTTCCCCTTCTATTTGCCATGAAGTGATGGGACCAGATGCCATAATCTTAGTTTTTTCAATGTTGTGTTTTCAAGTCAGCTTTTTCACTCTTCTCATTCACCCTCATCAAGAGGCTCTTTAGTTCTTCTTCACTTTCTGCCATTAGAGTGGTATCATCTGCATATCTTTTTTTTTTGTTACCATAGTGTTTGTTTGTAATTTATTATCTTAAGTTGGCTATCTCTTCATGTGTATTCTCTTCATGTGTATCTCATATTTTAGAAAAGATTGTAAGCTTCCTGTAGGCAGATGCTAGTTTTGATGGCTTGAAGTTACGGGGACTATAGGGGGCACAACTCCCAGGGACTTTCCCATTCTTGCTCCCCCACCCCTGGTGGCCCCACCAGTAAAGAATCTGCCTGCAATGTGGAAGACCCAGGTTCAATCCCTGAGTTGGGAAGATCCCCTGGAGAAGGGAATGACAACTCACTCCAGTATTCTTGCCTGGAGAATCCCATGGACAGAGGAACCTGGCGGACTGCAGTCCATGGGGTCACAAAGAGCCGGACACCCCCACCCCTGGGTCCCAGTCCTTTGATGCTCCATCAGAGACTTCCACCAGATGGTGCTCTTTTCCCATTTGTGTTCTTGGGTGTCATGCCCTATTACCTTTGCCCCTTGCCCATTCCTTCTGTTGGAATACTGGTAGTGGAAAGAGAATTCAAAATCAACTGAATCTTCCCAAATGAGAGAAGAGGTTATAGGAAATATTCAGTGTAGAGACTATTAGCATTGTTCAGAAAAGTCATTTCCTTGGGTATAATCAGTATTTCCCATGTGACTCACTACTCAAGGTCAAATGCAAGGGTTTTCCTAGGCTTATTAACTTACTACTGAAGCCCTGCTCAACCAGGTGTCCATCTGAATTCTGAGATGCCATTTCTAATGCCAGGATAACGCTTTAGTGTTAGTTTTTGCAGTTTGTTTGGAGACAGCCATAACCAGGCAACAGACATGATCAAGAGGGAAATAGAAGTCTCTGGACATTGAGTATTACAGATAGCCTACCCATTTAGAAGACATCACTGTTTTTGTACAAAAAACTGAAGTTCAAATCTGGACATCTGTAAGTCATCAAGAAGATATTTGATTTTTTTTTTTTACCAAGACAGGGAATGTATGGTGGATCTTAAATTTCTGTAAGTTACAAGTAAAACAACACTCTTAATGCTTTAGTTGTAAAAGATTTTCATCTAGATGTTCTAGATTACAGATTTTAGCCTTTCTGCATAGCTAGGTTTATAATGCCATTATAATCCTTTTCATCTAACCCTACTCATCTAATCCTATTCATCTAATGATAAGCAGGTCTTATCATTTTGGAGGAGAGTTACTGACATTTTTTGAAATCTAATGGAGTTCATGGACTCTTTTTCAAGGAAAAAGAAAACACACATTACTTTTCACCTATAATTTTAGGGAGTTCATGAATTTCCCAAAGCTCAAATAGTTGAATCCATAGTTGACTCCAAATTAAAGACTCTGAATTGTCTGCTCCCTGATACTAAGCTGTCTGACAAAACAGTTATAACTTCTCTTAGTACTAGACTTGTTTTCTACATTACAGCCAGTAGAAACGCAGTTACCCAGCAGACCTAGATACAGATTTGACTCTGCCACTTAATAGCTGCATGATCCTGGTCAATTTGTTTGACCATCCTGAGTCTTAGTTTCCTCATCTGTAAAATGGGGATGGTAATAGTATCATTGTAATAGTAATAATCTCATTGGATTATGATGAAGATAAAATAATACATGTAAAATGTATACTGAGCACAACACCTAGCATATGTTAAATGCTGAATACATAGTTTTATCATTATTAGGAAATGGAATTATTTTTCCTTCTTAGATAGTTCCAATAAAATGAGGATAGTTACATTTGTCTTACCTACTTCACCAGGATCTATCTAATTAGCTATCTTAGTGGTTAAAGCTCTGAATATTTTAACCTCACGAACCATGTTTATTGGTTAGCTCCATGGTCAAGAATTTGACACCCACCTTCAAACCCCAAACTAATGATTAAAAGTTAATAGCCTCATTTTTAGGAGAAATCTCATATTCCATAAATCTCAAGTGACAAACTAGAACAGTATGATTGCAATTTGAAAGATACTGAAATGTAATCTGAGATGGACCTCCCCCTGCAGTGGAAACACAGAGTCCCAAAACTTTCCTGTTTAATTTCTTATTAGAGTGTCTGTTCTGGATCTAGTTGCTAGGATTAGCTAGGATTAATAAACCTTGATTAGTAGCTATGAAACCATGGGCAAGTTATCTCACCTCTTGATGCCTTGGTTTCCTCATTTATAAAATGGGCATAATAATAGGGTTAGAATGTGCAGGAAGTAAGTTTATATAAGTACTTAAAACAATGCCCAACAATTGATTTTTAAAAATCTTAGCATTGTTATTAACATTACTATTACTACTGCTAAGATAGCTATAGCTGCTCATCAAGACTCCGTCAATATAGTGAGTTCATTTTATTTGCTGCACCTTTCCTTAAACTCAAGTTCAATGAAAACTTCTTTAATTTAAAAACACAAATAGCAAATTTTGGCTTGCATGTAAAGTAACCTTAAATTTTCAAGACTTTATTCAGGGACTTCCCTGGTGATCCAGTGGTTAAGAATCTGCCTGCCAATGCAGGGGACAGTAATTCCATCCCTGGTCCTGGAAGATTCCACATGCCTTGGGGCAACTAAGCCTGTGGGCACCACATCTACTGAGCCCATGTGCTGAAATTACTGAAGTCTGTGTGCCCTAGAACATGTGCTCTGCAACAAGAGAAGCCCTTGCAATGAGAAGCCCCTGCAACGAGAAGCCCATGCACCGCAACTAGAGAGTAGCCCCCACCCCCGCCCCCGCAACTGGAGAAAGCCCGAGTGCAGCAGTGAAGACCCAGTGCAGCCAAAAATAATAGATAAATAAATAATAATAATAAAACTTTTAAGACTTTATTCTGTAGCATAGACTAAACGTTGTAAAATATTATTCTTCCATTTTAATTTTGGAGGCACAAGTAAAGATGGATTTATTTTGACTGAATGTGAAAATCGTCATCATCAATATGGTTGCAGCATTTTCTCTCTGCTCATTCTGTACTCATCTATTTTCCAGTTCCAAATATTATTTGCATGGACCTGATGATGTCGAGTATGGATATTGTAGAGGAGTGATAGCTTCCCTTTCATATTGAAGCTGAAGCTTCAAAGAGAAGATTAAAGAAGTGTTTGCTATCTGTCTGCTCAGCCCTGATATGAAATTCTCAGAGGCTTTTAGGATAAACACAACTCGGTGTGTGTGTGTGTTTGCATGCTTTTTCTTCTATATATTTCCATTGTGGTCTTTGTATTTTGGTTTAAAATTTCTAGTTTCAGACTTGTTGGAGTCTCTGACTAAGGGATAATTGTTTTTAAAGTGAAGGATAAGAAATAGAAGATGTTGGCAGCATTTGACTGCTTCCTGAGGAGAGTAGAATTCTCTAGTGTGGAATCATCTTTCCAGAGAATGTAATGAAGGCCGTCCATAGGATATATTTAACAAGATAAGATTAAGACTTTAAGTGAGTCAGCAAAGAATAATCCATGGTGCCCTCCAGTGAGAAGTTAGATTGTTCACCTTTTGGCCTTGCCTTTTAGAAGTATCCTCTCTGAGTTCTGGGATAGAGGGGTGTGTGTATGTGTGTGTGTGTGTGTGTGTACAGACTTTCTTTAGGGTTGTTACATAATAAATAGTTAAAATAAAAAGAAAGGAAAAAGAGGTAGTTTACTAGGGTAGTTTTATATCTCTTGAGAAAGAAGCGAACTAATATTCCACCTCATGTCATTTTTCTACATCAAGTTCTATATATAATTTTTATTGACAGAAATATTTAATTACAGTATCATCAAGAATAAAGCAGATTCTGCTATTTAACATCTACTAGATAGACCTGCTACTTATTGGATTAAATTAAATTTAATTCTTTCTCCATAAACGGCCTTCTTAAGATATAACTACTATTGGGAGAAGCAATACTTGGTATATGTGAACATATAACATCTCCTTAACTAGCAAGTGAAACCAGGACACTTGATAGTATGTAGAGAAAGGAACTGAAAATGTGTGTGAGTTGGAATGGAGATTGTGGAGGGCAGGGGTGAGGGGAACAGGTAAGAGACTGAGATCATTAGTAACATTTTATCTATTTTGACAATTTACCATGAATTGGCCCTTTAACTGCCACTGGGGCATGGCTAAGTTTTTTTCTCAATCAGTAAGTGAAAACATTTGTTAGCCAAGTTTTTGCTGTTGCTGTCACTAACATTTTGGAAAGAGGAGTGCACACACACAATTTGCACATGTTCATATCCTAATTTCCATTTATATTGAACTAGATAGAGGTTGGGTAATGATTGAAATTGGGGGGGCAAGGCAACACCTTGAGAAAAGATGGAAAAATAGGAATGGAAAGAAGATGGAAAATTGTTCACCCTCTTGATAATTTGCTTGGTAAGCTGTGTTTTACAGACAGGAGATTTATGGAGAACTTTTCACATTGGCCAAGTTCATTGGGAAGTGGCAGTGTCTGCTCGGTGGAAATTGACCCATCATACTAATATAAACAAATTATTTAAGTTGCAGCTAGTTTCAGTTTACATATGCCCTTATGTCAATGTGGATGCCCTTTTCCCCAGATGCTGCACCTTTATATTTCCCACCCTTCCCTTTCTCATCCCCTTTCCCCCTTTCCACTGAAGATGTCAAAGCTGTTCTGATCTTTACTTGCCCTCTAATCCAAGCATCTTAACATTCCTTCACCTGATTGCCAGTCCAGAACTGTTCTGAGAAAGAAAAGGAACAAGAAAAATCAGTCGCAAGGTTTATTCACGTTCTCTTCTCAACTCTGTTTATTTCCCACAAATTCATCTTTGGATTATACTCCAGAGATGTATACTCCCTGCATATCTCCTTCCTCTCCATTTTCTGAATTTTTATAAAGAAATAACCTAGATGTTCATTGGGCTGGTGTTCCTCCCCAAAGTAGCCACACCTTATGTCAGTCATGAACTCAGTTGGTAAAGAATCCACCTGCAATGCAGGAGACCCGGGTTTGATTCCTGGGTCGGGAAGATCTGTTGGAGAAGGGATAAGCTACCCACTCCAGTATTCTTGGGCTTCCCTTATGGCTCAGCTGGTAAAGAATCTGCCTGCAATGCCAGATACCTGGGTTGGGAAGATCCCCTGGAGAAGAGAAAGGTTACCCACTCCAGTATTCTGGACTAGAGAATTCCATGGACTCCATGGGGTCACAAAGAGTCGGACATGACTGAGTGACTTTCACTTTCACGTACTAGAAGACACAGCATTATCATCAATGTATTACCCTTTTCCTCATCTTTTTTGGAATATTTTTAAGAATTGGATTAAAACTGTGAACTCTCTCCTTAGGAAAAAATGCTGTTATACTCATATATGCCCCTGAGAAGTCAAGATGAGGATAGAAAAATATTCTTTCCACTTAGAGGGATAGAGATTACTATGTTTATAGCAAGAATTAATATGTGGTGACCGTAAGCAAGATTGGGATATGTTGAAGAGCGGGTGGGAGGTAAGGAAATAAAGAGAAACTAGAGCCAACACTTTTGAAAATTTCACTGTGATGTTAAAGGAAAGAGGACAGCAGATAGGGGGATATGAAGTGGGTGAGGGAAGGTTTGCTTTATTTTTATATAAGCATAAATGCTGATGGAAAGGGCCATGTTGAGAGGAAGAGATTGAATTTATACAAGAGAAAATCGATGTAGAATAATGTAAGTATCCTGTGAAGGCAGGAGGAAATGGAGTCCAAAGTACAATAGACTTTTGTGGGTAGCCACTATATATAACATGCTTCTGTGGGGAGGCGGGGGAAGCAGTTTAGATTTCAAATAAGTGACTTGCAAATGATCCCTTCTGCTATTGCCATTTCATTATTTGTAAGACTTCAAGGGTTATGGGGTTTGCCAGTCATTTCCCAAAATAAAAGAGGAGCTGGAATGATAGACTGAATTGCAAGAGCCCCAGTCTTGGCTCAGACACTAAAATATTAGATGACCTTGAGTCAGTTGTTCATGCATCACCTGTAAAATTAAGAATTTAGGCCTAGAAGGTATTTGGGGATGTGTTGGGGGGGTGTTTTAATTGTCATAACAACTGGGGGTGCCACTGGTTTTTGGTGCCCAGAACCAATGATGCTGATTGTCCTGTAATACACAAGATAGGTTATCAAAACAAGGAATTGTCCTGCTCAAAGCCTGCAGAGCTCCTTAGGAGAAACCTGGACCATGGCTAGGTAATATTTTAGGACCTTCCCAGCTCTAAAGTCAAACTTATCTCTAAGGGGATACAGTGAGTTAAATGTCCCTTTCAAGCCTTTAAGAATCTTTCAAATCTCAAGGACAACCTTCGGTTTTTCTTAGAGTAGATTGTGGCTTTGGCTAGTTATTGACTCTTTAGGAAGCTTTTTGGAAGGACTGCTATTGCTATCATATGCCACGATTGAGAAATACAAGTTTGACTTATCTCCATTCTTTTTCCTTTTATTTCAGATACTTTTGGAATTTTCAGTCCCAAGGTGAGTCCTCTCCAACCGTTTATGGTTCATACTAAAAATGTGTAGGTGGTATTGTTACTTCTGTATCTTCTAAGTAAGCTTCTCCATAGGGTGGCATTAGCCTTTTCTGAGGAAAGTTAGTGGAGTGTTTAATTAACCTTCACCCTGCTGGGCTCCCTTGCCCTGCTTTTTAGCAATAAGAAGCCCTGATGCTTCTGCCTTCTGAATGAATTAGTGCTAGATTATTTTATAGGACCAAAGCTTTAGCATGCTTTTATTCCTTGAGCATTGTTAGATGCCAACAGAATCCACCGGCATTCAAATAAAATGGTGGCCGAGTCCATAATGAAAGCCTTGGGAGGGCTCCAACTCAACTAATCCTTCATTGCTCCAGAAATAAATTCCAGTATGTTACCTCCTCAATCACAGTGCTCTTCCACACAGCCTGCCTGTCTGGCAGCAGAAAAATGTCAGAAATGGAGTAGTGTTGAAATTCCCACTAGAATGGTGTTATCACATTTTAATATGAGCCTCGCTGCAGCCTCAGTGCTTCTAATTGCTTTCAAACCATTGTTTTCCTGCTTTTGCTTGATGAACCCAGCATCTGGCATGATTCTAAAAAGTACAACAGACAGCTGTGTGCAAAATTGAAAAAAAGAGACAGGATTAAAACACATTTTTAAAAGGTTCAAAATTGAAAATTTTTCTGAATTCAGTTTGAGGGGGTGCCTTTAAAGCATATGCATTCTTTATTTTTAGTACCCTGGTTGAGAATGTCAGAAACATCATTCTGAGTATTAACTATCTCAACTTGTTACAAATGGGAGGTTTTTATTTTCTCAGAAAAATCACAGAGCATTTTAAACTAAAATAGCTTTATGAACTATTTTGCTCTATAAAATTTTTTAACCAATTGCAAGCTTTTCCAATATTTTTTTTATTTTCTTAACATTGTCAGTGTATCCATCTCAGTGAGCAGTAGTACCTTAAAAAATTCAAACTGTAATGATACTAGTTTTATTAAAATTTTAATTTTACTAGCTCATACTTTGAAGTCTATAAAGGTTTTCTTTAAAAGCAAACTTTAAAAATAAAATATTATATTTTTAAAGTTTTTAAACTTTTGTAAATTATAACCATAGCATTTGTAACATTTTAAATAATGTGATATGGTGTTACTGTATATCTCACTGTCCTAAAGCATTTATAGCTGAAAACATAGATTGAGAATAGAGAATTATATGTACTAATATAGCAGTTTGTTTTGCAAAATGTGAAATATGCTATTCAAGAAATGGCCCTATAGTTCAGGGTTTAACAGATGCTAACCAAAATCCACAGGGGGCAGAATATGAATGTAAACTGGCAGAAATGAATGGAACTGTGAAGATAGAATTAATTACCTAAAGGAGAAATAAAGAATTAGTGTCAGAGATGTGGTATAGTAATGTGTTGAGAAGAGAAAATAATTTTAGAGCTTAACACAGGGGACTGTGTGGGACTCAAAAGACAAAGCACACATCTCACCAGATTCTTGTAACAGTGGTATTATAGTCATCTTCCAGCATAGGGCAACTTCTACACAGTCTTTCTCTTAGAAAGAAGGCAGAGATAGATCAGTCAAGGAGACAACTGAAGAGTTTATTTAGAACAGAAAACTGTTTACTTCTTGACAATGATTGGGTATATGTAGCAAACTGGATATTCTTTGCTCATTTGGAAATAATGTAAGAAAAGATAAAATAGAAAAACCTATGTACATGTGGCTTGCCCCCAGCTTTGCTCCTCCCACTAAGACAGTTTTAAGGGGCAGAAGAGGAAAGAAGGGGTATCTTTTACCTTGCCGTTTTGGTCAGATCTTAGCAGATTGTTTGCTTCTAAAATGTAGGTTGGGTGGGAGCAGTAACAGGTCTGTTTAAGATACTGTGGGGCAATTTGGGATTATGAAAAGAATAAGAATATGTAAGAAGTAGAACAGATGGCAGAAGTATTTTAAGAGCCCTGGAAGACCAGGTAGTATTGGGAAGGGAGTGAAGAAGGACAGAAATGGTGGCCCCAAACATTCCTGGCATTTTTATCTGTGGCAGAATTTTTGTGCAGGAAGGTGATGGGATGAATTTTATTAACTCTGTGCATTTCCCTAAACACACATACGTATTCTTCAGAATATTTGTGCCAGAGTCTGGTACCTAGAGGGAAAATAGTCCTTAGTTATAGAAGAGTTGACACAATGTGCTGAAAAGGTAACCTTTAAAAGAAAGATACTTGGGAGAGTAGACTGCCTAGACCTAGAGAAGGATTTCAAGCAAAGCATTTCTTATCCGTCATTCCATTCAATGCCAGGTTTAACGCGACGGAAGAGTGATCATGGAATAGTATCAGGAGAGTTTTGTCCCTGTTCTGGAGAAGAAACAGGGCGTGGTAGAAAGAGCATGGGCGTTGAGGCCTAATAATCCTGGGTTCAAGTGTCACTATACCATTTAGCTAAAGGTTATGTGAACTTAGCAAGTTGTTTCATTTTTCTGAATCCTGGCTTCCTTATCTATAAAATAAAGATGTGCCAGACACTGTGTGAAGTCTTTTACCTGCATTATCTTATCTAACCTTCAGAATAGCCCTATGGGATAAGTACTGTTAATATACCCATCTGATAGATGTGGCTACTGAGGCAGAGAGTGGTTAAGAGAATTGCTCAAAGCCAATCTCCTCAAGGAGTCTAACTTAATCAGTATGACTTCGTAACATGTACTCTTTTTAGAAAATATAAAAGCTTTATTGTGATATAATTCACATAACAAAAAATTAACCCTTTAAAAGTATGCATCAGTGGTTTTTTAGTTTAGTCACTGAGTTGCACAACCATCACCGTTGTCTAATTTCAGAACGTGTTCATCACCCTAATAAGAAACTCCATGCTCATTAGTATTCTAGAGCCCAGTATCTTCATTGCTGTATTTTACTGCCTCATTGCAGGTTGTCATGACGACTAATAGTAATACGTGTAAGTCCTAGCACAGTGACTGGACACAGTATAGTTTCTGTTCATGGTATTATGATAATTCTTTCCTTCCATTTTCACCTAAATTTTCGTATTCATCCACTTTTTAACTTCCTGAATGATGTTCATTTAAAAATAATGAAATAGGAAGAAAAATAATCCCAATAATTTAATACTTTAATATAGAAGGAACATAAATGAAAGACCTCTTTTAATGGGCTTGAACAAAATTGTGAAACATGGGAAAGACTTTTTATTTTTATTTTTTAATAAGATTGAGATTCCTTTGATAATTCAAGCTCTGTTTACTTTGAGAACTTTTTCTCTACTTAAATTCACTTAAAATTACAAAGAAAGTACATTGGAATCTTTGCTGTGGAACTTTTACCATTTCAGCAATCAGATATTTAAAGTGTGATATTGCTCAAATTTCTGCAACAATATTAGCTTTACCTTTTTAGATAGCCATAGCACTTGATGGTATTGATCCTAGTGACAGTTAGAAAAAGTTTCAGTTACAAGGCATAGTGTTTATAATTTAAATTTATTGCTATAAAACTTCTTCATGAGTATTAGAAAAATTCCCACCATTGGATCCAGAGTCTAAAACAAATGATACAATATTTAAATAAAAATTTAAGAAAGACCATGGGAATATCATAAATATATGTAACAAAATGGTATTTTTTCTGTCCAATGGTCCCTTACATTATACTTGCAATAATGGTAAATATGGACCAGTGAAATTTCTTGCCAACTTGAAGATTCTTTGAGTATCTGCATAGGTGATGTAGAGGGTTTATGAGAAAATTACTTGGTATATTTCAGTATGAAAACTTTCCACTATGTGAATCTTAAAAATCTTATTTTGAAGTGGCAGGCCTATATCCCTTGTCAAAGTGAATTGATGCCAAAAAATACAGCTTGGCAAAAGCAAATAATACAAAGTGAATAAAGAAAATGTTATTATAAAACCACATTAACTATAGATTAAAAGAGATTTAAAAGCCATATCAACTAATGTGTGAACCTTATTTGCATCCTGAATCAAACTATAAAATCTACGAGAGAATTAGAAATTTGAACACTGACTGGATTTTTTTATGTTGAGAATCTACTGCTAATTTTTTAGGTGTTACAATGGCATTATGTTTTTATTTGTATGCTGTGATATTTGAAGATAAAGTAATAGATTCTGATGTATTATTCAAAATAGTATGGGAGAGGAAGAAATAAATGAGGTGGGGTGTAGATGAAATAAAATGGATCATAAATTATGTTGAAGCTGGACAATGTGTCCAAGAGGGGGTATTACACTTTTTCGTACTTTTGTACATTTTTAAAATTCACCATAATGCAAGAATAAAAGAAAAAAACTAGTTTGAAATTAATAAAAAATGTAACGATATTTTGTTTCTATTATGAAACCTGATACATTAAAGCATGAGATACTTTATGTATCTTGGACACAAAATACATAAAATAATGAGGGTTTTTTTTTTTAAGTTTTTGTTTCAAGTTTAATGTTTTGTTAAGGAAAGAGCATGAGCTTTGAAGTTAGACCTGAATTTGAATCCCAGTTCCTTTACTAACAAGCATTGTGAGCTATAGCAAGTGACATTACCTTCTCATTTACAAAATCTTGCTAATAATATCTATGTGTGTGCGTGTGCTGTCACTTCAGTTGTGTCTGATGCTGTGCAACCCTGAGGACTGTAGCCCACCAGGCTCCTCTGTCCATGGAATTCTCCAGGCAAGAATACTGGAGTGGGTTGCCATGCCCTCTTCCAAGGGATCTTCCCAACCCAGGGATCGAACCTGCATCCCTTGCGTCCCCTGCATTAGTAGGCACGTTCTTTAACACTAGCGCCACCTGGGAAGCCCTAATAACATCTTCTTCACAGTTATTATGAGTTGTAATGAATTTTAATAAGATGATGAACTCATGAGGAGTGCTTGCCGCTTGGTAGGCACTTACTGAAGTGGTAGCAAGGCTATGCAAGTAAATCCATGTATGGAACTTAGGTAATATATATTCACATATCTTTCCATAATATTCATCCATTCCAGCTGAACCCTGGTATAGGGCCATTTAACTCACTATATATATATGAGTATATATGTACATATATATATAATTTGTGAGATTTTGCATTTAAAGGCTGTGTGTGCAGACTTTTTATTGGTAGGTACTTTAGAGGTTAGATTTATGAGCTTATTGCTCTGTAATGTCTGAGACATGTTGAATCGAAGCATGGATGTCACTTTCCTTCTCTTCTCTTACTATCACATACTTGGAGCATGTAGTTATGACAACTACAAGAAGCAAGCCATTAAAGCAGCAAAGAAACACCATCTTAGCACTAAAAAAAGGAGAGAAAGTTTTCCCTTTGAAGTTGAAGAGAAGTGTTTTTGAATTAATGGAGTGTACAGTGATTTTACAAGTTTTATTTATGAAAATACTCTTTGCATTCATGCCAGAAGGTTTTAGCACAGTCATAAGTAGGATTTACACAAAGAAACATAGCCGAAATTTATGATGTGTTTGCAAATGTAAGAAAAAGTCTGAATTTACAATATTTGTAATTTATTGTTAAGTGTCTTTCTATCACTATTCCTGGAATGCTAATATTTTATAAACACAAGTGTTGGTTATGAACCTAGAATATCCTAACCTATACTACTTTTTAAAAAGAAATCTTCCAGAATGTTTTCCATGTCTTTTGGGAATTTAATAGGGGGAAATGTACACGGGACGAATGCTCCTGCCTTTGGCTTTAGCCCAAACTTTTAGCATCAACAATCTTGACAGCTGCTTTTGTGACTTGACTTCCTTTGGACCTTTCTCCCCTTTCCCTATTTGCTACATGTTATACAAATTAATCTGTAGAAAGTGGACATATACACACACATTGTTTTTGAATTTAATTACTGACTTTGATACCTTTTCAAATATTTTACTTCCTATACATCTACTGGTTGGGTTTTTCTAAAGTGGAATAATGCAATAATGCATTTTTAAACTAATGCACTGTTTTGCAGCTTCTGTCAAAGGTTAGTTTTTTTTTTTTTAACAAAAAGACTCACTTTTTTTTTCTTTCTAACCTTAAAACTTTCTAAGGCTTTGATGTCCTTTGTAAAGTCCCATCTTGGCATATGTGATCTTGAGACACAAGAAAAAGAACTGACTTTCATGCAGGCAAAAGAACTCATTTGAATCAGATGCTGCTGCCTTCTGTATTCCCTATACAATGTATTATACACACAAATGTTATTTTATAGCATTGTTTGGAATAGCAAGGACTCCAAACAGCCTAAATGCTCAGCAATAGGGGACTAGTTAAATAAAGTATGTTATATGCATTTAGTGGAATGCTACATGGAGATTAAAGGAATATATATGTGTATCTTGGAGAGCTCTCCAAAACATATTGTTAAATGACGAGGGCAGTTTGGACAGTATGCCCTCTGTGCATGTGTGTACGTGCACACACACGCATGCATGTGTGCTTGCTTTTATTTGTATATAGTATATTTTTGGAAGGATACACATGAATCTATTAACCATGGTACCCCTGCTGAGGCAGGTACCAGTGTGAGTACAGAGAGAATCTTTGTTATTTATATCTTTTGGTACAATTTGAATTTTCACCATGTGCATTAATTATTTTTTGGCTAAAAATTAGTTAAAAGCGAAGTAAGTCTATTTCTGCTAATATGAAGCAACCTCCAAGATAAATGATGAGGAGGAAAAGCAGGTTACAGGATAAGACAAATGCTACCATTTGTTGTTTTTTTTAAACAAAAAGACTTACTACTCTCACAGACACTTGTTATATTTAGACAGAAAATTCATAGAATAGCCTCGAAACACATTGCCTCTGGAGAGAACCATGAGAAGGGAGGAAAGATGAGCTTTCATTACACACCTTTTTGTAATGTTTGAAATTTTTGCTGTGGGCATGCTTAACTTTTTTATTTAATAAAGCTCACTATAGTTAACAATACTGTATTGTGTATTTGAAGGTTGCTAACAGAGTAGATTTCAAAAGTTCTTATCATAAGAACAAAATTGTAGCTATGCGAGGTAATGGATGTTGACTAAACTTACAGTCTTGGTGGAGGAGTCTTCCCTGTTAATATATTTTCAATTCATTAAAAGTTTATGGAAAATCCCCCCCTAAATTTCTTAGCGTATACATGTACTAAATCACTATGATGTCCATCTAAAATTAATACAATATTGTATGTCAATGATATATCAACAAAGCTTGGGAGAAAAAGAAGCACACCAAAAAACTTGATTTAATACAGTAGCTCTTTTTCAATAAAATCATGATTTGGTAGTTTATATCCATTCATGTTTTTTCCTTGTTTATTTTTACATATGAATTTATAGGTGAGATCCTGATGATATAAAATAGCAGTATTCTCTGTTGTTTTGTGTTTGGAAACCAGTATTACATAGGTGTGGCAGGTTAACCTACCACTTAAAAGTGTACTTTAAAATAAATGATAAGATAGGATCATATAATACCCATGGTAATTGATAAAGAATATCTTTTTACCCTATCTTAGCCTTTATTTTTTGCATGTGTGGTAATTAAAAGTTCATAGAACTTCTGATTCTTGTCATTATGTAGATGGCAAAGAAAATAAAGCAGTAGATTAATGACTGCTTTAATTTTGTTTTATTAGCCTGGAAACTTGTTGAGGAAAAAAACTTATAAACTATTTTTTCTTAGATAGAATTATCCCTGGATCAATACAGAAAATCAGGTAAAGAGTACAGTTCCTGAACAAAGAATTTTGGTATAAATATTAATTTACTTCAGGAATTGTGCCTCTAATGAATTTTCATGTTTTGGACCCAAAGTGTTGAGAGAAATCTCTGGTTAATTTGAATACAACATTTTTGGGGTCTCTGCTTAAAATTCTTTGTGAATAAGCCCTTGGACTTGAAAACCAATGAGTTTGTTTGATATTTGGACACTGAATAAGGTGATGGTTAAGCCCAATTCTATTATACAGCATTTCACTGTGCTTCTCAGCAACACATACTTCTCTTGGAAACTTGTTTAATAGTTATTGTTTGCCAGGCTAAATCCTATTAAAACAGAAAAGGAACTGTTAAGTTATATACAAGGGGAGTTACCTGATATGTAGAATAAAGATTCCAGTCAGTACTAACTCTTGAGAGGCAAAGAGTGGAAGAACCAATCTCTGAACTTATCTGTCCCTGTCAGCTGACATGCACTTAACACACACTTGCCAGTTTAGAAAGCTCTTGATCACAGTTCATCTCTAAAAGGCATTTTCCTAAACTTAAAAAGTGATACCACTTTTCTTAAGACTAGTGCACTTTCTTTGTTAGTGGTACCCCAATAAAGATGGAAAAATAAAATTTAAATATAAGGAGATACTTTTCCATGTGAAACTTCTGTTCCAAAAAAGACCAAACATTGAACAGAATTGTTGATGGTAAGAGGCTTTGTTTGTAAATGTTGTTGTTATACACATTATTTTCATACATGAACAGGAGTTCCTATTTGGCAGAGGGGCAATAGGAGGCTGAATTTCATCACTTTTTGCCATTCCAGCATTAGTGGTATTGGAGGTCTATGTTACTCACAAGAAAACTCACTTTTTCTTCAGTATGTTAAAAGATGTTTCACATTGTCAGGCCTGCTTATCTTACCCATAGTTCAGTTCAGTTCAGTTCAGTTCAGTCGCATAGTCGTGTCCGACTCTTTGTGACCCCATGAATCACAGCATGCCAGGCCTCCCTGTCCATCACCAACTCCTGGAGTTTACCCAAACCCATATCCATTGAGTCGGTGATGCCATCCAAACATCTCATCCTCTGTCGTCCCCTTCTCCTCCTGCCCCCAATCCTTCCCAGCATCAGGGTCTTTTCCAATGAGTCAACTCTTCCCATGAGGTGGCCAAAGTATTGGAGTTTCAGCTTCAACATCAGTTCTTCCAATGAACACCCAGGACTGATCTCCTTTAGGATGGACTGGTTGGATCTTTTTGCAGTCCAAGGGATTCTCAAAAGTCTTCTCCAACACCACAGTTCAAAAGCATCAATTCTTCGGCGCTCAGCTTTCTTCACCGTCCAACTCTCACATCCATACATGACCACTGGAAAAACCATAGCCTTGACTAGACGGACCTTCGTTGGCAAAGTAATGTCTCTGCTTTAATATGCTGTCTGGGTTGTCATAACCTTCCTTCCAAGGAGTAAACGTCTTCTAATTTCATGGCTGCAATCACCATCTGCAGTGATTTTGGAGCCCCCAAAAATAAAGTCTGACACTGTTTCCACTGTTTCCCCATCTATTTCCCATGAAGTGATGGGACCAGATGCCATGATCTTAGCTTTCTGAACGTTGAGCTTTAACCCAACTTTTTCACTTTTCTCTTTCACTTTCATCAAGCGGCTCTTTAGTTCTTCTTCGCTTTCTGCCATAAGGGTGATATCATCTGCATATCTGAGGTTATTGATATCTCTCCCGGCAATCTTGATTCCAGCTTGTGTTTACCCATAGTACATTCTTTATTATATGTTATTTTATTTTTACTTCTTAGTCTTTTGTGAAACTTTTCTTATATCTGCCTATAGACAATGTAGTCCCATTCTTCTTCAGCAGGAGATATTGAAATCTAAGTGGGCTTATACTTTCCCTCAAGAAGTAATATAAGCTGATTGGGATATGATAGATCCTAGGATGTGTCAGGACAGGGAGTGGGTGCTGAGGTCTACTCAGTTTGTTATTTGAGAGAAAGGGAAAGAGAGCAAGATAAATCAAATAGTAATAAAATTACTACATTCAGAGTTAACTACATATTTTTGAGACATTTTCCTACTATGAGACTTAAGTATGGTGGTGCCAGAAAGGAAATGTGTTCTATAGCTAGGCCAGGTCAAAGCTGTATTTGGATGTGGAACATGTTGCCTCACTTTCTCTGAAGCAGCATCAAAATACCCGGGATCAAACAAAATCACACAGAAGCCAGTCACTAGAAAAAAATTCAACATATTGATCTGACTAAACCCAAAATGTTGTATTGTTTTGTAAGCATGAGCTTCATGCTAAAAAGTGGTATTTCTAAAAAAAAAATCACTGCAACAATACTATAATAGGTACATTTGAACCTATAAATCGGACCAGCTCCTTCTTGACCAAATCATTGACCACATTTGACTTTGTTAGTTTCATGCGTAATATGACTACTACTTATAATAAATTATACTTTTGATTTTATAGATTTACCTTACTGAAGTAAAAAAAATACTTTTTTTAATGGCATATGCCATAAATTCAAGTCATTCAGTATGCTTTGCCTTTGAGTAATAATTGTAATTTACAAAGCATGCATATTTGGGGACTGTACAGCTCAGTGAATTAGAACAAGAGCTTAGTAATCAGACAAGGCGGGGTCAGAGCCACTTATGAGTCACCTGTATGACTTTGGGTAAATTGTTTAATCTCTGTATCTCAATTTCTTTATCTGTAACTTTGGGTTAATAGTATATCACAGGATTATTTTGTAGATTAAATGAGATAGTACCTAAAGGGTCTTGACCCAGAGCCTGTAACCAGTAAGAGTTCAGTAAGCTATTTTATTTTTATTGTTACTAGAGCTGCTTTCTCCTATAAGTCAAAACATGTTGAAAATTCAGTTGAATAGCTTCATAGTAAGACTTAAACGCTGAGAATACAGTGGAAAACAGAACAATGAACCAATAATTTCAGTTATGATTGCCTGGCTGCCATATAATAAATGCATTCATTTTACAGTATATTTACTACATACTACCAAATACCTAGGTTTACATGTTTTGAATTCTGTCAAAATCTCATTCTTATTGAATATTCAGACTCAGCAGGTCCCATTTTAGTAGCAGTTGAACAATAACAGTGGTGGATGGAATGTGTTAGTGTAAAGCTGGAATGATTGCTGACAGGCTGTAATTTACTTTATGAAGTGTGTGTTGTCACATATACAATTATCTGGTTTATATTTTGCTGTCAGTCTTACAGTTTGTTAATGTCCAGGAGTTATGCCTTTATGTGAAACCTAAGAAGGGTTAAAAATCTCAGCGTTTGCGGTGTGAGGCAAGGGAAGGAAGGAAAGAGCAGAGGGTTCACACAGTGGCTACCTTTTTTTTCTTTTTTGAAGAATTAGGATGATGCTACACACTGCAGCTCACCCTACTGGTCAAAATGAAAAACTGCATCATGAAGGTGGTTTTTTTTTTTTTTTTTTTTAGAGGAAGGAGAAAAAAAGAAACTTTTCCATTGGCTCCCCTGGACATTTTCCTGTCCAACTCACCACTGACAGATGTAGTTCATTCTGGGAGTATTATTAAACCATGCTGCCCTTTTGGTTGTTGGAGTGATTCTGCTATAAGCATCCAACCCATTTGATTCCATTTCTTATCATTTAAACCGTGCCCTCTCTACAAATGAGATCCTGAAAGGTTCTTAAGAAGTCTGTGATTCTTTGCATGATTTATACAATTAGTATAAACAGTATTCCAAGCTAAAAAACTTACTCATAGGCTCAATTTATTTCTTGCACATTCAAGATCTAGTTGGAGCAACTTTTTAAAAGAATGATAAATGGAAACTTTCTTTACCTGGGTCGTCATTTGTTCTGTAGACTTAATGACATTCAGTAGTATTATACTCACTTCCAGGGCCTTGGGAGGAAAAAGAATATTGATACATTGAGTTATGGCTAGATGTAGGAGGCCAAAAAAAAAAAGATGGGCAGGAAGTCAGGCTGTATAGAACAGAGAAGAATTTGAGACCTTCACTATACATGGATTAATCACAAGAACTAACCATGCAAATCGAAATGGATATTTAGAAATAGGTGAAGCCTCTAAGATGTTCTGTGGGAAACACCATACATTTTCTAATGCATGAGTATGTGCAAAATGGTATCTAATTTATAATGGAAGTGTTGACAGAACTTTAGATTTGGTGTTACAAATGTTCTCCAGAATATGTTTACATGTGAATAACATTTCACATATATGGACACATATGTACTCAATATATTTCTTTAGCTGGTATTATATTTAATAACTTAGGTGAATGGTTATAAATAAGGAATAATAAGCTGCAGTTTTACTAATCCTACCTTAGTTCAGCTTTGGGTACTGCATTACTAGGAAATTGGTCTGTGAAAATCAGGCAATATTAACGTTACCAAGCATGAAAACTAACTGGATTGGATCAGAGACCTTTATTTATGACATTTTATTCAAGATTTATTAATTTAAAGAAGGATCTGTGTGTCTCACAGGTTCCTAAGTATTATATAGAGTCAGAAGTTGTATGTTCCCTTTCAATGTCAACAATGAAAGCAAAAACAATGCAGACAATTTTACATTAATTTCAAGTTCCTTATATTATCCAAAGATACTTGGTGAAGTAATAGCAAACCCTAGAAAATTTTCAACCATGCCATATAGTTGGTTGCAGATGTGCATAAAGTTTTTATAATATAGCTCATGATTAATTAGGAGAAAAGTAAAGTTAATGACTTCATAGTAACATGAAAAAAACACATTGAGCCTTTGCGTATTGAATAAACAAACATATATTTATATGTTGTATTTGTTATTCTTATGTTTTTATACTTATGCTTTTTTATTTTTTCTGTCTTTTTAAATTTTTCTCTCATTTCTTGGTAAAATCATCATTATGGTTTGTTTTTATCTGCAAATAGTACCTGCAAGTTCAGAATCAGATGGATTTGCTGTGAGTCAAAATAGTTACAAGGGGAGCATCATCATGGCTCATTTTCCCCCCTGTTTTATTTGGAATTGAATTAGGAAATGAAAGTTTTTAGCAGTTTAATTCACTTCTCCATAAAGTTTATGGAGCAGCAACAGCTGGTTGAATTCATGGCAGAAAAAGCCAACTTCAAGTGGCCGAGCTATTGTTTCAGAATTAAGGGAGAAAACTCATTAGCTGTTAATGAAAACACAGGGAATAAAAACAAATAGCACAGAAACCCTAGCAAATAATTACCTTACACCTGACACAAAGCTGCTTTATCTTTCTGCTCCAACCTTCAGAAATTCCCAACTTATCACTCTATGGAGCATGAATGAAATTGAGTTTGACTCGAAGGAAAGAACAATAGAGAAGTCATCCTCCTTACAGGCCCCCTCAGCACAATACTCAGTGGAAACCTGCCACTGAGAATACTAAGGGGTATTTCTGGTGTCCAGTTCTTATGACACTTAGGATTAGAGGAGCAAATTACCAGCCAATAGCAGGTGAACCCTTAATATAGTTCCCCCAGATCTTGTTTAGAAATACAAAAGGAAGGGACTGAAGGTAGTGGATGTGATTAATGGAGATATTGTGTGTTAGAATATATATATCTGGATAGAAACATATTGATTCTAAGCGAGTTGCAATGGGAAAGTGTGTCTCTAGTGGTTAGGGGTCTTGCTTGTGAGAAAGCCACTCAAAGCAGGTGGAGTTCTAAGCCCTAATTGTAGAGATACTGAGTGGAAATGCCTGTCACTATAGTTTGTGATCATTTATGTCTGATCCCACTGGATTGTGGTTGTGGCCACTTGTAACTGCAATTGTAAGAGCTGTAGATGAATCCAGAGATTACTTGCAATTGTGTTTTAAGAAAAAATTATGTTCTAACCTTCCACAAATCCAAAATGACCACAGTAATTGTTAGTTCTTCTATAAAATTTTTCACCCATGCATCTTGAATAATTGTAATGATTTTAATTACATGGGAGTGTCTATTTATATAATGTCAGGCTTTTTTTCTGTGTGTGCCCAGGGGAACTGGGCCACTTGATATGACACTGAAAACACTTACAGCAACATTTCCCTCATCAGGAACTAATTACACTTGGATGTAAAACACATTTTTAAATGTTTCCCCCACTGCAATCATTTTTAGTACTGACCTAGGCTCTGTTTTTCCTGCATTGAGTTGTATACCTTTGTTGTTGTATACTTTACAGAGTCATGGTCT
The DNA here is from genome assembly GCF_054371585.1 of Giraffa tippelskirchi. NCBI lineage: Eukaryota > Metazoa > Chordata > Mammalia > Artiodactyla > Giraffidae > Giraffa > Giraffa tippelskirchi. Next base: position 24,395,270 of record NC_137277.1, on the reverse strand, counting down.
TGTATTTAGCACAGAGGTAGCTGTTAAAAACTCACCTTGAGTAACTATGTTTAGATACCATAGGAATCACATGGAAGTGACTTTTCCATCTGAAGTTAATAATGCATGCATGCATGCTAAGTCACTTCAGTCGTGTCCAGCTCTTTGCGACCCCATGAGCTATAGCCAGCCAGGCTTCTCTGTCCATGGGATTCTCCAGGCAGGTATTTTGGATAATACTTTAAAAATGGAAGCTCTAAATGTAACTGGATTGGATCCTGTGACAGGAAAAGGACACTAGTGGGAATACTGGTGAAATCTGAATAAGGTCTATGGTTTAGTTAATAGCAGTGTAGCAATGCTAATTTCTTGATTTTGACAAGTATACACTCGTTATGTAAAAAGTTGACATTGGGGAAACTGGTTGAACAGTATGTAGGAACTCCTTGTACTATCTTTGCAATACTTATAATAAATCCACAACTATTTCAAAACTTAAAAGCTCATTTAAAATAACAAAGCAAAGCAAAGCCCTTCTGGATTTGCTTTTTAAAAAAAGCTTAAACTGCTAGAATAGGTAAGAGTAGATTTGTCAGATTGCTGGAGCAAGCAGAAAACTTTGAGTCTGGAGTGACAGTTGATAAATAATGCCCATTCTGTCCTACAAATGTTAAATTTTGCTTGGCAACCCATATGACTACTTTTTAACTGGATTTTTGTTTGGCTCAAAATTTTTAAATTCCTTTAACCTCACAGCTCACTTTCCAGTTGCGTGCCAGGCTGTACATGTAGATTGCCTTGATAATATAATTTCAGTGGATTTTCAGTGATGTAAAATTTGAGAATTTTAGCCCTCAGTTCAGTATTTGAGAATTTTTCTGCTTGTACTGGAAATTTCTCAGTAGTACTTTAGTAGAACTATAAGCTTTGTATCTTGATCAAGTAACCTAGTAAAACACAGCATTTCTTCCCACTCTAGCCAGTGACTGTTGTGTGAGGGGTTTGTTTGTTTTAATTTTACTTTTATTCTCCACAACAAACTCCACAGTTTATTTTTAAAGTCCTGTATCTGCAGGTGTTCAACTCAGTTATGGACATCTACCTATCATTGAGCATCTGCAGAGGAATCTAGATATGATCATCTAATTTATGGAAAGAGAAGACTACAGCTTTCCACTTTTAATCATTTTATATCCTCCCTATCCTTCTAGTTTAATTGTAGGAAATAAACCTTTAAAGTGAGGCAATACAGATTCTATGTAGGTTGTTCGGTTTCACTGCTCCCTAGTTGAAATCCAGGGCCAAAACTCTACAGTGTTTACTGAGATTAGCACTGGTGATTTCCTTTGGAAATTACTATTTGAGATAATATTAAATTCAGTTGAAAATCCCCTTTTCATGTTTGTGAAATGAACTGAGCAGCTGTTGGTGTCCTTTTATCAGCAGACTGTACCTCTGTTTGGGGGATTTTGAGAAAAGCTATTTGCAGTGCAGAGCCTTCTCTTCTGGTTTCTGAATGAGTTAACATCTTCTGTCTAAACCTTTTAAAGTGTTGTAATAGCGTGGGCTACTTCTACAAAATATAATCCACTAGTGTGTCAAAAACACCCAAAAGAGATTAGCATTGTTTTAATTGCCTTATTCAGAATTGTATATACATTACCTTTCATCAAAGCCATTTTGCAGAACAAATATTACCTTCTTAGGGTTTTTAGAATTCCTAAGAGGTTGGTTGCATAGGCTGTAAACCAGAATTATAAAGAGAACTTCCTTAAAATTGCAAAACAAGTAGTGATTTAAATTGGAATAGTCCAGATTCTCTCCAAATTTTACGTCTCTTATTTTTTAGCAAAGGAAAGAATCTTGACCTTACTACATTGTATTATGTATAGAAGTTTAACTCTTCAGGTAATTTATTCTATTTCATTTGGAAATAGAGACATTCAGGGTAAAGGTTGTAATTAATGGGATATTTTTATAACTATGTTTTCATTTTGAGTGTGATGGGGAAATTTCTTTCTGGTGACAAAAGGTCTCCTCACTTCAACAGTTTCTAAGTTCTAGTTAGTTGAATGGAAAATTTCCCATCCAGGTAGGTTGGTTCTATAAATTATTTATATGTTTCTCTTATGTTAATGGATATATATATTTGGTAAATACCAGAAGGAATCTGGGCTTCCCTGGTAGCTCAGATGGAAAAGAATCTGCCTGCAATGCAGGAGACCAAGGTTCAGTCCCTGGGTTGGGAAAATCCCCTGGAGAACAGAATGGCAACCCACTCCAGTATTCTTGCCTGGAGAATTCCATGGACAGACCATGGAGTCGCAAAGAGTCAGACACGACTGAGTGACTAACACTGGCCTCTAGAAGGAATCTACGAAGACATTTATTAAGATGTCAGAAGTATGACCTTTTTTCTTTTCTTTTTTGTCCCTCAGGGGGAGACCAACCTGAAAATTACCTTGGACAGGACAGCTCCGATGATAATCACAGTGGAACTCATGGCACTACTTTTACATCAGATGCACCTTTTTTGTCTGATTATCAGGATGAGGGTGAGTGTCATCTTTCTGTCTTTAGGATGACCATACTTTTACACTTTTTGTCCTGGAATCTTTGCCTTTGGTCATTTTCAATCCAGCAGCCTTCAGAAGGTTCTCTGTATTGGTAATCACTCGTTTGCAAAGAACAACTATTTGTTTCATTGTGGTGCTATCCTCGTAGATAATTCAATAGTTCTCAAGTTAATGTACTTAGGGAAACACTAATTCCATATTGGAGCAGGAAGACATAATTATCGATCTTTCTATAAGAACTGTAGCTGAAAAGCTAAGAGACCTTTTTAAGATTGCAGGGCCCAGTTTAACATTCTCTCATATTTTTTAGCTTCAGTGAAGTTCATGAGAATTAGAGCTTTTGTTTAATGATTATTGAATTATTGATTTATTGAGGATTATTTGAGACTGTTGAGCTTATCATATTATAATAGGATATCATTTTTACCCATACTCACATCCCTCTGACCATATTGGTGTTGTCTAAGGGGAAGGAAAAGCCACAAGAACCATAATGCAAATCTTCCTGGAACATCCATTTTATTTGAAGATTTGGGAATGGGAAGAGTTAAATAATTCAACCCTTATAAACATTATATTAGAAACACATTGGTATGTAATATAGTGGCATACAAAATATATATGAATTTTTAAGATACATGAATATAAAAATTTTGGCATGGTGGCTGCCAGTTTCTGGCTCATGCTCAGATATCCCAGGGGTGGGAGTTCACTGTGCCTCTTCTGGCATTTGGCCACTTGAACAGAAGGTTTGATCATCATTGATGCACATGGTTATCTTATCAAAGTCTCTCTTGTGCCTTTGCAGTGTGTGTGTGCCGGGGGGAGGTAGAAATGCTACTAAACTAATATTAAATTGGAAGCTTATTATTCACTTAGGGACTAGGAGTAAAGTTGGTAAATTATTCCTTATTTTTCTTTATTAGTCTGTGATCTTGGTATTTATTTTTCTTTCAAATTTCCCTCTGACTTTGGCATTTTCTAAGTGTTCATAATCCCTGCATTCCCTTCTCCTTTTAATTTGTCATTAATTCTTATTTCATTTAGCTGTTTTGGTGATTTCGTATTTTCTTCTTTTCTTTGAATTGATAACCACCAAACAGAACTATAGATTCAGTCACACAGAAGCAGTTTATTTTGTTTGAGCTTTGTATCCTAGCACAATTAGTAATACCTAAGTTTTTATACTAAAAACATCATTTGGATTGAAAGCTTAATAATTACTTTGGTAGCTGATTAATAATTATACAAAATTAACAGTGCAAAACAAAAAATTTGTTTTGTTTGTTTTTGATCAATCTAATGCTTGACAGAATTAGAACAATAGTACCTCATTAATCCATAGGTCACTTACTTAGTATTTCCAGCTTTTCGAAACACAGCTGAGAACACAATAAGTAAGCCAGAAAGACCTCTAAGTGGAAATAGTATATTTAAAATGTTTTCATTAAAAATAGTTGAAATTAAAGAAATTGATTAGTGTTGAGAGAGGTAAACCTATTACCTGGAAAATCCCAAAGCACATTAAAGTTAAAAGAATTCCCAAAGTGACACTGTTAATAGTAGTGGTAAGAATAGACTTGTTTATTTGATTGTAGGATGATAAGATATGTTTCTGCAAAGCATTGAATCTAGCAAAGTGCCTAGTGCCTGATGGATAATGGGCACAATAAATATTTGTTTCCTTCCCCTGAAAAATAAAGATATGTACATTTCTTGTGAAATTAAAGAGAAGCTTATAAAGATGTTAAAATTTTAAGTAAACTTTATATCCTTTTTTACTAGATTACACCATTGTAGAGAACAGTAACATTTGATATGCTATTTGTTCATTATTTTAACAAATACTTATTAAGAGATTATAAGGTAATACTGTGCTAAGCTGTAAGTGAAATAGGCAGTAAAAAGTCAAACATGGTCCTTGCCCTCATGGAGCTGACTATCTCATTGGGAAAACACACTATTAATATGTTGACAAGTGGACAGATATAAAGTCAGTATCTTCATTTGCTGATGAAATAGCTACAGTGATCCATTAGGAACAAAAGATTTTTAAAAAATTTTATTTATAGTGACATTATTTTAAACACTTGGAATTTTTATCTTCATTAGAAAAATGAAAGATCAGTCCTAAAATTTTTCAGCTTAGTTGCTTTCCAGCTCTAGCCAGATCAGTATCCTGAACGTACAACTATGCAAGGACACAGTCTGACCCATTTGGCCATAACTTCAGTGATGAGAAGCAATAACCATGGTGCGTGTCGTGTTTGGGTCATGCTTTTGTGAAAACTACAAAGAGATCTAGAATATAGAAACCTGACCAGGTGCACAGCATAAAATGAAAACCAAGGTTACATGCTAAACCATGCATAAAAATGAGAGCATGTTGCTACCTAATCACAATTCCTTCCCCTCTTCCTTTGTAAATTGCCCTCAGTCTGAGAATGTCAGGCTATAGCCTATGGAGAGATACCTACAAACAAGAGCGTAACCCCATAATCAGGAATGAAAACTTGCTAACAAGTAATAAAATCTAGATTTATAGACTTAGGGAGGCATAGTTTCTACTATATTGAAGGAAAAAATTTTTTAGTATGAAGCATTCAATACAGTAACTATACAAAAGTCAGCCAACTATGAAGCTCAAAATCTGATTGCTCTCATTGTCCAAAATATACAATGGATATATAATTATGAAGAACCCCCGTGTATATACGGGGCTTCCCAGGTGGCTCAGGGGTAAAGAATCTGCCTGCTAAGGCAGGAGATGCTGGTTCAGTCCCTGCATGGGGAAGATCTTTTGTAGAAGGAAATGGCAACCCATTCCAGTATTCTTGCCTGGGAAATCTCATTGACAGAGGAGCCTGGCAGGCTACAGTCCATGGGATTGCAAGAACCAGAAATGACTTAGCAACTAAACAACACCTATATAAATTTTTTAAAGATGGGTTAGGGAAAGTGTTCTATAAAAGGTTATAGTGACTCCTTCTGGAAGAAAAATTTAAAAAATAAAATGATTTTAAGTGAAGAAATCAGAAATCTGTAATAATGTATTAATATTATGTATCATGCATTATTACCTTCTAATTAAAGAAAAGGTAATAAATGGTATTGGTCAGATATATCCAGGAGGAAATGAGGAAGAATGTTTTTAGAACTTATTTTTACATCTGGATGTTAAAGGTTATAAAGCATTCTTGTTCTCCAGCAAAATGAAAAATAGAATTGCAAAAGTAAAAACCTGTAACCATCATTGGAGAAGAGTAAAAAATGATTAAATGAAGAGCCTTTATAGACCAATTTATATGCTACTTGATTTAAGAGAAATTGTAAAATTGTTAATGTACCAGTAGTGGCCATTTTCAACTCCATGCCTTTTCTGAAAGATATATTAAAAAACAGAATATTTTTAAAATAAAGATAATCAGTTTCTATGGCTTTATTTTTAATACTTCTTAAAAACATTTCTCTGCTTTCAACTTGGTTCTGAAATAGAAGGGTTTTGGATTTAATATTTTGAATAACAGACTAGCTTTTATTGATCATTGTGTGTTTTATTTCTATAATGATAATAATAACAGAAACAAGAAATTATTTTAATATCTTCCCTAAGGGAATAAAAAATATATTTTAAATAAACCTTTTATTATTGTGAAATTAAAATGAAAGTCTAATTTATTGATTAGATTTTTGTGTCTGGAATTCATGCTTGTCTTAAATTTCTTTATACCAAAGTTAGAATCTTGAGATCTAGGAGCTGGAAGAAATGATGGTCATTTAGTAACAGGAATAATTTATTGAGCATTTACTATGCTGTGCTAAGTGCTTTTTAGTGAATTATCTTATTTAATTCTCAGAGCAGCTCAGAGAGGAAAGAAATGTTGTCCCCATTTTACAGACAAAGAAATTAAATGACTTGGCCAAGGATGATACACCTAATACATGGGAGGCGGGGGTTGGGGGTAGGATTCTAATAGATTCCAAAGCCACTGCTTTTTGAAGAGCTCTAATTAGCTGGATGTTTGTCTTCTGAAACCCACTCTTATGGGCTTTATATATCATTTTCTTATTGCTGTTATTTCACCAAATATAATGTTTATTTAAAAATAAATGTATTTAAAGCTAAAAATTATCCCCTAAAACCTACTTTAACTGCATCGTACAAAATTTGATATGTACTACTTTCATTATAATTCATCATTCCTTTCTAACTATTTTGTAATTTGTTTTATGAAATCCTTTTTAACCTATGTGTTATTTAAAAGGGTTTTTGGTTTTTTCCTGGCTTTTAATTTGTTTTGTTTTCATTTCTAGGGATTTTTAAATCTGCTTTTTAAAATTTGTTATTTTTCTAATTTTATTACCTAATAGTATAAGAACATAATCTATATTGTTTATCTATTTTAGACTTTATTGAGACTTCATCACCTAGTAATAATCAGCCTATGCTTATGTTCTATGTACATCCTGAAGTATTTATTGGGTACTTTTACTATTTCTATACTAGTGAATACTGTTCTTCAAATCTTTGTATCCAAGCTTTTCTTTTATCTGCTGAAAGGTTTGTGTTAAAATCTCCAGTTATAGTTGCAGATTTATCCATTTTCCTTTTTTGTTTTACATTCTCAAAGTCATATTTTAGTTATTTCTAATACTTTGGCCACCTCATGCGAAGAGCTGACTCATTGGAAAAGACCCTAATGCTGGGTAGGATTAGGGGGGCAGGAGGAGAAGGGGACGACAGAGGATGAGATGGTTGGATGGCATCACCAACTCGATGGACATGGGTTTGGGTAGACTCCGGGAGTTGGTGATGGACAGAGAGGCCTGACGTGCTGCAATTCATGGGGTCGCAAAGAGTCAGACACGACTGAGCGACTGAACTGAACTGAAAGAGGTCTAATTATTTTAAAAGGCTTCCCCTTATAGAGCTGAAAACCTATCCCTAGAAATTCCACTAATTAAGCTAGTTTTGCCATCTAAGTCTACTCATGTTGTTGTTCAGTCAGTAAATCATATCTGACTGTGACCCCAAGAACTGCAGCACACCAGGCTTCCCTGTCCTTCACTATCTCCCGGAGTCTGCTCAAACTCATGTCCATTGAGTTGGTGTTGCCATCCAACCATCTCATCCTCTCTTGCCCCCTTCTCCTTCTGCCTTCCATCTTTCCCAGCATCAGGGTCTTTTCCAATGAGCTGGCTCTTCGCATCAGGTGGCCAAAGTATTGGAGCCTTAGCTTCAGCATCAGTCCTTCCAATGAATATTCAGGGTTGATTTCCTTTAGGATTGACTGGTTTGATCTCCTTGCTGTCCAAGGGACTCTGAAGAGTCTTCTCCAGTACCATAATTTGAAAACATCAATTCTTCAGTGCTCAGCCTTCTTTATGGTCTACCTCTCACATTCCACACATGACTACTGGAAAAACCATAGCAAGTCTACTCATAGCACCCCTGATAGATTTTATATTCCATGAGGATAAAAAATTGTCTGTTCACAAGCCAGTTTGAGACCTCATTGCTGTGAGTTGTGTGTAAGGCCTGATTTTACTATATAAATTATGTTATTTCACATAATAAATAAACTGCACTTCTTATAGTACTTATGGGGTATGTGAATTAATGGTGCAGTGATTAGTGGTAAGTGACCCCTCTGATCAGGTAAACCTTAGGCTGAATACTGCTGACAGCTTTGGAGGAAAATGTGTGTGTTTTATGGCTGCTTTACTTGGAATGTTAGAAAGCTATTGCAGGTTCAGTCATTGGTACCCTAGTAGGTTGGAAGAGTTAATGGCCTAAAAACAGCAAGCCATTTGCTTCCTTCTCACTGATGGGGTCAAGCACATGACATTCTTCATGTGTATTTTTCTTAAATTACATAAACTATATGAACATATTTAGGGTTGTTAGTTCCTTATTATTCTATTATATGATGATAATAGAAGTGACTCAGATAGTCCCTCTCCATATATGATTATATAAATAAACATACATACATTCAAACAAGCATTTATCTCATTTTATTTTTATTCTTCAGTTATTTGCTTTTATCTTTATTGCTTGCGGGTATATTTTTCCTTAATAAGGCATATGACTCCTGTCAAACCTAACAGAAGTTATGTCTGTGTGTTTAGAGTATACACTGTGGAAAAGCACAAAACCGATTTCCATGTCAGTGTTTTGAGAGTCAAAGAATAAATTCCTACTGTAAAACACATACTTTCATGAGCATGGTAGATTTCTGAACAAGTCTCTGTTGGCTTCAGGTGAGTCCATCAGATTTCAGATCCTTGGGAGAAATTAAGGACTCAGTGTTGAGTTAACTGTGATAAGGGTAAGTAAGCTGTCACTCAGGATTGCAGTGGCCTCCTTCATGAAGATAAATGTCTTATTAGATCTAAGACATCATGTCGTTTATATAGTCTGGTATAAATCACAGATGAAGATGACAAACTGGGCTTCAAAGTTGACAGTAATTTATATAACTTAAACAAATGATTACCAAGGATTATACATGTTTTGTGAAGAATAAAAAAAAACAGTAACAATTATCTGTCTATGAACTACTCATTTTTCATTCTTCAGCCAAGCATGTTTGGGCTGTTGGTGCGTATTTAAACTCTAACCTTCTGTCCAGAGCTTTAGTAAAGCACTCTCGCACATGTTGATGGTTGGATAGCTTCCATAATGCTTCTTTCACTAGGAAAAACTCCTTGCAAACTTAACCCACATTTTAACATTAAAACCATGGCAGTTTAGACATGGAAGAGACTTGGTAATCACCCAATCTAATCTCTGTTTTACCAAAATGGAAACTACATTTTAAAAAAGGTCAAGTGCCTGGTCCTATGGTCAGCAAGACAGAATCAGTAAGAAAACCAAGACCTGGGCACAGCCTCCCCTGACCCATTCTATGTACTTTCCTCACCTGCCTGATCTCAGCATGCTTTTCAGTGCGGACCCAGATAGCTTTGCCTGACCATGGGCATTAAGCTATTTTTCAGAAGTTTTAGTCAAGTTCTTCAGACATGTGCGTCTCTCTGGCCTATGTATGTTATCTTCCCAGAATGATTTGGAAGCAGTATTTTATTAAGAATTTCAAAGGGCTCCGTAAATTTGGACAATTACAATTGTGAATAGCATACAATTTGTTTCTGAATTGACTTGACAGAGAACTAATTCGTTATCTTTTCTGGCCTTTTTGTCCATGTTATAGATTTTAATAGACTGCCAATGAAGAGTTAGTTATTGAATTCCTATATTGAATACCCTTATTCAGTCATGAATTTAGAGGCTGAGTGGAGGATACAAAGAAGATGTGATTCCTTTGGTTAGTAAGTAAATAATCTAGTTGAAGAGAGAAGACTGAACACCCCCACAATAAGGTATATGGTACATAATCAAGTGCTGATTTTGAAGGACTGAGTTTTCAGGAAAAAAAACAGTTGGTTGGACTTACAGTAGTTTGAAAGAAATTTCAGGATAAGATTTGGCCTGTGATTTGGCCTGTGCTATAGCCAACGTGACTTTAGAAATTTTTTCCCCACTGGCAGTATGAGCAAAAGCCCATTCTTTGAAAGGTCAACATTTATTGAGCTTCCACTATAATTAGTAGTGAAGTAACAGTGGCCATTTTTAAATTTAAATAGTTGATTTTTGAGTGAGTGATTTGGCTGATGAGATTAAGCTTTTTTTTATATTGCCTCAAATATTTTTTGTTTCTCTCCAAATTCTAAACGAGTTAATGAGTGAAGTCGTAGTATGAAAGTCCTAGTATGTGATTATTGAAGTTGTTAGTGTGGTCATTACAGTGGTGGCAAAATGATATACAGTGTTTTGGTTGCTAATGTAATATAGTTATCTGATATATATATATATATATATATATATATATATATATATAATTGAGTCAAAGGCAGACCATTCTTCTTCAAGCTGCAAAGCCATTGGCCATTTTTATCTCAAAGTTTAATATTCACTTAAATGTGAAAGAATTTTGTTTAAGCATAAAACTTTCAGGCCAAGTATGTAGACACATATACTTAATTTATATAGGCATAAATTTATATTTATACTTCATATATATTATGCTTTATATATTTTTGTTGTATATATATGTAAGTGTATATGTAGAGTGATTTCTTCATGCTTTGGTGATCTTTGTTCTTCTAGCCATAAATTCTTTTGCTTTGTCATAGAACTCTGGCTTTTCAAGTAAGAAGTAAATGTTAGTAATGCTGTTTAAAATGATGCTGAAACATGTTAATCTAGAATATTATTGTCTACTATGGGAAGATTGTTGAATTCATAAACTATAATTACACTTATGCTCTACACTGCCTTTCTGACTTTGAGTGACAGGCTTTTTTATGTTAGGCCCTAAGTAGCTTAAACCCAGATACATTAGTCTAGAGGGAAAGATTATACAAAGTGGTTTCTCTGGCTTGTAAAACTGGGATTTATAGGGGAGTTGTTCCTTCATGGAAAATTTTCACTTATAGAAACCTTTAGCCAATTATTTGCAGACCCATTTCTAAGAGCTGTTAGGGTATAGCTTATATGGTATAGTTTATTTTAACGGAATTCTCTAAGAGATCAGCATCATTTTTATGGTTAATTTTATAATTATGTTATTTCATAATAATACTCCAGATTTTGTTTTAATCAAAAAAACATAGGGTTAACTGGGATCATGAGCACTCCTTTCTACAAATGACCATTATCATCATTGAAAGACATTTATGAATATCCAAGTACGTAGTTGGGCCTAGAGATTGTCACAGCTTAGGGAAAAAAAATCACTTGAGTTATCTAATCTAGCCCTTCTAATGAATTCACATCATTCTTACTAATATCTCATTTAATTAATTATCAAATATAGCCATTATGCTCTGTATCCTTCCTTTGCAGGACATATTTCCCACCCAACTATTATTACTAATTTATTCTTCATGTCTAACCTAAACTTTTCCTTCCTTAGTTTCAGGCCATTGCTCTCTTCTATACCATCTTCCGAGACTGGATAATTCCCCTAATTCATTTATATTGTTACCTTTAGAAGGTATTTAAAGACTGTGAACATTCATCCCTAGAGTCTTCACTTTTCCAAACTACATAAATTTCAGTTCTCTTAATCCTTACTTCACTCTGCTCCTGTCATACTCTCCACTTCTTGGGCATTTTATCACATTCCTTGATATTTTCCATTCCAAAGGGATCACCTAACCAAAAGAGCTGACTAAAGCGTAAAATCTCATATAAACCTCTTGAAGACGCCTAAGTGTTTATTTGATGTTGGTGTTGGTGATCATCTGGTGGGCACACTAGTGTAGTGCTTGCTTTGGCATATGTTGGGATATATGTGTATTTTAATGCCTTAATGTATTATGGCCTGTTGTAATTGAATGTCTATAAAGTAGCAGTTAAAAGGGTTTTATAGACCTTAGAAGAGATTAGAATTCTCTAGCCCCCTCTTGTGGTAAAAGAAAATACTACTTTTGAACTTTTCTGGATTGTTCTGTTTTAAATGTCCAAGGCTATAAGATTCATAAGTTCTCAACATGTGAATATAGGGAATGAATCCAAGAATTTAAAAATTATAGACTACTACATATAAAAATTATACACACATAAATATATATACATATATATGGTATATGTATATATATATATATATATATTCAAGCACAAACACACACTCAGATCTGAGAAGTTCCTATTCTTTTATTAATGCCCTAAAACCTAGAAGATATTACTTTCTTAACAACTGTCATTTCAGTATATCCTTATTACACAAGTCAGGAGGAGGACAAATAAAACCATAATCTTGAGGGTTTATATTCCTAAATAGATAAATGAGGGAGGCTTGAATATGAATTTTAAACCAAATTTGCAGGTATTTTTTTCTTTTCCATTAAAAATGGATATTGTTAGCATTTCTAACAGATTTAAACAGATATCCTATATCTCCTATAACAAATTAATTTATCAGTTTTATAATTTATTATTGTAGCATTCCTTCTGTGAATTTCAGATATATTTACATAAATGTCTAGTAAGTAGCAAACAGATGAAGGGAAGACTGAACTGGCATGCAGATGAGTTCAAGTGTATCGCCTATGGAAAAAACTTCTACATGTAGCACAAAATTGTTTTTCTAGGAGGCCATTAAAAGTAACATTTCTGTTCTTCCTTGGAATAGTGGGACTAAAGACAAGAACCAATGAAGCGTTGCTATTAATATGCCTTACATGGCAATCCAGGAGGTGAAAGGATTAAAGTTAGACACTGCCCCTCAGTAGTTTTTTTTAAACTACTTGAAAAACTTGAATAATGGTTGAGGTAGATTGCCTTTATGCTCAAGTCACATTCTAATGAAAAAAAATGGGGTCCTGTTTAGCAATTCTAAGAACTCTAGAAGTAAATTAGAGACCATGATTTTTAATATTAAATATTTTTAATTTTACAAGAGAGGATTTAATATTACATTCAGTGAGGAAGTACAAGAGAAGAGTGACATAGACATAGCAGAACAAAATGAGAAGGGGTTTCACACAGGTGAAATAAGTAAGACTAGCATAATGATTTAAATATTAAATAGAAAACTGGTAGTTTTGACGGATTCTCTTTTTTCTCCCCCATTTGAAGAGATGATAATTGTTTTTTTCAAACAGGGAAATTAATTCACTCTATGTGCTTCTCCCTTTAGATGTATGAATATAATTTTAACCTCAGCTATTTATTAATTTTTAGTATTGACATTCTGCTGAATATCTGAAGACAAAATTTAACAAACCTAAAGATGAAATCTCTTAATAACAAAGCATTTATGGATCTTCATAGTAAAAGTCTAGTTTTTACACTTTTAGAAAACAATAATTTGACAACATTTTTGAGATTTATCTGTAGTCAGATTGAGGGATCTTATATACCCCTATTTCCTAATCTGTGGTCAGGTTTCTCAGGCTGGATCTGATTTTTTCATGTTAAGGCCATACCTTTCATGAGACAGACTAAATTGTGGAGTTTCTTGAAAACTTTGGAACATTCTTATAATTATGAGTAGAGATGCAGATAATGGCCTTTAGTTATACGTGTGTCTGTTTCAATTAGTTTGGTCATCAAAAAATTACAACTGCTCTTAGGTACGTGTTCTTTGACTACTGATTTTGAATTAAGCATATGAACTTTCAGAGAGCTCTTTTAAGTGTAGCTTTCTTACTTCAAGATGTGTTTACTTGGCTATTGGAAAAAGATTCATTTTAGAAAAATTGGTTATTAACTCAAATTTATTCATCAGTTTAAGATTTTGTATTCTTTCTTTTAGCATTAAAATTAGGGAAATTAAAACAACCAATTTGTTGGATGGTTACAGTTAATACAGTGTAATATAGAAACTGTTTGCAAATATTTGGCTTTGTAGCTGTAAGGAGGTGTCAGAAGGTTTGTTGGAGTTTTGTGATCATTGTCAAAGTATAGGATAGAAGAGATTTTCCTAGAAAACCTCATCTGAGTTCTTATTAAATGTCATTATAAATAATTTTTATTTTCCTTGTCGTATCTTTAAAGCTGAAAATAAGGCATACTTCTTCCTTGCTTTTTCACTCCATATTACAAATGCTTTCAGTTGTAAAGCAAGAATTTTTTCTGAATTTTTCTAAGGAACACCAGGTCAGTTCAAGGAGCTTGTCATGTGAAATCATCTGCATGTTGTTTCTTCAAGAATAACAAATTTATTTAAATTTTATAGTGTTGTGTTTAAGTGTTTCTCTCTTAATTTAGAATTCCTTAAAATACCCTTTTCATTTAGGATAAGACACAAGAAGGAGCCAGAGAAACTTCTTACTGTCTTTTTCACTTGTTTACATTCTGATTTCCAAAAAAACAACTTTTCACTGCTTTTATATTTGTTCCACAGATAAATTATCAAATCATAATACAATTTAATTCTAAATATATATTAACTTTTTAAAAGATATGTTTAATTTCATGTTAAGAGACAATATATATAACTTGTCTTACCAGTGGAAAGACATTTTTCAGCTATATAAGAAGTCCCAGCTTTATCTAAATAAGAGAGAAAGGTACATGTATGAGTAAGGACTTTGTATACTGGGTGCAAAGAAATTTAGCACAACTGTTGGAAAAATTGATATTAATTTCAGTTTAGTTAAGAAGGCTAGGTTACTACACTAGATATGTCTAGCAAAAATAAATGCAGACTAACTTGCGAAGGTACATAAATTTATAAACTTTGAGGATGTTTACATTTCGTTTCTGGTGGTGGCCTTCCTTAGCATTTTTGTTGTTTCTTATACTCTTTTTGTTTAAGAAGTTAGTTAAGGAGAAATTTCTGGAATTGAACAGGTTAATTCTAACAGTTGAGTTAGTATTTACAGCGCATTTTACAGTTCACTTATGATTGTTACTAGTGTTACTATTATGACTGTTACAGTATGAATCACTGTGCGGTGTTGCAGGGATCCTGGTCTAGCACTATAGAAATCAGAACTAGGAAAAACTTGCACGACTTTGTTTACCTCTCCTATATGGAATAGGCAAAAACTTGAGTTCTGATTTAGTTATAATGTTCTTTAAACTCTTACCCGAGTTATCACTGACAAATTCTAACATATTCTGTTTTTCAGTCTAAAAGATATAAGACGACATTAAATATGATTTTCAATATATGGAAAAAGTGTAAAATTAAGAAGAGATTTCTATAAAAATTTTTGCACACTCTGCTAAATGAATTATTGAAATTCCAATAAAGAATATTTTAAAACTCTAAAAAGCAGTATAAGTTTTATTTTTCCTCAGTCCTTCCAGCTCTTATAAATGTGCCCTTGAAAGGTATGTCTATAGGGGTTAGAAAAGAATATATTCTATACTATTTACCCGATCAGGAAGATTTTTAAAACATGGCATCTCAATGTGAGATATTGACTAAAGGGGCTGGCAGGTTTATTGGCCTGGCAGATACAGCAAGTTTGCAGTAAATCCATGTGGTAAAAAACCTCTAAGAAGTTTTTGATTAAGAAACTTTTACTATCCTTTTAAAATGAAATATGCTGGTCATTTTTTAAATGATAAAAGCGGATATTTTATGTTGTTGTCTGAGTCAGATTCTGAAATATATTTTATTGAGTTTATTGTATGAAATTTCCTGGATTTCTAAGATGCTAACTTAAATTATAAGTCCATAGCCCAGCAGATCCAGACATATGAAAAGAAATTATAAAAATAAACTTATTCAGCAAAAATCAAAATAAAATTTTACATCTAAAAACCAGAAAATCTGCATTCAAAGAAGAGTTAACATTGTTATTCTTCTATAGAAGTTATAAATTATTTAAAGATGTAATAACATCATGAACTCTGCCTAATGGTGAAATTAAAGAAAAATATTTTGAAATAACAAATGTAATTTAAAATACTTGTAGTTTTAAGAGCAAACTAAAATTATGAGTAGTTTTTTTTTAATGCTTTACAGGTTACATTTCTACTTAGAGTCAATGAGAGCAGTTATTTAAAACATAACGTGACAAGACTCTGTTAAGTGGTAAACAACTTTATTGGGAAGATAAATTTAGAAATAATATTTTATATAGAAGTTCACAATTAAAGTTTAAATTTATTGAGAATTAAAATTTGAAGATGGTGCATGCTCCTTCAGAAAACCACATGCTCAGTGAATATATTATCTCCCTCTTCAGATGTTTTATTAACAGGTTCTTCTTGAATTTTGTATAAAATCTGTTGTTTAACCCAACACTAATTGTTTAAGACTTTAGACTTTTTAAAGTATTATATGATTCAGTACTGTAAAACTTTTTGATTTAATGAAGTAAGACCAGAGGTTAAAAAGAGGTCTGTATCTCAAATTGATTTCTGGTTTCTGTTGAAGAAGAGCTATGTGTCTATAACTCTTCCAAATTAAACTTAATTAAAAAAAAAAATCCTCAGCATCGCAGGAAAAACCTGCTGCTTAACTCACTGAGACCCTCTGTTCTACCCCACAATTTCAGGAGAGGCAACTAAAACAATCAGCATCATTCTTCACCTAGATAATGCTTTCTCTGCAGCTAATAGTTCCTTGTTCATCAAGGAAACAAATGTGCACAGAGGTGACATGCTCTTCACCCACCACTCTTTGTTCTAGGTTTCCTCAGACTGATTGTATCAGCCCCAGCACTGACAAATATCACCCCAAACTTTAACACTATGTTAAATTGAGTTATGAGGTTTTAAGGTTACACTCCCCTGGATGAAGTTTGATTGTCTCTGAGAGATAAAGGAATTGTGCTCAATGATAACAGAATCCATGCCATGGAATGATCCTGGTTATTGAACTCATAGCTCTCTTTATTTGGTTACTTGGTCAGTCTTTTTTTTTTTTCCTGGGGAATGACTAGATACTAAATTGATTCACTTCTTTCCACCTACTCCTCCAAGGATATTTTAGAAAGACCCACAAGCATTCTAGCAGATGGAGGAACAAGATATAGCAAGCCGGTAGAACAACTGCTTGAAATGTGCTCTCACTTAGGGAGTACCAACTACTGGAAACAAGAGAGACTCAATCTTGTTTGCCCTTCTCCTGGCAGCATGAATTTGTAAGAGGATCTGAGGATACAAAATGCTTCCTTCTCCTTCCTTCTGCCCTCCAATTTCTCATATATGCATTTAATCTCTGTTTTTTAAAAATACTGTGATTTTTTTTTAAAGTTTTTCTCTGGAGGCAGAAATTTCAGACTTGCTGTCTGGGCAAAATTTTAAGCTGCAGCCTTCATTGGTGACAGTGATGGTGACAGTTCTTCATGCCAATCTTTGCAATTCCGATCCAGCATGCCACTCCTTAAGTGTTTTCATAGTAGTAAAAACTACTGGATAATGGTAAATTAAAGCCTGTCTGATGATTGTGAATACTCATTTTTTTCTTATATCATATAAATTTAAGAGAACTATTATGAGCGGAATTAATAACACCATAGAGAAAAAGTTTAGTTTAGCTGCATTGTAGGAATACTAGAGAAAGCCCTATTGAGGGAAAACTCTTTAAACAATGCAAAACGTCATCCTACAAAAGATTTACTAGCCTGACCTTCATTACCAACAGCAACAATCACTTAGTATGCAACTATGCTGAGTACATGGCACTCTATAAGGTGAATTAATAGTACCTGCTTTCTATAGTAAATTTCTTGCATGCCTACCAAATGTGAGACATAGTATTTTACATACATTATCTCTAATCATCATTACTACTGTGCAGTGTAGGTATTATTGTTCCCATGTTACAGATGAAGAAACTGAGCATCAGAGATTAATTTGCTCAAGGTCCTAAGATAATAAAGTGGCAGAGGAGGGTTTGAATAAGTTTATATACATTCAAAGCCCATAACTTTTTGAGTATGTCACACAGCCTCACAGAAAAGGAAGTAACATTTGCTGTTGCTTCTCCAGATTCTTGTATACACTGCTAAAAGGAAAATTAGAGATTCTGGAATTACTTGGGAAAGCAGTATTGTATTAATGGCTACCATTCACTGAGCATTTACCCTCTGACAGACATTGTGCAAGGTACTTACACAGTTTCATATAGTCACTTTTAAGTCCAATATTCAAAAGCTAAAGGACATCTAATTTCAAAGCTTATATTTCTTTCACATTGTTTTCCAAGACTGTATAGAAGAGGGAGAGGAAATGGGCTGCAGCACAGTGCTATCCAATAAACTCTGCAATAATGGAAGTGTCCTATAATATTTACACTGTGCAATAGTATAGCCACTACCATATGTAACTACTGAGTACTTGAAAATGTGACTAGCAAGACTGAGGCTAAATTAGGGATTTCCGTGGCAGTTCAGTGGTTAGGACTTTGCACTTTCACTGCTGAGGGTGTGGGTTCAATCCCTGGCTGTGGAAGTAAGATCCTACAAGCTGTGCAGCGTGGCCAAAAATATATGTATTTTTAGTTAATCTAAGTGGTTTCATGTAGTAAGGGTGGGACGAATTGGAGATTGGTCCATTATATATAAAAGAGATAACTAATGAGAACCTACTATTTAGCATTGGGAACTCTATTCAGTGATCTGTGATGACCTAAATGGGAAGAAAATCTAAAAAAAAGAGTGGATTTATGTGTACATATAACTGATTCACTTTACTGTACAGCAGAAACTAACACAACATTGTAAAGCAACTTATACTCCTGTAAAAAGTTAATTTTAAAAAATTAAATAAATGGCTTTGTGTAGCTAGTGGATTCCATATAGGAGGATGAAACTCAGAATGGCTTCTTCTTAACATCGTCAAGACAACCTGGAAATAGTATTTCAGAAACTTCTTGAAAGATGGATTGGACATAAGTTGGGTGGGCAAGAGAAAAAAGAAAGGAAGGCTCAGACATTGGCTGTGGCTGAGGAGAAGGTCAGAGGTGTGAGGTAGGTGAATAGGCAGAAGGACCCTCAAGTAAATTTATGTGAGAAGCCCAGAGAAAACAGGATGTGGAGTGGAAGAAGGGAAGTGACCTGGCAAAGTGCTTTGAAGAAGAGCATTAGAATCCATAGTTAATGGATTTGCACAGATTGAAAGGTAAATAAAAATCAGCATTTTTTTCAGTATTCACCTGCTATAAATCATTACTCGACGTTTTGATGAGTGGCTTTGGAGTAGTTGTTTAAATGGTACTGTGATGTTTGTGTATGCTAGAAGCCTACAAGCTCTCATCCTACAGAATTCAGAGCTCCTGAGTCATATGGCTGTAAGCTTCTGGGTGGGGCTGGGAGGCTGTCATTTATTCCTTCACAAGTATTCGTTAAGTCAATAAATCATCTCCTTGTTTTGTGTCAATGCCATATCTAATCTTTCTTAAGAAATTAATTCTCCAAGGCATTTAAAACTTTTTATTATAAAACTATTTAAAAGTAATGATGACACTGACTTGTATGATTTTATAGCACTTTACAGTTTAAAAATCTTGTTTGAATGTGTCGCTTTATTTAACCCTCATAGCAATCTCATGAGGTGAGTGGTATCTTTGTCTTATAAGTGAGAAAGCTTGAGCTTGAGGTTTGTCTGAGATCATGCATCTCACATGCTCAAACCAGAAGCTGGGAAATTGCAGGGTCTGAGTTCTCTGAGCACACTCTCTCCATGCTTATACTTAGCCTTCGCTCCTTCTGCAGTAATAAGTACAGACATCCCAGTGAGCTGCAGTACTTTCCTGTGTGGTTTCAAATTAAGAAACTGAGACATAAAAAAGGCAAACATGAGTCATCAAGTCTCTGGGTCCAACTACCAATTTGCAGGGGGAAAAGGACAGAACAGGTTGAACTTCCCTGTGAATATGCAATTAGCAAAGTGCTGACAGTAGGAAATTCTAACAATTAAAAAGCCTAGATTTTTCAACAGATAAATTATAAGGAAAACTAAGGATGAAGGGCAACATGTAGATTAAAAGAGATTTACAAGGCAAAATTTTCTACATGGGCCAGATTTTAAAAAAAATCAACTTGCAGATGCATTAGAACCCCAATCTAAGAACTATGATTTATTTTGTGGTCTACCACTTAGTCTCTTGAATTTATGTTTTTCTGTACTATATTGAAAGAGCCTTCCACTAAATTTTTAGCTGTCACTTTGGAAAATGCATAGTTAAATTTTAAAAAAGAAGAAAAAGAATTAAGCAGTTGTTCTTTTCTGTATTGACCCTAATGGTCCATTCTAAATGGCTATAAACCCTTTACCCATTCAGTTTTCTTATTACGCACATTATGGTCATCACTTAAAATGGTTCTTTGGAAAGAAAGTATTTTGGATTAAAGAGCTTTATCATAATTTCCTAGTGTTCTGTAAATTTTGATAGTGCTCAATCTAGGAAAACAGTGAGGAGAAACTATTGGACATATTGTTAATTTCCTACTCTGAGTTCTAATCTACAATCAATACGAGAATGAAAACAAACATTAAAAAAAAGATTTCAAACATAAAAGGAATGCTTATACTGTAACCTGTAATGTTCAAGTGTTTAAATTTGGTCTAGATAAACCATTTAAACAAAATTAGTTCTTCACTCACAAGGGTGCTGAGTTTGTAGAAAAAAAATTCCAATGAGAGACAACCTTACAAATTCTGTTGCCAATAATTCTAAAGCTCCAGGAGATTGAAGAGCCTAAGTCATTTGACCTGTAGATTTTCCCACAAGCTATGATAATTCCTTTTGTTTTTATCTTTTCTGTTGCCCTGGGTTGGAAATAAATGAACTTACCAAAGTTTCAGGAATAATATGAGACAGGAAGATTTTGACAGGCATCCTAATTAATCTGACCCATACTAATGTAAACAAATGCATTCCTCTCCATTATCAGGACAGTTCTAGGAAGGAAGATCAAGATGTACATACAAAGATGTTCCTGTTTCAAGTTTTTTATAATAAAGGTGGAATTCTTGATGCTTTACAGACTTGAAAAGATTGCAGTGTGTTGTAACATTAGTATAATGTAATTATATTTAAATTTCCCCATATTTTACTTGTTTTTCCTTCTACAAAGATTACTAATGAGTACTTCCCACTAGATTACACATTAAAAATCTTGAGCACTTCCTATTTTTATAACACCTGTAGATTATTATACAGCACGTTATATCAAGAATTAAAATCTGAAAACAAGCTTGCAGCATTTTCTGTAGGAAAACATGGGAGGTTCTGGCAGTAATCTGTACATTCATCCAACAACTAGTTGTTGCTTTGTGTGTGTCAGACACAGCCAGGTACCAGGACTGTGGCAGTGAAATTAGACATGACCTTTTCCTCCAAGAAGCACACAGTCTAATTGGAAAGATAATATTTGAATAAATAATCTGACTACTTATAAGCACTAAAAATGAGGAATATAAATGGTGTTGTGAGAGCACAGTGTGGGGAGCAGTAACTATACCTGGAAAGGAAACTGATATTCAAAGAAGGTCTCTCAAGGAGGTGCTATTTGAATTACATCTTAAAAGATAAATTGGAATTTATCAGGCTGAAAAGGGTTGGGCAGCAATAAATGAAAATACTCAGTGTTGGACAAAAGTGTAGGAAGTGGCCCCACACTGCAAGTGGGTATATTGCTTAGTACAATCTTTCCAGAGGTAAGCTGGGAGCAAAGGTAACAAAAACTGTAATTGCAAATGTCCTTTGATTTAGCAGTTCAACTTTAAATGTACTTTAAGAAAGTAAACATACATAAAAATGTTCAAAGGTGTTCATTGCAGACTTGTTTATAAAAGCACAAAATTGAGAACCAGGTTAAACATCTAAGCTACTACCACACAATGGAATATATGCAGCCAATAAAAGTGATGTTTATAAAAGAATAATGACTATCAGAAGATATTTATACTTTAAGGGGAAATATAAGGCTTTAAGACAGTACATACAATAAGCTCTTACTTTTTGAAATATATGTATTTCATATGTGCATAGAAAAAAAAAACTATATTGTTCTTCACCAAAATATTTTTGACCTGATTTTACTTCTAAATTTTATATAGTGAACATTTATTATTTTTAGAATTAAAAATAGACAGTTATTTTTCAAAAATCTTGAAAATGTGCATGCAGAGTTCTAGGCCCAGAAATTTCACTTTTGAGAAGTTTATTCTAAGGAAATAAGCCAGTACAGCTCCTAGAACATCAAGTAATTGGAAACAAACCTAAATGTCTAATTACATGTAATTGGTTTAATAAATTACAGTACACCATATGATGGACTACAGTTCAACCATTAAAAATCATGTTGTCAGTAGAGGAGTCATTATTGTCATAGGAAAATATTCATGATACATGAAAGGTAAAAAGCAGGATACAAAACAGTACAGAAAGAGCATATACCAAAATGTTAATAGTGGCTTTCTCTGGGTTATGATATTATGGGTTTTTTCTCCTTTGTATGTTTCCATATTTCTAAGTTTGCTGGTTCGAGCATGTTACTTTTTAAAATTAAAGGTTGTTGATTGGGTTTTTGTTTTCTTTTAACGAGTACGCTATTATTTGTGACATTAAGCAAGTGTTGACTAACTGCTGAGAACACACAAGAGTCCACAGTGACATAAGTATATATAAGGAGTAAACATCAGGCACAGCATGTGTTTGTAAATGGCTAGATGTCCTGTAAAATACACCAATCAGACCTGGGAAGGTTATTCCTGCTGTCCCTGGGGCAGTGTTAGAGGAACAGATGCCCAGCACCCATGGTTCTATTTGGAATCTGCCCTCACTCAGCATCATCCCTCTCTCATCCCTCCTTCTGGTCCAGGCCTTCATTTATGTTCTCCATCTTTATTATAACCTCTTTTGCAGGTAGTGATAATGCCTAATCCAACTCTGTGTTGTTCTTCCTCCTCTAGCCTCTGGAATCTGGCGTGGTACTTTTCACGTAGGAATGCTTAATAATTGCTTGTTAAATAAATGTTAAAATAAATTAATTTAAAAAGAAAGGTCACAATGCTTTCTATCATAACACTTCCATTTTGTGCCCTGTTTGGCAGAGTAATCCATTAGACTATTGTCTTTAAGGATCACTTTCTAATGATCTAAGTGAGAAACTTTTCTTTGGTTTTAATTGTTGAATATCCACAGTCCAGTAAGTATAATCTGAATTCTGTGAGCAAAATGTCTTGTATACTTTCCCGGTACTAAAGAAAAACATTAGCTAACACTTTCCACGGGAGTTCATCTGCCACTTCTCTGCCCAGATTGATGCAGTCTTGTGAGACTTTTCTCTTGTTAGTCTACATGCACTTGATGTCCTCTTCTCTAGCTTTGTTTTACTGCTGTCATTTTCATGCTACATTTTCAGTAGCAATGTCACTATCTTCCTTGTAAGTTGTGCAAGCTCTACTTATTGTGTATCGGCATCCATTTCACTTTATTTCTTACTTGCAGAACCTTGATTTTGTCCACAGTAGCCATGTGCCCAGCTGAAAACACTTGCCTTCATAGACAGACCTGCAGTTAGGTAGCCATAATACAGAGTTCTGGCCAGGAAGGTGTAAGGTGAAGTCACTGGAAGAAATGTCTCTTCTCAAAAAAGCTGAGGAAGCCTCTTGCTTCGCTTGCCTTTGCCTTTCCTCTTGTCCCTTTATCTTTTTCCTGCCTGGGATACAGAGTTGTCGCCTGGGAGTATAGCAGCCATTTGCACAGAGACGTTGTCACTTGCTCTGGCCACCGCCAGTTAGTAGCAAGACTGGAAGAACAGAAATGTCTAGGCCACTCTTTCTGTTATACCTTGAGTGTAATTATTAGTGAACTTCCCTTTATTATAGATTTTGTGCTAATTTTCCCCCCACCCTGGAATTAACTGCATTTCAAAAGAAAGAGGTTTAGATAAATATACCTACAAATACGCACAACTCAGCAAACATTTCAGTGTCTTTCTGTGCAAACTCTATGCCAAGACATAAAGGGCGGGGGAGGGGGGCGGAATAAGACTATCCCTGCCTTCAAGCAGCTTACAAATAGATTTATTTGAAAATGCACTTAAGGTAGACTATAGTAATTCTATAATGTAGTAAGAGAACAAAGGAGTATAAGACCACCTTGAGTGGAAAATGCTGCAGAAACTTCAAGAAGCCTTGAAGTACATACAGTCAACAGTTAAGAATGAAGGAAATGTAATACCAGAAAATAAGAAAATATGAGCAAAGATATGAAAGGAGACTTTCTTGGGTTCAGTTGGATAGCTAGGCTGGAACAGAGGCTGCACAGGTAGGAGCAAGCAGAGACAAGGATGTAAAAATAGTTTGGGTATGAATTGTGAAGACTATGTTTAAACTTTATTTTGTAAGTGGCTATGAAAAAAGATTTATGAATTTACTTGGACAGATTTATGTTTTGGGAGGAAGGGGGCATTTTAGACAAGGTTAAGAGGCTCTTGCCATGGTGTTGGTGAACAGTGGTAAAGGCCTTTCCATGTTACTGACATGTGATAAAGGAGAGGGATGGACTGGAAAGAGCATTTTACCTCTAAAAATGATGAAAGAGGAGGATGAACTGGACTGCAGAGATCATTGTTGAATATTGTTCCTTGAAAATCTTTTAAAATGAGGTGACTAACTGACCTGTATGCAGGTCAAGAAGCAACAGTTAGAACTGAACACAGAACAACAGACTGGTTCAAAATTGGGAAAGGAGTATATCAAGGCTGTATATTGTCACCCTCCTTATTTAACTTATATGCAGAGTACATATGCAAAATGCCAGGCTACATGAAGCTCAAGCTGGAATCAAAATTGCTGGGAGAAATATCAGTAACCTCAGATATGCAGATAACACCACTCTATAATGGCAGAAAGTGAAGAGGAACTAAAGAGCCACTTGATGAAGGTGAAAGAGGAGAGTGAAAAAACTGGCTTAAAAATCAATACTCAGAAAACTAAGATCATGGCATCTGGTCCCATCACTTCATGGCAAATAGATGGGGGAAAAAATGGAAACAGTGACAGACTTTATTTTCTTGGGCTCCAAAATCACTGTGGACAGTGACTGCAGCCATAAAATTAAAAGATGCTTACTCCTTGGAAGAAAAGCTATGACAAACCTAGACAGCTTATTTAAAAAGCAGAGACATCACTTTGCCGATAAAGGTCTGTATAGTCAAAGCTATGGTTTATCCTGTAGCCATGTGTGGATGTGAGAGTTGGACCATAAACAAGGCTGAGCGCTGAAGGACTGATGCTTTTGAACTGTGGTGCTGGAGAAGACTCTTAAGAGTCCCTTGATCAGGGAGATCAAACCAGTCAATCCTAAAGGAAATCAACCCTGAATGTTCATTAGAAGGTCTGATGCTGAAGCTGAAGCTCCAGTACTTTGGCCACCTGATTCAAAGAGCTGACTCATTGGAAAAGACCCTGATGCTGGGAAAGATTGAAGGCAGGAGGAGAAGGGGGAGACAGAGGATGAGATGGTTGGATGGCATCACCGATTCAATGGACATGAGTGAGAAAACTCCAGGAGATTGTGAAGGACCGGGAGGCCTGTTATGCTGCAGTCCATGGGATCGCAAAGAGTCAGACACGACTGAGCAACTGAACAAGTAGCCATCTACCTTGAATGAGTTACATATTTATATCTAGGAAAATAACGAATTGGCCCTAATGATTTCTTGAGGAACCATTTTCTGCTTTTGAGTAAATGGAAAGCATGTACAAATACATAGCTCCTACAATTGGGTTGGTTTATTTATTATCTAAATCCCTTGCTTTTTTCTCTCCATCCTGTTGTAGACTGCTAACTATATTACTGACTAGTCTGACATCCTCAAAAAAAAAAAAAAGTGGTGATATTCTGAGACCTCACATGCCAAGATTCTCATTATCTCTATGCCTGCCATTGGTTGGGATGGCCTAAGCCTGAATACACTGATTTGGAAAAGAAATAGACACCATTAGATGTTTAGTGAGTTCAGTAATCACTGTCCTCTACTCCTCCTTGCCCAGCATGATAACAGTTGAATAAGTTTTTAAATATCCATGAATTTTATGTATTATTGCTGTCCCCCCAACTTTATTGGGGAATAATTGACAAATATAATTGTATATATTTGAAGTGTACATATATGTTTTGTGAAATGATTACCAAGATCAAGGTAATTAACACATCCATCACCTCACACACTTAAATATCAGGCTCCCTTTTTTTGTTGTTGTGAGAATGCCTAAAATTTACTCTCAGCAACTGTAAAGTATACAATACTGCATTTTATTTTGCTCTTTTAACTACAGTTATTGCTGATAAGAAGAAATGCTTTTTTGATAAGGAAGTCTGCATTATATTTTCTTTCTGTGTTTCCTTTGCCTTAAGAAGATTTTGAAGAGAAGCTAACTCTCTTTTTTATACTACAGTAACTATTACTATTTTTAGAAGTTACAAAGTTCATCTCCAATCATTCATTCTTATTTAACATTTATAAGTTTGCTGGGCACTGAGAGTTTCTACCATGTTATGGGTTTTTATAGCAACCTTATTTCTGGAATTTTAAGGAAAAATTTTTCTTTTGAAGGACATACTTGTCTAGAAATATCAGTTTAATTTTAAGGTAATATTGATTTATTTAGCTCCTAGAATTGATTTAGAGTTTTTAAGGTATGCAGAGATCTCATTTAATTCATACTTAGGCCAAGTTTTTCCTGATGACATGTTCTTGAATTATTATTTGGTTATTTGTGGTTCATGAAAGACTATTTCCTGGCATAATCGTTGATAGGAAATTCATGAGGATATCCTGGCAGACCAGTAATTA
The DNA here is from genome assembly GCF_054371585.1 of Giraffa tippelskirchi. Taxonomy (NCBI): domain Eukaryota; kingdom Metazoa; phylum Chordata; class Mammalia; order Artiodactyla; family Giraffidae; genus Giraffa; species Giraffa tippelskirchi. The sequence goes on along the minus strand of NC_137277.1, from coordinate 24,368,430 downwards.
GGACTCTGCACTCTCACTACAGCGGGTCTGAGTTCTGTCCCTGGTTGGGAAACTAAGATCCCACAAGCCTGACGATATAGCTAAAAATAAATTAATAAGAACTCCAGGGGATAGGAAACTTACTCTTCTTTCCTTTTGACTTGATTTTTGTTCATGGCTTATCTTGTATACCTTTGGATCTCTTATGAAATATCCTAATAATTACGCTTCTCAGTTTTTTTGCTTGTTAATTACTAGACGACCTTGGGTTATTTGTCCATTTGTTAGATGGTTTTCATATAAAGGATATTTTAGACACTTAGTCATAAGCTTTCTTATCAAAGCTTCAAATTTTTATTAAAAGAGAAGAACCATCTCCAAAGCAATATTCAGAACATTAATGTACCTGTTTTGATCAAGTTGTGTAGCACCACGATCTGCTATGGTTTCTTATGTCCCAGATACACTGATGGAGGAAATGATTGGTGTCTCCAAGCTTGTCATTATTTTCCCAGTTGCATCTATTCTTTCATATTAGCTTAAATATTGTTCTAGCTCTAATTCTTAAATTTTCTCCTCTAGGACTATAGAAGGGATATGGCAGGCAAATATCTTCCCCAAAGGAGATTCTCTAGAGCTGAGAGAACCTTTGGGATTTATAACTGAAGTGATTCTGCAGTGGACATGTGAACCTGCAGAATACCAGAAACTACTGAGATACAGCTCTGGTTTCATACTTCTGATTGCCTGCTTGCCTTTTGCCATTCCAGTGTACTTCTTTTATCTTTTTTTCACTCTGTCAGAGAGTCATCAAAACAAAGCCCAAGACCTCATTTGTTATAGAGAATTTCTGTCAAAAGTTTATTGTTACCACTCTGCATATTTATGATTTCCTTCAAATGTTAAAGATTTGTGTTTCTTTTTTGTCTCCACTTCAAAATGATCACTTATATTAAATTGGGAATACTCAAGTCCTTGAAAACATTGAAGCTAATAATAGAAAATCTTATGAAAGAAAAGATTCTTAAATCATCAGTTGCTAGTACAAACACAACTATTTATGTTATACCTACATGATTCCACACCTCTGAGAGCCTAATAGTGATAGTGGAGTCAGCAAATTGTGAAAGTAGTTTAGTGTATCAGAAAAACCAAGTGAATGACAATAGCAGCCTTGATGTAATTTTAAGTGAGACCTCTTAAGTGGGCCACCCAGCATGAAATCAAAGCAAGTCAGCTTTGGGTAGAAGATAATTGCTATCTGAGGTCAAAAAGAAATGATGTTCTTGATATAGAGTTCCACCATTAGGTATATTATTGGATTTGGGTTGGTGAGAGGAGACCTTTCCTCTCAACATCTGTTCACTGTCAGAGCAGCATGGCAAAAGGGATGGGCCACTGGTCTGTTTCAGTATGGCAATTCCTGCATAAGAGTATAGAGACATGAATGCCTTCCTAGGCCAGTATGAATTATGGTGCTGTATATAAAATCTAAAAATCATTATTTTTGCTATTGTGTCCTATTGCAAGCTCACTTGCTCTTCTCTGTTGTCATGAGATCTTTAACAGTATTGTGCTTTCTAAACTTTTCCTTTTTAAGGATACTGGCAATTTGATTTATTTTTATCCCAGACCTGATGATTGCAATTTTTTCTTGATTGAATTACACTTATTCTTGGAGTACTTCAGTTTCTACCTCCTACTTTAGTCTTTGATTGCCTCTCTGTTTTTTCAGACTTCTATGATACTTTCTAAGTTACTGTCTCATGAGAGTTTAACATAAGCACCCTGAAAAACTCAGTTAGGTTCTTACTTGAATTCTTGTAATTCAAATAAGAGGAGATTTGAAGAAGTTATTTATTACAGTTCCTTTAATTTATGGATAATGATACTGTTAATAAGATCTGGAAATTTTAAGTGTCTTGCTTACTATCATTTGTTTTCAAGTTTTATCTAAATTTTGGTACATGAAAATTATTAATGTCCAAGTATATTTGAGTTTCCTTCAGAAGGAGATTTTTATGGGTATTTAATATGGGCTCAATAAAGGGCAGAAATGGTAGGGACCTAACAGAAGCAGAAGATATTAAGAAGAGGTGGCAAGAATACACAGAAGAACTATACAAAAAAGATCTTCACGACCCAGATAATCACGATGGTGTGATCACTCACCTAGAGACAGACATCCTGGAATGTGAAGTCAAATGGGCCTTAAGAAGCATCACTACGAACAAAGCTAGTGGAGGTGATGGAATTCCAGTTGAGCTATTTCAAATCCTGAAAGATGACGCTGTGAAAGTGCTGCACTCAATATGTCAGCAAATCTGGACAACGCAGCAGTGGCCACAGGACTGGAAAAGGTCAGTTTTCATTCCAGTCCCAAAGAAAGGCAATGCCAAAGAATGCTCAAACTACCGCACAGTTGCAGTCATCTCACACGCTAGTAAAGTAATGCTTAAAATTCTCCAAGCCAGGCTTCAGCAATACGTGAACCGTGAACTTCCAGATGTTCAAGCTGGTTTTAGAAAAGGCAGAGGAACCAGAGATCAAATTGCCAACATCCACTGGATCATTGAAAAAGCAAGAGAGTTCCAGAAAAACATCTATTTCTGCTTTATTGACTATGCCAAAGCCTTTGACTGTGTGGATGACAATAAACTGTGGAAAATTCTGAAAGAGATGGGCATACCAGACCACCTGACCTGCCTCTTGAGAAACTTGTATGCAGATCAGGATGCAACAGTTAGAACTGGACATGGAACAACAGACTGGTTCCAAGTAGGAAAAGGAGTATGTCAAGGCTGTATATTGTCACCCTGCTTATTTAACTTATATGCAGAGTACATCATGAGAAACGCTGGGCTGGAGGAAGCACAAGCTGGAATCAAGATTGCCGGGAGAAATATCAATAACCTCAGATATGCAGATGACACCACCCTTATGGCAGAAAGTGAAGAAGAACTAAAGAGCCTCTTGATGAAAGTGAAAGAGGAGGGTGAAAAAGTTGGCTTAAAGCTCAACATTCAGAAAACTAAGATCATGGCATCCGGTCCTATCACTTCATGGCAAATAGATGGGGAAACAGTGGAAACAGTGTCAGACTTTATTTTTCTGGGCTCCAAAATCACTGCTTATGGTGATTGCAGCCATGAAATTAAAAGACGCTTGCTCCTTGGAAGGAAAGTTATGACCAACCTAGACAGCATATTAAAAAGCAGAGACATTACTTTGTCAACAAAGGTCTGTCTAGTCAAGGCTATGGTTTTTCCAGTGGTCATGTATGGATGTGAGAGCTGGACTATAAAGAAAGCTGAGCGCCAAAGAATTGATGCTTTTGAACTGTGGTGTTGGAGAAGACTCTTGAGAGTCCCTTGGACTGCAAGGAGATCCAACCAGTCCATCCTAAAAGAAATCAATCCTGGGTGTTCATTGGAAGAACTGATGTTGAAGCTGAAACTCCAATACTTTGGCCACCTGATGTGAAGAACTGACTCATTGGAAAAGACCCTGATGCTGGGAAAGATTGAGGGCAGGAGGAGAAGGATGAGATGGTTGGATGGCATCACAGACTTGATGGACATGGGTTTGGGGGCACTCCGGGAGCTGGTGATGGACAGGGAGGCCTGGCATGCTGCAGTTCATGGGTTTACAAAGAGTTGGACATGACTGAGCAACTGAACTGAACTGAAGTGAATATGACCAGCCTACTGGTCTAAGTATAGGATTATACTTTGCTTAGTCTGAAACTTTGAACACTTTCATTTTATCGTCCTTAAAATTGTTCCTATTGCATAACTTGATTTCTTAAGTTTATTCAATACATTATTTGTACTAAGCATTATTATTTTAATGCCACATTTGTGATATTTCTACTTCTGTTTAGGAACTGACCTCTAAAAAAGAAGGTTTTCTGATAAGGTTAGTCTCCCCTTGTGTTCATCATTCCTTTATCAACATTGAGCTAGTTTTTTCCTCTATTATCATATAAGGAATTGGTGATTTTTCATAGATTCATTTCCAATATGAGTCTTTTTTCTTCATTCAGACTTGTCAACAGATGAATGCCTATGAACATCCATTTGAGTGTAGAGTCAAGGATCATCTTTCAAGGTGGCTCCAAGAGGCTGGCATCTCTCACTTTTGCATGAGCAGCTGAACCTCAGTTTGTCATGGCCAGGATGTAATAACCATCAGCCCCACCTACAATCCAGGCGCTGGGCACTTGCTACATGTTGGATGTGATAAAGAGGAAAATAAAGGGTCAGATTGGGATTTTTCCCACCAAAGCTACTAATGGAGATAGGGTCTATATGCAAATAAGGATGGTACATAAGAAACAGTAATAGGTGTCATAAGGAAGATGTGATTCTGGTGTTGGGAAAATTGAGAGCTGATTTTTAGCTGATAGTTCATCTTTGTGTGGTGGTCTCTGTCATGTGAACATTCTTTTCAGGTTCATTTTCAAATGAACAGCAGGTGGAATGTCTGTCAGTTGCTTTGATGTTCTTCATTCATCATAGAGGACCAGTTTTGAGTTAGACTTTACATGAGGTTCTTGGGGACACATAGATGAAACTGTCAAAATCCCTCACCACATGGAGCTTACATTTTACTAGGGGAGATATATAGTATAGTGTCAGGCCATGGTGAATGCTCTGAAACAAAACAAGACCAAAAAAGACCAAAAGGCACAGAGATAGAAAGTGACAAGAAAAGGGTGTCAGTGGGACTCTTTGAGCCAGTGCTAAGAAGGGGCCACTGAGCAGAGACCTGAATGAAGTGATATCAAACCGGGCAAGGATCTGAAGGACGAGAATTCCAGGCAGAAGGAGAAGCAAGTGCAAAGCTTTGAGATAGAAACGATCTTGAAGTGTTCAAAGAATAATTAAGAAACCTGTATCAGTTCAGTTCAGTTGCTCAGTTGTGTCCGACTCTTTGCGACCCCATGGACTGCAGCACGCCAGGCTTCCCTGTCCATCACCAACTCCTGGAGCTTACCCAAACTCATGTCCATCGAGTCGGCGATGGCATCCAACCATCTCATCCTCTGTCGTCCCCTTCTCCTCCCGCCTTCAATTTCTCCTAGCATCTGGGTCTTTTCAAATGAATCAGTTCTTCGCATCAGGTGGCCACAGTATTGGAGTTTCAGCTTCAGCATCTGTCCTTCCCATGAACGTTCAGGACTGCTTTCCTTTAGGATGGACTGGTTGGATCTCCTTGCAGTCCAAGGGACTCTCAAGAGTCTTCTCCAACACCACAGTTCAAAAGCATCAATTCTTCAGTGCTCAGCTTTCTTTATAGTCCATCTCTCTTTATAGCTCACCTCTCACATCCATATATGACTACCATAGCTTTGACTAGACAGACCTTTGTTGGCAAAGAAATGTCTCTGCTTTTTAATATGCTGTCTAGGTTGGTCATAACTTTTCTTCCAAGGTGCAAGCATCTTTTAACTTCATGGCTGCAATCACCATCTGCAGTGATTTTGGAGCCCCAAAAAATAGTCTCTCACTGTTTCATTGTTTTCCCATCTATTTGCCATGAAGTGATGGGACTGGATGCCATGATCTTAGTTTTCTGAATGTTGAGTTTTAAGCCAACTTTTTCACCCTCCTCTTTCACTTTCATCAAGAGGCTCTTTAGTTTTTCTTCGCTTTCTGCCATAAGGGTGGTGTCATCTACATATCTGAGGTTATTGATATTTCTCCCGGCAATCTTGATTCCAACCTGTGCTTCGTCCAGCCCAGCATTTCTCATGATGTACTCTGCATATAAGTTAAATAAGCAGGGTGACAATATACAGCCTTGACACACTCCTTTCTCGATTTGGAACCAGTATATTGTTCCATGTCCAGTTCTAACTGTTGCTTCTTGACCTGCATAAAGATTTCTCAGGAGGCAGGTCAAGTGATCGGGTATTCTCATCTCTTGAAGAATTTTCCACAGTTTGTTGTGATCCACACAGTCAAAAGCTTTGGCATAGTCAATAAAGCAGAAGTAGATGTTTTTTTGGAACTCTCTCGCTTTTTCAATGATCCAACAGATGTTGGCAATTTGACCTCTGGTTCCTCTGCCTTTTCTGAATCCAGTTTGAATATCTGGGAGTTCACAGTTCACGTACTGTTGAAGCCTGGCTTGGAGAATTTTGAGCATTACTTTGCTAGCATGTGAGATGAGTGCAATTGTACGGTAGTTTGAACATTCTTTGGGATTGGAAACCTGTATGGCTAGGGCTAAATGAGTGAGGCAGAGTGGGGGAATGAGGTTGAAGACACAGAAAGAACTACATTCTGGAGAGCTTTTTAAGCTATAGTAAGGAACTAGTGAGTTCCAAGCAGAGACTGGCATGATATAATTGTTAATTCTAAAAGTTTTTTCTGATTACTCTTTGTAGAATTAACTATAAGGGGCATAGGAGTGGAAGAAGGGAGAGACCAGATCAAATGTACTAGATGATCCACAGAAGATCAGAAAAAATATTAGAATATGTGGGTGGGTGTGTATGTGTGTCACTGTGTGTGTTTGTGTGTGTATAAAACTAAGGTTTTCTAATATTAACAGATTAGTGACATTATCTGTATGTAAATTATAAATTAATATAAATATATTTTGTGTCTAATAAAAAATATACAGTTGGGGCAATCAGTTTCAAAAGTTTAAGAATCACTGTTTTGAGTGAGAGATGATGGTAGCTGTTGTTGACTTCCAACATCTTTTCTTTGGAAATGTAATAATCATTTTTTGTGGGCTTTTATTCCTTTTCTTATCACTATGTAGCAGTGGTTCTTCTTGCCATAAAAATGAGCACGCACAGGCAAGCACACATGCATATTTGCATATCATTTCAGAATGTTCCCAGATACCACATTAAGAATCTCAACTGTAGAGTCATTTAACAGCACCACCCCCCATCCCAAGGATATAGCATTTGTCCTTTTTTCTGAACATTCTACTCCAGCATTTCTTTCCCTTTCTATCCCTGTTTGTGTCATTACTAAAATTAATATATGTGCAACTTTTTAATTTACCCCTCAAGCCTACAATTCTGACCTGCAAGTGAGCACAGTTTCTTTTAGTTATATTTTGCTATCCATCCATTTTGACAATGATGGGGTTCAAAATAATGCTATCTGCTGCTAAGTCGCTTCAGTTGTGTCCGACTCTGTGCGACCCCATAGACGGCAGCCCACCAGGCTCCACCGTCCCTGGGATTCTCCAGGCAAGAACACTGGAGTGGGTTGCCATTTCCTTCTCTAGTGCTATCTAGGGATTTAGAATAAAGCCAAACCCATTATTTCTGTCACAGCATCAGTACACTATTTCTCCATTTCCTGGAGTTCCTAATATGCCAATATTATTGTATATTGATAAAGGTCCTGGTGATAGGCAAACAAAAATTAGAAGCAGTGTTTTTACAAATAAATGATGTGACTTTAACATGAATCCCAGCCATCTGGCTAGATATAGTTTTTATCAAGGAAACTCTGTGGCACTCTTTGGTACTTCTTTGGTTATACCTCAAGCCGTTGGGCAGAAGTAGATGCGGAAATCAGGCATTTTTTAAGTATTCCTCAAGTTCTTTATAATTTTTGTACTCTTATAGAGAAGTAGATTTGAGCTATACCCTTGAGAAACTCCACTTAATGGCCCAGCATTTTGGGAAACTTCCAGCCTAATTTGTAGTGTCTGTCCAATTCTAGTTACACTTGGCATCATAAAAAGTTAATATTTTAAAGATTTGCCTCACTGCACACCTTGATAATTTTCTACTTAGAAAGTTTGCCTACATACTTTTTTTCCTTTCCTGCTTGCTTAGGCCTTTGGTTTCAAAGTACAATTAAAACTAATTGCTGAGGCTAAAACTCAGATGCTGGTCCATCATGGTGATGAGATGAAGGATTACTTTTTCTTTTAGAGTTGTTTAACTTTTGGAAGAGAGGACACAAGAAGCTCCAGCAAAAAGAACAGGTGATTCAACCTCAGAGGTGTATTCTTTGCAGATCTTTTGCCCTCTTTCACCTGTAATGCCTGTTAACAAACGTTTGGAGCGATATGACGCAAACATGACATAAAGGAAAATTGACTGTCATTTCATTTTGAGAAAACATGATGCCTTGAATATAAACTATGACATGAAGAGATAAAACAGTTTCTTCTTTGCTTATTCTTTGTTGTTTTAACTTTTTGCAATTCATCTTTATTTTTCAGTTGTTTTAAGACAAGATAATGAAAACTTTGTGGTTTCAGTTTACTCCTTTTAGAAATATAAGTTGAAGTAGAGAGAAATACAAATTCATTTTAAAATCAATTTTTACAGTTTCTATTAACTCTAGTTTTGCTTTTAAATCACATATTTAATATTTTAGTGTATTCTATGATTTAAGCTTTATTATTAAAGTCTTTGTGCGGGATTTATTGTACTGAACTAAGTGGACACCTCCCCCCACATACACATACAGTTTCCCTTTAAAAAAAAATAATCCTCCATAGTTTAAATTGATTATACTAACTCTGTTGATATTTCGTGTGTCCACTTTATAACCTGAAGTTTGTAAATTATTAGGAGAGAATCAGAGTCACTGATTCTGATTCTAAGATTGATACTAAGAAGTGAGATAATTTCAGAATCTTATGGGAACTTTCTAGTTTCCATTCTTTTATCTCCTCAGAAGACTTTTTCATGAAAGACAGGAATTAGTGGTGACTTTCTAATGCAGTTAGTCTTTAGTTTTTTGTTTAAAAATGACACTTTGAACATGTAGTACATAATGCTTTCGAAGGTCTGTTGCCAAGCAGCTTGAAACCTATGGGGCATTGTTGAATTTGAAGGAATAGTGGGTTCAGGGAAGGGGCCAAAAGAAAACTTGAGAAAAATAGAGTAAGACTGAAAGTGTTTTATGATAATTAGAATGAAAATTGGTTATCAGAACTTCACGGGTCAGCTTCTGTTCACACATTTAGCTTTCACCTTGCAAAGAAAGGGATGTATCAGGTAATTAGGTCAAATCAATGATTATATATCTTTAACTCAAGTGGAAGGGACTGTAACTGTGATGAAATTTGTCTGAAGGGGAACGCATGGGGAATCTTGTCAAAGGTCATGAGTTCAAAGGGGAAATTAAGTTCAAGGTTCGGTTCCTGTTCACACATCCCTATCAATAGTGCATAACAAGAAACCAAACAACTAATATTTATCTACACAAGTTATTTTGTCATTTTGAAATAAGCAGAAGCGTTCTCAATCATGTCCCTTCAGGGATATAGAATTAAAGCCATTACACCTCCTTAATAGGGCATTTTCTCCTGATGTGGACAGAAAGAATATCTCTAATATTATATTTCTTGTTTGTTAGTCTCTTCTGGTTTGTTGCTGATCATACACAAGACATCCAGCTGCATGGAATGCAAATAAACAGCCCATCTCCAAGAGATCATATGGCCACATGTTCCCTAATGCAAATTCCTGACTTGTTCGCAAGAAAACAATAAAATATTTTAAGATTGAAGGCACTGAGGAGACAGCTGAGAAAGTTGTTTGAGGCCCTCCTCTCTCTCTCTCTCTGACTCTTCTCTCTCTTCCTGAATTCAGTTTCCCCTTAAACTTGACAAAGTGGAACCAAAATTCACCCTTGTCTTGGTTATTCTTCTGAAACAAAGAGTCTATTCTCCCTTTTAATGCATGTAGAACTTCCATTAAGGTTGACCGTAAGCTCTTGCATGGGATGAAAAAAGAAAAAGCTCTCAAATCTTTTCTTAACCCTGGTATTATTTTTAAAGGACTAACAATAAGAACATAGTTTCACATGGTGGTAAAGAAACCCTGGCTGAAGAGACATGGCCTTTAAGATCCAGTGCCCTTTAAACATTCTGGATTCCATGTATAATCCCAATACATAAAATTCTTTAAGATTGTTCTAGTGTTTTAATAAAGAGACATATATGCAAGAAAAAACTATATAATTGCTTAAGGCAAATAAAGTTCTTGCAGATATTTTTAAAATATTTTTTCCATCCAATCAGGTATTACATTTGAAGTTTATAAAGTGACACTATTACTGACTGGAAACCAAGAAGCATAACTGGAATAAAGAAGAATTAGCCAGTCTGTTTTCTCTCCTCTGCACTGGAGCTATCTCAACCACACATGCACCAGGGCTCCAACAAACTGGGCTAATGACTGAAATGTTAAATGTGATTTATGTAAAAAATACAGAAATATTTCAAATATAAACACAAGTAACCAAACCCCAGATGCTTGTGTCCTCCTTAGATTTTCATAGTACATGACTCTTACCATAAAACAGGACAAGAAGGTATCTGATGAAAGCCTTACCTGTATTTTTGCTAATGAATTTCCTTGTGTTTATCATGTTCCATGCTTGGATGGGCTTATTATCCTGGTGTCTTCTTGAACAGCTTTATCTTTTTTGTGTCCGAATGTATGTAATTTTGGTCTGTAAACTCTAAGATACTTGCCAAGTTTTAACAGAAAAATAATCTCTGACACATCATGATTGATAAACTGTTTGGGGATAAATTGTTTTGGAATAAACAGGCCCATGAATGGAGAACATTCTAGGAGATAGGTACCTCACTTGACTGAATGGGTTTGGGAGGGAGGAATAAAGGGTTGGGGCAGTTCACACGTTGGTTTAACTCTAGCAACTAAAATTTCTACCCTGGTAAAATTTAGAAGTTCAAGGAACAACCTTGCTGTGATACTAATGACCTTTGAGGGCATATAGAGTTCAGAGTTCATTTTCTAGTTACAACATCCTTTTCTGCTCTACCCCTTACCCTTCCCACTTCCAAAAATAAAATTAAAAAAGCAATTATTTAAGACATTATGACATTCAGCCTGGCTAATTTTTGTATAAAAATAGAGTGTAAAATATAGCAGTTAAGTAGTAATAATAATGGATACAACTAGGGAGGGGTGCCTAATGTAGAGAGAGGGTGTCTCCTGAGCAGTTCAAAGTTCATTCTTTGTTCACATATAATGAAAAGTCTTCAGTTATCAGGTATTTAAACCCAAATCAGCAGTTCCATATCCGTAACCTGAGCTGAGTGTTCCTCCATCTAATGGCCATGCCGCTGTCGTTTGCAGTGAGTTGGGTGACATTCGATTTGTACTCTGAGACGGGAACAGATGGGCTTTCATTGTGAGGCTCCGCCTGTATGCAAATGTGAACCGAGTTTCACCCGATCCCGGGGCCTGACCTGACCGTGCACATGCATTTACTCAACGTGGCTCAGCCTGGGGGGGCGGCGAAGGGGGAATAAAAAATGGCAATCGGATAGTACCAGCGGCAGGTCAAGTTTACCATCCGTCTTTCAGCGGGACTGAGATGGCAACACAGTTATTTAGTTTCAGTGTTGATGTGCGTTGCAATAAACTCCATCATTTCACCTGTTTATGAACCCAGCCTCGTATGAGATCTCTGTGAAATCAAACAAAGCTGGCAATCAACTCTCTTGTTTCCAGCAGAATGGGGGATTATGGACTTTTTTTAAGCATCTTTATTTTTTTCCCCAGCCTCACATACATAAATCAGTAAATTTTTTCTCCAGCCCTTTTTATTTCTTACATTGAATTTATTAATTTCTTATTTGGAGGGGAAAAATATATTTTATCCAAATGCTTTTTGTTTCAAATTAAGAAATATGATCATTAATGTCAGAATAAACAACCAGCATTTTAGATGTCGATTAACTGTTTTGCATATACACAGCAATGTACAGTACCTAATAAATCTTACAATTAAATGTGCAGCCCTTCATTACAATGAAAATATGAACAGCTGTAATCATACACATTCTATTGACAGAGAAGAATTTAGTTTCATTTGTAATTTTTCACACTGGGAAAGAATGAGAGATGGATTGAAACACGACTGTTTCTGTAACTGTGGGCTTTTTCTTCACATGTACAGAAGGACAACAAACCAGTGTCTCTGACTTCAGGGTCTAACAGCAGTGATTTGCCTCAATTTTCTTCTCTCATGAAAGTAAATTTCTCTTGGGAAACCTATAAGCCCTTGGCTAGAAAACCCATAGGACAGACACCCCCAAACTGTAACAAATAACAAATTGATGCATTTCTTCAGTACATCTGTTCTTTAAGGGGTTCTGTTAACTGATGTCTGAAACTGGCATAAAAGAAAGAGTTGCTAAGAATATGGGGAAAGTTGATGCATGCAGCAAAAACTGCTTCTGGCAACAAAAGACACTGCTTATGGTAGCACATGCATATTGCTCTGAATGGAAAAGGGGTCTTTCAAAGTCGTATTTGTGCAAATATGGTCAAAGCCAAGGCAGGCTTCCCTCAAAAAAATGTTCCAAATTGTCTCTGGAAACAGATTCCTCTCTACCCCTCCTAATTCCAGTTCTCACTCGAGGGTGCAAGGCCAACACACCGGAACAGCATTTTCAAGCAGTTCTAAAGAATTAGGCTTGAAATAATTCCAAATAGAAATAAATGACCAGGACTAGGACTAGCATTTGTCTACTAGGCACCCAGTAGTAGCTGACAGAGATAATAAAGAATAAAGGGTTGCTTGACAGTATAGCAGGTATTAAAAAATGTCATACTCATTCCCTTGGCTATTGAAAATTGATTTGCTTATCACACTTGGTCTCTAAATATGTATTTCCATCTATTTGGAATATATGTGGATGGCATACATGTGGACCTATATGTATATATACATGCAGATACATACATATTTATTTACATCTGTCTATACAGATCCTTCCTTATACAAACAAAGATTTATGTGAATGCAGGATTTTATGTCCACATAAACTTTTGCTCATGGTTGAATTACTGTGGGTCACCTTAAGGATATCATTTGTACCCTTAGAAAATTTGTTTGAGAGTTGTCAAGGCAGTGCTTACAAGGGAATTCAAAATGTTTATTTACTTTAGAACCAGGGGACTCATATGTTCTAAGTTTAACAAGAAGCTTAACAAAGTTATATTCTAGCATGAGTAGAATATTGAAGTTTTAATATAAATAAAAAAGAAAATGAAAATTTGTACAATATGAATATTGTAACCAAGTTATTAGAACCATCACTTATGGCTGTTTGCATTAGTAAAATGATGCAATTGCTAAAGTTTATCTAAAACAAGCTTGAGAGTTAGAAACCAGTAGTTTATTTTTTTATGTCATGTTGAAAGCAATATCATGAAGTGGAAATAAACACTTTTTTTTTTTAAGTTCTTGAGGAAGAAAAAACTTAGACTTCATAAGTTATCCATGATCAGAGAGCATTCAAGTATCTAGAAAATTATACTCTTCATGTCTTTACAAAATCCATGAAAGTTCATTTTTCACAAATATTTGTGTCACAAGATAGTTGCAAACAAGGAAGTACTGGGCTCAAATAAATAATAATAATAATAGCAAACATTTATATGGGTCTTATTATGTACAAGGACTCTCTTTAAATGCTTTCCATATATTAGCTCATTTAATCCTGACAAAAATTCCATGAGGAATAGGTCCCATTTTTATCTCCATTTGACAGATGAGGAAAATGAAACTTGTTCAGATAGCTTTTCCTCAGAAAAGAAAATGGAAAACTTGAGAAATTAGGACTCAGATTTTTAAAAAGAACTTCCATGTAATAGAACAAATTATTTGTCTCTCTATGCTTATTTCATCTGTAGAAAATTATGATGTATTCTGTAATAATCATATTTATGAAATATGGATCTTGCTTCCTAAGCAGCAAGAAGTAAATATGTACTATTTCTACACCTTTTAAAGCTCTGCAGTATTAGAGATCACTGTTCTTCATCTGTGACATGGTGTGGGACATCTAAGAAAGTGCTTCAAAGTCCCCATGAAAACTTCCTTATGGGAAAGTTACTGGAACCAGAAAATCTAAATGCCTTTCCTACTCCAAATGCGGGTCCAGTTTGAGTGAGAATAAGTTATACACTATTCTTAAAAAGTGGCCCCGTCTAGTCTGTGAGTCTGTTCTTTGGCAACAAAATTAGACTCCTTGAGGATGTTTTATTATTCTTCTTATTTTGCCCTAAGGTTAGTCAGTTGTACTCTTGAAAGGATGGGTGAAGAGAAATTAGGCAGGACACAAAGGTCTTGTCTTTTCTTTCTGAATTGTATCTAAAGATACAATTTTGTGTTTTATCATCTTGTTCCAGAATCTGTGTTGTGATCCATTCAACTCATGATAAAAAATAATGGTATTTATATGTCATAATTAGCCTTTGAATCCTAGTCGGCCTGCAGCACTCAGCAAAGATGTACACCCTTTTGGCTTGTGAGAAGGGGGAGGGGGAGCCACCTTGTGGCTGGAAGACAACCCAGCAGCCTCCAGGATCCTTGCTCTGTTGTGAGTAGAAAGGAGATGAGGGTAGAAGCCAGAGATAAATCAGAAATATCAATCACGAAATATTTGCGGAAAGTGGTAAGGGATATAAATAGAATCTATAACTATAATAATACTGAAGCAGTAGTTGTAAATATACATTATCCTCTTTAATATGACATCGAGTAGATTGAGAACTGAGAAATTATTAAGACCTCCACAAAAAAAATTGGAAGAAAGAATGAAAACATTTAAGTTAAAATTATGTTCATTTTGTAATTCAATAAAGAAATCCCAGAGACATATTTTTAAATTTAATGTTGTTTTCTAAAGCACAGAAAAAGCCCCACAGACATCTGTTTGCATACATTGTGTGTCAGGCAACATCAGATTTGAATGGAATTTATCTAAATTTTATATGCATGGCTTGATGTAAATTGAAATAAATTGTACAGCATACTCTGCGTGGACATATTGGTTTTTCCATCGCTGCTTGAACTTTTAACCCCAGGGCCTGAGCCGGTCACACGTTGACCTGTCTGAACTCTGCTGGTAGATCCAAGTGTGGAAGGCTGACCTTGCCTCCATGGCAACCACAAAGTAGGGTCCATGACTCTTCTCTCCCTTTCTCTCTCTTTTCTCCACACTCCAAACAAAACAAAACAAAACAAATTAGTATATTCTCGCATAGCCAGTCAGTGTAATCTTGGAGTAGTTTTACCAAAATGCATTTTGCCCCTAACCTAAGCTCTAAGCAAAGCTTTTTCAGCTTGCTTGTCAGATGTTAATGAAAGTTTGAAATGAAAGCCTTTATAAAAGTTAATGGAAAAGACCCCTTCCTGGGACACATTCAGTTTGCTTGTCTACTATTGTAATAAAATGTACTTCACATACTCATATATTAAGTAATGTTGCTATAGGTATGTTATACACACAGATGAAAATTATTCTTGTGTGGAATCTCAATATTAAAAAAATACTTAGATTAGTTTTTACCAATGCCCACTGTATCCACATCAGATATAACATTTTCCAGTGGCATAGAGCTAATATATCTGAAAGAAGTAAACATCTAGAGTTAATTTCTCTATTGTGAGTTGTAGTCTCCACTTTAATTAGGTACTTTTATAATTCTAATTTATTTTAATTTTGCTGATTTATCTTTAAATCTGTGCTAACAAATTATCATTTTCACAATCTTAGTGGTAGTTTAAAGGTGTTATTTATTCATCACTAAAGCTAAAATTCTGTTCATAGGAGGTACTTATGGATATTCATTTATTAATGCAAGAAGCACTGGTTGAATACCTACTATGTAAATAACTTCAACTAAGTACTGTGGAGTAATATTAAAAAAAAAAATGTGGCATGGTCTTAAACAATTCCAGTTTTGCAAGATAGGATGTACTACTTAGAGAAAAACTAGAGAACAATTAGACAGCAGTGACAAATGTATAATTGTTTAAAATTGTATACCACTGACAAGGAAGCATGGCATAATGGAGTGACCATTTGGGAGTGGATTTAATGAAGAAAGGCCTCTTATGAACAAAGCCTTGGAAAAGGTGGTTATCCAGGGCTATAAACAAACATTCTACTAAGTTTCAGAGGTTTCACAGAAAAAGGAAAACCTGGAGTGGTGCTGGTTATATATAAGAACTGATAAGGAGGAAAAGTGACAAGAGAAAATGAACTGTGTTATACCGGAAATGCTCATGGACTAATATGCTATCCCTCAAATTCTGAGGTCCAGATCAGTGATTTACCTCTGAAGTTTTTGCAGCAAATATTTTAAAAAGAACAGACTTACTAATTTTAAGCTGTAAGGGACTTCTATTATCCTTTTTAGAAAGCATAAAGAAAAATCTTAATTTCTAGAGGTCTGAGGTAGAAAACTAAAGCTCAAATGTTCCACAAGTTGCCTTTAGGTTACTTTAGGTAACAGGATTGATAGGTGACTGGTCTGATGAAACTGAAGTTCTCATTTAAAGTGGCTTTGAGGTAGTTTTAAAAAAAAAATCACAGAAAATGTTTTTCTTGGTCTGGCAATATAGAAAATTTTAAAAGACAACATCATGTAGGCAAGGTGAATCAGAAAATACTTCCAGTCTGCCTCTAGCAAATCCTGTGACCTTGGGGTCACTTTATCTCTGTGGGCCAGGATTTCTTTATATGTAATAATAAAGATATCTAATATTTACTGAATTCTTACTTTATACCAGTTGTTAATGTCTAAGCACTTTCACTTAATTCTCACAACAGCTCTATTAGGTAAATACTGTTGTTGTCCCCAGTTTACAGCTCAGAAAACTGAGGCACACTCTCTTTTCCAGTATCACACCTGAGTAGTCTAGCTTTAGACCTTATGTGCTTCATCCACTGTACCAGGCTTCTGTAAAGGGCCAGGTAGTTAGTATCTTAGGATTTTCAGACCATACAGTCTCTAGAGTGACGACTGTGCCAGTTGTAGTGCAAAAGCACCTATAATAATATGCAAATAAACAATGTGGCTATATACAAAAACTTTTTTATAGATACTGAAATTTGAATTCCTTATAACTTTTATATGTCATGAAATATTATTTTGATCTTCCCCCTACCATTTAGAAATGCTTTAAAAAAAATTCTAAGCTATCAGGCCCTACAAAAACAGGCTAGGTGGGTTTTGGCCCTTGGATCCTAGTGTGGCAACCTCTGTACTGCACTGTGCCACCTCTCCATGTATAGAAAAGGAATTGAGCTAGACGGTCTCTTAAATTACATTAAATTCCGTAACTTTCTAACTTCAAAAGTAGGATGACCATTTTGGATTCACCACTATGTAATTGAAGAATTGAAAGCTACCTTGGAAAATAAGCTTATCTATCCCTTTTCTTTGAAAAAGACTGTATCTCAGAAGGGTAAAGAATTATCTTTGTCTAATTGCTATTTTGAGAAACAGATTTCGTTATCTTCTTTAACAAGTCATTTTATGTTCATTGCTGTTCCTATCAGGACTGTAGTCCTAATGTCCAGCCTGAGTCCCTTATGATGCAGTGGAAGCCCACTTGCTCTACTTTTTAGAAATAACAGTGAACTTGTCTCTGTCTTCTACACCACTTCCTACAACTTCTGTATCATTTTCTGCAGCTGAAGGTAAGAACCTCCCGTCCTTTCCACAGGCATTTTTTTCTTTACTTATGCAGATTGTTTTCTATTCTCCTAGCTATAATTGTAGTGTTCAAAGGAATCCTTTCCAAAATATCTTTCTCTCTCTTATTTGAGAGTACCAGAGACCTCTTTTCCTTATCTATATTTAAGAGTTTGTTTTTCCAAAAGACGCATATATCAAAATTTTTACAAATGTCATTATTATCTAAAATAAGTACATTGTAGGGATCCATAGGGCTTTCCAGGTAGTGCTAATTGTAAAGAATCCACCTGCCAATGCAGAAGATACAGGTAGACACAGGTTCATACCCTGGGTTGGGAAGATCTCCTAGAGTAGGAAATGGCACCCCACTCCAGTATTCTTGCCTGGAAAATTCCATTGGCAGAGGAGCTTGGTGAGCTCCAGCCCATGGAGACACAAAGAGTCAGACACGACTGAGTGATTGAGCACATACAGGGATCCATATGCTTAACTCATAACTTCTTTAATGGTATGATACTTTGGTATTATGATAGATAAAGCAAATCATCTCTTCCTTTAAAATCAAGTAATGTACCTGATTGTGAATTTAAAACTCTTTTATTTTTTTCTTTTAGCTTTAAAGCTCAGAACCATTCCAAAGTTTACTTCTGTTTCCTTAGTGTTGGTTAAGTAATGTGATAGAAGCAAAATATAAAATCTCATGTATAATGATGTTTCTACATCCTCAGTTACAACCTTAGCATTCAAACTCCTGAATAGTCTACTGAGCTGTATGCTATACGGCTCCCCAAACATTGACAATTTATTTCATATATAGCAAGAAAATATCTCCTTCAGTTCAGTTCAGTTCAGTCGCTCAGTCGTGTCCGACTCTTTGCGACCCCATGAATCGCAGCACGCCAGGCCTCCCTGTCCATCACCAACTCCCGGAGTCCATCCAAACCCATGTCCATCGAGTTGGTGATGCCATCCAACCATCTCATCCTCTGTCGTCCCCTTCTCCTCCTGCCCTCAGCCTTTCCCAGCATCAGGGTCTTTTCAAATGAGTCAGTTCTTCGCATCAGGTGGCCAAAGTATTGGAGTTTCAGCTTCAACATCAATACTCCCAATGAACACCCAGGACTGATCTCCTTTAGGATGGACTGGTTGGATCTCCTTGCAGTCCAAGGGACTCTCAAGAGTCTTCTCAAACACCACAGTTCAAAAGCCTCAATTCTTCAGTGCTTAGCTTTCTTTATAGTCCAACTCTCACATCCATACATGACCACTGGAAGTAACTCTGTACATGTCCTAGGTATGACAAATTCAGAGAATTGTATTTCATTCTTAAAAATGGCCATTAGAAAAAAAAAAAAAAGAAATGGCCATTAGAGTCAAATTTTTGAAGGTTTTCCCCAAGCCTATGTCTTTTTTTATTGTATACTTTATTTTTATTTTTTAGAATTTTGGCTGCACTATGTCTTTGGTGTGGCACATAGGCTTTCTCTAGTTGTGGCACTCAGGCTCCTCTTGTTGTGGAGCACAAGCTCTAGAGCGTGTGGGTGCACTAGTTGCAACACGTGGGCTTTCTAGTTGTGGCACATGACCTTCTCTATTGCGGTGCTCAGGCTTAGTTGCTCCATGGCATGTGGGATCTTAGTTCCCTGACCAGGGATTGAACCCATGTCCCCTGCATTGGAAAAGGGATTCCTAACCACTGGACCACCAGGGAAATCCCAAGCCTCTGTCTTTTACAGACATTTTGTCACAAAGATTTTTTCACATATAGAGATTTTCTAAATAAGGTAGTTCTAGAGCCACAAAACGTAGGCACATGAACGAAAGTAGTCTGCCTCATTTGTTTGAGTGTTCAGTATGGTCTCGGTATACTCACTAGACAACTTTTGTCGTAGAGCTGTAGTGAAACCAGATGAATAAAGTGCTCTTTGAGAGTGAAATTCTCATCTATTTATATTTCTAATACTCCAGAGTATTCTTTGACAGATTACACAGGCATTAATGTAAAGACTGTTTACAGGTTATTTGAAAGGGTTGAGATAAAATATAATGTTATCTAGGAAAATATCTAGGGCAAGAGAGCCTTAAAAAGAAAAACAGTTTTGTAATAAGGAGATCCGTTTCCCTACAAACAGTGTCACAGGACAGTGGTACTGGATGTCCCCCTATCTGGTAACTTTTTGGTGTAACCAAAAGATGTATTTACAGGTGCTAGTTGAAGTGAGTCTCTTATATTTCCTTGCCCCTACTACTGTTGTATAAAAATGTTTACTGCCTTTAAGGAACTTTATTTTGAGAAGAATCTGTTCAGTAAGTAGACTCGTCAATGTTTTTCTTTTAGTTTGCTCTCATTAATTTATTCTATTAACATTTAAATGATCCTTAAAACCTTAAATTTTAGATTTTAAATTTGGGCATTTCCATATTTTAAGATAAATGCTGACTTTTACCTTAAAACACAGAATTGTCCCAAATATAGTTCACCTTTTAAGAAAAGTATCCCTGTGATTTGAAATCTTCAAATCACTGCCATCATTGTCCTGGAATTCTGTGTTTACAAATCTCTATCCTGCACTGGATTCTGGCTCCTTGAAGGCCTAGCACAGTGCCTGTTGTAGGGTAAGTGCTCCCAGAATGTTTGTTTACCTGAACTGTTGAACCAAATAGTGACAAAGAGAATGGATTTTGACTGAGGCATTAGAACGTTGTGCAGGAGCCATGGATTCTTTACATTCTTGGTGGGTAGGCCTATTCTAAAGGAATGCTTCAAGTAAACAACTGTTACAAGCCGATTCTGCTGGCTTTCTTAGGCATTTCGTGTTGCATGCAATTAGCTGGGCAGCAACGTAGGACAGAGAAGTGGCCAGTAACCTCAGTATATACATGTGTCCAAGAAGCTGTGTGACTCTTGAGCTGTTTATCACTGTTCCTAAAGGTTCTCAGTGTATGGAGGAGTTTGTGAGAGATGGGAGAACTTCCTGTTAGTGAAATTCCATATAAGACACTTAAGGGAAATATAGAAGTAAAAAGTGTTCCACATCCCATTGATTAACCTTACATGTTTGGATTTGAATATTTGTTTTTGTACCCTCTGCACAAAAGAAGCCTATTTACTGAAGATGTCAATCAATACATTAGTAGTGACTGGCTTATTTCTGATTATATTTTAGTATGTATTGTGTCTCAGCCATTGTAGAGCTTTCTGGGAAAATAAGGCTTATTGCATAATACCTTACAAGATCTTACAACATGGTTTATGTTTGGATCAACAGAAAGCCACTTGATAAGTCTGGCAAGTCTCTGTGTTTCAAATTCTTCATTTTTGAGTTCTTGATCACTACCATTGATCATCATGATATACATTTCATGTATATGTTTGTTTTGTATATTTTAGCAACAAAATCAAAATAACACAATTTTTATTATACTTTCTGACATATGAGAATTTTAAAATAATTTTGTTGTTGACAATTGAGAATGAGATGTTTCCTAATTCTCTAAACCACTAGAGAAAGCTACATGCCCTGATACTAGCTGTAGCATCTGAAACCATTCCTAGTTTCCTGACATGGTCAGAGAATATCAGGAATCGTGGGGACAATGAGACTGGTTGAAGAAATCCAGATTCAGTTTAAATACTCATGGGGTTTCTACCATATACAAGGCATAATGCTACATGTTGAGGGGATATAAAGATGAGTAACTGACAATCTCCCTCCATGTTTGTGTATTTTTAGATATGGGGTGGGGCATTTTTAGGGAGGGACAAGGATGGTGGAAACAAAAATAAGAAGTTATTTGCTAATTCTTTGAGGAGCAGTTTCAGTAGATTAGTAAAAGTAGAAGGTTGATTTTAGGGATTCAGGAGCGAATGAGAACTGAGAAACTAGAGACTGTGGGTATATGGCACTTTTAAAAAGTTGGTTGCTGAAAATAAGGAAAGGAATAAGTGGTAGCGAGAAAGAGGTAAAGAGGAACTTTTTTTTTTGGTTCTTTTTTTTTTTGTTTTAGGAGAGGGTAGATCTGAGCTAATTTTCCTGAAAAGAAGAAAGAACAGTTGAAAAAGAAAGGATAATAAACAGAATCAAGTTCTAGGAAAGGTGGAGGTAGGTTGTATAATACTATTCAAGAATCAGTCTTAAGCTAAAGGCACTTACTTCTTAGAGAAAGGAGTTAAAAGATAGAGGAGGTTAATGATGCAGAGATATTTTTACTTGGAAGTCGGGGAGGGCAAGGCCATCTGCTGAGAGTAAAGAGCATGGAGTAGGGATTGGCCCTCGGCTTATGGAAACAGAGAGTGGAAGTTTAGGGCAGCACTAAAGCATGACAGAGTCAAGAAAAGAATTAATTAATATACAGTAAGAACCATCTCAATCTATTCAACAAGCATTAAGCATTAAATGGAGAATTCATGGAAGAATGAAATGGTGAAGAGCTCCTGATCCACTTCCAGCCATCATAGCTCTCTCCGGTATAATGTGAGGCACAGCTTCCAGTCTCCAGAAAATCACATATGTTCTCATGCTGAGCTGTCCTGAATCTTTGCTTACCATCATCCCTGTGGCACCAGACCCAGTCCTGAAGAGGTATCACATTCACAGAAGCACAATAAGAGTAAACATTTCAGTCCTCACATATACATGCAGTATATTTTACAAGGCCACTGTCCCCTCTCAGAATCTCCACAGCTCCCTGGAGCCTCTTGTTCTCTTGCCTTTGAACTCTTTCACACCTACTCTCCAGCCATGTTCCTCTCGATCCTCTGCAGTGCAGAGTGGAGAGTGCTTTTTGGCTATCTGTCCTCTACCATCTCGGAGAAGGCAATGGCACCCCACTCCAGTAATCTTGCCTGGAAAATCCCATGGACGGAGGAGCCTAGTAGGCTGCAGTCCGTGGGGTCGCTAAGAGTCGAACACGACTGAGTGACTCACTTTCACTTTCATGCACTGGAGAAGGAAATGGCAACCCACTCCAGTGTTCTTGCCTGGAGAATCCCAGGGACGGGGGAGCGTGGTGGGCTGCCGTCTATGGGGTCGCACAGAGTCGGACACGACTGAAGTGACTTAGCAGCCTCTACTATCTATCCAAGTGGCCTTTGCCCTTTCAAACTCTTGTCTCATTCTTATTCATCCCAACACTGCATCATAAAAGGCCAAGACAGAATGAATGGCAGAGCCCTCCATAATTGAGAGCAGGTCTGGGAGGGAACCAAACCAGTGAAGCCAGAACCTCTTGAGTATACAAGGGGATAATGGGCTGAGAATACTCATCATTAAGAACTGTTGCCTAGTTACACTGCAGCTTCATAATCTCAGCTTATTTTGAAGAGGATTTGAAAGCATAATCTGAAATACAAGTTATCTGTACTTTTCATTTTACTTTCTACATTTGAATCTCATGCCCTACACTCCAACCTCATTATTCATCATTCCCCAAAATCAGCCCTGTGTCTTCCACCTAGAATGCCTTTCTCATCCTCTCCAGCCACCTACAGTGCACTGATCCTACAAGGCTCTGCTCATCTTCTCTACATGGCTTCCTAATTGCTCCAAGGTAGCCTCATCCTCTCCCTGTCTTATGTTTTACTTGATCAATGCCTTTATTGTAGTTGTTACCACCGTTTGTCTTGTATTATATTACTTACCGTGTGCTGGCTTCTCCAAAGGTTGTGAGCTACCACAGGGCAGGAGTGATGTCTTAATTATTCCTGTATCTTTCACAGGTTAATTATTCCTGTATCTTTCACAGATTTCAGCACATGGTAGACATTCAATAAGAATTTGTTAAACTGAACCCTAAAAAATGTGACTATACATATAGGTATTTGTCATATCCTAAAGAACCTCCAAAGAACCTTGAGATAATAGTAGTCTCTTGTTTCTACAGTGTTTCTTAATGTGCCACAGAGTGACTGCCACCTTCTCTCCCCCTCTTCCATGATATCTGGAGGTTTTCCTCCTTAGACATCAGAAATACTGAGGGTGGAAAACAATATCCAAGATAGATCCAAGATAAATGTTCCCTTCCTTCAGTAGTATGGCCTATGAGTACAAAGCCAAACGCTATACACTGACACTACAAAGACAAATGAGAGTCAAGAACTTTAGAAAAGGGAAAAGAGGCAGCCCACATGTTCCTTCCATGTTACAGCTCAGGGAAGAGAAGACGGCAGAAAAATCAAATCCACAGAAGGGTTTATATCCTGCTGACTACTGAAATACATTTTTGCTGAGATGTCAACAATCTGTGATAGCCCACGTGAGGTGAAAATACTTATATTTATATGGTGCTCTTCATACAGAGAATCCCAAGATACTTTATAATTTATAAATATGAACGCTCTTTATGCAATGTCCCTAATGTTCTCCATATAAGAAATCTAGTTCCTAATAGCCCAAATCTCCACCCACAACAACACTGAATATTTAAACATTTTTATCAGCACACAGTGTTTTGTCTTTGAAAAATCCTTTATATCAAAAAGTCTGCAATTTACACTATTTGTCTTCTAACATATGCAGCATCTCTCCTACCTACCTCCCTTCCCCCACTAACATGGAAAGTGAATTCAATTAGATTTAAGACAAAGAGTAATTGCATTGGAAAATAGAAAAAAATATCTCATCCCAGAGTGATTAAGCTCTTTACCTTATAGAGGGAATTTAACTCTTTCAGGAAAACAGGATCCCATATAATAAATGAATACAGAGATCTGCTAAATCAAAGTATAATGTCTTGAATCTAATTCCCCAGTCATCGGTGAGCTCTTTGCTCCAGGAGAATAATGTACTCATTGTAACGTTTGTAAGAAATATAAAATAAAAACTAAGTCAATTAAGAGTTTTAAATTTTTATCTTTTCTCATTTTTACAGTGGGTATCTAAAAATCTGAAACATATTCAGAACTCTTGGATTCTTGAAAGTGAGTTTAATCATCTACTTTCCTAGACTTATCTTGTGCTTTTGATATCTTGAGTTTGATAAACTCTCCCACATACTCAATGGGAAATGATCCAAGGAAGGCCAGAGTCACTTGTACTACGAAAACTGCTCTGCCAGCAGCTGCTGACTAGTTGCTTGTTGGTGCTCATTCTGGAACTTCTGCAAAAAGACGATAAAGTACCCTAATGTGATGGAGTCTTTAATAGAGGAAGTCCCAGAACTGTAGATGACCAGCAGCTAGGGATGATATACAGCACTTTCATTTGCAATGCTCCCTATTTGAGGTAGGGAGGATTGTGTTAATTCCAGGGGAAACTTAAAAGGTAAATATTGAAGCAGCTGAGAGAATCTGTAATAAAGAGATACCTCAAATGTACAGGTGTAGGTTGCAGTCAGCCTGTTGCTCAGTGTTGGAGTACAGCAAACAGAAGAGATCTTTCAGGTGCCTTGAACTAAGAAATCTCCCTTCTTAGGCTTTTTCCTACCTATATTATTCAGGCATTTCATACCTATCAGTGTGGTTTCACTTAAGTTGTTGTTCAGTTGCTAAGTCATGTCTGACTCTTTGCGACTCCATGAAATGGTGCACACCAGGCTTCCCTGTCCTTTCTGACTCTGGCCCTGTTTTTAATACCTCAGTTAAACTGTCTTTTGTAATCATAATGTTCTGGAGCTCCAAGCTGATATATTCCTGTCTGTTCTCTTTACCAATCAATAACATAGGTACTACACACTGTTGTGTTACATCGAGAAAAATTCTACCGACACAAGGCGTTGGCTCCATTTTGACTGGGGTTTCTCACAGCAGCATAGATTTTTCTCTTTTTAGTAGTGCCTGAACTGAACCAGATGTTTTGGCATGATGATGAGACCCTACTTTCAATTGGTTGATGATCTAACAGGGTGGTAGATCTGACTTTAAGAGGTAAAGCAAGGGAACAAAAGCTGAATACTTGTCTTAGAAGTTTTGCTCTACCTGTTTCACCATGGGATCTTGTTTTGTCCCATTCCTAACTAGGGATTTAAAAGCTATAATTATTTATGAGGTCATTTATATTGTTGTTTGAGACCTTCTGGTGAAAGGCACTATATAAACTAATCCCAATGTTAATATATCTATATTTTTCCCATATCTTACAAACTCTGTTATACATAGGACAGATTCATTTATTTATGATATGTCCTTAGTTTGTTACTCTTAGCCAAATTTGTGTCATGATAAATACTTTAAAATAATTATACACATTAACCAGGGATTAGAGAGACTGATTTATAGACTTGGAGTGGGAAGAATAAAATAAAACCACCATCTATTTGGGTCATGCAATCAAATAAGTTTAGAAGTTCTAAGTGAAATGTTTTTAGTCAAGTCAACAACAAGGTGGGTCACATCAAAAGGAGCATCTGCAATGAAGTAACACAAGGAATCTTTTTTTAATC
Organism: Giraffa tippelskirchi; assembly: GCF_054371585.1. Taxonomy (NCBI): domain Eukaryota; kingdom Metazoa; phylum Chordata; class Mammalia; order Artiodactyla; family Giraffidae; genus Giraffa; species Giraffa tippelskirchi. The sequence goes on along the minus strand of NC_137277.1, from coordinate 24,342,599 downwards.
TGGAAATGAATGAGTTAGGAAAATTAATGGCTCTTCTAACTCCTTAGACAGAGAGTAGTCCTTTCAAGTTTGATGAAGGTCATTTTCAGGACAGTCTAAGAGAGAGGTTACAGTTCAACTTCCACTAGCAGTACTTGAGAAAGGCAAAAATGACCAGTTTCTGAAGCGTCTGAGGTTTTTTTTTCCAAAAATTAAAGCTGATAAAACTGCAAATGATTACCCCTATTCTTAATATTTTATATTATTTTATATTTTCTCCCCTCCCCCCAAGTTAGGAATTTATCACTTTTCCAAAGAGTGGAATGGAGAAAATACCCACTAAGCGAGATACAGTGAATGTGTGCTAGTGTATACTCCCAGCTGCTTATGTAAATCTTTCTTCACAGCAGGATTTGAACAAAAACTCACCACTTAATTGAATAGTTCAAATGCCACTGAGTAGGAAATTTTAGTGAGGCCAGGATATGTGTAAACTTAAAATAGATATGTATATTCTGGCAACATACACAGTATTTTGAAACAGCAAAAAATGTTAAAGGAATTCTTTATGCTCTTAGGCCAATTGTGGGTATTGTTTTAGGACTTTGAAAGTATTCCTTTTATACTGTTGCTGTTTTTTTAAACAACAACAACAACAACCTTGCTTCATTTTCCTTTTTATTTTTGAGCTGTTTGCAACCCCCTTTTGAATAGTGAGAAACAATGCAATTAATTTTCTCCAGCGCAATCATGCATAGATTTAATAAGCATCTGAAGGTAGGATCCATCTGTAAAGTATGCGTTGCATGCTAAATTACTTCTCTTCTGTGGTGTTTTTTTCTTTCCAAACCTTAATTAATTGAAGAAAAAAAATGTTTATTAAAGTGGGAACAGGCTGGGCTCTGGCTCTCCGCCTCTGGTTCAAAAGTTCATACAATTCCCTGAAGGCTCATCTGAATGTGTGTGTCTCCCTCTCACAATCTTTCTTTCTCCGTCTCTATAGTAGGGATGAATGCCTAGAAAAGGTGTATTATTTTGTTCCCAGGATCAATTTGAATAATCTTAACTTAGGTAAACTAACTTTTTGTGAGTATCAATTTGCATATATTACATATGTTTATATAAACAGTACACACACATAGACACATCAATGTGTTATTTACCCATTTTTCTGTTGCTTAGAATTAAAAATTTATATACTTTCAGTGGCATCTTTAAATAGGATGTAGATAGAGAGCAGGAAGTATATAATTCTACAGGTGGATCTCACACAGGAAATTAAAGGAATTATGCATGAACACAAGCTAAGTCTTTGTGGATAAATTTAGACCCAGAAGGAAAAATATTAAATCTATCCCAAGTAGAAAAATATTTACCCATAAACAGAGTAATGGAGAAAATATATAATAAGAAGTGACTCACTCCTGTGAACTACTTTGGAAATAAGATATTTCCTGACCTGCAGTAGGCTTTATATGACCTAGGTGAAAAGCAATAAACTTTTTGTAAAATAAAAATATTATCTTAAAGATAGACTCAGAATTTTTTCAGTTATCTCAGTTGTTACCTAGGATGTCTATTTTTTCAAAATATTGTTTTTTTCTCTTTATTATGTACTACAATTTTTAGATCCTTGGTTTTTTAAAAATAAACATAAGTTGTAGTTTTCATCCAAATTATTGTTTCTTTTTACTTTAAAGTAAGATTGGTTTTCTCCTTTAACACAAGTAAGGTTTGCACAGTCACCTCCATACCTCGGCACTGATGGAATCAGAAAGCAGTGCTGAACTTGACTGTGATCTTGACTGGCTAAAGTCTACTTCCTTTAGCCTAGTCGCTTCTTTAAAAGCATAGTGTTCACATAGGAGCCTAGCAGAGGGGTTTCTACAGGTTGTTTCATTTTCTCTTTGGACTCTGTACAGGGCACCTAAAACCTCTGGGCTGTTAGTCATTTAAACTTTAAAAATAGGTGTTTAAATAGGGAAAAAAATAAGCAGCATGGAGAATGATTTTAGTTTGGGATAGATGCAGCTTTAGTCATATTGGCCCTTTTACCACGTACACGACTACCATTCTATACTCTTGCCATGTGAGCATCAGATGAGCCATGGGGACATTCCTGGAAGGAATTTTTAGGAATTAACATGAGGAATCGCCTTTCAAATGTTGTTACACGTGCATATTTGGGCCATATCTGCACACTTGTGAATCAAATTACTTGGAGGTGTTGCCAAAATATGATCACCAAATAACAATTAAAACTGATGTCTTGGAAACTTGAAGACTCTCATCCACTATGTATGTACCTATTTATGTGAATACCACATCATAATCTCCCCACACCCAGCCTTCTGTGACTCTTGGAAGAATCTCTCTACTGCTTTCCAAACAGATTTTAGTTTAGACTTCTGTGAAATCCCTGAACTGAATAGCTGTGGGTTTCACAAATTACATGCATGTAAACAACATACCTTTGAAGGGAGGTTGGGTGGGCCCTTTCTCCTACATGCTTATGTCTCTGTTGTCGTAGACTGGCGTCCTTTGTGAGCTATTCAGTGACATTTCAGAACCATTTCGCTCTGCAGAAAACCCGCAGTTGTGTTTCTTTAGCTGACACTGTGGCACTTGCTCTCGAAATTGCTAGTTAGAAAAAAAAATTGTTGAGGCCGGTGGCTGTAATCAGCGTTGTTGCTGTCTGTTTCCTCAGACTAATAGCAGAGCGATCCGAGTCTGAGAGTTCAAACAGAGGTTATCTTTCCCAGGTAGCATCTCGTCCAACGAGAATTTGATTTTTTTCTATAGGACTTTACTCCATTAGATTAATGAAATTTCAATGAGAGCCTGGCGCCCCCTGAAGCTTTGTTAAGAAAACAAATGGTGATTCTGTAGGTGTGACAGCTTGCTTGGAGAGTTACGAGAAGGTGAATACATCCCCACAATCCAGGCAGCCTGGAACACATTGATCTCTATTTAAAGCACCAATCGGATTTTTGTTAATTATAAATGATTGATCTGCAGTTTTTTCCCCTCTCTCTTCTTATATGTGTGGCTCCCCCTCCTTTCCCCACTTCTAACTTCTTTGCATGCTGAGTACAGAGCTTTTTGTTTAAAGGGACGATCATAGAGAGCAAATTATAGGAATACCCAGCAGCGATGCTGTTGTGAATGTCATTGTCAGAGCATTCACTGTTCACCAATTGAGGTGAACTCTGAAGTAGATTTCACACTGACTCCATGTTCCTTCTTTACCTGACTCATTCCTAAAATGAAGAATTATTTTAACAAAATAAAGCATTAGAATAGTATCATAGACAGCACCGTTATTATGTCTTAAAATCTGACTTGTGAGCCTGTGAACCAAGTCCCCAATATTAACTCTGAACCACAGTGTATGCCTCGTGCACACCAGGATATGAATTGTAACCAACCAACCCTGTGTGAGACAACAGGGTGAGTGAAGGGAATATCTCTGACCTTACATCTCAATTTATAGGCATTTAGGTGACTAATCCACCTTTTATCATCTTTGTGTAGTGGTTTTTTAATAATGTTTAGAAGCAATAGTGTACTCAAAAACTGACACGTATATTACTCCTGATAATTGCTCACCACACTTAGTTCTGAAGAGCACAGAGAAATGTCCCCAAGCTTCTTTGTGGACCTCTATGTAGTGAAAATATCTGAGCATTAAATATATTTGTGTATTGAATACAAAAGCACATAGTTACTAATTTGTTATTTATGACATGTACAATATATAATTGGCACAGATCTCAGGAAACATATTTGTAAAAATTACAGTTTAAGGACAGGTACTAGTGGATTACATTGAAAGCCACATTACGTTCATAGTTTTAACTCAATTATAGATTTTTATGAATGTTTTTCTTAAGTTTGAGCCCTTAATTAAGTTTTAGGACATATCTTTTCAAGTTATAATAATGATTTTTACCTCAGTGTTATTTTTTGTTAATTGTCTAAATAATCTATGAAATGTACGAGAGACTTCTCTAGACCAAGAATCTTAAAATAGTTTATAGTTTTCAGTGACACTCTTATGCAGAGTCCTTTAGATTTGAAGTATTGCCTCATTTCTTTGAATGTCTTGAAACTTGTTCACCTTCCTAATGAGTTGCTTTATCACTAATTGTATGTGATAAACTCTCAGTAGCATAAGAGCAATTTCTGTCTTTAAAACAACAGTATAAAATGGGCAAGACCCTCATGTATAACCTAACCTCCTCCAACTCCAATTTCTGTGATTTTTAAAAGCTTACTATTGCTTTCTAAATAGATTCAAGTCTATAATATGCACCTAAATATGAAAGGTGTTCTGACAGAACTTCCCCATGAGGTAATTGTTTAATGATCCTGTAAGTACTCTTGGGAAAACTAGATTTAAAGTATAATTTTTACAGTGTTTTTTCCCAGTATTTTTAAAATATTTATTTTTTCTTTATTACTGTTTATTGTTTTATTGTAATATTTTTTAAATTAGCAAAAGTCATTAGGGCACATTTATAAATAATTATAGCCATAACTTTTAAAATCAGATTTGAATTAGCCAGAAAAAGCAGTGTAACATTTTTACAAATATTAGCACATCAGGAAAGTTTTCATGTCAGTGTCTAAATAAGTAACCAACAACAACATTAAGAAATGAGTGATCACAGTAAATGCACTAAGTTATTTTTATAACATGTTTCCAAAGTGCTGATTTTAGAAATATTTTAATTTTACTCCTGTTGGTTTTGTTTTTGAATAGTCTAACTAATGATTTTCATTAGTGTATTTGTAATTTATGTGATCTGAGTAGTTCTACCAAGGTTAAATAATTTAAGGAAATAAACCCTTATCTGATATAAGATAGCTAATGAAGTATATTAGATACTTGCCCTATTGCTGTATGAATTGGGTCTCCAAAGCAAACAACAGCTTTCTGCGGGAACACAAATCTCTATATAAATATCCAAATGTAGCAAGATGTTGCAAATTTTTAAAGATATGCCATAAAAATAGATTAACACTAGTATGCAGTCCTGTTCAGCTGAATTACAAAGGGATATCATGGGATTGCCAGTGACATTCACATAAATAAAAAATCAATTCTTAATGATGAGGCAGACTTGTTTTAGCGCATTACCCAGGTTAAATGGGAGCATACAAAGACATCAACTCCTATAAGACTAGTGGAATCATTGTATATTAATATGATTTAGGGAGCTACACACCTCGATGGAATAATTGTTATTATATCTATAGAGCCAGATGGCACTTGATGTAAACAGCCATTGAGCACCTCAAACACAAGTATGGCAGGTGATCTTTAAGGTGTTCTTGCATCCTGCTCACTCATCTTATCATTGGAATCTGCATTCCTGTTTGCAGAATGGTTTGATTGCCAGTATACAGATTTTTCAGAATGGTCCTCTTGTTCAATAAGAATACAGGGTATAGAAGTTCCTTAGCAGAAGAATAGATGAGGCAGAGTAGATAAGGCAGCTACCTGGATTTGTGTGGTTAGTATATTTTTTACGAGAAAGAGAACAGAGGGAGTCATATTTTTCCAGCAACAGTGGCAAAAAAATGGTGTCTTTGGAAATTTTTTAAAATGAATTCACAAATTTTCAGTGAAGTAGGCTCTAGTAATTGTTGGTATCAAAATAACCCTATCAAAGAAGCCAAAACTTATTAAAATATATTTCCAAAGTAAGAGAAATCCAACTTTAGAGCAGAAATATCTTTAAATTTCTTGTTTTTAAAAAGAATATTGCTTTGTTTTGAAGATTTAAATTGACTTCTGCTAATTCTAAGTATCCAGTTAGGGAAAACTCATTAATTTTTCCAACAGATACTAATTGGGCACTTACTATGTGTTAGTACCGTTCTAGGTGTTAGGGATTCATCAGTGTAAAAACCCCACTCTCCAACAGAGTTTACATTCCTCCAAGGGGAGGGGGACAATAAATGGTATGATATGATATAAAATACGAGATAAATGAAATAGAGAAGGGAGACCATGTGCTCAGAGAGGGTAGGAGTGTAAGATTTGCCTTCTTCCCTTTAAAAACATAAAAGAGGCCATCTAGAAATAATAAAAGAGGCTGGGAAAATTCTTGTTTATCTTCTAACTTCATTGATATTATGAAATTCCTAGTGAGTTGTCTGATAAACACCTGCTGTAATAGCCGCAGCTCAGTGGCCAGAGTTAACAGTTGGAATGGGTTCGGGTTAAGCTTAGATTTTCTTGGCTTAAATGAAAGTTAATAATGTTACATAAGTTTTTTATGGTTTGGTAATAGCATACCAAATAGCATAATATGGTTTGCTATTATCTTTCCTTTGATAATAGCATTAAAAGGCATATCATCTTTAATTATAAATAATTTCTAAATTTCTCCCTTGCTTTACCTTATATAATCCAGGTTTTCAGTTTTGAAGATAAAGGACATAAAACTAGCTTTTATAGGGATCTTTATTATAGTAAATTTATAGATTTCCAAATATATAAAACAGATTTTCCAAGTGTCTAAAATATAAGATGTTCCTTGAAATTTCAGGATCTCATAAATTAACTCTTCTGTTCCATAATGACAAAATTCATCTTAATCTGTAGAATATATCCCCCACCCCACTCCATGTTGCTATTGACCAACTAATTCCTAGATTTAAAACTAATGTTCAGTTCTTCACCAGAAGCAGCTTATCATATAGCTGTAGCTTATCTCTAGATGAAACATAGTATATGCTGTGAAATATTCCTTTAGTTTAGGTGAAAAGATAAAATTCACTTTGTAAAATGGTGTAGTCTTCAGTCAGGTTTATTTTTGGTTAAATACTAAGAATTAAAAAGCACATGTACTAAAAATAAAATAAAAGTTAAAAAAAGTACATGTGCTTATCACTGCATAGGAAAAAGTACTGAAAGGTTGTATTCTGAAGTGTTAATAATGGCTAGAGTTTACAACATAACATTAGGAATAATATTTATTCTTTTCTTTGAACTTTTATCCTTTTAATTCTTTTCTGCAGTGACCTTATATTCCTTTTACAGTCAAGAAAAAACTCACTTTTAAAAGCTAAAGATGCCTAAAAATTGATATATTTACTTAACATGAAATCTCATAACTGGTAAATGTATGCAGATCAGTTCTGCAAACAATAGAAAGTAGTAAAAATCAGCAAACATCAGGATTTAGATAATATCATGAAATTACTAATTTTACCTATTTCTATTTCATTGTACTACTTGAAAAGTACCATGCAAAATTTGACCCATTTATCCTTTTTTTTAAATTTCTAAGACATCAAACTTCTGTTAAAAAACAAACAAACAGTAGGCTGAGACATTTCCATAACAACATGCCAGATATGCCAAATTTCATAAGAAAACATGTTTTTAATTTCAGGCCTTTGAATATGGTGCTGCTCATAAGGATGAGTATTTATGAATGTATAATAAAAAATAAGAGGCTTAGAAACTTTATTTCTTTTAACAGTCAACAATATTTAGCCTATCAGAATGCTTAAATAGATAAACATTCCTACTGTTTTAATTTTGAATATAGATTGTCTCGTGCTGATGGGAAGTATTGTTAATTTTAATAAAATTAACTTTATATTGTTATTTCACCGCTTTATAATAATTTTACATGGCGCCCTGGGGATGCCTCTGTTTTACATTATCAGGTGTCACATTTGCCATTTGGTTGGTATAGCAGCGTTCAGCTTCACTTCTCTATTCGATTGCCTGAAGTCACACTATTCACATTATATTATATTACAAGTAGCTATATTGCTCTACTCTGCACAAGTTTATATACTTTTATTTTATACGTATATATCATTTTTGTATTTTCTTAAAATCATTGTTTGTGCTATTTCCCAGCATTCCTGTTGCTTGCCTTTAGGTAGACACAGTTATGATAAAAAGTTGGCTAAGACACCTTAGCAATCTGCCTCAAGTATTAACATTTAAATTTATTTTCAACCTGGAATCAGTCACAATTTTGATACAGTCTTAGCTAGTGCTTCAATGTTTTTGATGAGAGTTATACCTTGATAAACCTATAAAATATAACTTTTTACATAGAGTTATTGCTATTTAAAAATAAGAGGAAATCACTGATGACTTTCATAACTCACCGTATGTTGGACAGACCAATTAGAGATAATTAATCAGAACATGTCTCCATTAAATGTTACCTCTTGACTTAAGCTCTCCCAGGAATTCATAGAAATCATACCGACTTGCAAATAATCTGTAAGAGAATTGAATATTTGTCAAATTAAATACCACTGTTACTAAATACACAGTAATTAAATAATAGTGATTAAATTAAAGATATACCAGTTCCTCTTGAGTAAGTCTGTTTTTACTTTTACTTCTTTTCATGTAAATTTACATCATAGCTTTGAGTTTTGTCTAATTTAAATTGTTCTATTACCTGCTTTATCCTGCTGCTATCTAAGGTGTAAGAGTGTGCTAAAACATTTTGGTTAGCTGTGTCAAATATTTATTGTGGGCAATTCAGAATGTGCATTTTAAAATGGACTTTCTTTTCCACTTGAGTTTGTGTATATGTGTTGACAAGCAAGCTGGTCTCTTGTCCGAGACCCTATGTGCAGCTGGCTGTTATTTAATTGACAAGCTAATGATCCCTATAGTCTGAGGAGCGTTTAGCTAACTGATAACTGATAACAAATAGACCAATCAATTTAAACCTGCTTTAGTAATTCATAGTCAAAAACTGCATAAAAACGAGTACTGAGGAGTTTCTATATGAATGTGTTATATATTGGTATTTTTGTTTTTCAGAAATTGCTCCCTTTTTTCTTCTCTTACCAAAAATTTCCCTGGCTAATAGGAACTATGTCTCTGCTTTGGATTAACCATTATTTCACGTTATTAGCAATCATGTATCATTTCCTTTCACACCTTCAAGTTTAATATCTTATGTACACTATTTTAGTTAGAGTCTTGGAACAAAATACTATGTAATAGTCTTACTTTTGTTTCTACTCAATAAATGTAATTACCCTGCCATTCTCTTAAACTGTAAGTTGCTTATTGGATGTATTTTTCATTTTCTGTTATTATGAAATTTTTAGGTTTGGGGGATGTTGCTGACTACAGGTAATGAAATGTGGAACCAGGTTTGTAACAGACCGTTCTAGTTGTGGTACCGGTACAATTTACTGAGTGACTTTGATGAAGTAATTAAAATTATCTAGCTATTTAAGAGGAGCAATACAAAGAGCAATTATAAGGGAACAGGGAATTACTATATTAAGCTGATTTCAAGCCAAAAAGAACTCTTGCTCTTGAGGAAGATGTCAAGTGTATGTACGTTTGTTACGGGAATATTGTAGATGTTGGTTGTAAATATTGTATGCCTATTGAATCCTTATGTAGCTTTGATCTACTTGGTAATTCCTAGTTAGCTATTTGCCTTTGGGCTGAACTCGTAGACTTTATCTTTGCTTTTCTAGTTCAAATATTTAGAGATTCTGCATGTGCCATTTGAAAAGTCATTTTAATGCCATTGCAATGGCTATAGTGCAGAGAATTTTCTTATAAAAATTTTGCAGGACATGGAGAGAATTTGGGGATAAAACTAGTTTGCATAATCTCCATTCTGAGCCAGAACTGGAGGCAAGTGACCTGCAGTGTTCACACAGCAATTTAATGGCTATTAATATATTTCTGAATTTTTAGAAGAAAGTTTATTGGAAAAAGATTTTATGAAGTCTCTGAATGTAGGTAATTTGAATCATGTTTATAAATATTTTACCTGCCATGAATAGATGATTAGTTTTGTCCAATAACAATTTCAGAGTAGCTAATGTGGCAATATAAATATGAATGTTTAGAGGAGCATTTTTTCTTTATATAGTAAGTATGTGATTAGTAATGATTTCTTTTACAGAGGGTTTTTTATGGCACATTGCTTTATAAAGGAAACAAAGTTAAGTGTGAAAAATTACATAATGAAATCTTCTGGGAATATGTGGTTTAGGTATAATTATAAGCATGAAGGTGTATAATTTATACTTGCATAATGCCTTTCATTGAAGGTTGTGAAAATAAGTCCTGTGATGTACTCCAGGCTTCATATTTCTTATATACTGTACTTCCCCATATAATTGAAATAACTTCCCTACTATGGCCTAACAATAGTCTCACACTCAAAAATACCTAAAATTTAGCATTATACAGCCAAACCTGTCTATACGGTAATGCGAGTGACGTCTCTTTTGTCTTTTTTTTTTAATTAATTACTTGTTTATATATTTTCTCCTTCCACCAAGCATTTGAGGTAGCCTTCCCAACCTTTTTGAAAACTTTTACCCAAGTTAATTAGCTACTAATTACCAAAATTAAAATTGCAACCATTTGTTGAAAGCCTTGTACATGCCAGGTATTGTACTGGCTGATCTCTATGTAGTATCTCATTTTAACTCTTCCAGTAATCCTGTAAACTTGATATTACCAACTCTATTTTACAGATGAGGAAATTAAGACTCAGAAAGGTTAAGTAACTTTCCCAAGACCATATTACTCAGCAGGAATGTTAATTTATACTTGACTTCCAAAGTAGATGTCTGAGGAAATGCACAGAGTAAGGAACAACATTCAGAATTCTCTCCTATTCTCATTATAAAATTATACTTGATGGGTTTTATGATTTCTGATGGAGAAAAGGGTGAATGATAAAAATGAAACTTTTATTTAGAGCCAAAGGAAATGGCAACCCACTCCAGTCTTCTTGCCTGGGAAATCCCGTGGACAGAGGAGCCTGACAGGCTATAGCCCATGATGTCACAAAAGAGTCATACATGACTTAGTGACTAAACAACAAAAGGATTGAAAGGACTCATGGGAAATACTGATATATGGGCTCTGTTTTTCTTCTAGACCCAGCTTGACTAGCAAAAGGAGTTGGTAGTGTATAAAGGAGAGTAGGTGTTTAATGTAGTCCCACTGATTGATTTTTGGTTTTGTTGCTTGTACTTTTGGTGTGCCCAAAAAAACTATTGCCAAGCCCAATGTCAAGGAGCTTTTCCCCTTTGTTTTCTTCTAGGATTTTTATGGTTTCAGGTCTTATGCTTAAATCTTTAATTCATTTAGAGTTAATCAGTTATATATCTGATAAGAAGTTAACATCCAAAATATATGAAGAACTCATACAATTCAGTAACAACAACATAACCCAATTCAATTTTAAAGATAAGGAGAGGAGCTGAATAGACATTTTTCCAATAAAGACGTACAAATGACCAACAGGTACATGAAAAGATGCTCAACATCACTGATCATCAAGGAAATGCAAATCAAAACCACATTGATACATTACTTCACATCCATTAGAATGGTTATTATTAAAAAAGACAACAAAGAACGAGTTTTAGCAAGGATGTAGAGAAAAGGGAACCCTGGTGCACTGTTGATTAGGAGTGTAATTGGTACAGGCACTATGGAAAACTATATAGGGGTTTTTCAAAAAATTAAAAATAGAACTAACATATGATACAGCAATCCCACTTCTGGGCATATATTCAAAAGAAATGAAAAAAGCATCACAACGAGGTATCTGATTCTCTTGCTTATTGCATCATTATCCACAACAGCCAAGATATGGAAACAACCTAAGTGTCTACCAATGGACAATGGATAAAAACTGTGATATATATTAAAATATAAAACAAACGAGGGCATTATGCTAAATGAAATAAGTCAGACAGAGAAAGACTTATTATATATAAGTATATAATAACATGTGGAATCCGAAGATGTTGAACTCATAGAACCAGGGGCCAAGGGGTAGTGTGGAATGGAGTAATGTTGGTCACAGGATACAAAATTCCAGTTAGAAGATCAGTAAATTCTGAACATCTAATGCACAGCATTACAATTATAATTAATGATACTGTATTATGTATTTGAAAGTTGCTGAGAGAGTAAATCTTAAGTTTTCTCACACAAAAAAAGAAATGGTAGTGATGTGATGGAGATGTTAGTAAAAGCCGTCTACAGTGGTAATCACTTTGCAATATATACATGTATCAAATCAATACATTGTATACCTTCAGTTCAGTTCAGTCGCTCAGTCGTGTCCGACTCTTTGTGACCGACCCCATGGACTGCAGCATGCCAGGCTTCCCTGTCCATCACCAGCTCCCAGAGCCTACTCAAACTCATGTCCATTGAGTCAGTGATGCCATCCAACCATCTCATCCTCCATCATCCTTCAGATTGAAGATTGTGCCTTCAATCTTTCCCAGCATCAGGGTCTTTTCAAATGAGTCAGTTCTTTGCATCAGGTGGCCAAAGTATTGGGGTTTCAGCTTCAACATCAGTCCTTTCAATGAATATTCAGGATTGATTTCCTTTAGGATGGACTGGTTGGGTCTCCTTGCAGTCCAAGGGACTCTCAGGAGTCTTCTCCAACACCACAGTTCAAAAGCATCAATGCTTCGGCTCTCAGCTTTCTTTATAGTACAACTCTCACATACATACATGACTACTAGTCAAAACCATAGCTTTGACTAGATGGACCTTTGTTGGTAAAGTAATGTCTCTGCTTTTTAATATACTGTCTAGGTTTGTCATAGCTTTCTTCCAAGGAGCAAGCATCTTTTAATTTCATGGCTGCAGTCAACATCTGCAGTGATTTTGGAGCCCAAAATAATAAGATCTGTCACTGTTTCCATTGTTACCCAATCTATTTGCCATGAAGTGATGGGACCGGATGCCATGATCTTAGTTTTCTGAATGTTGATCTTTAAGCCAACTTTTTCACTCCTCTTTCACTTTCATCAAGAGGCTCTTTAGTTCTTCTTTTTCGGCCATAAGGGTGGTGTCATCTGCATATCTGAGGTTATTGATATTTCTCCCAGCAATATTGATTCCAGCTTGTGCTTCATCCAGCCTGGCTTTCACATGATATACTCTGCATATAAGTTGAATAAGCAGGCTGACAATATACAGCCTTGACATACTCCTTTCCCGATTTGAAACCAGTATAGTGTTCCATGTCCAGTTCTAACTGTTGCTTCTTGACCTGCATACAGATTTCTCAGGAGGCAGGTCAGGTGGTCTGGTATTCCCATCTCTTTCAGAATTTTCCACAGTTTGTGATGATCCACACAGTCAAAAGCTTTGGCATAGTCAATAAAGCAGAAGTAGATGTTTTTCTGGAAAGCTCTTGCTTTTTCGATGATCCAGCGGATGTTGGCAATTTGATCTCTGGTTCCTCTGCCTCTTCTAAATCCAACTTGAACATCTGGAAGTTCACAGTTCATGTACTGTTAAACCCTGGCTTGGAGAATTTTGAGCATTACTTTACTAGTGTGTGAGATGAGTGCAACTGTTTGGTAGTTTGAGTATTCTTTGGCATTGCCTCTCTTTGGGATTGGAATGAAAACTGACCTTTTCCAGTCCTGTGGCCACTGCTGAGTTGTCCAGATTTGCTGGCATATTGCGTGCAGCACTTTAACAGCATCATCTTTCAGGATTTGAAATAGACCAACTGGAATTCCATCACCTCCACTAGCTTTGTTCGTAGTGATGCTTCCTAAGGCCCACTTGACTTCGCTTTCCAGAATGTCTGGCTCTAGGTGAGTGATCACACCATCGTGGTTGTCTGAGTCATGAAGATCTTTTTTGTATAGTTCTTCTGTGTATTCTTGCCACCTTTTCTTAATATCTTCTGCTTCTTTTAGGTCCATCCCATTTCTGTCTTTCATTGTGCTCATCTTTGCATGAAATGTTCCTTTGATATCTCTAATTTTCTCAAAGAGATCTCTAGTCTTTCCCACTCTATTGTTTTCCTCTATTTCTTTGCATTGATCACTGAGGAAGGCTTTCTTATCTCTTCTTGCTATTCTTTGGAACTCTGCATTCAAATGGGTATATCTTTCCTTTTCTCCTTTGCCTTTTTTGCAATATATACATGTATCAAATCAATACATTGTATACTTTAAGCTTATACAATATTACATGTTATTATTTCTCGTTAAATCTGAAAGGGAAAAAAAGGACAGTAGGTGGAAATAAGCTTTATGTTCCTCTCCTAGAATCACCTTTCCCATCTTATTCACTGCTCACTCACAAATGTCTTGGATATTTTGCTATATATTTCTTTTCTCATCTCTAATAACATTCTAAAATTGAGCAAATATTCCAAAAGAATATTTAGAGATGGCTGTGAAGATTTGGAGAGTTTAGAGAATGAATATACTGAAAGCATGAAAAAAGGGCCTTCTCTCTGAGTCAAAAGAGGCCTCAGGCTTACTGTGAGAGAACTCTCCATTTAATTGCTTTGTAGGCTAATCTATACCTCCATGTCTTTCAATATGACTTCCATAAATCTCAAGCAACTAAGAATTTCAATGTGCGCTGCCTGGCATCTGATGCTGGAAACTACTGATCTGGTAACCTGATCGAAGTTTAATGACTACAGTGGGAGATTTTTGTTGACTTGTGAACAAAGCCCAAATGCTTTCAGTCTCATCATGTATGTCTGTACCAAATCCTTTGGTGGTCCATGAAAGCCAAGTCCTCCCAGACTTGGCTAAAGTCCAGGTTTATTTAAGATTTCCAAGCTTCCAGTACTGCTAAAATATATACTAGTTGATACAGATATCATGTCCTCTAGTGTAAGACGAGAGTGAAATTATCACAGAGTATCTGAATCCCTGAGTTACTTATAGAAAAGGGACATATCTAATATAAGTGTATTTTTTCCCATAATGTGCCAGTTGTGCTTTTTAGAAACTATTTCGGAACATGGTGATAGATACATCTGAACACTGAAGTGACCTATGTACTCACATCCAAGCCTGCTTCACAGATCACCACCCCCAGAACTGGCAGAGCTCACTGTGGGCCCATGTGCCTCTGAGTACACTGAAAAGAATGCCGTTTCATAAATAACCTATGCTAAGATGGCAAACAGTTTTTCCTGCATGTTCTGACAACTACCCATAAGTGATCTGCTTCAACACTTCAAACTCACCATAAAATTTCTATTTGACATAGAATGTCTTGAAAGACACTGACCTGTACAGATTATTTCTTATCTTCATTAGCATCCTATTCATGACCTAGTTTAAAAAAAAATGATTATAAAGGATTTCCTAAATAAAATCAGAACAACTACAAATGTTTGCCATAAATGGTGTTGGGTTGGCCAGTTAACAGGTTGGTAGCTCACACTAGAAGAAGGGACCATGTTGGATTTAGTTAATGAGGAGCAGGGAGCAGGGAACGAGTAAAAGGAATGTAAAATGTAAAAGGGAGGGGGTGGCTGGTTTTCCTGTGAACTGTGTTTAAGCTGGAAAAACAACGTCAAAATTACTTCTAAGGCATTCAACAGAAAAGGAGTAGGCAAGGAATAGCATAAAAACAGACTGAATAATGGTGTCAAATGATGATGGTGAGAGTCTGGGGCATTCATCGGAGAGTTCCATACGGGACAGGGAAGAAGTGGAGTCTGGTCTCAGAGAAGGAGATTGGCTGGATCCCCCTTCTGCCCTAGGGACACTAGCTAGGTACAATAAACCCAGACAGAGAGCCAGATAGGCAGCCTGAGAGCACTTTGTCCTGACATCTGAGTTACTTCCCCACCCAGAGGGAAATGGAATGGAGTAGCAGCTTGTAACCAGCTCTCATTTGTAACTGGATGAGTGTTCAGGAACCAGTGAGACCCCACCTTTGCCTGCCCCCAGATTTCAGTAATCACTAGTCAGGCAAGTCAACAAACATTTGATCTCCTCTGTGTGGGTCTTATTGGCCCAAACCTGCTGCATTTGTGGATGGCAAGGGTTATTATAAACACCAGAAGTTAAGCTGAGTTTGAAAGAGTTAAAAAACTTGGCCAGGTCACAGACTATCTAGAGGGAGTTGAACTAAGATTTGAAGCCAAGCAATCTGACTCCAGAATTAATCTGGCTTTAGCCACTATGTAATGCTGTCTTAATCACATGCAGTTAAATTTTAGATACAATTTTAAACAGATCTTCTCATAGTCATAGGAAACTTTCTTTAGTTCTCTATCATAATCACAACTAATCATACCCTAATCACAACTTTTCTCTGTATTCCCTGATCAGTTATGTATTTTTGTCTAAAGACTCTAAGCGCTTTATTTTTCACTGTTGTTAATGCTGGCTTGGATTTCTTAAGATATATGATTGTTTTGATGATCTTGACAAAATCGTGCTCCAAAATGACCCCAGCTGTGTTTTTTGCCATGGTCCTCTTATTTACTGGAGCTACAAACAGGGATAGCATGCCAGCCCACTAGCTCTTAAGGATCTACTAAGTGCTGGTTTAGTCACCCTGCCAAGGAAAACTTACCCTGTAAGGCCATCAGACAGAGGATCCCAAATATTTGATTGCTTAGATAACTCATTATATTTCATGATGAACAGTGGAATTTGGTATGGCAGGGGGAAACTCATTTGCTCTTAAACATCCTACGAGAGACTCAGAGCAGGAGTCTCTTGACACTGTAATTATATTTTAGAAACAGCCGATGTGTCTGACCCAAAACTTTATTGGTATTTCTATGTTTTGATAATTATTAGATCATATTCTATCCCTAAAATAGGAACTTGACTCTCCAAAATATCTTGTTAACTAAAAATTTCATTCGTTTATGGCTATTTCAGAGACCTTAAACTACTTGCACTTTTTTTAGCCAAATTCAGAAAATAATTGCAAGGAATTGCAAAATGCTAAGGGTGGATGATATTTCATAGTTATTGTTCCCTCAAATGAGTAGATATGCATGCAGCAAGAGCACAAAAATTTTGCAGTTTTTCTTACAGAAAAATAAAAGCAATTTCTTGGTATGGGCAGTGACACTGGTTTTGTAATGTGTTAGCACTGGGGGGAGCTACTGAAGGATATATAGGAACTCGGTACTATCTTAGTCACTTTTCTCAAAATCTAAAATTATACTGAAGTTTTAAAAATGAAATTCATTAATTTGGGTGTAAGTGAGAAGTGAATGGAGAATAGAGGAAATAGGATTGGCCATGAACTGATAATTTTTGAAGCTGCAATAATTAGTGATAAATGCAGAGGTTGATTATCTCATTTTCTCTATATTTGTACATGTTTGAAATTTTTATAATAATTTTTGTCTAATAAAAGACATAAAAAGAAAAGTTATGCATAGTTTGACTTTGGACAAACATAAGAATTTTCTAAATGACTTTGTTAGCCTTGACAAACTTGTTATCATTGGATACCAGGGGGTTTTGCCATTCTTTTCCTTTGCACAAAGAATCAAGTGTATGCTAATGTGATTTTTAAAAATTCTAGAATATATGTTCCTTGTTATATTTAACTACTATTCCTCAGGTTTTCTTTACTACAGTGCTAAAAATATATACCTGAGATGAACTAGAAATTTTTAAAAATTGTCTTACCTGTCTATAGACTTCAGTTCAGTTAAGTTGCTCAGTCATGTCTGACTCTTTGAGACCCATGAACCGCAGCACGCCAGGCCTCCCTGTCCATAGACTAGTGGATAGTAATATTCATTTTATGGCTATTTTCGGTTTTTGTTTTCTAGATTAAAAAGTCAACCACTGTCAGATATTTTTCCATTGTTTTTACAATAAATTTATGCTATTACAGGGGCTTCCCTGGTGGCTCAGATGGTAAAAGAGTCTGCCTGCAACGTGGGGGACCCCAATTCAATCCCTGGGTCAGGAAGATTCCCTGGAGAAGGGAATGGTTACTCAGTCCAGTATTCTTGCCTGGAGAATTCCATGGACAGAGGAGCCTAGCAGGCTACAGTCCATGAGGTCGCAAAGAGTCAGACATGACTGAGTGACTAACACTAACACTAAGATGCTGTTATAAAGATAAACAACTAGATCAATACTTATGAGTAAGAGAGGTTTTAAGAGCCATGTTAGAATTTAAGCTGTGGACCACTAGATGGTGATCAAAGTGTTATTTTGTTACTTTCTAAGTCCTCTCTTTAAAGATATCTGTGTTAGGGGATTTCCTTACAAATAAATTCCTTAATTAGTTTGAAATGACAGAAGCCTTCCTTTAAAGCACAATTTGAAGTCATAGTTCTTCTGTCCACCAGCCTAAATGTGTGGTATTTGATGTGGGAGCAGGCAACGTCTACTTTGTGAGCATCACAGGAACCAGGAGCAGTCAGGAATGTGAGAAAGAGATGTGATGATGTTGGCAAAGAGCTTCACAGTTCCTGTTTGGGCACCTGGGGAATGGAGTGCTTAAAAACTTGGGTTGTGAATCTAGACTGCCTAATCTGAACACAGAGTCTGTCTTGGTGTTTATAGCAGCTTTGTTCACAATAGCCCCAAACTGAAAACAACTCAGGTTGCCTAATCTGAACACAGAGTCTGTCTTGGTGTTTATAGCAGCTTTGTTCACAATAGCCCCAAACTGAAAACAACTCAGGTACCCATCAACTGGTGAATAAACAAACTTTGGTATATCCATATAATGGAATACTATTTGGCAATAAAAAGTAATAAACTACTGATACATATTTTTTTACTAGTAGTGTATCACTTTACATATAGGGCGTCCCAGGTGGCACTAGTGGTAAAGAACCCACCTGCCAACACAGGAGATATATTTAAGAGATGCAGGTTCGATCCCTGGGTCAGGAAGATTTCCTGGAGGAGGGCATAGTGACCCACTCCAATATTCTTACCTGGAGAATTCCATGGACTGAGGAACCTGGCAGAAGCCTGTAGAGTCCATGGGGTTGCAAAGAGTCAGACATGACTGAAGTGACTTCACACTGAAGTGACATCACACACACACACTGATACATATAACCACATGGATAGATTTCAAAGGTTTTATGCTAATTGAAGGAAGCCAAACATAAAAGATTAGCTAGCATATGATTTCTTTTTTTTCAATTAATTTTTATTAGAGTATAGTTGCTTTACAGTGTTCTGTTAGTTGCTATTGCACAGCAAAATGAATAAGCCATACATATACATGTGTCCCCTCTCTTTTGGAATTCCTTCCCATTCAGGTCACCACAGTGCATTAAGTCAAGTTCCCCATGCTATACAGTCTGTTCTCATTAGTTATCTATTTTATACATAGTATCAATAGTGTATATGTGGGGGGTTCAGAATTGAGGGGACACATGTATACTTGTGGCCTATTCATGTTGATATATGGCAAAAACTATCATGATATTGTAATTATTCTTCAGTTAAAATAGATTAAAAAATAGTATATATGTGTCAATCACAATTTCCCAATTCCTCCCACTCTCCTTTTCCCCCTTGGTATCCACATATTTGTTCTCTATCTCTGTGTCTCTATTTCTGCTTTGCAAGTAAGATCATCTATACCATTTTTCTAGATTCCACATATAAGCAATATTATATGATGCCCGTTTTTCTCTTTCTGACTTAACTTCACCCTGAATGACACTCTTTAGGTCCATCCATGTCTCTACATATGATTTTGTCTACAGAACATTGTTAAAAAGTCAAAACTATACATAGAAAAGTAGATCAATGGTTGCCAAAACGAGGGATAGAGGGAATATATTGACTGCAAATGGGCACAAGGAAACTTTTTAGAATGATGAAAATATTCTATATCTTGATTTTGTAATGATTATATAAATATATCAGAGAAGGCAATGGCACCCCACTCCAGTACTCTTGCCTGGAAAATCCCATGGACAGAGGAGCCTGGTGGGCTACAGTCCATGGGGTCGCTAAGAGTCAGACACGACTGAGCGACTTCACTTTCACTTTTCCCTTTCATGCACTGGAGAAGGAAATGGCAACCCACTCCCATATTCTTGCCTGGAGAATCCCAGGGATGGCAGAGCCTGGTGGGCTGCCGTCTATGGGGTCGCACAGAGTCGGACACAACTAAGGCAACTTAGCAGCAGCAGCAGCAGCAGCATATAAATATATATAATATATATTTCAATATATTTTTTCAAAATTCATCACAGTATACATTTTTAAAGAATTCTATTTTATGTAAATTATATCTCAATAAAATATTCAAAATCAAATATATAAACTACATTTTCCAGAAGCCTTTTTGATTTGCCTGGCTTCTGTAAAAAAGTCTACTGTTATTACTATAGGTTATGTCTTTCTATTTATTTTTTTACTGAAGTACAGTTGATTTATAATGTGTTACTTTTTGCTGTACAGCAAAGTGATTCAGTTATATATATACATGCATTCTTAAGTCATGTCTTTCCAGAACCAAGGGATATATGACTTCTTTGCCACATGTGTATTTCTATGCACCCTCTTCTGGTAAAACTATATAACAACAGGGCCCTAGGGGATAAAAACAGAAAGAGCGACCCTGGATTAAATACTGGTGTTAGAAGACAAAGTCCTAGAAGGAACTGTAAGTACAGGAGAGAAGGATTCAGAAAAAGTGAAGCTGGCCCAGGCCACAGAGAGAGGAAGACCAAGAATAGAGTATTGGCTGGCCCAAGGAGAGGAGGTGAGGGTGAGGTGTGGGGAAAGGTAAGCTAAGAGAGCGAGATGAAAAGTACCTCTAGGTATCACAGCTCAAATTAACATGTTTACACATTCATGACACCCAAGTGGTTTCAGTTTCTCGGCAGTGGAATTTCTCACATAATTAAGCGTTTAGAAAAAAATTCATTTTTGCCATTAAAAAAACGTGACAAATGGTCCACATGTATCATTTGGACATAGGTTACATTACCCAGATAATGAACTCTTTCATGTAAAATTTCCAGTAGATTTTTAACATGCAAAAGTCCTGCTCATATGTTATTCTGCATTGATCTGATTGGAGCTGTTAGTGTCTAGTGGATCAATGATCAGCAAACTAAAAAGTCACTTAGTGACTATGACACTCCTGGCAGTGTTAGAATCTATTGTGTCAGGAATTCTTGTTTTATTAACTCTGTAATTGCCTGTTCAGCTGAACCAGTGAATTTTATTACACATTTCCTTTCACCTGAATAAGACCTTTGCACTGCTGCTAGTGCCCTGAGGATCCTCCATTTTTCTCTCTGCTCCATGTCTTTCTCTAGTGTCCTGTGGCTTCACTGCCATCTGTTTAGGCAGAGACATGTGTGGAAAGAAAGGCTTTAAGAATATCACCACCTTCCCTTAAGAATATCACCACCTTCCCTTAAAGCTGTTCAGTGGCCTCTTCAGCATGGTTGCCTCCATTGAGACATGCTTTGGTCTCAGGAAGTAGGAAGTCAACAGTGCAACTCTGTTTGCTGTGTGTTGATGCTTTCTTTAACCAAAGGACCATGATGTCGTGTGGCATGGGGATTAACAGCATTCACTCTGCAGACAGATCTTGGCCAGTTGGCAAGTTAAATAAACTCCCTCAGCCTCAGTTGCCTTGTATGTAAAGAGGGAGGATGGGACTAGTTCCTCCCTGATAATAACATGTGGATGTTTCACCAGCACCTCAGATTCAACATGCCTGACACTTTGTTCCCCCACACCTGTTACTCCTCTACTTTCTCTTGAAAAATGATGCAATCTTCTTTGACCCCCCACTCCAACATTCAGCACTCACCAAATGCTACAAGCTGCCTCCTAAATTAATCTTTGATACATCCATTACTCTTCATCCCCACCATCTCTGCCCAACCCAAGCCATTACCATTCTCATCTGGAATCATCTTAGTAATTGTCCAACTGGATTCCCAAATTCACTCTTCAGTTCAGTTCAGTTCAGTTCAGTCACTCAGTCGTGTCTGACTCTTTGCGACCCCATGGACTGCAGCACACCAGGCTTCCCAGTCCATCACCAACTCCCAGAGCTTGCTCAAACTCATGTCCATCGAGTCGGTGATGCCCTCCAACCATCTCATCTGCTGTCGTCCCCTTCTCCTCCTGCCTTCAATCTTTCCCAGCATTAGGTTCTAAATTCACTCTTAGCTTCTTTTAATAAGATCGCCATGCCGCCATTATTCAAAGATTTCTGTTTTCCTTAGAATTGGATTCAACATCACTGCTGCTGCTGCTGCTGCTAAGTCACTTCAGTCGTGTCTGACTCTGTGCGACCCCATTGAGGGCAGCCCACCAGGCTTCCCCATCCCTGGGATTCTCCAGGCAAGAATACTGGAGTGGGTTGCCATTTCCTTCTCCAACACATCCAAAAAGACTGTATGATTTCATCCTTTTCTCTACCTCATGTCACTGCTCTTGGCTATTGTACTAGGATTTATTAATCTAATTTACATTTTCATTTA
Source organism: Giraffa tippelskirchi (assembly GCF_054371585.1). Taxonomy (NCBI): domain Eukaryota; kingdom Metazoa; phylum Chordata; class Mammalia; order Artiodactyla; family Giraffidae; genus Giraffa; species Giraffa tippelskirchi. The sequence goes on along the minus strand of NC_137277.1, from coordinate 24,320,370 downwards.
TTCATTCATTCAACTAATATTTATTGAGCATCTAGTGTGTCAGGCATAGTGCAAGTGCTGAGACTACAAAGGGAAAAGGATCCCTGACTGGGATGAGCTCAGTGCTTAATGGGGATAGAGATACAAGAAGATTTAAAATGGTAAAATGTAATAGAGCAGAAAAAGTAATTAGCTTTGTGTTTGGCACATCAGAGAAAGCTTTGCAATGAGAGTGACTATATTATGCCTGGGAGGATAAACAGAAGTGTGTGTGTGTGTGTGCGCGCGTAAGTTTAAGTTAGATTCTTTCTGCCAGAAAGTGTTTTAGGAATATAATACAAACCCAAAGCATAATTGTGCTTTAGATGTTGTTGTTATTGTTGTTCAGTCACTCAGCCATGTCTGACTCTTTGCAACCCCATGGACTGCAGCATGCCAGACTTCCCTGTCCTTCACTATCTCCCAGAGTTTACTCAAACTCATATCCACTGAGTTGGTGATGCCATCCAACCATCTCATCCTCCATTCCCCCTTCTCCTTCTGCCTTCAATCTTTCCCAGCATCAGGGTCTTTTCCAGTGAGTCAGTTCTTTGCATCAGGTGGCCAAAGTACTGGAGCTTCAGCTTCAGTATCTGTCCTTCCAATGAATATTCAGGGTTAATTTCCTTTAGCATTGACTGGTGTGATCTCCTTGCTGACCAAGGGCCTCTCAAGAGTCTTCTCCAGCACCACAGTTCAAAAGCATCAATTCTTTGGCATTCAGCCTTCTTTATGGTCCAACTCTCACATCCATACATGACTACTGGAAAAACCATAGCTTTGACTATATGGACCTTTGTTGGCAAAGTGATGTCCCTGCTTTTAATTATGCTGTCTGGAGAAGGCAATGGCACCCCACTCCAGTACTCTTGCCTGGAAAATCCCATGGACAGAGGAGCCTGGTAGGCTGCAGTCCATGGGGTCGCTAGGAGTCAGACACGACTGAGCGACTTCACTTTCACTTTTCACTTTCATGTGTTGGAGAAGGAAATGGCAACCCACTCCAGGATTCTTGCCTGGAGAATCCCAGGGACAGGGGAGCCTGGTGGGCTTCCATCTATGGGGTCGCACAGAGTTGGACACGACTGAAGCAACTTAGCAGTAGCAGCAGCTAGGTTTGTCATAGCTTTCTTCCAAGGAGAAAGTGTCTTTTAATTTCATGGCTGCAGTCACCATCTGCAGTGATTTCAGAGCCCAAAAAAATAGTCTCTCACTATTTCCATTGTTTCCCCATCTATTTGCCATGAAGTGATGGACCGGATGCCATGATCTTAGTTTTTTTAATCTTGAGTTTTAAGTCAGCTTTTTCACTCTCCTCTTTCACCTTCATCAAGAGGCTCTTTAGTTCCTCTGTGCTTTCTGCCACAAGGGTGCTGTCATCTGCATATCTGAGGTTACTGATATTTCTCCTGGCAATCTTGATTCCAGCTTGTGCTTCATCCAGCCCAGCATTTTGCATGATGTACTCTGCATATAAGTTGAATAAGCAGGGTGACAATACACAACCTTGACATTCTCCTTTCCCAGTTTTGATCCAGTCCATTGTTCCATGTCCAGTTCTAACTGTTGGTTCATGACCTGCATACAGGTTTTTCAGGAGGCAGGTAAGGTGGTCTGGTATTCCCATCTCTTGAAGAATTTTCCACAGTTTGTTGTGATGCACACAGTCAAAGGCTTTAGCATAGTCAGTGAAGCTGAAGTAGATGTTTTTCTGGAATTCCTTTGCTTTTTCTATGATCCAATGGATGTTGGCAATTTGATCTCTGGTTCCTCTGCCTTTTCGAAATCCAGCTTGTACATCTGGAAGTTCTCAGTTCACGTATTGTTGAAGCCTAGCTTGGAGGATTTTGAGCATTACCTTGCTAGCATGAGAGATAAGTGCAATTGTGCAGTAGTTATAGAGGATGCTTAATAGTTTCCCAGATCATTGAGGTATACAACCAGCACAAGCTATTGGTCATTTCTCTCAGAACAAATAAAGCTGATGGAACATTTCCTTTTTTTCATAAAGAGTAGTTTTCTATCATCTTTGTTAAAATCTCTCCATTTGTTTTGAGTGGTCAGTGCAAATTCCCAAATTTTCATTTTCTTGATATGTATCCCAGAAACTGGAAAATCAAAAAAGCTGTTGATTGTAGAATATGGTCAGAATGAACCTAAAAGAAAATAAATTCAACATCCTTGGATTTTGAGTCTTTTTAACTGGCTTCTCAAGGAATGCATCATATACTCATCATATAAATCAGACCTTTAAGATTTAATTCCAGTACAGAGGAGTTAGACTATCCACAAATGACAGAAAGCCTGTCACTTTAAGGTTTTGTGGCCTGCCTAAAGCCCAGGTTATGTGTGAAATATCTACTTTTCTAGAAATGCGACTTTAATACTCAACTGCTACTAAAAGTCCATTTCATAAATTTAATAATGGTTTCCTTTAAAATTTGGTTTCTGATTATATTTTATTTTCTAAAACTTTTAGATAGTCAAAAGTATTCTCTTAATTAATTTCTGAAAAATATGTTACTGAGATAATTTCTACAATGTAAAAGAAATATTCTTTCAAAAGAAACTTAATTTTCCTTTTATGCCTATGATGCTTATTGACCATATTATTTTGCAGACATTTCACAGAAGTGTTTTTACTATAAGGAAACTGATTGATAACCACAGACACTATTTGCTACAGATAATATACTGTCTAAACTATGTTAGTTACATAAAGATCTCAATTGCACTTATTGCATAGATATTTTAGTGTTCTTAGTTTTAAGCTCAGTGTCTAAGATACAGAGAAATGCATGCAACTAACTCAGTTTGTGCTTCTGGAAGAAACATTTGTCAATTAAGCAAAATTGAATTGCTTGTAAGACTTCTGAAAGTACTGATGACACCTCAGTTGTAAGAGCAATGGGAACATTACTTTCTGCTTCCTTTGGCTAAAGAGTAAGAAATAAGAAAAGTTGCCTGACCAAGGGTAAAGTTGACCTAAAACTCTATAGACTATTTCATTTGAAATGATTAGGAAAGTACAGTATATGGAACAAAAGAAATTAAACTGAAAAATGTAAACTGTAAGTTAGGAGACCTCGTAATTATAGCAACATCACCTTTTCTGCTTCCTAATTCTTCCTTAAAATGTGCTTTCTGATATAGACTCTGAAGATATAAAGATAAATAAGACCCAGTCCCTGCATTCAAGGAACTAATAATCCAGTGGAAAACAGATGTGCACAGCTAACCCTAATTATTGAGATATATTAGTGTTTTCAGCAAGGTGCTAAGTAGAGGGAGAACAAAATAAATTTTACCTAAGGGAATCAGAGAAGACTTCACAGAGGAGGTGACATTTAGTTGATTCTTAAAGGATAAGTAAATTTTAACCCAAGGAAGAAGGAAAGTAGGGATACCTTGAAATGGGAAAATATCAAGAAACAAAAGCAAATTGTATAAAAATACTTAGCAGATTGGAGAATATACAGGGAGAATGACTGGGGAGGTAACTTAGGGTTAGTTGTGAAAAATATGAATATTCCTCTTCCCTTAATCCACTCTCATCACCTCCTGTTAATAGCTTAAACTTTATTTTGTGAGACATTAGGGAACCAAAAAATCTTAGTATTTTGTGGTGGAAATGTTTTATTGTTTGGTCATCTGCAATCAGCTCTTCACCCTTCCTATAAACTCTCTTATCCTTTTTGTGTTACCACCTATTATATGTGGTATTAATAAGAGTAGTTTCTTCCACTATCAATTTTTCTTCAACAAAATCTGGTGTTGTCAGGGTCCAACCACCTAATTTAAGGTTGACCAAGTGAACACTCCTCTTTGAATACTTTGAATTTTAATCAAGTGACGCAAAGATGTGAGGACATCTGGCGGTCATATTCACAACAGCAGCAGCAACTACAGTTGGTGCCTTGTGGGATTTTGTTGTGGTTTCTGTCCCTTGACCCTTGGGAGCTCCCCTGATTCTAACCTTGAGTCATTTTCTGCCTTGCCAGTAAGAGCTATGTCCAAACAATGTCCAAAAGCAAATTTATCATTCAAATTCAAGGAGTTACACAACTGGGAAATTAGAACTATAGGTTCAGAACTTTAAATGAAAGACTTTTCAGAGATAGAGATAGGTTTTATTAAAACCTATATTTCTCTTGTTTTAAAGCTAAAAGTTAAAGCCCAAGAGATAGATCACCCTGGGAGAAACTACAGAGGAAGAAAACAAGAGGATCAGAAATAATACTCTGGGAGATGCCAATATATGAAGAAGCAGACAGAAGCGATAGTAAGGAAAAGGATACCAGAGAGTTAGGAGAACTCAGGGAAGAAGTAATTTCAAAGAGGTGGTCAGAAATATAGCAAATTGCTTAAAGATCAGAAGAGTAAGTACTGAGAAGAAGTCACTGGGATGGACAATTAGTGGGCCATTGGGTACTTTGAAAGAGGAGATTTAGAGTAGCTTTTCAGGTAGGAGTCAAAATCCTATTGTTAAGGAACTAATCACTGCAGATGGCAACTGTAGCCATGAATTAAAAGATGCTTGCTCCTTGGAAGAAAAGTTATGACCAACCTAGACAGCATATTAAAAAGCAGAGACATTACTTTGCCAACAAAGGTCCGTCTAGTCAAAGCTATGGTTTTTCCAGTAGTCATGTATGGATGTGAGAGTTGGACTATAAAGAAAGCTGAGTGCCAAAGAATTGATGCTTTTGAACTGTGGTGCTGGAGAAGACTCTTGAGAGTCCCTTGGACTGCAAGGAGATCCAACCAGTCCATCCTAAAGGAAATCAGTCCTGAATATTCATTGAAAGGACTGATGCTGAAGCTGAAACTCCAATACTTTGTCCACCTGATGCGAGAACTGACTCATTTGAAAAGACCCAGATGCTGGGAAAGATTGAAGGCAGAAGAAGGGTATGACAGAGCATGAGATGGTTGGATGACATCACTGACTCAATGGACATGAGTTTGAGTAAATCCGGGAGTTGGTGATGGACAGGGAAGCCTGGCGTGCTGCAGTCCATGGGGTCGCAAAGAGTCGGACATGACTGAGTGACTGAACTGAACTGAAGAAACTAATAGGTGACAAATGGAAGCAGTAGTACAGACTGTTTTAACTGAAAGTTTACTGGTGTGATAAGGGATGAAACAGCAGCAAGGGGTTTAGGGTTAACAGAATGCTTTTTCTCTAGAGAACTGAGACTTTTCAAATGGAGGAGGAGACATTGAAAATGTTGAGAATGTTGGGAAAAGAGATTGGGAATGGCACAGTAAGTGTGGTAGATCTCAAGGAGACAAACGATTGAGATGGTTGACCCTGGGATCCAGTGCGATGGCTCTAAAGTGCAGGCATGCCTGTGTGCTCAGTCGCTCAGTCATGTCCAGCTCTTTGCAATCCCACAATATTGCCACTTCCTACTCCATGTTCTAAAGTGAGGTGGAAACAAACAGAAGCTCCATTCCAAGCAGGTTGGCTGGCTTGAAGGAGTGCAGCTGGTATCACCAAATTCTGAGCTGCTCTTACATGTGTGTGTGCTAAGGCACTCAGTCAGGTCCAACTTTTTGTGACCCTATGGACCATGGACCACCAGGCTCCTCTGTCCATAGGATTCTCCAGGCAAGAATACTGGCATAGATTGTTATGCCCTCCTCCAGGGGATCTTCCCCACCCAGGGATAGAACCCACATCTCTTTTGTCTCCTGCATTGGCAGGTGGGTTCTTTACCACTAGCGCCAGCTGGGTAACAACCAAAACTGAACAAACTTGCTATACTTTATCCTTGCTGCCTTTATCATTAGAGTGAAAAACTGGAAACAATCTAAGTGTACATTAGTGGGAATTTATTAAATAAATTATGATGTATCCAAATTGTGGTGCTTCCCTGGTGGTTCAGGCGCTAAAGAATCCACCTGTAATTCAGGAGACCCTGGTTTGATCCCTGGGTTCGGGAAGATCCCCTGGAGAAGGGAATGGCTACCCGACTCATTGGAAAAGAGCTTGATGCTGGGAAAAATTGAAGGCAAAAGGAGAAGAGGGCAGCAGAGGATGAGATGGTTTGAGAACATCACCAACTCAACGGACATGAATTTGAGCTCACTCTGGGAGATAGTGAAGGACTGGGAGCCTGATGTGTTGCAGTCCACGGGGTTGCAAAGAGTCGGACATGACTGAACAACTCAACAACAACAAATGTCATGGCTATTTTTCGAAAATAAGTAGACTGTTATCATTGTGTTAATTATTATATTCCAGCCATAATTTGGATTGTTGTTGTTGTTCAGTTGCTAAGTCATGTCTGACTCTTTGCGATCCCATGGACTGCAGCATGCCAGGCTTCCCTGTCCTTCACTATCTCCCAGAGTTTACTCAAACTCATATCCATAGAGTTGGTGATGCCATCCAACCATCTCATCCTCTGTTGTCCCCTTCTCCTTCTGCCTTCAATCTTTCCCACCATCAGGATCTTTTCCAATGAGTCAGTTCTTTGTAGCAGGTGGCCAAAGTACTGGAGCTTCAGCTTCAGTGTCTGTCCTTCCAATGAATATTCAGGGTTGATTTTCTTTAGGATTGACTGGTGTGATCTCCTTGCTGACCAAGGGCCTCTCAAGAGTCTTCTCCAGCACCACAGTTCAAAAGCATCAATTCTTTGGCACTCAGCCTTCTTTATGGTCCAACTCTCACATCCATACATGACTACTGGAAAAATCATAGCTTTGACTATATGGACCTTTGTTGGCAAAGTGATGTCTCTGCTTTTTATTATGCTGTCTAGGTTTGTCATAGCTTTCTTCCAAGGAGCAAGCGTCTTTTAATTTCATGGCTGCAGTCACCATCTGCAGTGATTTCAGAGCCCCCAAAAATAAAGTCTCTCACTATTTCCATTGTTTCCCCATCTATTTGCCATGAAGTGATGGACCAGATGCCATGATCTTAGTTTTTTTAATCTTGAGTTTTAAGTCAGCTTTTTCACTCTCCTCTTTCACCTTCATCAAGAGGCTCTTTAGTTCTTCTGTGCTTTCTGCCACAAGGGTGCTGTCATCTGCATATCTGAGGTTACTGATATTTCTCCTGGCAGTCTTGATTCCAGCTTGTGCTTCATCCAGCCCAGCATTTTGCATGATGTACTCTGCATATAAGTTGAATAAGCAGGGAGACAATATACAGCCTTGACATTCTCCTTTCCCAGTTTTGATCCAGTCCATTGTTCCATGTCCAGTTCTAACTGTTGGCTCATGACCTGCATACAGGTTTTTCAGGAGGCAGGTAAGGTGGTCTGGTATTCCCATCTCTTGAAGAATTTTCCACAGTTTGTTGTGATGTACACAGTCAAAGGCTTTAGCGTAGTTAATGAAGCAGATGTTTTTCTGGAATCCCTTTGCTTTTTCTATGATCCAATGGATGTTGGCAATTTGATCTCTGGTTCTTTTCTAAATAGCCTTTTCTATTTTTTCTATAGCCTTTTCGAAATCCAGCTTGTACATCTGGAAGTTCTCAGTTCACGTATTGTTGAAGCCTAGCTTGGAGGATTTTGAGCATGACCTTGCTGGCCTGTGAAATGAGTGCAATTGTGTGGTAGTTTGAACCTTCTTTGACATTGCCCTTCTTGCCTTGAGAACCCCTTAAACAGTATGAAAAAGCATGACATTTGAGAAGGTGAAGAAGCATGTTATAAAACACTATGTAAACATGATTTGATTTTACCAAGATTTTGTGTACATGTGTGAGTACATGCATATATGCAAAGGAGATATCTGAAAGAAAAAGTCACAAATGGTGATTTTTATTTATCTGTATTTTCTATATGATTTAAATGTTTACTATATATTTCTATTATTTTAGGGCTCATAAAACATAATAAAGTTGTTTTTTCAGTAATACAAAGCATTAGAAACACCCAAATCACTTATATTTCCTCCCCACCAGTCAAAACTTTCTTTTTTCTTAGCATGGTTTATCTCCTAGAGGTACGAACTGAGCTGATTAAATTAATTTGTGCCAATTTGTAAATGATTAGTATCTCCATTATCCTTCAAAACATATTTATTTTCTTAAAATATAAATGAATCTCAAAGTGATATTCAAGGTAGGTGAACAGTGAAGCATGATAATTTGGACAAGCCCCAGAATATGACCCCAGGGCTCTCCTGGTGGCTCAGTAGTAAAGAATCCACCTGCCAATGCAGGAGACCCGGGTTCGACCCCTGATCCAGGAAAATCCCACATGCAGAGGAACAACTAAGCCCATGCGCCACAACTACTGAAGCCCGAGCTCCCTAGAGCCTGTGCTTTGCAACAAGAAAAGCCACTGCAGTGAGAAGCCCTCACACCACAACCAGAAAGTAGCACCTGCTTGCCACAACTAGAGAAAAGCCCACACAGCAATGAAGACCCAGCACAGCCAAAAATAAATACATAAATAAAAATCTTAAAATAAGAATATGACCCCATAGCAGATTAACCCTGCCAGGGAATGTATATCCCTCGGGGTCATATTCCCATTTATGCAACATTCTCTAGTCCTGTTATAGATTGACACTTGTTACACACACAAGTTAATTTTTTTTTTGTTTTTACACCTTGTCTTATTTATTTACTTATTTTATCACTTCTAACTTAAAATGTACTTTTTTTTATTCTATTCTCTTTTACTTTGTTAAATATTCTACTATCTTTTAGTTTTCTGTAATTTGACTTCTATGTATTTATATTTAATTCAGGTGGAATTTATTTTGATATCTAGTGTGAGATATTTTCGGAGAAGGCAATGGCACCCCACTCCAGTACTCTTGCCTGGAAAATCCCATGGATGGAGGAGCCTGGTAGGCTGCAGTCCATGGGGTCGCTAAGAGTCAAACACTACTGAGCGACTTCACTTTCACTTTTCACTTTCATGCATTGGAGAAGGAAATGGCAGCCCACTCCAGTGTTCTTGCCTGGAGAATCCCAGGGACGGCAGAGCCTGGTGGGCTGCCATCTATGCGGTCGCACAGAGTCAGACACGACTGAGGTGACTTACAGTGAGATATTTTGATATCTAGTGTGAGGCATCACCGACTCAATAATGGACATGAGTTTGAGTAAGCCCCAAGAGTTGGTGATGGACAGGGAAGCCTGGTGTGCTGCAGTCCATGGGGTCACAAAGAGTCGGACATGACTGAGCGACTGAACTGAACTGAGTGTGAGACAAGAATCTAAATTGATCTCATTCCAAATTATTGGAGAAGGAAATGGCAACCCACTCCAGTACTCTTGCCTGGAAAATCCCATGGATGCAGGAGCCTGGTAGGCTACAGTCCATGGAGTCACTAAGAGTGGGCACGACTGAGCGACCTCACTTTCACTTTTCACTTTCATGCATTGGAGAAGGAAATGGCAACCCACTCCAGTGTTCTTGCCTGGAGAATCCCAGGGACGGGGGAGCCTGGTGGGCTGCCGTCTATGGGGTCGCACAGAGTCGGACACGACTGAAGTGACTTAGCAGCAGCAGCAGCAGCATTCCAAATTGCTACTTTTCTCAAAATCATTTATTCAATCACCGTCTTTTGCTTGTGTGCCTGACCATGTATTAATTTATTATATCTAAAAGATCTTTTTTCTGTTGTGTTGATCTGAGTATTTTTGCACCAGTCATAGGGCTTACTGTAGTTCTTTAGTGTTTTAATAATTGTTCATGTCAGTCATTGCTTTCCTTCTTAAAAATTTCAAAATGCTATTTTCTGCTTTTTATTTTTCCTATGAATTTTAGAATTATTTTTATCAACTGTCTTAAAAATCTTAATTTGGTTTTAGTTCATATAGCATTAAACTTAAAACTTGACTTGAATCTTTCCGCTTAGTACCGACAAATTAGTTTCAGTCTTCTAAGTATTTTCCAGAGGCCCCCTGTTACAGTGGTGGCAGTGGATATATTAACACATTGCAGTGGTGACACAAAGGTTTGTAAGGCAAGGATTGCCTATTTTCATGTAAAGTTCATGTATTAAAAAACTGTGACATTTAGGGCCTTCCACTATTAAGCATCTTTGTAATACAAGTTTTGTTGTTGTTTTTTAAGTAGTCCTTTTTTATCTTATTATTTCAGTGTGTCATCTTGAACTTTAGCTACTAATTGTTAAGTTATCCAGGACTGATTTATTTTGCATTCTTTTCCCATTTTTATAAATTGGCTTATTACAGTAGGTTGAAGACCTCTGCAAGTTTTCTTTCTTGTAGCTCGAGAGAGTAAGGTGGTAAGGCCTGTCTTTCAGAGACTTTACAGATTCATTTTGTAAAGCATTCCAAACCCTAGAATGATTATTACTTTAACTACCTGTATGATCTCAGGAAAGTCATTTATATTCTCTAATCTTAAGCTTTCTCATCTATATATATAACAGTATATACCTGAGGTATTAATGTAAGTATACATATAAATGGTCTCTGTGTGGTCACTCAGGAAATGGTGTGCCTTTCCATCTCTCCCTTCCCTCTATTTATTTGTCAATATCTATTTTGTCAGTCCTCCCGGCCTTTGTTTGCATAATCACTCTCCCTAAGGAAGTTCCTAAATGTCTCCCATGGCTGGTACTTAAGACCAAATGAGCAAAGGATAGAAATAGAGCAAATAATTTTGTAAGCACTCTAGTATTAAATTAATTACAAATCATTTTATAATAGCAAATGAAGCTAAGCCAGTGTTCATACCCATCCTTTAGAAAAATAAGCACAATTTAGAAAATTACCTTCTAAGTTATTAATGATTAATATAGGATAATATTTTGGGTGTCAACCTTAAGAACTCATATACAGAACTCCTATTAGTATCAAGTGGTAATTCTAAATGTAAATTCTAAGCATGTCACCTTCAAGCCAAAATCATTGATTAAATGGGCGTGTTCAACGTTAGTGTGTGTTTAATTAAAATTGATTTTGGAAGAATTCTCCAACTACTGTTTCTTACATTCAGAGTTATTTTTTGATTATAAAAACTAAGTTAAATTGAGGTATTATTTAGGTTAAATTATGTATGTTGAGAAGTATCTAATTTTTTTTTTCACAAAGGCCTAATATCTTATATATCTACTTTATGTTTGAATTTCAACCTAGGGTATTCTTTTCAGTGTTCAAAATTCAAAAGTTGAAATCTTATCTAAAGAAGATCTTTGATGTTTTAGGCACATTCAGAGCCCTGAGTATGGGGAGAGAGGTGGAAAACAAATTTGAGAAAAATAATTATTTGATTGCTCTTCATCACATTATTTTCATGGTAAAATAACATTCAATATGCTAATTCTGTCATCTACTATATTCTGTGAGGGCTTTCCTTAGAGCAAAGCCGTGAAAGCATATGTTTAGTGTTAGTCGTATTCACAGAAGAAAGACAGTTTCATGTGTATTTGAATATTTCCACTTCATCCCTTAAGAATTCTCCCAGTAATTATAAGGTAGAAATATTATTCTTGAATTGAAAAAGAGAGAAAGAGAAAAGGAATAAGAAAAAGAAAACGGAATCTTGAAAATTTGATTTCCAGCTACAGACCCGATTTCTTGCACTAACAGTTTCAATACTGTTTCTCGATGAAGGTGGCATATGCAACAACCATCCATCTGTTCTGATAGGTGGAAACTATCTTTAAGTAATAAAGAAACTCCTTTCTGACACAAATACTCTTTGCCTTTGAAAGCTAAATAGAATTATGCAGCATGTTTGTGTCAGTCTGACATTTATATTAAGACCTATCTGATTATATCTTCTAAAATCTATTATTTTTGGTAAACATTTTGGTTGACTAGACTGGGTTGGTTTTGTCTTTGGTTTTGCTTTTTTAAGTTTTTCCCTAAAATACTTTCAGCTAACTCTCAGGTTAATAATCACGCTATGATGTCAGCCAAATCAAGCGCTAACAAGGAAATGGGAGACTTGTTCAAGAGAGAGATGAGTAAATATTCCAAGAGAGGAATCAAACAGAAAGCCGTTATTAGAGGAAAATCATTAAACTAAAGAACAGAGGTTCTTTTTAAAAATAAGTTTAACTAGAAACCTGGACAATCTAAAAAGGTGCAGATGGTAAGATACTAATGGAAGAGGAAGTTGACAGTATGGTCAGCAGCATGTTCCACCTGCTGCAGGAGTTTGCCTATGGGCAGACGCAACTCCCTAGCTTGAAAAAAACATGTAGAGGTTACAGTCCAAGTGAGCTAGACACATCTCTAGCCAGAGTGCTGCTCCTAAGTAATTCACACTGCTGACAGCAACAACACTAGAATTAAATAAAATGGGAAAACAGTGTGCTGATTTTTTTTTTTAACTACTGTATCAATATGCTTAAAAAATAATTTGAGGTTTTGTATGCCTTTTCTGAATAGGTAGTAACCACACTCCACAGTTTCATAGGTTTCTTCACTCTTCATTTCAGAGTCTTTGGGACTTCGATGTGAACTAACTTTTAAAATTAAAACTGGATCCAGGTACTTTTTCTCTGTAACAGATTGGGATCCATTAAATCCCACTACAGACAAATCCTATGAAGAGTGTGTATTGTTTCCAATAGCTGGAGAGGAGAGCAGCTTTCCCCATCACTCACCGGAGCTGTGGTTCACCCAATAGAGTCATGTTTTTAGTAGGGTTCCTGTGGGAGACCTGTTTGTGAAAGTGGCATTTGTGATTGACTTCAGCTCCCCATGCCAGCTTCAGAAAGTCAAACAGATGTTTCCTCGTTTACTGCAGCAGAGCTCATCACTTACCCCAAGAGGAAAGTCAGAAGAGGCTGGGGACAAGCGCCATTCTGTCAGTCAAGCCACAAGAAAATGGAGATAGAGGGCTTATTTGTGTGTGCGTGTGTTTTCTAAATCTGATTAAATCAAGATTAAACTCCTTTATTTAAAGATAGAAAGATCCATCTAAATTTCCTTTTTTAACTCTTTTCTCTCCCCCACTTCCCATCAAAGTTCAATCTCTTTGATGGGTCTCTTTGGAATACAGTCTTTGTGCTTTACAGCTTTGCTTTGAGACCAAAGTTTAGCTCCTGATTTGTTCTGAAAGACTAATAAGATCAAAAGTTATTTCTTATTCACACATATCAAAACACATGCACACCCCCCAAAATCAAATAAAATAATGTATTTTGAATTTCATATACGACAAAGGATGTGGCCTGGGAATTATACTCATTAAATGGATTACAAAGATCTAGGTGACATACAGTGGAAAACAATATTCCATTAAGCCTGAACTAACATTAGGGGGGACATAGTAAGACTTTTTTGTCTGATCTGTATATTTAAAAAGTAGTAGTGCTGACTTTAAAGCTTGGAATAAAATTACTTTAAAAAATACAAAAAAAAATTTAATTTTAACCATTTCCTTGTTTTTGTTTTAGACTTGTATCAGATGTAGTCTTGCTTAATTGTAGTCTAGAGTCTGTTTTTTAAGTTGGACTTTTCTGGAAAATGATCTGATATCTCTTTGCTTGGAATGAATTCCTCTAGCCTGAGGCTTTGGTCAGTGGAAGGGTCGCGGCTAGTTTAGAAGTTTCTGTGTGGATGTACGTCTCTGTCTCTCCCTTTCAGGCGCTCTCGTTTGCTCTCCTCTCTTGCTCTGTACAAATGCAGAGTGCTGTCTGTGTTTCAGGAAAAGAATGTGTGTTAAAAGAACTAATGGTCCAACTGTCCATCAGACTGGGCAGCAATGGAGGTCATCTGGCGGTCAAAACCAAATAATTTCAGCCTGTTCCTAAAGGCCCTGAAGCTGTTGACTCGACGACTGGAGTTCACCGTCTCTTGTTGCTTCTGTATCCTCTGAAACCTGGGAGTTTTATTTTGGGAGACAAGAACGTACATATTTTCTCCCTAGCAACTGTGTGTACACAGTGCCTGCCATTCAGTGTTGGCTCAGGTTAGTTTGGCTGAAGTATACAGTTAGTGCTCCTTCTTGATACACTGCTGCCTGGAATAGACAACAGACCAGGTTCTAAACCTGGATGTTCCCAAAATATTGAGAGAGTCTAATTATTTGTGTTTGTTTGAAGTGCATTGTTATACAGAAATTTTAAATATTTAAAAATAGAAAATACTGCCTCTTTTATGAAGAGATCTGTTGTTTTTAATGTGAAACCTCCTGTGGGCACATATTTTAAGGTAACTTCCAAGTTTCTACATTCATATGGAACAGATGCGAATGGAAGTAGTTTCAGAGAGCTGACAACTCCATTAAAAATGTTTTAAAATCCATAATCCATAAATCAGAACCACATATTGGTTATATTCACAGCCCTTCCAGTATTTCTTGTACCCTATTTGTGAATACCACCACCTGCTGGTAGTTAAATGACAAGATCTTATTTTCCTGAAGAATCAATCTAAAAGCCAATATTAAATAAAATTTAAATGCTTTTCAGTAGGTAAGTTTTTAAAATGAAAATCTATTTACTGCATTAATTTGAAACATCCCAGCCACAATTCATTTACCAAAACTTTTTAAAGGCTTTAGAAAAAATTGCACATGGAATAGTTTTGAAGGGAAAGCTATTTAGTTGTTTTTACTTAATACCAATTCTTGATTATCTTTTCACTTCAGCTTTTTTCCTTGCCCACAATATTTCAAGCAATCTTAGAAGTATCCAAATCATCAAGTTTGAGTTTCATTGCTTTTACTTCTTTTGTCTGCCCATTTTCTAAAAGAAGTGTTTGTGCGCAATGAAATATCTAAATATTGAAAATCTACAGTCTGAATGACTGTCATCTTTTAAAGATTATGTCTGTGATTGAGGAATTTTCCACTCTTATTTTGGCATTGACTCATAAAACATACATTCAAAAAATCTGTTTCATGGGCTTTTTTAAAACAGGATAAGAAATTTAAAATGTACGATAGAATAGGAAAATCAAATCCTCATCCAATGATATTACAATATACTTGTTTCTTTTAATTGTTCAAATCTTTACTCATCAAACAGAAATATACTTTTATACTTTATAATAAAATAAACTAAAATCCAGTGTCACTATTGCCCAATTCATTGTATGACAAAATTTTATGGATTAAGGTAATCCAAAACCACAGCTTTCCAGACCAAAAAAAAAAAAAAATGTGTGCAGTTTTTATTCTGAAGCTGTGTTCCTAGAGTTTTCTATCATTTTTAAAACTGCATCCTGGTCCAATTTTAATATATGCCTTTAGCAGAGTTATTTTATTTTATCTTTGTATCTGGTAAGACTACTTGAAACATTGATTTGGAGCCAGGCTCAGAAAATGATTCCTTCTTCTTAAATATGATTTTCTAACCTACTGATTGAGGGCTGGTCCTGCAGGTGAAAGGTTCTTTTTGACCTTCCAGTGTGAGAGGCTCTGACACCCCATCTAGGCCCTCTGCCTTCTGCATCTGCAGCCACACTCCTAATATTTTTAGTTATTTGCAACATTAATGTCTCAGTATGTTCAGCATTTCAGGAAATTAGAAGTTGCAGATCTTTGGCAGAAAGCAATAAAGGCTTACTGAAACTTGGTTGTACTTACATAGCTTGGCACTGAGTTTTATACACTCACTATCTGGAGAAGAATGAAATTGATCCAACACTGTATTGAGAGGAAGAATGACTTCCAGATATTTTGCTCTCTCGTGGGAGCTTTTACAGAACTTTTCCAATATTCTTTCATTGTATGTGAGGTCCCCCACCCACCCACCATAAAACAAAAGCAACCTCTAATGTCAGAAGGGAGGGAGGAACAGAAGAGGGTAGAGAAGGACCACACCAACCCTCTTTTGATGATGGAAATCTAAGTAACAAACCCTATTAATTCACAACTTTCTCCCTTAATCTGAGAATTCTGGGTTCAGACTGGCCATCCTTTTAGTTTTTACATCTCCCACCCACCCCACTACCCTAAACTCTAGGCCTCTGATCGCTGCTGCAAGGACTAACGCCCCCTGCTGCTTTCATTTAAAAGGTTACCAAAACAATGACAAGGTTTTCTGCAGGCTCTTCGCATCACATAGACTGAGGCTCCTCCGTCGGGAGCCTCGGCTGTAAAGCGACCCCTACTGTTCCTATGAGGCCAGTGCACTAATGATTCTCACGCCTGCACTTCCTAGAACTGCTTAGTGTATAAGGAGAGGGTACAGCTTGGCGCCATATTTCTTCTTCAGCTTTGTAAGGATCTATTCAGAGCAGGCCACCCTTCTCTTGGTCAGAACACAGAATTCTCACTATTTGCAGCTATGAAACAGGTCATATTTTACGAGATGGTTTTAAGTAATCCTTTCCATTACTTCAGATAAACACACATGAAGCATTCTCTCCTTGAAGAGCATGGCACCAAAACTTTTTCAAAAATTATCAAGGAATGACCCCTGCCCTCCTGAGACTTGAAAACTTGGGGGTCATCCAGACCCAAACACAAATGTAATTAGCTCTAATACTGGAATGTGATCATTACTATAATAGAAGTTTAAAGAGATACTGTAGGAGTGGGAGAGATTAATTCCACATGGGGGATTTCGAAAGGCATTTTGGAGTAGGTGGGTTTTGAATTGAATCCTAAAAGATGAATAGAAGAAGAATGTTCCAGGCAGGAGGAACAGTAGTATTGAGAATGTGACATTTGTTTTCACCAGGTTTCTTGCATCTGTTGACTTCTTGGTTGCCTTTGTTGTTAACTGCGTGGTTAACCAATTAAGGCAAAGAGAAAAGCTGATTTGAAATAACCATGGTGTGAAAAAGCTTTGATCTGGAAGCTCACTTTTCTTGCTTTTCACATGGTGATTCTAATATGAATAACGTCAAGTTTCTTTTTTCCTCTAACAATCCATTTACCTGTTTCGTTCCATCTATATTCACACACACACACACATCTCCAGAGTTTATTCTTGTGCATTTTTCTAGTTTCTAATATGATCTCCACAAGTCAAATCAATTAGATTGAATTGATAATACCATTTAATGACCCTGCTTATCTTTGCAGGTAAACCTGGGAACAGAATGATTCTAAATGCCTACTCATTAACCTTGAAAGGCAATTCAGGTGGTTTTATTCTAATATTTCTTGTGTTTGTTTAGAGTTGAGCACACTTTAAGTATGTCTACATTGTTTAATAGCTTCTGCAGGCTGATCGCATCACATAGTCTGAGGCTCCTTGGTCAGGAGCCTCAGCTGTAAAGCGACCCCTACTGTAAACAGTTGTAAACAGGTTGTAAACAGTTTTTTGATGGACTCAATTGATATTCTTCATTAAAGACCAGAGCCTAATGAACTCATTCACCTTCCCCTTAAATTTACATTCAAACGGGAGATTTCTTAATGGCTTCTTAAGTTGCTAACTTACTAGTTTTAAGTTTACATATTTCATGATGTCAACCTGGAGTCTTTTGTCCATATAAAATTCCTAATTCTTACTCTGAGATATGTGGAAAACAATTTTCCAACCCTCTCTCTTTCCATTTTTTCCTAATTTCATCTTCTGTGCTGCTCATTCTCTGTGCTATGAAAGTCTTCAGTAAGGGATTGGTAGGATTTTGGTCCCTAAAGACAAATGTTTTATTAGCTCTTAATAGTGATCTGCTATGGGAGGTTACATTTCAAGACATTATTTATTTTAGTATGTTTGTAACTTGTTTTCAAAGAGGATTTTTTTCCCTCCTTTTACATTTCCAACTGAGAAAAATCATCCAGACAAG
This sequence comes from Giraffa tippelskirchi, assembly GCF_054371585.1. Taxonomy (NCBI): domain Eukaryota; kingdom Metazoa; phylum Chordata; class Mammalia; order Artiodactyla; family Giraffidae; genus Giraffa; species Giraffa tippelskirchi. The sequence continues at coordinate 24,302,702 of NC_137277.1, read as the reverse complement.
TCTCCACTGCCACCTACTTGTAGTTTGGAAATTTACATGCACCTGGCCTTTCAAATAAGGCTGTTTTTCAAATAAGGTTTTTTGGGGTTTTTTGCTGTCAGGAATACTGTAGGTGGCATTCTGGATTCTTCTCATGTTTTTAAAGGCATGGGTTTTGTGAAATTGCTAAAAAAACAAAAACTACATTATAGGATTTTTACTAACATTCATGGAAATGACTTTTTTCTGTAAATGTGGTATTGTCTTCTCCGATGATAATTGTATTGCTACAAATTATATAGGTAGCAGTCTAAGTGAAAATACCATTCCTAAATGCTTTATTCATATTTATATTAAGTTTACGTTGCTATAGCCATAATCCTTAATAACTTCTTATAAAACACATTATATAAAGCATTTATGATTATGCTATGGAAAACTGTTACCTAGCACATTGTAAAAGACAGACATTTTAAAAAACAATGTATGTTCCTACTTAATACAGAAAGATGAGTTATCAGACACCGTGTATACTTGTAATTTCATAAATAATAATAAAGTATGCATAATGGCTCTTTAATGCCCAATGTTATTATATAGAGAAGAAAGTGGACTATTCTAATATAATAACAGATATGAGAATTTTGAGTTATTTTTTTCTTCTCATCATAGCAGTGACCACTCTTTGCCTAATGATTTCATTTTATTGCAAATCCTCTGGATGGAAGCTTAAAGATCTGACATTGTTATGTGCTCTTTTAATGCAGGTTATTCTACATTTTATTCAGCCTACTAAAAGTATATTGCCTTGTCTTAGAGTATTTAACTGGAAACCCTAGCTTTGAGTCATTTTTGTAGCATGCTCTGTAAAATCTCCCATCTAAAAAAATTATGGACATCCAAGCATCTGCCTAAATTTTTAATTATCTCCCATACTTCACCTACCTCATTTTCCTCAATTTTCATACTAGATAACTAGATTCAGTTTTAAGAATATTTTGGAAAGTGTTCGTCAATCATTCTTATTCTGAGAAATCGTTTGAATCACATTGTAGATGTATGTATTCTGTGTGAAAACATATGGTTAGTAATGAGGAATATTTTGTATTTCGCATGAATGCAGAGCTGGCAATTCAAAGTATAGGGCTAGTCCTTTTCTGAAACCATTCAATACTATCTAATTTCCCATCTATACAGTTTGTCCCTAAGTGACATTTTAAAAGCAGCTGTAACTTTATGGTTGTTTATGTTCAGTGACTGTAGAATGGTTGTCTAAGAAAAGTGAAACAAATCTTTGCTGTGTGTTCCCTGGCTACTACACAAGCAGTATTATGCTTGTACTTTTAAACAACTTCTAATGTAATCTGGTTTCATTTGTATGCTGTACACCCTTTTTAAGACTTTTTTTAATCTCATCTAGAGAAACTGCAAGTCATTCAAGTTTCCTTAACTGCACCAGTAATGTATATAAATCTTGTTAGTATGCAGTGCATTACAGAGTGGAGTGGCATTAAAACTCCTTTGTTGCAAAGTCATGCTTTAAGGAAGGCTTCCAGATCTGAAGATAAATGGTGTGCTTGGTGAATCCACTTCATTTGAAAGTGTCTGGAATATAATTTGTCTTACATGGGCAGTTCTTTCACATAATATAGAAACCAGGTGAGTTCTTATTGAGCATGTGAATATCAGTGTGCTAGGATGAAATAAAGCTCTATATTTTGTATCCTCTCTGATAAATGCAACAGAAGAAAATATTGGGCTTTATAGGAGATTTTGTTTATGGCTTTTACTCAGGTGAACAGAGATCCCTGAAACTTCAATATCAAAAGCACCACAGAAGAGAGTCCTGGTGGGAATACTGATGATTTACTGCACTAGAGCATCACTGTAACTGGCCACAAATCCCAGCTTTCCTCATGTAGGATGATAAAGCACTAGCATGTTACTCGGACAGAGTTTTTTGCTGGCACTTGGTGCAAGAGGACAGACTGGCCAGAAGGTGACTATCCTCAGCAAATTTCTAGTGTTGAGTCACTTTTCTCATCCACGTGGCCCACACCCAAAGTAGCCCTTCCTTTGTGAGCACATCAGCCTCTTGCAGGCATTCAGGAGATATATAGACAGCCTCAGAGGCTCCAACTGTCAGCTCCTTTTCTGCTTCAAGAAATGAAGAAGCTCCATGCTCTACAGTTATTTTTAAAAAGACTGTAATAAGTTACAGTTATGGGTCATGGTAGTTTTTTCTATAGTGTTATTACCATTATTATCTTCTACAGCAGTAAAAATTGATTGTTCAGATGAGCAGTGTGAGAGACCCTCAAATTCAGGCAGCAGGGCTAAATCTCCCATCTAGATAGAAAAAAGAAAAAGCAAAGAAAAGAGTATATTAACCTACTATTCTTCTCCCTCCCTCATGACTTACCAACAAATTTTATGAATGTCCATGGATATGCCACAAATATGTCCCTCTAAATGAAACCTCATTTTGAAGTTATAAATCTTAAGTTTGTGACCATCTGTTATCTGTTTTGGTCATCTTTACCCATATCTGCATTATTGCTGTAATTATAGTAACCTCTTACATAACTCTATATATAAGATTTGTGTTTGTAAAAAAAAAATAGCTAGATACTGCAAATATGAAAAGACATATTGAGCCCCAGGACATGTTAACAGAGAGTACAGCTAGTGGTCAAAATGGAATGCTAAATCATGAATTTTGAGTTCTATGACCTGCAACAAGCTACAATACTTTCCAAACTGAGAAGGCAATGAGACTTATTTTAAAATGTTTTAAGACAGAGGTTTTAAAATATAATAAAATATTTTAAAAGCTGCAGTGTGCTAGATTTTCATATAGTTGTTGGTAGCTTTAAAAATTTGAGACTGTCAAAATAATGTTCTGTTTTTTCATCCCTTTATTGCATATCAATTATTTGCTATCATCCCTGTGCTTATTCAAGTAGACTTATGAACACTTAATAAAACTCTCTTTGACTTTAGGGGGTATTTTGAATCCTTCTAAAATCACAAGAGTCCCAGCAGTGTTTGGACCAAGTGTCTTGTGATATTGGCTCTATTCCATTTTGAGTTGTGGCCACTCTCCTTTCCATATTGAGATATATTTCACAGTCATTAATAATGCATCAACCACATACCATTTCTAGAAATATTTTTTATTTATAGCTTGGCTCCTTCCTTCCCCACCTCCAATTGCTGAAGGAGCCCTCAGAGCCTCCTGCCCCATTTTTACCCTCCTTTTCTTGTATCATAGGCATTGTCCTTTAGAAGACTTTCTGAGCACTGATGAGTAGGTCAGTCCTGCTTTTCCATGAATCAAAGTGTCTCCAAATTGTACAGGGGAGTTTCTCTTCATGAGGTTTTGAGAGCACTGCCTTACAGCTATCCTGAAAAGCAGGAGCCCTGGTATGGTGATGGAGGTCTAGTTGCCTGCATCTCCAATGCAAAAATGTATGACTGTGTAATGCCACAGACTGAAACAAAAATATACTGTTTTGGGACCTTAAAATATTTTTATTTCCTTTTATGTATAAACATGATATTTAAAATTTTATTTTTTTGCTGTGTTTTCATCTTTAAATATTCGATTCTCATTGATAGTCATTTTCAACTCTGAATGTTAATTTTTATAGTTTTATTTTAATTTCATCATGTAATATCAGACCATTGTTTAAATGAGATTGATTTATTTGAATATTTCTCTCTTCCTCTACTCTCTGAACTTTATTGACCTAGGTCCATGTGTGAATTCTTAACACACACATACACACAAAGTCTGGTAAACTGAAGAATATACATGGGTATGAAGAAAGTGACAAATGTATAGGAGTAACAAGTAAGGAGGAAACTATGCTAAGTCTATTTTATAATCTTATTTATGTTGATTTAAAAATACATTCTTTGCTGAAGACTTTTTTCATTTGCTCTTTTGCTTACTAAACTGAACAGGGAAACTAGCGGTAGTCAGGGTGTTAAACTGAGAGCAGACGGTAGCAATTTAGTAAATATTGTGGTGTCAGTTTTATTTCATTTATACAATTTATTTCATTGAGAAACATAGGGTAAAATAGGTTTCCAAAACAAACGTTATGACTTATATTCTCCTAGAGTGAACTGACTGCTTTTCTCATAAGTTGAGGCTGAAGATCTCTTCAAAGGAAAAATTATGGGGGTTGATATCACAAACCTCCCAGGTAGCTCTTAGGGTGTAGATTTTGAGAAGCAGGGACTGGAATGTTTGAATAACATGGAATAGTTGTAAAATAAAAACTATAATCTCTGACCACATTTTGGTTACATTAGGGAAAATTTTAGTATCCAGCTTTTTGACTGGAAGGTTAGTTTCTGCCAAATTACATAATTATCCATTTTAGAGGAATTGTTTTGAATTTAACAATTACATGGTGCTTCAGAAGTAGTCATGACTTTTTCATCTGTTACTGTATTCTTCATCCTAATGTTCAGTACATCTGTCTTTATATATATGATTCAGTAAGTATTGATACAGAAAGAAGAAAAAAACCTTTTTTATATAGCTAAGAAACTAAAAAGAACTTGCCTATACATAGTGGAGCAAAATGGGAGACCCAGAAAGTAGTGTAGGTCACCTCTAATGAGTACTAACAGACGACTGCAGTCTCTACTGTTAGACATAATTCTGATTTAAGATCCAGTCATTTTTGTCTGGCTTTAATTTTAATTATATTTTGTTAATTAAAAACAAGATAAGCCCAAACAGAAGTTTCAGACTTTTTTCCTCTTCATTTCTTCACCAAAGACAAAGCTTATAATCATCTGGCTCTTATTAGGTCCCTCTGCTATGATGACGCACAGCATTTGAAGGGGGAGTACTAGCCCATCCCAGGGAGGAGCTTCTGGTTCATTTCAGTGTGTATAGAAATTTCCATGAAAGGGAAGGAAGAAATCTTAACTGTTTACCCAAAGGAATAAGCAAAAGCAAACCAAACCTGAAGCTTTAAGAAATTCAGACCTCTTGGGGTGATATCATAGATTTTCCAGATTATTACTGATAATGTTAGAATTGTATTTGCTTCCATTATTGAAGTTCACATCCTTACTGTTTAGAATTTATGGAATTTACTGGTGTTTCTAGTGGAGAGAAGTGTAGGGGAACTCTTGTCACTTTAAGGAGGTATAATAATGAGTTCAAGTAAATCTACTTTTCTTCCAAGGAAATGTGCACAAGAAACTTCATGTCTTACATCTAATAGGCACTCAGTAAATATGAAAAAATGAATTAATGTTCCATGAGCATTATCAGAAAGCTAACATGTTGTCAAGTTCTCTGTAATAAAAGTGATAATACAATGAAATGTGGCTATAAATATTTCATGCTTTTATCTTTAGTCATACATATATGTATGTGTACACTTAGGGTTCATGATTACATGACTGCTTATACTGTGTATCAAGAAACTGGTTTAAATTTCTCAAAATGTTTGTATATTACATGGGAATATACATATTCCCATATTTACATATAAATTAGAGAGTTAAATCAGTATTTCAGTAGCAGCAAATGGCAATTAATACTGTACAAATTTTGTATATTCGATTCTAGTTTTGTGATTAGGGATGAAAGTTACTTTATACCACGTGCGTCATGAACTGAAGGGAGGAAAAAAAAGAAAAGAAAACATTTCCTGAAAGAAGTTTCTCTTACCAAAAGTTTTCCTAGTGTTATTTTTATAGCCGAGTGAGAGAGAATTTACAGGGAGCTGAAATCATTGAAGCTAATTAGTTGAATGGCCCTATTATTTATCCAGGGACACGTAGTACAATAATTGCTATTGCAGGTTTGAAGCATCTCAGGGATATTAATTCCAGAGCTTTCATGTCATCTCAGTACAGTAAAACTTCCTAATGGCACCCTGAAGGTGCATAATCTCATTTTAAAACTACTTTTTCTTATTTTTTTCTGAAGGAACTGGCAGAATCTCCTTCCATAAAAGCTGAAAAAGGGGAAGAACTCATAATATTTTCCTCATAAGAAAGCAGTTATATTTTCTTATTATTTTTTTTTTTTACTGTGTGACCTTTCCTACCTTCTGATGAGGGGTTTGCTATGGCATTTTATCAAAAGTTTATCTGAACTTGGCTCCTTTGCCTCCCTTTGGTGGCAGCCAGAGCATCTCTTGATCTCTCACAGGGAACTAGGGAAGGTGTGAGGCAGCATTGACCCTGGTCCCTTCCACAGTAATTTAGAAGAAGAGGACTTATTACAGAACACAGCGGGGTCCCTGTTAGGTAGGAAGAGATGAGTCCAGCACCTAAAGCCTAAGAGAAGTCTCCTGAAGCCATCCTAACCCATCCCTTATTTGGGTCTCCTTAGAGAAAACAACAACTATAATATGATCTCTATAAAATCACACCAAGAAATGCCACTTGGTAATTTTAGAGGGAAATGAAGCCATTGCTCATAAAATTGCTAGCACTGTCTTGAGTCAAGAATAGTGTTGATTGTTTGGCAAACATCCCACATTCATCTCTGGAAAACCATCTTAGTTCTTACATTTATCTTTCTTTTCTCCCTCTCCCTCCCCACACTCTTTCATTCTTGGCCTTGCCACAGCTTGAAGACCCAAGTTCTGTCCCAGAAAAAATAATACAATTCTTAAAGTTTCTAAGCTTAGACTCATTAGAGTCCCATTGGACTTGCAGGAACCATTTCTTCCATGCCTCAACCTCAAGCCTTTCTCTTTCTTCTCTGACCTTGTAAATCTCAGTGAGGTAAAGATTCAGAACCTTCCCTTTAGTGATAGTTAGGACAACTCAGAACCTGAAACTTATTATGCTTACTTCAAGTTGCAGCTAAGTGAGGAATGACCACAGTGATGTGTCCCTACTGGGGACCAGAATGATACTATTCAATCTGGGGTCTTAAAGCCTAAACAACAGTTCATATCCAGTTTTTGAGATCTGAACGGCAAATACAACTCTTATCATGCCATTAAACTGGAGAGAATTTCTCTAACATCTACCCTAGCGATAAAGCAGCAGAGATCTCCAGGAAAGCTGATGCAATTAGGAAAACTTGACTTAAGTACAGGATGTATATCAAAGTTCCTCCCTCATGTTGGCTGTGGTTTTAAGTGGCTGAATCTGTATACACACGGATGTGTACCCGTGCACACATGTACTGTCTTAGAGCTTTGGTCATTTTTATTATGATATCCTAATTTCTTTGCCAAAGTTTCCTTGACTTCCTTTAAATCCAATGTAAACTTATTTGGATAGCAGTTCTATTCATTAAGGCCTTAACTAGAACAAGACACAAAAATGGTAATGGTCCATCCTTGTATTCCTTCTCTTGTTGTTGTTATTTTTTAGTTGCTGAGTCATCTCTGACTCTCTGAGATCCCATGGACTGTAGCCCACCAGGCTCCTCTGTCCATGGGATTTCCCAGGCAAGAATACTGGAGTAAGTTGCCATTTCCTTCTCCAGGAGATCTTTCCAACCCAGAGATCAAACCTGGGTCTCTGCTTGCAGGCAGATTTTTTACCGCTGAGCCACCAGGGAAGACCCATTCCTTCTATTAGAGTTCATTATAAGGATTGCTAGATTTTCCAAGGAGTCAGTGGGTATCTTTTCAGATACAAGTATAAATACATGCAAAGTAACAACTAGTTTATGGCTTATATCAAACCCAGGGCAAGACAGTATATACCTATAGATTTGCTATGGGGCCTCTGCTCTTGCTGAAAACAGTGCTGCCTTCTTATCTGACTCTTGGTCTCAAGAAATGCTGCTGAGTGAGAAAACTAGGATTAAAATCAAGAATCCTCTCTTCCTGTCCTATATCAACTAAACAAACCAACTGGGTCACTCCTAAGTGTGTTGTTCTCTTTTTGTTTCTCGCTCTCTCTCTCCCTCTTTCTCTCTCCCTCTTTCTTCCGTCCTCTCTTACATATATTATTTACTCAAGAGTCTGTACCAACCCTTTGGGGGCTGTTAGAATCTATTTTATAGTTTGTTGGTCACTGACCTGATAAGTCATAATCGCTCAGAAAGAATCATCACAATTTTATCAGGTAAGAGCAGCTGCTGCACAGGCACAGTAAATTCTTGAGCTTAAAATCTGTGCAGTTATTTTTTTGCAGAGGAAATGGTAAATGAATGCTTTATGAATGCAGTGAAGGAATGTGTGCTCTTGTTTAAAATTTAGCAATGGTGTTTGGGAAGAAAAAAATTACCAAGTGTTCAGGGAAAGAATTAAAAACAGAATCTTGAAATTTTACATAATCCTACCCTATTTGACTTTGAAACCCTCCTAACTTCCCCTTTGCTTGCATTTGCAAAAAACAAAAAAATGTGAGGGATGGGGGAACACTATTTGTGCTTTATGTGTGTGGCAGAAAGTGGGAAGATGGTACAATGGAATTGCTAATATTTAAATTCTTTAGAAAATTCAAGCACAAAGATGATTTACTGTTTTAATCAATTGGCTGGAATGCCTTTGAAAGCTTAAAAAACAACAACAAGAAAATTCCAACCAAATGTCTTAAATTGCTAAAATGTCTTTATCTTTTGACCAAGATGGACCTTTAAAAGTCATTAAAGATAAGTAAAAATTCATTTCCAGGCCAAGCTCCTTTATATTAAAATTTGGGGGGTTTTTTCCCCAATTTTCTCCTTGTCCCTTCCAAGTTATAAACTTGTGACTACAGGCTTTGCATAAAAATGCTGAGAGACCCTTAACTATAACAATGTGAATAGTACTATTTTCACTTTAATTTAACTTGATTTAAATGAAAAGAATGTGGAATAAAAGAGGGTATACATTTGGAGGTGATTCTGTATACTTGGTTTTAACCAACAGGCTTTATAAGTGTTCATTAAGAAACTCCACTAGGCATGTTTCCTGCTGCAGAATAGACTTTAACGGAAGAAATAAAGCTGTGAAGATTCCGTTTTCACTTTGTTTCTCGTAAAGACAGTCAGGATCCAACATAAACAACAATTTACACCCAGCATTTATTCTGGAAATTACAGTATCGTGCAGTTAACGCGCACAGATAAATAATGTTTTATGGGATTCTGTGGAGCCCTTTCAGGGTAGCGGATGTTTAACCGAATTAAAGAATTTTGAGAACTCAAAGCTCGCATTTTAAGCAGGTTTAAACAGTTAATATTACAAAATGCCAGCACAGAGGAGCTGGTCCAAATATATTTTTAATACACAGTTATTTTATTTTCATGATTTCCCATTTTGTTTTTATTACTATTTGGCACCTTCCGTTTATACTAAGTCACTTGTCGCCCAGGCCATCTCCCTCAGGACTTTGCTTGCTTTATGATGACATTTCTTCATCTACTTTTTAATCTCCTATATATCTGCAGGTGTGGAAATATCAGAAATAGAACTATAATTCCTGATAGATGAAGTTATATCACAGAGATGATTATAAAAAGAGAATTGTGATTTTAAATAATGATACTACAAAATCTTTTTTTTTTTTTTTAAGGAGAGAATCACTTATTTTGGCTAATTTGTGGTTTTTCTGTTAGTGAAAGGGGGCAGTTTAAAAAAATCATTTCTTTCTGGGGCAGGAAAAAAAAGACATCATCTTTCAAACCATGGTAGATTTAACAGTTTGGAGTTGTTTTAATATACAACATATTACAAAGTTGTAATGAAGGAATGCTTTGGTGAGAAAAGGCAAGAGATATTTAAATGGAAGCCAGAGTGCAGGTAACAGTCTCTGGATAGGGAGGCTTCTGGTAAAAAGTAAGAGCTCCAACTGGCAAGCTGTAGAAAATGCTCCTCAGGTCCTATCTTACCCTTCAGAGCTATAACAAATCTATGTCATTTTCAAAAGATTGCTCCCTTTCCGAGCCGTTAGGTCTACCTAGTCTCCTTTCTCACTCACTTATGGGGCCTCCGTGCTCTCCCAGATAAGCAATATGTGTCAACATTTACCAGTGAGCCATAATTTTTAGTGAAATTCAAATTGTGTTTTTTTTTAATTTTACTAAAATTCTGTTTTTATAATATAGCCTCAGGAAAGAATGAAAAAGTTTTAATATTCTTGTTTCACTCATATATTTTATACGAGGTACGATTTTCAATACTTTTATAGCATTAGTTTAGCTGTGGTTAAGGTTAAGTTGGCATTTCTATTCTAAATCACTTTTTTAGGCTTCTGAAACTTGACCTTTTAAATTCTAATGGGACTGAAGCTGGGAGAACTACACCAAGTAAGAGTGATTAAACATGCATAAAGCCATTGAAGACCTGCTATGGGGGCCAGCCCAACAGTCTAATAGAACTGTTTTGCATTGACAAGCTACTGTCTGTCGGAGGATCTCAAAGTATTTCTAATGTGGGATATATTGAGGTATATTGAAGTTACAGGATTTTATTTTAAAGGCCTTCTAGTGAGTCCTTTGCATTGATGGAAACTCAACTCAAAATCTGCCCCCACCCTAGGCAGCTCTTCCTGACCACACCACTCTAAGGCAGTTTCTTCTTCTCTGAGAACAAATGTTCACTGCACCACTTACTTCAAATTTGTCTTTATTATCTTATATTACTGTCATACTGCTGTGATCACATGGGATCCTTGGAGACAAGGATTATATCTTTTTTTTTTAATTAGTTTATTTATCTATTTTTTAACTTTACAATATTGTATTTGTCTTGCTATACATTGACATGAATCCACCATGGGTGTAAAGGATTATATCTTAAATTCTTATTGCCTACAGTTCTTAATGCAGTACCCTATACCGAGAAAGAGCTTCCCAAGTGGCGCAGTGGTAAAGAATCTGCCTGCAAGCAGGAGACCCGGGTTCAATCCCTAGGTTGGGAAGATACCCTGGAGGAGGAAATGACAATCCACTCCAGTATTCTTGCCTGGGAAATCCCATGGACAGAGGAGCCTGGCGGGCTACAGTCCATGGAGTCACAAAGCAACGAACAACGCGCACACATGCATACTGAGAAAACATTCAATAATTATTTGGTGGAGGATTGGCAAACCTAAAAACTAAGAGAACTATTTGTTTTTCTGTAGATCATCATCCCTCATGGAAGATAAATGGGTAAAAATACAGCTAATCAGTCCTTCACTAGGAGGTCTGTTGATTGGCCTCTTTTATCATTATGATCTATTTGTCTTAATAGAAAGAATATTGTTGGCCATTCATTTGTTTATTTATTCAGCAATTTCTTGTCAAGTGCCTACAATGAAAGAACAGGATAGATGAGGTTCCTATCCTTATGGGGTTTTGCCTTCTATTGGGGAGATTAGTAATAAAGAAGTAAACCAATAAATAAAGTAATTATGTATTGTGATTAGTGTGATTAAGAAATTAAGCAGGATATTATAATAGAGATATGCCTTTCTTCCTTAAGGAAAATTCATGAAGAGAATTCCAGAAATAAAGTAGAATAATGTTGCAAAATAGATATATAGCTGCTATACATCATATACACATCTATGGCATATAGTTTGCACTTGACACTCCCCTCCTGAGTTTGCTGGAAAAAAAAGGATGGAAAGAGACATATAAAAGCACTTTGAAATTTTTTAAATGGTTCACATATTGTTACTGTTATTGTTCCCAGCTGGAAAAGGACACATGTAATGGTATCAAACTTTGATCACCACCCAAAACTTTCATAGGGAAGGAAAGGAAGGTTACTCTTAAATCACTGAGTGAAAAATAAATGAGTGACAATGAGAAATCAGAAGTGTTGGGCTTAGTTTGCAAATTGGAGGACCATAAAGTAGACAACATAAGACATGGTACATGATATCAACAGCTTCCTCTGATGACTACTACTCCCTAGCCTCTCTATACTTCTTTGTTGTGTCATTGCCTTAATTATCACATATGTGCTTTCAAGGTCATCAGTTAATAGATCTCTAGATGTGTCATATGTAGTTTTCCCCAAGGGATGGCAACCAATCAGAAGGCAGAGTTTGGTCTCCTACTTCTTCCGTAAATTATCAGCCCAAGATCTCCTGTGCATACCTTATAGTGAAATACACATGAATGCTCAGAAATTTTTGTAAAGCAAGTAAATTAGTACTTATGTGTAAGATATAATGACACCTAATTTCCACTAACTTTTCCGCTAATATAGAAGTATTTTTTTATTGTGCCCTGGAATTGATGATTCAGTTCAAATAGTTGGATTAGCAAGAACTTTGACACTATGAGAGATCTGAGTCAATGGAATGAAAAGGCTGCTCAACTCCTTTCTTGTGAACATTCTTTCATATATTACTTCAAATACTTACTAAGTACCTCCTTGTTATAGGCTCTGTTCTAAGCCCTCTGGGGATAGAAATGGAGGTGTCAAAGGTGAATGAGACATAGTGGGAGATGACTTGTACCCAAATAACTGCCATTCAAAAGGTTATGTGATAAGTGCTTAGGTGCTGTAACAACTCCAGGAGACCAGGCAGGTTAAGAGCAGAGTGAAGAGGGGACTTCCCTGGTGGTCTTGTACAGGGCGTGTGGTGTGGGTTTGATCCCTGGTTGGGGATCTAAGATCCCACATGCATGTGTTGTGGCCAAAAATAAAAGATCAGAGTGATGAGGAGGACCAAGCGGCTCTGTGATTTGCTCTCAGAGATGTCTGCACAGTTAGGAAGCCCCAGCTGCAGTCTGAGGTGTAACTTGATGTCTTTAGGCAAATCATTTAACTTCTTCAGGCCCTAATAAAAAAAATTAGATCATTTGGTCTCTAAGCTCTTCCAGCTCTAAAACTCCTTGATTCAGGAAGCAACTGCATTTGAGTCAGACTTTAGATGGATAGGAAACTAGAATAAAGTCTTAGTGCTTGAATGAGAGAAACTCTGTGATGCTGTGGTTTCAGTAGATAGAGATAGGGGAAGACAAAAGTAGGAGTAGCAAACTGCAGAGTGAGGGAGCTACATCTGCCAAGGTGTAGGGGTGGGAAAATGCAGGATGTGTTCAGGAAACACCAAGTACTTCAGACTAACAGGGGTTACTTAATTGTGGGAAGGTGAAAAGAGAGAACTGTAAAGCAAATCAGCCAAATTTATGGAAAACTTTGAATGCCAGACTGAGGCCTAATATTCAGCCTAATTGAAGCTTTTTAAAATGTAATCAATATCTTTTGCTTTAGATGCCATCCAGATGACTAAATTACCTAAGCTTTCCATTTCATATGCAAGATAACACTTCCATAGCCCCTACAATGTGCTAGGTTCTGTTCTAAGTGATTTACATAGGTTAATTTAGTTTATCTTTGTAAATCCCAATGAGAAAGGGACTATGAAGGAAGATAATTTAGGTACAATGAAAGAAAATGACTCTGAAATGGAATAAAATAGGAAAGTTATAACATTCTATGTAAAAGAAATGAGATAACTTAAAATGTGATTTTAAACTAGATTTCAGTGAAAATAAAGCAATAGTTTAAAAGGGGGAGGGGACTGTTATTGTACCCATTTTGCAGATGAGAAAACTGAGGCACAGAGGAGTTAAGTAAGTTTCCCAAGGTTACACAGCTAGTGAAATGTTGGGGCTTGGAGTCAAACTCATTTGTGATAACCATTATAGAAAACTTGTTAGTGCTATTTTCATTTTTCTCTCTTTCAAAGTTACATAGTATCTAAATTGCACAAAGCAGCCACTCTCAAGGCATAAATGAAGGCACTTTTTCCCAACTCCAGTCTGAGCAAGAAACATCTTCTTATAACCAACTGCAGCCTGGCATTATCATTATTATTTAATGAGACTTTACTGTTTTACCAGAAAATGTTCATTTAAATGAAGTTTTTTAAAAATCAGATTGTGGAACTTCCCTAGTGGTCTAGTGGTTAAGAATCCACCTGCCAATGCAAGGGACATGGGTTCAATTCCTGGTCCAGAAAGATTCCACATACCGCAGAGCAGCTAAGCCTGTGCGCCACAACTACTGGTCCATGCTCTAGAGCCTGGGAACCACAACTACTGAAGCCTGCGCTCTCTAGAGCCTGTACTCCACAACAAGAGAGGTCACCACAATGAGAAGCCCACGCACCACAACTAGATAATAGCCCCCACTTACTGCAACTAGAGAAAGCCCACGCACAGCAACAAAGACCCAGCATAGCCAAAAATAAATAAATAAATAACAGCAACAATATATATTTAAAAAATAATAATTTTTTTAAGAATCAGATTGTGGGCTTCATTATATAAAGATGATAATCGCTTTTGAAAAGCACAAATATCCCAGAGATTCAAGAGGGGCAATTGCTCCAGCCAAATTGAGGAAGAAGATAGCCACTATCTTCCAGGTTTCTACCATTTTATATTCTACAATTTTGGAACTGCTAAGAATCCCTCAGACAGAGTGTTTCCCAAGCGTAAGACTGCTCCCCTTGAATGAAAGGAAGTCATAAGGTCAGTCTTTCCCCATGTGCCCAACTTCTATAAGTAAAAGGGGTACATTCTTTTTCCAACTTCTAACTAAGCAAGGACTTTTAACTGAATTACTACTCCCAGAGATCTCCTGTTCCCATCCTGTGTGATTATGGTCTGGGTTCCAGACCCATGAACACATGGAAAGAGCCCATGCAGCATTTTAGAGGTATTAGTACCAAGAACAAAAGCTACTGACAGTATTCAGCTCTTCTGTTTGTAACAAGTACAATTTTCAGCTAATTACTTGAGCCATTTTCCCTGTGAAAGTATCTTCACCTAAGTGGATCTTCATGCTTTTTGCCAGGCAGTTTGGTTGTCTCCCGGTCTGATCAAACCTTTCTCTGAGGTTCCCAAGTTTCCCTTACTGCACTGTATCATCAGCAGAGTTTTTCGTTTTCTTCCCCCCACCCCACCTACTTCTAAATGTTTGCTGAAAAGAACCCTTAACAGGAAGTAAACTTGCTTGGCATGGCCCAGCTGTGTGTGAGGCTTGAGTGAGAGGTATTTATGACCTGACAGGAAGATAAAGATAAAGATGAAGCTGACTCGGTGGCTGTTAGCACGGGGAGAAGGAAATGTTTATGACCCCATCTGCTGGCGTTTCAATAGGATGGAACTGCCTTTATGGCGTCAATCTCCCCTGTGACTTCCTTCCATTTGGGGAGCGATATCTTATTTCAAGATGTTCCCACCGCACACACTGTTGTCCCCTTTGTTTAGGGGCATGGGAGGAAGGAAGGACTTTGTGACTGGAATGTGGGGATGGAGTGGTATTTATGGTTATGACTCAAGCTAGAGAAAAGGCTTCATTGGGGCTGGCTGTACAGGTCCAGAAAGCTGCCATGCATCCTGCTACATCCTAAGCGTTACCCACACTGAAAGCAGAACCATATTAGCTCTAGTCATTATCAGGCATTAAGGCTAACCATTTTCTAACACTATTATAATGAGAATTACTACAGCTTGATTTCCTTGCCCACTGGGGGAAAAATAACTTACTTTGTAAGTTTCTTGTTTCTTGTCTTTTATTTAATTTCTCTTACTTTTCTTCTCCCCAGTGTCTTTTCTTTGTTTCTTTTTTCTTTTCTTTTCTTTCTTTGGAGGAGGAGACACTTAAGACCAACAGGTGCAGTGTTGCTCAGCTCAATATCTTTGTCCATAAAGCAAAAGCAGTATGAAATTATCCCTTTCTTAAAACTAGCCCAAGTTAAGAGAGCCTGTAGATAGGTTGATATTCCTTGGTGAGGCAATGCATTTCTAAAGTGCTAAAAATAAGGGAATATTCTTAGAATATAATATTCTGTGCACCACTGAAACTGGTGTTTTTATACATATTGATGGTATTCATTTTACTGCAAAATAAGTATTTATTCTTCAGTTTTATTTGTACTTCCCCCAGGCCCATTAGTATAGATTAAATTTTATATTAAATTGCTCAAATAATCAGCACAATATATGTAAATCAAGAGCTTTAGCTTCATTGGCACTATTTGTGTGGATATATGTGACCATATTCAACATAGTCATTTTTTTCTTTGCAAATACAAGGTTTCTTTCCTTTTTAAAGCTATAATTCTATTTCTAAAAGATGAATTGTTTACCAAACTACACACATACAAAACTCAAAATTACAAAAGAAATGACTTTGTTCTTGCCACTGGGTTTGTCATTTAAAGAACTGAATGAAGAACTTCTGTTTGGGGGTGAATCACCCAATGATGTGCTTCTGTATCTCCTTAAGGTCCTATCTTCATCTTCACTGGTTGGGAGGAGCAGGGGAGAAGACGGCTTACTCAAGCATTTTTCCCCAGAGAATTCCATAGCAATATTTTTCTAATGGGAGAGTCCTGTAGTTAAGTTGGGCAAATTAGTTATAATCTTTGTACCTGATAACCTAAAGACTGGAAGGTAATAGTGTGTGACGAGTTACATTTTCCATTATAGCCCAGGTATAGTCAATTCACAGAGTAGAAATATTCTGGTGGCAATGTCCCTTCAAGGGATTAGAGCTATCACTGAAATAAAACCTCATATAAACATCAAATATCATAAAGCCAAGATCTGATCTTTGATTTTTACAGAAGTTCCTCCACAAAACATCCTATCCTTCCTTCTACAGTACAGGCCCAAGTCTTGGCATGTTCAACCGACTAGCAAATCCAGTCCCAACCGTATTTATTCAGTGTGATCCCCGAGAATAATTTGATAGGCCTACTAGGGAAGATCCTATCACACCTGCTATTTTCTTTTGCGCTACAGGTTACCAGGTGGCATTCGTATTAGCAAAGGTTCAAACCACACCATCAAATGGTTCAAACCATATAACCTCCTGTCTTAGGAGTTAAGCTAGCTTCCTGGGCTTCCCTTGCAGTGGTTAACTCTACTGAGAAGCTTTCTATCAGCAATAATAGCTTCAAGGTAGGAAATAAAAAATGGAAAGTGTTTAAATTGTTAATGGGTTTCATGTTGTTGTCACTGTTGAGGGTTTGTTCCCTTTTATAAACTCATAGTTTTTGGTTGACATTGCTTTTATGCGAGCCATCAGCCAGTTGGTGATGGTGTTGCTGTGTTAGACCATTACTGCCGGATTGTATTTGCAGTAAAGAAGGAGAATGGAGGCTGTAAATCTGCAACTGGAGATTTAGGGCTCTGTTACTCTGCAGTTTAGGCCCATGTGCTGGGGAGTCCATTCTCCTCCGGCAGAATTATACCCTCCAAACATGCCTTCCCAGGCACTGATCAACGACGTTCATTCCCTGGGCTACCAGGGCACTTAATACGGCTAATTCAGTTAAAGAAGCCTGAGGGGTGAGGTGGATGAGCCTCTCTCCCTGCTGGAAGCCAGATGCCAGGCTGGTTAGTGATCCTGCTTTATCCCTTCCCCCATGCAAAGCTGTGAGGAGCTGTTACTGCAATCACAGGGAAAAATAAGAAAATGCTTCTAATGTTGGGCTCTTTCCTCCTTTAAGCAGGAAACACTGCTTTACCCAACCTCGTTAACGCTTGTAGAACTAAGTCCATTATCAGGAATATTCAGGAAACACATTCTTGGGGAATTCAGGATGTGTCAGAGGCCTGGATATCTTGACATCATTTCACAAAGCTACCACCAGAGTCCGAAAAGCAGGAGAGTCCGTGCTTAGAGGACAGGTAACTGGAAAGTAGAAAAAAATTTCTCACCCTGACCCAGCTGGGTTGGTTTTGAATAGAAGCAGTTTAGAGGATAGTACCTCTTACCGCTGGATTCAGAAATACTTTGGAAAGACATCAATATTAAACATATTTAGAATTGCTTTATTAATCATGTATCATTTCTACTACTAAGATATTTTATAGTGAAAAAATGTTAAAATATTTTCTTGGCTAGCAAAAGTTGTAGGCAAGATTTTAGATGTGTTTTGTTTTGCTTTGTTCAGCCTTCCCCAGAGAGAAAGGGTGTTAAATATAGACTCATCCACATGATCCCTCTGAGGCATGTGGGTCTGCTTTCTGTGTCAGCTGTAGCACAAATGTGCATGATTTACCCATACAACTATTGAACAAGCATTGGCCTATTAAGACTTCAGATGATCTGTTCATGAGCTGTCAACCCAAATTGAGCTTGAAGCCTGCTGTAAAAGATCTAATTTTCATAATTATCCAGAACCTTCACACCCTCCTTCCCTTCAGTACCACCCACCTCCACACACAGTACACGGAGGAGTAAACACATACATACAGACACAGAGGCACAGAGCAGCACTGTCCCTGGAGATTCATCAGGCCTCTTGCCCGAAAATGCACCGAGTTCATCCAGGGGTCAGGCCTGGCTTTGACTTCCTGTTTGAGGAGCCCCATGTGTGGTGTTCCAGCATCGCTAGAGGCTAGTGATGACTAAGTAACCTTTCACACTATAGCCTCCCACTAAGAAACAAGGTCCCTTATGATTCTAGACCTGGAGTGATTAGGGCACACAAATACCTTTTTAATATATAAGGTGGAATTAATGCCCATAGAAATAGCACTTCACTGTCTCATGGCCTTGCATTTATATAAAGAGGAGAGAGCTGTTGTCTTTGAGGATGAAGAATTTTAAACGCAACCTGATTTAGTCTCAGAGTACACCAGGGACTTTGATCATTTAGCTGTTGCTTAAGGCTGCCTGTGAGCTTTACCTGACCCTGGTCTCCAAAGGAAATCATCGTTTTGTACGTGGAGTTCAGCTGGTAATATCCCTCTAGGTAACCTGGCCTGAAATGTGGACCAGCGGGAACAGGCAGCATGTTCAGGCTTAACCCTTTGCAGCACTGTAGATAAAGAGTACACACTCCAAGGATTTGGTCATGCTGATGTTCCTCCAGTAATTCCACTGGAACTACACTGTACCATAAACCATTCAGTCTCCGGACATATATTGCCTATGTGTCAGGAGTGGACAGGCAGCACTTTACTAGGTTCTTCTACAACCTCAGGTTTTTGAGGCAGCTGAGGCTTAAATTCCATGTCTTAACATGGGACAACTATATTTCTACACTGTCAATTGTCTTTGCCCTCAGAGGGCATTTGCTGCAACTCAGGGTTCTACATTTAGAATAAAGGGAGTTATTTCCTGTCTTCACTGCTTTTTTGCCTTTTTTTTTAATCGTGAATAGAGACAGTACATTACTCAAACCTTGGCTTTTCCCCCAAGTCTGTTGTTTACAGAGAGACATTTGGGTCCCTGGGGCTCACTCCCATAAAACCTTATTATCATATATTTCAAGACGTAAACTTCAGTTGTCAGCTCAGGAGCACAGTTTTTAAAGCCCTGGCTGCTCTTGTTTTTCTTCTGCTTCCCTCTGGTTTATTTTTCTTTCAGCTTTGCCTGTTCTTCCCTCTTCCTCATCTCAAGCAACGCTCAGTTCCAAGCTGGCTCGCTTCTTATTCTACTAATTAGACAAGAAGTCCAGAGAGGCCATTATTAGATTCTGAGAATCTTTATCAGAGCCCATTATGGCCTTAAATACTGCACAAACATTTTACTAACTGAACCCATGAAAATTTCAGCTGATCCATCCTCGGTCTTTAGCATCTACTTTCTTTTGTACCTACAGAGTTATGTTTCTTTCTTTTTTTTTTTTTTCAGAGTTATGTTTCTGATGATAGAATTCCTAACAGCTTATTTTTCTTTGTATTAATTTTCCCAGAGACAGCAGTGAAGGTTTATTCTCTCTCTTTCTCTCTCTCTCTCTCTCTCTCATTCTAATTACTGGTCTTGGTGGTGAAGGGGGTTCCAAGAAGCCTGCTTTTTCTTGGTGGAATACGTGTGAGTGTGTGTAAATGTCATATGTATTAATGTCACCAGTGAGTGGGATTCATGGTTGCCTGTTTCTCTCTCATTTTCTTTACAGGGCCAGGGATTATTTGTATGGACCAATGGTCTCCCTTTTCTTTCAATGGAAGAATAATCCTGCATTATAATATAGTAACTGCAAAAGAAAGCTCTTTTTCTATTTCATTCTTTTCTTTCTTAATTCACTGTCTAGTGAGTTTCTGATTGACTCACAGACCAATTAAAGTAAAATTTAATGGAAGAATAGATTAACTCCCTGAGGTTTCCCTACCATCCATCACATTTTTATAGCAGGAGCTGTGAGGAAGCTCATAACTTCATGCTGTGAATGTGATAATAAAGAGGGCACAGAGAGGATTCCGATTTACAGCCGAGCTGATGTTCGCCAGGACAGAATTTACTGCCCAATCCCCTTCCCCTTTTTATTCAGGAGGAGGTCACTAGATCTGCCCTCAGCCCAGGTCTCAGATACTGAAGGGCAGATTGTCAGGTTGAGATTCTTTCTCTTTAATTGGGGTGGCGTGAGGAGAGAATGTGAATTTCATTGTCCAGAGATGGATATTGTGTTAAAGAATATCCATCCTTAGGAAGCTGTTGTCACCCCAAATGTTCATATTTTTAAAGGGTGTACTTGATGTGTTACTATTTACTCTCATAGAAATTCAGAAATATCAGGCATTTGTTTCTGAGTCACTGAGTCATTGTCTTTTATCTACAGGCTTTTCTGGGTAACTGAAGATATCTCTTTCTATATCTTTATAGCCAACATTAATAATTTCTTCTGAGCATCTTTCTTTTGAGGATCTCAAAGCACTTTATGATCATTATTTTAGTCTTTCTAATAGGTCCCCAAAAACCTTCCAAACAATTTGCAGTTTACTAATGTTTCTCTGATTCATCTTAACAATGAAGTGTGACAGTGCTTACAATGTGAGTAGTCATATGACCCACCCATGTTGGGGATTAATTTTGTACACTTACTAAAATTTTTACTTCATATAGCAATTTTTTGGGGGCCTTGAGTATTTAAAAACTGTATCAAATTTCATGAATGTATTAGATACTCCTTTTTTTTCTTTTTCAGAAGCTTAGTAAGATAGAATCAATATTTTAAAATCTCACTCATTTGACTGTCCTTGAAATCAAAACATGTCTGAACTGAACTTAGTGAGTCTCCCCTCACTGACCTGCTCTTCTTTTTGTATTAAAAAAAAACTTAAACAGAATGGTCCATCCTTCAAAGTGTTGTAGGTTGGAAACTTGGGAATCTTCCTAGATCCTCTCTCTCCTGCACACCCAATATCTCATTGATCACCAAGGCCTGCTGAGTCTACCTCTTCAATGTCTCTGGAAACCATCTTCTTCTCTCCATTCTCTTGCCCTAGTCTTACTGCAGGTTTCTCATCATTTCTTTGGACTATTGTGATCAATTTCTAGCCAGTCTCCATGTCTTCACTCTCATTATACCCTCTCTAATCCATCCTCAATGCTTATAAAAGAATAATCCCTCTAAATGCAAATTTTATAATTTTATCACTAAAACTACTTAAATGACTGCCCATTGCTTACAAGACACATTTAAATCCTTACACAGTAATTCATAAGGCAGCATAGCTTCATAGCTTAGATGTGATTTCCTAGATTTGAAGAGGTATCATGGTACTGCCAGTTTTTAATTTTGACAAGAATTTTTAAAAAGCTATCACCTTCTTTCAACATAATTTCACAAAAGGAATATATTGATGTCAGAAAATAGGAAGAATACAAATCCAGAAAAATATTCTCTTTTATTGAATAGTTATGTAATTTTAGGACTTCCCTGGTGGCTCAGCTGGTAAAGAATCTGCCTGCAATGCGGGAGACCTGGGTTCAGTCCCTGGGTTGGGAAGATCCCCTGGAGAAGGGAAAGGCTACTACTCCAGTATTCTGGCCTGGAGAATTCCATGGACTGTATAGTCCATGGGGTCACAAAAAGTTACATGCGAGTCCCATATGTAACTTTATGGGGAAAAAAATCACTTTATAGTTCTTATTTTTCTCATTTTACTATAGTCCTGAAAACTTATGATGTTCTGTTATTGTATTTGGGAACCTGGAGTTGCTGAGTCATAGCAAATATCTTTTTAACGTATAAGGTAGAACTAATGTTGGTTAAGTAGATGGTCTCAGCAGTCAGAAAGAGCTGAATTTGAAGTCCAGCTTCACAACTTCATAGCTGTATGATCATGGGCAAGTTGCTTATCCTCACTGAATTTAATTTCCTCCATCTATAAAACAGAGATAATAATAGTACCTCCTTCTTAGTGCTGTTTCTACTATTTCACAATAAAATGCATATTTTGACCCACTTGACCCACTGTCAGGCACATAGTAGGCACTTTGACAGTATGAGATACTACTATGATGACCTCCTGGCCTCATCTCCTCTCACTCCCCTAAAAGCTCCCTACATTTCCAGGTACACTGACAGGTACCCAAGTGGTCCCCTGGACCAAAATACACCTGCATATCTTGGAACGTACATTCCTCCTTGCCTAGAAGCCTGCTCCCTCCACTGTACATCTGGTGAATTCCTACTCTTCCTTCAAGATTCAACTTAAACCTCATAGTCTCAGCATCCCTACTTGTCCCTCCTCCTCCTCCACTGACAAACTGTCTCCCACAGCCTCATAGCATTTTATAGATTGCCAAGCTCATACCAAGTGTTTGTTAAATTTCTTTATTTAATCTCAATTAATGTGATTAAATAATCACAATAGTGATTATTTAATTATATCAATCACTAAACACTACAGATAAATTTATATTAGAGGTTTTATCACTTTTTATTCATTAATTCAATTAATACTTAATTGTGAACCTGCTATGATGCATAAACTTCTGCATAGGGTATATTCCAATAACAGTAATGCAACATTCAAGATTTGGGATGACTTAGTTATTCTCCTCTGTGATTTCATGGAACCTGGTAGAAGCATTAATACAAATGATAATTTGTATTTTAGCTATTTGTTCCCATTCTATCCCCTTGCTCTCTAGACTGAGTTCCTCAAGGGCAGTTATCTTACTTATTTTTGTTTCCCCAATACCTAGAACTTTGAAAGTGCTCAGGGTGTATTTATAGAATAAATGAAGGAATATCAAGAAGCATTCTCAGTGTTAAAGAGCTTGATGAACTTTGTTAACTCTGTGGTTGATTGTGTTGTCCCTGACTTTGAAAGGACACCATCATCCCATGACAATGTAACTATTTTTTTAAAAAGGCTAAACATCTTTTCTGGTGGGTCCACATGAATTTTATCCTTCAGACTGTGTCTGCAGCTTCATCCAAGCCTGGGGTGGTTTCCCTCCTAAATCAATGGATCATCCTAAGCTATTTCTGGAAAAAAAAAAAAAAAAAGGAAGAAGAGGAAGGAAGTATGTTCCCTTGAGCTATTGTAAGAAAAACAGATCTTCTAGTATGTTCTGGTGTGTTTTACTTCTGGTCCAAGTACACTTTAGTCTTGCCTCTGTGTGATGTAATTTTGGGAATGGAATATCATTTTATACTTGCAAAGAGTGTGTTCTCAGTGCCATGTTGGATCTGGAAGGTGAACACCAACATTCTTAGCCATCCTTAGTTTTGCTTCACTCCTAAAAGCTGTGCCTCATGGGCAATTAAACATCTCTCTGGCCCAAATTCAACAGATTGCACAGCGGCATCTTGGGTATTGTGCTGTTGTTACCTCTGTACAGGATGAAAAGACTGCATTCTCCATTTCAGAGTTTTGTTTAGTTGATCTTGTTCTGCAGTTTGCTACTAAATGACGTCTATGAGTGACACTGATGAACTCAGAAAGCTAACTTTTGAGACTGTCCAAACTTCATAGTTACCTGGCAAGGTAGGACAGTCCACTACTTTTAGACATTCAGCTGTCGTGATTACTTAATGCTCCTTGGTCACGCATTCTATGATGCTTCCTGAGTATATACATTTTTGTTCATTTCTCAGTTTCTTTGTAAATCTGTGCTTCCTCTCTAACTTCATCTACCTTTGCTGTTTGTTCTACCTTTTGTATATTTATATATCAAAAATAACACATATTCCCCACTCTTTAATCTTTTTTCTGTAAACTTTTCCTTTATTCTTAGAGAAATCCTATTCATCATTATAAACCTAGTTTAGTCTTTGTGTACTCTGTGAAATCTTCACACACACACACATACAGAAAAAACTAAAATTTCTTAAGTGCCTGCTAGGAAACTCATCAGGAACTATGTTTGATACTTTTATAAATCTTACTTGCTTAGACCTCACAAAGCATTTCAAAGTAGATGCTATCTCCATTCTCAAAATATAAAGTGAAAGTGAAAGTCACTCAGTCGCGTCCGACTCTTTGTGACCCCATGGACTATATGGTCTCCAGACCAGAATACTGGAGTGGGTAGCCTTTCCCTTCTCCAGGGGATCTTCCCAACCCATGGATCGAACCCAGGTCTCCCACATTGCAAGTGGATTCTTTACCAGCTGAGCCACAAGGGAAGCCCAAGAACACTGGAGTGGGTAGCTATCCCTTCTCCAGGGGATCTCCCTGACCCAGAAATTGAACCAGGGTCTCCTGCATTGCAGGTGGATTCTTTACCAACTGAGCTATAAGGGAAGCCATAAAACCAGGATGAAAATAGTTAAAATGTTTTCCCCAAAGCTTTATGGCAAGCAGTTGACAGATCTAGAGTTTAAGTCAAGGTTCACAGGATTTCAAAACTGATACATGTTCTACCATATCATGCCACTCTTCATCCTTTTTATCTGTTGTATATTAATGTATATGTCTATAATTTTGCTTTTTATTCACCATGTTTATTGTGTTATTCATTTGACTGTCTTTCCTACCAGAAAAATAACTCATTGAAAGTTAAATTTGTTTCTTATTTATCTTAGTATCCTTAGGGCTCTCAGAACATTACCTAACACATAATAGACATTGAATTCAGGGTTTACTGGATTGGATTGGGTCTCATTACAATTGAGTTGAACTGAACAACAGCTTTACCTTGAACCTTGAAATTTTGCATTTCTGATGATGTCTGGGGCTCAGGATGCCATTTCCCTCATGCCAACTGATGTCTCAGTTGTCCATAGGTAGCCACATGTCTGTGCCAACTTCATCCTAAATAATTGCTCATCTTCCCAGGAAAGTAACTGGAGAACACAGTCATTAGCGTACATAAGTTCCTAGAGAACTGTCTTCTGTCTCATATATTTACTGTAGTCAGTGGAGTATATTCAGTCGTTTAGGCATAATTAAAATAGTCTGTGGCTCTAATTAAAGTAGTCTGGATATTTTAAAGAAATCTATATATAAGAACAAGCTGAGTGCTGACATCAAGTTAATTGCGTTATTTTGGGGGGAGCTATCATTGGAGACAGCAGTATGGCACCCAGTGCCTTTTTAATCCTCGGTGTCTGGATGTATAGTGTTAAATAACTAGTATCTTGAGCTCTTAAGAGGAAAGGCATTAAAGCATAAATAAATAAAGCTGTTATGAAAACCCAGAAAATTATCTAAATGCACTTGTATAAGGAGTCATATAGTGATTAAACTGCTGGCTATGGAGACAAATACCCTTAACACCTTTCACAACTAAAAACAAATCACCAAATGGCTTGGAAATTTTGTCCTATATGGTAGGAGAGCCAGAGAGAAAAACTGTTGCACTTAAATTTTTTAGTATTGTATTTGATCTGTTTAAATAACAAACTGTTCTTATTTTTACTAGAAGTCAGAATCCTCCCTTTCTTTTATTTATTTATTTATTTATTTATTTATTTTTGGCTGCACTGGGTCTTCCTTGCTGCACAGGGCTTTCTCTAGTTCCAGCAAGCAGGAGGCAACTCTTACTTGTGGTGTGTGGGCTTCTCATTGCAGTGGCTTCTCTTGTTGCAGAGCACAGGCTCTAGGTGCATGGGCTCAGTAGTTGCTGTGCATGGGCTTAGTTGCTCTGTGGCATGTGGGATCTTCCCAGGGATCAAACCCATGTGCCCTGAAATGGCAGGTGAACTCTTAACCACTGGACCACCAGAGAAGTCCCTTCTTCTTTCTAGTCCATTTCCCTAAACCTTTGCCAAACAGGGGAGATGCAATCCAGCAAAACCATGCATTTTAACATTGTAGTTCCTCTACTTTTCTTTTAATGTGAAGAGTCACACCTGTTCCTCTTAATATCCTCCTTCATCTTAATTCCAGTTGAACGCTGAATCTCATTGCAAAGTAGCTCCATCTAATTTTCTGTAGCTGAAATAGGGTTTCTTTTAAATGAGATGCCCAGAACTGATGGCCTCCCCAGATTGTGATATCTACTGGCCACAACTGCTGCAGAGTTCCTAGTGGAGGTGGAACATTTCTTCTGTAAGATTTACCCTGGAAGCAAACCAAGCTTCTCTAGTTTCTTACTGTTTCCCAAGATCAGGATGCAAAAATACATTTCTTAGAAATAATCAAAGCACAATGACTTATACAAGGATACAGTCACGGGTGGGGATATCCACTATGAAATACGGCTCTGGATCATCTGTGATCCAAAGAAAAGAAAGGTCAGCGAGTGAATTTATTTGGAAATAACAGAAACTTTTGGTCGGGTTTTGTAGGCTGAAGTTCTAGAGTTAATCATTATTCTGCCGAATCCTGAATGATGTTGCTTGTAGCTTTTCTACGCAGGCAGCATCCCCATGGGAGTCCTACTAACGGTCTTTTGTCAGGCACTATCAGCAGTATTGAGCCAACCTGAGCACCCTGTTATTAATCCTTTTCTCCTAGTGACATGACAGCGATCGATGTCTGAACAAGCTATTGAAACTGTAGCAATCAAGTGGACTCCAGTTAATCCAATGGGATACTTACTCAGAGCTTATGGGAAGGGCAGGGAATTTTTTTCTTACTCTGCTCTACTCCTATACCCATACATTCTATGCTGCTATAATTTGGGTAAAAGCTGACATTTACCCAGGCCTGTAAATACACAGGGTACCCTTACCAATGACTCAAATACATTCATACCACATTTGCAGCCATCTGCTACTTCTGTTAATACATAAACTTATCATTGTTATGTATTTACATATGTGCCTATATAAATATAAACCGAGGACAATGAGATGTTTATATGGAAAGGTACTTACCTGGTGATGTTTTTGAACTTACAGAAAGCTATCAGTTACAAAGAATAGTATGTACAACACAAGGTTATCAGATTTCCTGTCCTTTACTTCAGGTAGCTGCTGCTAAGTTGCTTCAGTTGTGTCCAAGTCTGTGGGATCCCATAGACAGCAGCCCACCAGGCTCCGCCGTCCCTGGGGTTCTCCAGGCGAGAATACTGGAGTGGGTTGCCATTTCCTTCTCCAATGCATGAAAGGGAAAAGTGAATGTGAAGTCACTCTGTTGTGTCCGACTCTTAGCGACCCCATGGACTGTAGCCTACCAGGCTCCTCCATTCATGGGATTTTCCAGGCAAGAGTACTGGAGTGGGGTGCCATTGCCTTCTCCTACTTCAGGTAGAAGGAAGTCTAAAATGGTGGTGTCCCAACCCAGCTGTGCATACAGATTCCTAGGTCCCATTCCCACAGATTGTGATTCAGCTAATCTGAAGTGATGCTCAGGAATCTGCATTCTAAGTTTCAAGGTGACTGACCTTAAATGGAAGTTTTCAAGCTGTATTCCAAGGTGCTTTGGGGCTTCCTAAGAGACTACTAAGTGGTTTATAGGGTGGGGCAGGAGGGACAAGAAGGAAGAAGGCCAGGAAGGACAGACCTGTCCTCGGTCTTGCTAGCAAACACCTCACTTAAGCAACTTAGTTTCTTGACTTAGTTCTCTGTTTGTAAAATCCATATCAGTAATATTTACCTTTGTTTATTCTACATGGATATTTTGAGAAGAATGAATAGAGAATATAGACAGAATAAAGAATTACAGAGGATAAAGCCAACTCCCCAGTCAGCATAGGAATCTATGAATAGGAAGTCACAGTTTCTCCTGCAGTGAAGTGGGCCTTCTTACCTTAGAGTCACCATTGCTCTCCAGGGCTGGGGTTTAGGACAGCTCTCCAGAGTCTGAAGTATCTTTCTAATGCTGAGTCTAATCCTGCCTTCATTAGCTTCTGCTCACAGCTCCTACTTCTCCCAATATTCCCTATTTCTATGGGATAGCCCTTGAAATATTTGGAGACAGTTATCAGATCTCAGGCTAAAATTCCTTGCCTTCTTAAACTATTCATTGGTTAACTCATTTTCTGAAATCCTCTCACCAATGTGAAGTATTTGTGTAGTACCCTTCCTCAGATTGTGCTAGTTGTTAATTTAATTTGCTTTTACTTTCTGCACCTGAGTTTTTGTGTGTTCCACTCAATCTTCTTTCTTCAGCATGTCTTTTTGCAGGGCATGCTTTCCCAACAGCCATTGCAACAAGTCTTAAATGTTTCTGAAATTAAGGTGTAAGTATTGGTCTGAAAGAACTAGTGTGCAAGATGCCTCTCAAACATGGTTGCATGATAAACTCTTTTGGAGAAAGTTGTTTTTGAAATGTAAATGTCCAGTGACCTCAACCAGTGAAATAGGGG
This sequence comes from Giraffa tippelskirchi, assembly GCF_054371585.1. Lineage (NCBI taxonomy): Eukaryota > Metazoa > Chordata > Mammalia > Artiodactyla > Giraffidae > Giraffa > Giraffa tippelskirchi. The sequence continues at coordinate 24,274,389 of NC_137277.1, read as the reverse complement.
TGAGGCTCTGGAAAGTGTATCTTTAAGGTGCCAGGTGATGCAAGTGCAGGTGGCCTGAGAGCCACCATGCACACTAACTCAGGAACACTAATGGTTTAAAGAGTCTGGGACAGAGACACCTAAACTCTGCCTGCAGTCTCCTGACAGGCTGGAGACCTGTGCAAGCAACTTAAATGCCAGAGTCTTCTTTCTTCATTATCTATATCACATCTACCCCCTCCATCATCAGAATTACATGAGATGATATATGTAAGACAATAATTATCATAAGACAATAATTATCACAATGTCTTGTTATGAAAATGTATTTTTATACAAGCTTCAGTTAAGTGAATATTTTTATGCCTCTATTTTACTCCATTTTGATGTATTTTGTCTAATAAAAGTTTAGGATCATATGGTCATACCTGCTTATTCATTCAGAGAACAAATTTAAGAAATAATTATTTCATTTGTGTAAATGTGTTGTCTTGACGTTGTCAATCAGCAAGTTATTCTTTTGCTGGGCATGATCTTCCCTGTCCCCATCCAGCAGTTCTGGAAGAATCTACCAAAAAAGACCTTCAAGTTGAACACAAAGCAAAGCTTTGCTGATGCCTCAGCCTGGCATGGACCTGGGGAGACATCCTGGAAGGCTCCCTCTCATGCAGATTGTTCTAAGAAATAGGTTTCGATAAGAAAATTGCTTGGTTTATTATTTTTAATTTAATGAACCTTGTTCCTGTAAAAATCACAGGGCAGATATTCCAGGAAATCATCTTTTTTTAGCTCTAGAGCAGACAGTTCAGTAGTGTCCATGGCTAGACAAGTTTGCCTGACCTGCATCCCAACCCAAAGGGGTTGTTGAAAAATGAGAAGGATTGTTCAGTTCAAGATCTGAGCCTGCATGTTCTGCCCTTCCCACAGAGTCTGTCAGCAAGGAGGTGAATTTTAAAATGAAATTTTGTGACATGTGTACTCTCCACTAAAAAATGGACACAGCCAAGACTCATTTCTCCAAGCTCCCTATCCAAGCACAAGATGAGGAATGGTCTGTGGTCGTTAGCACTTGGTTTGGAATAGCCCAGAGGTGAAAGAGTTGCTATTGGATTTCATTAATCTGAAGAATAGTGTTTAGGTTAAAATGTCTCCCTGGTGTTTTAATTGGGGAGCGAGCGTAACACTGGTGTTCAGCATCAGACAAAACACATATTCAAGATTAAGGCAGGGAAAAAAATGATGACGAGTTGAACCTATGTGTGAAAATCTGGAAATGTTTTATGACAACAAAAAAAGCTTTTGCCAACCAAGTTGATATTTTCAGACAACTGATGCTCATTATTCTCTTGCTTTATTGCCAAGTTTATGTAATAAAAACAAAAACTAAAATTTCATCTTAAAACTTCAAAATTCCCTAAGCTGAAAAGAGTATTCATACTTTCCACATGTTTGTCGGGTGCCTACAACATCCCAGGCACTGTGCTAGGTTGAGGATAAAGAGCATGAGACTTAGACCTCGCCCTTGGAGATGCACGGGTGAGAACATGACTCTGGTGGGTCACCAGGTGTGAAGGCAGTGCTAAGAAGTGACCAATCATCCTCTTCAAGGAGCATCAGATGCTAAACCACAGTAGCTTCCCTTCCCTTTCCTTTCCTACCTTTTCCTTACCCTCCCTGCATGTTGGAGGGCCTGCGCCAGGAACTAAAAGAGTCTATTAGGAATCCTGCTACACCCGCCTCTCCTTCAGCTCAGATCTGTGGTGCCTAGTTCTTCCTCTGGTTTCCCATGATGCCTGAAACCTGGTCTTCAACCTCGCCTGGGAAGCTTTAAAAGGCATGACAGTGAGCTCTGACACTCCCTAGCTGTGTAACTTAGACAAATTACTTAACCTTTCTGTGCCTCAGTTTTTTCATCTATAAAGAGAGAGAATTCCTGCTTCATATGGTTGTTATAAAAACTGCATAGTTGATACATGTAAAGCACTCAAAATAACAGCTGACACATAAGGAATCTAATAAATGTTAGCCAGGCTATTTCTCCAGTTCTAGCAGAGTACCTGGTTCAAGGCTTAAATTTTTCCCACCTTTATCTTTAAGTTGGGTATAATTTGGGAATCTAACACAGTCCTACAGTAATATCTGAATGATGCTCTAAAAGCAGAAACCAACCTATAGAAGCATCTGTTACCAGCTTTGGCCAGATGTCAGAAAACATTTAGGGCTATTCAAGTGTCAGTGCTCTCTATGGGAGGTTTATTAACAACACAAATGTTCTATATCCTGTCCTTGAGCCAGATACAATACACTAAAAGTGTTTCCGAGGCAGACTTTTCCTTGGTGGGTTAAAAAGATTTCTCTCTGTTCATTCTCCCTCTCCCTCCCATGCCCTCTCTCTCACACACACACAAATACACATATGTGAACACACATACATACACACTCTATTTATATGGTGGTGATTCCAGCAATCTTAACGATATTGAATCACATCAGTGTTTCTGTATACATAAGCCTACAGCTTAATTCTAGATATTAAATATGGATCATATCTCTGCTACTCATTAATGCTCAGGATACACATAGGAACATACTTTGAAATGCCTGATGGAATTTATAGCTTCAATATTTATCTTTATTTAACCAACATTTATATAGTACTTGCATGTCAGACACAGTTCCAAGCACCTTTCAAATAATAATTCATTTTATCCTCATAACAATTTTATAAGGTAGATATTATCATTACCCCCATCTAGCAGATAAGACGGAGAAGGCAATGGCACCCCACTCCAGTACTCTTGCCTGGAAAATCCCATGGATGGAGGAGCCTGGTAGGCTACGGTCCATAGGGTCACTAAGAGTCGGATACGACTGAGCGACTTCACTTTCACTTTTCCCTTTCATGCATTGGAGAAGGAAATGGCAACCCACTCCAGTATTCTTGCCTGGAGAATCCCAGGGACGGCGGAGCCTGGTGGGCTGCCGTATATGGGGTCGCACAGAGTCGGACACGACTGAAGCGACTTAGCAGCAGCAGCAGCAGCAGCAAAGAAAACTGAAGTGTGGAGAGCAACTTGCTTAAGTCTTACAGCTAGTAAATGGCAGAACCTGGATTCAAAGCAGGCCGTTTGGCTCCAGAGTCCATGTTCTTTACCACCACTGTTTCAGTTCAGTTCAGTTGCTCAGTCATGTCTGACTCTTTGCAACCCCATGAACCACAGAACACCAGGCCTCCCTGTCCATCACCAACTCCCAGAGTCCACCCAAACCCATGTCCATTGAGTCGGTGATGCCATCCAACCATCTTATCCTCTGTCGTCCCCTTCTCCTCCTGCCCTCAATCTTTCCCAGCATCAGGGTCTTTTCAAATGAGTCAGCTCTTCACATAAGGTGGCCATAAGTATTGGAGTTTCAGCTTCAACATCAGTCCTTCCAATGAACACCCAGGACTGATCTCCTTTAGGATGGACTGGTTGGATCTCCTTGCAGTCCAAGGGACTCTCAAGAGTCTTCTCCAACACCACAGTTCAAAAGCATCAATTCTTTGGCGCTCAGCTTTCTTTATAGTCCAACTCTCACATCCATACATGACCACTGGAAAAAACCATAGCCTTGACTAGACAGACCTTTGTTGACAAAGTAATGTCTCTGCTTTTTAATATGCTGTCTAGGTTGGTCATAACTTTCCTTCCAAGGAGCAAACATCTTTTAATTTCATGGCAGCAATCACCATCTGCAGTGATTTTCAAGCCCCCCAAAATAAAGTCAGCCACTGTTCCCACTGTTTCCCCATCTATTTGCCATAAAGTGATGGGACTGGATGCCATGATCTTAGTTTTCTGAATGTTGAACTTTAAGCCAACTTTTTCACTCTCCTCTTTCACTTTCATCAAGAGGCTCTTTAGTTCTTCACTTTCTGCCATAAGGATGGTATCATCTGCATATCTGAGGTTATTGATATTTCTCCCAACAATCTTGATTCCAACTTGTGCTTCCTCCAGCCCAGCGTTTCTCATGATGTACTCTGCATATAAGTTAAATAAGCTTATTGACTAGTGAACTTCACTTCTTCCATTCCTCACAATAAAAAAATAAAGATGTTCTGAGGCTATGTTATTGAGCCTACTTTCTCTTGATATAAATTTCCCAAATGCCAAAATGCAGAGAGTATTGGCATTTATGTGTTGATGACACATAAAATTTAAGTTTTAAGACATTTTTCAGTCCCTTTCTCTGGGTGACAAGGATCTCAAAGGAGAATCCAAGAATCTTAGACCTGAGAAAGAGCCATGTACTCGTGAGGTACCCCCCATGAGTTCTACAGATCAAAATGCAGATAGGTCAAAAGACTTGCCCATCATTACAGAACTACTTAATAGCAAAGCTGGTACTAGAACACAAGACAAGAATATGAATAGGAGCAGTTGAGGAAATGGACCTGCTAGAAATTGTCTTTAATTTCTCACAAGTTAAGGCTCTTTTTCATTATACCATGTTACTTCTCCATCTATAGAAACTGAAGTAAGACTTGGAGGATCACTCCAATCTTGGAAGTCAGAGTAGGGGAAAATCCAGATCCAAGCTGTAAGTAAGACATAGAGAATTAGCCTGTGCCAGAATTCAAAGCAGTGTCAATGGCCAAAACTAGAGAGATAAGCCAAGGTCAGGCTAAGAGGAAGATTCATTGAAGGATGAGGCACGAAAACTCAAGTCCAGACAAATAAAAGGTGAAGAGTTAGGAAGGAGTAATTGGAATTGCAATAACCTGACCATTTTTAAACCCCATGTGCTTAAGAAGTTCTAAATTTGAGGGAGGATGCATTCTCCTCTAAATGGTATGTCCTTATTGAATGACAAGCATCAGATTAACCATGCATATTATATAGAATTTTTCAGTGAGGTCAAAAACACCAGAACCAAGTTTAATGTGCACTTAAAAAAATAGATGAGATTATGGTTTACTACAGTTCATCTAAGAGATCTGTGCACAGTAAGCTTCTTAGTTTCTTAATTTATCTGCCAGTGAAGACTGGAGGACTGAGCCGATTCAGCTGGGAACTGAACCTGTGGTTCCAGGAAGTCTAGATATTTCAAACCTCATACTTAGTCCATTAAGATATCCTCTCCAAGAACATAATGTAGTTAAAGTAGATTTAGATATCTTTAGTACAGAGAGTGGATTTTATTTCCACTTTGGGAATTTCTGATCCACAGTAGGGAGAAATATAGATGAAATTCACCTACAGTAGTGCCTATGGAATAATGCATGTATGTCAACATACACTGTCACTTTTCTGATTTACCGTTAAGAAGAGAAAAACCATCTCAAGAGAAGAATTGATTACAAATGCATTTGCTAAATGGAGGCTTCTCTTATTTTTCCTAAAGATCCACAATTGCCTCTATTGATAAAATCGAATAAATTATACTTATTCTGAGAATCTGAAGAGGGACCACAGATTTCACACATCTGTCAGGTGGGTCAGTTTATTTGGGAGACAGTAGGGGAACATCCTGTACCATTACAGTCTGTCAGCCACAGAGAATGTTTACTAATAAGCCTAGCCATTAAGTTAGGTCAGTGATGGATGGTCTGTGTTCCCCTGCCCTGGCCTGGCATGTGCTGTGATACTCACTGACCAGCAGCAGCTGTTGTACTAGCTGCCTTGTTAAGGGTCTCGCCAAGTGACATCAGCTATACATCACCCAGGCTGATACCTTTGATTATTTGGACAGCTCCTGGCATGATGAATCGTTGGGATTGATCTGTCTTTTCTTGCACGTCCTAGTCAGTGTTCTTTACCCATCTCTCTCAACTCTTCATTCTTAAGTTGAGGGCCCTTGTTACTGCTCTTTCAGATTATGCACCTTCTGCCCACTCCAAAGTATAGGATCTGCTCATTTCAGTATTCATAATGAGAAAATGGGATAACGCTGAAGAAAATAAGTGCATCATAGTTAGAACAGACAGGCTGGGGAAACAGTAGCCACTCTCTTGCAGGCAGAAAAACAAGAAGAAAAAGCTTTTTTCCATGGGCATCAGGGGCTCAGCAGCTTTCATTACTGAGGTCATGGACCTTCCACATATTCCATGTGGTACAAATTAAATTTGAATGCTGTGGGTAACCTGAACAATGCTTTCTATTTATAAGATCCCTCTCTTCCAAGGAGTACAAATCATTTTGCACACAGTATCTCAAGCATCACCATATTTCTGTAAAAGAAGTTTTATCATTGTGATTTCACCAAGAGAAAAAAATGAGCACAGATATGTATTCCCATATCTGTTTGATTAATAAATATATGACAAAATCAATAACAGGACCTAAAATCTCTGACTCCCTGCTATATTAAGACCTTTAACTCATTGATTTATAAAATGTTTATTGAGCACCTACTGTGTGTGTGTCAAGAACTGAGAATACAGAGAGCCTCTGTATGGCAACCATTAACTCATTCAATCCCACCTAACTCTAAGTCAGTATTAGTAAGGGAGAAGCACATGAAAATATACTATTTTACTTAGAGAATCTACATGCATGTATTAGAGATACAACTGCTATTAGACTTTACCATGACTCAGCCAGAGGCCATGGTAATCTGCCCTTCTCTATTAGATTATAAATTCTTGTGTAGTAAAGACAGTGTTCCCTATCAGTTCAGTTACTCAGTCATGTCTGACTTTTTGCGACCCCATGGACTGCAGCATGCCAGGCTTCCCTATCCTTCACTGTCTCCTGCAGTTTGCTTAAACTCATGTCCATTGAGTCAGTGATACCATCCAACTATCTCATCCTCTGTTGCCCCCTTCTCCTCTTGCCCTCAATCTTTCCCAGCATCAGGGTCTTTTCCAGTGAGTCAGCTCTTCGCATCAGGTGGCCAAAGTATTGGAGTTTCAGTTTCAGCATCAGTCCTTTCAGTGAATATTCAGGTTGATTTCCTTTAGAATTGACTGGTGTGATCTCCTTGAAGTCCAAGGGACTCTCAAAAGTCTCCTCCAGCACCACAGTTTGAAAGCATCTCTTCAGCGCTCAGCCTTCCACATCCATAAATGACTACTGGGAAAACCATAGCTTTGACTATGCAGACCTTTGTCAGCAAGTGATGTCTCTGCTATTCTTTCTGCTTTCTAAATCTGTTGAAATTGAGTATATTTAAGTATGGCTATATTGGGACTTCCCTGGTGGTCCAGTGGTTAAGAATCTACCTTCCAATGCAGGGGACCCTGGTTCAATCCCTGGTTGGGGAACTAAGATCCCACGTGCCACAGGGCAACTGAGCCTGTGCGCCACAACTAAAGAAGCCTATGCACTGCAATGAAGACCCAGTACAGCCAAATAAATAAATGAATAAATAGAAGTGAAACAATAAAACTTTTCAGAAAAATAGCAGTGGTTTTCAAATGTGTTCTAGTACAGCTGGCAAAACTTGATTAAATATGTTTGATTCCTGTATATAACAATTCTACTAACATAAAATAATGCCATGTTATATTATGCAAAATAAACTTTCAACTAGGAATATAGCCAACTCCCCTCTCCTCTCAAAAGGGCCACTGAACTAAGCATGATGGGTATAGTCTCCAAAAAATTCCCATTATATATTTGTTTACTAGTTCTTTTTGGCTCCCTGTAGAAAAGTGGCAAAATAACTCAAGATTTAAGAGAAAATTATGGGAGAAAATTTTAATTTGATAGCATTTCTTATCCATTAACTACCTTTGGATATGCCACATTATTCCAGAAAAAAAGTCTAAGGCAAGAATTGAGAACTAATTTGTTTATTAAGAATTATTATTCTGTTTGAACAATGGAATAGCTCAGTCAGCAGCATAGTTGTAAAACAACTATGTTTAAATCATCTCCACTGCTAGAAAAACATTGGTTTGGGCATATTGCTTCCTGATTGAAAACTTTCAATGACTCTGCATAACTGAAAGGAAACCTGGATTACTGGAACTTTTTAGCATGATCTTTGAAGTCTCATTGTTTTCACAAGCTCATAGATTAAATGCTGAGCATTTCCCAGAACACAGGCACACATGCTCACCCAACAGGAGCTCTCAGAGTCTAGCTCCAGGTAGCCTCCTCCACAGTCCATGAGCACCTCCGTCTCTGAACTTCAAATGTTTATCTTTTATCTTGACAACTAATCGTGTATTTTCTTGCATTGTTACAATTTCAGCTAGTCAGCTTAGCTCTCTGTGGCAGCTCCCAGAGGCCATCTGCCCTCCTCAGTCCCTAGCACAGTACTTGTACTCATAGAATATGCCAATAGAGTTTCAAGTGAATGAGAATAACTCAAAGCAAACCATCAACCATGGGTCACTCTGAGCTAATAAAAACTGGTTACATTGGCTTATTTTTAAATAACCAATTGTTTTCAAACATATGTGATAGTTCTTCTAGACTTGATTTGTGAAATTTGCAGAAGTGTCTGTTCTTGGACAGACTTAGTGGTTCTGTGGCCTGGTTTCATAGATACAGATGCACATAGGACACTGGCCCCACACCTCAGTTTTCAGAAGCTCATAGGGCATGCCAAAAGGACAGTACACTGTGCAGCATGTAATTGCAGCATATAATGTGGAAATTTAGTAGTAACTCAGGAAATGTTCAGAAGATAAGATCATATAATTGATTGTATAATTCGGAGAACTGCCGTGTTGCTTATAATTAAGCACAAGTGCCTTGGTTGTGCCAGCAAGCCATTCTAGGGATGCTGGAAATCAGAAACTTAAAATTTCCACATAGTTATTTCTCTTACATAGGTCTTTATGAAGCATAAATCTATTTCTGATTCTTCAGACTATAGTTGCTATAACTCAGTTTCTATTTACCAAGCAGGAACTCCAGCAGGTTTTGCTGCTGCTGCTGCTGCTAAGTCACTTCAGTCATGTCCGACACTGTGCGACCCCACAGATGGCAGCCCACCAGGCTCCCCCGTCCCTGGGATTCTCCAGGCAAGAACACTGGAGTGGGTTGCCATTTCCTTCTCCAATACGTGAAAGTGAAGTCTCTCAGTCGTGTCCAACTCTTAGTGACCCCATAGACTACAGCCTACCAGGCTCCTCCATCCATGGGATTCTCCAGGCAAGAGTACTGGAGTGGGTTGCCATTGCCTTCTCCACCAACAGGTTTTAGAATGCCACTAATCTCCACAGCTACACAGGAACTGAGCTAAAACCAGATGGCACTTTAACACTAAAGGGCTTGTTTTCAAATCATATACCTTTCAAGAGGACATTTTAAAAGCACTAAAAATATTTTTCTAATGTGGTATGTATGTATATACAATGGAATATTACTCAGCCATAAAAAAATACCTAAATAATGCCATTTGAGCAACATGGATGGTCCTAGAGAATATTATATTTAGTGAAGCAAGTCAGAGAAAGACAAATACTGTATGATATCACTTATATGTGGAATCTAAAAATTCTACAAATGAACCTATATACAAAATAGAAACAGACTCAAGGACATAGAAAACAAACTTTTGGTTACCTAAGGGAAGAAGGAAGGAGGAAGAGACAAATTAGGAGTATGGGATTAATGGAAACAAATTACTATACTTAAAATAAGTAAGCAACAGGATTTACTGTATAGCACACAGAATAATACTCAATATCTTATAATAAACTATAATGGAATATAATCTGAAAGAAATAACTGAATCACTTGGCTGTACACCTGAAACTAACACAATGTTATAAATCAGTCTTACTTCAATTAAAAAAATATTCATCTATATGCATCTTCATTTTAGCTAAGTATATTTTTCAGTTACCAAAAAAAGTCAGTTTAATTATATCTCTGAAATATTTTTCTTAGCTGCAAAAAGAGTGTAGGAGTATAGAGGAAGGTAGTGAATGGAAAGAAAACTTCTAGAAAACTCTCGATAATAGCTAAACCATTATTGATTTACATTTGTTTCAGAAACCCATTTTCACATTTGCTAGGGAGTTTCCTCTAGACCTATCTTCTTTTACCCCAGCTTAGCTTCCTCAGAGCCCATTGGTGACTCTCTTTGCTTCTCAAAGCCCATGGGTACCCGTAGCTACTTAATTCCTGAGCCAGTGTTAAGATTTCATTTAAATTGACATTTCTGGCATCATCAATGTTGCAGTTGGCCAGGTTTGTTGTAATAATAATTCTTTATATTTACATACCATGTTTCATCTCAGAAATCACTGCAGTTTAGAGATACTAACCATTTGGGCTTTCTCTTTTCTCATCAGGAGGAGCTGGCTACAGAGATTATAAAGAGAGACTGATTTGGGGATGTTTCACTGTCACTGAGTAAATTTAGGGCTAGAGCCCCACCTGAAACTTGAAATGCTTTCTAAGTATTATTAGCAGTGATACAGTGGAGCTAATATTTTAGCATTATAGTAGAACATTATAGTAGAACAGATTTTTAAACTATTCCACCTTTCCACTATGAACTGAAGAATGTTGCTAAAAGACATCTCAGGGGCTCCTGTCCACCTGCCAGCTGTTTTTCTTTCTTTTAAATTTATTTATTTTTGGCTGTGCTGGGTCTTCATTGCTGCATGGGCTTTTCTCTAGTTGCCAAGAGTGGGGGCAACTCTTCATTGCAATGCACAGGCTTCTCACTGTGGTAGCTTCTCCTATTGTGGAGTACAGGCTTAGTTGCTCCCAGACATGTAGGATCTTCCCAGACCAGGGATCAAACCTGTGTCCCCTGCAGTGGCAGATGCATTCTTAACCAATGGACCACCAGAGAAGCCCATGTTTTTCTTTCTTAAAAATACCCAGCACTTATGTTTCCACAGTCATTCAACTTCCTGGCTCAGAAATTCCTCCTAATGTTCAGCTGAAATTTTTCCTGTTTTAATTTTAAGTTATTTAAATGGCTGCATAAATGGAATAGCTGGTTAGCAACCTGCTTATAAGACCTCTGATATAACACACTGTTCAGTACTCAAGTTCTGTATAGGTATAAGCCAAGTCACCACTTAGCTTTATGAGTTCCAGGCTAAGAAACACAATTTTTTTAAACCATGTAACATATAATTTCTTATATAATTCTATTGTAAATTTCATTCAAGGAGAAACTATCTTGGTCATTCTTCCCTTGTTTCCTAGTATTTCAGAAGCTGACAAAGGCATTAATTAATAACAAACTACACTGATAGTTTTTTGGTTTTTTATTGTATATTATGTATACAGAAAAATGCCCAAAATTGTAAGCATAGAACTCAATGATTTTTTTTAAAACAAAGTGAATATTTTCATGTAATCCCTACCCAATTAAGTTTTAGAATATTATCAGCACCCCAGAAGCTTCTCTATGCCCTTTCCTAATATCATCTCCCTCAAAGTAACTACTCTCATGACCTCTATCACTAGGTTAATTTTGCCTGTATTTGAACTTCACGTGAATAGCCATACAATACACTCTTGAATATCTAGAGTCTTCTATTCAGCATTGTATTTGTGAGAACCATCACTCTTTTTGCATGCAGCAGTTAGTTCTTTGTTCTTATTGCTGTAAAGTAGTTTATTTATTCATTTTATTTCATTCTATTGTAAGTAGACACTTGAGTTGCTTCTACTTTGGATATATTATGAATAATGCTGCTATGAATATTCTTTTTTCAGTGTTTTAGTTTTGGTTGTTTATTTTTATGTATATTTTTTCTTTTAAATCTAAATATTTTAAAAATTAATTGCATAAGAAAAGATTCATGATGTAGTGTTAAATTTTAAAAAGCAAGTTACAAAATCTCTTCACAATATGAATTACTCCAAAATATTAATTTCTGTCAAAGTGGTAGGATTACACATCATTTTCTTATACATGATAAAAAGGTTAATTATTATTGCATATAGTTGTCTTGTTTTAAGCTGCTGTGAACATTCTTATAACTGTCTTTGGTGCACACTATGTTGGCATTTCTGTTGGGTTTATACCTACTAGAGGTCAGAGGATTCCGTTTTCATAGATTCTGCCACACAGTTTTTCAAACAGCTTGTACCAATTTATACTCCCACCAACAGTGTGTGAAAATTCTAGTTGCTCCCATCCTCACTGGCACTTGGTATTGTCATTTTTTCTTAATTTTAACAATTCTTGTGGGTAGCTTGTAGTAGTTTGTTCACTTGAAATAAACCAGCTGCCCAGATGGATTAGGTCTCTGAGAACATCCTTTTTTCCTGCTGCTGTTGTGCATTTGCCAAAGGATCACAAGAACAAAGTGGTAGCCAGTAGCCCTCATTTGCATGACTTTGAACTGTTATCTCTGGCGGCTAGAGATTCTAGCCAGAGCAGACTGGGAGACACCACGTGCAGCGTGATAACCTTTTCTTGTTCATTAAGGACCCACTTAGCTCTCCCTGGGGCTGCAACAGACAGCCTGGAAAAGCAGGTCATGACTTCACGACTATATAATGCCAATCTCATCGATAATAATTCAAAGAGAAAAAATAGAATTTAAATTTAAATAACTAACCCACAAAAGTATGAAAGTTAGGTTGAGGATAGCTGTACTCGTGTTTTGCAGAGTGGGTATGATCCCACTCTCCATAATATATACTCAGAGTTTCATATTGGATGCTGAAATCTAGAGAAGGGAAGGTTAAATATCTTGAAGCGTTTTGAAAATAATAACCAGTAAACAGTCATATTAGAAGCAGTTAGGCAGAATTGGTGAGGTACTTAAGGCTGGACACAAGAATTTCAAAAATGTTTGTGAATGATAATTCCTCTCCTTTTTTCAGCAAGAAATTCAAGTTTAGTGACCAGTGTTTTGCCAGTGAGAAGTAAATAACACCAAACTCTAAAATCAAATGTCAAATTCCACATTCTTTCTACTTTGGATTTGTTTAGTTTCTTAACAATAGAACAAAATTTTCAATAAGTACAGAAGTGCAAATATTGTCCAAATAACCTTGTTAATATTGAGGGAGCTCTTATCTACTGGAAATCTGTATGTTTTGCCCAAAAATTGGAAACAAAGAACCCTTCACTGATGATTCTGAAAGCTCAGAAATTAAACATAGCTGTAAGATATATAGATTCAGAAAATTGGATTATTATATCTTTTACGAAAGGTTAACTTTTCTCTTTCTCAATATGTCTTTCTCCAAATTCCCACCATAAAATATGTGTGCATACTTGTTTTTCTTTGTGTTCTGATTTCACATGGCTACCCCTGTGAGAGTTTTTTAAATCTGCAACCCTCAAAATACTGGATTATTATGGAAACAAAGTACAGTATTTCAAGCATCATGCCACAATAAAAATAACAGGATAATGATTTTCTTTCTCAGTTCAGATATCACAGGCCCAAGTATTGATTGCCTGTTTCTTTTGCCTCCTGTCCTCTGATGAAACTACACTTTTGACACAGAGTCACAATAAAATGTGCCCTTTCCAGAATGAGATCTCTGTAAATGTCATTCACACAGTCATTGTTTTCTAATTCTCTATGTTTTCATCAGAGTAGCACAGAAGCCCTTCACTAAGTAGAGAGAAAGCAAGCAATGTTTAGACTTAGAATTCACTGGAACAAACAAGTTCCATTATTTTGCTAAGGACAAGTAGCATTCTAAAAATAGGCCTTCCTTTCATAGTGACTATGAAATTGCTATTATTAGAACTGAGTGATGAGGACGTAGATAACAGGGGGTTTCATGAAATGTTGTTGGGAATATTGATGTTGGGTTTGGCAGGCAAAGAGAGGTCATAAAATCAGTGTGAATGTTAGTGTTTATGGATGAGGAGGGTTGCTTGGTTGCATGAGCTGAAGTCAGGCTGGAGACCCAGAGGTAATGGCTGGTTTTCTGCCCAAGTCTTCCTCCTGACCTGTGACATTCTTTCTATCAGCTCCAGGTCTCTGATCTCTGCTGCCAGCAAATGATTTGTGATTTTGTTTAAGGATAACTATTGATGGTGGCCTCACTCGAGGCCACCAAACTCATTTCACTTGTGCCCTGCACCAAATTTGATCCCAAAGGTGGAGAGTTTGTATATTAACACAAGGTGACACTTATTACCTTTCTCCTCTTCTGTGAAATCAGTTTATCTAAAAATATCTCATACAAAAGATCTACAAAAAGCAAGTCATACACAAAGCAGTCATTAAATGTGACAAATGTAATCAGTGCACCTATGACTTCTCAAGATGCTCTCTTGCTGTGACCCTCCACTTCACATAATGTAGCCTTTTTATTTATTTCCAATAGCTTTCCAATCAGTCAGCACTAGAGTCCTTTTTCTAACCTCAGATCATGGTCTAATAATCAGGTTTGGTGCTTTTATTGGCCTCCAAGGTAGTTTGAGCTGTTAAAATCTTTTTTTAACAAGTTTTCCTTTGATAAGAGATGTTTCAATGAGCTCTGTATCCCTCTTACCTTTGCCTAACCTTTTCTAGACAGACACAAAATCATGGGTAACACAGACGCTAGCAATATCATCTAACCTCAGCATTAAAACTCATTTGGGCATAGCATCACCTAAAATTTCTAAAAATTACTAGTCATATTAGGTCAGAAGAGAGAGCATGAAGTCTATACCGATAACTGCAGCTATTGCATTTTGTAAAAAATTTAAATGGCTGGTATTATGAGGATAGTATTCTTCCCACTGAGAGTTGGTTTAGTTATCTTTTGGAGGTGGAATACAGGGGAAAAAAATCAATATTTTATTTGTGTTCTCCATTTTGTTTATATGTGTCTCAGTCCCTACCTTTCTTACCCAATTTATACCCCAGAGAGATGATGCCGGGCAATTGCAATTTTTATCTAGCACTACTGCAGCCGATCCTTTCTTGAGAGAGTTTTACTAGAGGTCTGTCCAGAACCTCTTCTTTTGCTCATCTTTGTAGCAACCTGTCTGGGAGGCGAAGTAACCTGAAAGATCACTGAAAAAGCAGGTCTCACTCTGCTTTCCAAGCTTCCTGCTTGTTTTCTGTTGACTGTACCTAGAAAAGAAGGTAACCAATTTAGGGGGTGGGTCTGAAAATGGTTTGGGATAGACTGTGAGGAAAAAAATGAAATCAGTGTGAAGTCAGTACCACATACCTCTCTTAAACTTGACAGAAATATTTAAATTCTAGAGTTCAGGTAAAGAAAGAAAATATGTGATAAGAGATAGGATGCCTGACATATATTTTAAGAAACCACTCTCATCACATGAAATGCTGGAAATGGGATTTCTGCTCACTGTTTTAGAAGAACTTGCAAGATTTAAAATTCTCAGAAAGTTTTAACTTTCACAAATGTAATATTTGCCAATGTGTCAACTAAAGTAAATGTATTTTAGAGAATGTTTGTCAAAAGAAAGGTCAAAGTTTTTCTATCTTAAGAATATTCACTGTATTGGGTACTTTGTATAAAGTCCACATAGAGTACATAGTTCTTGCAGCTTATCAGAAATATGTCAGGTGTAATTTCTATTTTATAAGCAAAGAAGATAAGTGGTGACTTTGCTTTTATCACACAATATATCAACGGGACATTGTCAAGATAGAACCTAAGTTATAAACTCTCTATTTAGGAATTTTGACCATAACGGTGTATTACTCTCTATAACTCAAACAAAATCAAGTTATTGCTGGCACCATTTTCTTCAGAGTGCCAAAGATGGGAACCAATTCTCTTCTGAGAAATGTCAAGAGCTATCCAGCCATTCAGAGGTTACCAGAATTCATACTGCCCACAAAAACACATGCCTGACACGTTGCTAAGGACCCCTCTGCAGGTTTCCTCTCTGTGGCAGTGATGTGAATTCAGCAGCTAAAATATGGCCATTTTGGCTAGAAGGGCATCCTTAGCCTTTATAGCGTCCCTCAGATAAAACATAGACCAGAAATGGAATGGACAAAGCAGTATTCTGCAAGCTGATGAGTCAAGTGCAAAGAAACAGACCTGGGAATGGAGGGCTAGGTGGGGAGATGGTAGTAAACCTCAGGGCTGGAGAGGGTGGTGGGGTCTCCTGAGACCTGAGCTTGCCCTGTTGGTCATCTCACACACAGAAGGACAGTCTCAGTCAGAATCAGGGAAAGCTAGAGGGGCTGGGGCCACCTAATCTAAACCCTGATCTCATACTGCTTCCCTGTGGAGAACTCTCAGAACTGCAGCTTCCCTCTGAGGGACCCAGTCAGTCACACGTGTCCAGTGTGGTCTCTGCGTGGGCTTGGTATCATCTGAGAGCAAAAAAAAAAAAAAAAAGACCAAAAGATGCTGCTGTTAAGAACCTGAGCAAAAAGAATAGAATGGAAAAGCACAAGAGAATGGTCATGTCCTGAACCCAGAGGTATATCCGAGTACAGGTTGATCTGACAGGCCTGCATACTCACCCTTTCCCTTTTACATACTTTAAAAGCCCAAAGCCTCTGGCTGCCCAGTGGTATTCCTTTGGCTCTGCTTTCACAGACCTGTATCTGATTTGTTCTCTTGGATGGTCCAAATAAGTCAGTAAAATTGTCTACTCTTTCTCTGAATTTTTTTTTTTCACAAGCACTAAGTCACAGTGCTCTGACCAACGTAGAGGTTCCCACATTCACCTTTTTACAATTGCCATCACAACTTTCTGCCTATCCTCAGCATCCACCCAAAGGTGTTTTGGCAGAAGACACAAGCATGAACTTACCCCAGCTACCCTGTTTGTAAGGCATTGGGGCAAAAAAACACCTTTTCACTATAGTTAACTACTTCATTATGGTACAAAAACAGTATTGTATGCATATTACAGTTAGTGAGAACTTTCATTCCCCATTTCTTTACATATCAGGAATGGGGGAAAGCTCAGACTTAATTAGTAAAACAGTCAGAAGCTAATGGAAAGCTGTAATGATTAAATTTTGATACTTTTTTAGGGGAGCTGAAGAAAAAGGCAATAAAAGCTTGGGGCTGGTTGGTGATATTTTCCAGGGACTATCTGAATCAGAGTGTAGAAAGGAAGTTGACAATGTAATTCACATTCCACAAAGAACCTGTGACCCTTTCTCTTCCTCTCCTCTCCACCCCTGTCAAAGGCTCCACGGTGAAAGCTGTGAGTTGAAGAGGACAAGCCATCAGCAGAGGGTAACTTATGATGAGAAATGAAAATATTTGGATTAGCTATAATACCAAGCCAGTGATATTTACAAATTATTAAACTGCCATCCTCACATCAAACGCTTTTTCTTTTATGAAATACTAAGCTGTACTTTCAGTTTGTTTCAAACTGTCAGGTCCATTATTTGATGTTCCTCTTTGTTTGTTTATCTTAATTAAGATGTTGAATCAATCATTTTTACTTTCTCTCCCCAAGAGCAGCAGCCGGCTCAGAGTGAGGATGAGGGCCGGCCACCCTTGAGCACTGTGCAGGTGCTGAGTCTCATTTGTTCACAGAGGGATCAAAAACACATTTGTTCTCCCTGATGTGTGGACAGAGTGACAGATTTTTGATAAGGAGGGGGTGGGGGAAGTCTTCCTGTGGTGAGAAATGACATTTCTATCTAGAACAAGTAGAAGCGGTTGTGAATTTTACTCCTGTTTTGGACATGATTTTCCTACAACATCACAACTCACCACTGACTTGGGAACACTGAGGTGGGGTTGGAAATAGGAGACCACATGTGATCTGAATGTCCTGGATCAAGCAGGAAGCAGGAAACAAGAGCTCTGGACCCTAGCCTAGGAATATGACAATTGTTCTTGCCTCTCTAGCTTTCTTTTTCCATCCTTAGTGTCGCAGCTCAGTCTCCATGCTTGTGGGTCATAGTGTCCTGGAAGTAGGATGGCTTACTGTTGGAGGGACCTTTTCATAAACCAAACTACTTTGTATTCCTCTTGGTATAGAGATATTTCCAGTCCAGCATTTTGTGGGGTTTTTCCACAGCACAGCTTATCTCTACTAAGACACCAAGCCTTTCCTACTCAGTCCCCCTTTTGAGAAGTTCACATCCTTTCAGAACAGCTAACCAGAGAGAGAGAAGCAACCAAGTAGACGTGGGACAGAATTTTACTCTGGATACCTGTCTGCCTATCTCGGGATAAAACCTGTGACCTTGGTCTCATTAGCACCATTCCCTATCTAACTGAGCTAACTGGCTATACAATTCAATCAGCCAGACGAGTGAGAAACACAGAAAGGAAACAAGTCTATCAGATGATATAGGGAGATCTGATGGGAAGACAAAGCAGTACTTTACTTTTAAACCATCCCAGAAGCCATCCAAACACAGTTACAGAGTTAAACAGATTTCTTGTATTTTAGACTGCATGCTTCTAGACCAGTATAGTTCTGCTTTGTATTCTCAGATCTATCACGGACTGGGAGGTACTGACATATCTGGAACCCTAGAGTCAGGGGAAAGTACATCTTTTCATTGATCAGAGTCTTTTAAAGCTCATCTCAGCAGAATCTGTATGTGAAATAAGTATTTCTCCTACTTATTGATAGCTAGTGTGGAAATCCATGACCAGGTATGCCGTTCTGCTCCTGACAGATTACAGAAGTTGACTCCAGGGACTTGGGAAGAAGGACTGAATCCAGATCTTTCGTTAGGCAAGAGGTGGACTTTTTGGATCATGTAATTCCAAGAGGAATCGCAAGCTTTCAAAAGACAAACCAAGCACTTCATTTATTTGAGGCCTCTGTTATGACGCCTGGGCCACAGATAACTACTTTCAACAAATTCTCACTCTTCATTAGTGGAAAACACTTTCCTCTAATCACCACGAATTACTCAACACCTGGCATTAAGCAGTCTTTGCTTACCACACTCATTTGCTCTCTTTCCGGTGAGATATTCTAGGTTCATAAGGTGACTGCCTGTACTTGTTTCACTGCATGCGCAGTTCCTGGTGTGCCTTAACCATCTCCCCTTCTCTGTCTTTCTAGATGGGCTCACAGCTGCCCTGAACAGTTCCCTGCCTACTTAACTCCCTAACAGCTAGACTCACCCATGCGGCTCAAGTTCTGGCCAGCAGAATGTGAAAGGAATGGGTTAATTTTAGGGATACACACAGGTGAGGGAGGGTGATGCTCTAGCCCTTGCCCCTTTTCCCCTTCCTGCTGGCTGGAGCTGGAGCCAGCTCAGACCATGTGGAAGAAATCATTTGCTAAAGGTGGTGGAGACAAGACAGAGGAGACAGCACATGAAGTACCCTCCAATTGCCTGGCTGCCTCCCTCCTGCATAGTTTCTTCCTGAGAGATCATCTTCTTTCTTGTTAGGCCTCTATTTGCGGGGGGAGGGGGGGGTTCTGTCACATTGACGGAACTAGTCCTAACAGATTTACCTGGTAAGTACTCTCTTTGGAGGCTAGTCAAGGATAAGATGAGTATGGGAAGACTTAGAGAGGGGACTATAAAGAATGGGATGGGAAGAGATACTACAGTAATGAAAAGACTGCAAGAGGCTTCTTCAGCCTTTTGAAAGGATGAAATAAACCTGAGTTATATGAGCGTAAACAATCATTGCCCTGCTATTTATTAAATGGTGTTATGCAGAAGTCCTAACTTCATAGACCAGTGTTTTATCAAGTCTTGGTAATAATACTCCCAGGTTGTTTGTCAAAATTGTGATATAGACAAGTCATCTTGGTTCTTTTCTGCGTCATCTTTGGTTACTTTGTGTTTATGGAACCTCCCTGGCCTCTCACCGCTTGTTCTGGTACTCAGTGTTCAGGCCCCCAACCTGGGGCCCCACCTCACCAAGGCCCACCAGCAAGCCATCAGGTTGACAGATTCACTCCAAGGCTGCGGTTTTCAACTCTGGAAGAACATCTGAAAATCCATAGAGCTTTGTAAAAATAAACATGCCTCAGCCATACTCCCACATGATCCTGATTCCACAAATGTAGGGTACTGTCCAAGTATCTCCATTTTTTGAAAGATTGACAGGTGATGTGATCGTGATGTGCAGCTGAGTTAAGAACCACTGCTCTGAGGTACTGATGACTGATAATAGCTCAGTGCAGCATCGTCAGCCACACACAGCTCATGGATAAGAGTCAGCGCTGGACATACTTCTATCAGTTATCTCTTCTTGGTGGCCTGATGCGTGGTTGCAAGTGACCATGCTTTGTCCCTGGGAGAGCCAGCTCTCTGGGCCTCCCTCTCTCAATATCCTTGATGCACTTGTTTGTTATCATACTGTGGATGAGAATGCCTCTCTCAGAGGCATTTGGATTTCAGTAGAGAATAATGCTTTCATCTAAGGGAATGGACTTCTAATGGTGGTATTTCAGGAGTTAAGGGAGTCAGTTGAGAAGATATTTTAGAGGAGGGACCCTTTTCCAGTCTCCTGAAACACACACAAGTTAAGCAGCATTGATTCTATTTGGTGCTACTTTTTTAAAAAAATCACTGGGCCTATTTCAAAAGATCAGACTTCTGAGGGTTTTCCCTGGTGCCTCAAGTGGTAAAGAATCCACCTGCAGTGTGGGAGACCTGGGTTCGATCCCTGGGTTGGGAAGATCCCCTGGAGAAGGGAAAAGCTACCCACTCCAGTATTCTGGCCTGGAGAATTCCATGGACTGTATAGTCCATGGGGTCGCAAAGAGTCGGACACGACTGAGCAACTTTTGCTTTCACTTTTCAGACTTCTGGGAGGCAAAAAAGCCTTTTTTCTTCATTTTCCCTTGTATGCTGTTAGGATCCCTCTCAGCCCTCACACTTTCTTTTTCCCCCCAGAGAAGCAATGTCATTCATCCCTAATTCAGCTATGGTTCGATGACAAGAGAGTTTGTGTTAAAAGAGCACATTACACCATTCTGAATATCCTTTCGTGACTGGAATATGATCTTAGAACACAGAGCAGAGGCTCTTTTAGAGATCAGTCTGCTATTATAGCACAGAAACAGGCAGGCTAATAAATATATTCATACATCTAGCTATCTCTTACAAACATGATGTAATTATGGATTGTACAATGTCTTAAGTAATCCTTAATATTTCTCTGGCTCTTCTTCTTAGCTGTTTAAACTGTTTCATTTTACTTTTATTCCTTCATTACAGAGTCTATAAATACCTACCTCATAGGACTGTTATAAAAATTGAACTAAATAAAAGGTTTGAACATGCTCTAAAATTTCTGAAGCTCTATACAGATATATAGTCATGTTTCTATAATAGGGACTATATATTCTTTGTGTGCCAGTACTTCAAATCTTTGATGGAGAAAAGAGATGCCAAGAGATTAATGGTATGGATTGTCATAAGGACTTCTTATTTCTGTTCCTGCTTTGTCCACTTACTAACCGAGAGACTTGAATGAATCACTTGAATTTCTCCGTCAAGACAAAAATGATCATTTTTCTTATTACAGATAATTATGCCTATTATATTATGGGCTTCCCTGGTGGCTCAGATGGTAAAGAGTCTGCCTGCCATGAGGGAAACCCGGATTCAATCCCTGGGTCAAGAAGATCCCCTGGAGAAGGAAATGGCAACCCACTCCAGTAGTCTTGCCTGGAGAATTCCGTGGACAAAGAAGCCTGGCTACAGAACATGGGGTCACAAAGAGTTGGACACGACTGAGGGACTAACACACATGCCTATTACAGAGGCAGTAGTGAGGATTAATGAGTCAAAGTGTTTTGGGAGATTTAACAGTCTATAGATTTAAAAATTCTGCAGAAAGAATCTTGGAAGGGAGTTTTAGATACAGCCCAAGATCACAGTGATGAGCTAGCACTGGAACCTTGGCCCTGGGGCAGTTGATCCTCTATTCTAATTATCAGTACACTTCCTCTGCTAACTAGGACAAAGGGAAGAGTTGTTATTTTTCCTCATTACAAAAACACATTGAATTGTCTGCAGAGATTTTTTTTAACCATCCCTGATTTATTACCCTGGAAACAAGGATTTGTAATGAGGGTATCACACCTTTGTTGGTGTGAACTGTTCTCTGGGAATAGACAGAGATCGTTGAAATATAAGCAGGACCAGTAGGCTAAGGGCAACCTCCACTAATTGTTTATTTTCTTTCCAAAGTGGCAAGAAGTTGTTGGGGTTTCATACTTCATTTTGTATACAAATTGAGGTCCTGGAGGAGAGTATCCTTCATGTGAACAGCTCTCCCAGTTACAGGAGAAAACTGAGTAACAGTAAAACCCTCAGGGACATCATTTAATATTTCCAGCATTTCACATGAGCTTCTGACACTTGAGTCTTCAAGGGGAAAGCTGATTTATACCTTCAGTCATTGGACAATGTAAAGGTGAGGTCAGGCATAGGCATCCTTCATCCCTTTTTCCGTTGCTCACAGGTCCCTTGGGCAAGGTGGAATCAAAGCATTTCAAATGGTAGAGGTCACAGGAGTGACACTGTAAGAGGTAAGAGAGCACAGCCTCCTTCCTCTACCAGAGGGTCTGAAGCCCATATATCTTCATATTGCCGTTGTTTCCACTTGAAAAATTACATGCAGTTGGTTTTACTTTTCCTTCCCTTCCTATTCTTAAAACATGATTTCCACTCCCAATCTAATGTGTAATTTATGTCAAGAATAATGATTATGGGTTTCTGATTATTTTTTAAAAAACGAAACCTTTAACATAAATGCAGACAACAGGTGTCTTGTTTTATGGCCTTGTACCTTTCTAATCCTATAAATTAAAATCATGTCTGTGCTCTCTGTGCCTTTCCACTGATCTGAAGTTGTCTTTCTAGGACGTCCTGGAAACTGTTTGCTCTCTGGTGCAATACCTACCACATGATAGTTTCCAAATAAATTTTTTCTGATTTAATTTTATCTGCAGCTACTTCATACAATTTTGGTCATGCCTAGTGATATAAAACTATTCTGTAAATTGCAGCCCAAGTTTATACTCAGGGATTCAGACCCCCAGATTTCATAAAGGGATCACATACCCTTTGTTACTTGTGAAATAAAACAGATCTCCTGTGGAAAGAGACCTCCTGTTTTTGTGGGTCCCCTTGCAATGTAGGAAGGGCTTAAGCATAATTAAACCTATGGTACAAAGTACAATATTAGAATTTCAAATGAATCTTAAGTTGCACAAAGATTATAGATTATTAAAATATTCTTAAAATGGTACCTAATTCAATGGTACCTATGGCTTTGTGTAAGTGGTTTTTAGTAAAAACTGCTTCTGTTTATTCCACACCAATTTCTTCTTTCTTTTCTCAATTCCTTTGTCATAAACCCTTCATACCAAGTTTAAGAATTTTGTATATTTAGCAAAGTTCAGAATGGACATCATCATTATGTAAATATAGAGACATGTGGCTTTGTTGTAAAATAGTTGTAAAACTGTTTTTTTTCCATTTCCTAATTATTTTTTATTTCCACCAAAATAATAGACATATGGTTTTAAAAATCAAATAATACTACATTCATCCCTTTCTAATTCCTGAGTACTGCTCTCCAGAGTAAGTGTTAATTTAGTACCAAATGATTAGGAACCAGAGGTGAATCTTAGTTACCTGAGTGTGTGTCTGTCTCTGTATTATAAGCATTTTGCGTATATGTGTGACCAGTGTTAAAATCCTAAACTAAACTCCCTAGCACGTCCCCTTTCACACATCAACATGTGCTATAGGACTCAAATTTTAATTTCAGTCTTAAGCTAAAATAAGATAGCAAATCATACAGTCCCCAAGTTTTATTACACTTTCAAAGACCAAATGTAAATATGTTTTAAATTAATATTCATCTATGACCTGACTGAGGTGGATGGCCTGTTACATAATTTCTGTGAATTAATGTCACTTGCCTGGAAAATCCCATGGATGGAGGAGCCTGGTAGGCTACAGTCCATGGGGTCGCTAAGAGTCGGACATGACTGAGCGACTTCACTTTCACTTTTCCCTTTCATGCACTGGAGAAGGAAATGGCATCCCACTCCAGTATTCTTGCCTGGAGAATCCTAGGGACGGCGGAGCCTAGTGGGCTGCCGTCTATGGGATCGCACAGAGTCGGACACGACTGAAGCGACTTAGCAGCAGCAGCTCTCCAGAAGCAACCCCTTCAAATCTTTCATCAATTCTGCTGTGTACATTAAGAAATTCATGAAATAATTCTTTCTAAATAATATTATTTCTAAATAATTTTAAATAATAAATTTCTAAATAATATTATTATACAGTTTTTTTTTCATTTTCAATTTCCAATATTAACTGTTGATTTTATATTCTGGCAGAGGAGGATGTAACACTCTTCTCTAATCCCAGTCTTCACTTCTCCTCCCTTCATCTTCCCAACATGATTATACTGTAACTTTTAGTTTGTTTAGTTTTAGGCTTTACATGTTTTAACTATGTAAATTTTATTTACTTCCAACTCTTATAAACTTTTATAATTAATTTTATTTCTTGTTTTTTCCAGAGTAGGAAAATGCCTTGGCTTTTTTTTTTTTTTTTTTGCCTTGGCTTTTTTTATGTTATTAGTTTTCTAAGTCACCATCCCTAATTCTTCCCAAATTTTGTAGCAGAATTGGAAGTGGCCACCCACATCAGATGATTCAGTAGGTCCATTTTGTTCTTAGAGCAGCTCTCCTGGAGACCTCTGTCCTCCTCCCCACTGTGGGCTGCCTACCTTGGAACTTCCCTTTGTCTCTTTCCTTGGTCAGAGCCCCACTGGGATCCATCACCTTCTTCCTTGATGGACCCTCTCACTTTGGTGGGGCATGTGTTCTGGTGGCATCCTAGAAAGGCTGCCCAGGATGTAAATTTCTTGAGAATGTGCATGTCTGAAAACCTCATTAGTCTACCTTTACACTTGATTGATAGTTTAGGTGTTAAAATGCTGATGGAAATTATTTTCCCTTAGAATTTGTAAAGTTTTGCTTCATTTTAGCTCCTAGTGTCACTGTGAAGAAGTTCAGTGCCAGTCTGATTCTTGATTCTTTGTGTATGACCAATTTTTCCCCCAACTCAGAAGCTTTTACAAGCTTCTTGTTATCCGTTGTGTTATGAAATTTCAAGTCATCACCAAGGTGTGGGTCTCTTTGAAATTTCATGTGCTGGGTATATGGCGATCTCTTTCAGTCAGAGGATTTATATCTCACATTTTGAGAAAATGTAAAGTTTCTTTGATCATTGTCTTCCCTTTACTTTCTGTGTTCTAATGTTTTTATCTCTTCTGTTTTCTGTTTTCTTAATCTTTTTGCCCTATTTGTTTTAATATTTCCTCAATTACATCTTCAACCCATCTATTGATTTTGTTTTTAATTTTGACTACCATATGTTTAAGACTAGCCTTTCTCTGATTGTTTCTTTTTAAGCATCCTATTTCATGAATTCAGCGTCTTCTCATCCCTCTGGGACATTAATGATGGCTCGTTTGTTTTGGCTTTTAATTTTCCTTTCTGCTTCCTAAATTAACTGTTGCCTCTGAGTTCCTTTTTATCTGTTGTATGTTTTGGTCTTTGTCCTCCATGTTGGAAGCTTTTCTGCAAATGTCTAGGGATCTTTAGACCTTGCTTATATTTAAATATGAGGCACTAAAAGGCAGATTGAAACTTCTGTGTGCCAAGGTGGGACATATTCACTGATGGACTTCACTTTAGAAAGCCTAAACTTGAGAGTGACAGGAAGACCCAGCCATTTTGCTTTGGGTCTCCCAAATGTCGGTGTCTGCAGGTCTGTTCTCTGAGGCCATTCATTTTTCCAGGGAAGGATCCATGAATCTGTTGGAGGTACACAACTACCAGGGTTTTTAGAACTGAACAGTAAAAGACTAGGGGCCTCCATGTTCAGGACAGAGACTATTACTTAATTCACCTGTTTTCAGGATGGCTTACCACTTTCTGCTATACTGTGTGTCCCAAGATTTGAAGCCTCTCTGGTTTAGTTTCCCCACGGAAACTAAACGAGGGTTAGAGAAGGATCATTTCCTGACTGTGGGAGTGAAAGAATGATATGATGCTGAATTGGAGTCAGAAAACTCCATTTCTCTTCTCAACTCTACAACAAATTAGTCACATTACCTTGGATGATGTCACATAATGGCATCATTGAGTGAGTCACATAATGGCATCACAGCTGGCTGGGCTTTCATTTCCCTATGTGCAAAATGCAGGGCAGGGTCATTTGCTCCATCACCTCTGATGAGACCTGTAACCTCTTCATCTAAGAGTTCTTCATTAGGGTACCTTATGGAAATGCTAAAATAGTGATTACTACCTCCTTAAATTATACTACTTTTTAGCAATTGGTCTTACTTATGGAAATCTTAGTGCTGGCAATGCAGGATACATAGCTCAGATTCTGCATCAGAGCCTCTCTAGTCCTTTCTTTCTTATGTTCTACATAGTTTGGCCCATGGGAGACCCAACCAGAGAGTCATCCAGGTACCTGCCTTTTTCTGGTAATGCCAAAAATCAGACCTCATTTCAGAGCTGGACATCCTGGACAATTCCCAAGCTCCATCTTGCAGTACCGATAATGAGCCATGCTTAGCAGAGAGGGTTCCTAAAAACCATTTGGGCTGAGAAATCTAGAATTAAAACACTCTTTATCTTGACTACATTATAGTTATGACTATAGCATTATTCATTACATAAAATGTTTGTCGTAGCATAATATAACCAAAAAAGTACTAGATTTGGAGCTTAAAAAAACACTGTATTTGTGTATTGATTCTCTTTCCTTCCAGCTGTGTAAGAGTCTTCTACCCTTTCTGAGCTTCAGTTTCAACTCCTAAAGGCTAGACTATTGAGGCCATTCTATCTGTATCAGAATCAAAGAGGTGTTGTTAAGGAAAGCATTTTACAAACACTAAATAAAGGGCTATCCAAATGTGAAGTATTAGTATTATCATCGTTATTATTATAACTGGTCAGGGAAGCCTGAATTTCATGCTGCCTCCCGTCTGCTTTGTAACACTCAGGCAATTCCATGATTAGAGTTGGCTTTCCAAAAAGACACTATAGTTCTTTTTTTCCTCTAAAATAAATGATTCCAGAACCAATCTACCTTAGCCATCCAATATGTGCAGCCTCTTTTGTTCATGAACAACCTGAAGGTAATAAACTGGTATGCCCCTGTGACAGAGAAAGATGTTGGAAGGAAATGGGTTTCCATCTCAGGTTTCTAAGGTGCTATACCAAACAACAACAAGGGAAAAATTATTCAGCTAAATGCACCTGACATGCATTGGCATCCAATATGCCACCCTCTTCACCAGGCATTATTACTTATATACCTGCCTCTGAGAAAGGCTGCTTGGAAGAGTTACTCTGTTTTTATCGGACATACATTTTAGGGAGTTTTAAATAAACTCATATAGCCATTCCGAGCAGCATGTCTTCTAAACTTCACTATTTCATCCGTCTATACCAAGCACCGTGAAGCAAAATGGATGTGCCTTCAGCTTTCTACAGTCCTGGAAAATGAACCAGTCCACTTAACAATAAATGGTGGTTGGTTCAAACACACATGACTGGTCTAGTGAAGAAGAAAAGAAAGTTGAGCTTAATGAAGTCCGGTGTCTGTGTCCCTGCACATGGACAGGAAAGGACAAGTGTTTTATAACTGTTTATTGGAGTTAATGGTAATAAATTCCTCACTTGTGATGCATTAACTTTAATGTTTTCATTACTTGGTGATTTAGGTTTTCCCTTTTCACATTGTAAATCATGTTGTCCCAGTAGCAAAGCAGGTCGAGCGCCTGATGTAATGTTCAGAATACTCAGTGGAGAAAGGAATGTTCTCTTTTTCTCTCCAGCACAGTGTGACAAGAGATGCTTTGCCTCATCCCAACTTGCTGCTTCCCACATAAACAGTAAAGACAGACAGATGGATGCATCTGACAAGAGCCTAATTTAGATCTTAGGGAAAGACAGGTCTCCACAGTAACTTTCCAAATGTATTTGTTACTGAAGGTTTTTTCCTTTATTTTTTTTCCCATTTGCTGAGTGTGAGCCCTTAGTTAATGAGCTGTGCAAATAGATATTGAGATTTAGTGTTTTTATTTTGCAATTACAGACTTGGTGATTTGGTTGGAAACTTTTGGGTCTAGCAACATCACCCTCATTTTCCCCTCCCTAATTTTTTCCTTGCAAAGTTCAACTCACTAACTTGCTTGAGTTTTGTCAGATGAAACAGAAGAACCAAAAAAGATCTTAAATCTCATATGTATAACTTAAAAGGAAAGGCGGTGATTTTTGCCCTCAAGGTTCCTTATTGCAGCCATCATTTTTCTGTCACCAGTCCCATGTGGTTGCACAGAGACACCCAGGGAGCCGGCTGGGAGCGAGGTCTGGCTTGGGAGTGGCCCTTTGTCCAGCATCTGATACATCCCAGGTCAAAGCCTGGTTGCTGAGATCACTGCGTTCCCATCAAGTTCTTCCTGATGGGGTGTGAGAGTTCTCATTAGATCACCCACCCTGAAATACCCCCAGAGAATCACGATAATTAGTTCCTGAGTCTTCTTTTTTATTTTCTGCTTTGTTTGCTTTAAAAGTTTTCTCAATGCAGTCCTCTGAAGATATGTGAATGTTTTTCACTAGAGAGACATGGAGAAGGCAAAATTACTATTATTGGATTCCTCCCTGAAATCTTTTGGTTTGGAGAATAACTAAAATAAAGATTCCAGGATTCTAGTGTACTAATCCCCATTCAGCTTTCACCATCAACAGTGTCAAGTGCTCAGACACACATAGAATGTTTGTGTACAGGATGCAAACAAACACACTTGTGATGTTCAAAGAGAAAATAAAATTTTCAAGGAAACAAAAGAACAAAACTTGGGAAAGAAAGGGCCAAGCTCTCAGCCATTCAAGGCCTGCAGCTCAGAAATTGCCATCAATAGCTGTTTTCTGAAGTATATTCAGTTATCCATTTGTTAAGTTGTGATTGGCTCCGTCTTTGCCCACTACGACTTCCTCTGTGCACATCGTTTGATGCTTTCCTGAAGATAAATAACTTCTGAGGTAAAGAGAACTGGTATCTTGATGAGGCTATACAATCAGCTGGGAGATTTAGTTCTCTCCAGTTGAGGTTCATGGTATTTTTTCCTAATTTTTTCCCCCAAAATTCTCTTTATCCATCCTCCCGTCATTCTTAGCACTGTGATTCCTCTTGACTTCTTCACCCGCTACTTTCTCCTAACTTTCTTAACTAAAGCTTCCTTTCTTTCCCTTTTTTACTTTCTTATTTCACAGTATAAACCCTAAGATTAAAATAGTGAATATACGGCAGAACAAAAGTTACTGTTTGTGGCTTAGGTGGAAGTGATTTATCTAACAAATATTCACTCCCATATTGCCTTCTTAGACCACAAGTCCCTTAAGGCTGGAAGTGGTTTCAACTCAGTTTAACAAACATTTATCAAGCACCTACTGTGTGTGTGAGGCCCTTGGGGATACAGAGAGAAACAGGTATATGACTACTGAATCAAACTGCCGTCTATGAAAGGGACCTGACTTCTCACCTCAGGTTTTCTTTAGGCTTCAAGAAGTTAAATAATTAGCACCAAACTCCTTGGAGTTTACTGAGTGTATTTTAGGGAAGGATTATTCTTTATCCCACATCAGTTCAACAATTACAGTACAGCCCTGCCCTGCAATGGGTCTCAGCTATTCCAGCTCTGCCTCAGTCTATCAATAATTCTTACTCTCCTTACCTAGACACTTGGGGTGCAAACACTGGCCCATCTCCTTGGGGCACAGCCATATTGGATCCTTCTTTGTTCCCTCATTTCAATCCAGGCAGTATGATATTTTGTTCATTTAATTTTTTCAAAGTGCTCTCTGTCTCCCTATGAATGCAAGATCTATTTTTACCCTCCTTCCCTTTTTAAGCCATCCTGCCTATTGCCTTCTACCCAGATCCACCACTACATTCTTTTTCCTGGGAAGTCCCTTTTCTATTTCCTCATTCAGGCTTCTAGCAGTTTTACATAGTAACTAAGGTTTTATGTACATCTAAGCAAAGAGATCAGAAATGGTATGGACCTAACAGAAGCAGAAGATATTAAGAGGTGGCAAGAATACACAGAAGAACTGTACAAAAAAAATCTTCACGACCCAGATAATCACGATGGTGTGATCACTCACCTAGAGCCAGACTTCCTAGAATGTGAAGTAAAGTGGGCCTTAGAAAGCATCACTACGAACAAAGCTAGTGGAGGTGATGGAATTCCAGTTGAGCTATTTCATATCCTGAAAGATGATGCTGTGAAAGTGCTGCACTCAATATGCCAGCAAATCTGGACAACTCAGCAGTGGCCACAGGACTGGAAATGTCAGTTTTCATTCCAATCCCAAAGAAAGGCAATGCCAAAGAATGCTCAAACTACCACACAGTTGCCCTCATCTCACACACTAGAAAAGTTATGCTCATAATTCTCCAAGCCAGGCTTCAGCAATACATGAACCATGAACTTCCAGATGTTCAAGCTGGTTTTAGAAAAGGCAGAGGAACCAGAGATCAGATTGCCAACATCTGCTGGATCATCAAAAAAGCAAGAGAGTTCCAGAAAAACATCTATTTCTGCTTTATTGACTATGCCAAAGCCTTTGACTGTGTGGATGACAATAAACTGTGGAAAATTCTGAAAGAGATGGGAATCCCAGACCATCTGACCTGTCTCTTGAGAAACTTGTGTGCAGGTCAGGAAGCAACAGTTAGAACTGGACATGAAACAACAGACTGGTTCCAAATAGGAAAAGGAGTACATCAAGGCTGTATATTGTCACCCTGCTTATTTAACTTACATGCAGAGTACATCATGAGAAACGCTGGGCTGGAAGAAACACAAGCTGGAATCAAGATTGCTGGGAGAAATATCAATAACCTCAGATATGCAGATGACACCACCCTTATGGCAGAAAGCGAAGAAGAACTAAAGAGCCTCTTGATGAAAGTGAAAGAGGAGAGTGAAAAAGTTGGCTTAAAGCTCAATGTTCAGAAAACTAAGATCATGGCATCTAGTCCCATCACTTCATGGGAAATAGATGGGGAAACAGTGGAAACAGTGTCAGACTTTATTTTTGGGGGCTCCAAAATCACTGCTGATGGTGATTGCAGCCATGAAATTAAAAGACGCTTACTCCTTGAAAGGAAGGTTATGACCAACCTAGATAGCATATTTAAAAGCAGAGACATTACTTTACAACAAAGGTCCGTCTAGTCAAGGCTATGGTTTTTCCAGTAGTCACGTATGGATGTGAGAGTTGAACGGTGAAGAAAGCTGAGCGCTGAAGAATTGATGCTTTTGAACTGTGGTATTGGAGAAGACTCTTGAGAGTCCCTTGGACTGCAAGGAGATCCAACCAGTCCATCCTAAAGGAGATCAGTCCTGGTTGTTCATTGGAAGGACTGATGTTGGAGCTGAAACTCTAATACTTTGGCCACCTGATGTGAAGAGTTGACTCATTTGGAAAAGACCCTAATGCTGGGAAGGATTGGGGGCAGGAGGAGAAGGGGACGACAGAGGATGAGATGGTTGGATGGCATCACCGACTTGGTGGACATGGGTTTGTGTAAACTCCGGGAGTTGGTGATGGACAGGGAGGCCTGGCGTGCTGCTATTCATGGGGTTGCAAAGAGTCGGACACGACTGAGCGACTGAACAGAACTGAACTGAAGCAAAGAGACAATGGAGAGAGAGTGTTGGAAAGGTTTAGGGCCTCTGGGAGCCAAGACTGTGCTATAATAGTACCCTATAGAAAATGGTATTAGAGCACAGAAAAGGGAGGATATAATTCTATTTGGAGAAATAGAGAATAATTCAGAAGGGATGTGACATTTGAATTAAGTCTTAAGGGAGCACTCCCTCCTCCGAAAATGGTGATAGAGATTGAAATTCCCAACCAAGAAAAACAGCATGAACTAAGGCCTGGCAGGATAAAATACATGCCATATTCCAGAAGGCAAAGCCTGTCACTTATCGTTTGGAGTATTAGGAAGGATAAGTGAGTGAAGTCGCTCAGTCGTGTCCGACTCTTTGTGATCCCATGGACCATAGCCTACCAGGCTCCTCCGTCCATGGAATTTTCCAGGCAAGTGTACTGGAGTGGGTTGCCATTTCCTTCTCCAGGGGATCTTCCCAACCCAGAGATTGAACCTGGGTTTCCCTCATTGCAGGCAGACGCTTTACCATCTGAGCTACCAGGGAAGCCTAGGAAGGATAAGAGGTTGGGACAAAATGAAACTGGAAGGTAGGGTGAGACCAAGTTTTAAAGTTTTTGAAGAGATGGAGAGTTTGAGTTTCCTCCTGTAGGCTAGGGAGAACCATTAAAGGCTGTAAACAGGAATGTGACATGGCCAGATATACGTTTCAGGAAGATGATTTCTGGCCACAGTATGGTGGACAGGTAGAAGTTAAACCAGTTGAAAAGTGACCCCAAACCCAGGGAGGGCTCTTTTTCTTTTTCTTTCCTTTTCTCTCTATTCTTATCATAATCCAGTAGAGAAGTAAGTAAATATATTTGAAAATAATATTTTGTCATTCATTTGTAAAGATAAACACTCTCAAGTGACACATGTATAAAAGTGGCCTCTCTGAAGATGAGATGAGAATACAGTAATCCTTCAAGATTTGTTAAGAAAAAAAAAGACAGTTTGGCATTTGAAATCCTCTCCTCCTCCTTTTTAGAATCTCAAAGCCATCTGAAGCATCACTGTGGATTTGGGTCAGGATTCTCACTTTATCCTGCTGCTACTTACTGTGGTTTGGCTGCTAAAACGAATTCAGGTCATTTGGATCTCTGTGGCTCGATATTAAGGATGGATTCTTAGGATTAAAAATAATGCTAAAGGTACTAAATTAAAGCATTAGACACTCAATCGTGTCCAACCTTTTGTGACCCCGTGGACTGTAGCCCTCCAGGCTCTTCTCTGTCCATGGAATTCTCCCGGCATGAATACTGGGGTGGGTAGCCATTCCCTTCTCCAAGGGATCTTCCTGACCCAGGGATTGAACCCAGGTCTCCTGCATTGCAGACAGATTCTTTACCATCTGAGCCACCAGGGAAACCCCAAGTTATAGATCCATGTCATTAATAAAATCAGAAGACACAAGAGGCTTCCTGGGTTTAAACCATTTCTGTGGTGATTACATGAATTCTCAATCTTTTTTCCCATAGCACATGACCACCAACATTTATATGTCCAACCCACTTCCATAAAAACCCACGATTTTGAAGAAACACAATTTTTTTTTCAAAGAAATAAAGCTCTGTTGGAGTTCTTGATTGCCATGATTATAATACTACATCAAATGTGTTTAATCACTATAGACTGTGGCATAAATAAAATATACTACAAGTTATTTATAATTGACTTTTCCCTTAAGAAAGCATACTGAATGTAAATGATGGTATTATTATAGAAAAGCTTTGAATCCGTTCTTATTCTTAAGGTGAATTACTCAAAATCTCTGCCATTTCTATCAATACCTTCAACTGATCAAAAGATGCCCTGGTGTCCTATACGAGGATTGAGAATTAATAAATTATTGTATTGAATTAGTTTTATTACATTGAATTAGATGAACTGTTTACTAATTGGATGCTGTTGTTTATTCCTATTTATTTAGATGCTAGAACTGGTGCATTGAAATTATCATACTTAGAGTTGGAAGGCCTTTTTTCCAAAACTTTCACTTCTTGTAAGTAAAATCCAACTGAAAGTAAAGACATGGAAGAGGAACATGCCTGAAAACCACAGGCGTCTGTGGTAATTAGTGTAGTGCCTTTGTGTGGAAACAAGAAGTTTCTTCATATACCATGAACATTGATTGTTTCTGTATGTTACCTTATAGCTTGGCATTGGGGCTTCCCTGATGGCTCAGTGGTATTGAATCCGCCTGCCAATGCAGGAGACGCAGGTTCGATCTCTGGTTGGGAAGATCCCCTAAAGAAGGAAATGACAACCCACTCCAGTATTCTTGCCTGGGAAATACCATGGACAGAGGAACCTGGCGGGCTACAGTCCATGGGGTCACCGAAGAGTCAGACATGACTTAGCGACTAAACAACAAACGAGCTTGGCATTATTAATGGACGGTTTTATGAAAAGAAACCAATTTGGATATTTGATTTAAAAATCTTCCTTCTTTTTAAACCAAGATTTCTTCCTTAAAGAGTAAATGAATCACGTCCAAGATTCCTGCATGAGCCCCACAGTGGACCAGGCTTCCCTTTCCCTCTTCTCTTGTGTCAGAGAGGCCTTTCAAATCTTGCTGTTCAAGCAGCACTGTTTGAGAGCTCCAGGTTTCTTTCCCTTGCATTTTCTTTTCCTTGTGTATCCTTTTATTGCGTTCTCTTTGTTTCATTTTAGTTCCACATATCTGTTGATCTCTTGACTTTCACACAGACTTGCCCTAAAAACAATTCTATAGATTAGTCATCCAGTACCTTACAAAGTAAATGAGAAATACGGGACCTTAAAGTAATTTTTTGATATTAAAGTCTTGGAATAACCGCACATTGTGTCTGTTTCTTTTTCCATATTTGTTTTTGGCTGCACCCCGCAGCATGTGAGATATTAGTTCCCCAACCAGGAATCAAACCTGTGCCCTCTGCATTGGAGTCTTAACCACTGGACCACCAGGGAAGTCCCACATTTTCCATGTTTAAATGAGGTCTCTTGTGGGCAAGTGAGGTGGGAAGACCCTTTCTTTCCTCAGCTACTTCTGAATGTGTCTCTTCAGCTGAAACTCAGGGTGGTGGAAAGCGCTTGGGCTTTTCCAGCTGAGCAACCTTCAGCAAGTCCTGTAATTTCAGTAAGCCTATTTCCTAGTCTGTAAAGTGGAAATGGTAGTAATACATACTTCACAGGGATGCTGTGGAGCTCAAATTAAATGTGAAAATGCTTCATAAAATGCAGGTTAAGACCTGTTAGGTTTTTTAAAAACATTTTTATTAAAACATATTAGTTTTAATAATTTTATTAATAATTTTGTACATCAATTATCTATTTTCTCCTTAGCACTTCCAGCCTAGACTCTACCAGGAATTTTCTGTATCTTCAGTGTAACAAATTTCTTCCACAGATTTTTACACAGTTTGGTCTGTTACCTGGATTAACAGATTTTTTTAAAGACCTTAAAATACTGTAGGGGAAACAAGGGTCCATCAAGATCTCCTGGATATTTGTCTCCTGCACTGGTTTTAACCACATGTGTGATTTCTACCATTCTCTGACATCCTTCAGTCTAGCTCCAATTGCACTTATTTTGTTTCTTAGTTTCTTATGTCACAGTTTGTTGAAGAGCTTGGTTAAGTACTTTGTGTTCAATCCCTTCCTTTCATCTGCTATGCAATTTATTTCTCCATGAGATTAAAGCTGTTTGAGTGGATTCCATGTCTTTGAAACCTTTAGATCCTAAGTCTATTATTATTAATGGCTTAGACTTTTTCACCTTATATGTGTTAGTCTGTATTCCTTAATAAGCGAAGCACAAAGACTGAAAAGTGTGAGAAATAAATATAAACTCAAGTGGATATTGAATGGAACCATAGCAGATCAAGACTTATGTAAGCCTGTCCCAAGGGACTAATGAAGGAAGAATCATTGAAACCATTGTCCCTGTTACCATCATGTGTAGAAGATGAACACTTCCTGCCAGACACCTCAAACTGTCATTTATTGACTGGTTCCTGAAATTTGAGAAAAAAAGCAAAAAGTAATCCAGAAATTCAAGAAGCTAAGAAAAATAGTAATGAACTTATTAAAGAAGGACTCAGAAACCAAAAACAAAGGAGAGAATTTAACCAACAGATTATCCATTCACTCAGTCATGTCCAACTCTTTGCAACCCCATGGACTGCAGCATGCCAGGCTTCCCTGTCTTTCACTGTGTCCCAGAGTTGGCTCAAACTCATGTCCATTAAGTCGATAACCATCTCATCCTCTGTTGAACCCTTTTCTTCTGGCCCTCAATCGTTCCCAGTATCAGGGTCTTGCCCAGTGAGTTGGCTCTTCACCTCAGGTGGCCAAAGTATTGGAGTTTCAGCTTCAGCATCAGCTCTTCCAATGTATATTCTGGGTTGATTTCCTTTAAAATTGCTGGTTTGCTCTCCTTGCTGTCCAAGGGACTCTCAAGAGTCTTCTCCAACACCACAGTTCAAAAGCATCAATTCTTTGGTGCTCAGCCTTCTTTATGCTCCAACTCTCACAACCATATATGACTACTGAAAAAACCATAGGTTTGACTATAAAGACCTTTGTCTGCAAAGTGATGCTGGAGATTAACAACCACCAGACAGGAGACTACTATACCTCCCATCCTACGTGCAATATCCCCTTTGATTTTGTCCATTTGAGACACTGTGAAGTATATTTGTCATTTTGCAAATGCACACACACACCAGTGATCTGTGAGTGAGTTGGAATCACAAATGGAACTTGACCATTCCCAACCTTCAAATTTTAGATTTTATCCAACCTCATCCCCCAAAATCCCAGGCCCTATATTATGGGTACTTTAATGAAAGAAACTGGTAAACTTCATCCTGCCTGAAATTCACCCCAGGTAGCTATCCATCTCCAGGATGGAGTTGGCTTGGTCTCATTTTTCAAACAATTGAAAAGAACTTTGATTAAAAGGAAAGGAGAGGATAGAAGTCTAGTTTAGGGAGAGGAAAATGTTGAGCAAAAAATGGAATTTTTTAAATCATTGATTTTCATTTCAGGTTGATTGGGCAAGAGACCAAGCCAGTACCTATAATGAAAGTTTGTGGGCACTGTTTTTTTTCTGCAAGAGCTGCAACCTTTTTGCAATAGAAATTGTGCGGCCTCTTGTGCTATTAGCCTTGTGCTGTGGTATTGCCAACTGATTTCTCCAATTCTCTTTTCTCAGTGGGCTAGAATGCAGCTGATTAAATAGGCCGTGACTCACATAAGCTCCCGTGTCTTTTTTATTGACTACTTTATGGAAATGTATCACACTCCAAAGGGCCCCCATTGTTGTTGCTGTGCGTGGCTAACTAAGGAGTCACGCTTAGTGCTGAGAGATGGACTTCTACTCTGCAGAGGTGGTATGGGTGGGATACAGGGTTTAAAGGAATCTGGATGGGGAAAGAAAGATGTCTGAGAATTTCTTTTATCTTCATCTGTCATGAAAGTTGGGTGGCCATCACTTCTGGGCAACACTCTTCTCTGTTGATCTTATCTTTATGGCCCCACATCCTTCAGCTAAGTGAATCTTTTCTTTATATGGGCTATTCTGAGAGATTTAGTTAAGTGCAGTAGTAGAGAGAGATTATGACACTAATGCAATTCTGTTTTGTGCTGATATAATGTGATACACCCCTAGGTTTATCCAAAGGGCAATTTATTCCCAATAAATCTAAATCATTTCTTTTTTTTCCCATCAAGGTGGTGATATCTTTTTTAGGCAATGGACAAAAAGCCTTGATTGTTTTAAAAATATATATATACTTAAGTGTTTTTGCCTTAAAATAGCAACTCATGCAATTGTTTGTGGCTTCTTCCTGACATTTAAAAAATGGAATTTTTATTACCATCCTGTAAAACATCTACATACTTTCTATTACATGTTAAGTAACTCTGCATATCGGTTCACTTGTGAATTCAGGCATACAAAGCTCTTCCAGCCTCATCACACAGGACTGGAGTTAATGTGTATATCCTCAGGACCACCAGTTCTTGATCAGTGAGACCCTGAGCTAACGCTGAAAGGAGAAAGAACTTGATTGCCACAGTGGTTTCTCAGAGATTGTGGTTTTCACAGTGGTTTCCAGAGATTGATCTGGATCCCATCTGGGTTTACCTAATAGATCATGGAGGTAATAAGATTGGGCTCAGAGTCAACTTTACATTGAGAACAATTCTGTTACTGCACTCATCACAGAGTGCGTTAGACATAGAAGACAATCAGCAGAATAAAAATTGATTTGGTCTGATTTTTTTCCCTAGCCATTCCAAACTTCACCTATAATCCCATTTTTTTCCATTGCCCATAAGGGAATGCAGGCAAGAGAGTTCATTAATACAGATTCCCTCTAATAAGAAAACAGCATAACACATCTTACAAAAACACAGCATATAAAACACTGCATTTCCGCCTCTCTTCCTCTTCAGAATCTTGTTGGTGGATGACCAAGAGAGGAAATTCAGCAACTCATTCAGTGCCCAATTTTAGCAAACCAAGTATGACTTTTGGGATGAGAAGGTAGCGATGGTGCTGTCCCTAGTCTCCTAAAATTAGTGACTTTGAATTCAAACATCTCTGCTGCATTATGTCTTTGTTTTCTTGGTTGTGGCATTCTTGGGTTTCAGTTGGTGGGGAGAGAAAAGCCTCATGCTGATAATGTACTGAAAGTAAATGAAATTAAATAAGCGAAGCAGTGCTCATCACTACTTCCTTCCCCCCTGGGTAATTCAATTCAAGCTCTCTCTCGGATGGCAACTCACAGGGACTGTCTCTGTCACCCCGCTGGGGCCTGGAGTCTTAACATCTAAATAAAAGTTTCACTCAAGCATTTTTTATGCTCCTGCCAGCAGGATCAGTGAGCTGGTGTGGGCCCATTAATGTAATATTCATACTCACAGACTCTCCCCGCACACGAGGCAATGTCTTCCCATTTTCATAATTATAGATGTTCCATAAAATGGCATTTAGATTTGCATTAAAAAAGGAGGTTTGAATTCTAATAGAACGTTTAACATGTCTTTTATGATTCAGACTCTTGGCATCTTTAACAAGAAACTGTGTCTCTAAGTTTAACAAGACCTTAAAAAGGGGGGGGGAAATAGTGGGAAGAAAAGATGGAAACTCCAGGCTTAGAGGATCCTATTTTTCTTATCCCTTGTGCCTTTCATTTAATTTTTAGGCCTCTAGGAGCAATTTTTTTTTGACAGCATGGCAGAGAGGATAGGTTCTCCTTCAAAGGGCCTTCTTAGCTGTACCAGGTCCTCACCCTCGGTATGATCTGCTTCTATTTTCTTGGAGAGCATTTTCAAAGAGATATTAGAATTTTCAGAAGGGTGGGAGAAATGAAAGAATCCTAGACAGATGAACTTTCCTTTGCTGCTGTTCATCTCATGTGTGCACCCTGAGACCCATCCAGGAGATTTATAGCAGCCACAGAGTTTGCTAACTGCAAAACACACAAATGGAAACAGCCCATGAACAAGAAGTTGAAAATATTCCTTAAGAACAAATAGGAAAAAGAATCAGGCACTCAGCTAAAAAAGAAAGAGCTCTTCTGATCTACATTTTTGAAACTAAGCTGGAAACAGCTTAGAAGCAAAAGGTTTAGTCCCCAAACCTAAAAAGAGTGAATATTAGGACTATGCTAACCTATTCCCTTCATTTCTCCTAATTAAGAAGTACAGAGTTTTTAATTGTTTTTGTTGTTGTTTATTTATTTTTTTGAGAACTAAAGTCCTTCCTCTTTGTCTCTGACCTTTACCCCTCCCTTCTGTAAAATAAGTATAAGCCCTAGTGGTGGAAGACAGATTAGGATCTTGACTTCTCAATAAATTTGTACCTAACGAGGCTAATTGAAAGCCAAAAGTGTTAGCAGCATACAATTAAAAGCTGATGTCAGATCCAGATCTTCTCTGTGTAAAGGCTTCTACCATTCCTAGACTTTTCCCTTGACAGTGACATAACTGGGATTTGGCAATTATTGCCAAGTTCAGCTATGCATAGCCTTTCTTTGTGTGAAAATATGTTTACTAAGGTGACTTTCTGTTTGTTAGAAAAACATTAGTGTGTGTTTAGTTAAGCAAATTCTTAGTTTTTTGGAGTCCTTTTCTTACCAATCAGTGCACGTTTAAACTACCTCCCTTGTACAGACTAATATTATGTTTAGGTCATTTTAAGCAATTTCAGCATTAGATATAATTAGAAAGAAAGAAAACTTATTCCCCTCCAGTCATCTAGAAATTGTTTTATTCTGTATCATATTTAAGCAATAGCCCGTCTGCATCTCTTCATTAACGTAGATTATCTCAAGTAGCCCAAATCAATGAAAATTCTGTCAGATTTCAACAAAACATTTTGTTCTTATTCCTTTTAGGAATGGAAGACATCGAAAGAGGAGCTCAAGAGCTTGATAATATCATCAAGCAAGGATACTTAGAGAAGAAAAGCAAAGGTACTGATTAGACCCCCAGATCTCAGAACATTTCCAAGAAGAGAATGAGAATGAGGAAAAAGAGGGCCAGCATAGGGAATGCATTCTCTGTGCCCATAACTATACTAGGCAGGTATAAGGCAAGAGGAAAGGAAGAAAGGAAAAGTCTGGTATCTGTGTGTAGGCTGGAAGGACCTGGCCCCAGATCTCCACTTCATCAGGACAGGGATTGGTTTCTGTCTTGCTCACCTGGTACACCTGCTTAGGAATTACTTGTTGAATAAATAAATGAATGACTATATTCTTGTTCTCATCTCTCAGTGTGCACCCATAAAGAGTGAAACTGTGTTGCCTCAAGTGTAATTTTTATATCATATGTGAAGCAGCCCACTTTCAAGTTTCAGACAAGCCCAAATCTTCAGCTCTCACTCTTTAATTAAGATAGTAGGGTTGGAGTACCAGGTTTAACACTCAGGCAAATTGGGTTAGTACAAAGAAAGCCTTGCTCATGCCCATGGTCTAGAGTGTCATTTTGGTTTGCTAAAGGCAACATAAAGATCTCATGGAGAATTTTATAACTACAGGATGAGAATAGAACCTGAAAGATAAAGGAAATGTAGAGAAACAGCTGAGGTCAGAGCAAGCAAAACCCGTTTAGAACTTGGGCCTTTAACTGAGTGAGTCTTCTGCACTCTGAGTCAATAGGGATAACCTGTGGGAGTGAAAGGGAGGGTTTTACAGTCCATTAACCTGGAAAATAAAACAATAACACACTGGACTGTGTGTTGTTGGATTTTACGGACTCTTCAGTGATTGTAGTTACCTGAATTTATGTCCCTTACTGCTCTTCTGTTTAGATCATAGTTTCTTTGGATCAGAGTGGCAGAAGCGATGGTGTGTTGTCAGCAGAGGCCTCTTCTACTACTATGCTAATGAGAAAAGTAAGTGTTCTTCATTTGCACAGCAGCATCTCACTCCTGGATGCAAGCACTTCGTAAATTCTCAAGCACTTAGATCTAAACTTAGTAGTCCTTAACTAACACCCATAAAGAGACATGCTTGGGAAAGAAGCTTGGCGAAATAATACCTTGCTCATCACCAAAAACTCATACCAATTTAGAAATTATAGCCCCTTTAAGCACTAGGATAGTGTGGTCAGCATATCAAAAGGCTACCTTATGACTAATAACATATTATTGAGGTCAAATGCCTTGGCATTGGTTAAAAAAGGAACTTCAAACACTTTATAGGCATTAATAATATAGGTTAAATATTGAAAAATAATAATTCTGAGAAGGATTTTAGCAGCTTACCAACACCCCAGAAATATAACCTTTGACTCCGAACTCTCTAAGAGCATGTTTCAAACTTATCCTACTGGCTCCTGGGACGTAATCCAATGGACATCCCTAGAGCCATGGAGTGTCGAGACCCCAGTATTGCTGTGCCCAAGAAACACCCTTCAGCCAGATGGCAGCAGCAGCAAAGTGTTGACCCAAGCCAAAAGCAGCTTCTTATGAGCCACCACTGACTGAATCAACCACAACACTCATGAGCTATCCCTAAAAGACCTCCCATCCCGGCTTAACACTCTTGCTTAGTTCATGAGAAGGAATAGAGGATATAAGCACAAACTGGAGGAGCTACAAATAACTACAAGCTAAAAGTTATCACTGTAGGTGAATGCAAACTTTGAAACAGGGAATTCCTTCCTGCCGAATAGACTGCCACAGGAGTAATGCTGCAATGCAAGAGAAAGATAAAGTAGCAATCTTGTGAGGATTTCTTTGGGTTCTATCACCTTACAGAGGC
This sequence comes from Giraffa tippelskirchi, assembly GCF_054371585.1. NCBI lineage: Eukaryota > Metazoa > Chordata > Mammalia > Artiodactyla > Giraffidae > Giraffa > Giraffa tippelskirchi. The sequence continues at coordinate 24,232,617 of NC_137277.1, read as the reverse complement.
CAGTGATCCGAAGTAAATCATCTATTGTCCTTTCAGTAATTTTCTGTTTCTCCTCTCTTCCTTTTTTCCTGGACTTATTCCTCTCCCAAAGCCTGGATAGCTAGTCAAGGGAATAGTCAGATACTTACCCAGTTGCCTTTGGACTTCCTGCACCTTTGGCTTGAAGGTAGCAGAAAAAATAGCTTTGCTAAGTGACATGGAATCCTTCAGATTAGATCTTGGGCTTCAAGGCAGTTACCTCACTCTGCCTCTCTGCCTGCAACAGTTATCACTAACCTTCATCTTGGGTTCACCATCATGATTCCTCAGAGCCTTTCCCATATATGGAAGTGTGAGGTGTACTTGGAAATGATAGCAGCATAACTCAAAACCTGAATAACAAGCCCCCTGCATCCTTCCAACCCCTAGCCTACTCTCAAATCCAGCAACTAAAGTTTCTCCCCTGAATTCTAGGCCAGCCAGGTTTTATTTTCTTATTTTGAACCTTCAAACTAATGTAACATATATATACTTGGTAAAATGTCTATCATCTCCCTTATATTTAAATACATGGTTGGTATATCTGGATATAAAACCAGCTATCACGTTCATTCATTCAGAATCCTTCCCACTCAAGGTGAGGAGGGAGAGCAAGAGCGAGAGGCTTGGAGACTTTTATTGACCATTTTGCCATCAGAGTGAAATAAAATCTGGTGACCAAAGAACAACAAAACATTTTAGTGGCCAGTTAGAACAAGGAGAGATACTTTAACAAAAAAGATTCTGGTGTCAAAAAGCACTGTTGCATGGCTCCCTTTTCGCCAGTTACTTCTTATTGTGCCCAAGACATTTCCTTAGTAAGAACAGAGTGTTTGTGTATTTCTTTTAGCTCAACCAGGTGAGGACAGATTCTTTTACTTTTCTGTAACTATTTTCTTCCCACTGTCACCCTTCTCATCATCATCATCAAAAAGTAATTCATTCTAGGGACTTCCCTGGTGGTCCTGTGGTCAAGACTCCATGGTTCCAATGCAAGGGGGCATGGGTTGAAAACCTGGTCAGGGAGCCACATCCTGTGAGGTGTGGCCAAAAAAACAAATTCATTTTACAGGACAGAAAGCATCACCCAGACACTGTGGCTCGTTCTTCTACAAGTTCTGAACCACACCACGAGGATGCAAAATCATTGAGAACCACCCCTTCTTTTTCTGTTTCTAATTTTTTTTTTTAAGAGAGTGACAGGCAGAGTCAGAGAAGGCAATGGCACCCCACTCCAGTATTCTTGCCTGGAAAATCCCATGGACGGAGGAGCCTGGTGGGCTGCAGTCCATGGGGTCGCTAAGAGTTGGACACGACTAAGTGACTTCACTTTCACTTTTCACTTTCCTGCACTGGAGAAGGAAATGGCAACCCGCTCCAGTATTCTTGCCTGGAGAATCCCAGGGACGGCGGAGCCTGGTGGGCTGCCGTCTATGGGGTCGCACAGAGTCGGACACGACTGAAGCGACTTAGCAGCAGCAGCAGCAGCAGGCAGAGTAGTCTCTCCTTTCACTCACTTGGGGTCCTTTTCCTTTTATACTCCTTCCTCATCATCTAATGATACTCAACAGTACTCTGCTGCTTCCCAATCTGACTGCTTGCAAGGGGGATAAAATACTGAGTTTTAATTATTCTCCCTCTAGCGTGAACTTCCACCTGACCAGCAGGAGAGAGAGAGAAGTCTAGCCCAAATGCTACGTAAGACATAGGAGGAGAACCCGGACTTACAATGCCCCTTGTGCTGCTGTCCCTCCCCTCGCGTGTGCTCTGCTGGCCCTGATAATAATGTTTCAGCACTATAATAGCCTTCAAGAGCCTCATGTTTACGGCCATACTCTCCCCGCTGTAATAATTTCTTCTTTCTCTTATTATAGATCTCTTAATATTCTAATAAATTCTCTGTCTCTGTTGTACTCTTTTGGCAAAATAATCTTTCACGTTGCATTCCCTAGCTTGGCAGTGATCTCCGCCTGGCTGTCACAGTAGCCTCTTCTTAAGCTTCTCTAATAACACTTCCTCGACTATTGTGGTTCCTCAGGGAGGTAACAGCTGTTTCTGTGCTTTTATTTTACATCCAGAGAAGATGCCCTCCCTTGGCAGTTGCATCTCTCTAGAGATAAAGGGAGCTTTCCTGTCTTGCAGGCAAGCAGCCCAAAGGGATCTTCCTCATTAAGGGCTACAGTGTACGGATGGCCCCCTACCTGCGAAAAGATTCCAAGAAAGAATCCTGCTTTGAGCTGACCTCCCAGGATAGGCGCAGCTATGAGGTAGGATGGGACGAGGAGATGGAGATCCTGATTAGTGTCGCAGTCTTGTTTCATGTTGCATGTGAGCTGTGGTTGTGATGCTGGATGCCATCCTTTGTTACCTGTCTTTTCTTACCAAGACCTTCTTTCTTGACACGTCCTCACCTTTGCTCTGTCGTGCCCACCCTTCTGTTGCCACATTCATCCTAGATCCTGCCTTTGCCAGGCTTCCATCTCTCCATCCCTTCCCTTCTCAGTCTCCTTCTGTAGGTGAAAGTCTTGTCTATTGCAGCACACAACCCAATTCTTCATTCAGAGTCTCTAATTCCATGGCTTTAATTTCCACTCTCTCTCTTTTTCAACTGATTATCTTCACTTCCTTTTTTGAAATCCAGAAAAAGAGAAATCTGACTGTAGGGTGAAGAAATAATTCATTTTCACATATTCATCTTGCTATCCAAAATAGTCTTCCTCTGTGTAGATACACTGCATATCTCTGGAAAGATTTCTAAGATACTAGAAGCAATGAGTACTGAGTAGTAATAGTGACTGCTGAGGAACTAGAGGACCTGAGTGGGGGTGAGAGAGACAGTCTTCACTGTGTTCATTTTTATACATTTTGATATAATAGGTAATGCATTATAAAATTAAAAAGGCCAAAAAAAAAGTCTGAATATGGAAATACAGTGATTTTTCACCAAAAATATACTTTTACATTGAATACACATATTGTGTGGGTGAATACACATATTGTTTCCTCCTTGTTGGCTACTTTTATCACAATTTTACTAAAACAATTTAGAAAAACTTTAGCTAACTCAAGAAAAAGAGAAAAGCCATGCTAAGGTTAATATTAACCACTTACGTAACCCTTTGACCCTTCAAGTCTTTCTCAGCACTCATCCTTTCATGTTTCTACAGTATCCTAGCCCTGATTTTGTAAAAATGACCTAGGTTTTAATTATGTAATTTCAAAAGAAATTTTTGAATTTAAACCAAACTTTTCTATGGAATTTTTTTATAGATCTATTTTTATTATTAAGTTCTGATTTGCCAGGCCAAGATAAAAATTTTTGTAAGTCTAAAACAATTTCCCTAGTCATTTTTATAGACAAGTGTTTTTAAGAAATCAAGAATGATGATATTTATTAATAAGTTTTAAGCAGGAATCTAGGTTTCTTATACAGCACATGTTTTTATCTTACCCTAATGACCAGATAATAATGACTGTTGATTTCAAGTTGATTCATTTAAAATAAGAAATTACTAAAGCCTGATGCTTGACTGGCCTGTTTTGTGAATCAGGATGTAGAGTTTGTTTACTTCTTTTCTTTGGCCCATTGAATCCAAGTCATTACCATAGTCTGTGGATTCTTCCTCTACAATATCCTTTGGATCTTTCCCTTCTGATTTATTTCTACAGCCATCACAATAGTTAAGTCCCTATCACTTCATTCAGAGGACAAGTTAAGTAAGCTTCTAGTTGATCTGTCTCTAATTTCTCCCTATTTCAGTCTGTCCTACTCAAAACAATTGAAACAATCTCCCTCTCCTTTTGCTAGAATTTACAGTGGCTTCATCTGTACTGCCTGCACTTGAAATCTGAATTCCTAATACTCAAAGCCTTTTCATCAATTCTTCTTTGACCCTCAGCTCGCCAGCTTCATCTGTTACTGTACTCCAGTCAAGCTGATCTGCCTACCTTCCCTATACTTGATGGTCTCATTTGTAATCTTTGGCGGCTGGTTCTCCCTACCTGAAATGTTCAGCTCCCTCCACCAGTTTCCACCAACTCTCTTTAAAAATTCAACCCAAAGAGTATTACTTCAACAAGCCTCCCTGGCTTACCATAGGCGATGATAAGTGCTCCCTGTCTTCTCTCAACATCCAGCTGTTTTCAAATGCACTTACTTTGAAGTGTTCCCTTGTCAAGTGTGTGTGCTGCTGTCTCCAAAACTGACACGTTGATCTGAAGTCAGGAATTTGGGTTTGCCTTTTTCTCTGTAAACTGTTCTCAATAAATGCCTGATGAATGAATGGGTAATCAAATGAATGAATGCACATGAACATGAATTCTGGATTCAAATCCAGCTGTCAACTTTGGGGATGCAAATTTACTGAAGGAGAAAAATCACTTTGAGTGGGATTTTGATCTTTTTTCTAAATGTTAATTCTCAGGAATCTGAGAATTAATGAGAATTCTGAGCCTTCTACTTGACTCTGCAGTTCAGCTCACAAGATTCCTCCCCTTGAACCTCCCTAAAGGATTCACAGAAATTTTAGTGTAAGTGATAAACTAATTCACTAATTTTTCTCTAGTTTACAGCTTCTAGTCCAGCTGAAGCCAGAGACTGGGTGGATCAAATAAATTTCTTGTTAAAGGGTAAGTATCGTTATTACAGAAACAGTATTTCAGTCCGTTTTCAATTCAAGTTGTATTGCATAAATATAATCCATGGGCTTCAGTATATTTTTATCTGCCCATTCTCCCTATCATATCTTTCACATGATAACAACAAATAGTACTATGTGTGATTCAGAAGGAAAAGAAACCATCAACCTGGAGGTGACTTCTAGTATCATTCTAGCTCTTCCACCTACCTACAGGCAAGTCTGTAATATTTATAATCACCAGAAAAGAGATGCTAAAAACCAGCTCAGCTCAATTCAGTGTCTCTTAACCCCTTATATTCTGGAAAGGAAATACATGATACCAAAGTCATCTAGATGTGGTTTAGGTTCAAAATCTTCCAGTTTTAGTCAAGTAGAAATCTAAACTCATCTAGGTGGCCTTTAAGAACATTGGACACGAAAAACAAATTGCTGTTTCCCAAACCACAATCAAATGTTCTTTGCTTTGACTGGGAAGAGTCCTGCCTGAAGATGTTAAATGACTGCTCTTAGAGTACCCTCTGCTGGCCATCCTGTAGGCACAGCAGTGACGGGGCCCAGGCAACTTTGTCTGGGAGGGGCCCGGCAGGTAGGAGCAGCCAGCCTTGAGTCTGTCACCTGACATTGATAGCCCTCTTGATGGCACACATACCTCATGGCAGGACCCCGCCTCTGCATAAAGGCAGAAGCACCAACTTCGTACGTGACCCAAGACCTAGTGAGAAGAACATCAACCTAAAAACACCGACCCTTTTCATCTAGTTTTTTTAATTCTGCTATAAGATTTTATTGTGGATAAAAAAGAAGGCAGCACCAGAGCTTTAATTACAATTGCCTCTTTTACTCAGTTTATGCCTTTACTATCACAGGAACAAACTATTGCATCTACCAAGAGCGTCACGTATAATAGACTAGAACTAGGCAAACATGAACATTGATGGTGAGACTACAGGGTACGTTCTCATCTAGGTGCCTTGGATTTATGCGTGTAATATACCCCTAAGTGTGTAAACCTCAATAAAACTCCAAGCAGCTTTATTGAGCTGTACCCTGTGGTACTTTCAGAATCCCACATTGAAGGAATTATTCATTCCATTTTATTTTAAAACAAACAAAATAATAACATATGGTTTAAGCCACAGATGTGTCTTTGATCCCTTCCTCATATGAGGTGGCACCAGAATTCAGATGAAAATAGTTGCAAAATCTTTATTAAAAGCCTAATCAAGCCAAACAGTTTTACTGTGTTTCGAAATGAGCATCGGATGCCTCTCTATTCTTTCTTCCCCAGAGCACCCTGCTTGCTCTCGCCCATCCTGCAGAGGCCCGTCAGCAGGGTTTCAGAGAGCACTCTATACTGCGCCTCAGAGAATGAACCTTCCCAGTTCCCCATTAAAATAAGATAGCAATCTCCCTCCCCTGCCCTGGGCTCCCCAGTGCTGTAATGGCTCAACATCCTCTATGTGGTGACCCACTTTAAGGTCAGCCAGACTGTACAGTTGCAAAAGGACATGGAAACTACATTGCTCAGCCATTCCATCTGGTCCTGTATTACCACTATAGTTTTCCACATCCCACTTTCTCTTCCTCTTTCACTTTGGCCTGCTTTTCTCTTTACAAGCAAACCTCTCTGAAATTCTGCAGTGAGACCATGGGGGAGATGAATGAGCTTGTGACAGCTCAGGTATCCTATGGAAGCCACCATAGTTCCCAGGCTCTGTGCACCCTGGAGAACCTAGGCCATCACTCACCCTCCCAGTTTTCCACTTGACAAGCAGCGCGAAGCACACTGGCATTTCCTCTTCTGGCCTATTCTCTTCCCTTCACCTCATGTGCTCTCACACACCCATACTTTTCAGGGCTGCTTCATCCTGATTAAGTTTTATTGCAAGGAAGGATTTATGTTGATGGTTTAAACCTGATGCAGTGCTAGTCTGGCCTTTTCTGTAGATTTCCTGCCACCAAGTCCTGCATTAGAAATAACAGCACTTAACCTGGTGTTTCATTTTCTTTTGACATGTTTTATTCTCATCCCTCCTCCTCCTTCTCCCTCTTTCCTTCCCTGCCTTATCTTTTTCCTTTTCACCCTATCTTGATTCATTCTCATCTCTGCCCTGACAGACCTGAGCTCCTTAACCATTCCATATGAAGAGGAGGAAGAGGAGGAGGAAGAAGGGGAGAAAGAGGAAGAAGAGATGTACGATGATATCGATGGTTTTGACTCCTCAAATTCTGGTTCCCAAAGCAGACCCATTATCTTGCCTGGGAGCGTGGGGCTCAAAGAGCCCATGGAGGAGAAAGAAGATGATATTTATGAAATCTTACCAGGTAAGACATTTCATCTTCTAATTACCTTCTTTTAGTTTAGAAACTCTAGACCTGGTAGAAGAATATAACTTGGACAGCTCCAGAGGAAGCCAAACCTCTGAAGGAGGCACTGCAGGGAAGCTTTCATGATTCCCAGCACAAAAGCCCTGCCCTGGGGGCAAGATGGGTTGATGGGGGTGGGGAGTGTCTTTTATCTCTGCACGTGAAATAATTTATTACAAACATCAACAGGTTCAAGAGTCAAGAATACTCATGCTGGTTCTCATAGGTTCACTGCAAGTTTCATCAAAACTCTCTAGTTTGAACTTCCTTTTTGTGTAATTGTGAGGATAATGGAAAGTCACCTCAAATGATGAAGGATATGAAAAGACTGCAGAGATATAAATGCTGACAACCTTTTCAGTAACACAGTAAAGCCTTGACAGAGCACAGTTCACCTTTGCCTAGTCCAGATATACCACGAATTAAATCACATCTCATGTGTCCTCTGCCCACCATTACAGCAGGTCTACTGTACATATTTCTTTTTTTTCCAAAGGCATGATAACCAGCATCTCAAAAACTGTGTAGTCATCACTGCTCCCGCCCAGCCACTTCCTGTGTGGGTAACAGCAGCTGCTGAACAGTGCAGAGCACAGTGGGGGTCAGACTGTGCAAAAAATGAAGCCTGAGCCTTTTAATTGTGAGGTAGTTAGACCACAGGAACGCTGAATCTTCAAGTCCATTCAGAAAGATTGCTCCTGTGGAAATTTGCCAGGAGTTCAGTGCTCTGCTGAGAAATCCAAGTTAAGTCTAAATTTATAGCAATTTAAACCTCAATCCCAGATGAACCTAGGAGCTGAGGTGAACCTAACACTCAGGCCCCTGAAGTCAGGGCTGGTTGCTAAAAATATTGTTAGTAAGCAACTGACATTTCAAGGCTTCCTAAGAAGGGTTCAACCCTGTCAACACCACATTCATCTCTCCCTTGGGGAGAAGCCACGTCATTGCTTTCTGAGTTGCAGGTCTGTGGCTACACATTTCCTCCTGACTGGGACCTCACACACTCAGTCACCAACCCACGACAAGAAGAGCCTGCTTCTTCTCCCAGCACTTCCAGCCTCTGCCAGTCCCTGACTTCCCCAGCCTTTTTGTTGCGTTTTATTATGCAAATGATATCTTGGTTGAGGTCGAGCCATTTCTTGTGTCTGAAGTTAAAAAAAAAAAAAATGATAATTTCCTCAGCAAGTCATCGTCGTTAATGAAGTTTTACAAAAACAGATACAACCAAAGGAAAATAAAATTTCACAGGTGATAAATTTTTCCAATTTCCCTGGCAGAATTCGATAGGATTGTTAAATTAAGAGTGAAGGTGTCTGTTAGAAAGCAACGAGCAGTGATGGGTAATTTTATAGAGTGGAAAATTGAATCAAATTGCTACATTAAAACACAGCTCCTCTGAGAATCTTCCCTTTCACAGTCTGCTCCATTGCAACAGCAGGGTGCAGAAATGGATCTAAATCACAACAACCCCTAAAAGGAGATGTACTCCCCAACTTGGCCAGAGGTTCCTGATGAGCTCACATTCCACTTGCTCCTGTCCAGGCCGGGGGGAGATAGCCAGGTGACACTCCACTTGAGGTCACAGCTGTGTAAGAGTCCTCTGGGAAAACGTTATAGAGCCACTCAGCCTTCTGCAGAGCAAAGAAGGGTTGCTAGTGCCCGTGTTTACTTCTCAAAGGAGCAGGGAGAAAGGAGCTGATGCTCAGACACACAGAGCAAAGGAGAGTAAAGGGAAAGAGGCCTCAGAAAATAAAACCTAACCCCAGGTGGGTTACTGAATGTGTGACTGGTTTCTTAGCAGCCATCCTTCCCACGCCTCTTAAAACCCTACCCTCAGCCATTGTGGCACTGCCTAGTGTGCCAGAGCTCATGCCAGTTTGGATATTGGAGTGGACTCCAAGGGCATGGAGAATGGTCTACTTTCTTGAGGAAAGCCACTTACCCTGTGCTTAGAACAACTGCCCCTCAGAAGTGAGGAAGGCCACATCACAGGAAAACCAGGGTCTCTTTCCAGGTTAGGGCAACAGCAGCCAACTTGCTGGTTTATTTTCTAAAGGACAGGACTGTTCTCAGCCAACAGGTTCTTCCCCCAAAGCTTCTATCCATCACAGTTTTTAGAGACTGCATTGAAGTTGGGATATATTGGCATTTTATTAGGATGCGATTATTTTAGACACAAGTCTCCATCAGCCAGCTTCCTGTCCATGCTACTCAGCTTGTTGCTTCTGAAATTGCTGTTAGTTTTGCCTGTGCCACACTCCCTGTCTTGGAGGAATTGAGAGAGGATGTGAGGGAGCCTGACGCTCATCTCAGAAGACCACCCCCGGAGCAGTGCCATGTGAGACACAGCATGATGTCACAGTGACAGTGCTGGCTCTGGGTCAGGATGGACCTGCTCTGCCACCTGCCAGCTGTGAGACCTTGAGCAAGTTATCTGCCCTGTTTCTCAGGTGTGGTTTTGCCAGCTGTAAAATGGGAATAACAGTAGTAGCTGTCACAAAGGATGCATGAGAAGCCTGGAACAGAATGCATAAAGCACTGAGAGCCCTGGCATACAGGCAGCATTCAGTAAATTCTGGCTATTCTCCATTTGGTGGCATTTAAACAGAAAGTGGAGAAGGCAATGGCACCCCACTCCAGTCCTCTTGCCTGGAAAATCCCATGGATGGAGGAGCCTGGTAGGCTACAGTCCATGGGGTCGCTAAGAGTCGGACACGACTGAGCGACTTCACTTTCACTTTTTACCTTCATGCATTGGAGAAGGAAATGGCAACCCACTCCAGTGTTCTTGCCTGGAGAATCCCAGGGACGGGGGAGCCTGGTGGGCTGCCGTCTATGGGGTCGCACAGAGTCGGACACGACTGAAGCGACTTAGCAGCAGCAGCAGTAGCAAACAGAAAGTGTTGCCTCTTTGAAGAATCCTGGGAATCGGCTCATTCCCCATCTCCGCCAACCAGACCTGAGACAGTCCGGTTGGACATTTTCAGTGATACGTGTGAAGCAGGTGAAACTGAAAATCCTGAGCAGATGGAAAGTGGCTCACACCTTCTGCTCAGGCCCATTTTTACTGCGAAGACAGGTGCTGGGTGGAGGACAGTAAGGTGGGATTGTGCTAATGTTGCACACTCATCAATAGTCAAATGACTTGGGCCTCTAAGGCATGTCTCACAGTAACAGTTAAATGTGCTTTGTAGAGAATATTTAGCCCGTCAATTCTGCTTCTCCTTCCTCTTTGGGATGGGGCCTATACCAGCCTCACTGTCTCTATGGGGAAGGCTGTGTAAGTGAGATCGCCTCCCTTCCAGAATATAATTTTGATGGACTTCCTAGTTTTGAAAGAAAACTGCCTGTAACATATACCAAGTCAATACAAAAATGTTTTTTCCTAATCAAAATAGTGTATGGATCATCAAATTAAATGCACTACATCACATTAATCATGGGGTAATTAGCATTTGCTACATGGCTAGCACTCTCCTTCCCTTGAGGGAAAACCAGAGCACTCGAGGTTTTCAGCCAAGACCACAATGTGAGTCCTAGATAATATGGTTTCAGGATTGTTATCTACTGGGATTTCTGAACATCCATGTTAAGAATATGGGAGCCCTTGATTTCAAAGGTCTCATTTGCAGTAGATTAAACTGTAGGGAGCTACCAACAAAGAAATACTAAAGCAATATGGGGAAAATGGAAGGCTTTTCTGAACCCTCTTTCACCCCTCCCCAAAATTATTTTGCAGCCCAGCACAGGCCCAGTTTCATGATTCCAGATTCCATAAAAGGACAGTTTTTAATCAGGTTTCTCTTTGTCTGGGGCCTCAAGCCTGGAATCCAGCAAGGCACCTGAGACCATTGAAGAGCTGTAACTGAGACCTCGCAGCAGCTGCAGTAGCAACAGAATCTGGCTGGGTCGTCTAGAGAGATTTCAGGAGAGCACATGGAAAGACAAAGCGCCTTCCCTGGGAATGTCTGTGCACATTCTGAGGCTGCCCGCACTGCCCTGGAGGGTCATTATAGACCCAGAAACCAGATCGCTTTATAATAAAGCAGATAACTGGGGTTTTTTTCATTTGAGACAAATGGAAACCATTCTGTGGAATTATTTTCCCCCCATACAATTGTCCAGACCCATAGAAAGGGGGAATGATGATGGCAAGAAGTCTAAGGAAAGAAGAAAAGCAGACACCAAAAGTACAAAGTTTGTGAAGAAACAAGTTCCAATTTCATGGAAAAGCAGGGCTCCATGAAGGGCACGTTAAAGAATCAGAGCTACCGTTAGGCCCCTTCCGAGCTCCTTGGCCTTTTCTTCCCCTCAGTCCTGTGCACCCCTGGCCCCAGACAAACCTACTTTTGACCAGCACCAAAACTGGAGCCGTGTATTTTCTTCTACTTCTAATCCCCGCCCCCAGTCTGTGAAAGGGGACCCACTGAGACTCACTGGGAACTGAGCTCTGTTTCAGCCTTTAACCTAGGGATTTGTATTTAGGTTTTTCCCCTCCAATTAGTAGGTGCTCAATTGTGATTTGTGAAATTAAATTCAGTGTATTCCAAGTGTTGCAGTTAGCAAAAATTGAGTTTAATATCTAGTACTCAAGATCCTACCTTGGAGATAGGATGCAAATATTTTGAGGTTAACAGTTGAGATTACCAGCTGTACAACAGAGAATTAAATGTGCTATTAGCATCATGCTCCTATTTGCCATGTTGTTTGAAGAGGTGCTGTAACATCCATGGATTTATAACATATCTATGCATTCTGTGGAGTGGTTTCTATTTCCATTTTTTGCCTGTTCCCTCTGCACTTCGAGGTTATCTGCATTTCTGCTACACCTGTCACCAGAGCACCTTGACATCTGGTTGCACATTGATACATTTGGCATTTTTAAAGCTTCTGTCACTTTGCTTTACTTGAGAGAAGTGACCTCCCTCTTTCTTATTTAGTCATTTTTAAAATTTTATTCCCAGTTCAACCGATGTCAGAGCAGCGCTTCAGAAAGGAGCTAGGTGTCGTAGCAAGCTGGCTCCTCTCGGGGTCCCCACAGTGGAGTCAGTGTCCTGTCCCTCTCAGCCTCTCTCTCATTAGTGTCCCTGACATTGTGCCAAGAGTGTTGATTGAAATCAACTCTCTGGATACTGATGCTCGTTTGTGATACCCCATGGTTCTCTTACACATTCGCACAGTTAACAGAATCTTCCTCAACTGTTTTCCCAATTGAAATGAAATATTTGGGAATCAAGTAGAGCATTTAATGTAATAAGTGGACAGTAATCTTTAGAGGTTAATTTGTTTAAAGCCCGTGTAAGGTTGGGTTCCCATATGCGCTGTTAGGAGCAAGAACCATTATAATCTATTACTGTTTAAAGTTGAGCAGCACATAAATTTTAATTCCTCCTTAAATGAAGATGTATTTTAGTAGATGTCATGCTAAAAAGCCTAATAATAATCTTATACAGAAATTCAACAAGTTCTTTAGCCTAAAAAGTTTTTTTCAAAATAATCTTTTTAAAATTAGAGTCTCACCTTACAGATGAAAAAAAAAAGAAATTTGGCTGTTTAACCCCCTTTTGTGAGCAGAGTTTTTTTGCGTGTTGCCATATAATCAATCTCCTTGACTTTGGAGTTTGAGAGATAGCAGTTTGACTTCACGGACAGATCCGAGATAAATTGTACGCCTCAGCTTTCCTGGTAGCTCAGACGGTGAAGAATCTGCCTGCAATGCAGAAGACCTGGATTCGATTCCTGGGTCAGGAAGATCCCCTGGAGAAGGGAATGGCAACCCACTCCAGTATTCTTGCCTGGAAAATCCCTTGAACAGAGGAGCCTGGTGGGCTATAGTCCATGGGGTTGTAAAGAGTCGGACACGACTGCGCAAGTAACCCTTCAGCTATTTGTGTGGTGCCCTCTGAAGCTGGGGGCTTCCCTGGTGGCTCAGACAGTAAAGAAACTGCCTGCCAATGCAGGAGACCCAGGTCAGGAAGATCCCATGGAGAAGGGAATGGCTACCCACTCCAGTATTATTGCCTGGACAACCCCGGCAAGGGTAGCAGGCTACAATCCATGGGGTCTCAACGAATCAGACACAACTGAGCAACTGACGCTTTACTTTTACTTTTTACTCTGAAACTGGGATGCTGCTGAGAGGTGTCTTTCACATCTAGCTGTGGAAGGAGGGCACTTGCCTTCACCAGGTGATGGTCCCCATACTTACTCCTTCAAAGGCCGCAGAGACACAGCACCCAACCTCTCACTTCAGTGGCTGGACTCCTACTCTGGAGCCTGCTTTTAGCCACCCAGGAAGGACAGATTTAGATAGACGTAGAGATTGGAGCGTCCTGGTTCATATGCACCACCATAGCGCTTAGTAACAGTGATGAATGATATGTAAGACCTGTGGCCAATATTCTGCTTTCTTTCTAGGTGACTCTACAGGCCCAATGGAAATCAGAGTATCTGTTCTGTAATTGAACTGCATAAAGCAGAGTTTTATTTTTTCCATTTTTGTATCATGACTGGTTTAAGTGATGTTGCCTGAAAGGATAAAGGAATCAAGTTTTAGTTTTCATTTTTATCATTGCAAATACATTTACATTCTCCTATTTTACAAATGCAAAGAGCAGGCAAGCCACTTTCAATAATTTATTTTAAAATCAATGCTAATGAGGTTATGTCTCGTCAGTGGCCGAGTTTTACAATAAAGTCTGATTTATTTAGAAAAGATCTTTGATGTAGCTTCCCATCTAATGGTGGTGGGAAGGGGGTAGAGTAGCAGGCACAGTGACCCTCCAACTTCGGATCCAATTTGTAATTCACAGCGGAGATCTGACCCAATTTACATTGATTAGAATTGGGAGGAAGAGACATCTGCGCACAGACAGCAGAGGTAGAATAAACCCTCTCTGCAAAAGTGCCTAAGCACAGCAAATTACTGGTCTTTGTGATTAAGTTGTCTGATATCAGCAAAAGAGCTGTTCTCTGTCCAAATTATTGGGTATCTCTAAAACTGAGGACATACTAACTCTTCTTTGAATGTTTTCAATCCTGTGAAATTGGTCCCACATCAAAAAGAAAAAGCACCGTAACAGAGAAAGGAAGAAAATGCAGGTAATAACAAGAAGACAATGTGCAAAGAATGATGTTGAATGTGATTTATTTCAGTGTGATCTATTTCCGATATTTGATCTCACTCCTCCATTATCTCACATCCTTATTCCTCATGGAGAGGTGGGGGAGCACTACAGGCGGTGAATAGGAAGTTCTCTGCTGCAGGTTCATACACAGAGATCAGGAGAGTTGAGTCCTTCTCGCATACGACCTTGTAGGGCAGGCTTATATTATATATATATATATATGTTATATACCTATTTAAATGTTAGTAACATGTGACTTATTTCCCAAAGTATCAATCCCAATAACAATATTAATTTAAATTTTTGCAGGGGAACTATTTCATTTTGTATGTGAAATTAATTGTAATTCTTTAATGTCCTGTAGTGTGTTACACACTCTTATGCTATTTCTTCATAGTTATGAGCTTAGAGTTTACTTCTCCTAGTCTGACATACCAGAACTCATGTTGCCCTGTAAACCTTATATATAAAGGGGAGGCTGTCCTGGGCCATCACCTCAAAAGTTCCATTTAAAGGTATAACTATGGGGATCAAGACAGGTAAGTGCCCTCAGATTCACAAAGAGAAAGGAAAGTACATGTGGCCAGAAGAAACTGAGTATTCAACCCTCAAAATGTTGCTTTTTATGCCCCATTCATTCTCTGAATGTGTGCGTGTGTGTGTGTTTCTGTGTGTGTGTGTGTTGGGTGGTAGTGATGAAAAGGAGAATTAGCAAGTATATTTCTGTGCATTTTACCGCACATATAAAACAGCTTAATATGATTCTGGTACTCATGCTTTCTTGATAAGGACCCAATTCTCATGTTATCAGGTAGTACAAAGTCTGGGATGAAACAGGTTAATGAAGGTAAGAAATCATGTTGTGACTTTGACTATATAAACACTTGGATGGAGTGAGACAATGGCATTGACTTAGAATTCATTGTGTACCCACCATTCATTCCAACTGCCCTCAGGAGCTCACACTCGCATGAACAAGGCAGGCTGGATAACAACGGTAAAAAGATAACTACAAACTCCAAGTACGAAGAACATAAAATTGTGTATATGACCAGCTTCTGTAACAACTGAACAAAATTTGATACATTAAGGATTAATTAATCACAGAGGGTTTAAACATATGCTTAGCGTCATGCATATAAACTCTGAATATTTACATGGAGATAACATATTTTGAAGAGAATTCTCAAAAGGAAGGAGAAATAGAGTCTGAGAAAGAGGATTAGGATCCTAATAATAGGCACCTAAATAATTCAGTGGATTGGAAGCTTCACAAGGGCAGGAAGCTGACCAGTCTTGTCCATCACCACATCTCCAGCTCCTAGTGCAATGTCTTGCATATAGTAAGCACTTAAGAATGTTTGTGAATGAATGAATGGAGAGGGAGAGAAAAGAAGGCCAGTTTGAAGGTGAGAAATGATTTTTTTATAAAAGAATATGGAGGCATATACCCTGAAGAAACCAAAATTGAAAAAGACACATGTATCCCATTGTTCATTGCAGCACTATTTACAATAGTTAGAACATGGAAGCAACCTAGATATCCATCGACAGATGAATGGATAAAGAAGTTGTGGTACATATACACAATGGAATATTAGTCAGCCATAAAAAGGAATGCATTTGAGTCAGTTCTAATGAGGTGGATGAACCTAGAACCTATTGTACAGAGTGAAGTAAGTCAGAAAGAGAAAGATAGATATCGTATTCTAACACATATATATGGAATCTAGAAAAATGGTACTGAAGAATTTATTTACAGGGCAACAGTGGAAAAACAGACATAGAGAATAGACTTATGGACATGGGGTGAGGGAATGAGACGGTGGAAAGAGTAACATGGAAACTTATATTACCATATTTAAAATAGATAGCCAACGGGAATTTGCTGTATGGCTCAGGAAACTCTAACAGGGCTCTATATCAATCTAGAGGGGTGGGATGGGGAGGGAGATGGGAGGGAGGTTCAAAAGGGAGGGGCTATATGTATACCTATGGCAGATGCATGTTGAGGTTTGACAGAAAACAACAAAATTCTGTAAAGCAATTATCCTTAAATAAAAAAATAAATAAACTTAAAAAAGAATAGGTAATTATTGCCTTAAAGAAGAGAGTGTGTTGAGCTCAGAGAAAGAAGACCCATCAGTGCAAATAACAGACTATTGACCACTAATTGCTAATGCTGATCATGTTTATCCCCACAGATGAAGAGCATGATCTAGAAGAAGATGAGAGTGGCACTCAACAAAAAGGAGGTATGAGAGCCTCAAAAATGTACAGGTGCTGGGTAGGATATTCGGGCTTCCCACCAGAGAAAGCACCTTTCTCTGGCTACAGACATTACTGGACTTGCTAACTAAGAAGGTACTGGTGTGTTGACCTCAACAGTCCCGAATAAGATGACTGGACAGGGAAATAGCTTAACCTTAAAAGTAGCCACCCATTCACTTTAATTAATGTTCCCAGAACGGCTAAGATTTATCCTAAAGAGGGTGAGAAGCCGAACCAGATATTTATTTTTCCCTATCAGTATTTCTTAAATCAGTACAGTGAAAATAGAATTGCCTCATCTCTAAAAGATCAGAGGATTGAGAATGGAAAGAATGGAAATGCCTCCTGTCTGAGAGGCCCAGAGATTGCAAGTTCAGAGGGGAATGGAAATGTGTCAGATCTGAAAAGTGAGCGTGGGGTGAAGGATAGAATTGCTTGGTGATGCTGACTTCTGATGGCCTGGTTTGATTCCAGGCACATTTGGAAATGAATATGTAACAGGTTTGTTGAATACAAAATTACATCTTATTCATCCCAGACCGTTAACCATGCTTCAGTCTGTTAGTCAGCCCATCCTTTATAAGGTCAGATGCCCCTCTAAAGCCCCCTTAAGTCGACCAAGGTCCTAGTCTATCACTGTCTATAAAGGAATACATGATGTACAGGCCACCTCAAGGACATTCATGCCATCAGCAGAGCCTGGAAGTGACTGATTTAGATACTGGCTGACTTTTTCTTTGAGATTCTACGGAAGTCTTAAGC
Source organism: Giraffa tippelskirchi (assembly GCF_054371585.1). Taxonomy (NCBI): domain Eukaryota; kingdom Metazoa; phylum Chordata; class Mammalia; order Artiodactyla; family Giraffidae; genus Giraffa; species Giraffa tippelskirchi. Next base: position 24,215,432 of record NC_137277.1, on the reverse strand, counting down.
TTAGGGATTCTTTCCCTCTTTCTGTCCTTTTCCCCTTCTGTTTCTCCAGCCTCTCCACCTTGTCCCATTCTCCTCTTTCTCCCTTTCCTCATGCCTTTTCTTCTCTTCCTAATCCATTCAGCAAAGCCCATTTCCTGGGTGAATTCTCCACGGGAAGTGAATATGTAACAGGTTTAGTGAAGGACCCAGCTTCATAAACACCAGCTTCTCCAAATGAGAGAAAAAACAGCAAAGAGGCAGCATCAGAAGTCACGAGCCAAAGCCAAAGAGAAGTGAAGCAAGTATGACAGGAATGTTAGTGTGCTGCTACTGCTAAGTCGCTTCAGTCGTGTCCGACTCTGTGCGACCCCATATACGGCAGCCCACCAGGCTCCGCCGTCCCTGGGATTCTCCAGGCAAGAATACTGGAGTGGGTTGCCATTTCCCTCTCCAGTGCATGAAAGGGAAAAGTGAAAGTGAAGTCGCTCAGTCGTGTCCAACTCTTCGCGACCCCATGGACTGCAGCCTACCAGGCTCCTCCGTCCATGGGATTTTCCAGGCAAGAGTACTGGAGTGGGGTGCCATTGCCTTCTCCAATGTTAGTGTAGTTTCAAATAAAGACCTCATGACTGTTAGCGCTTGTGATTGAGTCCACTGTGAAATTTTTTTTTACTGTTCTACTTGCTGTACAGAATTCCAACAACAACAAAAAAAGTCTGTTTCTTTCCAACCCATATCCCATATATGTCTTTTCTCAGCCAACTTTCCTCACTGGTGCAGGAAAGAAGCACTTCATGTGGACAGCTTGGGTGGAGTAACTAGAAGCTTGTTATGGTCAACTTTATATTAAACTCCCTTCAGGAAGCAGCAGCCTTCTGGCAAAAGCCTAAATTCAGTTTCAGACTTCTCCCCCATCTCATTTCTTTCCTCCACTCCTCTTTCTATGGTTCAGTCTGAAGAATGAGGAGAGATTTGTCTCTTAACTGTTCCAACAGCTATAATTCAAGTACTTCTTTAAAAAAAAAAAAAAAAACCTTTGTTCCTCAAGCTTTCTGCCTCCAAAATAGGTGTTGTTAAAGGGCAGTGAGCTCTAAATACATTTCTATGGTTTATACTTCCCACCAGTTATAATGATTGGTGATTAGGGGTTAAAAAGCAGAAGAGGACTTTTCCCTGTCTCTGCAGAATCTGAGGCAAGAATTTTTATTATTATTGTGCTTACTTATTTATTTATTGAATTTGTATGATGCCTTTCCTACAAAGGAGCTATAGAAACGGCAACAAATATGTAACATCCAAGTGTCATCACTTAGCTTTAAAACAATAAACTATAGAGGTTCGAGGGAAGGGTAGGCATATAAAAGGCAAGAGCTCCAGGACAGTGTAAATTCTTCTGTAATAGGCAAGCTACACAAGTTTGGTTCACTTGGGCAAGTCAGGTGTCACATGCCCTTTGAGGGGGGAAAAGTATTTTCTCCTAAGTGACCCCATGACTACCAGGATTACCTTTAAAATCCACATGCTTTTCTTCACTGTTTCAGGGATCCTTTCCCTGGAATACTGTGCTTTTTCCCTCGTGGAATTGCTAACATTTTTAAAGCCCAACTAAGATCCTATCTGGAGAAGGCAATGGCACCCCACTCCAGTACTCTTGCCTGGAAAATCCCATGGATGAAGGAGCCTGGTAGGCTACAGTCCATGGGGTCGCTAAGAGTCGGACACGACTGAGCAACTTCACTTTCACTTTTCACCTTCATGCATTGGAGAAGGAAATGGCAACCCACTCCAGTGTTCTTGCCTGGAGAATCCCAGGGACGGGGAAGCCAGGTGGGCTGCCGTCTATGGGGTCGCACAGAGTCGGACACGACTGAAGCGACTTAGCAGCAGCAGCAAGATCTTATCAGAAGAGAGAGGAAAAAAAGAATTCAGTTTATCCTGATTGGGTGTTAATGACCCTGTAAGATGTAATTTCTTTTATTTTATTCTGTTACCTAGAAAATCTATCACAGCCTTGTAGTATTGATTGTTCAATCTATAAAAGCTTGGTTTACAGCTTGACTGTTAGTAACAGGGTTATTCTAATGAGTGACTCTTCAACACCTCAGATTTTCACTAAATTCTAACCCATCAGCCTAACAGACTAACACTAAGTGTCTTTGGTGATGATAGCTTATCTCCATTCTCTATCATGAGAAGGCATGTCCATGTAGCCAAAAGTAAAACTCCTTCTCTGCTGTTTGTATGAAAACAACTGGCCATTTGCTTGGCTATGCCATGTCAGCTCAAAAGCAGGGCTGGAGACATGAATCATCCTTAGAAATGTCAAACCTCTGACCAAAGATCTTGAAACAGGCTGTTTTTGCTCTGAAGTTATAGGCAAACTCAGCCAAGGAGGAGACCATGTTCAGTCATTTCTGCAGAAAAATGATTGCTGATGAGCTTTCCATTTCTGAGGCAATTTTTCCACTTTAGTGGCCACCAATGGAGTAAATTATTATATAAAAGAAACAGAAGGAATCCACAGAGGAATTTGCAGCTATTATTAATACTTTTTGAAACCTGTTTTCCAAGACCAAACATGAGTGGATCATCACCCAGCTATAATTTTGGCCCAATAAAAGGAACACACGAGATAAAAATTAGAATCTGTGAATGTGCCCCACTTCAAGATCATGCTTATAACATTAAGAACCCTAATAATTTCAAAACTGAAAGTGTTAGTCACTCAGTTGTGTCTGACTCTTTGTGACCCTGTGGACTGTAGCCCTCCAAGCTCTGTCCATGGAATTTTCCAGGCAAGAATAGTAGTTCAGTTCAGTTCAGTTCAGTCACTCAGTCATGTCCGACTCTTTGCGACCCCATGAATCGCAGCACACCAGGCCTCCCTGTCCATCACCAACTCCCGGAGTTTACCCAAACCCACATCCTTCGAGTCTGTGATGCCTTCCAACCATCTCATCCTCTGTCGTCCCCTTCTCTTCCTGCCCCCAATCCTTGCCAGCATTAGGGTCTTTTCCAATGAGTCAACTCTTTGCATGAGGTGGCCAAAGTATTGGAGTTTCAGCTTCAACATCAGTCCTTCCAATGAACACCCAGAACTGATCTCCTTTAGGATGGGCTGGTTGGATCTCCTTGCAGTCCAAGGGACTCTCAAGAGTCTTCTCCAACACCACAGTTCAAAAGCATCAATTCTTCGGCGCTCAGCTTTCTTCACCGTCCAACTCTCACATCCACATATGACCACTGGAAAAACCATGGCCCTGACTAGACAGATCTTTGTTGGCAAATTAATGTCTCTGCTTTTAAATATGCTATCTAGGTTGGTCATAACCTTCCTTCCAAGGAGTAAGCATCTTTTAATTTCGTGGCTGCAATCACCATCAGCAGTGATTTTGGAGCCCCAAAAAATAAAGTCTGACACTGTTTCCACTGTTTCCCCATCTATTTCCCATGAAGTGATGGGACCAGATGCCATGATCTTAGTTTTCTGAACATTGAGCTTTAAGCCAACTTTTTCACTCTCCTCTTTCACTCTCATCAAGAGGCTCTTTAGTTCTTCGCTTTCTGCCATAAGGGTGGTGTCATCTGCATATCTGAGGTTATTGATATTTCTCCCGGCAATCTTGATTCCAGCTTGTGTTTCTTCCAGCCCAGCGTTTCTCATGATGTACTCTGCATGTAAGTTAAATAAGCAGGGTGACAATATACAGCCTTGACGTACTCCTTTTCCTATTTGGAACCAGTCTGTTGTTCCATGTCCAGTTCTAACTGTTGCTTCCTGACCTGCATACAGGTTTCTCAAGAGACAGGTCAGATGGTCTGGGATTCCCATCTCTTTCAGAATTTTCCACAGTTTATTGTGATCCACACAGTCAAAGGCTTTGGCACAGTCAATAAAACAGAAATAGATGTTTTCTGGAACTCTCTTGCTTTTTTGATGATCCAGTGGATGTTGGCAATCTGATCTCTGGTTCCTCTGCCTTTTCTAAAACCAGCTTGAACATCTGGAAGTTCACGGTTCACATATTGCTGAAGCCTGTCTTGGAGTAGAGTGGGTTGCCATTCCCTTCTCCAGGGCATCTTCCTGAACCAGGAATCAAACCTGGGTCTCCTGCATTGCAGGCAGATTTTTTACCATCTGAGCCACCAGAGAAGCCCAATAATTTCAAAACTCAAAGACTAAAAAGCTATGAAGACAAGCAAATGGTATTGTTTAGTGGCTTTTCCTGTTCTGATATCATAGTCAATAGAGCTTGGCAAATTTTTCTATGTCTTTCTTTCTGAAATAGCTAATAAGTTGTGAGACTGAGTCTGCTTAATGGACTGTATGTACACAGTGACCTTTATGGCCTGGTCTAGAGAACATTTCAAGTCCCTTCCAATGGGCCACTGCTTTGGCCTTCTTTATCCATTTCTCAGGCTTTAACAAGAACTGGCTTTATCTGTCTTCTCCTTTTGTCTCTGTTTTCCATAATCTGTTAAGTAATTATACCCAGGGCCATATTGGCACGGTCCTTTTGCTTATCAAGAAAATGTAAACAACATGCTGGCTTGCCTTTAGCCTATTTTCCTTGGTCACAGCTTGAATTCTGGAGCTACTCAATATCCCTCAAACCAAAACCCAAAGTGACATGTGAACTTTGGAAAGAGCGTGGTCAAGCTCTGTTGTCCCTAAGGAGGGGGGCAGGCAGAACCGTGTCTGCTCCTTTCACCTTAGAACTCTCCACATTATGGTAGCTCATTTTCAAATATCGACTCTGTCAATAGTAGCACCAACTTGGCCTCCGTTACTAGAGGAATGACACTATCACTGGTTGTAAAGACTTGGTGTGGAATGACAAATGCTTTCCAATAAATACCTAGAAAAGAGAGAAAAACAATATATTTTTAACTTGCTCTGCTTCTTTTCTTCCTAGGACATTTTGCCTGCTTGGGGGCATAGCTTCTCTTACGTGGGATAAAAAAAATAAGATGCTGCCCCTTTTTTTCCCTCTAGAAAAAGTCCTCCTCAGCTCTGCTAGCAATTTAAATGCTGTGATCATACCCATTAGCTTCTCTATCATTGTAATTGTTGTTAATTGTTATAACTGTTTTAGTTATTAGTGGTGTCATTATTGCTCTAGGTCCTCTGTCTGTTTTATGCTGAATATATTAGTGCTTTGCTTTTGAATTACCAGGCTTTATTTAGTGCCGACTTACGTTTTTTGGAGAGACATTGAGAAATGCTGGCATTAAGCTTTATTCTTTTGTTTTTCATTCCAAATGGACAGACTGGAAAAAAATAATTAGATGGAATAATGTCCTCAAAATGAGAATGAAGATGTTTTGAATTAATTAAATGGTCAGAATGCAGCACCATTTCTGATCTCAGACTGCTGCCAAAGGAATGTAGACCTAAAGGAGCCTCAGACCCTCCCAGAGAGTCAATCCTCCCTCTCAGGCTCCCAATTCCTTACTGATCTAAAGACATCCGAGTCTCCTCATGCATCCTCTGTTCATAGGAGTGCTGGGCAAGCCTAGGGAGAAGCTGGCCTGGCCCAGCAGACTCCCAGCCTTCAAGCTCTTCCTGGGGCCAAGCTGCAGGAATAAACCCCTCCTTGGTCTTACCTCTTCCCCTCTTCAAGGTTTGATCAGGTTTTTGTTTTACAACTTAAAGCTTCAGGGAAGGCTTCCCTTATCCCTCAGACTATGTTAGATTCCCTGTTATACACAGCACCCTCAGCTTCTCGTTTGCAGATATATCCCAATCATAAATAAATAGTTGTGTGACTTTGTTTCATGGTGCCGCCCCTGCTGGATGGCAGCCCCAAGGGCAGGGACCGTATGTGCAGCCCATGCAGAATTCCCAGTGTCTTGCATGTTTGCTGAAGCCTGAAGAGTGAATGTAGTGAAGTTGTGTGCACATATACACATAAATGCCAGTCACCTGTTTGAAACTGGGAGTCTGCAATAGAGTCCAATCTTGTCCAGTTAAGGCATTCCTCCACCCCGATTTCATTAATACCAGGATACCTCTGTTTAGACTGCCAGTCCAACCTCATCCCCATTTTTATCCTTCATTCTGCTTATTTCCAAACCAACATTGTTATGATTATGATGATTCCAGCTCTTGGACTAGGCCAAGCGATCTCCTGGATTCCTGAGTTCTATCTTCTTTGGGCCTTTAGCTTATGAAGAACTGAAAGTGTCTACTACCTTTAGTTTTTCTTGGAAGGTTTTTGTTTTTCTCCTAGCTTTTTGCATTCCTTACGATCTGCTGTGCTTTTAGAATAGCTCTTTTTTCTGGTGTTCTCTGCAGGTGTCTTATATACCCAATATCAAATCACTTTCTACATAGAGACTCAAAAGGTACCCATCATCTCAAAGAGCTAGCCCACATCCAGGCACGTGGGGGGCATACACCACAGTGACCATCTGCTAGGCCAGAAAAGGCCAAGATAACTTTGTAAGTCTTACATTTTGAAAACCTGAAGTGATGTTTTTTAAAAGTCTGTTTTTATAAAATGATTTTATTTACCATATATGAATCCATGAAACATATTGATGTCAATGTACTTTTCATTCCTAAACTTAGCCAAAATCTTGGCATGAATAATCAACTCTATTACAACTGAAAATGCATTATATCCTCTGGGAAAACTACTTTCACTTTTCAGGAACTGATATTTTTCTTTTGTTTCATACACTGATATCCCTGCCAAAATATGCCTTGTCTTTTCAGTAATCAGCATTTTTTCCCAATGTGTTTTTTTCCCAAACATGTTTTTAACTCTGTGGCAGAACGTTTCCAGTGCAGTCATCTTATTTGCTGCCCTCTGTTATCTACTGAACATATAAACACTTTCTGTGAAAGTAAAATATCCTTGAGTTTCTATATGGTTAACATTTTCACTTCTGTTTGCAGCATCTGAATCTTAACTAAATAGCTCTGTCTCTCCTCTGTTTTGTACACTTTAAGGTTCCTACTAAAGTTCTTTCCCAGAGACATATAAGGATTTTGTTCTTCTGTGCCTTTATTCTTTGAATTGCTCATAAGTTAGGAACAAGGAGAAAAAAGCAAATATAGGCAGAGCTTCTGTCCCCACATGGCCCACTTCTCTCCACCTATCCCATCCTTAGCAACTAGCACCATCACTCTCACCGGAGGGTCAAGACAAATGAAGGGAGGGGTGGAAACTGGCAAAATAAGGTGTCCCCCAAATCACTTGAGTTTTGATTAGAACCAGGACTCCCGACTCCTGTCGTCAGGAATGTCACCTTTTGTGGGTGTTCTGCATACAGTTCTCATACACAGTGTCCCTAGGAATGGCGAGCACGGCCACATTAGCCCTATTCCAGGAGGCATTAGCACTCCTGCCATTCAGATCCCCAGATCCTCTCCCACTTTGTACTCTAGTGTTTAACCTTTCCGGGTAGAAGAAGATCAATACAAATTCTTCATTGTTAAGAATCAATGACTGTCCTGTAGCATCACTGCCATCTAGTCTTGCTGAGGAGCCCAGTAAATCTCTCCAGCTGCTTCTAAAGCTTGGTTTGTCGTCTTCAGCTGCTTTCATTTTTAATGCAGATCACTTTGGTTTCTGTTCCCCAGGGGGCTTACAGATAAATCTTGGCAGACATGTTCAGGGTCTACAAATGAGATGCTGGAAAAGGGCCAGCCCACCCAGAATTTAGTTGTAATGGATGAGACACCCCCTTGGTTCCACTTAAGGACTGGGCTATTCTTTTCCACATTTATTGGTAATTACCTCAAATAGTAAGTACCTGGGTGGGAAGTGCCGGATGAAGTTCCTGTGTAACAGAGGAGGCCAACCTGTGAGGCCGCAGTGCCGATCTGTGCTGGCTGACTCAGCCTTTCTTGTAAACAGGCAGAATTTGGAGACATCTCATTCCTTCAATGCATAATAAAAAGAAGCACTGGATAGTTTAGATACTCTGTATGAAGAAAGTCTGACAGAAAATCTCTTTGTGCTGCTTACTTATAAACCAAGTGAAAAATTACCTGCCTGATTTTCTTTTATTAATAAATGAATATATTTATCATATTATTGAATAGCATGTGACTAAGGATGATCTGTAACCATTTAATGTTAGTTAATAACCTTCTCCCACAGTCATTTGCTCTTGCTGAGTGTTTGGCTATATCTCATCCCAAACCCCTTGAATCTTAGGTTTCCTAGGGGCAACATCAGAACCTTGTTTCCATTTGCAGCAAAAATGTGGGCTCCGTAGAAAAAGACAGGGTCCTTTTAACTTTTATTTCTCCTCTCTTTGATCAGTGAACTATGCCAGTTATTACCAGGGCCTATGGGATTGCCATGGTGACCAGTCAGATGAACTGTCCTTCCAGCGAGGTGACCTCATCCGAATTCTGAGCAAGGTAAGGATTAGAGTGTGGGGCTCAGATCAAAAGTTGATTTTCTCATTCCTGATGATGTAGTCACCCAGACAGAATTATCCCATGTCATATACTTTTCATGTGTGTATTACATGGCCCCCTCACACACAAAGTAAATCTCCATTGTTTTAAAATTGTCAAAGTTTATTTGAAAATTCAGATTCAGGAACTAATTTCCAAATTTAAAAAATACAGTAAAGTAGACACAATACCAAAACTATGCCAATCAAAATTTGAATTTTTTAAAAGGGTCTATGTGATGCTTAAAACATCATTACCATATACATAATTCACTACAATAAAATACTTTTGAAAATATTCTAGCTAGGTCAGCTGTCTTATTTCATTTATAGATAAACAAAACTGTAATATAATTACGTATGCGGGGGGTAGTCAGAGCTAGTTAGCTCAGTTGATTTGAGTAAGTGCTGTAAGGCCAAGATAGTGAATCCAACCCACAAGGGCTAACTTTATTCTCTTCCTCAGTCACAAAGTTAGCCCCTAGCCACAGCTAACTACCTCACAAATGGTGTTGTTGAATACCAAAGAATGGGCCAGAAAAAAAAGATTATTTCAGATCTCTCACCAGTGTGAAGGAGATTCAGAACTCATGGGTTACTCTTTGAGGGATCAGTAGCATCATCTTTGTAGAGAAAGACTGCTCATATTCTTACAGGTGGACTAAGGAAATAGATTTCTGTCTCTGAAAAAAAAAATTGTTAAAAAGTTCTCCCTCTACGAGACAATCAATATCAACAAATACATTTTTGAAAGAGGCACAATTTGCTCTTTAATTATTGAGTATGTGAACTCCATGGGCTTTGAGGGTGGTACTAGTGGTAAAGAACCTGCCTGCCAATGCAGGAGATGTGAGAGATGCTGGTTCGATTCCTGGATTGGGAAGATCCCCTGGAGGAGGGCATGACAACCCATTCCAGTATTCTTGCCTAGAGAATCCCACGGACAGAGGAGCCTGGTGGGCTACAGTCCATAGGGTCGCAGAGAGTCAGACACAACTGAAGCAACTTAGCACACATACTCAGGTGAACTCCATAAAGAAAAATTGAAAACCCATTGTGTTATTAACCCATCATTTGCCATTCATCTTTATTCTGTGAATGTCACTACCTCGGCCAAATGTTTGTCTCGGTCTGAAATATACCAGAGCTTGTCAGAAAAAAGATCAGGACTGATCAAAGGTAGCTTTCAGCAGTTATAACAAGTCCTCTTTGAACTAGGACCAAATTCAGACCCAACCTTTGTTGAGACAGCGGGAGGCCTGCAATCCCTGCTGAGTGAGATCACAATCTTTTAGTGATCTCTTCCAGACTCCGAGTTCAGCACCCACCTTAGTGCCATTCCGGTGCAGCTCTAATACACCAAGAATAAATTGAAAGCAAAGAAGGGAGTGGACATTGGCCTGATTGGTATTTCAAATGCCCGAAAGCAAGGTTTGCTGTGTAATAGAATTTGTGTACATTACCACGCTGGCATTACAGGGGTAATCGAGTTATCCACTCAGGTGTGACCAGGCCTCTGTTTGCCCAGAGCCTGCAGGTGAACAAATTAACTGTTTACATTGTCTGAGGTGCCTGCAGCACGAGGAGGGGGGGAACAGAGCCAGACTGTCTGCTGGCCTTCTCTCTCGGTCATGATTATTTTGTTTGTTTTGCATGTCTTTTGCCTTTGTTAATGGCTTCTCACTGGGTGTCCCTTTCCTCCATTTAGAAGGGGCTGTGCGGTGACTTGCCCTGCAGTACAGAGCTGTCTGTGGTGGCCAGGGCTGTTGTAATTTTGAGATACCAAAGAACATGGGGACCTTCCCAAATCTGGATTTTTTTTTTTAACCAATCCCTCTTCCCCTCCTCCATTACTAAAAGCTAATATATCAGAGTTTAATTCAGGGGCAGTACCTTGTTGCCTTGGTTCTATCGGGCTTCTTTCTCTGACATTTGGAAGGTCCTGAGTCTGTGGTCATCTCTTACCTTGATAATAGCACATTTCTTACCCTAAAAGCTACATCGGTTGCCTCCCTTTTTCATGTTGCTAACCTCTGCATGTCAGGGAAAGAAATGAGAAGCTACAAGCTTAACTGAAGTTTCCCTCATAAAATTTCATTCCAGTTAACGTTGGCTTGGGGAGCATTTCAGATTGGATTTACCTTTATTATATTATTTAACTCGATAAGAGTCCTTGGACAGGAAGCAACCTTAAAAGGCCACCCAATCCAATCCCTTGCCTCTAAGAAGCACAAATGAACCAATTCAAGCAGATAGAAAAGGAGATACCACTACCATTATCAGCTATCTGTCTATTCAGATGTTCAGTTACTCTTAATCTCAGGAATTTTCTCTCATATGGATCCTAAATTTATTTCACTTTAGCCCCAGTTGCACTTGTGGTAAAGATCCTGCCTACCAATGCAGGTGATGTAAGAGACACTGATTCGATCCCTGGGTTAGTAAGATCCCCTAGAGGAGGGCATGACAACCCACTCTAGTATTCTTGCCTGGAGAATCCCATGGACAGAGGAGTCGGCAGGCTACAGTTCAGAGGGTCTCAAAGAGTTGGACACGACTGAAGCGACTTAGCACGCATGCATGCAACCCCAGTTGCCTTCCTTTATTGGAGTCAGTTTTATTGCAGCCTGCCTCTCACACATGTAGGAACAGCACTGACTCAAGTTGAGGTTAGTCCAGAAAAATGATATCTAGAAATCTGCATTTTACTTTTCTCTCTGACCAGTAGAACCTTTGTCAAGCAAGAAAAGCCTGCTTCTTAGGAACCTGGAGAAGTCTATTTCCCTGAGACAAGACAAGATGCTACTGGGTGCAGCTCAACTTACCTGGAGCGGTTTCCTTGCCTGTAAAGTGAGGGAGTTGTGTTAGACCTCTGAGGTCCCTTCCACCTCAAACATTCCCGGTCTAAACAAACATGGTGAGGCTGACATTGCAAATCTGCTGAAGAAATTCCACACAAAGATGTGTCTTAGCTTTAATTATTTTTTCAGATTAAACCAAAAAACTCCTACGTTCTTTTGTTTTGGACACTCATAAATGCATCTGGCTTTTTCCTCTCTCTTTGTATGATGAGAGAAATATTCTGAGGAGCAGGGGGTGGCAGGTAGAGAACAGGAAGTGGGGTGGGAATTGGGGACTAAAGAGCCTCTTGATGAAAGTGAAAGAGGAGAGTGAAAAAGTTGCCTTACAGCTCAACATTCAGGGGATTCCCTGGTGGTCCAGTGGTTAAGACTCTGAGCTCCCAATGGAGGGAGCATGGGTTTGATCCCTGGTTGGGGAACTAAGACCCCACATGCTGTGAGTCCAATAAATAAAATAAAACAATTAAAAAAAAAAAAAGCTCAACATTCAGAAAACTAAGATCATGGCATCCAGTCCCATCACTTCATGGCAGGTAGATGGGGAAACAGTGGAAACAGTGGCTGACTTTATTTTTCTGGGCTCCAAAATCACTGCTGATGGTGACTGCAGCCATGAAATTAAAAGACACTTACTCCTTGGAAGGAAAGTTATGACCAACCTATACAGCATATTAAAAAGCAGAGACATTACTTTGCCAACAAAGGTCCGCTTAGTCAAGGCTATGGTTTTTCCAGTGGTCATGTATGGATGTGAGAGTTGAAAGAAAGCTGAGCGCCGAAGAACTGATGCTTTTGAACTGTGGTATTGGAGAAGACTCTTGAGAGTCCCTTGGACTGCAAGGAGATCCAGCCAGTCCATCCTAAAGGAGATCAGTCCTGGGTGTTCATTGGAAGGACTGATGTTGAAGCTGAAACTCCAATACTTTGGCCACCTGACACAAAGTGCTGACTCATTGGAAAAGACCCTGATGCTGGGAAAGATTGAGAGCAGGAGGAGAAGGGGATGATGGAGGATGAGATGGCTGGATGGCATCATCGACTCAATGGACATGGGTTTGGGTGGACTCAGGGAGTTGGTGATGGACAGGGCGGCCTGGCGTGCTGTGGTTCACGGGGTCGCAAAGAGTCAGACACAACTGAGCAACTGAACTGAACTGAACTATTCTTGGGCTCCTGCTGCTTCCTTCTGCTTCTTTCTCTTTTTTTTTTTTTGGTTTTTTTTTTTGAAGTGTAGTTGATTTACAATATTGTGTTAGTTTCTAGTGTACAGCAAAGTGATTTAGTTTTACACATATATATTCTTTTTCAGATTCTTTTCCAGTATAGCTTATTATAAGATATTGAACTTAGTTCAGTATACAGTAGGACTTTATTGTTTATCTATTTTATATATAGTAGTATGTATCTGCTAATCCCAAACTTCTAATTTATCCTTCCCTCTCCCTTTCCCCTTTGGTAACCATAAGTTTGCTTTCTGTGTCTATGAGTCTATTTCTGTTTCATACATTTTTTCAGGTCCCACATACAAATGATACCATATTTGTCTTTATCTGATTTACTTTTCTGATAATCTCTAGGTCCATCCATGTTGCTGCAAATGGCATTATTTCATTCTTTTTTATGGCTGATTAGTATCCCAGTGTGTGTTTTAGTGTGTGTGTATGTATACATATATACACCACACTTGCTATTTTTTAATAATTGCCCAAGTATGACCTAACCCTGAATCCTAGAATCCTCCAGCCAAGAGAGTTTGTTCGGGTCTAGGGTCTTTGAGCAGGAATGATCCCAGAAAGAGAGCTTTTTTTCAGAGAAGTTGATTGGTTGGGTATCCAAATGCCCATCGCCTGTCCTTAGAGAAGCAAGTTGTCAACAGGTGGTTTATTTATGTGACCCTGAACAAAGTCACTTAATCTTGCTAATCCTCAGTTTCCTCGTCTGTAAAAATTGGAATAATTTCTATTTAAAGGATGTTTTGATACTTACATTAGAGAATTGTGTAAAGAAGTGCCTAGCATCTAGGATGATACCTATGATTATATTCCCCTCTTTTCCATTAACAACAGAGTAATACTTTTGAGGTCAATGTTGGGTCCATATTAGGAGTTCAATAAATTATTAGTGAATTGAGAGAGAAAAAAAGATATCCTGTCCTGCCAAGAACACTTCACAGCGATGTTTGAAAGCTCAAAAGGTCCTCACTTGGGAATAGAAGGTCATCCAGTGAAGAAACTTTACATGGAAATGCACTGTACCTTTCCTGGTCTGAGAGAATTCGTCACTGGCAAAATTGGTCAACAGCTCAAACTTCTTGGAGGTGAGGCCAGAGCCATGTAACCCAGCTCTGAAACAGTAACCAAAGACACAGTCAGCAGGACCCCTCTTGCCTCCCCCAACACATCTATCCATTCCTAAGATCCGAAGTTGCATGCCCACATAATGCACTGAGTTCCAATCTGGGTTGCAAATATATTAAAAGGAGATTTTAATAACAGAGCTGTGCATCCATTCCTTTTGGACCCAGATATTTCTGAACAGCTCTTTTGGTGCGGGGACTGAACTCCACTTCCGCCCATGCAGGGACGCAGCTCAGGCCACAGCAGGGTGTCCAGCGCTCTTCAGTGGCTCCAGATCGGGCACATGTGCAGGTCTCCTCATACGTAACCGATGGCTCCTGAGAGCCTGCCTCCCGTAAATGACTTCCCGCGATGCCTGCGACCACCGCAGAATTCAAGTTTGAATAGAGCAGGAAAAAGGTGTTTGAAAGGCCTGTTCACTCAGCTGCATTTTAATTTCCTTTTCAATCTTGTCCCAATTAATTTCACAGAATTAATCTCACAGAAGCAAACGCGGCAGCACTGAAGCTGTGGTTTTAGTGTGGCGGTCGCTCTGCCTGAACATGAAATAGGAGCTAATATAAAAATCCATCTGCTGTGTTTGAAATACACACCGGCTGCTGCTCAGTCCTGTCTGACATTCCAAACATCAACAGCGGGGAAAAGTGATTTGGGGGTTAGTGGCCATCAGTACTTGGCAGGGGTTCAACAACAGGTGTACTCCAAAAATCCATTCAGCTTGGGCACCAGGCATGACAGGGCAGGTGCTGAATCACCCTCCGTGCAGTAACACAACGCCCTGGCTTGATTCCTTTTATCTGAGGATCGTAAGGCCCTTCTGGGGACCAGCACTGCTGTGGTCATTTATCGTAAGTGGGAGAAGGGCCAGTAAGAAGTCTCTGGTTGAGTCAAGCCACAGTTTGCAGCTTACAGAGAAGTGACTCTGTCCTCTTGGCTTAAAGGTCTCTCACTAGAGAACCTTCTTCTAAATAATAAAGGTGTTTGTTCTACTATTCGAGATAACTTAAATAAACACCCATTTAAAATTTAAGCCTCCTGTTCCAGAAGTGATTTATAGTAGTAACATGAGCTGTCCAGCAGATAAGGGCAAATGAAAGAGAGAGAGGAAGAGGAAGAAGAGGTCCCTGAAAGAGGTCTTCCACTTAAGGTAAACAGAGTTGATGGGCTAGATCTCTTGGGCTTATGTTGGTGTGCCTCATGAGTTGGCCCTGGGCTCTTCCAGTTAGTCCTGCTACTTATTCCCATGGAAGGCAGCCTTGGAGCAACAAACTAGGCGCCAAGAAAGGTTATACTTACATGGTGCTGAGCCAGGGTGCAGAGATATTCTCACCGCCCCAACACACCACGCTTTGGTTGTCTTCTCTGCTGGTACAGTTGATATGGGAACAGGGAGCCTGACAAGCAAGATCAAGTTTGATATTGAACATACAATGCTCTCAGATGGCCACAGGTCTTATGTGGATGAGGATGGCCCAATTTCATCACCCTGGGTGACATTTAGCTTCCAGCACTGGGTTGTAGCTACTTAAATTCAGGCTGGATCCTGGCTCCAAACCCACCACCTAGTTGTCTGAATGCAACAGGCCTGCCCCACCACACCTGGACTGTTAACGTAACACCATGTCTGTTATAATGGGATTTTTAAAGCCCAGTGTTCTTCACCTACTCCCTCAAAGGACTGCTTAAAGGATGTAGACCTTTCTCCTCCCTTGACCCCATCTCCTCCAGAAGAGATTTGTATGTTGTAAAAATTATCTGAATGCAGCAGTACTTCCTCTTTTAAGTGTGCTTAGTTGAATGTGACAACAACCCTCATAAAAACAGATAAGTTAATTCCTTCAATTGCTTTAAATGAAGGCTTTTTTTTTTTTTAATTTCAGGGCTCTGAGGGAAAGGAGGTGTTTGGTGACATCTAGTGTCCATCTAGGACTTCCTCCGGCACTATTACCCTCTGCTTGGTTGAGCAGGGGACAGGCAGGGTAATTTGGGAGGTAATTCAGGGATAGGAAGTGGGGAGAATACAGGCCTGGGGCACAGACTGCCCAGACATAGTGATGAAACTGATCAATGCCTGCCAAAGAGCTATCATTCACCTCTGACCTAAACAAAGGGGGCAGTGAGGAGGAGTACCATTGGAAAATATCTTTTCTTATTTATGATGATACAAAAAGAGAAGCAGAAGCTGTCCCCATCACCCCATTTCATGTTAACAAGCAGGTCGACACTGTGCTGTGATGACGAAGATGATGATGATGATGGTGTTTTCTCTCATCAATAACCCCTGTGGGAGGCTATAGAGTTAGGAGGATGGAAATGGGATTTGGGGTCAGCTGGAAGGCAACGGTCATACACCGGTCAAATTCAGTAGAGACCATTCCTTTCCCCCAGACAGGAACCAATCGTCTAGAACAAACCCTGGCAGCCTCATTCCTTCCAGGTAATTTTTATAAATGAGGGGACACCCATTCCAAGAGAGGACAAAAGGGAAAGGGTGTTTGTGAGTGTGTGTGTGTGTGCATGCATATGCATGCATATAAACCTACAAGCAAGAGGCCCGACTACCTATCAACCCTATTCTCTATACCCTGGCCATTTATTATAAAACCCTTTTTTTAAAAAAAGAGTAAAATTGGTATTTTCCACTTTAATCTCCTTAGTCCTGAACTTTTGTCCTGGACAAGACCCTTCACTTTCTACACACACACACCCCTTTCAGTCAGGTGGAAAGTCCCAGATCCGATAATTAGCCATGAGACCCAGACAGAAATGTTTACCTAGAACTCTGTAAGCCATACAGGGTTAGGTTAATGCTCAGAATCGCCTGATGCTTTACAAACTCCAGTGTAAAAAAAATTCCAGCCATTTATTTTGCAGTGAATTTATAACAAATGCTGTTAAAGGCTTCGTCTTTTGACAGAGGTAATAATAAATTCACTGTTAAAGACGGTAGTTTAATTCCTTATACCTCCAATACTGCACAGAATAAACCATATTCATCACTGAGTAATTTTTTACCACATAAATCTTTAAAACTAACCGGTGAAGGCTGTTGAGACTGAAATATTGTGAATTTATTAGATATGCCCATGTAGTATTGGATTCAGAGGTTTCCACTCGAATATATTATGGGGAAAATTTGTGTCTTTAACTGTGACATTCCCTCCATTTTCCACTGCCAGTAGTATAACAAGCAGCTCCTCCAGAGTCAGCTGCACGTTTATCAGACAGAGATTTAGTGATCAACTCCTCACTAATCTGCCAAAGAGGTTGGATGACATTTCGGTGAGATGCTCTATTTAAAAGGAGTCACGAAAGCTTTGTTCCTGTGTAATTATTTTCTCAAAAGGAACTCACCCTCCCCAAACCTCTGTCCGCCAGTGTTTCTTGGTAGTGTATGGATCCAGCTCTCCAACCAAAGTAGCAAAATACTGAAGCAAATTATAACCTCTTGCAAATACACAGGGCAGTAACTTCTATGCATTATACAGTTAGTTATGGAGGGCTTGAGGTAACTGGTTAGAACACAGAAAAGCTGGAATTAGCAGAGGTTGCCAAACGTGTGGTATTTAAGGCTAATAAAAAAGATTATATTGATTCTAAAACTAGAAGTAGTAGACAATGATTTCAGAAACCTTACTATTTAAAAACTTTAATCTTGGCATATGACACAATCAAGATACAATTAACTCCTCAGATTTGAACAAAACTCCTTTTACTTGTCTATATAAATTTTGAGTGAAAATCTGTGCCTGTTAGACAAATATTCTGAACCTTTCTCATTATTTGCTAGTGAAGTGACATTTAAACTGACCAGTTGATTATATCAAATTGTAATGCCCTCTCCAGTTTCATTAAGGATGTATTAATACCGCTAGAATGAAAAATATTTTTTCCTTTAGATGCAGAAATGAGCATCATCTTTTCAGCAAAGAGCTTTGGTGATTTTCTTCTTCCCACTAATATTCTGTATTTGGCAAGGGTTCCAAATACTAAAAACTTCCAAGGAGGATTATGAACTTTTAAGATTTTTTTTAACAAAATAAAGTGCATTTCTAACTCTTAAACAAAGGTGAAAAATCTCCTGGCAGTACAAGATTGCAGCCCATCAGAGTAATTGTTAAAAGACAGAACCCGCCTAGAAAGATAAGTGAAATACCAGCAATTAATATTCAGTATTTCACATTCTAGTCAAGAGGATGTGTTTTCCTTTGTGATGTGGCTCATAACTAAGAGTGTTGGGAGCCATACTCTGAGCTCTGTCTTCTTTTTGTGCATGAGGATTAAGGGGAAAAAAAAAAAAACCAGCAACAACAATCCTGCTCCATCTGTAAATGAACAAACATCTTGATTTTATAGCTATTTGCTTTGTAAAACTGAGGAATGAAACAAAAATTACTGGATGCCTAAGTAACACTTTAATTCCGAATTCATTTACGCTGTAGCTATGTAGTTGTCACAAACCATAATGCAGTATTTAATTAAAATAACAGAAGTGCATCTAGATATGTCCTAGGGTAGCTATCACCAAATTATAGTCTATGCTATCTGTATTTTATTTATGAAATGGCAGCGTCTAAGGTGCAACTAGGCTAATACAAAAGCATAAATATTTTAAACCTGCATTTTTATAAAGGCTTCTTTTCTTTCCTGCTACATCTTTAAATTTTTCCTCCTATCTTTCAGCGGTGTTTTTTAGTGGGATTGTTTTGATGTCGATAAAGATCTCTCTTTGTAACTCTTGCTTTTCAACTATTGACCTCCTGCTTCTTCTGGCTGTGAAATCCCCCATCTGTTGTCATGGAAAGGCTTGTGAGGTTTCACAGGAGCTACAGTGAGCTCGGGACATCTTAGCGGAACTTGGACGTGGAGGGTAGGAGAAAAGCAAACCCTCTTCAATTCAGTGTGCTTGTTCCCATACAGTCTTCCTTGCGCCTTTTTTCCACCTATAAATACCCATTATAGTTTACACGCTTGCTTGCTCTACTTTGTGAATGTTCACATGCAGACATACTGCTCCTTTTCATAAACGCATAGCATCTATCTTACACGCACCCACCATCTATCTCTTCGTTCACATTGGCTGTCCCATCCACCTCCTTGTCTGCAGAATTATGTTCAGCAAGGTCCCGATTTATAGGAAATAAATAATGAAAATGGAACCGACTGGGAAAGATAATCGAAACATTCAAATTGTTATTTTTCACTGTACTTTCTACAAACAGAGCATCTATAAACACCTAGCAAAGGTGTTTGCTGATTCCTAAAAAGCGATCAATGCCTATTGGAACATTCTGATCCAGTGGGTCTCTACATTGTATTTTTCCTATTTTGTCTTGTTTTTGTATGATCTAAGATCTCACCTTTTTTAAATGGCAAATGATGCCGTGTTATTATTTTCATTCTTTCAGCTTCTGATTTATCCTGTTTATAATGACAAGTTTTTGTCATCATTTATCCTCTATAAAATAATCCTAAGAATAATGAAATGAAAACAATAACTGCAATCACCTTTTTAAAGAAAATAGCCTCTGCAATTACTGTATAAAGATATTTGATAATGGTAGCATCAGATCACAGCCTGATCCTGCAGCAAGGGTCTTTTCTTATACACACTTGTAATTATTTTAGCCCCTTTCACAGGTCACATAGAAAGTTAATTTCAATAGCTGCTAATTTCCGTCCAACAAGAGTGTGGTACTTTAAACCACCCAAAATAATTGGATTCAAAACAAATTTAGGAAATTGAGTGTGTTAGCAAGCAAATAAAAATATCCTTTTGGTAAGGAGGAGGGTGAAAGTAGTAAAAATGGCCTTTTTTTTCTCCCTTCTTTCCCCTTCACAACTTTGCCATTAAAGTTGCACCTACAGCTAGAAGTTTGTCCATGAAAAATGGTCATTTTGTTTCTCTGCTCAAAGAATGTTATTAAAATGCTAATTTAAAAGAAAAAGGAGTTAAATATCTAGCGATGGTGCATTCTAATTGCAACCATAATGAGCTCTCTAAATGTGCGTGCCCCTGACACACACAGAGCATAAACAGCAGTAAACAGATCATTAGTACCCGCGTTCATTTATTCTGGCGACCTTACCATGACCCCACCGAGGGTAGGGTGAAAAGCAGGTGGATCTGGCTGTGACACCCCCTAGAGGGATCCAGGAAATGAAGCTATAAGCGGTTGTCATGGAAACGCCTATGTGTGCAGATGATGTAACACACCGACAGGCTGTAGGCTCCGCAACTGGGACGTTGCTTTTCCCTCCCCGGAACAATCTTGTGGATTAAATTATTCATTTCTTTAATTCACATAGCAAAAGGAATCCTAATTTTCTTGGTGATGTGCAATTCTTCCATTTGTCTAAGGTCTGGAACATAGTGACTTGTCATCCTCTCTTTCTCTAAAACCTACCCCAGCTTCTTACATTCTAGACCCAAATCAGGAAATCTGACAAAATTAAGTGGAGAAGAGGCAGCGGAAATCTGATGCTCAACATCTGTACTTACAGAGAGAAAATCTTAAGATTTTAAGCTAAAATTAATAATATAGACAGTGTCCCTTTCTGATGAGGGCATGGTGACCAGGGACTAAATGTATACCTGTCCTGAACAAGATGGCTTTATTTGGAGCGGGGCAGGATCAAAGCAATACCTGATGCAGTGAGAAAAGCAGAGAAGCACCAGCCCCAAATGAACACATCGTCCTAGCAAGGTGCGGTGATAAGAGAAAAACATAGAAGAGAAAATGAGCATCTGCTCACCCCTTCACATGTCCAATTGAGAGAATCAAGATTAATAAAAATAATTCTTTGGAGAATGATTCCACTCTATCCTACCCTATTTTGCACCAAACAACCTCAATAACCTTAACGGCAACAGTAGAATAACTTTTCTTCTTTTTTTAAAGGAAGCAAAAAAGACGATCTCTGGAAATTATTTTAAAATAAAAAATATCCTGGCCTGCGCCTCCCCCCACTCCACCCCCATTGCACTTTAGATGAACCTGTGATATTGTAGCAATGGCCCTTGAAGTGCAGTGGGGAGGTGATTTAGGAGAATATTAAAGGCAATGTGGAGATTCAAGGCGCCTCTCTCAGGGAGATCTGGAGAAATACGCAGCACAGATGGGCCGAGCAGATTAAACATTTCCGTCACATTGTTTCCAAATTGTGTTGTGGTGCCTGAGGCTGGTACTGCGGTCAGAGCAAAACAGAGCTGTGCGGGGCTGCGAGCTGCACAGTTTATGGAATACATATTAATACGCCGGTTTCACATGGTATCACAATTCTATCAGCTCGGCAATGGTGCTGTCTCCATTGTTTCTGAATTCTGCACTTGGCACCTTGCTTCCTCCTGTCTGCAAAGTGTTTACCTTCCCTTTATCCTTCTTCTCTCCTTTAGGCAGAGTTCAAGTTGTGTGTTTCTTTCTCATTTCTCTCTTCCACACAGCCCTGTACCCCTGCCCTCTTCACCTTGCAGTTTTCCTGTCATGCACACTCTGTTTTGTACACACTCCCATGACCTAGACTGTCCACTATGTCTGCTTTGTGCACAGGTCCTGCACCCTTGGCTGGCTTTGACTTTGTAGTATCCACTCACATCCAGTTCAGGCCATCAGTTCAGACTTGAAGCTGAACAATCCCCTGGACTCAGGGCTCTCAGACCCTCCATCCAGCTGACATAGTCCACTTCTCAGAACTCTCAGCTTTCAGCCACAGTGAGCTTTGTGGAGTTGTTGCCATGTTGCCATGCCATGTGTTCCCAGCTGCTGTCGCTGGCCATCCACCTTTCCGTGTCCCCTTTCTTACACTCAAAGCCCCCATCCCCAGCCCAGGATTCAGGCTCACCAGTGTCCAGGTTAGCAGGTTCCCTGAAATATGGCACTAAATAAAACTAGTTCAATTGGGGCAAATTTAATGATTCATTTTTATTATGATTTATAGACCAAAACTTTGAATAATGGAAAAAAGAGAAAACAATTGCCAAGAACTTAAAACACGGTGTGAAACAAACAGTCTGGAGAGGCCGCCAGGCTACTCAAGGTTTCAGCCAAGCGTTGGGCTCAGATCCTTCCACAGGTTCTAACAGCACTAATCCACTCTTGACCCAACTGACCACTTCCTTTCTCCTTCGGCAAAAGCTCTTCATAAAACCACTTGTCCTGAAATACAGACATCTGTTTGTCTGTGGTGAACAATTGTTTTTCTCACCAATTGGAAGGGTGCCGAGTTAGAGACCTCAATTTATTTAATAATTTTTGATAACCTCAGAAAGCATTAAATTTCCAAAGCTGAATTTCAGTAGAGAAATTGCAGCCCAATCCAGAGTAAAAATATGATATTTTTGGCTGACCTTGGAATATTACTATCTACTCTGCTTAGGAATTCAAATTTCCCATCTTTACTAATGATAATGTATGATGCACAAGCACTAATAAGAGGAATAAGCAATCATAAACCAATAATTCTGTGATTGATTGGTCTTTCTTAGACATATATCAAGCATTTATTGATCTTTCATGTTAGGGGCTGATTGATTGTTCTCTTGAAGAGGAATTCTCTTGTTTACAAGCACTGATATAGTGAACTTTGATGGTTAAAAGAACAAAAGTATGAGACATTTTCTGGGAATCTTGTTCCACAGAGGCTTATTGAAGTTCAATTCAATGTGGAAAGAGAATGTTTCCATTAGGAACATTCTCAGGGGAACAGAGGGTGTCAAGCAGCTTGCTCCGAAAGCCATCATGTGGATTTGAATGGAAGCTATGAGAAGACACCACACCTTTTAAGTCATATTAAAGAGATGGGGCCTTAGAAAGGATAAGCAAGCTTGGTCAGCCTTTAAAGCAGTAATAGACTTGGCAACTGGAAGGCTGAAGCCTTGGAAACCCAGCATGGCAAGATTCTTGATTTCCTTTCCTTCTGTGTTTTAAAAGAGGGAGTAGTGGGAAGATGGCCACACTGGGCCAAAGTGCAGATCCAGGCCAAAAAAATCATGCATTTTCCCCCTAAAGTGCTGATTGATAAAACAGTAGAGGGTTCATAACCCTTTGAGAATGTGATGAAAGGTCTGGGACCTCACCCAAGGGACAAGACACATGTACACATGCACACAAATTTAACACCAGTTTCAAGGAATTCAAAGATCCCTTCACGTCCATCAGACATGCCAGAGATTCACAGACGCCAGTTTAAGAATCTGTGCCCTAGAGGATGGTGATTTCCTTTTGCTGGAACAGCCTAGGATTCACTGAGCCTAGAAATTGAATTCTCATCCCAAAACAGGATGGTCATTCTAGGTCATGTCTGTGCTACTCCAGGGGAGCTATGGAAGAGTGTATACAAATAGGAACCAGCAGGGAGGAGAGAAATTAAAATGTAGCAATCATGGAGTAGGGGTATTTAATCTCTTTTAAGGCTTATGATAGGCGCCTGCTGGTTTTCCCCCTGATATCCCCTGACACCTACTGACAGGGTATTTGCAGCACCACACAGGGACTCAGGGCCCTGTGACAGGAGGAGTACTGAGGAGGGCCATGATAGTCTTGAAACCATAAACAGCAGTAGGAGACCACTGGAGGCAGAGTCAAGCTGTGCAGTGTGCCCGTGGTTGGTGGCCATACTGCTTTTTGTTTATAGAATTTGCTGTTCTTTTTATGGCAGGTTTGGTAGGGCTCTTTTTTTTTCCTCATTGATGGAGATTAGCAGCATAAATCCTTTTATTGTGGTGTGTAAACCTCCATAACCACTTTTGATTGTTGCTGATGGTGAAGGCTGTGCCTATTTCAGGTTCCCCCAATAATCTGCTCATCCAGGCCAAGAGCCTCTCCAACCAGATTAACAGAGTCCAAATAAGTGACTTTGTTTTTAAGACTCCTTCATTTGAGAGGCTCAAGGAGATGGGGCAGGGTTGATGTTGAGGCAAACAGATGTTTAATCATGCCTAGAAATATTTATGATGAGAACAAACCACACTGAGTGGCTTCTTAAAAGAATTTGTGGCAAGAAGCAAGCACTGATGTAAAAGGTTTGTTTTTTAAATAGCTTTTCATATTCTTATCCAAAGCATCTTCAATTAACCATTTTGTATAATTAATGTCTTAGTTCTACCACACACAGAGGATAGAGAGTTACAGAGCAGGGAGCCTATATAATTCTGATTCCCTAACATTGTCACTGGTAGGTATGCATCCCCTCCCCAACCCTCGATTGAAGGTAGAGACATTTCTGCACTGAAGATTTCAGGTCTCCCGGGACCAACTCAGGCATTTTTCCAGTCAGTCCTTCCAAACATCTGGGCAAAAAGAAGTCAAACTTTATTGAAAATGTTGATCCCAAGAATTCAGTTATCTCTGCCATCCCAAAACTAAAATCCAAGAATCAGCAACTTAATAAAAATGCAGTAAATTAGCACCTCTAGACAAGAGCAGAGTTCATTCAGAGCTGGGGTCTGCCTGACTGAGCCAGTACTCTCTCCATTTTAATAGTTTAATAAAAATTAGCATAATTAACGAACATCTGTATGATCCAGAGTGGTGCAATTTGGCACTTGGAAACGAGGGCTTAAACATGATTGCTGTGAGTTTAATGTTGTTTTAATTCTTTTTGGCACTGTGCAGTGAAATAAACGTTTGGTGGTGATAGTTCTCGGCCGGATCTCATTTGCATTTTTCTCCCTTTGATTATGAGCAATTGTGGACTCCCCAGCAATTCATCAAAGTAGAAATTATTTTAAAATACCTCGTGGTGTTCAGACTGGGCTGGAGCAATGCATGGGGGCGGGGGGCGGTGATAGGAGACGAGAAGGCTAGAAATTTTCCATTCATGCTTTAAACATCTCAGCCCTGCAGCCTTTTTTGGGTATCCAGCTAAGGGATGAAATCTGGAAAAGACAGTCAGATCCCAAGACCTGTAGGTGCTTTGATTAAACTCTTAGGCTCCCACAGCAGGATGCATATGGTCTCCGAGACTGTGCCATCCTCCTTACACTTCTGCCTGCTTTTTTGTTTTGAAGGGCAGAGAGTTGATTCCACTCATCCCAGTTCTCAGCGCTGTGGTGAGACTACTACATCTGTGGTCGGCAGGGTCAGTGCTCCCTTCGAGCAAGGGCGCACTGAGTGGGAGCCCAGCCTTTGCAGGTGTCCTGCTGGGCCTCGTCTGCCTCCTGTTCGCACCCTGTTCGAGTTGGCAGACAGCACCTTCCCCAGGCTAAGTCTCTACTCCTGGCATTACAGCTAAAGGAGGATGCTGCCAAGCGTGAGTCAGACCCAGAAGTCTTGAATGGTCCCTGGGTAGAGAATGCCCGCGTTGAGCCCCTCAGGTGATGAAGGTGGCAGCATCCGACAGGTAGAAGACCATACCTCATACCTGTGTAAGCAAGCTGACTGGTCAAATGACTGTCAGACAACATGGTGCCCACTGTCTCCAATGAGACAGCAGAAAAGCTAAAGCTAGAATTTCTAAGGCAGAGCATGCATTCCCCTCCACACAACAGGACCCTGGTCGACGTGGCCATTGCAGCAACATGCTAATGTGAGGCAACTCTGTAAGAAAACTTAAGGCAGAAACTGCCCTAACTTCAGTGTTGGGAAATAGCAACATAATTTGTATCCAGAGGAGCTTAAAAATGTCCTAACATGGGAGTTCCCCGGTAGTCCAGTGATTAGTACTCCAACTGTCACTGCTGTGTCCTGGGTTCAATCCCTGGTTGGTGAACTAAGATCCTACAAGCCTTATGGTGTGGCCAAAAAATAATAATTATAAAAACAGAATGCCCTGACAGGCATAGGCTGAGGAATTCTGGGTAATTCCCCACACAGCAATGCAGGCCGTAGGGGGAAGCTGGCCTCCCTCCTGGGGAAGGGGGCAATGAGAAGATGCAGTGGGGACAGTGAGGGAGGGAGGCAGACACATTCATTTATTTAAGACTGATTTTTAAATGCTAATTTCCTGTTCCTTTTAGGATCAGCTCAGTAGTCTCACTTCTTACGGCGTCTTCATGGTATTTAGGGAGCCATTTGGGAAACTATCTCTAAAGACAGTTGCTCTCTTCCTGCCACAGTCACCAGGGAGTATCTTCAGTCACCAGAGAGTATCTTGGAGTTGGTTGTAACTAAATCTGCTCAACTGAGAGTGTAAATTCCCACTGCTCCCCCTTCATTTCTTCATGATCTCTTTTTTTTTTTTTTGGCTGCGAGGCACATAGGATCTTAGTTCTCCAATCAGGGATCAAACCTGTGCCCTCTACTTCGGCAGCAAGGAATCTTAACCACCAGGGAAGTCCCTTCATAACCTCATTTAACAAGGTTTTTTTGGGCCCCATTCTCTGCCAGGTACCATGCTGAGTGTAGGAATACAAAATCAAACAAAACCATCAAGGTCTCTGCTCCCACAGAACTTTCCACCTAGTGACTGGCACTGAGACAAAGGCCGGCAGATACAAGGCAGCGTGATGAATTCTTTTCCGGAGAAGCACAGAGCTGTGGACCACAGAGCTGGGGGCCCCACTCAGTCAGAGAGTGGTAGCAAGGGGTTTCTGGAGAGGCTAGAGAGAGTTAGGAGTTGGACTCTGAAGGCTGCTTAGGAGTGAGCCCCCTGGAAGGGAGGGGGGAAGTGGAGGCTAAACAGGCAAAGGAAAGGCTCCACAGTGAGAGCCTGAGGCCCAAGGGAGAAGCAGAGACAAGTTCTGTTTTACTAAGAGTTCACTAGATTTAGGGGATAAATGACAATGAGTGGGACTAGTTCACGCAAGGTCTTGTCCATCTTTTTAAGAAGTTGACAATAGGCAGTAGGAACTCAAAGGTTTTAGGCAAAGCAGTGATATTATCAATGTGCCTTTTAGAAAGATTCTGGCTACAGAATGAAGAGTAAATTGGAGAATAAGAATGGAGATACAGAAACCAATTTGGATATTGCTTCTGTGGTCTTCAGGAGAGGGGAGAGTGACATGACTCTAAGCCATTGCCAGTGGGTATAGAGAGAAGCGGATGGAGTCCAGTAATATTTTGGAAAGAGAATTGACAGAACTTGAGGACTGATTGGTAGAGGGTGAAATTGGGAATGACTCTTGGGTTTCTGGCTTGAGTAATTGAGTGCATAGCGGTACCACTCACTGAGAGAACACAGGTGGTAAAGATACTTCAGAAATGGAAACAGAGATAGAGGCAACATGATGGTTAAATTTAGGACAGAGTGAGTTTGAGAAGCTTGAGGACTATGCACTTGGGTTTTGGGATCCAACCCTTAGATCTGGGCTGGAGCTATTGTTGTGTCATTTACACAGGAGATGTGTAAGATTGCTCAAGGAAAGCACATCAAATTGGAAGAAGGCCAGGACAAAACCCTGGAAAATCACGGGAAAAGGAGGGATAAAGGAAGATGAGCATGAAAAGAAGCAACCAGAGAGGTAGGAGGGAAAACAGGAGAGTATAATTATAGAAATTAAGAGAAGAAAATACCTCAAGAAACATCCATAGTGCCAGGACTGCTAGAGATCAAGTTAAGGATTGAAAAGTACCCACAGAATTTGAGCAATAAGGAGGCTATAGGAAGCGTAAGTGGAGCGATGAAGGCAGAAGCATTTACATTACAGTGGCTCAAAGAGTGAATAGAAAGCAAGAAGTTGGGGCAGTAAATGAAATAAATTCTTTCAATAAATTTGACTGTGAATTGGCAGTTTGCATAGATAGGCAGTTTGCATAGATTGTCTAAATAGGAAGTAGACATGTGTTGTTTTAGTCGCTAAGTTGTATCCAACTCTTTTACAACCTGGTGGACTATAGCCCACCAAGCTCCTCTGTCCATGGGATTTCCCAGGCAAGAATATTGGAGTGGATCGCCATTTCCTTCTCCAAGGGATCTTCCCGACCCAGGAATCTAACTCACATCTCCTGCATTGGCAGGCAGATACTTTACCACTGAGCCACCAGGGAAGTCCACGGACATGTGGTAGGAACTATTTAATAATTGTTTTCAAAGACAAGAGAAACCTGAATACACTTCAGTGCTGATGGAAGGAGCCATTTACATTAGAAGCAGACATCAGACTTCTCAGAACCTGGTGTCTAAGAAACAAAGCAGAGAGTTACAAGTGCATACTGGAAGAGACAGTCTTAAACCAGGGGAGTGACTCCTCCTCCACTTTAATTGAAAAGAAGACTGATTGTCAGTACAGGTAAGTTCCTGTTTTGGTGGCTGAAGTTTGACAGATCTGATAGCTTCTCTTTTCTCTTTGAAGGTGGAAAAGAGGTCAGCTGCTGAGAGTTAGGGGAGAGGCAGAGTTGGAAGAGGGGAGATCCACTAAAAGAAACAAAAAGATAATCAGTTGACCCAGAATTTTAGTGTGTCAAAAACTTGGTTTTCTTTCTTTTTTCCCTAGATCTCAGCAGTCAGCTCTGCAAAAGATAGATCCAGTTGAAGTGGAATACACGTACTTCCCATGTATTCCTAAATTATCTTCCCTCAAAGAAGGAAAGCATGTCCTAGTGCCTGCAGGAGTAGTTCTGTAATGCCCCTCATCCACTGTGCTTTTGAGAAGCTCTTCTGTACTCCAGGAGCTCTGTTCTCAACCCTGCACTGCCCTTCTTTTAAGCCCTCTCAATCCCCTTCTTGTTTGCCCCCTCCCTGCCTATCATGTCCTGACTGTTATTATTGATGTGCTTGTCAACCTCCCACCTATTCCATGGGAGGCATCTAATGTTTAGAGCACCTACTATGTATCAGACAGTTTGAATTATTTTCACTTCGGCGGCATCACTTATGTCCCCCACCACAGAGGGGAGGGGTGATGTTATCGCAACTCTTACAGAAGAGGAAGTTAAAGCTAGGAGACCCTCCGGTCACATGGCTACTAAATGACCAAGTACGGACAAGATCCCAGTCTGTCTGACTCCAAAGCCCATTACTCTATGCTGTGAACTCCCAGGGAGCAGGCAGTGTTCTGACTCTCATCCATCTCATGGGAACTCAAACAGCACTTTGCACATGGAAGAAGGTTGGGAAATATTATTGATTTGAACTATGACCTGAGTCCCTGCATACTTTAGTGCTCTGGCATTTTTGGGTGTGCCCAGCTTTCCCCAAAGAAGCCGTTCCACTCTGCTTGGTAAAACACATGCTCTTTAGGTTCAGCCATGGCACCAAATGTGCTAAATGTACAATGTACACAGAAAGATGGCGAAAGGAAAGCCGAGTTTGCTTTCTTTCTTCTAGATAACTTTTTAAATGATTTTTATTTATTTATTTTTGGCTGTGCTGGGTCTTCGCTGCTGTGAAGGCTTTTCTCTAGTTGTGGGGAGCAGGGGCTACTCTCCAGTTTCAGTGCGCAATGAGACAGGCTCTAGGGTACATGGGCTTCAGTAATTGTGGCATGTGGACTCAGTAGTTGCAGTTCCCAGGCTCTAGAGCATAGGCCCAATAACCGTGGCTTAGTTGCTCCAAAGCATGTGGGATCTTCCCAGATCAGGGATCAAACCTGTGTCTCCTGCTTTGGCAGGCAGATTCTTTACCACTGAGCCACCAGGCAAGCCCTAGATAACTTTTAGTAATCCCATCATGAGTGTTAATGAGTTGTACTGATAGTGTCAACAAAGAAACCACCCAACAGACTCTCCGATGTGATCATTAACAGATTACCTAAGATTAACAGAAGCATGACTAAATTCCAACCGAAACCATCCTCTTTTCATTTTTCAGGAATATAGTATGTATGGCTGGTGGGTTGGAGAACTGAACAGCCTCATTGGGATTGTTCCAAAGGAGTATCTCACCACTGCCTTTGAAGTGGAAGAAAGATGAAGCCCAGGTATCAGAACCATGCCAATAGATTTGTTGGCCATGCCTTCATTTCTCTGTGAAGGATGAGAGTTGCCAGTGAAGTAACTTTTCTTCATTTCCAAAAGTGATGATGGTCATTTACTATTGAAAGAAGCTAAGTCTGTAATTGTTTTTCCTAAATTGGGGGACTATGTCAGTCAGGATTAGATTCAATTACGTGTGACAGAAAACTCAAAATAACAGTGATTTAATTAACACAGAAATTTATTTTTCCCTTCTGTAAGAATCTGGAGGTAAGTAATCCACGGTGCTCAGGCCCCAGGTACCCTCTCTTTTTGCCACACCGCATGTGGTCAGCATTGCCATGGTTACCTCATGGCCCAAGATGGATGCTCCAGTTCGCACTATCAGGTCAGTATCCTACCCAACAGGAAAGATAGAAAGAATGGAGACGTGCACATCTCTCCTAAGGACACTTCACAGATGTTGCACATACCACTTCTGCTTATATCCCATTGGTCAGAACTCGGATATACAGACATACCAAGCTACAAAGAGAGTTTCTTCTAGGCAGAACCTGTATCCAGCTTACAAGTGGAGTGGTGGGGAGGAGGGGAGGCATTAGTAAATTTAAAGGAGAGAATAAATATTGGAGAGCAATTAGGAATGTTTGCCACAAGGATGAATCTGGGTTTCTTTATCCACAGCTCTCAAATCCAGGGCAACATTTCCCCCAAATGCCCATGTATTGCAATATGATTGGCAAAGATTAGGAATCCAGTATAAGGATTCCGGTGGAACATAATCAAATTAACTTTTAGGTAATAAAGAATACGGGCTTCCCTGATGGCTGTGCAGTAGAGAATCCACCTGCCAATGCAGGAGACATAGGTTCAATCCCTGGGTCGGAAGGATCCCCTGGAGAAGGAAATCGCAACCCACTCCAGTACTCTTGCCTGGGAAATCACATGGACAGAGGAGCTATAGAACACGGGGTCGCAAAGAGTCAGACATGACTTAGCAACTAAACAAAAAGACTATGGGTTGCATTTTATGAGCAAGAACCACATTATACCACATTAAGCGGCAGAGTGAGTGTTTGCATGGGTGGGATAACAACATGATTAGAATTAGGATGGTAATGGAGGACACCAAGGCCAGCATGATGTCACTAGCTCCGTCTTCCAACCTGAAACAGGAGCTGCCTTTATTGATGGGGGTGAGGGATGACACGTGTGATAGTGATACAGACTGGCCTTGGGACCTTTCAGACCAGGGCCCACTCTAGTGTGCAGCAGCAGTGTGCTAACTGTCCATGTAGGACATTACGTACGGAGAGATCTTACTCTCGAACGCCCTTGTACAATCATGAGGCACCAGCTTGGGCCTCTCACTCAAGGTTTGACTTTATGACTTTCCCAATGAGGACTCCATTTCTAGGCCCTGAATGCAGAAGAGTTGGAATGTCTCTTCAAATCTAAATAAATTCTCCCTACTTCACTCTGTCATTTATTTAATGACAAACTTGTTTCTCTCCTCATTCTCTTTGACCCAACAATTCGACATCTAGGGGTTTATCCTACAGGTACACTTGCACACAGGCAAAATAATATACCTACAAGGTTACCTGTAATAGCAAACCCCTGGAAATGACTTAAATGTTCAATAGAGACCCCCTCAAGGAACTACAGTAATTCATAGAATTGAATACTATGCAACAGTAAGGAAAAAAAAAGAAAGCACTCCACACCTATGGAATACACTCTGAGATATGTAAGTAAAAAAAAAAGTAGTAAAGGGTAGGTCTAATTTGCTCCATCTGTGTAAAAAAGGGAGTCTCGTTGCTTCTATATGTATGAGATTGTATGAGATATCACTAGGAGGAGAAAGATGATGGTAACACTGTTTGCCTCCAATGACAGAGATTCTACATGACTGTGAGACAGGGTAGGAGGGAGACACTTTTTACTCTACACCCTTTTATATCTTCTATATTTTGAATCATAAAAGCGGATTTATGTGTGTTTCCCCCTTTAGGACACACATCCTTCTCTCCACCCTGCCTTTATGAAGAAACAAAGAGCCCACTCCCTACCCCTGCCAGCCCACCACTACCACCAACTCTTCTCTTTAGAAAAGAGACCCACGTCACTGACAACCCTGCACCGTAAATGTAAACCACCGTAGGACAAGTGAGAAGAGGCCTCTTCAGCCGACCTGTTACTAAACCTGCCTCCGCATAGCTGACACTGCTAACCATGTCCACACACCCACCTCTGCCTTTTCCACAGCCTTGTCTCAGAGAAGGAAGTCTTTGGAGGAAGAAATTGCTGGTTGCTTTGGCTGGTTTCAAAAGCACAAATAAACTTCTGATTTGGTTCTTTGCCCTGTGTGATGGAGTCGTGTTTCTTTTTGTAAACTGGTATCAAAATGCTGGCTCTGGGCATTCTTATCACCTCCAAACAACATGGGAAGGGCCAGCCTGAGAGAAAACGAAAGCCCACCTATTTGGTTGTTTTTATCTTTTGTGCTCACTCTGTCTGAAATGAGACAGGGCCAGAAGCGAGTCCTTGGAGTCAGCACATTGGAGAGTTCCTTTTGGGGCCTCAGTTACCAACCCCACTGTGTCCTGCAGGCTGAGGAAGTGCTGTGGGGAAGGCTTGTGTCTACACAGCCCTGTTTCCTGTGCCTCGCACTCGGGGTGTCTGTGCCTTAAAGAGGCAGCAAAACATAATGGTTAAGAACATAACTTTGAGGGTTTCCCTGATGGTCTAGTCAATGGGCATCCACTTTGCAGTGCTGGGGACACCAGTTCAATCCCTGGTCCCAGAAGATTCCACTTGCCTCAGAGCAACTAAGCCTGTATGCCACAACTACTGAGCCTGCACTCTAGAGCTTTCGAGCTGCAACTGCTAAAGCCAGTGCACAGCAAAGAAGGCCCAGGACAACCAGTAAATAAATAATAATTTTTTAAACTTTTGTTTAAAAAAAAAAGAACATAACTTTGATGGAATTCCCTAGCAGTCCAGTGGACAGGACTCAGCACTTTCACTGCCGGCCCAGGTTCAATCCCTGGTTTCCCGATCTTGGGAACTAGGATCCCACAAGCCATGTGGGGTGGCCAAAAAAAAAAAGAAACTCTGGGATCAGTCAGCCCGGAAACAAATTCCTCACCTTAGAAGAGGTATACTCCATCTCACCGGGTCATTAAGAGATTAAAGGAGTTAATGAGTGTAACATACCTGGAACACCATCTCTGGAACATAGTAACTGCTCAATAAGTTTTAGTTATTATTAATGCCTGACCCTCTACACAAGAAATATTGAGAGATGGGCAACTGAGCAGCTAAGGAAATTTCACCTTCAAAGCTGCTCCTACTCAGAGCTGTCCTGGCTTGGCAGTATCCTTCCTCACCCCCATCTCATAGCCCTGCAGCTACCACTTCATGTTACCAAAGAGAGAAACTGGGAACAAATAGGGATGTTGTTAGTGGATTCCAGGTTTCTGAAAAGGTCCTATGCCAGCTATTCATTACCAGATTTTTCTGACCCAGGAGCAAAACAAAAGGAAGCTTTGTGTATATGTGATAGATCAAGATGTAAGACAAGAGGACAATTTAGGTCTGGGTGGGGAAAAATAGAGACAGAGATAAAAGGCACTACAGAACTGTCCATGACATCCCCTCAACTTTACACAGGGTGCCAAAGGAGAAGCAGCCGCTAGGTGGCAGCAGATGCGCAGATGAACCAAAGGGAACCAATTGCCTTCCGTTTTGGGAACATTTGCACCAATCCCAACCTACAGGTAAAGACAATGAGCATTGTTCTAAAGTGGTTAACAGAAGGAGCAAACAGAAACCCCTCTGTGCCCAATTGCTTCCACTGTAGGGAATCCTCAGAGTCCCAAGTCGGGAAGGCTGGGTAGCTAAAAGAAGAGAATACCATTGTACCACCACTGTTCCAGGATGAAAGACAGAAAAGGAGAAACCAGAAGAGGAAGAGGAGGTATCTGGGTCAGGGTCAGAAGAGGTATGAAAGAGGAGCGAGGTCAGGTACTTTTCCACTCTGCGTAGTTGGACACTCAGCGGCATGACCTTTAAAACAAAGCCCCCTTACTGCAATAGTCCTTTCTGTACCCACAGACCTGAGGAAATTAGCTGCCAAACTACACGCGTCTTTTGGCACCTCCATCTACTGCCCCACACTCACATCCTAGCTGTAAAAGAGGAAAAAGAAAGTAGATTGGCCCTTAAAGATAGAAACAAATGGACTAATTGGGAATCTGGTCCGTAGCCAGCTGGCCGTTTCTGACCTTGTTACATGCTGGAAAAGATACAGCAAGTTCGAGACCATCTACAAAGGGCATTCTCTGTGAAGGAGAAAGCAGTGGATTCCTACAGTCTGCCTGAAGCTAAACCTCATCTAGCAGATCTGCTCAATTCCACAGCCACCATCTTAGCCAACAGTCTCAGAAAGCAACTGGTTAATCAGATTACTGCTTCTCTGTTTGACTCCACTAACCAAATCCCCACCTTACTGCCTGTGACTAACTGGATAACTGGGGCATTAGAACACTTAACTAACCACATTATATGCAGGATGGCTTCTGAACAGCCACTAACTGCACTAGCACGTGAAACTCGAGAGGGGAGAGGGTACAAGGTGGGACACCTTTTTCCTTCCTTGATTTTATGTTAAGAAGAGAAAATAAGAAAGCTAAAATCCTGTATTTAAGAAACAAATGTACATCTATCCCTTTACAGATAAATAATAATTAACAAATCTGACCTGAGATTGGTACAGTTCAGCCTGCATCATCCAAGTTGATATCTGACAATACTAAATGCTCTGAAAGCAATCTTTCAGCTGCATTTCATTAAAAATACATTTTTCCAGTGTTTTTCCTCTGTCATCCATGTAGCAAAGCAGCATCGACATTGTTTTACAATTACCTCAATATTGAATTTTCCGACATGATGGTCTGTCTCTTAGAAATCTGTATTTAATTCAAAACCAACTATATCTTTTCCCTCTGGTGAATAAAAATGGAAAAGACAGGAGAACGCCTATTGAGTCTCATTCCCTAAACCCAGACATTTTGATTCCATTTAAAGTGGGACCAAATCAATGTCATCCCTCCTGTTAGGAACAGATACCTTGGTGGCTCAGCTGGTAAAGAATCCGCCTGCAATGCAGGAGACCCCGGTTTGATTCCTGGGTGGGAAAGATCCCCTGGAGAAGGGATAGGCTACCCACTCCAGTATTTGGCTTCCCTGGTGGCTCAGCTGGTGAAGAATCACCTGCAATGTGGGAGACCTGGGTTCGATTCCTGAGTTGGGAAGATCCCCTGGAGAAGGGAACAGCTACTCCAGTATTCTGGCCTGGAGAATTCCATGGACTGTCACAAGGAGTGGACACGACTGAGCCACTTTCACTTTATGTAAGGAATAAACACATATGTAAGGAATAGCCTTGATTTCAAGTGTTATCCTTTTTTTAAAGCACTTTCACTTGCTCAGTGCACTACCTTAAATGTAATTAGTCTTTTCAAATGGCAAAACTGAAGATGTGAAAGATGGTGATGAACAAAAATCACACAAAATCTGCTGTTAAAGAGGAAATGACATAAGGGACTTTTGAAAATCGCAGTCTGCTGCACTGCTTATTGAATCACTCCAGTTCTGTTGCTGCGGCAAGACACCCCGGTGACACATTCCCAAAATCCACATTCCACACCAATCACATTATAATAATGCCCTGGTGTCACAAAGCCTCTGTCTGTGTTGGGGAAGGGAGTGGGACAGTCCTGCTTTTATAAATCAGTCTGAGAATGAGGGAGTTGAAGAGAAGGAAGAAAAGAAAGAAAGAAAATAAATGAATATACGTTCGTGTGTTCTTTCTGTTTCTCCTTCTCATCTTGAGAACAAAACTCCTGGATACCAGGGACAGAGGCGCTTTAATCTCTGGCGGAAAGGAACCTCTCCCTCCGGTCTCCCCACAAGGAGCGACTCTGGGAGGATAAATCTTGAGTGGCACTGACTTGCTAATTCCCAGAGCACCAGCAGACTCTGTAGAGCTGACTTTAGAAAAAGCAGCCGTCTACATCGAGGATTATCTCTGTTACACAGCCCAGTGACTCAAACTAATTTTCTCATTTGTGGATTACCCTAGTCCCTTGCTTCCCCTCTCTTCTGCCCAGCTATTTCATTTCCCATTAGAATTTACAGAGATTGGGCAGGAAGTTTGAAACTTAAAACTAAAAAGAGATTTTTTTTTTCTTCAAGGGATTTGAATTAATTCTCCCTGTTTTCCTATCAAAAACTAACTGCTCAGAAAACATGTTTTTCTTTTTGGATTTTTTTTTTTTAAATAGTGACATTTTTTGAAAATGAAAGGGGGCATTACTAATAAGGATGCCAGAATCGTAGGTGTAAACAGGGATGAGTGGTCACCCTAAAAATATGCCAAAATAGGTTATCTAGTCACCAGGGGAGTGGGCAGCAGATAGAGAGATGAACTGGTTCTCCTGGTACAATGCTTGGCGACATCCCTTCTCCCCTGCAGGCCTGGCCCCTAGGCGAACCCTGCCAACTAGGCTCTCATTTCCTGATGCCCAGGCTGTTCTGAGAGGCCTGGTGTCTCTGGCATCAAGCTGCTCATGGCAGTGGCCAGCCTTCGGCGGCCGTGTGTGTTCACTCCCTCACAGGGCCCATCACCGTCTGCCACCTCACCACCTGGCAGAGTGCCACTGAGGGAAGTATGCCACTTCCTTGCCTCCCATGATGGGAGTGAGTTCCAAGAGGTTTCTAGTGCAGGTCCTCAAAGAAGGCATCTGGTTCCACTGCAGATCCTCTTAGCCTGATGGTGAGCAGCTGGGCACCTTTTATCCCCCACATGCGATCATGGAACAGAAAACAGGCTACAAACACCTCCCTTGGAACCACAGTCAGGCACGGGCATTGCTCTGCCCTGAATCACCAAGATGCCACACGCACACCACCTACATTCCCTGGATGCCTCCCATGATGGGCACCCTGCTCAGCCTATTGTTAATATATTCCACCTCCAAGAAAGCATCTGGCATCTGGAGATTTGGAATCATTTCTTCAACATCTCCAAAGCAGTGCAGTGGAGGTGTGGGAGGGGGAGGGGAATGAGAGCTTATTGCTTCATTCTGTTAATACAGGGCTTCTCAACGTGGCACTACTGACATTGGGACCAGATACTTTTATGTTTGGGAGGGCTGTGGAATGTTCAGCAGCATCTGGCCTCTACCCACTAGACGCCAGTACTGATCCCCCCAGCAACGCCCCCTCCGCCCCCACCCTCCCCACCCCACCCCCATTTCTGACAGACGTGTCTCTAGACATTGTCAGATGTGCCCTGGGAACAAAACCACCCCTGGTGGAGAACCATTGTCTCGGGGCATATGGATTTGCTTAGGTCCAAGTAAGAGAAACTGCCTTGTCTTCTAGAAGTCTGCGCTTTAGCCACTACGTTAGTGACAGGGAGAGGCTTAGGAAGTTGGAAAGACAGAATATCACTGTCATGAATTCTTCAGGGCTTAAGAACCAGCAAGCCAGCCCCCATGTTCAACAGGAACATGGAGATCTGCTCACCTGCGCTGCTGTGGAACCGCACAAGAGTGATGTTTTCGAATGAATAAACTGGCGCTTTCAGATTCAGAGAGCTGCACCACAGGGAGTCCCATAGTAACTATCCTTTTTCCTGTTTCTGTAGCAGAAACCTAGAAGGGGTGCCCTGAAAGTCTCAATCAGGACTGAATTTTAACACTGTACTATTTCAGAGCAAGAAGCCCAGGTTCCCAGAACCAGCATAGAAACCGCTGCGGCGCAAGGGCCCACGCTGGATCCTTGCACTTGGTCTGGGGCTGGTGCGGTGCCGACTGCTCATCCTGGGCAGAGTTGGGGGTCAGGACAGTCATCTCAAGGCTGTGATTTTCCTGGTCCTTCATGTTAGTTTAGGGGAAAGTCCTCTCTTACAAAATGACTCCCAGGAGCTTTATCAAGAATCAAAAAATAAAAACACAACCAAAACCCATCACCTTCTCAGGAGGCCAAAAGAAGATGAGGAGTCCAGGACCTTTGTCTCTGCCTGCAGAGGCCAGACCGAAGGGCCAGCCAGAGCCCTGTCCACACTGCCTCCCGTGGGCCCCGAATCTGAGGCACCTGGAAGGGTTATTAGCAGGATTGGAACTCATCCCTCTGCTGGGACTAGATCATAATTACAGTAATTTTCTAACAGAGCTCAGCAGTAGGACTGTTTAATCAGCATCTGACTCCCTTGTGTTCCCAGCCCTCATCACTCAAGGAGAGGAGTGGGATGGCTCTTAAAGAGACAGTGCCTGCCTTTCAGTGCTGCTAACAGATGTGCCCTAATTGGTAGAATATATCTAAGTCTCGTAGCTTATAGCAGGCAGGTTACATTGCCTCCAACAAACCGCCGCAGGCTTGGCCTTCTGCTGGAGGGATTCGGGTCAGGCTGCTGGTGGGCCTGGCTTCCCATGCCAACCAGGCCACCAGGAGGAGGGACACACACAGGGCTAGAGCACTTAAAAGGCTAAAACACTTAAAACACACACAAAAAGGCTCTAACTAGCTGGCCCCTTCGAAAGGATGTTTGAAAGAAAAAGTCGAGCAGGCTGAAAACAGGAAGGACTTGACAGCCACAGGTAAGAAATATTAATCCACAGATCACAGAAGCATTTCATGTTCCTGCCCTTCCAGGGGAGAGGCCCTTGAAGACTTTCGGGTGGTCCTTTCATTATCACAGTCGCTTCACCATCTCTCTCTACTGAAGATTCAGGCCTCCCTCACTGCTGTGTCAGCACCCTTGTTTTCCTCCTCTTTTGCTGGTGGAAGTGGACCAGGTCTCCCCTGAACAGAAAGGAAGTAAACTGACTCTGCTCACTGAGTCAGGTGCACTGTCTCCTAAAAATGTGGCACTTTTTATCCTTTTGAACATACATGGTGCAAGTTTATTTATCTTGAGGTTTGAGGTTCCAGACTTCCAGATCCAAATCCAGCCATTACTAAGGTGGAAGTGGTTGTCCTCAATAGGCTACTTCTCCTGCTGCCCTGCTGGTAAGCCCAATGCACACCTGGTCACCGTAGCAGTTGACAACTGTTCCTTAGAAGAGCTGGGGTAGGATGAAGATGGGAGAACATGGTGGGGGCGGGGGGATTTCCACAGCAGACTGAAAGCACCCTCAGGAAAGAAGGTACAGTTGTAAACAGAGCAGGAAGAGGGACACTCATCCACAGCTCAAAGAGCTGTGTGTCACCTTGAGCCCAGGTGACATTCCCCCTACAGAGTCAGGTCCCTGCTGGCAGGAGGCCACCTGGGGAGGTGGCTGAGGGTCAGTGCCCAGGAGGCCCGAGCTTGCACTGCAGTGGTCTGCAGCGTGGTTTCAGCTGTACCTCAGTTGGCTGCTCACACATCAATCTGCAGAAGCTACGCCAGGCCCCAGTGGGATGTCCCTGTGGTCCCTGTGAGGCAGGCCAGGAGCTGGGCTGTTTCCATTCCCACCTCCCAGCCCACTGCCCTCCCCACTCCTGGGGTGTTAAGAATATTCAGCAAGAGCATGTAAACAAATTTACAAGCATGGAGCTAAACTTACTGTCCAGTCACACTGTTAAAGTCACAGTCGCCTCCTAAGCAAAGCTATGGGAGTGGGTACGAAGCACCTGGGACTCGGTGGTGTAGCTCTAAGGCCTTAGCAGTGAGCAAACCTCAGACTGTGGAAGATTTCTGAGAACAACTCTGAAAAGCTCTGCGGGGGATTTTTTTTTTTCTCCTTGAACAGTGGGGGACTTAGTTATCCTTTTTTTTGGCCGTACCATGTCTTAGTTGCCGCACACAGGATCTTCCATCTTCATTGCTGCATGTGAGATCTTCAGTTGCAGCATGCAAACTCTTAGTTGTGGTATGTGGGTTCTACTTCGCTGACCAGGGATCGAACCTGGGCCCCCTGCATTAGGAGCATGGAGTCTCAACCACTGGACCACCAGGAAGTCCCCAGCGCTTTTTTTCAAGATTTTTTTTGGGGAAAAAAAAAATCTTGTTTTACAGAACTTGGGAAGTATTTCTTAAGTGAATATATTCTACCTGAAACATGCTTTTTAAAAACTATGCCCAGCTAGCTCAGTTTCCTCAGCTAGAAAATGAGGGTCATGCTTGCCCTGCCCCCTCCTCACTGGGCACCATGGTCAAATAAATAATGTGTATGAAACTCATTTTCACACAAGAAAACCCACCTCCTCCTACACACACACACACACACACACACCACACACACACACACACACACACACACACACTTACTCCCACCAAACAAAAGGAAATCTATGAGTTTGGGATCACTTATCCTGTGTTACAGATGACGACTAGACTTGGGCCACATAAGGAACTGTCAGAAGAAAGATGACAAGGGACTTCCCTGATTGTCCAATGATTAGGACTCTGTGCTTTCACTCTAGGGGGCAAGGGTTCAATCCCTGGTCAGGGAACTAAGATCCCACATGCTGAGTGGCATAGGCAAAAAAAAAAAATTAGTACGGTGACTCTAAGTCAGACACAGAACCTACCTCAAACCCAAATTCTAACAAAAAAATATTTCCATTCTACGAAACAGCTCAGCAGGCCACTGCCCTCAGTAGCTCCCCATCTTCCCTACAGAGGTTATCAGCCACGGCAGCAACCATGTACATACCGGGACAGAGCAAGATGGGAGAGAGGCAGATGGCACTGCCAAGATGGAGAGGAAAATCCATCTCTGCTGTTTTTCTGGTAACTCTAGGCCGGAGTTACTAGAAAAACTCTCCCATTAGGACATCTCCTTCCATGGCCTACACTCAACTCTGCACAAAACAGTGCTGGGACGGCCCCTGGCCTTAGATTAACTGAGGTCCTGCTGTATGCACTGCTGATAATAGATCATTAAAAAAGCCAGGAGTCAGAAAAATCGCATCCGTGTCTTTGACCAGCTCCTGCTGTCCCAGCAGCCAACCCTGCTGGCAGAATTAGCTGCTGAGCACCAACTCCAGGAAGAAAAGAGGTGAACAGAAGAAGGCCGACCCAGCTTGCTGTTTTTTGGCTGAGTAGGGAATTGACACAGACCACCTCCGGCTCCTGTCTGGAAGTTTCCGAGATCAGAGAGCTTCAAGCACAGCTGGGTTCACAGCTGCACCATTTGGAGCATTGGACTCATTAATATTCATGAGTCATCCCCACCAATCGGCAGAGTGGATGCCATTAGCTTAGCATCTGTCGGGTTTTTGTGAGGGTTGTGTATGGAGTTTTTTTCTCCTTTTAAATGAACTTCTTTTGACATTTTGGATTTGCCTCTGTAGGTTTTCTATCCTCGCCTTGCTCTGCTGCATCATATAGAAGAGAGACCCAGGGGAGGCAGGCAGAGAAGAGAGATGAGTCCCAGCCAGGGCTCGGCATCTGCCTGTTGACAAACTTTATTTCTCTTTCAGCACCTGGCACCTCAGACAGGCTGCAAGGATGGAAGCAGCATCAGGTAAATTATACCTAACAAGGTTCATGCCCATCACTGTGAGAAGAGCTGGATCCTGCCTCTTTGGAAGACAATCCTTTCTCCGGTGGTGAACTTGAGCTGCACACACAATGCAGGAGAGCTGTCACGCGCAGTTCTGAACCATTATTTCCACGCTGATAAATTCATGATTTATGAAAGTAACTACTGCCAGCCCTCAATCCCTCCTCCACTGCTACAGCTTGTTAGACACCAATTGCAACAACAGTCTTAAATACTTGAATTTTATTTCAGGCCAAAGCCCCGCAACTCTGAACTAAATGCCATGACAGTCCCACAGCATAGGCGAGTAGTAAAAGAGCCCACGGACAGGGTGTGGGGGCCAGGGGAGGGAGGAGCGGGCGAGACGGAGAAGAACCACACAGACGCCAGGGCAGATAAGCAGAATGCCAGCGGCACTCGTCTCCTCCTGCTCCAGCTCTCAGAGGAGAGAATTACGGCAGCAGGAGGGAAGGACGCCT
Source organism: Giraffa tippelskirchi (assembly GCF_054371585.1). Taxonomy (NCBI): domain Eukaryota; kingdom Metazoa; phylum Chordata; class Mammalia; order Artiodactyla; family Giraffidae; genus Giraffa; species Giraffa tippelskirchi. The sequence continues at coordinate 24,174,007 of NC_137277.1, read as the reverse complement.
CATTGTCTGAAGGAAGGCGTGTTGTTTCTCATCTCCATCCCCAGAGCCCTCTCTCCAGGCAGAAACAAAGCCCCCTCACCCCACTGGACTGAACAGACGGCCTCCCGCAACACAGCAGAGGGACGCGTGGTGGCTGAAGCCCTGGGGAAAGGGAGCTGTTACTAAGGGAGAAGAAAAGGATTCAAACAAGAAAGGAGCTCAGCTAAACCCTGCAGAGAAGACAGTCCATCTCGGCTTTATAACCAGAGAGGCAGGGACAGCCCAGGGTACCTTTTCCAAAACAAAGCCCCCTGAACCATTCCCTGTCCTTTGGCTGTGACCAAACCTTTCTCTTTTGTGGATGGCCACGAGCTATTTCACAGGTCTTAGGCCCCATACAGCCAGGCTGAGGTCCTGGGATGCGCAGGAAACCCCAATGACAGGAGTCACAGCACCGTTCCATTCAGTGGTTATGAGTGGAAGAAAAGCAAGGAGGTGGGAGAAAAAATATTCACCCCCCTATCCATGCAAGGAGGTAGCAAGAGGCCAGCCTCCCAGAAACCAGTGCTCCAGGGGCTTCAGCAAAAACATAGCCAGTTGGAATACAATGACCAACAGAAACACAAGCATTTCTGTTGGAGCAATCTCTGATAAGGTAGCTTAAAATCTGCCACCTACAGGTCCCCAAACCAGTCACCTGAGACAGTGCTCCTGGGCCCATTAACAAACATCTAAAGAAATTCAGCTACCAGGAGAGTAAATATGGGGTTTGGCTCAGAACCAACAACTCCTTGGTCTTGTGCTTAACTTACAAACATCTGCACAGTGTCTCATCCCTATGGAAGAAGCCTGAGGAGTTACGACCAATCTCCACAGAACCAACTTGAGCAGAGGCCATGGTAAAACAGGAAGCAGCCCAGCCTCCCACCAGCCTGTGCCTAACCCCACCTGAGCAAGTCTCCCTGCCCGCATCACCTTCATCCACCTCAGAGCAGAACCCAAAGCTCCAAGCAGAGCTCACTTTTCCAAAACTGTTTCCAACTGACCAGGGTCCAAAGGCACAGCATGGTCCCCTCCCAGGACTCTCCTCACAGGCTGAGAAGCAGAGATTCCCTCATCAGGTCTTGCAAAACCACAGCATGATGGAGAGGAGGTGGGTGGGAGAGTGGGGCTCTCCAAGGGAGGAGCCTCAGAGTCAACCACAGGAGCCCACACCTCGAACTGATCCTTTTCTTCCCCAGGAGGCGGTGAGGGAGAGCTCCTCCTGCTGGGTCTTGGGAGAAAGCAACAACTGGAAAAAAGTGGGAAAGGGAAAAGGAGGGCATGAACAGGTAAACAAAAATCAACAGACAAACACAAGTGAACAGACAACAAGCGAGGCCTATTCATACCAGGAAATAGTATTTGGCCACAGAAAGGAATAAGTGTTGATATGCCCTGCCACACGGATGCACCGGGAAACGGTGCCAAGTGAGAGAGGTCTGTCACAAAAGACCACATGTATGACTCCATCTGTGTGAAATGTCCAGAATGGGCAAATCCACACACACACAGGAAGTAGACAGTGGTTACCAAGGGCTAGGGTTTGGGGTTGGGGAGTGTGGGCAGTCACTGCTAATAGGCACAAGGTTTCTTTAGGGGTGATGACAATGTTCTAAAACTGACCGTGGTGACAGATGGCTGCAAGACCTCGTGAATAAACAAAAACTACTGAATTGTACATGAAAGGGTGAACTTTATGTTATATGAATATATCTCAATAAAGTTGTTATCTAAGGAAAACAGGGGTTGGGGGAGAGGACAAAGAACAAAACAAGTAAGACAGCCTTTTCTTCTTTCTCCCCAGGTTGCAACAGGAGAGCCATCTCCCAGGGATGAGTCAGCACAGACCCAAGGCCCTCATGCATGGGATGATAGGGGCCCTCCTGAAAGGCCACCAATGCCATGACCTTACTTTCTCTACCAGTGGACACCTCACTGGCCCAGGTTAAAGTAATCCTAGCCACTGGTGTCTCAGAAAAGAGCGTTCAGTTACCTCTTAGGCTGGTCTCCTTTAGCCGGGTGAGAGGAGCCTCGTCTCTCTTCCTGGGCCCAGCCACAGTTCGACATAGCATAGTGAAGAATGGCATCAGAAACGGACATGGGGCTTCGGCCCTGTACACAGGCTTCTATCTCAGGCACTGAGAGCTGGCTTTGCAGGAAGAGGTGTAACTGGCTGTCCGACAGGAGGACCACACTCTGCAGGACCCTGGGGCAAACACAGGTAGAACAACACAGAGCATCACCCCTCACAGCAGCTGTCCCCAGCCCTATCCTCTGAAGGCCTTCTGGCTTGAGTGGATGTGGAAGGCACAAGGGTGCAAGAAAAGCATCTGACACAAACATGCCTGTGTGTTCCTGGGGGCCATTCTGCCCAGCACACACACTCTGGCCATCCCCTCAGGAAGCAAGTGCCAGCCCGTCAAGTCCACTCACTTTTCAAGAAAGTGCTGCAGGCCTTGTCGTCGCTTCTCAATGAACTCATCTGAGCTGCCAAAGAAGGCTGACTTCCCAGGAAGTTCAGGTACAGGCCTGTGGGATCACACAATGTAACACATACCCAAGGTAAGTAATATCCCAGTCACTCCAGTCCCTGATCAAGGAAACCCCCTAAAAAGAGACACAAATCAACACAAATAGTATTTGATAAAAGGGCAGGGGCAGAGGGTTAACATCAACTGATGACATGCCTGGTGCCAGGCACTGTGCTCAACGTTTACAAACCTTACTTCATTTATCCTCCTCAAAACCCTGTGAGAAAGATGTCAGCGTACCCATTTTAATGGTAAGGAAATAGAATCAGAGAAGTTAAGTAAATTTCCCTATGTCCCACAGCTAGTAAGTAAGCAGCAGAGCTGGTATCTGAACCAAGTCTAGGACTTACAAACTCCATGCTGCTAGACTACACTGTTTACAAAACCCACTCCCACCATCAACTACTATTTCAAAAGGAAGAAATTTGGACATGGAGACATGGAAGATGCTGGGTCCCTGTGTGTAAATTAAGGCTACCATCTCCAGTCCTGAAAGATCACGTTTGGAATTTTCTAAAAGTATTCAAGTTGCAGCAACTCATCCACAAACTCTTCCAGCCTCCCTAGCTTCTCCTGTGAAGCATGGCACATGCTTTAAAAACAACAGGCCAGACTAGAGATGCAGGATTTGTTCAGAGGAAGTTCCAACTGGCTTATGAGGGCCTGACTAATGACAATTGCGTCATCAATCCCACGTGTTAACTAACTGGCTAGGTCATCAACAAAGTCACCACAGCACTCAGTAACCACACTGCGTTGGAATCACTGTCATAAACTGCCTCCAGTTTTAGGGCTTATCTGCAGTATGTAGGTGAGACGTGAACAATAGTGCTTGTCCTAAGGTTCTTAGTCTGTCCTAACTCTGGATAAAGGTCTCTATGCAAAAAAGAAGAAAGGGAAAAAAAAAAATCACAATTTTTACATATCAAACAGTCAGGAACACCATGTGTCAAATTAGTCCAGGTGCTAAAAAGTTCCTGATAACCAGTGAAGCACATTTACACAGCCAGCAGTACCTCTGTTTACCCCTATGCATATTAAAAAAAAAAAAATCTTTTTTAGATTTGTTTGGTTTTGTTAGGTCAAAATATTAGAAATGAGAACTCTGTAATTACTTTTTTTCACTGACTTGAAAACATAATTTAAGAACACATTTCTCAGTGACCTTAGTACCTGGCATGCTGCCAAGTTTTCTTCATTGTAAAGTCCAGTTGCCAAGGGAGAACCTAAAAAGTCAGTCTCGGATCCAAGAAGGAAATAAAAGAACTCACACTAAACCCGCATTTCTCTGGAGCTGCTTTCTCAGCCACACAAACTCCCGGTAGCGGCGGCGCACACAGGACGTCTTGGCGGTAAAGGCCTTGCTGTTGGTCTACAGGAGAAAGCATGTGAAAAGGGTTTGGTGGAAAAGCCCAAGTTCACATAACTCCCCATCATCCCTCTCGCCAAAGACTCAAGTCACCAGACCATAGTCCCAATCAAGGGGATCCAAGCAGTGCATGGTGCCACGCAGCAGCCTGAAAACAACTCAGGCAGGCTCCAGGCTCTCTTTCCTCTCCTCCTTCCTTTTCTTCTGTCAAAACCTCCATAAACAGGTTCTGCCTCAGGACTGGCCCTCAGCCCTGAAAGGTATATTGATCCCAATATCAAAGTCGGATACACTTACATGAAGGAATATCTTATAATCCACATAAGAATTCCAGGAGCCCTCATTCTGCACGCGGGGGTCCTGAACACGCACAGTGATCACCTCCTAGAGGTAAGAAATGCTCCTTCAGCTTCAGCTCAGCCACACAGTAAGGTGGTTCCAACACACGGGCGGCCAGAGTATTCCACTCAATGCCAGCTTTCACTCGTTTGTTCATTTATTCATTCAATTCAGCAAATATTTATTGACCACCCTCTATGTGGCAGGTACCGTGCTAAGGCATTGGGGGCAGAACAAGGACAAGAGACAAAAATCCTTGCCCTTATGAAGGTTACATTCTAGTACCTTCTAATGAATAGAAAGTTAGTGAAATGGAACCTCATTTCTCAGTCATGCCTTCACTACTGATTTCCCTCTTCTCGCTTGACTTTGAGCGCATCAGAACCACGAAGGTATTACTGTCAGAACACCACCACCAAGCAGTATCTGGATCTCCCAAAGGCCCTCAAGCTTTCACACATGGAAATCACATGCTTACCTCCTCCTCTTGGTTCTCCAACATCCTACACCAAAAGCCCATTGGAAGAAATCATCTGATGAGAGACAGGAGATACAGGATCAATCTCTGTTAGTATGCATCTACTCTCGCCTCTCTTTGCCAGGGCAAAACCCTGAAAATTTTTAATCGACCCCCCTGGGGAAATCCAGGCAACTTTTTTTGTTCTTGTGTAAAATTTAAGAGGAAGCAAAAAAGTCCCCCCACGTAAGCTACTGTACGTAGTCGCTCAGTCATGTCAGACTCTTTGTAACCCTTTGGACTGTAGCCCATTAGGTTTCTCTGTCCCTGGGGTTTTCCAGGCAGGAACACTGGAGCAGGTTGCCATTCCCCTCTCCAGGGGATCTTCCCAACCCAGGGATCAAACCCATGTCTCCTGCATCTCCTGTTGCAGGAGGATTCTTTACCTGCTGAGCTACTGGGGAAGCCCCCCCCACACACATGAGCTGGGTGCCAAGCTAAAAGCCCTGAGGGATTTACCTCCCTTCTCAGCCCATGGCAGGGACTCTGAATCAGGCCACCTCTAGCCAAAACATGTTCAGGTCAACAATGTCACCTCAGGCGGCCAGAACTGGCAGGCTGAGCTGTAAAACCTTTCTGCCTGAGAACTGCTGGGCCCACACAGCACAGCTCTCTAACTGAGCCTAACATCGCCCCCTCCTGGCTGTCTAGAGAAAACCAAAACCCCACAAACGCCCAGGCTCCTGTCTCCCTTTGTCTTGCTAAGCACACCCAGGACCCCAGAGGCAGATCTGAGTTGGAGAGTTCCTGGGGCACCTGAGTGGGTTGCCCAGTTGTGACCTTCTCTTAGCTAATTCCATTTCCAGAACCCAAGCCAATGGTTCTAATCATTTTCTCTCAACATGCGGTTTGTACCTCTGCCCAAGCACCCCAGAGCTGCACAGGTCGGCTCAGGATGTTTTCCGCTCCTTTGCAAAGATTCATTAAAGCCTAAGCCACTGATTTCCCCCAATGTGGCAGTTTACATGCACAGCAACATCGCCCACTCCAACAAGGGGACCATGAAGGCTGAGGCACAGGGTTACTCAAGTCCAAAGGGGCCCATGATGTCACCTTCTGTTAAAATACAGCACTAATCTTGTTACTCCTAGAACCACTTCAACAGCATCCACTCTGGCTGCTGCCTCCACCCCCTTCTCCTCTCTTAAGAGCGGAACAATAAGGTTTAATTTCCCTTTCCAATTTACCTTGAAATGAAAACTGACTTCAGCCAATATGTACTGCCAACAAATGATCCAGGCTGGCTCCTGGGAAAATGAGACTATCTCTAAGTTCTCCCTGTCCTCCCCCCATGCCCATTCTCACACCCACTCATTTTTACAGTCCCACAATTAATTTTAAACACATTCTCTTATTAGTTCTGCCTAACCATTAGAAGAGCATGTAATGAGTTTTCTTCTACTTTATGTTGTGCTAACACAAGGCTAACATTTCAGGAGAAGAGGAACTCGTTTACACCACAAAATTAGCAGGGCACACAGCTTTCCCAATCTTTTCTAGAATACCAGAAGGTCTCTCCACACACAGACACTGCATGCAGAGATGAAGCTGCATGATATAGGACAAATCTGAGCTACACAGTCCAGCAAACTGGAAATGCTGTGACTGCAGTGCCATATTAAATAGTATACTTGCTGACATTCTGACTTTTCATCTGATGCAGTCACTACCACAAAGGGATCCTTCACTGAAAGGTGGGAAATTCTAATTCCATAACAACTGATGTATAACATCCTGGATGTAAGCAGTCTAATGGCTGTAACCAAAGAGAGCAGCAGGTCGACTCACTGTGAACAATTAATCTCCTCAGATTAAAACATTTTTTTTCTCTTCTCATTTCAGGCATTTGGTATATTCCCAGCACAGGAGCAGAGTTAAATATACTGAAGTGTCTTTCCACAAAAGTAAGGGCAGGAAAGATGACGATAAGGAAATCCACACACTAAGTGAAGCTCACGAATCTCCAGGGGCTGGAAAAATTTGCCAAATTCAGGACCATAATTCAGGAACTAAATGGTCATCACTCTCAGGCTCAAGAAGAGTGAGCCAAGGGCTCTGAGAGCAAGTGTTTCTCCTTTCTTTTGGGACTCACACCACTTAGAAACAAACAGCTATAAATTGGCTTAAAAAAATTCGAGGGGGAAAAAAAGTCCGAGGACCCCCAAGATGCTATACACTTAACCCTAAGATTAAAGGGCACTTAGAAAGCTTCCAATGTAACTTTCCTTAAAAACACTGGACAAACACAAAAACCTAGACTTCAAGGAAGAATTTCTAGCAACTACTATTCTCCATCAGCTTCCTCCCTGTCGACACCACTCCTCAGGAGGAAATGAAGCATTTTTGTCCTTGGAGGGAAAAGAGGAAGTTCTTAATTTTAGCTCTATGATATGGGAGATGGATCTGTGTGTCACCCAACTAAGGATAGAGTCAGTAGCCCTCTCAGCTACTTACGCAGCGCTAACTACATTTCCTGGGCCCTTTCAATCACGTCTGAAGTTTATTTTCTCCACCTGTACCGGCACCAGTATCTCCGGGGAAAATCCAGTTGTTTGCTATTTATAAAGTAGCCTGTAAGGCTTTCCGGTGTCTAAACAATTCCAGGCAGGAAGTCAAGGATTCAGCTCCACAATTTTCACTCCCATTGTTGTTAAACTAATACTTCAATACTTTCTAAAACTTCACGAGACATGTTAAAAAAAAACAAATCCGGTGATAAAAGTATATAAGCCGCCGAGAGTCCCATCCCCTCTTGCTCATTCTTCAGCCCTTGGTGCCGGATAGCAACTCAAAAAGCTCTCCTTCTGAAACACCCACAAGTAGCAGAAGTAGCTCCCCAGGTCTGACCAACATCTGCCCGTTCTCAGCCAAGCAGCTCGGCTCCATCCTTTTGTTCATCTGTAACTTGCCACTCCTTCTACTTGCAGCTAAGTAACAAAGGCAACCACAGTCTAGTGCAAGAGCCTCCTGTGTCGCCGTAGAATATTTGTCATTACTCCTAGTCCCAGCGTTTGGGTCAACGTAGCAAACTCCTGTATTCCTTACGAACGAGGGGCCAAAGGACGACGTGGTCCTTACTCCCCTTTGCCTACTAAGCTTGGGGAGTGGGAAGGAAAGATGCTTTACGTATTTTATAAAAATAAATGGAAAGCCAGGTTTCCTTCCTTGGATCCGGACCAAGCACCCGTCTTCATCCCGGGAGGTGAGGCTGCTCCTTTCCTAGGATGTCCAGCAAGGTCCCCACCTCAAGCACCACTGCTGACACTCAAACCCATGGCCCTTACCAGAGAGTAGCACCCACTCCCCGCGACCCCGTCCACGCCCCCTCACCTGAGAGCAGCGCCCACTCCCCACAGCGACACCGCCAGCGCCCCACCATACAGTAAGAGTCCCGGCTTCTCCTTCCGGGTGAGCGGCCGGCGCCCCGGTGCACGACGGGAGAAGGCTGCAGGCACGCCAATCCCTGGTCCCAGGGCGCCCCGCCCCCGCAGGCCCTGGCTCTTGGGGGCAAGCACCTCTCGCGGCGGTGCCCTCCGCACCGCCCAGGCCCTGGCTGGAACCTGTATCCCGCACCTCTCTCTTGGGGCGCGGCTTGGGGGACGAGAGCGAGGGGAGGAGAAGGGGCTCTGACGTCCAATCCGGAGCCGCGTCCCGCCCATTGTTGTTAAGCGCAGCCAATCAGTAGCCAAGAAGCGTCCCTGAAGGTCCGAAAGTGGGTCCAGGAGCCGAGAGGTGTGAAGGGTTGGTCAGCAGTGCTGAGCGTGGGAGAGTCAGGGAAGTGGGAGCCTCTCTCATTCTGGAGAGAGTGCCCGTTTGAACCCTTGTAGGTTTCGGTTCCCCGGCGGAATTATCAAGGGGTCGCCCACTCAGATTCGAAAACTCGATTGTCCTAGCGAAAACCGAATTGCGGACAATCCTGCAAACACTACAAGTTCGTTCACTTGAGAGACAAACATAAGGAAGGATCGCACAGTTAGTCGGTACAGAAGGAAGAATCCGTTGACTACGATGAAGATTTTTTTTTTAATACTGTTGAAATGTCTTCCGTTCAGTTCGGTCTCTCAATCGTGTCCGACTCTTTGCGACCCCATGAATCGCAGCACGCCAGGCCTCCTTGTCCACCACCAACTCCCAGAGTTTAGCCAAACTCCTGTCCATCAAGTCGGTGATGCCATTCAGCCATTTCATCCTCTGTCGTCCCCTTCTCCTCCCGCCCCCAAGCTTTCCCAGCATCAGGGTCTTTTCCAATGAGTCAACTCTTCGCATGAGGTGGCCCAAGTATTGGAGTTTCAGCTTCAACATCAGTTCTTCCAATGAACACCCAGGACTGATCTCCTTTAGGATGAACTAGTTGAAATGTCTTAGCAAAGGTTAATTTCAAGGGAAAAGTTACAGTCACAAATACAAGCTCTGGAGTTAGAAGATCTGGGCACAATACCCAGCACTGCAGTGACCATGTGGCCCTCAACTGGTCTTAAATCTTTGTCTTAGTTTCCTCTTCTATAAGGTGGAGATAGCTCAGAACGCAAGGTGCACTTAAAGCAACTTTTGTCAAACGTGTTTGTCTCAGGATCCCTTTATATTCTTACAAATGATTATGGACTCCCAAAAAGCTTTTGTTTATGTGGGATGTTCACTGGATTGGAAATTTAAATTGAGAAATTTAAAAGCATTTATTAATTCACCTAAAGCTAATAATGGACTTCCCTGGTGGCTCAGATGGTAAAGAATCTGCCCGCAATGCGGGAGACCTGGGTTCAATCCCTGGGTTGGGAAGATACCTTGGAGGAGGGCATGGCAACCCACTCCAGTGTTCTGGCCTGGAGAATCCCCATGGATAGAGGACCCTGGCGGGCTATAATCCATGGGGTCACAAAGAGTCGAACACAACTGAGCGAATGAGCCCAGCACATAAAGCTAATAATGGGGCTTCCCTGGTAAAGAATCCGCCTGCAGTGCAGGAGACCTGGATTCAATCACTGTGTTGGGAAGATCCCCTGCAGAAGGGAAAGGCTACCCACTCCAGTATTCTGGCCTGGAGATTTCCATGGACTATGTAGTCCATGGGGTCAAAAAGAGTCAGACACGACTGAGCAACTTTCACAGAGCTAATAATAAAGCATTACATGTGAACATAATACATTTCATGAAATATAACTACACTTAAAAAAAAAATTATTGAGTGGGTGCTCAGTCACTTCAGGCATGTCTGACTCTTTGCAACCCCTTGGACTGTAGCCCTCCAGGCTCCTCTGTACATGGGATTCTCCCAGCAAGGTTAGTATAAAGGGTTGCCATTTCCTCCTCCAGGGGATCTTCCTGGCCCTTGACTAGAACCCTTGTCACCTGTGGCTTTTGCATTGGCAAGCGGATTCTTTACCACTGAGACACCTGGGAAGACCCTCTGAGCAGAGTGGCATTATATTACAGTTTTGCAGATTCCCATGTGCTTCCTCATTTGTTCGTTGTACTGTTTTTTGGACAAGGAAATCCAGAAAATCTGGTCTCATGCAGATAACACAGCTAGAGAAGGGAGAAGTATCTTTAGTCTTCTCTGATAATTGTGGATACTTTTTTAATTTTAATCCAAAAATGTCTTACTACTCACTCTCTGAGCTGTTACATGGGAACAGGTGGGGTGTGCGTGGGGACTGTTGACGGCAGGGGGTCTCCGGGGTTGGTAAGTACAGAGCTCACACTGGACACCAGGCTGCCTCCCACATTGGAGAGATGAAGGACTTTGGAAAATTTCATAACTTTTTCTGGAACAATCTGAAGGGAAGTCCTGCTGCCAAGTCTTGGACCCAGCCATGCCTCTTACCTCCAATTCGTGTAAGATGCCGTGGTATCTGCACAAATGGCCCCAGTGGTTCTGTGCTGAAAAGAAAATTACTATTTCCCAGATGTTGCTAATGGTGGAAGAGCTACAGGAAAGGTTCCGTGGTGATGGCAACCTGCAGAAGGCTGTCCGGTAAGGATGAGTGGGGGTTGGGATGCCAGGGTCCTCCTCCTCAGAGGGAGGGCAGCCAGGAAGTCATGGGGCTCTTCTGAGGAACGTTCTGGATACAGAACTGAGTGTAGGCCCCTCTTGGGATGGGGCAGTTTGCTTACTTGCAAGAAGTTATTTCTCAGATTGCTCAACCATTTCATTTGGGATCACTTTTTTGAAATTGAGGGATCAAATTTTCCAAGTGAAGGTATCTCAATTATCAGGGCCAGCTAGAGACGTTTTTCAGCTTCCTTCCAAACTTGAAGGATGCAGGGAGTGCCCAGCCTCCAGACAGTCTTAATGGATCTTGCCCCCCACCCTACTTACATTTTGCTTTTGGTAGAGACAAGAGGGAAGTTGACCATAGTCTGGTTAAGGCTAGAAAGCATCAGGCTGGAATTGTAGTGGGACAATCCCATTTGGTACCATGTGGTCAGTCTTTATGTGGAAGACACCACTGATGGAGAGTAAGATGGCTGATTTCTAAGGAGGGCAGTGGGTGAGGGCATATAAGCTTCTATGCTCCCCATTCCTGAGCAGCTCTTTATTTTTTTTTTTTTGGCCATGCCACAGAGCAAGTGGGATCTTAGTTCCCCAACCAGGGATTGAACCCATGCCCTCTGCACTGGAAGCACAAAGTCTTAACCACTGGACCACCAGGGGAAGTCCCTGAACAGCTCTTTTAACCATCTTATATGCTTGGGATTCACTGTACAAGTTAAAAACAAACAAACAAACCCTGGCATGGGGCATAGGTGCCAAGGAAGAGAAATATAGAATTTCAGAACAGAAACTTGCTCTGGACTCAACCCTCTTTTGTGGCAGAGAGAGAAAAGGACAGTGATGCCTCTAGTCTCTGTGGATTCACAGTAGAAAATCATAAACAGATTTGGAAAAGAACTTCACATCAAAGTTTTCAGTAAAAGGACAGATCTTTTCTTCTCTCTGGAGACTGGCTTTTTCCAACTTCAAAGCTGGTACTGGCAGGTCCACCATCACTGGGGAAATAGATTTTCTTAACATTCCTTAGGATCATCTCTCTGCTCTGGCTGGCTGGGGGCTCTTGACATTGCCCAGAGCTCTGGAGAAGTGTTCTGGGGAAGTGTATGCTGCTAATGTCCCTTTGAAATAGGTGAAAAGGACACAGCAGGAGTTCCATCAGTCTTGACAGGGCTCTGAATTTACAAGGCGGGTCTTCCTTACTTCTTCCATCATAACACAGGGGAGAGCTTAATTCTCGACCAGAGGCAGAGACAAAGCAAGATGCTCTGGCAGGGTGCATGTTGATAGCCAGAGCTGCCTGGCCAGCTTTAGAGCAGCTCAGTGCTGGCCCAAGCAGGACTTCTGAATACTCTTATTTGTTACTAGCAAAACTCAACAAATGGTAGTTCCTTAAAAGTTAGTTGCAATGGTAAATCTGAGACTATTTGGAAAATATTCCTGAGTTATGCAGATCTTCCAAATATTTTTTATTTTTCTTGGCCACACCAGGAGGCATGTGAGATCTTAGTTCCCCAACCAGGGATCGAACCCACACCCCTTGCATTTGAAGCTCAAAGTCGTAACCACTGAACCACCAGGGAAGTCCCCCAGATCTTCCAAATATTGATGCATTTCATTATTCAGCATTTTAAAAATCACATTTATTCAAATCATCAGTAGTCTTATCAATCTTGTGAAGCCATCAAGCTCACTGGTGGATACAGCATTTTCCTGAAGAGCAGAAAAGTTTTCCCTTTGTTACTATGTTCTTTTCTTGGTCTACTAATTAAATTGAAGTAAGACAAAGTAATGGAAGAAAAACCAACTTTGTACTTAGGGGAAACCCATAAAAATGAGACCCAAGGGCAAGTTAGGCAATGGAGACTTCTTTGCCATCCTGAGATGAAGACTAGGATAGGGGCTTACAGCTTCAAAAAAGGAGGGCAATTCACAGGACTAGAAAGAGAGTAGATGTTTGTTAATTGGAAGTTTACCCAATCTTGCTGAAAAAGTCTTTCAGGTAAAAAAAAAAAAAGTTATCTCTGGTAGGAGCTCTTTTTTTAATGCAGGCCTCCTATCTAAATCCTGTTGGGTAGTTGTTGTTATTGTTCAGTTGCTAAGTCGTGTCCAACTCTTTGCAACCCGGTGGACTGCAGCACACCAGGCTTTCCTGTCCTTCACTATCTCCCAGAGTTTGCTCAAACTCATGTTTATTGAGTCGGTGATGCCGTCCAACCAGGTAAAAGTTCTTCCTAAGTCTGCTGGGTGTTACTGCCGTCAGCTCACAGTAATCCACGTGCCAATGTACCGTATTTGTGGGTGGCATATTCTGCTCTACTTCAGCACATTTTCCGAAAGTATAATTTATGCTTGAAAGCTCAGATTTTGTCATTGGCAGAAATACTTTCTTTCAGTCATTTTCCATGAAGTGACGGGTCCATTTTGTCCAAATATCCAAGTTGAGTGACCATAGTTTTTGTTATTCTTTAAAAAAAAAAAAAAAGTATTTAATGAAAAAAAGCAGCTAGTTCAATTCACACCTCTCAGACAATTGCACAACTATTTACTTCAGTAATTAGCAGAGCTGCTCTATGTACATGTCACATTTATCACATAGAACATTAAAAAAGATAGGAGTGATTTCATAAAATTAATCATTTGTACTGCTTCATCATGGACACCCTGAAGTGAAAGTGGACTCTTAATTGTTTTATTGCATTGTAGCAGTGAAGAATATAGAGTACAAGTTGGTGCCACACTGCCTTGATTCATGCTAAGATGCCAGCAGTTTCATCCACTTTTGTACAATCAGTGAAAATACCAGCACAATGAAAAAGACCAAATATTGTCTTAATATCATTATGAAAGTAGTTTTGACCATGCAGACTCCCTGAAACCATCTTAGGCACTCCCAGAGTGTGTGGACTATATTTGGAAAACCATAGAATATATCTGCAGAATGTATCCACTCATTCATAACAAACAGTGAGCCCTTTCGATAGTCTAGGCACTGTCTCAGGCTTTAAAAGTAAAGCAGTGAGCCAAACAGGAAAATATCTTGGAGCTTGAAATTCTAAGAAATATAAGAGCTTGACATCACTGCACCACGTATTACTCAATAATTGTTTTTAAATAAATTCATTAAATAATTTTCACAAACAGGCAGTGCCCCATCTCTGTCTTATTTTTTCAACATTAATTTCTAACACTGGAGAATGGGGCGAATCCTTATTGTACTTGAAATGCAGGCAAGTCACAGCACTCTAAGTATTGATCCCTTAAGAAAAACCAGTCACATCATGGCTCTGGGTGTGTGATTTGAAAAGTATAGGTAATTAAGTCCAGTTACTACCAGCAAGTCACTGAGAATCAGTCGGACCAGAGAAGATAAGAGAGAGAGCTCTTAAGTATATTTGCCTTTTAAAACAGAATGCTTGTTAACCCCAAATGAATAAAAATCTTTAACAATAGAATTTCAAGAAGTAGTCAAAATGAAACAAAGAATCTCACACACCATTAGGATGGCTGCTATTAAAACAAAACAAAAACCAAGACAACAAACCATGAAGGTGTGGAGAAATTCAGACACTTGGGCACAGTTGGTGGGAATGTAAATTGGTGCAGCCGCTGGAAAAATAGTGTGGATTTCCTAAAAAATTAAAAATGGAATTACTAATGATCCAGCAATTCCACTTCTGGCTGTGTAACCAAAATAATTGTAAGCAGGGTCAAGGAAGAGATAGCTGTATACCATAAAACCTGGAAGCAACTCAAGTGTCTGACAACAGATAAATGGATAAGCAAAATTTGCTATATACAAACAATGGGATATTCTTCAGCCTTAAAAAGAAGGAAATTTTGACATATGGTACAACATATGTCCATATGAACCTTGAGAACATTCCAGTTCAGTCGCTCAGTTGTGTCCTACTCTTTGCAACCCCATGAACCGCAGCACGCCAGGCCTCCCTGTCCATCACCAACTCCTGGAGTTTACCCAAACCCATGTCCATTGAGTCAGTGATGCCATCCAACCAACTCATCCTCTGTTGTCCCCTTCTCCTCTTGCCCTCAATCTTTCCCAGCATCAGGGTCTTTTCAAACGAGTCAACTCTTCGCATCAGGTGGCCAAAGTATTGGAGTTTCAGCTTCAACATCAGTCCTTCCAATGAACACCCAGGACTGATCTCCTTTAGGATGGACTGGTTGGATCTCCTTGCGGTCCAGGGGACTCTCAAGAGTCTTCTCCAACACCACATTTCAAAAGCATCAATTCTTCAGCGCTCAGCTTTCTTTATAGTCCAACTCTCACATCCATATATGATTACTGGAAGAACCATAGCCTTGACTAGATGGACTTTTGTTGACAAAGTAATGTCTCTGCTTTTTAATATGCTGTCTAGGTTGGTCATACCTTTCCTTCCAAGGAGTAACTGTCTTTTAATTTCATGGCTGCAATCACCATCTGCAGTGATTTTGGAGCCCAGAAAAATAAAGTCAGCCACTGTTCCCACTGTTTCCCCATCTATTTGCCATGAAGTGATGGGACCGGATGCTATGATCTTAGTTTTCTGAATGTTGAGCTTTAAGCCAACTTTTTCATTCTCCTGTTGCACTTTCATCAAGAGGCTCTTTAGTTCTTCTTCACTTTCTGCCATAAGGGTGGTGTCATCTGCATATCTGAGGTTATTGATATTCCTCCCAGCAATCTTGATTCCAGCTTGTGCTTCCTCCAGCCCAGCGTTTCTCATGATGTACTCTGCATATAAGTTAAATAAGCAGGGTGACAATACACAGCCTTGATGTGCTCCTTTTCCTATTTGGAACCAGTCTGTTGTTCCATGTCCAGTTCTAACTGTTGCTTCCTGACCTGATACAGGTTTCTCAAGAGGCGGGTCAGGTGGTCTGGTATTCCCATCTCTTGAAGAATTTTCCACAGTTTATTGTGATCCACACAGTCAAAGGCTTTGGCATAGTCAATAAAGCAGAAATAGATGTTTTTCTGGAACTCTCTTGCTTTTTCGATGATCCAGTGGATGTTGGCAATTTGATCTCTGGTTCCTCTGCCTTTTCTAAAACCAGCTTGAACATCTGGAAGTTTGAAGTCTGGCTTGGAGAATTTTGAGAACATTATGTCTAATGAAATAAGTCAGTCACAAAAAGATAAATACTGTACGATTTCATTTATATGAGGAGTACTTAGAGTAATCAAAATCGTAGAGACAGGAAGTAGAATAGTGATTACCAGGGCCTGGAGGAAGGGTGGAATGAGGGGTTATTGTTTAATGGGTATAGTTTCAGTTTTACAAGATGAAAAAGTTATGGAGATGGATGGTGGCAATGGTTACACAACAATATGAATGTATCTAATATTTTTTAAGTTTTATATATTTTAAAAATTGAGGAAAAAAAGAATTTCAGATAGTACAGAGGAAAATATTTTTAAGTTCCTATATTTCCTTCACTCCTTAAGTCATATCTCAAAAGCAGCTATCTACTGTACTTAAAATAACTACTCCGTACTGAGGGCCAGTTATGTGCCAATCCCCATTCCCTTTACACATTACTATTAATCCTACAGAAATGCTGCATGTTAGGTCTTAAATAATATTTTCATATTTTATATTCTTATGGAAGCTGAAGCTCAGAGAAGTTAGGCGGCTTGCCCAAAGTTACACAGCAGGCAAATAATAGAGACAGAATTGAATCCAGTTCAGCCTGATACCAAGTCCTTGTTCTTTTTTGCAACATCACACTTCCTCCTTTCCCCACATTCCTTGTGATTTTGGGAATTTCATGTGACAGACATTTTTCCTGCTGGAGCAATGTCACTTCAAATGTTGTCTTGAGCAAGATCATTATGACTGAGTTGCCATTACCCTTAGAAACAAAAGAAACCCTGCAGGTCTGAATAGTTTGAAATGTCATCATTCTTATGGGAAAAAGAAAAGAATTAAATCCATTTAATCCCAAAAGACTTTCAAAAAAAGATTTTGTTAATGCAGAAGCTTGGAGGCTTGAGAGTTTGACTTCCATCCCTGGCAGAACTCCAGAACAGATGATTAACAAGAGAGCTCTTAATTGATTGCAGATTAGCATAAACTACTGGTGCTCTTGTACCTAAAAAGAGAAGGTGACCTTTGACTCCTTTAACTCAGGAGAGATGTAAAGCCAGGGCTGTGATGGCTCCTCTATTCTGAAATATGCTTTTAAGAGGCAGAATTCAACAAACTAAATGGGCTAGATCTGAAACTGCTGTCCTATGATATACAGTTTTAAGAAAATTGTGACATTTAGCTTAGCAAGGAGCGACCGTAAGGAACATGAAGGCTGAATTTCAATACTAGAAGTACAATATGAAAGAGGAATTAAGTTAGAGAAGAGAACTGTGCTGCTACAGAAGCCAGAAGGAAGGAAATAGGTGGCGTTTACATGGGGAAGCAGATTCAGCTCAGTATGAGGAATTGGGGATAACAGCATTTTATGCAGGCAGGAATATGGTTTTGGAGTTGGAAATAACATCAAATCTTGATTCCAACACTTTCTTGCTTAATGCCATTGGACATCATCTGCAGCTTCTGAGACTTTTCTGCAGAATGGAAATAGCAATTCCACCTCCCAAGGTTGATGTCAGGATTAAATAACTTTGCTTTTAAGATAGCAATGTGATAATTTTTAAATAAGAAAAAATGTATTTATTTGGCTGTGTGGGGGTCTTAGTTGCCACATGTGGATGTAGGATCTAGTTCCCTGACCAGGGATAGAACCCAGGACCCCTGCATTGGGAGCATGGAGCCTTAGCTACTGGACCACCCCCCATGGACCAGGAAAGTCCCCCCCATGCACACTTTTTTTTGTTTGTTTGTTTGTTTTGTTTTTTTTATAAATTTATTTATTTTAGTTGGGGGCTAATTACTTTACAATATTGTAATAGTTTTTGCCATACATTGACATGAATCAGCCATGGGTTTACATGTGTTCCCCTTCCTGGACCCCCCACCCACCTCCCTCCCCATCCCATCCCTCTGGGTCATCCCATTGCCCCGGCCCTGAGCCCTCGTCTCATGCATCGAACATGGAATGGTGTTCTGTTTCACATATGATAATATACATGTTTCAATGCTATTCTCCCAGAACGTCCCACCCTCACCCTCTCCCTCAGAGTCCACAAAACTGTTCCATGCATCTGTGTCTCTTATTCTGTCTCGCCTACAGGGTTATCGTTACCATCTTTCAAATTCCATATATATGCATTAGTATACTGTATTGGTGTTTTTCTTTCTGGCTTACTTCTCTCTGTATAATGGGCTCCAGTTTCATCCATCTCAGTAGAACCGATTCAAATGTATTTTTTTTAATGGCTGAGTAATATTCCATTGTGTATATGTACCACAGCTTCCTTATCCATTCATCTGCTGATGGACATCTAGGTTGCTTCCATGTCCTGGCTATTGTAAACAGTGCTGCGATGAACATTGGGGTACACACGTCTCTTTCAATTCTGGTTTCCTCGGTGTATATGCCCAGCAGTGGGATTGCTGGGTCATATGGCAGTTCTATTCCCAGTTTTTTAAGGAATCTCCACACTGTTCTCCATAGTGGCTGTACTAGTTTGCATTCCCACCAACAGTGTAAGAGGGTTCCCTTTTCTCCACACCCTCTCCAGCATTTATTGCTTGTAGACTTTTGGATAGCAGCCATTCTGACTGGTGCCATGCACACTTTTTAAAGAGAGGATCAAATAATATTAATCAAAGACTTAAAATTTGTGGAACTGGGGAATAAGCACTCAATAATAAGTAAGTAATAGTATTACAACTAAGTTTCTCATCACTGAAATTATCTCAAACAAACTAATATACTTCAGGAGAGAGTGAATAGATGAATTTTTGGACTCCCAACCCACAAATGTCTCAAGAAGAACTGCCCTCTTCTCTGCTCTCATAGGTCTTTCTGCAAAACTCTTATGACATTGCTGGGCTGGGTTTCTTACCGGGCAGTTCTCTAGAACCCTGCACTGTATGGTACCTGACTCGGCAAAACTGTCATATAAAGGCAGACTCCTGCTTTCTGGGGTGGAGTGCAGTAGACTCGTTTCCTTTCTCCTTTTCTTCTGATTAGAAGGATATTTGAATTCCAAGTAAGGGGGGAAAGGTCACCTTTTGGTAGAAGTTCTGTTTAGATCCTAATTGGACAAGGAAATGTAGAGTAAGGGGGAGATGGAAAAACCCCACGAATGTAATGTGAAGAAAACAGATGAAAGAAACCTTGATCACCTCCATTTTCTTTCAAGTAGGAAAAGAACATTAATTTGTGTGCGTGTGTGCTACGTTGCCCCGGGGGTGTCTGACTCTTTGCGACCACATTGCACGCCAGGCCCCCCCATCAGTGGGAATCTCCAGCAAGAATACTGGGAGTGGGTTGGTATTTCCTCCTCCAGGGAATCTTCCGGACCCAGGGATCAACCCGCGTCTCCTGCATTGTCAGGGAGGTTTTTTACCACTGAGCCACCTGAGAAGTGAAAGTGAAAGTCGCTCAGGCTCAGTCGTGTCAGACTCTGCGACTGCATGGATTATAGAATCAACGGAATTCTCCAGGCCAGAATAC
Source organism: Giraffa tippelskirchi (assembly GCF_054371585.1). Taxonomy (NCBI): domain Eukaryota; kingdom Metazoa; phylum Chordata; class Mammalia; order Artiodactyla; family Giraffidae; genus Giraffa; species Giraffa tippelskirchi. Next base: position 24,154,652 of record NC_137277.1, on the reverse strand, counting down.
TGGAGTGGGTAGCCTTTCCCTTCTCCAGGGGATCTTCCCAACCCAGGGATCAAACCCAGGTATCCCGCATTGCAGGCAGATTCTTTATCAGCTGAGCCACAAGGGAAGCCCACATATTAACCTATTTAATCATTTATTCAACAAATGTTGATTTGACTGCCTTATGCTAGGCGCTGTACTGGCCCGAGGTTTCTGCCCTAACGGGAGTGGAGTTTTGAGTCCAGCAAAGAATACAGACACTACTTAATGACAGTAAAGTAGGGTGAACATTATCATGAGACCGAATTTCCACATGAACAAGTTTGGGGATAGCGGTCTAGCTGAAATCAAAGCTAGAACACTTGTCTCAAAGAATAAGAAATAGGTTTTTTGCCTATTTCTGGGTGTCTTTGAGGAGACTGGGTGAGGGAGGGGTATTCATGGATATCGAGGGTTTCGGCACTAAAGCCGCCCATTCGTGCAGCCAGTGTAAGGGGGAAATTCAAGATACCAGGGGGACCTAACCTAGCTTAGCAGGTCAGGGAAGGCCTCGAAGGGGAAGTACTGTAGTCTCAACGATGAGAACTAGGAGCCTTATAGAGATCTGGTGAGAAAGCTTTCATAAGATTCAAAATTTTCAAGGATGTGAACTACTGTCCAAAAGTGGTTTATATTTTACACCGAACATCAAGGGGTTCGCTTGTAAAACCACATGTTTTAGTTTGCTAGGTTGCAGCGTTCTGAACTACAGTTGCTTTGGTACTAGCGGTCGAAAAATTAAAACTTATCGAAACCCTCGCAAACTGCGTGGCGCCGTGGAAAGCGCGCAGCACTTCGGGTCTTGTAGTCCGGGACGGACTCCGAGTCCCATAGTGCTGTGCGGCGGGTCGTCGCGCCTGCGCGGTGCGGGCGGCGGGCAGCGCAGAGTGCGAGGCTCTTTTGTTCGTCTGAGGGGAGGGCCGTTGGCAAGGGCCTGCGGTACGCCGCTTCAGTGAGGGGGCTCGACAGTGGTCACCCGGCTTGTAGCTTTTCTGGTCGCCACTCCCCCGGCCGGCCGGACAAGACCCGCCAGTAGCGCGGCACCGATTCCTCTCGGGCTTGTGGGCGCTGCTCTGAGGTGAAGAGCCCGCTAGAGGCGGGCAAGCGGGGGGATGGCGCGCGGCGGCAGCGGGAGCCCTGGATCAGGGGCCGCAAGCTCGCGGCGGAGGTTAGGAGCGGGGAGCGCGCCCGAGTCCCTCTCCTTCCCAGCGCCGAGCCTTCTGCCTGGCGCAGTGGGTAGGGCGAAGAGCGCGAGAAGATGGAGAGGGCGGGGCGGCGAGTCCGGAGCCAGCGATTGAAGCGATTTGGGGTGGGCCGAGCATTTACGGGTCGCTCTTCGGCCTGAGTAGACCAAGACAATGCTACGTGGGTTGGGTGGACGGCTGGGGGATCGGGCTGGAGAGGAAACATAGTAAATTGGGAAGAGGACGGACGGGACAGCCTGGGCGCTTGAACCAGCGTAGGGAGGGTTGACGACTGCAAGACCCGAGGTTAGAAATGTAACCTGAGAATATTGGGTCCAGCCAGGGCTGCCACAGGAACTCCGCTTGCCGAATTGCGGAGCAGTAACTTCGAGGAAATTGTAAGGGGGTGGGGGGCAGGGCAGCCCAAAGTGTAGTGCTTTGGGGAGGTCTGTTGAGTAAATTGGGGAAGGGTCTAGAAGGAGGGGTGGTATTTGCCTGGTTTTGCTCGGGGTCTGGGGGTGGCAGGGAGAAACTGTTAAGAGTAAGTGGGCGGAGGTCCCGAGAGCTTTTCTTTGAGGCTTGCACAAGAAAAGGGAAAAACTGGCCACCGCTTGCTTCCTGGTTGATCGGCTGTAAGAATAATGTGTGAAGAAAAGGTGGAACGCATTTTATTATCTTTTCCAGGTTTTCTACTGCCTTCACTCCAAGTGCAACTCTTGCTTTAATTCATAATTAATTACATAAGTTTTTATCTGGGATTGTTGCTGGTCACAAAAGACAGTGAAATTGTAGAAATGTGTAGATGAGTTCATATTTAAGGAATGAAGTTAGTGAGAGACGGAGATGATGTGGGAACTTGAGAGAGAACGTGGAAAAGTTCATGAGATTGTGAGATTTTTTTCCCTTGAGTTCTTAAGTTTTTTAGCCAGCTTGTCCCTGCTAGAAATTTGAATACGAAGAGAGCACTACTTTACCCCTTTTTCAGAACTTCAGATGAAGGTTTTTCTTGGGTTGCTGTTGCATTCAGACATGTACTGGTTCGACTCGGTTGAGGTGGCATTTTCAAGAAGATCAGTTATACGAGAACCGGGGGTTTAAGATACCGTTCTCAATTGTGTTAAGAATCAGGTCGGCATTTTGGAATAGTTCTAAAAGGTCCAAGATTTTGGAATGGCTGCAGGAATACAATTGGGAAATTAGTGCCCGTGTTCCAAAGTGCTTACAGATATTTATATGCAAAGTGATATGATTGAAGAGCCCATTGTTGGAATCCGCCACTCCTTGATAAAGCTTTAGGGCAGTTAAGACTCTTCAGTCCTTTACAGTTTTCTCTGTGGTGCTGTTTTCTTCATTGGCTGCTGTAGCCTAAGGTGTTTTTTTCCCCCATTAAAGATGTAAATGTCGTGTAGCTTGGTGCCTCTAGCTTCTTGATTAAAGGAGACCGAGAAAGAATTCCCTATCCTGCAGTTTGACTACAGGATACTAATATTTTTATCATCATCTAAAGAAAGGAAGCAACCATTCTATCTTCTGGTGCCCATTTTAGAGACTAGGAAAATATTTCTTTTTGAATTCACACCACTTAAAGAGAAGTGATGCATTTTTGTCATTTTCTAGTAGTTTACCAATGAAATCTTCGTTTTTGTATACTATCTGTGATGGTATAACAGATTTTCCATTGTATTTGATGAATTTTTGCATCGTAGTTTATTTTTCTGGGTAGTTTTTGAAATAAGATGCTAATGGCTAGTTTATGGGTTCATGTAGGATAGGCCATGCTTCTTGTTCATCTAAGACTCTAACACATAGTTCATTCATATTGTTGAATGAATGGATAGGGCTTTGAGATCTTCCTGAGAATTCCCTGTGTTAGCAGAATGACTCAGTGTGCATTTATGTAATCAATTTGCCTGTTTTTGTTCTATGACATTTGGCAGAGTAAAACTGTTGCCCTTGGCATTCTTGTCTTAGCCTCCGTTTTTAATATACTCACCCGGGTATTAAATACTGAAAAGGTATGCAGATTGTGTAAGTGGCAGTTTTAAATACCCTAGGCTGGGACTAGGAGAGCACTCAGGATCTGGGTTTCAACAGCAAGCTATATAGTACTTTGAATATTTTCTGTTATATAAGTATTTTGAAAATTTTGTGTCCTTTGTATGGAGCTAAGTATTTCTCAATAGCAATGTCTATTGAAAACTTGAATAGCCTTTCCAAGGTTAATTGGAGAAGGTATTTGAATAAAGACAAAATTCTGATCGTGTAAGTATTTGAGTTACTGCCTTTAAGCTTTTGTGATTTGCTGACCAAGAGAGGATGGCCTAATTAGTCTGTGAAATTGTGCCTTTCTTTAATAGTAGCTAACACATTGAAAGCTTAACAGAACTGTGGTATTTGAGAAGTTAGTGTCATTATTCTGATTTTGTTTTGTTGTCAATGAACGCTTTGGTTTCTGCTTTTAATTCCAACTTAGTCATAATTCTGGTCTTGCTTTCTAATCACTTTTACTGCATTTTAAACTAAAAGATTTGCTTCTGGTATCATTGTGTCCTGCTAATATTTACAGATCCCTGTGGCTTATATATATATATATATATATATATATAGTTTTATTTACATCAGCGCAATGAAAAGGAGTTAGCCAAAGTTTTGGACACGTCTCAGATAAAATTCTAATTTTATTTTCACACTGATATTCTAGTCCTAGATCCCAGAATTCAAGGACAGGGATTCCTTTAAAAATGAAACTCCTGCTTACTGGGCATGTGGCACAAATTCTTGTTTTTTGCTCAGTAAAGTTTTCCATCTGGAAAGCATTTGCCTCACAAACAGCCACAGCTAACAAACTAAAAGCATTTAGAAACATGAGTCAGAAGGACTACAAATCGAATATTCTGTACATGCCTTCACCTGCCTTTTGATATCTGATAGTGCTACTGATCATAATCCAATTTGTTTGCTGATCTTTCCCTGAAAAACTAAGAGCTTTCAACCTCTGTTCCTTGGTTATCTGATTCTGATACATCCATTCTTATTGCCCATATGGGGTTCAGCACCGTATGGCAGGCCCAGACCTACCTTTCATTGAGTGTCTGAGTAAAAATAAAAACAAAATGCTTTGGTAATTACAAGAAAAAGAGAAATAATATTTGGCTAAGTTGGGTAGGCATGATGGAAGAAGTAGCATTTGCGCTAGCTCTTGAAGGATGGGTAAGATTTTGACTACTTGGACAGGATAATAGCAACTCACTCCAGTATTCTTGCCTGGAAAATTCCATGGACAGAGGAGCCTGGCAGGCTGCAATCCATGGGGTCGCAAACAGTTGGACACACTGAGCGTGTGCACACACACACACTTCTAAATAAAGAGCAAATCCATGCATGGGGGAAGTGTGCAGGGTATGTTCAGGTTATAGTTTTCTGTTTTGACAGGAATGTAAGATTTGTGAGGGAAGTGGGAGTATGGAATAGGTGAATCTAAAGGGTGTTAGATGTTATACTGAGGAGTTTGGCCTTTCTAAGGAAGGAGGAGGAGACTTTGCAGAAAATTTTTTAGCAGTTACCTGCTGCTTTCCTATTCAGTCTACTCCCACCCAAGATGGTTTACACCCTGCCTACCTCAGAAGTGCCTCATTGCATTTGTTAACAATAGTTCCCTGGGCTTAAATTGCCTCCCTCCAGTCCAGCTTTTCAAATGCTATTGGAGCCTTACCTCTAATCCTGACTTTTCAAAACCTCTCTAGTCACCCTAGCTATTTATTTTTCTAAACCCCTATAATACTTTTGTGGCTACTTATTCTTGCTTATATTTCTTTTGCTAATTATTACATACTCCTGTTACTTCTTCTCTTGAAATGAAAATGAACTTCAATTGCCTTTGTACTTTTTTGTATGTTTTTAATCTTACAGTCCTGATCCTGTGTCTTACCCTTGGGGGACTTTGGGAATTTTCCTTTGCTTCAGAAAGCCTTAGTTTCCTCATTTGTGAAATGGGCTTAATAGTGTTTGTTGTGAGGGTTGAATTAAGTGCCTTTCTATGCATTAAGTGTTCAGTATTCAGTAAAAGTTATATGTTATTACTAACCCTTACGGCATTTTCAAAAGCCTGTACTTCCTGTGAGTCTGCAGATCCTGCTAGCCTGGCCCAACAGTTCCATTTGCCTGGGTCGAAGGGGTTCCTGTGATGTGGAACTTGCAGAAGCTTTCAATGCTTTAGCTGGAATGAATTGGTTACCTTTTTCCACCCAGGCTGTTAGTAAATGCTTATTGTTTTGATTTGTTTTTATAATAGATGGTATTAAAAGCTAGTAGAGCTGTAGCCGTTAACTTTTATGCCATTAACTGACTAGGCCTTGAACCTAAGCTAGAGGCAAAAGACAGGTAAGGAAAACATGGAATGGAAAAGGGAGCTAGATGAAGAAGGAATGAAGTGGGGAGTGAAATACACAGTAATTATCATCTGGTTCTTGTCTGCTGCTCCCTCAGTCTAGCTCTTTCTACCTGGCCACATGTCTGTTCCTCAGATAAAGCAAGCTCTTCTCACCCTAGGACTTTGAACCCACTGTTCTCTAAATTTGGTATATTTTTCTAAGTTTTGCCGAATTGTCTCCTTAAAATCTTTATTGAATTTGTTACAGTGCTTCTGTTTTATGTTTTGGTGGCGAAGCATGTGGAATCTTAGCTCCCTGACCAACTCACACCCTCTGCATTGGAAGGCGAGATCTTAACCACTGCACCACTAGGGAAGTCCCATTAATGTTTTCTTGCTTCTTGTCTGACCCCGACTCTGCACACACACGCGTGCATACATGCTCACTTATTTGTCCGTGTTAGAGTATAAACTCTTAAGAGACCAGGGATTTTGTTTGTGTTGTTCTCCCCATTTTTCTAGTGTCTCACACATAATAGACTCTCAGTAGATGATGTAGGAGTACATTCACAGGAAGAGTTAACCTAAACCTAGTCTGGGGCTTCAAGGATGCTTCTTATGGGGGCATTTTAGTTAAGGGAATTGGTTAAGTGAAGAATGGGGCAAAGGGCAAGGTAATCGTGATTGATAGGGTTAGATGCAGTGGTCTTCAGTTCAAATGCCTGCAGATAATAATATGGAGGTCTGCATTTTTACATCAGTGGCTACTGTTGAGAATGAACTGGGTTAGGAGTTACCCAGGCAGGAGATGGTGGTTACCTTGAGTAGGATGGTAGCAGTGAGACTAGACAAATGTGTAAGTTACAAGATATTTTAGATAAAAAATCAACAGGACTTAGTAAGAGACCAGATACAAAGTATGAATAGAGAGAAATCAAGGTCATAATTTTGTCCTGAACTCAGTAAAAGCTACATGAATTCTTAGACCATTCATTTAATTGAGTAATTGACCTTTTAAAAAAGTATATCTGTAAAATCAGAGCCTGAAATCATAACCTCTGAAGTTTATTATAGAACTTGACCATATAAGTCATTAAAACTGACTTTTGGGATTTATGTAGTTTCTTCAGAAATCTTAAAATTCCTCTTGCAAATAATTCTGTTGAAATTTTCCATTGTTTGTATCCAGAATTTACTTCCTTTTCCTCACCTATCTATCTTCATAGGAAGATAGATTCCTTTTGCCATTTTACTACAAGGTCTTTATTTTTCTGCCTGGATGAGATAAAAGGAAGAACATAAGGAATTTCTACACTTCAGGCATATGAAATGTGATTTCTCAGTGTCTGGCAGCTCTTCTCTCTCAGTCTTCCAGAAATGAGATCTTGGTTTCTGTTTTGTAATTACTGGTCATTCTTATCAGTCAGACCTGGGTCCTTCTTGAGTGTGTTCTGGAGCTGCTCTGATGTTTTGAAAAACCTAGTCATGAATTTCAGCCATATACCTAGGGGAAAAAATGATATTTTCTCACCAAGTTCCCATTGCACTGGATTTCAGAGTTATTCTCATGCTTAAAGCAGTAAATAATTAATGTAAGTAGGACATAGGTGCAAATATGTAAACAGATAATGAATGCCAGAAAGTCATAAAAAGCTCACCCCAAAGGAATTCCATGGAGTTATTACACCTATTTTACAGATGAGGAAACTGAGTTTGCAGTAAATATACATAATGCCTATAGGCATAGTTTTGAGAGATCAAGGACAGGAAAGATATGCTTCTGGTGCTCATACTAGCTAGCTTTCATCTGGTTAGAGGAATTATAAGGAGTCTTCAGGCAGTACTGTTTCAGTTTCATTGCTAGGAGAAAAAAGGTCTTGAGTGAATGCTGTTGAATATGATATAGAGGTTTTGTTTTCAAGAACATCAGTTATCACTTACTGTTCCAGCCTTATTCTAAATTTTTATGGAGAAAGTAAAATGTTCACCTACCTTTTCGCTAAGTATAAGAATTGATTTATGTTTGCAATAATTATGTAATTTTACTGAGGAATGTAGTTTCTGTCAGTCCTCTTGTAGCAGTGGCTTTTTTCCGAGGATGTGCATCAGATCGCCTAAGGAGCTTTTAAAGGTGAGATGCCGTGATCAAAGCAACACTGTTTGCAATAATAAAAAATAGGAAACAACCCAAATTTTCATCACTAGGTGAATGATTAGAGTATGGTGTGTCCATACGATATGGAATACTGTGCAGCTTAAGAATGGAGATCTTTATGGAACAATGTCAGAGATACATTTTATTAAAAGGCAAATTATAGAACTGTAATATCTATTTTCACATATGTACATCTGTGTCAGTTTACATGTAGAAGGACAAAGACAGGTTTTGAGGAAGGAAACTTTGATTTCCTACATTAAGTATTTTTGTAATTGAATATGAATACATATGTTATATTACAATTAGAAAAACAAAATATTTTTAAAAATAATACACATACTCTATTTTTTGACTCATTGGACGTAGACTTCTGTATTTATAAATTCCATAGGTGATTCTGTTTCTCATTTAGGTGAAAGTTCTCTGCTCAAGGTCTGCTTTCCTGTGAATTCTTTCTTAGTATAGATGGTCACCTCACCAGACCCAGTGTGTTTTACCTTAGGATTTACTGAAAACGCCCTACTGGTCTGGTTTCAGAGGTCTGTAGATGTTACCTTGTCCTCACATCTGGAATTTGACCTTTCTGAAAGCTGGCAAGAAATCAGCTTGGAAGTTCTGGGGTAGCCCTTTATAATTCATGTATGTGATGGCAAGCAGGAGCTATACTCACATTGTCTTCTCAGATCCTTCTCATACCCTTTCACTCGGACTTCACTTTATTGTGTTTTGAAGATTATTGAATTTTTTACAAATTGAAGGTTTACAAGTTACAAGTTCATGGCAACCCTGTGTCGAGTAAGTCTATCAGTGCCATTTTTCCAATAGCATCTGCTCACTTTATGTCTCTGTGTCACATTTTGGCAATTCTCTCAATACTTCAAACTTTTCCTTACTGTTAAATTTGTTATAGTGATCTGTGACCAGTGATCTTTGATACTACTATTGTAATTGTTTTTGGGTGCCACAAACGATGCCCATTTAAGACAGCAGAACTTAATCTGCCAGCTGTTCCAGTCTCTCTTCCTCTCCCCAGGCCTCCCTATTCCTTGAAATTAGGCCATTTAATAACACTACAATCCCCTCTTAAGTATTCAAGTGAAAGGAAAAGTTGTGTCACTCACTTTAGAGGCTAAAAACTATTAAGTTTAATGAGGAAGGCATGTTAAAAGCCGAAGGCCAAAGATAGGCACTGGTTAGCCAAGTTATGAAGGCAAAGGAAGTTTCTGAAGGAAATTAAAAGTGCTACATCAATGAACACATGAATGATAAGAAAACAAAACAGCCTTTTGCTCATATGTAGAAAGTTTTAATTGTCTGGATAGAAGATTAAACCAGTTACAGCATTTCCTTAAGGCAAAGTCTAATCCAGAGAAGGCCCTAACTCCTCAGTTCTATGAAAGCCTCGCAAGGTAAAGTAGCTGCAGAAAAGTCAGCATAGGTTGGTTAGTAAGATTTAACGAAAGAAGCTGTCTTTGTAGCTTGAAAGTGCAAGGTGATGCGAGTGGTGCAAGTGCTGATGTAGAAGGTACAGCAAGTTATCTAGAAGATCTAGCTAAAATAATTAATGAAGTTGGCTACAGTAAACAACATATTTTCAGTGTAGATGAAACAACCTTCTATTGGAAGAAGATGCCGTCTAGGACTTTGTCATAGCAAGAGAGGAGAAGTCAATACCTGGCTTCAAAGGATAGGCTGACTCTATAGAGGCTAATATAACTGGTGACTTTCAGTTGAAGCCAGTGCTCATTTACCATTCCAAAAATCTTAGGGCCCTTAAAAATCTTCTCTGACTGTGTTCTATAAATGGAATAACAAAACCTGGATGACAGCGCATCTATTTACAACACAGTTTAGAACATGTCCCCCAAAGCTGCTTTTTTTGGTCTTAGCAATTTATGGTACTTTCCTTATATCCCTTTTTTCCAGACTATTCTGTTTTCCAGTTTCAGACAAAAACTCTTCAGCTTTTTCTATTGCCTAGTGCATCTCCTTAACAATAACTTTATCATTTTAAATCTTAATTTATTGCACATGGAAATACTAATACTTGGTGTGAAAAGATCTGCTGCACACAATAAAGTTACAGTATTTTAAGCCCATTGTTGAGACTTACTGCTCAGGAAAAAAGATTCTTTTCAAAATATTACTGCTCATTGATAATACATTTGGTCACCCAAGAGCTCTAATGGAGATGTAAAAGATTAATGTTGTTTTCATGCCTGCAAACACAGCATCATTCTACAGCCAATGGATCAAGGAGTCATTTTGACTTTCAAGTCTTATTATTTAAGAAATACATTTTGTAAGGCTCTAACGGCCATAGATAGTGACTCCTCTGATAGATCTGGGGAAAGAAAATTGAAAACCTTCTGGAAAGGATTCACCATTCTAGAAACCATTAAGAACATTCGTGGTTCATTGGAAGAGGTCAAAATATCAACAGTTAATAGGAATTTGGAAGAAGTTAATTCCCGACCCTTATGGATTGACCTTGAGGAGTTCAAGACTTTAGTGAAGGAAGTGCACTTGTAGTGGAAATAGCAAGAGAATTAGATTTAGAAGTGGAGTCTAAAGAGTAAATTGCTGCAATCTCAAAACTTCAACTGATGCGTTGCTTCCTATGGTTCAGCCAAAAAAGTGGTTTCTTGAGATAGAATCTATTCCTGGTGGAGATACTGTGAAGGTTGTTGAAATGACAACAAAGAATTTAGAATATTATACAAACTCATTTGATAAACAGCAGGGTTTGACAGGACTGACTCCAATTTTGAAGGAAGTTCTGTGGGTAAAAGGCTATCAAACAGCATGAATGCTACAAAGAAAGCAGTTTATGAAAGGAAGAGTCAATGTGGTGAACTTCATTGTTGTCTTATTTTAAGAAACTGTCATAACCACCCCATCTTTCATAATGCACCATCTTCAGTCTGCAGCTATCAACATGAAGGCAAGACTCTTCATTAGCAAAAAGATTATGACTTGCTGAAGGTTCAAATGATGGTTAGCATTTTTAGCAGTATTTTTTGTTTAAGGTATTTGTATTGGTTATTTAGACATAATACTATTGCATGCTTAGTAGACTACAGTATAGTGTGAACAACTTTTATATGCACTGGGAAACAAGAAAAGTTGTGAGACTCATTTTATTGTAGAGGTCTGGAGGTATGCCTATATTCAAAAACAGAATGCCTAATCCTGTGTCTGATAACTTCACTGTCTTCTGCCAGCAAGCAGCATTGTTCCTCCTTTCCATTTTCTAGCTCTTAACTGTAGGAGTGGAGGGGTGCTTAGGAGAATCTCAACTGTGCTTTTTTCTCTTAAAGAGCTATGAGTTCATGACTCTTGCTTCAGATTTACACTATTCCTGGATTCATTGGGACACCATAGAACAAGTTTGGGTTCTTAAAACTGGCATTTTTCTCAGTAATTCTCTGTAGCCTACTTGCTAAGCAACAAAAATTCAAAATTCTGTACTTGTCAGGGCTTCCCTATTGGCTCAGCAGCAAAGAATCCACCTGCAATGCAGGAGACATGAGTTTGATCCCTGCGTCGGGAAGAACCCCTGGAGGAGGAAATGGCAACCCATTTTCCTACCAGTGTTCTTGCCAGGAAAATCCCATGGACAGAGGAGCCTGGCGGGCTGCTGTCCATGGGGTTGCAAAGAGTCGGACATGACTGAAACAACTGAGCACACAGCACTTGTCAATTTAAAAGACTCAGAAGACTCCTGGGGCCCTAAAAACCAAAACTTTGTCACACCTGATGATTTAATTAACAGTGAATGGCTTCCATATTCCAGCTGTTGTTGTTCATTCGCTAAGTTGTGACCCCATGGATGCAGCACACCAGGCTCCTCTGTCCTCTACCATCTCCGAGTCTGCTCAAATTCATGTTCATTGTCAGTGATGCTATCTAACCATCTCTTCCTCAGCCCCCCCCCCCCTTCTTTTGCCTTCAGTCTTTCCCAGCATGAGGGTCTTTTCAACTGAGTCTGCTCTGCACATCAGCAGACTCATTGGAAAAGACCAAATAGTTTTTTTAAACACCTATACATATTCCAAGGTCTTAACTGAAAGAAATCATTGCCAGTCACTTCCTTACTTACTGATAACAGATTGTAGAGAGGATCAAGTCAGACCTTTAGAGCCTTTCCTTGTACAGACTGGAGGGAAATCTCCCTGTAAGTATGTTGTTTGGTCTAGTTCCTAGATCTGTGTGTGTGGCAGGGTCATTAGCCCAGCCCTGCTAGGAGATGTGCATACTGAAGTGCTATAATTTTATTAATTGTGTGACCTTGGGAGGTTTATTTCCTGTAAATCTGTTGTGTTATCTCTGAGGTGTCAATGACATCTGAATGGCTTATTTTATGATTTCAAAGATCAAATGAGTTGTGGTAGCACATTAACTGTAAAGCACAATATAAATGTGAAGTACTATTTTTCTAGGCATTTTAAATGTGGCAGATCGGACTTCCCTGGTGGTCCAGTGGTTCAGAATCCACCTGCCAAAGCAGGGCACATGGGTTCGATCCCTGCTTTGGGAAGATCCCATATGCCTTGGGGCAGCTAAGCCTGTGCACCACAGCTACTGATGTCTGCCCTCTAGAGACCAACCATCCCCAGCTGCTGAAGCCAGCACGGGCCTAGAGCCCATAGTCTTGCAACGAGAAGCCACTGCAATGAGAAACCTGTGCACTGAAACTAGAGAGTAGCCCCCACTCTCTGCAACTAGAGAAAGCCTGCTTGCAGCAGTGAAGACCCAGCACAGACAAAAGTTAAAATTAAAAAAAAAATTTTTTTAATGTGGGAGACCCAGTTAAATATTTAGGTAAAAAACTGTAGTGGCTCAACCGATCGTAGGGTTTTTTTGCCTGAAACATCGTGATGAGCCTTAAGAAGACTTGTCCATGGACTAAGATTTCTGAGTTAATTTAGAACTGTTCACCTGTGTGTACACATTGTGATGTTCTGGTATATATCTTGACCCTTTGTTCATTGATTTTGGCACTTTTTATGCCATAATTTGGTTGCCAGGATATTTAGAGAGAATGGCAAATAGAATTGACTAATGGCATTTTTCCATTGTGCTACTACTCTGATCTGAGTTACTTTGAAATTTCCTTGCCAAGCAATTCCAATTGAGAACCCTCCTTCCAGATGTCACTGCTGGTATTTGGAGACTGCCATATTCAAGGAGAGGGGGTTTCTCTTGACATTATCAGTTTGGAAACTATATGCAAATGACTGGCCTGTCATAATATATAAGGGAGATCTTGGCTTGTCTGACTTCCCTGGTGGCTCAGACGGTAAAGGGTCTGCCCACAATGCAGAAGACCCAAGTTCGATCCTTGAGTCAGGAAGATCCCCTAGAGAAGGAAATGGCAATTCACTCCAGTATTCTGGAAAATCCTAGTATTCTGGAAAATCCCATGGATGGAGAACCCTGGAGGGCTACAGTCCATGGGGTCGCAAAGAGTCGGACACGACTAAGCACTTTCACTTTGGCTTGTCTGAAAGTGCTCGGTTCTGTGGGAAGAATGAGTTGTGTATTTAATCCACTTCTCTACTGACTTTGACAAATGGCTTATTCAGGACCCCAGAGATGTACCAATAAATAAGGAAGAAACTCACATTGGGAAGTCTGGCTGAGAATCTCCAATATAAAGAATCTAACCTCTGGAGAAAGGTGCTGGGATGAGCTAGTTAAGAAAACTCAAGACAGAAATGGAGGTCTATTTTCTACATTCTTCACTTCTCATTTGAGTTGCTGTTAGGACAATGAGTTTAAGTGAGTAAGGGAAAACAAGTCTCACTCCAGATTTCCCAGTAGCTAGAGATGAGGTAGAAACTGTCATTATTTTGTAGTAGCAGGACTTTTTGTAAGACAAATACAGCTATTAATGTAGATAACACAGATAAATAGCTCTTAATTCTGAAGCCAGAATGATAAGACTACCTTTTCTTTACTTTTTTAAATTGCTTAGAAGAAGGTTGATTAGGAAGAGGGGACAGTTAACTGGTTTGGAGTTGTCTGTAAACCACTGTTTTCTTTCTGTCTGTTTTGAAAGGGAGTGGCTTCTAATTTCTGAGTCCAAACGAATGTAGGGAGTTGTGGTACCCTTTGTTATTGAAAGGTAACTGTCAATTTATTTTTCTCTGATGATAAATCTTGCAAAGAGTAGCGCTTGTTCTTGGGAGCAGCTACTACTGAAGCACTTATCCAAAAGAACAATTAGATTTGTTTTCTTTGCTGATAAAATAACACTTATCATGGCAATCAGAATTCTGAAAACCTGAAAATACTTCCCTCCAGGAAGAAGCAACAGCCTTTGAATCAGAGGCACAATAGCCAATAATTAGCCAAAGCTGACATTCAGTGCATTGATTAGTCTGTTCAGTAACAGAAGAAAAGGAAAACTCATGTGGCACTAAAACATAGAGGGGTTGGGGAGGGGAGGAAAGCAGAATCTTTGGTATGTAAAAGAGGAATGAGCAAATGTGATGAAGAGGAAGAGTCCGCATAGATGTGTGTTTGAGCTGTGTGGACAGGGGCATTGGTTATTGCCATAGACCACACTAAAAGCACCTCAGATAACTTCTCGTGTGAAGAAGTTCAGAATGCCTTTAGTGGAAGAGGTATCTTTATTTTTAATTGACAGACATGAGGTTTCTGGAAAACAGGAACCATTACTTACTCTCTTGAGTCTCCAGTCTCCAGCAGTGTCTAAAATTTTCTAGCAGCCAACCAAATGTTTGTTGTTTCACTAGTCCGAATTGCTCATATGTACCGAAATGAGAATATCTCAGAATGTAAGCTAACTCAACATCTGTAGATACTGTAACTGAGTCACAATGGTAGGTCTGATTTTTATGAAAGGATTATTTCATATAGTCTATAGATGAGCTCTTTCTAAATATATTCTGTCCACATGCCAGTTTAAAAATATGTAGAAGAGTTTATACTTTCACTCAGTAAGACTCCTTTCCCAAGGATGCTAGAAATAAGCAGTTTAACCCCCAAATTGGCACTGCCTTAAATACAAACACGAAACATGGTAGTAACTACTTTCTTGTCTTGGATCATCTGCCATACTTTTGACTCTATATTTCCTGCTGGTAGCTGATCTATTGAGTTTGTAGATTTCAGCCAGTTTTGTAGATCAATTTTATTGTATTAGTATCTTATGGCGCCACCTACTGACACAGTTGTAGGCTTTATGCCTACCCAGCAGTTAGAAGAGTTGTATGAAGGACCAAAGAGAACGGATTTGTAGGGGACTGGAAAACCCTTAGAGGTTACTGTGTGTGTGTGCTAAGTCGCTTCAGTTGTGTCAGACTCTTTGCAACCCTGTGGATTGCAGCCCACCAGGCTCCTCTGTCCATGGAATTCTCCAGGCAAGAATACCGGAGTGGGTTGCCATGCCCTCCTCCAGGGGATCTTCTCAACCCAGGGATTGAACCCATGTCTCTTATGTTTCCTGTGTTGGCAGGTGGGTTCTTTACCACCAGCACCACCTGGGAAGCCCTAGAAGTTACCTAGCCTGATGATATATTATACAAAAGAATACAGGTTTTGTTATCTGTGATATCTTTTTCCCCATACTTACTTCCAAATTCATTAGAGAATCTCATGGTCATTGTGGCATTTTTATGAATCTTTCTCAGCCTTAGAAATAAAAAGAATAAAATCTTAACAAATGAGAATTAATAGTGACATTCTTAGAAAAGAAAAACCACATAAAGAATCTTAAGGGAACTCAAAAGAGATGGTGCTTAATATTGCAGAAGAATTGTATATATTATATATGCATATACAGAAGGGAAAATTAAACTAGATGTCTAATAAATAGGATAAGCCATTTCCCATAGTAAAAATCTAAGTTGAATACTTTGGTGAAATTGAAAAACATTCAGAGTATAGGAGAAAATATGGATCAGCGGGTTATATATATTTTAGGTTTGATGTACAGACCTTATTTTGGGGAAGATTGCTTTTCTTTCAAATTAATGTAATACTTTAGATATCATAAGTAAAGAAGTATTGGGAGTTATTTTTAAACTTAGAATGAGTATAAAAGTTTTAAGTGGATGTGCAGGCATAAAGTGGAGAAGGCAATGGCACCCCACGCCAGTACTCTTGCTTGGAAAATCCCATGGACAGAGGAGCCTGATAGGCTGCAGTCCATGGGGTCGCGAAGAGTTGGACACGACTGAGCGGCTTCACTTTCACTTTTCACTTTCATGCATTGGAGAAGGAAATGGCAACCCACTCCAGTGTTCTTGCCTGGAGAATCCCTGAGACGGCGGAGCCTGGTGGGCTGCCGTCTGTGGGGTCGCACAGAGTCGGACACGACTGAAGCGACTTAGCAGCAGCAGTAGCAGCAGCAGGCATAAAGAAGTTTTGCTGTGAGATTAGCTGGACCTGTTTTAGAAAACTAACTTTCTAGTTCAACTTAATCAGAAAACTCTTGGGTATTGAAAATGAATAGGCATAACATTTAATAGCAGTATCATGCCCTATTAAAGTCATTTTTGATATCCCTGGTTTTCTTATCCACATATTCCCCTAAGAAGAGTGCCCTAATGTCCTTTTTATTTCCTTTATCATTTTAGCAGCGTCATCCTTTATACCAGAAAACTGGCGGGCACTATGGGGAAGAAACAAAACAAGAAGAAAGTGGAGGAGGTGCTAGAAGAAGAGGAAGAAGAATATGTGGTGGAAAAAGTTCTAGACCGTCGAGTGGTAAAGGGCAAAGTGGAGTATCTCCTAAAGTGGAAGGGGTTCTCAGAGTAAGTTTCATTCACCCAGAAAGATCTGTTCATCCAATCACCAACTGTTTCTCAGGAGACGGCTAATGTGCGTGACACAGGGCACAGGGTGCTCTGATGGGTACATTACGACTCTAGCTTGGCCTCCATGGCTTATAGTCTAATTAGGAAAATGGTCTACATGTACAAAATGCTATCATGCATGACCGATTTCTGGTGAGCAGTTTTGTATGTGGCTTAAGACTGATGCAAGTCTGCAAAGAGCAAGTAAACTTTCTTTTGAAGGAGGCAGCTTTCGATTTGTGTTAATACTAAAAAGCCCCCTACCACCTCCCAAGAAATTTGAGCTTTGTCGAGTTCTTGGTCTTGGACAGAATCTAGTTCTTTTCCAAGGACAGCAGCTGTCATCCTCCTGTGCCTCGCGGTGGTGTGAGTGTGTACTAACTTTGTGACTAGTGTGCCTCTGGTTTCAGTGAGGATAACACATGGGAACCAGAAGAGAACCTGGATTGTCCTGACCTCATTGCTGAGTTTCTGCAGTCACAGAAAACAGCACACGAGACAGATAAATCAGAGGGAGGCAAGCGCAAAGCTGATTCTGATTCGGAAGATAAGGGGGAGGAGAGCAAACCAAAGAAGAAGAAAGAAGAGGTAAGACTTGAAGTAAGAATTTTTACTACCCCAAAATTCATGCTGCTGTCAAAGAAGCTGACAGCCAGATAATTTCAGGACTTTTGTTCTGCTGCCGCTTGGATCTTGGTCCTTGCAGTCTTAGATAGGCTAATGCTTTAAAAATGTCTGGGGGCTCTCATGAAGCCACATAATCTACTCACATCTGAGGTTTAAGAACAAGTAAGTGCAAGGGAATTAATTTGTGTGAGAAGATGCTGTCAATGTTTTAATCATTTCAGGTTTTAATCCATTCAGTACCATAAAGTAAGGTACCTTTTGAGGGTGAAGAAACAATTGTGAACATTTATTTTGCTTGAGATGAATGTCCCTTTTTACACATGGGGAAACCTCAAGCACATCAAAACTTGATGGAATCATCACTCTGATTCTAAAAGGCTTGTGACTTAGAGCCAAAGAATTGGTGAAATGTTGGCAGAAGGATTTGATTACATTATCACCAAAACAGGAGTAGCTCTAGTCTGGAGAACAATCCCATACAATTAAAATTGTTCCATCTGGTTTTTACAGTCAGAAAAGCCACGAGGCTTTGCCCGGGGTTTGGAACCAGAGCGGATTATTGGAGCTACGGACTCCAGTGGAGAACTCATGTTTCTAATGAAATGGTGAGTCTGCCAGTGGCTCTGTGTGTTTTTGTTGTTGTTTTTCTTCTCATCTGTTCCATGCCAAAGGAAAAGAGGTAGACCTTGGAAATTCTAGTTGTCCAGATGTGAAATCTTTAAGATGGCATAGTACTTCAATAGTTACCCTCAGCCTGACTGCCAGCCTGGTCTCATGAGTTACAGGTAGGGCCTTTAGGATTCTCAGATTTTTGCCCCCCTCACTTTTTTTTTTTTTCAGGATGTGGGAGAAAATCTAGAGTGGAGAGGTGTGTACAGGAAGGAATCACATTTCACTTCTGTAATAAAGGGGGGGAAAAAGAAATGTGATTGAACCATCCTCCCTTTCCACAACCTTCTTAATAGAGATCAGCCTAGCCCCAGGATCAGAAATTCTGTTAACTTCTCAGGGTTAGAAAAGAACTTCTGAAGCTCGTTCTTTGTCCTGGTTAGATCCTTTCCAGTTGGTGCAACTTTTCAATTGCAAAGTCTGCCAGCAGGGGTCAGCAAGGCCCCTTTACTAAGCGCAGAGAAGCCTGCCTTTTTTCACTATAACCAGTGGTGGTAGTACTCCATGAAACATCTCAATGAAAGCAGTTGTCCTGAGACTCTTAAGAACTATAATTAACCCAAAGTTCTCTACTCTCTGTCCAAAAGGAAGACTTTTTTCCCTTTTTCTTGCTTGTTGGAAATGCTTGTTCTCCTCCCCTCAAAATGGAGCTCAATCACTGCCTTTAAAATATAAATTAGGAGTGAATAATTCTAAGCCTTTGCCAAGGAAGCATTATTTTAGGGACTTTATCCTTTTGTCAGTCTAGACCCTTCCTAGAAACTTGCATCAATTCCTCTCCTTTAGAAGGTGGCAAGAGAGGCCTAACTTGAACACTGAAAGCCAGTGTCATGTCTGGCTAAACCTCTTATTTTTTTCCCATGCATTCCCTAGGTGTTTATTGAACCTGACTTCCTTTTAGCTTATTTATTGCTGGCCTGTAGAAGAAAAGTTCATTTTTAAGGTGCTGCATATGGGGGAAAAGAATGAATACCAGGAGTTACTCAGTCCAATTGTGATATACTTTTGTGTGGCTGTATGTGACCAGTCTGAGTAATGGTAGCACTTCCTTATTGCCTGACATTACATCCCTTTGGTTGACTCACTAGTATGTGTAAAGATTATAGCTGAATGTAGCTGCAAGTTAAGAGTGGATGTTGATTATAAAACCACGTTCATTTTAAAGTTATTTTCCCTGGAGAATGGAGATACTTGTTCATTTCCCTGAGTAGCTGTTTTTCTGTGCAGTGAAATGACTGAACTGTTACCTCAGAGGCTGTTGAATTGTCAGCAAGGGGTAGCCTGCTTCAGGCTCCCATACTGTTATACTTCTTTTCCCTCTCATTCTCTTATCTGTTACTCAGAAACATACTTTCCTGGCTTACTCTTCCCTGGGTCGGTGGGGCTGTGGGGCTTAGGTATACATGTTGCTGGGGTTCCAGAAGTTTGGTGTGGTGCCTCATCAGAGATCCCCTCATACATGTATCTGTCTGCTGCCTGCCCTGTGCTATTGCTTTCATCTAGGATGTTCCCAATGACCTGAAGAGAGAGTATGCCTAAGTCCCTTGTAATATGTATGTGGTTTTCAATCTTTGAGAACATTTTAAAATTGAGAAAAACGTAGAGAATTACATAACAGTCCCTTTATTTTCTGCCTCCTAGTTTTGAAGCACCATTTCAAAGCACCTGGGAGTTGTGGCCTATCTGTGTGCGCATGGTATTTGGTAGTGTTAAACAGTGTGATTATGAGTCAGCAAGAAAGACTCTACCTGCATTGGCTCTGGGTAGAGCCAAATTGGTATTAAATCTTACTATCTAGCACGGTATTAAATCCTGTTACCAGGCCAGGATCTCTCCATGGGCTTTTAGCAGCTGGGATATGGCTTTGGAGGAATATGATAGCCTTTCTTATTCCTTCAGAGAATCTGAGAGTGTCATGTTTTTTATGTGTGGGGGTGTTCAGAGGTTCCCAGGGGTTCAGAGTTAGCTTTTGACAAAGAGGGTATTTTCAATGGGAAAAGATATGCGAGGATATTACTTGACTAAAAGCTGCTAGTAGATGATGTTTACCCCATGTTATCATCCTTCCCTGGCCTGTCTTCTGGAATTAATATTTTTAAAGCCCAGTCTCTTGGGAGATCCATGTTAGGAGACCACCACCACCTGGTCTCAAAGTCTCTTTGTGCTTTGTTCTACAGGAAGAACTCTGATGAGGCTGACCTGGTCCCTGCCAAGGAAGCCAATGTCAAGTGCCCACAGGTTGTCATATCCTTCTATGAGGAAAGGCTGACGTGGCATTCTTACCCCTCAGAGGATGATGACAAAAAAGATGATAAGAATTAACTTTCTTGAATACTAGCCCCTGTCACATGTGACTGTGGGTTTCACGTGGGGAAAGAAGGAGTTCTACTTGTCTTGACACCATAAAGGTGGCTTGAGAAGATGTCCTTTGAAGAGCCAGTATAGTTTCTGTGCCCTACAGCAGCCTAAGTGCTTTAAAGCCGTTCCATGCTGTATAGTTTGCACACCCATCCCGGTGGAGGGGAAGGAGGGTCAGTGTTTCAAGGCAACCCATTCTGAACTTTGCTTCAAAAAAAAAAAGCAAAGGGCCTTCTATGAAGGACGAAATGCAGAATGGGATGTGGGAGAGCAAGAGATACTGTAGATCTTCAAAGAGCATCTCCACAACCCACATAGCCTTCTTCCCGATAGTGTTAACTCTGCATTTTTACAGCATAGCATGTGTGTAGTTTTTGGCTATTACTGGTGTATTATTTGGGGTGGGTGGGATGGGGTGGGAAAGAAGGGAGATGGGTTAGGATCATTTTTGTTAAAATTTGGGGAAACGGTGAAACAAAGGAAAGAACTAATGATGATTGGGTTCTGTGTCCAGAATATTGTATCCTTTCAAAAAATGTCATTGGCAACCTAAATGAGGACTGTGAGAGACTGTTTAAAAGCTGTGAATGCCTGAAACTTAGAAGCCAAGGTATTCCCTGCCTGAGCTTAATGCTGTTCCCAACAAAGGACTAAGAAGCTACCAAAGCTGCCATTTGGGGGATGAAAACTGGTTGAGGAGGAAAAGTCTTATTGGAGTGTATACACAGGCAGATCATTCTGTCTTAGAGGTGCTACTTCATGAAACTGACAGGAAGACCCTTTCTTTTCCTATTGTGAAGTTACAAATATCAGCTTCTCCATCCAAGCCACTGGTGAAGTATTTAGGGAAGGGCAGAGAGTGGTATAGGAGGTAGGTGAATAGGGAAAGACAAGGGCCGGTGCTCATATGGTGGAAAACTCTTGGAGCCTCTGTTTTTTGAACTTTGAAACCATTGGTGGCAGGGTTCAGTCACTGACAGCACAAGTTCAAGAGTTGAATGATTTCAAAAGCCCTGGTCTCAGGAGAAGATTTAATTTTCATACTGGGGCAGTGTTTAAAACAAATTTTTTAATCCTAAGAATTAATTAAAATCCAAAACGCTGTCTTGAGTCATGAGATCCATCAGTTGTTGACATCGTCTTGACCTGCATCTAGAGCTCCATTGTAATTTTTAGGCGTGTGTTAGTTTTTGTGAAAACTTTTGTTTAAATGTAAACTTCATATCAACACTGTCGGTTTTTTGTCTTAATAAAACTATATAGATTTATAATCCTTGATTTTTGTCTTGTCTCACTAGAAACTCTCTTTGCCTTTTATTATTTTATAGATTGAGCCTCTTTGGGAACAACCTGCACACTTGAAAGGTTTTATTCTTTTTTTAAATACTATAGGCTTGAAAATCTAGTATCTGGTGTGAGTCTTTCAAGTGGTCTCACCATATTAATTTAGTAAGTATTTACTGAGCATTTACAATTTCTACAGAGATTACAAAGATTGTTACGTCATTCTGTCTTCATACAGCTAAAAATGTGTTTAGCTGTCTGTGACCTGGTAGCAGTTCGAAACTATGATACGTTTGGAAACACAGATTTTGGGGTTACCTTTAGATCCTGACTAATGTTATCATAGATTTATATGACCTTAGCTAAAGCCAGCTTCTCCAGGCTTTTCAGGTATTGGTCCTGTGATTGATCAGTGAATTAAAATGTCGTCCATTTTCTTAATATCATTTTCTGCCTATAATTCTAGAGCCCAAACAGAACTAGATTCTTTTTTTGTTTTTTGGCTGCACTGGGTCTTTGTTGCTTTGTGTGGGCTTTCTCTAGTTGGAGCAAGCTGGGATTACTCTTTGCAACACATTGGCTTCTCACTGCTGGGGGCTTCTCTTGTTGAGAGCGCAGGCTCTAGGTGCACAGGCCTCAGTAGCTGCAGCAGGCAGACTCAGTAGTTGGGGTGTGCGGGCTTTATTAGAACACGGGCTCAGAACTTGTAGTGCACAGGCTTAAGTTACTCCATGGCATGTGGAATCTTCTGGATCATCCACTGCACCACCAGGCAAGTCCCAGGACTGGATTCTTGTCAGTTACAAGATTCTTGTCAGTTACAAAAGGGGAAATAGGATTTCCACTGAGATCAATTCAGCTCTACTCAGTAGTTCAAAGCATTTGTTCCAAATAAACTGAGTGTAGGACTTCTCTGGTGGTCCAGTGGTTAAGAATCCTCCTGGAATGAAGGGGACACAGGTTCTGTCTCTGGTCCGGGAAGATCCTACATGCCATGGGGCATCTAACCCCGTCCCCACACTGCTGAGCCTGTGCACTCTGGAGCCTGTCCTCTGCAACAAGAGAAGCCATCACAACAAGAAGTCCACGCACAGCAACTAGAGAGAAAGCCCATCCACTGCAACTAGAGAAAGCCGGGGCATAGCAACCCAGACTCAGCACAGACAAAAATAAGTATTTTAAAAAAGAAAACCATATCATTCTTTCCCAGGGAAGACACTGGAATTGATAATGCATACAATGAAAACTGAAGTGAAGGTACACAATTTTGTTATCTTTAAAAGCCAATTATCACACATTTCTAGACTCAAGAGTGAAGGATAAATTTTTCTCAAGTGATTGAAGCCACAAATGCATGCAAAAGTGTTAGGGAAAAAACGGACACAACAAATCTGAATCTGAAGTCTCCTTTCAGAAAGGATTCGTAGAGCATGTCTTCAGATGTGCAAAAACATATGTCGGACGCCTTTGACAAAACTGCATCATCATAGAGCTCTAGCCCAAGAGTCGACGAGATACATTAAGTTGTTGCCCTAGTTACCATTACAGAAGAATAAGAGCTAACTAATTTGGTGACAGAATCATTGTCTGACACTGGCAAAGCCAGTCAAAAGAAAATACCTTGCTCCTTTACTGCCTTTAGTTTCAAGTTAATAAATACAAAAACACTCAAATGGTACTGCTCAGGAGTAACTTCCTGCTTTCCAATGGCATTTGAAAGTTTTGACTACCAATTATAAGTAATTTTTATTAGTTGAGTTTTTAAGTACTTATTTTCAGATGTAATCTTACATTCCAGAACTCATTCAGACTGGAGTTCAACTTGATTTTAACCCTTGGCTAGTTTGCCTTGACCACATGTACACAACATATTTACAGTCTATGGCCTGTGACACTGGGAATCTGTATTATAAGGTATAGTTATTTTCCTCTTAGAGAAAGGAGGAATGCTAGAAGAAATTGCTGCATCAAAATAATTTGGTGGAATTCTGAAATCCAAATTTCTGCAATGGCTCCAAATCCTGAACTATGTGTGGAGCTGGGCTGTTTGAGATCAAATCTATCTGATAAGTCATATTAATCTGATGTGCATGCAAGTTAGCCTTCTCATAAAGATGTTCTCATTTAAAACTCAGAACTGATAGGAATGAACTAAGTCTAGGCTCAGTGTTTTCCCGCCACTAGAATTTGATTGAAATACAAATACCACTACCAGGCCAGCATTCAGCTTACTTAGTAAAACGAAGTCTTGGCTTCCTTCACCTTTTCTTTTAGCATCCTGACATTGATACAGGAGCTTAAGATCCTTAGACAACCATCAGTCTCTGGTCTGCACATCACCTTGGTATGACTGTCCAGCAAGGTTTTCTCTAAAAGTTAGTGATTCCCTAGCCAAAGAGTTCAGAGTTGTTTATCTCTCATCTGTATGGCTTTTAATCGACTTGGCCTTGGGCACCTCCTTTTGAGTAAACTGATGGGTATTGAAAGCAAATGAAATCTGAAAAACAACAAAAAAAAAACCATCCTACTGGGACAAAAAGCATAGTTGGCCCTGCTTGAAGCAAGTAGAGCAAGGAGTGTTTCTAAGGCTTTTTTTTTTTTTTCTTTTTTTGGCTTAGGACAGTTAGGTGGCAGAACTCTGAGGCAAGGCTAAAACATTTAAGTTTACAATATATGCTGACTAGTTTTTGTTAATAAATAGCTAGTGTTAATTCACCAGCAGGTCTGAGTCTGCATTCTGACCTTGTTGGTTTGCATAGTTTGTGATAGTACCAAAGCCACTGTTCATGCCATGAGGATTTTAAAATCCTAGTTGACTTTGACCAAGCTTGCCCTGTTTACTGTTTTGCATAGCCACAGATCAGGCTGGGCTACTTTGGGGCCTGGCTCTGGGACATGGGCCTACAGTTGAGTTAACTGCTTCAGCCCCTAGTTGAAGATTGGAAAGCTTGTTAAGACAACTGAATTAGCCTCATTAAATCTGTTTAAAACAAAAGGCAGAGCCTCAACTCTTGGATCTTTTCTCCCTCTCTCCAGATGAACTAGATTTTATTTCCTTGGTTGAAACAGCAAGTGGAATTAGTAACAAATACCATGCAACCTACTCCATTATACAGTTAGATTGGAAAAGAACCAGCTTTAAGACAATATGTCTGCACATTCAAAAAGGAAGACAAGGGTTTCTATCCTACTGATTGTGAAAATACACATCTTCAGCAAGGGCCCATATTCTCACTCCACTGGAGACAACTTGTACACTAGATTTATGTTTCTCAACTAATTCAGGCAGACATGAACTTTCAAAGAAGTCCTAGATATAATAAGGACTGCAACTTAAAACCACGCAGTAAGTTTCACACATATCCCCCTACATGCTCCTTCTCTACTGTAAGATTAAGAACTAGAAGAAAGAAGAATGACATCTCTGTGTGAGAAGTGGAAGTGAAAGAAGGGTGCCTGGTACACTGACAAAATGACAAGTTGAAGGTCTGAGTCCCTTGCACTTACCAGATAGAGGAAAAAAAGGCTTAACTACTCATCATAATCAGTAATCAAACACATGGATTTTGCCAGAGCATGTCTACACTTGGTTGTGAAAATGACTTCCAGGGAGGCAGGCCCCAACCTGGTATCCCTTTTAGTACATGCATAGCATCAATGAGGAAATAGGTTTCCTTCTGGTAGTGCCCTAGAACTATGTATTTAGTCTGAGCTTCTGAAGCTGTTGCTCTAGGTCAATCCCTACTGGATGAGTTAAAATGGGGTGGTGGAGATGCTTTTTCTACAAGGCACTTGTTTTTCCAGCTACTTGCCAAACAGACCTGAAGAGCAGGTCTGCTGTAGCTATGGGTGCTAAAAGCAGGGATGAAGGCAGCCTAAGACAGGACTCCATGGAAAGTACCTCCTCATTCAACGGCTGTTTTTAATGGTTCAGCTTTCCCCAGGACGAGCAAGGAGTCAGCTATGAAGGCCAGGTCTTGACACTAGAGCATGTCTCTAGATTTCTATTTTTCCTCTCGGTTCTGTGGTTTTTTCTATTTTTATTGAAAATATATTTTATTGATATTGAAATAGCCCTGGTTTCATTAGTAAGACTTTATGTGGGGCAGAGACTGAAACAATGGATCTGGCACTTTCCTGGTAGACTCATGGACTCCATGCAGGGGGTAAGGGTTGGATCACACGTTGAGGAACTAAGACCCCACATAGCCTGGAAAAAAAAAAAAGGGATCTACTTCCACTGCCTTACATAGTTAAAGATGTGTGGGAAAATCAGTTTGAATGACACCTAAAACTAAAGACAAAGCAAGCTTTTGACCCCTACCCAGAAAGACACCCAGAAGTTTGATCCTGAGGCCTACACATCTCCCTGTGAACTCTAGGACCTTGTCTCACTTCCTGTCTCAGGTGTAACAGCTTTCACAGGCCTTACTTGAGTTCTCATATCTTCTTCCTGCCAGAAAAAGCCTTGAAGCTGGAACACCCACTCCACCTGCCAACAGCAAAAAGAGGTCAGCCCCACAGCAGTGCTGACCAACTTGGCCCAAAGCCCCAGCTAATCAGCAAGCTCCCAGACACAGCTGTACATCTCTCCATAAGGGACATGAGGGAAGGGGGTGACCAAAACATACTTTCTCAGACCAGAAGCAACACTAGCAAAGGGGAGGTAAGGCATTTTTCTCTTAAAATCTTAAAAAAAAAAAATGTTTAAAAAGTTGCAAAACTAAAGTTAAGGCCTAATTGTGTACTAAACAAAAATATGTATACACGTTTCTAGAAGGAATACAAAGACATTACTCTGAATTTTACTTGTCAGTTTTCTATATATATTTTATCAGCAGTTTTTCCAACTTAATTTTTAGCCTTTTTTCTTTAAAATCTGTTTTATTTGGTTTACAGTCAGTTTTGTTGTTGTTCAGTCGCTAAATTGTCTGACTCTTTGCAACCCCATGGACTATAGCACGCCAGGCTTCCCTATCCTCCACTATCTGCCAGAGTTTGCTCAAATTCATGATTCATGTCCATTGAGTCAGTGATGCTATCTAACCATTTCATCCTCTGCTGCCTTCTCTTTTTGCCTTAGGAAATAGCTCTTATTTGATAGGACCAACCCCTTCCAGCTCGAGTTGGGGGAGGAGGGGGTGGGAAGCCATTGTAAACTGAAACAAATTAAGAGCTCAGCGTTATTCCCAGAATTCTATTCTACCCCACAGAATAAACTCTAGTAGCATCACTGAACCAGGTCACACACTGGTATATGGGGAGTTCCAGATCACAGGTTTCATGATGGAGAACACAGCCTCCAGCCCAAAACCTTGTCTGGTAATCTCACAGAGACTGCCAAGTGGCCATTCATGACTTGGGCATTTGTAAAGTACCTATCATAGATGGGCATGAGGCAGTTCTAACAACCGTCTGGTACCTTAAAGCATTCACCACTTCATATGCTTTTAGTTTTTTGAGGGAGAAGATTCTGGTCACCTCAGCTGGAAAGGATTTCAAATGCCTTAAACCCTGGGGTCAAATTGTCTGTTTCTCTAGTTCTGGGGCCCTGCTGTTACAATGAAGTGCTTGGCATGTGCTGGTCCGTCGATCTCTCAGGTTTCCATCATCAGTGTCATCACTGTGACTACACTCCAGCTGGTAGGTGGGACCACCAGAGAAATAACAGCACAATGTTAAAAATGTAGTTTGCCGCAGGGGGACAGGTAAGGAGCTGGGCCATATGACAAAACCTGCCTAGCCCTATGAGAAAAAGGCCAAAGGACACTGAATCCTTCCTCTAAAAGGATTCAGCTGGCAAACTCTACAAAAAGGTAATAAACTCATTTTTGGATGATTTAATGCAGTATTTAAGACTGCATTGTCAACCTCCCCCACTCTTCACCCACCTTCCCATAATAGCTTTGCCTTAGCCACACAATGGTCAGTACTCTCCTCTTGGGGCCTATTTCCTTTACACTCAGTTTAAATTCAAAATAGGGAAAAATTGCACTTGAGAATGAATCATTCATTTTATTTTATTTTGTCATGTGCTCACAGCATCTTTCTCTCTCTCTCCTCTCCCTGGCAGGTCACAGAGATAAATTAAAAATAAATCTACAAGGAAATAATTTATAAAAGCACTTCCCAGGCTCATGCCTTCTATCCCTACTGCTCAGTTAGAACGCCTCCCCCTCCAAGTAGGGAAGAGAATCAGTGCTTCCCCCACTTGAACTCATTCCTGTTAGTCTGGGGCAGACAATGCTCTAGGCCCAGGCAGAGGTGGGGACAGCAGTAGGCAACAAAGACACTGGGGTCCAGGAACCACCTGGTCACCTTGGCGCTCCCCTCTCTGCCTCCCCAGGCAGTCCACCAGAAGCCCTTGCTAAACCGGGGTACGGAGAAGCTGCCTGTGGCCAATAACCTTGGGGAAGGGGTACCCTCAGCCCCTCTTACATGCACTTCTCATTCTCCTAGAAAGAAACCCAAAAAGAAAGCAGACAGAGACCTCGGGACAGAGGAGAAAAATCCCAAGTGTTCACACGGTTACACGGAGTCTTTATGGCAAAGAGAACATTTAGCAGCTTTGAATATTGGGGTATCTCCTTTTTACTCAACACAAGCATTCTAGACCCTATAAGTGAAACAGGGCTCAAGCCCTAAAAAAAAAAAAAATCAAAGCGCAAGAAATTCTAAAAGGACTAGTTTTTGTCGTCGTTGCTGGGTTTCGTATTTTTTGTCTTTCCAGTGACAAGCCCAGTTGTTGGTAGGGGAGGCCTGAGGGAAGGGTCACTCCCCAATGTTGTGCTGAATACTGCCTGGCTTCTCCACATCATCCCCCTGCCTCAGAGCAGCTCCCAGGAGGCTGCAGGCCCAGCACTGGGGGCACTGCCAGCATCCCAGCTGCAGAAGAACTCCAGGCAGCCAGTGAGGGGCGGGGGCACACGGGCGGGAAGAGAACAGCATTCGCATGCAGGCTCTGATGGAGATGTGGGAGCCTCAGCTCAGGGGTGACTGGGCACAGAGGAAGATGGATGGCAGGGCAGTTGAGTGACATGCTTGGTTGGGGCTGCTGCAACACAGGGCCTGTGACCCTTGCCTGTTTACTGTTTCATCCTAATTCTTCAAGTCAGTGTCGGGTCCTAGTGGCTCCCCTATGACTGAAACCTCACAGAAAATATCCAAGAGCTCCCCTTCAGGGATGCCAAAGTGCAGGGGCAGGAGAGTTCACAAGCCCCTTCCAGAACCCACTCTGTGTTCCACCCCTCCCCTGGGGTGAAGTGGGGTTTACTCACACCAAATGATCTAGTCTCCCCTAAAACCTGATGCCTGGAATCCTGGCCAGAGCCAACTTAACCTGCCCTTTGATTTTCTTCCCGCTTTGATTTTTCTTCCCCTTCCTTCCTTTCTTTCCTTCCAGGAAATGAGATTGACTTTCTACTACCTCCCCCTCCTCTCACAAGTCCCTTCCTTCCCATCTGTCGGCCTCCAGCAATGCCAGCACCACCCTTCCCCTGAAGGAAAGGGGAAGGGGTGAGGACCCTGTCCACCCAAACGGTCTGGCCACTTCCACCCCCCTCAGCGGGGGAAGCTGAACCAGACAGCGCCTGCCTCTTCCTGTCCACTGACCCGCAGTCATCCCCTCTGAGAAGATCTATTGAATAAGAAGGCATTAAAGTCCCCGCTGTAGGTCCAGGTCCAGGCCCAGCCCTTCTCCAGTTCCCATCTTGGTGAGCATCAACCCCCTTCCTCCCCAGGCTCACTTTCTCCGGTCCTTCGGCTTCCTCTCCTGCCGCCGGGCCTGCTGGTCGGCCAAGGTACGGGGAATGAGGAGGACGCTGCCGTCCCCGGCATACTGGAGCGCATACTGACTGGGCGAGTAGGGCCGCCCGTTCTCATCCCGCAGCCGCCCAAACACCTCCTGGTACAGGCTCTGGACCTTCTGCTTCATCTGCCGCAGGGACCGGAGGAACTCCACCTTCTCCCGCAGCAACCGAGCTTTATCACGCTGCAGGTCCTCCACGTCCCGCTCCAGGTTCAAGATGGTGTCCAGCTTGCGCTTGCGGCAGTTCTGCGCCGCCATCTTGTTCTTGCCGCGGCGCCGGATGTCACGGATGAGGCTCAGCTGGGCCTCACTCAGCTGGTACTTGGACAGCAGCTCGTTGAACTCCTCCACAGGCAGGTTGATGATCTTGTCGTTGGTAAACGGGATCTTCATGGCTCGGGCCCGATGCTCATCCCGGCTCATCTGCTTGTCCAGGAAGTCAGCCTGCTTCTCCTTGCTGCCCTTCTTGAGAGCGCTGGGCGGCGGCAGGTCAGCAGAGTCGAGGGCGCTGGGCGCCATGTTGTACGTGTGGTTGTGCCCGACGTGCTCCAAGTAGGGCAGGCAGGAGAGCGGAGACGGGTCCTGGTAGCTCATGCGGCAGAACTTGGAATACTCAGGCTGGTAGCCCACAGCGCCCTCAGCCTCTTCCAGATCCAAGGTCTCAGAGTCAGAGCTATAGCCAACGGCACCTTCCTCAGAAAAGGAGGAAGAGGCTGAGGAAGAAGCAGAGGAGGAGGAAGAGGAGGAGGAAGAGGAGGAGGAAGAGGAACCTTCAGAGCTGCTCAGGGAGGAAGGGCTATGGCTGGAGTCCAAGGAGAGGCCTGAGTCAGAATCAAATTCTTCTTCGAGCTGGGAGGCCTGCACTGGGTTAAAGCCTTCTTCAATGGCCAGGTCCATCAAGCTGATTTCATCCAGCATGGCTTCGTCTAACAGACCCCCCAGCGGATCAGGCAGCTCAGGGCCGGCTGTGTCGTTGGCCGTGCCATTGAGCTGTGGCGGAAAGAAGAGCCCCGCCAGGTTGGTGGAACCAAAGGTGGAGTTGAGGCTGGTGGAATTGCTGGGGACCAGCGGGAGCAGAGTGGAGCTGCTGGCCACAGGCAGGCTCTCCACCTCCGGGCTGAAGAGTGAGAAGTCCTGGCTGCAGCCCCCTAGGGATGCCTGATGCAGGCTGACATTCTGATTGATGGGAGTGTTGGGGGCAAGGCTGTAGTTGGTGCTCAGTGGGTCTCCTGGAGGGGCATTATACAGGATTTCACTTGTTGAAGTGTTCACTTCCATGGCCTGGGAGGAGAGACGAGCGTCACCGTTCACTCTGCGCAGATTCCCTCCCCTTGTGTGGCTGGGGGCTTATGCTAGCAGGCACCCAACACAGGCACATGGCCGCCTGGGTATAAATGCAAGCGATGGGAAACCAGAGCCCATCAAGTGGGGCTGGGAGCAGCCTCAGCTCCCAGCCCCACTTGATCCACCAGGCCTGGCAGAGATGGGTTCCTCCCTAAGGACTCCCCCCAAGGCAGGACTGATGGGCTCCCGGTCACCTCTGGCCAGACTCCCCCATCATGGAGGGAGGGAGAGAAAAAAGCTCCTAACACTGCGAAATCAGCACATCAGCACAGTGAAGAGAACACCTGGCCTTGCAGTGAGACAGCCTAGCTAGCTGCACTTGTTGTAAGACCAGAAACATTTCATTCAGCCTCTCTTTGAGCTTCAGTGTCCTCACCTTTAAAATAATAAAAGGGCTGGCAAGATGATGTGAGGGCCAAGTGACATGACAATGGCTGCAAAGGACTGCAGGAATGTCAGCCTGTTTTAATGCTAAATCTAGGAAACACCTAGCCAAGTGATTACCTGCCTGAAGGAAAGGAAGAAGGTGCACCTAGGAGGCAGGCCCACTTTAGAAGCCTCAGTCCCGGGGCTTTTCCCAAACCCCAATCCTGACTCCACCCACTACTGCCCCAATGAGACACCTGGACAGTTACATCTCAGTATCCCCACTTTCCTTATGGATCAGAAAGGTGTTACTCTTTCTTTACCCAGAAGTGGAAAACGCAACTGAAAATGAAGATACCCCACACAGAGTCCGAAAGTTTTGTGCCTGGTTCTGATAATCCTACCTGCATTTCCATGATGGACATGAGATCTTGCCACTGCTGTTCCAAATCAAATGGTGACTCTGTCCCCGTCAGGAGAGGAGACAAAAGGTTGTTCTGAAGACCTGGGGGCTCACTCTCACTAGGCACTGCTTCTGTTATGCTGGAAATGTCTGCTGGAAACTAGGGCAAAACACATAAGGTTTAACAAGGGAGAAGGAAAGACCACCTTCTGCTTTCCTCCCAGAGACTACCGACTGAGGCTCTGTAACTTTCTTCCTCTGAATTCACCCCCAGCAGCCAGGATAGGGCTAACACCAAAAGCTGGCCCCTCAGGCAGCCGCAGAGACACGCCATGTGCAGGCTACCCTGCTAGCTCAGGGGGCTCTCCCTAGAGTCCTGCTCACCTCAGCATTCTCCCCAAAGGGGCAGGCGGCCTCCAGCAGCCTAAGGCACTCTTCCAAGGACAGGGCTGTCTGGTCCTCCCCACCAGGCACCTGTGGCAACAGCAACTGTTAAGTCTGGCTGACCCAGGCCTTGGCTGCCTGTGGGCCAAAGCCCCTTCCCCAGCCTTTCCAAGGGGAAGCTGGAAGGAGGCCTTGTGTGGTCGTAGGGCTACACTGTCCCTATGTCCCCAGGCTATCGGCTGGCCGCAAGTCCCAAACTCCAGGGGAGAAGAGAGAGAATGGGAGGGTTCTGATGCAAGCAGACAGCCACTAGGTGCTCTGCCTCGCGTGTGCTGTTCTTTATAAGGTGTGGTCCCTCTATTGCTGCTGCAGCTCTTCCACTCCCACTTCCTCAGCCACCACTGTGACTTAAGAGATCCCAACCCAAGATATACATTCAGGCCCATCCCATAGACACACACTGCCTTCTCTAAAGAGAAGTTTCTAGAAGTACGCAGAGGTGGGAGTACCTGTGCAGGGAAGCTCTCCCCAGTCTCTCCATCCACTAGCAGGTTTCGTGCCAGAGCTTCTGCACCCTCGCCTGCCCATGTGTCCTCTTGCTCTGCTCCATCTTGCAGTTCCTTATCCACATCCTGCTCCTTCTGGCGATGACTGTAGTCAAAAATCTCACGCCCAGCCCCCAGGTCAATATCCTGTCGCCAAAGGATGTCAATCAGATCTATGTCCTGAAAGATAGAGCACCGTGACTTTAGCTCTGGCGTCCAGGGGCCCCTCCCTGTCCTGCCCCTCAGAAGTCCCTCCAAGCATCACCCCAACTACTCCTGGGTGGGGTCACTCCCAATCTACACCTGCCAGCTTCTACCGCTGTCCCCTCCATACCAGCAAGGTTTCATTCATCTATTTCCAGACACCAGCCTCCAAAACAAAAAGAGAGCTAGCAAAAACCTCTAGCATGACTATCACCACGCTAGCCTGTGCACTTAGGATCTGGACCAGACACACAGCCAGGCCAAAAGGCAGGGCAATTTCACCACAACTTAAGAAGGAAGGGCGAAGCAGAAGACACCTCTCATTTTGAGAATGGGAATCCCTTAAAACTTGGTTTGTAGAAAGATGGCCATGGCAAGCAAGGGTGAACTGTGAAGCAGAATTGCTTAGCAGTGGCCAGGCTTGCATCAGCCTATGGTGCCATTGTATTTGCATAAAGGGGTGGGGTGGGCTGGAGAGGAAAATCCCTGCATTTGCAACCACCTGATGCAACCAATGACAACCATAGGCTACCTCCAGCCCTTCCTACAGCCATTCCCCCTTTCCCTGGCTGAGGCAGGAGTACGGATAAACACCCACAACTCTTAGCCCAGGCTCACCTCAAGATCCATCCCTGCTAGAATGCCCACTCTCAGCTGATCCCAGCAAGCCGCCTCAATCCCCGGAGAGCCTCAGGCGGTCAGATGATCCTCATTGGGCACCCCACCCCTGCCAAGGCCAGCCCCACAGTGTCCCCTCACACCAATGCTCACTCCCTCACCACACCCCAGGACTCAGTGACTGCCATCAGTCAACCCACTCAAGGACATAGCCCCCATCACCATCCAGCCACAACTGCCGCCTTGGGCACCAAAATGCCTCCCTCCCACTCTACCCTGGCACCTCCTGATCAGTTCCTGCTCCAACTGCCACCCCCACTGCCACCCAGCATACCAGCATACAACCCCAATAAATAAGAGACATCTGGATTTCCTATACATGCATGTGGCTGAAGAAACCCCGAATTGTTGCCTTCCGCTCAGAGGTTAAAAGGCAGATACTTTCCATAAAGCATTATCCTTAGCTTAGAGCTTAGACCCACCTCCCTAGCTCTAACCAGGCATCTCTTTTCCACCATAACCCTAATTCTAAGACCTCCCAGGTGTCTCCCCCACCCCCAGTCTCCCCACACACACCAACCTGAACAGAAGCCCTGGACCCAGGAGCAGAGGGGGGCTGGGCCACCCGGTGACCAGCCACCAAAGAGTTAAGGGGCCGGCTCCCTTTGGCATGGCCCCCACCACTGTGAGAGCTGCGGTCCAGGCGGGTCATGGTCTGCGAGATGAGCCCCAGGGCAGCTGGTGCCGGGCAGCCGGACAGGGGGCTCCAAGGAGCTCTTGGCTCTCAAGGAGCAAACCAGGCTGGAAGGGTGGCCCCTTGCTAGCTCCGAGGGGCCCAAGGAGGGTGCCCCACCCGTGCTGCTGCCTGGGCGGCCCAGCCCAGCCCCCTTTCTCCATCCTGAAGCAGCCCCCTCCCACCTCACAACCCCAGTTCCACTCAGGCGCCTGGCAGCCCCCACCCTGAGCTCACCGCAGAGGCTGCAGTGAGATGGGACTCCCACCCCATGCTCCGTGCTCAAGCTGCAGAGGAAAGCAAGCTCCCTCCTGGGCCTATCCTCCCGCTCCTCCCTTTCTCCCCCTTCCCATGCCCCCCAAACTTGTTACCTAGGCTGCAGCAAGGAGCCAATCCCCTCCCCCCCCACCCCGCAGGTCACTGCTGAGGCTGCAGAGAGCCAATCCCCTCCCCCAGGTCAGCAGCTGGGCTGCGGAAAGAGCCAATCCCCTCCCACTGTCGTTACCTAGGCTGCGACGAGAGCCAATCTCCTCCCCCAAGTCTCCGCTGGAGATGCGGAAGGAGCCAATCCCCTCCCACCGCCTGTTACCTAGCTGCAGCCGGGAGCCAATCTCTGCACCAGGGCAGCTGGAGAAGCTGCCGCAAGGAACCAGCCCATCCCTGGGCCGCCTCCGTCTCCTCAAGGAGACGCACCCAGGGGCGGGCAGCCCCACCCAGCCCAGTCAGCCAGCCAGGGTGGCGCAGTGAGAGAGCCCTGGGGGGAAGGGGTGCCACTCTCCCTCCTGTCGCATCCTGCTTACCCAGCCCACTCAGGACTGGACAGACACTCCTCCCGCAGCTTCCCTGGGAATCTAAGTTCTTCCCTGGAAGTGGAAGGAGTTTTCCCGTTCTTCTGTAGGCCTGTGGCCAGTCGTCCTCAAGCCCAAGGATCAAAGCTAGGCTGGGCAGGAACCCAGTGCGCCCAGATCCACTGGGAACCACGGGCTTTGTCACCCTAGAGCAGGCCAGATGAGAGGAAGGGGGAAGCCATCCACACACATGCAGGGATGTCATGGCGCTGGCCAGGCCTAAGCAAGAGGGAGACAGGAGCCTGAAGGCCAGCATTGAAGGGTGCTCTGCAAAGTCCTGGACACAAAAACATCCCCTGCCCCCCGGCCCTTAACCCCAGCTGTTTTCAAGAGCATTCTCTGCCTGAGCCCTAGCTCACATCTCTAAAGCAGAAAATAAGACCCTGACAGAATCAGGGTCACAATTCTGGCTCCCATCCTCACTGCTGCTCCCCTTGCACCTAAGGTCAGGTCAGGGACAGTATGTTCTCCACGGTCACAGACAGCTCCTCCTCGCCGGCTAAGAGCTGTACACAGGCCACCCCCTGCTCTGGGCAGAGTGCCAACCTTGAGGGGAATCCTATCCCTGACAAGGGCCTGGGCTATGGCTGTCCATCGAATAGGCCTGGCAGCAGGGGAGTGCTGCCACCCCGGGGATAATACCAGCTCCAGCAGTGCCTGTCACATGCTCTGGACATGGGTATTTTTATCCCTGAGTTGCTGAGGAAATGTTGTTCTAGACACAATAATCCTCCCTTCCCCCACACCCAGCCTGGGCCCCTTATGCTGACCCATCCTCAACCTCCAGAGGGAACAGTGAAGGCCTGGGGTCAGGAAAAGAACGAACTTCATGAAGGCCAAGAAATGCAGGGCAGCAGGGTCAAAGTCCCAACGCATCCAACTACATTGAAAACGTCCCATCCCATCCCAGGAGAGCTTCCTGCAGGAAGAGGAATGAAGAAGCTATGCTTGCAGAGTTCCCAGGAGCAGAGTTCCCAAGCCCAATTATACCCACCCTTGAGGAGCTACCATGGGGTGGGAGGATGGAAGAGGAGGCTGGGAGGCACACTTCCTCAGACCACTGTGCCAGACTGGAGCCCATTTGAAGGAAAAGAACAGAGGAAGCAGAAGAGAGGTGGCACTGTAAGATCTCAGAAAAGAGGCACTGCAAGGCAAGGAGTGCTTATGGCCCCCTGGCTCAGATAATTCTAGTCTCCCTCAAAGTAGAGCTGGTATGAGCCAGCTAAGCACAGAGCAACCCTGGCACGATGGACATTTGGGGCCAGGTCAATCTGTTATTTAGGGGCTGTCCTATGCTTTTTAGGAAATTCAGCAGTATCCCATGCCTCTCCCCACTAGATCCCAATTACACCTTTTCCAGTTGTGACAACCAAAATTGACTCTAGACACTGCCACATGTCCCCTGATACCGCAAAATCATCCCAAGTTGAGGACCACAGGCCCAAAGGAAGCCACATGATTTGACAGTCACTAACATTCAGAGAACTGAATTCAGGAACAGACTTGAAGGCAGGATGGGAGGCAAAACGTGGTTTGATTGGTAGACAAAGCCAAGTTCTACAGCTTCTGTAAAAGTTTCAATGTATCTCCACACTCCCCTCTTCCCAAACAGTCCCTCCATGCACCCTTGCTTCAAGACTCAGCCCTGGAAAACCCAGCCCAGTGCAATCCCTCTTTCCCTAACAGCCAGGCAAGCAAAGCAGACCTTTTCCCAAGCTCTTTAAGACTGCGTGGCAAGACAGGGCCAAAAGCAGAGTTCAAAGCCATCTTATCACACTGGTGGAGCAGGGGCAGCAGAAGCCACTTAACACTCTTAAAGGCAACTGCATCACCTTCTTTCCAGAACAGAATGTCAGCCACTCGTCAGGACTTCAGATCTGACAGTTCAAAGCAAGCTGACTTCAGCAGCAGAATGCAGTTTCTCTTCTAGCTTCCAGCCCTCCCGTCCCTACTCCCTGCAGTGGGCCTTTAGCAAAGAATGGGAGCTTGGCCCTCTCCTGGCCAAGAATAACTATCTAAATCTACTCCCTGGCTCAGGCCCAGGAGAGCAGACTTATCAGGACCTTACAACAACAACACGCCTGACCACAAAGGAGAAGAAGTTTAGGATATGTGTGTGTGTTTTGATGTGGGGGGAGGTACAAGGCAACAGTCCACAAAATATCTGTGTCTTAGCAACAGATATACAGCGCATCAAAGCCCATCACAACATGACTCCCTCCCCCACCCCAGGCCTCTAGGAGTCATGTTGAAATCCAAGCAGTAAACACACAGGCATGTTCTAGGAACCTCCTACTGCCCTGACAGTACATTTAGAGGGGGGTCGATTCTAGTCAGACAATCCAGCCCATTCCTAACCAAGAACAATGCCTGAGACTCCTTGGAACCTCTCTGGTTCTTTACAGGGCTTAGTACAACCATACTCCTTCAGGACCAGCCCAACCCACCCCCCAACCCTAGACCCTTCCCACCCACCCCTCCACATTGCCACTAACCTCTTTGGTTAAGTCTCCACTGACTGGAGGGGCTACAGCCCCCAAATCCTCCAAATCTTCACTGAATCCCTGCTCCGTTTCGCTTTCTCGCACCCCGTTGTCTGGGCCTGTCACATCTTGGAGACCACTGGAACTCTCGAGGGTGAGGCCTGAGCTGGGCTGGCTGCCAGAGACAGACCCCTCTGGATCCCGGTGGACCAGCCAGGCATTAACCTCAGTAGTTGGCACCTGGAACCTGTCCAGGGCCCTCACCTGATTGAGGAGTCGCCGGGCAGTGAAGTAATTGTCCAGGTCTATGCTCTTGGGGTGGATACCATAGCCATCCAAGGTATTCCTCAGGTTGTGGAACTGGGTCTGAGTATAGGCAGAACTGGGCCCCAGGATGATCTCCCGAAGCGGGGGGAGCTGTGAGGTCAGGTAAGTATCCACGTCCACCCGCACCCCAATCAAACTGAGCAGAATGGTGAACTGGAGAAGTCCTTCCGTTAAGTATTTCTTCAGAGAAAGCATTGCTGAAGGACCAGAATGTTTATGTTTTTTGGTTTTTAAATCTTCTGAAAGACAAATCAAGGCCACTGCTCTGCTGCTCCAGCCAGCAAGTTACCCTCCTCAGTGCCAAACCCTGTACCCCACCCTGGCAGAACACAGGGGCTGAGCTCCCTGATGGCCTCAGAGGAAAACACACCCCTTGGAGCCAAGGCCACACTCCAGACCACATTCACTTTTCCCTTCTTGACACCTCACCTCTGCAAGTACAACTGTTGCTAACCCAGTCCAGGACCTCAAGGCCCACGTGACTTACTGTCTCCACAGTCCACATACAGTCACTTCCTCACTCACATTAGTTGTCCTCTCTGTAGATTCTGTAGATTCCACTGCAGGCTGTTCTCAGAAACAGCTGATGATTTTTTTTTTTTCCTTCTCCTTCCTAAGGTTTATTTTCTTTGGCTGGAGCTACAGGCCTTTTGTCTCGGGTCAGAGTGTCCCGCCTCCTCCACACTTACCAGGGGGGTTTCCAGAGAAACCTGAAATAGGAATCACAAAAGCAACAGGATAAGGTTCTATAATTTTCATACCAGGATCAAGGCAGAAGGTGGGAAACATATTAAAAGGCCACTTTTATCTCTTTATTAAAAAATAAAGCCAGTTATTATACTCCCAGAAAAACAAAATCCTGTACAGATAGAACAACTATGAAAGGAAGGTACTGCTCACAAGGGATCTCAATATCTGGATATTAATTTTGTGATGCTCTAAAAGGTAGCTCATTTTGGATGAGCAGATAATGCCCAGGGCATCCAAAATATTTTACATGTTATCTGATTTACCAACCCTCCTCCACCCCATTACACACTACCCAGCTTCTATTTTTAGCATGAGAAGTCCATTTCCTATCTTAAAAGAAAGTTTGTTTCCCATCTCTCAGGATAAAACTGCCTATAATTCTTGTCCCTTCAAGTTCTTAAGAGGAGAATTTATTAATGCGTGGGAGTGTGAAAGGACAACACCACAGAAAATAACACCTTTTGTTTTCCCAACTTTAAAACCTGATTTCTCTTTCCTATTACTTTCACATGAAAAAAAAAAGTGGGGGTACTGACGGGATGGGAAGGGGCCTGTGACAGGATTATTCTGTCCAGAATTTGAATACGCATGTTTTATTTTCATTCATGTGACCTTCTGATCCAAAGTAGAAGGATATGGCCAAGTCTTCAACCCAGACAGCCAAGTGGGGAGGGAGTAAAACTGCCTTTCAGTCCTAGTCTCTACTTTTGAGCTTCCATTAACCTTACAAACCAAGACATAGCCCTCTGCTATCCAAGCTATGATCCACCTATCAACTTCATCCTAAAGGGAAAAAGACACACACACACTCAAAGACAGACAGACAGACACACACACCCCTTATCTGGTTAGAGTAAACATAATTGCGACCCAGAATTCCTGCTTACACTACTCTCCAGTTCTCACGCAGTTTACTACTAAAAACCTCCCAAGAGCAATTAAGTTCCAGAAACCGGACAAGGTCCCTTAAAGATCGAGTAATGCCAGGTCTGAGCCCGTTCCCACCCTGCCCCGGATACCCGAGTCCGGCTGGGACCAAGTCGCCATGCCGCTCCTGGCGCCTCGGCTTCTAGCCTTCTGGGCAGCAGCGAACAAGTGCTACTTTCCTGGCCTTGACCCACCGGGACGGCCAAACCCCACCCCGCCCTCCGCCCCTATGGCCCCACCCCGCTCCCAAGCAAGGGCTTAACACCACGCCTTCTCAGGCCCTCAGCCCTCCCCAGTCCAACCCACCCCGGAGCTGGAATTCTCCACGGCCTTTCGGCCCCTCCCTGCCAGGCCCAGGGCCCGGCCCCGAGGCAAACCCCGCTCGGCCGCCCGCTCCCGCCTCCTACCCCTCAGCTCCACCCCGCCGCCCTTCACTCTGTAAGCCTCGGTCCCGCGGGGCTGAGCCCCTCCCGTTAGGGAAAGAAATGTGCTTGATACCCACTGCTGAGCTCGGCGTCCGCCGCTGCCACCACAGCAAGCCCTCAGCCCGAGTCCAGGCCTTGCAGCCGCCACCACCGGCCGGCCTAGAGCTCGCCAGCCTCCGCTTCCCTCCCCGCCCCCTCCTTCCACCTCACTCGGAAGCCCGCCCTCCGCGTCCTCCCCAGGAATATGTTTCTCCAATCAAAGAGCCGAGATGGTGGCCGTCGCCGGATGTCGCTTTGACTGATAGTAAAGAGAGCCCAATAACTAAGTATGCCTCCTTCTCCTTTTACCGGTTTCTCAAGACTGACATGGTCCGTGGCCCAATAGGCATGTAGGCCCGCCCCGCGGCGTGGGCCGACCAATAAGTGGGGCGAAGGCCACAGCGCCCGGCGTTTGGGACCCCTCGGCCGTGCTTCGGCCGCAGGCGGTATTACAGCCTGGGCATAGAGTGAAGTAAACAGGCTGAGCGCTTCCAGTGCATTCTTTGACGGGTATAAGGGCTTAGGGCTGGGAATGGGAGGTGGTATCACTGCCGCAGCGCGGAATCCCCCCATTGAGGGTTCCCACGGTGACTTGCAAAAGTCCAGTGAGACCTGAGAGGCCGAGGTAGGGCACAGAGCATGTGTTTCTCGTGGTGTGGACGCTCGTGCCGCCATCTTGGGTGCTGGCAGCGGAAACCGCTCTCCCAGCTTCCGCTCCATGCGGACCTGGCGCTGGGCCCTTTGCCAGTCAGGGATCGTTGCGCCCCATGTTGTGTGCGAGTCGTGTGGACGGGTTGCCACGACGGTGGTGGGACGTTGGGGATATGAGCGATGTGGCATAATTAGTGATTTTTGTCACGATACAAACACTTTCTCCTCTGCTCTTCCCCCGCCTAACTTCCCACGCAGGTTACTTTTGCTTTTCAGAAACTCGCTGAGTTTCTGGTGTTCTCCAGTCTCTTCTAACCAACATCCTTGATTTTCAAACGTTGGTTTACCCCCAGCATCACCTTGGGTAGTTTTTAAACTTGCACATTTTGAGTCTTCACACCAGAGTTTCTAATTTCACTTATCCAGAGGTGGCAGCGTGATAACCTCGCCCGTTTGGTAAACGACCCATAGTGCGAAGACCCCTTTTAGGCAAGCACTGAGTTGGAGTTCGTAGTACGTTGTTCCTAGCTGTGAGACAAAGAGGTGTTGACTCAAATTCTTAACTTCCCTAGAAGATCCTGCTAATCTAGTGGGCAAGTCATTGGTCCTTGTACAACGAAGGACAAGGCCATCTGATAACTCATTTGATGAGGTCGAGCCCATCACGTGTTTGGAGTTTGGCAGCTAAATCGGGGATGGTTCACAGATTATAAAGCATTTTCACTATACAGAAGTATAAGCATTGAATTCTCTGAAAACTACTGCGCTAGTTACCCATTTCAAAGATGGATTCAAAGAGCACATGCTTTATTTTCTCGTTTTACTATTTGTCTTCCAGAAAATGCTAAAATATGAACTCCATTGAGGACTAGAATTTTGTGCATTAACGGTTGAGTCTTCAAAGCCTAGAACCGTGCCTGCAATAGTGCTGGTACTGCTGCTGCTAAGTCGCTTCAGTCGTGTCCGACTCTGTGCGACCCCACAGATGGCAGCCCACCAGGCTCCCCCGTCCCTGGGATTCTCCAGGCAAGAACACTGGAGTGGGTTGCCATTCCTTCTCCAATGCAGGAAAGTGAAAAGTGAAAGTGAAGTCGCTCAGTCGTGTCCGACTCTTAGCGACCCCATGGAGGGCACCCTACCAGGCTCCTCCATCCATGGGATTTTCCAGGCAAGAGTACTGGAGTGGGTTGCCATTGCCTTCTCTGCCTGCAATAGTAGACACTCAATAAATACTTTCTAGGAGTTCCCCAGGGGTCTAGTGGTTAGCGATATGGGCTTTCACTGCAGTGGCCTGATGGGGAACTGAGATCCCAGAAGCCCACAGGATAACTATAACTAAATAAATAAAATCTGAAGAAAAAAAAAACAAACTTGCTGAATAACTGAAGGGGAACTCAAGCAGTCCTGTGATTAAAAGTTCTTGCTAAAAACAAATTAATCCTTGGAGGAGGTGTGGTTTTGGAGGATATGGCATATTATCAAGGAAGTGGATGGCCATTCAGCCCCTGAATAAGACCAATATTGGATAAGAATGGAGGAGAAATTAAGGTGAAATCAGTAACTCTAAAAATATATCAAGGGGGTTGAGAAGAAAATATTTTAAAACCAAAGTATTAGAAGATACCAAGGCTAGACTAAAGTTACTGGGCTTAAATACAAGACTATTTTGAGAAGATAGGAGGGACTGCATATGAAGAGTGGCCATCTGTTTGACATAGCAAATAGAGAACAAATTTAAACCTTGACACAGTTCTGAGAAAACAACTGAGCAATCTTTTATCTATGGGGAGTCAAGGAACCTTAGCACCAACAGAAGTGAATGTGTTGGACAGTCTGTATTTTCCAAGTTTCTTTTGAGCCTCACAGTAGGGTACCAGGTGCCTGGGATGAAAAATAAGGTCATTAATACATGTAAGAGTAACATGAAATCAAGATAAATGTTTACTGAAATGGCAGCTGTGGGTGGGAAAGCTACACCAGGGACATCACATGTAATATTCTCACATCACTGTGGAAATCTTAATTCACTTGGTCACTTTTTAATCACTCACAGGTTTGCTGAGATAGTCCTCTTACCCATTGTCTCCTTTCCTTTCTCTCCTTTCTGGGGTCTTGGGTGTGGAGAGAGTTGCAGGCACTGAGGGTAGGAGGGTCTCCCTGTTCATCCTTAGAGAAGGGGTGGGAGAGGTGTGGAGAGGTCTTTTGTTTTGCCCACACTATCCTGTTCATTCTCTTTTCCTTCCCGGCTTCAAGTACTATGTTTAAATGTGTATAATAGTTATTTGAGCATAAAGTGGGAGAGAGCTGAATTGGGAACTGTTTTGTTGGTTGAAGAATGACTAGGGGTAGTCAGAAAAAGTTTTCTGCTTAGCGGTTACTGAAAAGGTGGGAAGAAAAAAAGGAAAGACAAAGAATTGCTGGCCCATTGCAAGGGCTAAGGAAAATCGAGATGTAGAGACACTGTCAGCAGCCGGTGGTGAGGCCTGGCAGGGTGTGGGCGCCCAGGATATTTAATAGTACTCTATGTAGGAAGTGGAGATTGAAAAACTGTCTTGTTTTCCACTCTGTCGATAGAGTGTCAGATCAAGCCTGAGCAGGTGCAAACCTCCTTCCCAGAACCCACTCATTAACCTTGTAAAATCCAGGGTGTGTCCTTCTTCACCCAGGAAGCCTCCCTCTCCCCCACATCCTCCCCCCCTTTCTCTGCCTGGAACAGCTGTTAACAGGACAATTACCCAAGAAGCAAAAGAAAGATCCCGTGCTTATGTGTCATCAGTCCTGGTATATCCATTAAATCAGACCGAGAAGCCCACTGGAAAAAGTGAGCGCATGCACTCACTCCCTGAGGGAGAGGCTGAGAGCCATCAGTCGAACCAGGCCCTGCTGAGGAGACTCCATCCAGGCTGCTCAGGAGAGAAGGCAGTGGGAAGCCAGGAAGCTGGTTAGTTCTAATGCACAGGAATTCAGGGTCATACAAAAAGCCAGCTATCCTTGGATATCCCTCCTTGCCCCAGTGATATCTATGTTGACCCACCTTCCTCCCTGGGGAAAGCTCCACTGTGCAGGCATCCTCCAGTCGTCCTGCCATGATGACTTCTGCCAAGAAACCCTGGGAGAAGGGCACGTGGGAGGGCAGACTGGCTGCGGCTCGAGTTCTTCTGGAATAGTAGGAATAGCTTTTTCCCTTAAGGGAAAACTCAATCTTTCTGCTCTCTTCTGGTTTCCTTTCTTTAAAAATGTTTTTAAATGTCAACTTCCAGCTAATCCAGGGGAATGTATAAAATGCCTGAGATTTCCTTACAGCCCTTCTGAGAGATTCTAGGATTACACCCTGTCAATACTAAATGTGGAGAAGGCCATGGCACCCCACTCCAGTACTCTTGCCTGGAAAATCCCATGGACGGAGGAGCCTGGTAGGCTGCAGTCCATGGAGTCACTAAGAGTCGGACACGACTGAGCTACTTCACTTTCACTTTTCCCTTTCATGCACTGGAGAAAGAAATGGCAACCCACTCCAGTGTTCTTGCCTGGAGAATCCTAGGGACGGCGGAGCCTGGTGAGCTGCCGTCTATGGGGTCGCACAGAGTCGGACACGACTGAAGCGACTTAGCATAGCATAGCATAGCAATACTAAATGTTACCGTGTTTTGCAAGGAAATCAATTAGTTCTCCAGCTAATCCACACATCTGGCCCCCTTTCTTACATGGTAAAACATCATTAGCAAGCTTGTTACCATTAAACCATCAAAAGAGGTTCTACAAGCCAGTCTCTT
This sequence comes from Giraffa tippelskirchi, assembly GCF_054371585.1. Classification (NCBI taxonomy): domain Eukaryota; kingdom Metazoa; phylum Chordata; class Mammalia; order Artiodactyla; family Giraffidae; genus Giraffa; species Giraffa tippelskirchi. The sequence goes on along the minus strand of NC_137277.1, from coordinate 24,110,530 downwards.
CCCTGTGTACCCCTCCCACTGCTATCTTAGAATATTGCTTCTCAACCCTGGCTGCACATTAGAATCACCTGGGGAGCTTGTAAAAATTATCAGTGCCCAGGTCCCACCCCCAACCAATTAAATCAGAGTCTCCCAGAGCAGTCCTGGGCATCAGGATTCTGTAAAAGCTCCTTAGGTGATTCTTATGTGCAGCTGGAGTAGAGAATCACTAGCTTGGAGCAAGTATCCATGTTGAGTAAAAAAGAACAGCAGTGGTAATCATGGGCACAGACTAGAATGACCACCTGACTTTAGGATGTCAATCCTAACATGTTCTTGTCCTGGACCTATCCAAAGAAAATGCTTCACTGATCATTCACGTCTTGGTGTAACATTTTATGAAGCTGAGTTCAGTGGTCCTTGTATGTCTCACCATGTTGTCCCAAACAGTGTTGGGTAATTCTCTTTGTGTAGCTCTCAGTGTGGCATGTCACCGTCAGCAACGTGTTATTGTGAAGTGGGAAAAGTGGGTGTTTTAGACTTGGCTGCATTCAAAAACTTACTAGTCGGGCCCTCCAAGATAAAATGGAGATAATATACATATTCACCAAGTTTGAAAATCCGATCCTGTGAATAAAGCCACTCATGCATGGGTAGAGCTAAGGGTGAGGTCCCTTTCTTGCCCAACTCTCTCTCTTCACCCCACCTCACAACCTGGTTATCCCAGAGAAAACCAAACGTCGAAGTTATGAGAGCTGTCCTTAGATGGTCAACTGGAAATTCGTCCTGCAGAAAAAGGATGGAAGCTTTCGTTTTTTTCTCTGGAAGATGCCACAAGCACATACAACCACACCTCACATTGCGTGCACACCTCCCCCTCTTGACATTATAGCAGGAAGGAGAGAGAGAGGCTGTTACCCAAGGGAGCTGTTTCTTCTTGTCACACAAGAACAGATGCTGAAATCCTAGGACAGACAGCCCTGAAATGTGGCAGCGGGAGGGTGAGTCAGAGGAAGTGGAATGGTCTCACCTCCAAGATACAACCAAGGCCCAAAGGGAAACCTATTTGAATTACTAGCCTCCTGGAGACTCCAGAGGGCAGGGACATATGTGTGTGTGTTTTCAGGACCAATTCTGAGTCCAGCTTCTCCCCTGACCCCAGCAGCTTAGAGATTTGCGCAGCACCTCCTCCCAGCACAACCTGCTCCCCTCACCCCCAAGGAAGGGGAAAGCAGAGAAACAGCAGGCCGCTTTCTCTTTGAACCCAGCTCTGGCTTCTTCATTCTGAGAAGGCTCTCCAGCAACTTTTCTGTTGCACTCGTATGCTTCCCAAGTGCTGCCAGCCTTACACTAAAGTCCTTGTGGGGTGATGTTCTGTGGGGGCCATTGTCCCAACACCATTCACACTGAACTTGTACGTTTACACAGAACCCCCATTAAAGGGGTGCCCCAGGATGGAGGGGCCCTAAGGAGGGAAAGGGATCGGAGGAAGGAAAGGAGTCCTAGGGTCTCTTTTGAGGGAGTTTACCAAAGAGTCATCACTGGCAGAAATCTCTTACTTGAAAAGTTCTGTTTGAGCGCTCTGCTGCTGCTGCTGCTGCTGCATCGCTTCAGTCGTGTCCGACTCTGTGCAACCCTGTAAGACGGCAGCCCACCAGACTCCACAGTCCATGGGATTCTCCAGGCAAGAACACTGGAGTGGGTTGCCATTTCCTTCTCCAATGCATGAAGGTGAAAAGTGAAAGTGAAGTTGCTCAGTCGTGTCCGACTCTTCACGACCCCATGGACTGCAGCCTACCAGGCTCCTCCGTCCATGGGATTTTCCAGGCAAGAGTACTGGAGTGGGTTGCCATTGCCTTCTCTGATTTGAGCGCTCTGGATTTACTTATTTCCCAGGGCACTTAAGCAGTAAAGCAGTCCTGATGATGTTAACAATAGCAGCCCAGGTGGTGAAGGTGGTGATGCTGAGGACTTTGTGGTTCCTAAGCTTCTCTCCCTGGCTGCTCTCTCATCCCCAGCCCCTCTGTCCTCTCAGCTAGTCTACTATAACTAACTCCTCCCTCTTCTCTACCAGAAGCCACACCTGCTAAGTCCCCGGGTCTTCCTAGATCTTCCTAGATCTCTCTTCAGCAAGCTGACCCTCTCCCATTGTAGGTACCATCCGCTCTACAGAGGCTAGAAAATGCCCCGGAGGCTTTTTGGTGCTGTGCTTGTAAACATGTACTAATAATGGACTAGGTCACGGAATATTAAAGCATGGAAATAAATCAGGATTTTTAATAACATATTGAGCTGGCATGATCATTGATATAACGTCTGATGATCTGGAATCCAAACAGAATACTGTCTTTTCCCCCATTATAACAAATAGCGTTGATTAATGTTCATTATTATAAGTCTGGTAGCCTGCAGGGAAGATCTGGATGTGCCTTCTACATCATCATAAAAAGACATTCAGTAGAAGTTTCCACAGATGTCTGTGTGGCTTTTTCCCTCATTTCCTTCAGCTCTTTGCTCAAATGTCACCTTGAAGGCTTTCTCAAATGACCCTAATGAAAATGGCAATTTCCCCTGCCTCTCCCCAACCCCTAACATTCCTGATACCCTTTCCAGATCAATTTTTCTTCATAGTATGCACGCATGCTAAGTAACTTCAGTTGTGTCCGACTCTTTGCAACCCTATGGACTGCGCCCCACCAAGTTCTTCTGTCCATGAGAATTCTCCAGGCAAGAATACTAGAGTGAGTTGCCATTTCCTTCTCCAGGGGATCTCCCTGCCAGGGATCGAACCTGCATCTCTTAAACATCTCCTATATTGGCAGGTGGTTATTGTCACCTGGGAAGCCCCTGTTGTTGTGGTCCTTTAATGGACCAGAACTTGGGGGTACAGAGTCGACTGATAAGAAAGTGAGAGAAGGAAGAAAAGAGGCTGATATTCCCTGGTTTACACAGTATGCCAATATAACTCTAGGACAAAGAGCTAGCACCGTCTACGTAGGCTCAGGGCGCCCTCTCAAAGAGGTCTTGAAAGCCCAGGCAAGTAAGTAGACACGGTGGACACCTGTGCTCCATGGAAGCAGCTTGAAAGGGAGAGGGGGAGAGAGTGAGAGAGAGAGAAAATGAGGAAAGACACGGGGACCAGTGCTCTGATGGAACAAAGATGTTTATTTAACATATTGTGGGCATATATATACTCTCCTACAAGATAGCCCTTTTTAGCAGAGACAGGGATCAAAAATCTAACAAGTCATCCAGAAAGCCAGAGGCTAGAATCATTCTCAATAGAGGGGGTTGTAAAAGTTACTTTACATATCAGAAGGGAAGAGAGTTGTAAATGGCTGCTGTTCACCGTATGGAATTTCTATTATCCTCGAAAGCCGGCTCGCCAGCTCTCTGGCATCTGTATTCAGGTGCTGTTAAGGAACATAGAATTCATGCAAGACTGAAAACAGCACACAGGAAGCCTCCTGTTAATGCATCCTGACACCTGTCTTCACACAGTGCTTATCACCAATTCAAATATTACTATTTTATTCATGTTTCTGTGTACTGTGGGTATTGCACAAAAATGCATGCACACACACACAAATACTTGAATAAGCTCCATGAGATCAAAGATTTTGTTTAATTTGGCTGCTGTTGCATCCCAGTGACTAAAAAAGCAACTGGCACAAGGAAAGCACTCAATAAATATTTGTACAGCACACAAAATATGGTGTCATTGAACCTGTCATGTGCCAGGCCCTGTTTGGGGCACCAGGGATTCCACAGGCACATTATTTCTATTTCTGTAGGACACAACACCTGGTGCAGAGAAGGACCACACATGTTTGTAAACAGATTAGTAAAAATGGTATTTAGAGATTAAGTACAGCAAAAGTAGGGTGCTGAGACACGAAGGGACAGCAAAGACCTATCAAGTTAGATTTGGTGGTTGTTAGAAAGGGCCTTTTGGTGATAACATTGAAGCTGAGATGAATGAGATAGCTTGATATTATTCAGCAGAGGAAACCCCCACTCCCCAGTCATGGGGGATAAGTGAGTGTGGTACCCAACATAAGACGACCTGAAGAGAAGAGTGGAGAAGAAATTCTTGGTCTGAAACCTGGGTTCCACCTCCATTCAACTATTGATTAGCTAAAGGATCTTGAAAGATCACATAAACTCTTTGAGTTTCCCTTCCTTAAAATGGGGGAGAGAACACCTGCTTAATAGGTGTGAGTTATATAATGTACCTTGAAGAGCTTAACTGTAAAATGCATGCCTATCAGTTGAGTTCAGTTGCTCAGTCGTGTCCGACACTTTGTGACTCCATGGACTGCAGCACAACAGGCTTCCCTGTCCATCATCAACTCCCAGAGTTTACTCAAACACATGTCCATTGAGTCAGTGATACCATCCAACCATCTCATCCTCTGTTGTGCCCTTCTCCTCCCACCTTCAATCTTTCCCAGCATCAGGGTCTTTTCAAATGAGTCAGTTCTTCGCATCAGGTGGCCAAAGTATTGGAGTTTCAGCTTCAGCATCAGTCGTTCCAATGAATATTCAAGACTGATTTCCTTTAGGATGGACTGGTTGGATCTCCTTGCAGTCCAAGGGACTCTCAAGAGTCTTCTCCAACACCACAGTTCAAATGCATCAATTCTTCGGTGCTCAGCTTTCTTTATAATCCAACTCTCACATCCATACATAACTACGGGAAAAACCATAGCCTTGACTAAACAGACCTTTGTCGGCAAAGTAATGTCTCTGCTTTTTAATATGCTGTCTAGGTTGGTCATAGCTTTTCTTCCAAGGAGTAAGGGTCTTTTAATTTCATGGCTACAGTCACCATCTGCAGTGATTTTGGAGCCCAAGAAAATAGTCTGTCACTGTTTCCATTGTTTCCCCATCTATTTGCCGTGAAGTGATAGGACCGGATGCCATGATCTTAGTTTTCTGAATGTTGAGTTTTAAGCCACCTTTTCCCTCTCCTCTTTTACTTTCATCAAGAGGCTCTTTAGTTCTTTGCTTTCTGCCATAAGTGGTAGTGTTATCTGCATATCAGGTTATTGATATTTCTCCCAGCAATCTTGATTCCAGCTTGTGCTTCATCCAGCCTGGCTTTCTCATGATGTACTCTGCATGTAAGTTAAATAAGCAGGGTGACAATACACAGCCTCAACATACTCCTTTCCCAATTTGGAACCAGTCTGTTGTTCCATGTCCAGTTCTAACTTGCTTCTTGACCTGCATGCAGATTTGTCAAGAGGCAGGTCAGGTGGTCTGGTATTCCCATCTCTTGAAGAATTTTCCACAGTTTGTTGTGATCCACACAGTCAAAGGCTTTGGCATAGTCAATAAAGCAGAAGTATGTGTTTTTCTGGAACTCTCTTGCTTTTTCGATGATCCAACTTAACGTTGGATGTTTGGCAACATGTTGGCAGTTTGATCTCTGGTTCCTTTGCTTTTTCTAAATCCAGCTTAAACATCTGGAAGTTCACAGTTCATACTGTTGAAGCCTGGCTTGGAGAATTTTGACTATAGTGATGGGTAAATGCCTAAGTACTATTAATTTCCCACTAGCCTTGAGGATTCTGAAGCTAAAGCCCTCTAGTATACTTAATGGGCTTCCCTAGTGGCTCAGGCGGAGAAGGCAATGGCAACCCACGCCAGTATTCTTGCCTGGAAAATCCCATGGACGGAGGAGCCTGGTAGGCTGCAGTCCATGGGGTCGTGAAGAGTCGGACACGACTGAGCGACTTCACTTTCACTTTTCACTTTCATGCATTGGAGAAGGAAATTTCAACCCAGTCCAGTGTTCTTGCTTGGAGAATCCCAGGGACTGTGGAGCCTGGTGGTGGGCTGCTGTCTATGGGGTCGCACAGAGTCGGACATAACTGAAGCTACTTAGCAGCAGCAGCAGTGGCTCAGGGGTAAAGAGTCCGCTTCCAATGCAGGAGACAAGAGTTCAATCCCTGGGTTGGAAAGAGCCCCTGGAGAAGGAAATGACAACTCACTTCTGTATTCTTGCCTGGAAAACTCCATGGACAGAGGAGCTTGGTGGTCTACAGTCTATGGGTTCGAAAGAGTTGGACACGACAGAGTGATTAAACCACCTAGGCCAAAGGAACCAAAGCATGGCAAAGCCTGATGCCATTCACAGGTGGAACATTTGTACTGCTGGGTATCTGTCTCATTTAAGATTGTGTCCTGTCTGCAGAGGTGTCCGGGCGCCATGGGTCCCTTCCCCAAGTCGCGGGAGAGATATGGGAGAAACTCTTCTGCACAGAGGGGTCTCTCTAGAGCTGTCCTCATCTGCTCCCGCTGCTAGGACCTGTCTCTGAAGTCCAAAGGATGACCTGATGTGTTTGTGCCAACGGTACCTACCAGGAGTCAAGAGACAAACTGGACTTTGCCTGTGTTTTCTGACAGCCTCAGGGCAGCCTGTGGACGTCGGTGCAAACCAAACCCACAAGCCAGAGAGAAGGCAGGAGGGGGAAAGGGGGCCGGTCTTGGGACAAATTGAGGATGCAAGGAGCTCTGGGCTTTGAGGGGCCGAGGAGGGAGAGGGGAAGGAGAGCCAGGGGAAGGAGAGCTGGGGTGTGAGCGCAGGGCGGAGAGGGCAGGAAGGGAGAGGAGGGAGGGAGAAGAGGGAGGGAGAGGAGGGAAGGGCCTCGGGGAAAGGAAGGACACAAGCGGAGGGGCTGAGAGGGGCGGGCGCGAGGCCGGCGGCCGCCGGGGAGGAGCGGCGGCGGCCTGGGGGGCGCGGGGCGGGGCGGGGCGGCGCTGTCAGCGCGAGACAGCGAGCGGAATGCAGCGGCCCGAGGCCTGGCCACGTCCGCACCCGGGGGAGGGGGCCGCGGCCGCCCCGACTGGGGGCCCGGCGCCGCCCGCCCGAGCTGGGGAGCCCGCGGGGCTGCGGGTACGGAGCGGGCGGCGCCGGGGGCCGGGGGGCTCCAGCTCACGGGTCGGGCGCCGGGGAACTTGGTGCCGCCGGGACCGGCCTGGGAGGGGCGGCGCCCGCGCGGGCAGAAAAGTTCCTCCGCGCTGACTCGGGAGGAGGCCGGTGCGGCGTCGGCGTGGGCGAAGTTCTGGAGCAGTCGGAGCGGGCGGGGGACGGCTCGGCCGGGCTGGATTGCGACTCTCCCGGAGGGCTAGGGAGAGCGGGGCCGCCCCGGCGGCGGGCTGATGTGCGTGCTTCTGGAGCCCGACGGGCCAGGGCGCCGGGGGCCGCTGGAGGAGCTCGGCGCCGCTGTCCCCCCGGCCCAGGTTCTGTGATACACTCCGACTCGGGCTCTGGAGCAGTCAGTGCATGACAGAACTTGGGCCCGGACGGACCTTCTGCACCCAATGGGCACAGCGCCCACCCGGGGCCTGCAGTGGGACATCTGCCTGGGAGGGGAGGCACCCGAGTGGTCCATGTGGCATAGGGTTGGGCCGGAACCAGCTGTGGACTTTTGGGGCTGGGATCGCTGGCCTGAGGATGGACTCCTGGGACCAGCAAGTCCCGTAGAGCCAATGACAGGGGTCTGCCCTGGCTTAGGGGCCAACAAAGCTCTCCCCCGTGTCAGTTGCAGGAACCTTCCCTCTACACCATCAAGGCCGTTTTCATCCTAGATAATGACGGACACCGCCTGCTGGCCAAGGTAACCTCCCACCCTCACCGGAGGGCCCCTGAAGACACTGTGCCACAGGCCCAAGTCCAGAAGTCCCCACCCAGCTAACTCACCTGGCAGGAGAGACCCCACTGTGGGCTCTGCGACACAGAGCAGCTTAGCTGAGACCCTTCCAAAGGTCATTCTGTCCATCCTCCTGCCTTGTCAGACTGCTGGCCCCCAAAGGGGGAAGAGGCTGTCTCTTCTGTTTCTACTCATGTTCCCCAGAATGTCTTCTCACCGTCCTTTACACTGGCCTGGGACCCCGGAGTCCTGGTCCACCACTTCTGAACAAGTGACCTCTGCTTTGCTTCTGCAGCTTGGTAAACACTAAGGATTTAGAAGATAGGATTTTATAGACCAGATTTTAACCCAACTCTTTCATGAATGAGGAAAATGTCGTCTAGAGAAGCTAAGACGTGCCTGGAGTCACAGGGGCTAATATCAGAGCCGGGATCCAAACTCGAGTATTTTGACTTGAAGCTCAGGAGGATGATTTTCTCTGCACCAACTATTCAGTTATCTGGTATATATGCTAGTGATCATGGCCAGGACAAACCAAACTACAATAATCCAAAAATAAATATCTACCATCAACACAATTAACTATAGTGGGGCTGTGACACCTAAACTAGCTATGAATTGCAATATAGACTTTCAGCTTGTTTAGGCTGAAACTTTTTGTCTTCATGACATTGCAGTGAGCCTGTTCACCACAACCGTGGCTGGCAGGGAGACCACTAATTTGCCTGCAGATGGGGCACTAGGTGGCAAAATCTACATTCAGAATATGGAAGCTGAGCTGACCGTCCCTTGCCCCAGCAGATGGTCAGAGGTGGCTCAGCAACCAAAGGTTCCAGGGCCTCCTCCCAGCAGATCACATCCATGTGCAAATGCAGGAACTGAGTCAGAGAGAGAGTCTCATCAAACCCAACAAAACAGCATTGATTTCGTTAGGCAGTGGGTGCCAGGAACTCTCCCTTAGATAGTTCATCTTCACCATAGTTATCATTGTTTAGTCGCTAAGTCGTGTCAACTATAGCCACCAGGCTCCTCTGTCCATGAGATTTCCCAAGCAAGAACGAGTGGGTTGCCATTTCCTCCTCCAGGGGATCTTCACCATAATCCTGTCTGAAGTCAGACCATCATTGGCATTGAATCTCAGCTCTGTCCCTTAAACTGTGAGGTGCCAGGGAAGTTACCCCATCCATATAATGTGGATAATAAAGTAGCTGTTGTGGTATTATTGTGGTAAAGAGCCCCTGGCTCTGCCTTCTTTTCCTGTAGACTCAGGTTAGTGTAGAAGCAGTGTGGCCTACTGACCACCCCAGTCATCTGGTGAATGTACAAAGGCCTCCAAGAAATCAGGACAGGACTCTAAAAGCAAGCCTCAAAATTCCTCTACCTTTTATAACTCTCTTTGCTCAGAATTTGTGTTTAGGGGGGAAATAGTGAGCAGATGGGCATGGAGGGCAGTCAAGAAGAGAGGGGGCATGGCAGCAGGATCGCACTTGGCCAGCACCCATCATTCCCTGCCACCCATCCAGGGAGGAGCCAGACCCTGTGGAACGGCTGTCACTTTTTCTCCTTCCCTTCCTCCTAGTATTATGATGACACATTCCCCTCCATGAAAGAGCAGATGGCCTTCGAGAAAAACGTCTTCAACAAGACCAGCCGAACTGACAGTAAGTGTCCTCCTGTTCCTTGCACAGAACTCTCAGATGCACACTGTCATCTCCGTCTGGACACAGCTGTCCCTGTCGGCCATTCCCTTTTCTTCAGAGGTGCTTTTTCCTCATCTTCCCAGCTGTTCTCGTTTCCCTTCTGGTGAACTTTCACCCTCCTCCCTGTCACCAGCACACACACACACACCCCCACCACCACCACCTGCTCCCGCCTCCCTGCTTCTGGCATGCCTGGACTCCTCTCAGGGGAAGAGGCCACCGCCAGCCTGGGGATGGTCAGAGGCATTGCACATGGTGGGTGAAAGGTCAGCCTTAAACCAGGTTTGTTGACTTCTCAGAATGAGGCAGTCAGGTGCTAGGAATGAAGTAGAGGGTTGGAGCAGGGACACAGAGTAGCCCAACGGTCGTGTCCCTAGTGCACGGGTTCTAGTCTTTGCAAGGATTCTTTTTTTTGTTTGGCCACTGCTTCTGAGATCTTAGTTCCCAGACTGGGGATTGAACCCGGGCCCTTGGCAATGAAAGCACAGAGTCCTAACCACTGGACTGGACTGGAATTTCCTTTGCAAGGGTTCTTGGGAAGAAGAAGGAAACAGGGGGAGAGGTGCAGAGCTGGGGATGGGCAGGAGGGGCCAGGCAGAGGTGACCAGAACTGAGACCCCGTTTCTCTTCTAGGTGAGATTGCATTTTTCGGGGGCATGACCATCGTCTACAAGAGCAGCATTGACCTCTTCCTGTATGTGGTGGGCTCATCCTACGAGAACGAGGTGAATTCAGGAGGTTGGGGAGACAAGGAGGGTCTCTCTGTGGGGGAGTGGCTTAGAGTCTGGGGGAGAAGCTGGGTGGCTCACCCTTGGTACCCCTGCTTCTAGACTCTGGGGAACTGAGAGCCTCCAGAATGGTTCCTTCTGGAACAATGCATATCCATGATACCCCTTCAATTCCTTCGGTACCAGAAATGGAGTCCTCTGCCAGGAGCTTCTGTCTTATACATCACTGGAGAAGGATGTATTCAGTGTCCTACAGCAGGCACTCCAGTGCTTCCCAATTCAAACACAGGGAGGGACCTTCTCAGGTCAAGTTGCAGCCAGGCTCCAGCCTTGTCCTCCCTAAAGAGGGACAGCTGTCCAACAGTCAGGTTCTGAGGTTTCCTTCTGGCCTTCTCAACCTTAGTCTCTCTTGTTTTCCTCCTCCCATATCCACTCCTCACCAGCTGATGCTCATGTCTGTTCTCACCTGCCTGTTTGAGTCTCTGAACCACGTGCTAAGGTGAGTGAGGTCCTCTGTCCTCCAAGGCTCCCATCCTCCAGACCTTGGTACATCACAGGCAGGATGGTTCCTTGCTTTTCTCCTTAAGTCTCCACAAGATGAAATCTGGAACCAGAGCAACTTCCTGCAAGGCCCCTGCCCTTTACCTGATCAAACAATGGTATGGCCAGAAGATGCAGTCTGGAGAAGCTAAGTGATTTGCCTGAGGTTACAGGTTGTTTATATCAGAACCAAGATTCAAACTCAAGGTTTTTTGACTTGACACTCAGGGTGATTTTCCCTCCATTCCCATTCAGTGATCTGGTATCTACTCCAGTGAACATGGCCTGGGTAAATCAAACTTGTTTAACCAAAAATAAGTGTTTACAGTCGACATGTGTAACTACAATAGAGCTGTAGTACCTGAAGTGCTTTAGGGTGGAAATAGGATCAGTGCCCAAAAGTGGTGGGGGGTTGCGGGGGGGCGGCATGGGTAGAGTTGAGCATGAGGGGCTGAAGGAAGCAGACCCGTCCTCTGCTCAGGAATCCCTTGCCCAGGTGCCACCCTCACTGCCCTAGACATTCTCCTTCCCTGTGCTGGTGCAGGGACGGGGGCTGGAAGGTGGGGAATGAGGCAGTCTTTGGAGAGAGCAGGTCCGCCTCTCTAAGGCAAGGACCCGGCTCCTCCCGGCCATGCCACAGGGAGGTTCCAGAGCCGTGACTTCTTTCAGGAAGAACGTGGAGAAGCGCTGGTTGCTGGAGAACATGGACGGAGCCTTCCTGGTGGTGGATGAGATTGTGGATGGCGGGTGAGGAATGGGAGAGGAAAAGGGGCTGGTCAGGAGCCCTCACAGAGGGAGGTGGCCTTGAGGGTCATCAGCTCTAGGTTGCACCCAGCATGTTGTTGGCTCTCTGGCCAGCTTCTCCCTCCCTTTCTCCAGCATATTCCCTGTGATCCCATCCCCCGACCCCACTCATGATGATGGAGGTTGACTTCAATGTTAGCCAAAGTCAAGCACGCAAGAAAGTAATCTGACATCAAACTATGGCTGACTGTTGACCAGGCAAGGTTTCGGGGGAATGGTTTGCTCACCAATGCCCAGGAGAAGCAGGCAGCACAGACACTTGCCCTTCCTGGAAAGACTTCATTCAGGCAGAGCCCTGCGGCAGCTACACCTCTCGCTCTTAGAAGTTCACTCCAACATCGACTGCATGCATGACTTGGGCCAGTTGCTTATTTTCGTTACTTTCCCCAGCTTTGAAATGGAGACAATAAGGAAACTGCCTCAAAGGATGTAGGATTAAATGAGGTGATGCAGGTGAAGTTCATGGTTCTCCTTCAGTAAATCTTGTCTCCTCTTATTGGTGTAAGATTATAGTCTTAGGAAGCTGGGAGCTCTTATGAGAGGTTGGTTAATGAATTTCCATGGGGGGGGTTGGGCAATATTCAGGGAGAAAAAGAAGTTCTGGCTCTGGGGCAAAGGATAATGGAAACGGATCACCTGTGAGACATCCACATGCCTGTGATTACATGCATTTAATAGATGAGGAAACAGAGGCTCAGAGATTTAAGTGACTTGCCCAAGGTCACATGACTAGGGGGTGGCAGGGCCAAGATCTAAAACTTGTGCCTGTTTGCAGAGATTGTGCTCTTTCCATGGCACTGAAACACATTGCTAGGAGACAGGGGCTCTGGGAGATGGGGTACTGTGGGGTTCTTCCTGCTTTCCCTCCCTCCTTTCCTCTATAGCTGTTGACTGCCTGCTGCAGCTGTTGCAAGGCCTTGTGCTAATTGCTAGGACCCAACAGTGAGGGAAATAAGACCAGGTTTTGTGGAACATAAAAGTTGTATATAAAATTTGGTGGAACTTCTTCAAGGAACACACACACACACAGTTACAAATATAAAATGAAGTGCAGGGCCTTCATAAGGGAGATTGTAAGTTTTATCAGCTTCCCATCTGTACCCCTAGAAGGCCCAGTCTCTGCCCCCCTTTCCCTCCAGTGAAAACAGGGAAGCGTTAATGGAGGCAACATTTGGTCCTGAACCTTGGCCTGGAATGCTCGCTCTAAAGGACCTCTGGTGAGGGACTTGGGGCTGCAAGTGCCCCTGTGATGAGCCTGGGAGAAGGTCTCAAGAAATGTTTGTTCACTTCCTTCTGCCCTCTAGGAGGCTCACCGGGTGAGGAGTAGCAGTCACTGAGTTCCTGTGGACCCTTTCTCACCCACAGTGACCAACTCTTCCCCCCTGCACACACACCCCCCAGGGCATCATGAAAGAGTGCCGACTAGCCAAGAAACTCATGAAAGAGTGCCAACTAGCCGAGAAACGCCTCCATAATTGGGTCTGTCAAAAGGGAAGGTTAAAAAAAAAAAAAGGAAGGTAGATTCTGATTTAGCAGTTCCATTTCTTTCACGTATAGCATAACCCCATGGCAGAAAATAATAGTGAAACCAGATAGGAACCCCGGGGGGCTTCTCTTCCTTCACTGCATCTGAATCCATCCTTTCACCCCAGAGGTGAAGTGAACTTTCTAGAGCTCTCAGTTTCTGAGCGCCTGCTTTTGACAACCTGATCGATCTAGACTGGACTACCCTGACCTGATCCCTTAAGGGTTTGCCCAGTGATGACAACGTATGTGAGAATCAGGGCTCCATGGTGAGGGAGAGTTCTGGCTTGAGGAGTATGGTCAGGCCTTGGAGGGGGGATGTTGCCAGATATGGCAGGGAAGCGAAGGGCTTAGCAGGGAGCGGAGTCCAAGGAAAGCATGGGGCTGATTTTCCCCTTCATTTCTCTCTCACTTTGCAGCGTGATTCTGGAGAGTGACCCCCAGCAAGTGATCCAGAAAGTGAATTTTAGGGTAAGAATCATCCTGTATCCCCCCTCACTCCCATCTCCTCCAGGCTACCCTTCCCATCCTCTGTACTTTCTGTCCTCCCTGTGTCTGGGCAAAGGGAATCCGGATGGTGGGAACCCAAGCTCCTCTAACAGAAGCAACCACTGGGTTGATGCACTTCTGGAGGGGAGCAGCAGTTTGGAGGGATGTCAGTCAGTAAAAGAGATCTCTGTCCTCTTCCCTTGGCCAATTATAAATACCTCACCATCCTCCCTGGTGGGAAGTACAGACTGGGGAAATAAATAAATCCTCACAGAGACACCTGGTGGCTGCCTTGCCGTAAACTTGGCCTTGGAGGGGAAGAGATGAAATCTCCCTACCCAGTTTGGCTTCTCATGTCTGGATGAAACCTTTCCTATCATTTTTAATCCCCTTCACTCTCCACCCACCGTGTCCCATAGACATCCCTGAGGATGCTGGCTTCCAAGGGCTCTAAAGCTTCCACCAAGTGATACACATGCAATTCTGGACCCCCTGATCACAGCATCCACTCACCACCCACAAGCCCCTTTCTCTCACCTGTCGTTCTTCACCCGATACCCTTGCCCTGGCCTGACCACCTTGATTCTGCTTCCCCCATAGGCAGATGACAGCGGCTTGACTGAACACAGTGTGGCCCAGGTAAGCCTCTCCATCTGCCTGGGCCAGAGATGGGCTAGAGGGAGGAGAACAGAGCATCCCAGGGGGACCCAGTGGGGCTCTCCAGGCAGAGAAGTCAGCGAAGCAGGAGGGAAGGGATGACTGTGTCAGGCCATCTCTTGGAGACAGTCCACTGGAGGCTACCAGGGTCCCCATGGTAATGTGAAGCTTGGGTATTAATAAATGATGATGCCTTCCCAGCAGTTTACCTTATCTCCTAGCTGGGTGTAGTTGGGTCAAAGCCCAGGAGGAGCTGCCCACGCTGGAGATGGCTGGGTCACTTGTTCCCCAAGCAGTGTGGGGGCTCAGGCCTCTGGAAAGGATCCCCAATAGGCGTTTTCTTCTAACCCCTCACCCCTGCTCTTTAGGGTCCACACTGAGGTTGTTAAGGGACACTTAAATCCACCATCGGGTCTCATTCTCACCACTGGCACAGTCAGTTTGGGCTGTACCTTGTCCCTGAGTGACCTGAGTGTGGAAAAGCCCATGCCCGCCGGTCCCCTGCATGGTCCCATCTCGGGGATGCATGTGGAACAGGGCTGAGGTTTCCAGATCTATGGCCTGACTGGTTTCCCGGCTGCACAAACTTCCTACTTGTCAGGCTTGACCTCCATTCTGTCTACCCGCAGGTCTCTCTGCCCAGACTAATCCTGCTTTTATGGAGCTTCCTGCCCTGGCACTAACTACCTCGTGCTGTAGTGGCCAACGCTGAGATGGGCCCATGCCATTCCATGTGGGGCTCCAGGTGTGGTGCCCTGTGCTGTACCTGCCCTTCATGCTCACACGGCCTCTCCCTTTCCAGTTCTCCTTGCTTCCTCCTACCCTGATGAGATGAATGCAGCCACATGGCAACTTTCAGGGCTAAAGAGGTTAAGGGGCAATGAGCAGAGCAGATAAGAACAGGGGCGCTGGTGTGAGTCATCCAAAGGATGTAATGTTCTGCCTTACCACCTACAAGCTGGATGGCCTAGGGCAAGTTATTCTACCTCTCTGGGCCTCGCATAATCACAGGACACTCCTTATAGAGTTATTATGAAAATTAGATGAGCTAAAGCATGGAAAGCTCTTGGCATACATCCTGTTTTCCATAGGGGGAGAGAATGAAGACAGCACTTTTAATGGAATTCTTGAGTAAACACCAAGGGATGTGCAGGTAGTGAATGGGAGATGAAATGAGGAGAAAGGTAGATCTTTACTGAGAACTGCAGGAGAACTCCAGGTCCAAGCTGTCCCTGAGAGAGGAGGGGGAGTGGGCAGGAGGAAGGGACATACAGGGTGGGATCAGCCTTCTTCAGGTGGGAGTGAGGCTTGACGGCTGGAGGGACAAACTGAGGGACATAAGTGGGGTCTGCACTGTGTTCGCATGGTATATGCAGTTGCATGGATCTGTGTAAATGTGGGGCTGAGGTGGTTTCTGCAGCAGGATATGAAAGTGAACACATCTGAGTGCAGGTGGCCTTCAGCAGAGCCTGCCCAGGAGCCCTTTGCCAGCTGTGCCACATCAGCAGCAGCTTGGGGTGGGGTGTTGAGGACTTACTGCCAGCCAAAGCTAGAGCTAGGGGTTTGCTGAGGTGTCTGGGCACAGAAGTGTCAGGCCTGGGCCCGCCTCTGCCTGGACGTGGCACTGTGGGTGGAAGCTTGCATGGCATGGTGTCGGGGAGACAAGGCTGCCGCCACACCCAGGGCTGCAAATGCCCGAACTGGAGGGCTGGCTGGGCCAGCTCCCATCTGGGCTGGTTGCTGGCTACAGCCAGTTTGGGCGGCTCTTTCCATCTTGATGGCCCAGCCCCCCTTAAAGCAGGCAGAGATGAGCTGCTGCCACCTAGTGACTCAGGATCGCCAGGACATGTATGCACCCACACCCACTGCTGCACTGTTAATGTACTTGAATTCCACCTGGTAATTCTCTCAACCTTCCACACCCCGCCCTACCCAGGTTCTTCAGTCTGCCAAGGAACAAATTAAATGGTCGTTACTGAAATGAAGGCTGTGCATTCAAGGCCCCCTGTCCCCAGACCATTTCCCCAATCCTAGCAAAATCACAGAGACCCCAGGGAACACTAGAAACCCAGGCCCTCCCAGAACTGACTCCCGCGGTCTCAGGCCAGGGACTTGAAATGCAGAGATTTGGCTTCAATACTGAGTCACCCCTTCTCTCTGCCCTGGCCTGCCCTTTGGGCCTTGAGAACCAGCTGAGTTGCCTTAACTTACACCTTAGGCATCCCTGGCCCCAGAGCCCAAATAAACCTGCTTTTGTCTCCTGCCAATGGTCTCTTTCTCTTTTGGCCTGGGAAATGTGTGTGTGTTCTGATAAGGGCTTCTGCACTCTGCGGCATCTTCCGGATGCCCAGTACTAGGTATTATCTTTGTGGTTGTGTGATTGGGCAGGAAGTGGGTGAAGGGAAAGGATTTAACTTAAGTGAGGGGGTGCATCATTGACACTGGGGCCCTGTATGTGGTGTGGAGGGCTGAGTGTGATTGTGACAGCCACAGTGGGAGAAACGGTGCATTTGGGAAGAAAAGAGCAAAAGATACTACACACGTGGTGGCCGCCCTGGGATTCTTCAACTCACTTTTTCCATTCTCAGCCTCCAGAAGGGAAGGGCGTAAAGGTTTCCTCTGGACAAACTGAGGAACAGCACGCCTGTTTTTCTTGGCTTGCCCGGGAAGTTGCCGCGGAAATCCAGTGCTGGCATATACCCTGGGTACTAGAGCGCTGCAAGCCTGGCTAGGCCCAGGTACTAGGGCTGAGGAGACACCGGCCCAGCTCCCACCTTGCATTTGCGTCCAGAGCCCCTAGTGCGTCCGAGGGTGAGAAGAATTGCAGGTACAGGAGGGGGATCCTATAGGCAGATGGGAAAGATGGAGTGACTTTCGGGGGTCACGAGTCCTCTTCTCTCTCCCTGTTCCAGAACCTCCCCCTTTTCCCTTTTCTGCGTGACGTACAGAAGTCCCCGAGAGTGTCTAACTTTCGGCCCGGGATCGCTAGTTTCCCCAGATCCATAGCCAACTGCAGATGCAAGTTCACGCCCCACCTTGGCTCCGCCCCTAGGCGCCCACCGCCGCGGGGAGCCGGGTCCAGCGACTTTATCCACGATCCTATAGCGCCACCTGGAGGGAAAGGCGGGGAACGCGCTCCCTCCGAGTCCCGCACCCCCTACTAACTCCGCCCCCAGGGTGGGACAGACCCCGGCTCCCGCGGGTTAATCGCTGGCCTCCAAATTTAGCGGCAGGGCGTTGCCCTAGCAACCAGCGGGCTGCACCCGCCCTGAGAGCTCCGCTCCAGGCACTGCTCACGGCCGCTGCTGAAAGTGACAGACCTGGGTGTTAGTAGAAGCAGTCCCTGCGTGTCAGCAAGTCCTACATTATAAAAAAAACTCTCTACAATGGATATTTATAAATGGGCCTTCCTACTTTTGTAATTAGAGAAAATAATAGTTATGTAAACAAATAGATTATACCCTTCCAATAAATAATGCAACCCTGAAAAAAAAAAAAAAGACTGTGCAGTTAAGTGCTGTAGAGTTCAGGGGCCAGTGTGGCGACGGGAAATGAGAGATTTTCCAGAAATACTTTGGCTAATGTTCGGCTTCATCCGGTGTGCGGCTCCATCCACCGCCTCTAAATGACCGCAAGAACCGGAGGGGCAAATTCGCTTCCTAGTAACCCTTCGCGCCCAGCTGGGTCCTGCAATTTCAATTGTGCAGGGACTGGAATGGGAAGGCCTGGCACTTCACACAAACTGGCTCACCGAATACTGTGGACTATGCGGTGCTTGCCCATTTTACGGAGAGGCACACCGAGGCTCTGAAAGATTAAAGTATTTACGACAGTTTCCGCAGAGCCGGGACACGCTTAGAAAGAGGAGGCTTTCCCACGCTCCTATCCTAGGGTCGTCCGACCCCCTCGCCACACAGGGACTACACTGGGTTTAGAGGAATGAGTAGAGGGGACGTGGCAATGCGGGGAGGCAACCAGAGAGGTGTCCTTGCCCTTTATGGCCAAAGGACTCTGGGGAGGGGGGCTGCAGCGAAGCAGCCGACCGACGCCCGCGGCGGGGAGGGGGCAGCTCAGACGGCTGCGCGGAACCTCGGGGGGGAATCCGGGGGGTCCGGGGAGCCCCGGCAGAATGGGGGTCCGGGACTCCAAGTTTGCAGGCCTGGCTCTCCCGGGGCTGAGGCGGACAGGCCTACTGCACCCCCAGCCCCACGGAGCCGCCAGAACCGCGGGCCTGGTTGTCTGGCTCGAGTTCTGCCCGCTGGCCCTGCCTCCCCCGCTCCCCCATGTGAGCGCGGCCTGGGGCGCGCAGCACGCGCAGATTGGGGCGCCGTCTGCTCTCAACCTCTGGGCTCCTTTCTGCCCTCGTGGGCTACCCCGCGGGTCTCGAGTATCTGTGGGTAAGGGGCTTCACGGTGCCCCCTTTCCTCCTGTGAATTGGCACCGGGGACGTCAGTAACCCAGCCGGAGGGCGCACACTGAAACTCTGGCCCGGGGCTCACATGTACGCTCTCCACACCTAGACGGAGCTAGGGACACAGAGGGAGTACCTCCAGGCCCTTGGACCCCCTTTATACCACACTGAGCCGGGGGTCCCCCCTCCGGCTCCGCTCGCCCTCTGCTTTCTGGCCATTGGCTGGCAGGAAGGCTGAGCTGGTCGGATTGGCCGGTATCCAGATAGTGATGGATGGCTCCCGGCTGACTGGACCTCGGCCTGGAGGGTGTCTGCTTCGTGGCTCAGTTTGGCAAAGGCGGGACCAGACAGGCCTGGGAGTGGGTTGGTGGACGAGCTGGAGACCGGGTTAAGAATCAGACTTTCTGTGCTCTCAATCTCCCTTTAAACTCTCAGAGGGAAAAAAAAAATCTTACCCCTGATTTCTCGTAGATACTAATTCCGGGACCTGATATAGGCAAATTTGAATCATTTACCCAAAGCATTTTGGGCACAACCCTACGGACCTCACTTTCACTCCAAACTGGGCCTCCTTCATTTAACGATATTCGCGCATTCCTTTCGTTCACTCAAATATTTGAGTGTTTGCCAGGAGCCAGGTAGTAGGGAAAGAAGGGGAAGGAGACTGATAAGCAAGTGATTGGGCCCAGAGGTGGCAGTGGGGTGGGGTGGAGGATTGAAAGGAGAAAAGGGATGACAGATATTTCAAGGTAGAAATACCTTTTGCAATCAAATTGTGGTCTTTATTTTGCTCTGAGTGGTGTTAAAAATTCAGTTGGTGCTTAAGACTTGTTCTTTCCTGTAGGTAAGTCACACTTCATGACAAAAGAAAAAATAAATTAATCAAATGGCTGCCAGATTGTACTCTATCATCAACATTTGTATGGTCCTTATCTGTTTCCTAATCTCTTCCTCATCTCTATCAACTAAAACTGGAAAATATCTTCGATGAGGATCCACAGAGATGAGAGTTATTGTGAAACATGTGTGGACCTTATATTGTACATACAGACCAGTGTGCTATCCCTCAGAACAGACTCTTCAGTATGAAAAGCAGTATTGACACAAATAATAAGAATAGAAGTAAAATAACATTTCTTTTGAAATAAGTCAGTTCAATAGACATTTACTAATTGGCTGTTCCAGTTCATCTTGAAAGCAATTAGAAAGGTTGACAGAGGAGACTATGTTTTGTAGTATTTGGCAGAAAGAATTTGGAGAAAGAGACACTATAAAGGGAGAAATAGAGTAAGCAAAGCAAAGTGGAAGAGAATCTGTCTAGGGAACTGCAGGTAGGCACATGTAGCTGGAATGGAGGATGCGAATCTCTGTGGGGAGGCCTGGATGTGTTGAGACTTGAAACTCCTCACTAAACAGGTTGTGACGGGATCAAGGGCAGCGTTGAATGGCATGCCAACTAATTACTGCCCTTTACTGAGTTGACTTGGAGAAGGAAATGGCATCCCACTCCAGTACTCTTGCCTGGAAAATCCCATGGATGGAGGAGCCTGGTAGGTTGCAGTCCATGGGGTCGCTAAGAGTCGGACACGACTGAGCGACTTCACTTTCACTTTTCCCTTTCATGCACTGGAGAAGGAAATGGCAACCCACTCCAGTACTCTTGCCTGGAGAATCCCAGGGACGGCGGAGCCTGGTGGGCTGCCATCTATGGGGTCGCACAAAGTCGGATACGACTGAAGCGACTTAGCAGCAGCAGCAGCAGCAACTGAGTTGACTAATCTGTGCTCCTTAGAAATCCTACTGTCTTCAAAACAGGCTTACCAAGTAGATGCTGTTAGACTTATTTTTACAACTGAGGGCCCAGGAATTGGGATAGTTTGCCTCAGAGCACAGGTGAGATTTAAACCCAGGCTGGTCTGACTCCATTGCCCACTGCTGTTAGACCACAGAGTTTGGTTTATATTCTGAAGGTGATGGGGAGCCATTAAAGACTTTGAAGCAGTTAAGTGATACCAGCTCAGTATTTTGAGCAAAGAACTCTGCCAGCAATATGGAATGCTTGTCAAAGAGGGAAATAAGAATTTAGGGTCAGCATAAGACCCACAGAAGGCAGTCATTTCCATTATAGTCCCTTTCCATTCTTTATCTAAACAGTGCCATCCAGCTTGATTGCACATCTTGTCACCAAACAGCTTGCAAAAATCAAGTCCACTCAGAGTTTGAAGAGTTAGTGCTTTTGAATTAATTTAGATAATTGCAGGCAATCATTCCACAAAAGGGCTTCCAAAAGGACTGTTTTGTTAGGGAAAATGATTTAACATTTCTGTTCCGAACAGTGTTTTAAAAAGTAATAAACTGGACTTCCCTGGTGGTCCAGTGGTTAAAAATCTGCCTGCCAATACAAAGGACACAGGTTCGATCCCTGGTCTGAGAAGATTCCCCCATATGGCAGGGCAACTAAGCCCGTGTACAACTGAGCCCATGTGCTCTAGAGCCGGTGCTCCACAATAAGAGAAGCTGCTGCACTGAGAGGCCTGGGCACCACAAGTAGACTGTAGCCCCTGCTCTCTGCAACTCGAGAAAGCCCATGCAGCAACCAAGACCCAGCACAGCCAAAATAGAATAATAAAAAATTTAAAGTAATAAACCAGTTATTACCAGTGGGAAGAGGAAAAGGGGGAGGAGTAAAATAGGGGTAGATGATTAATAGGTACAAATTACTATGTATAAAATAAATAAGCCACAAAGATATATTGTACAGCCCAGGGAATACAGCCAATATTTTATAATAACTATAAATGGAGTATAATCTTTAAAAGTTGTGAATCACTATGTTGTACACCTGAAACTTCTGTAATATTATACATCAACTATACCTCAATAAAAAAATTTTAAAGTAATAAATCCACTTTATAGCTTATGTATTTGGTGCCCTCTTACCCTCACCTACATCCACTCTAAAAACAGACATACATCAAATGAAAGAAAAAGAAATGGCACGAGAGATCTGATTCCTTTTGACCAGGCCCACAATTTCTCTTTATCCCAACATCTGACTTTTTTATTAAACTTTTTATTTTGTATTGGAGCATAGTCGATTAACTATGATGTGATGGTTTCAGATGAGCAGCAAAGGGACTCAGCCATACATATACATGTATCCATTCTCACCCAAACTCCCTCCCATGCAGGCTTCCATAAAACATTGAGCAGAGTTCCCTGTACTACACAGTAGGTCCTTGACGGTTATTCATTTTAAATATAGCAGTGTCAGTCTGTACCTGCCCATCCCAAACTCCCTAACCTATCCCTTGCCCCCATCCTTCCCTCTGGCAATCTTTTAAGTTCATTCTCTAAGTCTGTGAGACTGTTTCTGTTTTGTAAATAAGTTCGTTTGCATCAAGTCTTTTTAGATTCCACATATAACATCATGTCATATGATGCTTCTGCTTCTTTGTCCAGACACCTGATTTTTAAGGCATTGAAAATACGCATCTTACTCTCCTGGCTGCAATGAGCCCTCATCCAGGGAAACCTGAGGATAGAAGAAAACTCTGAAAGTCATGGAGGCAATGTCCCTGCCTCTGGGCAACAGCTACTTAGTGATTGACAGGGATTCCTGGGGTGGGTATGTTGGGGACATATGGGGACATATGTGGAGACATGGGTTCACTGACAGAATGATTGAAAGAGACTGGCCTCAGCTGCTCTGAGTCTCGATGGATTAGGGATCATCCCTATCCCTCCAGTTTCCCTGGTGGCTCAGCTGGTAAAGAATCTGCCTGCCGTGCAGGAGACCCAGTTCGATCCCTGGGTTGGGAAGATCCCCTGGAGAAAGGAATGGCAACCCATTCCAGCATTCTTGCCTGCAAAACTTCATGGACAGAGAAGCCTGGTAGGCTACAATTCATGGGTCGCAAAGAGTCAGACACCTAACACATACACACTGCCCCTCCAGAGGGTCCAGCCCTGTGCTCAGAAGGTTAGAGGGCTCCTGAAACAGTCTCTCCTAAGAAATGGCTCGAAAGGCCAGAATTCAGAACTTGGTTATGGGGAAGGGGATGAGATTTTTTAAAACGTTGAAAACCAAAAAATAGCTCTGTGTTCTCTGAATGACTGCAAGTAGAATGGACTCTCACAGGCCTGTCCAGAAGGTGGCGCCATAAGACCAGCTCCACATACTTACTTCCTGGCCGCCGGGGATCAAGATGAGGCCTTTGGAAAGGCCGGCAGGAACGAGATCTAGCTGAGCTCTGGAGTCCATTTCCAGAGATGCCCTCGACCACAGAGCAGAACCTGGCCCCTGTCGGTGGGGTGGGCGGACCTTGGAGGGAAGAGAGGATGAGAGACCCTAGGATCTACTGGCAGTTATGCTGAGAAAACAGGGCCCCTGATGAATACAGCGTCCACAACACCAGACGTCTCTTCCAACACTCCAGATTTGACTCCATTCAGTTGGAAGTTGGGAGAGGGGGCTGAAGGGCTCTGACACTGAAGAAAGCCTAAACTTTGAGATAGGAGAAGGAAGTTGGGTGATTCTGGGAGAAGAAATGAACAGCTGAGGAAAGTGAAGCTCAAAGGATGATTTAGTCAATGTCACAGAGCTAAGAAGTGACAGAGCTGGCTCAGCAGTAAGGGTTCCCTGAAACCCTGCTTACCTCCCCATATCCCTGTGCTCTCTGCAGAGCCTCAGAATCTAACATTTATACACAGAATTCCCACAACAAGGAGTGCCTTCCTGGGCAATTAAAACAAAATAAAACAGGGCTTCTGGATTCAAAACCCCAAAACACTTTTTCTTTGCACATTTTCAACCAGTTTTATTGAGGCATAATTTACACACACTGAAATTCACAAATTTTAAGTCTACATTTCAGTGAGTATTGACACCTGTCTGTAGGTAGGTTGTACAGTTTCTAAGTACAATAACTCCAAGTCCAGGGAACTCCCTCCAATAGTGGTTTTATTTTTACTTTTAAAATTTTTCGGTTGTGCCGTGGGGCATGTGGGATTTTAGTTCCCTTACCAGAGATGGAACCCACGCACCGTGCATTGGCAATTTGGAGTCCTAATCACTGGACCACCAGAGAAATCCCCAATAGTGGGTTTTTGTTTTTTTTTTAAATAATGAAATTAATAAATGAGTGCCATCAACTTTGTTTCCTTTCAAATAAAGGAAGGAGAATTTATATACACAATACAAAATAGCTCCTTGTACAGGTTTCTTTAAATAGGACTCAAGTAAATAACTCACACTTGTCAGATTCTGTAAAAGAATTCTGTTTTCTTCACATATGTAATTTATTTTGCAATCCCAACCTCTGTGAGGTAGGCAGGTGTGTCAGCCCTGCTTGACAGGTGGGGAAACTGAAGCTGCTTTCTGGTCCTGGGAGCAGAAGCAGAGAGGTTGGAAACCTGTGGGGTTCACTTTCAATAAAGTTCTCTCTTCTGTGAGAGCACTGCCCTGGACCCAGTGGGCCTGCCTTCCTTTTTGCTCCCCAGTGAACCCAGAATGTTTGCTGGAGCCAGCAAGATGGGGCATTGTGACTGATAAAAAGGCCGGGATCGGGCTAATGGGTGTGTGGGTGGGTGTGTGAGTGGAGGAAGGAGATGGAGAACAGACACACCTCCCCAGATTGCAGGAGAAGTTTTGGGGGCAACATTGAAGTGAATCAGAGAAGGTAAGAGCCCTGGAAAGCCTTGCAGAACAGAGCCATCAGCCCCCACCCTCCCCGCAATGAGGATTAGGATCTAGGGCATCTTCTTGTATGCCACAAGGATGAAACACAAGTGTTTAGGAAGGCTGTAGAAGCATGCCAGGATGCTAGTTCAGGCACACAATGAATTTCTAGGACCTGAGAGTAATACTACCCCATCCGGAAAAAATGAAAGAAAAAAAGTGTAGGTCTCTAGCTTTGAACACCTTTTATCCTTGGGGGTGCATTTGGAGTCTCCTTCAAGTTCTAGCTGAATAAGTTGAGAGAAGCCTAGGTGTAGCTGGTGCGAAAGAGACAAAGAGGGCCTAGGAAGGCGAGAAGGAAGTAGCAGGGGAGAGACAGGGGCCAGGGGCTGAGAGACAGCCCAAGACTTGGTAAGGCTCTTGTCTGCCTTGCCTCGTGTGGGCACAAGCACCCCCTCCAAGAAGGGGCCCTCCAGAGGAGGCTTAGCTTAAAGCTGAGACCCTGGGCAGCAGCAGGGAAGGGGGGATTTGGGGTGTCCCAGCGCAGATCAGCTCAAGGGAGCTATTTGTAGAGTCAGAGGCTCAGAGTCTACTGCGTACAAGTTGCTTAGAGCTCTGGGTGACCAGAGAGATGAGTTTCCCTGATGACAGTCTTTCTCTTCCTTCTCTTTCTGACTCTCTTCTTCCTTCCACTCTCCTTAAACCTACAGAATCTCTTAGGCAGCTGGAATCAACATAAGCTGGGGACTGATTCGTGTACAAGGGAAATCGGGGAGCCTGGAAACAGCAGAACCTGGGAGAGGAATCTGTGTACAGGGCAAATGAGGGGAGCCTGAAAACAGCTGAATCTAGGGAAATGGAACTGCCTAGTGAGAGAGCAAGGGGGTTCTGGAAACTGCCGAACCCGGGGAGGCCAATTTGTGTACAGGAGAAACATGGGGGAACCTGGAAACAGCAGGATCTGGAGAGATGGTTCGTGTACAGGGGGCAGAGAGAGAGAGAAGCCTGAAAACAGTTGAATCTAGGGAGGTAGATTTGTGTGCAGGGGGAGCAAGGGGAGACTGGAAACCGTACAATCTGGGGAGACATGGCAGTGTACAGTGGAAGCCAGGGCAGTCTGAGAACAGGGGCTCTCAGGGGAAGGATCTGTGTGGGACTACAGTTGGGGGATGAGGGGTGGGTGGAACCTGAGGGATCTGATGAGGCAGATGGGGGCGGGGACACAGGCAAGCACAGGAGTGTCAAGGAGGTGGTAATGTGGAGTGGGGGGCATGAGGAGACCCCTTTCCGAGTAGGTTTGAGTTAGATGCCTTTGCAGTCCCTTCTAGACAGGGTAGGGCAAGGGAGCAGATCTCCAATGGAGATTCAAGATTTCACATGGCGAGAAGAGACGGGTCTTTGTGGACAGTTGCTGCCCTGGTCCTAAATGAGCAAAGCCTGGAATTTCCTAGGGGAGCCAAGGCGGGTAGAGGGGGTGGGATGAGGCGGTTGAATAAGCTGCCTTGCCCCCCATCTTCCCCCCCAGCCCCTTCTCTGAGAGGGACAGGCCTCTTTCTCCCTGTCCACCAACCAGCCTGACCTCTTCCCCCCACTGGTTCACTTCTGAGTGACAGACAGACAATGACAGAGCTGCAGACAATCGGCTGAGGGAGGGCCCACAAAAGCTCCCTCACCGCACCCCCACCCCCCGCCAGAGGGCCCCTGAGCTAGTAGGCCGACGGGAACTGTCACTTCAGTGGAGCGCCTTCAGGTGACAGGCCTTCAGGAGACAGGGTGACATCGGGCTTAGAAAGGCCTGAGATTTTTGGGATTCTGCCTGTGCCTCTTGGAAACCAGTTTCCCAGGCAGTGGCCTCTGAAGAGGAAAGGGAGGGGCCACAGCAGCCTCAGAGCAGAAAGCGAAGCCACGTCCACTCTGTTAACTGTGGGATCTTGAGCCAGTTATGGTCTCTGTCTGGGTCTCAGTTTTCTCGCCTGTGAAATGAAGGATTGGGCTCGGATCTCTGAAGGCCCCATGACTCAAAGATGTGGATTCCCGGTGGACTCAGGAGAGAGAGCAGAGAGAGCCCAGAGTAGCAT
The DNA here is from genome assembly GCF_054371585.1 of Giraffa tippelskirchi. NCBI lineage: Eukaryota > Metazoa > Chordata > Mammalia > Artiodactyla > Giraffidae > Giraffa > Giraffa tippelskirchi. The sequence continues at coordinate 24,084,279 of NC_137277.1, read as the reverse complement.
TTCTCCTCATTTGTTGGCGCTGCTCAGGACTTCACAGCAAACAAATGGGGCAGGGAAGGCTGGCATTTTGGATAATGTGGGAGTGTTGGAATGAGCTTTCCCTGGCCTAGATGAGGACTTTAACACTTCTTATCACTCCGAGGGGCCCCATCCCTTAAAGCAGAATTATTTTTTGCTCTAAGCCCCCTGGATTTCCTGGCTGGTGAGCCAGCCTGGAAGGTAGCATCCATATCCTGTCCCACTTGTTCAGCCCTGCTTCCACACATGTCCAACCCCGATGTCCTCTTTTTCCTGTGGCTGCTATTATTACCCTGTTTGTCCTTAAGCCAGGGATGTTTGGGATCTTGTCACAAGGCTCAAAGTCTCAGGGAGAGGACCCTCCTTGCCCAACAGAGAGCTCTCCAAATACCCCAAGGCCCTGAGGCCTCACAACCGCCCCTCGCCCACTGCCAAGCCTGGAGAAGGTTCATGTACACCACTTGCAAGGCTGCCTGCTGAGCACGTAGCTGAGGCACCCATAGACCTACCCACCACCAGTCTGGATGAGTGCACAGTGCACTGGGTGTTGATGGGGAGGGGGTGGGAGTAACATGGGACTAACTCAGGCCAGGCCTGCATCATTTGAATAGCAGACATGTGGCTCTCCTGGAGAAGGCAATGGCAACCCACTCCAGTACTCTTGCCTGGAAAATCCCATGGACGGAGGAGCCTGGTGGGCTGCAGTCCATGGGGTCGCTGAGAGTCACGACTGAGCGACTTCACTTTCACTTTTCACTTTCACGCATTGGAGAAGGAAATGGCAACCCACTCCAGTGTTCTTGCCTGGAGAATCCCAGGGACGGGGGAGCCTGGTGGGCTGCCGTCTATGGGGTCGCAGAGAGTCGGACACGACTGAAGTGACTTAGCAGCAGCAGCAGCAGCAGCATGTGGCTCTCCACTCCTCCTCTTAGCCTGAGAAACCAGTGGGTTTAACACAGGGGCGCAGCTTGGACTGATGCTCTGATTGTTCCAGAAACCCTCCTTACCTCTAATCTGTGCAGGAGAAATTGTTCCTAGCACTTTCAGAATCAGAACTTGCCCAGGTGGAGGTGGACTAGGGTTGCTTACCTCATCTCTCTCTCTCTCTCAGCCCGGGTGACCTGCCTCCGCATACCCAAGAAGGGAGGGGAGGAGGAGTCTCTGGGGGACAGTACTGGGAGCTGGACCCCTGGAATCCAGGGCCACCAAAGATGGTCTCAGGTGTACAGAACCTCTTCCCAAGGGGAGCTGGTCGTCCCTAAACACAGAAGAGCTCCTCCTCTCTCTCACTTCTCTTTCCTCGGCACTATCGAGGATGTACCCCAGTTTTTAATGCGCCCCAAGGATGTGGGAGCTGGAGGGGTAGTGGGCTGGCCAGAGAAGGGTGGGCTCCGCCAGGAGGCAGGGAGGAGGGGGAGGGGATCTGATTAGAATCCGGGCCGTATGGCGAACGCTGCGGAGATGGAGGTAATCACTGAGCGGGCGAGACAGCATGCTCAGCGACAGCAGGCGGCCGGGCCGTCGCCATGGCAACCGCGGCCTCCGGGGCGCGCGGCTCGGCGCTGCTCCGCGTCCGCTGCGGAACATCTGCTTTGCACTGGGCTGCTGGGAGCCGGGGGGCGCGGGCGCGGCTGCTCCCTCCACCTCGCAAAAAAGAAACAAATTAGGCCAACTGTCCAATGAGGGGCCGCAAATGTATTTATTAATGCGAGGGAAAGGTTGTTCCGGAGCGCAGTTTGATTAATGTTTGAGTCTTCAGCTTGTCAGTCTGGTTTTGTCTCCAGCAAAAGGGGAAAGGGAGGGGAGGGGTGGGGGGCTGGAAGGGGAGTGGGGAGGAGAGAGACAACAAAGCGGGAGGGGATGTTAATAGCCAAATAGGCTCTTTTTCATGTTTCCCTCAGCCTGCCACCCTTGATGGATGGCTCAGACAGAGACCGGAGCGCATCAGGGAGACGCAAGCCCCTCTGGAGAGCTGGGGGAATGGAGGAGAGAGGGGGGCTGCTGGAGCCTGGTTGAGGTTTGCCGGGAGGGGTCTCCCGGAGGGTTGCAAGGAAAGGAATGGCCCCAGGAAACGGGCAACTCCTGGAGAAACCCGAGGAAATTTTCATCAACTGTTTACAAGTCTGCCCTGTTTGCAACCTCGGGCCCGAGACAACACCGAGCGGGAGGGTAAGGGTGAGGGTGATGTCCCCTCTGGATTGCATGGAAGGCAGGGGAGCTTTCGCCCGTCAGTTAGGGAAGGGAGAAGGGAATAGGTTCCATAGCCTTCTTTTCTTTCCCCTGCTGTGCTCTCACCTCCTCAGCCGTATTTGCCATCTTCCTCTTTGCTCCATCTTCCCTCCCTCTCTCTTTGTCTCTCCTCCTATTGTTTCTTTCCTCCATCTTCCCCTCCTCTCGGTGACATCAGCTGGCTGTGATAGGGCCTGCCTTGCTGAGATGTCTTCTGTGAACAACAGTCTGAACACACACAATGCATCCTATTTTGTCTCCTCTTTTCTGGAGAAGGAACAGAATGCCCCATTGGAACCCCAGAGTTGACCTAAATTATGAGAAAACACAACCCTACTCCTCCGTCCTCCCCACCAAATCCTCCTCAGCCCCAACCCACTAGGAATGCTGGGTGGAAGCTGAAAACTAGATTTCTAGCCAGGCCTGGGACTCAGAAACACTGGAGCCGGTCTGTAAATGTAGACTGTTCTGAGGTTTGACTTCCTCTCTACTATCCTGTGCCAAAAAACAAAATAAAAAGAAGAAAGTAGCCCTTGAAAGACCAGGCAAAATTCAAATATGACTTTGCAGCTTATTTTATCTTCTTTTCATGAAAGGATTGAATGTGTACACCCAAAGAGTTTTGCAAGAGTGAAGTTATTAAACATTAAAAAGCTGTTTGAGCAGATCAGAGCCCCACTTTCCTTGGAAAAAATGTTTATTATCATCAGCATAAAAATTATTATTTAAAGTCTTGGGGTGGGACGGTTACCTTCTTTGTGGCTGTAGCATAGTGGTTGAGAGCCAGGGCTCTAGAATCAAACCATCTGGGTTGAATCTTGGTTATTCTACTCATTAGCTGAATGACCATGGGAAAATTAGTCAGCTTCTCTAAGCCCCAGTTTCTCATCATTAAAATGGGGATTATAATCGTTCCTAGATCACTGGGTTGTGGAAGGGATAAATTAAATAATCCACATAAAGTGTAGAGCATTGTGTCTGATGGTTAGTGTGTGCTCAATGTATGTTGACTGTTATATTATTTGGTTATAGACCCTTTCAAACAAACTCCATGATCACCAATACTGAACATGTAGTGTCCCAACTATATAAATGGCATCACTTTAAATATAGGGCTTCCCAGGTGGCCCTAGTGGTAATGAACCTGCCTGCCAAACAAGAGACCCAGGTTCAATTCCTGGGTCAGGAAGATCCCGTGGAGAAGGGCATGGCAACCCACTCCACTAATTTTGCCTGGAGAATCCCGTGGAGAGAGGAGCCTGGCAGGCTACAGTTCATGGGGTTGCAAAGAGTCAGACACAACTAAAGTAACTTAGCACACACACACACACACATTAAATATAAGAAGATAGGTAAACATGATGTCTACTCTTCAAGGGCTTACAGTCTTTCCTAGGAGAAAGAGTGGATACATTAAATTTACGAATCATCTAAGGAGTCATGTGCCAAGTGCCAAAAAAGTAGTATAGATACCAAATGTTTTCAACACTGAGCTCTGAGAGAAGAGAGAAGAGTTGTAGGACTTGGAGCTTGGGGTCCCCCAAGCCTTGGAGCCCAGGTCTCTAAAGAAGAGACTGATGGAGTGACGGAGTGGAGTGGTGTGGAAAGGGAATGAATGACAAGAGCAAAGGCCAAGAAGAAGGATGTTTGTGGATGAGTGAGTTTGGCTGGATCTCAAATGGAAACCTGAGGAAAGTATTAAGCACAGACTCGTGGGGAAATGTATATACTGTGTGTGTCAGTGTATGTGTATATAAATATATATATATATATATATATTTACAGGGAAAATTAATCTAATGATGTACATAGAATGAATCAATAGGAAAGAGACTGGAAAGCAGGGAACCAGTAAAGTGGGATCTGGACCAGAACGGAGAGGAAAGAGTAAATGTGAGAGGGACTTTCCTCATGGTCCAATGGTTTAGAATCCACCTTCCAATGCAGGGGACACTGGTTCCATCCTCGGTCAGGGAACTAAGATCTCACATCCCACAGGGCAGCTAAGCCCACATGCTGCAACTGGAGAAGTCCACACACCACAACAAAGACCCAGCAGAGCCAGAAAAAAAAAAAGAGAGAAAAGAGTAAACGTGAGAAATGTGAAGTAGTTTAATGATGGATCTGAAATTAGGAAAACAGACAAGGAGAAGAAGAGCAACGAGGCACTAAGCTCTAAGGCTGAGAACCTAGGTGCAAGGGAGGAAATCCACAGAAGCATCATTTGGTCATCATTAACCTGAATTCTGGTTGGAGACCAAGATGCCTTAGTTTAGCAAATCCTGTACAGCATGCTGCCACAGGCTTGTTAATGTGCTTTCATATTTATTGGGTGTCCATGATGGAGCAAGTAGGTGGGAAGTCAATGTTATCCATCCTCCATCAGTGTGACCACATTTTGAGTTGTTGGGAATTGATTACCCTGTACATCTTCGTTGATTCACCTACCTCCCTCATGCCTGACCTTAAAGGTTAAGGGTTCATCCTATGGCAAATATAAATAGCTGTTTTGGGGAGCAAAACCTGGGGCTCAGCTCCAGTGGTCCAGGACTTGTAACAAATGGGCCAGGGAGAATGTGTCTATCGTGAGGCCTTATTCTCTGGGAGCTGAAACTCTAAGATGGTGTGCAGTTTGACTATCAAGTCATGAGGCAAATTTATAAGCATATGTCCTAGGAGTCATTCCTCTCTTTGAGGAAATTTCCTCCCAAGCCATCTTACCAGGTGCCTGCACTTGTTACAAATGCTTCCATTGCTTGAAACATTTGTGATGGCTTCATGGGAATTACCTTCAGAGTCTGCAGCACATTTGTTTTGCTCTCCTCAGAGGTACCAGATCTCCATCCTTGGAAGGTGGGATGTTTTGACTGTTTTTCGTAGGTTGGCATTTAAAAAAAAAAAAAAGTTTCCAAACTGCGTTTAGCAAAATGTTGAAATGAAACCACAGCCTCCTATAAAGAGCTTGGCTACTCAATGATTCCAGACTGGCTCCTGGACCGGGAGTGGGGGTGGAAATCACTGTAAAGTACATTGCTGAGGAAGTTGATGTAATTTCAATATGGACTGTGAATTACATAATAGTCTTGCAGCAATGTTAAATTTCTGAATTTTGGCAACTATACTGAAGTTGTTTGTATAAGAGTATGCCTTTGTTCTTGGGAAATACATACTCAAGTAGAGAAAAAGGGACATGAGGTCTCCAACTTCTCTCCAAAACTCAGAGAAATTATGCATATATAAACATGTGGATAGAGAGGAATAAAACAAATGGAGGTGAATGTAAACAGTGGGTGAATCTGGTAAAGGGCAAATGGGAATTCTTTGTACTATTTTTGATAGTCTTCTGTACTTGAATTTGATTAAAATTAACAGTTACCAGAAAACCAACTACATCCTCCATTTGAAGGAGAGACTCATTTAGATATTGATTCTTTCAAAATAGTCCTCTCAGGAGGCACAGTATTTATCAGCACTTCACGGAGGGTGGATGAAGACACGGAAGACAAGCTCATCAGATCTGAGGCTGATACAGAGCTAGTTAATATTTTAGGTGCCAGGTTCAGGATCTGAGACCTCAGTAGGATGGGAACATTGGTCCAAAATCGAGCACAGCAAAACACAGTATTGCTCTATCAGTGTTAAATTGAATTGAGTGAGATGAAATTTTAAAGGGTTAAATGGTAAGTTTTCTATTTATCACTAAAAACGTTAACTCAGTAGAAGTGAGGACGACATGGTCCAAGGGTGGCATATCCCCTAACAAATCAATTTATTCAACTGCCACCTCGGTATGCTGATAGGATAGAAAGGTTACTGTGATCTGTAGTGGCCATAAAACATTATAGATTCTGAGCTGCATTAATAAAAATACAGTATCCAGAACAAGGGAGGTAATAGTCTTTCTCTGGCCTGTGCCCATTGGACTTTAGAGCATCCAGTTTAGGTCTGGGGCAGTATTTATAAAGAAAGGCATTGCTAATGAAAAGGGGTACAGAGAAAGAGAACAGTGAAATTTTGAAATGAGAGCAGTTGAGGAAGAGCTGAAGGAACTAGGGATGTTTAAATTCTCAAGGATTCCTACTGGTTGCTCTCTAGACATTGGATTGGCATCTGAACTGAGGAGGAAAAGTTTACACATTCTCCATTGCTTCACAAGGTAAGAATAGGACAGAAGGATTGGAAATTACAGGGAGACTTAATACAAGAAAGAATTTTCTAAATATTAAAATAGTCTGAAGATAGAAAAGGGTTATCTTGTGAGGTAGTGAGTTCCCTGTCATTGGAAGTATTCAAAGAAATATATTATCAGGGCCACTATAATAAGAATTCTTGCAGCAGGAAGGATTCTGGGTTAGATAGACCTCTCGAGTCCCTTGATATCTTAAATTCTAGGTAATCAAGTTTAGAAAAAAACAATCCAGCAACCTCATTATTCTGTGGTCTTTATTACAGTATGTTTATAGAAACTGCCCGCAAACCCACTGCTTGTAGAAGGCTGGGGAAGCTTGGACAAGAAGCCTCCACATTCTGAGTTCTGCTTTTCTGCCCCTGCCTCTATTCCAACCCTTCATCTGCAGTTGGTTGCCTCTGCCCAGACTTTTCATAACTGCCTACAGAATGGCATTTCCTTTGAGAGATTTGTAATGATGACAATTTTAGGTGAAGTACCAGTCCCCCTACCTAGGCTGACTCTAACCCACATTTCCAATTGCTTTCAGAGACAGTTCCTGTATGTGAAGAATGTAGGGGGAGTCCCAGCACTCCTGCTTCAGGGGGCAGAAAGCCGGGTAGAAGTGGGTTCTCAACCCCAAGTGGACCTAACCCTGTTGGATGGACTGCAAATCTTAAAACCAAAGAAAGGTAGAAAATAGAGATAAGAAATAGGCTCCCCTTCTCTGCTGTAGTTGCCCCTCAATTCTTTCCTGTTTTAATCACAGGAAGAATGATTAGTCAGCCGAGGAAGGACAGGGGAAGAAAGCAGATGAGTTTTATCTGGCTGGGGTCTGCCTGACCGCAGCCATGTGACTACCTGGCCGACCTGGGGTCTCCATCATGTCCCTGCCTGTCCACAAGACGGATCAGGCTGCCCTTCTCCTGCCCTCCCCCCGCCTCATTCCAGGAGAGGGTTGCTAGGATAATTATAGCCTACTTGTTTCTCTCCTTCTCCCCAACTGCTCCGGGTCTTAGAAATTTTCTTTCTTAGGGTACTGAGAAACTTCTTCAACACTGTAGCCATTTAGAATCTAGAAGATTCTTTCCAGCAGAAATAGTGAAGTTATTTTCCCAGAAATCATCCCTAATTTTCACCCAGTGTTAACTGGTAGTCTCTGGTTCTGCCCTTCATTTGAGAAGCACAAAACCTCCCCCCACCCACCCCATACTCAGGCCTTCTCTGTTATCCACAAAGCTGCTCCCCGCACAGGCGCCAGCTCGCTTATTCAGCATCAGCGTCAACAGACCTGGATTTGAATCCTTGTTCTATCCATTGCGAACCCTGTGACCTTGGGCAAGTTGTAAAAATTTCTCAGAGCATCAATTATTATACTTATAAATGGGAATACTTAAACCTACTTCACAGAATTTTAGTAACAATTTAACCAAATAATATACCTAAAGTTCTGAGCCAGTCACTGGCCAGATCCTCTGGCTGACATTTGTCTGTGTTAAGTGGCCCAAACAAAAGGAGATGGTAAAGGTTAGGGAAACAAACCCGGAAGGAGGCTCAAAGAAGAGACCTTCAAAGGGAGGGATCTGCTTAAACATGGGAGGGATGGCAAAGAAGGAGAAAGAAACTTGGGAGAAGGAAAGGAAAAGGAGGGCTCTCTGGAGACTGGCCTGCAGAGAAGGAGGGCAAGTTGGAATGAACAGAACAAGATAGAGCCGGGGAAAGGGACGGACAGACAACAGATAGGGGTGGACAGACAGATGGGAAAGGAAGATATAATGACAAAAACCAGGGGAAAAACCCAGCTGGCGTGAGGCAGACAAGAGGTGCTGGAGAAGAGTGACAGAAGGAATAGAGAAAACAGGGAGGGTGATCAGAGTGAGATGGGGAAGTAGGGGCAGGACAGACAGACTGAGAGCGGGTGGGGAAAGCATAAGACAGACAGACAGATGGCAGGGATGAGAGGGTGCCCTGGGTTGCCTGCATTCTGCTGTGTTTACCAGCTAATTGAGTTAAATTGTTGTCAGAGATGTAATTAAAGGGTAGAGAGAGCTCTCTGGCAGGCCTGAAACAGATGGAGGGGGCTTTAATTGGTAATTAAATTCTTCCCTGGCAGCTGAGGAAGGAGCCTGTGCTTCAGCCTCACAAGGCCACGGGTGGCCTTCCCCCCTTCCCGGCCCCTCTCAGGGGCTCTTTGCGGAGGGGGCTGAGCTCTGCACACCAGCAGCCAGGCGGGCAGGGAGGCCCGGTAACTGCAGGAGAGTGCCAAAGCAGCCCCGCCCGCCAGGGCTGGCTCAGCTCCCACGGGCTAATCCAAGCAGACCCACCCCCAGCCTGCCCCTGCTGACCTCCCTGCTCCCACCCACCGATGAATTCCTTCGTGGCCCCAATTGCTTCACTGGGGATCTCACAGAGAAAGAATGGGCTCTGGCCCCGCATGCGGATTGGCTTGGGAAGGGTTCGTTGGTTTAGTCAGGCACCCAGGCAAACCCATCTGTTGGCATGGTTCCCATGAGCCTCTCAGCATCTGCCCCCTCCCCACTGCCCTCCCTTCCAGGAGGCGCTGTGCAAAGATGCTATTCTGCCTGGCACATCACTGTCTGGCGCTGACTCTGCCCCAGCAGCGAATAAGACAGGATGGGATCAGCAGCCTTGATGGGCAGATTGGTTAGACTTTCTAAGATGTGAGCATTTAGACTAATCAGCTTTCAACTCCAAATCTCAGGCTGACCTGCATTTCATTGGAGAAGGCCCCTTGGGCTGGCAGATTTCCCTGAAACCCACATGTTCTCTACGTGTTCCACTTCAAAGAAAGAGATAAGTAAAAAGAGAGCCAAGAGGCAAGGCTTTTAAAAAGAAAGCTGAAAGGGAAGTTAGGCAGAAATAAAACCCAGGGTAGACAATGTGGAATTATTGTAAAATGCATGGCTGACTGTGAGACAGTAATAGAGTGCTGCTCTTACAAAAGCAAGCTCCGTGCCGGATGCATAAATAAAGAAGCTGGGGGTCATTCTCTCATTATAGCTCAGCTGATCAGACAAAAGTTCTTTGTCTTGCTCTGGACTCCATGGAGCCCAGACAGTCATGGAGGCGCTTGGAGGGGTTTCTGGGAAGGGCCATAGAAATGACAGAAAACTTTAGCTGTGTGGACATTCACTCGGTCAATTGAGGCCCACTCTGCTGTCTTACCTTCAGCCCCACACATGCTGTTCTCTGCTGAAAACAATGCTCCCCACCCTTCCATCCTCCTTCCTAGACTATCTTAAGGCCACAACCCTACTCTCATTCCTTCAGGACGCTTTCCCTCACTCCTTCTTCTCAACCCCAACATCTCCCTTGTGCCGCATCCTAAAACTGCTAGTTTCCTTCTGATTCCCTCACAAGGCTGTAAGCTCAAAGGTCAAGGATCAAGTCCATTTCACTCATCACTGTCTCCCCAGCACCAAACATAGGTCCTGGCAGTTAGTAGGTGCTGAATTTTTGTGGAATGAAGAAATAAACCCAGAACATTCAGCATGCAGGCAAACTCTGAAAGTCATCAGCCAAGTTATTATATAGATGAAAGAAAAAGTGCAAGTGTTAGTCGTATCTGACTCTTTGTGACCCCATGGAATTCTCTGTCCATGGAATTCTCTAGGCAAAAATACTGGAGTGGGTAGCCATTCCCTTCTCCAGGGGATCTTCCTGACACAGGGATCAAACCTGAGTCTCTTATGTCTCCTGCATTGGCAGGTGGGTTCTTTACCACTAGTACCACCTGGGGCTTCCCTGATAGTTCAGTTGGTAAGGAATCCACCTGCAATGCAGGAGACCCCGGTTCTATTTCTGGGCCAGGAAGATCCACTGGCGAAGGGATAGGCTACCCACTCCAGTATTCTTGGGCTTCCCTTGTGGCTCAGCTGGTAAAGAATCCGTTTGCAATGCGGGAGACCTGGGTTCAATCCCTGGGTTGGGAAGGTCCCCTGGAGAAGGGAAAGACTACCCACTCCAGTATTCTGGCCTGGAGAATTCCATGGACTATATAGTCCATGGAGTCACAAAGAGTCGGAGACGACTGAGCGACTTTCACTTCACTTTCACCTGGGAAGCCCATTATATAGGTGAGAGGGCTAGAAATGCAGCAGAGATTTAGCTTAGCTGTGGGAAAGCACTTTAAAAATCTTCCTTTGCTAAGGGAGAATGAGGAAATCTCTTTTAGAAAGACAATAAAGTCTAACTGATGATTCAGCACTGATTGTAGCCCTCTGTCTCCACTATAGCAGCCAAGAGAGAAAACCTCTCCCGGACTGGAGATTTTGAAATCAGTGGATCTAGGCGCAGGGGCAAGAAATTGTTATTTTTAAAATCTTCCCAGGTAATTCTGATGATTTAGAAACCTCTAGATTAAATACCAGATTTCTTTTAGCTATGAACATTTGTTTCGCTTTTGCTTGTCCCCACCTTTCCACCCCTACAAGAATGAATCAGCTGATTCTAAGAGTGGAAAGGGAGCCAGTTTTGGGAATATTAACTTTTGTGTTCATTATGAAACCTAGGTGAATGCAGGAATGAAGCTTGCTTGTCAGGTGGGCCCTCTCACCACAAGCTGAATGAGGCTCTGGTCCCTGCTGACCACACTTTACTTTCTCCATCAAAAAGACTAACGTGGAAATGAGTAGCCCTATTCCACAAAAACAGTACTAAAATGCAAAAACTGTCATGGGCTGCAGGACTACAGGTTGAGCCCTATACTTGAATTCTGGTCTCTGTCTCTCCTTGTTGGCCAGGTCCCTGCCACATACTGACGAAGCCCATTGCACCTCCCCTAGGTGCCCCCGCTCTCTCTGTACCTGAGTGGACCCAAGTGCCACATCACCTCCTTTCCCCCAGGAGGTGGAAGGCAAGGGTAGGGAGGGGAGGCAGGGAGAGGAGATGGGTGATATGCCTTTCCCTAAGGCAGTCTCATCCTCCAGCTTCCCAGTGAGAGATCTCCTACTGTGAGACTGCTCCAGAGGCCGCCAAAGGCCTGGGACCTGCAGCGTTAAACAATTTCCCAACTTACTTCCCGACTCATCAAAGTCAACTTGCCTACCCAGTCCAGTCTTGATTAGTCAAAGTGAAAGTCACTCACTCTTTGCAACCCCATGGACTATACAGTCCATGAAATTCTCCAGGCCAGGATACTGGAGTGGGTAGCCTTTCCCTTCTCCAAGGGATCTTCCCAACCCAGGCATAGAACCCAGGTCTCCTGCATTGCAGGCAGATTCTTTACCAGCTGAGCCACAAGGGCAGCCCTGATTAGTCAAATCCAGCTGTAAACTCCAAACCTCTTAATTGCTCCACTTTCTCCTTCCTGTGTCGCCTCTGTGGCCTGTCACTTAGACTCACAGCATTTAGAGCTGGAACAAATCTCATCCTTCTGATGTGACAGTTTGCGAGACCTGGATTGGGGCAAGTTTGGGGGGGAGAGGGCACTCCTGCTTTAACCAAAGTGATTCTGCTCCTCTCTGTTTTCATACCTGCCACATAGGAGTGCTATTCCGTAGTGTGTTGGTGAAAGTTTAACAGCCAGTTCTTACTGAAGCAGTGATAGACATGCTCCAATCTGTAGCATTTGCCGGTTTCCATGGTGTATATTCTCCCACCAAAGCCCATTTCAAGCTAATGACTGGAAGTAACCCAGTGCAAAGTTAGAAATGCACATAACAGGCTCGTAGAGCCCTTGAGTGGTGGCTTAGTCGCTAAGTCGTGTCTGACTCCTGCGATCCCATGGTCCGTAGCTTGCCAGGCTCCTCTGTCCATGGGATTCTCCAGGCAAAAATACTGGAGTGGGTTGCCATTTCCTTCTCCAGGCAATTTTCCCAACCCAGGGATTAAACCTCAGTCTCCTGCACTGCAGGCAGATTTTCTACCAACTGAGCCACCAGGGAAGCCCTTGAGAGCCAGTGCAAATTAGCCAATCACAGCACTAGCTTTGGGCCTTCTCTTAATATTTAAAAGAAGTGTGGGTCTTCCCTGGTGGTCCAGTGGTAAAGAATCTGCCTACCAATACAGGAAACCCGGATTCATCCCTGATCTGGAAAGATCCCACATGCCGTGGAACAACTAAGCCCATGTACCTCAACTACTGAGCCTGTGCTCTGGTGCTCAGGAGCCACAACTACAGAAGCCCACACGCCCTAGAGCCTGTGCTCCGCAGCAAGAGAAGCCACTGCAATGAGAAACCCGCACGCCACGACTAGAGAGTAGCCCCCACTCACCGCAACTAGAAAAAAGCCCACGCAGCAGCGAAGACCCAGCATAGTGATAAATAAACAAAATTTTAAAAATAAATAAATAAAAGAAGTATAAAGACCATTGTCTAGCACTACCTTTTAAAGATAAAGTAACTGAGGCCCAGAAAAGGAGTTGCCGAGGCTCATACAGCTAACCTGAACCAGAGTCCAAGCCTCCTGAGGCCTCACCACACACCTGCTCAGCCTGAACTAAATAGCTGGGAGGGAAGCCAGAAATCACTGCAGGTGGTCACTCTGGGGACAGACAAGGTCAAAATGGTGGCCACAGTGTCTTGCAGCCAATCTTTGCTGGGTATCCAGTGAAGACTAAGCTTCTCCTTAGTCTTCATGAGGTTGTAAAAGACCCCCCTCAAACTCAAAGAGCCCTATTTTCAACCAGCCTCATTAATGTCCTCCAGGAGTGAATTTCTCCCCACTCCCCACCAGAATGACACACGAAGCACCCTCACCCCTTTCCCCAAGTCAGTCTAACTCCCAAACCTACTGAAAACCTTTGGGCAACACGTCGTGTGTTGAGCAGGATGGAGGAGGAACTGGGCAAAGCAAGTGCTTTCAGACAAGTCCAGGAATGATTATTGAAGCAGCTGTTTTATGTTCTTCCTGGGCACGAAGCAAGGAGGGAGTGTGGTGCGATGCCAAGCTAAGGGCCTCAGCTTTCTCAAACCCTGGATTTTAGCTCTGGTTCCACTACTCGTTGGGTGAGTCTCTTCCCCTCTCTAGGGGTCAGTTTCCCCAGCTGTGGAATGCAAGGTTAGAGCTGATGCTTTCCAGGATCTCCTGCTTATAAAATTCCATGAATCACTAAGAGGAAAAACGCATAGGAGACCCCCTCCACTGTTTCTTCTCCCTCACCCCCACCCATCATCCCACTCTTTTCCCTGCTTCAAAAGGGCCCTTTTCTTGCATCTCTGAAGATGCTCCCCACTCTATATAGGGTCTTGCAGCCAACCTTTGCTGGGTATCCAGTGAAGACTAAGCTTCTCCTTAGTCTTCATGGGATTATAAAAGACCCCCCTCAAACTCAAAGAGCCCTATTTTCATCCAACCTCATTCCTGTCCTCAGGGAGTGAATTTCTCCCCACTCCCCATCAGAATGACACATGGAGCCCCTTCACCCCTTTCCCCAAGTCAATCTCACTCCCAAACCTACTATAGGCAACACCCCACAAAGGCTCCCACCCTCATTTCTCTGTACTTGGATAGGAGACTGGGAGTCTCCTGGGGCTGCCTTAGGGCTTGCCCCAGCCAGGCAGCTGGTCTCCTGTTTCCTAGAGATTCTTTGTGTCTGTGTTTCTTCCCAAGGAGCAGGGGTCACGACGCCAAGGAGAAAGAATATGAGGTGGTGGATCCTCTTTTTTTCCCCAGACTCTCCCCATCTCTCCCACGTCAAGTCTGGTTGCCAGTGGAGGGGAGAGAGGGCGGGGGGAAATAGCAACAGAATCCTGTGCCCTCCAGGCCGTCCTGCAGCCTCTCCCTCCATGGTTCCTCCACAGAAAGAGCGCGGGTCATACCCAGCAAAGGCCCTTATCGCCAGCCTGGCCCTGCCGCTGCCTGATAGAGCCCAGCCCTCCCCCCGCAGATCTCATTAAGGGGTCGCCGCCTATGCTTCCCAGCCGCCCCCCATCCATCTTTGGCTACGGTTGACAGACTGGGCCCCGGGGCTGATGTCCGGCAGGTGACAGGGTTAATGGCAGAAGAGGGCAGAGGGCAGAGGCCAGCCAGCTCACAGGGGTGGGAGGGCAGCCTGGGGAGGCCCTGGGTCCATTCCAGCTGGGCAGCCCCTCGAATTACAGCACCTGGGGGAGGGATGAGTCCTGGACCATCCATCCCTGGGGAAGCAAGGTGGACGGTGTCGGCCATCTTGGGAGCAGATGGTGGGAGGAGAGCCCCTTAGCCTGGGAAGAGGAGTAAGAAGCTTATTAATAGAAAGGGGAGACGGGCTAGCAGGAGAGGAAAGAGAATCTCTATCTATGTGGGCTCAGTGAAAACGTTGCTTCCTGGATCCCAGGTTGCTCCTTGGCAAGAAACGCATATCTTGCCGATGTGGTTGGAGTCAGGTGACTGTTTGGAGTGGCTGCCTGTGACCCACCTTGCTTTCCCTCTCAGCCGCCTGGTACCATGGCCCAGCACTGTGGTTAGGAGCAGCCTTCTAGAGTCAAACAGAGTGAGTCCAAACCCTGTTTAGATCCTCCTTCTGTGAGGCCCGGTAAGTTACTTAACCTCTCCGAGCCTGATTTCTTCATGCTGTGTAATGTACCCAGCTCCTGTGAGGATGAAATAATGTGATGCGTGGAAAACACAGAACCTGGTCCACCCTGAGTGTTCAAAAAAATTTTAGTTGCCCTTGGTAGTAAGTAAGAGTATTGTTACAGTATTGCTATCACTTCTGCGGCCTCCTCCACCCCCAGGCTTTTCCCAGGCATTCTGCCTCGGGAGCTCCCCTCGCGCGACCTCCTGCATGCCCAGGATCACCTCCTGGCCTGCTCTACTCACTCTCGGGGAGCTCCTGAATGCTGCTTTGGGGGCAGCTGCCCCCCTCACAGCTGCCAGAGGAGAGGCCCTGCAAGGGACAAGGGTTTGTCCCTCCAGGCCTTTGAAGCAGGGGGAGGGGAGGGGTTGCCCTGTGCTCCTGACCTGGGGGGCCAGTCTCAGCCCCCCCACCTCCCACCGTGGGAGGAGAGTCAAGGAACAATGGGCCGTGGAACACTGGCTCCAACGCCGGCCAGCTGGCATTCAGGCGACAGGTGGGGTGGGTGTGGGAGCTTGCCCTCCCCACAGCAAGTGGAAAGTCCTTCAGGAGAGCTGGTGGTGGCTGGGGTCTCCTCACGGGGGCCCCAGATGTCAAGGGTATGGTAGGGAGAGGAAGAGAGGGGTAATTGCAGCACCACGTCCTGGGTTGAAGTTGTCCAGAGTCCTCCTGGAGGGGGTGTTGCAAGCCCCTCCTCAGTTCCAGGGGCCCCCTCAAGTATACCCAGATCTCAGGCTGGGCAAAGGCACCAACCAACACGTCTCTGCCCTCCCTCCTAAGCCTGGATGGAGTGGCTCCCCCGGTGCTGATTACCTCCATTAGGCCCTCAATCTTGCGAGGATAATGCATGGCCCAGGCTGGGCTGGGGGAGGAGGCCCCTCTGGCAGGGGAGCCAGGAGGCCGGATGCAGGGACCTGAGCAGAATACCAAGCAGCCAGCCTGCCGGCCAGCAAACCTGGGCCAGGCCAGGAGAGGCAAGGAGTGGGGATGGGGGGGAGAGGGGAAGGGGAGTCTGTCCCCACTGTCCACAGTCCCTGGCCACCTCTCTACCCTCGTGCCAGCTCCACCAATTACCCACTATGGTTGAACTCCTAGGGCCTAAGGGGGGAGTTCTCCTCGGGGGCCCCACCTTCTCCAGGCCCATCAGTCCTTTGTGGTACCAGATCCTGGGTGGCAGGAAACAGCAGCATCTGCCCCCTCAGCTGGACCACAGCTCTGCTCAGCTCAGAGCCTCTGAGGATGACCCAGCAAGACCAGAATCAAAAACACCTTGGTAAGAGTGGGAAGACTCAGAACATGAGAAGGGTCTCCCCTTTCATTGTCAAGTGAAATCAACTATCCCGTGTTCTTCCAAAGGCAGTATTGCCAGGATGGGCCTGCTCACTGCTAAATCCAGTCCCCTGACAATGTTGCCAGCTTCTTCCGGTTGCCCATGCCTCTAATCTTAGTTCCTCCCACCCCAACTTCTTCTTTTGCCTTCCTTTGGGAAAGCCTTTTATGTCACCACGTCTGACCCCTGTGCACTTGACTGCCCTTCCACCGCCAGGGGCGCATCTGAGTCTCCCCACCCTCCCAGGTGGGAGGACAGGTGTCACTGTCCCCAGCAGGCAGCGTAGCCTGACAGTGAGGAGCTTTGGCCCCGGAGTCAGGCAGACTGAGGTTGCAGACCAGTATCCCTGCTTACCAGCTGTATGACCTCAGGCAAGCTTTTGAATTTCTGAGAACCTGAGTTTCCTTATCTACTAAATGAGGATTAAACCAGTATTATCATACACACTCCTGACAATTCATTAAATAAGACAATACTGGGACTTCCCTCGTGGTCCAGTGGTTAGGACTCTGCGCTTTCACTGCCAAAGGACTGGAGTTCAATCCCTGTGTTGGGGAACTAAGATCCCATAAGCCGTGTGGTGCAGCCGAATAATAATGATAATAATATAAGGCATTTAGCACAGTGCCTGGCACATTATACATCCTTAAAAATGGCAAAGAGAAAAAAATAATTAAAAAAAATCCTTATCTAATAGGTGAAGAAATGAGGTCCCAGAAACTGAAAGATTGGGCTGAATCGTAGAACTAAAGATGGTGTTAAAGTGAGGCCTCTGGATTCTCAGTCAAGCGCTCTCACCACCACCACACCCAATGGCTGCCTTCCTACCCCGCCTCAGCTGGTTCTTTCTCACCCTCCAGCCCCACCCCTCAGCCAGACTCCCCAAGTTCTCCTGCTCCCAACTTTGGGGCAGCAGGCCCTGCTCCAGCATCTGATGTCTCTGTGCGTGTGGAAGGACAGAGTGGAACTGTTTGCAGTAATGGGAGCAGCAGTCAGAACTCAAGGCCCATAATTCACCAGTGATCAGATGTAGGGGAGGTGCCAGGACAGTTATATTAATAACCGTGTCATTAAAAATTTGCAAGTGATGTTCTCATAAAGCTTGAGTTGGTTGAGGTGGTTAGGTTTGTTTATTTATTTATTTTTCCCTGCAGGAGCAAACAGGGCCACCGAGGGAGAACATTAAATTATCTCTTGAAATGATTCCAGTAATAAGTTGGGCGGGTTAGGAGAGCTGTTGGCAGCTCCCATCAGACCTCCTTCAACCTTTCTGAACTCCTATCTTTTACTTGGCCTTGTTTTATAAGGGGCCAATGACTCCCTTCTGGCCTAGCTGTGTCCCTTGTTTAGAGCTGCTGTCTATATAGGCAAAATATGCCTTTTTTTCATCAACAAGCAAATGAGAGTGACCGTATATTATTCCTTGCCAGAAATCACAATGTGCTGTATGACATAGAAAAGAGAGGGAACTTGTAGGGACAAAGACTTTGAATATTTGAAATAAGCACTGTTTGGGAAGATCAGGTCCATAGAGACCCAATAATAATATCAATAACCCTCATAACTAACATTTATGTAACATGGACAACAAGCTAGTTTCCCTCTGGGCACTTTGGATGTGTTAAACAATTTGATCTTTATAACTCTAGGCAGTATTATCCTATTCCACATGTGAAGTTTTACAGTCGGTAGGTGGTGGAGCTGGGATCGAGTCCCAGCCATTCTGACTTCCTAGTCTGTGTTTCCACCAGATCCACTGCCTTGAATATTCTTCTCCAGGGATGGGAATTCCTGGCTTGAGCCAAGTAGATCATTCCTGAAGCCTGAGGACTCCTTCCTGCCTAATATAATCACAGCTCTACTACCCGGAGAACCTCCTCTGAGCCGGAAACTAAGCTAAGGAACATGTTATGTGCGTGATCTCACTTAGCATGTTACCCATGAGGTTGGTTCTATTAGTGTTCCCATCCTGCAAATAAGCACATCAACGCCCACAGGGGTCTAAGCAAGCAAGTACCAGAGTCAAAACCAGGCTGACTCTGCACACCTGGCTGCCCTGTACAGACAGCTTCTCCCACTTCCCACACTAGGATTTTTATGATTCCAATATTCCAGATCAGGTTTGACCAAGCCCCATTGGCAGGAGTTTAACTCATTTCTAAGATGCCCAGATTCCCAGGGGTGGGGTCCCAGGCCAGGCGACCCAGCCAGAGCTGCAAAGACAGGAAGACGCAGGGAGTCTTTTAATTTTACATTAAAAGAGAAGGTTCCCTCCTCCATGCCCGTCCTCCCTCTACATCCCCCCCACCCCCCCACCCCCCGCCTTAGCTCCCTTCCAATCACATTGGAGACCCCAGAGGGGGCTTGACCCCTGTCCTCGGGGGAGGTCAGCTGGGGTGACCCTGCCAGTGTGCAGAATCCCATGAGAGAGGCCCAGCTGCAGGCCCCGGAGGGCTGGAAGCGCACCGGAAACGAGCTCGGGGTCACCAGGGCGGCTCGGCTGAGGGAGGGGCTTCCCTGGCCTTTGTGAGCTGATGGGCAGGGGGAGATTAGTTCCACGGGCAGCCCCTGTGTCTCCAGAGAAAGGGGCTATTATGGAGCGACTCAAAATACAGGGCACAGCCCACCACACCTCCCCTTTTATCGCCATGGAGATGAGGGAGGCTGTGGAGGAGGGAAGGGGGTTAGGAGAGCAAAGGAGGGAGGGAGAAGCCAAGGCAGGTGGAAAGGGAGACATGGCAGGAGGAGAGCAGGAGTGGAAGCCAGTAGGAGGGGAGCGGGCCAGAAGAGAGGGCTCTGAGCCTTTCACTACCCCGACGGCTGGTGGGATCTCTTTCTCATCACTACCTCTCACATCCTGCCTTCCCCAGGCCATCACAGACACAGCCTGGGGCTACCAGAGCAAAAAAGGACTTGCCTACTACCCTGCCGCTGGCCCTGTGACCTTAGATGGCCCTGACCATCTGGGATTACATGGCAAGATGGCCACATGGAAGGCAGCTGGTGAACAGCTGCTAGGCCTTGTCCAGCTTCCAGACATACCAAGTGCCCCAGTCACTGACTCTCAGAATCATCCCACCAACCTCCCATCCTCTGCAGTGTCCCCACCAGATACTGACCCGGTGCCAGTCTAAGGTCCTCAGTGATGATGACTATCTCACCTGTGCCCCGTGGAGCACCTTTGGTTGTCATAAAAGGCTTCCATATATTAGGCAGAAACCTGCCTCCCTCTTACCTCCACACACAGACCTAGTTCTGTCCTCTGGGGCTGGAAAACTGAATAAGGTAGGCATGTAATAAATATTGCAGAAAGGAAGGATAAAAGTCTGACATTTCTTGACATGAAATATTTGGGGAAAGCTGCTGAGAAGGTAATTTCTTTGAAAACAAATGAACAAACATCAAAAAAAAAAAAAAATCAGTCCATAGTTTAGAAAAATATCCAAAGCTAACTAGAAGTACTGGGATGGAAAGTGATTCCAGCCTTCAAACACCGAGTGGGCAGAAGACAGGACATTTCAAGAGGCCAGTGTCCGGCATGCTATCCTGATGTCAACACAGGGCCTTTGTATGTTTCAGGAAACTAGGCATTTGGTGACAACATAGCCCAACAGACAGAGATGGAGCCCAGAGTCAGAATTTGCCCGGGGATTGTGGCTGGTCTTTGGCTCTATGCCTCAATATAGAGGAATAGGGCTGCAAGCTGCAAGCTGGAGAAACATCCTCTATCCCAAATAGGAGGCTCTTGAAAAGAGAGGCCAGCTCCTAGCAAGAAGCTTGAGGCCATGCACGCTTATGTAGAAAGGAAGGGAATGCCCTCTTTGAGAGCTGAAAGTTTCCAGGCACGAAGATTTGTGATCCCATAGTTTGAAGAGACTCAGGATGCCGGGCTGACTGGGGATTTCCAATTGGCACGATTACAAGTTCCATCTGGCACTCTGGGGAGCCTGCCTGGGAAGCCTCTAGTCTAAGATCCTTGTTCCAAGGTGGGTCAGTCATGAGGCTGTGCAGAGCAGGGAGAATAGAAGAGGGAGAGGAGGAAAAAGAACATGGGGCTCTCTCGTTACCTTTTGGTTCCTCCCCACACTGTGCCACGTGGGGAGGCCTAGGAAGCAGGTGCACAGGCAGACATGTAGAACAGGTGCCGTTTGGGTGCGCCGGGCACCAGAGATAAGCTGAGGCTGTGGTCATGCTAACAAAGGCCACATTCTATGTTTGACAACAGTTGTTTCAAGATGCCAGTCCTCAACAGATGTTGGAGATGGCTCTGATTCTTGCATTCGAGAGAAAAAGGAGAGGAATCCCGGGCTCCCTGTTTGAGCCTTGGCTGTCAAGGAAGGTAGGCGTCCCTGCTGTTGTCTCTTCCTATTCAGCACTGGGGCTCCTGCCCAAATGCTCATGTCCAGATTGTATTTATGACTGTTTTAAGAAGGAATGACAGAGCCTTTTAATATCCCTGACAGCCCGGGATGTTTTAATAGATGGTGGAGCTGGGCTGCAGGAGTCAAGAGAAGAGAGCTGAGTCGCTGAGCGAGCTGTCAGGCCTGGTTTCTATGACAGACCTACTGATCCACTTGACGACGACAAAATAAAATACGGGGCCGTGTCTCTCCTCGGCCCCGTCAACTTGACAGACAGTCCGTCACCATTGTATGTCATCTTTCACCTCCTATTTACTCAGGCTTAGGGGACCTTCTTTAACAGGGAATTCCTACAGGATTTCCACCCAACCCACCTCCAGAGCATGAGGCCTCCATTCCACTCACCTGGAGTGCTGGGCACCAGTGGCCTTACCCAGTTTTCTGCATTTCAAACAAAACTATTCTACCCACAGTTCTGCCTCACTTGTTGTTGTCTATTAGAGGTGATTATAAGTGGTTGGTCTTTGGCTCTATAGGGGACAGGATGGCTCAAAAATCAGACAGGATGAGAGGTGGGGATGGTTGTACAGCAATGGGAATGAACTTAACACCACTGAATGGTGCCCACAAAAAGGGTTGAAGTGATAAATCGTATGTTCTGAGCGGGGTCAGATATCTTAACACACACACTCGGACGGGGTAAGAAACAGAGAGGGCTGCCTTGGACCTTTGAGCCCTTCTGATTTGGGTGCTGGACTCTCTAAGCTTATAACCTGTAGCAAGACTATTTCTATGGTCTGTACTCCCATAAATGGGGCTTCCTTGGTGGCCCTAGTGGTAAAGAACCCGCCTGCCAGTTCAGGAGACATGAGATGTCGGTTGGATCCCTGGGTTGGGAATATCACCTGGAGAAGGGCATGGCAACCCACTCCAGTCTTCTTGCCTGGGAAATCCTATGGACAGAGGAACTTGGAAGGCTACCGTCCATGGTCCACGGGGTTGCAAAGAGTCAGATACGACTGAAGTGACTTAGCATGCTCTACTTCCATAAAAACAGTCCCTGACCTCCTTCTGCTTGTTTGCCTCTTCCCGCCTCCCTGGGCCCAAGGTCATTTTTGGAGTTGAACTTCTGGAGGTTCCTCAGACACACATTTTCAGCCCCACGTTTGGGGCTAAAGGCACTGTGGTCACACCAACAGTAGGTCCTGGCAGGGGAGGCCAGAGAGTCCTCACACTTTTGTTGTCTCAGGAACAGAGGGCAGCAATCCAGGGCCACTCCCTCATTCTTAGGGCATGGAGTGCTCCCTTCCCTGTGTGTTAAGTTGTGCTGGATCTGCCCCCCTACACAATTTGGGGCTCCCCTCCCTCCTACTCCATGATGGCGATGACGACAGGGGTTAAGGGTCAGACTTCTCCTCGATCCCACCCCTGGGGGCTGCAGCTCCACACCAGTGCCTCCCTCCACCTGCATGGCCCAGGGCTCTGCGTTCGAGTCCTCTGCCAAGAGAGAGTTAAGGGCTCCGGTTTAATTTGCCCGTTAATCACAGTTAAAAGAAGTAATGAGCGTCTCCCCAAAGCCTGGGTGTTTCTCTGCAGATTAAGCAGCAATTTGCATAGCCCCTTTATTCATCCCCGCCTCCCCCTGCGGGGCGCTTGTCCTTTCAGACACAGCCAAGCGCAGCCTGCGGCGAGGGCTTTGACAAATGGCTTCGCTGCACAGGGTTTGGGCGAGAGGGAGGGAGGGGAAGGCTGGGAGGGAGAGGGCAGCTCCCGACAGTAATGGATAGCTGGGGCGTTAAATAGTGCAGAACTTTTTATTAGACACACGGGAGAAGTTTAAATATTCACACTGGTTTTCTTTGGAACCTGGGGGAGGAGAGAAGGGTGGCAGGCAGGGCAGGTATGAGTTTACTCAGGGCCCATGTACCCAGAGGGGCCCTGCCCACCACCTGAGAGGAAGGGCACCTGGAGGACACAGAGATCTTTGTCAGGGTCAGCTGGCATCCTGGGCTTCTTTGCCCTGGAGCAGGCTCAACACCCTCCTGCTGCCCACCCCTCACCCCGATTTGCTAGGAACCTGGGAGCAGAGCCTGGGGACTGATGACTCGGGGTGCAGATCAGCTTGTTCAGAACGTGGCACGTGGGCAACATTCAGTAAGCAGCGGCAGACCTGGGTCAATGAAGCCATGAAACCTCCCAGAGGCTGAACAGCAGCTCTCTTCTCTGGAAGAGCCCTCAACCAAACAGGGAGAGGACAGACCAGCCTAGAAGATCCTCAGGGCAGGCACTGTCACTAGACAACTGTGGATCGGATTTAATCTAACCATTGGTTCATTTTAAAAGCCTAACTAAATCCAATTTTCTTCCCAAACTTCTTTATTTTTTTTACTTAATTGTGCACCATGTGATCGTAACATGTCATAACATGTCATATAATCATACAATGTCATAAATGATCTGACATTTTAGAAGTCCGAGTCAATTGAGAGATCATTAAGATACCAAAGTTCAGAGAAGTTAAGTTTGAGATTCCAAAGCTGCGTGCTCACTCAGTTGTGTCCACTTCTTTATGACCCCATGGTCTGCAGCCTGCTAGGCTTCTCTGTCCGTGGGGTTTTCCAGGCAAAAATCCTGGAGTGGGATGCCATTTTCTCCTCCAGGGAATCTTCCTGACCCAGGAATCGAACCCAGGTCTCTTGTACTACAGGCAGATTCTTTACTATCTGAGCCACCAGGGAAGCCCACAAGATTTCAAAGGAAGGGCACAAAAGGCAAGGGAGCAAAAATGAGCGAAAGCCAGTCCCTGCTCTTAAGCAGTTCAGTTTGGGGCTCAGCCCATGGGAAGGGAGTCACGTAGTTGAGAGGTGCTCCCTGAATTCAGGACATCTAGACAGCGTCAGGGATGCTGCTGGGGAGGGTTAGGGGGGGTGCAGAACTCATTCTGCCTGAGAACTTGAAATGAGTGTGGGTCTCATCAGCTGGGTCAGAAGGGCTAAAAGGAGCCCAGAAAGGGTTTGGGGACATACATGGGTTTGGTGTCTTCAGTGGATACCCATACTGGAAAGGCAGGTGGACACGGGTGTCAAAGGCTGCCCTGTGACACTAGGAATCTGGGGAGCTGAGGGGGCATCCAAGTTTCTAAGTAGGGAAATGATTAGGTCGACAAAGCACATGGAAAAAGTGGATTGGAAGTGAACCAGCAGAGGGTGAGAGCCTGTTAATAGAACAGAGATAGGAGATAAGAGAGGGAAGCAGGGTGGGATGGAGATGCTGATGGGGGTGGTTTGAGATGTGTCGGAATATCCAGGACATATGGAACCAGGACCTGAACGAAAGTTTCTAACCTAAGTCCAGGATGTTTGCATCCACCACCCCTCACAAGCTGCCAGCAGTCTTTCTGCACTAGGTACCCTCTGGGTGCTGCCCATACTCACCACAGCTACCCACCCCAAGGCTGTCTTCCTTTGTCCTCATTTCACTGGTGAAGAAATGAGGTGCAGAGAGGTCCAGGGACTCAACCAAGACCACACAGGTGGCAAGAGTGGAGCTGGGATTTTACCTGGACAGTCTAGCTCTAGAGCAGATGTCAATCACCACCACATTGCTTTGCCTGTTATCCTCCTGTTACTGTTATTAGATTGTGTGTATGCACATTCATGTATGTGTTAGGAGTAGTGGGGAGAGGAAAATAAACAAATGGCAATTAAAAGATGAAATGGTAATTCCCTGGCGGTCCAGGGGTTAGGACTCTGTGCTTTCACTGCTGAGGGCCAAGACCCTGGTCGGGGAACTAAGATCTGGTGGCGGCCCAGGCAGGGGTAGGGTGCAGGGAGGAGATGAAATAGGACTTAGTAATAGGACAGGCAAGTGTAAATGAAAAAGCAGGAAGAGCTGCAGGATCCACATTTCCAGGGGAGAAACTGTAAGGAACATGGGGAATTAACAAGGGAGACAGTCACGAGCAGGCAGAATTAGCTCCTGCTCCCCTAGGGCCTGGGGCCTGCTTTTTCTTTGGTCCCCCGCTCTGGGCCGGTCCTCTGGAGCAGATCGTACTCAGAGGAGTGAGATTTTGGTCTGAATGATACAGATAACCCCTACCCCACACAGCCCCTGGGACACTAGTTCTGGATGTGTAGGACCTATCTCCCTGTCAAGCCCTTAGTTGAGTGGCCAGAACCCAGAGGAGCAATCATTAGCACTCTACTTAACCCACCTTCATGGTCGGCCATCACAGGCTGCAGTGCAAACGGATCTTACACTTTGAGAACCAGACTTGGAAAGGACAGAGTCTATGAAGGAAGAAAGGCTTCATTTGAACAGAGTCATGGTGAGTGGGCTTGACAGTGCCTGGATTTGGCTGGGTGAAAGGATTTTGGAAAGGTGATGCTTTCCTTATCTGAAGCAGGTCTTAGCTAAGCAGTGAGCACCTTAAATCTTCTCTGGAAAGAGGTGGTGCAAAAGCAAACATAAAAGTCGAGTGCTCTTGGCAATACAATTCTCATCTAAGGACTCTGAGAGGGTGATCTGGGCCCATCTCCTCTCTCTCCCTGAAGGTTGTTTTGGGAGCTCCAGAAACCTGACTGCTCAGAACTTGGTCTTCAAGCTCCACAAGGAGCCTCTTTCCCCCCACCTCACCCCACTTAAAGGAGGAAGTTAGGACAGGAGGAAGCATCTTTAACATTGTCTCACAAACCCAAAAAAAGAGCTCACATATGTCCAGCGAGCACATACACTGTGCCAGGCACTGTTTTAAGAGCTCTGCAGATGTTAACTCATTTAATCCTCACAACCACCTCTGAGATGTACAGGCAGGAAGCTAAATGCAATCAGAGTGATGCTCCGGGAAATCTGGGAGCAGATTGCAAGGACACAGAGCTGCCCTTCTGCAGGGTCAAACAGCAAGGGGGGCTCTTCAATGCCATTGGGGAAAGTAGGACCCGGGAAGCAAAGCACAGGGTCACAGGCAAATGGGGCTAAAGGCTCTGGAGAACAAACCCAATGTTATGGTTAAGAAATCAGTTACATAAACCTACAGCTGGATGGGCCTTCATTTCACCAGATAAGCAGTGAAATGGGCCCAGTACCCCCTCAGAGAAGTCCCCTAGCCACACTGCTTACCAAGGTGACCAAAATCTGCTGAGAAAACCTATTAAACCCACTTCTTGTCTCCTATGGCCAAACAGCAGCACATCCAACACCCCCTGTTGGCCCCAAGCAGGGCGGAGAAGGCCAGCGAGGTGCTCCCGAGGGCAGGAGCAAGAGCTTAGGAGGCCTGAACCCAGCCTGCTGTGGTCACATGACCACAGGGTTCTCCCCAAAGCCCAGTGCCTGTGAGCAAAGAGCCTGTGTAACAGCTGGTGATTGGATGAGGGGCATTAGAGTGGGCAAGGGTAGCATGCCTCAGCGAGCTGATGGCGGCCGCAAGGGGCAGGTCAGGCCAGTGGAGTCAGCAACCAAACAGGTGGGGCAGGAGGTAGCTGACATTCTCTCAGAGAGAAAGGACCCCAGAGCCGCAGACAGCTCCCTAGCCGAGCCTTCATAGCACCTGAGGGTGGGACATGGCCCGCTCGGGCCCCAGTGCCCTTCTATTCCAAGGACAGTTGTGCCTCGACATTCCACACTGATGTCTTTCCTTTTTCAATTCCTAGACTTCCAGTCCCCCGAAAAGGAGGTGAACAGGCAAAGATTGGGGGGAAGCGATGGGCTGACATTAATTGATAGGAGCGGCTTCGAGCAGTTCATGCGGCCTTATCTCTCTCTCCTCTGGATAGCGTGTGTCCGCTGGAGTCCGCGGGGTCGGTGATTAATAGGGGCCATCACTCACTGTCCAGGACGGCTGAAAGGCAGCAGGGAGGGGGCGGCCCTCCCCAGAACTGAGATAACAAGCAGCAGGAATAATGAGTGGTGTCACTCCACTTTTCATTTTGATGGAAAGTCATTACGGGAGTCAACGCCAGCGACAAAGAGCCATGAATCAACTGCTCTGCTATGAAATTAAAATCGAATTGCTGGCCACCCCCAACCCCTACCCTTCCTGGGAAATGGGGACGGGTAGGTGGCCGGGGAGAGGGGTGCTGGCCTGGGGTGGGCTGTACCCAATCACAGAGCAGGCAGTTATGGGTGGGAAGTGGACAGGCAGCTAGCGAAGGTGACAACTCCTGTCTCCACCTTGTTGATCAGACCCTTCCTCCCCAAACCGCATTTTCCCTCTGCCTGGAGGTAAGCTGTGATTAAAAGGAAAATACAGCTTTGCTGGCTCCAACAAGGCTGCCACTTGACTGCTCCCCTTGGGCTTCTGGCCTGAGTGGGGCAGTCTGGGCCTGGCTGTGGAGAGAAAGGGGCCCGGCTGACTCAGCCACCCCAGAGCCCCTTGCTGAACTGTTTGTAGATACTAATCTGTGGGGCCTCCCTGCCACCAGAGGCAAAGAGGAAAAGTCCCCAACCTGGTACCTTACAGGATCAAGAACCCCATGCAAATGGGTACACAGCCTCAACCCCAGGCCCAGAGACGGGCACTGTCAGTAGGGAAACAAGAATCTCTCTCTTTTATTAAAGTCCAGCTACATTAACAAGGAGCAGAAGCTGTGACTTGAGGCTGAGGGGCCGCAGGACCATCAAGACAGCCTCCTGCAGAGGGTACAGAGAGTGCTGAGATCACCATCCGGGTGACAGGTCCATCACAGGGCCTTCTGTCCTCCAGTTGGCTTAGTCTCTCACCAGGAAGGGCCCCATGCTGTCCCTCCTCCATCCTGAATGCTGAGAAGATGGGCAGGAAGAACAACGGCAGTAGGTCACAGAGAGGTTCCCATCAGGTTCACGGGGCGCCCATTGTACCTCTTGGAAATGTCAGCTTCAATCTGAAAGACAGTGATACCGAGTGGGCGGGAGGCAGAAGGCAAAGGGGCCTCGTTCTGCGGAAACTGGACAGGTTTGCCTCTCTGGTCTCACCAGCTTCTGCAGCTCCTTTGTCTTCTCCAGCAGCAGATCCAGCTTGGGCTCCAGAACCGCCTGCTCCTGGAGGGCTTCCTGTTGCTTCTGCACCATCAGTTCTTTCTTCAAAGCCAGCAGCTGGGACTGCTTCAGTTTCTGCTGGAGGAGCTCAGTCACTCGGTCCACATACCTGGGCAGGGCATTCACGTTAAGTGTTCGGTGTCTCTGGGCAGCCTGGATGTCCCCATCCGACTGCTGGAACAGTGGAGGCTCAGTGTCTGTCGGCCTATCAGCCTCCACATCCTTCAGTCCTTCCTTGTATGGAATGCCATTCCCACTTCCCCATCCTACCCAGGAAGCAGATTCTGCCTGCATATTTCAAGCCACCCTATCTTGCCCCAAAGAGAACCCCTAACCCCAGTTGGGGTGGTGCAGTTATGGGAGGCAGGGATGAGGTCCAAGAGATCACGGAGAGGAGGAAACAAGGAGGCAGGGCCGCCCAAGATGGCAGAGCCCTGCCACATGCTCTGGAATAGCCCAATATCAAGGGGAAAGCCAGACCTTGGTGAGGCCAGGATCATAAACAGGTGCTGCATTCGAAGATTGGTGAGCCGGCCAATCAGATCCTGCAGTGCCGATACCATGGCGACCATCTTTGCCTTGGTCTGGCCCTGCAGGATGGCTGGAGCCAGCTGGAACTGACTTACAGACAGGATGTCTGCCTCCTCACTCATCTCCACTGCTCTCTGGGACAAGAAGATTTCAAGCTGAGGACAGAAGAGGATTTGGTTCAAACTGAGAAAAGAACTCAGAAGCTAGGCCCTCAGCCTGCTCAAAATAAAGAATAAGGTAAGGGCTGGATTCCGGAGGAGGGACAGTGGGGGACACAGGAGCCTGATGTGGTACAGTCCGTGGGGTCGTATAGAGCTGGACACCACGTAGCAGATGGATGGGGCTTCCCTGGTGGCTCAGACTGTAAAGAGTCTGTCTGCAATGCAGGAGACCCACGTTCGATCTCTGGGTCAGGAAGATCGCCTGGAGAAGGGAATAGCAACCCACTCCAGTATTCTTGCCTGGAGAATTCCATGGACAGAGGAGCCTGGTGGGCTACAGTCCATGGGGTCACAAAGAGTCAGACATGACTGAACGACTAACACACATCTAGTGACTAAACAACAACAGAGAAGTTTTTCCTCTGAGCATTTTTATTGCTAGAAACTCGCCAACTATAAGGTGGGAGTTTGGGGCAGCCTCCACCATCCACTTTCAGTCCTTCATTGCTGTCTCAGGCCTTACCTAACCCAGGACCACCCCCTCCTCCTCCCAGGCCATGGATCAGATAACTACGAAGCAGAGATCCAAAGAACAGGAATCCATGCTTGAGAAGCCCTAGATTAAGAAAAGGCTAGGCAGAATCTGAGAACCAGTCACATATCTCGTCACTTTTATTCAACCATGGAAACCTGAACTAGACTGGTGAGGACAAGACCTTCCATGAGGCCCTCCCCTGCCAGCAGCCCTGAGAAGTCGACAGACTCAGAAATTAACAAAGGCAGGCCCCCAGCTTCGCAGTCCCACAAAGAAGGTCCAAGAACACCAGCTTCTTACAATGTGGGCTGCCAGACACCTCAGCCACAGAGATGACATGAACCACAAATGAGAACGTGCTGTTCCAAACCTCCAACAGCTCCCAGTTCCCTTCAGCTTTCTGAGCTCTTCTACTCCCCCAGCTCGCCTGCTCGGCCTCCTCGTTCATCACGTGTGCAGGACACACCTTCTGCCTCAAAGCTTCTACGTTGTTCCCCCTGCCTAGAAGGCTTTTCTGCTGGACATGAGTGTGGCTCTCTCTGCACCCCCTGCAGGTTTTGACTTACTGGTCACCTTTGCAACAAGGCCTTCTTGACCACCAACATAAAAACACAGGCCTTCCCAGCAACCCCATCTCCCTTTCCAGCTCTTCTTCTCCATGGCACTATGTTAACACCTAACATGCTGTATATTGTACTTGTTTGCCTTGTTTCTTGCCTGCGTTCCCCACTAGACTACAAGCTCCATGAGGTCAAGGATTCTGTCTTGTTTTCTGCTCAGTCTCCTCAGACAGTGCCAGGGGTTTAGGAAGGAAGATAAACATGATAAACACTGCTGAATGAATACGTGCTCAGTCACTTCAGTTGTGTCCAACTCTTTGCGACGCTATGGGCTGTAGCCAGGCTCTTCTGTCCATGGGATTCTCCAGACAAGAATACTGGAGTGGGTTGTCATGCCCTCTTCCAAGGGATCTAGGGCTCCTGCATTGCAGGTGGGTTCTTTATCACTGAACCACCGGGGAAGCCCTTTGAATGAATGGCAAGCATCCTAATGCTCCAGACTGAACGGGAGTGCCCCTGCTCCAGAATACTGAAAGCACTCAGCATCCTTCACACAAACAGGAGGGTCAGGTCAGGTGTCTAGGGCAATACCGCCTATGCTGGTGCCGGGCCTCCCCGCACATCATCCAGAGACAAAAGTACCTCCATGAGCTCATCAATGAACTGATTCCGGGTCTCAGGGTATTCAAGAAGTGTCAGAGCATCTGGGCCCCTGGCAACACCTTCGGGAGCTGCCAGGAAGAGAGAGAAGTGATAAAGTGGCTAAAGACTACACAAGAAGACCACTGATTTGAGAAGTCCTGGTGCGTTAATATGGACACAGACACAATGCTAAAGCCACTTCCTGTTCCAACCCAAGAGGGAAGGGTCACCCTTTCCCATTTGTCACATCTTGGTGCCCTAATCAGGCACCAAAAGCCAAATGCAGTCTGTGAGGAGGACCACAGAGCTGAGTTCCAAAGAACCAAGAGTTCCTTCACTTTGGTGGGCATCAAGTCTCATCCTGCACTGCCCTCTAGTGGCTCAGTTCACGATCACAGCCTCTCGGCTCGTGGGGAAGGGGGGCCAGGTCAGGCTTCAGAGCCTGTCAGCCCTCTCGGAACATCCCAGACAAAGGCTGACCCACATTCAATATCCAAAACATTGCGAGTTTCTAGGCTTCATTTTAAGAACTCCTCTCTATCCGCTACACTCACATCATCAACAAGATTTTGAAAAGGACAGGTAACTGTATGAGAAGTGCAGTCGTGGCGGTGTACTTTTTCTTTGCTTCTAGAGACACAGGGGTATCCTCTGCCAGGGTTGCAGGGAGCGATGCACTCACCCTGCGTTCCGGCTTCCAGCACGGTGATCTGCAGAGCAGTGGCATCATCTCCCCAGTCTATATCATCACCCTCAGCTTCCTGGGTGGAGAGCAAAGAACCCCTGCAGTGTTGGGAGAACTTTCCCCAGCAAAGGGAGCCAGAATAAACTAAAGCGCTCAATAAGCTCAATGATGGCACATTTCAACTGTATGAAGGACCTGCAGCCCTGATGGAGGTGGCAAAGATGGCAGTGTGGGCCCATGCATATAGGTACCACCTGTCTACACCCCCACACCTGCCCCAAACACCAAAAGAAAGAGGTCAAAACTCTGACATGTCACTTTGGAAACTCTGCCTCCCCTCAAACTGTATGTGGTCCAAGAGCTATGAACTTCAAGTGATGTCTTTAAAGAGAGAGAGAGAAAACTTTTTTTTTACTTTTGCCACACTGAAAGGTACCCGGGATCTCAGTTCCCTGACCAGGGATTGAACCCTTGCCCCTTGCAGTGGAAGTGTGTAGTCTTAACCACTGGGCCACCAGGAAATTCCCAACATATTTCTTATCACCAAAATAGCAATCACAGAAAGTTCTCAAGAGAGATGGAGCGAGAGAGCATCCCAACCTTTGAATCCGATTCCAGGGAGATGCCCCAGTCAATTCCAGCAGTCTGGGCAGAGATGCCAGAGTCAGCCCCTTCAGAGGCCACCTCCACCCCAAAGTCACCCCAGTCAATCTAGAAGGGAAAAAAGTATTAGCTCAAAGAAGATGGGTGAGAAAAGGGGGCCTGCCTTCCTCTAGGTCTCAGTAGGGAGCACCGGCACTGTTTAAACATAATGGCCTCCAAGCTTCCCAAAGGAGAATCTGTCTTCAGAGAGCTTAGGGGACTGAAGGGTTCCCAGTTCAAAGCTGACCAGCCTCCTGGGCCTCTTCAGCGCTCATCTACTCTGTGGTCTCAAGAAAGCCAGAAAAGCAAAGGAGTAGGGCCTTCTGGGCCCTTCCACCTATAGTCTCTCTCACAAGAACATCCCTTTCTTCCCTCTGGACTGAGTTCAAACGGGATGG
Organism: Giraffa tippelskirchi; assembly: GCF_054371585.1. Lineage (NCBI taxonomy): Eukaryota > Metazoa > Chordata > Mammalia > Artiodactyla > Giraffidae > Giraffa > Giraffa tippelskirchi. The sequence continues at coordinate 24,052,488 of NC_137277.1, read as the reverse complement.
AGGAGGATTGAACCGTGTACGAGGGGAGGAAGTGGCTCTCACTCAGCCCGTCTTACCGCGTCTTCTTCCACCTGCTCAGGGGGCTCCTCAAGGTGTGGCCTCTCCACTACCGAGGGCTCCAAGCCCGTCCTCCACTCATACACCGTGCAGTTCCCCTGCGTCTGCACAAACCGCAGCATCGGCAGCACCTGCTCTGTGGGGCTGCAATGGAGCATGCTGCTGACCCTCCTGCTGCCCACTTGTGAGGCCAGGCCCAGTGCTGGGCCTGGCACTCAAGTGTCACGTGGGCAAAGTACAAGCGGAGAAGAGAGCACAGCCAGGGAAGGAGCTCAATGGTCCCCGTCCCTCCTCCACTGGGGAGAAGCCAGGGCCCTCGATACCTTTCACACACAAACCCCACACAGGCCTGGTACAGGTCAATGGCTTCGCCCAGGGTCTGGGCCGCCGCCCCGATCTCGGCCAGCTGACTTGGCAGGTCCTTCACCAGGGCCAGTAGTTCTCTTCGGACATTGTCCCCCTAGAGAGGATCCACGAGGTGGGCTTAGACAGAAGTGGTGGAAGTGGAGTCCAGCGGATTAAAGAAAATGCCTGAAGATTAAAGATGGGCAAGAAACTGGCCCAAGAAGGGCCCAACCGGCAGAGAAGGAAAGCCCCTCCCCAGAAGCAAAGGCACTGGGCCCAGGAAGACAGACAGAAGCCCCAGGCATGTGTCCTCCTGCTGCAGGAAACCCGGCCTGCTCACCGTGACGCCTGCTCACCGTGATGCCGTACTGCTTGCACGAGTGGTAGAACTGCTCCCTCATCTCGGCAGCCCCTGCCTGGCCCTCTTCCTCCTTGCGGCTGTATTCTTGCTGCAGCTGCTGGCACTTGGTGATCTGCTTCTTCAGGGAGGGGATCTCATAGTTGACATTCCGAACCAGGAGGCTGGAGAGTTCCACTGAGAAAGATGGGCCCAGGAAGTTCATCCCAGACCCCCACACCTAAGGCAGGCATGCCCCAAGGACATGCGCAAATATACCCTAGCCTGGTGGCGAAGAGCACGGGCTTGACCTCCCAGCTCCTCCTTCCTGGCTGTGGAACCTAAGACAGTCATTTAACCTCTCCGATCCAGTCCTCAGCAATAAAACAGGGGTAGTAATACTTATCATGAGGATTAAGAAAATCCATATAAGACACAAGTATAATTCCTTGCATTTAGTAAGTATTAATATTTGGTCAATATTAGCTACTATAATTATTTACACTGTTAGCAAATACAACCCAAACTACAGTCAGCCTTTTAATTATTTTCTCAGGCACTTGATACAGGCCCCAGGTTGACCTGTGCCTCTTCTGCCCAGTGGAGCAGAGGGGTGCAGGGGGAGCTAGTCATCAAGAGGTGACTGGCAGAAGACCCATAAGCACCTGTCCAAATGCCCACAATCTGCCTGGTGGTCATCCTCCTCCCAACACTCATTGAAATTTATTTTCCCACCTCAAAAACATCTACACACCAGCCTCTTCCCCTACATGAACTGTACCTCCTAGAAGCCCAGTGTCTCAAAATTCGAAGAGGGAGCCTCCCTGTGGACACTGGGACTCCCGGGTTGGGCCCCTTACCTAGGTAAGTGTTGTCCTTCTCATATAGAGCTACGATCTCTTGCCAGTCCTAAGAAAAGAAACCGGAAGTGAGCCAGAAGAGCAGCCACATCCCAGCTCAATCCCCCAACAGGGGATGCTCTCCCAGTCTCTGCATCCTCATTCTCCTTCATAATGCTGGCTGGACCACCCACTTTAAGAGGATGGTGCCAACGAGCGAGTCCCAAAGCAAATGTCAACCCAGGGCTAGGGGTCACAAAGAGTTGGACACAACTGAGTGACTGATACTTTCACTTTCAGGATCTACTTTTGGCATAAACTATGGGGACAGAGAGAAACTTGAGGAGATACTCCATAGGGGCATCGCCACTGGATCCTCAGCAAGACAGACAGCCTCTGACCCCCTGGACTGGATGCCTCCAGCTGCACGTTACCACCGTCACCCACACTTGCCTTCATTCTCTGTGAAGAGTACCGGCCGAAAATATTTTTTGTGGAGGCTTCAGTGCCTTTAAGAAGCTCCACAATTCTTAGGCAGTGGAAGTAGTGAATGTCTGGAAAGCAAAGAAAAACAAAGACTTTGGAAATAATAGTCTCTAACCCACCACTGCGGCCACCACATATGGCCGACTCATGTATATGCCAGTAACTTTGGAGAGCACAGCTCTCCCCTGCATCATTTTGTGTTGAAATAAACCAGCATCTATACCCCAAATAAAAGCCTCTCTTTCTTTAGAGGTCAGTCCTATGACTAAAGGAAAGGGAACAGCTCAGCAGATATATACCACTCCAGGAAAGAAGGGGGTCCAGTAATGCAGCCCTGAAGCACTCACAGGATCCAGAGAGCAGCTGGGCGATCTCTTGGCTCTCTGGCATGTCCTGGATGGCAGCATTGATCTTCTCTCGGATGGTCAATACCAGACTCTGCCATTTCAGGTTGCAGTGCCTTCTGTCTACCAGCCAGTCTATGGCAGAAATCCAAATCATAGCATTCCCATGGCCAAAATTCCATCACTGATTCAAGTGAAATATGCTAAGGCATTGGCTAAAAGTTGTACTCATATTGGTTAAGGTGTGGGGTCCGGGAAGATGGAAATGAAGACAGGCTCAAAGGGATGCTTGGGGCTAAACAGATTCCAGCAACCTAACTTTATCCACAATGTGACTTTTATAAAGTAACTGCCTCAACACAGGGTAAAGTAAAGCTTTCAATTGGTCCTGACATCAAAGTGCCACTTTAGACCACTCTAAATTCTCCATGATATTTTTGCTTCCATGGATAATTATATCTTTCTTACTGACAGAGGATGCCATTCAACTTCTACTTTCTCAGGGCTGGGATTAACCATGACAATGAAAAATACAAGATGGTTACACTAAATACCAGATGAACAACTGCAAAGCCCCTAAGGACTAAATAACACTGGTGTACTCTTACCACTGAAGCACCATCCTGCACACATGAATACCAATGTGACTGACCTTCTGGATTCTGGGACAGATCTGTTTTTAGTTGAGGGTATAGCTGAATGAGAGCCATGCACATTTCCTCATAGGAGAGAGCTAAGACCTAGACTTTGTGGTCAGCTGGTCCTGGCTCTAATTACCAACTTTCTTGGGCAAGTCTCTCAACCTCTCTGTGCCTCAGTTTCTCTACATGTAAAATGGGGATGATAAATATACTGAATACAAAGGGTAAAACACTGAACGCTGTGCCTGGCACATGGCAAGGGCTCAATGAATTGTAGTGATCTTCATTTTCATAATGTTAAGCACATAAAACAGCCCTTGGTATAGAGTAAACCCTCAATAAATGGTTGGGTTTTTATTGGTCCTTTTCACGACCAATAACAAGCATATACATCAAGAGTCTACATGTCCTGAAGAGCTGGGACAAATCTGAAATGAAGCTAAAGATGTTCCACTAAGTGGCCACCTTGCCCTTGTTAATAAATCTGCTAACAGGTCAAATGCTGGGAGCTCACACTAGTTATCAGTTATATTCCCATCGCTGCACTCCACTAAAATCTTCAAAAACAAAAATTATGTAGATGTCACAGAAGTAGAAGCAAAGGGATGACACAGTCAAACAGATGTCATCTTAATGACACAACTGGCATCAAAACAATTAATTCAAAGACCATTTAAAAATCCAGGAGCTGTGCACTGCCCTGGAGGGGTCAGAGTGAAGAGGCCCTTCCCTGGCTCTGAACTGGAGAGGAGGTATATAGACCCGATACAGACAGTAGGGAGACAGCCTGGCCACTAAATGGTTTTCTTTTCAACCGGACCTACGTGCCTCTTCTTCCTAAAATCAAAGGAAAAAATGAAAAGGAAGAAAGTTTTTTTTTCCAGCATAATACAATACTGGAACCTGACAGACTTAGGTTCTAACTTCAGATCTGCCATTCAGCAGCTGACCGTATTTAAGGTAAGCCTTCAACTCTCCTCTGTCCCTGAAAGATATGACTGACAACATGTTATATACGTTAAAATAGAAAACACAGGTCAAGTATAGACTCTATGCATGGTTCCTTCCCGCTCCTTTTACTGAGGCAGGTCCAGCCACAGATGGGAGCACAGAACAGAGCGAGTGGTCTGCGCTACCGCTGTTGGTGATAGAGGGCAAGGGGGCCAGGTCTCCCCTTGACAGCTAGTTGAGCGGGGGCGCCCCTCCTACCGAGTAGCTTGCTGGTCTGGATGTCGATGGGGACGTGCTGATGGTCCTGGCGGGAAACACGACGGGGAAAGGTGCATGAGTGCTGCGAGCGAACAAGCCACTCGCGCGCTCATTTCATCCCCCCAACCGCCACCCTGCGGGGCCAGCACAACGGGCCGGGGAGGGCCGCCCCCCGGAGAGAGCCTGAGGAAGTAGGTCAGGAAAGGACCAGCTGAACTCAGCCCAGGGGTCCCAGGGCAGCCCCCCATTTCCCCAGCTGCTGTTCCCCCACCTGCATCTTTCTCCCACTTCCGTTTCCGGCCTCCGATCGGGGCCCGCCCCGCCTGCCACTAATCCAGTGCTGGTGTGGCTGAGCCTCGGGTTAGGCACAGACGGGTCTTCTCTCTGGCCACGTCACCGCCTTCCTCAGAGCCAATCGGGGCGCGCGCTCCATCCCGGGCCTCAAGCCCCACCCACCCCCGGGTTCCGAGTGGCTGAGCCCTGGAAGGGCGGGAGAAGAGGAGCCAGCCAATGGGAAACACGAGGCGGGCTCAAGACCGGGCAGGAGCCGGGACGCCAGGAAAAGGCTGCTGCGGCGGCGGGATCCCGGCAGGCGGCGCTCTAGAGCCGGTCCCAGTCGCTTCCGGCCAGGCAGGCGCGGAGCCTTCTGCGTAAAGATTAACGAGTCTGCCGACAGGGTCCTAAAGCCCACTGAGAAACCTAGAGGTCCTTGATGTTTAGATGCTCAGTCGTATCCGACTCTTTGCGACCCCATGAATAGGAGCACTCCAGGCTTCCCTGACCTTCACCATCCCCTGGAGTTTGCTCAGACTTGTGTACATTGAGTCGATGATGCCATCCAACGATCTCATCCTCTGTCGCCCCCTTCTCCTCCTGCCCCCAGTCTTTCCCAGCATCAGGGTCTTTTCCAATGAGTCAACTCTTCGCATCAGGTGGCCAAGGTATTGGAGCTTCAGCTTCAGCATCAGTCCTTCCAGTGAACAGTCAGGGTTGACTTCCTTAGGATTGACTGGTTTGATCTCCTTGCAGTCCAAGAGACTCGCAGGAATAGTCTTTTTAGAAACGCCCTCCTTGCCTCGCTTTACCGTGGATCATGGTTTAAAAGTCGTTTGTGGCACTTTCGTCACACATTACCTTCTCACTGAATTTATGTAATAGACAAGTGTTGAACACCTGTTGCGTGTTATGTGATTAGGGCAGAGATGGGGAGGGAGGAAGGTCAAAGGAAGCATCCCAAAGATAACACCTAAATTGAGTGTTAAAAGAAGAGCTGCAGAAAGAGGGGGATGTGGGAGTGGTATTCCGGGTGGAGTAGACTGTACAAAGCTTTGCAGGCTTTGCAACGAGGTGCAGGGAACAACAGGCGGGCAAGACTAGCAAGATAATTGCAGGAATGCAGTGTATAATGCCCTTGTTGAAAAATATGAACTGGACTTCCCTGATGGTGCAGTGGATAGGAATCTACCTGACACTGCAGGGGACCTGGATTTGATCCCTAGTCTGGGAAGACTCCACATACCCCAGAGCAACTAACCGATGTGTCACAATTACTGGGTCCGTGCTCTAGAGCCCGGGAGCCACAGCGACTGAGCCTGTGTGCCTAGAGCCTGTGCTCTGCAACAAGAGAAGCTACCACAATGAGAAGCCCCTGCACCACAACTGGAGAGAGTAGCTCTCTGAAGCTAGAGAAAGCCTGTGCACAGCAACAAAGACCCAGTGCAACCAAACGTATATACATGTACTGCATAGGTCTCACACTTATGAAGCCGGCCCTTCAGACAGGCCAGCCTTTCAGACAGGCCAGCCTCTGTGCCATGAAATGTTTGAGGCGGGGGGTGGTTGGAGAAGGGACTGTAAAGGCGGAAGGGTGGTATCATATCATATCATCTCAGGAAGGAACTTGGACTTCACCCCTGCAGGGAGAGAGGAACCACTGGAGGGTTTCAAGGCTTTGAGGCTTGAGGCAAAGACAGACCTGTACAAACTGACTGCAGAGAAGATGGATTCTTGGGAGATAAGGCTGAAGGCAAAGAGGCTGTTAAAAGTTATTATGCAAGAGTTAGAGCTTGACCTGACACAGAGGCAGGAGGAGGAAGAGAAGGACTGGATTTCATAGATGGTTTGGAGGAAAATGGACAGGATTTGGCAGTTGGTTGGCTGTGTGGGTGGGGAGTGGGACAACAGGATGACACATAGGTGGTTGAGTGGGAGTGCTCCACCTAATTCAGGGATGCAGGATGCTGAGCAGGGGGTGAGGAGGAGGGCATCTCAGCTTTGAACTTGTGAGGTTGGTGGCCCAGGGAGACTCCCCTGGGAGAAGTGTGCAGGAGGCACTTGGATCTGCAGCTCTGGAGTTCAGGGGGCTGGAGATAGAGCTGTAGGCTGACTCATCTGTGGTCCAGGTTGTGGCTGAAGCTGAGGGAGAGCATGAGATGGGTCCAGAAGTGCAGAGGAGAGAGGGTGAGAGGAGAGAGGGTGAGAGGAGAGAGGAGAGAGGGTGGGCAGGGGATCTCACAGGGCTGGATGAGCCACTTTGCACCCTTCCCCTTCCAGGTTGTTAGCTCCTCCAGGAGGCTCTGCTTGAGTCTTTCTAAGTGAACTTCACCCCCAGCATCTCTGCCCAGCACATCACTTGGGGCTTAGTAAATTTTTTATTGAGCTGTGTGATGTAATAGGGCAGTGAGAAGACATAGATTCCTGCCCAATAAGATCTTGGACCATTTTGATAAGCTCTCTGCCAGCCACGGTTTCCTCAACATGGAGATAAAACATCCCGACCATTTCAGGGTATTTCTGTTTACAAGCTTAAATAAACAAACACACTAGATGTATGTAACTCTTTATAGTTTACAACATGCTTTCACAGATTTTTTTCCTCATTATTTGCAAACTCTCTGCGTGTGTCTATGAAACATTAATCATTATTGTTATAGAAGGGGTTAAAAGTCTTCCATAAAAATGGCTCATAGGGCAGAACTAAGGGCCTCTTCAGGGCTCTCTCATGGGAATTTGGCTCCCATCTTAAGAGTCCTGACTCAGGCTATAGGAATGGCTGGAGCTTCCCCATGATTAAACAAACTTACTGGGTTCCAACTATGTGTTCCTGGCTCCCTGGGACATCCCAAGAAGCACGGCCCTGCCCCACCCTCACGGTGCATCTCTCCTCCTTGAACCAACAGGCAGGGCAGAGCAGGCCAGGATGAGTCTGGAGGGCCCAGCCCTGGTAAGGTGGTGGAGGCAGAGACCACCAGCACTTCACCCCCACCTCCCCGCAGCACCCCAGGTGACTCATACGGAAAGAAGGGTGTTTGAGAACAGCTCTGCCTGGGTGCTAGTGTCAGGGTGGTGGCCCCGGAGAGCATAGGGGTGCAGATTTTGCACAGTATCTGCTGTTTGTCCTTTTCTGAGGCCATCAAGATGCTCAGGGCCGATGGGCAGGCAAGCACACAAGTGGTCTGGCCTCTAGGGCATCGAGGTCCTCGCGGCTCCCATCCCCTGGAAAGTGGCAGGGAGAGGCTGTGAAAGGCTCTGACTGTGAATCTCAATTCTCTGCTGATTTAGCAGGTGGGGTGCTGTCGGGGGAGGGGTAGCACTTAGCAAGGTGAGGAAGAAAAGAGGCCTGTGGCGGCTTTAGACAGGAAAGCACAGGGCCCCGGGGTGCTGTGTATGCAGGCTGCCTTGCCATCCTTTGTTGTTAGCTTGCTTATTAAGTGATAGTCTGTGCCGTGTGCCAGTGTAGATCTAAATGTTTTACAAGCCTTATCTAATTTGATCCTTCCAAACAACCTTATAATCTGGGTACTGTTATTAGCCAGGTTTTAAAGGCAAGGGAGCCAAAGCTCAGGTAATTAAGTAACTTGTCCAAGATCATAGAACTGGTAGTCGGTGAGGCTGGGATCCAAACCCAGGCCTGTCTGGCTCCCCAGCCCGCATTCTTGTTCTCCGTGGGATGTGGCTTCTCCAGCAGCCCTGCCTGCTGCATTCAGCCACAGACCTCTTCCTCCCTCCTCTTCAGCCTGATTTCCACTTTCTCCCCTGATGTTGTGTCAGACAGTCAGCACCCCCGCCCTAGCAATTCCTGGCCTTTACCAAAGTTCTTACTTACCACGCCCCATTCTGGGCAAGAAGGTCCATTGCTTATGTTCTTGCAATATCTATAAAAGGAAGGCTTACCCTTGACATTCAAATAATCCATTTATTTTATCTACCATATGTTTATGACTTTATGGTCCTTGTCTTATGTGTGTTTGCTCACAGCAACACTGACTGTGCTGTGTGTCTCTCTGTGTGTGTGTGTGTGTGTGTGGTGTATCTGCCTGCTGGGCTGAAGGCTCTGGAAACATTCAGAGCCTTCTGGAAACATTCAATGCCAACTCATCACTCTCAGCTGGGCCTCTTGCTGGTTGCAGTGTAGTCTCTGGGTTGGTTTTTGCAGTCTGTCTCCCCATCTAGTCAGTGAGCCCCTTGAGGGCAGGGAGGACAGACCTGTTCATCTCTGTGACCCCAGCCCCTTGTGTGACCCTGACACTGAGTGTCAGGTGCTTAATGGATGCTTGTGAAGGAAGGAAGGAGAGAAGATGCCACAGGTGCAGGAAGGTATTTAGTGATGAAGGGGGACCATGATCACTTGGCCTGGGGGAGGGCTGTGCATTCCCCAGTTCTTTTCTTCACCCCTCCCCCTACAGCTCAGGACTTGGAGTCACTTGGAGCCCGAGGGAGGAATTTGAAGCGAATATATTAGGGCTCGTTAGCTTCATAAAATAAGCATAAGCCAGAAGGCCCATGAGGTGCCAGTCAGCTGGGTGGTGCTCTGGGACCCATGGTAAACCCTGGCCGCCACGCCCTCTCCTTCCCTTCACCTTTGTTAGTCATCTAAGGGAAAATAACTCACCGGGTAGTTATGTGAATTGGGTTCAAGGTGTTATCTCCTGAGGATGCCCCTGCTTTTCATGGTTTCTTCAACCCCATCATGGCAGGTGGAGGGAATCTTCTCTTTCATGGAGAGGAAAACCAAGTCCATTGCCAAACCTCTCACCTCTTAGCCTCCCTTCCCATTCTGTTCAGTGTTAGTTACCCTCTATTTGTCAAGCACTATTTGCCAAGATGGGCCTTCCAGGTGGCTCCGTGGTAAAAAAAAATCTGCCTGTCAATGCAAGAGAGTCAGGAGACATGGGTTCAGTCCCTGGATCGGGAAGATCCCCTGGAGTAGGAAATGGCAACCCATTCCAGTATTCTTGCCTGGAAAATTCTATGGACGGAGGACCCTGGAGGGCTACAGCCCATGAAGTCACAAAGAGTCAGATGCGAATGAGTGACTGAATACATTTGCCAAGGTGTTGGAGACCTTAACATGAAGACACAGTCTCAGCCCTCAAAGCAAATGACTGTATGACATGTGAGAGGCCCACCACATTCTAAATCCCATTACAGCATATCCAGCATCTAACTCTGTGCTGATACATAGTAAGTGCTTAAAAAAATCCATACAGACAAAATAAGAGGGATGCTTAGAGGGTTAAGGAAACAGGAAAAGGGGAGTATCCATCTCAACTGGGGGGTAAAGGCATGAGATGGGGATGGAAAACCATCAGAGCAGACTCCTGGGAGAAGTAATACTTGAGCTGAGTCTGGTAGGATGGGAATGAACTGTGGTAGAAGGAAGAGGAGGGAGGAGAGGCATGTAAGTGATGGGTTTCATTCTAGGAAGAAGGAGTAAGTGACATGGATAAAGCACATAGGTGAGAGACAGCATGGCTGTTCCACAAGAAGTCTATTGTGGGATATTTATGGGAAGAGAAATCAGGTTGAAGAGACTGGCAAGATGAGACCACGAGGAACACTCAGGTCCCTGACAAAGGGTTGAAATTTTATCCTGTAGATCAGATTTCCCAACCAATAGGCAGTCGATATCTGTCAAGCTATAAAGTTGTGAAGAGAGCCCAAGAATCCACAAAAGCAGTTGTATTATTTTAGCGCTAGAAGGACAACAATGGGCAGGTGGAAAAGTTTTTCTGTGTTGAGAAAGGATCTTTTTAGAGAACAGGAAACCCAAATAGCCAATACATGTGTGAAGACTCTCCGTCTTACTAGAAACTCAGTGTATGGTTAACTGAGGCTGCTGTAACAACTTATCACCAAACAGGTGCTTTAAAGGGGTTCCCTGGTGGCTCAGATGGTAAAAAATCTGCCTGTAATGCAGAAGACCTGGGTTCGATCCCCAGGTTGGGACAATCCCCTGGAGGAGGGCTTGCTAACCCACTCCAGTATTCTTGCCTGGAGAATCCCTGTGGACAGAGGAGCCTGGTGGGCAGTCCATGGGGTCACAAAGAGTCAGACACGACTGAGTGACTAAGCACTGCGCTGCACTTCAGGTGCTTTAAAATAATAGAAATGAGGACTTCCCTGGTATTCCAGGGCTAAGACTTTGGGCTCCCAATGCAGGGGCCCCGGGCTGAATCTTTGTTCAGGGAACTAGATCCCGCATGCTACAACTAAAAATACTGCATGACACAACTAAGACCCAGCACAGCCAAATAAATAAATAAGTAAATATTGAAAAATAGAATAAGGACTTCCCTGGTGGTCCACTGTTAAGAATCTGCCTGCCAATGCAGGAGACATGGGTTTGATCCCCTGTTCGGGAAGACTCCACATGCCTTGGAGCCACTGAGCCCGTGCACCACGACTACTGAGCCCACACTCTAGAGCCCATGAACTGCAATCACCAAGCCCTCACGCTGCAGCTACTGAAGCCCATGTGCCTAGAGTCCATGCTCTACAACAAGAGAAGTCACCACAACGGGAAGCCTGGGCATTGCCTCTGCTCATTGCAACTGGGAAAGCCCACACAAAGCAGTGAGGACCCAGTGCAGCTAAAAACAAATGGATAAAATAAAATAAACATTTTAAAATAAATTCGAAATGTATTCTCTCACGGTTCTGGAGGCCAGAAGTCTAACATCAAGGTGTCAGCAAGGCTGATTCCTTCCACAGGCTCTGAGGGACAATCTGTTCCTGCCACTCACCCAGCTTCTGGTGGCTGCAGACAATCCTTGCTGTTCCTTGAGTGGCAGCTGCATCACTTCATCCTCTGCTCTTGTCATCGCATGACATTCTCCCTGCATGTCTCTCCTCCTATAAGGACACTAGTCCTCGGATTTAAGGCCCACCCTAATCTAGTATGTTCTCAGCTTAACTAATTACATCTGCAAACACCCTATTTCCAAATAAGGTCACACTCTGGGATTCCAGGTGGACCTGAGTTTGAGAGACACTATTCAGTCCAGTGCACTAGAGCATGCTAAGGTGCTTCAGTTGTGTTTGACTCCTTGCGTACCCATGGACTGTAGCCTGCCAGGCTCCTCTGTCCATGGAATTTTCCAGGCAAGAATACTGGAGTGAGTTGTCATGCCCTTCTCCAGGGTATCTTCCTGACCCAGGGATCGAACCCACATCTCTTATGTCATCTGCATTGGCAGGCAGGTTCTTTACCACTAGAGCCACCTGGGAAGCTGCAATCCAGTGCTCTAGGGAAAGGCAAATATATGACACAAAAATGACTACTTCATTTCTGTCGCACTGGCAAAAATATTAACGTCTCTGTCCTGGGTTGTGTTCTCCAGAGTAGGTGAAGTTTAGGGGGCAAGATGCTTACTAGGGATCACTTCCTGAGAGAGGAACCAGACAGAAGTAGGATTGGGCAGAGAGAGAAATCCAGCTGTAACGCAGGCCTTGCAGAACTTCCATCAGTTTGGTTAAGAGAATACGGCCCCTTCACGTGTCCTTCGTGGGACTGAAATGGCTGGACCTTACATCCCTAGAAGGGCAGGCCCTTGGGAGAGATGCTCTCTGCAGCTGAGGTGGACCCTGAAGGAGCTGAGAGCCGGAGGCCAGCAGCTGAGGAAGGCAGTAAGTCCTTCCTCACAGGGTATTCTGGCTGGCACACTCACTACCACAGAAATGTTAAAATGAAGAGCGTGGTAGGAATAAAAAATCATCTTCCAGTCCGTCCCCCGCCCCCTGCCGTGATGTCCACATCAAATCACTGGAACCTGTGGACATGACTTTGTTTGAAAAAAGAGTCTTTGCAGATGTGATTAAGTAAAATCATCTTGGATTATCTGGGTGGACCCTACATACTCTCCCGAGTATTCCTTTTTTTTTTTAATTTATTTTTGGCTGTGCTGGGTCTTTGTTGCTGCCCCCGGGCTTTCTCTAGTTTCAGCAATCAGGGGCTACTCTCTAGTTGTGATGCACAGGCTTCTCACTGTGGTGGCTTCTCTTGTTTCGGAGAACAGGCTCTAGGGTCTGGGCTTCAGCAGGTGTGGCACACGGACTTAGCTGCTTCATGGGAATCTGGGAATCCAACCTGTGTCCTCTGCAATAGACAGTGGAACATCCTGGAATGTGAAGTCAAGTGGGCCTTAGAAAGCATCACTATGAACAAAGCTGGTGGAGGTGATGGAATTCCAGTTGACCTATTTCAAATCCTGAAAGATGATGCTGTGAAAGTGCTGCACTCGATATGCCAGCAAATCTGGAAAACTCAGCAGTGGCCACAGGACTGGAAAAGGTCAGTTTTCATTCCAATCCCAAAGAAAGGCAATGCCAAAGAATGCTCAAATTACCGCACAATTGCACTCATCTCACATGCTAGTAAAGTAATGCTCAAAATTCTCCAAGCCAGGCTTCAGCAATACGTGAACCGTGAACTTCCAGATGTTCAAGCTGGTTTTAGAAAAGGCAGAGGAACCAGAGATCAGATTGCCAACATCTGCTGGATCATTGAAAAAGCAAGAGAGTTCCAGAAAAACATCTATTTCTGCTTTATTGACTATGCCAAAGCCTTTGACTGTGTGGATCACAATAAACTGTGGAAAATTCTTCAAGATATGGGAATACCAGACCACCTGACCTGCCTCTTGAGAAACCTGTATGCAGGTCAGAAAGCAATAGTTAGAGCTGGACATGGAACAACAGACTGGTTCCAAACAGGAAAAGGAGTATGTCAAGGCTGTATATTGTCACCCTGCTTATTTAACTTATATGCAGAGTACATCATGAGAAACGCTGGGCTGGAAGAAACACAAGCTGGAATCAAGATTGCCGGGAGAAATATCAATAACCTCAGATATGCAGATGACACCACCCTTATGGCAGAAAGTGAAGAAGAACTAAAGAGCCTCTTGATGAAAGTGAAAGAGGAGAGTGAAAAAGTTGGCTTAAAGCTCAACATTCAGAAAACTAAGATCATGGCATCTGGTCCCATCACTTCATGGGAAATAGATGGGGAAACAGTGGAAACAGTGGAAACAGACTTTATTTTTGGGGGCTCCAAAATCACTGCTGATGGTGATTGCAGCCATGAAATTAAAAGACGCTTACTCCTTGAAAGGAAGGTTATGACCAACCTAGATAGCATATTTAAAAGCAGAGACATTACTTTGCCAACAAAGGTCTGTCTAGTCAAGGCTATGGTTTTTCCAGTGGTCATGTATGGATGTGAGAGTTGTACGGTAAAGAAAGCTGAGCGCCGCAGAATTGATGCTTTTGAACTGTAGTTGGAGAAGACTCTTGAGAGTCCCTTGGACTGCAAGGAGATCCAACCAGTCCATCCTAAAGGAGATCAGTCCTGGGTGTTCATTGGAAGGACTGATGTTGAAGCTGAAACTCCAATACTTTGGCCACCTCATGCGAAGAGTTGACTCATTGGAAAAGACCCTTATGCTGGGAAGGATTGGGGGCAGGAGGAGAAGGGGACGACAGAGGATGAGATGGTTGGATGGCATCACTGACTCAATGGACATGGGTTTGGGTAGACTCCAGGAGTTGGTGATGGACAGGGAGGCCTGGCGTGCTGCAATTCATAGGGTCGCAAAGAGTCGGACACAATTGAGTGACTGAACACATCTTAACCGTTGGGCCACCAGGGAAGTCCTTCTCCCAAGTATTCTTATAAAAGACAGATAGAGATTAGACAACATGGAAGAGGGGAAGGTGACGTGAGGATGGAGACAGAGAGGGGAGTGATGTGGCCGCAAGCCAGGGAATGCCTACAGGCACCAGAAGCTGGAGGAGGCAAGGAACGGACTGTCCCTGGAGACTCGAGAGTGATCATGACCCTGCTAAGACCTTGGTCTTAGCCAGTGAAACCGATTTTGGAATTCTGACCTCCAGAACTGTGAGAGAATACATTTCAGTTGTTTAAATCCATCGAGTCTGTAGTAATGTGTTACAGTAGCCACAGGGAACTAATACAAAGAGTAATAGGAAAAGTGCTGATGGGGATGCAAGCTGGTGAACCCACCCAGAGGCTCTATCTTAGGGTGCAATGAGGATTTAGAGTTCTAAGTATTTGCATAGTCCGCATGAATACTGGCTGCTCATATTCCCACTGCTCACCGAGTTCTCCTTGAAGGAGAGCAATGGCAGCCCCTCCGGTGGCAGCCTCGACACCCACCTCAGACCTGCCCTGCCCTCTTCCCGGCTGCACCTGGTATAGCTTCCGGAGACCAGTCTGTGGCCTTGCCCCATTTGCCCCTCAACTAGACTGGCCTCCCACAGACTCTCTCATCTCCTGGCCTTCCAGAGGAAGAGGAATGCTGAGGAGGATGGCAGGCCCTCTCGTCTCCCTGCTTTGGGAAATAAATATCTCTGGAGCCTAGATCTACTCCCTGGGCAGAGGTCAATAAACTAGGAATGATCTTTTGGGCCAGATTAGATCTGCAACCCAATGGGGCCCCATGGCTGCGTGTCTAACAGGGCACCAAGGTCCTTGAGACTCCCTTAGGTGTATTTTAACTTGCTTGACCCAACAAGGACACATTTCTGAAAACTTGCACATTTCATGTTCGTGTTTGAAATATCACACTTGAACCTAGTTTTAAGAAGGTGTGTTAAAAGGTGGAAAATTCTAGAAAACAATACAGCAGCCTTGTGGGGGTGATCTGTTTAAGGGATAGTCATAGTTTATAGCCTTATCTCAAACTCCCCTCCCAACCCTGCTCCTCCCAGAAATAAACCTACCAAAGGTCAGGGGTTGGGCCTAACTTCCCAGGCTGGTCCCTTCCAGGATATGGAGCTGGGGCGGGCCTCTGCGCCTGTACCTGGCCCTTCTGGCCTTCTCTGAAGGACAGGTCACGTAGGCATCCGCTTAAATCCCACCCACTGGGGTTCCTCCTCCAGAGTGGAGCTGAGAAAACAGAATTATGCCCCCTCTGGATCTCACACATCAGAAAGGTCTGGATTTTGAAGCAAGGTGGGGTGGGGTGAGAGTGGGGAAGGGAGTGAGTGTTTTCAGCACAAGCCCCTTCCTCCTGTACAGATGGAAACAGTGTCCTGACCCTTGGTTACAGTCCCCAGGCTAGTGCTCATCCCATCATCCTTCTACTATTTTCCCAACACCTCAGTTAAGTTTTTAGCCTCTTTGGGTATCTTCTGGACTGGACACCGACTCTCAACCAGGATTTCAGAGAAAGTGACAGATCTAGAAACCTTCCTGGGACAGCTGTGTATACCTCTCACAAGATTTAGGAGAACCTTACAAAACAATATCCTTAATTCTCGTAGATCCCCAGGGAGCTGATAACATATCAGCAAGCATGCTGTAGCTGAAACCACCAGAAGTGAAATAAATGGCTTTTCTCTCACTTTTACCTGGGACAAGTGGCTGCATTAAGAATTTCTTAAAGACAATACTTTTGTTTCTTATTTGTATTTTAAAGTTTGCATTAAGTACTAACTATATGCCAAGTCTGTATCAGTGACAGACAACTCTGGGCTCAAGGAGCTAACATTCTTTTTTTTTTAACTTTTTATTTTATATTGGAGTATAACTGACTAACAATGTTGTAACAGTTTCCGGTGGACAGCAAAGGAACTCAACCACATATACGTATATATATACACACATGTATCCATTCTGCCCCAAACTTCCCTCCCATCTGGCTGCCGCATCACTTTGAGCAGAGTTCCCTGTGCTGTACAACAGGTCCTTGTTGGTTATCCATTTTAAATAAATATAGTGTGTACATGTCAATCTGAACTCCCTAACTATCTTTTCCCCTCATCCTCTTCCTTCTCTAAATCTGTGAGTCTGTTCTGTAAATAAGTCCATTTGTTTCATTTCTTTTTAGATTCTACATATAAGGGATATCATAGGATATTTCTGTCAAGGAGCTAACATTCTTTAAGGGAGGCAAATATGTGACTGGATCATTACATTACTATGTATGTATATATGTGTATGTACACACTTAATCAATTATGGTATATGGCATGTTAAGTAGAAGCATGTGAGTAAGCCCAGTAGGACTCGGGGGAGTAGGGGGCATAATAATTTAGGCCTTGAAGGATGAATAGGAGCTTGTCTTGGTTTACTCAGAGGGTGGAGAGACCATTCCTAATCTCATCCTCTTAGACAGCTTCCATACCAAGGAAGGTAGGCAGAGAAAGGCCTTGTGTGCACATTCAGGGAGAGTTTGGAAGAGAAAGTGCAGACTAGGAGGGCCAGGGCAAGTGGGTTCCACTATGGGCCATGGGGAGCCTCTGCAGGACTGTCCACCTGAGGCCCAGGGACACAGGGGCTGTTTAGGATGGAGGCAAACATGAACTCAAGAGGCCTTGAGAAGCTGAACCAAGTAGACTCAGTGCTGAAGATGTGGGCAGGTTTGAGAGTTGGTTAATTAGAATTTGGAATATAACTTGGAGGGAGTGCCGAGGATGGGGGAATTGTATGATTTTCCTCTACCCAGTGCCCACCTGCCTCGGTCCTGGAATGGGACACAGTCCATGACGGAAGGCAGAATTTCAAGGTCTTTGAAGACTGCTTCTAAGCAAGGGAGGACGGAATGTAGACACTTGAGGTTGCAGTGGGTCTGGAGCACCTGGCCTAAGGAGGAGCTGGTGCCACTCAACCCCCTTCTAGGGAGAACTTGAGGAAAAGCCTTCGGGTCAGGAGGGAACCTACAGCCTCCCACCCAGCACCCGCCTGAGGCTTGGGGTGGAAGCAGACAGCCTGAGAACCGGTCTGCCAACCAGTTTAACCAGGGACTGGTTTCGACTCTGGAGTTCAAAGGAGCTGGGTGCACCCGTTTCTCCCGCCAACAGGAGCAGCGGCCCTTAACCCTTTCCGGATTGTGCCTGGGGTAATGTCCAGGTGGCAGTTCATGCTGGAGAAGGGTCTGGCCTCTTTGGGGCATGAAACAGGTAGGGGTGACCTCATTTATGGTTGGGGGTGCAACCAGGCACCTGTGAGTGGCAGAATGAGGCAAGAGGCTCCCGGGTTCTCCCCACCCCTGACGTCCCTTGGGGTTTCCTCCTCCTGGCCAGGCAGTCCCTGGAGGACCCTGGCTTCTGGGTGGGTGCAGGGGAGCTGGGATTGGATTTCTGGGGTAATGAATATTCATCAGCTGAGCCGGCCTCTGCTTCTGTTTACTTAGCCGGGAGGGGCTGGGTTTCAGGTTCACCTTGACTCCCGGAGCCACAGCGGAGTAGGTACCGCTCCTGCACCTGTTTCTCCGCACCTGCTGCACAGCTGCTCCTACCCAGCTCTCCCAGCCTGAGCCTTGCCTGGCAAGGCAGTCCGGAGGCACCCCCACCTCCGCCAGCCTCCTCCTGCACTCAGCTCCTTTTCTAGGGACGCTCTCGCCTCCAGCCTTCCAGCAGTCGGGCTCACAGGTACCAGCAGAAGGTGAGCGGGAGGGGAAACCAAGGCATGGACCTCTGTCTGGGGGCCTCAGTTCTGCTTCCACGGCTGATATGCCCAGCTGTGAAGGGGGACCAGGCATGCTGGCTCCCATCTCTCTCTAGGTGGGCAGGCAGAGCTCGACTCATCCCACTGGCTTCTTGGAGTCAATCCAGGCCTCCAACAGAGCTCCTTCTGGGAAAGTTTTACTCCAGAGCAGTGATCTATTAACTCTTGCTGGAGAGGAGCTTACCACCTGCTACCCGCTCCTCCCTCCGCTGGAGGATGTTTCTGGCTGTCTGGTAGGAATATATCCCTGTCCTCTCCAGGGTACTTGAGTGTCATGCAGAGTGGAGAAGTACCACAGGCACCGTGCAGAGATGCAAGGAATGGAGGTTCTGAGTTTTGTCTTACTACATGGAAGCCGACTCGCCCCTTCAACCCCCCTCCAGCCTTCCACCTCCACCCCAATCAATGGTTAACTTGTTCCAGCTCAGAAGGAGCTCAACCCAGTCTGGGCAAGGCCCTTAGGGCAGTTCACAGAACCCAGCTGGCATGGTGGGAGCTGTCCTGGGGTGCCCACATGTATGCCAGGGTGCTGATCACAATAGGCAGGGGATGGCAGGCGATCTTGTGAGGGCCTTGTGGATTCCCAAGCTGTGCAAACAGTGGAGGTGTAACTTGCATCTTCAGGGCTGATTTCTGTCATCCGATGGATTGCAAGGCCCTGGGGCAAGGGCCTTGCCCTCAGTGCGCCTGCTCAGGCCCTGCAGAAGCAGATATATCACCAACTGCTGAATCTGTTCAAAATTCCAAGTACATCCCCTCCCCCAGGTCCCTCTAGCCTCCTGTGACTGTGCGTGGGCATGTGACTGTTGGCCTCTGGCTTTTTGCAACTTTGGATACCTGGGAAGTTTGACTGTTGTGTCACGTTTTTTTTTCTAAAACAAATCAGATTTTACACTATTTTGAGGTAGCTCACTATTTAAAAGAATCTTGTATGTAGCCCCCTTGTTTTGAAAAACAAAGACTAGTCCCGCAAATTCAGATTTCCATAGATTAGCCTTGCTTAAAGGCTAAACACCTGCTTACTGGTGTGTCATGTCCTCCTGGACAGAAGGGACAGCAAGGATTAGCAGAAAGCATTTTGGAGAGACCAGAGTTCAAGGCCAGGAGCCAAGGGCACTAACTTGGTGCCATGGTGGAGGCTCCAGGGCAGGGCCCAAGGGCTACTCTGACCTCTCTCTGTGGTTTTCTGACAAGTGGCTCCCTTTACTCCAAGGAGAGTTAAGACTCATGCATGCCAAGTTCAAAGACCTGTTAAAGTGGCATATTTTAAGTGGCACAAGCAGAGGGTACTCTCATGGAGCGAGGCAGTTTGGTGGTTACTGTTGTTTCAGGAGCTGAATCCTCCATTCCCCAAGTTCCTTAGCAGTCCCAGATGGGCCGTGGTGAGGTTGTGGGCTTTGCCCCAGACCAGGTGGTGACTGGGGCACCCATAGGCCAAGCAAGCACCCTGTCCATCCTTCCTGGCCCTCCCCACGGCTCCTTCCAGAAACCCATTCTGGAACACCAAGTTCTGTGCAAGGCTGTGCTAAGCCCAGGTAGGGCAGGCTGCCAAAGCAAAGCTCTCAGGCTGTCTCCTTGGTGCGCTCACCTCTCCAGGGTGCCCTGAAAGTATTTACCTAACCACTCACCCCTCCTTCACTTTCTAAGTGGGAGCTGCACTAGATCTCCTTGGGATTTTCTTGCTTCTTGAGCTCAGCTCGAGGGACAGAGCTGGCAAAGTAGGATCTGCTTCCTGGACAGAGAGGTGGGGAGGAATCCCCTTGCTCTGGGCAAGCGGATGGATATATGCAGGGCCAGGGGACAACCACAACAAAGACGCCATGGATGCAGGCACTCACTTCATTTCAAGCTTAGGTCAGCATTTGCTTTCATTTTTTTCTTTCTTCCAAAATACTTTTTTGGCTGAACCGCACAGCATGTAGGATTTTAGTTTCCTGACCAGAAATTGCATTGCATTGGAAGCACGGAGTCTTAACCACTGGACTGCCAGGGAAGTCCCTCTTTCATTGTTTATGAGTTTGACCTGCTGCCCCTCTAAACAACTCCAGGCTCATTATGGAAAATCTGGGAATCAAAAAAATAAAATTAAATTAAAAAAAATATATATATATGTAGAGAGAGAGAGGAAAAAACATCCCATATTCCTACTACATAAAGAAAACCAATATTAACCATTTGCATATTTCTTCAGGTCTTTTTAGAAAATGTAGTTAAGACCATCAGTTTTTAAAAGTAGGTGATACATTTGCCTGACCTTGGTCTGGTTGATCATCTAGCTTTCTGGTGTGCTGTGGCTATTGCACCCTCCTCCTCAGGACTTGCACAGCTCACACTGATACCGAGTCCAAGCTTGCTGTGCTCGCTACGTGACAGGCCAGTGAATTGGAGAGACCAGGTGTTGAGGCAAGGAATACAATTTTATTCAGAAAGCCAGCTGACCAAGAAGATGGCAGACAAATGTTTCAAAATAACCATCATTTCGGGGTCTGAATGCCAGGTTCTTTTATGGATCAGAGATGGCAGGGAGGAGGAAACAAAGTAAAAAGGCCATTAATTTTGCAAGTATCTCCTAGAATGGCAAGCCTCAGGCAGGGGGATGTGTTAGCGTCTCTTTTCCTGCCATCTATGGGTGGACAGGGTTCTGAACAAAGGCACTTTAGTTTAACAGTCAGGCAGAGGGGCAGGATTCCCTGAGACAGGCCATTATGTATGATTATAATAACAAAAGCAATGGAAAGCAAGTCAAGGAAACAGTTTCAACATGGAGCCAGAATTGACTTCTCCCTGCAACAATACCACGGAGTTCTGAAAATCAGACCACCAACCTCTCCAGGCCCAAAGATGTCTCCATTTCTCATCATTTTGCCTGCTCTTTCATTGATCTTAGTATCTCTAGCCCATACTCTCTTTTTCTTGTGGTGTCCAGATAACTTCATCTGCCAAAACTTCCACCAGCTCAGGCAGCAACTTCATGGAACAGTAAAAGGTGAGGCCACTACTGTGTCAGGACACATCATGTTGTCAGTGGAGAAGCTTGGATTTCAGACCCCTGCCCCACCTCTCATGGGGTATCCTTATGGAGGGTCCAGCCTGTGATAACCAGACCCCACATGTACCTCTTGGCCCCACCAAACCTCCTTCCAAATGTTCAGGTTCCCTTCGAACTCCTGTCCTTTGGAAGCTGTATGGGGAAAGGGAACCACCCCTCAATAAGTTTTACTTTGCGAAGCACATATGCCTTATGGGGAAGGATGAACAATAGAGCTGAACGTTAGGTCTGGAAAGGACGGGTGAGGACTCTGAGGTCCAAAGATGTACCTTGCCAGAGGTCACGAGGCTGGAACAGTTCTCTGGACTTCCCACTCCCAGCCTGATGTTTCTCTCCCTTACAAAAACCCTAGCTGCTCCTTCAGCCCCGGTAGTGACCACAGGGAAGTCCAAATTATTCTGAACATCACAAATCCTGTTTAATTTTGTAATGAATTCCAAAGAAAATGCATAGTGTATTTCTGTCTGTCTGATACCAGCTAATCACCTGTCTGCTCCTGGCAGCAGGGCCTGGAGGCATAGCGGGAAGAGTTTGGGAAGGTGGCCAAGGCCTAGTTGCTGTATGACCCAGCAAGCTATTCACCCTCCTGCGGCCCCAGGGGCTTGGAGTGCCAAGCTGCCCGGCAGCAGCGTGTAGCTGTCCCACTGTCCCGTCCGCCTGGCTCAGATGGCTTCCCCGTGGATGTTTTCTTGACCGCCTCTTCCCCAGACCCCTCTCTCTCCTCATGTTCACCGAAAGGATTGCATCGCTTACCTGAATCCTGGGTTCACTTGGCCCCACCTTCAATTCTTTCAAGCCTGGTTGGGAGACTAGAAAGGGCTGCTCCAAGGCCCCTACCCCTTCTCCCCACTGACCCCCTTTCTTTACACCCCTTGCTCCTGCAGGAAGCCCCACCTTCAGGTCTGGGAAAGCCATGACCGAAGTTGGTTGGTGGAAGCTGACCTTCCTGCGGAAAAAGAAATCCACTCCCAAAGTGCTGTATGAGATCCCTGACACCTACACTCAGAGTGAGGGTGATGCGGAGCCCCCGAGACCTGACAGTGGGAGCCCCAACAGCAACTTTAACACCCGCCTGGAGAAGATTGTGGACAAGAACACCAAGGGCAAGCACGTCAAAGTCTCCAACTCGGGCCGCTTCAAGGAGAAGAAAAAGGTCCGAGCCTCGTTGGCGGAGAACCCCAACCTCTTTGATGACAGGGAGGGCAAAGGACAGTGAAGGGGGCCAAGAAGGACACTAGCACCTTCCTGCTCCCTGCCATCAGCTGGGTCTGAGACAGGAGCTCGCCATGCTCGCCTCTTTGGCCACAGCTGAAGCCGTGGGGGGACCTGATGCCTGCTGGCAGGAAATGTCTGGTTTTAGGTTTGTATTTATGTGCTCTGGCTTTCTGGAAGGCCTGAGAGATCCCAGGTCCTCCTGCCCTCCCCCACCATATACAAAGGCACTTCAGTTCAAGGTTGAAAAGTCCCACTTGGGAAGGACAGCCCTGCTCGAAGCACTGGCAGCGCCCGCAGAGAGGTGGGCGTGGAAGGAATGGAGCAAGGGATCCGGACAGACCTCACCCCCTGCCGAGGCACAGGGTCAAGGGTGAGTTTAAATTACTGCTCCCTCTACTTTCTCTACCGGTGATTATTCTCTGGATCAATTCTGAGTGCATTTTCCAGAAGCCACGTGATGGGGGTGGTTTCCTGGAGCTGAGGTGGAGATGATGAACTTGAGCTCACCTCCTAATTCAAGTGAGAAACTTCCTGGAACTTTGCCCCCAGGTGTGAAGAGGGAGGGGACCCTGGCACTCCCTAGGAGGTGCTGCAGAAGGCCGGACCAGGGACCCCACAAGTTCTGCATGCACCCTCAAAGGGGAAGTACACTGCCCCTTGGGTCCAAACTTGGAAAGGGGGTGGGAAGTTCTGGCAGGAGTCCTCCTACCCCTACTAGTATTTAAGATGGATCAGCCCCAGAATGAGTCCTGGAGCCTTGAATTTTGTTTAAAAGAAAAAAAAATTGTAGGTTTCTTTTTGTAATAAATAATGCTGCAAAAGCAGAGAAACTGTGTATGCTCTTGTCTTACATTTACTGAGATGCTGTTTTTCATGACTTTACTCTTTTTTACTTTGTGTTCAAACTGTTCCTTTTGAGCATCAGGAAAGGTCCCCAGGTGAAAAAATATAGTGCGTGGGGCACTAACTTCACCACCAAGCCATCTTAGCATCTGGAGATGGAGAGAGCAAAGGAAGGAGCTAGTTATACCTCAGCAACAGAAGGGTTTTCAGGTGCTCCAAGAGAATGGAGCAGACCTCTGGTGACTGACCCCCAAATCTCAGGGGTTTAGTTTGGGATCCAGATTCAAATTCTGGTTCCTCCTTTAGCAGCTGGGTGATTTGGGGAACATTAAAAAGCAAAAACAAAATCTCCTCTGAGCCTCAGCTTCCTCTTCTGTAAAAGGGGCTGTACTAATATCTATTTCACAGATAGTGGCCAGTATAGGGCTTCCCTGGTGGCTCAGGGGTAAAGAATCCACCTACAATGCAGGAGTCACAGGAGATGTAGGTTCAATCCCTGGATTGGGAAGATCCCCTGGAGGAGGGCATGGAAACCCACTCCAGGATTCTTGCCTGAAGAATCCCAGGGACAGAGGAGCCTGGAGGGCTACAGTCCAAAGAATCAGACATGACTGAAGCAACTTAGCACACGTACATGGTCAGTATTACATGACCCATAAGTAGTCCTATGTATGTGCCTAATGAATATCGGTTTCCTTCCCTTTCTTTTATGAAGGAACTCCACCACAGCTCATGCTTCCATTTAAGGATGAAGAGAGAGCTTACTCCCTATGCTGTTAGGTCTAGACCCTCCTCAAGCCCCAGGAGCTGAGAACTGGAAAAAAATTGGCCAAATCTCTGGAGCTTGTGGTGGGAACACGGAGAGACCAAGGTGACAACTAAACAATGTGATTCTGTGGCTTCCAGGTCAGCTCCTCGCAGGCTGCTGGGCCACCCCAGGGAGGTTACTCAGGACATTTACCAAAACAAACAGACCTGTACAAGGGGGCCTTTGTTAGCTGGCCTCACCCAGGCCAGAGGGAACTCTGAAGAGGGAGGGAGATCAGTGACTGGAGGGAGGGAAGGCGGGCTCAGGTATATGGCCTTCCCCCAAGCCTCTTCCCCATCCCTCTCCACCACATGGAACTTTCTAGGGTCCCCACAATCATTCAGTCCATAAAGCCTCCCATGGAGGAGCTGACTTTCTGCCCACTGCAGCTCTGCCCAGAGTTAGCAGCTGATACTCAGAGGAGTCATAATCAGCCAGCTCTGTGGCGAGTACCCCACTAAGTTCCTCCTGTAACCCTCTCATCATAGGTGCTGTCATTATCGCCATTTTCTAGTTTTCTAGCTGCATTAGGTGAGGCTAAGAGATCAAGTCACCAGACCTGGGTCAGGGCTCCCAGTGGCAGAGCTGGGACTGAGGCCAGACCTGTGCATATAGCTGCTGGACCGCAGAGACCCCTTCACACTGGGTTTTTATCTGCTCAGGGAAGGGAAGCCTGGCGTGCTGCAGTCCATGGGGTTGCAGAGTCGGACAGGACTGAGCAAATGAACAACAGGGAAGGGAAATTGAGGCTCAGAACAAGGAAAGGAGTACAGTCACCTTCTGCAGTGGGGAGGTGGGGAGAGAGGGCCATGCCTAGGCTTTGGGGTCCTGGGAGGCTAGCATCCTCTGAGGGGGCAGCCCAGAATCTGGAACCAGTGAGGAAAAGTCAACCAGCTTCAAGGGTGAGACCTCAAAGCATAGGGAGCTGCTGCTTCAGCCATCCTGAGGTTCCCTGAGGCAAGGGGTGGGGAGGGGCGAGAGGCTGGGCCCCAGGCCACTGACCTCTGGTTCTGTCTCATACAGGCAACCACCAGACCACTATTTTCCCTCTTAGGTGAGAGGGTCTGCGCGTTCCTCAACCCTGTGCATGCCACAGACCCAAAATGATGGCCACAGAATCTCCCACGAAAACTCCACACATATCCCTAAGTTCAGGGATGGACGGATGGACTGGGGGCAGGTAATAAGAGCCAAAGGAGATCTGGCTGCCCAGGAAGTCAGCGCCCAGGCAGCTGCAAGTGTTCACCAGGCCAGAGGAGGAGGAAGTGAGAGTGCAAATATGAAAATATGAGCAGGAGCGGGAGAGGCTATGGTTATTGACCACAGTTTCACTGGGACAGGACCCAAGAGGGGAAAGAGGGGGCCAGGAGGGGCCGACTAGAACTGGCCTGTGCTGCCTAGTAGGGGCCAACCCTGGGCATCGGGCTCCCCCTGCTGGACGCCCAACCTCCCCAAGTGGAGAAGCCAGGTAGGAGGAGTCGCTTAAATTCTTCAACTCCCCTCAAACATGGGGGGCGGGGGACGAGACCAGGCTAGATTGAATATTTACATCATGCATGGCTGATAAGCTTTTATTTTAGATTTGGCACAGGGACTGTCAGACAGAGGAAAGGAAAGGAACAGCTGAGACCAGGCTCAAAGCAGGGGGTATACACAGACCCCATAACATAACAGGACAAGGTAGGGAAGGGCACTCCAGCACCCTCTCCTGCAAGTGGCCACAAGACTAGCATTGTGCCTTCCTGCACCCCAGCTTAAGGAAGCTGGTGGGGGTGGGGGTGGTCAACACCCAGAGGGCCGCTCTTGGAGGAGGCGGTCAGTAACAGACGCCAAAGCACGCACCCATACAGTGGAATGAAGCACAGTTTACAGAGTTGCAAGTTCAATGGCCAATGTATGCAAACAGTCAATTCTCTGATCCTGGCTTAGTCACAGCAAACATTTGCCCAGCCTAGCTCCTCTCCACAGCCTGGAGGCCACTCACCCACGTTACCCCTGGTCACCAGGCTTGTGCTCGAAGAAGACAAAGACTATAGCTTAGCACAGGCCTCAGCCAAGTGCTACCGAAGAATCCAGCTGCAGAAGTGGTTGGTTTAGAGGTTGAGGCTAATCTGGTTACCTGGAAGTGGGGGTGGTCTTGTTTAAAGCAGCATGGGATTCAATGGGTCTGGGGTAGGGTCCCAAGGGAAGCCAAAGCTGCTGGCCTGTGGACTACACCGCAAGTGAATGAAAGTCGCTCAGTCGTGTCTGACTCTTTTCGACCCCGTTGACTATATAGTCCATGGGATTCTCCAGGCTAGCATACTGGAGTGGGTAGCCTTTCCCTTCTTCAAGGGATCTTCCCAACCAAGGGATCGAACCCAGGTCTCCTGCATTGCAGACGGATTCTTTACCACCTGAGCCACAAGGGAAGCCCCACTGCAAGTAGCAAGGATCTATTAACAGGGGCTGTTAACCTTGGCTGCACAGAATTCCCAAGGACCTTTGAAATTTCCCCAAGTCCAGGCTGCACTCACACTGGTCAAATCACCTCTGAGAGTGGGACTGAGCTGCTGCTGCTGCTGCTAAGTCGCTTCAGTCGTGTCCGACTCTGTGCGACCCCATAGACGGCAGCCCACCAGGCTCCGCCGTCCCTGGGATTCTCCAGGCAAGAATACTGGAGTGGGTTGCCATTTCCTTCTCCAGTGCATGAAAGGGAAAAGTGAAAGTGAAGTCCCTCGTGGGACTGAGCAGCAGGGTTTTTAAAGCTCCTGGGTAATTCCAGTGAAAACCAGAGACCTAGGAGTCATCATCAGTAGGGGTGGGAGGGAGGTAAAGGGATGTGTGTCAGAAAAGTATAAGCTCTATTATTTAATTTTATATCTGGAAAGTGAAATACATATAAATGTATGTATATATGTATTTCACATACACATGTGCTGTGCTAAGTCGCTTCAGTCGTGTCTGACTCTTTGAGACCCTATGGACTGTAGCCCACCAGGCTCCTCTGTCCATGGCATTCTCCAGGCAAGAATACTAGAGAGGGTTGCCATGCCCTCCTCCAGGGGATCCTCCAGACCCAGGGATCGAACCCACGTCTCTTACATCTCCTACACTGGCAGGTGGGTTCTTTACCACTAGTACCACCTGGAAAGCCCTCACATACATCGAGTTTTTATAAACAAATGTGGAAAGTAAGGCCTGATGAAAATCTTCCTGTCCCACAGGTACTAGCATGAGTTCCTTCTACAAAACTCCTGCCTGACAGGGACAGAACACTCACTACCTAACCTACCCCCTCTTGCTGCTGCTGCTGCTAAATCGCTTCAGTCGTGTCCGACTCTGTGCGATCCCATAAACAGCAGCCCACCAGGCTCCCCCATCCCTGAGATTCTCCAAGCAAGAACACTCCCTCTTAGGCAGCCCCAATTGTTTGAAATTTCTTCCCATATTGAGATGAAATCTAACTTCATGTAACTTCCACCTATGGGTCCTTTGGAGCTACAGAGAATAAATTTAGTCTCTTTTCCACATAGCTCTTCTTCAGATAATGGAGGGCAGCTATCAGTTGGGTAAGAGGTTTAAAAATATCCTATTAGTAAATGAGTTAGTTAAGGTTCTTTTCGTTGCAAGCAAATCAATTCTGACTGGTTTAAGCCAAGAAAAAAAAATCTCTCTCTCTTTTTTTAGAGACAATGGGTTTTCTGAGGTAGAAGGATGAATTGCACAACCCCAGGAGTGGGAAGGAGGGATCCACGGATTGTTCAGAGAATTGCAAGAGCAGCAGCCAGAAGTTGCTGTTTCTAGGCTGCCATTATTTACTTGGCTACAATAGCTCCTATGCTCTGAGGCTCTAGATTTCAAATTTCAAATTTGAAAGAAAAGAAAAACCGATTGGCTAGATTGCCTCAGGTGCTTCTGCTGGGACCAATCGGCTCTGGCCAGACTCTGTCATGTGATAACAGACGAGACTGCTGGGGGCCCACCCCCTGTCACCAGAAAGGGGAATCACAACAGCTCCACTCCTAGAGGGAGTTATTCCAATAAATCATAGTTAAGGTCGAGAAGATAATTACAAGGTTTTCCGTTTGTGATCGTCTGTGCCACTGTTAAACTCCACTAGACTAGCTGACTATGGAGAATTCCGAGGGTAAACACTGAAGAGCCCTGAATATAAGAGGCAGGAAGGGAAATGGCTTGAGTTTAGAAGGGTCTGGCCCCACATCCCATACCCTCTCTGGGGCACTGGCCCCAGCTCCACTCAGTGCCAACAGATTGGGAGTCAGGGCGCAAGTCTCTCATAGAGCCAGTCTTCCTCCCCTCGGTGGGTCATGGGCCCCAGAGGGGAGTCTCCGGTTAGTAGGCCTCGACGAAAAACGATCCGGTCATGCAGGCGGTTGGTTTGGCCTTGCCAGAACTCCATCACCTGTGGGTACAGGATGTAGCCACCCCTACAAGGAGAAGTAGACAGTTTGGTGTTCTGTGCATTTTTCTAGCCAGGCAACCCCCACCACCCTCCACGCCATCCCAGGGTCCCGTGAAGGCAGCTGCTGGCATGCATCTGACAAGGGTTGCCAGGGAGGAGTATATCTGTAATTCCAAGGACAGCAGGGCTTCCAGGAAGCATGAGGGTCCCAGTGTCCCTTTCTAGGTGACCCCCAGTATCACTCACCAGTATTTTGGCTTCGGCACCTCCTGCTCCTGGTAGAGTTGCTCCAGTTCCTTATTTTTCTTTCTCAGATACTGTCCAGGGGAAGGAAATGAAGGAAGGGCCAGACTCAGTCAGTGATTCATTTAATCACCACTTACAGGGCATGTGCTCTGTGCCAGGTGCTGGGGACACAGATGAAGGGCCAGACTCAGTCAGTGATTCATTTAATCACCACTTACAGGGCATGTGCTCTGTGCCAGGTGCTGGGGACACAGATGAGCAAAGCTACTGGCCTGTGACCTCCGGGGGCACAGTTCAACAGGAGGGTCAGACAAACACAGGAGGCCTGTTCCCTGCTCCCCATATTCACATCCCCCAGGGAGACCATCCATTTCACTTTGCTGGAGAGAGAGGGCCCTGGCATCCCCTGGGGACAGCCTCTGGGGCTGAGCCAAGGCACCCACCACTCAAAGGACTAAGGAGAAGCCCCACTCACCTCCCGATCAGGGATCACGGAACTCTGCTGACTGACCACAGCCCCAATCTGGCTGCTCTTGGGGCGGGAGTGGAAGTAGCATTCAGCCTCCTCCTCAGGCAGCTTCTTCACGGGCCCCTCCACACGCACCTGCCCAGGGATGGCTCTGGGTAGATAGCATTGAAGGCCACTTGCCCTCCCGACCAGCACTGGCCCCGGTCTTCTCTGTTCTTCTCTTTACCACTGCCCCACCGCCTGACTCCAGTTAGCCCAGCTAAGTGAGAACCATTTGAAAGGCAGGATGTTTGCCCAGCCTGGGGACCTTCACCAGGTTCATCCATAAACTCAGGCCCCTCTGACCTCCAGTCCACCCCCGGCTGCCCCAGGAATGCTCACTCACCTGACGGTGCAGGGGCTCCCAGTAGAAGACAAGGGAAGCAAAGGGATTTGAGTCCTGGAAATGGAAGAGAATCCACAGACAGTCATCAGGACAGGAGAGAGGATGCCTGAGCACAGGGGGAAGGAAGGGGGTCTGCACCGCACAGGCCCACTGCAGATGCATTTACTGTAGCATCTCATTAAGTTCTCAAAGGTAGGCCTACTTTTATAGGTGTGGAGGTAGGCTCAGAGAGGTTCAGTAACATGACCAGGTTCACAGAGTCAATGGAAGACCTGGCACTGAAAACCTCAGCCAGATGGACTCCAAAGTGAAGCTTGCCATTTCTCTCACCCTCAGATTTGCAAATCCTCTGAAATGCACATTTGACTGCACTGGACTCGGGGAGGGCTACTCATTTTGGATTCATTAACTGAACGCATATGAAGTGCCAGCTCTGTGCTCAACACCAGGAGAGGTGCTGGGGGTATAACAGAGACACCTCAGAGGCAGCCCTGCCCCCACGGAGCTTACCGTTTAGTAGAGGACATAAACATTAATCACATAATCCCCCAAATACATGCAGTTAGAAACTAAGACAGTGGCAGAAAGGAAATTTGTAAATTATAGTGACTGCAAACAGTGAGAGGGGCTGGCTCAGCCTGGGAGTCCAGAGGCTTCCGTGAGGAGGTGACACGGGGGCTGAGATCCAAAGAAACAGGAGCTACTCAGGTAAACAGCTAGGGAGGTGGCAGTGCTTAAAGCTTGCCCTCATTCACAGCAGAGAGAAGGCAAGTACAAAGGTCTCTAGTCAGGACAGTGCCCCAGCACGGCTGGCAGGTGGACTGGGGCAGGGGTGGCATGAGTAGGAGACCAACAAGCCAGGGCTGGACCCTGCAGGCCCAGGAAGGATTTACTATGAACCCTCACCAGCTCTTTTCCCTTTCGACTCTCGAAGTTAGTGAAGAAGCGGAAGCCATCCTTGTCAAAGCCCTTCAGCAGCACCATGCGGGCAGATGGTTTCCCATCTCTGGGGCAAAGAGCAGAGCACCATGGTCAGAGACCCTCCCCACAGGATGTCTGAGCACCCCTACACCTGTGCCCCCTTATTCTGCACTCTCTGGGCACTCAAGCTGCCCATGGGAATTTGTCCCAGAAGTGCAAGCATGACACCGTGGCCTAGGGCCCTATAATGGACTGATCTGGGTTCCACTAACATTTTTGAAGCCCTCACCCACAATGGGACTATACTTGGAGATGGGACCTTTAGGGAATGATTCAGGTTAAATGAGATCATAAGAGTGGGACTCTAATCCAGTAGGACTGGTGTCCTTATAATAAGAAAAGGAAGAGACACCAGAGAACTCTGTCTCTCCCTGTGTACACAAAGGGAAGGCCATGTGAGAACACAGCAGAAAGGCAGCTATCTGCAAGCCAGGACTCGAGAGAGGCTTTGCTAGATACCAACTCTGATAGCACCTTGATTTTGGACTTCTAGCCTCCAGACCTGTGAGAAAACAAGTTTCTGTTATGCCACCCAGTCTCTGTTACAGTGGCCCAAGCAAACTAGCTCTGGGGGGTATCCAGGGGCATAGTATAAGAGCCCTGCCTCCAAAGTCTTACACTTTAGTGAGGAGGGGGAAGAAGAGTTGAATAAGAGGCTAACACAAGTTATGTCTCAAGGGATTTATGACTGATTGTCAAATGAATGATACAAACCAGCATTGTGCCAGATATCAAGAGAGGGAAATGGCTTTATGGAGATCTACCTCCCCAGACGGGAACTGGGGAGACTGGGAGCTGAGGGAGACAAGGGTGTGTGTACTGGGAGGTGGAAGCATCAAGGGCAGAGATGAATGAGGCACTACATTTTATCACTAAATGGAACTGAGTCAAGTCTAGTCTTTGGTTTACAGTTAAGGACACTGAGGCCCAAAGAGGACAAATTACTTGCCTGAGGCCACACCACATATTAATAATAGAACTAGAATCATAAAGTTGTCATCCATCAAACTGAGAGTTTCCTAAGTTTCCTACTTCATCTGTACCCACCTACAGAAGGGCCCACGGCTGTGTACCTCGTACACGTAGCCAGACACATGGCATTGGCTTCCATTATGTCAGGACACTGAACAGCCTCCTCGAACCAGGCAGCAAACTGCTTCACAGGGTCCAAGGAGGTCAGATGAGTCTCCTCAAATGCCTGGGAAGAGAGAGTTTTATTTCATTTAACAAACACATATAGTATTTAACACTTTTCAAGTGTTAACTCATTTAGTCCTCATAACAAAAACCCGTCCCCAGGAAGGTTCTGTTAGCCTCATCTTATAGGTGAGAAAACAGGTACAAAATGGTGAATAATTTGACAAATCAGGGTTTCATGTCACGGGTGTCAAACCTATCACCTGGGAAGCCTAAAAAACAAACAAAAAAAACTCCTGGGCTCCACCCAGTAAATTCTCATTCAGCAGGTCAATTGCAGGAAGGGGGACCCCTTCCAGGGCCTGAGAGCGGGCTCTTGTCTGACATTCAGAAATGAAGTGTCCGAGGAGGTACACTTGTTGACAAAGCAAGAGACTTTATTGGGATGGGGTGCCCGGGTGGAAAGCAGCAGGGTAAGGGAACCCAGGAGGATTGCTCTGCCACATGGGTTGCAGTTTCAGGTTTTATGGTGATGTTGTTGGTTTCCGGGTTGTCTCTGGCCAATCATTCTGACTCAGGGTCCTTCCTGGTGGCACGCGCATTGCTCAGCCAAGATGGATTCCAGTCAGAAGGATTCTGGGAGGTAGGTAGGACATACAGACTGTCTCCTCTCTCCTTTTGACCTTTCTCAAATTCTTCTAGTTGGTGTTAGCTTGTTAGTTCCATGTTCCTTCCCAGGACCTCTGGTTTAAGATAACTCATGCAAGTGGTTACTTTGGGGCCTGGCCAGGGCAGGCAGTTTGGGTCAGTGGTTCCCCTAACAAGTCTGAGATTTAATGAAAAATTGCATGTTTAACAAGCATTTCTGGAAATGCTCACATGCAACTAGATTTGGTAACCAGGCTCTGGGCCCTAATTCCAAAGTAGTTCTCTTGGTTTCTCTTCTGAGAAGAGAAAAGGCAGTAAGAGCCAGGAGCTCCTGGCTCTTACTGCCTTTTCTTACACCTCCTCAAAGTGTTATTTATTTATCAAACATTTATGGACTTCCTTGGGGTCCAGTGGTTTAAAATCCACCTGCCAAAGCAGGGCGCTGGGGTTTGATCCCTAGTCTGGGAAGATCCCACATGCCGGGGTGCAGCCTGAGGACCACAGCTACTGAGCCCATGCGCTGCAGCTATAGGAAGACCGCACACCTAGAGCCCCACGCTCTCCAATGAGAGAAGCCTTTGCCCAAGGAAGACCCAGAGCAACCAAAAATAGACAAAATAAATTAACTAGTTACATTAAAAACAACAACAACAAACATAAGCTTCCCAGGTGGCTCAGTGGTAAAGAATCCGCCTGCCATTCCAGGAGACACATGTTTTAATCCCTGGGTTAGGAAGATACGTTGGACAGGGAAATGGCAACCCACTCCAGTATTTTCGCCTGGGAAATTCCATGGACAGAGGAGCCTGTTCATGGGGTCGCAAAGAGTTGGCGACGACTCAGCGACTAAACAAGTTGATTATCACTGTTCTAGGCACTTTACTAGCTTCAATACTTTGGCCACCTGATGCGAACAGTCGATTCATTGGGAAAGATCCTGATGCTGGGAAAGACTGAAGGCGAAAGGAGAAAGCGGGCAAAAGAAGAGGGCAGCAAAGGATGAGATGGTTAGATAGCATCACCGACTCAGTGGACAAGAACCTGAGCAAACTCTGGGAGATATTGAAGGACAAGGAAGCTTGGCCCGGTGCAGTCCATGGGGTTGCAAAGAGTCTGACGCAACTTGGCGACTGAACAACAGAGGCATTTTACAAATATCAAAGTCTATAACATCCCCGTGAGGTCAGTGATATTACTTGTGAAGTGAGGAAACTGAGACCCAGAGAGGTGAGTAACCCGCCCAAGAAGTGCGCCCAGCGACCGGCAGGATTCCTCCCAGGCAGCCCCCGAGTGAGCGCCCTGAGTTCCTATAACGAGCTGCCTCTGGAGTCCACCTTCATCCTCGTTTCTCCAGAAACCCTCCCCCATTGATTGTCTTTGAACCCCCGCTTCTCCCACAGGGGTAACCCCGAGCCCCAAGAGGTGGATCAGAAACCCCAGGGGATCCCTTCCATGCCCCTCCCCTCGGGAGATGACTGCGGAGGCCCTGCAGGGCAGCGGCACCTCTGGGTCCCCGCGGTAAGTCGTGCGCATCGGTCCCAGGTCCATGGCAGCACCGCGGTTGCAGAGGTGGCGGAGGCAGCGGGGCCACTCGGAGAGTCGTCCAAACGTCACGATGACGCTCCGCAGCCCGAAGGTCATGGGGCCGCTGGCCACGTGACCCGGCGTGGCTCCGCGCTGGGTTCCGTTGGGTTCGGAACCAGTTTCTTAGCGGGGGAACCTCCCGGCATGGAAGAATTTACCAGTCACCAAGCCAAGCGGACAGCCTAAGTTCTCCGAGCCAATGGAGCCAATGGGAAGCCAGAGTCGGTGGAGGGAGCCGGGAGCGGAGAGGCCATTGGTTGGAGTTTACCAGGAGCGAGGCCAATTAGAACAAGAACAGAGGAACCCGGCAGCCAATGGACGGCGCCTCCCGGGGCGGGAACAGAGACAAGGAAATGCTGTCACCGCGGTTAACATGCACGTGGAGGTTTGTTAAAGGTATATGGACTGCAGCGGCCCAGGCGGGAGGCGCAAGGGAGGAGCCGCTGGGGGCTTATGGAGATAGTCAGTATTAAGAGGCCCGCCCCTAGCAGATGCCGGAAGGCTAGCTTAGAGATTGGTAGCCTGGAAAGGACAAACGGAAAATGGAATTAGGGGCCAGACTCTGAGGCAAGGTGAAGTGGAGACACAGAAAGGGGCGATCTGGTGGGGGGATGAAGTTTGGGCTCGAGAGTGGGAGAGGTTGAAATGTGACTTCGGGTCTCGCGGGATAGGTGTGTGAATGTAGTGTGTGAGTATGGGGAGGTACTCTGGCTTCTGAGAGGAGCATTTGGGTCAGGAGGAGACTATGGGTAAGAAAGCAGATGGCCAAATGGGAAAGGGGAAGAGGGAAATTTGGGATCAAACCATCCCAGATGAGAACCATCTTCCTCTTTCAGCTTTGAATCCCGCTCTCCAGCCTCATTTCTGTAATCCAGGTCAGAGCATGCTCCTCCCTTTCCTCATGGTTTCCTCTTTTGTACTTGCAGCAGAGCTCATACTACCCAGTGTTCCAGTAGATAGAAAGATTGCCCCACCGCTCCAGGGCCACCTCCCCCTTTGTTGTTTCCCCTTTTTTACATTTTGCCCCTTCTAGGTAGTTGGAGTCTAGTTCCCAGGTCAGTGCCAACCATAATTAAGGGCACAGGGGAGCAGGTTGCCATGCAAAGTCACTTCCAGCCTGTGGATTAGGGGCTGAATAATAGGACTCTTGCCAGTGCCCATTCCAGCTTTGATTTGGCTGGGCAGTTTAGGGTCAAGGCCATTCTGTAGTCCTTCCTGAACATCAAGAAGGGGAGCTGCAAGAGCCTTTTAGGCAGGCACCCCAGGACTGTGTCAGGTAAAGGGAACTTCCCTGCCCTGCCCAGGTGTTTGCATTACTGCCGAGCTTCATTAAGCCCTACATTAGATGACTGTCATCCTTTATTATGTGCACATAGCTTGAGCCAAATGGCAACTGGAAGACAAATCTGCTGCAAAGAAATAATTCATTTCAAGGTTTAATGATGTTTATCAATGGATTTTCTACTGGTTGAAATTTTTTTGTGTGGCCATCATTTTTCTCTATCGACACAATTGAGAGAGAGTTGACTGGACTTTCTTTCTTGTT
Organism: Giraffa tippelskirchi; assembly: GCF_054371585.1. Taxonomy (NCBI): domain Eukaryota; kingdom Metazoa; phylum Chordata; class Mammalia; order Artiodactyla; family Giraffidae; genus Giraffa; species Giraffa tippelskirchi. The sequence continues at coordinate 24,017,161 of NC_137277.1, read as the reverse complement.
GAGGTTGTTCTTCCACATATGACCATTGCTTCCCTCCTCCCAAGGCCCTACACTTGAACCTGGGTAAGCAGTGATTAGTACTCTTCAGCTCACATGATTTTGTTCGTGGGGCTACACTCTTAGCACTGCTGGGTTATGCTACCTGGACCCAGATTCTGGGGCACCAAGACTAGGATCATTTGAATGGTTTGCTTAAAATTTAAAAACCAAGGGCTCAGTGTAGTGGGGAAGACATGTGTTAAAGACCAGGCACTGAGCTAAGTCTGAGAATATGAACATAAAGGTGCATGGTTCCTGCCCACAGGGGCCTTACACTCTATAGAGGGAGGCAGATCTGTAAACTAAGGAGTTACAGGAACTTGAACAGATGTATCTCCGAGGTAAAGGGGAGCAAAAATGAGAATGTGGTCTCCAAGGGTCACACAGTCAGAAAAGGCTTCATAAAGGGAGCAGACATTTGATTTGTCTTAATGAGTAAGTTGGAAAAGACGCTGATGCTAGGAAGGATTGGGGGCAGGAGGAGAAGGGGACGACAGAGGATGAGATGGCTGGATGGCATCACTGACTCGATGGACATGAGTTTGAGTAAACTCCGGGAGTTGGTGATGGACAAGGAGGCCTGGCGTGCTGCGATTCATGGGGTCGCAAAGAGTTGGACACAACTGAACGACTGAACTGAACTGAACTGAATGAGTAAGTGTTCTCCAGATGGGCAAAGAACAGTCATTCCAGGAAGAGGGAACAACTTGAGTGTGATACTGCCAAAGCGAGGTGGTGAGAAAACAGGCCAGGCAAGGAGGCAGAGGCTAGGTGACTGCTAAAGATCAGACAGGTGGTGAGGGCCAGCTTTAGACATCTCTTCTCAATTTTCATACTGTGCTGCTGTCGAACTAGGGTGTCTAATTTCTGGTTTTTTAAGGCCAGATAGCAGAAAAAGTACTAGATTCTGACAGCCTCTTACATCCTTGGCTGTTAGTGTGGAAATTTGCAACTGATTGCCTTTCTATGTTTCCCCTTTGTCTTGAAGATAATCAGTAGGCTTGTATTGTGATTTTCTGCCTAGTGGAATTTGGTGTCCAGATCATCAAGGGGCCCTGCAGTGCAAACCAGAGGGGGAACATGACGCCTGCTGTGGGTGCTGCTCCTGCTGCAACCCCAGCAAGGGGTTTGACTGCTTGGGAGAAATGAGGGTTTTTTTTTTTTACTGCTTTTCTTAAATATTTTGCCCACCACCCCCCAACTTTGTAAAGTTACTAATCTTTTCTTGGAGGTCTTTAATGAATAGAAGCTATATTGTAATACTGCATTGTACAGAGACACTCCAGTTTCTCAATATGCAGCAAAAGGCTGGAGACTTTGTTTGGGGACTATGCCTTGCCTGTTTTCTAATACTTTTGCATTTATGTTCTTAAATCACCATTTTTAGTCTAATTGTTTGATTAAATTATACATTTCAGTTATATCTTGGTGACTGGATTTTTGTTTGGGGACATGGCTCTGGTGACCAATAGGTGATGGGCAAAGGAGGGTGAGGCGGTGGCAGGGAGACATTGGGAGATGCTGTTCTCTAAACTAAAGCTGAGAGTGGGGAGCCTGATGCCTTAGTTTGGGGGGTATGAGGTGGAGAGGAACGATTTAACTCAGCAGCATGCCTTTAGGTGAGCTGAGCAGTGAGTGAAAGTGAAGTTGCTCAGTCGTATCTGACTCTTTGTGATCCCATGGACTGTAGTCTACCATGCTCCTCCCTCCATGAGATTTTCCAGGCAAGAGTACTGGAGTGGGTTGCCATTTCCTTCTCCAGAGGATCTTCCCAACCCAGGGATCAAACCTGGGTCTCCCGCATTGTAGGCAGACGCCTTACTGTCTGAGCCACCAGGGAAGGTGCTATTCTTTAAAGTGAGGGCGTGTTGGAGGAGAGGTTTCAGGGAAAGATGAAGTCACCATCAGGCCTGTTGAGTGTGAAGGTTTATGGGACAACCATGTGTGGTCAGGTTGAAAAAGCACTTCTGAAGCTGGAGGAGAGGTCCGGACTGATGGGATGGTTTAGGTGTCATGAGCCTCCAAGGTGGCACTTGAAGCCATAGAGGAGGATGAGAATGTCTGGGAAGGGAAGGGAACCTGGGGGAGTAGTTAATGATGCTTTTGCTGTACAGCCCCCAGCTTTCCAGGGAACCAACAGCAGGCTGGAAGCAACCCCAGGTGTGCTGGGGGCCCAAATCTCAGGAATTCTCTGGCCTGGCCTTGGGTGAACTCAGCCTGGAGCCTCAGAACACACAGATGGGTACTTGGTGCTCTGTCAGCAGATGCCTGAACCCTGAGTATGGTTACCAGGGGACCCAGAGCGGGGTGCAAGGAGGCCGACCCTTACCCAAGTGTCCCGCTTGCGGTTATGGAGTTAACTCCTCATGTGATCCTTTGCACGTGCTCATGGATTGCTCCCCAAATATGTCCCTTTGTTTTCATATGTGTACCCCATGAGAAGCTCCTTCATGGGAAGGACTCCTTAATATCCCTGGTTCCTTCTCACAATCCCAGCCAGGAAGTGCTAATGTGTAGTATTTATGTATAATCTGCTTTTTTAAAGCTTCTCTGAACCTGGTGAGTGGAGCTTGGGGTTTTGGGCACCTGGTAGGACTGGAGGGATGTTGAGGTTTCCAAGGCTGAGTGAGCTCTGGGGCATCTATCTTAGCCCCGGCACTGAGTGAGCCACAGGAGCGGGAGGAGGCCTGATGGGGTCTCAGCAGGCCTGAAGGATGTGACCTGGTGGCTCCTTAGTTTCATTTGAGGACTCCTGGTCGATCGTCTTGACCTGACCTGTGGTCATTTCTTATTTCCTCTTGTCACACGATCCCGATGAGCAGATATCTGTTGCTCCTCTCCAAGCCCTGATTCTCTGCTTCTCCCTCCAGTCTTTGCTTTCTTTTCATCCACACCCCTGTTCTTCATTCCATCCTCCCAGAATCACTTCCTGCTCTTCTACTCCCTGAGGGCCCCTTCACTAGGAAACCCAACTGTCACCTGTCCTGAGATTATTGCAGTTCCTTGAGTAGCTTCATTCCAGCCCCAGAGACCTTGGTCAGGTCACAGGTCTCTGACCCCCAAGTTAGATTCCCTGAATCCACCACCATCTAGACCTCAGCCACGAGCCAGATCCAGTGACCTGAGCTGCTGCAGGTGGCTCCCGTCATTTAACTCATGTGCAGGGCCTCAAAGGGTGATTGTTAAGATGTGCTGAGTAGTTTGAAGGACTCCTGAGGTCTACTTGCTGGTTTAGTTAAGCAAAAATAGTGCCCGATGTGCCTTCAGGAGAGGAGCGTCTTCCCCAGGCCCTTTTTATTTCAGCCTCATAATCCTAGTATCGGATGGGTGAGCCACAGCGTTGAGCATCACTGAACAGACAAGAGAGGTGGCCTTGGAGCACAGGACCCTGGGCAGGGAACTCAAACTGTGCGACCCCCACTCTCAAGCTGCTGGGGGTGGCCTGCTAGAGTTGGCATTTTCAACCAGGGCCAATCAGGTGTTCTGGGGAGGCCTCTGGCCTGGAGTGAGCTTGGGCTGCATCACTCTAACAGTCCTCACCTCTGCAACTCTTAAGTCTCAGTAAGAGACAGATTGAAGTAGATGAGGGCTAATTAGCCATTGGGTCTCTCTGTTCTTTCCTCAGGCCATTAGCCATGCCAAGCAGAATACATATTCCTGCTCCCCTTCTAACTCAGGCATCCCATAGGAGGCAGAGATGATCAGGTATGTGTCTCACTGGAGAAGGGAAACCCTGAGTGACAGCATGCTGTTCTGCCCATTAGGGGCTGGCACTTCATTTCCAAAGGATGCCGAGGAGTCAGGTCAGCTTCCGCCCTTGAAGCATAAACCACAGTTCCCAGGAAGGGACAGTTCTTTGTGCCTGAGAGCAAAGCCGGTGGGGAACATGTGGCAGAAAGAGATCAGTTGTTAACATTCCCCTTCTCTCCACCAGTCCCAATCTAGAACACAGTAAGGCAGTTTTCTAGTCACACATTCCACGCTTGAGAGTGGATGAATATACCTCATGTCTTCTGCCTCCTGCCAGTGCAGCGATGAGATGTGGAGCTGCTGGGCTAGGTAAGAGGCTTCATGTTGGGGAAGTCAGTGGTGGGTCTGGTATCACTCAAAGGGCTTAAGTATGCTTGTTGGACAGGCCTCCCTATCTTAATAAGGAAGTGATCAAGGCAGACAAACCTATGATCCATCTTTTTATTTCTTCAGCTGATGTGAGGGTGGACAGGCTCTAAAGACGTTTGTTTACAAAAATGCAGGCTGCTGGTGACAGAGGAAACCGAGTAAGGGGATGGAGAGCTCCAAGCCAGCCCTGCCACTCCTGCACAGAACAGCCACCATGGCTGGATCCTTCTGAGGCTGGTTAAGAGGAATTGTTGATATAAGAAAAGCACATACTGTTCTCTATATGCTTGAGAACAACTTGCCTCTTCCTTCAGCCCAGATGCTCTTTAGGCCCTTCCTAGGTTTAAACACAGGTACTGAACTGTCTCCAATCTCAGCCTGCCTACCATCACGAACCCTGATCTCCTCATAGCCTTGCCCCATCCCCATCCCTCCAAAAATTCAGATCTGCAGCACTTGCTGAAACCAAAATTAGCCTGCTGCCCTCCCTGGGGTGCTGGGGTGAGGGGATAGAAGAAAAACAGAATCTGTGGCCAGGGTTCTCTCTTGAGCTAGGTTCTGACCTGGCCCTCCACCCTGGGAAGGGGTCTTGGGGAATTGTTTTCTCCAGATTCTTTAGCCTTCTGCAAGTGACTGAGGTGAGGTCCCTTTGGGTTTCTCTCCCAAGCTTCTTATTATCGGGCTTGGAGGCCAAAGCCCTCCTCCAGGGGTTGGAGAGTTGAGTAGAGGAATTCACTTGCTGGTAAGGAAGGCATTGCTGTTGACTTGAGTCTGTGGACAGAGTCTGCCTGCTTTGATCTGGGCAAAACCAGGCAAAACAAAGCAGAAACTCCTGCACCAAGCCCAGGCCTTTGGAGTCCCACGAGGTGCTCTGGGGGCTCGTGCCAATGCCAGGTCCGTGTGGCTGAGGCCCCTTCTGGGCTGTGGCCTGGATTTGCCAAGGTCAGCAGGGCAAGGCCCCACGCTGGTCCCAGTGTGGATTGCTCTGAAGAGACCAGGGCTCCCTTCTCAGGATTCCCTGCTACAAGGGAAAAGACAAAGGAAGCTGCATTGCCAAGCTGCAGATTTTGCCTCAGGCAACTAAATTTATTAGCAAGAAAAAATTTTCGTCAGCCCAGCGCTGACCAACAAAGTACATCGTTAATAAAGGATAACAAATCTGTCACTTAATTCATAAAACATACCTCAAGCAGTTACAACTAAAAATAAAGTTGGATTTTTGTTTTAATTTAAAAGCCTCAAAAATAACAAGCAATATGTTTTTAAACATGTAGTAGACACAATTGTCTATTATACAATATACACTGTACACAAGTAGGGCTTGGGCTGGACAGGGTGGGTGAGATGATGGGGAGAGGGATGAGGTTCAGGATGGGAAGGTGTTTTATCTGAATCCAGATTTGAGTTGAAATGCTGTGTCATTTAGAAAAGAGAATTGCTAAAGTGAGAAAAAAATTCATATGCTCATCATTGCCCCCCAAAAACCCTAAACTAAAAGCAGGCATGGGGGAGGTGAGTACAAAGGACAGGAAGAAGGGAGCAATTAAATAAACTTCTTTAAAGCACACACAATACACAGTGTTCATCATCGGAAGTAGAGTATAAGGCAACGTTCTCCATAGAAAAAGAGGGGAATCAGGGAGTGGGTGGGTAGCTTTACTTTTTAAATAGAAAGTTGGAATGTGCTGGAGGAGAATCGGGATGGGGTGGGGCATATGGAGTGGAGGCGGACTGGCTGCCAGTGGAGCCCTGGGTGCAGGGCCCCAGGCGTCCAGGCATCCGCAGTGGCCAAGGGGGCCAGGGAGGTGCAGGAGAGGGAGAGGGGCATGGCACGATGCGACTCCGGCAGTGTTGGGGGGAGGGGGCTCACTTTGCTCCTCGACGGAGTGAAATTCATGTTTTTCCTTTGGAAATAAGGGTTCCCACTCGTCCTGGTTTAGAACGTCTCATTGGGCATGGCCAGTGTCCATGGTTTGGGCAGGCCAGGAGCTTGTGGTGAGAGGGGAGGGCCAGGGCGGAGCCAAGGGGCTTCAGAAGGAGGTGCATATGGGGGCAGCAGAGTCCCTTCCTGTGGGGACAGTCGCACAACAGGAACGGGGGTCGAGGTGGGCCCATGACAGCATGGGCCTCCTTTCTGCCGGGGGCCCAGGCAGGACACAGGCAGGTCTGCAAATGTGGGGCCTCCTGCCTCAGTTGGCCTTACAAGTTCTTCGTGACCAGGTGGGTCTTGTAATGCTTGGTGAGGTGGTCACTCCTCATGAAGCGCTTCTGACACTGGGCACACTCGAAGCGTTTGTCCCCTGGGAAGAGGAGATGCCTGTCACTCACAGATCTGTATCCCTCTGCCTAACCCTGGCTCAAAGTCCTCCCCCTCAGAGGAAAAGCCCTCTCCCCTCTGACCTGCCAGCCTGAGCACTAACAGCCCGAATCACACCCACCCACCCGGGCTGGGTTAGCTACTGTTCTGAGTATTTACTCTGAGGCTGCAGAGGGTGGGTGAGACCTGCCCCTCCACACTGGCCTCATGTCCCAGGCCCAGGCCACGTGTCTGCTCACTGGGAGCATCTGCCAGAACAGCAGTTCTCAAAGCATGTGCTGTGGACCACTGGAGGCAGCCAGGACAATCTTACGTGGTAGATGGATGAACATTTTTCTACTTTATAGTTTTGTATTTATTTGCCGGTACATTAAAACACTTAGCTGTGGTCTCAAGCCTGTGATGTGAAAAGTAATCCTTCACTGGACATAAAAGAGTAAAAACAGTGAAATGATTTAAGGAAAATCATTTGTTAAATAACAATAGGGAAGTTGGGAGCCAGAGGGCCTGGGTTGAACCAGCTTTGCCAGTCACTGGCTATGGGACCCTGCCCCTTCTCCATGCCTCAGAAAATGTGCATAATCATAGTACTGTTCCCATAGAGTCGTATGGAAATTAAATTGTTAATGAGTAAAATGTCTATGAGATTGCAAGACTGAACATCGACATCTTAGGAATCAGTGAACTAAAATGGATGGGAATGGGCGAATTTAATTCAGATGACCAATTCCTTAGAAGAAATAGAGTAGCCCTCAATAATCTACAAAAGAGCCTGAAATGCAGTACTTGGGTGCAACCTCAAAAACAATAGAATGATCTCGGTTTGTTTCCAAGGTAAACCATTCAACATCACAGTAATCCAAGTCTATGCCCCAACCACTGATGCTGAAGAAGCTCAAGTTGACCAGTTCTATAAAGACCTACAACACCTTCTAGAAATAACACCATAAAAAGATCTCCTTTTCAGTATAGGGGTGGAATATAAAAGTAGGAAGTCAAGACAGACCCAGACTACAGGCAAGTTTGGCCTTTGAGTACAAAATTAAGCAGGGCAAAGGCTAACAGAGTTTTGTCAACAGAACACACTGGTCATAGGAAAATACCCTTTTCCAACAACCCAAGAGACAACTCTATACATGGACATCACCAGATGGTCAACACCAAAATCAGATTGATTATATATTCTCTGTAGACAAACACAGAAAAGCTCTATACAGTCAGTAAAAACAAGACCTGGAGCTGCCTGTGACTCAGATCATGAGCTCCTTATTGCAAAATTCAGGCTTAAATTGAAGAAAGTAGGGAAAACCACTAGGCCATTCAAGTATGACCTAAATCAAATCCCTTGTGATTATACAGCAGAGGTGATGAATAGATTCAAGGGATTAGATCTGGTAGACACAGTGCTTAAAGGACTAACGTTTGTAACACTGTACAGGAGGTGGTGACCAAAACCATCCCCAAGAAAAAGAAATGTAAGAAGGCAAAATGGTTGTCTGAGGAGGCTTTACAAATAGCTGAGCAAAGAAGAGAAGCAAAAGGCAAGGGAGAAAGGGAAAGATAAACCCAACTTAATGCAGAGTTGCAGAGAATAGCAAGGAGAAATAAGAAGGCCTTCTTAAATGAACAATGCAAAGAAATAGAGGAAAACAAAAGAACAGAAAAGACTAGAGATCTCTTTAAGAAAATTAGAGATATCAAGGGAACATTTCATTCAAGGATGGGCATGATAAAGGACAGAAACAGGATCTAACAGAAGCAGACAAGATAACTCCTCCTCCCTGAGGAGTTATTTAAAATCTTAGAAGATAATGCTCTTAAAGTGCTGCAGTCAATATGTCAGTAAATTTGGAAAATAGGCAGTGGCCACAGGACTGGAAAAGGTCAGTTTTCATTCCAATCCCAAAGAAGGGCAATGCCAAAGAATGTTCAAACTATGTACACTTGGGCTTATTTCACATGCTAGCAAGGTTATGCTCAAAATCCTTCAAGCTAGGCTTCAGCAATATGTGAACTAAGAACTTCTAGATGTACAAGCTGAGTTTAGAAAAGGCAGAGGAATCAGAGATCAAACTGCCAATCTTTGCTGGATCATAGAGAAAGCAAGGAAATTAAAAAAAAAAAATCTACTTCTGCTTCATTGACTATTACTCCTTTGACTGTGTGGATCAAAACAAACTGGAAAATTCTTAAAAAGATAATACCAGACCATCTCACCTCTCTCCTGAGAAACCTGTATGCAGGTCAAGAAGCAACAATTAGAACTGGACATGGAACAACTGACTGGGTTCAAAATTGGGAAAGGAGTACAAGGCTGTATATTGTCACCCTAGTTATTTAACTTATATGCAGAGGACATCACATGAAATACTGGGCTGGATGAATCACAAGCTGGAATCAAGATTGCTAGGAGAAAGACTAACAACGTAAGATATGCAGATGATACCACTATAATGGCAGAAAGTGAAGAGAAACTAAAGAGCCTCTTGATGAGAGTGAAAGAGGAGAGTGAAAGAGGAGAGTGAAAAAGCTGGCTTAAAACTCAACATTCAAGAAAAACTAAGATCATGGCATCCAGTCCCATCACTTCTTGGCAAATAGAAGGGGAAAAAGTGGAAGCAGTGACAGTTTTTATTTTCTTGAGCTCTAAAGTCACTGCAAATGGTGACTGCAGCCATGAAATTAAGACACTTGCTCCTTGGAAAGAAACCTAGAGAGCATATTAAAAAGCACAGACATCACTTTGCCAATAAACATCCATCTAGTCAAAGCTAACGTTATTCCAGTAGTCATGTACAGATGTGAGAGTTGGACTATAAAGAAGGCTGAGTGCTGAAAAATTGATGCTTTCAAATCGTGGTGCTGGAGAAGACTCTTAAGAGTCCCATGGACTACAAGGAGATCAAATCAGTCAGTCCTAAAGGAAGTCAACCCTGAATACTGGAAGGACTGATGCTGAAGCTGAAACTCCCAGTACTCTGGCCACCTAATGCAAAGTGCCAACTCACTGGAAAAGACCCTGATAGTGTTGGAAAAGATAGAAGGCAAAAGAAGAGGGCAACAGAGGATGGGATGGTTAGATAGCATCACCGACTCAATGGACATGAATCTAAGCAAACTCCTGGAGAGAGTGGAGGGCAGAGGAGCCTGGCGTGCTGCAGTCCATGGAGTTGCAAAGAGTCAGACATGACTTAGAGACTGAACAACAACAACATGCTTGGCACAATGCTTGTTAAATAACTATGCAGCTGTGGCAGAAGTCATCAGGGCCATGTAGTGCCAAGTGACCTCACTGTGGGAAACACTGTAAAAAAGGAAAGGCTTGTGAGAACCTCCCGGGTAGTCCTGCACCCAAAAAGACAGTCTGTGCCCTGCGCTCAGTGTGGCAGTACCGTGGCCAGGCCAGGAATCTCCATGTCGCTGGTGGGAAGCTGACACGGGGGTGGGTTGGAGGGCGCTGCAGGGGAGGGAAGCAGACCTGTGTGGGTGCGGGCATGCCGCTGGAGCTCGTCGCTCCGTGTGAACCTCTTGCCACAGAAGAACCAGTTGCAGACAAAGGGCCGCTCGCCAGTGTGCAGGCGCACGTGAGCCCGCAGCAGGGATGTCTTACGGAAAGTCTTGCCGCAGTCGGGGATGTGGCACACGTGCTTCTTCTTGCCCTGCTCTCCAGACCTGGGAATTGGGTTGAGGGTGGGGTAGAGGAACAGGCAGAGAGAGCGGGAGGTAGAGATGGGGCACGACAGGATGGAGAGAGGACGACGTGGGGTCAGGCTGGAGAGCACAGGAAGGGGAGGAGGCCAGTGGCAGGAACCGCTGCCTCGTCCCCTCTCTGTGTCCCAGGGAGGGCTTGGGGAACAGGGCACACGCTGGGCTGGCCACCTGGCCAGTCGCCTCGAATTACCTCTTGTCCCCATCCTTGCAGTTGGGACACGTGCAGGCCATGCGGCGCCGCTTCTCCCCAGGCTGGGCCTCTCCAGCCAGGGCCTGTTCCATCTGCAGCTGGATCTGGGTGGGGCTCAGCCCACTGATGGTCAGGTTGTTCCCAGAAACATTCTGCACAGTCAGCTGCTGCTGTCCTGTGGGGAAGACGGGGGCAGAGTTCAGGGTGAGGAAGCCCAAAGGGGCAGAGGAGGGAGCCTGACCCCTGTCTTCCCTCCTGCACAGGGTGAGGTCGAGAGTCAAAGTGGCTAACAGCTTTCAGCCTGCTATGTGCCAGATACCATTTGAGAGATCTTAAATGTATTTAACGCATTTAAGCTTCATAAGCCCACAAAATAGGTACTATAGTCCCCCTTTTACAGATGAAGAAACTGAGGCTCACAGTCACACAGCCAGAACTTGTAGAACTTGGATCTGAACCCAGGTCGTCAACTTCAGAGTCAATGCCCAGAACCACTATGCTCCACAGGCTAAAGTCACTTCCAGACACTGCCCACCTGGGTCTTATCTTGAAACGCTTTCCCAGAATCTCCTCCAGCTTTAGGTCCTTGTGAGACACCAACTGTGCTCCCAGAAAAGCATCCAGGAATTATTGTTCATAGAGGGAGAGACACTGCTCTGTGCTCTGGAATAAATCAAGTCCCCTGGGACCTGCATAAAGCCATCAAAGCAGGGGAGTGCCTGCAGGTGGACTCCTGCCAGCTGCTAAACCAAAGGCGTAAAGTGCCCAAAATTCATTTAAGGATGAAGAGAGGAGATTCAGACAGATTCCACTACTCTGAAAAGTGCCCTTCACCCAGCTAAAGAATGCAATGCACCATTTTTGCTTGGTAACTAGTGTTTGATTATCTGCAAGATGGCTTTCATACTGAAGATATTACCAAATATTGCCAACGAACTGAGTGCCATACAAGCCAGTCTTGCTGCCAAAGGCTCCCTTCTCTTCTATCAACCTTAAGTCAAGGCTTTCTCCAAGAAGCCTTCCTTCAAGTTCCTTTACCCAGAGCCTCACTTGAACATGTCTTTGGTCTGCACCAAACTATTTTGTATGCATATTTTAGCTGGAGAGTTTTCCTGAGTGTATCTTATGCTCTCCATCATATTCAAGGTCTTTAGCTGTCAGGAAGGGCCAACATGTGTCTTAAGCTATCTCACAAAGCTGCTGTAAGGACCAAGGGAACGTGCTTTTAAGCTGGAAGGGACCAGGCAAATGTCAGGCCTATGTGTGGGACACACAGGCACGCTGCCCACGCCCCGGCCCAGGGGCCTTCCCTTACCGCCAGTGTTGGTGATGGTGACGGGCACGCCCTGGACCTGGACACCATTGATGTTGATGGTCTGCATGGCCTGGGCTGCCGCTGCCAGCTGTGCTGCGTTCAGGCTGATGATGCTCCCAGCAGGAGCGATCTTTGGCAGAGGTCGCTCTTTCCGGAGAATTGCAGCTGAGTGCTTTTTGCTGGTCCCACTCAGATGGGCAGCACGGGACGCAGGGCTACTACAAGTGGTGGTGGAGGCAGTCGCAGCTGTTGCCGGAGGGCTGTCCTGGACAAGGACCGTCTGTACCTCACCGGAAGGCGTACGGATGTAGACCTGGGAGGGGCCAGAGAGAAAAAGTCAGTGCCCTGGCACCTGCCACCTTTCAATGCAATGCCATCTCCCTGCCCCAAGGAAGAAACGGGGACCTCTTTGTCCACCCAAGTCTTCTTCAACTAGCCCAGACCTACATTTGCCCGCCGCTGATGCCTGACAAACAGGGCTGATGGCATCCCTGTACTAAGCTGACAGATGTTATCTGCTGATTTGAAACAAAACAGTTTACTTAGCATAGAAAAATATAATGCCAAATCTCTGAACTGAAGAATTAGAAGGCAGCTAAATGATGATCTCACAAAAGATGCACTGTGAATGCTCATCGAACAAATGAAAACAGCCTTTAGGAGATCCTTTTGGCACAAAGGAATCACTGGGGCAAGTGGTGAGACCTGAATAGAATCTCTGAATTAAAAGTTAGTGTGCATCCTTGCTAGTTTTCTATGCTTGATGGTTGTGCTGTTATTATATAGAATGTCCTTCTTGCGTATAAGAATTACACACTTTCTATAAAACATTCGGGGGTAACAGGGGCAAGATGGCAAGTTATACTGAAATGATTTGTTAAAAAAAAATTCTGCTATGATTTTGATTGGAGTTATTATTTTATTTGATTGGGGTTATTCTTGATCCTTGGATTATTTAGGACCATATTTCTCAGTTAAAAGCAAACAAACCTCATGTTATCTCTTATTAAGTACACATCTCATCCTCAATTTTCTGGTATGTGCCTGCCCCTTTTGCAAATCATTGCTATTTTCTGCACATCTGAAATTTCTGTTACTAGGACATTTTCTTTCCCACAATATAGAGCAGAGTCCAACACACTTTTTCTCTAAAGGGAAGATAATACATATTTTAGGCTACACAGGTCTTGAGGTCTCTGTCTTATGCTGAATAACCACACAAATTGGCCAGGTGTGACCTCAGGACTGAGGACTGTGAACCTCTCTCATAGAGAGTACAGTACATTTTTAAAAATAGGCATGTCCTTTGACCCACTTTTAGGAATTTATTTAGTGATAAGATTGGAATTAGCCGAGAAGATCCATAGTTAATAGCTGGGTTTTAGCTGGATAATAGACAGTACCTCAGGAAATATACCATCATTAAAACAGAACGTTGTTGCGCTAAATCTTTCTGCACATGTATTCTTACTTCCTTAGCAGGACCTGATTTTAAGCCCTGCCTCCATCAGTCTCAAGACCCGGGACCTTAGGGAAGAGAGGGAGGCACCTGGAGGCTGCAGCACCCGAGCAGTATTGCCTCAGTTCTTCACCATCAAGGTAGGTCTGATAAGGGAGGCTCACACGTGCTGTAACAAATTACACTGATTCATAGAAAGCCGCTTGGCAGTGTGCAATATACCAGAAGGGAGGAGGCTTGAGGGCAGGCCTCAGATTTCCTCCCCAGGGTGCTTCTCCACCTGCACAACTCCCTACTGTCGTCACTCACTCTGATGCCCTGGTTCTCTCTACAGACAGCTGGATTATAAATTCCTCCATGGCAGGAGCTGGTTTTTTATATTAAAAAAAAAATCCTCATACAATTTTGAGTGTAGTCCCTGCCACACATAACACACAGTGAGCCAGGGTGGAATAAGGGGAAAAAGTGTGGGTCTGAAATCTGAGTTGAATCCTGGCTCTTTGTGTTGAATCCAGTTATTTGTGCTCTATTAGATCTGGATACTTAATAATTTCTCTGAGTTTCAGGTTCTCCATCTGCAACATGGGCCTAATCTCTGGCTTTTACTAAATTTACACAAAGTATAAACGCTGCCCTGCAGAGCCATATAAATTTGAATATTACAGCCCCCTAATAAATGCCAAAAGTAAGTTCCTGTTTAGGTCAGCATTGCAGATGGATCTATCCTAAATGTTCCTGCTGTAAAGCTAGGGAGGGGTGCCTCTTCTGAACTTTTGTCATTAACAATGATTAGCATTTTTCTCATTAGTTTTCTTACTTTATATCAAATTCTATGGTTCTGACTAGAATTCTTTCACTCTTACTATCATTCTGAGTATGTACTTCTAGAATAAAAAAAACAAAATTTTTTTTTGACCTTGCGGCATGTGGGATCTTAGTTCCCCTACGAGGCATTAAACCTGTGCCCCCTGCAGTGGAAGCACAAGGTCCTAACCACTGGATTGCCAGGGGAAGTCCCTGAACTTTACATATCTGCCACCTACTCATTCCCCTACCAAAAGACTCCCCTAAAGGGGGTTTTCAAAATATAGGTATATATGCATGTTGTACCTGATTTCTAAAGATAAGCAGTATGTGGCCCTTCGATCTGGCAGAAATGGGCCCTTACTACCCATCCCAAATGATCCTGACTCCCAACACTGAGGTCAGATGGGAAGATGCATCAGCATCACCTAGGAAAGCAAGCCAAGTGGAATGGAGCATCAGCCGTTTAGAGCTAAGGAGAGGGAAGCACTGCAGAAAGGTGAGTGTAGTACCTGAGTAGGTGACGGCTCAGCAGCCTGGATCTGGAAGTTCTGGGAGGGCTTCTGGGGGACGGTGGGGAGTGTGGCCGATGCTGCCTGCACCACCCGCAGGGCCTGCTGTGGAATCTGCACCACCTGCTGCTGCTCGGCCTTGGGGGGCACCACCTGGACTTGCTGGACTACGGCTGGCTGGCCCCCGCCGGGGCTCTGAACAATAAGCAGGTTGTTTCCTGCCTGGATGATGTTGTCTGCGGTGGTCTCGATCAGCACCGTCTCCACCTGCTCGGCCACGGCCACAGGGGGCTGGGCGGCAGGAAGACTCTTCTTCCTGGCTTTCTTGTTAGTCTTAGACAGTGGGGCAGGGGGGCTCTCTGTGAGGAGCTGAGTGGCGGCTCCGGGGTCGCTGGTGTTCACGAGGTTGTTGACAGGCAGAGTAAGGGTCACATTGCCACCGCCGCCTGTCAGCTTCACCACATTGGCCCCACTCTGTGCCGGAGTGGTGGTCGTACTTGACTTCTGGACAGGGGCTGGCTTGATGGGGACGGGCTTGTGACTGGATGGGGACGGGGTGATGATGGCTTGGTTGGTGCCAGGGATGATCTGGATCTGGTTGGTGAGACTGGGCTGCACCTGGATGGTCTGAGGACTGCTGGCCTGGATCTGAGGGACCGCCTGGTACTGGATACTGGTGTTCGATCGGGTCCCTTTGTTGACCACGGTGGGGTTCTGGATAGCGAACACCAGCTGCCCCCCAGGATAGGACGTGCTTAGCTGTGACCCCTGAATCTGAAGTATGTTTCCCTTGGAGGACAAGATTCCAAAGCTATTCTTGCCAGGGCTGAGAGGGAGAGGGGCCGGTTTGATAGGGACGAGTTTCCGTGGAGTGGGCTGGGGGGGAGCAGGAGGTGTCACTGCAGCTTCAACAGCTGGAGGGCCGATTTTGCTACATGTCGCGGCAAGCAGCGCTAAGGGAGATGGCTGGGAGTCCTGCAAAACACGAGGAGGAGACCAAGAGTGAGACATGAGGCCTGCTGCCCAGCTGCCCCACCCTTTAGGATCCTCTCCTCCTGGCAGGCTCCTCCCCACCTGACAAGTGGGGTGCCAGCATCCTTCCCCCGCAGTTGGCCCAGTATCCCCATCCCCAGTGGTTTCTCCACTGAGGAATTAACGGAGAAAAGGTGGGAAGTGTCCTTCTTAGGAAGGAACTCCCCAGAAGCAACCCTTGACAGGGTGAACTAGCAACATGAGCTGACCTCTTACTCCCTGGGCCTAATGGTGTCTAATGGGGACCTGGAATCACCCTCAGCTTGTAGAGGGAGCTCTATTAGCCTCAACCCCACCCCAGCGATAAAGGATCCTTGAGTCATCAAGTGAGGAAGAACCGAGGAAGGGAAGGAGGGAAAGACAAACGGAGGGGGACAGGAGGAATAAACCCTTTGGAAAAGTGTTCTCCAGTGCTTGGGACATGACATTTTCGATGGAGGAGGGCTGCTCTTTCGAAGCTACAAGAAAAGAGCCTCTGGGATGCAGGGACAGTCTCTGTTTTCCTTGTATGGTCAGTGGGGTCAGGTGGAAGGACCTTGAGTTGCATCCTGCTTTTCCCCCTGACTCAATTGTTGCAACTTAGATGAGCTGCCTTGGTTTCTTAGGTCAGAAAAAGTGAAAAACTGAACCCTCCCTGGTCTCATAGCCTTGGGGAGTTATAGCGAGCCACCACAAAGCTTCAGTTGTGGTTTCATGTCAGCTTCAGCAAGCCCTTCCAGGCTGATGCAGCCCCCAACCCCCAGAGCCCACTGTCCACTCGCCTGGGTGGTAGAGGCGGCAGGCTGCAGGTAGTCACTGGGACTGACAGCGGCAGTGGCAGCCATGCTGGTCTGTGGATCTGTTGGAAGAAAAGAGATGGAGTGATACCCAGGGTGCTTGAAAAGAACCCAAGTCCCCTGGCCTCAGATTTTCTTTTTGCCTCTATTTGCTGTTGCTTCCCCATGAGAGGTTGATGACCTTTCCCTACACTACCCTACTCAAGGTTAGCAACCCTACAAAGACCTCTCTTTCTCCGACTTAGCCATCCAGGCTGTGAGGACAGCTGGTCCAGCCTCCACTGGGCCGTCTTCCAACCATCAAAAAGTCTAGAATAATGTAAAGATACCGAGACTATAAAAACACGGGCTTCAGTAACTAAGTGGTGCCACCTAATGGAGCCCTCTCTGCCAGGCACTGCTGACTCTCCCCAGCTAGACCAGAGCCCCTATATGGTGGGCATGGGCGTGCCCCCGCAGCTATTCCTGTAGCTCTGACAGGGGCTTCTGCTCACTCCTGCTGTAACCAGATGCCAAACCAGTCTGGAGAGAAGCATCGCTGAGCTGGGATCTCTGACAAGGAGGACACACCCACTCCATGTAAAAGTCTAGATCGCTTTACGCTCAGCCTTTACCACATGAACACAATAGCCTAGGTATTGAGCTATATATATATGTATAGAGAGAGAGAGAGAAAGAGAGCGCACGCACGCATGAGTAATTACTTTAAATGAATTTATAGTTTTACATAGGATGATAGGCATGGCCCCATAGTATCACCAAGACTAGAAGAGTTAATAACTGAATGTAATGAGAATGAAAATATCATAAATCCTACTTTTTCTTAAATGTGTATGTAATTCTATATATGAATACAGCAGGAAAAAAATCTATTAAAAAAAAAGGCTAAAATGTTAAAAGCCATTATTTCCTGGTGGTAGATTTTTGCTCCACTTAAAGAATTTTTCCCACGTTTCTGTATTTTCTCATTTTCCCCATAATGAATATACTCTACTATACTTTCGTTTTAAATAAAGGAAAATAAAGAACGTTGAGGAAGTAATGAAGGAATCTCTACTCTGAACTTAGGTCTGATCTAACAGAAGACAGGTAAAATGGAAATCAGGGGAATCTGAGACTCTAAGCCATCTTACAGTTTATAGATCACAAGGAAAAGAGCACCATGCAGAGAGTCAGACTTGTATATACCTCAGACCTTTGGAACGGAGAAGGAAATGGCACTCCACTCCAGTACTCTTGCCTGGAGAGTCCCATGGACGGAGGAGCCTGGTGGGCAGCAGTCCATGGGGTCGCGAAGAGTCCGACACAACTAAGCGACTTCACTTTCACTTTTCGCTTTCATGCACTGGAGAAGGAAATGGCAACCCACTCCAGAGTTCTTGCCTGGAGAATCCCTGGGACAGGGGAGCCTGGTGGGCTGCCGTCTATGGGGTTGCACAGAGCCGGACACGACTAAAGCGACTTAGCAGCAGCAACAGCAGACCTTTGGAAAGCAGGTTTCAGGAAGTACAGAAACAAGAAGGGTATCACTCAGAGACGGGAAGAGGCAGAACGGCTCAGGCATTGAGCCCCGGGAACCACTCACAGTGTGGCTGGTCTCTGGCTTCTCTTTGGGAGAATGATTCTTAAATGGGAAAAGGTTAAAAAAAAAAAGGTAAAGCGGGAACTGCAGCCCAGGACAGGTTAGTAACCAGGCTCGTCAATGCCTTAAAGGGTTTCCAGGCCCTGAGGCCACATGAGCTGCACTCCACAGTAAGCAGAGACTTTGCAGCAAACTGTGTGAGGAGCCAGAGGGCAGCTCTGGGCAGATCACACAGATGGATCCTGAAATATTACAGACACTGATCCTCAGCAAAACCCTAGAACAAACGACTGAACAGCGCTACAGTTACTAAGGTAAGGAAGACAGTTATCTCAAGAAATAAGCATGGGGTTGCTAAAACCAAGTCATGCTGAACAAACCTGTTTGTTTTTTATGGGGTTTTGGATGGCTACACTGAGAGAATAGTATACAAAAGCTCACTGTGTATCAACAGGGCATTTGACTGAAGTGGTCATAGTATTCTTATGAACAAGAAGGGAAAGAACTACATGCAGGATGATAGTCTAGTTTGGGGGCTAAGCTGAACGTGCCTCCACCTAAGTGCTGAGATCCAGTCTATCCTGAGCAGTGTGCTGCTGTGAGGTCAACCAGGGTCTCCTGCTAGAGGTGGGTCTCCCGACCGGGTTGGCAGGGTTTCCCTCGGAGGCTCATGCTTTCTCTGGCAGAATGTTTCATTCTTGTGTTTTCACTGCGATGATCAGTTTTTAAAAATGAACATATACTGGGACTTCCCTGGTGGTCCAGTGGTTAAGATTTTGCACTTCCACTGCAGAAGGCATGAGTCTGACCCCTAGTCAGGGCTAGGATCACGCATTGCCTCGTGAGGCAGCCAAAAAAGAACATGTAACTACAGATGACTGAGTAACTGCTGCTTAACCAAGATTTGCACATTTCTGGGCCTCTGTGAGTGTGTACAACTGTACTGGTACCAAGTGGCACACTCTTAACTATATGGGCTTAAGACAACTTAATCCTGCACATTTAATTCATGGCACATTTGTGCAAAGTGAGGGACGATGGCTCTTCAGAAGCCTGGGAGGACCACGTCGCTGGACACTAGACACTGCAGGGTGGGTGTGCAGAACTCAAGGAGCCAGGGTGTCAAATCTGCGCTGAATGTATACTGACAGCAGCAATTTAGGTTCAGTCAACTTTTCCCCCCACCAAATGATGCTGTTGATTTTACTGGCTTTTCTTTAGTTATTTAATTAATTTTATAGGAACTACATCTATGAAATGATAAACAGATTGAGGTGTATATATAATTAAGTAAGGTTGCAGCCTTACAGTGAAAACAACCTAAGTTGACTGAAAAAACATCTTCCCTTTAGAGCAGTGTTCAAACTATTTAGACCATGAACCACAATCATAAAAACAATTTACATCAAGACCCAGGATATGCACATATACCCCCACATACTTCCCTGCCCTGTGCTCATGCAATAAGAATTTCCTGAAATAAAATTTGCCCTTGCTACATCTGATGGGCTTTGATATTTTTCTACTCTATTTCATTTTTTTAAATGCCACTTGTGACTCACTACATTGGTTTTGTGCCCTACAGGCTGGAAACATGGCTTCAAAGCAGTCTCTCCACCACCCAAGTTAGGGAAACCATGCAAAAAGACCTAGAAGGCAAATTAACTTTATGGATGTCACAAAACTGAGGATTGTAAACACAATGGATGTCTGTACTAGGGTTCAAAGAGAACTTAAAAAAACCGGTATGTGCAGTGCTTAAGAGCATGAGGCTCCAGAACAAAATGAGCCTTCAGACTGTGGGACGGCTGGGGCATTCCTCTCCCAGCCTCAGTGCACCACCTGTAAAACGGAGGTAATGTCATCCTGGCATGATTCTAGGAGGCGTCAGTAATGAAAACTATTGAGCCTAGAGTGGGTAATCAATAAATGGTGGTTTAAACTCTGAAGTTGAGTAAACACTGCATTTGAGTTAAGAAGAAAAAAAAATCACATGCATATAGGACAGGAAGACAGAGCTTAATCATGTTTCTCATGTGAAAAAGCCCCAGTGGTTTTGACTCAAAGTTAAATGGGAAGCAACAGAACCTAGATGTGGTTGCCAAAAAAGCTACTGCTGTCTTGGACTGCATTTCCAAAAGTTCAGTCATAGAAGAAAATAATAGTCCTCGTCTGCTCTGTACTGGGCCCCGCCTGGAGTGTCAGGTTCCGTCCTGAGGGATGTTTTGAAAGACGGATTTTCAAGTGGAGCTTGAGGGCAGCTGTGGTGGTGACCAGGACACCAGAGCAGCAGTATCCACCAGGACATTTACTCCACACATGTACTGAATGAGAAGAACCGAGACTGTGGGGTGGAAATTTTAGTTTACTAGAGGGGAGAACTTTGAAATGCTGGGATCAGTTGCCTCCTGAGGTAATGTTCTCCCTTCTCTGGAGTCATTTAGCCAGAGGCGGGATGTGTGTCCCTCTGGTGGGGTGGGAAGGTGGATGAAATGATCTGATCTGAGAATTTAAATTTTTTTATAATCCTCAAACCTCGTTGCCGATAAAAACACAGGATGAGTTAGTTGCTGGCAGGGCTGGGGAGGGCAGGCAGGGGCTCTTTCAGGAGGCTCCCCTGGGCTCAGGTTCACTTAGCTAAAAATGGTGAATGACTCTCCCTCTGACATCCCCTGTTATGAAACAGGAGGACACCAGAAAAGGACCGAGTGCAAACAAAATAAAAACTGACCCAGTGCTTATTCACCTCCCTTTCCCATCTCTCTTCCTCTGCGGTCATTAGCACCCTGGACTCAAAGTGTCTAGAGATTTGGCTGGGCTGAGTGGTTTTTCAGTTAGGAAGTTACAGCACAGTCCTGACGCCAGCGCAGACTGAGGGTGTTCCCCCTGCACCATCTTGGTTGGTTTCATTTTCCTCCCCCGCTGGCCCCTGAAATATTCCTCTAGATCTCAAACCAGTGGTTTTTCTCCTAGAGTCTCTCAGAGCTTTATGGACCCCAGGCTGTGGACCTGGGTAACCAAAATGGAGACTCATCTCTCTGCCACTGCAGAATGACATCCTGGGATTACTCATGAAAGGGGAAAGACACATTTCCAGTTGGTGTTCGGAAATGAACAGTGGTTAAGAAGTGGTACAGATGCATAACTGCAGGACTAGGATCAAAGGTACTTTAGAACCTCATTAATTTGGAACCTTATATTTAAAATGTGTAATCTGGACATAAATTGTGCTTAACTTTTCCTTCATACTATTTCAAAGCTAGGCTAAATAATGTATGAAGCCTGCAAAGGGACTCTTAAGGCACAGTTAGGGAACTGCTTCATACCACTGCCACTGTTTCAATCGCACCATTTGCTTTAAACAGCAGTTTATAGCCCCTCACTGAAACCTACTTTAGCAACATTGGTAAGTGACACTGTTGCATATTCTTGGAAGAAAAGGCTGCATTTCCTTCAGAGTGCTATCATTCAGACGTTCATTAATTTGGGTTGGCTAAAACTTTCCCACCAGTTCCCTGGCTCATGAAGTTTTATGGTGGTTTGCTATACCAGCAATTGCAGCTCTCTTAGGCTCCAAGGAAAATTTCCAAGGCTGTCACACAAGGCTTCCGGGCAGGGGTTGGGGGGTGTTCAGTGCCCGACAGGTCCACCCTTGATGTTCCTTTTCCCAATACTAGGAGCCAACTTAATTCCAATTTAAAACCGTGAGTGTCCCAGATCTGGATGAACATACGATGGTTCATCTCCACCTCCATCCCTCCAGCTGCAGCTTCCTCACTCCTTGGCCAAACTTAGTGGAAAAGCTGCCAGCACCCTGCCGTCCCCCTCCTTTCTCACCTGCTCACTTGGACTTTCACCCCAGGTCTCTGCTGATACTGCACTTGCCAAGTCACGAGGGCCCTCCTCATTGTTAAATCCAACGGACCCCCGACCCTTTGACCATTCCCTCCTCTTGAAATCCCCACAGATTTTCTCCTACCTCTCCAGCCACCTCTTCCCTTTGCGGGGCTCCTTTTGCCACTCCTTCAATACGGATGTTCCTCACTATCATCTTTCCCACCCAACACCCATTCCAGGAGTGACTGTGCCCACTCACATGGCTTCAAGTACCTTCCCCAGGCTGATGAGTCCCAGGTCTATGAATGGCCTACACATCTCCCCTCTGAGTGGTGGACCAGTACCTTCAGCCCTCTGTGGGCTTTTCACCTGGGTTGGCCACCGAACTGCCAATGCCGAGCTGTTACCTGGGCCCATTCTCTCCCCAGCCTGCTCGTCCCCAGTCACCACGGGCCTCCTTCTAGACCCCTGAAGAGCCCCCATCTCTTCCCTGTTCTCATCTCTGCCCTGCCCTTGCTCAGAACTCTTTCTTCTCTCTTCACTAGCTAACTCGACTCACCCTTCAGGTCTCAGGCTGTTTTTTTTTCCCCCAAGAGCCCACTATGTAAATGGCATGTCATTTCCTCGGAGAGGCCTTCCAGGAGCCTTGAGATGAGGTTAACACCTCTGGTACCTCACCACGCATTAAATCATCATGGGCTTAATGTCTCTCTTCCACACTCACGGAAGTCAGGGGGCTCAGGTCTGTTTTCACTGCTGAGCCGCTACATCAAGCCTATTACACAGTACAGTGACACCAATGCCTGAAGGCTGAATGAATAATACATATTTCTGGTTAAACCAGCCCCTCTTCTGGTACTTCCAATTGCAACGAAACCGGAGCTCCATCCTCATCACCATCCAATCATCAAGTCCTCCTGGGTCTGCCTCCTAAATATGAACCTCTCTCCTTCTGCCTTATGCTAGAGTTAACCGCCTTCAGCTCAGCCCAAAATATAGCCCAAAGCCTTCAAGATGGCTCCCTAGCCTCTGGCCTAGCCATCTCTAATCCAGCCTCCACAATCTTGTCTGAAGAATCTTTTAAAATGTAAATTCACTCAACTACTCCCTCAGATTAAATCCTTCAATAGCTTAGGCCAAAACAAACTGCCCCTCCCTGACCCCCCCACCCCCACCTCTCCTACTTTATCTCTTGCCCTTTCAACTCTCTCTGTAAACATTTCAGATTTTTCCATTTCAGGAACTACAACACATCTTCTCACTTGGAGCCTAAGCACGCTCTCTCCCATTTGTCTGGCCAACTCCAGTCCTTCTTCAGCGCTCATTTGTAACTTTCCTGATGTCTGGGGCAAGTGCTCCCCAAGAGTGAGGCAAGGGTCACTGCTCTGTGCCAGTGTATATGCACCATGGCACCCTTCACAGAACTTTCCCCCGACAACAGGGCAGGGAGTGCAGCTCGTTCTAGAGCTCTTTCCATAGGCTGACTCAGGCAGCACCACGTAACAGGAAGAGGCTTCAGACGGGACCTTGGGGCCCTGGTCATCAGACTGGGGATTGTTTCGCTAGTCCTTCACTTGAGAATACTACTCTTGAGCCAGGGGATGAGAGAGAAGGGAAACAAAGAAACACCACAACTGAGAAAGAACTTGGCTCAAACTCCACAGCCAGGCCTTGGGGGTACTTGGTTTTTATTGTGTCGTGGGGTCTTACCACCCTAACTATGGCTTTCTTGGCTGTCTGCTATGGCATTTCCCCTAGAGGAATTTCACTCTGTGCAAACAGTTCTTCTGTTGGCTATTTTGGTCAGCTCAGCTGGGCCTGAAGCCAGCAAAACAGTTCCTAAGCCCAGTCTTTTCCAGTTGCCTAGCCTGGAAGAATTCAGAGCTGGTAAGGGAAAGACTAAACCATAGCTGGTTTTAGGAAACTAAGTTGGACCCCAAAGGGAGCTGACAATGGACTGAGACAGAGAAAGGATCAGGAAAGACTCTAAAATACTCTGAGCAAAAATCCAACAATTAGAATAGTCCTATAAAAGAGATCCATAACATTGATTTTCATGAAAAGAGAATAGTTCCAGGTGTGACTAATGCCAGAGGCAAGTAAAGATTGCAGATCCTGTCTCCACCCACTTATTGAGCCCTCTAGTCTTCTCCCAAACTTTGACCTCAGCCTCAGCCCAGGTGTGTGTCCACAATTTCACCAGGAAGATTCCCTTTATCAGCCAAGATCCATTATTTCTCTCCTTAACAAATAAAACTCCTTGCAAGAGCCACTCATATTTGCTGTCCCTCATTGCTCTCCTTCCAGTCTTTCTTGAACCTGTTCCAGCCAGGATGCCCCCTCCCATCCACACCACAAAAATCACCCCCACCGCCAGGGACCTCCACATTGCCAAGTTGGATGGTTAATTCCTAGATCTTGGCTTGTGTTATCTAACAGTTGGCCCCTCTTCCTCCTTGAAATAGAATCTTCACTTGGATTGCAGGGTGGCCTTTTACCCCTCTGGCTGCTGCTTCTAAGACTCCTTTGCTGGGTCTGTCTCTCAAATTCTAAATGCTTAGTCTGCTCCAGGGCTCAGTCTTAGATCCTGTTTTTCTTCTGTCGACACCTGTTTGTTGGGGGATTTCATCTAGTCTCGTAGCTTTAGAAACCAATAATATATATAGGTTCATACAGACCTAGTCCGGGCTTCCGTCGTGGCTCAGTGCTAAAGAATCTATCTGGAATGCAGGAGACACAGGTTTGATCATTGAGTTGGCAAGATACCCTGGAGAAGAATATGGCAACCCACTCCAGTATTCCTGCCTGGAAAATCCCATGGACAGAGGAATCTGATGGGCTACAGTCCATGGGACTGCAAAAGTCAGACACAATTTAGTGACTAAACCACCAGTCATGATGACTCCTAAACATATCTTTAGACTTGCATATCTTGACTGCCTATTGTTATCTCCACTTGGATGTACAGGTAAGCAACTCAAACCTGCCCTAGCCCCAAAAAGGGCTCCTGTTATCTCCCTAATTCTGTGCCTCCTTCAACCTTCCCCAGGGCAGTGAATGGAACTCCACCTTTTCAGCTATTCAGTCCTAAAACCTTGGGAGTCATCTCGATCTTTCTTTTTTCCACTGTGTTAGTTGCTCAGTCCTGTTGGACTCTTTGCGTAACCATGGACTGTAGCCTGCCAGGCTCCTCTGTCCATGGAATTTTCCAGGCAAGAATACTGGAATGGGTAGCCATTCCCTTCTCCAGGGGATCTTCCCGACCCAGGGACTGAACCCGGGTCTCCGCATTGCAGGCAGATTCTTTACTGTCTTAGTCACTAGGGAAGCCCACTCTATACTTGTCAAGAAACACTTGAGCTCTATCTTCAAAATATATACAGAATCTGAATGCTTTCACAACCACTTCTTTTTACCACCCAGGCTCAGGTCCCCATCATCTCTCGCTTGGATAACTGTGAAAGTCTCTTAGCTGGGCTTCTGACTTTGTCCCTGCTGGTTTTATTCTCAACCAGCATCCAGAGATCCATCAAATTTAAATGCAATCCTGTTACTCCGCTGCTCAGAGTCCCTAATACATCCTATCTCCCAGTCAAATTAAGAGTCCAAGTCCACACCATGACACATAAGGAGTCCATGTGACCTCTCTGACTTAGCCGTCACTCTCCCTCACTCACTGCTTAGGCCATGCTGGCCTCCCTGCTGTTCCAGTACATGCCAGCTAAGGCCCCTCTTCAGGCCCTTTGTACTCACTGTTCTCTCTGCTTGAGTTCTCACTCCCACCTCGTCTCCCCTCCCCAGATTGTTGTTGTTGTTTAGTCGCTAGGTCATGTCTGACTCTTTACGACCCCATGGACTCCCCAGATTAAGCCTGGCTCAATCCTTCCTCTCCCTCCTTCAGGGTTTTCTCAAACTCCCTTCTCTGACAACCCTATGTAAACCATACCCCTCATGTTCTCCTGTCTTCTATTCAGTTTTCCCCTTAGTACTTCTTATTGTCTGATATCTACTAGTTACTTAGTGTCTTCCACCAGATGTACCTTCCTTACCTATTGGCACACAGTAGATGTTTCATATACATATTTGTTGAGTGGATGAATGAATGAATCCTGGAGGGTGGGGAGCAGGAGAGTGTGAGTAAAATTTAAGAACCAAAGGAGATCTGCATATCCTGGCACTAGGCGCTGGCATTCACTCACCAGGTCAGCTCAGCCGATCCAATCCCAGAAGGAACTCAACCTTGCCGGTCACCTCACATGGGGACAAGAGTCTGTGTGTGGACCAGCACAGTCGAGTCTTTCTTCTGGACAGAAACCTCAGACACACACCTTATCACCACACACCAGGTGCCGCATCTCAGTGCCTCTTTCAATGAACAGGTACTGGGGAGAAATTCTTTCCCAAGTGAGTTAAGCCGATGTGGGTCCCTGCTGTCTGAATACCTCTTATCTGTCTCCACCCTGCGTCTATCTCCTGAAAACGTGACCGTATCATTTGCTAGTTTGCATCCTATCAGACTGGAAGGGACCCTAGAGAAGTGAGTGGGGATACGGGACAGCCAGCAGGGGATGGTGAGAAACAGTCCTAGGAAATGGTACAAAAATAGTGGGCCTCAGAACTCTGCCAAAAACAGGAAAGAAGAAACCAAGACACACTTTTTCCCCTCTAAAGAATATCATCATGTACAAACTTTATGGACATGCTTTCTCTGCTTTGACACATTTGAGAGTCACTCTGCACATTCATCTGGGATACGACTGGTTAAAGTGAGTGGTAACTTCATTTCCCCTGGGACGAGAGACTCACCATTTATTCTTCTAATGGCTGGGAAGTGTTTTGGTCTGTTCTGAGGCTAGTCTGAGAAGACTTCCAGTTAGCCACTAGCTGGGGGCAGGAATACTCCACATCCAGTCACACGGCCCTGTCTGCCGTCTCTTCCTCCCTATTTATACTCTGAAAGGCGGCTTTGTGGTTCCACCGAGTCCCCTAGAGATAACAAACACCCCACAGAGCAAGCTCTAGAAAGAGGACATGTGGGAGTGTGCAGGCCAGTGCCTACTCCTTCCTGAGCCGTTTTCACTGCGTGGCTGAGATGAAGAGACCACCTAACAGCCTCAATCATGGCTTGGGGACAGATGCATCCAGTGAGGTGGGGCTTCTGGCTTAGAGACAGCATACAGTGCTGATGCTGAAACAAACTGCAGCTCAGGGAAATGAGATGGGCAAAGGGAGCAGTCAGTTGGGTCTGCAAACACCTTCTTCCTGTGGCAAACAGCTCTGACATCTCAACGTTGCCTGGAGTTGCTCACAGAGGGTAAACTGAGGAGCAGCAAAACTGAGCACTTTGTTCTTTGTACTCCTCTGCTCCTGAGCGGCACTCCTCTCCCAAGAGCACGCCAGCCTGAAGGCCAAGCTGATGAGAAGCGACCCCCAGGCCAGTGGGGGCCTCAGAACATCCAGGAAGAGTGTAAGCTAGACGAGCAGTGGAAGTGGCAGTGTCCCCAAGCTGCCAGAGCTGATTCAGCTTGCTTCTGGGCTCTCTTCTCACCTTGAGTGAGGCAATACAAAAACCCATTTTCCATTTCAGAATCCTGTCAACTGGAACAAATCTACCAGTGGGAGCATCTCCAGAAGGGCAATCTCTAACCTCTTTCCTACTCAAACAGATAGTGCCCTTGAATTAGTACTGCCCCATGTTTTTACCTTCTTCATTCATCTTTCCACGCAGCTTCAACAGGTAACTGACAAACAGCAAAGTGAGACCTCCCCATCCTGAGGTCTCCAAGAGAATACTGCTAGCCAAGAAAAGATCTGATAACCGAGGAAGCAGTTCTTAACAGAGAAAAGTGACTTTGAACTATGTTTCAGAAATACAAAGATCTAAGTGCTGATTCTGTGTAGAAAGGAATAAAGAAAAAGTTCTTTTCCCTTCCTTCAATAGAAGGAAGTCACTCGAGGAGATGCATGTGGATTCAAAACAAAAGCAAAGCAAAAACAAAAAAGCATCAACAAATACATTCCATAACGATGTCCACTTCTCAGCCCATCTTGGCTTCCGGCCCAGCTGGTTTAGAACTTGCTGGGAAGACATTCACAAATCCAGTTAAGCTGCTCAAAGGGAAACTCCAGATATAACACCCAATACACTAATAAGAAAATACTACAGCGCCTCCAAATAGATTTTGCTGTAAGTCTGCAGCTCACGAAGTTTCAGATTGGACAGTGTAATCATTTAAACTCAGAAGTATTCACATCTCTACATTTTCTGATACTCTGCACCCTTTAAAGCAGTTCTTCTCTGAACCTTTCATTCTGTGCCATTGTCTATCTCCTGCAAAATAATTCCTAAATTTTTCAATCTCTGGACATAAAGCTTCCAATTTGTGTGAGAGGTAACATTACATCTTAGAAGAATATGTTACATTTCATCATAGAAATGGGGGTGAGCAAGGTCTATAAGATTGCTAAACCCAAGCCAACACTAGGGTCTACTGGTTAGCTGCAACAAGCTTAAATGTTTTCAAAAAGGCCTTGGTTGGGCAATCCTTGCGTAAAGCAAGCTTGTGAATGATCACATACCTATAGCGAAAGCAACTGTTTAGGCTACAAGAGA
This sequence comes from Giraffa tippelskirchi, assembly GCF_054371585.1. Taxonomy (NCBI): domain Eukaryota; kingdom Metazoa; phylum Chordata; class Mammalia; order Artiodactyla; family Giraffidae; genus Giraffa; species Giraffa tippelskirchi. The sequence continues at coordinate 23,988,855 of NC_137277.1, read as the reverse complement.
CTGTACAACTTCTCCAAAAGGCTACTATTCACCAACAGAAGAACTAGCAATTTCAAGGCCAAAGATATCAAAATGAATTGTCCTCTCTGCTGTTATGCCAGGAAGCTCCTTTACCCAGACATTTGCCAGAATCTTCTTAATGCTGCTTCTCTCCTCTGACAGGCCTGCAGAGGCCCAAACTTAATAGAATCTGAGAGAAAAGAGCCTATCAGTCTATAAGAAGCCAAATAGTGAGGCCAAACTCTTCCTCCTGGCATCAGTTCTCCCTGAAGAGCTATGAAGTGACGCTCCAATGATGAACTAACTCTACTTGGGTCTCCTTGACAAAGAGACCATGTCTTTACAAGCCTAGCCTGGGGGGTTCATAATTATGTCAGACAATCTTTTTTTTTTTTCCTCATTGTTGCTGCTTTTAAACAAAGAGGTTAAGCCTCTGTACAACCTAGTGGAAGAACCAGAATTAGAAAACTTACCAATTGCCCCAGCCAATGAGAATCCATTTCCAACAGGTATTAATACCTGTTAGAAGCCACTGGAACACTGACATCATCAGCCCAATTGATAGGTTGTCTGACAGATTCACCCCCTTCACCGCACACAAGAATTCAAAACAAACCAAGACACTGCCGTTATATTCATTATTGCAGACAACAGGTTTCTTTATGCTATCAAATCTAAATTACTCCTATGGTGTGGATTCTACTAACCATCATTCCCTTCAAAGCCTCTCTGTGAGCTGGCCAACACCCTGAATGTTCTAGCCTGAAAAATCTTATCCAAAATACCAACTCAACACTTAGCCCTCCACTGTCATACTTAATGCCTTCTGAGGTACAGCATGGAAGTTTAGTGCATGCCAGTGTACTGCCCAACAGTCATCCCTCTTCTATCTGCAATGAAACTCGTGTAATGGATGACCATGGGTCAATTCACTGTTTAAAGAAGATTTACCAGCTCCTCCCTCCCTTTCTCTAAGAAAGCAACAAATAAATGAGCAAGAAGTAGCCTCAGAAGAAGAAACAAACTTTGGGACAATATGCACTGCGAAAAGCCAGACTGAGTCCCCCTGGATCAAGTTAATTAAGAAACAATTAAACATGACAGTATCTTGGAATCAAAACCAAGGAATGCCGTGAGGACAGGTTTCTCAATTGCCCAGAGGAGAAGACACAATTCCTTTTCATCTAAAATTAGAAAGCCACCCGGAACATAAGCCAAGAAGCATGGGTAGGAGGCTGAGACTCATAAGCTAGCAATGGGAATGGAGGTGGGGTGGAGGAAGAAAGTAAATATCCATTTTGTTTTACTTCTGTCATTCATTAGGTTTGCTCCCGGCCTTTGGGATTCGGCAGTTCCACCCTCCCCACCCCCACGGGATGTCAGGCAACAGGCTGGGAGCTCTGTCCACAAGTTCTTAAACGTCTCACAATTCTGCTAAGCGTTGGCAGATATCTAGCTGGAAGCTCAAAGATGCAAGTGAAAATATTAAAAGGTTTCTGCCCACTCCTCAGTCTAAAGCGAGAGGTCATCTACTTAGGGAGCGCCTTCGCGTCCTGACACCATCTCTCGACTGTCTACCCAGAGAACTAGGTTGGCTTCCACGCCCATCAGTGCCCATGTGTTGGCGCCGTCGGAATTTCAAGTATTCCCCCGCCCCTTTCTGCAGTCGGGAGAACACTGAATCGCTGGTGGGCACCTAGAGTCAAAATGTAAGAGGGTCCTGGAACACAGGACAAGCGCACAGGGAGCCGACCCAGACAGACCCGGGCCGAGAAACACTCAGGTGGGTCGGCGACCAGGCAGACGGGGTGCCAGGCTTGCCCTGGGTGCCCGCTCCTCTCGCCAGCCCCCGGAAGCGCCTCCCTCCCGCCTAGCGGGCTCCGAGGGGGCGGGGAGTCGAACGCCCCCTTCCGGGTGCCTCCGCCTGGCTGGCCAGCCCCGCTCCTCCTCCGGGCGGGAATCCTCCCTCCCCGCCCCTACCGGAGCCGGGCCCCGGCGCCAGGTCCGGCCCCAGGGGGGAACCCCCAGTCCCGGCTCCCTCTCCCTGCGGCCTCTGCCCGTCTTCCCGACCCTTGAGAGCCGGGAAGACCCCGCCGGCAGCGGTCAGGACCCACCGGTCATTACGACATCTTCCTCCCTGGCCTCCGCCGCCTCCGCCGCCACCGAGAGCCTGACACCGCCCGCCTAGCACCCGCCAATCCCGGAGCCCGCCACCGCCCGAGCGACGGCAGCGTTCACCAATAAGAGCTCGGTACATTGGGGACCGACAGCACTATCAGCCAATCAAAGAGAGGCATCTAGAGCGACGTTGGCTTGGCCAATAGACCTGTGAAATGTCACTGATGGACGGTAGTGGGCACCAACCGGAAGCTTACTGAAGAGTGAACGACATGTCCGCCAGCCAACTGAAGGGAGGCAAAGTCCCACCTACCAGGTGGTTGATGGACAGCAACAGGAAGCTAGATGGGGAGGGGCTTAGCTAAGGAGTGGTTTTGTATTGGTCGTGGTTGACCTTCCACCCACCTCTAATCCAGAAGATGAGTGATAGATCTGCCCTAAAGCCAATCAAAAGTCCTCAGGGTGAGGCCGACAAATGCCCTATAAATAGCATCTACTTTGAGCCTAAATCCAGCGTCGCCCTGGTGTGGTAGGGGCTTCTTGTTCTTCGGTCTTTCAACCCGTTGCCTGGTGAGTTGAAAGCCACCAGTCTTTTATTCAACTTTTTACCTTTCATCGCTTCTGAAGAGGGAAGTGAGCCTCTAGGCGACTTTGTCAGTGAGACATTGGCGGCAGGCACAATAGCGGGAGTTGGGGCTGCGTGACACCTCTCAAAGTATTTTCACCGTCTCAGTTCAAATCCCTCATAATCCTCACCTGGTTATTGCATTAACCTGCCAACACGGGCATCAGAATCACCTGAAGCTTTCTAAAAGATTCTGGGACTGCCTCTCGTGTCCGGTGCACGCCAGAAATATGCATTCTAACGAGCGCCTCTGGTGGACAGAATTGGCCTCTGTCCCCACTTACCTCCTTGAATGAAGCGCTGTGAGTACAGCACTTGGCAGGCGCGACCTGAGGAGGTTTATCTTCCCTATAAGATGTGTAACTTTGGAACGCGTTAGTGAGAAGGAATCCACTCTGGTGTTACACCAGCCTGGGTTCGAAACTCGCACGGCCTGCTTACAGGAGAGGCAGCGTACCGAAACTCCGTGCATCTTATGTCCTCATCTGTGAAATGAGGTTGCTCACACCTACACTTCAGAGCAGTGACTTTCCTTTTTTTTTTTTTATCATAACCCCACGGTGAGAAATATATTTGCATCCTCACCCAGTACACTTATACTCCTGTGAGTGTATGATAAAATTTTACAAAAACAATACTTACCCTTCCTACCCATGATCCACTGATTTTTTTTTTTTTTTGATACTGAAGTCTAGTTGATTTACAGTATTGGGTTAGTTTCAAGTGTATAGCACAGTGATTCAGATATATAGATGTGTGTGTGTGTGTGTGTGTGTGTATTCCTTTTCAGATTCTTTTCCCTCATAGGTTACTACAAAATACTGAATATAGTTCCCTATGCTATACAGTAGGTCCTTATTGGTTATCTATTTTATATATGCATGCATGTTCAGTCACTGAGTTGTGTATGACTCTGTGACCCCATTGACTATAGCCTGCCAGGCTTCTCTGTCCGTGGGATTCTCCAGGCAAGAAGACGAGTGGGTTGCCATTTCCTTCTCCATGAGATCTCAAACCAGGGATCAAACCCACATCTACTGCATTGGCAGGCAGATTCTTTACCACTGCACCACCAGGGAAGCTGTTATTTTATATATAGTGGTGAAAGTGTTAGTTGCTGAGTTGTGTCCAATTCTTTGTGACCCCATGGACTGTAGCCAGTGGGGGGCTCCTCTGTCCATGGAATTCTCCAGGCAAGAATACTGGAGTGGGTAGCCATTCCCTTCTCCAGGTGATCTTCCCAACCCAGGGATCATACCCAGGTCTCCTGCATTGCAGGCAGATTCATTACCGTCTGAGCCACCAGGGAAGCCCTGTGTGTATATGTTAATCCCAACCTCCTATTTTATCCCTTCCCTTACTTTCTTTTCTTGATCATGACTGGCAGTTGGAACAACATTATCATGAAGGGTTGATGTAATAAAATACAGAGCAGAATGCCCAGTATATTGTAATTGTTGAATAATTGTTACTAGTCTCTTCCAGGCTACCCCTTTGAAAAAATAGGACTTCAAAAGAATTCACTTTTTCAGTTAAGATCCTTCATTGGCTCCCTTCGCCCTTCTAGATGAAAAGTCCATATTCCTTTCTGGGCAAACAATGGCCTTCACACTCTTTGTGTACCTTTCATGTTTCATCTCCCTCTGCCATCCTATTCTCTTTCCATAATCCTACCTTTTTTCCTCAAGAAAAGGTTCCACAATTCCTAAACACATACTCATCTATTTCCTGTCTTACTTTTTCCTTCCTTTTTCCTGGTAAACTCCTATGCATTCTTCAAGAACCTGCTCAAAGTTTGATCTCCTGCTAAGCCAGATCCTTTTCCTTCTCTAGACTGTTCTTGGCACAGGCAAAGGGCTTCACTCTCTCACACTGCCTTACCCCCTTTCATTCTTCTGACTTCTCTCCTAGACTGTGAGCTGCAGTGGAAGCTTTGAGGCCAGTACTGGAAGACTGGCAGGAAATGTATGCTGAGCTAAAGAGTGAATATTTGCATACAATTACATCTACATAGGACTTGTTTATGTAGACTGTACATTCTGTTCCCATGCCATTATTCAAGGTAAGATTGCTTCACTGTTGAGCCAAGGACTCCACCCGGGTTCCATGAGTCAGCCATTTTAGGGTGCAGGGATTTGAGGGGCGAGGTGGGGTTGAATTTCCTGCTGGGCTGCTGCCAGACCTCTTGTGAGATGAAAGCTGGGGCAGCTGTGCTTCTTCCACCCCAGAAGCTCCATCATGAAACCAGCAGAAGCAGGAGGGATTTGCATGTGTGGGTAGGGGGCAGGGTGCAAAAACAAGAATTTGGCAGCAGTTTTGAGTAGTTTAAATGGTTCTTCCCTTTAAAGACCACCGTGTTTCTTGTTTCCACCAGAGGTACAGCTGAGGAAGGGGCACCTGCTAAGGACAGGACCCCCTTGTACTTTTGTCAGGACCCTTGGAGTCTTTGAGCCTCACTTACAACACACTAAAGCCATCACACAGTTTCTCTTCCCACAGATCGCTTCCCGCAGATGGCCCCCAGACTCTACAGAGAGGACAGGCAAGGTTGCTAGCTCCTAATGCCTGCTTTCCCCTGGCTGCTCTTTAGATTCACTAGAGATTGTTTAATAAATTCTAAACCATGGCCAAGAAAATTAGTATCTCTGGGGGTGCAACCCTGGTGATATTCAGTTCCTCAGGTTATTCCAACAGGCAGCCAAATTAGAGAACTGCTTGTCAGCCCAAAGGTGTTTTCTGGTGGGGGTCCTCAGGTAAACCACTATGAATAGTCTATAACCTCCACTTCTACCCATTCCTGTCCCTCCTCTTCCTGAATTTCTCCCCTGCCCATCCTACCTGCTTCGATCTCCGTGGAGCCAGGGCAGGCAGGTGGTTCCAGCTGCAGGTCTCAGCATCAACCAGGAGAAGGATCTCTTCCATGGGTGTGTTTGGACATAGCTTCTTTGGTGATACCTGCCTTGTTTCCAACCACTTTCAGCCTCTTCCTGCTCTAAGTTGTCACTTTCTCCCCATTTCTAATTTGTAAAGTTAACCTGTTCTTCACCCCTCAAGTCCCCATATTTGTCTTGTCCACCACAGCACCTTCCACTCCCAGCACATCGCTTGATATATAGTAGGTACATGGTACATACTTGTTGACTGACTGAATGACTGCATCTGAAGGAGTCCTTGGGCCTAGAAAAGAAAACAACAGTCTCAAAGGCCCTTGCTGAATCATCTAACTTCCAGAAAAACAAACCGAACTTTAAGTCCCACCCTGATGCTCCGGGCCACTTGCATCTACCTGGGACTTATCACCCCCTGCCCAGAAACCTCCCACCCCCTGTTCAACTACAAATGCCATCTCAACCAAAGATTACCCAAAACGTCCCACCTGACTAACGTTTCCCTTACCGCTTCCACAAACCTCCCTTTAAATATGAAGCCTCCCTGAGGCCTGTTGTGTTCAGCCTGGTTGTTAGGCCGACTGTCACGCCTCCTTGCCTGAATAAAGGTAACCTACCTCCATTGAGGTCATCTCTCCTTCTTTTCTGCCTCGGCCGGCACTATACCTTACATTCTTGGTGCACTCATGTGTGTGTGTCTTTCTCTCTCTCTCTCTCACTCTCCCTCTCATTGTTTTCCCTTTTCCCGGAATCTGGGAACGTGAACACCCGCCAAACTCACTTTCTGCCAGGGCTCATAAGTTCCCCTCGGGGATGCCTAGTGCCTTTGAGAGCGGTACAAGCCTTGTCCTAAGGCTTTATTGGTGCAGGCTTCTGGCTCTATCCCTTTTTCTCACTTTCTCTCTCTGACGACCTCTGGAATAGGGAACTCTTGCCATTCGACCACTCTACGTGCAACACTCCACTCAAGCCGGCCCCTAGATTAAAGTAAGATCCGGATGGTGTTCTAGAGGCGCCCTAGAACCCAGTCCTCTCTGGGTCCCAGGGACCCCCAGCCTAAGGCCACTCTGTAAGCGATGGTGGGGGATGCTCCACCTCGACACAGAGCTCTCTTCTCATAACTCCTATTGTGACTACGGGTGACGACTCCCAATAGGAGCCTCTGCTTGCCTTTCAATTATGGGGTCTGGCCAATCTGTCCCAAAAGAGTCCCTTCTGGCCTGTGTTCTCAAAAATCTCAAACCATTCTTATTCCCTGAACTCAAAGCTAACCTCTTAAAACAACTCTGTATACAGATCTGGCCTTAATACCAATTGGACAGTCAAGACCGCTGGCCTGAATTTGGCACATTTGACTTTAACATTCTTCAAAATCTCACCGACTTCCTTAAACAGAATGGCAAGTGGTCAGAGGTCCCATATGCCCAAACCCTTTTGGGCCCTTCGGAGCAAGCCCTCCCTATGCAAGGCCTGGTGCACCCACGAGGTCCTTCTATGCACCTTGCCTCCCAAACAAAAGGGCTCTTCTTCTTCAACTAAGTGCCCGATCGCGACCTTCTGCACCCCCAGAGTTTGATCCCATGGACAAGCCCCCTCCCTACCAGCCACACTGCTGACCCTCTCCTTCCCCCTCATCCAACTCACCTACTGACTTTGAAACCTCTCCTGACTCTCCCTCAACCCCTCTACCCCATCTCCCCGACTTACCCTCCCCCCACCCCTCTCCCCCCGCCACACGGTCACGTACCCAACACGTTTCCCCTGAGAGAGGTGGCAGGACCAGAGGGCCCCACCCGAGTCCACGTGCCATTTTCATTGTCAGACATGAGCCAGATAGAAGAAAAGTTAGGATCATTTTCTGAAAATCCTACCAGATACAGAAAAGAATTCCTGAGACTCTCCCAGACCTATAACCTCACTTGGAGTGACATATATTATATCCTAAATGCCACTCTCACCCCAGATGAAATAGACCATATCTGGCAAGCAGCGAAAGCCCACGCCGAATCACTTACATAACCAAGACCTGGCTAGCCCAATTGCTGATGAGGCAGTGCCTCAATTAGATCCCCGCTGGACGTACCAGCCCAGTGACCCAGGTATCAGGAGACTCAATCATATGATTACCTGCCGTCTAGAAGGAATGCAGAAAAATACTCATATCCATGTCAGTTGTGATAAAGTCAGGGAAATCACCCAAGGGGCGGACAAAAATCCAGCCTTATTCTTGGCATGCCTCACAGAGACAGTCCAGAAGTATACCAGCCTAGATATCACCACCCCTGCTGGGTTACCCTACCTTCATGTTCAATTCATCAGCCACTCCGCCCCTAACATTAGACGCAAGCTTCTACAACTAGAGAAGGGCCCTGAGACCCCCCAAAGAGACCTTCTAGAAGTAGCCTTCAATAATAGGAGGAGGCTAAGAGAGAAAAAGACCGTGAGAGAAAAGCTAAATATGCCTTTTTGGCGGCAGCAATTAAGGGAAGAGTTCAGCCCGGCCCAAGTCATCCCAGACTGGGGCTTAAGACCCACCCGCCCTGGGCCCTGCTTCCGATGCAACCAGTCAGGACACTGGGCAAAGGCATGCCCAAACCCCCGGCTCCCCACAAAAGCATGCCCAACCTGTGGCCAGTGGGGACACTGGAAGATGGACTGTCCCCGGGGACGCCCTGGCATCCCTAGGGAGGTCCCCACCTCCCAGACCTGGAGAGTGGACTGTCCCCAAGGACGCTCTGGCATCCCTGGAGAGATCCCCACTTCTCCCTGGAACCCCAGCCCAACCCTACGAGAGTTGTTCCAATGACGGGACCCGGGTTCCAGGCCCCTGGCCCATGTCCTGGACACAAGCTTGGAACTTAGGGTAGACGGGGTAGTGGCTGGGGAAAAGACCTCCTTTATAGTAGACACTGGAGCCGCTTTTTCTCTCTTAATTTAACTTCCTACTCTGGCCCAACTCAAGACTCAGAACTTACAATTAAGGGGGTCTCTGGAGTTCCCTTAAGGCCAAAAATCAGCCCTCCATTGCTCTGTCAATTTGGAAAATTGACCCTCATACACTCACACCTCATAATGCCTCAGTGCCCGATGGCACTCCTAGGGAGAGATTTGTTATCCAAATTGGGGGTCTTTATTACCATACCCCCCCCATACAGTCTCTGTATTTTGGATGCAGATGGCACCTGGACTGTCCCTATCCCTCACCCCTGACCTTCCCTTGGATCTACCCACCTTAGACCCCCAAGGTGGGGGGTCACCCATTGATCACCCATTGATAGCCAAACATCATCCCCCAGTCCACATTACCCTAAAAGACCCCTCAACTATAATCACCCAACAATAGTACTCTGTCACCCTGGAGGCCCACAAGGGACTTAAGCCTATCATAGACCATCTTCTTCAAGCCTCCATCTTAATTCCTACCCATTCACCACACAACACCCCTATTCTGGCAGTAAGGGAGGGACCAAACTCTTGGAGACTCGTCCAGGATCTGCAAAAAATCAATGAGGCTGTCACGCCGACATTCCCAGTAGTCCCTAACCCTTACACCCTTCTGTCTGCCATATCCCCGACTGCAACCCACTTCACGGTATTAGATCTCAAAGACGCTTTTTTCACCATCCCTCTCCACCCCCTCTCCCAACCCCTTTTTGCCTTCACCTGGCAAGACCCCGAGACTCATGTTTCCCACCAACTAACATGGACAGTTCTCCCCCAGGGGTTCAGAGACAGCCCCCACTTTTTTGGACAGTCTTTACAAAAGGACCTACAGACACACGACCTAGCCCTGAGTCATCTCCTCCAATACGTAGATGACCTCCTCCTTTGTAGCCCAACCTGAAAACTCTGCCTCCAACATACTGCCAAACTCCTTGAGGCCCGGGGATCCTGGGGTTATCAGGTGTCCCGATCCAAGGCCCAAGTAGTACAGACCAACGCCACCTACCTGGGGCTCTCCATATCCCACCAACAAAGAACTATTCCCCCAGATAGAATCCAGGCCTTAATTAACTGTCCGCTTCCAAAAACAAAAAGGGAACTCCTGTCCATCCTCGGCCTCCTAAACTTTTTCCGTATCTGGATCCCTAACTTCTCCCTCATTGCAAAGCTGCTCTATGAGGCAACTAAAGGATGGCTGGATGAGCCCCTCTTTAACCCCTTCTTGCTGGCCAATCCTATTCGCCAGCTCACCAAGAGCCTCCTCTGAGTGCCAACTCTCCACCTGCCAGATCACACCAGACCATTCTTTCTCTTTGCCCATTCCAACCAAGGACAGGCCCTGGGACTTCTATGTCAGCGTGCCGGAGACACCTGGGCTCCCATAGCCTATCTATCAAAACAAAACAGCTTGACATGGTGACCAAGGGGTGGCCTCCCTGTATACAGGCCATGGCTGCTATCGCAGCCCTCATACCTGAAGCAAATAAACTCTCTAGGCATGCCCCTTTAACAGTCTTCACACACCTTCCAAGACTTACTATCACATCAGGCTTTCCTCTCCCTTCCCCCTTCCAGGGTACAGGTCCTACATGCCTTTCTCCTCGACCCTCAGCTCTCGTTCTCCCCCTGCTCTCCCCTTAACCCCACTAGCTTATTACCCACATCCTCTACAACAGACCCCCTCCTACATAGCTGCAGCCTAACAGTAGATCTTACCCAAAACCCCTTCCAACATTTAACAGATCAGCCCATCCTAGACCCAGACACCCCACACTGGTTCATTGATGGCAGCTTTCAAAATTCCCCACCCTTCGCGGCAGGATATGCTATCATCTGAGGGACCTTTGTCACAGTCACGGGACCCAGACAATTGAAGCTTCACCTCTGCCACCTCACACCACCTCCCAACAGGCAGAACTGATAGCTCTCACCAGAGCTTTGACTCTGGCTAAAAATATAAGGGTTAACAGACTCCAAATATGCCTATAACATACTTCACTCAAATATCCTATTATGGAGAGAAAGAGGTTTCCTAACCCAAAAGAGATCCCCCATTATTAATTCAGACCTGATCCACAAACTGCTAGAGGCAGCACTCTTACTAAACAAAGCCGCCATCCTCCACTGTAGGGGACATCAAAAGGGAAGTCTCATATCAGCCTACAACAATGCCGCAGACCAGAAGGCAAAGGAGATAGCCCTGTCCCATCCCTCCCTCCAGTCATGTTAGCCCTGACTCCATCCGACCCTCCCACCATCAGAGAAATCCTCTTATCTACACTCACTCTTTCATCCCTTGTCCAAGACAGTCCAGCAGTTCCTCTGTAACCACTTCCCCATATCAACTGCTGACCAACAATATTTAGATAACCTTACCTGCTTCTGTCAGACTTGTCAATGTACTAATCCCAATTCCAACCTTAAACCTACATCCTTTCCAACCCATCAAATGCAAGGCAGCCTCCCAGCACAGGATTGGCAGACAGACTTTACTCATGCCATGCCTCCTGTTCGGAGAGTCAGATACCTCCTGGTCCTTGTGGACACCTTTTCAAGATGAGTAGAAGCATTTCCTACCACAAACAAAAGAGCCCACACCGTGGCCCAAATCCTCCTCACAGAAATTATCCCCAGGTTTGGCCTACCTTCATCCCTACAGCCTGATAATGGCCCAGAATTTATGTCCAAGGTCACCCAACAACTTGTCCAATTCTTACAGATACTCTGGAAATTTCACGTTCCACATCATCCCCAGTCCTCAGGAAAGGTAGAAAGGATGAAATGAATAATCAGAGAAACTCTTACCAAACTATCCCTCGAGGTACATATGGATTGGACTAAACTATTGCTAATTGTTCTCCTCAAAGTACGGGCTTTGCCCAGAAAGCCCCTGGGGCTGAGCCCCTTTGAGGTGATGTACTGAAGGCCCATGCTCCCTCCTGGACTCTCCCTGAACCCCCTTCCATACTAAGCTTCCTACACTCCCCTCTGCTGATGGAACTCTGCAATGCCCTCTGGAAATACGTCAACAACAACTTGCCCACCCCTGATCCCCAAGCCCCCTTGCCCCCTTTACAAATTGGGGACATGGTCTACTTGTCTGATAATCCCCAGGGTGACCTAACCCTAAAGTGGCAGGAACCATGCAAAATCATCCTTCTTACCCCGACTGCAGCTAAACTCGAGAAGGTCGCCTGGGTACACCTCTCTCGCCTAAAACAGGTCACCTCCGATCCTGCGCTACCCTCTGTAACTGACACCTGTCAGGTCTCCCTCACAGGATCCACCTCCTTAAAAATCACCCAGTGACAACCCCTGTCAACCATCCGAGAGGACACTGAATGACCTGGACACTCCTTAACCTACAACTGTTCCCAACCCAACTACTACAAGACCTCTGGACCAGCGGCCCAACCGGAACCTCCTTTGAAGATCTGACCATGCCAGTGTCTCATTCATGGCTCCAGGGGACCTTCTACAGCCTAAGTCCAGATGAAATTGATTTCTTTACTCATACATGAACACTGTTCCTCCTCAGATTCAAGCAACCACCAACTTGGGGCCTTCCGCCCCTCGCCCTGACTGGCCTCTCCCCGTCTCTCTAACTATAACTGCACTCTTAATCTTAGTCCTTGCTATGGGCCCAGTAACTGTCTCCCCTCAAGACTGGTCACCGATCCTTCATTTCGTCGGTATCGCCTACATTGTTAGCTGTGTTCTACTCCTAGGGTGCTATTTCCTCTGCACTGCCTAACTAACAGACCCATGACTCCTCTGTTCCTTATCCTTGCTGCATTCCCCTGCCTTCTGGCTAGTCCCTGTCCCTGCTCAGAAATTTATTCCTATGTCATTCCTCAGGTTATAATATGGCTCCAAGACCATGCACCATGAACCTTGGCGGGGGCGGAAGTCCAAATCCCTATTCACTGTTAAAGTACAGAAGAGAGGGAGTTTCGTGAGCACCTGCCATAAGCCAAATGGAAGAAACATATGTTTCTATCCCATTACCCACTGGGGATACTCAGATGGGAGTGGGGTACTAGATTAATATCGGGAAAAGAAACAAGAACAAGTCATAAAGAACATAATTTCCCAGTTACAGGCAACCCCTGAGCCTTACAAATGCCTAGACCTCCTTTCCCAATTACAGCCTCTCCTAAAACCTCCCTCAGACAACCAACACCTTACCCGCCTTCTCAACTCTTCTTTCGAATTCTTCCAGTACACGCAACACACATCCCAGTGTTGGATATGCATGTCACTATGTCTCTCACCACACATAGCAATTCCCTTACCCTCAACCTTGTCGTCACAGGGCAACTATACCTCCCCTCCCCAACAAAAAACTACACAACTCATTGGGCCAGTCTGTGACAATGTCTTCCTCTCAGCCTCTTCAGACCTAACCTGTATCAACTACTCTAGTCCCAACTACACTGGTCTTACAAACTCCGCTCCCTCCTTCTGTTCCGCTTGGGTTCTCTGGAACAGCACAAATAATTGCACCAACCCAGGAATCTTCATTCTCTGCGGGACCTATACATATTGATGTCTCCCCCTTGACCCCCCTGGACCTTGCATCTTGGTCTTCCTGACCCCAGGTCTAACATTCCTCAAAGAAGAAGAGATAGAACAAATAGTCTACCCCCAAGGGGAACTTTCCCACAGAAAAAAACGAGCTGTCATAGCCCCCCTCCTGATTGGGACTGGCATAGCAGCAGCCCTAGGCACCAGGACCGGGGACATCTTGACCTTGGCCCATTTCTACTACAAGCTGTCCCTAGAACTTAATGAGGATATGGAGCAGGTAGAGAAGTCCTTCATTTTTGTCCAAAGACAAATTAACTCATTAGCTTCTGTGGCCCTACAAAATAGGCGAGCCCTGGACCTTCTCACCACGGAAGAGAGAGGGACCTGACTTTTCCTAGGAGAGGACTGCTGCTATTTTATTAACGAAACAGGCATAGTCCAGGGCAGAGTCAAAGAACTTAGAGACAGAATCAAACGCCGCAGAAAAGAATTCAGAAAAGAATTACAAAACCTTTACACTCCCCAAAACCTGTTCCAACTGGCCCTCCCTTGGTTGCTCCCTTTCTTGGGATGATTGGTACTTATCATTTTATTCCTCTTATTTGGACCCTGTCTCTTCAATCTCTTTCAAAGGTTTCTTCAAGAACAGATTCGGGTCATCTCTCAAGACCGGGTCAAGTCCATTCTTCTCGAGAGCCTCACCCCGACCTCAGGAAAAGGAGACCCTGGGCCCTAGGACGATCCTTCGTTCCAGACCCAGAACTATCCAGAGGAAGTAGCCAGAGAGATACGGCGCCCTTTTTCCCATTTTTTATGATTTCAGGGTCTGGAATGAAAGAGTCCTTGGGCCTAGAAAAGAAAACAATGGTCTCAAAGGCCCTTGCTGAATCATCTAACTTGGGGGAAAACAAAACCGAACTTTAAGTCCCACCCTGATGCTTCAGGCCGGTTGCATCTACCTGGGACTTATCACCCCCTGCCCCAAAACCTCCCACCCCCTACATCTGCCCGGGACTTATCGCCCCCTGCCCAGGGGACTTATCACCCCCTGCCGGAAACTTCCCACCCCCTGTTCAACTACAAATGCCATCTCAACTAAGGATTACCCAAAACGTCCTGCCTGACTAACGTTTCCCTTATCGCTTCCACAAACCTCCCTTTAAATATGAAGCCTCCCTGATGCCTCTCGAGCTCAGCCTGGTCGTTAGGCCAACTGTCACCCCTCCTTGCCTGAATAAAGGTAACCTCCCTCCATTGAGATCATCTCTCCTTTTCTGCCTCGGCCGAAACTATACCTTACAGCATCCTTTTAACATTTTTCATGTACTTACCTCTTTCTCTTCCAGTCCCGGCTTCCTCCACCTCCACTTCACTTATCCTTCCCTCTCTGTCTCGTAACCCTGTTCCCACTTCATTTCCCCATGTTTTTCCTGCTTCCTGACATTTTCCTTTTCCTTCTTTTCTGCATGTGATTGCCCCCATCTGATTCATCAGTACCAGATTGTGAGCATCTATCCCTGAGGATGCCGAGGGCACCAGAGGGAGGGAGGAATGGTGGCAGAACCACAGTCTTTGCCCTCAAGAAGCTCCATATTCCTTCTGGGACCTCTTGTGAAAGGAACCATCTGATGCAGCTGCTGTTGGATGTCCAGAAATTAGAAGAATATCAATGTCCCAGCACTTGACCATCTGTTGATCCTCACTCATCACTACAACCCAAGCTTTATTGTTATTTTTGAAGAGTCTCAGCCAACTCAGCCTTTTACAGGCTGCTCGTTCTGCCTTAAGGATTTTCCCAGTAGCCTCTGCTTCTCTTTTCCTCCTCTGGTTTTCTATATTCTCATCTCTCCTCTTTCCACCTACATAAAAATTAAAGTTGCAGACTTTTCAAACCATTCCTGACACTCTTACATGCCAAGAGAAAGATTTGATGGGACATAGACCTAGTTTAAATGAACCATTGTTGTTTTTTTTTCTCCCAGGTCCATCTATGGTTTCAATTATCCAGATTTCCTTAGTCTTTTCTGAGCATGAAAAATTTAACAGAGGCTGTAAAATGCATCTCCCGGATTTTACTTTGGCAGCTTCCCCATCCTCACTCCAGGTGCACACACAGAGCGACCCCTCCTTCTCCACTACCCAGAGATGCCTGTCCTAACACTGACTCATTAGCTCCCTCTGTCCCTTGGTTCCCCTGCCCAGACCTATGGCTGTCCTCCACCAACTGCCGTGGAATCTTCCAGCGAGGACATTCCACTCATCCTTCCCCACTGAGTTCTTCCCTTTCCCCGGCTTCTCCCTACTCCCAGTCCCCTTGGGAGGAGATCTGTGAAACCTCCTCCAAAAGGCAGCCCCCACAGGATCCTTTCAGGATGGAAGGCACTGGTGGCTCCTCAGCCTTTGTATGTTGCCACCAGGGGGCGTCCAAGGCATTTCCAAAAGGCGGATGCTGGGTTTTTGTTTTTTTTTTTTTTTTAATATTGGAGCAGAAAGACAAGCTTGACAATTCAATTTAAGAAGCATTCATTGAGTACCCACTCTTTGCCAGGCTTGTGCCCTGATTCGCCTGAACACAGAGCACGTTCCAGCCTCTACAGAGACTCCTTGAAAAGAACCATTTGCCTCTCCAAGGAATCATTTTCTACCAACCAGCTACACTTACTGCCTGTGGTAACAGCATCCTCTCTCCATCTCGGCCTCTTGCCTGCGCTCAGCCCCTCCCCACCCTTCCTGACCTTGGGACCACAGCTCCATGTCTGCTTCTCAGAGCCCAGACTCCCCACAGCAGACTGGAAACATCCCTAGGAACGCAGAGCAGTCGTGAAGTTCCCTGGGCAAGCATTTTCTCTTCTGGATCCCCAATGCCCTTCTGTCAAATCTCCATCTCCTTCTCTGTCACTAGCCTCCTGAGAGTCTCCCGGACCCCCTGAGTGTGGACAGTGGGCACTGAGTTGAGGCCATTATCTGGAACACTGGGCTCAAGAGCATGACTTCTTCACTTGGGAGCTCTGACCCAGCTGGCAGAGACTCGGGAAGTGGTGATAACAATAACCATAATAATATTAATAATAACATTGGGGCCCACAAAATGGCTGTGAAATCCTCTCTAATGATCCCTTTTATTTATAGATCTCCTTCCTCCTAGACACTTCAGAGCCATTGCCCAATGAACCCTGCTAGCTTCCCTAGGAGGGACAATTAACCCCCTATTTTATGGTTGGAGAAACTGAAGCCCTGAGAAGGTGAAGGAGTTGGCCGAGGTTACAACAGGGCATTCGTGATGGCAGAATTTGTGAAAGTAGCACTCTCACCTTCCTTTGCTTTACATCGAGACCCACCTAAGCGTGTGTGCCCAGGAACACACACACACACACACACACACACATTCTCACTGTCCATCCCAAATCGGCCTTGCCAGGGACCTCAACGTCTAGGAGAAGCCGGAAACCAAGTAAAGGATTGTTGCCTAGGGCAACAAGGAGAGCCATCCTTGTCATGACCAAGGAGGGTGGCTCATGGTCAGCCAAGGTTCTGGGGAAATCTCTCTGTCCTGTTGGACGCACCTCATTTCTAGCAGCATGCCAGTCACTACCAGGCCTCTTCAGACTTCAGGACTCATGAGGAAAGAAGGGTGGGCTGCTTGCACAACATGTCCCCCACTGACAGTGCCAAGGATGTGTTCACCTGGAAAACCAATATGGATGCAGGATTCCATTAACCCCGTCCAGCCACAATATTAAGGATGGCAATGTGGCTCCAGGAAGAAGAAGAGATGTGGTAGTCCTTGGGGGGAAGGAAAAGGTCTCCCGAACAAGAATGGCAGTTATTTGGCCTATACAGGAACACTGTGGACAGCAGCAAGGAGGGAGGGGAGAGCTGCTGCTGGCACGGCTGACTGAATCTCAGCTAGACCAGGAGAGTCCAAAGAAATAAGGAGATGTGTTTTTCTAGTCTGAACTCAGAATGGAAAGGGGGAATGTGTTCTCTTTTGCAGCAGGAGGGAGTAAGTTTATCTAATCTAACAGCTTCCTGGTTTACAAAGTAATGCCCTGGAGCCAGTGACAAGGATGAGAGTGGTGACATGTGGCCAGTGTGAACACAGGTTCCAGTTAGCTTGGATGCTGGGACTGGGAGAGTCACACGTGGGTGGGTCCCTCCTTGGAGAGAAGAGCAGTGGAGACAAGGGTGACTGCAGCCTGGCCTGGATCCTTCCAGTCACTGATCCTTCCTGACGGGGCCCCCACCCACCAGCTCCACTCCTGACTCTCGTCTCATCCCTGAGCCCTCAGGGACAGTGCCTCCCCCAGCTCCTGGTTTCCCCGACTGAAACCGAGGCTCCGCATTGCTGAGATTTTACTAGAGCGCCCAGCTGGATCCCACCTTTGATCTGGCTTCAAAAAATAAAAAAAAGCAGTACCAGGAGAGTAATTTTGCCAACCTGCTGGGAAGGAAGGCAGGCTGGAGGCAGGTCCTGACCAGCCCGACCCACTCCTCCTTGGGCCTGTCATCCGAAGGGGGCTGGGGGCCAAGGGAGCAGAAAGCCCTCTCTCCCCTTTGATTCCCCCCTCCCTTCTGGAGTGCTGACCTTGAGTTTGTCCTCCTTCCATGCCCTGCCCGCCTGCCTGCCAGCCAGAGAAAGGCCAAGAGGACAGTACAGCTGCACCCCACCCTCTCCCGAATAGGGGGCTCCCCACTCCAACCTCTTCCCTGGTGGGTTGGATTCCGGCAGTGCCCTGCTTGGACTGGCTGTGCCTCCATCTCCTCCCCACTGTGCCCCGGCCTGGTCCTGGGGGTGCTGACCCACCACTCAGGGTGGGGCCTGGCAGTGAGTGAGTCTCTGTCCACCTGGCTGGGCACCCGAGACATTACTCAGTTGGCTGTCTCAGCGCCAGCTCTGGTCTTGGGAGGCTGGACTAAGAGGCGGGGAGCGGAAGGCTAGGCTGGAGAGAGGGTGGATCGGCCTTTTATGGCGCTTCCTCCCGTCCCTCTCCCTGTGGCGCTGCCAGCCTGGCCCAGGATTTCCATCTTCTGGCAGCAGCCCCGCCCCCTCCCAGTTCAAAGGCTCTGGATCTCCACCTGTCCCACGATGCTCACCCGGCCCCTTTCAAGTGGTTTGCAGTGCACCCCTCCCCCACCCAGCTGAAATTTAGGGCTTCTCCATACAGGTGCAGGGGATGTGGGGGACCAGGATGATGGGGTGCTGAGTCCAGAGTCAGGGAGGAGACCGAAATACACCCTTGAACCAACTAAACTGCCCCCAGTGTGGAGCCCTAGACACAGATAATCCTGCCACAGATTGAGTGGGCAAGAACTGAGGGTGTGGGGCTGAGTCAAGTGCCTTCCACTCCTGAGAGTCCCAGCTCAGCTTTTTGGCTCATTGGCTGATCTGAGAGATGATCACTCAGCACCGGGGTTTTCGTTGTTTCTGTGTCCTTACTGGGCCATCCTTATCTCCAGGTAAGACTCCTACCCCACGTACACACTCTACAAGCTCTCCCTAAATGTTGAGACTCTTCCAGAATTGTTGGGAACCCATCCACCCTCCTGCCCCCACTTCCAGGCCACTGTTGCCCTTTCCTTATCTGGGAAAAGGGACCATGGGAGCAAGAGCCCCACCGTCCCCAGAGGGAGGCCCTCCTGGAGGTTGTCCCCTCTTCCTCCCCCCACATAGCCCCAGGCACCTCTCCCTGACCTGCGGGCAGAGAAGAGTCCAGGGTAGGGGAGGAAGTTGGGAGTCACCTGGTGGGGCGGGGTCCCCACAGTGATAGCCATCTTTCTGGCAGCTCCAACCTGTTCTCGTGGTGAGTAATTTTTTTTTCCTAGAGGAGAAAGGTGAAGGCTTTGGTGGGGAGTTACTCCGGCTCTGAAGTGTCCTCACAACTTCCCCGGGTCCCCTCCAGGCCTTGTGCAAGAGCTGTAAATCTCTCACCACCCACAGGCCTAGGGGGTGGGGGAAGGCTGCACCTGAGACTTTCATGTTTGGAGGTTTTATGCATTTGCTCCTCAGTCAGGCTCCACAGCTCCTGCCTGGGGCCTCTCCCCAGCCTGTAAAAATCCAGTCCCATAAATCTCAGCTGCCCCCCAGGGGCTAGCAGTGTGGCTCCCACTCCACCCCCTACCCATAAGCATCCCCCCACCCCAAGAGACAGCAGACACAGAGCAGCAGCAGGGGATGGGGAGGAGGCAGAAAAAGTTCTGAGCAGGGCAACAGTTGGCTGAGGGGTTTTCCTCTCTCTTGCTGCAGCCTAGCTGGGTCCTGACCCTGTCACTGGGTGATCTGTTGCGGCAGCTTCCAGCGCTGGAGGGGCTTATGGGGGGTCCCTGATGGGGAGCCCCTGGCCTCCACTGCCTGCCAGCATCCACCTGAGCCTCCTGAGACAGGTGGCTGTCTGTCTGCCAAGCCCCCAGGTGCAGTCAGAGGTGGCAGGTAGCCCAGTGACTATGCCGCTTTCCTGGATCAAAAATGGGGAGCCTGAAGAATGGGAAAAGGGGTTATCATGGCTGAGACCCAGAGGGAATGACCTTCATGGTCCAGAGGGATCAGTAATAAGACACAGGTCGCAGCTTCGAAGGCTGATGGGGGAAGACTGGACACCCACCCAGGACTGAGGAGAGACATGGAGGGTCTCAGGTTGCAGGCCCTGGGGAGTCTCAGGGCGGGGACAGGCAAGGAAGGGATGGGCTTGTGTCCAGCACAGGAGGGGCTCAGGAAGGACCAGATGAGAGCTGCAGAGGGTACAGGGTGTTTCCCAGAGGAGGGAACAGTCTGTTCGAAGACTCCCAGGGGGAGAGGATGCAGCCTGGGCGGCAGGTTTGCCAGGTATGTGAGGAGCCTGTGCTTGGCTCTGCCGTTCCTGGAATCAGAGGTAGGAAGAGAGGAATGGCCTTCCTGCTGAAGGTCAGGAGAAGCAAGGTGGGCGTTGGGAGAGAGGGGTGGGGGGAGCTGAACACAGTCTCTACGGCAGAGGATCTCCCATCCTGGGGTCTCACTGACCCTCCTGGCTTTCAGGGCTCTCTGGCCCAAGCTTAGAAGCAAGTAAGTGCAAATGTTAGTCGCTCAGTGTCCGACTCTTTGCAACCACATGGACTGTAGCCTGCCAGGCTCCTCTGTGCATAGGGATTATTTCGGCAAGAATACTGAAGTGGGTTGCCAATTCCTACTCCAGGGGATCTTCCTGACTCAGGGATCAAACCTGGGTCTCCTGCACTGCAGACAGATCCTTTACCATTTGAGCCACAGGGAAGTCCTAAGCTTAGAAGGGTTGCCCTCAAAATGGGAAGAGAAGAAGCCATCCAGCATGGTGACTATGCAGTCTCTGGCTAAGACCCAGGTAGACAGATCAGGTCCATTATCTCCAAGAGGAAGCAAGGAGAACTGTGTTCAGCATGGGCAATCTCGGAGAAACCCTTGGGAAACCCAGCTTCTCTGCCCCAGAAATCATCTCACCCACCCCTCCCCTTTCCCCCATGTGGAAATTCAGTTTGACTTACATCCCATCTCTTTACTCCCATCGCCAGGCTAGGACAGTGCTAGTGGCTACAATCATTCAACACTTATTACATGCCAGGGACTGCTCTAAGTGCTTTGTATGTGCTTAGCCCCACTTTCTAGATGAGAAAGCTGAGGCACAGTGAGCTTAAGTAACCTGCCCAGAATCAGCAGCTGGATAATGGCACAGTCAGGTGCAGCCTGGCTTTGGAGCCTGTGTTCTCCTCCCCTGCCCTCTACTGCAGAAGCAAAGGTGTTGCGGCTGAGGCTAGAGCAGAGAGCATGCCTGCACTCCTCCTGACTCCCACAGAAGCTAGGGAGTGGTGTCCTCTTTCCCAGGTTAGGAGCAGTGTGGCCTACCTAACATTCTGGTCCTCCCTGGGGCCCTTTGCCTCCCTGGGGATGCCTACTGTAGAAGCAGTATCATGTACTAGCTGCTGACTCCCACTGGGTGCCCTGCTTCCGCTAGCACCCAGCAACCAGGGGGAGGCTACAATAACAAAATGAAACTAACTCAGCCGGTTTCCCGCCCCCACTAGGGGAAGAGGGAGCAGCCTCAGCTGGACAGCAACCAATCAGGCACTTTTTACTGCCCACACTGAGGACTGTCATAATCCTCAGAGCTTGGCCAGGATGAAGAAGAGGAAATGGGATGGGACGGAAGTCCAAGATGCCTTCAGAGTTCATCCTAGCCATCTCCCTTCTTCCAGGTGGGAGAATGTTCTTCCTTCAAGGGAGGCCTGCAGCCATGGAAGTCAGAAGGTCTTTGTGTTTCACAAGAATTCTTCAGCCTTGGAAAGGGGTTTTCTCTTGTCCTCAGAGAAGAGGAATCCCAAGTCTGTTTATTCCAGGGATAGGGTCAGCAGGGAGCTAGGCTCACACCTGGGACCTGGACACAGACATGGAAGCCTCTGGCTGGTACTGTTAGGGGAAGCACACTGATTGAAACCGCCCACCCTGGTCAGGCACCATAGTAACCATTCGCATGAGTTATTTTATGACAGGAGATCCTGTTAAAGAGTACGGAACTAATAAGCCACCACCAATGGAAGAGTTCGGGAAAGGTCAAAAGGAGACACCGCGTGTCCATCCACTTCCCAGAATCCCTCTTGCTAGCATCCATCTTGGCTGAGCGATGCGTGCGCCACCAGGAAAAGACTCTGAATTAGAATGATTGGCCAAAGACCACATGGAAACTAATCCTATCACCATAAAACCCAAGACTGTGAGCCACGCGGCAGAGCTGTTCTCTTGGGTTCCCTTACCCTACTGCTCTCCACCCGGGTGCCCTTTCCCAATGAAATCTCTTGCTTTGTCAGCACGTGTCTCCTCGGACAATTCATTTCCGAGTGTTAGACAAGAGCCCAGTTTTGGGCCCTGGAAGGGGTCCCCGTTCCTGCAACAGTACCACTGGGATGTTGGCATCAGGGATCAGGAAACCACTGTTTTTTCAAGTACAATCTGACTCTTCTCTCAGATCATCAGTGCCCTCCTCCAGACTGAACACCCCACAAGACAGGTGTTTTGGGACTTCTGGTGGTCCAGTGGCTAAGACTTCACACTTCCAAAGGAGGGAGTGTGGGTTTGATCCCTGGTCAGGGAACTAAGATCCCACATACTTGGTGACCAAATAAATCAGTAAATAAATAAAACACTTTCAAAAAGAGATGTCATTCCAAGAGAGGGCCAGGCGTTTGTCCACTGACCCTTCCCTCAAGTGCTCAGAGCCTTGTCCACAGTGGGCACCCCCTGCTGTCTATCAAACAATGATTCTGCCTTTGGCCCAAAGGGAGGCTGGGAAATGTAGCCGTAACCTTCACTTCCTCATCTATAAAATGGAGTAATAATAATACCAACCTTACAGAATGAGGCAGGGCAAAGGCTGATAGAGTTTTGCCAGGAGAACGCACTGGTAATAGCAAACACCCTATTCCAACAACACAAGAGAAGACTCTACATGTGGACATCACCAGATGGTCAACACCGAAATCAGACTGATTATATTCTTTGCAGCCAAAGATGGAGAAGCTCTATACAGTCAGCAAAAACAAGACCAGGAGCGGACTGTGGCTCAGATCATGAACTGCTTATTGCCAAATTCAGACTTAAATTGAAGAAAGTAGGGAAAACCACTAGTCCATTCAGGTATGACCTAGATCAAATCCCTTATGAGTATACAGTGGAAGTGACAAATAGATTTAAGGGACTAGACCTGATAGACAGAGTGCCTGATGAACTATGGACAGAGGTTCATGACATTGTACAGGAGACAGGGATCAAGAAAATCCCCATGGAAAAGAAATGCAAAAAAGCAAAATGGCTGTCTGAGGAGGCCTTACAGATAGCTGGGAAGAGAAGAGAAGCGAAAAGCAAAGGAGAAAAGGAAAGATATTCCCATCTGAATGCAGAGTTCCAAAGAATAGCAAGGAGAGATAAGAAAGCCTTCCTCAGCGATCAGTGCAAAGAAATAGAGGAAAACAACAGATTGGGAAAGACTAGAGATCTCTTCAAGAAAATTAGAGATACCAAAGGAACATTTCATGCAAAGATAGGCTCGATAAAGGACAGAAATGGTATGGACATAACAGAAGCAGAAGATATTAAGAAGAGGTGGCAAGAATACACAGAAGAACTGTACAAAAAAGATCTTCACGACCCAGATAATCACGATGGTGTGATCACTCACCTAGAGCCAGACAACCTGGAATGTGAAGTAAAGTGGGCCTTAGAAAGCATCACTACCAACAAAGCTAGTGGAGGTGATAGAATTCCAGTTGAGCTATTTCAAATCCTGAAAGATGATGCTGTGAAAGTGCTGCACTCGATATGCCAGCAAATCTGGAAAACTCAGCAGTGGCCACAGGACTGGAAAAGGTCAGTTTTCATTCCAATCCCAAAGAAAGGTAATGCCAAAGAATGCTCAAACTACCGCACAATTGCACTCATCTCACATGCTAGTAAAGTAATGCTCAAAATTCTCCAAGCCAGGCTTCAGCAATACATGAACCGTGAACTTCCAGATGTTCAAGCTGGTTTTAGAAAAGGCAGAGGAACCAGAGATCAGATTGCCAACATCTGCTGGATCATCGAAAAAGCAAGAGAGTTCCAGAAAAACACCTATTTCTGCTTTATTGACTATGCCAAAGCCTTTGACTGTGTGGATCACAATAAACTGTGGAAAATTCTGAAAGAGATGGGAATACCAGACCATCTGACCTGTCTCTTGAGAAACCTGTATGCAGGTCAGGAAGCAACAGTTAGAACTGGACATAGAACAAAAGACTGGTTCCAAATAGGAAAAGGAGTATGTCAAGGCTGTATATTGTCACCCTGCTTATTTAACTTATATGCAGAGTACATCATGAGAAACGCTGGGCTGGAAGAAACACAAGCTGGAATCAAGATTGCCGGGAGAAATATCAATAACCCCAGATATGCGGATGACACCACCCTTATGGCAGAAAGTGAAGAAGAACTAAAGAGCCTCTTGATGAAAGTGAAAGAGGAGAGTGAAAAAGTTGGCTTAAAGCTCAACGTTCAGAAAACTAAGATCATGGCATCTGGTCCCATCACTTCATGGGAAATAGATGGGGAAACAGTGGAAAGTGTCAGACTTTATTTTTTTGGGCTCCAGAATCACTGCTGATGGTGATTGCAGCCATGAAATTAAAAGACGCTTTACTCCTTGGAAGGAAGGTTATGGCCAACCTAGATAGGATATTTAAAAGCAGAGACATTACTTTGCCAACAAAAGTCCGTCTAGTCAAGGCTATGGTTTTTCCAGTGGTCATGTATGGATGTGAGAGTTGGACGGTGAAGAAAGCTGAGCACCAAAGAATTGATGCTTTTGAACTGTGGTGTTGGAGAAGACTCTTGAGAGTCCCTTGGACTGCAAGGAGATCCAATCAATCCATCCTAAAAGAGATCAATCCTGGGTGTTCATTGGAAGGTATGATGTTGAAGCTGAAACTCCAATACTTTGGCCACCTCATGCGAAGGGTTGACTCATTGGAAAAGACCCTAATGCTGGGTAGGATTGGGGGCGGGAGGAAAAGGGGACGACAGAGGATGAGATGGTTGGATGGCATCACCGACTCGATGGACATGGGTTTGGGTAGACTCTGGGAGTTAGTGATGGACAGAGAGGCCTGGCGTGCTGCAATTCATGGGGTCGCAAAGAGTCAGACACGACTGAGCGACTGAACTATAGGGTTTGTTGTGAAGATTCAACCAGAAACTGTGTGTGCTTGATCCACGATAAGAGCTCAGTAAATGAGAGCTCTCATTAGCTCTTTGGGCAGCTAGCAAAAGGGAAGAGACTCCTTCCTGGGCAGCAGCTTTCTGCCAATCAGAAGCTAGATGGGACCCCAGTCTCCTAGGTTTAGATGGGAGTAGCCAACACCAACCACTCTGTTGGCTCTGTGTGGGTCTGTGCATTTCATTGCTTCAGAATGCTGGGGAGAGGTGTGGCGGTTTCTTTTTCTTTTTTAACCACCCTGCATGGCTTTTGGATCTTAGTTCTCTGACCAGGGATTGAGCCCGGACCAACGCAGTGAAAGCGCGAGTCCTAACCACTGGACTGCCAGGGAATTCTCAGGCATATGATGGTTTCTTTGCTAGGATGGTGGTGGTCTCAAACCCAACAGAGATGCTCATTCAGCATGGGCAGGAGGATGGACACAGTGACCTCTCTGAGACCGTGGATTCTAAAATCACTTGAAGGAAGTGAAAACGCACCTAAGCTGAACACACACACCTTCTCTGTCGTGGATCGAGAAATGCCCCTGAGTTCAGAGTGGTCCACAGGCTGCTTCACTTATTAATACTGCATCTCGTCACGTGGAAGGGGGCCTTGGGGTTGACAGGTTGACAGATGTCGGAAGGAAAAGGAGGCACTGTCTCCCCAGCTGGTTCTGCCCTGAGTAAGGACCCTGGGTTGGGCTGGGCAGGTTGACACTTGGCTTGGAGCCAGGGCCCTCAGGCGGGCGTGACAGGCCAGTGGGAGGAGAAGGGAGAACCATGACAGTCTGAAAGAGATGGGGCAGACCCTCTGCCTCTGTCTTAGGCCTCCAAGGAAGAAGCAAGTGAGAAGGGGAAGGCAGGGTGGGATGAGGCGCTCTGAAACTCTTGGGGGGAAAATGCTTTTGCTTTTCCCTTCTTTTCAAATTAAAAGTCTCCCCCACTGGGAAGGAAGCCTTTCTCATTAGCTCCTATCACTCCCTGGGTTTACCTTTGGGGTGATCTGTTTACAGGAGTGGAGAAATGAATGTGCCCGTCTCCCTCCACCCTCCTCCCTCCCCAGGGCTGGCTGTTGGCTCTGCCTGCCAGTGGGCAGGGTCCTGTGCCCAGCACTGGGAATAGGTCCAGAAGGAGACTGTTCCAGGGAGCTCTTGGTTAGGTACGGGAGACATGGTTCTAGACCACAAAGATCTCCCAGTCTGAGGGGAAAAACAGAACACATCCCTGATTCGTCATCAGAGTCCAGAAACAAGGACACACAGCAAATGAATGAAATCTTGAGGTGGTGCTGGAAGGATGGGGAGAAAATCTAGGAGAGGGGCTTCCTAGAGGAGAAGGTGAAGGAGATTTAGGGGGAGAGGCAAGTGAGTGTCATTTATCCTTAAGCTATGCCCATTTATCTGAAGAAGAAACTGCCTGAGACTTCACGGTAAATCTAAGCTAGATTCCAAATCCCCCCTTTTTCCCGGGCAAAGATAAGGTGCAGAGGAGGGGAAGCAGCAGAGAGCAGGACAGACCCAAAGGGGAGGGGGGAGGGGAGCGTGTCATTTGGTGAAGTTCCTCCCTAGCCCATGGATGACCCAAAGTCACTGAAATGACAAAGAGAGTGAGGCAAGTTGAACAGGTCCCTGTCTGGTGAGTCAGGGAGCCGGCTGGCTGGCGGTCTGATCCTATGAGCTAAATCCCCAAATCTCCGGGATTTTAAAGGCTCCCTCCCTGTGTCCAGCTTTGACCACCAGGTAGGAATCTGCCCCCTCCCTGACCCCCTCCTCTTCCTGCTCTTTGGCTTCTCTCTGGCCTCCAACCCTGGGGCCTGAGGGACCTGTTCTCTCTGGAAGGCTGAGTTACTTCTCCCCCTGCCCAGATTTGGGGTAGACCTGGATCAAAATGTCAGGGTGAAGAGGCCATGCAGATGGGCACAGGGCAGCGGAGGCCAGAGAAATCCGTGTTGTCCAGCTGCTGAGAGACCTGGGGACTGCTGGATCCCACTCCAGTAAATTCCAGTGGAATTTACCCTATTTAAGAGGGTGCCAGGGGCAGGAGTATGTCATAGGAGAGAAGGAAGAGGTCACAGGGGTCCCCGGAGCCCCTCTGTGTGGGTGTTAATTACCATTAGAGGGAGATCATTAGAAAGAAACAGTGCAGGGACTTTCCTGGCAGTCCAGTGGTTAGGCCGTCCAGGCCTCTGCAGTTCCACTGCAG
Source organism: Giraffa tippelskirchi (assembly GCF_054371585.1). Classification (NCBI taxonomy): domain Eukaryota; kingdom Metazoa; phylum Chordata; class Mammalia; order Artiodactyla; family Giraffidae; genus Giraffa; species Giraffa tippelskirchi. Next base: position 23,961,821 of record NC_137277.1, on the reverse strand, counting down.
GGGCCTGAGTAAGATCCCTGGTAGGGGAACTAAGACCCCACAAGCAGTGTGGAAAAAAAGGGAAAAAAAGAAGGAGAAGGAGGAAGAAATACTGCAGGGAACCAGACACTTTGGCTCTGAGTCTGACCCCTTGGAGACATCAGGAATCTCCCATCAGCCCCTGCTCTAGGGAGGCCTAAGCCAGGCCAGCCCAGGGGGCTCTCCAGACACTTCCAAATCCAGACACTTGAACTGTGTGGCCTCTCCGTGAGAAGGACCTCCTGAGGTGGTGTCTAAACCATCCCCCTGTCCCCAGGCACATTCACAGGAGTGGGTCTCCTTGGCAGAGTCAAAGGTTCTCTATGTCCCATTTGGGGCAGGGTAGGGCATAGGGGAGCAGGACACGAAGTCCTCCACTTTGTTGGAGGTAGACCCTGAGCCCTGGACGCTCTCCCCCAGGCTCCAGGAGCTGGCACCGCAGGCCTGCGCCCGACTGGCGACTGGCGGGGGAGGCTTGGAGCCTGGCTGAGCCCCAGTCTTAGGAGGGAGGGAAGACGGTGGCGAGGGGGTGGGATGTCTCTTCCGCCTGGTAGATTAGTGACTCTGAGACAGGAGAGGGCCTGTCACCGGGCCCATAAATAAAGCAGCTGAGTCTCTCCCTCCATCTGTGTTTATCTGTCTGGCCTTGAGTTTCCGGGAGAGGAGATGTCTCCGCACCCCCAGCATCAAACGCCAGGCGCAGAGGGGAGGGGGGCAGCTTCTTCTCTCTGCTCTCTACCTCTACCGTTTCTGCTTCCTCAAGCCCTTCCTCTCAGCCCCTCTCTCTTTAGCCTGGTCACTGACTCCAGGAGGACCTCTGAGAGCAGGTGGGGAGGGGAGTATGGCCTGGGGTCTCTGCCAGAGGGCTCTGCCATCCCACCCGGTTGGTGCTGACCCTCCGTGGACTCCAGAGAAGGTGCCCTGCTCCCCGAGGGAGGTGAAGGGCAGGAATCAACAGGCTGCTGTGGAGCAAGGCCCTCCTCAGGAGAGGGAGCCAGGCGTGCTCCTTAGGAGACAGAGACCATGAGGGACCAGCGAGCTGGGAGCAGCTCTGAGGAGGCCCTGCACCTCCCCTCCGACTACCTGCTCATTCTTCCTCTCAGCACCCTCCTCCCCTCTTTCTGCCTCCTGGGGGCCTCGAAACTCCAGGATGTTCTTAGAATTCAAAACATACCACCAGGGATTTATAAAAGACTTTTCAAACATTAATCTTTTTTTTTTTTTTTAAATACTTATTTACTTATTTGGCTGCATGGGGTCTTAGTTGTGGCGCACAGGTTCAGTAGTTTCAGTGCAGGCTTAGTTGTCCCGTGGCAGGTAGGATTTAGTTCCCTAACCAGGGATCGAGCCCACGTCCCATGCGTTGCAAGGCAGATTCTTCTTCTTCTTTTTTTTAAATTCTTTAAATATTTATTTATTTATTTGATGGCTGCAATTTGTCTTCGTTGCTGCACAGGTTTCTCTAGTTGTGGAGACTGGGGGCTACTCTCTAGCTGTGGCTCTTTTGTTGTGGAGCATGGGCTCTAGGACCTCGGGCTTCAATAGTTGCTGTACATGGGTTCAGTAGTTGTGGCACATGGGCTTAGCTGCCCTGAGGCATGTGGGAACCGGTATCCCCTGTATTGCAAGGCAGATTCTTCACCATTGGACCACCAGGGAAGCCCCCCTTTTTAAAAAACTTATTTCTATATTTTTGGCCACACCCTGTGGAACTTTCCCAACCACGGCCTGAACCTGTACTCCCTGAATTGGAAGGGTAGAGTCTTAACCACTGGGCTACCAGGGAAGTCTCTACCAGGGTTTTCTGTCCCCAGACCACTTGCATGGATATCACTGGGCAAGGGAAGGAGAAATGCTTGTCTAAATGCACGTTCCCGGGACCTCAGAGACTTACTGAATCAAGAGGGGCTTGGGACCTTTTGTTTTAATGAGCATCCCAGGTGATGCTGGTGTAATTCAAGCTTGAGAACAACCCCCTTGTGCTATATGAGGGAGGGCACTCTTCACCACACCCGCAGGCCCAGCTCAGTTCTTGGGACATGGTAAGTGTTCAATAAACGGCCGTCAAGTGAATGCATTTCTAGCGATTACTCCTTTCACTCCAGCTTTCTTCCCTGGCCCTCTCCAACAATCGCAAATCTACACTTCCTCCTCTCTGCTGAGGTGATAACCCATCAGCCAGACCCCTTAGTGCCACAGGTCTTTAAGTAGACGTCACCTGCATTTATCACTGGCACTTACAGAAACATTCTAATAGCAGGGATTTTAGGCTCATGGGCAGATTGGTGGGGAGCATCCACTGGGGCAGGTGAAGCCCCTCAAGAGTTGATGTGGGGAACCATCTCTGTCACTCAACTACAGGGAGTATGGTGGGGTTTGGGGCTCCTGTGCAGAGGGCAAGGAGTGGCAGGAGCCAGAGAAGGAGCAAGTCATGAGAAGGAAAAGAGTATTAATAGAAACTGTGTGAAAGAAGACCCACAGGCTAGATGAGGTCTAAGGAAGGCGAGAGCACACCTGTTGCACAACTCAGGTCAGTGGCCCCTGGAATCTTCCAAAGGCCCCAGCATCCCAGCCAGGAAAGCATTCTATCTAAGCCTCAGTTTCCCTGAATTGCAAATTACCACCTCTGGAAAGAGAGGCAAGTCTCTTTCAGATGTGGAGCCTCTTTGTATCAGGTTTGCATTGCATTTGCATTAATTTTCTTGGGCTGCACCAATAAAGGTAGCATACGAATTAATACCAAGTGGCAAGTTCTCAGGTAAGGAGTCTCTCGGAGGTGAAGACAGAGAAGATGTGAATGAGCAACACTCCGGAAGATGCAAGCAGTGTCAGAGCCCCCCACTCCTACCCCCTCAGGCTTACTCTGACAGGTTTTCCAGCCCCGGAGTAGAGAGGATAGACTAGGACTTTCGGATCCTTGACACTGCCGGCCCCAGGAAGCCTAGGAGGACAGAGAACAAGGGACCTCCAAGCATTCTGGTGGTGGTGAGGGCAGTTCTGATGAGAAGTGTTCTCAGAGCCCCCCAGGGCAGCAGAGAGACTGGGAGCCAACCCCAGGATCGCACTAACAAGGCAGATGGCAAATATTTGCCCTGAGGCCTTAGAGAGGGATGAGGGAGGCAGGAGGCTGGGAGAGGAGGAGGGGGAGGAGGAGGCAGATTCCAGGCCAGTTTCCTGAGGAAGGAAGAGGCAGAAGACCCCCAGGCAGGAGAGGGAGATGGCAAAATCAGCCACCTGGCCATGGCACAAAATTGAAGGAGAAGCTGAGAAATCAGCCAGCTGGTGAAGAGCTGGGAGAGGCAGACTGCCTGGGTCCCTCCTCCCCTGAGAAGGGCCCCTCCTGAACAAGGCTCTAGGCAAGTCGGGGAGGCAGAGTCCTCAACCCTAGGGGAAGGTCCTAATCTGATGGTAGAGACACAGTTCCACCCAGGTGGGGGCCTCTGTCCCAAGGACACCGTCCAGGCCCTTAGGAAGGCCCTAGTCCAATGGAAGAGACACAGTCCTTGCCTGCAGCCTGTGCTGGGGGCAGGGGGCGGGGGCAGAAGGGGATATTACACACATTCTCAAAATTACTTAGGAGTTCTTTCAGCAACAATAACAACACAGCCAAACTTAGGGGACAAACAATGCCTTTCACAGACAGAGGGGCCCCAACATAAGGGAGCAATCAGTTCAGCAGGGTTAATCAGGGGAGGCTTCCTGAAACAGATTCTGAGTGAGATTTTGAAGAGAAAGTCAGGGATTAGGGGTTCACTCTCTGTGGAACTGAAGCAGGGAAGGGTGGGAGCTGATGGGGATGAAGATGGAGATGGTGGTCTCAGAGGTCTCTGAGCAACAACACCAGATGGCCCTGATACATCTGGAAGAGCTTTTTTCCAGAGGTGGTCATTTGACATTCAGAGGAACCAAGCCCTAGAGAAGGGCTTGAACCTAGAGAAGTGACTTGAACAAGATAACCCAGCAAGTTAGGGGCAGAGCTGAGACCAAAGACCAAATTTTAGGGCTCCTAGTCTGAACTCTTTCCCCTCCCACAGTTGGCACATGGATAGCCTAGGGTAGTTGTCAGAAGGCTCCAGGAGCCCTGCCATCCTCCAGGTGGGCTCTTAGCGCAGGGGAAAGTACCTGAATTTCTTGAGGCCTCTTTTTCCCCATCTGTACTTTGGGCTCTTTCATCTAAAGAGGGGAAAGTCCTTTGCAGGAAGGCCCTAAATGAATCCAAGGTATTAACAGGACTTTCTAACAGTTTTCCTGTAGCAAACTTGGGTGGATGAAGAGAGTGGGGGTTGGGGGGGGGTCAGCGGAGACTGAGGTACTCCCAGCTCATCAGGCATACCTCACTTCCAAAAGGGCCTGATCCGAAGATTTTTGAGGGGGCAATAAAAGAAGACAAATTTGCATTTTATTTGCATATCAACTGTGTGAATTCCAGGTCTGGCCACGTGCTCTGGAATCTCCCTGGCTCCTGCTCCCTCTTCTGTGGTTTCCCACCTGCCTGGGAGCCTCCCGGTTGCCAGCTGTGTGGCCACAGCTGGGGAAAAGGGGTGAGGGGGGTTCAGATGCTGGCCACTGGCTTCCCCAGGACTGGCACAGAGTCCTCCGCGTCCCAGCCCCGCCCTGGGTCCTGCTGGCCTCGCTCTCCTGGGTGCCCAGGAGGCCTCCCCGAGGCCTTGTGGGAGGCTCCGGGCTGGCTGAGCGATGGCTCTAATCATGCTGAGGGCCTCCTACAGCTCTGCCTGCCCCAACCGGGACCCCCTCTGAGGGTAACCCAGCGGGAGTCCCTCGGGCCCCCCTGCCCGCGGGGGCCGGTGAGAGCGGTCCCTGCTCTCTCAGCCCCCGCGCCCTCAGCGAGGCCGGGTGCTCAGCGGCAGTGGGCCGGCGAAGGGCTGTCCCCTCCCACTGGAGCCAAATAATTGCCTCCTGCTTTGTTGTGTGGTGTCTGGGGCCCGGGGCCTCTCATTTGTGGGGACGTGCTGTGGCGAGAGCCTCCCAGCGTAATTACCCTCCTCCCCATCGCCGCCGCCGCCGCCACTGAGCCTCCTGCGTCCGCTGGGCCTTACTCACCCCTGCCGGCCTGCAGCTCCCCCCGCGGCCCAGACACAGGGAACTCCCCTCCCCGGTCCCCAAGTGTCCTTTCCCGGCAAACTACCTCTCGGCCTCCCCCCCCACGCACCCTTCCCGCCTTCCACTCCCGCAAGCCAGAGTGGGGAGGAGCAGTCCCGGCGGCGGCGGCAGCCGGGGTCTGTGTATCCGGGACAGGGACCTGAAAGGCTATTTCTGGTCTGGACAAACCCCCACCCCTGTCCCTGCCCCGCAACCTGATCCAGGCCTGGGCTGTGGGCACGTGCCTCGCTTTGCGCAACATCTGGACAGGCGCTGCACCTGTCCAGACTCGCTCCCAGGGAGGGCTGGAGCTACCTGCGACCCTGATACCTGGAAGAAAACACTCCACTCTAGCTTCTTCTGTTTTTTTTTTTCTCCCATTTGCCATTTCTCAACCACCTGTTTACCCATTTGCTGTAAAGGAAAGGAGGAAAAGAGAGAGAGAGATTGAGAGAGAGGGCCTGAGGCACACCCAAAGACAAAGGAAAAAACAAGAGACACAAACAAAGAAAGTCTACAGAGGAGGCTACTCGGAGAGCAAGAGGCACACGGAGACGAAGGACAGAGAAATGCAGAGCCCTTCGCCTAAAATGGGGACACAAGAAGAAACAGATGAACACACAAAATTAGAGAAAACAAGCTCCTTATTTCTTGTATTCTATTAAACCTTGGGTGACTCTTGGAGCATAGATCATTGAGGTTGGATGAAGGTTGGACTTGGAGGATGAAGGGAGGTAGTAAGAAGTATTGGGATGAGCCAAGACTTTTTTTTTTCAGTTGAAGTGTAGTTGATTTACAACAGCATGTTAGTTTCAGGTGTACACCATAGAGACTCAATATTTTTATAGATTATACTCCAATTAAAGTCACTACAAAATAATGTCTATATTTCCCCATGCTGTACAAAAGCTCTTCAATTATGAAAAGATAGTCACATATCACAAAGGTTTGCTCACAGTAGGTGTGCAATCCATCTTTATTGATGGCAGATGACCCCTCTCTTCTGAAGCTCAAACAACTGAAAATTTGAATGGCATTTATAGGGATGTAGGATGGACTTGAGGGGGACTTTTCAAGCATAAGAACCATTTGTCATTCAACAAATATTTATAGAGCTCCTACTATGGGCCAGTCACTGTTCTGGGTGCTTCTGATATAATGAATGAACACAAAAAGGATCCTTGAGAATACTTGAGAAGGTCAAGGACTCTGCCTGCTGGAAAGAAGCTCAGAAAAGTACAAATCCCTCTTAGTGTGTTTTAACGGAGCTGCTTAGAGAGGATGAGTTCAACGGGTGCTGAGACTTGCCAGAAAACTAGGGAAGGTGGTTCTCAGCTCCAGGTTATGGAGACCATCAATCAAACCAGTGGGCACCAGGTCTCCCCACTGAGTTCGGAGCAGGAAAAAGTAGGCCCCTCCTGAGGTCACATAGCACAGGCAGAGGTTCAGTATCTGATATGACTGTGGGTTCTGGGCTGCCCACTGAGAAACCCAGACATTTATCCCAACCAGACAGACAATGTCAGGGGAAGCACCATCATTGTGTTCATGCATTTCTCTCCTGGTTCTTTTCTCAGTCCCTTCATACACGTCTCGCCACCTCAGTTATCAGGAAGTTGTCCCAAAGGTCCAGCTGAAAACCCTCTCCCTCAGTGGCAGTAGAAGAAAGAAATGCCTCCTACCCTTTTCCAGGGTAGAGGAAAGACAAAGAAGCAAGGATGTCATTTGATGAGGTGGAGACCAAAGGCTCTTCCACCAACACCCCTCCACCTCTCCCCAGATACCTCTTTTAGGCCCTGAAGCAGAGGAGGAAGATGAAAGGGACAGAGCTGACCTTAGGGGATAGGGGGGTGGAGAAGGTGGGAGCTGACTGGAAATGGATTTCAGGAGCAGATAGAGGGGGTGGGGCAGAGGAAAGCAGAGATTCTGGCAATCTCATTGGTCCCCTGGGCATCGAAGCATCCATTGGCTCTCAGCAAAATAGCACTAGTTAGCGTGTTAGTGTGAGTATTTGGGGGGGTGGTGGCAGGAAAGGGGGTGCAAGAGCCTCCCCCAATGTGTTGACTCTGTACAGTTTCTTATCCCCCTTATCCACGCACACACATACAGTCCAGAAATTCTCCAGGAATCCGGCCCCACTAGGTCTTCATTCTGGAGTGATCACTATGATCTTCTAGCCGAGGAAAGAGACCGATATGAGAGGTCCTTCAAGGATTCATAAAGCATAGTTTTGGCTTGACATGTAAAAATCTGTTAATGCAAACATTTATTGAAGTATGAGATGCATATAGAAAGGTGGCTCAAGAGGGAGATAGGATATGTGGCTGATTTACCTTGTTGTAAGGCAGAAACCAGCACAACATTGTAAAGCAATTTTCTTCCCATTAAACAATAAATTAAAAGAAAACAAACAGAGAAAGGTACCACAAATACATGATAGAAGTAAATTAAAAAATGAAGTGAAAATTCACAAAGTGAACACACTTGGGTAACCAGCACTCAGCTCAAGGAACAGAATTTGACCAGCACCCCAAAGCCCTCACTGTGTCACCTCCAGTTATTAACCCCCACCCAAGAGTAACAGAATATTCTGACTTCAAAGAGCATATAGTGTTTTTTTTTGCCGATTTTTCAACCGTCATATAAATGCAGTCATGTGGTGTGCTCTTTGTATCTGGCCTATTTCACCGCAGGCATTTGTGAGATTCATCCTTTGCTAGAGTTTGAACCCATCCATGAGGAGACGGATGGGATGTATCAGAGATCTTTCCCTTTGGGTCTTAAATTCAGGCTCCCCTGAGATCCCTTTCAGTATCCCCAGTTCCCAAACAGGAAGAACACTCTGGGAGACCTTGTTCTCTCGGGCCTCCTATCCAAGCAGGGATCTGGGAACTGCTGGTCCCAGACCACACCCCTCTAAAGGGACTCAGAGGAAGTCCCCAACCTGGGCAGGGTTAATTAGATGGCGCTTTGAGATCTCAGGATGAAAGGACTGCCTAGGGCCATTGTCCTTGGCCTGCTGTCCAGCTTGGCAGGGGAGGGGAGGAAGTATGCTACCCCCTCAGGCCCAGGGATGGAGTATCAGCCTACTGGGGTTGGCACCACCAGGTTCTGGAGGATTCTCCGCTCTGAGAAGCTTCTGCCCAAAGAGGCAGGAAGCCCAGGGCTGAGAGACTGGGGAGAGGGGATTCAAGGGCCCACGCCCCTGGGGTCTGCCTCCCTGCCTCCCGGGCAGCGCCCAGACAGCCCGGCTCTGGTGCCGTGTGTGGTTTCAGGATAAGCTGCCGATGCCACCCAGAGCGCCCTGCTGACAGACAAGGATCTCACCCGCTTTCAAAGACGCCCTTTCATCTGCCAGGGCTAATTACACCTGCAGAGAGGAGGAGAGGGCACTGGAGCCAGCCCCCTCCCTCTTCCCCCTTCCCAGCTCCCAAGCCCCCTGCCTCAGGAACCCTTCTCCCTCCCATCTGCCTGTTCTAAAGCTCCAGCAGCAGCCTCAGCACCTGCCAATTATGGCTCCTCTAGTGACAAGTGGCCCTGTCTCCTGGGAGGGAGGACCCGTGAGGTCAGCAGGCTGGAGGGTGGGCCTGTGTGTGTACAAGAAGATTGGGGCTTGGGGGCTCTGGGTGGCATTAGGAGGGTTGCTGAATGGCTCTAGACAGTAGGTCCTGAGAGTGTCAAAGTTCAAGTCCCCAGTGGAGGCAGTTTAATGGTTGCCATGAGCACCTGGGCTCTGACTCAGGCAGCTCTGGGTTGGAGTCTGTTCCATTACCTTATCAGCTGCAAGACTTTCCTCTCATTTATTCAAGCCTCAGTTTTCTCTCCTGTAAAATGGGGATATTAATACCTACCTCACAATGATTGTGAAGCCTTGAGCCTTTAGCAGGTGTGCATTTTTAGAAACGGAAAGATGTGGGAAGACTCTTTGGACCCCCAAGACTGAGTAAGTCCCCATAGTACTTGACGTCTACTTCTCTGCAGCCCTTAGTGCATGCTTGGCAACAATCTGTTTATTGGTCCTGTCATCTTGCAAATTCTTTGAGGCTGCATATTGGATCTGCCTCCAGCCCAGTGCCCAGAACACAGCAGGTGCTCACTACAGGGTCTGCCGGTGAGGGAGGGAGAGTGTGTGATGGAGGCACATGAGTGCAGGGCTCCTCTGAAGTGAGGGTCTCTGCGTGAGTGTACGTGACCACTGCAGGTCACAGTGACACCATGAGGGAGTATGTCCGTCAGCACCTGCATGTGTGGTCACTGTGGGCCGACAGGGAGTGGAGTGAGTCCATGGTATCTGTCTGTGTTTGGTTCTGAATGAGCCTCTCAGTGAGTGATGATCTATGAGAGTATGCGGATGAGTGAAGGTGTGTGTGTGGGTGTGATGGCAGAGGATCGACGTGATTGTGTGTGAAGCTGTGTCTGGAGTCTGAGGGTGGTGGGGGCCACATACAAGTCTGACTGAACCTGAGGGTCGGTTTAGGGTTTCCAGTGGTGATGAGGTCTTTAGAGGAGCAGAAAAGGTCCCCAACCAGAGGACTTCTTCCTTCCCAGGCCCCTCACCTCAGAGCTGGGAGGGAAAAACCATGCCAGCCCACTCCTTAACACCACAGCCCTCCTCCTTGTCCTGGTCCATGGGAACAGGTGAGGTGCTGGTGGCGAGTTCCCTTCGGAGGCCTTGGAAGCTCGGTGGCTCCAGGGGAGGGGGCCGGGGGAGGGCCAGAGCCCCCTCCCGCCCTCCCCTACCCCTGACTGGCTGTAGAGCCAAGCAGTGATCTGCCCTTGCACGGAGCCCTGATTTCACACTTCTAGTGTTGACTGTGGGGCTCTACACTCAGAGACTTATTGGTCCTACTACCCCAAAGCGAGGGAGTTCTTGGGGTCTAACCCAAATTTTCTGTATGCTAGGCCCACCCATGCCCTGCCCTCCCCTTGTCAGCATCCTTACATAGACACAAACCACTGATGGTGGGTACCCTGGATGCTCAAGTCAGGGGGTACCACCGACATCACATTTTTACCCCTTTCCTTCTTTTTTTTTTTTAATATTTTTTATTTATTTGTTTTGCCCCTTTCCTTCTAAGCTTCCTCATTTCTCTTCACCTCCCCACGTTCCTTCCTCTGACTACGCAGCTCGGGAAACGCGATTGCCCAAGCTCATCCTGACAGCAGGTCCTGCTGGGAGTCTAACTGACTTTCTTCATGTTCTCAGGCTCTGTTTGGGGGCAGGCTCCAGGGGGACCCCCCTGGAACAGCATGATGAGACGGGATCTGACGGCCGGCTGAGGTCACCGGCCACTGAAGTACGTCAGCGGAGGGTGTGTATGTCCCAACTGGCCACACAACCTCCTTTCATCCTTTGTTCTGCCTGCCCGGCCCATTCCCACCACGGATTCTTGGGTTCCCAGCGTGGCATGTCCGATGAGCCAGAGTCTTCGCCCGGACATGATCCTTTCCAGGCCCTGCCCTCTGCTCATCTCCTCCTCCCTGTCTCCCTTCCAGCCACTTTCAGGGTGGAGGGGTGGGGGCGGTTGCTTGCAGTCTGCCCCCGCCACCTCCGCCATCGCCCCTCTCCTTACCAAGCCCCCAATGGCCACCAGGGGAATTGTGGTCAGACACAAGGAAGTTTTTTGTTTGTTTGTTTGTTTGTTTTCCACAAGGAATTTTTATCAGGAGTATCCTGTGGCAAGGCCCTACTTCCCTTGGGAGCAAAGGAGCAGCGCTGGTCAGCGGGTTGGGAGGGAAGGGAACGCGTGTGCCTGGGCAAAGAGTGGATGGGGGACTTCTCCCTTCTGCCCTTGATGCTGTCCCCAGCACCATTCACCACAGATGTCTGGCTGCTCCGGTCTGGCAGCCAGTCCCCAAAGATGTCTCCATTTACCCTGGCATAAAACTGGGTTTCCACATCCTAGAAATGGTTGTTCACATTGGACCCTGCCAGCGGCCTGTCTGACCCCGTAGTTGTCCTGGCTCCCAGCTCCCTCCCAGGCGTCACAACGCTGCCCCAGCCTGAGCCCGTCTTCTTCCTCGTCTCCAAGTCTCCAAGGACTCTGTGGCTTGGATCTTCCACTCCAGGCGTCTCCTCACATCTTCCTTCCCCTTCTTTTCCAGGGAGTCCTCACTCGACCGTGCTTCCTCCTTCCTTCCCTGCCCCTTCTCCCCAACCCTGGTGCCCCTGTTTTCTGAGAGTCTGCCGGGGTGTGCACTGGGTCTCTCATAAGTAAGCCAGGAGCTCCCTGAGGATGGGGCCTGCCCGATAAGAAACACACCAGGGACAGGAACCTTGATATTTTCCTAATTTCCAAAAAAAGTTCATGAGGGCAAGGCTGGGAAAAATGAGGGAGGGAATTAGAGGGTATTATCAGGAAGTGATGGGAAAGAATTGACAGGAGCTGAAGCACAGATAAGCACGGAGTCTCCCTGAGCCCTGGCCCGGGAGCAGGGCAGAGAAGAGGAAGGAAGAGTCTTGAGAGCTGAGAGGGGAGTGGCAGGGTGGGAAAAGAGACAGTCTTGGTGGCTTCTCTAGCAGGTCTGACAGAAGGTTCCCTGGAAGAGTTTACCAAAGCGAAGGCCCAGAGAGGTGAGGTTTCCTGGGGGAGCCAGCCTTGGCGGTCAGTTGTTGAGATGGAGGAAACCTGTGTAACTGGTCCCTCTTCCTTGAGCCCTATAAACCTGGCAGTAGTATTTGGATGCCATGGGCTCACTGCGGCCATCCCAAGTCAAAAAGTTCTAACTGAAGTCTCCGGGCATCCTCCAGTCTTGGCCTGGAAGAGAACCTATTGGGTTCTCATCCTAGATCTGCCATTAATTAATTTGCTGAGTGATCTTTGGCAAGTTTCTCCACTTCTCTGTGCCGCCCTTTCGTGTCCCCACCTCTCCATCCCCTAAACAGGTGCCCGAGGGAGGAGGTGGAGCCTCTCTCCAACCTGGCTCTGAGGCAGGAGGATGAGTGAGAATGACCTCCCCAGAGTCTTTTTGCTGCCGGTGGTCAGAGCCTGTCTCTGGTCAGTGGAGGAGGTTGACAAGAGGACAAAGCGCTGTTTTCCTCCTAATGGGGACATTACTCTCTCCACACCTCCTCCCTGCTCCTCCTCAGGTGCGGCCTGAGCCCTGGGCCCCCTCCCCTGACACACCCATCTTCCTGCCCACCTGGGGCCCTGCACTGGAGCAGGAGAACCCTCTGGGAGAGAGACTAGCCCAGCACTCCTGATGAGCAATAATTTGTTTTATGACAGAAAAGGAAATTGTCTTCAGTTTCACAAGAGCGAAACGAATTCGTTTGAAGTAGTTTGCCCTGCGGCAGGCAGGAGAAGGTTTCTCCTGAGCTTGTCTTCGCACTCCTTCTCCCCCTTGCTCCCTCTTCCCTTCTAATTATTGCAGCTTCCAAGCTGTGGGCATGAGTTGATGCCAGGCTGTCAGATGCCAACTGCCCCAGGATCTCACCTCTTGGGTGTGGATAGGGGGATGGAGCCACAGGAAGAAGGTGAGGTGGCTCTCAGTTCAGCTTCTGCCATGCCCCAAGACTGGCACCACCATGGAGGGCCAGGGCAGAGGGCAGCTCGCCAGGGCCCAGGAGGGCCAACAATTCCAGGCTTGGGAGACCACTAGCCCTGTAATGTCCAGGGAGGGGTCTGTCATGCCCTGGTGGGCTTTGCCTTATGGACCACCCATGTTTCCTGATCAGCCCTCCTCCTCATCCTCTCTGATCTCGGCCTAGAAGTTGAACTCCCTGGTGGCATCTGAGCAAGTGAATGGACCATGGCCACTTGCTGGCATCAAAACTCAAAGATTCATTTGAGGGCAGCCAGGATGGGGAGGAGAACACCAGTGGATCACCAGTGCTTCCACTAAGAAATCCAGTGGGACGAAAAATCATGGGACCCTCCTAGACTCTTCTCAGGGCCCCTTTCTTCCTCCCTTCCACCTATCCATCGTTCCATTCATCCATTCAGCAAACTCATAAAGCCTTCATAGAGTGCCAGGCACCTTTCCAAGAACTGGGAGGGAAGTGATACACAAACCCCCTGCCTCCATGAAGCTTGCTCTCCAGCAAGGGTTTTGTTTAGTTACAGAGGTGAGGGGCTGTGCCCAGCCTGGGCCTGGGACAGAGCAGGCACTTACAAACATTTGCCCAATCTGAATCAGAGGTGACACTACAAAAGTTCAGCTGGTGAAGGAAAAAAGGAACCCTTTGTTTAACTCCTTCCCTGCCACGCTCCACCTCCAGACTCCCTTCCTCTCCAGGGAGTCCTCCTGCAGAGGTCCTGACTAAGGGTGTGAAGCGGGACCTGCTGTGTGGCAAGCATACAGACGCCAGGCTCCAGGCTGCCAACCTGGCACCGCTGCTTGGCGCTGGGCGCCCTCTAAAACAACAAACTTCATGTCTCTAATTCAGCACTTCCTGTTTGTCTTGATATTATCTCCTGTCCTTGAAGCCCACAGGCCCAATCAGGGATGCGGTAAAGGGCTAGAGCTCTGGGGACTCAGAGAGAGGCAGAGGCCAGAAGACCCTGCCCTGTAGGTTTCTAGTCTGTTTCCAAGGGCACCAGGCAGAGGTTAGTGGTCTCATGTTCCAGGGCCCTCAGTGAGGAGCCTGAACCCCTCCATGTCCACACTAGAGGAAGTTTCTAGATTCTGGGTTCTGATTATCACAGGTTCTTGGAGCAATAATACACCTTCCCCTCTATGACTCTTGGTTTTCTGGACACTGCAAAACAGGGGGAATTCAGAATGGAAATCACCGAGATTCACTGACCTCTTTCATTTTCAACATGGCTGGGAAGTTCTTCTTGATGTCTAACTTTGGTACCTTTCACTAGCCTTTGGGGAATGACTCTGACTTTGGGTGCTTTGACACCTATGTCTTACGTGTCTCAGGTTCCTGAATCAATATTGTAAGCACTTTACAGACGAAGCTTCTTCTAGACTTTAAAATCCTGCTGGGACCAGCTGTCTCCCATAAATCAGTCCCCCACTGTGTGAGCATGTCCACCATGTTAGGCATCAAGATGGCGGCCCCGTGGGTGGTAGGATCAGGGCAAATTCCAGACAGGCCCCCACCCCGGCCAGAGGGGCAGCCTCTGCCACCCCCAGAGCTCCAGGTAATAACCTAGGGGCCACGCCAGGCTCGCCAGCACCTGAGCCATCGGCAGCAGATAATGACTGGGGAGCTGGGCAGGCAGAGCCAACCCCTCAATCAGGAAGCAAATTAAAAAGGGGAGGAATCTCCCAGACAGACCACAACAATGAGACCGGCCCCCTTTCCAGGGCACTGCCTGCCTTCCCCCTTCCCTGTCAGATTTCGCCTGCCAGGTCCTGAAACCTAGCCCTCCCCTCTAATTCGCCTCTCGTGCAATCCAGCTGGAGGTTGTCCGGGTGACCCTGGCTGCAGGTTGGTGGCAGTGCTCAGCCGGCCACAACACAGGACACTGGGCCTCTCAGTGAGCCACGTCTGCCAGCCTGGTCTTGGATTCCTGACAGGGCCCTGGGCATAGTGGGAGTGAAAGAGGAAGGGTCAGGGCATGCTTTTGTGATTTTGATGCTCCATCTTGATGCCCACAAGGCAAACCCCGGGTGGCTGGGACAATAGGATTTATAGATAACCCACAACCCCTGGCCTGGCAACCCCTTCTCCTCTGCAAAGGGCGCAATTCAGTTCAGTGCACCATCAGTTTATTGTACACTCAGCACTAGTCATTGTACCAGATGCTGCAGGGATACAAAGAGGAACAGAAAAACTCCAGTCTCTCAAGGGGCTTATGAGCTCACACACATACCGCTAACTGTATCACCCATCAGGCCGTGTTCAGCCCTCTGTATTTTAGGACTCTGGGAACACAGAAAAGGGTAACTTAGAGAACTGGGAAGGCTTCATAGATGAGGGGAACATATGAGTTGGGCTTCAAAGGATCAAATAGGAGCTCACAGACAAAGAAATGAGGAAGAGCATTTCAAATAAAGAAGACTATGGGGTGTAAAAATGTATGGGCAATAAGGATGAGAAGCAGCCTCCTGTGGCTGGAGCCTGGGAAGTGAGAGGGGTGAGGTTGAAAAGGTAGGCCAAGACCCGATGGGGATATGGGGCTTAAATTCCAGGCCAAAGTGTATACCTGGTCAGATTTCGCCTGCCAGGTCCTGAAACCCAAACTTCCCCTCTAATTCTCCTCTCGTGGGATCCAGCTGGAGGTTGTCTGGGTGCCCTGGCTGCAGGTTCCCTGTAAGACTTCCTCTTATAGGGAATGGGGAGCTATTGAATGTTTTTAAACTGAGGCATGACATGATCCGCATCTGGTAAGAAGAACTGTAGCTGTCCACAGAAGGACAAAGGGGCTTCTGCTTTTTCTGCCTCTGCTTTTCTCTATGGCTGGTGTGCAGCCAGCCCTTTCTCCCAGCTCCCACTCACTATCCTTGGCCCTTTTGTCCCAAATCTCCAACTCTTTGTTCCAAGCAGGCTAACAGGGCAGAGCATTTCACTCCTCTAGCTCTCACTCCAACCCTTCATGTCCTTCCACCTCCATCACACGACTGGGGAGGAGGTGGGACAGCTGGTGGGGAAGCTGGGTTCACTTCCTTCATGGATCTTCGGGTGTCCAGGCATCTGTTGCGCCTTCCCTCCTGACACAGGTTTCTGCCTTCACCACTACCCTCCTCACCTAAGGAGCTTCTGGAAGCATTGATTCCAGGGAAGTAGCTTTCCAGTTCCCTCAGCTGTGGCTTATGTGCCCTTCTCAGAGAAAGGCGCTGTGCTGAAGACCCCGTGGCATGAAAAGGACATGGTTCCTGCCCTCCGGGAGTCTACTGACCAGTAGGGAAGATAAGACAACTCCATGGAAACAGCATGTGGAAATCAATGCTACGGAAGTTCAGAGGAGCGAGCCAGTGACATGCTGCTAGGAGCTGATTCCACAGAGAAAGCACGAGCCAGGAGCATGAGGATGAGAAGATTTCTTGAGGGCATAGGCAGGGTGACGGGTGGAAATAATTGGAGCAAAAGTAAGAAGGCTATACATGTTTTGTGAAGATTAAGTCCAGTGAGGGCTGGGCTGGAGGGTTGAATAAGGACCAGTGCAAGTAAAGACTATGAAGGTGATGAGGCCACGTAGAAGGTCTTTTTCTTTTTTTTTTAAGGAGGGTCTTAAATGTCACAGTCAGCACTGGGGAGCCACTGGACATGTTTGAGATGAAAGTCGGAGTGGCATTTCAGGATAATTAATCTGTTATTGGTCTGCAGGATGGTTTGGGTGGGTGGATATAGAAGTGGCAGAAAACCCCTAGGAGACCTAAAAACTAATCCAAATGAGAAGTAATTCCTGGCAGCTATTCACCCTGGTTGGCCCGCTATCCCCCTCAGAACCTCCTACCACTTCATAAACCCTTGCTGTGCTTTCTTGGGGGGGAAAAAAAAGTAATTCCTATCACCAAATTGGCATTTCTCTATAACTTTCACAGATCAGTGCTCATTCATTCATTTGTTCATTCATTCATTCAATAAATATTTAAGCAAAATTTGTTGGTATTGTGCTCAGTCATGCCTGGACTGTAGCTGGCTAGGTTTCTCTATCCACTCCAATTCTACAGGCAAGAGTACTGGAGTGGGTTGCCATGCCCTCCTGCAGGAGATCTTTCGAGCCAGGGATCGAGCCCACATCTCCTGCATTGGCAGGTGGATTCTTCACCAGTGTGCCACCTGGGAAGCCTTTAAGCAGTGCTTACTAAGTACCAAAAACTGTTTCTTCATTGCTTTCTCCTCTCTGTCTCTATCTCTGTCTCCCTCACTTACTTTTGGATTTGAAGACAAAGGTAAACTTTCACCCACACACATTTGGGGAACTTAGTCCAGCCTCCTCATCTCCCCGCCCCCTCCCCACAAGCTAACCCAGTAGCTCTTGCCTTTGGAGCAAGTTTACAGGAAAAAAATGAGATAACTACCCGCAGTAAGGATTTGGAGAATGGCATGAGATAGGATAATCTGAGGGCAGGAGCGTAAGCAGCTTGGGCAGCAGAAAGCTGTTGATGGAAAGGAAAAGCAAAGTTGAGAGCTGAGTGTAGAGGGGACCCGGGATGTCTAGGGGAAGAAGGCTGGGGAACAAGGACAGAGGTGTAGAGAAGAGTGGGAGATAGGCCTCTGGGAAAGGATGGGGGCCAGGAGGGAGGAGGGACAAATTAGAGAGCTAGAGAAGGAAGTAGAGTCTTAGCAGCTAGAGGTGGATGAGGGAGGAGGTGGGGACTGGGAGGCGAGGGCAGAGGAAATGGGCCCAGGCACTGGAGACAAAAGTCTGCGAGTCTGAGCCTCTGAGGAGCCACCTGGAAGGTGCAGGCAGCGGCAACATCAAACTTGGGATCGGAGGGTTGGCTCTGGGAGTGAGCTGGAACTGGGCGGGGGGTGGCTGGAGGGGGAGCTGAGAGCAAGAGAGGGGCTTGAATCTACAATGGACCCTGCTGGGTCTTAAGCTTCATCCAATACCCCCTCTTTCCTCTGAACACTGGAAGCCTGGGCTCCAGAGTCCCACCCCCCACATGCAGGTTGAGGCCCCGTCACACCACCCACCCCCACTTTCCTACCTCGTCACTGGTGGGAAAGCACTTTGTTCCAAGGTGCGAATAGAGATGAGGAAGGGGGTCTCCTGTCAGTTAGGGTCCAGGTAAACCAGGATCTGGGTAAAACCCCTCCCTGCAAACCAGTCAGGGTCTCCAGGCACTCTCTACTGATCGGAGAGCTGGGGAGGGGTGTGGGCCAGCAGGTCCAAGCCAAGGGCTTCATCCTTTTCCTCCCCCAAAACCCCCCACCCCAAGATTCTCCCATTTTGGACTGGACCTGCTACCTAAGCATATGGAACCGATTGAAAGAATTTGTATGCTCACCTTATAATTTATGCAAATCAACTCTGTAATTAACTATAATTTGGAGGCATCCTTTGGTATTTGAGACATTTATCCATGAGGAAATGCCCTAGTGATAATGCTCCCGTATTAACATTATTTACTCCACCTGTGTGGTCTCCTCGGCTTGTTTCCCCCCTCACTCTGATTTTCTGGGCTGGAAGGTGGGGAGGGCCAGGGAAGCCCCTCCCTGGAGCCTGCCTCCATCCTGACGCCTGGGCTCTCCCAGGGAGTTGTACATGAGCCCTGTCCTCTTAATTTTGCCTGGGATTAAAAGAGAGGGTGCAGCCGTGACTCCTAAGCCCCTTACCACTCTACTCTCTCCTGCCTGATGGGTGGCTTTCTGCTGAGCTTTTTTACACTCTTAAGGGCTTCAATGTTCTCATCTCTGAAATGGGTAGAAGAAGGACCTGTCGGGGCCTTTATAGGATAATTACTGAAAAGCTAATGAAGGGACTGGGAATCCCCAGTCTAGAGATTTCTGGGGGTGTAGGGGGAGGAGCAGGACAAGAGTTCAGGGTGCAGACGCCCTGACTCACCCTGTGGGAGACTTGGTGGGGGAGGTGGCAGGCAAGCCCTGGGCTATTGGGATCTGCGCGTGTGTAGGGGGTGCACAGCAGCTGCTGTCCCAAGTGCCGAGGGCACTGGGCAATGGTCAAGAATGGGATGTGGTCACATGAAAAGTCTCCAGGCTATTCTATGTGGGTCAGAATTCCTAGCTTAGGAGAGCTTTGGGAAACTGGTCTTAGCCTGTTTCATCTGCTTTCCCCTTCCTGATCTTCTGTCCCTGTCTCCTCCAGGACACGCTTCTGTTAGCCAGCATGCCTAAATACACAACCACTCTACCATTCAGTTCTTGTGGTTGGGGACCATGGGGGTCCACCTAAACCCACCTCTAGGCCCCTTCTCCCTTTGCAGGCTGTGTTCCCAGCCTCTTCACTCTCCTGGCATTCCAGGATGGCCGACCCCCCTATAAAAAGTTCTTGGCTGGGCTCTGCCTCTGGTCCTAGGCGAACTCTTGTCCATCCCAAGCTGCCCCACCCTATCCTAAGTCAGGGAGAATGTCTTCCCTTTCTATTTGACAATGAGAGATCCAAGATCCAAAATGTGAATTACATTGGATCCTCCTGGCAGTTCCGAGTTGAGAAGTAATTGAAAGGGGGACAAAAAAAAAGGGAGAAGGAACAAGGCTCCAGCAGAGAATGAGAGACCCACCCCAGCTGCCAGAAGAGCCAGGAACACTGCTGGGGAGCTCTTCAAGAAGGGACCATGTGAAGGGTGTGTGTGTGTGTGTGTGTGTGTGAGGTCTTAAAAGTGCCTTCTTTCTTTCCCATGTCCATGGTGGAAACAAAAGAAGGGGGACGGAATTGGAGAGCTCCTGCCACGCCAGCTCTTTCCTCTGGCGATGCTCTCATTTCCTCCATCCTGGGAGAACCACTTTGTCCCTCTCCCATCACCTGTCCAACCTCTGGGGAGGGAGATGTCCAGCATCCCTCCATACCCACCCCAGCTGTCTCTTCCAGCTGAAATCCTCCTTTCTTGGCAGACGTCAGAGACTCAGATCTCAGCCCCACCACTCCCCCAGGACAGCCGGGGGCCACTGTTTCCTGGATTATCCTAAAAGCTTCCGAGGCCGTGAGGACTTGGCAACATCCCTGCCCAAGTCTCTCACCTC
Organism: Giraffa tippelskirchi; assembly: GCF_054371585.1. Classification (NCBI taxonomy): domain Eukaryota; kingdom Metazoa; phylum Chordata; class Mammalia; order Artiodactyla; family Giraffidae; genus Giraffa; species Giraffa tippelskirchi. Next base: position 23,942,155 of record NC_137277.1, on the reverse strand, counting down.
CCCCTCTGGCTCTGACTGTTTCATCCTTTATAAAGCCTGACTCTTCCATCACCCCCACTTGCCCCTCACTGCTGCTGCCAACTCTGGGCTCCATGGACTGGTAAGAGGGGCTGTTCGCTGTCCAGTTTAGGGGACAGGAGGACCATGTCTCCATTCCAAAGTTGGGATCATTGAGAAGGGGTTAAAAGGTTTGATTCTCTCTGAAGTGGGGAGGGGAACATAAGAGGGAGATCTTGGAGGGGTCTGCATGGAGAACAAAAGAGGATTTTTGGAGGTCTCTGGACTGGGCTGAGATCTGAGGGAGAAGTAGAGTGGGAATTCATCAATTGATAGATGACGGAGGATTTCACTCTGAGAAAATAGAAGGGCTAATATAACAGACATTCAGGGCACACACTCAACCACATGGAAGTCCATACATGATAGCATATCTGCAAAAGTCATAAGGGGGAAACAACCGTTTATGTCCTGTGAGGACCATCCTTTATGATGGAGGAGAGAGGACCAGCACCCCACATTCCAGACCTAAAGGTACACACAGGTGTGGTGAGTACACATACGTTTTTAGACACACACACACACACACACACAGATGTACTAGCCTCAGTTGGGTTCATCTTTCAGACTGAGAGTGAGTGTGATGCTAGGGACATTTGGGTTTATAATAGAATTAGTGCACAAGTAGTGCTTTGGGAAGACCCCCAAAGAGGGAAGGAGGAGGAAATAGCAACCCACTCCAGTATTTTTGCCTGGAAAATCCCAGGGATGGATGGAGGAACGTGGTGGGCTACAGGCCATGGGGTCGCAAAGAGTCGGACACAAGAGTCGGACACGACCGAGCAACTAACGCTGAACGCTAAGTGCTTGGCCCTGGGTAGGCTCTCAGTAAGTGTTAGTTCAGTGAATAAAGGATGAATGAAAGAATAACATTTGACTCCAGCTCTGGACTCTGTCCAGTTTCCCAGGAGCTTGGGAGAAGGGGGGGCGCGGACGGAGGGGGGCGGGACAGGAGGGGATATGAGGAAGGTATTAGTGTCTGTGATCACCAGCTTGCTGAATGCAACCTGGAGGCGGGGGTTGGGAGTAGAGAAGAACAAGCAGCTAGGAGACCAAGAATCAGCAGACTGGGGTTCTGGCCCCTGCTCTGCTTCTTACTTGTTGAGTGACTTTGAGCTACTTGCCTCCCTGTTCTGGGATTTAATTTCAAAATGAGGGTTTGCACTGGACAATTTTTATGGGCAGAAATAGCTTTGATATTCTCATAGTACAGTCTCTTCAGAAGGACACTTGAGGTTTGGAAGGGACCACAGCAAACCAATCCAAGATGGGACCAGTTTGTCCTATCTTAACATCAGGATCTTAATAGCTCTGTGCTGGGGAATATTTTAAGAATTTCATCCTATCCACCTTCAGGATCTAGGGGAGCCAGACTTCCAGGGCCATCACTACAGCTGAGGCTAGATTGAACAGGGGGCAGAATGTATGCTTTAGAGCCTGACAGATCTGGAGTTGGTTTCCTTCTCTGTCCCTTAACAGCTCTGCAATCTTGGGCAGGTTGTTTAACTTCAGCTTCCTCATCTGTACAATGAGGGGATAATAGCAACTACTTTGCTGCATGCTCATGAGAATTAGAGATGTTTGTGCGAAGCACCTGGAACACAGTAGGTGCCCAATAAATAAATGCTGGATATGATGAACATGGAGACCAACAAGGCTGCTCCAGCTACAAAGTGGATTGCTGACTGTAAATGAGGCAGGAGAAAGAGAGGAGTGGCAAGAATGGGAGACAGACACTTTTGGCACAATCTGTTTACCCCTTTAGGGGGATGAGAAATGGCCCAAGTCCTGGACAGATCTCGGTGGGCAGCATGCTTCAACTTTGAAGTGAGATATCAAGGTAGTAGGCAGGGGTGATCTTGGCAGTCATGTCAACATTAGACTATGAGCATCATTAAGTAATGAAACTCATAGCAAGTGGGAAATTGAAAGGGCTGGAACCAAAGGAACAAAAGCAGAGGGGGATCTGGAAGAAAGAAATTGTTCTGAGTCAGAGGCAGAAACCCAGGGAGGGCAGGAAGTGAGGAAGACTGACTTTTCTGAGACAACTGCACTGTTGTTGAATTTCACAGTGACAATGAGCTCCAGGCAGATGGAGGGTCTTTGCTTCTGGGAAAACTAGGTGGCTGTGGGTCAGGACCGGGCGGGGTTAAAGGGGAGCAGGGTAAAAGCGCAGTGGGATGTCTACCATCCAGGGGCAGTATACCTTTCTGTGTTCTTTCCAGGGAAAGATGGAAACAGGAAGACAAGACAAGCTGGTGCCTATACATAAATGAGAGAGGGGCTCGGGTTTCCCACCGAGAGTTAGATCTGTGCTCAGGCGTTAAACCAGAGGTCAGTGGGCTGCTGGGAGGACGAGGAGGAGGAGGAAGAGAATTCCTAGGGGTCAAATCAGACTTAACCCAGAAATTCGAGTAGCAGGCTCTTCGATGTGAGCCTGTACCTCCGTTCCAGATGTGGTTATGAACTCAAGCGCAAATCCAAGTCAAGATTTGCAGGCTGAATGCATGGAAATAAAACCATGTGGACAGAAAGGGGGTGTCCATTTAGCCGTGGCCACAAAGACCCAGAGCCGTTCTTGAGAATCAACATCTCAGGGGTCCAAGAGTCAGGAATGAAATCCCAATCAGAAAGTGCAATCCCTGACATCTGGGCGGTGCCTCTCGGCTTCCTAAGTGCCCGCCCGTCCTTTACCCCACAGGGCGGCTGCTCTAACCGCATTTCACCCATGAGGAAACTGAGGCTCAGAGCAACCTGATTCACCAGATTAGAGTAGCAAATGCAGGGCTAAAGATAGAATTTAGGTCTGTCAACTTCCAGTCCAAAGATCTTTGTGAATATATCTTAATTCAACAAACACTTGTTGGGAACCGACTTATTTAATAATTATAACACTATAAACGATACCTTCCCTTTACTACAAGTTTACCAGGGGCCCCACGGGTTAAATGCTTTAGGAACATCAGTTTCTCTAAGCCCCAGGAAACCTCCCCCCCGACTTGTACCCAGGTTGTCCAGATGAGGAAACTGGGTCTTACAAACGAAGGATTTGCACAGATGAATCAAACACTGATTCTGGATATGAGAATATGTATGTTTGGTGGTGGAGAACCATACACAGAAAGATCGATTTTCAAGTGCCTTGTGGACTCAGTTTGGCAGTTTAATAGTTGCACTTCCTACTCAGGACAGGTAAACCAACGGCGGTGGAACCGGGGCTCTATCTATGAAAATGAATAAGCCTAAATTCCATTCAGCCTGTATGAAATAGATGTAAAGACAAAAACGAAATTTAAAAAGCAGATGGTAGAGCGCATAGGGAAAGCCAGCCGGGGCAACGAAAAAAATTAGGAAGTTGATTAGAATTCCCCTTGCAACATTTCAGGAGGTCGAAGAGGCAAGTACCGGGAGGCACCCCCTGGGAAGGGAGACTCCTAGCCTGGCGCCCAGGCCAGGCTGACGGGGAGGAGACGGGAACTCCCCGACCCGTCCGCCCTGGTTATCTCAATCAATTCCGATCTGGAGAGAAGTTTTTAGGTGGGCGTCGCAAACGCCCTGAAACTTTGCAGAGGGCTGCACTGTGTATGTGCATTTGTTTTTCTCAGAGGAATCCAAGACCCTTCCCCAAAGTTATGAAACTTGGGTTTAGACATTCAGATGAGAATTGGGAAGGAGAGAGGCAAGGGGTCGCGCACATCTTTGCAGAAGTGTCCTTTCCCCAGGCTATCCGGGCGCCTACCCCAACTTGCACAGTCGGGTACGCCAGAGGGCGAGAGGGGCTGGGCGCAGGCTGAGAACCTTCGGGTCCGAGGGGAACGCGACTGTATTTGAGACGCGGACCTGGGAGGCGCTGGGGTTGCTGCTCAAGGGTAGATGGAGAGTGAGAGCTGAGGGGGCAGGTAGATACTGGCCAGACGGGTGGGAAGAGGAGAGGAGGAGGTTACTCAAAAAAAGGTGAGCGGCCAGAGAGTCGGGTAGCAAGAGAGAGCGCAAAGAACCTGGAAAGGTGGTGGTCGTGGAGAGAAGCGGCTCGGGGAACGGTGAAGGAGGGCAGCGGCCAAGACCAACTTCTCACGGCCCAGGCCTGGGGTAGACCGGACACATACTCGGAGCTCAATCTTGTTTCTTTCTTTCCTCTTCGTTCTGGGGCAGCTCTGCCCAACCGGGGTGGGCGGGTGGGTGGAGGGCCGTCGAGGCAAACGGCGCCCTAGGGTGACTTGGTATCACCCTCAGGACCCGCCTCCTCCTCCATTCCCGCAGGGTCTGAGTCCTGCGTGGCCGCCAAACCGAGCCAGCTCGAGGGCAGTATTCCACTCGATGGGGCGGGCCCCAGAACCCGGGAGACACTCCGCCCAGGCCCCTAACCCCAGCAGTGGAGGGGCCAAGGAGGAGCAAGGGAGGGGGCGGAGTGCGACCTAGTTAGAGATCACCGCCCCCCCGCCGCCCGCCCGCCCGTCCGCCCTCTCCCCCGGGCCCGGCCGGGTCCGGCCGAGTCCGCAAGGGTTAAAGGCGGCCACAGGTGAGGTGGGCGGGGCCGTGAATTCGGGGAAAAAGGAGCGCAGGGCAGAGGATGAAGGCAGAGAGCGCGGTGAGTCACGGGCGGAGCTGGCCTCGCTCGCTCGCTCGCCGGCTCCCGCCCGCCCTCCGCCCTCCCGCCGCCTCTCTCCGCCCCTCCTCCGCCGCCCGCCGCCGGGTCTGCTCGCTGCCCCCGCTAGCCCTCGGCTCCTGCCGCTCGCCGCTGGAGAGCCCGCTGGCGCGCGGGGCTCAAGAGCGCCCATCTGGAGCGCGCCAGCCTGCCGTGCCCGGAGCCCGAGCGCACACTCGAGGTAGGAGCCCGCCCGGGTCCGGGCGGCAAGGGGCGCGCGCATCAGGGATCTCCTTGGAAAGACGTGCCTGGAACGCGCTGCAGCTTCCTCTGGCCTCGGGGGAGGTGGTCCTAAAGAATCTAAGGGGTTCAGAGCCCCGGCGGAGTGAAAACGGGGCGGAAGGGAAAGGCTGCAGACTGGGGAAACTGGAGCGACTGGGACAGCTGGAGGACTAGAAACTTGAGGACCGGGAGTACGGAAGTCTTAACCACCTGAGCGCCTGTGATGGGAGAGGCAGCCGGCGGAAGAGGGAAGAAGGGTGTCTCTACCCGCCTTCCCGCCTGTGGAGCCGCAAGCCCGGCTACGCGCCCGGCTGTCTCCCTTACCGAGATCTCGATAGCAGGCTAGTGCATCCCAGGATTGGGTTCCCTGGCCCTGCGGCTGGAAAGGCCACTCTGGAGCCTGCATCGTTAGCCTGTCCCCCAACCCCCACTCCAACCCCTGGGGCAGTTCCCAGGCGCCAAAAGCTATTAGGGTCCCAGACCTCACTGCTCCCACCCAGCCCCTTCTGGGCTGCCCCGCCTGGGCCTGAGGCTCTGTTCCTGCCGTTTCACCCAGTTCCTTTCTTGTGGTGAAGCAGCAGGAGCTTGAGTAGGCGCCCTAGTTCCCTTCTCCCTCCCTCTCCCAGACAACCTAGGCGACCTCCCTGGTACCCCAGAAGCAGAAGATAGTAAGGTCATCCAAATCCTGATTTGGAAGGGAAAAAATCCCTGCCCTAAACCACTGCGTGTCCTCCCGCCACAATCAGCAAAGGCCCAGGCACCCGAACTCACACACTCCAGGCATCAGGGCAGGGCTCCCAAATCTTAGGGAGAGGTGGTGAGATGAGGGGTACCTTCAAGTGACAGGTATGTGTTCCAGAAAGGGGCCCACTCTTTCTGGAGGGGGGTGGTCTTTAGGTTCCCAACGGTTTAAGGAAAGAGAAACAGACCAGGAATGGAGAGACCTGGTTCATGGAGATACATACTAGTTGATTGAATGAATAGATTGAATGTCTTTTTTCAAATGACTTTTCCAATTATGGCTCAGTTTCCTCTTCTTTAAAATGAGGATTGAAAAATAAAATAAGAGGATTGGCCAGGAGCAGTGGTTCTCAACACTTGGTTGCATGTTAGAATCATGTGGAGAGCTCCTAAAAAGGATCCAAGTCTAGAATGCACTCCCTGTATAATATCTCTGGGTTATTCTTCCTCTTAATTTCTGTGCGATTCTGGCTTTTCCTGTTGCTTCCCTCACTCTGTCCCTGAATCCCTTACGGGGGCGGCAATTTTATCTTCCTGAGCTTGCTGGTAAGCTCTTCTCTGGCTGACCCCTTCTCCAGGGAAGCAGACCCCTCCAAGCTTCATATCTGGGTCTCCCCTAGATTGGAGGAGGGTAGAGGTAGCAGCCAGAAGGCTGGCTGGGCGCTGGTGTAGGTCAGGCCGGAGAGGGGGGCTTAGCTTTCTCTGGTGGAGAGAAGTCCTCTGGAAACTGTCACTGTAGCTGTACCCCAGGAAGGTGAAGTCCCTGCTAGAGAGAAAGGGAATGGGGGCCAGATATGGGAGTGGGTTTGGTGGGGCTGAGACAATCCAGCCAGGCAGGGAGCTGGGGGGAGTGGTGTAGGGCAGAGAAATGCTCTTCTTCACTGAGCATGCCTCAGGGATGGAAAGGGCTCTTTTTCTAAAACCTCAGAACCTGCTTGGGGCTTTGGGAAGTCAGGTCACCTTAAGTTTTGGGTTAGAACACCTCCCTCTACCCAGCTGAGTCCTGAGTTAAGGTGGGGACTTAAACTAGAGATGACCCTAGATTCTCCATTCTGGCCGGCAGCAGATCTGCGGGGGGGAATTTTGGAGGAGGGATATGGGAGCAATGCCATTGCCACTTACACCCAGCTGGGCAGCTAGGATGGTTCTAGAACTGTAATCTAGGTAAATATGACCTGCTCACCTGGGACCAACCCAACTCCCAGGATGAGCTGGGTCCTATAGGAAGTATCACGTAGGAGAAGGTGAACTTCTATTAGCGTCTGCCCGCGGTGGAGGGCCTCACACCCTCAACCCTTCCTAGCACTCTTAACTGGTCTTTAGTCCACACCCAGAGGTGCTTTCCCCCCTTTTCACCTGGGGGTGGGAAAGGAGCACTTGGTCCGGGAGGGGATCTGGGCTGGGAAGGAAAATGAGCCAGTTACTTTCCTCACTTTATCTCTTCTTTGCCTCCTTTAGGTCCCACTTGAGGTGCCCTTGACTATCCCTGTCCCCCATCCCACCCCGGATCCCGGCAATGCTAACCGCCGTCTGCGGCTCTCTGGGCAGCCAGCACACGGACGCGCCTGCCGCCTCCCCGCCGCGCCTCGACCTGCAGCCTCTCCAAACATACCAGGGCCACACGAGCCCGGAGGCCGGGGACTACCCCTCCCCGCTGCAGGCTGGAGAGCTGCAGAGCCTCCCGCTGGGGCCCGAGGTGGACTTCTCACAGGGCTATGAGCTGCCAGGGGCCTCCTCTCGGGTAACCTGCGAGGACCTGGAAAACGACAGCCCCTTGGTCCCGGGACCCTTTTCCAAGCTCCTGCAGCCGGACATGTCACACCATTACGAATCGTGGTTCCGGCCGACACACCCAGGCACCGAGGATGGCTCGTGGTGGGACCTTCATCCGGGTACCAGCTGGATGGACCTCCCCCACGCTCAGAGCGCGCTGACCTCACCTGGCCACCCCGGGGCGATTCAGGCTGGCTTGGGGGGCTACGTCGGAGACCACCAGCTTTGCGCCCCGCCGCCCCACCCACACCCGCACCACCTCCTCCCAGCCGCCGGAGGGCAGCACCTCCTGGGGCCTCCCGACGGGGCGAAGGCGTTGGAAGCGGCCGCCCCGGAGTCCCAGGGCCTGGATACCAGTCTGGACGGGGCGGCCCGGCCCAAAGGCTCCCGGCGGTCGGTGCCTCGCAGCTCAGGCCAGACCGTTTGCCGCTGTCCCAACTGCCTGGAGGCGGAGCGACTGGGGGCTCCGTGCGGGCCCGATGGGGGCAAGAAGAAGCATTTGCACAATTGCCACATCCCAGGCTGTGGGAAAGCTTACGCCAAGACGTCACACCTGAAGGCGCACCTGCGCTGGCATAGCGGCGACCGTCCCTTCGTGTGCAACTGGCTCTTCTGCGGCAAGCGCTTCACGCGCTCCGACGAGCTGCAGCGCCACCTCCAGACCCACACCGGCACCAAGAAGTTCCCCTGCGCCGTCTGCAGCCGGGTCTTCATGCGCAGCGACCACCTGGCCAAACACATGAAAACCCACGAGGGCACGAAAGAGGAGGCAGCCGGGGCAGCGGCGGGCGAGGGCAAGGCTGGCGGAGTGGAGCCCCCCGGGGGCAAAGGCAAGCGCGAGGCTGAGGGCAGCGCGGCTCCCTCCAACTGAGCTCCTCCGTCCTGCCTCCCCGCTGGTCTTCCCTGGGGCCATCAGAAGAGAGCCCTCGGGCCTGATGCCCCGGTGGGGGGGCGGCTTGAGTAAGAGGAGAAAGTGGTTATTTATTGAGAGGGAGGAAAAGTGGTGTGGGGGTCAGGGAACCGGGGCGCTAGGGGTTTCGTAGTCTCTGGAGCTGGACGGGACAGACGCGTTTGACTGTTTTGACTGGGCAGGGAGGAGCTGCGCATGCCGGTCAGTTCTCCCCTTCCTCTCTATTTCACTCACGCCCTGGGCTGGGGGTTGGGGAGGGATACCCCTGTGGCGGCTGGAGGGCGGAGGGCACAGGTTGGAGGAGACAGCGTGTCCCGGGAGCAGAGGAGAGTGGGGCCGCCCCGGGCGCTGGGGGTAGCTGTCTGGACACGTCCTTAGCGCCTGGGAACCGGGACATAAAAGGGCCTCCGGAGCCGCCCTGCGCCCCGGGTCCCTTTCATCCCCCTTAGATTGCTTTTACCCCAGGGTTTCCGGAGGGAGAGCTGAGATGGGGTATCAGAGGCTGGGGGTCCCCTTAAGGGAGGAGATTCTATCTGGCTGGGAGGGTTGTCGCCACAGAAGTAACGCCTTTGATGTGCCTCCTTATTAAGCCTTCCAGACCCAGTCTGATGGAGCCATGAAGGAAGAGGGGAAGAGGGCCAGAATCCAGCGACAGCTTCCAGCAAGACCGGTGGGGTGGAGAGAGCTAGATGTGGGGGTTGAGCAAGGAAGTCTCTTCTAAAAAAATGGGAGAAAGGAATTTGGTCAGGGAGTGGAACTAAGCCTTTCCCTCTCTAACTCTGATTCAGCCCTTAACTCTTGGTCTTTATAAAAATAAAGTTCAGTAGCCCACTCTGGTCTGTCACCCCAGGTAGGCCTTCAAGGCAGCCAGGAGCCCCTGCTCCAGAATTGATGTAGTTCCTCACCCTAGGTCCCTCGGCATTTGCCCTCCCCTTAGGGATAGAAGGAAGAGGGTTATCTCGGCTGCGTGGGGTTAGGTGGGAATGTCCACCTCCAATTGTTTGGCTCTGAGTGGAGAAGTCTGTCCCTGCCTGGCCATCTTCTCTGCTCTGCTCCTTAGCAGAGACGCTAAGCCCCACTCTTTTTTTTAGCTCAACCCTCCCCTTTCCCGCTGCCTACCAGCCTTGCTCCTCCTGTAGAGTATATTAGGAGGCTCCCCTTCCATATGAAGAGGTTCTCTTGTTGGAAGGGGTCTGCCTTCTGAGGTGATGTCCAGGAAACATTCCTGTTCCCTTCTTGAGATGCTAGAAATACATCCTGATGGTGATCCTGGAGTCGGGAACGTGGGGAGGGGGGAAGCCAGCAGAGGCTGAGCCAGGCACTTGGAAGGAAGCTGATGGGGGAAGGGTCTGGTGGGCCATAGGACCCTGGAGCTAGTGGGCTTTTCCAGGCTCCAGATAGAGGTCTTAAGGTTTCTCCTGACCTCCCTTTTCCCTGCCCTTCTTTCTCCACCCAGAGCCCTATGCAAGGGTTAGTTGTGTATTGATTTTTTAAGTTATAAGCAAAGGGTATTTTATTTAATATTAGGACATGTGTGTGCATGTTGTGTGTACCTATGTGTGTGTGTATTTCTGTGTGTATGTGTGTTTCTCTACTGAGCCTGGGGTCTCCAGCCAGGGAGACCCCGTCTTGTTCAACCCAGCCAAGGTCCTCTGGCCTAAGGCCCATAGCATCTTTTCCTTGGGGATGCTGGAGCCCAGTCCAAGGACTGGGTGCTTTTTGGGAAGTGGGGCTGGGATCTGTGGAGGGATATGTTTGTATAGAAGAGAGCCCTTCTTATGAGGGGTAGGGTGACTCTCCCTGAAGGACCCATGGGCCTGCGGTAGGTTAAGAAGTCACGTCCTTTCTTTATGCTCCCTCGTCCCTACCTCCTGCTTATCTGACCAGAGGTCCCTTTCTTTGTGGAGAGAGTTGGGGGCAGAAGAGAATGGGCAGTGCCTGCAGGTTGCCGGGCCCGGTGGACAAGGGGGAGGGAGAGAGGGTTCCGTGGGTGTGAGATGCCGTTTTCCTCCACCCATCGAAACCAGCTGCCCTCTCCCTGTGCCACCAGGACAGTCTTTCCCAGTGACCATTCTCAGGGGAACTCCCTAGTGGGTGTTGAGGAGGGGGTGTGGATGTTCCCCCCACGGAGGCCCCGAGCTCTAAGGTGTGCGGGTGAGGGCTTTGGATAGGTTTTCTTCTGCTCCCCTTTTTTATAGACCGAGGTTGCTTGGCTGTCTGCCCCCTTCTAGGCAGCCCCCTAGAGGAGAAATGTAGGATTTTTTTTTTTTCCTTTAACTGCTGTGAACCCACTTTAGGGGGGTGGGGGGAGGAGGAGGAAGAAGCGGCCTGTGTTTTTTATGCCATAATAAAGTCATCAACCACATCACTGCTTCATTTGTCTTCCAGCTCTGGCTTCCTTTTTGACTCAGGGTCCCTCAGCAGCGAGGACCAGGCTGGTTGCTGGGTGGGGTGGACACTTCTCTTTGATCCTGCAGCCCTGGGCAGCCTCCCCTCCCTTTGTTTGGGGGCAGAGCTGAGCTGATTGAAGGGTCCGATCCTGCCCTGCCCAGAGGTTGTTGGTGCAGGAGGAGGGTGGGGTTCCCTCGAGGTTGATAGCTGGGCCGACTGTCCCTCCCTGGTCTTCACCTGTGGAGATGAAAAGATTCTAGATATTTCCTTCCTCTTCCACATGCAAGCCCCTTCTTTAGCCTCCCCCACCAAGAATGCTGCTTCCCTGCCTTCCCAGAGGTGGCCAGCCTCTTGGCCCCCTCTCCCCGCCCCTGTGGGGGTGTGCCTGTCAATCAGGCCTTCTGGTTGTGAGTGAGGTGAGGGTGACTGACAGCGATTTCTTCACCCAGGATGATCCCTATCAGGGACAAGGTGATGAAAGGCAGCCCAGATATCTGATGGGCTCCCGCCCAGCTGGAAAGTATGAAGGAAAGGTTCCTACTGCAGCTCCCAGCTAGAGACCCGCCACAGTTACACAATCACGCTGTGCACAGAAGTACCTCACTGGGTTCGTGGAGCACCCCCAGATATGTGCGAATGCATACTTTTCCAGCCTGCTCCGTGCCTGATGCACAGTCGGTGCCTGACACATGTCAGAGTAAAAGCCTCATGACTCCAGAGTCCTAAACCTAGGAAGGTTGACAGGGATCAGTTTTTGGCTCCAAGGGTGCAGAGTAGGTTACTATATTCCTTCCATCTTCCCATCCTACATGATGGCCAAAATTATCTACCCTAGTGGGACTCCTATTCTCCTCACTCTAACCCTAACCTACTTTCTCAGAACCAAGTCTGGTACCCAGATTGGCCAATTCCATCACTTGTTTGGGAGAGTCTGATGTCCCCAAGTTTCTTAAATGGGGGTATCAGCATGATTTAGGGATTACAGCAGACTGGTGAGGGGGCCAAATGTTTATTTTCATATGCTGCTGAACTTAGACACCTGGGTGGAGGCGCGGTCCTGTGACCTCAGTCCCACTCCACTCCCTGTGACTCTTCTTTTTGTCTTCCTGGTTCTGGGGACTTAGACCCCAGGAAACTGGCGAATCCTCTCCTCCTGTCCCCCATCACTGCCCCCAGGGAACAGGAGGGCAGCTGTGGGGCCGGCTGGGCCTGTCTGGGCAGGGCTGGGGCTGCCCTTCCTCCCCTTGCAGCTCCTCCCGCTGACCTGCATTCTTAGCGGGGGCCTTTGGTGGGGCTCTGACGATTAGTCGCTGGCCCTGGCAGCAATGCTGCCTGGCTGCCCCCGTCCCCCACAGTGGGGCCTGGGGCCACCTCTGACCCCTCAGTTCTGTTGCCCCTGGTAGGACAATCCTGGAGGGGCTGAGAGCAAGTTTGGGAAATAAGAACATGGGTCTGACCCCTCTGGGCAACGTCTCTGAGCCACTCTCTTCTCTCCTAGGAAGTGGGAGTAGAAGCCCTCTAGGGTGGATGAGAAAGTGACAGGGGAACCAGCAGCCTGGGAACTGCAGCTGGAGGCTGTGCTGTACGGCCCCAGGCCTTTCCTCCTGCCTGTTCCTGCCCCCCAGCGGGCACCTGGGGAAGTGAACGACATGAACGGGCTTTCCAGCCCAGCAAGGCGGGTAGTCAGTGTTGATCACCACACAGCCTCGATGTTTGCTTCTGGAATGACGTCCAGTGGCAACCTCAAGACCCCACCCCACCCTGTACATCACACCAGAAGCAGCCTTCACTTGCCATTAATTCTAGCGAGTCTGACTGCTCAGCATCTGAGCAGTGTGGGTTTGAAAAGAATCTCAGGAATCAAGTAGTCCAGTTGTTCCCACCTGGAAGAGGGCATATTAGAACCATCCATGGAGTTTTTCCAGATACCCCGATTCACACCCCAACATCCCACCAAATTATGTCCCTTGGGGGTGCAGTAGAACAGCGCTTCTCAAACTTTACACCTGGGTGTCTTGTTAACATGCAGACTCCCATTCAGTAGGTTTGAGGTGGGGCCAGAGATTCTGCATTTTTAACAAGCTCCCAGATAACGCTGATGCTGGCAATCCTCAGACACTTTGAGAAGCAGAGTATTAAACTATTGTGCTATGCAATGGGAGTTGTGTGGTTGAAATATAATCCCTCCTCACCCCACCCATGATTCAGAACCACTGATCTAGTCCAATGCCTTCATTCGTTACTGGAGACACTGAGGCCCTTGCAGATAAAGTGACTTGCCCGAAGAGGCCTGCGGCACTCTGTTATAGCAGGAAAAAGGAGCAGGATGCGATGTTGGTCTGCACAGTTCCAGGTAATGCTCTTCTCCCTCCAGCCCAGCTTCTAGGTCAACCTTCTGTTCAAGTGGCAGTCCCCTTTCTGAAAGTGACACCCATTTCCCTGGAAACAGCACCCTCTTGGGAACCAACCTTGTTTATCTGGAGGCAATCAGAAAATGTCTCAGGACTTTCCAGTGGTTAAGAATCCGCCTGCCAATTCAGGGGACATAGTTCGATCCCTGGTCCAGGAAGACTCCACATGCCTCGGGGCAACTAAGCGGGTGCACCACAACTACTGAGACCACCTGAACTCTAGAGCCGTACTACGCATAAGAGAAACCACCACAGTCAGAAGACCAGGCACCACAACTAGAGAGTAGCCCCCTCTCGCTGCAACTAGAGAAAGCCTGCACACAGAAATGAAGACCCAGAACAATAAAAAAATAAATAAATAAATAATCTTTTTTAAAAAAGAAAATGTCTCAGATTTCAGATGTCCCAACAGCCTTATCTGGTAGCTTTTCCCCAGCCATCAGTCCCACAACTGCCCACAGCCTGCCTCCTGGGGAAACCTCAATCTCCACCTTCATTCCCATCCCAGGAATGACAACAGGCTGGGATGCTGTGGCCAGAGCTCTGAGCAGCAACCCTGATTGGTTGGCACGGTGAATGTGGGTGAAGTATGTAATTCTGCAGTGTCTCCTCTCCCCACATTCCAGAGGGCTCCATAAAGCAAACAGGAGTGAGATGCATTCACTTAAATGCTGGTTATGGAGATAATTTTTACAGGAAAATCACCTGGAAAGCAAGACATTTGAGATCAGAGTCCACCTCCATATGGATATGTGCCCCCTTGGCCAAGATTTCTCCTTTGCTGTTTCGGTTACAAATCTTTGGACTAGAAATTTCCAAATTTCCTTTCAAAGCTAACTTCCAATGAGTCTGAGCACTGTGGGGCAGAATTGGCCTTTGGGGACTCGGAATGGATTTTGTGCATATGAGTTAGTTGCTTAGCCGTGTCTGACTCGTTGTGGCCCCATGGACTGTAGCCCCCAGGCTTCTCTGTCCACAGAATTCTCCAGGCAAGAATACTGGAGTGGGTAGCCATTCCCTTCTGCAGGGGATCTTCCCCACCCAGGGATTGAACCTGGGTCTCCTGCATTGCTGGCAGATTCTTTACCATTTGAGCCACCAGGTATATATGCCTTAAAAAAAGGTATTCACTTATATTATTCCCAGGCCTCCTGGCCTGTGACCACTCTTGTCGATCTTCTTTCTTTCTTTCTTTTTTTTCTATCTTATTTCTGAGGGTTGGGGAGTGGGAGGTGGGGGATGGGGAGGAGCAGGGGGACCAGGGCAGGACGGGGATGTGAAGGAGGGTCCACCAGCCTGGAATTGTGCCTTTGGAATTCAAATTAGATCACAAGTAGCAGAGGTTCTTCTTTAAGCTCCAGATGCCCTAGCTGTCCACGTTCTCTAACAAATCAGCCAAGTTTTCTTTCTTCCCTTTTCACGTGGGCTTCTTTCCACCTCCGGCTCCCTCTCCCAACAGTGACCCCACTGGAGAAACTAGCGGATTCGTCGCAGCCTTTATCCGGCCTAGAAGCTGCACCCGAGTACGGCAGGCAGCAAGCAGGAATCCGAAGGCCGCTTCGCTCCAAGAAGTGGTGCTGGCGCGCACTCTGCTGGAAAACGAAAGAACTGCAGGCGCTCGATTTCGACTCCGCCCCCGAGCACAAAGCCTTCCAGGTCACCTGGGACAGACCTTACCAGAAGCGGAGGCTGTAGGACTCCGGACTAAGCTGGGGATTTGCACGGAGAGAGGGTGAGGAGCATAAAGTATAGGGGGAGCGAGAAAAGGGCCGACAGAAGAGGGGCTTGGGACTCTTGGAAAGAGGTTGTGTAGCGAGGGAGGCGCTCCTGCGACTGCCCTGAAGTGTCACGTTCCCGAGTTGAGCAGGGCCCTCGTAGCCTGCGGTCTGGCCGTCTGCCGATTCCCAAACCTGGAGCCCGAGGAGAGAGTGGGCGTTTCCTTCGCTCACGCCGAGCAACGAGCATGCGTGCGGTGCTGTGCTTCGTAAACCCGTCGCAGTGTCTTCCCCTAGTGTCTGCACGTGTGGGGACGGGGGCTCCCTAGGACTGCTCCCCGGTCAGGATGGTGGAGAGGTGGCTTGAGAGGGACACACGCATCCCCATCTCTCCCCAGATGGCATCGTGGAGCCCTGACACCCCATGTTCCTGCGACTGCTTTGTCTCGGTGCCCCCGGCCTCGGCCCTCCCAGCCGTGATCTTTGCCAAGAACTCTGACCGGCCCCGGGATGAGGTGCAGGAGGTGGTGTTTGTACCGGCAGCTACTCACGCCCCTGGGAGCCGCCTCCAGGTGGGTTAGGCCTTATAGAGTGCTGGGAGGTGTGGCAGAACTAGGAATTCTTCTAAAACCTTCCTCCTCGGTTCCCCCCGCCTGAGAAGCTACCAGATGTGGTGAAAAGAACACGAGCTTTGAGTCTACTGACTGGGACCTAACCTGTTATTTCGCCTCTGTCGACCTCAGTTTTCTCATCTGTATAATGGGGATAATAAGACCTTCCTCAAAGGGCTGTGTAGGGTGATGGGCACAGCGCAACCACCTTATAGGTACCTTCCCCCTTTCTAAGCGGATTTTCCCTTTCTCCTCCCTCATCTCCAGTGCACCTACACTGAGGTGGAACAGGTGTCAAAGACCCATGCTGTGATCCTGAGCCGCCCTTCTTGGCTGTGGGGGGCTGAGATGGGCGCCAATGAGCATGGTGTCTGCATTGGCAATGAGGCAGTGTGGACCAAAGAGCCAGTCGGGGAAGGGGAAGCCCTGCTGGGAATGGACTTACTCAGGTGCGGACCTGCCCTCCTTCATCCCCTCAATACACCAGAAATCTGGGGCTGAATACTGACCCAGGCCACCCTCACTGCCCCCAAGCACCTCCCCTTTTCTGCCCACTTTGTCGTCCTCCCCAGGTAGGCTCCCCCCCACCCCTCCCCTCTCCTGGCCCCATCTCCACAGTCTGTTGAGGAGCTCTGGGCGTCTCCTGGCCCAGAAATAGGGCAGTGGTTTAACTTTTTTTCAATAGAAGGAAAATTTTTTTCAAGTGAAATCTCATGAAGAATTTTGATTTGTAAAACCAATAAACATGGAGCAGCTCTGGTAGAAGAGATTGGAGGGCTCAGGGCACTTCTTCCTCCAAGAATGTGTTTCAGTCCGTTTCATGAACCCCTCAGAGCACAGCTTGAAAACCACAAGCCTATAGATGGTGGCAATTTTCTCTGTGACTTGGGCTCATCACCAAACCTCTATGGGACTCTACTGTCCACTGAAGCTCTGCCATCAGCACTGATACCCCATCACCCTTCTTTCCCCTGGACTCTTTGTGCCAGGCTGGCTTTGGAACGGGGCAGCTCTGCCCGGGAGGCCTTGCACGTGATCACAGGCTTGCTGGAGTGCTATGGGCAGGGGGGCAGCTGCCGGGAGGAGCCCACGCCATTCTGCTACCACAACACTTTCCTGCTGGCCGACCGGACTGAGGCCTGGGTGCTGGAGACGGCGGGGAGACTGTGGGCTGCACAGAGGATCCAGGGTGAGGGGCCTGGCGCTGGGGCCTGCCTCCCAGAAGTGTTCTCCTTTTGGGGTGGGAATGATGGTGGGGGCAAAGAAGGCCCAATCCAGGTGCAAATGTCTCGGGTGGTGGGGACGTCCAGGGACATGGGAGATGAGCCCACTCGGGTACCTTACTTCCCCCCTCACTTGGTTGAGTCCTCTTGTGTTTCAGCCTGCAGCTTCCTCTGGGGAGCCTTCCTGGACTTCCTGGTGGCCAGGCTTCTCCCTTCTACACAAGCTGGGGTGCCTTCATGATGATGCTCTCTGCAGCTGCCGGCTCTCGTTTATTCATGTGATCAGTTTATCTGTCCCCTCCATGAGGGTTGTCTTGTTCTTTTCACCACTGTTTTCCCAGCGCTTAGCTGAGCACCTGGCACAGGACAGGGGCTCAACAATACATGAGCGACCCCCCATCTCCTCCACAGAGGGGGTCCACAACATCTCCAACCAGCTGAGCATCAGCACGGACATCTCGGCAGAACACCCTGAGCTCCGGCCCCACGCCCGGGCCCAGGGCTGGTGGGACGGGCAGGGCACCTTTGACTTTGCCCAGGTCTTCTCCCTGAGCCAGCAGCCTGTGCGCATGGAGGCTGCCAAGGCCCGCTTCTGGGCCGGGCGAGAGCTGCTGCAGCAACAACAAGGTCAGTGAGTGGACAGCGTGGGGCCCAGCTCTCTTCTCTCCCACAGCCTCAGGGGGCTTACTCGGAGGCCGGAGGGCCCCTTTATGCCCCCCGGGGGCCCTCACTGTGTCCTCCTTGGCAGGGGGTATCACGGCAGAGGTGATGATGGGCATCCTCAGGGACAAGGAGAGCGGCATCTGTATGGACTCTGAGGGCTTCCGCACCACGGCCAGCATGGTGTCCGTGCTGCCCCAGGACCCTGCCCAGCCCTGTGTGCACTTCCTCACTGCCACACCAGACCCATCCCGGTGAGAGGGTGGGGAAGCTGGGGGGAACGTCCCAGGCAGGGGAGACGGAAGGGTGCCAGAGCTCTCATCCTTCCATCCTTGTCCCTCTAGGTCAGTGTTCAAACCTTTCATCTTTGGGGTGGGGGCGGCCCAGGCCCCCCAGGTGCTGTCTCCCACTTTTGGAGCACAGGACCCTGTTCGGACCCTGCCTCGATTCCAGACTCAGGTGGATCGCCGGCACCCCCTCTACCGTGGACACCAGGTGGCCCTGGGGCTGATGGAGAGTGAGCAGGTAACCCCGGGGAAGAGGGCCTACCCTGGGGGGATGACACACTTCCTCCACCCCAACTGGGACTCTGGAAATATGAGGGCAACTGGGAGCAAAGGAGACTCTAGAGCTGAGGAGAGGAGTCTCTCCCTTCAAAGTCAGTCCAGGAGAATGTTGGATGTATATCCTTTCTCCTGCTTATGTGAGATGGCTAATCCGGAGGGAAGCCTGTCCTGGGGATTCATCGCTGCCTTTCCTCAGGCTCGGGGGCAGCAGCTTCGGCAGAAGCAGCGGGACCTGGAGCAGGAAGGCCTGGAGGCTGTGCGGGGGCTGCTGACCAGGGAGTGTGCTCCACCCACCCAGGAGCTGGGCGGCCTCTTCCAGGCCTTTGTGGAGAAGGAGAGCCAGGCATATGCCTGAGCCCAGGCCCTCCTGACTTGGCCTGGGGTGCAGGGGGCTGCGGTGGGCACAAGATCCTCGGGGTAGAGGGCTAGAGCAATCCCCTCACCTCATCCCCCACCCCAGCCTTGTTCTGAGTGGCCAGGTCGGCCTTCGCCCTAATAAATGTGTTTTATTTTCTTGTTCAGTGTCCAGGTCCAGTGGGGGTGGGAGAGCCAAGAGAGGACAAAGGGCAGCCCTGAGGTGGCTGCAGGGCCTCTGGGAGCCTTGCTGGGCAGCACATTCTTCTGACTTGGTGAAGGTGGTGGAGGAACCTGGGAGAAGAGGTGGCCCCCAGCACGTGGGTGTGGGAACACGGGGGAGCATGGCTGGTACAGCAGGTGGCTGCTCATGGGGAGAATTAGAACCACATGTTTTTGGTTCTTGGCTTGAATCTTGGAAGGGCAGTCCCTGGTCGGGGGGCGGTGGTATGCGATGTGTCTACTGTGAGATGGCATCTCCACCAGGCAGTGCCCGCCTCCTGCCAGCTCAGAAACCAGGTGGGGGCCCTGAGGTGGGGTGCCAGTCCCTTGGGCAGTTCCTGAAAGATCCTGTTCTTTAGAATCAGGCTCTGTATTCCTGCCATTGTTTCTGGGTGCTTTTTACTGACAGCTTCCCCTGAGATGCCCCAAGTGATGTGGAAGACTCAGGCAGGGCCTGGAGATACTTTATTGGGGACAGGCTCCTGCCACAGGCCAGGGCTCTAAGGCCAAGGTGGGGCCCTCTCCTCATTCCTCCGTGTGCCTGGGGCTTCGCTGATAGCAATGGGCTGCATTTCACTTCTTGATTCTTTTGGTCACAGTGTTGGTTGTGCTGGGGGCCCCAGCCAGAGAGGCCTTGGGGGCTGCGGCCGCTCTGGCCCCTTTCCTTGCCTGCACAGTGCTTTGCTGGCTCCTGGAAGTCAGAGGGCAGAGTTTCTTGGTGGTAGAGGAGGCCTGTGGCAAGGAAGCAGGCTCCGGAGGTGTGTCTTTCTCTTGCCTGGGGGTGATGGAAGGGCTGCTGTCCCCAGCCATGGGCGCCCCCGGCCGCTGGGGGAGGTCTGTGAGGGCCGGCTGCGTCTCCACCCTCAGCTGGTGCTCCAGCAGGGCTGTCTGCTGCCTGTGCTCCCGGTGCCTGCTCGTCTCCTGCTCCAGCTCCTTGAGGAAGCCTGTGAGGGGCGGGATGGTGGGTGGTGGCTAGAGCCCCGGGCTTGGCAGAAGCAAACTCTCCCCTACCATCCCTAGTGGGGAGGAGACAAGGCAGGTTGGGAAGAACTATTCTGGCCCTGGGACCACCTCCCCAGACACCACTGCCCGTCTTAGCTTCTCCAGGACCCCACAGGGCAGCTGTGCACTTTGGAAAGCAGGGTCACCTCGTTCTGAGCAGAATGGGCCTCTCAGCTCTGGGAACTCCTCGTCCTCATCACTCAAGGCTGTATCCTCCTCGTCCGAGGTCCACCGCTCTGCCACAGGCTGCCCATCCAGGTCTAGGAGCAGTGGCAGCGCTTCTGTCACCAGCTTCCTGCGGGGCGGAAAGAGCAGAGGTTACCCAGGAGGGCACCCTGGGTGTGGAGCTGGGAGGATGTGCAGACACAAGCTGCAGCAAACACACCGGGAGGGGTGGTGTTCTTGAGCTAGAAGATGGGCCTGTGGTCAGGTCAACACAGGAACCTTCAGGTCCTCCTCACCTATAGCCATCCTGGTTGGTGCAGCTGTTTCCAGTCAGGTTGAGGATGAGAAGGCTCTCGGGGAATTCATCTGCACACAGCAAAGAGAGGGGGGATGAGGTTCGCACCCCCACCTTCCAGTCCAAAGCCACTGCCCCTCTGCACAGCCCCCCAGGCCCCCTGGAGGATGTGCTGCGGATGCAAGCACAGGGAGGAGGGCAGAGAGGAGGGAGGGCACCCAAGGACTTATTCCATGAGGCAGGGCAAGGGCGTTCCTACCCAGCTTCAGTATTTCTATCAAGTTCTCAGAAAGGTCCAGAAACTGGAGGTGTGGGAGATCACGGAGGTTTTCCACTTGCCTAATCTGGTTTCCTGCCAGAGACAGGAAGCTGTAGGGGAAGGGAGGGGGAAAGACAGCTGAGTCACAGAAGAGCTGGGAGAAGGGATGGGGGCCCCAGGTGCCCGGGCCTCCCTGGCTCAGCAGCTGGATGAGTGGGGACACAGGGCCTCCTGGGGTGAGGGAAGCAGAGCTAGGCTTGTGGGGTCCTTGGCTGACCAGCAACTGAGCTTGGGGACATTTGAGCCAGTTTTCTGGAGTATTACCAGGTTTCCTCCCCTTCATTCTAGCTCTTCTCCCCTCCCCCAACCCTGCCGGAGCCCTGGCACCATGTACCGTAAGGAGGGGACGCAGGCCAGGTTCTCAATTCGCTGAATCTTGTTCTGCAGGAAGAGACCAAGGTGGGGAAACCAAGCTAAGGTCAGCTGAGTGGGGTCCCTTTAAAGGGACAAAGCCCTAAGACCATGTCTACTCTTGAGGCTGGAGACCTGGCCCTTTGGGAATGATCACCCCACTCCTTGAACAAGTCGTGAGTGCCTTGGGATGATTTGCTTTCTCCAAGTCAATGGCTGAGGACATAAATTTGGGGCTGGCTAAACTTGATTTAAGTACCCTGATCACCCCACAACCTGGAGATCAGAGAAAGGAAACCAAGAGGGAGCCAGGAAATGGAAAGGCCTTGGTGGTGGACTGTACACACAAAGGGAAGAGCAAACCTGTACTACTTTGATCTGGCCAGTGTCTGTGGGGGAAACTTTGAGGGATCTGGGTATATTCAACCTAAGGGAGCCTAGAGATTAACCCCCCACACCCCCACACCCCCACCAAAAAGCCTTTGAGGTTCTGAAGAATGCAGAGAAATCTTATGGTTCCCTCTTCCTTTCCTTCAAAACAGGGAATGGACTTGAGCTGTAGAACATGAGAGATTTGGGACAGATACCATCTAGGACTTCTAGAACAAGAAAAGTGTCTGATAAAAAAAACAGTGATTCAAGAGCATGGTCAGGATCTCTTTTGGGTGCATTGGTCTTTCAATTCAACAGAATTCCTGGTTCATCTGGAAACCATTTCAATGAAGGTCTGCCTGCCTGAACACCAGTAAATGGGCAAGATGACCTGGTTGGCGTCTTTCAGATTAAATAGACATGGCTCACGGGATGGAGTCCCCTCCCCAGGGAGAAGGAAGGGCAGGAGGCAGGACATTACCCCTTGCAGATAGAGGCTGTGAAGATTCTGGAGGCCCTCTAAGTTCCTGATAGTGGTAATTCCTTCCCGGTCCAGGCGAACAGTCTGCAGTTCAGCAAGCGTGTGGAACCTGGGCAAATGGGTGCTGTGACAGAGTGCCACTTCTGTGGTCTCTTAGCAGGAAGATGGAAGGGAGGGTGTTTTAAGGAGGGATGGATGGCTCAGTGACTCTGATCAGATGTCAGGGACACTGCTTGACTCATGAGGTGGGGTCTAGATTGGGAACCTGGGTTGGCTTGGAGACCTTACTGGGAGGGATAAGAATGAGAGGGGAGTGAGAGTCCTTGGACTGGGAAACTGGGTGATGGCAGCTTATGGTTCCTGCAGAGGTGAGGGCAGACTTCCTCCAGCCAGCTTGGGTTGGGGAGGCAGGGGCTGGGACAGAGAGGAGATCCTTCCTCACATCCCTTCTGAGTGGTCCTTGGAAGGAAAATCACTTGTTCCACCCATCCATTTGTTCATCCCGCAACATTTACTGAATGCCCATTAGAGACAAATGAGAGTCCCTGCCCATCACTACTAGGGAAGCTGGCCAAACATCTATGACAAGTGGATGACAGAAGCATGTGCAGAGGATTAAGAGAGTACATAAAGACTATACATTGAATGCAGAGGGATTCGGGGAATGCTTCCTAGGGAAGGTGACACATAAGTAGGAGTTATACTGGAAGGAGAGCCAGGATGAGAAGGCATTTCAAGCAGAAGGAATAGTATGTGTGATTCCAGCCTTTCTTGAACTGCAATGTGCCCATGAATCCTTTAAGGAGGTCTTGTTAAAGTGCAGATTTTGATTCAGTAAGTGGGCCTGAGATTCTTCATTTCTAACAAGCTCCTAGGTGATGCAGATGCTGCCCACCCACCCTAGCACCACTCTGAGTAGTAAGTGCTAAGCTGTGAGAACATAGGGTCTTAGAAGAATCACACTTATGGAGACTGGCAAAAAATAAGGTTGAAAAGGCACTAGGCTAAAGTGTTTGGATTTTATTATGGAGGTGCTAGGAAGTTAAGGAAGGTCCTATCAGGGAGTGTCTGATCAGATTTGGTATTTAAAAGGATCACTTTGGCAACAGTTTGAGGTGCCTGGACTGGAGGCAGAGAGACTAATTAGGAGTTTGTTGAGAGGTGATGACTTTAGACCCTTATTTAAGGCAGCTGAGAGGGCAAGGTGAAAAACAAATAGAATGATTTTTAAGGAGGAAGAATCAGCTGGACATTGCCACTGATTGTGTAAAGAGAGGGACAAAAGTAAGTTGACAGATCAGTAGAGCTCAGGGGACTGGTCATTCTGTGTGTTTCAACATTCCAGCACCCCTTTCCTCTCCAGTGCACTTACATCTCTGACAGATCCTCATCCTCAGGGAAGGCCAAGTTCCGCCTAGTGATGAGGGCTTCAGTAATGCACACGCCACTGACTTCCTCTGGACTCTGGGCAAGTTTAGCTGTGAAAAGATGAGTCCAACGGTTACATTTCCCTGTTTTTGGAGGCCTGACTCTACTGTTAACCAACTGTTCTACCTATCACCCCACCTCCCTACTCACCTCCAGGCATGATCTAAAAGTTGCTGGCTTGCGGAGCGATTGGAATGAAGAGAAGTAGAGCAGCTTGGACAGCCCCTGGGAATGGAAGAACCCAGGATGGTATGAGGAGAGAGAAGCTCAGAGAATGGGGGACAAAGGAAAGGGGTTGATTCAGAGCTAATTGTTGGGGTGGGGCAGAAGACGAATGTAAATCGAAGCGGAGGATCTGGAGTTGGAGGGGTGTATAGGGGCTTTCCAGGCCGCCTACAGGGGGATTGTAGGTAGATAGCTGGGCAGACGGATGGAAAGAGCGGTTCGAGGCGTCGTTGCTAGGAGACCGGACGCCTGATGACGCGCCGGGGAGGGCGGGCTCGCAGGTGCCGGGCCCGGCGCATGCGGATTGCTGCTCCAGCCGGCGGCTCCGCCCTCCGCTTCCGGTCCTGGTACTACCCACAATCCTTAGCTCTTTCCGTCGCGCCAGTCTCCTAGTCGTTCTTCCGGTGGCGATGGCTGCGGCCGCGGCTGGGATGTTGCGAGGGGGTCTCCTATCCCAGGCGGGTAAGGAGCGGCCCACGTCTTCTCGGCGCGTTCTGGCCGATGCTCTCTACTCGTCTCCCTCCTTTGCTGCTGGTCCTCTCCCCAAGTCTCTTATCCCAGACAGCTCCCGATAACTGTAGATATTAGTTTAATGAGTGATTTTTGAGTACCTTATATAGACCAGGCACAGTGATAAGTACTTTACATGTATTATTTCTTTTAAACTATAAAGCATCCTATGAAGATCGCTGGCCTGATCTAATTTCCTGTGATTCCAGATTCTAGTAGTAACAGCAACATAGCAGAAGCGTCGGGGACAACCACAGCACTTATTTTCTATCTCCTAGTCCCCCTGCCTTGTTTAGGGTTTTAACCCATCACCCAGTTTTTTCTGCCTCCAGAAATTAAGATCTCAGGCCTTCTCTAGCCACCCTCTGCAAAGAAGGTCTCCCCTATTAAGTCGGTATCTATCACCCTGTTTATTAACCCCTTCGCCTCATCACAAACTGTTTGCATTTGTTTGTTTTCTATTAGACTTTAAACCCCATAAAGGCAGAACCGTATTCATTCAGCATAGCCATCAGGTGGCATGGTGCTTGACATTAGTAGGCATGCTGTAGATATTTAACGAATGATTTTGAGTACCTTATATAGACCAAGCACAGTGATAAGTACATGTATTTCATTTAAACCTTAAAGCATCCTGTGAAGAAGGCATTCTGTTCCCCTCTTTACAGGTGAAGAATGGTCAAGGTCACAGCCAGTAAGTGGCAGAAGAAAGATTGAAAATTGGCTCCATGTGTGTCAATTCTATCTCAATAAAACTGCAGAAATTTGGTTCCATCTGATACAGAGCTTGTGCTCTCAACAGTTAGGTTTTGTGGCCACTAGCAAGAAAACCGCTCACTTCAGGAAAATCTCCATGCTCTCTGATTATTAGAGCCACCTTCTGACTGAAACTTTCCCTGAGATCCCATCCTAGGCTTGGGGAGGGCTGAAAATGGGAAGCTGTAACCTGAGTCCTTTTGTTGAGGATGAAGGGGTTTCTTTGGCCTTGGTATTTTGAGTGTTTCCCTTGTCTTCTGAAGGGTGCTCTGCAGCAGTGCCTGTAAAAAAGAAAAGTAGACAGGAGAAAAACTTGGTTGGGAGGAGGTGTGAGGACAGTATAACTTTTTCCTCCTGCTTCAAATCCTGGGGGAAGGAGTAGTGCTTAGAGCAGTGATTCTCCAACTTCAGCTGTCATCAGTATCAGCTGGAGGGCTTAACACGCTGTTCTCTGGGCTCCTCTTCAGAGCTACTGACTCAGGAGATCTAGGACAGGGCCTGAGAACTTGTATTTCTAACAAGTTCCTGGGTGATGCTGATGTTGGGCTGCGAGGTGGTGGTAGTGCATACTTTGAGAACCACTGGCTTAAAGTTGGCAAATTATGGCAGGGCTGCTCACTGTCTTTTCTCCATAGTTGTATTAGAAACAAGCTACATCTGTTTGTTTACATAGTGACTATGGCTGCTTCCACGATACAGTGGCAGAGTTGAGTAGTAGCGACAAACCATATGGCTCTCAAACATAAAATTTTTGTTTGGTCACTTAAGAAAAAGTTTGTTCAACTCTTTCCTTTTAAAAATGTGTTCGAAATACTTTCTCCTTTGTTCCTGTTTTTCATCATCTCTGTGCATAAAGAAGAGCTGGAGAAGTGGGCTCCTCCAGGATCAAACACCTGAGCTAAGGTCACCCATTAAAGAGAAGAAAAGGTTTGGGGATTCAGGCTTTCCAGCAGACAGTTCCTTGTTCCACTCAATGCCAAGGCTAGCTTTGTGAGCTCTGTGCATAGAGGGTGGGTTCTTTGTCACTGGAGCAGACTAAGGCTTCCAAGAGGCTACATCTCACCACATGGCCATTTTCTTCTCCCAGGCCGGCTGCCCACCCACCAGATTATCCGCTATGGCTCTAAGGCTGTTACCCGCCACCGTCGTGTGATGCACTTTGAGCGGCAGAAGCTGATGGCTGTGACTGAGTATATTGCCCCCAAACCTCTTGTCAACCCAAGATGCCTGCCACCCCCTCCCAGCCCCCCGCAGGAGGTAAGGAGGAGGCTGGGCATGTGGCTTGGTGGTGGGATGGTGGATTAAAGTGATCTTATATCTGCAGCCATAATGAAGTAGCACTCCAGGACATGGTCATCCACATGGTTACTTCCCCACTTTGATCCCAGAGTTCAGATCCTTTAAAATGGAATCTGCCCTTGATTCTCTGTTGGCCTCTTGGACTCAGTGGATTGGACAGGTGTGGGTTTCCTTCACTCTTGTCTCCAAAAATGTGTGCCTGACACTCTCCACATAGGTGAGGGGAAGAGAGAACATCCCACCGATCTTGAAGCTTCCAGGTTTTCTTAGAGGAACAACAGAAAGTTTTTGGTTCTTGAAAAAGAGCAGAAAGATCAGTGGAGTATTGTTAACTTGATAGTGGTTCTCAACTCCCCAAGTTCTCAACTTTGAGAAAAACTGTCTTGAGAAAATGAAGTCTTGTTCTGTGAAAATACCTTAATTTTTAATCAACGCTGCAAAAGAGTAATCTTATATTTAAATTGGTAAAAGAATTCAACACGAGTACTGTGTCAAAGGGATAATTAACTAATTTTGACAGTATTATTATCAAAATAACATCAGCTGGGTCAGACTGCTGTCCATTTCAAAGGGACTGAGTGTTCTCAGGTTTTAAAAACACTGCTCTAGGCACATGGAACTGTGTTCAATGTTATGTGCCAGCCTGGATGGAAGAGGGGTTTGGGGAAGAGTAGCTGCATATATATGTATGGGTGAGTCTCTTCGCTCTGCACCTGAAACTACCACAACAGTGTTAATCAGCTTCACTCCAATACAACATAAAAAGTTTAATGTTTGAGAGGAAAAAAATGCTGTTCCAGGGGATTTCCTGGCAGTCCAGTGGTTAGAACTCTGCGCTTTAACTGCCAAAGGCTTGAGTTCAGTCCTTGGTCAGGGCACTAAGATCCCACAAGCCGCATGGCGCCATCAAAAGACGATAGTACAAAATTTAAAAATAATAAATACTGCTCTGAAGCCTGTAGTTATCAGATGGAAATGAAAGGGTGGAATGAGAGAATGTGTCTCTGAGAGTCAGGGGCCCGGTTCTTCTTCCTGTGCCCTAATCTTCACTTGGGCATCACTGGAAGCTCCGGCACCCATTCCTGATCAAGTAAGGAGTACTAGAAGGGGCAGCTTATGTCCCCTTTGTCCTCCCTTCTTGACCTCAGGAGACAGGCCTCATCCGGCTCCTCCGTCGGGAGATAGCCGCAGTTTTCCGAGACAACCGAATGATAGCTGTCTGCCAGAACGTGGCTATGAGCGCGGAGGACAAGCTTCTCATGCGGCACCGGCTGCGGAAGCACAAGATCCTGATGAAGGTCTTCCCCAACCAGGTAGGGAGCGGACCCTCATTCCCCACCTTTTTCCCCACCCGCTCCACCCCCATGTCAGACTGCAGCATCTCTCCCAAGAAGTGGCATTCCCAGCTCACTTCCATGGCAGCTCTCTAGTCTGGGGCCTGAACTGTGTTAGGGGTTGAAGAGACCTTCATTAGCTTGAGCCCACAGCCTGGTATGGCTTGTGACCAAGGTGGGTGACTCTTCCTCCAACTCAACCCCAGTTAGCCCTTCTCTCCTGCCGATCCAGATCCTAAAGCCCTTCCTGGAGGATTCCAAATACCAAAACCTGCTGCCCCTTTTCGTGGGGCACAACTTGCTGCTGGTCAGTGAAGAACCCAAGGTCAAGGAGATGGTGCGAATCTTGAAGAGTATGCCTTTCCTGCCGCTGCTGGGTGAGCAGCCGGTTGGGGGTGGGACTGAAGTGGAGGGTGCTCCGGCAGCCTGGTGTCACCTTCAAGGCTCGTGTGGGTAAAACTGTGGCCATGCCTGGAGGGGACCCCTTCTCACAATGGGGCCTGCCTGTGTCACTCTGGGGAGGGGAAGTTCAGACACCTGGAGTCTAGTCAGGGGCTGTTTTGTTGTTTGTTTAGTCACTAAGTCCTGTCTGACTATTTTGTGACCTTATGGACTATATCCCACCAGGCTCCTCCCATCTATAGGAATTCCCAGGCAAGAATACTGGAGTGGGTTGTCATTTGCTCCTCCAGGGGATCTTCCAGACCCAGGGGGTGAACTCGGGTCTCCTGCATTAGTAGGTGGATTCTTTACCACTGAGCCACCAGGGAAGTCCAGTAAGGGGGTAGTGGGTGTTGAAGCCCACACAGATGAAGATACTTAAATAGGCCAAGGGAAGGGTGCTGAGGGACAGGATTCCTCTGATGCTGAGAAACCCTGGAAGCTTCTGTTAGAGAATGCTGATTTCACAGTTATCTGTTGGTGGGGCAGGAATCTGTGTGTATAATACAGATAATAGAAATTCCACCCCCGCCCCCGCCTCCATCAACACACGCCATGGTTCTTCAAGGAAGTTTAGGAGGAAACACTGATGTTGTGGGGTTACATAATACATGGAAGGGTTTTCCAGGAAGAGTTAGGAAGGAGAGGAGGGGACTGATGTGAAACGTTGGGAGTAGGGTGGGACACAGGTGGGAACTGGACTTGGGGGAAGGCTGGGAGGTGGTAAAGGGCGGGGAGAGCAAATTCCTAGGGTGGGACCATTGTCCTTGAAGAGGAAAATCATTTGTGGGAGCCTCGCTGACCCTGTGTTCTTCTAGGTGGCTGCATTGACGACACCATCCTCAGCAGGCAGGGCTTCATCAACTACTCCAAGCTCCCTAGCCTGGCCCTGGCACAGGGGGAGCTGGTAGGAGGGCTCACCCACCTCACAGCCCGGACCCACTCCCTGCTTCAGCACCACCCCCTCCAGCTGACTGCCCTGCTGGATCAGTACGCCAGACAGCAGCATGAGGGGGACCCCGTCGTGCCAGCCAGCGTGCAGCCAGATCCTCCCAACCCTGTTCAGGACTTGTAGCCAGCCTCCTGTACCCAGCCTGCCCATAAATACACTCTGCCCTGTTGGCTGTCAGAGACATGGGGAACTTAGGGTGGGGAGTGGTGTTGTTACCTGGCTTTTACTGACAGTGATCTCAGTACATGGCCACCCAGAGATGTAGGGGAATTCCATTTCAGAATGGAGGCTTGTAATCACTATCTTTGTTCCTAGTTTTCCTAACTTGGGACCTGATAGGAGCCATCTCTTTCTGTTTTCCAGGTCCAAGGCGGAGAAGCCCTGTCTTCTGTGTTCACTGTGCCTTGCTGCACATGCCTCCCAGCCTAGCCCCTTGTGGCTCCTATGTGCCAGAATAGCTCAGCTGAGTAGTTAATTGTGCTGAGAGTGGCATCTGTTGAGAGCCTGCTGTGCCAGGCTCACTGCTAACCACTTTACATGTGCTAGTTCCTTGATTTCTCACACATTATCCCCATTTCACAGAGAGGAAGACTGTGGGGAAAAGAAGTTAAATAGCCTGTAAAAGGTCATGCTGTTAGTAAGAGGCAGCACAGGGCCTGAACCAGGCTCTTTTCAGCTGTAAAGATGCTCCCCTGGTTTTCTACACTAGAGCTTTCTCATTAGGGTCCCAAGAGTGCTTTGAGTGTTAATTCTGTACCCTCAGGGTGTGTCATGTCACGGGAAGGTTGGAAGCACTGCTTTATGATAAAGTGAAATACATTTTACTTAACTGTGTTTTGCTCTTTATAAGCTTATCCTCCCTGTAGACATATTCCCGGGGTCACCTCTGACTCACTTCCCTTCCTAGAACATCTCCCTCTTCCCATGTCCAAGCCTGCCCCTTCCCTGTACCTGCTCCCACAAATGACACTGCTTACATGTTTGTCCTTTTGAAGGCAGCCACCCGCTTTACCAAGTAGCTGACATGTCTCAGGTTGTTCAAAACAAAAGAGCTGAGGGAGGGAAAACCAGAATTCTGTTTTAATGACGGGGTCTGAGGGCTCTTAGGAGGCCTCATCGAACTGAAAGTTTCTTATGGAGGATGTTTAACTCGGAGCCCGCCCTTGTCCTTGATGGGAGCATGTTCTGGGTGGACACGGGCGATGCACGGAGGTGGCCGTGGATCATTTCTGGGACTTGGCACAGTGCCGCAGTTTCCTTGGTCCTAGGCAGACGCTGCTCTGGCAGTGGTGATCTGTGGCAGCTTTTCCTTCCCTGGTCCAGGATCAACTTCCCACCGTGCCCAGCTCTGTGCCCTTCACGCAGGGATGCTCAATCAACATAAAGTGAATTAAAAGGCCCTTGAGGCTCCTGGGTGCCAGAGCTAGTCTGGCCAGTGCTCTCCCTGACTCCAGAACCCTGCCAGGTGCTAATAACGCCCTCCTGGGGTGGTGGGAATAGTGCCGAGGTTCTGAATGGAACAGAGAGCATCTTCTGAAAGATGTAAGACCCTTCAGGGTAAGCCGAGACCCAGGCGGTGATAGCTGGATGGGAAAATGGCTCACATCATATTGGGAATCAAAGAACCTCAGACTGCACCCTTCACCCACTGGCAGTGCCTGAGGCCACAGCATTCGAAATCCACTTCTTTCTAGAAAGGGGCTGTACTGCACTTAAAGCTGTCAGTCCAGTTCACATCCATTTGAATAAATTCCAGACTTTTTAGCAAGAGCAAGTTTTTAATTAGAACTGAACAACTGGACACTACTCTAGCAAAAGGGCAAAGGTGCTCAGAGAGGGAGGCCGAGCTAGCCCTTTACCAGCCAGCTGGTTACTGCCCTGGACCTGATCCTGATCCAGACTTGGTAGGCCGGGAGTGGGTGGGTGTGTCCTACCACCTAGGTGCTTCTGGCCCCCATGTGTCCTGACCTGGCAGCGCATCACCCCCTGTGATAACCTCACTGTGGCCCTCTTAACCTTGACTGCCCTGCTGACTGTGCCCTTGGCAGCATCAGCTGTGTCCCCTCGGGGCATCCCTCCCTTCCTGTCAACTTGATAGCTCTGCTGGCTCCAAATCTAGCCACCTATTTTTGGTTGTAAAAGGAGAAGTGGAGGTTAACAAGGAAACGGCCTTGGGTACTAACAGGTCAAGGCAATGCTGGTATGAGTAAATTCTTTACCACCGCTGGCTTGAGGCCAGCAACTCCCCAGTACTCTGTGATCTATCTGGAACTGTGCCCAAAGGGGACTCTGTCCTCACTCCCAAGCCTCCTGGGCACTGGGGAGTCAGCTCAGCCCTGAGTCCTCCGGGGAGCAGGGGGGCAGAGCTGAGCGGCCGCCTGGAGCTCGGCAGGAGGAGGGGCCGAGGAGGGGGAGGTGAGGAAATCCGGCTAGAGGGGAGGCTCCGACGTCTCCTTCCTTCCTGGTTCCTGCTGCAGCTGCCACTACTGCTCAGCTCTGAGAGCAGGGAGCGGGTGGCTCAGAGACCGTGACTCAGAGGCAGAGCGGTGCTCGGGCCAAGGAGCACTGACGTCCATGGACCCTGGGGTAAGGGGGCTGCCCTGGCATCAGCTGACATTCCCTGAGAGGGCTTCCTCCCACCTGAAGCTGGTGGGTCACTGCTCCGGAGATGAGGGCGGGAATGGAGCTGGAAACGGGGCACCCACCTGGCTCACCTCTACCTGCGCCCTCCGTAACAGAGTCTGCCCCTCCACCCACAAGCAGTGAGGGGCCAAGATCCCACGGGGCCAGGAAGAGGGCACAGAGATGTCCCAATACTGGAAGAGTTTGGGAACTTCCAATGGCTAAATGCAGGCATTTCCCCCAGATCAGCCTCTCGTAGCGTAGCATGGACCCCTCTGCCCTGACCTTCCCGCCACCCGCACCCCCCATATCCCTGTCCCTCCTGGCCTCAGCTCCTCAGGTGCTTGCTAGCTCCACCGGAAGATGTGAGCTGTTTTCCTGGCCTCAGGCCAACCTTGCCCCTCCAGTCCCCTCCCCCATCTCTCACACACGCAGTCTCATGCATTATTGATCTCCCCGTGGAGTCAGGATGGCCAGGACTGGTGCCCAGGGTGCCTGTGGGCACGGCTGAGGGACCAGTGTGGACCTCAGCATGTGTCTCCATCAGCCTGTCCCCAGCTCTCTCCAGGCAGGTGGTGGTTCTCAGGAGCCCCAAGGAATGGGATGGAAAAAAGGGTCTGGGGGGCGGTGGACCGAGGGTCCGAAGTGGGCATCCTAAGAGAATGATTGATGGGGGCCCAGGGGAAACTGGGGGCTGTCTCAGGGCTCAGTTTCTCCGGGCAGAACAATGGGAGCCCATGAGCTAGAAGATATGGAGGCCAGTTGGTCAGGCAGCTGGGGGGCTCTGTATGGAGCTGGGGTCAAGGGTTGGGGGGGAGCTCTGTAAAAGGTTGATGGCAGGGGCGTCTGCACTTCTGTGGTGGTGGTAGTGGGGTCGGGATCCTGAGGAAGAGAAGCTGGGGTGAGATCTCGCCTGCCCAGTCCCTGAATCCCTCTGTCCCTATTTCGGAGCCTCTTCCTTCACTGCCCGGCTCACCTCTGATTCCTGGGTGAATCAGAGAAAGCACCCAGGGAATCCTCCAGAGAAAGCACCCAGTGTGTCCTAGAGCCAGAGAATGTGTGTGTGCCTAAGGTGGGGTGGAGCGGACTTTTCAAGGTTTTCTCTTGGCACCGGCCTGCCTGCCGCGCGCTCCACCTCTCTGGGCAGCGGCTGCAGCCAGAGGGTGTGGGCAGGGAGATCTGCCCAGGGTGGGGATGGGCTCGGGATGGGCTTGGCAGGTGAGCAGAAGATGTGCTGGGGCTCTCAAGACTCAGAGGGACCAGGAGGAGGTGGAGGTGGGGAAGGTGACAGCCAAGTCTGTGCTAACAGGGTCTCTCTCTGCTTCAAGGGCCCCCTCAGGACAAGGTGATGTCCCTCCCCTTTTGCTCTCCATCCACAGCAGGGAGTGGCCACTCCCTTCCCCATGGACTTCCAAGAGTGGGACCCTCCCTCCCTGGCCGAGAACACTCAGTCTGCAAAGCCCAGTGGTGCCCAGCAGGTCTGAGGGTGGGAAGCAGGCGGGGGTGGGGGGCAGGGGGACTGGCCCTCAGGGGACAGACAGATGTGGTTGCCTCACTGCTCCCCTGCCCTTTGTCGTGGACTGCAGGCCTCTGAGCTGTGGGAGGTGGTGGAGGAGCCTCGGGGCCGGATGGGGGCAGAGGGTATCATGCCCGAAAGGCAGGAAGGCCACCTGCTCAAGAAGAGGAAGTGGCCTCTGAAGGGCTGGCACAAGGTAGGGTGGCAGGGCAGAGGGAGGGGCCAGATGTGGCGGCCAGAAGGGATGTGTGGGGCCGCTGGGCAGTGCAGGTGGTCTGTGTGTGAGGAGAAACTTCCATGTGGTTGCTCTCCCCCACATCCTTTCCTCTCCGCCCCGCCGGTCCTGTTCCCTCTGGGCATCCTCACAGAGATACTTCGTGCTCGAGGATGGGATTCTTCACTATGCGACAACTCGGCAAGATGTGAGTTGGGGCTTCAGCTGGGGGTGTGAGAGGAGGGGGCCCTGGGCAGGCAGGGGGCTTCTGGAATCCCCCAGAGCCAGGCCTGAATCCCAGGTATGCCGTTTTCTGGATGTGGGGTCTTGGGCAAGTTACTTCCCTGGGTCTCAACTCCTCACCCCTAAGGTGGAGAGAGGGTGATCACCCACTTGTAGAGTCTTTGATGGGTGAGGGCTCTCGGGACAGTGCCAAGCTCAGATTAGTGCCCAAGACCGAGGGGCTTTATCATCCCTGTCCTCATACCGTGCTCAGGCAGGAACGAGAAACTAAAGGCCTAGACACCCAGGCTCTCTACAGGAGGTTCTTCTTCCTCAGCCCTGCCTGCAGACTCATGAGGGTGGGAAGTGTTCCTCGCTCTGTGACTATCTGGAGCTCTGGTTGTGACGTGAAATAGCGGGCTGCCCAGTGCACAGATGGATGACTGACATGTCCTGCTGACACTGTCACTTGAGCCTGAGGGTGAACCTGACCTTTGAACGTAGCTTGACCTCAAGGGGATGGTGGCCCTGGTGGCCTCAACTCATCTCCCTTCCCCTCTTTGGTCTCTCCATCCCAGATCACCAAGGGGAAGCTCCATGGCTCCATTGATGTCCGACTGTCGGTCATGTCCATCAACAAAAAGGCCCAGCGCATTGACCTTGACACTGAAGACAACATTTACCACCTCAAGGTGACATCCGTGGGAGGCAGGGGGTGGCTTGCCCCCCCAGCCTAGCAGAGGCACTGGG
Organism: Giraffa tippelskirchi; assembly: GCF_054371585.1. Classification (NCBI taxonomy): domain Eukaryota; kingdom Metazoa; phylum Chordata; class Mammalia; order Artiodactyla; family Giraffidae; genus Giraffa; species Giraffa tippelskirchi. Next base: position 23,908,400 of record NC_137277.1, on the reverse strand, counting down.
TCACACAGGAGAGAGGGGCAGGGGCCGAGGGGCCACCTGAGTTTGACCAGAAGGGAGTTCCCACCATGTACAATAGCCAACGGCAAAGTGGCCCTGTTGGTTCTTATGTGAACAGACACAGAGAGGGGCCTTTGCACCATCTGTGTGCTGTAGGGAGAGACCCTGCCTGCCTGGGGACCAGAGCCCTGACTTCTTGCCCCTAGAAAGCAATCCTTCCCTTCATGCATCCCTCTCGTTCTCCATCGCCTCTGCAGATCAAGTCCCAGGACCTGTTCCAGAGCTGGGTGGCCCAGCTGCGTGCCCACCGCTCAGCCCAGCACCTGGATGTGCCCCGAAGCCTGCTGCCCAGCACCACCCACCGGAAGGTAAAATGGGCCCCAGGGCAGGACCTGGTCACGTGAGGATTCAGGCTGAGACTCAGAGAGGAGGCGCCTTCCTGACCTTTGACTCGCCCCACAGGTTCCCGGTGCCCAGCCTCCGGCAGCGGGTAGTGCCTCGGCTCTGCCGGGGGTTGGACCTCGGGAGAAGGTGTCTTCCTGGCTGAGGGACAGTGATGGGCTGGACCGCTGCTCTCATGGTGAGGGACCCCTGGCCCCACGCCTCCGTGGGGAGGGCCCATGCTCTTGTGTCTAAGTGACATCAGCAGTCACAAGGAGGAGAAAGTGTGACCTTTGTCCCTGCTCTGGGAGGCCCCGTCTGGTGGGGGAGACAGCCTCTACCTCTAGGCTGATCAGGTCTCCTCAGCCCCTACCCCTGGAGCCTCAGGCTCACACAGATAGCGGGGCTAGAGCTGGACACAGGGCCGGGACCCATGACACAGAAGATCCCGGATGCCAACGCAGGGCGGGGTCCTGAGGAGGAGTGCCAGGGAAGGGGTGTGTTCTAGCGCCAGGTTCCTAGAGTTGGGGGCTGTGATGTTGGCCAGGGAGAGGGAAATGCAGACCGAGTCGGGAGAGCCAGGGTGAGGGCCACCTGGCCTGTGTGGAGGCAGCTGAGGTGAAGTGTGGTCGGGGGACAGAGTGCCGACTGGGCTGCAGGTGCTCCCTGGAGGCCAAGCCGTAGGGTGGGAGCCGGGAGCGGCTGTGGGCTCGTGAGTGGGAAAGGAGAGGCAGTGTCGGGATTCCCAAGGCTGCTGGTGAAGTCTTTGGAGGAGGGAGGGAAGCCAGCCAGTGCTGGGAGAGGGCCTTCCTCATCCATCCTCCCCACAGAGCTCTCGGAATGTCAGGGCAAGCTCCAGGAACTACACAGACTCCTCCAGAGCCTGGAGTCCCTGCACCGGATCCCCTCCGCCCCTGTCATCCCCACACACCAGGTGAGGTCTGGATGGAGACAGGGGCCCGCCCAAGGCTCTCTCCCCTCTTGCCGTATTAATTCCATCACCTCCCCAGACAGGTCTCCTGTCCCCCTTACATGCTGCCATTTCCTGGAGAGCCACCGTCTCCCAGTTGCCCCTCCCCACCGTGTCCAGACAGCCTCCGGGCTGTCTCTCTGCCCCTTTGGAGCGACCCCTCCCCCCGGTGCCTAGGCGGCTGCCAGGCTGTCGGTCTTCTGCTGCCTCCTCCATGGCCGTCCGCCTCTCTCTTGGCTTTGGGGGTCTTCTCCACCCTGAGACCAAAACTCGCCCACCTCGACTTGCCAGGCCTCAGTGACGACGGAGAGACCCAAGAAGGGGAAGCGGACGAGCCGCATGTGGTGCACACAGAGCTTTGCCAAGGACGACACCATCGGGCGGGTGAGGTGGTCTCTGAGATGCTGGGTGGGAGGCACTGAAGGAGGCTGGGCCCTTCCACCCTTCCCCTTCACCCACAGGTGGGTCGTCTCCATGGCTCAGTTCCCAACCTGTCTCGCTACCTGGAGTCCCGAGACCCCTCGGGCCCCCGAGGGCTGCCACCCCCAGACTATGCCCACCTGCAGCGCAGCTTTTGGGCCCTGGCCCAGAAGGGTGAGTGTGAGCTGGAGGGGTGGCTGGGAGCAGGTTGGGGAAGGGCGAGGGAGAGGAAGGGAGTCTGATGGCCGGGCCTGCCCCCACAGTGCACAGCTCGCTCAGCAGCGTCCTGGCTGCCCTCACTGCTGAACGGGACCGACTGAGGGACCTGCACCAGGGTTTGGAGCCATCCAGGCTGGGGGTGAGCCTGGGGACGGGGTGGTCAGTGGGAGGAGCGGCCTGAAGATGGCAGGCCTGGGCAGGCCTGGGGGTGGGTGCAGGCCGGGGCTGGGAAGGGGGTTGGTTGAGGCAGGCCCTGTCTGACAGGCCTTCAGTGTGTGTGTGGGGGGCTTCCCCTATCCCCGTCCTGTACCTGCACTTTCACTCTCTTCCTGCAGGTCTCTGAGACCTCGGCCGGCCCGAGGCGCCTCCACTCGTTGTCCGTCTCCTCCGACACCACTGCAGACTCCTTCAGCTCCCTCAACCCCGAGGAGGTGGGAGCTGGGTGGGCGGTGGGGCCCTCCTTTCTCAGCAGGAGTGAAGGCAGGGTTTGCTTTCAGACCTGAAACTCCAGCCCCTTTCACAGAACACAGACAGCAGCCATATCCAGATCATTTAATAGTGTGTAGAGTGCTTTTAAGTCAGGATCTCGTGAGGAAGCCGATTCTTACCCTCAAGTTCACAGATAAGGAAACTGAGCCTCAAAGGATCTAATGATGGGCCCAGGCTCCTGTACTATATGGGTTTGAATTTGGCTGTACTGCATGCCGGCCTCGTGACCCTGAGTCTCCTAATCTACAGAGTGGGGGTGATAATGGTACCTACCTTGCAGAGTGAGTGTAGGGATTGAGTTGATACATGCCAAGGGCGTGGAGCTGGGCTCAGAGTCAGTGCGGGGAAATGCAGGCAGTTATTATGGAACCCGTGTCTCCTCACTCCCAGGCCAGGATCTTTCCCCAGGCTTCTTACCACATGATGCTCACTCCCCTCCACATCTCCTCCCGTTCTCCACGATTCAGACAGTAAAAGTCCCCAGTCACACTTCCTCTCGAGGGAACTGTCAGGCCAGGGGAGTCCGGCCCACCTCTCCCGGTTGGGCCTCAGGCCAACACCAGTCTTGCTCCCACAGCAAGAAGCTCTGTACATGAAGGGGCGAGAGCTGACCCCTCAGCTGTCCCAGAGCAGCGTCCTATCCCTTGCTGACTCCCACACAGAGTTCTTTGATGCCTGTGAGGTTCTCCTCTCTGCCAGCTCTTCTGAGAATGAGGTGAGGGAAGGAGGAAGTTGCCAGTGAGAGGGGAGGGACCCTGGGCATTGAGGGCTGGGGTCCCGGGAGACTAGAATCTGTAGATTCCCAAGTCCTTTCTAATCAGCTTAGCTGCTCTCTCTGGGAACATGGCCAGACCTGCTGGGTTTGTGTGGCCCTGCTTAGAAATCTCTGCTGAGGACCCTTCCAGTTTGATGTGCTCTATCTTCATGGGTTCTCCTGAGACTGCTGCCTCAGCTCCACCCCCAGTCATCCTTCTGTGACCCCATTTCAGCCTCTGCACTCCCTTGACCCTTGCCTTCCCAAACCTGGATCCCAGGAATCCCTTACTTCCCTCCCTTCATGTCCACCAGGTGCCTGAGCTGGGGGTCCTCTCCCTCCCAAGGCGGCAGGGCACACCATGACACCAGGCCTCCTGGGGCAGTGTCTTAGGGTTCAGATCCCCCAAATATGTTCTCTTCCCCTTCCCACCAAAGGGCTAGCTGGGCAGATACTCGCCAGGCCCTGGGTACTGCCCAGCTGCCCCGGGGAGGCCTAGTCTGCCCGGCCTGTCATCTGTCCTGGCCCAGGGCTCGGAGGAGGAGGAATCGTGTGCCAGTGAAGTCACCACCAGCCTGTCCGAGGAGGTGCTGGACCTCCGGGGAGCCGAGCGCTGTCAGAAAGGTGCCAACCGGGCGAGCAGGAGGGAGGGCTGGAGGTGGGCCCAGAAATGGAATGTGTCCGGGCCCAGGCCCCTTGGGAAGTCGTCCCTTGTAGGACTGGTGGGCTGATGGCTTTGGATGTTGACTCCAGGATGACTTCGGAAGTGAGGAAGGCTCAGCTATGAGCTGGGTTCCAGCAGTGGCTCTGGGGGGGTGGGGCTGGCTCAGCTTGGGGCCAGCCTCCACGCTGGGCTTCTGAGAAGGCTCATGTGGGCCTCACTGAGGCAGAAGAGCCCACTTTGCCACCTTTTATTATAGCATCATGGCTTTGTAGTGTCACTTTAAACTTTACTCCTTGGAGCCTGTTTCCTTGTCTATACAATGGGCAGGATAATCTACATCCTGACCTTGGTTTCTGTGTTTATGAAAGGGAGTAGAAACCAAGGATGGGACTCAAGAAGGGATTCTGGGGTGCAGGGTTTCCATTTCCAACAGTGGGAAGTGTCCTCTGGTTCTTAGCCCTGTGCCCACCTAAATCCCCGGGAGCTCATCAAGAATTAGCCCCCAGCCACCTGCCCCGGCTCCTTGTAGTGAGTCGATCCTGGAGCCTGGGAGTGAGCACACTTCGGGGCACTGCAGGAGCTTAGGAGGGGCCTCGATGTGGTGCGCAGTGGAGAGGGACAGGCGAGTTGTGTTCCAGGAGGAGCCGTGGGGCCGCCCCGCCGCCGATGCCTGCCGGCCGCCAGCGGGCCCGGCACTGACGTGAGCTTGTGGAACATCCTGCGGAACAACATTGGCAAGGACCTGTCCAAGGTGTCAATGCCAGTGCAGCTCAACGAGCCGCTCAACACCCTGCAGCGGCTCTGCGAGGAGCTAGAGTACAGCAGCCTCCTAGATCGGGCCAGCCGCACTGCTGACCCCTGCGAGCGCATGGTGCGCCGGCCCCAGCCCCAACCCCACCCCGGCTGCTGCCACCTCCCACCACCCCACGGAGTGGCCGTGGGGTAACATCTCCTCTGATCCCCTGGTGCCCCGCCCCCTGCAGGTGTACATTGCAGCCTTCGCAGTGTCTGCCTACTCCTCCACGTACCACCGGGCGGGCTGCAAGCCCTTCAACCCTGTCCTGGGGGAGACCTATGAGTGTGAGCGCCCTGACCGAGGCTTCCGCTTCATCAGTGAGCAGGTGGAGGCCAGGAAGAAGAGGGCTGGTGGGGGAGCCATGTGGATGAGGCCAGGGAGGATCCAGGCTTCAAGGGGCCAGGGCGGGGGTGAGAACACCCCACAGACGGGCAGTCAGGAAAGGAGGTCCCCGCTCTTTGAGGAGATAGACTTGAAATACCTGCATCGTGTTCTGGGTCGAGGAAGCTCATAGAAGGTTATTCAGCTCTAGTGAATGATCTTGAGCTCAGTCTTGAAGGATGGATTGGAATTGGCCAAGTGTGCAAGGAGGTGGGAGACCAGGCTGTTCCAGGCAGTGTAAAGGTATGGATGGAGCACGTTTGGGAAGAGTTAGAGACAAGGCTGGAAGACAATGCAGGACCAAACCTTGAGAAGCCCTGTGGGTGAAGATAAGGAACAGTTGATTGGTTGATTGGTTGGTTTTTAAATCCTGAAGGCCACAGGGAGTCATGGGAGGGTTTTAAGCAGTAGAGTGACATTCTTAGAATTGCACTTTGTAGAGCACACTCAGGCAGTGGTGGGCGCTAAGGGATGGGGAGAGGCAAGGAGAGCCCTGGAGGGGAGTGAGCGAGAAGGGAGAAAGTTGAGCCTTGTGGGAAAGGAGAGGATGATGGAATTTGGGTGGTGGCCAAGGATGACAGGGACAAGAGACCTGGAACTAGCTGGTCTTCTGGTTCACAGGGGAACTGGGGGTGGAAGTGAGGGGTGTTGGGGGCCTGGGGTCAGGACCAAGACTCCGTGGTCCTCAGGAGCAGCCTCCAGAGAACTTCCTTGCTCTTCAAGGTCTCCCACCACCCCCCCATCTCAGCGTGCCACGCGGAGTCTGAAAACTTCATCTTCTGGCAAGGTGAAGGTTGGCGCTGGGAGTGAAGGGCAGGTGGGGAGGGGCTGGAACACCCTATGGTCTTACCTCTGCTGTCACTCTCCCTCCCCCAACCCAACTCCAGACATGAAGTGGAAGAACAAGTTCTGGGGCAAATCCCTGGAGATTGTGCCTGTTGGGACAGTCAACGTGAGCCTGCCCAGGTGAGTATTCCTAAGTGCTGGGCAGCCGGGCCCAGCCCACAGGCCATCTTCCAGGCTGGGATGGGGAGGTATCCTGAAGCTGCTCAGGGTAGGGCAGTGTCTGTACACTTTACACCCATGTTTACAGCAGTTGTCAGTAAAGAAAGGGGAAAGTCTTAGAGCTAGAAGGGCTCATCAGGGCCATCTGACCAAGAGGCTTTCACAGTTTTTGACCATGACTCACAGTAAGGAATGCATGTGAGACTTGTAACACACACACACACACACACACACACACACACACACACACACCTAAAGTAGTTTTAGGACAAGTCACAAACCATATTTGAAACACCCTCATCTAGCTCATGTTACAGGTGGGGAACACACACACACACACACACACACACACACACACCCCTAAAGTAGTTTTAGGACAAGTCACAAACCATATTTGAAACACCCTCATCTAGCTCATGTTACAGGTGGGGAACTGCCACCAGAGGCCAGTACGAGGGGTGCAGGAGACCCTGGGCTTCAGGGCCAAGAGTCCTGGGTGGGAGTCTTAGTTCTGCCACTTAACAGTTATGCAGCAGCAAAAATACTTGAGTCTGCTCATCTATAAAATAAGAGTAATAAGTAATAGCCAGCAGAAGTGGGTAGTAAACAGGCTGTTGTATATGATCAGCCTACCATGGTCCCCAGCATCCAAGAGTAGGGACCCTGTCTATGTTTTCACTCCCATGACTTAGGCACTTAGGAGCTTTCTCAGTAAATGGAGATGTACTAGTTGAGTACTCTCTGGGAAGGCTGCTCTACTTAATAAATATGTCATCCTTCATGGAAGGGCCACGAGCTGGAACCAGGACTCCAGGGTTCCTTCCCCAGACCTGAGTGACCTGCTCTGATGAGAGAGACATTCCCTGGGTCAGGGTAGCACTTGTTTCCCAGGGCCAGCCAACTGCCCCTCACCCGCCCTGCTTTCTCTCTCTCAGGTTTGGGGACCACTTTGAGTGGAATAAGGTGACGTCCTGCATTCACAACATCCTCAGTGGCCAGCGCTGGATCGAACACTACGGGGAGGTGCTCATCCGGAACACGCAGGACAGCTCCTGCCACTGCAAGCTCACCTTCTGCAAGGTGGGCAGCCCCCGCCCCCACTCTCTGCCCCAGCAGCCCCTCCCCCAGGAGGGGAGGGGACCTCTCCCTAAGCCCCCTACCCCACCCCCACCCCAGGCCAAATACTGGAGCTCCAACATCCACGAGGTACAGGGGGCTGTGTTCAGCCGGAGTGGCCGTGTCCTCCACCGACTCTTTGGAAAGTGGCATGAGGGGCTGTACCGCGGACCCCCGCCGGGCGGTCAGTGCGTCTGGAAGCCCAGTAAGTGGGGTGCTCAGGGCGGGCTGGGCAGGGACGAGGGCAGCTGCGCACAGTCCACCTGCCCCAGCCCCCTGCCTTCCCCCTAGACTCAATGCCCCCAAACTATGAGCGAAACTTCGGCTTCACTCAGTTTGCCTTGGAGCTGAATGAGCTGACCGCAGAGCTGAAACGGTCCCTGCCTTCCACGGACACACGGCTCCGGCCAGACCAGAGGTCAGTGCCACACGGGAGCCACTCTGGCAGCACCAGGCTTCTCCCTCCCCATGGGGGTTTCCGCACAGACCTGGGACTGTATCCTTCCTTCTTGGTGTTGCCTCCGGGAGATGGGACCTATCTGGGGGCAGAACTGGGCAGGGACAGAAGCCTTGGATTTGAGGGCCCCTGAGGGTGGGGCGGTTCCACTGACGGTAGTCTGGGTGCCCAGGTACCTGGAGGAGGGGAACATACAGGCAGCCGAGGCCCAGAAGAGAAGGATCGAGCAGCTTCAGCGAGACAGGCGCAAAGTGATGGAGGAGAACAACATTGTCCACCAGGCTCGCTTCTTCAGGTGCCTCCGTGCCCCCCTCTGCCACCACCCCCTTGCTGCTCTGCCTTTCTCTGAACTCAGGGCCACCCCCTCCCCACCAGTCCCTTGCTGCTTTGAGTGGGGCCCGTAGTGTGAGGCAGTATCTCGGGACCAGCCTCAGTGCTGACGTTCACCCCTCTCCTTCCCTGGTCCCTTTCCCCCAGGCGGCAGACGGACAGCAGCGGGAAGGAGTGGTGGGTGACTAACAACACGTACTGGCGGCTGCGGGCCGAGCCGGGCTACGGGAACCTGGACGGGGCTGTGCTCTGGTAGCCCAGGCCCCAGGGGCAGGAGGCCTCGGTTCCTCCCTCCTGCCCCCATGGACACATGGACGAGGCCAGGCTCTCCCACTCACTGCCCTAGAGACCGAAGGGGCAGCCCTGGCTCTGGGCCTCTACCCTCTGCCGGCCAGAGGGCCTTCATCTCAGCCCATCACCCACCCCTTGTTTGGGGTGCGAAGCAGGATTCGTGCTTCCCCAGTCTTGTTGCCCCCAGACAACCGGCATGTAAGACCCTCTTTGCTCTGTCATCCCCCTTCCTTCCCTCCCTGGGGTACCTGGGAGAGTCTCCAGGCCCTCCAAGATCTTCCCCATTTCAGTGCCTTCCTAGGACACAGGGGACCCCTTGATGCTCCCCAGGCTTCCTTGGCCCAGGACTCTGGCCCCAGCTGTGAGGCTGTGAGGTTGGAGTGAGTGAAGGAGAGGGGACGGCCTTTTTTCCCACCCCCGTCCCTCCCATGCCCCATCTCCAGCATCTTTCCTCCATGCCCTGACCCAAAGGGGCTCCCTTTGCTTGGCCCTGGCAGTCTCTCCCATCCTCCCAGATCCCCTTCTCCCAAACCACAAAACGCCTGCAGCCGCCAGCTCCTTCGTCCCTGGTCCTCAAGTGGTTTCCTTCTGTCTCAGCTCAGCGGATCCCCCCAGAGCAGGCAGGGCAGGAAGGGTACCTGGCCTCTGACCCACCGGGAGTGAGTGAGCACACGTGAGTGTCTGTGTAGAAGTGTGTGTGTGTGTGTGTGTGTGCGCGTGCACGTGCACGTGTGTGCCTGTGTACTGCTTGCGGGCGAGCAGGATCCCTCATGTAGGCCGGACGTCCCCCCCACCGGCAGGGGGAGGGGGTGTCTGTTGCCATTGCTGCTCATCTTACCAGTCTGCCTCTGATAAAGGTGAATTGCTATGACATTCCAAGCTCCAATAAAGACTGTCTCAAACTTTGGCCTGTGACCATTCCTTTAAAAACACGTGTGCTCAAGCTCGGGCTTTCCTCGTGGCTCAGCTGGTAGAAAACCTGCCTGCTAATGCTGGAGGCACAAGAGACTTGGGTTCAATCCCTCGGTTGGGAAGATCCCTTGGAGAAGGATGGCAACCCACTCTAGTATTCTTGCCTGGAGAATTCCATGGACAGAGGAGCCTGGAGCTATAGTCCATGGGGTCGCAAAGAGTCAGACTCGACCGAGCAGACAGTAGGCAGGCAGGCTCAAGCTCAGTGGAAGTCCGTAGCTCCCCACTCACCTGGGCTAAAGGCCCAGTGTCATCTCTCTCCCTAATCCTCACCTCAATTGTGCCTCAGTGGCTCTCAGCTCTGGCCCCTTCCCCAGTGATACCTGGCTTAGACTGGCCCTCATCAACTTTCACCTGGACTATTGCAGTATCCTCAGAGCCTCCAGTCACTTCCATTTTAATGCTGGCTTTCAGGCCGATATTTCAAAAGAGAAATAAATTTCAAATACATCCATTGCTTCTGAGTGCCTCAGGGAAAACCCAGACTCTTCAAACAGGCAGAAACCTATGTGGTCCCTGTCCCCCATCCCCAGCATCCTTGGTCAGGTCTGTGCTTACCCTCTCACTCCCTCAGTGACTTCAAGGAAAGGGCGCGGGGAGGAGAGGGACTGGAAGGGATGGGAGAACAGGGCCAGCTGCATTTCCCCACCTACCCCCCACCACCTCCCAAGTTCAAACCCCAGCCCTGTTACTCCAGAGTTGTTCTGACCTTGACCAAGTGCTTCACCTTTCTGTTCAGAGACTCCATTCCCTCATTTGGCTTCCTTTGTGTCTTAGAGGAGAACGTATGTCCGGGCTCCTGATTTCATTAGTGGTCTCCTAGCCCCTCAGCCCACCCCACTGCCCCTACAGGCTCTGCTCTGGTGTGAGGGATGTCCCAAGAGGAGGTCATGCTTTCTCAGGGGAGCAGCAAGAACAGAGGGGTCCCCTGAGCTAAAACAGCCCTTCCAATCCTAGTCCCTTCTTCCCTTGCCTCGAGCCCTGCCCCCACCCCGCCCACTGCCACCCCTGGGGGGCTGTGGTCCACATTTCCACAGTTTATTTACAGAAGGTGCTAAAAGGAACACACTTGTCTTGACACCATGCACCAGAAATAACCTCAACCCATTCCAGAAAAAGCCGAAGCCTGCACACATTCAGGATCTTTTTAAAACACGATGTGCTCTCTTCCTCCCCGACCCTTTCTACCCAGAGTCACACACAGCCTGACAGACCAGCCTGTGTTCAACTCCCACGTGTTTTAAGAACTAGAGTTTCAAATAGACCGAATTCCAAAGTTATTTTTCTAATGGAGACAGGAGACTAGCCGCAACTCCTCTGCCCACAGGAACCAGGTCATCTGTGGCTTTTGCCATGGAGACCAGTATCCTCTCTCCTCCCCGGAGCCAGCTCAACAGCGGGAGGGAAGGTGCTCAGGCCGGTTTTGCTCCTGCTGTGGCATTCCTGCTGGAGGACCCTTGTCTCTCAGAAGACCTCCCCACCCAGCCAGGGCCTGGTGCACGGCTGCTGATGGGGGCGCTCAGGCCAGGCTGAGGGGAGCCCGGATTTCTGGCTGCAGGCTGTGCTCTGTGGACAGTGTGAAGGGGAGGAAGCAACTGTGGGTACAGAGGGCGGTGGCCACCTTCCGGGCACCAGGAAGACAGGCATGGAGGGTGCTCGAGTCTGCTCTGAGGAAGGAAGGCCAGGCCCCCTTCTCAAGCCCTCTCAGTCTAGTCTGAGGACGGACGCACAGGAAGACTGCTCTCTGTGGGCCTCAGGGCAGCCCAGCACAGACCCCGGGCCTTGTTCAGAGAATAGGGCAGTCCCGGGCAGAGGGGAGGATGTAGGCTCAACGGCCCATATTTTGATTCAGCTTGGGAAAGAGGTAAGGTGGGAGACACCAGTTTGTAAAGCCAGGGGCCTGTTTCCCTGGATGAGCAAAGATCAGAGCTTGAACAGCAGAGAAAACCAGGGCCCAAGGATGGTGGCAGAGGATGAGGGAGGCAGGCAAGAGCCATCAGTCTTCAGCTCACCTGCCGCGGACGCTCCAACCCCAAATCGCTCCACCTAGAGAGATTGAAGTTGTCTTTTAAAACTTAACGACTGAGTTGCTGTTGGGGATATCCAGGTAGCAAGGGGCAAAAAAAGGCCAGATACACTTAAAACCTGCTCCCACGCCCCATTCTTGGATCTTCTGAATAAAGGGTGGTTTGGTGTGTGTGTGTGTGTTTGTGTGTTTGTAGTGAACCGCAGAGGGGAGGGAGTGCTGAACCAGGGTTAGGCCAGGAGCCAGTGTCAAAGGTAAACATAGTCGAACGTTAAAGTGGTGAAAACAGATTTTCCTCAGTGATTACCAACGGGAGGGGAAAGAGCTGAGCTCCATTCTGATCTGTGCAGAGGACCCTGGGTGGTTAAGGGGAGCATGAAGGAGTGGGGAAGGGCAATGGGGTCTCAAGCAGCTTCAGAGAAGAGAAAACTACAATGTCAGGAGTATCAGTGCGATGAGGCCAGGTTGCCCACGAGCGGCAATTATCTCAGGATTCTGTCCTCCGAGAGGGACCAGGAGACACGGCCTCTATCCTTCCTGAGTGACTTCAAGAAGTGGCGTTCAGGTTCTTGTGAAAAACACTCTTGTTGGAGGAGGAGGAGGGGGGACAGAGGAAGGAATCATAATGACAAGCCCTGTTTAGTAAATGCTCTAAGAAAGGGAGGTCAGGGGCCTGGGTCAGGTGTTGGCTAGAACAAGCAGTGAATTCTGCTGGCGGCATCGAGCTTTCCCAGGCAGGCATCCTGAGGGGGCTGGGGTCACTCTAGGGATGCAGGGCCTGGGTTTGGTCCTCTCCTATTGCAGGTGTTTGGGTGGAGTCGTTATGTGCTGATCTGCAGCTCTCAGGGGGCCCTTCACATCCCCTTCTGGAGGACAGGATGCGGATCTGACCCTCCCCCTCAAGCTGGAGGCACTCACCTCCTTGCTCCCCGACACCATGCGGCCCACGTGGCCATGAGAGAGGCTTTCCCACCTGCTCCACGGCAGGGAGAATGAGCGCCACATCAGGCAGCAGTGGGGATGCCCTCAGGGTCCGACCGACGCCCACTCAGGATGCAAAGGTTCCGATGCCTGACTCCAAGTCCACTGGTTTCGGTCTGTCCCCAAAAGGGTACACGGCTCTCCTGTCCTCAGCGCTCTCATTCTAGTCCCATTCTCCACAAGCACCTTAAAGGTCCCGGGTCACATTTCCTGGGATCCTTTTTAGGGAAAGTTTAGGGGGCCCCGTGTGGCTGGTCATTAGTTTAATGATGCCCCCTTCCTGGAAAGGACCTGCTGATCAACTGACTTTCCCCTTCAGAGACCCTCTGGTTCCAGCATGGGCAGAGGAGGAGACGGGGCTTAGTGCTCTCCCCCCTGGGCTCCGTCTCTGTGCCCCTTAGTGATCAGGGAGGGCAGAGGGACTTCACAGGGACCCTCACAGGCTGGCCTGGGCTGAGTCTTGCTCACCTCTTCCTCGTTCAGACTTCACCAGGTCAATTGACCTAAAAGTTCAGGGACTGATCCACCCTGCTTCTTGCCATCCTCCCCTTACCTGCCCCTAAGAGCCCATGTAGGGAGGGGTCACTGAGAGCTCTCAAGATCCCCACTACAACAGGGTCAGCTCTGCATGGGGCTCTGGGCAGGGTGCCCCTGGGGGCTGAGAGAATCTTGGCCGTAAAAGTTGGAGTTAATGAGACTATCCATGTCTCATGAACATATGTTATCATGTAGTACAAAATCCTCAGGTTGCTGGAAGATGCTTTTGGGCCCTAACATATTTGGAGGGGTGCTTTCCTATGGGTAAGTTCAGACTGTTGGCACTATGCCCCATGATGCCAGGACACTGGGGATGCTGAGCCTTGCTGGTTCCTAATAGGAGAGGCCTCTCAGAATGATAGGTGGGCTTGACTATGGCAGAGGCTGTAGGTGGAAGAAGAAATTGGAAGGGTCTGGACAGGAGCTAGAAGGAGAGAGAATGCGGTGAAGAGCTGGCCTCAGAGTCCAGGATGGAGGCGGTGAGATTCTTCAAGCATCCTGGAGAGGGCGTCTGGGTGTTTTGAAAGGACTGATTCAGGCACATCCTGAGTAGCTGGCTGCACCCACTATTGTGCAGTGGCTGGCCCCCAGCTCACAGCACAGACACCATTTATCAGCAGTGCACTCAACCCCTGTCCACCTTCACTGTTTTTTCTTTTTTAATATTTATTTATTTGGCTGCATCAGGTCTTAGTTACTGCATGTGAACTTTTAGCTGTGGCATGTGGGATCTAGTTCCCTGACCAGGGATCAAACCCGAACCCCCTGCATTAAGAGTACAGTCTTAGTCACTAGACCACCAGGGAAGTCCCCACTTTTATTCTTCAGAAAACACTCACTGGGCCAAGAAACCCCCTTTCCTGGGAAACCCAAGTGTCCCCAACCACACCCAGAAACTGCCCTGGAGGTCTGGGGGTCAGAGAACTGCCCCAGGGGCTGTTTTAAGACAACCCCCCCCACGCAGAGCCCTCATTAGAGAATTTGCCACTAAGTTTCCACTAAGCTTCTATTAACACCTTTCCTGCTTCTGTAGCCCTTATTAGACCCATTACCCACTGGCGCAGGAAGCTCTGAATTAGTCTTGTCCCCTAACTTTGAACTTCCAAAGAGAAAGGCAGGCAGAATGCAGAGTAGGAAGAGGGCCACCCTTCAGTCCAGACAAGAGGTGTCCCTGCCAGCGCCCTCAGCTTTGAAAGGTCCGGTTCTAGCTTTCCTCTGACAGTGCTCCTCCCACGGGGAAAGGGATCTATAAGGTGGACGGAATTCCTGACCATCTGGCTTCTAGACCACAGCGCAGGGATCTTTCCCAGGCACACCATGTCCTGGGTTAACTGCCTGCCAGAGTGAGCATTTCCAACCCATGGCAGAAATGGGGGTCTGCCATTGGCCTGTGCCAGGTCTCCCCCCATTGGTGAGGAACTTGGAGAAGTCTGGAAATTCTGAATTGGAACCTGACCTTTCAGGTCATAATGAAGTTACACTTTGTCAAGTTTGGACAATAGAACATATTTTATCTGCTAGCTCGGTCTACAGTATTTAATACATGAGGGGCTTCCCACGTAGTGCTAGTGGTAAAGAACCCACCGGGCAATGCAGGAGATGTGGGTTTGATCCCTGGGTTGGGAAGATCCCCTGGAGAAGGGCATGGCAACACACTCCAGTATTCTTGCCTGGAGAATCCCGTAGATAGAGGACCCCTGGTGGGCTACAGCCCGTAGGGTCACAAAGAGTCAGACATGACTGAAGCAACTTAGCACGCACTCATACAGGCCTGCATTTGTACTCCTGTCCCAGGCCTGGGTAGATTCTTTGTGTTGTGCTTCTCGAGGGTGTATGCATGGTATGTGTGTGTGTGTGTGGCATGTCGAGGGGTGTCATTGTGTCTCCTGGGAAGGATGAGATTGGGGATGAGAAGGAAGCTAGGCCAGTGCCAGTTTAGCAGAGAAGTCTTGGCTGCTGTGGGAAGTCCTCTGGCCTAGGACCCTGGAGAGAGCTAGAGAAGTGCAAGGTGGGAAGTCCTCCCTACCTCCACCAGCAATACTAGCAAGAGATGCCCAGGGCAGTCTCTCTCCTCCAAGCTAGGTCATCAGAGGCCAGCGCACTCCCCTTCCACCATCTTCAAGGCATAGAGGGCAGGTGAGAACCCTGGACTTAGAACCAGGGAGATCTAAGTTCTGGCTCTGGCTCTGCCATTTCTGCCCTTCTCCAATTCTCCTTCTGTAGGGTGGGTATCAGAGATCCCCTGGTGGCTCAGTCAGTAAAGCATCTGCGCAGAATGCAGGAAACCTAGGTTTGGTCCCTGGCTTGGGAAGACCCTC
The DNA here is from genome assembly GCF_054371585.1 of Giraffa tippelskirchi. Classification (NCBI taxonomy): domain Eukaryota; kingdom Metazoa; phylum Chordata; class Mammalia; order Artiodactyla; family Giraffidae; genus Giraffa; species Giraffa tippelskirchi. The sequence continues at coordinate 23,893,296 of NC_137277.1, read as the reverse complement.
TGGAGAAGGAAATAGCAACCCACTCCAATATCCTTGCCTGGGAAATCCCACGGACAGAGGAGCCTGGGGGGCTACAGTCAATGGGGACTCAAGAGTCAGACAGGACTTAGCAATTAAACTACCACCAGGGTGGGTATAATGATAATGGGCCAGTTTCTCTCCTTTTCAAAGGAGATTGTGGGACCCAGCGTTCTCTAAGCAGTGGGACTCGGGACAAGGGTGGCTTCAGATGACCTTGACCACAGTCACCGCTAGCTCTGCTGCCTTCCTGTGCAGCACTAGACCTCCTGAGAGAGAAAGAAGCAGAGGTCAAGTGTGGGCATGCAGACACCAGTCGATGCCTTAAGTTTCCCAATACTTTTGCCAAGAAAAGAAGGATACAAAGCATCTTCCCCAAAAGATGTGAGGTTCAAGCATTGGTGGAGGGCGAAGGACAACACCCCCCACTCTGTGGGCCCCTCACCATCAGTCCCTGAGACAGAACACAGCACCCCTGTGCCTGTTAGCCTGACCCCCTCCCCAGTTAAGGAGCCTCGGGCTGTGAGGAGCCCCTGACCCACCTGCACCAAACACTCCAGGCTAAAGTAGTCAGAAAGTCCTGAAAGGGCAACACGTCCTAGGCTGATGAAGATGAAGGCTAAGGGGGCAGAAACGGGCACCTGCCCCAGGCATCACCTTCACTTTAACCTTCATCTTCACCCGTGGCACCGATACAGGATGGCCGGGGTGGGAGGTGGCCCCTGCGCGTGCGGACACCCAGATTCGCAGTAGCACTGGGGGCCAGAGCCGTGCAGCCCGGGTGCAGCTGGCCCTTTGGCCGCGGGGCGGAGCCCGAGGACCGCAGACGCCCGATCTAGGGCCCCGGCCAGGCGGGAGGGAGCGGCGCGCCGAGTCCTCGGTCGCCTCTGCGTTTCCCCGGGGGCTGCGGGGCTCGGGGTGCGGGGGACACCCGGGGTATGGGGGAGACCCGGGGTCCGCAGAACGGCTGGAGTCTCCGCTCTTTTCTTCCGCGCGGACGATCGCGGGTCCCCTGGTCCAACAGGTTCACCGGGCGCTGCGGGACACGGGACCATGTCTCCGTCTGCAGCGCTCCTGCTGCAGAGAGGGCAAGGGACCTGGGGACCCAGTTCTGGACAGTCTCCCCCGACAGCCTGGACCACTCATCCTCTCCATCTCATAGGTATGAAATGTGTCACATGGATGAACATTGGAAAAGGAAGTCCTGACCGAGGGGAGGACAGAGAAGGAGCTGCGTGGGCTGGAAGAGCCCGCAAGGGATGAGGGCAAGAGGCATGGAGGCGGAGATGCCTGGAAGCAGGATAATTTAGAGACCCCTGTCAGGAGAGGAGGTAGTGACCAAGTTCCCTTTCTAGGTTGTTGGGTTTTCCTTGGTTTTTGTTTGTTTGGTTGATTTTTTACCCCTATCCGCCCGTTAAAAATAATGCATGTTCATCCTTGGACAGTTAGAAAATACAAAAAAGATCCGTCTCCCAAAGCAAAGGAAACAAAAGCAAAAATAAACAAATGGGACCTAATTAAACCTAAAAGCTTTTGCATAGCAAAGGAACCCATCCACAAAAGGAAAAGACAAATAACTGAATGGAAGAAAATATCTGTAAATGAAATGACTGGTAAGGAGTTAATATACAAAATATATAAAACAGCTCATACAGCTCAATTTCAAAACCAAATAAATCGATTTTAAAATAGGCAGAAAAAGATAAAAATCAACAGAAGATGTGAATAGACATTTTTTCCCGAAGAAGACATACAGATGACCAATATGCACATGAAAAGATGCTCAGCATCGCAAATCAGCAGGGAAATGCAGATCAAAACCACAGTGAGATATCACTTCACACCTGTCAGAAAGGCTATCACCAAAAAGACCACAATTAAATGTCTATGAGGATGTTTGCCACAGTGGCTGCACCAATTTACATTCCCACAAACAGTGTACAAAGTTTCCCTCTTCTCCCCAACACTTGTAGTTTTATGATAGCCATTTTAATGGGTGTGAGGTTAGCAAATAGTAATATTTTTGAAGGGGGTTAATTTTGCTCACTGTGATTTGACAGGATTTTTAAGAGGTCATTTTTTGCTTGAAATATGATGTAAACATTTCATGGAAGGAAAGTATGTTTTCAGACACTAGAAAATCATATTGTCAACATTAAAAGGAAAATACTTTCTTGCATATTTTTACATATGAGAAAAATATCAGGTGGAGGAGAGATGGAAGCCTTAATTAAGCATCTTATCTCCAAGCCTAGACTCAGTACAAATCCTTTGGCTCCCAACTTGGGCAAAATCCAGAACCAGAAGAGTAAATGTGTCTCTCATTCAGAACACTGATGGTTTAGGATAATGTTGCAAAAACCCAAGGGATGAAACGAGGAGAAATTTTTTTTTTTTTTTTCAGGAGAAGGGAAGGCAGCAGCGCACTTGAGATGACTCTGATCTGTCCAGGGTGCTGACAACTCACAAGACATGCTATCGAACAGGTTGGAAAGATTTGATGCTAATTATGAAATTAGCTCCAGTGGCTTTATGGCTTCCAGTCTCAAGAAGGGTCCAAACTCCTCCCTCACCCTGGAGAAAATAAAGTCTAAGACATCGTGTCTTGGACCAAATAGACTAGAATCCCAAGGAACTTCTAGAAGAGTTAGAAAGCTCAAAAAGAAGTACAACTAAATAATGATTTAAGAATATATGAACATTGGATTAAAATTTTTTAAGCAAAAAAGTAATCAACTCATGACTCAGGATAATGGTAAACTCTGGGGGAGACTCAGGCATCCAGGTAGGAAAGGAGGACACAGATAGATGCAAAGTTATTGGTATTGTTTTGGTTCTTAATTGAATGTTTGATTCATAGGCATTTATTTTAATATTACACTTTAAGTCCAAGGCATATGCCACATGTATTTTTTTACATGAACCAAAAATGCAATATAAAAGATATGAAGATTAAGAATATTCCTTAAAAGAATCTTGAAAAAAAAATTAAGCCTAAGGATGTATTTACCTGGTGCTGAAAGAAATGAAAGCTTTTATTTTTTCATTTCTAACACTGTTTTTTACTATCAAAAACATTTAAATTGCTAATTTTACACTTTTATATTGAAAGTGTCATTATATAAAATTATCATAGACTAGAATAGAAATATTTCTTTGTCACTCTCATTTTATGAAACTTTTTGATCCAAACTGCTCCTTTGGTATCATTGTACTTATTTTCACTACTGGGACTGTTTGAGCACTTCTATCTGAGCTACTTGAGGAGAAGCATTGTTTGCATCATGTATGATGTTGTCCCTGGAGATGTTATCCCAAGATACCCACTCACCATTTGTGATCTTCACAATATAACCATGTATTGTATAAATGTTTAATTTTTATTACAAAAGCATTATGAAACAATGTAGAAGGAGCATACAATGAACCCCCATATTCTCATTCTTCAGAACTAGCAATTATCAAGCTTTTCCCACACTTGCGTAATCTAGTCTTCCTATTATTGTTTTAAACTCCAGACCTCACATCTTTTCAATTCTATAAATTTCAGTATGTGTCTTTAATGTATGGATTGTTGTTGTTGTTTAGTCGGTAAGTCATATCCAACTCTTTGCAACCCCGTGGACTGTAGCCCTCCAGATTTCTCTGTCCATGGGCTTTCCCAACAAGAATACTGAAGTGGGTTGCCATTTTCTTCTCCAGGGGATCTTTCCAATCCAGGGATGAAACCTGAGTTTCCTACACTGGCAAGCAGATTCTTTACCACTGAGCCACCAGGGAAGCCCTTAATGTATGGATGTTTTCTTCAAAACCCCAGTGCCATTATCATGCCTTGAAAAAAAATAATAATTCTTTGGTGTCATAACATCTAGTCCATTTTCAAATTTTCCAAGGGTTCCAAAATTTTTTTTACGGTTGGGTCATTTGAATCTGGATTCAGTCAAGGTCCACACACTGTACTTGATGATATTTCTTAATATCATCTTAATATCGTCTTTCTATCTAGAGTAGTACACCCTATCCTCACCCTTCTATTATTATGTTGTTGAAGAAAACTGGCCAGTTACCTTGTAGAATATCCCATATTCCAGATTTCTCTGTGCCTTTGGGATGGCATTTAAATTTTCCTTTGTCCTCTGCGTTTTCTGTGAACACAAATTTAGGTCTAAAGCCTTGATTCAATTCAGGTTCAACTTTTCTCTTGGATAAGAACATTTCAGAGGTGGTGCTAAGTCCTTCACATCGCATGTCCCCAGAAGGCTCATAACGTCAGCTTGTTCCATTCTTAGTGGTGCCAATATTGATCTGTGGCTTCAGGAGGTAACAGCTTGAAGCCTTCACTGTGAAGCCGTTCATCAACCTTGCATACGCAAAGTGCCTTATGTGCCTTCTGGGGACATGTGATGTGAATGACTTAGTACCACCTTTGAAATGTTCTTATCCAAGAGAAAAGTTGAACCTGAATTGAATCAAGCCTTTAGACCTAACTTCAAGTTCACAGAAAACAGAGGATATAGGAAAAGTTAAATGCCATCCCAAAAGCACAGAGAAATCTGGAATATGGGATATTCTACAAGGTGATTGGCCTGGTTTCTTCAACAACATAATTTCAATAGTAGAAGGGTGAGGACAGGGTGGATGGACTACTCTAGATGGAAAGAAACTTCATCAAGTTAACCCAATCCTCTTAATATATGGGCTTCCCTGGTGGCTCAGATAGTAAAGAATCTGCCTACAATGCAGGACACCTGGGTTTGATCCTTGGCTAGGGAAGATCTCCTAGAGAAGGGAATGGCAACCCACTCCAGTCTTCTTGCCTGGAGAATTCCATGGACAGAGGAGCCTGGCAAACCGCAGTCCGTAGGGGTCGCAAAGAGTCGGACACAGCTGAGTGACTAATGCTTAATATGTAGAAAAAAATGCAGAAATACAGAAAGGAGAAATTAATCACTCATGTTCCTGCCTCTGAAAGCAATAATAAATGCTACTTTTTAGATCATTTCTTTCCATGTTATGCATTCATTTTTCCTTGCTGTGGTCATATTAATGTGCATTTTTATAATACCACTAAAGAATTTATAGGTGTTATTAAAACTTTACGCACATCAGTTTAGTTGCAGCAATGGACTAATTGTTTGACTGTTACTAAAACTTCTGAGCCTGTGTAGCATAGGGCTGGCAGTCACTGGGAAAGAGGCTTGATGTCCTCCTAGGTGGGTGGGCTGGACAGTGACTTGTAGAGCTCTACTGTGTCGGGGAGCAGACTCCAGGTCCCTCACTCAGGCTTAGAAGCTTCACTGTCTGCTTTCACCTACTCAGAGAGAGAAGTGCCCTCTGATTTTGGCATCCTAATTTTAAAATGAATTATTGTATTTTTTCTTGTTTGTCCATAGGATAAAAGTCAAATGTTATATGCTAAATTTTCATTAAATAGTCATGTTATCTTAAAAAAAAATAAATAAATAAAGTCATATCCCATATAGTAAAAGCACAAACAAGAAGCGGATATTTGTTACAGCTTTGGTTTTGATGGCAAAAACCTTACTATCCCACATGGGCCCAAATGGATTAATCCAGCAAAATAGAAATTGAAAGGCTGCTTTTCACATGCGTATGAAATGGCTTTCAGCAAAGATGACAGATTGTACACATGCGCATGATGTGTCTCTCTGCCAAATCACCACTAAATAAATCAAGTTGAATCATTTGGGCAGTATTTATTAATAATTGAAGTATAATCATACAGTAAAATTCACCCTTTTAGGAGTACAGTTCCATTTAAAAATTTTTTCTATGCATTTTTACTTTCTCTGTGCATTTTCAACAAATGAATATTGTTACCCCCACACACGGTTTCTCTTGTGCCCTTGCGTTGTCAACTCCTTCCCCTACCCTATTCCGGGCAACCTCAGATCTGTTTTCTGTCGCATAGTTTTGCCCGTTCCAACATGTCATATAAAGAGAATAATAGTATAATATATATAGCCTTTTGAATTGGCTTCTTTCACTTACCATAATGCATCTGAGATTCATGTGGTTGGGTGTATCAATAGTTCATTTCTTTCTATTGCTGAGTAGTTTTCCATTGTATGGATGTATCATAGTTTGTCCATTCACCAGTTGAAGGACATTTGGATTATTTCCAGTTCTTAGCAATTATGAATAAAGTCACTATAAATATCCATGTACAGATTTCTGTGTGAACTTCAGTTTTCTTTTCCCTTGGATAGATATAAAGGGGTAGAACTGCTGAGTCATATCTTTAACTTTATTAGAGACTGCAAACTGTTTCCCAAAGTGGCTGTACCATTTTGCATTCCCACTCAGAATGGATGAGATCACTACTTGCTCCACATTCTCAACACCACTTGTATTATTAGGAATTTTTTAATTTATTTTTTTATTTGTTTGTTTTTAGCTATTTTATTTTTGGCCTAGCTGCATGGCTCATAGGATTTCAGTTTGCCAATCAGGGATTGAACCTGGGTTACAGCAGTGAAAGCATCAAGTCCTAACCACCAGACCGCCAGGGAATTCCCATTTTTGAGCTATTTTAATCGATGAGTAGTGTTATCTCATTGTGGTTTTAATTTGCATTTCTCTAAAGAGTAATGATCTTAGCATCTTTCATGTGCTTGTCATTAATATATCTCCTTTATTGAAGCATCTCGTTGAATCTTTGCCCCTTTATCACTGGGCTGTTTTCTTATTATTGCATTCTAAGAGCTCTTGATATATTTAAGGTCAAGTCCTTCATCAGATATTTATCTTGCAAATATTTTCTCTTAGTCTGTAGCTTGTCTTCTTATTCTCTTAATGGTATTATTTGAAGAGCATAAGTTCTTAATTTTGATAAAGTCCAATTTTATCTATTTTATTTATTTATTTATTTACTTTCAACTGCACTGGGTCTTCCTCGCTTTTTTCTAAGGCTTTCTCTGTTGAGGAAAGTGGGGGCTATTCTTCGTTGCAGTGCATGGGCTTCTCATTGCGGTGACTTCTCTTGTTGTGAAGCATGGGCTATAGGTGCATGGGCTTCAGTAGTTGCAGCATGCAGGCCTGGTAGTTGCAGCTGGTAGGCCCTAGAGCATTGGCTTCGTAGTTGTGGTACAGTGCACAGGCTTAGTTGCACTATGGCATGTAGAGTCTTCCCAGACCAGGGATCAAACCTGTGTCCCCTGCAGTGGCAGGCAAATTCTTATCTACTGCATCACCAGGGAAGTCCAATTTTATCAGTTTTTTTTTTTTTTTTTTTGCTTTTGGTATATAGTATTTAGCAGATTTTTGCCTAACCTAATGTTAAAAAATAATTTTTCCTACATTTTCTAGAAGTTTTACAGTTTTATATTGAGGTCTCTGATCTATATTGAGCTATTTTTTTTAAAGTAAATTCTCTTTTAGAGTGATTAAAAATAAGGAAAGTAATCCTATTGTTACTTTAGTTTTTACCATTTTTACCACTCTCCATTTCTTTAATGGAGCAAAACTTCAGTCTGCTTATCACATTCATGGGTTATTTTTAATAGCTATTTATAGACATTAAAAGAAAAACATAGCAATTGAGATAGGAGACAGTATCAACAAAATTTTGGCAACTGGGAACAAGTGGTGAGTGGTAATGACCATACAGCTAGCAGTGGGAAAAGCCCAGTAAGGAATCTGATTTCTATGTAATTTCCCAAAGGCTCTGGCATAGAAGGTACCAGGCACTTCTAGAAGTGGGATAGAAGGTAAGATTCAAAAAAGGAAAAAGAAGATTGTTTAAAACCCTGTTTAAGTAACATCTGTATCCTCTGATTCTCTTCATACTCAACACAGCTGAACAACTTCCCCTTCCAATTCCCAAAAGAAAAATGGAGTTTTACTGCGTGGAGAAATTAAAATCAATAGTTTCTGCCCTGTGAGGTCCCAGATGTAGGTGAGAATGGAATTACTATTCAGGAAACAAGAGGGTAAGTGATGTGATAAATTTTGAGACCCCCTTCCTGGACCTCTTCTTCTGCTCAGCACCCAGACACTGGCCTCAAGGTTTAAACTTTATAGGCAAGGGGTCCAGGGGACCCTCTTGGAGAATCTGACTAGCTTATGAGGAAAGATTCAAAAGGTCCAGCCAGATCACTACATGAGCCCACAGTAGATGAAACTCAGGCACTCCACTAACTCAGCTACTCCAATAAGTGTTCCATGTCCTATTCTCAAACATAAGCAGACAAAAGGGTCACTTGCTCTTGGAAAAGTCTAGTGACAAGGCTTTCCCCAGGTGTGAGTTTCGACCAGAAGGTTTTACAAGGGATTTCTTTTTTAGGGAGTGGAGAGGCACCATGAACCCAGGCCCATGGCAGTGAAAGCGAGGAGTCCTACCCACTGGACCGTCAGGGAATCCCCAGAAGAGATTTATTCAAAGAAGATAAAACTGGTTAAAAAATCAGGGTTTCCCTGGTGGCTCAGTAAAGAATCCACCTGCCAGGGCAGGAGACACGTGTTCGATCTCTCATCCAGAAAGATCCCACGTGTCTCAGAGCAACTAAGCCTGTGTGTCACAACTACTGAGCCTGAGAGCCCCAGAGCCTGTTCTCATCAAGAGAAGCCTCCACAATGAGAGCCCACCCACCGCAACTAGAGAGTAGCCCCTGCTGACCGAACTAGAGAAAAGTCCATGTAGCAAAAAAATATAAACTGACTAAAAAATCTAAAACAGATTCACATGAAAGCACACGATGTCAAAATTTCCAAATACCAGGAAAAGATCCTACAAGTTTCTTGAGAAAGAAAAAAATTTTTACCATATGAAATGTAAACCAGAAAAGCTTTCCCCAAAGATAACACCAGAAGTCAGAAGAAAATGAACCATTACTTCTCTGAGGGTAAGTTAATTCTTAGAATTTTGTACCCACAAAAACTACCAATTTAACATGAATTGAAACCAAGAATTCAAGATGTACAAATTCTGAAAATACAGGCCATGTCCTTCTTCTCAGGAAGTTACTAAAGGATATATTCTATCAAAATGAGAGTGGAAGTCAAGAAAGAAAAAACAAGGAAAACGGGCATCAGGAATTCAACCCAAGGGAGAAGCAGAAGGATGATTGCGGAGAGTGGCCAGCCCAGACTGGCGCAGAAGGAAATATTCTGCTCAGGAAAGATTCTTCCATAAGACAAAAGCATCAAATTACCCGATGCAACTGAAAATACTGAGAAACAATTTGGACAACTGGCAAAAGGTTTGGGGTTGAAGTAGTAATATATTTCTAGAAAAATAAGTGAACAAAAACAATGACTGACTTTGGAGGGCAAACAAAGTTGCTCAGAAAAGGAAAAGTACTCATAGGACTTCTGTGAATTTCAGCTGTAAATAGGGCTTTACATGGTTCCAGTGATGTGAACATGGACTACTGACCTAGTCAACCAGGTTTCAGCCAAATTTATGATATAATTATGTGGATAAGTGAGGATGTATGAGTAGGGGTTGGAGGTGAGGAAGGTAAATCCTTATTTTTTATCCTGGGAAGTAAACAGATAATGTATCAAAATTGAAAAATTAGTAGCTATATGAACATGTTATTTTGAGTTAAGAGAGTTAAGGGAGTTGCCTCCAAGGAAAAAAGAATAGGGAATGTGAGAGGCTAAAGCTTTTCATAACAAATCTTCCAGAACAATTTAGTTCTTTAAACTACTGTATGATAAAAAGATAGAAAAGCTAGATCATAAAATTAAATGATGAGTAAGATTTATGTTTGTTGACCAGGAAACATTTCTATTATTTACTCTTGAATATGATAAGCAAATTTCAGAGTAATGTAAATAATGTGATCCATTGTTTTTTTTAATGAAAAGAAAAAAGTAATCAATGTGTATATATATTTAATTGTTTATATAGCATAAAATGGCTCAGACGGTAAAGAATCTGCCTGCAATGTAGGAGACCTGGGTTTGATTCTTGGGTTGGGAGGATCCCATGGAGAAGGGAATGGCAACCCACTCCAGTATTCTTCCCTGGAGAATTCCATGGACAGAGGAGCCTGGCAGGCTACAATCTATGAGGTCCCAGAGAGTAGGACATGACAGCGAACTAACACTTTCACTTTCACATGAGCATAAAGAATGGTGTGTAGGGATACACATTAAACTCTAAACAGTAGTTATGTCAGAGGGACGGAAAACAGTGGGGAGAGAGAGAAATGATATCATGGTCTTTATGTCTTTTGCATTGTTTGAATTGTTATGAACATAAATTATTTTGTAATAAAACAATTAAGAATGGCCTCTCTTTGCAACATGACAATGTGATTCTAAATGCTATTGATCTTCTAGATGTCTGAAAAAAAACACATGAGGCCATTTAAGAAAAAAAATTTGAGAAATAGATGTTAAAATTAAGTAATTTTCATCAGATATTAAAATAGTTTCTAAATTAGTTAGGTCAAATGTGTTTTTTACTAATCATCAAATGGATTATGAAAAATAACACAGAGCAGAGGAGACAGGGGCACATGTAAGAATTTAGCCTGTGCTAAAGGCAGCATCATAAATCAATGGGAAAGAAAGAAGAGTTTGACAAACAATGCTACAATAGTTTATAAACCATTTTGGTCAAAAATAAAGTCAGATTTTTACCAAACACCATACACTAAGATAAACTGCATATATGTTGTTAATACAGCAAACAAAATTAACATATTTATGTTTATATATCTGTCCTTAAAGCGATTTAGACAAAAGATTTGCTTTTTTTTGTTGCAGAAGTGATGCTTTCTTGATGTAGAATATATTGAAACCAGGCATACAAAATAAAATGTATAAGTGACTCTTCCTCCTATCCCCACTTTTCAAGGTCATCAATCTTATCATTTTGCAGTAAATGTGTTCAAGGGTTTTGTTTTTTTTAATTTTTGTTGAGCTAATCGTAGGCTCATTTTACAGTTAAAAGAAATAATGGAGAGATCTGACATTTTGTCCAGTCTCCCCCACTGGTAACATTTTGCAAAACTATAGTGTTATAGTATTACAACCAAGATGTTGATATTGATACCATCCATGCAATTTCTCCAGAATCCTTTAGTTTTACTTGTTCTCATCATTTGTGTGTGTGTATTTAGTTCTGTACCATTTTACCACCTGTGCAGGGTTGTGTATTCACCAGTACAGTCAAGATGCCGAACAGTCCCAATATTGCAATGATCCTCTCCTGCTGCCCTTTTATAACCACATCTCCCTCCCTCCATCCCTTCTCCCCACCGTCCCTAACCCCCTGGCAAACAATAATCTGACTGCCATTTCCAAATGCTTGTCATTTTAAAATATTTTATAATTGGAATAATACAATATACAACCACTTGAGAAAGGCTCTTTCTTTAATTTTAATTCCTTGGTGATTCATCCAAGTTGTTGTCCATGGCAATAGTTCATTCCTTCTTATTGCTGAGTAGTTTTCTATGGTATGTATGTGTCACAATTGGTTTAACCATTTATCTGTTGAAGTACATCTGAGCTGATTCCAGTATTTGGCTTCAGTCAGTCAGTTCAGTCGCTCAGTCGTGTCCGACTCTTTGCAACCCGATGAACTGCAGCACGCCAGGCTTCCCTGTCCATCACCAACTCCCGGAGCTTTCTCAAACTCATGTCCATTGAGTCGGTGATGCCATCCAACCATCTCATCCTCTGTTGTCCCCTTCTCCTCCTGCCTTCAATCTTTCCCAGCATCAGGGTCTTTTCCAATGAGTCAGTTCTTTGCATCAGGTGGCCAAGGTATTGGAGCTTCAGCTTCAGCATCAGTCCTTCTAATTAATATTCAGGACTGGTTTCCTTTAGGATTGACGGGTTTGATCTCCTTGCAGTCCAAGGGACTCTCAAGAGTCTTCTCCAAACCACAGTTCAAAAGTGACCCTACAGACTGCAGCCCAACAGGCTCCTCTGTCCATGGGATCCTCCTGGCAAGAAAGTGGAGTGGGTTGCCATGCCCTCCTCCAGCATTTGGCTTATATTCTATTTATTTGTATTAGAAACAAAGCTTGCTATGAACATTCATGTACATCCTTGTGTTTGTGTAAACATGTTTTTTTCACTGGGATAATTGCCCAGGAGTGCAATTGTTGACTCCTATGTCAGTTGCATCATCCAGATGTTTTTACACATGCAAACTACGTATGTGTATGTATTTGTGTGTGAGTGTGTGTGTGTATGTGTATGTATTTTAAAACAGCAATAATTTGATAAACATCTTTCTATAACTTTTGTTTCTTTTTGAACCTAACAGTATATCTCGGGTATCTTTCCATTTGCATATGAGGAGGACTACATCAGTCATCTTAACAGATACACAATACTTTCCACTGCATGGATTTACAGAAACTGTGGCTTGGGCCAAACAAGGCCCCCAGAAGCATCCTCTCCCCAGAGCCCAACCAGTACTGCTGCCAGCTCCCACAGTGAGATAGCCTGGGGTGAGCTTCTCAGCTTGTCATTTCTTTCCCTTTTTGCTTATCAACAATTAATTAGACTGAAGGACACTAATTTCTTTGTCCCCTGCCCTTTATTTACCCCACATCTTCCTCTTTTTTGGATTCATTGCCTTTTCTTCTTGAGTGCATCCTCAAACCATTCTTTTAGAGAGTATGTAAGCTTTCCAGGTGACTCAGTGGTAGAGAATCTGCCTGCCAATGCAGGAGCGGCAGGAGATTCAGGTTCCATCCCTGGGTTGGGAATATACCCTGGAGGAGGAAATGGCCACCCACTCCAGTATTCTTGCCTGGGAAATCCCACAGACAGAGGATCCTGGCGGGCAGTCCATGGGGTCGCAAAAGAGTTAGACACGACTGAGCAACTGAGCACTTCATGAGTGTTAAACTTTATTAAGGTTTGCATACCCAAGAACCTCTTTACTTTGTCTCCTCATTTGAAAGTTATTTTGGATGCATTTAAGATTTCACGTTTAAAATCTTTTCCCTTAGAACTTTTAGGCTATTTCTCTCTCTTGTCTTCCAGCTTTGCGTTGCGTTCATGACGCAAGTCATTCTGATTCATGATCTATCTACATAGTCTTTAAAAATTACTTATTTAAAAAATTTACATATAGTAAAAATCACCCTTTTTGGTATACATGTCTGAGTTTTAACAAATGTATACATCATTAATCACTACAGCAGTGTAGACATGCAAGATTCATCACTTCAAAAAGTCCCCGGGTTGCCCCTCTGAGGCCAGCTCTCCTCCCACCTCTGCCAACCCCTGCTCAATTCTCCATCAGCTATTCCAGTATGCTGGGCATCTGCTTAGCTTTCCCCACTCTTGGTTTCAGAATATTCTCAACATCACTGGACTCTAAATGCCAACACAATGTGTATGTGGGTTGATCTTTTAATTCTTCCTCCACTAGACTTGGTGGACTCTCTCAAATCGAAGATGTATAAGAAATGCTATTGTATTTCTTTATTGTTCCTCCCACCCTCTACCCTCTGTTCTCTTCTTATAGCACTTCTATTAGATGGATGTGGAAATTCTACAAATACCTTAAGCTTCTCACTTACTCTTTCCATCACTTTCATCCTTCTTTGCACTGTATTGTGGGAGATTCTTCAGTTAAATATTCCAGTTAACTAATCAGCTGTTTCCGACTGTTATTCAACCATTTTTTGAGGTTTTTCTCCCCCCGGCAATCAAATATTTAATTTCTAGGATTTCTGGCTGTATGTGTGTGTTTGTGTGTGTGTGTGTGATATTTTGCCTTTGGTTTTCAGTCATTCACTGCAGTATGACAAACTACTCCAGATCTCAGTGTCTTGAAACAACTATTTGCTCGTGATTCTGTCCTCTTGACAGGGCTCTATGGATGGTTCTTCTATTGGTCTTGCCAGTGGTCCGTACAGCTGCATGAAGCAGGGATGACCAGATCTCACTTGCTGTATGCAATTTAAGTGACTTTTGTTCAGTCTCTTGACTTGATCTTTCCAGCAAGGTAGCTGGACCTCTTAAATGGTGGCTCAGGGCTGCCAAGAACACTAACAGGGAACATGCCAGACCTACTTAAGGTTAAACCCAGAACTGGCACACAGAAGTCATAGTGTGCTGATTAGAGCAGGTCCCTGGCCAGCCCAGAGCCAACGTGAGAGGGGACTACCACGGACAGGCTCAGCAGGAGGTATGGTTCTTTAGAGACTGCAAGTGACAGGTTGCCAGCCACCTCTCTGGAGATACTGATTGTACCTCTTCACACGTCTCATTTTTCTGTTAACTCTCAGGATATTAGACACAGTGTGCCGCCAGGAGGGATGAGCTGGGAGTTTGTCTTCTGGGTGTGAGGATGCCTTGATCCTGCTTTCCAGTCGCAGGGCCCACACTTATTTTTATCATTTCGGCATCACTCCTGTCTGCTGCTCAGCAGTAGTGACTAAAGGGATGCAGTGCTGCCCACTCCTCCAGATGCAGCATTTAATCACTCTGGTTCCAGCTCCAGATCCATTCCCTGTGTAAAGCATGAAGGTATTAGTCGCTCAGTTGTGTTCGACTCTTTGTGGCCCCATGGACTGGCGCCCACCAAACTCCTCTGTCCATGGAATTCTCCAGACAAGAATATTGGAGTGGGGTGCCATTTCTTTCTCCAGGGGATCTTCCCCACCCAGGGATCCAACCTGGGTCTCCCACATTGCAGGCAGATTCTTTACCGTCTGAGCCACCAGGGATGTCATGATTTTCTTCCTCACGAAGACTGATCTGGACTGATCTCCATGTTGAAGAAACTCTTCAGCATTTCCAGTTTGCTCGTACTATTTCCCTCTCCCATCTTTTCTGTCCTTTTGTGGGATTTGGGGTGAAATGGGGTGCAAAGGTGTGCTTAATCTACCATAGCAATGCAAAGTCATGGCAAGGATTTGCCATAATTCAGGTAACCATGTTCCCGCAAAGCCAGGGCACCAGGTAGCCCTGGGATAACCCATTGCTCAGTCCTGGATATCTGGCGCCTCCTTCTCCCACTCTCCTCCAGGAACTGACAGAGAAGTCAAAGAGGATGGTGGTACTGAATAAACTTTGAACTCCAGGGGTCAAGCAGGTGGTAAGTGGGGCTTTGGGAGTCATCAGACTAGTCATCAGCCTGGGCTGTCTTTGGCTGTGCTGCCCACCACACGTTGGGCTCAAGGACCCATTTCTTTTGATGGTCAGGCAGGGGCCCCAAATCCTGGCTCCTGTCGAGTGTACTCCACGGACAAAACACAATATCCTCTGTATTTCTAACCGCTTATATCTGACCTCCTTCTCGAATTATTATGGAGCCTCGGGCTGTGAGGAGCTCTTGACCCGCCCACCTCAAACAGAGGAGAGACACACCCAACTAAAGGGGGCCAGAAAATATGGGGAGGGCAGCGAGTCCCAGGTTGGAAAGGATGAGGGTTAAGGGGGCGGAAATGGGCACCCGCCCCAGGTATCACCTTCACTTTCATCTTCATCTTCACCTGTGGCACCGACACGGGGTGTCCAGCGTGGGAGGTGACCCCAGGCGTGTGTAGACACCCACCTTCGCGTGTGTGTGGAGACCCAGGGGCAGAGCTGCGCTGCAGTGCCCCGTGTCCGCGGGGCGGAGCCCGAAGACCGCAGACTTCAGAGCGCCGCCCCGGCCCGGCGGCAGGGAGGGGCGGCGTGTCGAGTCCTCGGCCGCTTCTGCTTTTCCCCTGGGGTTGCGGGGCTCCGGACGCGAGGGAGACGCTGGGTCCGAGGGGGCGGCCGGAGTCTCCGCGCTCTCCCTCGTCATACACGAAACGATCGCGGATGCCTTGGCCCGACACGCTCACCCGGCGCTGCGGGGCCGGGGACCGCGCCCCCGCCTGCGGCGCTCCCCGCTGCAGAGAGGGCAGGCCGGGGGACCCAGTTCTGGGACCCTCTACCCTCAGAGTTAGTGACCAAGGGGATGGAGAGGCTGCAGGATGACGAGAAGGCTCCTCAGGTCCCGTGAAAAGGACTGAGGACCAAGAGGTTTTTAGGGGCAGGGGAGTTTGGAGAAAAAGGTGTGGTGGGGGCAGGGGGAACAAGCCAACGCGCACATCGTTAGAGGCAGGGGTTTTCTAGGCTTAAATGCTCTTTGCATTCATTTAATTAAATCATTTGCAGATAAAAGTGATGCAGATCTATTTGAGAAAATTTGAAAATTTACAGCAAAATTAAGAAAATTATAAATTGTATTTAAATGTGTATCCTGCTTTTAAAACTTAAGGGCATATATTAAGGGCATTTTCCAATATCAAGTAATTTATAAAAGTGGGATTTTTGAAGTTGTATCATATTTTATTGAAAAAATAGATGACAACTTATTTAGCCAGTTCTTTATTGATGGAAGATTAGGTTGTTAGTTTCTAAATATTCTCTAAATCATGCTGTAGCCAACATCCTTACACATGAATCTGTGCCAACAGAGGCTTATTATTTTAGGATCATTGAGTGAAATATTATGAATACTTTTTCTCAAATTTATTTTAACTCTTAAAGAAGTACTTATAAAATGTGTAAGCAATCCTAAAGGATACAAAAGAAGACATTGAAGATCTGCTCTCACTCTAACTCCCCAGATGTGACATTGCTCACATTAAAAAAAAAAAAGTATTTATTTATTTGGCTACATGAGGTCTTAGTTGCAGCATGAGAACTCTTAGTTGCAGCATGTGGGGATCCAGTTTCCTGACCAGGGATTGAACCCAGTCCCCCTACATTAGGAGCAGGGAGGCAGCCACTGGATCACCAAGGAAGTCCCTGTTCACATTTTTGTAGTAAAGGTTCAAGATTTTTCCGTATGCATTGAAAGATAAGCATACGTAAGGTATAATATATTTGTATAGATAGGGGCACAGCAGATCACATAACCAAAACATCATTAAAAAAAATTTTTTTTAAAGAAAATAAATTATTGTAAAAAAATACATTCATTCATTCATTGTAAAAGCAAGAACAATCAAACAAATTAGGGAAAAGGAACATAATTGCTATGATAATGATGAACACCCCTCAAATCCTTGACTCAAGTCTAACTTCAGGTACATAAGATGGAACTGCTAAGCACTTAATTAGGAGCAGTGAGCTGAGACGTGCAGTCATCTGCTTATTTACCTGCCCATGACTGAGCGGGGGCCTGTCCTAGGGAGGTTGTCAACTCCTCCCTCAGATCACAAGAGCAGGAGGGAGCCCATGTCATTGGACTTATTACTATCAGTGTGCAGAGTGAAAAATTCACATCTCTACAAGCACCATCACACTGTGCTGTGCTTAGTTGTTCAGTCGTGCCCCCATGGCCTGTAACCTGCCAGGTTCCTCTGTCCATGGGATTCCACAGGCAAGAATACTGGAGTGGGTTGCCATTTCCTCCTCCAGGGGATCTTCCCAACCAGGGATTGAACCCAGGTCTTACTGAAGCTCTCTTCTAAGCCAGGCCCGGCCGGGGCACCTGGAACATGGTGGATAATAATCCTCAGTGGAGGCTTCCTAAAGGATTTCTGCCTTGAAGGGCAGGTTAGAGCTGACACAGAGTGGGAGGCCCCGGGGGCTGATAATGCTGAGACCTTGCAAAGCCAGCGCTCAACCTTTCCAAAGGCCTGAAGGAGACTGCTCTCCTGAATGCCATGGGGGAGGGGGAGGATGGGCATTCCTTACACACACAGCCACACCCAAAGCATGACAGAAGCCCAGATTTGCCAGTCTGAAAGGGGCCCACCGTTCAGAGGCCCCAAAACACAGAGGGCTGGGCGACCCTGGCTGACCCACGGGTGTCTGCTCTCATCCCTAGTCCTTGACACAGACCCTGGAGGACGGTTCAGGCTTGGGTAGCCTAGGGGTCCCCTTCACTGGTGCAGCCTTCCTAGGGGGCCCTCCTAACACGATCTCTCACTTAAAGTACTGAGTCATCTTAAGTGACCTGTGATCTTAGTTTGCCCACACTCACCACGCCCTGTGGTTTCTCTGTTTGCTGGTCAGTTCCTGGAAATTTCCCCAGCTCTGAGGGTTGGCGTAGACAGAAGAATGTCTTACTGCCTGAGGAGGGTGGAGGAAGCCTCTGGGCTCTCAGACTCTAGGGGAGGGTGTGAGGAGAGCAGTTCAGCCTGACAGAGCCGCTGGGTCAGTGGTGGCCATGTCTGGGCAGGACCCTTCTGCTTGCTTGGCCTGCAAGACTTTGCTCCAGGCTCCAGGAAAGAGTCCAGCCTTTCCCCAGGCCCTCAGGGCCCCTGTCCTCTCAGAATCTCAGATGGTAATGGCACTGGGATGATGGCTTCCGTTCAGTCTGCACCAGGCTGCTCTGGGGTCTCCCCTCCAGCACCCCAGCTTTAGAGGTCTGAGGGCCTGTCCTCCAGACCCTCACAGGGAATCACTAGGCTTTTATCATGTGACCACAAAGCAGGCCTGGGGACAGAGGGAGGCAGGGACAGGCACTCATCTTCCTGGATTCTACTTTCCTTCCTAATGTCATTTGATTAGTTGTCATTTTACAATAAATGTGCCTTTTCCTCAAAATGGTTTATTATATTTTCAAAGGGGGTGAGAGAATTGTGTGAGCTGCTGGTCCCCCACAGTATACAAATGTACACCTTTAATTCACAGGACCCAGGTGCCTTTTTGTCATCCTGCAGCCTCGGCATCTGCTCGGTAACTCTGAGGGGCCTGCCGTCTCTGCAGCGGGAGCGCCGCCGGCGGAGGCGCGGTCCCGGGTCCCGCAGCACCCGGTGAGCGTGTTGGGCCGGGGGACCGCGATCATGTGCGCGGAGGGAGGGCACCAAGACTCCGACGGCCCCCGCGGACCCCCGGTCTCCTCTGCGCCCAGAGCCCCGCAGCCCCCCGGGCAAGAGCAGAGGCGACCGAGGACTCGGAGCTCCGCTCCCTCCTGTCCTGCCAGGGCGATGCGTTCGGGCGTCTCCAGTCCTCGGGCTCCGCCCCCGCGGCCATGGCCCCAGCTACACCCCAGCGGCCAAGCTGAGCAACGCAGCCCTGCCACCAGTACTCCTGAGAAGCTGGGTGTCCACAGGCGTCGGGGCCTCCACCCACCCCGGCCACCCCGGGTCTATGCCACAGGTGAAGAAGAAGGTGAAAGTGAAGGTGATGCCTGGGGCAGGTGCTCATTTCTGCCCCCTTAACCTTCATCTTTATCAGCCTACGATGCGCTGCCCTTCCAGGACTCTCCGGCGCTTTTTAGCCTGGAGTGTCTGACTCAGGTGGGTCCGGAGCTCCTCATAGCCCGAGGCTCCTTAATTGGGGAGGGGGTCAGGCTAACAGACGCAAGGATGCTGTGTTCCCTCTTGGACTGATGGTGAGGGACCCCATCTTTTGAGAGAGACGCCAGGTCACCACCTGCTCTGTTTCAGCTGTTAGGGAATTTTAGAAAGTGTTTTTGGCTCTCACCTGCAGTTGTCAGGATCCCGATTCCTTCCAGCCTTCCAAGATCGACTACATCTTCTTCAGGAGCCAGTCTGCCACACCATTGCCTGAGCTGCATGGCATAGTTATCCCCACCTTACAGATGAGAAAACGGAGACCGAGAGAGGTGACGACAGTCGATGACGGTGCCAGGTATAGAACCCGGTTTTCCTGTAAACCCAGTGTCATTTCCTTTGCCCCTGGCTTCCTTTGTTGTGAAGCAGGGAGGGGCTGGAAGTGACTTTGCCCTGACTGGGCACCCGAAGGCTGCATCCCCTCAGAGTTGGCTGCAGGAAAGGTGGCCCTGGGCCTGAACTGTGGAGAGGAAGAGAGGGGGAGAGGTTGAGTCTGTGGGACTTCCCTTCCCTACATCCCACCTCTTCTACCCTTTACCAGAGGGATGCAAGAACAATGGCATCCCATTGGGTCCTGAGTTCTCTGCTGAATCAGACCCTGGGCCTAAGCTCCCCACCCCAACCCTCACCGTCTCAGCCAGCGCCAGGTCAAGGAAAGTCTCTGGTCTCACCACCTCACAATCCCTCCACTTACGCTATCTCTGGAAAATCAGGAACTGCAAGGACCAGAGCTGGACTCACATGACCCAGCCCAGACTCCTGACAGGCTCAGTTAGCTGGGGGAGGTGGTCGGGTGGGTGAGGGGTCTGTGATGGCATAAGGCTATGAACCATTTTGAGAGCCTGGTGGGTGAAGTTAGTAGAGGGGTCTGACTTCCGGGTGTTGGGGTGGGGATGAGACAAGCAGTGAATCCAGGCACCTGACACTCCCTTTCCCAAACATCCAGACCTCAGGGTAGCAGGTTCAGGGACAGCGCTAAAGGTGGAGGATATCTGGGTCTCTGAGGAGTAACAGGTGGTGTGTATTGAGATGCACATAGCCTGAGTTTGGAGATGATTCTGTATGAGTCCTTTATCATCACTGGGCCAAACCTTCGTTCACTATGGCCTGTGAAGACAGTAAGTCCTGGTCAGACTCTCCATATGGAGTGGGCTCTTTCAGGAAATTGGGTGCCCTCTTGTGGATACTTGAGGAAATTCACTAGATCTTTTCCACTCCAAATATTGAATAGTTCCATGACCATTTCCACCCACTAGCCTATTCACTCACAGACCATTTGGGGGGTGGTGGTGGGGGGCGGTCTCTCTATTAAGGACGAAAAGATCCTATGATTGGATTTCAAAACATGAAACCCTAATATAGTCTAAACAAGCATTTGCATAGCACTTACTATATACTTTACAAGTATCAACTCATATATCCCTCACAGCTTACTCATGAATAAGTACTAATTCTTCTTTTACAGATGAATAAATTGTGGCACAGAGAAGTCAAGTAACTTGCCTAAAGTCACACAGCAACTCCAAATTCCAACTTCCACCACGCTGTCTCTTATCATTTGGGAAGCCTCACCCAGTGACACAGGCCCAGCCAGTGGATATGTGTGCTGCAAAGTAAAGAATGTCCCCAGGCTCCTTCTCTGACTCCCCCAAAGCTCACCTGACACCTCTCACAGATCGTGTCCTGCTACGTGAATGGAGGGCCAGGAGATTCCCAAGAATCTTCCTTCTCTGACCTTTTTGGTTCTGGGAAGTGGACAGTGAGGGAGGAGGCAGGCTACTCAAAGTTCTGCAAAACTCAGGGAGAGTCAGAGTTCTCTAGGGCAACATGGTCCCATTACTAACTGAACCAGAAGCCAGTGTAGACACAAGCCAGTCGGACGGCATTCACACTGCCTTTCTACTCCCTACCCTCTTGGCATGGAGAAGGTCCCAGGGGGAGATCATAAGACCCACCTCTCTTCTGAAACCTGGAGGTATATGGCATCAGAGGAACTCCCTCTCTACCATTCAACGAAGAAGGAAATTAAACTTCTTCCTAAGACCTCCACTCACTCATCACGTGTTAGTTGACAGTGTGCTGGGGGTGATGGGAGATGGGGGCGTGGAGGTGGATAAAGAGCAGCTCACTCCCCTTTAGGAACTCTGTCTAGTAGAGGAAGGACAGATGAGTAAATGACAACTGCAACTCAGTGTGACAGGTGGGCAGTGGAGGCGACTGCTGCAGAAAAGAGGGCTGGACTCTGCTCGGGGGAGGGGCGGGAAGGCTTTGAAGGAGGTGCCACTTGAGATTGGTCTTGGAGGGTGAATTGGGATTCATGGGGAGGGCGGCATTCCAGGCTGAGGCTCAGAGGCTCAGCCAAAGATGCAGCAGTTGAAAACGGCAGAGCAAGTGCAGGACTCTGAGCATTTGTCTGGCTGGCATAGAGCCTGTCTGGGAGGAAGACAGGACACTGGCCAGAGAGTTGGGGTCAGATCATTTGCGAGGCTGAGGAGTTTAGAATTGGCATCATAAGTGCAGGCAGGGGGTGGTATTGACCTGGCCAAAGAGCATAGATGAAGAGGCAACTCGCCATGCTCAGAGGGAGCCCGTGGGAGAGAGAGGCACTGGTCCACTGGTTTATTAATGTTTTCATTAAACTTTTATGAAGTTCTCTATTAGTCAGAACTCTTTTGGCTCAAGTGGTAGAGACCCACCCAAACCACCTTAAACAAAAAGGAGATTTTTTTGGTTCACAAGACTGGGGATGGCACTGTGAGAGCCTCAAGAGAAGGAAGCCATCAGAGCCCCATCTTGCCCGCCTGCGGCTCGTCTCCATCTCTGCTGGGGTCTGCTCGGCAGAGACCCCTTCTCATGGAGGAAAGGTGGCCACCCAGAGCCCCATGCCTGTGTCATCTCAACCAGCACTCCCAATGTGGAGAGGACCTCCTTCCTGTGTCTGCATATTAACCCCAAGGGAGGGTCTCATTGGTCCTGCTCAGTCAGTAACACCCATTGGTCTAATCACTGTTGCTGAGACTGTGATTAACCTGGGCTAAGTCATGTGTTCACCTCTCTAGAGAAAGCACCCCCACTCACAGCTCCTCAGGACCACACTGAGTAAAGGAAGAGGTTTCCCGAAGAAAAGAGGGTTCTGTTATCAGGAGGAGATAATCCAGACTGGGGGGGAAAAAAGTCATTTCTACTTTTGTCTGCCAAACACTCTAGCTGCTGGGGATTCAGAGATAAGATCCTGTCTCTACCATCAAATAACTCCCATCCAGATGAGTTCGATGGTTGGAAATTATCATGATAATGAGGAGACAGAGGGGCTCTCCAGACACTTTGGGAACCCAAGAGAGGAGCACCCAACGCAGACTGAGACAGAAATAAACCAGAAAACACATGCTTCCAAAAGTTGCCCCTCAACTGAATTAGGAAAGATGAACAAGAAATTAGCGAAGGGAAAGGGAAGCGGCAATGAAGAGTCTGGTGGCCCGTGAGCTGGTCAGGTGGAGAGACCAGGAGATGAGTGTGTTGTTTTGGATCTAGAGGTTGAAAAAAAGGCTTACGTTGTGGATATAAATTTGGAATTCATCCCAGTGGGTGGTAGCAAAAACCACAGGAGGATGCTGTCACTCAGGGAGAGCGAGAGGAAAGCTGAGAACGCCCACGCTGGATGCGTGGGTGGACACAGAGGAAGCAAGAAGGAAAGTGTCTGAGAAAAGGACAAGCAGATCAGCGGCCCGTGGTGAGAACATGATTTGTGCTCTCAGGTCCCAAGGCCTCTGCAGAGGTAATTCACTCTCACTGGAAACTTTCTAGGGGAAAGAACAGATTACCTGCAAAGGAATGAAAACTAGATTGTTAACAGACATCTCATCAGCAAGCCCCCATGCAAGGAGAAGGTGGGGCAAATCCTGCAGAGGGCAGGGGGCATGGCAAGACTGCTAGCTGTCCCCAGCATCTGCTCCCCCACTCTCCCTTCATGATAGAATCTTGGGTGTTCAGCTGTACACAGAGTCACCCAGAACCAGGTTTATGTCTCCAGGCTCCCTTGATGCTGTTTGGCCATGTGAGTAAATTTCAGCTGTGTCTTCCTTCCTCCTTCTCACCTTCCTCTATCCATCCTGCTGCCGGGAAAGCCAATAAGAAGCCATTATCTTGGACCATGAGAACAACAACCACATCTAATGTGTGCCAGAAAACTGGGAGGAGCCTAGTCCCCTGCTGGCTTTTACATGAGAAAAAAAATAAACTTCAACTTGTTTGAAGCACTGCTATTTTAGGTCTCTTATTTACAGTGCTAAACCTGATTCAGACTGATGTTGAGAGGAAATTACAGCCAGCATATCAATCAAGTGTGAGAATAAAGTGAAATCATTTTTGTACAGACAACAACTCAAAGAGAAGTCAGGAAATTGATGTTTAAATGTATTATTTAAAGCCCTAAAAATAAGTAATAGAAGGAGTAAATAAATAGGTGACTGGTAAGGATCAGGGAAAGACAGGGAACAGTGAAAGCAAACTAAATTCATCACCTTTCATTGCAGGGAGTCAGGAGATACTGTTTAAACTTGATGAATTAAATACACAGATATTAGCATATTTTCTGGCACCATGAAAGTACCATCAGGAAGGATAAAAGGAGAAATGGTGGAAGATGATTACTTCTGGGGAATGGGCCTCAGAATTGATGGGGGAAGACTTTAAATTTTCAATTTTACTTTCTAGGTACAGTGTAGACGTACACAGGAAAATATCTGAAGGATACAGACCTAACTCTTAACTATGTAAACCTCAGGGAGTACGCACTCCCAGAGGAGGAGGGTCTGGGGACAGATAAAATTTCACTTTATAACTTTCTGGGGACTTCCCTGGTGGCTCAGAAGGGAAAGAATCTGCCTATAATGCAGGAGACCTAGGTTAGATCCCTGAGTGGGAAAAGATCTCCTGGAGAAGGAAATGGCTATCCACTCCAGTATTCTTGCCTGGAGAATCCCATGGACAGAGGAGCCTGGTGGGCTATAGTTCAAGGGGTTGCAAAGAGTCAGACATGACTGAGCGACTAACTTTAACTTTTCACTTTCTTTATAACTTACTATATTATCTGGTGTTATAAAAATGAGCACTTATTATTTTTGTTAAAGAAAAAAACTTTTAGTGTATATTTTTTAAAAGAATAGGAGGGAATAACAGATAGCAGTCTTCAGTCTGGAAAATGCCACAGGCAGAAGGATGGGATCTGCGAGGTCTTATTTCCCTGCCAGTGAAATAGGGTTTCTCTTAGCAAGTCTGATCACCCCTGATTTTGGCCACTGCTTGGATTATCTTGCCCACTGTCCATGGCCAGATCTGAGAGGAGTGTAAAGAGCATTCCCCTCTCTGGAGGTGTCTGGCTCAAGTGCCCCACTCTTGCTGACATAGTTAGAGTTGGAATTATCTCAGGATCAGGCTTGGGATTTCTCTAGTGACTTAAGTCCCTGAAATCCTAGTTGGCTGTCTGCCAGTTCCGTTCCTAGGGATGCCATGTGTGAGTAATGAGTGTCAGAAATCTTGCCTAGTCATGAAACCTGATTCTGAACCCACTTCTTGTGGCTTGTCTCTTAGCAACAAGCTTGGGAGCTCTGACTATCCATCTAGGCCTTAGGTCAAGATTCTTCCTTGGCGTATGGTCATCTGGGGTTCACAGCCCAGCATCCTTTTTGTGACTGAGATCTTGAAACTCCTTTGAGGAAACTAGCTTTCCCCTTCTCATTCTCGGCCAAGAGATTTAATCCGGGGTTGTTTCCTACCTCTAAGTCTAGGGAAGTGCCATCAGTATGTCCCCATCTCTCTCATCAAAATGATTGCTCAGGGATGGGCAGCCCAATCAGAACTAATCAGAGGACTCTTGCTGAAAATGCTGGGACATGGATGTGTTCTTTCTTGATGATATTAAACAAGGAAGCTTGTAGCCCCAGGAGCTGCTCTCAACCATGAGAGCTGTTGGGACTATGAGGGGAGTCATCCAACACTGAGGAAACAGAATAAAAAGATGAAGAAAAAAAATTAGGTTATGATTATGATGGATTGTTTCTTCTGAGTACTCTTAACTTTACCACTGAAAATAAAATTCTGCTTTCGCAATTATAGGTAGCTCACAACTGTCTCTAAGTGATGTTAGATGATCGGACTTAGATCATTGGTTAGATCTGTATTAACAAATCTTAATTATACAACCTCCTCTAATGGTCCAGTTTAGAAGAAAGATTTTTGGTATCTTGTAGCACCATCTGAGGGCTTCCCTGGTGGCTCAGAGGTAAAGAATCCGCCTGCAATGCAGGAGATGGGGGTTTGATCCCTGGGTTGGGAAGATCCCCTGGAGGGGAGCATGGAAATCCACTCCAGTATTTTTGCCTGAAGAATTCCATGGACAGAGGAGCCTGGTGGGCCATAGTTCACAGGGCTACACACAGCTGGACACGACTGAAGCAACTTAGCACTCACACAACACTACATGAAGGCCACAGGTAGTAATCACATTCAGTATCTAATAAAAGTATTATTTTTAATAAAATCTCCAATAATTCCAACAGCATTGGGCACATAGTCTGAGCCCTAAAATAAAACAGGAGATGGTTAGACAAGCTGATCCATTTCCATGAGGATAATGAGATTAGAAAGAATGGTTTATTACTGCTTTCCACACCTCTTGGCCAGGTCCACATTTTTAATTCTGTGTCATACAACACCCCACTTCTTGTACCAGTTCTTCATGGTCAAGATTCTTTTAGTTGCATGTAAAGCAACCTCACTTAAAGTAATTTAATGAAGAGAGGGCTTTTTGGCTCATGGGATGAGAAGGGCAGGGGTATATCGTAAACAGGGATGAAATACTGCTCTCTCTTTCTCAGTTGAGAAATACTTTCTCTCCCTTTCATATTCTGTTTCAGCTTCATTGTCTTCCAAATTAGGGTGGCTTTCTCTAAGCAAATTAGAGAACATTGGCCGCCCATGGCATCCAGGATTGTACCTGACAACTTCATGATCAGAAAAGAAACAAACCTCCTTCCTGTCAAGAACAACCGTAAAAAATACCAGGAATGGGTTTGATAGGTTTATCTTGGGTCATGTGTACACCTCAGGAGTGTAAGATGCTGTGATCAACTTGTACTGGATTATATATGCAGTCCAGTATCTGTTACCAGAAGAAATGGGGAAGGGGATGTTTAGTAGAGAAAAAAAAAAAAACACTGAAAAAATTTATGAAAAGATTGAGTAAAAAACAATACTTCTACATGCACTCACATTTACCAGTTAGAACTTGCTGGTTAATAACATCTCATTTACAACTTTAAAACATCTGTAACTGTCAGAATAAATTTAACAAAAAGTGTTCGAGAAAACTATGGATCTTCAATGAAGAACGTAAAATACAGCATGAGCAAAAATAGATTTTGATCTCAGATGCAACAAGTTAATATTCTAATGCAGTGGATACCATCTTCAATTAATCTATAAATTTTATATAATCCCAGTGGGATTATTAAAAAGGGAATTGAAAGCACTGATTCTAAAATTAATCAAGAAGATAAAAGCATGAGTATAACCAAGACAACTCTTTAAAGAGAAAACTAATGAAGGAGGTGTTGCTATCAAATCGAAACATAATATAAAACTACAGTAATTAGACACGTCTTTTTGGAGGGACTTCCCTGGTGGTACAGTGGTTAATATCTGCCTGTCAATGCAGGGGACACAGGTGCTCCGCAATAAAAGAAGCCAACACAACAAGAAGCCTGTGTACCACAACCAGCGTATAGCTCCTGCTGGCGGCAACTAGAGAAAGCCTGTGCGCCGCAACAAAGAGCCCCATGTGCCCCAGTAAAGACCCAGCACAGCCAAAAAAAAAAAAAGTGTATTCTTGGCGATGGTTCAGTTTCCAAGTAAATGCAATAGACATATTTTCCCCTCTTCCTACTGCTAAGTGCAACTGAAAACCCTGGATCTCTTGCATAAAACAACGTAAGAAAACTCTGAAAGGTGAAAAGAAGAAGGTGGACTGTCATAGGGACCTTGTGACCTGAAAAATAACACAGAGGTGAGTTCTCTGGGTTTCCTTTTTGCTCTATATATCCCAGACTGGGTCTTGAGCCAGCAATCTGGAAACACCAACAGGCCACAAAAAAATAAGCAAACCCCATGAAAACCTACTCTCTCCAGCTAAAAGATCAGGAAAAGGGCAGCTTAGCGATATAGACAAAATTTGAACAATAGCCGTTTTACTACAGCCAAACACTACCAAAATATCCCCCCAAATGAACAACAGAAACTGACATAATCTCCATACATGCCAGCAAAGACCAAGTGAGGAGTCAAGACCCAGGCTTGCCAGACTGTAAGGAGACAACTGACTCTTCTTCCCCCTACCTACTGAAGTCAAGGAAAGGCTGAATAAGGGGTCAGGACTTTCACTGCCACTGAGGGCGGTCTCCTATTCCTCAGTGTCAGTGGAGACGATGTGAAGAATCTGGACTTCCATTTCCACCTGGCAGTAAGGAGGGGGTGTCAACTCTTTTATTGCTGGAGCAGTGTCAGAGAATGCTAGCTAAAACAGGAGGTTTAAATAAGATCCAGAATATCATAACATAATACTCAAAATGTACAGATTTCAGGACAAAGCCACTTATATCAAGATCAAGAAGTTTTCAAACTGAATGAAGAAAAGAAAATCATGCCGACATAGACAACAGGTATGTTAATGCTATATGACCATGATTGTAAAGCCGCCAGGATTTTTAAAAATTCTTCAATAACATGCTTGAAACAAACAAACAAATAGGAAGCCTCATCAACGAAATAGAGTTTCAGCAAAGAAATAGGAGACACGAAGAACCAATAAAATTGAGAAATGTAATAGCGGAAATTTTAAAACTTGGCTGATAAAAGATCTCTAACACTCCTGTCATCAGAGTCTCAAAGAAAGGAGAAAGAAGGTAGGATTTTAAAAGTATGCAAAGAAATGACAACTGAAAGTGTCTCAAATTTGGCAAAATATATAAACCTACAGATTCAAGAAGCTGAGTGAACTCCGAAACTCAAAGAAACCAGCACCAAGGTACTTCACAGTCAAACTTCTGAAAACGAGACAAAAACAACGTCTTGAAACCAGTAAGAGATAAATGACATCTTTCCTATAAGGGAAAAACAACTTGAATGGCAGTGAATTTCTCATCAAGAACCATGGAGTCCAGAAAGAAGTGGCATGTTTTCCAAGTGCTGAAAGAAAAGCGGTGTCAGCCCAGAATCGTATATTTAGCAAAAATGTCCTTCAGGAATGAGGAGGAAATCAAGACACTCTCTGATGAAGAAAAACTAACAGAATTTGTTACCAGCAGACTTACCCTTTAAAAAAAAAGACTGAAGAAAATTCTCTAAACATAAATGAAACTACAAAGGAAAAAAAAAGGAATTTTGGAGCATCAGAAAATAAAGAACATGAAAAACAAAAATATAAGTAAGTTTGGGTTACCCTGATGGCTTAGTGGTAAAGAATCAGCCTGCCATTGCAGAAAACATAGGTTTGATCCCTGATCTTGGAGGATTCCACATGCCTCAGGGCAACTAAGCCCTTGGGCCACAACTACTGAACCTGTGCTCTAGAGCCTGGGAGCTGCAACTACTGAGAACTACAGAAGCCCGTGCACCCTAGAGCCTGTGCTCTGCAACAAGAAGCCACCACAATGAGAAGTCCACACATTGCAACTAGAGGTAGCCCCTGCTTGCCGAAACTAGAGAAAAACCCGCACAGCAGCGAAACCCAGTACAGCCAAAATATAAATAAATAAAAAATTTAAAAATATATGAGTACATTCAGCAAACTTTCTTTCTTCTCTTGAGTTTTCTAAATTATGTTTGATGGTTGAAGCAAAAATTGTAATACTGTCTAATGTGGTACTACATGTACAGGGAGGAGATATTTAAGACAATTATACTAAATATGGGGAAGGTAAAGGGACATAAAGGGTGGTAAGTTTTCTGTCTTTCATTCTAACTGGCAAAATGACAACACTAGTGGATTGTGACTAGATATACATAATATATAGTACAATAACTAGCAACTACCAAAATATACAAAGAGATATATTCAAAAATGTTACAGACAAATAAGAGTGAAATTCTAAAATATGTTCAAGTAACCTATGGAAAGGCAAGAGAAAGAAAGCAAAGAAATGAAATACAGAGAAAACAATCCTAAAACAAAACAAACAAGCAAAAAAATGGCAGACTTAATCCATAACATATGAGTTATTACATTAAATGTGAATGATATAAATCAGTGGTCCCCAACCTCTTTGGCACCAGGAGCCAGTTTTGTGGAAGACAATCACTCACTTCCTACTGTGAGACCCAGTTCCTAACAGGCCACAGACCAGTGGCCTGGGGGTTGAAATCCCTGGTATAAATACACCAATTAGAAGACAGTGTGGCAGAGTGAATGAAAAAATATGAACTAACTAGACTGACCATTGAACAACGTGGGGGACAGGTTTCAGGACATGCTACCAATATCAAAATTCGTGAATGTTCAAGTCCCAGAGTAGGCCCTCCATATCTGCAGTTCCACATCCATTGATTCAACTAATTATAAGTATTTATTGAAAAAAATCCACAAGTAAGTGGACCCACACAGTCCAAGCCTGCATTGTTCCAGTGTCAACTGCATATGCTGTCTATAAGAAACTCACCAAATATAACACTGGTGACAGACTGAAAATAAAAGGATGGAGAAATATATACCATGAAAACATCAAAAGAAAGCAGGTGTGGCTACAGTAACATCAAAGCAAAGAAAATTACCAAACAGAGATGAAAGGGTCAGTCTATCACAAAACATAGCTACTGGAAATGTGTATGCACCAAAGAACAGAGCTGAATCAAAAAAACAAAGAACGAATCAAAAACTGAATGTAAAAATAGTAATTTGAAAAGATATATGCATCATCTCTATGTTCATTGCAGCATTATTTACAATAACCACGACGTGGAAGCAACCTAACTGCCTATCAATAGATGAATGGATAGTGAAGATATGGCATACATGTACAACGGAATATTACCTAGGCATAAAAAAATGAAATCTTGCCATTTGTGCCAATTTGGATGGACCTAAGAAGGTATTATTCTAAGTGAAATAAGCAGACAGAGAAAGGCAAACACTGTATGATTTCGCTTATATGTGGAATCTAGAAAACAAAACAAATGAACAACAGAACCAAACAGAAACAGAGTCATAGCTACGGAGAACAAACAGATGACTGCCCGAGGGAGGAGGTGGGCAGGGCAAGGAGAGAGATAGGTGAGGGAGATTAAGAGGCACAAGCTTCTAGTTGCCAAATAAATGAGTCACGGGTATGAAATGCACAATGGGGCCAATATAGTTAATAACTATGTAATATCTTTGGACAGTGACAGATGGTAACTAGACTTTGGTGATCATTTTGCAATGTATAGAAATTGCAAATCACTGTGCTGTATACCAGGAACTAACATAGTGTTGTAGGTCAATTATACTTCAAAAAGCAATCAAGGTCATAGAAAAAGAGATCAGATTTGTGATTAGCAGAAGTGTGATGTGGGGGAGGGGGAATTGGATGCATGGTCAAAAGTTACAAACTTTCAGTCATAAGACAAATAATTACTAGCTATGTAACTTACGTCATGATAAATATAACCCATAGATGTATGCTATATATATGAAAGTCGCTAAGAATATAAAATCTTAAGAGTTCTCATCACAAAGAAAAACTGTTTTTTCCTACTTCTTTAATCTGATATTTATATGAGGTGACAGATACTCCATTAAACTTATTGTGGTAATCATTTCATGATATATGTTAAGTCAGATCATTATGCTGTGCACCTTAAACTTATACAGTGCTTTATGTCGATTACATCTCATAAAACTGGAAGAAAAATGGATGAAGGAAATAAAATTATATAACTGAAAGAAGAAATAGACAAATCCACAATTAAATTGGCTACTTCAACATCACTCTCTCTACAACTGATAGAACAACTAGACAGAAAACCAAGAAGTATACAGAAGAACTTAAGTATACCATCTACCAACAGGATCTAATTGACATTTATAGAACAC
Organism: Giraffa tippelskirchi; assembly: GCF_054371585.1. NCBI lineage: Eukaryota > Metazoa > Chordata > Mammalia > Artiodactyla > Giraffidae > Giraffa > Giraffa tippelskirchi. The sequence continues at coordinate 23,861,925 of NC_137277.1, read as the reverse complement.
TCTACTCAACAACAGCAGGATACATATTCTTTTCAAGTGCCCACAAAACATATACTAAGAGAGACCACATCCTGGGTCATAAAACAAAGTCAATTTTTTTTAAGAATTGAAATCATGTAGAGTATGTTCTAAACCACAGTGAAATCAAACCAGAAATCAATAACAGAAAGAAAACAAGAAAAATCTCCAAACACTTGGAAACTAAATAACATATGTCTAAATAATCCATGCATCAAAGAGGAAGTCTCAAAGGAAGTTTTTAAAATGCACTGAATTAAATGAAAGTGAAAAGACATATCAAAATTCATGAGATAGAGCAGTGCTTCAGAGAGAAATTTATAGAAAAGAAGACATGATCTAAATACACCAATTAGACATCAGAGATTGGCAGGCGGAGTGAAAAAATATGATCTGTCTATTTGCTGTCCTCAAGAGATTAATTTTAGATACAAAGACAATGAAGAGGTTGAGGTGAAAGGATGGAAAAGATAAGTCCATGCAAACAGTAACCAAAAGAGAGCTGTAGTGTCTATACTATTGTCAGACAAAGTAGAATTTAAAATTTTGTTAAAAGTTACAAGAGACAAAGAAGGAAATTATATACTGATAAAACGTTTGATAACAATTACAAACAAATATGCACTTAATAGCAGAATTCCCAAAATATTTGAGGCAAAACTTGACAGAGAACAAATTAGGGCATAACCCCCAGGGATTAAGGAGGAGGTACGGGGGTCCAGAATGGAAGTGAGTGTGGCTATGAAAGGGTCACAGGAGATTTTGTTATGGTGATGAAAATATTCTATCTCTTTATTGTATCAGTGTTGATATCCAGGTTGTGATACTGTATCACAGTTTTGTATTACCATTGAGAGAACGGGATAAAGAATACCTAGACTCTCTCTGTGTTATTTCTTACAAGTGCATGTGCTTAGTTGCTCAGTCATGTCCAACTCTTTGCAACTCCATGGACTGTGTAGCCCGCTGGGCTCATCTGTGCAAGGGGATTCTCCAGGCAAGAACACTGGAGTGGGTTGCCATGCCCTCCTCCAGGTACAACTGCATATGAATCTACAATTATCTCAAAGTAAAATGTCATTTAAAGTGTGTTATTGAATCAGTTCAGTCACTCAGTCATGTCTGACTCTTTGTGACCCCATGGACTGCAGCACGCCAGGCTTTCCTGTCCATCACCAACTCCCAGAGCTTACTCAAACTCATGTCCATTAAGTCAGTGATGCCATCCAACCATCTCATCCTCTGTCATCCCCTTCTTCTCTTGCCTTCAATCATTCCCAGCATCAGGGTCTTTTCAAATGAGTCAGTTCTTCGCATCAGGTGGCCAAAGTATTGGAGTTTCAGCTTCAGCATCAGTCCTTCCAATGATTCAGGACTGATTTCCTCTAGAATGGACTGGTTGGATCTCCTTGCAGTCCAAGGGACTCTCAAGAGTCTTCTCCAACACCACAGTTCAAAAGCATCAATTCTTTGGTGCTCAGCTTTCTTTATAGTCCAACTCTCACATCCATACATCCATTCATACTGGAAAAATCAAAGCTTTGACTAGATGGATATTTGTTGGCAAAGTAATGTCTCTGCTTTTTAATATACTGTCCAGGTTGGTCATAACTTTTCTTCCAAGGAGCAAGCGTCTTTAATTTCATGGCTGCAGACACCATCTGCAGTGATTTTGGAACCCCCCCAAAATAAAGTCTGTCACTGTTTCCATTGTTTCCCCATCTACTTGCCGTGAAGTGATGGGACCAGATTCCATGATCTTGGTTTTCTGAATGTTGCGTTTTAAGCCAACTTTTTCATGCTCCTCTTTCACTTTCAAGGTTCCTCTTTGCTTTTTGCCATAACTGTGGTGTCATCTGCATATCTGAGGTTATTAATAGTAATGGGCACATGTATGAATTTTTAAAAAGAAAATATCCAGAAAAATACCCATGTATACCTTTGAGTGTGATATTTGGTAAGGACAGTGTTGCAAATAAATGACAGACTAAAGGACTAATCAACAAATGGTGCTATGATAATGAATGTTATCTTTTATGCACCTATTTCCCCTGATAACTTAGTGGGGGATGTATTGATTAGGACAGGTTAAGCTGCTGTAACAGAGATCTCAAACTTTAGCGGTTAAAAGAAAACAACATATTTCTTTTCCTTTGGAGACCTCTAATTTTAGGGTGAGTAGGTGGCCCACCTCTGAGCATGATTAGAGGGCATATCCCAATCTGTGGAAAATTCTTAAAGAGATGGGAGTACCAGACCATCTCATCTGCAGGCTGCAAAACCTGTATTCAGGTCAAGAAGCAACAGAACCAGACATGGAACAACGAATGGACTGGTTCAAAATTGGGAAAAGAGTACGTCCATGCTGTTTATTGACACCCTGCTTATTTAACTTATATGCAGAGTACATCATGTGAAATGCTGGGCTAGATGAAGCACAAACTGGAATCAAGACTGCTGGGAGAAATATCAATAACCTCAGATATGCAGATGATACCTCCCTTATTGGCAGAAAGTGAAAAGGAATTTAAGAGCCTCTTGATTAAGGTGAAAGAGAGTGAAAAACCTGGCTTAAAACAACATTGAAAAAACTAAGATCATGGCATTTGGTCCTATCACTTCTTGGAAAATAGATCGGGAAACAATGGAAACAGAGACAGACTTTATTTTCTTGGGCTCCAAAATCACTGTGGATGGTGACTGCAGTCATGAAATTAAAAGACGCTTACTCCTTGGAAGAAAAGCCATGACAAACCTTGACAGCATATTAAGAAGCAGAGACATTATTTTGGTGACAAAGGTCAGTATAGTCAAAGCTATGGTTTTTCCAGTAGTCATGTATGGATGTGGGAGCTGGACAATAAAAAAGGCTGAGTGCTGAATAATTGATGCCTTCGAACTGTAGTGCTGGAGAAGACTTTGAGAATCCCTTGGGCAGCAAGGAGATCAAACCAGTCAATCCTAAAGGAAATCAGTCCTGAATATTCACTGGAAAGACTGATGCTGAAGCTGAAACTCCAATACTTTGGCCACCTGATGTGAAGAGCCAACTCACTGGAAAAGACCCTGATGATAGGAAAGAGGGAGGGCAGGAGGAGAAGGGGACAGCAGAGGATGAGATGGTTGGATGGCGTCACTAACTCAATGGACATGAGTTTGAGCAAACTCGGGGAGATGAAGGACAGGGAAGACCGGCATGCTGCAGTTCATGGGGTCGCAAAGAGTTAGACATGACTGAGAGACTGAACAACAACAATCTTTGAAGATATGACCCCAGACTCTGCATAAATTTCATTTACAAAGTTGGTCAAACAGTTGGTCAAAAAGTTGGTCAAAAAGTTCTAGCTGGACAAGCAGACTGCATTCTAATGTGAAAGACTCTCTCTCTCCATATATGTAACTGTGTTATATATTATACTATATTCTACTATATTATATAGAAATATATATTTGCATGAAATGAAGGAGAAAGAAGAACAAGTTAAATGATACCATGAAAATCAACTGGTCAGATCCAGGAGGTGGGATACTGTTCTACAGAACAGTGGATCTGGCTTCTTAGAAAGTCAACAGCGTGAAAGAAAAGGTCGGGGAACTGTTCCATATTAAAACATTTTTAAGAGGAATACAATCAAATGAAAGATGTTGACTCTGGGAGCAGTGCAGGCAAATCAATCATGAAATACATTTGGGGGACAAGGACTTAGTATGGGAACTTATTAGCAATTATTGTTTATTTTGTCAGGGTGATAATAGCATTGTGATTATGTAAAAGAGTGTTCTTCTAGATCCTTTTGTAGTTCATGAGTGTGATGATTGGGTGTTCACGCTGTTGGGTGACATGTGCCTCCCTGCAAACCTTGTTACGACACTGGCACATTACCTGTCTGAGGTGAGGAAAAAAAAAAAGAGTGTTCTTGTTTTTAAGAGATGCCAACTGAAATATTTGGAGTTGAAATATTCTAATGTTCATAATTTTAAACACATCTGAAAAGGAAAGATGGAAAAAATATGGGAAAATATCAATAATGGTGGAATCTGAAGCATTTGTTGTATGTTTGAATTTTTCCTAATATAACATTTTAAAAGAATAAAGCTGTTACAGAATATAGCATCCAAGAAAACTCCTTGGCCCTGGTGATGTTCAAGAGCCACCTTGGAGAGTGCCCTTGATCTCTGCCAACCTGCCATCAGTCCCACAGGCTTGATTCCCATCCAGATGCATCTCACAGTCTTTCTTTTTAAAAGGCAACCTGCTGTTCCTCCAAAGTCACAGCATCCATCCAAAATGTACGCCCACTGCTTTTTCACTGAACTGTAGCGCTAGGTTTCTCTGCCTGGTATTGAACAAGAGGAGCAGGCAGACCTTGGGTATGACTCTCCACTTCAGCCTGTGGTTGGGGTCCTCATCACCAAGCTAAAAGTTTTCATTGCTGGCTCTCACCTTTAACTCCATGATCAGAAATTGGCTATTAGCTAAGCTTCACAAGCTTTTGCTGCTCATACGGAACCTGTACCTCAATACTTCACAAGTCCTAGGAAAGGGGGTGTCAACCTTCTGAGGGATCAGCAAATAATTTCCACTGGGGTAAAATGAGGATGTGGTCTCTGTTCCCTCATTCTAACCCACCCCCACACTTTTTCATCTTGTTTCCTGATCCTCTTGATATCACTTTGGGATGAACTGGATACACAACCTCCCACTACGGGAACAGAATGTGAAACATATTTTTCATCCTCTTACTCACAATGATACAATTTGCATATTATGACTAGGGAGGGGTGTCTTAATCAATGTTCTCTTAGTAGTCCCAGAATCCTGCTCCAAACTAAAAGGAAATTATTGTTAGCACATGGAAGTGGCTCAGAGGACAAAGAGAGGAAGTTCAAGAGGACCTTGCAAGGAACTGGAACAAGGAAATTCTTTCTCACTGTCACCCTTGCTCTTGCTCTCACTCCCTCTCTCATCCTTTATTTCTGTATCTCTTTGTACATCTTCTTTTGCTCCTGTATCTACGAACTGCATTCTTTGTATTTTCATATACTTGGCTGCGTTGTTGCATTGCAGTCTACACAATCTAAATCAAGCTGTACTCCAAAGTAACTAGTGATTCTCAACTCCAGTTCCTTCATGCATCAATTCCTCTTCCAACCAGCTATGATGGGAAGGAAGGATCACGCTATATAAACATGGCCTTCAGGGTCTTACCCCTGGAGGGAAGGGGTTGTGATTAGAGTCTGCATAAAGGAGGAGTATAATCTAAAGACACATATCTATTATTTTTTCCCAAAACCTTTATTGTTCAACTATTCATTTAACTTATTTGTAGCTAATAATCCCAATTAGTAAGTTGCCTCACTCAATTATCTTGCCATTTCAAGGTCCAAAAGAAAATTCCAGGGAACTATCAGCATCCTCAATTAAGTAAAAGAAATCTGGTAGGAGAGAATTTTTATCCAAGGATAAGAGGAAGATAGATAACATAAAATTAAAAAGGGAAACAAATCTAATATCAGAATTTAAACTCTTAGTGAAGGCTCTAAAGAGCACGACTGAACTGTGGGAAAACTGAATCTGTGTAGTAAACGATCATACTGGTGTGTGTGTGTTTGGACGTGATTCAACCACATATCTGTTCCACAATTTCTCCTTCATCACAGAAGGATGCTTGTCATATAAGAATATGAGCACAGGCAGTTATACTTTCTCAGATATTTCTTGATGCATTTCCTGTGTCCCCTTCCCCCAGTTGGAGAAACCATTGGTAATTTACATATAAGTAACTCAAACAGGCTGAGCTTTGCTGAGTCTGACAAAAGATTAGACTAGTGTTTAGTGTAGTTTCACATATTAAGCCCGGCAGTTACTTTTATATCCAGCTATTTAGAAGTGTTGCCATTATCAACTCTCCCAAAATAACATATAAAGACAAAGCCGTAACCATACACATTCACAAAGGCATTCATGTAAATTATAAGTACAGGTTTATATAGTCAGAGATATGGTTTTTCCAGAGTTATATATGGATGTGACAGTTGGGCCATAAAGAAGGCTAAGTGCTGATGAACTGATGCTTTCGAGTTGTGGTTCTGGATAAGACTCTTGAAAGTCCCTTGGACTGCAAGGAGGTCAAAGCAGTCAATCTTAAAGGAAATCAACCCTGAATATTCATTGGAAGGACTGATGCTGAAGCTCCAATACTTTGGCCACCTGATGTGAAGAGCTGACTCATTGGAGAAGACCTGATGCTGGGAAAGATTGAGGGCAGGAGGAGAAGGGGATGACACAGGATGAGATGATTGGATGGCATCACCAACTCAACCTACATGAGTCTGAGCAAACTCCAGATTACAGTGAAAGACAGGGAAGCCTGGCATGCTGCAGTCCATGGGGTCACAAGGAGTCGGACATGACTGAGTGACTAAACAACAACAACTGAGATAAACTTGGAAATCTCTCTCAGAGTACAGAACATAAACTTTGAAAGGTGAAAATAAAGTCATAGGGAGAGAAACAGAGAGTAGAGATCAAGTCAAAGAATGACAGATGTTCCTGAAAAATAAATACTGGATGAGAGATAATCAGAGAGAAAATTAAATAAAACTTTCCTAATAAGGGGGGATAAAAAGGCCAACTTACAAAGACTGAAAGATTTATAAGTTTCTATTCAAACTCAATGACGAGTATTTAGTTTAAAAATTGTATATTAGCTCTGGCCCCCAATGTGACAATGCTCCCTCAGAATGAATACTTAAAACAGAAATAACAATAACAACCTTAAATATGGAGCAGAATCAGGTTGCTAACTGTCCCCTTCAGAAGCTAAAAGAGAAGAAAAAATTAAATCTGAGGAAAATAAAAGGATGTATTAATGATTAAAACAAAAGTTAGTGAACTAAAGCATAGAAAAAAGCAACAAAAAATCAGTAGAATCAAAGTTTCTTTGAGCAGATTAATACCAGTTATAAACCTCTAGCCATGGGGGGGGGGGAACAAAGTCAGGAATGACAAAGGGGCCTCATTTCATAGCCTATTTAAAAAGATATTTTTTAGAATTAAAAACATATTTCTTGCTACTCTCTCCATTCATCTCATCAATCAATTAAAAATAAATGTTTAAAAGTTTTAAACAAAAGTATTTAAAAATTTTTTTAAAATATTTCTTCTTTGTCAATTTTGTGATTTTCATCATTCCCTCACCCCACATCCAGCCACCTTGGGACATGAGCTCATCACCCTAGGACATGAACCCACCCACCACTGGGCTGGCACCAACTCCGGGACCCCTGAGATACACAGCCAGCTGCACCAGGACACAGCCCTGTCTACCAGCATGCCTGGAGCCACTACACAAGGCAGGGCCTGGCAGCCAGCCGTGTTGAGGGCTGCCTACCAACTTGCCCACAGTAGTCAGTCCCACCACACACAGAACACATAAGCGGTACCCCTAGAGCATATACCTTTGGTGACCAGAGGGGAGTGTTCTGCTCAGCCCCACAGGATGTCTTCTATGGGAGTCACTTCTCCAAATCCAGGAAATATAGTCAACTTACTTAATACATAGAAATAAACAGAGACTTAGGCAAAATGAGAAGACAGAGGAATATGTTTTAAATGAATAAGACAAAAACCTGAGACAAAGAACTAAGTGAAGTGGAGCTAGGTGATCTACCCAATAAAGAGTTTAAAATGGGACTTATTTGGTGGTCCAGTGGCTAAGACCCTACACTCCCAATGCAGGGGGCCTAGGTTCAATCCCTGGTCAGGGAACTAAATCCCTCATGCTGTAACTAAGAGTTCATCTGCTGCAACGAAAGATCCTGCATGCCACAACTAAAGCTCTCACAAGACACAATGAAGATTGAAGATACCACGTGCTACAGCCAAGACCCAGTGCAATCAAATAAATAAATAATTTTTAAATTTTTTAAAAAAGAGTTCAAGGTAATGATTGTAAGGATGCTCAACAAACTCAGGAAAAGAATGGATGAATGGATGAACACAGTGAGAATTTTAACAAAGACTTGAAAAATACAAGGAGGGACCAAACAGAGCTGAAGACTACAGTAACTGAAATAAAAATTTCACCAGAAGAAACTGACAGTAGATTAGGTGATACAGAGGAACAGATCGGGAAACTGGAAGAGATCTATGGAAATCACTCAAGTTGAACAGAAAAAAAGGAAAATAAGAAATTTAAAAATGAAAATAGTCTGAGAGACAAATGATATAACATCAAGTGTACTGACATTTACATTAGAGGGGTCCCAGTTGGAGAAAAAAAGAGAAAAGGAGGCAGAACACTTATGTGAAGAAATAATAGCTGAAAACTTCTCTAACCTAGAGAAGGAAACAAACATCTCAGTCCAGAAAGCACAGAGAATTCCAAAAAGATGGACCCAAAGAGATTTAGACCAAGACAGATTCTAATTAAAATGGCAAAAATTAAAGGTAAAGAGAGAATCTTAAAACCATCAAAAGAAAAGCAATTAGTTATAATACATACAAGAGAATTACCATAAGACTATCATCTAACTTCTCAGCAGAAACTTTGCAGGCCGGAGGGAGTGGCATGACATATTTCAAAGTAATAAAAGGAAAAAACTTACAACCAAGAATACTCTACACGACACGGCTATCATCCAGATTTGAAGAGTTTTACAGACAATCAGAAACTTAAAACATAGTTCCACTATATATTACAATTATCTTTCAAGTAGATAAATTAAAATTTTTAGTTGGAGTTTCAATAACAAGCTTAGAATGCATTTGAACTGAAGAGATCATCAACTTAAAATAATCATATATATAAAGATATGAATATATAATATATCCTAAGCCCCAAAACAAGTCTCAATGTATTTAAGAAGATTTAAATCGTATCATGCCAAGCATCTTTCCCACTCACAATGGCTTGAGACTAGAAATCAACCAAAGAAAAAAACTGCAAAGAAAATGCACACACGTGGAGGTTACACAGTATACTACTAAATAACCAATGGGTCACTGAAGAAATCAAAGAAAATGTTTAAAAATATCTGTAGACAAATAAAAATGGAAACACAACAATCCAAAATCTATGGGACGTGGTAAAAGCACTTCTAAGAGGGACGTTTATAATGATACAAGCCTACCTTAGGGAATAAGAAATAGCTTTAAAAAAAAACAAACAAACCTTACCTGATGCCTAAAGGAACTAGAAAAATAAGAACAAACAAACTCAAAGTTAGTAGAAGGAAAGAAATAAGATCAAAGCAGAATTAAATGAAATAGAGACTTAAAAAAATGATAGAAAAGACCAATGAAATAACAGCAGTTTCTTTGAAAAGATAAACAAACTGACAAGCATTTACCTAGACTCATCAAGGAAAAAAAGAGAGTGGGCCCAAGTAGATAAAATCAGAAATGAAAGAGAAGTTTCATTTCACACCACAGAAATACAAAGGATTGTAAGAGATCACTACAAACAATTATATGCCAATAAAATGGGCAATCTAGAAGTAATGGATAAATTCCTAAAATAATAATCTCCCAAGACTGAGTTAGGGAGAAATAGAACAGGCCAATTGCCAGGTATGAAATAAAACATATTGAATCATTGAATAAAACATTGAATCAGTAATAAAATAACACCCAAAAAACAAAAGTCCAAGTTCAGTTCAGTTCAGTCACTCAGTCATGTCCCACTCTTTGCGACCCCGTGAACTGCAGCATGCCAGGCCTCCCTGTCCATCACCAACTCCTGGAGTCCACCCAAGCCCATGTCCATTGACTTGGTGATGCCATCCAACCATCTCATCCTCTGTCGTCCCCTTCTCCTCCTGCCCTCAATCTTTCCCAGCATCAGGGTCTTTTCAAATGAGTCAGCTCTTGCATCAGGTGGCCAAGTATTGGAGTTTCAGCTTCAACATCAGTCCTTCCAATGAACACCCAGGACTGATCTCCTTTGGGATGGACTGGTTGGATCTCCTTGCAGTCCAAGACCAGACAGTTAATAAGTGAATTCTACAAAACATTTAAAGAAGAAGAGTTAACATCTGTCTTTCTCAAACTATTAGAAAAATTTGAAGAGGAAAGAATGCTTCCAAACTCACTCTATAAAGCCAGCATCACCCTGATACCATAACCAGACAAAGATACCACACACACACAGACAAAAAAATTTACAGGCCAATATTATCGATGAACATAGATGTAAAAGTCCTCAACAAAATATTAACAACCTAAATTCAACGATACATTAAAAGGATCATACACCATAGTTAAGTGAGATTATCCACTTGGCCACGGTACATGATGCAAAAGTGGTTCAATATATGCAAATCAATCAATATGATACACCACACTAACAAATTAAAGAATACAAACTATATGACCATCTCCATAGATTAAGGAAAAGCTCTTGACAATATTCGACATCCATTTATGACTAAAACTCTCAACAAAGTGGGTTCAGAGGAAACACACCTTAACATAATAAAAGCTATATATGACAAATCTACAGCCAACATCATTCCCAAAGGTAAAAAGCTGAAAACATTTCCTTTAAGATCAAGAATAAGACAAAGATGTCCACTTTTATTCAATATAGTATTAAAAGTCATAGCCTTAGCAATCAGACAATATAAAGTAATAAAAGGAATACAAATTGTCACTGTTTGCACATGACATGATATCAAATAGAGAAAATCTTAAAGACTCCACCAAAAAAAACCTATTAGAACTAATAAATGATTTCAGTAAGGTTGCAGGATACAAGATTAATACAGACAAATCTATTGTATTTTTTTATATATTAACAATGCACTATCAGCAAAATAAAGAAAACAACTCCACTAATAACTGCAATAAAAAGAATAAAATACCTAGGAGTAAATCTAACTCAGGAAGTAAAAGAGGGCTTCCCAAGTGGCTCAGTGGGTAAAGAATCCGCTTGCAATGCAGGAGTCGCAGGTTCAATCCCTGGGCTGGGAAGATCCCCTGGAGGAGGAAACGGCAGCCCACTCCAGTATTCTTGTCTGGGAAATCCCATGGACAGAGGAGCCTGCTGGGCTACAGTCCATGGGGTCAAAAGAGTCAAACATGATTGAAGTGACTCAGCACAAGCAGGAAGTAAAAGACTTGTACTCAGACACTGATGAAAGAAATGGAAGACTATACAAACAAATGGAAAGATAAATCATGTTTATGAATTGGAAGAATTAATATTGCTAAAATGCCACTCCCTAAGGTAATCTTAGATTCAATGCAAGTCCTATCAAAATACCAATGACATTTTCCACAGAATTAAAATAAATAACTCTAAAATTTGTATGGAAATACAAAAGGCCCTATTGAGAAAGAAAAACAAAGATAGAGGTATCATGCACTCTTATTTCAAACTATATTACAAAACTACAGTAATCAAAAAAGTATGGTACTGGCACAACACACACACACACACACACACACACACACACACAGATCAAGGGAATAGACTTGAGAGTCCAGAAATAAACCTGCACTTATATGGCCAATTAATATATAACAAAGGAGACAAGACTATACAATGGGGAAAAGACAACCTCCTGAATAAATGGTGTTGGGAAAACTGAATAACTACATGCAAAATGAATCAAACTCTACTAATTTTTCATACCATATGCAAAAACAAACTCAAAATAGGTTAAAGACTTAAATAAAAAAACTGAAAACCATAAAACTCACAGAAGAAAACATAGGCAGGGGACATATGTATACCAATGGCTGATTCATGCTGGTATATGGCAGAAACCAATACAATATCATAAAGCAATTATCCTTCAATTAAAAATAAATAAAATTTTAAAAAATATATCCAAAAAGCTTCCCCTCCACAAAAAGGAACAAGAGAATTTTGGGGGATGATGGATGTGTTCCTTATCTTGATTGTGGTAATGCTTTCATGGATACATACATATGTGAAAACTTTACAAACTGTATAATTTAAATATGTGCCATTTATTTTACTTCAATTATATTCAATAAAGCTGTTAAAAAAAAATATAGACAGTATGCTTTTTGACATCTATCTTGGAAATACCTTTTTGGATATGTTTCCTCAGGCAAGAGAAACAAAAGCAAAAATAAACAAATGGTACTACACCAAACTAAAAAGCTTTTGCACAGCAAAGGAAACTATCAACAAAACAAAAAGGAAGTCTACTGAATGGGAGAAGATATTTACAAATGAGATATCTGATAATACTCAAAATATGGAAAGAACTCATACAACTCAACATCAATAAAACAGCCAATTTTAAATTTGGCAGAGATTTGAATAGACATTTTTCCAAAGAAGATATACAAACAACCAACAGACATAAAAAGATCACTAATCATCAGAGAAATGCAAATCAAAACCACAGTGAGATACCATCTCACACATGTCAGAGTGGCTTTCATCAAAAAGACAATAAATAACAAGTGTTGGTGAGGGTGTGGAGAAAAAAGAACTTGTGCACTGTTGGTGCAGTCACTATGGAAAACAGTATGGAGGCTCTTTTTAAAACTTTTAAAAATAGAACTTCCATAGGATGCAGCAATTTCATTTTTGGATATTTACCCAAAGAAAGCAACAACACTCATTTGAAAAGATACATGCATGCCAACTTTCATTGGAACATTATTTACAATAAGCAAGATATGGAAGCAATCTAAGTGCCCATCAATAAATGAATGAATAAAGAAGATGTGGTATATTTATGCAGTGGACTATTATTTGACAATTAAAAATGAAATCTTGCCATTTCTGACAACACGTATGGATCTAGAGGGTATTAGGCTAAGTGAACAGTACGAGAGCTGAGAACTTACAGATGTACAACATGGATTTAGAAAAGGCAGAGGAACCAGAGATCAAATTGCCAACATCTGCTGAATCATAGAAAAAGCAGGAAAATTTCAGAAAAACATCTACTTCTGCTTCATTGAGTACAATAAAGCCTTTGACTGTGTGGATCACAACAAACTGTGGAATATTCTTTAAGAGATGGGAATACCAGACCACCTTACCTGCATCTTGAGAAACCTGTATGCAGGACAAGAAGCAACAGTTAGAACCAGACATGTTCTAACTAGAACAATGGACTATTCCAAATTGGGAAAAGAGTACGTCAAGGCTGTATATTGTCACCCTGCTTATTTGACTTATATGCAGAGTACATCATGAGAAACACTGGGCTGGATGAAGCACAAGCTGGAATCAAGATTGCTGGGAGAAATATCAATAATCTCAGATATGCAGATGACACCACCCTTATGGCAGAAAACGAAGAGGAACAAAAGAGCCTCTTATGAAAATGAAAGAGGAGTGTGAAAAAGCTGGCTTAAAACTGAACATTCAAAAAATGAAGATCATGGCATCCGGTCCCATCACCTCATGGCAAATAGATGGGGAAACAATGGAAACATTGCAGACTTTCTTTTCCTGGGCTCCAAAATCATTGCAGATGGTGACTGCAACCATGAAATTAAAAGACGCTTGCTCCTTGGAAGGAAAGCTATGACCAAACTAGACAGCAAGTTAAAAAACAGAAACATTATTTTGCTGACAAATGTCCATCTAGTCTAAGCTATGGTTTTCCCAGTAGTCACATGTGGATATGAGAGTTGGGCCATAAAGAAAGCTGAGCACTGAAGAACTGATGCTTTTGAACTGTGGTGTTGGAGAAGACTCTTGAGAGTTCCTTGGACTGCAAGGAGATCCAACCAGTCCATCCTAAAGGAAATCATTCCTGAATATTCACTGGAAGGACTGATGCTGAAGCTGAAGCTCCAATACTTTGGCCACCTGATGGGAAGAACCGACTCATTAGAAGGTGGGAGGAGAAGGGGATGACAGAGGATGAGATGATTGGATGGCATCACCGACTCAGGGAGCATGAATTTGAGCAAGCTCCAGGAGATAGTGAAGGACAGGGAAGCCTGGCGTGCTGAAGTCCATGGGTTAGCAAAGAGTTGGACATGACTGAGCGACTGAGCAACAACAGCAGCAATGCTAAGTGAAATTAGACAGAGAAATACAATGCTACATTATCTCACTTATGTGTGGAAACTAAAAGACAAAATAAGCAAAATAAAACAGAGCAAAAACAGATTCAGATGCAGAGAAAAAAATGGATGGTTGCCAGAGGGGAGAGGGTAGAGAGTAGACAAAATAGATGAAGGAGATTAAAAGGCAGAAATCTCCAATTACATATCAGACAAATCATGGAAATATAATATACAGCACAGAAATATGGTCAATAATATTGTAATAACTTTAGGGACAGATGGTTACTAGACTTATTGTGGCCATCATTTCATAATACATGTAAATGTCAAATTATTCTGTAGTACACCCAAAACTAACATAATATTGTACATCAACTATATTTAAATTAAAATTGTGTATTGATTACCAAAATGATAATAGAAGAATTTTCCTAATGTATAAAACCACAGAAGCAACAGAGGTAAAGGAAGCAGATAATAAATTTCAGCAATTTTTGGAATATAGAAAATAGATAGCGGAATCCCAGTTCAGTCGCTCAGTCATGTCCGACTCTTTGCAACCCCATGGACTGCAGCATGCCAGGCTTCCCTGTCCATCACCAACTTCCAGAGCTTTCTCAGATTCATGTCCATTGAGTCGGTGATGCTATTCAACCATCTCATCCTCTGTCATCCTCTTCTCCTGCCTTCAATCTTTCCCAGCATCAGGGTCTTTTCCAATGAGTTAGTTCTTCCCATCAGATGGCCAAAGTATTGAAGCTTCAGCTTCAGCATCAGTCCTTCCAATGAATATTCGGGACTGATTTCCTTTATGATTGACTGGTTTGATCTCCTTGCAGTCCAGTATCTGATTAAGCAAGATGGAGCAACAAACTGAAATGTAGCCACACCCAAAATGCCTTCAAACAGAATCAACAAGGGTGAACTGATTTACCAACCAATAACCCTTAAGAAGGGCTTCCCTGGTGGCTCAGATGGTAAAGAATCTGCCTGCAATGTGGGAGACCCAGGCTCGATCCCTGGATTGGGAAGATCCCCTGGAGGAGGGCATGGCAACCCACTCCAGTATTCTTGCCTTGAGAATCCCCAGGGACAGAGAAGCCTGGCAGGCTACAGTCCATGGGGTAGCAGAGTTGGACACGACTGAGCGATGAAGCCCAGCACAGCAACCCTTAAGAAGGGCTTCCCAGGTGGCACTAGTGGTAAAGAGCCTGCCTGCCAATGCAGGAGACATTAGACCCAGGTTCAATCCCTGGGTCAAGAAAATCCCCTGGAGGAGGGCAACCCACTCCAGTAAAATTGCCTGGAGAATCCCATGGACAGAGGAGCCTGGTGGGACTGTAGTTCATGGGGTCACAAAGAGTCAGACATGACTGAAGCAGGCACGCAACCCTTAAGAAGCTCAGGACTTGGGAGTATATCAGGCAGGTGGAGTTAAGGCTAGGAACTGAAAATTAGTGAATGGGCTCAAAGTCTGAAATCATGAGTATCAAGATATCTACCACCACCTGAAAGAACAGAGTGTTGTTCTCTGAAGAAAGTGAGAAGAGATATGGGACTTGGGGATGCTAAAGTAGGTGGCAGGGTGAGGCAAAGCTGAAAGCAGAAAGTTTAAACGAAAATTTATAAAAGAAAAAATTGGACCTCTAATTTCTCTTCTTATATTCTACTCCTAGAATGCTGTCAACCATGAAACAATTTGAGTCTCCTTTAAAGAATTGAATGGTATCTTAGGAGAAAAGACCTCTGGACATGCCTCTCAGGTTTCACTGTGAGGTTTCCAACCTAATGAACCACCTCCCAGTGATGTGGCAGTAAATGTTTAACAACCAACAGTTTGGGAGAAAGTGTGCCCTTGCTTGTACCATTTGCTGATTTTCCTAGTATAAATATTCCCACAGACAATTTCAAGTTACCAACTTGATGTTGCTGAATGCAGAGTTGGGATATGTGTGCCCATTCAGCTTTTGCAAGCTGGTATAAGCCAGCTCCAGCACACCATTGCCAGGTCCCCAACCTAACCATCCTTTGATATCACCCTGAAATGAAGCCCTTTTATTAAAGGGCTTGATTAACCCCTTCTCCACTAAATGGCAACCCACTCCAGTATTCTTGCCTGGGAAATCCCATGGCGAGAAGGAGCCTGGCAGGCTACAGTCCATGGAGTTGCAAAAGAGTCAGACATGACTTAGCAACAACAGCAATATGAACACACAAGTGCTTTCAGGTAAGCTTCAGTGCCTGCTTCTTTTTAAAATTATTATCTTTATAGTGCTTTGTTCTCAAACACAGTCAAGGATTACTAAATACAAATAAGCAGAAAAAAAGAGTTTTGGAAAAAAAAAAAAACAGATACATTGCAAGAGGCAAGGGAAAAACTCCACCTTCCAATTACTATGCTTAGAGATATGAAAAGATATTTTACCCATAAAAGAAATACAAGGTGCTATAAAAAACATTAGGAAGACAAAAGAGAGTTTGTAGAATTCAAAACAAGAAAAATTTTAAAGTCTATAACAGAATCAGAAGATAAAGACAAGAAACTCACTTGAAATACTAATAGAAAGAAAAAGGATCAAAGTTAGGAAATAAAATTAGAGAATCACCTTGGATATCTACCATATGATTAAGACATTGAGAAATAAAAAAGAATGGATAAAAGGGAAAATTTCTAAGAATGAAGAACAGAGTCTCTGATTTGGTAGGTCTCATTGAATGCCCCAGAATAATAGACCAAAAAAAGGCTTCCAACCAACACATATAATCTAGAATGTTCAAAACCCTGGGGATAAAGAGAGGATCCAAAAATCCAACACAAAGGATCATGAGTTAAAATGGCATCAGACTTCTTCAGAGCAATACTGAAAACTGAAAGACAATGGAAACATGCCTTGGCAATTTTAAGAGAAAATTATTCCCACTGAGGCTTTTATATCCAGCCAAGCCACCAACCAGACATGCAAGTGAAATAAAAATATTTTCAGACATGTTGAACATGTTAGTTTTACCTCCTGTGCATCATAAAACTCCTTCAGAATAAAAAAATGCCCTTCAGTAAAATAACAAAATAAACAAAGAAATGGAAAGACGTGATCCAGGAAACAGGAGATCCAACACCAGAGAGACAAGAAAGGAATTCTCAGACTGATGGTGAAGGAACGATTCCAAGAGAACAGTTAGGCACCACATGTTACTCTCCCACCCTGAGAGGAAATCGTTTCCCTTCCTCTTGTATACGGTCTGGTCTTAACCAATAGAATGTAGTGTGACTGATGCCATTCCAGTCTCAGGCTTGGCTCTTAGTGATCTGGAAGCTTCTGTCTCACTCTTTTGGAGCCCTTAGCCAAGAAATAGAACTTTACTGCTGGAAAGAAAAGTCCAGCCGCTACTTGGTGTTCCATATCTGTTGAATGAGAGGCAACGCCTGTGGAAGAAAGTTTCCCCAAGTTAGTCTTATCGGATTTGCATGGTTTAAAAGTCAAACATGACCTTACAAAGACCATCAAGCGTAAAAGAAGGCAAACACACTATGAGTGAGGACCAGAGGAAACAACATATTTAGGCAATATCCCTACCATCACCCCCACAAAGACAGCACATGTTGAAAATTTCAAATATAAAATACAGAATGGCTATGTACAGAATCGTTACAGAAACAAAAAATGCAATTATAAGGAAATTATAAAACAAAATCATCAGGATTGTACAGATTGGAAAAAATAGAACTTACAAAAATGCAAAGTACAACTTTGAAATAAAGCAATGGAGATATAAAATACTTACGAAAAGTGTTTTGTAAACTGTGAAAAAAGAAGCCCTAAATGGATGGGCTAATCAATCAGCATATTTGATATAGCTGAAAGTAGACTTTAACTTAAAAATATATCCCAGTAATTTATCCAAAATTCAGCAAAGAAAGGCAAGAGAAAAGTATAATAGAGAGTTGTGTGGCATGAATAATAATAGAATAAAAATGTCTGACATCCATCTGATTGAAGTCCCAAAGGGTGAAATTAAAGAGAATGGAAAGAAGCAATATTTAAGGGGATAATGAAATAATATAATATTATAAATCAACTATATTTCAATTAGAAAATTATAATTGACTGAGAACTTTCAGAACTGATGAAAACCATGAGTACACAGATCCAGGAAGCACAAAATATCCTAAATATGAGCAAGAAAAATAAATTCATAACTTGTAACACAATAGTGAATATTTTGGACATCAAACATAAATAGAAGATCTAGAAAGCAGAAAGAAACAGACAGATGACCTATGAAAGAATGGCAATTAGAACAGCATCAGATTTCACAAACAACAACAGAAGCTAGAAAACAGTGAAATAACTTCTAGTAAATGATAAGAAGAAAATTACTAACCATTTAAAATCTTCTTCTCAGCAAATCTCATTTATTAATGAGGGCAAAAACAAGCATTTTTATAAGAAACAAGTGCACGTGGGGTTTATAAAGAGACTCTTGCTAAAAGAACATATGAAGAATTTAGTTCAAGAAGTAGGAAAATAATTCCAGAAAAAGGTAGAAATGATAAAAGGAAAAGTGAACAAAAAGAATAGTAACATAAAAGTAAGCCCAAACAAGTACTGTCTCAGTAAAATAATACAGGAGTCTAATCTGTGGGGAATGAAAGAGTACAGAACTGAAATGTTCAAAATCAGTAAGTTGGGGAGCAAAAGCAATAGTGAGTCAGAAGGGGTAAGAGCAGAGCTAAAGTGATCTAAACATGAGTTTGAACAAACTGCGGGAGACAGTTAAGGACAGGGAAGCTTGGTGTGCTGCAGTTTATGGGGTGGCAAAGCTACCAGGGCTTCTCTGGTAGCTCAGTTGGTAAAGACTACCTGTAATGCAAGAGACCCTGGTTCGATTCCTGGGTTGGGGAGATCCCCTGGAGAAGAGAGGCTAACGCCAGTATTGTTAGAGCTTCCCTAGTGGCTCGGAAGGTAAAGAATTCTCCTGCAATTCGGGAGACCAGGGTTCAGTCTCTGGGTTGGGAAGATCCTCTGGTGAAGGGAACAGCTACCCACTCCAGTACTCTTTCCATGGAAAGAGGAGGCTGGCAGGCTATAGTCCATGGGATCACAAAGTCGGACATGACTTAGACTGAATAACAAGGTGATCTAAAATTGCTTTATTGACCAGAATGGAGGGCAAAATATCATTCAACATTAAGCTGTTAGGTTAAATGTGCATCTAAAATGTCTAGAGATACCATTAAAATGAGAGAACTAGGTTACAGAAATACCAAACCAGCATTAAGGGGAAAAGTGGAGTAAATAGGGGAAAATTATTCCCACAAAGGCAAGGAACTAGCACTTGTAGTTCTGGCTGGTACAATAAGATAACAAGAAAAAATTACAAGGATAATGATTCAAAACGAGGGAATAAATTTCTCATTATTTGAAATAACCAGGTTGTCCATAGAGAAAGTAATGAATTTATAGCAAACTACTAAAAAATAATGAGCTTAAGAAAATGGCTGGATCTTATGATCAGTATACAAAAATTAATTATAATTCTACACACCAGTAACAATTAGGAAATATATATTTTTAAAAGATGCCTTTTACAGAGAAAAAAGCTTAATACCTAAGACTAAATCTAATAAAAGATATACAAGATCTATACTTAGAAATTATAAAGTTTTACTGAGAGATCTTAATGATGACCTAAATAAACAAAGAGGAACTTTTCTGGCAGTCCATTGGCAAAGACTTTGTGCTTCCACTGGAGAAGGTAAGGGTTCGATCCCTGGTTGAGGAACTAAGATCCCACGTGTCCCATAGCATGGCCAAAAAAAATTTAAATAAATAAATAAAGGAAGGAAGAAATATTCCATGTTCATGCATAGAAAAATAATATAAAGATATATACATATTATAAAGTTCAAAACAACGAAAAGCTAAATAATATTAGATATATAAAGTGTTAACACATAATTTTAAAAAGCAAGAAAAGGATGAACACAAAATTTAAGGTTGCTGCTGCTGCTTAGTCACTTTAGTCATGTCCAACTCTGTGCAACCCTATGGACTGTAGCCTGCCAGGTGCCTCTGTCCATGGAATTCTCCAGGCAAGAGTACTAGAATGGGTTTCCATGCCCTCCTCCAGGGGATTTTCCCAACCCAGGGATTGAACCCTGGTCTGCATTGCAGGCAGATTCTTTACTACTGAGCCACCAGGGAAGCCCAAAGTTCAAGGTTCTGGTTATCTATAAGGATAAAGCAGGAGATAGGATGGGGTAATATATATAGCTAGCTATGATGTTATTAATGTTTTAGTCCTTAAGTTGTGTGGTGAGTTAATGTGATCATTATATTTATAAATAAATAGAAAATATTTTGAGTCCTAAAATTTGATTTTAGAGGCTTCCGTGGTGGCTCAGTGGTAAAGAATCTGCTTGTTAATGCAGGAGACATGGGTTGGATCCCTGATCCAGGAAGATCCCATATGCCTCAGAGCAACTAAGCCTGTGCACAACTACTGAGCCTGCTCTCTAAAGCCTGGGAGCCACAACTATAGAAGCCCACATGCCCTAGACCCTGTGCTCTGCAACAAGAGAAGCTACTACAGTGAGAAGTCCTTGAACTGCAACTACAGAGTAGCCCCCACTCACCCCAACTAGAGAAAAGCCCATGCAGCAATGAAGACCCAGCATAGCCAAAAATAAATAAATAAAAATTTTAAATAAAACTATTAAAAATTATTTTAAAATTGGTTAGTTTGCTGCTGAACACAGATATAACTACAACAAAAATGAAACTAAAACATTATCAACTGAAAAAGAACAGTTACTAGATAAAGTCAAATAAAAACAAAGCACAAATTAGCAAATTAATAGAGGCTTCCCAGGTAGTGGTAAAGAGCCTGCCTGTCAATACAGAAGATGTAAGAGACATGGGTTGGGAAGATCCCCTGGAGGAGGGCATGGCAATCCATTTCAGCATTCTTGCCTGGAGAATCCCTCGGACAAATGAGCCTGGTGGGCTACAGTCCATAGGGTCACACAGAGTTGGACATGACTGAAGTGACTTAGCACGCATACACACACACACACACACACACACACACACACACACACACACACACACACACACACACACACACACGGCGTGTGAAATCCTGGGCTGGATGAATCACAAGCTGGAATAAAGATTGCTGGGAGAAATATTAACAACTTCAGATATACAGATGATAACACTCTAATGGCAGAAAGTGAAGATGAACTGAAGAGCCTCTTGATGAGGATGAAAGAGAATGAAAAAGCTGGTTATCATGGGATCTGATCCTATCACTTCATGCAAATAGAAGGGGAAAACAGTTGAAGCAGTGACAGATTTTATTTCATCGGTCTTCAAAATCACTTTGGACAGTGACTGCAGCCATGAAATTAAAAGACGCTTGCTCCTTGGAAGAAAACCTATGACAAACTTAGAGTGTATTCAAAAACAAAGATACCACTTTGCTGACAAAGGTACGTATAGTCAAAGCTATGGTTTTTCCAGGAGTCACGTAACAGATGTGAGAGTTGGACCATAGAGAAGGCTGAGTGCCAAAGAATGAATTGACGCTTTTGAACTGTGGTGCTGGAGAAGATTCTTGAAAGTCCCTTGGACTGTGAGGAAATCAAATCAGTCAATCTTAAAGGAAATCAACCCTGAATGTTCATTGGAAGGACTGATGATGAAGCTGAAGCTCCAATACTTTGGCCACCTGATGCGAAGAGCTGACTCATTGGAAAAGACCCTGATGCTGGCAAAGACTGATGGCAAAGGAGAAGAGGGCTGCAGAGGATGAGATAGTTAGATGGCATCACTGATTCAGTGGGCATGAATTTGAGGAAACTTAGGGAGATAATGAAAGACAGGGAAGCCTGGCGTGCTGCAAGCCATGGGGTCACAAAGAGTTGAACACGACTTAGTAAGTCAACAATATACATAGGGCTTCCCAGGTGGTGCTGTACTAAAGAATCTGCCTGCCAAGCAGGAGACACAGGAGATGTGAGTTCAACCCCTGGCTCAGTAAGATCCCCTGCAGAAGGAAATGGCAACCTGCTCCGGTATTCTTGCCTGGGAAATCCCATGGAGAGAGGAGCCTGGCGGGCTCCAGTCCTTGGGGTCGCAAAAAGTTGGACACAACTTAGGCCTAACTACCACCACCATATATATGTGTGTATGTGTGCGCTCAGTCGTGTCCAACTCCCATATATTTTGCATGGCACGTGGGGGTCTTAGTTCCCCAACCAGGGATTGAACCCAAGTCCGCTGCAATGGAAGTGTGGAGTCTTAACCACTGGACCACCAGGGTAGTCAGACTGTATAATTTTAAGGTAAAATGCATTACATTGACTAAAATCTCTGTGTATGTGAATTCATATATATTCAGTAAAATAAATAAATATATTTTGGAAAATATATAATATTTGGGAATGTTTATCTAACTGAAGAAATGCTAGTAATGAACTTTTGTGAGTCAAATAACAAAGCATCAAAACATCTGCAACCAGACTTCTAGAAGAAGATAGAAGAGTATGACTTGATCACAACTCCCTTCACTTCATCTCTAATGAAGTAAACTAAAACCATTTAAAAATAGTGAGGGAGAAAAGTATTGTAATTACCCACCAGAGTTCCCAAGAAAGGAAATAAGATCAACTTAATATCATTAACTTCAAAGAGTGAGAGCCAAGGGGTAGGGCAAATGGAGAATTAATCTGTATTCACAGAGTGCAATATGGCTGACTTCCTCATGTCACTTTAAAAAGATGAACTTCCAAATCCAAAGAAGATGGAACCAAGGATATGTCTGTCTCCTTGTCTCTTCCTTCTTCTAAATAGATGGTGATGAAAGTTACCTCTGGGCAGAGACCAGTAAAAGAGTCGATGTGAACTATGAAACATAAGCAAAATTTTCCAGACTCTAAACAGAACTAGAACAATACCCCAAAGCCTGTAACATTGTTCCCACATTAGAATGGGGTATACTCTGGGCTGGGGTGAGGCAAACATAGTAACTCTGACCTGTTACTGTTTCCCATAAGCTCCTTTTTTAACCTTTGCATGCTCTTTCAGGAAATATTTCTTATCTTGAAGGAAGATTTATTTTGAGTTCAGCAAGTCTCTTCACTCATTTGAGAGTTTAGGGGGTCTTGATGGTTTGCTTGGTGGGTTGTTATTATCATTATCATTAGCTTCTGTTAATGAAAATTCAATAGTTTTCATTAAGAAAAAAAGCATTTTCAGTATGATTCCAATATCATAAATATATTTCTGTCTATCCAATCCATCTATTGTTAGTGATAATTATTGATGGGTGGTAAGATTTAAGATAATTTATTGTTGTCTTTATATTTTTCCACAATGCTTCAATTCTTTAAAATAAGCATGTATCATTTTACAACCACAATTCAGTATGTGTGCAAGGAGAGAGAGAAACAGCTAGAGGATGATAATACTGACAATGACAATAGTGTACACCTTGAGGGCTTACTGTTTTTCTGGCACTGTTCTAAACTCATTACATATACCAGGTTGGATCAAATGAAACTGCCAATATTTGGCTGTTCTTGACCTACGAAAACAGCAATTTCATGTGGTCCTATTTACATTTACTCCTTTAATCTTTGAACAACCCCAAGATGAAGATGGAGATCCCAAGCTGCCAGAAATGCACAGAAAAATCAAGTGTCATCCTTTTCTGCAGAGCCCCCATCTGCACCCTCACACCCTGCTCTACAGTCAGGGTATCCCAAGATACCTTAAGAGGTGGCATCAGCCATCAACCTGAGCACCAAGGCAGGACACGTTGCTCTAATTCAGTTTATCCCCTGAATGAAATCACCTCTAGTTTCTAGGAGGGTCTTCGGAACTTCAAGTTCTGTTCTAGAGCAGAAAGAACAGTTTGGGTACAGCTGCAATTCCCAGTAGACTCCCCGCCTTTGTTCCCCACCCAGGTACCAAAGGAGGACACACTTGACAGTTTTGTGTTTATTTCCAGAAAGTGATGAAGACAAAAGCAATATATCTAGACACCACTCTCTGTACAATAAATAGCCTCCCGTTTCCCAAAAAAGAGAAATGCATCCTCTCACACCATCCCCTGTCCCCTACGCAAGACAGTGCTTCTTCAAAAAAAAAAAAAATTATTTTATTTATATATTTTTGGCTGTGCTGGGTCTTCAATGCTGTGCGGAGCTTTTCTCTACTTGCGGGCTACTCTCTAGCTGTGGTATGTGGGTTTCTCATTGAGGAGGTGTCTTTTGTTGCAGAGCCCAGGCTCTAGGGCTCGCTGGCTTCAGTAGTTGCAGCGCGTGGGCTCAGTAGTTGCAGCGCGTGGGCTCAGTAGTTGCGGCTCCCGGGCTCCAGAGCACAGGCTCAATAGTTGTGGTGCACCGGCTTAGTTGCTCCATGGCATGTGGGATCTTCCTGGATCAGGGATTAAACCCGCGTCTTCTGCACTGGCAGGCAGATTCTTCACCACTGAGCCACTTGGGAAATCTCAAGACTTTGCTTCTTGAGTCATGCACAACCCCCACCCCCTTGCCAGCCCCTTCCTCAACACTCCACTGTGTCTAAGAGGGTGGGGCCCAGGCCAGTTGTTCAAAGTCACTCGGGTCCTCTCCCTGACCCTGGCTGGCTGACTTACAAAATCCACATGTCTTTATTTCCATATCAGGGATTAACACACACACAAATGAAAATGCTGACAGTTACTCTACAGAGGAAGAGATCTGCGTTTCCAGCCGGGCCATCCCACCTGACCCTGACTCCCCCACCCCCAACCCCAACCCGCAGAAGAGAGGAAGCTCTTTTGTGTCCCAGACCTTCCGTGCTCCGTTTTATGTTCTCCAGCTGCAAACCCACAGCCAGAAGCAGCACCAGGTATATGACTGTAGTTGGGGCAGAGGAAGGGGCAGAGGACAGTCTTCGCAGGTTTCCCTGTGGGCCAGGAGACAGGAAGTGAACCTCAGAAACCTTCTTGGCCCCCCACTTCCTCAACCAACTACAAAAGGAGACAGGACAGAAGAAGCTGAGGATGGCTCAGTCCTGAGTTTGTGGTGTGGTTGGTGTCACCAACCTAACGACGCTCTTCCTGTTCCTTTCACGTCATCTGTTCAATTGGGAAAACAGTTATAAAACTGGCCTTCAGTTTCCTTATCAAAAGAAGGGGCCCCCGCAGGGGAGGAGCTGTCACCACTGGAAGGATAGGGGGACACACGCCTCCTCTTAGAGTCTCCTTCACCCAGTCCTGAGTCGCTGGACTCTGGCCGGAGTGGGGTGATCCCAGTCCACAGGGAGGGGGAACCCTGCTCCTCTGGCCCCCGCCCCTCTGAGGCTCCAGGGCCAGGTTCCATGGGCAGAGTTCGCATGGAGCGGAACCAGTTGGCTGGGCCCACCTTGGGAGGGTACTGGGGAGCCACAGGCCAGCCAGCTCCAGGTGGCAGGACTTCCTGGCTTCGGTAGTAGGACATGGTGGGCCCGGGCGCGGAGGGCAGGAATGCAGGCTTCATGCTGACAGCTCGAAACTCGGCCTCGTAGCTGTGGTCCCGGGGGGCTCCCAGCCAGTAAGTCTGGGGAACCACATCCTTGGCCTGGCCGGGAAGGTCGGGGTAGAAACGGCTGGAGACGGGATACTGGTTGGGGAGGAGAGGAGAATAATGGTCTCCCCCAAGCAGTTGACAGTTGGGTCCAGGTGAGGAGGGGACGCTGGTATCAACGGATGCATACATGCTTTAAAAAAAAAACGGGGCAAAAGACAGGGGGTCATGAATAGAACTGGTCAATTAGGAACCTGCCTGTTGCACGACCCTCCCCATACCTCCTTCCTGACCTGCCCACTGCCCTTTGGCACCCCCCACACACTTCCCCACCGCAGAGGCAGAGAGGGGACTGAGCACTTGTCTGGAGTCCCAGTCCCAGACAGACAAGGAAGGCCTCTGCCAACACGAGTCGAACCCAGGGGCACTTACGACTCAAAGTTCTCCCGGAATCCTTTGGCAAAAGGGTTATTATCAATTTTCAGCTGAGTAATCTAGAGAGAAGGGAAACAGAGTCTTCTGAGTGGCGAGTCTGAGGCTGGGGAACTTCCAAATTCACTCCCAAGAAGTCGAGGGGCCCTGCTCTTCCCTTCTTCCCACCCCAGCCTCCCAGGTTCAGCCCACCCTCGCCCAGGCAGCCCTCACCTCGGCGTTCTGGTAGGCGGTCACGGCGATGAACTGGGTTTCTTGGAAAGTGAAGATGTGCGTGTTGTAGGCCGCCTCCGGCTCTCCATCCTTGACTTCGACAATGTGCAGCCGGGGCTGGTATTTATGGAGGGACTGAAGCACGATCATCTGAGAGGGGGTGAGACGGCTGTGAGCGTGGGAGGAGGGAGTATAAAGGAACCCTCTCCTCCCCCACCCCACCTATGGCTCACCCTATGGCCAAGCTACAAAGGACCCTGAAGTCATCATGATCACTCTGCCCTGCCAACAGGTAACTTCTCCCAAGCCTCCAACCTAAGTCCTGAACCTCCTCAGGGCACCAAGGGCACTTTTAATAGGCTTGCCCAACTCAAAGAAACTCTGCATCCACTCCCTAGGACCACCAGTACCGACTTGATAACAATGCCCAGGCTGGGTTGTCCCATGTTGGCCTGAGTGTGACCCCCGTCTGCCTTGAGATTCAGCTTCCTCTCAAGGTGGGTGGAAAAGAACCAGAGTGAGAGAGGAAGAGAAGTCACTTTTATAGAACAGAATCAGCCTTCAGGACCCACTGTGGCCTCAGGGACAGGGAAAGGTGGGGGGGCTTTCCCAAGCAGAGGCATCCCACCTGGGTCACATTGTTGGAAGCCCCCTTGTTGTTCGTGAGCTTTAGTTTCCCGAATGACACCTCCTGGCGCATCCAGTGGGCTCCGGTGTTGGGGGAATCTGGATGGACGTACAGGCGGTTCCCTGTGGACAGTTAATCTTTTTGGCATGCAGCCCCTGGGACCAAGCCCCTGGTCATGTGGGGCTTCTTTGCCTGTTCTGAGGGGCATGGCAAGAAGGATGGAGGGGAAGGACAGACGGGGCAGGATGGAGGAGGTGTGGGCAGAGGACCAAGCTGAAGACAGGATAGAGCAAAGTAGAAGAGATGACAAACAGAATGAAAGTGAGAAGTGGGAGGGGAAGGGATGGAGTGGGGTGGAGTGGAACTAGAGAATTAAATCCTAGGAGTCAGAGGAAGGGGGTTGGGGGGGGTTCCTCTTGGATCCACCAGGGGGCGCACAGTCTTAGAGAAATATCATGCCCCCGATTCCCAAGGAGGCAGGTACCTGGAATGCTGCCCTCCGCCTTTCCACATTGCACCCACTTGCCGCTCTGATACCGCCAGTGGTGCTGGTCCACCAAGACCACGTCCACAAACATCCGGTAATGGCTGGTGGGCTCCAGCCCAGCCACAGTAAATGACAGGAATGGGAACATCCGCCTGGGGAGAACAGAGAGGCCCACCAATATCATCAGCCCCCAGTCCCCCGGACAGCCGTTCCCTGTGCAAAGGCCGTCCATCAGTGGTGTGCTGGAGGCAGCTCCCATCCTCACCAGAGCCAGCTGGGGAAGTCCAGGAAGTCTGCCAGCCAGTTATTAGACAGCAACAATTAAAAATTAAATCAGGACTTCCCTGGTGGTCCAGTGGTTAAGAATCCACCTGCCAATGCAGGGGACATGGTTCGATCCCTGGTCGGGGAAGATGTCACATGCCGTAGGGCAGCTAAGCCCATGAGCCACAACTACTGAGTCCTTCGAGCTCTAGAACCTGTGCGCCACAACAGGAGAAGTTATTGCAATGAGAAGCTGCTTACTGAAATTAGAGGAGTAGTCCCCGCTTGTGGCAACTAGAGAAAGCCCGTGCAGCAATGAAGACCCAGCACAACCAAAAATAAATATCAATAAAGATTAAATCATATAAACTACCATGAAATATATTACATTACAAGTCAAGGTAATAAATACTCAAAAAAATCACTTCTCAATATTTTTTACTACACTTTACTATTATCTCTGCTCTTGAGACTGTTTATCGGTATGGTGGAGATATACTAGGTAATATTTGCTGCCTCACATCTCTTCCCAACTCCAAGTTCAGTGATAACATGTGGGCAGCTTACAAGTAGCCATTAAAGGGATATTTACCATGGAAATCAGTAAACACTATGAAGCAGGGCTTTTAAAATTTTTTTTCTTTTTGAGTGTCAGTTGCTAACATTAGCTGCACAGCCCTGTCTCTAGCTTTAGTTTGCTCCCTGGAGGGGAGCAAAGCCACAAGCCAGCCCCAACACAGGCTGTTCCTAGTAGCTCTTCATCTCTGAGTTCCCCGAACCCCGGTCTGGCCTCAGTCTGTCGTCCATCTTCTCGCTGCAGCTCTCACGGTGCTAACACACAGATAGCCCCAGAGCGGTCATCCGCAGGCTTTCCCTGCCCCGTCCTCCTGAGCCTGACGTCTACAGTGCCACCTGCTCCAGGCCTGGGTCTTCAGAGATGTAGCTAAAGTCCAAGCCGGAGCTTTCCATCCACCTGGAAGAGGGACTCTATTGAGCACAGTTCTCATGATCAAAGTCCTGGTCCCCAGGAAAAGTGGAGGAAGTTGGATTTGGGATGCAGTGCTATTGTGCTGAGTAACAGATTCAGAGGAATAAGCACGGCCATACCACAACCATCTCCATCACCTCCACTGTCACCACCCCATCACCAGCATCACTACAACCAGCACCTCCGGCATCACCATCACCATTACTACAACCACTATGATCATTACCTCCACTATCACTCCCCCAACCCCAACACCACATCAGTACAACCAGCACCTCCACCACCACCACCATCATTACAACCAATATCTCCACT
Source organism: Giraffa tippelskirchi (assembly GCF_054371585.1). NCBI lineage: Eukaryota > Metazoa > Chordata > Mammalia > Artiodactyla > Giraffidae > Giraffa > Giraffa tippelskirchi. The sequence goes on along the minus strand of NC_137277.1, from coordinate 23,833,009 downwards.
ATCAACCACCGTTACTACAACCAACACCTCCACCATCACCAGCATCACTACAAGGAACACCTCAATGATCACAACTCCCATCACCACCATCACTACAACCAGCACCTCTACCGTCACCACCGCCTCTCCGGCTTAGCCTGTCTCTTCTAACTCAAGCAGGAAGAGCAGACTTTTTAAGATGGCAGAGTCAAACCCTCAACAGAATTGCTTTTCATTCCCACACACTTCTCTCCTCCTCCTACAAGAAGCCTTGCAGGGTGGGAAGAAAGGCACTGGTCCATGAGTCAGGAAACCTGAGGGACTGAGAGTTCCAGGGGCCAAAGAATGGTTTCAGGTGGATCCCAGTCTACAGTCCAAAGAATTGGACACAACTGAGCATGCACGTGCACACACACACACACAGTCCCCAGAGGGTCCCAGAACAACATCCCTAATAACCTTGGAAAGATCTCTGGGGAAAGTACTGTCACGTTCCTGCCTTCCCCAGACTCTCCTGGGCTGAGAAAAAGAGACTTACTGGCCTTATGGCCTTGGATAAGTTAATTCCTAAACCAAACCTCACTTTCTTCACCCATAAATGGAGATAACAATTCCTGTCCACTTTTCCTCTCAGAGCTGTTAAGAAGTTTGAAAGATGTGCAACTCAGCTCACCGTCTCTCCTATCCCACCCTCATTCCACCTTTTCCCAGGCCCAGAGTGATCAAAACCCTCTGGCCTGGCTGAAGAACCCCAAGCACGAGTCCAGAGTTCTGGTTTGAGGCCTTGGGTCCCAGGAGCTTAGCATGCCAGTCAGCTGGAGAAATCAAAGTTAGGGATGAGGCTTTGAGCAATCGAGAGTGAGAGCATATTTTCAACCCATTGCTACTGCTAACTCATTTTGCAACAGTGGTCAGGTCATTCATGCTTCCTATATTGTACCCAGTTCCTATCCAGACATGTAGTAATAAAGAGAGAGAAAGGAACTTATTCATTGTGCCTCTACTTATGGAGCAGCCAGTTCACTTAAAAAGTCCTTTGAGGTACAAAATGTTTTTTTACAATTTCATATCTGAAGAAAATGAGGCTCAGAGAAGTTTGGTGATGGCTTCTTGGTGGAAGCACAGAGCTGGTGTCTCCTGATGGCAGGGCACATGCTATAGTCTCCACCGCTCCCTCCTGCTTCTTACTAGTAGAGGGAAAAGCAGGAGACACAAGAAGACTGGGGTGGGGTAGGGGAAAGGGAGAGGAGAAGGGAGGTCTCAACTTCACCCTAAAAATCTAGACTCACCACCAGCTGGGATCCCAAAATAGCCCTTGATTTACATGACACTTTGCTGGGAAGGAAAAGGGAGTCTGGTGCCAATCTGAGCCCCTAGAAAGACAGCTCACCACTCCTTAAGGACCATCCACCTTGCAATGATTCACAGAGTCATTATATCCCTTCCCCATCCTGAACACTTCTGACAATGCTCCAATTCGCGGTTATTAGGCATAAATTTAAAGGAGATGGTTTTTATCAGTCTAGGCTTCCCTGGTGGCTCAGACGGTAAAGAATCTGCCTGCAATGCAAGAGACCTGGGTTAGATTCCCGGCAGGAGAAGATACCCTGGAGAAGGAAATGGCAACCCACTCCAGTATTCTTGCCTGGAAAATCCCATAGACAGAGGAGCCTGGCAGGCTACAGTCCGTGCGCTTGCAACGAGTTGGACATGACTGAACGACTAACACTTTTATCAGGCATGTTCACAAAATATTGCAAAATTGATAGCACCTAATTTCTATGGAGCATGCAGGATAATTGGTTCTTTGGTGGAGGTGTAAATTGAAACCACTTTTGAGGAGGGATTTTTTATTTTTATTTTTGGCCATGCTCCACGCGGAGTGCAGATTTTTCCCAACCAGGGATCAAACCCCCATGATCCCTGCAGTGGGAGTGCGGGGTCTTAACTACTGGACTGCCAGGGAAGTCTGAGGAGCGTGTTCCGGCAATGCCTTTACGGATCCAAATGCAAAACGGACCTGAGCATCAGGAGAGCGCCTCCTTTCAGTAACCTCAGATCCACTGAATAGAAGTCAGATGGCCACCAGCAAACAGGGGAAGAGAAAAAGCAAAGCCATTTTCACCTACCCCACGACAAATGAAGCCCATCAGCCCAAATTAAAGAAGGCTTAAAGCTAAAAATATTTTTTAAAGATCTAAAAATTTCTTGGAGTTGGAATGTAGAGAAGAGAAAACCAAAAGGGCTGAGGCCTGCAATCGAGGATAATGCAGGACTGAAATTGTTTTACCAAGCCCTAACCTCGCACATATATACACAAATGCAAATTGAGCTGCTTAACAACAGAGTTATCTTAATTATAATAATCAACTAATCACACCCAGAAAAGTGGGGATTGCCGGCAATTACTGTACACCCACACACCCACACACGGAGACAGCCGCCTCGCTCTTCCTCTGCTGAGAATATCTACCATTGACTATCAGACAGGCTGCCTCCCAGAAACAACATGAGGCCGGGCAACATGAGTGCGCTTATCGGACCACAAACACACAAACTTGAACTCCAAACCCTCCAGTTGGCCAGTCCATCTTCCTATCCCCTGTTTCTCCTCCCGGTCCCATCTGAGCCGCCTGGATCAGTCTCTGGACCCCAGAACCACCCCCCCGCCGCCCCCGCTCCCCATCCCACTCCTGCCATGGAGGAGAGCATGACTGTGTGTCCTGTCCACACTGCGGGGTGGGTCTAGGGTGGGTAAGAATCTGGGAGGGAGTGAGTCAGCCCCAAGGGGAAAGGCTACGGGGCTGTGGGTGGGCCTGCTGGAAGGATTTTTCAAAAAGGAAGAAAGTCGTGGGTGATGTGGTGGTGACTGATGGATCACTGGAAACCATGGAGGGACAGGCCAGTCTGCCAGGGCAGGAGGACAGAAAGGGAGCTGGTCTCTGAACCCGTCTTACTTTTCAGAAGCCAGTAGCTGAAGGAAATGGCCGCCGACTTCCCAGATCACTGGAGCCTAAGTTCACAGACCTGGGTGCCGAGCTGGGGGCAGTGTGTCCTCGGTCTCCTCCACCCCACCCTGGGGCCCCTTGAGGCCTGATCCAAGAGGAGGCCTCAAGGGAAATGGTGAGAGGCCACTGTCCCCTTCCAACAGCTCCAACCCACGAAGTGTCTGAAGCAGTCCGTCAGGATGGATTGAAAGCGTGAGGATTGTAAAACTGGAGCGCGCGAGCATACAAAACAATTAGGGAAATTTGATAATATTTAAGAATTTCTTTTCAGGTTTGCTAATGGTATTGCGTTTATTTTTAAAAACCCATTTTTAGAGGTGCACAGAGAACTACTTAAGGATGAAATAATACAGTGTCTAGGATTTACTTACTAATTACGCTATCACTAACATAGTTTCAGACCAGAGGTATGGCCAAAAGGAAAGGAAGCAAAGCAAAGGAAAAGAAAAGTAGAAACAGGATTGGACCAGTATCGACAGCTAGGTAACGGGTAGCTGGAGATCTGTTACATGTTTCTCTTCACTTTTGTATATATTGGAATTTTTCATAATAAAGGAAATTAAGTGTGTGGGTTTAAATAAAAGAGACAACAGGGGACTTCCCTGGTGATTCAGTAGTTAAGACTCCAAGCCGCCTAGGCAGGGGGCTCAGGTTCAATCCCTAGTTAGGGAACTAAGATCCCACATGCTGTGCAGGAGTGCAGGATGGACAAAAGATAAAAAATTAAAATTAAAAAAAATAAAAGAGAGACAACACAACTGTCAAGAAAGGATTATTCAGCAGGAATGTAAAGGAGGTTGTAGATGTAAAGGAGACAACCAATACAGCAATATGAACTGCACTGTACCCTAAGACCCACAGCCAGTCCTGCACCTCCAGATCCCTGAAGTTCTGCTGAAGCTCTGCCCACCCCAGCCCTCAAGACTGGAGGGGCAGAAGCCTGGCCGCAAGTCTGTGGGGAGACCCCAGCAGGGCCCGGGGTGGGAACGCTTCCTGACCACTCAACGGAGTGGAGGCTTGAGTTCGGGTCTGTGTGTGACCAAGTGCAAGCCATCGGCCCCCCGGGCCTCAGAGCTCTCAGCTGCAAACGGGGAGGCTGCCTGGCCTACCTAGTGCAGTGAAATAATGGAAGTGAAAGCACTATGAATGCATCAAGGCCTTAGGACAGTGTGGGTAGCTGTTTTTACTCCTGGTCTTGGGGGAGCAGAAAAAGAAACCCAGGCACATACCATCTGGGAGTTGGCACCAGTTCTGCCAGCGATGGATGTGCTGTGTGACCTCAGAAAAGTCTCTTACTGTCTCTGGGTCCATTTCCCTGTCTGTCCAGGAAGAAGACGGTACAGGATCTTCTGGGTTCCCTCCAATTTAAACATGACAGCCTAGAAGTCTAGGCTGTGCCTAGGTGCACCCAGAAGGGGGCTAGGTTTTGGGGAGAAGAGAGGAATTATCAGATGGCCTAGAAGATGAAGGCCAGGGGATAAAAGAAAATGCCGTCTTTCCTGGGTTCATCCCCGAGAAAGAAGAGTTCAGCAACTTGAAGCCAATTGTGATTGGTGGACAGGTCCCTCAATCCCAAGCCATCCCACAGAAATCATTCATCAGGACAGAAAAATGTTCCAGCAATGCCCAGATATTCAGTCTACCCTGAGGGATCTAGTTCCATGGCTCAGGCTCCCCTGAGCCCAGTGCATGCAGGGTGGGGTTTGGGGCCAAGGGTGCTGCTTGAATGAATGTCAACCCTCTGGCCCAGCCTGGCCTCTCCCTTGTCCCTTCCCGAGCCCCACACTTCCTATCTGCTCTTCAACACCTCTCAGGTCCACTGATGACACAGTCGCTCCACACAGAGGCCCTCGGGAGTTCTCTGCCCACACAGACCCTCCCCGGGAAGGGTGGGTGCACACTCTCACCCACCAGACGCAGTCAGGGCCCACTCAGAGTGGAGTTTGCTACAGAAATAACACACAACTTGCAAGTTTCTCTTTCTTTCCCCACGTAGGAGACTCTCTCCGGAAGCAGCACCCTTGGCCCCAAAACCCTACCCTGCATGCACTGGGCTCAGGGGAGCCTGAGCCACGGAACCAGGGGTTTCCCAGGGTGGACTGAATGTCTGGATCAGGGTGGGGCAGGCTTTCAGGGACAGGCCTTGAAGGGTACAGAGAGTGGGACTGGCTGCCAGCTGGGACCCTTGAGGTAGCTTCACCTGCTCAGGCCCATGGCCATCTGTGCCCTCAGGCAGGGACCGTGTCTGGAAGGAATCTATGCCCTCTCCCACTGTACCACCTCCCTCCCCCCACCACACGCACACATCAGACACATGATCTCAAAGTACTACCGGAAAGGAAACTTGGCGAATACGTCTCCATGTCACCAAATCCCAGTTTTACACGTCTCCCTCCCCAAGAGCTGACCTGTATACAGCAGCAGCAAGGGCACTGGGAGAGGTGGGCACAGAGGGCCCCTGAGATGAGGGCTGGTTTGTTGTCCGCTTCACTGCAAGGTTCTGCCCTCCCCTCGGTTTCCCAGCGCATAGGGGTGAAGAGGTGCCCTGCTCTGTCAGACCCACAGCACACACTCCCCCTGCGCCCTGGGTGTCCCCCACTCAGGCAGAGAGCCGCACACCAGTGCCTGGGGAAACCATAGGCACCCTCGCCCTAAACCAGGACCATGGCTCCCTATGTCTCCTCCGTTCCTCATGGGTTTCGGGTTGCGCCTGTCAGTGCAATGTCCAGAGAGTAAACAACTCCCAGATTGTCCCCACCTCAACTCCCTCCTTCCCCTCAAGGCCTGAGCCAAAGCTGCGAGGGACACGGAGACACTAGCAAAGTCTAGACAGAAAAAAAGAAGCGCGTCTCGGTCAGGGCAGGCAGGACCAAGGGGCTCCCATCATTCGGCGCTCCGGCGCGCGCCTCACTCACCGTCCCTGCTTGGTGATGATCATCTCCGTCTGGTGCTGATTAAACTTGGACCACAACAGGTGGTTGTTGAGCGCAACTCTCAGGTTCCCGGACACCTCCAGCCCCGCCCGCAGTGCATAGTCCTCGCGGGGGCCCGAGTAGAGTGTGGCGCGCGGGTCCGGAGCCGAGTAGGCGTCCCCCGGCTGGTAGCCCTCGGCGCCCGGCGTCGGAGGGAAGGGCTCGCTCGCCCCGGGGAAGCCGACGGCCTGGGGCCGGGTCGTGTAGGCGTAGGGTCCGAGGAAGCAGCCTGGCGTGGCGGACACCAGGGGGCCCCCGGCATAGGGCGTCTCCAGGCTGGCACCCCCGCGACGGTCGGTCGCGTCCTGCGCGCCCGGCTCCTGGCAGAAGTAGCAGTTCTGCGGGTCGGCGCCTGGCGCCCGGCCCTCTTCGCTCGCCGGCATCGGCTCGGTGCCCGTTAGCATGTCTCCGCAGCCTAGCTCCACGATGCCCATCCGGGGCGGGCTGGCACCTTCCCGCGGGCCGTCGAGGACCGGCCCCTCTCCGCGCGGGGGCGGGCGCGGGGGTCGGCTGGGCAGAAGTGGGCGGGGGCGCGGCCGGGGCCCTGGGGCTGGGGGGAGGGGCGGGGCCCCACCTGAGCCCTGGCTCGGACGCCTGGGTCCTGCGCCCGCGTTTGGCGGGCGCGCGGCAGCTCCCGGGCTCCCTCTCCAGCGGGCCGCTGTCACTAGCGTCGCGGCGCCTTTGCTGTGGCTTTATGAAGCTCTCTCGGCCACCACCACCCCCCACCCCGCCACCTCGGCCCCGCCCCGCCTCACCCCGCCCCTCCTGGCTAATAACTCGGCAAATTCTACGCTGTTGGTGAGGACGGTAGGGCCCCCACCGTGCAGAGCAGCGAGTCTCCGGTGCGCCTTGTAGTTCACGCTCAAAGACTTTATGCCTTCTGGGAGAGTCAACCCCTCCACGTGAAACGCCAGACTGTTTCTCTCCTCTGGACCCTCGTGGAAATTCCACCCATCCTTGAAGCTTCAGCTCAAAGGCCCCCTCCTACGGGAAGCCTTCGGTGATGACCCAGATGGGCTTACTCGCAGGCTCCAAGCCGCTTCACCCATGGCCATGTGACAGATGTTCAGATGCTCACTGTGTGCCCAGGCTCCGTGCTGAGTGGCTTTGTGTGAAGTGTTGCCCTCTTCCTCTTTGCCAGAGGCCCGAGCGGGCTGTGTCTCATGCATCTGTTCCTTCAGCCCTAGGGCAGATGTGGGACCTGGTGGGCAGCAAGTCCATCAGGTGGACTGCATAGCAGTAGCTGAGGGTTTGCACGTGGGTATGTCAGCCATGGGCACTGGAAGCAGCACTGGACTACCAGTGCTCAGAGTCCCAGGACTAGCTCTGACCATCACTCAGGCATTTGTGACCTGGGCAAATCGCTTTCTTTGCCTGAAAGTCAGCCTCAAGTCCCCTAGGCTAGAGGAAACAAACTGATGCATTTTTTCAGAGGGCCTGGGAACCTTACATGAAAGAGGACACCTGGGTGGCACTTTACAGTCTATTATTATACCTGGATGGAAAAGCAGCTTTGAACAGACCCAGAGCCGGCTGACAGGAAGGAAACCCACCACATGTTCTGAAGGGCTGCCTTGGTGGTAGGACTCTGGGGGCTTGTCTTTCTCTGTTTTCCTTTTCTGTTGACTAATGTAGTTATATTCCTTTTGTGATGATTGTTTTCCCCCTGGTTGAAAATATCTTCATTGGGAGTTTTCCTGTGAATAAAGATAAAACACACTCATATAGAAAATTTAAGCAGTACAAAGAAGTAAGATAGGACCCTATAAATCACTTCAAATTCCACCCCCCAGAGGCAAATAGGATCATCATTCGTTGCACACCCCTTCTTGGTCTGTCTTTTGCACATGCACACACGCATACCATACATACATACATACATGCTTTGTAATGTTTTTTCACTCAACAAGGTGTAATGGAATTTTTCACATGTCAATATATAAAGATTTACATTTGTAAGAGTGTTTTGAAAAATACCTTAACATTTTCATCATGTTAAAGGTTAACCTCTTCTCTCTTCCCTTCCGCTCAAGCCCTCCTCAGTTCTCCCCTGGGAGCTGGCCCCATCTCTGCATCCCTGTCCCAACTCAACAGGGTTTCACCTTCAGGGGCCCACGGGGACTCTCAGCTCCCAACTAGAGCTGAACCAAGAGGCAGGTTGGCAGGTGAAGGCAAAGCTGGGGACCCCAGGAGGCGGGCATGACCCAGGGAGGAGGGGAGGAAAGAGCATGAGCACATCCTCTGGGCACAGAGGCCAGCACAGCACAGCACCAGAACCCGGGATTGGCCTCCTCCTGGCCCTTTACCCACCTTCTCCATCCTTACAGAAGGGGAAAGTTTCTGCCTGCTGTTCCATGTGGGCTGCATTGCTTGAAAGACAGGGTGACCTTGAGACCCTTGGCTACTTTTGGGGAAACATGAAAGATTTTAGTAAGTCTTCCTTGAATGATGACTGGTTTCCCCAGGAGACATGAGGCTGTTGAATGCTGACACCTCTTCTGGGAGACATTTTCGCTAAGTGCTTGGCTGTGGAGGGCCAAGTGGGGCCTGTTCCTGTCTCTCCCCCTCCTCCTCTCCATGCTCATCCTCGGGTCAAGGGATCCATCCCCCCACCTCTGAACAGAAGAACCTGAGCCCCTGCCCAGCTTTGGGGACAGGAGGGATTATGAATCTCAAAATCAGGTGGACCTGGGGACATGTCCCTGAAGGAAGAGGATGGCAGGAGGCAGTCTTTGTGTAACCTGATGGACGGTTAGAGGGTCTTACAGCCTGGCTCATCAACCCCAGTTCCTCACTCACTCCCTCCAATTCCTTCCACCCAAAAAAAGAAAGTGCCTGTGAAAAGCGGGGGCTGAGTAGCCCTGGTGTCACCACTGCCAGTCCCGCCTCTCTGCCAGCTTGGGTGAGAAGAAGAACCCTGGCAGTGAGACCTCCTCCTCCCTTGGCCACCTCATCCTCTTCCCAGGCCCCAGGGCTGGAGAGGTGGGGGAGGTGGAGCAGGATAAAGGCCCCCCTGGGATCCGCTCACTTCCATCGCTGCTCATCCCAGTCCCTCTCTCACGGATCTACCCACTGATCATCCAGAAGGCTGGTCTGGGTGGGGAAGGAGCAAAGGACAGTTTGTGTCTCCTTGTGTCTCCAGGATGGGAGAGACACTGTCTCCAACAAACATCAAACATCACGAGACAGGCTGGATGGGAAATGTGGGAAAATGAACAATTTACCAAACTCTCACACACTACTTGTGGCAGAGCCAGGGCTGGAACCCCCATCTCTTGACTCCTGATCCAGTGCTCTTCCCACAAGAGTGTTGCCTTCCCATTTTGAGGAAGAACAGTCGTGATAAATGAAAAGTCACATGATCATATCAGAAAAGGTTTGGAAAACAGAAAAGAAAATTGCCCCATATCCCACCAACCTGGACAGCAGTTTTCTTCACCCTGTTCTGCCTGTATTCAAGGCTTCTTTTCACGCCATTTCCTATCAAGACTCTAAAGGAGCTTGGCTCCCCCGATGCCACACAGCACCTGCCATGACTGTGGGTCACAGGTGGTGTCTGGAAGCTTTACAGTGTGAATTCCTCAGACCTACCTCTGAAGATTCTGATTCCCAGGTCTGTGGCTGGTTCTCCAGTATCTGTCCAGGTGATGCTGGGCCCCCCCGGAGTCCATGCATCCCACTCTCAGGCCCACTCCCATTTTGCCATTCTACCTCCAAATCATGTCCCAACTTGAGAAAGCCTGTGCCCTGACCCTGCTTGTTGTGTGCCCCTTGGCACCTGGAAGACTGTGTGATGGTTGAGGATGGCCACTACAGGCACCGAGTACATTTTCTTATCGAAGTGCCAGCACTAGGCAATTCCTCACCCCAGAATCTAACCATCACCTGTGTCCTCTCCTTACAATGTGTGGATACTTAGCACTCCCAGGAACTGGAAGGCTCTTGAATGGGCTCATGCTGCATGGTGCCAGGGTAGGGTGCTGAACGGCCCACAGGGCAGTCACAGGGGGTGGCTGTTGGTAGAGACCTAGCATATTAGGACACTGCTGCTGCTGCTGCTAAGTCGCTTCAGTCGTGTCCGACTCTGTGCGACCCCATAGACAGCAGCCCACCAGGCTCTGCCGTCCCTGGGATTCTCCAGGCATGAACATTGGAGTGGGTTGCCATTTCCTTCTCCAGTGCATGAAAGTAAATAGTGAAAGTGAAGTCGCTCAGTCGTGTCCGACTCGTAGCGATCCCATGGACTGTAGCCTACCAGGCTCCTCCGTCCATGGGATTTTCCAGGCAAGAGTACTGGAGTGGGGTGCCATTGCCTTCTCCAATTAGGACACTAGGATCCAGGATTTCTGCCTCCACGCTGCTGGGCATAACCTGAGAGGCTGTGAGAGGGTAGATGAGTGAAGCGGGGAGGGCAGCATGCTGGAGAAGAGGCAGGACAGGAAAAGGAGAGAGCACAGTGAGAGGGGGCTGGGCTGGGTTTCTGAAAGATTCAGACATGGAGAGGGACAGGGACCACACAGTCAGAAACCCAGAGTATGACTCAATAGAAAGTCTCAGGCCAGGAGAGGGAGATCTGAAAAGAAGACAGAGGAGATGGGCCAGGGAGAGGGAGGTTTGCAGGCAGAGATACTTGTGGCAACGGAAATGGTGTAATTGGCTTAGAACCCCAATTCCAACTGGCTGTGTGGTCTGTTCAAGTATCTTCACCTCCCTGGCTTCCTCGTCAGTTCAGTTCAGTTCAGTTGCTCACTCGTGTCTGACTCTTTGCGACCCCATGAACTGCAGCACACCAGGCCTCCCTGTCCACCACCAACTCCCAGAGTCCACCCAAACCCATGTCCATCAAGTCGGTGATGCCATCTAACCAGCTCATCCTCTGTCGTCCCCTTCTCCTCCTGTCCTCAATCTTGCCCAGCATCAGGTTCTTTTCCAATGAGTCAGCTCTTCGCATCAGGTGGCCAAAGTATTAGAGTTTCAGCTTCAACATCAGTCCTTCCAATGAACAACCAGGACTGATCTCCTTTAGGATGGACTGGTTGGATCTCCTTGCAGTCCAAGGGACTCTCAAGAGTCTTCTCCAACACCACAGTTCAAAAGCATCAATTCTTTGGTGCTCAGCTTTCTTTATATTCCAGCTCTCACATCCATACCTGACCACTGGAAAAACCATAGCCTTGACTAGATGGACCTTTGTTGGCAAAGTAATGTCTCTGCTTTTTAATATGCTGTCTAGGTTAGTCATAACTTTGCTTGCAAGGAGTAAGCGTCTTTTAATTTCATTGCTGCAATCACCATCTGCAGTGATTTTGGAGCTCAGAAAAATAAAGTCGTCAGTAAATGGAGCTAAAAGACTTTCTGTCAGGATGACCAGGTCTCAAGTGAGGTGTGAGGCAGTGTGAAGGCCATGGGGTTCTGTCCCGAGGCAAGAACAGAGCAGAGGCACAGGCAATGCTAATGTGCTTCCTCCCCTTCTCCTCCAAGCTGCCCGTAGTTCCCTTCCCTCCCTCTGGCATCCACTGGTTCCCCACAAAAGGCCCTTCAAATCCAGATCTCAGTCTCCACTAGGACCCTGGGCCCAAAGAGAACCTCTCTGTGTAAAATCCCATCCCAGGAAGGACAGTCTTCCCCTCCAGACACCCATATACCATTCCCTGGAGACCGGGACAGACCAGACCCCAGGGACTCGGGGGTCACAGAGATAAATTAGGCTCAGCCTCTGCCTCCAAAAACTCCTAGCAAGGTGACCTTGGGATCAGAGTTCTCGAGCCCCTCAGTGCACTTGCCCTTCAGATGTAGGCTTGAAACATGCCAGCCTGTGCACATACAATGAACAGCACCCATGTGTGAGCAAGCACATGCACGCACACACAAACACACAGCAACACTAGACAAATCCCTGCAGCCTCACCCCCTTCTCGTGTCCCACATGCAGCCTCCCTGAGCTCCTTGGGCATCTGCTCTGCTCACCCCCACCTGCTCTGAACCTCCTCCCGCTCTGGCCCCAGAGTGCCAGTCCTTCAAATAGCATGGCCGGAACCATCGGATTAACAGCCAGGGAGGGCAGAAGGGGAGTGACAAGCACCTGTAGAAGCCCTTCCCTGTGACAGCTGCGGGAGTTTCAAGTCCCCAGCACCCAGCCCCAGGTGATCAGTGTGGGCTCAACACTGATCAAGGTCAAGGGCTCCGGGTTCTCACTCCCAGGCTGGTTCCCCTTCCCCACCCCTTACACCCTGCAAGGCTGGAAAGCCTTACCCTTTAGATCCAGGCCACACCGGGTTCTCCTGTATTTCAGGCCTCCCCTGGGGGCATCCTATCCTGGATCAGCTCTTCTGTCTTTAACCGCTGTCACCCGGGGCCCCAGCTCTTCACACTAGACCCACACCCCACACACACACCCACAGAGCACCCCACCTCCACTGCGTTCCCAGGCTAGGGTTCCTGCCCCCTCTTGAAGGGACCTCAAGATGTTGGGTGCTTGAGCAACATCTTGGGGGCATGCCAGGCTATGAGTGGGCAGTCCTGAGCTTCAGGGAGGCCCTGGGGAGAGAGTGTGTCCCTCCCCTTCCTGGGGAATCTCTGCAGACAGGCCCTTAATCTCAGGCAGGAAGCAGAGTCCGGTTACCAGGAGTTGGGGGTGGGGTAGGGTGGGGATACCCAGGGCTTTGGTTAAAGGGAGCTGGTGTTGGAGGGGTGCAGACAAGAAAGAGCTGAGTAGTGGGATGCGGGCCAGGGGTTAACCCCTCCACAGCCAGGCTCCTCTCTGCTCCGCATCTTGTGCCTTTGGAGACCGTACAATCCCTTGGCACTGTCAGGCCTCTGCCAGGCCAGGCCTGTGGAAGGCCACTCCCTAGGGCCTCTGGCCACAGGACAGCCAAACAGCCCCTGCCTGGCCCCTCGCTCTCCAAGGCTCTTGCCTGGCTTCCTGTGAGCCATATGTATCCCTGTTTGCCCCGTGACCCTATTGGTCTCTCAGGGCCTCTGAGTCTCTGAGTTTCTTCTCTGCTATATCTGTCTGATTCTGGGTCTCTTGGGGTCCCCTATGTTCCTGCCTGCCTGGCCATGTGTTTTCTTCACACCCATCTCTAGCTCTGGGATCTGTAAAATCTTGGGGTGCTTGTCCTGAGAGTAGTTTCCTTGTTGCTCTCTCGGTGTCCGTCCATCTGCTTACTCTGGGGCTGAATTTGCAAATATCTCTGTATCTCCACGTCTCTGTCAGTGCCTTGAGGTCTCTCTAGGTCTCAGTGTGCCTGCTGCATGTCTGTCTGTCTGGGACTGGACCCCCATCTGTGAGTCTGCTCTGGGCCTGTCTCTGGCCTGAGGCCCTTTGGCTTGTCCATCTGGTTAACACTGTGGGGGTGGGAACTAGATGAGGCAGACTTAGGGGATGGACCAGAGAGGAAGGGGAAAGGGGGGCACAGGTGGTAGTGTGGGGGGCAGGTGAGGGGACAAACCCCATTCCTGAACGTTGCCTGAAGCCAGCTGGACAGCCCCGAAAAACCAGGCTAGAGCTCTTCCCGGACAGTGGGCAAGGGAGAGAGAGACCTGGTAAGAACCCTTCTGGTGTGGGATGAGGGTAGAGCTGCACAGATACTGAGACAGATGTCAGGTGAGGAAGACTCAGAAAGAAATGGAAAGGCAGAAGGGGAGTTCTGGGTTCTGACCACAGCTCTGTCACCAACTCCCGATGACCTCGGGCTAGGTACTTTCCCTCTTTGTGCCTCAGTTTCTGCTCTGTAAAATGAAACAGTCAGTAGAGACCATCCTCTAGAGCCAGGGGGAGGCAGAAGACTTCCCTAAACCCAGGGCAAGAGACTGGTTGCCCTTGTCTGTCCCCTGAGGGGTATCCCAAAGTCTCTTCCAATACCAACATCCTCTGTGTCAGTCCCTCAGCTCCCGGCAGGACAGAGGGAAGAAAGGGGATTAGATAGCAGGAAGGACTTCCTGCTGCACAGCAGGAAGGTGAGGATTCTCCTCCCAGCGGTCCTGGGGCCCCTCTGTTGGGGCTGAGGGTGGAAGGCCAGGGAGGGGGTGGGGGCTCAGCAGCTGGCTAATTAGCCCTCGCTCTCAGGCCCTGGGGGAGGGGCTGGCTGGACTGAGAAACCAACGCAAAGTGACAGGGGCAGTTTTGACACACGGTGGAGCTGACGGGCCCAGGGGGCCAAGGCTTTGGTTTGGTGGGCGGGGGATCCCATCAGATGATTAAAAAATAGGTCAGAGGGAAGACGCCGCAGCCGGCATTGGGTCCGTAGTGAGAACGCCAGGCAGCTTCCCCAGGGCTGCAGGCCAAAATGGGGTGAGGGGGCTGAAGAGTGTTTGCAGGGGTGGGAGTGCTGGGAGTGGGGACAAGGAGGCTGCAGGCCTAGCAGCTGGCCCTCTGTCTCCCTCATCCCTGTCTCATGGGGACACTCTGAAGTCCTACCTGCAGTCCGCCTTCTGGCCTTCCTGCTGCACTGTGGTCTTCCTCCTCCAAGGCAGGAAGATATAGCTCTTCCTCTGTTTGGCCCTACCTCACCCACCATACCCATCCTATTCCACAAACACTAAGACCACCGCCCACTTTGGAAGTCCTCCTTACCCTCTGCCTCAGGTCCCCCTCTGCAAAAGCAGCTTGCTGACTTATCCCTCATTTCTTGCCCATCTGAACAAACTCACTTCCCACTATGTGCTCTTTGTTCTTGCCAACTCTGCATCCTGCTTGTTGGGCCCTCTAGCCTGTTCTCATGGCTTTCTTTTCTCTCCTTTCCTCCTTTCTCCTTCTCAACTCTGTGAAACATAACAGTGGCCTGGGAAGGACAGAAGGCAGAGAGCAGGGAGGAGTGAGGTAGGAGACCCAGGAGCCTGGGACAGGTTCATCTTCCAGCACTTCACGGGCGAAGGCTGAATGACCGAGTCTGGACTGGATGATACAAAGCCCTGAGACGCTTGGGAGCATTCCCTCTGTTTAAGCAGTTTAGAGTCACCTCCCACCTCATCCACTTAAGGCTGAGAAGTTGTCTGCCCACAGCCCTTCAGACTGCAGCTCAGTCTCATTTCCCTTTCTGAGATCCCCCAACTTGGGAGTATGGAAAGATTAGCACACACAACTCGGGGGGCAGAGCCGAGGCCTTGGCTCTCTGTGCTGCGCTCCATTCTCCTAAATCCCAGGCACAGGCAGAAATCCCCAGACAGCCAGCGGAAGTCCGGGCAGAGGGACAGAGCTGGCAGGAGCAGAGCCATCTCCAGCTGAGTGGACGCCTGGGTCCCAGCCACTGCAATGGCACCCAAGGCCATGTTGGCACTGAAATGGATTGGCTAGATCTGACCTTGAGTTTAACCCCACTTACCATACCAGACGCAGATCTGCTCTGACACAGTAGTCGGAGATTTCCCCGGGAGCCTGTTGGCTGCTGCCCACCCCCTCAGTTACCCAGGAAGTGTCACAAGGCGTCCTGCTAACATCTTTCTACCAGAGCCATGGGCGGCTGGAGGCCCCTGGACCCTCATCTCCAGCCACAGCGGTCGTGAAGCTGGTGTGACTGCCCTTAGCCTGCCCACCTCATGCCTGCCTCCATTTCTTTCCAACCAGTGGCACCAGAACCTGACATGTTCTGTGGGTTGGGGAGGGATGGCTTTGGCTAGGCAAGTTCTCAGCAACTGGACCAGTGGCTGGGGTTAGAGATACTGGGCCCATGGTCTTTGCATTTCACACACACACACACACACACACACACACACACACACACACACACACTGACCTGAAATCACCACCCAAGGCTCAGGGCCCCAGGAATGGACTGTGTACCAGGGTCCTCAGGCTCTGGCTGTCGTGGACATACTGCCGAGTCCAGTTTGTGCTTTGTCTCGTCTGTTGACTCCCAGCAAGTTGGAAACTGGAAAAACCCGAGTTCTTCCTAATAATCCCACTGCTGCTTGGGGGCACAGAGAATGAAAAAAGAGAACACTCCCAGGCAATTCACACTCTTGATTTCATTAAGCTCCACAACACCGCAGGTCAGTGGGGCAGGGATCACTGTACCCATTTTGCAGACAAGAAAACTGGGGCATAGAAAGGTTAAGTACATTGTCAAGCTGGTGACCCCACACTGAACCCTTATGCTTGCACACTTCCCTTCCCATGACCTCACCTGTAAAGAGGATACTAAGGTTCTTCATTTTACAGATGAGGAAACTGATGCTCAGAGGGTGATTTGACTTCCCCAGGCTCTCAGCTATTTTTATCCCCTATCCTTCTCTGCTCACAAGGATCCTACTCAACCAATTCTGGCTCAGAGTCCTTCCCCTCTCTCTGGAGAAAGGCAAGACCTGAGGGCCACCCCAGGTCACCCTGGTGTGTGTTCCTCTGTCTTTGAGAAGTCATTCCTAGTGTCCTGTCTGATGACCCTGCAGAACTGAGCTCCATTACTCAGCAAAGCCCATCCCACTTATGGGGCAAGGGGGTGGAGGAGCAGGACTGAGGAACTAAAAGGGCCAGGGACTGGCTCAGCCACACAGCGCAGGCCAGGCTGGGCATGGCAGCAGTAGAGGAAATCGGGTCCAGATGGAAGAAGCCAGGAGTTCTGGTTTCCAGGTGCAGGCTTCCAGGGGTGGGAGCAGAGACCTTCCTCACTCTTTTGAACTCCCTGCCCCTGAACACTGGGCCCACTGCCACACATCCAAGCCGTATGATGATTCTGTCTGAGTGGGGAGGAGGCCTGGGAAGCTCTTAGAGATGGGAGGAGGGCACCCCTGGGCATGCTCCCTACCAGGCAGTGCTGCCTCCCATTCTCTGCCCACTCCGAGGTTCATCACACCTCAGCTCTGCCCTTCTGCTAATAGAATCTGTGCTCACTTCTCATCTTGCTTCTCACCTGGAGACCTGTGAGAAGCAAGGCCAGTGGCCATGACGGGGGCACAGAGCTGGCTGGAGCTGACAGCTGCCCCACCCCTCTCCATGCCACCTGGATGGCCTGTGATTCTGGGACCCCTTCAAGCCGCTGCTGTAGCCTCAGTAGCTCTAGAACAGCAAGCGGGACTTAAGAGCTCCTGTTCTTGGCTAGGAGGGAGGAGGGGGCTTCCTCTGACAGCTCATGTGGGGAAATTGTGGGCCCCAGACTCCTCTAGATCTAGACCCCCTGAAATGCTCCACCCTTCCTTAACAAACCCAGAGAAGCCTTCCAAAAAGATCAAGCGAGACAGTTCTTTCCTCCCCTGCACTGTTAAGTTCTCCCTCGAGCCTAACTGTGATCCCTTGCAGAGGGGTGGAAGGGGGCAGAGATGAATCGCAGTTTCTTATAAACCTGGTGGCTTCTTGTTCCCCGACGACAATACAGCGGAGTTCTGTGGTTCTGGCTCTGAGTCAGGCCCCATCGCCCGGGCGTCCCCAGTGCCACCTCGCTGCGCCCCGCCCCAGACTGGAAAATCAGGCTCATGCCTCTGCCCGAGTCAGTGCTTCCCCTGCTTCCCCTCACGATCTCGCTTTCCCCTAAAGGGAGGTATTTCCTCGAAGCTGGGAAAAGTCAAGGGGGCAGAGACGTCGCCAGTTACCGGGAGGCAGGAGGCGGACGGTGGGCATGGGGCATGGGGCGGGGGTGGGGCTACCCTGCCTTCCTGTCCCTCCCCTCCCCTCCCCTCATTCAGCCCAGCTCCTCCGTCCTGCTCTTCTAGCTAGTCGGATGTGTGTGTGAGTGCAAGAGCATAGTATGTGTGTGTATGCACACTTGTACAGCTGGTATTGGGGGTGGGCTCCTTAATCCCCAAGGGTGAGCGTGGGATGAAGGAGGGGAGATGTCATGCCACAGGTGTGTCTGTGAGTGACACAGGGTTTTTCCACATGTATGTTATTCACATGTTCCTTGTCCACCATATACTCTCCAGACCTCCCAGAATCACAAGTCTGGTCCATATGGACCCCACTCCTTGCAGCCTGGGTATTAACCATATTCCCTTCCTCTCCTTAAGTGAGAAGCCTGCCCTCCTTGAGCTTCCCCACAGGATGGGGGATTCAGGGATTCAGTGAGGAGGTAGGCCCCTCCCTTCGCAGAAAAAACAGCCCTTCTTGGTCCCACCAGGGGACCCCCAGTCCTTAGCTGGTCCGGACAGGTGACAGCTAGGTCCTGCAGACCTTCAACCTTTCCACCTAGTCAGAGGCTCAAAGAGACACGAACCTCATGAACCCCACTCCCGGACCCCAGATGAGGGCAGGATGAGTGCAGGATGAGTTTGGAGAAATTGAATCCCAGGGAGGCGGCAGTTGAAAAAGCCTGAGTCGGCAATCTGGGACTCACGTGCGCCCACCCGCAGCCCGGGGGCGGGGCGGGGCGGGGAGAACGAAGGAGTGAAACAGAAAGAGAGATGGAGAGACGGAGCATGAAAGCCGGAGAGAGAAACTGAGACAGTGGACAGTCAGAAAGAGATCGAAGGGCCGGACTGGGGCGGGGGGCGGGGCACTGGGAGCAGAACTGCGGCGGCGACCGCGGGCGCGCTGGCAGCAGGGGTCCAGGGAAGGGTTGCCTTTTCCTTGCCTTTTCCTTTTTTCACGGGCATCACAGATGCACAAGCGGTCACCGCGGAAAGAATGCAAGTCTTTCATGTCAAGAAGGGGAAATCGAGGCTTAGTGATAGAGTCACTTAAAAGGGAAAACCGAGCTGGGGAGGACCCACCCTCCTGCTTCCCAGATCGGGTTCGTTTTTTTTTTTTTTCCCCGAAGCTCAGATGGGTTTCTGGAGGATACTCAGGCTCAGCCGGAACTTCCCACGTTCTCTGTGGTGGGGCGGTGGGGTGGGGGGGGATGGCAAGGGGGAAGGAGACTGGAGGTTAGTCTTGACACGGATTTGCATGGCAAGCGCACTTCTTCCTCTGAGATGTTACAGATCAATAAAAATAGCAAAACTTTCGAAAGGATGCTTTTACGCCACTTTACAAAACACAACATTGAGAGGAGGGAATGCAACCTCCTCCCTTGGTGCAGGAAGGAGGAGGTCGCCAAAGGGGCCAAAAGTGTCAACATCCAGAAGAAAGACAGCGACTCTCTTACCCACACACCTCCAGCCCACACTCAGGATGACCTGGATTGTCTCTTCCTGACTCTGAGAAGGATGGAGAGTTAGGCCCTGTCAAACTCCAGACCATCAAACTCTAGGTGGCACTGACCAGGGGCTAGGCATTCCCATTTCAGCCTGGCTTCTCCCATCTGCAGCACCCTGCCTGAAAGACCACCAGCAGAACTTGGCCCAGAGAGTGGACGGGACTATCTCCAGGTCACACAGCCACCTGGGAGGGAGGTGGGAGAACGCCAACTGAAGACTGTGGTCCCAGCCCCAGCACCCAGGCCCTGCCCAGGGGACCCACTGCAGCCAGTCATACCTGCAGCATCATCTTGGCTCCTGGCTCCCTTGAGAATTGGAACTGGAATCCCAGGCTGATTGAAAGGAGACTTGCTGGGGACCTAGTGTCCTCACCCTCAGCCCCTGTCTTTTCTAAGCTGCTGCGTGAGGCAGCCCAGGGATATCAGCTCCCTCCACCCGGTGATCACCCGAGACCTTGGGCTCACGGTCATGCTGGATACAGTGACTGCAGCCCTGCCACCTGGGAGCTCAGCTTCCAGTGAAAACCTCCAAAAGAAACCACTTTTCCAAGTCTGCCTCTGAAAATCTGGGGGGCTCATAGGAGGGGCTTACAACCCCCTTAGTCATCCTAGGAAGCCAAGCTGAATAGCAGTGACTGATATTCACCCAACCACAAGCCAATTTTGTGGTTTCAATTGTTTTCAGAAGGAGCAGCAGTGCAGTGGCAGGAGGCCCTGGGTAGAGGAGTGGGCTGCCTGCTGGACCCCAGCCCCTGTCTGGGGCAGTGACGGGGCAGAGTGGGGGCACTCTACTCTGCCCTAGCACAACTCAGTCCAAGCTCAGGAAGGCACAGAACTGCCCCCACTTCACAGATTCACAGGGCAAGGGTTCATAACACCCAGGAACACCGCCCTCCCCCATCCTCTCCACGTCCCCCCAGTAACTTGACTGGTCAGGCTGGCTGCTTCCTGGATCCAAGGTGAACCCTTTTCTTTTCTTTCCTTTTTGTTTCATTTTGTTTTTCTTTCCTTTCCTTTTCCTTCCTTTCTCTCTTTCTTCTTCCCTTCCTTCCTTTTATCCTTCCCTTCCTCCTTTCCCTTCCTTCTTCCCTCCCTCTCTTCTGTCTCTCTCCCCTTTTCCTCTAATATGTGTGGCAGGAATAATTCAGGAGTCATAGCAAAGTGAACAGAGGCTGCTAGAAGGTTCCTGTAAATGAATATGGCCTGCCAGGCCCCAGATCCAAACCTATGGATGCCCAGACCCAGCCTCCAGCTCCTGGGGCTGTGGCACTCACTGCTTCCCCTCATCCAACCTCAAACTACATCTGATCACTTCCCTCAGGAGCTGGGAAAAGATCTGGATTAGCAATAGGGGAGTAGATTTTAGAGGAATCTCAGCAATATAGAATGCCAAAATGTCAGAGCCAAGAGGGAAATTAAAACCATCCAGTCCAGTCCCTTCCTTTCTTTTTCCTAACTGGGGAGCAAAAGCTCTGAGAAGTGATGCAACATTTCCAGAGCTTGAGTAGAACGAGAGGTCCTCACTGTCAGGATAGGCTCTGGGCACCTCCTGCCACTGCCCCACAGGGTGCAAACTTTCTCCCTTTTCAGCTTTTAATATTGATCAACTTCTGGTCCTGATGACCAGGAAGAAGAATCAGGAAATGAGGGGTGGGCCAGAAGCAAGGGGGCAGATGCAGATCAGAAGCAGCTGGGCACAGAGGTTTCAAGCTTCCCTGAGAACATGCAGCATCTCCTTGCCCTCTTCCTCCAGGAAGCCTGCCTGAATTACCTTTGGTGGGTGGGGGGACCGTCACCCTCCACACTTGGGACAGGAAGTGGGGTCTGGACAGGAGCAGGGGGGGTGTGTGTGGGAGAAGCTAGGGAAGGGGAGGCCCCCCATGGGGAAAGAAGCTGCCCTAATGAGTCACTGCTGCCCAGGTGCAGCCCTCCTGGGGGCTGCCCATCTGTGGTTAAGATTAGCATGTGATTTCTACAAAGGATTGTGGAGTGGTGGGCTAGAGCTGGCTGCACCAGCTTGCAAGAGGTGATTGTGTGGGTCTCTCCCCACTACTCAGTGCCATCCCAGTGGCAGCTCAAGCTGGAGGGCTGGTTGTTGAACATGTACCAGCACACCACTGGGTAATGGGGTCAACTGCAAAGCCCAGAGCATACGCATGTGGGACTTCATGCATGTGTTAGTGTACAATGTTCCTGGGGTCCACATGAGTCATGTGTGAATGAATGGCAGTGCATGTCCATGTCCATGTGGCACCTGGGACATACTGTGTGGCACTGTGGTCCTGTGAGACTCTGTGCGTGCATGCATGTTGGGAGAAGCGTGTCTCTGCAGATGGGTGTCACTGGGAGCCTGGTAAGTGAGGAAGGGTGTGTGTGTGTGCAGTTGGGTCTTTGGAAGGGTGTATCTAGGGCTATGTGTGACAGGGTGAGTCTGGAGGACCAGTGTGGGGAAAAGACCCACATGTGCCGACTGTAGGGGACTAAGGGTGCGCCTGAGATCAGAGACACCCAAATCCCCTGTGCCAAGACCCCCTGTGCCAAGTCCTGCTCAGGCCCCCCTCTGTCCTCAGGCTTAACCACCTGCCATGCCCAGAGGGAGTGGAATCCCAGGGCAGGCAGGGGGCTCTCTGATCCTCCAGGTGAGCTCTCTGTGTGTGCTGGGCACACCATAAAGGCCAGCACCAGAGGGCACTCTCCCCTTCCCTGCCCCTCACCCATGCTTCTGGGTGACCTATCTCCTTCACACCATCTCCTCCTCCCCCACCTCCCATCCACAGATTGCTTTTGCTGTGGGGGGTGAGGGTGAGAAAGTTCAGCTCCCGCGACACTCACAAGGTCATGGGCCCCAGGAAGGGGGAAGGATCTGATGATCATTCAGTTGGCCCCATCCATCTACTCACTGTGGGCTGAAAGCCTGGACTGGGCATCCCTCTGGAGCAGGGGGCCCCGGACAGAATAATAACACAGGCTCCTGCATCCCCATGCCCCTCTGCTGACCACCCCCAGCTCCTCTGCCACAGGGAGTTTGGCTCCACGATCCCATCTCCCCACCCTCGGCCAAGAAGTCCTGCAGGCCTCCTGCCCCAGGCACAGGGGAAGCAGCCTGTTTACTATGGCTGCTTTCCTCTCCTCTCCTTCCCTCCCTGGTCTGTAAAGGCCAGAAGAAGAAGAGCATGATGCTCGGACAGTGGGAGAGGGACTGAGATGAGAGACAGGCTTTCACACCTGTGATCTTCTCACTCCAATCCCTCACCTTGTCTGGTGTGAGGCCATATGTCTTCTGATGCCTGAACCCACACTCATCTTTCCTTTCTGGAGCCTTCAGTCCTCTCCCTGGCAATGGGTCATTCCGCTCTTCTATCTGCCTCCGTCCTGCACTACCTCGATGCCGGCCCAAACTCCCAGCCTCTGAGAGAGCAAGGGATTCACTGTGGAAAACATTCAGGGAACTGGTTCCCTTGGTTCCTCTAGGAAATGTGCCCTAGTGTCTTCATAGGAAGTTCTTCCTAAAGTCTAACCTAACGGTCCTTCTGCTGTGGCCGTGCCCAGCATCTTCCACTCTAAGCCAGTCTTGCTCCTTTAGCTGAAGCTGCGCTCTCAGGCAGTAAAAAAGTCAAGCTCCAAAAACGAAAACAAAAGTCTCCCCTTGTCCCCACAGCACTCTACACACCCTGCCGCCACAGAAACCCGCAGGGCATTGGAGCCTTCATCCCAAAATGAGTCAGGGCCCCTCAGAGAGGTTGATCTGGGGCACAGGAATTTCCCTTCATGCCAAGCAAGGCTCTACTTGACACCGACCCCTGTCCAGCCTCCTTGGTCCAAAGGGGCAAGATATGGGTTTCCACCCAGAGGGGCTGGGCCTCTTGTGGGTGAACCCAGCTGGCCCTGGAAGAGGGCAGAGGCCTCTGCCCTGGTCTCTTTTAACACCAGATTCACTCCCTGTTTGATGCTAGAGGGGGATCCATGCCGAGCTCCTAAGTACGGAGCTGGAGGCAAGAAGTGCGCAGGCCCCCTGAGCAGTCTGCGTTGCCTGCCCCACCCGTGCTCCACTGTAGCCGCCATTTTCATTCCAAGGCAGGAATGGAAATAGAAGCATCTCCCTAGGTCTGAGGACCCAGGGGACCCTCAGGCGGGTGCCAAGAAGCCAGCTGCAAATCTTCAGGCTCCTTCTTTCTCCTCCTGTGCTCAAAGGAGCAAGATTTCCCAGTGGGGAAGGAAGTGCTGGGTGGGAGTGGGAGCGGGAAAGGGGTTCCTGGCCCTGGCCAGGAGAGGGGAGAGTGCAGGCAGCGGGTGCACTGACCCCTGTGGAAGCTGGCATACTCCCCCTCCTGCCCCCTGCACTGCATATATTCTCTCCCTCCAAAATAGCATCTCTGGAGGGGGAGTGGGGGTAGTTCTCAGCTCATCCTTCACTCCTTCCCGCAGTGTGTTCACAGCTCTTGTGGCTGTCTCTTGTGACCTGGTTTCCCTGCCAGGCCCTTCTGTTCTGCTTCCACCCTCACCGTGGGCTCTTCCAGGTCCCAGGACCCACTGGCGGAGGGTCCCATCTCCCTCTACTTGTCCCCTCACGTTCACTATCTCCTGCCTCCAAGCCGTGACTGCCATATCGTTCCCTGCCCTCTTTGGGACAGAAGTAAATTCAATGCATGTAAACTGAGCACCAAATGTGTTCGTGGGGGTCTGTGTGCTAGTCCCTGGGGTAGTGGAGAAGTAAGTCAAAATGAACAGTCCTGGCCCTTTTCTCCAAGGATCGCAGAGGACAGAGAGCTGACAGTTGGCAATACCTCCAAGTAAAGGTGGACAGAGGCCTCTTCCATGGGAGTGCCTGCTCCCTCCCACCTCATGACCCTAGGGCCAGGGTCGCACCTCTGGTCTACCTCTCACCATTTCTAGGATCTACTCACAAGCTCCCCTGCTAGTGTTAGGATTATTTCTCGGGCAGAATGTTCTCTCGAGGTTGGCAGGGGACATCTGGGCCCTGCCCTGGGAAATGAAGCGCCTACTCTGAGGGGTGAGGCAGGACAAATTGAAGAGAACAACACCGCTGGGCAGAGCTGGGGTCAGCACAGCTGTGCGAGGGGCTCCAGGGAGAGGGTTCCCAGAGGAAGGAAGGGAGGTGGTGTAGGCTCCCAAGAACGGGGCCAGACTGGGGTGCTTGGGACCCAAGGGAGGTGGGGTCTGCGACGGGATGACTGCCCAACCTGAGGAGGAGCAGCAAATGTAAATACATTTCCCCACCAGGGGCCAGCGAGTGATGGGGGGTGGGGGGTGGCTGCCCTCTGGCCTTCAGCACCAGGAGTGTTGGAGCAAGGAAAGAGAACCTCAAAGGCCCCCCCCAGGGAATCACCTTCCTCCTTGTTATTTCTGGCTCCATTTCTTGGTCAAGAGGGTGTCAGTGGTAATGCAAATGAGGAGGTGTTGGAGGTGCTGGCCGACACCCATCCTGTCCCCCTCCCAGCCCTCCTCTGCCCTCCCTTCCCCTAGGCCTGCACTCACAGCGGATTGGAACATAGGCCGGCCCGCCTGGGGCCTTTGCCCTCAGCTGAGTCGGCATGGAGGGGCAGGGTGACGCTGCGGGTTCTGGGGGCCTCTGCCTCTGCCACAAGGACAGGGAAGCTACCACATGGGCCTTCAGCGGATGCCCACAGGCCTTCCCCTACCCCAACCCGTCCCGCCCTCAGCCCTGACAGGCCCCCCTGGGTTATTAACGTCTGCATAGACAGTCAATGCCTCAAACCAGGCTGCCAATGGCAAGGGCACACCCGGGAGCTCTGTCCGCAGCACCCCCTTAATCGGGGCCCTCTGCAGAGGTCCATTAGATTTCAAAAGGCACTGAGGCAACGGGGAGGCACAGCTCTGAGTGCCAGAGATTTCTCTGGAGTGAATCAACAGAGAGATTAGAGGACGAGGGCAGGAACAGGAGCGTACTGGATCTCTCACGGTTCCCCTGAATGCGGTCTCTGTCCAGACTCCTGGTTCAACCCCTTCTCTGTGAGGACTGCCTTGCCCCAGGCGGTTCATCTCTGTGTCTAACCGCCATTCTTCCTGCAGTAGCCAAAGTGGCTCTGTTCTTTGCCCTGGCTAAGGGAGAAATGGGACTGGGGGAGCAAGCAACCCTGCCAAGATATCACTGACTGAAACCCCCACCAGCTCTGTTCTTCCTCATTAGTCCTAATCAGTGGGGTGTGGTGTTTCTCATTAACACGGCTGACTCACCCACACACCCCTTCCATTTGCTAGCGATCAGCTTCCCACCCCCCAACCCCCGCATCCCCCGCCTCTCACACACATACACCACCACCACCAACAGCAGCAGCAGCAGCTTCTGAAAGAAGCTCTCAATTCCTCAGCTGATCGCCTGGCACAGCTTCTACAGGGACCCAGGAGAGGGGTGGGGTGGCTGTAGGCTGGTAGCTCTGGCTGAGGAGATCAAAGATGAGGCCGGGAGGCCCACAGGGCAGCTGGTGGATGAAGGAGAGACAGAGGGCAGTGGGGCCGGAGCTGGGATATTGGGTGTAGGCCTTTCCTCACCTTGGAGGTGAGGCCACGGATGGCTTGGAGTCTGTGACTCCTCCCTGCCACTGACCCCCTCCTCCCCAAGTCCAGCTCTGCATCTGTGCTGGTGAAAGTAAGTGGGTTCCCAGGTGTCATCTCCAGCCTTGATAGGGTCTTCCCCTGCTTTGCTCCTGTTGAAGTCGTCCCACACTCCTCACCTCTCCAGGAGCCCAGAGATCCAGACCCCTCTGCCTCCCACTCTCTCAGGCCCTGGAGTCCCTGAATTACTCCCATAGAGTAACGAGCATCCTCACGTCGGATCGCAGTCCAGATCCCGTTGGGAAGAGAAGGATGAGTGTTGGCAGGGCTCCTCACACCCTAGTCCTCTCCTTCGGGGAGGCATTAAGTTAAAAGTTGCAGGTCTAGAGGAACTGGGCTAGGGAAACACCAGCTTTTTCTTCCTTCCTCCCCTTCCCTTCCAGCCCCAAGCAGCTTCCCGTCCTGCATCTGAGCCCTTTCCCACGTCCCCAGAGATCGAGGAGACATGTTGCTGGAATCTGCACCTGACGTTGCCATACTCCCTCCCCCCATGACAGGTGTGTCCAGGTTGCAGGTAGCTGGGTTTCCTCACCCCTTGAGATATATGCCCAAGGACCAGGTGAGGTTACACAAGCCACGCCCCCACACAGCTCATTTCCAGGTCATCCTTTGCCCTTTTTTTCAATGGCTGGGATTTCTCTTTGCTTTGTGTCTTTTTACCACTCCTAATTTTCTCGTGTCCTTCTAGCAAATGCTTCCAGGGATCCAAACAAAACCCAGACACCTGGGTGCTGCCTTCATCCGTGGCGGAAAGAAAACCTCTTCCATGAAGTGGATGAAAAGCAAACCAGGGGAACTCATGTGCCAGATTCCAGAACCCTCTCTCCCAGGGCTTGTAAAAAGCCATGTCCTATGGGGATGTCTGTTCTTGCCTTCCCTGGTACTCAGGACTTGGCTGCAGATGAAATCAAGTTTGGATGAGCTTTTAGCAGCTATAGTTGTCAACTGCAACACAGGAGCAGGGAAGTCTCCCTGTGGGGGCTGCACCTTGGCACTGAACGGGGAGGGATGTAAACCCCAGGTCTGGAGCTGGATCTTGGGTCTTCAGTGAAGAATGGCTCCTGCCTTTTGCTTTCAAGTGAATCTTTGGCCAAAAAGTGTCACATGGAAATGAAAGGCACCGAGATTTGATGAGTAAGTAGGTCAGGCCCTTTCTGCAGACAAGAGGGCACAGCCCAAGGTGGGGCAGAAGTCATAGGTTCACGACCTGGCTCTGACCTCCCAGGCTATGGCACTTTTCAAGGCAGCCGCTGAGCCACTCCCCAGCTCTCTGACCCACAAGGACATGGAACCCAAATAAATGTTCCTTCCTTTTTAAGGCTCCAGTCTGGTTCCTGGCATGAGAAATCATTTGATGGAAAAAAAAATAGTGCTACGGGTAAACGAATCCTCAGGCTACAGAACCTCTACCTGCCAGACCTGCTGGGAGGGAAAATTCACGAGTCCCTGACACTTGCTCAGGGCTGGTCATGAAGCCACCCTCTGCTGCTCCCCATCTGTTCCAAATAAAATCCACATCACAAGTCACCTGTAGCCATTCGCATGCCTGCGTCTCCAGAACCACCTGGGAACACAGGGGCCCTAAGCATCCCCTACTTGCCCTCCCGTGGTTGTGATTACTTGAGACAGTTTCCAAGACCTTCCACCTGGAAGGGTTCCCTCCCTCCCCCAGCCACAGAGAGCACAGACGGAGCGCAGATGGAACAGGTAAGTTTTATTTGGACTTTCAACTTGTTCAGAGAGCTCAGGGGCCCCACCTCCCCTTTCCAGTCCCCCTTCCGTTTCCCCTCCCTAGGGGGACACTCAAGGTACAATGCCATGTGTCCCTGGAGTCCTCGGCCCCTTGCCCCCCCCCGACACACCCCCTCCCTCCCCTGCACTAAGGAGGAGGGGAGGGGTGTGAGGAGGTAGGGGGCCTGGAAGAGTTGGATCAGAATGGTACATGCACTGACAGCAGCACCCACTGCCCCCGCCCGGGGTGAGACCTGGGAGAGGCTCGCAGTGGAGGAGAGTGGATTCATCGTGGGGCAGCAGGCTCTTGCCTGGGAAGCTCCCCACCTCAGCCCTGGGGACCCTCTGGCCTCCTGCTTACCCGTCCTTCTGAGGGTACAACTCTGAGGTAGATTTCACAGAGGGAATGTGGGTTGCTGGGGTGTAGGAAGGGGGTTAGCTCTTTTGAACTTGATCTCCACAGCACCCTGGGCCCATCCTCAGGTTCTGGCCTGGGAGGCCGGGCTGATGACATCCACCCAGCTAACGGAGGCTGAGTCACACCTGGGCTCCAGGGCACCTGTGGTGTCGGGGCTTGAGTGGGGTCAGGTGGCGGGGATGCACCTGCCTTAACAACCTGTGCCTTGACGCTGGGGGCTCCAGGAGAAGGGCATAGGCCTGGGAGGCAGACACAGATGGTTCCCCGGACTGAGGGTCATGGTGCTTCAGGGCAGCCTCTTGGGGCCAGATGCTCCCAGTCCTTCAGGGTCCTCCCTCTCCTCTCCCACCCTCCCTATTCCCCAGGGTGGGCTGAGGGGGAAAACAGGGCTGGCCTGCAGGGAATGGCAAGAAACAAGATGCCTCCTTCCCCCAGTGGGGGGGCCCATGCCATGAGCTCCAACCTGGCCAGGGGACGGAGGAACCGGCATCAGTGTGCAGGGCAGGCTCTGGGACCCCAGAGGGAGGCGCTCCCTGGACAGAGCACAGCCTGAGAAAGGTGGCCATCTGGGTAGGGGCTGGGGGAGCTCCTGGAGTCTTCTGATACCCTCCCCTCCCCCAGGCCCAAGCACTAGACACCTTCTTGGATCCACCTGTTTGAGAACAGAAAGGCAGGAGAGGCTGGGTAGGATATGCCCCTCCCCATCCCAGCCCATCCCACCTCCCCAGCAGAAGCCAGGGAGCTGGGGAGAGCCTCAGCTGACCTCCTGGGAAGAGCCAGGGCTGAGTGGTGCCTCAACCAGGGAAGACGGCACACACGTTGACTCAGTAGCTAGTGGAGGTATCTGGGGGTCGCAAGGGGCAGGGGCCCCCCACGAGATTCATGCAGCATTCAAAGTGAGTGAGTGTTTGGGGGTGATGGGAGAAGGCGGAGAAACTGCCAGTGGGGGGGGGAGGCACCCTAGATCTTGCTGTTCTCCAGGTGGGAGTCAATGTGTTTGATGAGGGCATCATCTGGGTACCCGACTGGGAAACCCAGCTGGCAGAGGGGGCAGCTGCGGATATCAGAGCCCACTGTCTCCATCAGCAGCTGCGGGGAGAGAAAGGAGTTGTTTATGGTCCACATCCGTCCTTCACAGTCCCCACGTTCCAGCTTGCCCTTTCCTAAGACTCAAGGCAGGGAGTGCTGCAGCGTGTAGAAGGCGTCTGGGCACTTCTGCTCCTACATTCCCCCCCTCCCCCTCCCTAACCCCTTTCCACCAGTTCAGCGCCCACTCTCCCAATCCTGGGCATGGTGTCCCCAGGTGGTGCTGAACGGGGAGGTAGGTACGCTCAGCTTGCCAGGATATCTGTAGTAATGAGGGAAGCCAAGACCCAGACATGCCCTCAGAGTGACTCAGACACAGCTCCCTGATAACTCAGAGCAACGGATAACCCTAAACAATGTACAGCCCCGAAATAGTTTTCTGCCTGCCTTTGGAATGTATTTCGGTCCTTCCAGGTGGCAAGGGTTGGCTCTGATATCCAGGAAACTCACTATGTCTGTGAAACGATACAGCCCTGAGAAATGGTTGTCTTCTAGGACAGACAGAAAAAGGCAGGGGCTATGAGGCCTGATGAATAGAATTGAATGAGCAGGACTGTCCCTGTCGGGACCCAAGACCGGTGTCAGCATGACCTCCATCACCAATTAATAGCAGATGTTTACTACTGAGCCAGGCACTGGGCAGAGTGCTTTGGGTTCACCGCTTCCCTCTTTAGAATTCTCTAATGGAACCAGATAGTAAATTATTGTCCTCATTTTCCAGATGAGAAAACTGAGGGCCGAAGAAGACAAGGAAGTTGCCCGAGGTCCCAAAGCTATTAAGTGTTGAAGTCCAGAATCAAAGCAAGGACTGTCACTCTGAAGACTGGGTCTTTAACCATGAAACTGAACAAGTTTTAAACAGTGGGGCCCCAATTCAAGCCAACAAAAGGCCACTGGAGAGAGATGGGACGCGCCGTCAGGGGGAGGGGCGTGGAGTCAAAGGAAGGGAGCCCCGCCCATCAATCAGGTGCGAAGCCGACGGCGGGGCTCCCGGGTCTACCCGCCAGAGCGCACTCACGTTAATGGACGGCCAGGACTGCGCGTGCTCGGCGTGAGCGTAGGCAGTGGCAGCAGGCGACTCGGGGACCGGGAATCCCGCGCAGAATGAGGCGCAGCGGATGGCGCCGGCCTCCGGGCTGGGCGGACTGGCGGGCACGGCCCACTCGTCCTCCTCCGACGGCTGCTTCTCGAAGCGCAGGCGGATGCCCTCGAAGGCGCGCCGCGGACTGAGGGGCCGGCCGGGGCCGTAGAGCTCGCCGCCGTAGGCCCGCGGCTTGGGCAGCGTGGCCGCCTCGGCCTGCAACCAGGGCGGGGAGGCGCCCGCGTAGCCCGCGCCCTCCGCCATCTCTGAGTAGCTGCGCCGGCCCTGGAAGCCGGCCTTCACATGGTGGCTGGGCGGCTTGGCGTAGCCTCGCTCGGCCAGCGTCCTCTCCCCGGGCGGCGGGGGCGGCGGAGGCCGGGGCTGCGGGGCTGGGCAGGTGGGGGGCCCTGGGGAGCGGCGCTGCGGGCTGGGGGACTGACACGGCGGCGGCACCGGCGAGCGGCGCTGCGGGACGGGCGACGGACAGGAGGGCGAGGCCGGAGAGCGGCGCTGCTGGGGCGAGGGGCAGGGGGGCCCAGGAGAGCGGCGCTGGGGCACAGGGGATTGGCATGGGGGGCATGGGGGCGCCGCGCGGGCCGGCGGGGAGTGCGAGGGGCACTGGGGGGCTGGGGAGTGGCGCTGCGACAGCGGCGAGTGCCTCTGGCCTAGAAGAGAAGCAGAACAGGTCAGGTGACAGTGGTGCGGATAGAGGACGTCAGGACTGGGGAGCCTGGGCCTTGCCAGCGACCAGTGCCAACCCACCCTCCTCCCGAGTGGAACGGGCCGGGGCACCGGGGAAGGAAGCGGAGGGTGGCCACTGCTGCCCTCCGCCCTCTGGGTCCTCTCACCGCCACTCCGGGCCTGCTCCTGCAGCAGCGTCCTCAGGATCCTCCCCTGCAGGGAACTCAGCTCCCGAAGCCGGCCCAGCTCCTCTGTCAGCTCCGTATAAGCCAGCGCCAGATTCACCCTGAAGGATACCCAGTCACCCGGGTCAAGGCTTGACCTCAGCCTGCCCCAACCCTCAGGTCAGAGGGCAGAGAGTGGGTAAGAGGAGAAGGGAAGTGGGTTTACTGTCACAGCTGTGGAGGAAGAACGGCCTCTGCCCTGGCATCTGGCCCTCCCCTCCAGACCCTCCTACCCCCGCTGCAGAAATTCTCTTGGGCATTAAGGGCCACCTCAAAGGGGAACCTCTTCCAGGGGTTCCCTACACCTTACCTGGGGCTAGGGCAGTGGTTCCCAGACTATGGGCGGGGGCTGGAGCGCTCAGTGTTTCAAGGGCTCCCTAAATCTGTGTATTCACTGAGCATTGTCTGTGGCCTGAACACATCTCATACAGGTATGTGTGAATGTGTTTCTAATCTGTGCAGAAACTGGTGACAAATAAAACACAGATTCATCAAAAAGCTGCACTGAATTTATAGTAGCTTTTGTCGCTGTGAGTTTTCTCAAAGTACTCATACTAATAGTGAAGTACAATCAGCATATGGGGGCGGGGGGCCAGAGGAGTTCTCACCTTTGGAAGATTAGAGACCGCTGTTGCACAGCCTATGAAGAGCCCCATTCCATAAGTGAAGACATGGCCTCCTGGCTTGGCAGAGGTGCTGACTGATACACTTGAACCCAAGTATGCCTAGGTCCACTGCTTTGCTCCTTTCAGCCTTGCAACTCCCAGGACCACCAGGGAGCCCTTTACCTGGAGATCTCTGTGAACAGCTATTGTGCCCAGCACACCTCCAGAGGGCACCACTCACATTAAACACCTAACAAAAGTTGCCTTATTCTGGAACTTCACTGAGAGTTCCTCAAACGTAAAGATTATCATCACTGTGTTCGTATTCCCAGCATCTTGTCCAGGATCTGGTACCTGGTAGCTGTTCAATAAGTCAATATTGAATTGAGCGTCTCTTACCATTTTTCTTTCTCGTTCCCTTTTTTTTTCTTTTTTGCCAGACCATGCAGCATGCAAGATCTTAGTTCCCAGGCCAAGAATTGAACCTGTGCCTCTTACTGTGGAAGTGTGGAATCTTAACCACTGGACCACCAGGGAAGTCCCTCTTCTTCCCTTTTTTCCCTCCGACTTCCTGCTCAGGCCTCCAGGGCACCCACCCTCATGGAGCTGGAACAGACTCAGCAAAGACTTCAACCACTTCCTTTTCTTTCCCTTTCTCTTTGGGTCCCTTTGACCCAGAATCGCTGAATGAAAGTTACCATTCTCAGCATTGCCCCTCCTCTCTCTCCCACCCCAGCCTGCACACCTCCAGGGAGCCGATCCTGATATCACAGGAGACTCTGCCATGGCCTTAGGTCACCACTTTCATCTCTGATCTGGGCCTGGACAGAGCCTGGGAGGCAGGGGATTTTGTTTCCCCAGATCTTGCCGCCTCACCCAATCCAGAAGGGACTCTGGAACTTTGTGGAAGTTGGAGCTGGAGGGGACATGGCAGGCAGAGGCTTGGCCACTCCAGAGGGATTTGTCTCGGGGAGGAGGCGGGGGCAGGGGGGTGTTGCCCCAGTAGCTGGGAAGCAAAGAGAGGGCCCTGTTCTCATCTCATGGTAATGGGACATGTAAGAGAGGGTACCTGTGAATGGGAGGGAGCAAAGGGAGGTGTGAGACCAGTGTGATGAGTGAGGAACAGTGTGTGTGTGTGTGTGTGTGTGTGTGTGTGTGTGTGTCTGACCAACCCCAGAGAAGAGGAGGACGGGAAGTTGTGAGGTTAGGGCTTCAGAGGGCAGGAAAAGCCGAGGTGCAGCGGGTAGATGGTGACTGAACTCATTCGCTCTCGCCCTGTTCTCTCACTAATCCTGGGGCACAGCTGGGTGGAGGGGGGAGCCCCTCCCACAACAAAACTATTTTTAACCCATCTGGGCCAAAGCCAAATTATTGCAAACAGGCTGGGATTCTGGGGAACAACCCCACTTCTTAGCGAGGGAGAGTGCCCTCTACCAGTCTGATGGTGGACAGGGGTGGAGAGGAACAGAGGGAAGGAGTCCTTTGGGGAGCCTTTGCCAAGGTGCTGCAGCCTCCGTCCCATCATATCTCAGCCCTCGGGTGTCCTATGTCCCCCACCCTCCTCCTTAAGTGTGGGTCTATGGGAAGGAACGGCATCACCCTCATCAGACTGAGAGGTCCAGTCTATGGCCCATAGTAAATTGGGGACTTCCCAGTGGCAGGCTCCCCGCTTCAAACCAAGGGGATCTGAGGGTAAGAGCTGCATCTCCTCCCTCAGACCGGGGGCTTTCCAGACAATCATGCTAACCCCTCAGTGGTGAGGGCAGGAGGGGGCTCTGGGCAGGGCACAGATAGAACATCCCCTCTGACCAAGCAGCCAGTTTCTCTCCCCATCTGCCTTCACTGCGTATCTCAGGTGACAGATACAGGTCGTCGCCTTCACACCCTGCCTCAGAGATCTCACCTGCCACACTCAGTTGCCAGGCCCCATCTCTCCTCTGCCTGCCTTCCTCCCCTTGTCAGGAGCTACCCCAGTTTCCAGCACCGAGTTCCTGGCACCCTCCTCGCAGCAAAATAGACAAGGCAGCACGAAATGGAAGGGAGAAGGCCCTAGCCCAGGACGCCCAGCCCCTCTTCCAGCTCTGCCCCCTGTGTCCTCCCGGAGCTCCAGGCAGCCCTCAGAACTGCCTCTGAGACCCTGGGCAAAGTTAGGCGGACCAGATCTCCTGGTGCTGTGGGACCTCCCTCCTGCATTGGGCGACTCCTCACCTCAAGATGCGCAGGCCCGGGCTGCTAAATACGCTAACGACCTGAATGACTCACGTTAGAAAACACTGCCAATTCAGTGGAAAAAAATCTCAACTTCACAACACAACCAAGAGTCGCATGCGTGCACCTGAATACACATTTCGCTTCCTGGCCCACACCTGAGTGCTATTTTCCACCATCACGGCTGTCTGGGAAGGCTGGGTCAGGTGAACGGCAGCAGATGCCTGCATCTGGGTGCTTCCTCATTGCTTAAATTATGAGGGGCAAGTTTCGTCTGAGTCTCTCAGAACTTGGGAAGCACCCAGAAAAGAATCATAATCTGTACGAGCCCTCATCAGAGGCCCGGCATTGTGCTAAGAACTTAATCTTCACAACAACCCTGCAGTGTTGGCCGGCTTATTACCTCCATGTTACAGATGAGAAAACCGAAGCTTACAGAGGTTAAGTCAGTTGACCAAAGTCATAAAGCCTACTAATAGTGGAGTTGCTGGAATGGGAGCTCTGGTCTCCTAGACGCTGAAGTCGAGGCTGCTCACTACTTAGCCATCAGCTGCCTTCCAAAAGGATCAGGGAAGGAGGAAAGGATAGGTGGGAAGGCAGCAGAAGGCTAAGAGGAGGAGAAAGAGGCTGGGGACCTCCAAAGTGGCCTGGGATCCCTGAGCATCACCAGCCCTGCCTGGGGAGGGGAGAGGAAGGTGCTCGACACATGTGGAAGTGGAAGGACAGAGTTTATATTAAGAGGCCAGCTCAAGGTCACAGAGCAGTAGTAGCACAAAGCAGGGACTCAAACAGGCTCTTGGCACCTCAGCCTGCTGAGCTGGCACCTTTGGAGAAGCCAGAGTGCAAATGGCAGTGCTGGAAGGAAAGAGGGCTCCCAGCCGCTGTACACCATTCCACCCTCTGTTGACTTATCCTTTCATTCTTTCTTTCCACAAGTTATTCAGGGAGTTCAAAAACTCATGTGGAAACAATCATCTTCACTGTTATTGATAAAGCAACAGAGATGAGAAAGGCTTGTTCTTGCCTGGAGAATCCCAGGGACGGGGGAGCCTGATGGGCTGCCGTCTATGGGGTTGCACAGAGTCGGACATGACTGAAGCGACTTAGCAGCAGCAGCAGCAGCAGAGACCTAAGCATCTGCTTCTGTAGAAGGCCTCTTTCTGCCCCAAACCAGCTGGGAGACACACAGGCCTGGTTCACTGGGTGCCCTGTGATGCGCTGAAGCCTCCATGAGGATGCGGATGTGGCAGGGTCAAGCTTCAGGCTAGCACTGGGTCATGGAATTAGAACTAGGGACGGGCTCGAGGTCAGGATTAAGGCTGGAGTCAGGGTCTGATGAGATCATTTTCGGTCAGGACTGGAGACCGAGTTGGGGTCAGGATGAGGGATAGGGGTTTACAGGCACGGATGGGATCAGGATCAGAGCTGGTCATGTGGTCAGAATCCCTGGCTGACAGAACCAGGAGGAAAACAGAAATCCAGCATTCCCAGCTCCTCCATCCGTGCCCATAGCTGCCCCTGCTGCCGCCCAGCCACCTCACTCTTGCAGGGGCATTTAAGGACCAAACTTTCCACTCCCCACAGGCACACCCAGCGCTAGTCTTCCCGCCCGGCCTGACCCTCAGGGAGGGGACCACAGGCACCCGGCCGTGGAGCGGACTTGAGGTTGCGGGCTGGGGGGAGGAGGAAGTCGCTTGCAACAACCCAGCGATCTACCACTTCCTTTCAGGCGCCTTGAGCCCCTTCACTCTCCTCGACCAGCTATGACTTGTGGTCCACAGAGCCCGGCTCTTCATGGCAGCCCTTGCCAGACTTCCAGCTCAGCCAGATGTTCTCTGTGTCTAGAAAGCCTCCCCAGATGCAGCTAAATGAAGTTTCACAGCAGGGATGGAATCAGAGTCCTCCTCCAGGCTGGGGGCCCACAGATCCCAGCGTGCCCAGGGCTGTCCTGGTTGACAGGAGTCACCTGGCAGAATTATTAATAGGGCTTCCTTTCACTTTCAAAAGTGATCAGTCAACAAATCATCGGGCCGCTCCTCGTATAAGGACCTCCTACCTGGACAAGAATTTGAACCATAAAAACACCACAGAACCTGCTTGGTGTTTGCACTTAATTTCTCTGATTACTTCTTTGTACCCTGATTTGCTCAGGGGACAACACTGTCACGTGGTTTTTGGTGAGACTCAAATGAGACTTTATAGGTAAACTGCCTCGCATGGTGTCTGCTGGAATGAGGACTCGGGGAAACGCCTAGGAGATGGGAGGTGAAAGGGGGAAACCAGTTTTGATCCATTTAAGGAGATACCAGCTCAATGAGTTTGGTTTGAATGAGGGGAGGATGTGGTGTTCCTCATCGAGGGAGAGAGCATGGGTAAGAGTTGCTCTCTGCCTCCCTGGCAGGGAGAGGGTCAGAGATGGTTCAAAGTCCACCAACCCTTCAGACCACAGTTAGGTGGGCGTGCTGGGCCCGCGACTTCAGAACCCCTCCCCACCCTTGGGGAGCCCCAAGGCTGCAAGTGCTCAGGGCTTCAGTCCTGTGGGCCGGGCGTCCGGGCTGAAGGAAATTTGAAAGAAAGGAAGTAGGGAGGGTGAGAAGCGTGAAGGGGGAGGCCCTAGGCCCGCTGGCTCCGGGGCATGAGACTGAGCTCAGGGTACACGGGGGTCTCCGACTTCCGTCCTGACCCCCCTACACTGCCCTTGACCTCTGTGCAGAGTTTCCATCCTCTCTCTCTCAGAGTTCACACTTCTCCCCCACCACTAACCGCAGCCCACGCAGAGGCTTGTGGGCGGAGAGAGGGGGGGTGGGGGGGTGGGCGGAAAAGCACCCAGGCTGCAACACTGAGCCCCCCATGTTGGGGAAAAAGACCTATAGTTTTCCCCCTCATCACTCATACTGAACCCCCATCTTCTCATAGGTGCTCCCCTCGTGGATGAGCCCCCTCCTTCACTGGCCCTGCGTCCCCTCACTGAGCCCCTTTTAGAAGCCCCCTCTCCACAATAGCTCTTCCACCCTCAGTGCTAGCCACACCCTCAGGAAGGCCGCACTCAGGACCTGAGACCCTGAGTAGGCCAGAGGAGGGGGGCCATGGGTCTGCACCTCTCGCTTGCCTGTGACCCGTCTGGTCTCCACTCCCATCTCTTCCTTCATTATTGCCTTTAGCCCCTGGTCACTGAAGGTGGGTCACTTCAGTAGGCACTGACCACCAGATGCTGGGCTAACCAAACGGCCGGGAAATCTTGCCCCGAGGTCAGATTTGGAGGGTGGCGGTCTGGTCTGGGTGCCCATTTTCAGAGGAACACTGATGATGGTCTTGTGAACCAGGGGCTGGGATGGGGGAGACTGGAAACCTTGGGGCTGGGACTGCCTCCAGGCCTGGCCCCTCAGCACCGGGAGGCCTCACAGAGGGGAATTAATAGAGGCAGCGGCAGTACAGGGAAGGCTATGTGAACAGTCAGGACTCCCATGATAAAAGTGACGACCACCCTGGAGGCATCCGCGCCAAGGAGGGGGAGCACCTCTCGGGATACACTGAGTTCCCACTGAGGCGTGGGCTGGGCTCAGGAACCTCTGTGGCCCCCTATTCCGCCTTCACACCTCCATCCGGATAACCCATCTCGGCTATCCTCTCCTGGAAAGCCCACATGTAAAATTCCCACGCGCCTGAAGGGTCAGGCAGAAGTAGAAGGAAAGGGAGGGGCTGGTGTGGGGAAAGGAGCTGAGAGCAGGTGACTGAGGCCTCCTCAGGTGGGAGGACAGGGGAGGGAGCACTCGGGAAGCAGCTTATTACCAAAAGGAGCTGAGCTTATAAGAAAATAAAACTACTGGGGGAGTGAGGACTTCCTCTGAGAATTAACTCTTGCCAAGCTGGGGCTGTCCAGAGATGCTTGGCCTGAAAGGAAGTGTGAAGCTGGGCAGGCAGGGCCCGGCTGGCTCCAGGGGCAGATGTCCGGGAGGCTGTGAGGCAGAGTCCAAACCATGGAGACCCGGGAGAGGAGCTGGAGGTCACTTCAGGTAGGACCAGCCCAGAGCAGAGCCCAGCTCCCTCTGGCTAAGAGACAGGGTGGGGACAGGTACCTTGTAGGGGGAAGGAAAAGGAGCTGTTCTGGCCAGGATGAGTGGCATAGATGGCACGACCTCCAGAGGCATCCGTGGGAGGGGTTCTCTTTTACCCACTCACTCACTCGGCCCCTGGGGACATGCCACCTCTTCTTGGCCCCCCCATCACCTTCCACTCACATCCCTCAGCAGTGATGGACCGCTGAGCCTATGAGGGAAATCTGGGGCCAGAGAGGTGAAATCAGCAAAGCTGAACCACTCTGCATCCCAGGAGGGGTCCCTGAGATTCGAAGCCTGGCTGTTTATAGACTCCAGCCAAAAAAAAATTCCTCTCTCTGGGTTCAACCTATTGAGGAAGGCTTCTCTACTGGCCTTCTGGGAGCGAGGTGGATTCAGTGAGCCATAAAGGGACCTGCAGTGTGACTTTAGGGGCAAGCTAGGATTCTAGAACATGTATGTGTATGTGTGTTTTCTGGGTCTGGGCATACAGGCTAGGACAGGCTCTGAGCCCCAGCCACAAGCTAGGGTGGACCCTCTCTGCAGAGGCCCCTAACAGGAGTCCCACCCATTAGTCCCACAAACTAGGTTCTCACTCCCCAGCTATCACAGCTCCACCCAGGTCCTCACCCCCAGGGTGCAGGGGGAGGTGAGGGTACCCCTGACTGACCAGAAGCAGGGAGGAAAGTGAGGAGGCCCAGGGGGTCCTGGAGCTGGGTGTGTGTGTGCTGGAAGGTTGGCTCCTGCCCTCTCCAGGCCTCAGTCTTCCCCACCAATGAAACGAGGGAGTCTGCGTCACACTCCTCATCTTGTTGGGGGAAGGCTTAGGCGGAAGGACGTTTGTGCTCTATTTCTCAGAAAGTGGGAGAGGATGAGTTCGGGTGAGGATGTGAGAGGCACCAGGCTCACTGCTGCCAGGCTGCGTGCACCCTCTCCCTGGCTGCCCAGTGCTGCCCCAGAGGCCCCGCTACTAGGCACCCCACTGACAAAGCACCCTTCCCACCTACTGTTGCTTCTCTTTAATGGTAGGATCCCCAAGGGACACCCCAGCCTAATACATTCTAATTCCCGGCTTGCTGCTGCATGAACTCAAGGAAGTCTGTCCTCTCCTAAGTCTCAGCTTTCTCTCTCCTGAGGTAGGAGACAAGGTACCACAATCCTGAAAGAGACCATCTCCTTCCTCCTCGTCAGGGAGGAGCTGGTTAACCCAACTGGCTGGGCCTTGTTACTGGGATATAAAATGAGTCCCAGAGAGACCCAAAACTCACCAGAGGACACAACACAGCAGCAAAGCTGTCAAGGAAGTCTCTCTCAACCCGACACCTCGGCAAGACACAGGCCTGGGTGCCAGAGAAAGCAAACAGAACCTCCCAGAACCTGAGCATGCCAGAACCTTGCCTCCTTCCCTGTGAAGGATGCAGAGTCATACAAGCAACCCAAAACACAGCCCTGACTGCTTGGAAGAGAGGTCCCCCAAACAATGTGGAGGGGGAAGAGTGAACCAAAGAAGGAACCTGGAAAATGCCACCCCCTGGGTTGCAGAGGTTAAGAGGAAGAGGATTACAAAGTGACTTACTGATCATCCCCAACTCTTTTCACCCACGCCATGTCCCGCTCCGACTGGTTGGAGGCTAGATCCTAAGGGAAAGATGGAGCAGTCAGACCCCAACCTCACTGGCCTGGACCTCCCTTCTTTACCATTCCCAGGGCTGGTCTGTACTCAGTGAGGAAACCCCAGATCTCTGTAAGAGTTCTTTCCAGCAGCTCCCAGCACTCCACAGAGCTCCACAGGTGCAAGAGCAGGGGCCTGGGGTTGGTGCCCCTCTTTTACCTGGGCCCGGGTCTCCTGCAGCTGCTTCAGCTCCCCCTGCAGCCGCTCACACTCGGCCTGGAGCTGCTCCTCCCGAAGCTGAGCCCCCCGGGCCTCTCCCTGGGCAGCCTCCAGAGCCTCTTCCAGCCGCCGCCGCTCCAGCTCACTCATACTCGGCGTGGCGCCTGGCCAGCCTGCTGCAGAGGAAAGGACAATGTCACACTGGAACCAGCTGCTGGGCACCCTCCACCCACTCCCAGATCAACACAAAGTGAAACAGGTGAGAACTGCAGCATGAGGGTTCCAAGAGAGACAGCCAGAGGCAGCCACCCCAGGATGACAGATAAACCTCTACTGAGAGCAGAGGGCAACGATGGGCTGAGTTGCTTTTTCTACCCTTCCTGGAGGTCAGGGGAGAGATAAGATGGGCTTTGGAAGAGTTTCCCTGGTCAGACTCCTCTGCAAGCATCCTTAGTGTCCTCTCCTAATCACAACCAAAGACAAGCAGGGGGACTCTGGGTGGGGCCGCCCTCTGCTGGCATATATAGGAATTGCAGGGGGAGCCTGTGAATGAAGGATTTAAGGGCGGGATGTCCGTTGGGTGGTGAGGTGAGGGGACAGTTGGTAAGGAGGGATGAGGTGATTATGGGAGAAATTTAAGACAGTATAAGCTGAGTGCTGAAGAACTGATGCTTTTGAACTGTGGTGTTGGAGAAGATTCTTGAGAGTCCCTTGGACTGCAAGGAGATCCAACCAGTCAATCTTAAAGGAAACCAGTCCTGAATATTCATTGGAAGGACTGATGCTGAAGCTGAAGCTCCAACACTTTGGCCACCTGATGTGAAGAACTGACTCATTAGAAAAGACCCTGATTCTGGGAAAGAAGAATTCTGAAGGCAGGAGGAGAAGGGGACGACAGAGGATGAGATGGTTGGACGGCATCACTGACTCAATGGACACGAATCTGAGCAAGCTCTGGGAGATAGCGAAGGACAGGGAAGCCTGGCGTACTGCAGTCCATGGAGTCGCAAAGAGTTGGACACGACTGAGTAACTGAACCGAACTGAATGGGGTGCTGATTAACAATCTGAAACCCTGGAGGTGTCCAATGGGGTTGAAATGGGGGGCTGGCTGGGGGGACTTCGGAGTATGGAAATCAGGGGTCACTGAGATCTCACCGTGACTCAAGCCGGATCCCCCTCTCAGTGCCAAGTAGTGCAGGTCCAGATCAGCACAGGGCGGGGCAGGGGCGGGTGGGGGGCTCAGGCTGGGGAAGTCTACATCCCGGAGGCCTTGCTGCTGCCGCAGCTGCTGCTCCAAACCACAGATCTGCCGCAGGTGGGTCTCCACCAGGGCCCGCTATAGAGGGAGAAGAGGGGGTGAGGGTCTGCTCCAGGCCAGGGCACCCCAATGGGCTCCCTAAACTCAGGACTGCCCCATGTCTGGGTATCCA
The DNA here is from genome assembly GCF_054371585.1 of Giraffa tippelskirchi. Taxonomy (NCBI): domain Eukaryota; kingdom Metazoa; phylum Chordata; class Mammalia; order Artiodactyla; family Giraffidae; genus Giraffa; species Giraffa tippelskirchi. Next base: position 23,792,040 of record NC_137277.1, on the reverse strand, counting down.
TCACCCCTCTAAACTGAGCAGAGGCCCCAGGTCACACATCCCAACTCCACTCTCCAAGTGGCCATGAGTACAAGGTCCCTCCCATCAACTGCAATGCAGATGTTTCTGGCTACTGCCCCCTGCAAGGTCACAGCTAATGCCTCTTCCCTGTCACTAACACGCAGAAACACTTCTAAAAACACTCAGCCCCCTATCCGAACACTGCCACCCCCTCAAGAACATAAAAGCTTCCATTTGTATATGTGACATAACTACTCTGGGCTTTGTGTACCTCATCTGTAATATGGGGCTAACCACACCTACCTCTGAGGTCAGTTTGTTACAAGGATTGAAATCAGTGAATATACCTGAAGAGATGAGAATTATGCCTGGCACACAGGTAAGTGCCATGTAAGTGTTTGCAATTAAGTCAAAGCATTTTTACATGAATGTCCCATAACAGCTCAGCAAGGTTGTTATTATTTGCCCCACTTCTCAGAGGCAGGACAGAAGCTAAGTGACTTGACCCAGGTCATAGCTAGGAGTCAGTAAGAGATCATGTCTCCTGATTGACACCTGCCCACTTGCTCACCCGCATGGCCATACTGTGACTTAGAATCACACACAGGCCAAGGCCCATCCCAGCAGTCACAAACACTTCCAGTCCCCTCTGCCCACATCCATACAGCCTTCCAGCACAGTGCTATAGGCAGAGGGTCAGCCCAGCGTGAGACCCAAACATACACACAGACTCACAGTGTTCTACAGGGCCACTCACATAGTCATCTTCTATCACTGCAGGGTCAGGATGTACACAGAGTTTCTCACAACTTGTATAACACACACAACCCCACTCACAGACAGACATGAACATGTGGAGTGCGTACCACAAGCACACAGCCAAGGTCACACCCTCAAGCACCCAGGCTCCCTGGACCTCACCATCTCCCCCAGCTCTGTCTCCAGGTCACTCTTCTCCACGCAGAGCTTCTCATAAGCCTGGATCATCTCCCCAAGCTGTTCTTCCTGCTCCTTGTTTTTCTGCAACTGGACGAGGCCCAGAGAGGGTAGAGGGCAGCCACAGTCAGGCCTACCTTGACTTGGGGGCAGAGCAGCACCCTGGGCCTCCCACCCCCACTGCCAGCACCCAGTGGAGGGGCAGGCGGAGTTGAAGCTGGTACTAGGGAGGACCATGGCCATCACTGATCAAAGAGACGGAAGGCCAGAGGCTGGGGTTGGGGATTATCAGAAGTGGATTGGAGCAAAGACTCAGGGAGGGCTCACCTCATGCTGGAACTGGTTGAGCCGTTGCTGCAGGCTGACTTTCTCCACCTCCAGCAGGGAACCATCCTTGATTTCATATAGAGAGAAACCGTGCTCCTCCCCAAAGTCACTGATCAGTGGGTACTGCAGATGAGGTAGGCCCTCAGAAGAGCTTCAGCCTAGCTGTGTCCCCATCCCACAACCTGACTCAAGAGTTCTAGCCTCTCCCGCCCAGCTCCAGTCAGATCTGTTCATTCCGATTCCCATGGCCCGGTAGGTGTCTCCCACCAACCAGATCGTTTTTTAGATCTAAGGTCTAGTGCTCCTAAGAGGACCCCTCCCTGATTGGTGCTGGTCTCTCCCGAGTCCCCATCCATCCAGAGCAGCCACAACCCTCACGAGGGATCCTCGAGTGCCCCAGACCCCTCTTTCGGATCCCTGGAGTCTCTGCCGGATCTCCGGCAGCCCCCTCCCCTGCCACACACACAGTCAGACCCCCATCACCCCCAGGTTCTGACCTTAATCTCGTAGACTTTGAGGCGGCGGCGGAGGGTGGCATTCTCCCTCTCCAGGCCCCCCAGCCTCTCCTTGATGTCTCCGTAGGCCGTGATCAGGGCAAAGTGGGAGGCAGAGCACATGTCCTCCCCCAGCGAGGGGTCTCCAGGGGCATCCAGCCACACCTCACTGGGCCCCAGGGCCTCCTGGGTCAGGATGCTGATGTCATCCTCAAACATGGACTCCATGGCAAGAGCCTGGGCCACGGTCCACCCTGGGCCTCCTGGAGAGCAGGAGCAACGGTGGGGATGGGGGCCCAGAGCTTGTCCCAACACCCCTTGTCCTGGCCTGAGGAGCTCTGTGGCCAGCTGAGATGCAGCCTGGTCCTGCCCCTGTGTCTCACAGCTCCCTCCCAGACCCATCTTCTCTTCTCTGCTGCCCTGGGGAAGGGGCTGGGACCAGAGACAAGTAAGACTTGCAGGGGACAGGGGGAGCGGTGACAAATAGGGACAAGTAAGCGAAGCCAGAAGCAGAGAAGGACTCTTTCCGGAACCCAGGGAGACCTGTGGACAGGAGAGCGCTGCCTTCCCAGCACAGGGGGCCCAGATGAGGCCTGCCTTGACTTACTCCTCAGCCCCCTCACCACCCCACGCCTCACTTCCCCAAATACCTCTCTGACAAGCTCCTCTTGCCAGGCCTCCGGCACCCCTGGCTCCTCCCTAAGGAAGGCCCAGTGCTTCTGGGAGGGTCAGCCCCACCACTGTCAGCATATCCTCTGCTGGGCCCCCGCCCAACTTCCCAGCTTCCTCCGGTAGGATCCCAGAGTTCAGGAAAAGGAAGCGCCTCCCCCACTCACACTGGGTTTGTGGCAACCCTCCAGGCCCTCCTCACCCCTGACCTGGGACCCACAGGAAGTCCTCGGCTGAGTGTCTGAGGGAACACAGAGGGAAAGGGGATTCTGGGAGAGGGCCACCGGGCGCAGGTGAAGAGGGCAGACAAAGAATTCCTAAGCCCGGCCTGTGTGCCAGCACACAGGGAAGTGGGGAGCCCTGGGAGGGGGCAGGAATGACTCAGGGCTCCCGAAAGAGTAGGCGAGGGGGTGCGTGTGTACTTCTCCTGGCCCTGTTTATGAATGTGTGTCTGTGGCTGGCATGTGTGGGGGGAGTGTGTGTGTTTGTGAATGAGTGTAGGTGTGTCATAGTCAATGAGCGCCTTAAGCGGAGATGCAGGCGGGGGTCGGATGGAGGGAGAAGTGACCGGGAGGCCGTGAGTGTTTGTGTGTGCGTGTGTGCACGCGTGCGTGAGCGTGTGTGAAGGGTGGGGACGTTCGGGGCCGTGTGTCACGTGAGGCACTATGGGAATGTCCGAGGTGTGCGCGCGCGCCGGAGCATGTGTGCGCGTAAGAGAGGGGGCTCCCGAGGTGTGAGTTGAGGCAGTGGGGTCCGCGACCTCCCAAAGCCGGGCAGCAAAAGCTTGGGTGGAGAGGACTCGGGCCCAGGCCCCAACACCGCCCCGCATTAAGTGCCAGGGAAACGCGTGTGACCGGGTCTCAGTAAGAAGTGTGTGCGCGTGTTTGTAGGGCTGGCCCCACCTTTAACCCTCTCCTCTCCAAGCCTATACCCTCTCCCCCAGCTCCGCTCACCAGCGCTCACCACACCCCCGACCCCCCGACCCGCCACCTCGAGCCCAACCCCACGAGCTGGGGCTCTGCCGCCTGGGCGATCGCGACCCGCGTTTGCTTCCTCTGCATTCTCTCCCTTCGGCCCAGCGGCCCCGCGCGAGCGCAACGACAGGCGGATGGGGAAGGGGTGCCTCATCGGCCCGGGCCCCTTCTGCGGCCCCTTTAAGAACCGCCCTTTAAACCCCTTTAGCTTGGCCGACAGAAATTGTCGCCCCTCCCCTCTCAGAGGCCGAGACCAGGCAGCCCCCTCCCCCACTGCCGCCGAGCCCCGGGCCCCTAGTCCACCTCCCGGGGCCAGGGAAGGGGCTCTGGACGCGGTGCGGCCTGAGAAGCGGCAGAGGAGGGGGGAAAGGGGGAAAGGGGGAATGCGAACGGCCGACGCCGGACCCTTCCCCTCCCCGCTACCCGGGACCAGCTGCGGCCAACCTCCTCTCCAGCCCACCCCGCGACCCCCGGGGGCCGACCCTAGGCGCCGCTCCCCTCCCCCAGCCCAGCCCTGCCGGGACTCACAGCTGCTGCCGGTTCCTGCTGGTAATCGCAGCTTACCCCCTCCGCCTGCTCCCTCCCCAGACGGGCACCGGTGCCCCCACCCCCCTGGCACCGCGCTCCGCTCTCGCCTTGTCGCTGCCGCCGGGTCTCTCCCCACCCCCCACCCCTCCCCCCAGCCCCCCTCCCTCGCTCCCGCCCCGCTCCTCCTCCGCCGCCGCCGCCGCCGCCGCCGCCTCCTCCTCCTCCTCCTCCTCCTCCTCCTCCTCCTCCCCGGCTGCTCCGGGTTTCTCTGGCTGGGAAGGCGCCACGGACCCCGCCGCGGCCACCACCACGTGGCGAGGGGCGGCCGGCTCCCGCCGTGCGGCCCGTCCTGGCTGTGCGCCCGGCGCCCACCGGCTCCCTGCCGCGCGGCCCGCTCTCCGCGCAGTATGGCGTGGCGGGTGTGTGTGGGCGTCTGCGGACAGCGTAGGGACTCGGGTGGTGCGTTGGGATTTGCTTTGAGGATGTATATTTTAGGGGAAAGTGAGATTCTTTATTGGATTGTTTTGGTCTTTGCTCTTTTGAGAAGGAAAACATTAGACCTACTCTTCATTGCTTTTGGGGGAGGGGACATTGCTCTGATAATAAATACAGTAACCGTAGGGTTCAGTCAGATTAAATCAGTAACTTTGGAAATGAGAATGAACTGAGGAGATAAAAGTTCATTAGGAAGGAGAACAGCTTCCCTCTCTCACACACAACCCCCTCCCTCCAACACACAGAGGCACCCACAGGCCAGCGAAATGAACAAACAGATTTCACCCTTTCCACAAAGAGTATTTGAGCACCTGCCAAACTGCTGGGCAGGAGTCACAAGTTTTTGTCCCTTTCCCACTGTGTGACCTTAGGCCAGTTACTTAACCCCTCTGAATTAAATTGGAGATAATTCCTGACCTGGACAACTGTAGAAGAGGGATAGGAACTTAAAGGTGATCTGTGACTCGTCTCCTTCGGGGGGGTGTTAAAGTCTTTTTGGTTATTCCCTGATGGATTAAAAGACGTGGGCAGAGGCATGGTCAGCCTGGCTGCAGTAGGGAATGATCCGGGAAATTCTGGAGGACTCTGGCTAACTCCTGACAAGCCGACCCTGGAAGCAGGGTATAGGGTAAGTCAGGGGCTTTGGGTGGGCTCAGCATTTATAACTTGAAGCCTCACATCTGGAGAGAAGGTTCAGGCTGCTGGGAACTTGAGCCTACCTTTTAGGCTACTGGAGGAAGGGGTGGTGAATGTGGAAAGGACAGGAAAAAAAACGTTTCTTGCTTGCTATGAGCTTTGAGAAGCAGCAGCAGCAGCAGCAGCAGCTCCCATTTTGTCCCACTGTAGGGAGAAGAGTGGACTGAAGGGTGAACTCTTCCCAGAAGAGCCAGCAGAGGCTCTGTACTCCTTCCTTTCAAAGAAAGGGATTCTCACCGGCTTCCTACCCCCTCCTTTTCCTGCTGTTTTCCCTCCCAGTCTCTCCTTCTAGCCTTTTACAGTCCAGAACACTGGCTTTTTCTGAGCCATGTGGGACAATCCACCTGCCCTTTAGATAGGAAGGCTACCCAGCTGGGACATCTGTCACCCCACTAATCCAGAGGGCTGGGCAGGTGTCATCTTCCTTAAGACTGCACAGGTTCTCTTCTAAAACTCTTAGAAGACCAGGCAAAAGACTGGAGGCTGGGCTTAAAGGTAGTGGGGTTGCCTGAGGTCTTAATGAGCGTGGACTGGGCCATCAGCTGGACCTGAAACTGACTGGCAGACCTCTCACTGGAAAGGGTAATGGGCCCAGGTATAGTCTAAGCACACACCTACAGGATTCGTTGTCAGCTCCTGATGCTTTTGGGCTGCTCAGGGTTCAGGCCAGAGATACCCAGCAGGGCCAGCCCAGTGATTTATCTGGGATTCTAAGCAGTTAGTAGCAAAAGCCCAACAGAGATTATGCCTGGTTCAGGTGCCCCCAAAATACCTCCTTGGAATCTAGGCCTGATTTCATAGCATTCTCCCATTTCTGGTTCTGTTGTTTGTATTGGACAGAAATTGAGAACAGGGACTGCATTTTATCAGTCTGTATCCCCTGCTGCCCTGATAGTACCTGCTCGCTGTACATTTATTCAACAAGGATTTCTTGAACACCTGTTGTTTCTCCTGCCTTCATGGAGCTTATATTCTAGTAGAGGGGTCAGATGGGAAAGAAAATTTAATAAATGAAACAGTTGTTATAAATTGTGATAAAGAGTAAGAAGACACAAGGGGCAACAATAAAGAATAATTTTTTTTCTGGGGGGGTGTGAGAATCTGCTTTAATAAAGTAGTCAGAGAAGGTCCTCTGATGAGGTAATGTTTAAGCTAAACTTTAAAGGGTAGGAAGGAGTGTTCCTGGTTGAATAAGTGGGTGAAGTTGTGTGACTTTTGGATGTTACCTTTCTCACCTGAGAAAACTGGTGATTGGTCTGAATCCCTTCTAAGAACCCATATTATCAGAGTTCACCATGATAGAGACAGAAAAAGGTAAAACCCAGGGTCCTGGTGAAAGGAGAAGTGGGGGGTGAGAGGAGAGGAGGGAATGTGGTGGATGGCTGAGTTACTGGTGGGAGAGACAGAAGCAGGGCCCAAGTCACCCAACATGTTTTCTCCTTGGAAATCATCAGGGTGGGGACTGTCTCCCACTCCCAGGACTCTTGCTCTGGAGAAACACTATCTTTCCTGTCCCATTCTTGCCTGAAATGGAGGAGGTGGTGTTAGCAGCTGGCAAAAAGATTGAATCAAAATAAAATGCAGATGACTCCAAATAGAATCAGGCAGGCAGAAAAATTGATTAGACACGTGACAATGCTGGATTCAGTTGCCACCTTAGCTCTCTCATTCTAGACCCTAGAAAATTAGGGTTTGCTGCAGAACCATCCTGGGATTCCAACTGTAGCTGATAGTCTTCCATCAAATCAGCGGTTTGCACAGTGGTGACGAAACTCATTCCTTCCCCAGATACGCCAGTTTCTGTGGAAGTAATGTACATCTTCCAATCAAATCTGCAAGGTTTGGGTGCAAAGTTTGTATAACTATTTGTGCTTCATATTTTTCACAACTATGTTCATTTCTGCTATCTCCCAATTAAAAATTAGTCTATAGGCATATCTTGTTTTATTGTGCTTCACTTTATTGCACTTCCCAGATACTGTTTTTCACAAACTGGAAGTTTGTGGCAACCCTGCATCGACCAAGTGTATTGGCACCAATTTTCCAACAGCATTATTTTTAAATGAAGGTACGTACATTTTTTTTCAGACATATTGTTGTTGCACATTTAATAGACTACAGTATAATGTCAATGTAACTATGCACAGGGGAAACCGAAAAATTGGTATGACTTGCTTTATCAAGATAATCTCTTTATCGGGACGGTCTATAACAGAATCCAAAATATCTTTGAGGTATACCTCTACTGAATTTTTTTTTTTATTTTTACTTTACAATATTGTATTGGTTTTGCCATACATTGACATGAATCCGCCATGAGTGTACATGTGTTCCCCTTCCAGAACCCCCCTCCTACCTCCCTCCCTATCCCATCCCTCTGGGTCATCCCGGTGCACCAGCCCCGAGCACCCTGTATCATGCATCGAACTGAATTTTTGAATACTATGTGCTGTCCAGCAGATGTGAGCTCCATGGGAAGGTGGTTTTATTTGCTTCATTCACCACTGTATCCCTGGAGCCTGGCACATAATTCAATGATAGTTATTGATCAATTAATTAATTAATGCATGTGTTGAGATCCTGTGCTTAGAACTTTCTATTTTCCTTCATTGGGATCCCTATTTTGCAGATGAGAGTCTCCTGATCAGAAGAGAATTTGTACAAGGTTATACTCTAAGGACTTAGAATATTTTGAAGGGCAGGGCTCAGAAAATAGGAGGCATTGCTCATTGCTATGAAGAGCTAATTCACAGGAAACCATTTCTCAATTATTTTCTTCAGGATGGTGACAGGCTGCCCCTCTGCATCCAGAGGTCAGGCCCGGCTCCAAAGCTGAAATGTACTTTGCTTTCAAACAAGAAAGTATGTTTCATACAAAGAGTTAAGCTCAGGAATCTATGGCCTAGGAGCACCTGGGAGACGGAACAGCTCAGGCCTCCTGCCCGGACTGCACTGCCCAGGATCAGCTGATGGCACAGGGGTAATTCAGAGGTGGAGTGTACGTTCGGGCCACCAGGCACCAACATCCACCCTGCCCCCCAGCCCTGGTTCCCCAGCTTCTAGCTCAGAGGGAAAGTGAAGCAGAAGTACAGGGAGAAGATTCAAACTCCAGCTGGGAGGAAAGTTGGCTTTAGGAAGTATGTCACACACCTCCCCCCTCCATCCTTGAACTGAGTTTGACAGTTGACAAAAGGTTCACAGTGGACCTCATAGAATTAAGGCAAAATGACTTCATCATTTAATTCCAAAATCCCTTCATCCATGTCTCTCCCTGCTTGTTACCTGTAAGCTCGCCGGGAGCAGTGGCTCATCTGCTCATCCTTGAGCCGCGAACAGCACAGTCTGCAACAGTCCAGCGGGACAAGCCCAGTATGAGGAGTCAGCACTGCTTTGCTTACCGGTGTCTTTGGGCAAGGTTCTTGCCCCTTCTGCACTTCTCTTTTCTCATCTGTGAACTGGGACTAAAATGGTGTCTTTGTTATAGGGTTGATGAGGGTTACTTGTATTAGTCTATTTAAGATGCTTATTACAAGCCTGGCATCTTGTTAAGTGCGTAAAATTAACACTGTATGACTAACTATTGACTAATCCTGCTTCCATTCCTCCAATTAACCCAAGGTTAAGAGGCTAGCCTGAAGTCATCCAGCAAATGAAGAGGGTAAGCGCCAGGAACCCAAGTCTCTGCCATTCCCAAGTTTCTGAATGCTCTGCCCTTCAAAGGCTAAGTGATGCCATTTCAGAGACTCCCTCAACTGTACTGGCATGTCATTAGTTCGACAAATATTTATAAAGGTCTACTGTACTTCAGACACTGCCCTAGGCTGAGGAAAGACAGTCAAGGTCACCAAATTTGGGAGCCTTCATTATAGTTGGGAAATCTGGCAATAAATAAGCAACAAATGTTACCTTTAGATAGTGCTGTGAAGGAAATGGATGGCATATCTTTAATCTGTACAGTATGGATCCTTGTTTTGTATCACTAAGATGGACAGTATCTGTCTAGGACAAATGAGAGAACAGCTTGGGTTTTGGTATCTGACCGACTTGGGTTTGAACTCTAGCTCCTTTGTGACCTTGGTCTGATAAATTACCCTTTCTGCCCTTCATGCCTGTATATTCTCCCATACAGCAATCTGTTAAGGTTGTGAGAATTAAGGTATAATAAAACAAAATCTTCTCAACGTTTACAGTTTTTCACATCAGGGAGGTCAGGCTGGAATCCTTGATGAGGCCAGGTGCAACTGTAACCTTGTACTCTTAATGTCCTTTCTCAGTGTTAGTTGAGGAGGGAGTTAAATAGGAATGGGGAATTATCTGGAGGACTGTTGGGACGATTCTTAGGGGAAGCAGCTCCTCATCATTTGATAATGAACAGATCCCATTCTTTCCTCCAAGTATACTTTCAATGGAGAAATGTTCTTGCCATCACTCAACGTTTAATGCAGTCTAGTAAGAATGACAAGTTACCCTCTATAACCCAGTAATCTCCAAAGTTGGGTACAGGAAAAAAAATATTAGCACTCCTACTTATATTTATTTTTCATATAATTGCTTTTTAATATCTATTTTTCTGTCTTATGATTACACAATATATGGGGTACAGTAGTACAGGTATATAATTTATCAACACATAGGGCTATGCATGATCAAAAATTTCTTACTGACGGGTGTGCAATCAGAAATGGTGAAAGGCCACATGGAGGCTAAGGTAGGAAAATGAAGGTCAGCCCTCATTTTACTTGCCCAACATAAAGTAAGAAAGTGCATTTTCCCATAAAGTAGCCTGCAGGCATCTCACTGCACTAATAAACAGCAGGGTGAAAGAAAAGACCGTTTCTTAATCTTAAGTTAGTGTTCTTTCCTCTACAAGTTTCGGGCCTGGGGGGGCAGAGGTGGGGAAAAAGTGTAAGCAGAAATTAAGTACACGCTGCCAACTAAAAAATCCAACTTTTGGGTAAGCCATTAAATAGACCAGATCATCAGCCTGAAAAATATGCACAAGACAGGACAGTCTCCAGCAGCTTCAGATTTCTCTGGGCAGGAAACCTCCTCCATGTAGTTCTTTCTCACTGCATTTGTAGGAAATTGTTTCTCACTCATTTCCCATTGGTAGAGCTTGTCCTTAGATGTGTCCTTCCTCTCCCCAACTCACATATCTATCACCATACATACCAGCTTCTTTCAAACAGCTCATTTCACCTCCAAGGAGGTGACAACATCTAGAACCAAAAATGAAGCGGCAAAATGTTGAAAATAAAAATAAAGAGGACTTTATTTAGAAGATAAAGGTGGTGGTATCAGTTTTGGTTAATAAAGTTGGGCTCAAGTGTTTTAACAGGTCTTTTACTGCCATCACAGACTGGCATGCCAAGGGCATTCTGAATGCCAATTACAGATTGAAGTTGTTTCAACATCCAAGATACTATCAAAAGATGATGGAGTCTGAATTTTTCTTAAAGTTGGACTAACACACTTTTATATAAGAGTGACTAGATTACTTGGTTCTGAAAATGAAAATACTACACTGAGCAATTCCCCTCCTCCACAAGTCCCTAAGGCAATGTTGCAGTTGCCTCTGACAGCCAAAATCTCAACATTTCAACAGAAGGGAGCTGGGAGGAACTGGGAAAATGAAAAGCAAAATTAATAAATGTAATTGTAATTGATATAGGCAGCTGCCACTTGTGGCAAACCAAAGCCTAGTCTGATGCCTCTTTTCTTCACATTTCACTGACATCTTACCAGACGGTAATGACATTCTTGAAGGAATGTGCCAAGACTAGAGTGGGGAAGGCCCAGACAGTGAGTGGACAGAATGCATTTTGCATCCAGTTGCCTTAGGTGGTACAGCTGATTAAGGACAAATACCCAGTGGGAAGACCCACTAGCCAAAGGTAACTAGAAAAGAGGAGGATAATAAATGCGTAACCAGTGCAAAGAAAACTGCGAGGCACCAAGACCACAAACCAACCAGCCCACTTTCCTCCTCTCCATCACTGAATGGATCTGGGAGAAAGCATTAGTAACAGCACTTGTCAACTGCTTCCCTGGAACAAAACATGACAAAACACACGGAAGGTTTTGTTTTCATTATGGTTCTCGGTGTACTTTATTCTCCTGCTGTCTAGCTAAGCAGCCCACACAGGACAGAAATGGGTAGCACTGAGGAATGATCAGATTTTTTTTCTCCCCAATATTCCTGCCCCCTCCCTAAGCCCTGACCAACCCTTATCAGGAATGGTTAGTATATCATCCTTTCCCTTAAGGAACTAAAATTTAAACAAGGCATTAGAAGGCCAGGTCTCTTCATAGGGCTTAGGAGCTGGTGTGAGCTCTTTATTCACAATGGAGCGTCTTTCCTTCAAACACCTGGATTTTTTTTTTTTTTTTTGTACACTGGTTCATAGATCGGCACTTGACTTTGAACCTGGCACCAAAAGGCACAATATCTGATACCCTGTACAAGAGCTATTAGAGATGCTGCCATATGGATGGGCAAAACTGAGCCAATCCCGCTTACGAATGGAAGGCCTGAACAGGGAGTTGGCAAAGAGAAAAAAATGTAAGCCCATATTTTTTGCTAGAATGGAAGTAAAAGTGGGAAGTTAAGGTCTTATTTTTTAATCCTCCAAATACCAGGAAGCAATTTAAAATCTTCCTTGGTGCTTTTGAAAGCAGCATATTCAAAATGCCAGCAAAAACTCCTAATAATTGCAAAATCAAAAGGGGATCAAAGCTCACCGACATCCCTCCTTATTGCTGAAAGAGGCTAAAACCAAAATTCAAGGTGCCCTGTTCCCTTGTAAAAGGGAAAATAATTGTCTGATTTATCGTTATCATAGCACATCACACTTTAAACAAAAATATTAAAGCGTGTGACCAGGGGAATGTTTTGACACCATTTTATTAATCTTCAACTTCAGTGGAAAAATATAACCTTTTCAAGTGCCATTTTCATCACGAGTTTTAATGTATATATGTGTGTATATATTTACACACACACATATGTATTCTTTTGATCACTTGGTTTTGAAGTGCAGCAAGAGACCAATACCTCATTATAATCAAATAAATGAGAACAGAAGGCCAAGCAGTTTCCAAATGGTTATTTTATCAGATTGTTTATAAACATTAAATTTATCCTTGTTTGCAATCCAAAATAGTTACCTGAAGTTTGCTGTTTGTATGCGTTTTGTTTTTAGTATATGTTTTCTAAACTCTTTGGCACAACTTTCTGGGGGCGTTCAGACTGCCACGATACGTATCAGGAGAGAACTTGTCTTTTGTGCTGCCAATTCTGAGCATTTAAATTTTGGTTTGTTTGGGTTGTGGCTTTCTTTTGAAGTCTGCATTCTTTATTTGTAACAATTGTATTTTTATTTTTTCTATATCCTCTAACTCCAGAGTTTTTTTTTTCTCCCCCCACCCCCCCACTTCTACATTCACAGTTGAACCATATTATTAGGAAAGGCGCCTTGATGAAAAGATCAGGATGGGAGCTCTGACCATTCGTCAGTGTTTTCCCTAAAATTAAAAAAAAAGAAAAAGGAAAAAAAAAAAAAAAAACCCCAAAAACAAAACCTAAAGAGCGTCTTTTCCTTTTTTTTTTTCTTCTCTTACATCTCTTGTGCTGCATCAGTAGACCGAACTTCAGTTAGTTTTATGAAATGCAACATCTAACCCCTTTTTTTTTCTGGGAAAAAGAAACTGCAATGACTTGAAGTTGAGAATGTGGATACCGCCTCATTCACACACACTCATTCTCAGACTGTAAAGAATCCCTCACCCTCCTTTTAGCCGGCACGCATACAGTACCAGTACCATGTGGCAAAGGTACACCAAAGGTGGGCTTGAGACTCAGGCTCCATCTTTCTCATCAGTAGCAAAGGCCAGGCTGCCTTTTACAACAAAGCACCACAGCTGAACCCAGTCCCTCCTCCTCTCCCAAACTAGTCATTCCACTTGGCACCGGCCAAAGGACAGAAAAGCTAGTTCTAGCCTCTCCTGGGAAGAGAGAGCTTCCTTTTTTATAAGTAAATCCACTGTTTTTCTCTTTTCCAAGATGGCCGACGTTATGGTTTTCTACGAAGTCAGTGCTTACTTAGCTCACTAACAGCACTGCTGTTGGTGGCTGCAGCTGCTGCTGTGGCAGGATTTTCAATATGGTGTGTTTTCAAGCCTCACTCACTCATTCTCTCATTCCCAAACATTCAGCATCCGTGCACACTCCTCACTTCCGGGTTTTTCAAAAGATTGGAGATTTCCAGTGGGGGTCTCAGGTTATCATCCCAATGGTAACAGATCTAAAAACAGATGGAAAAAAGGTCAATTTTTGAGATCACATATAGCCAATAGAGCCAAACATCTCACTGATTCCTACAATTAAGTGCTCAAAGACCTGAAGTGAATTTGTCAACTTTTCAAGGACTGATTATTTTTATTAGTTCCCTACATGCCATCTACCTGCTTTCATTAGCACTTACAAAGGGTGGGAAACTATAAAAATAAAACTCAAAATGGCCAATTTTATTGAGATATGTGTGTGTGCGCTAAGTCACTTCAGTCGTGTCTCACTCTGAGCAACCCCATGGACTATAGCCCACCAGGCTACTCTGTCCATGGAATTCTCCAGGCAAGAATACTGGAGTGGGTTGCCATGCCCTCTTCCAGGGGATCTTCCCAACTTAGGGATCAAACCCACATCCTTAATGTCTCCTGCACTGGCAGGTGGATTCTTTACCACTAGTGCCACTTGGGAACCCCTGAGATCTGTGATGTAAGATAACTGAGTATGTGAGAGAAAAACAAAGCTACACTTCAAAGCAGAGATCAGACAACTCCAACTTTGGATATCTTTTGTAAAAGAAAGCCATGTCTAAAAGCACTTCAGTAAAGAAAAGAACATGAGGAAAGAAATAGCAGAAAAAGATTTACGGGAAAAGGCCATTATCGCTGACTTTATTAAGGTTCCAAAATGATTTGGGGACTTCACTGAATTCTAGTCATATAAATTCTGTCCTTTATCACCAAATACTTGACTCAACGAAAGATGGGCTGCCTGACCCTTCCACTAGTCCAAGGCTGACAAACAAGTCCTAGCTCAGAAGCACTTGTATGGGGAATAGTACAAAACAAAACACCAAAAGAAAGCCCTTGTCAGAAAAGTCTAAAGAAAATGTACCTCCTCCCCAAGAAAGCAGAAGAAAGAGGGCAGTGGGAACAAGCTCTTACCAAGCTTGGTTCTTCAGTTTCCGCAGTTCTTTTGTCGCCCATGTAGCAAGGGTTTTTGCTTTGTTAGTCTTCGATCTCCGTCCTTCAGTTAACAGTTCATGGATCATTGGCCTAGCTTCTACTAATTTCAGTACATCCTTCCCAAATGCTGTACACAAGTCCCTGTGCAAAATAAACACACCTGAAAATGAGCTTTTGGCCCTACAAAAAGATCACGTTTAGAACCTTCCCAACCTATAGCTACGCTAGCTATAGGTGTCTTGGTATTTACCTGCTTTTTAAAGCCAGAAAAAAATTTCAAGATAAGTAAGTCTAACACCTGCCCTCAACAGGTTACAAAAATGAGATGTAAAGAAAAATAGAATGACTTACCCAAGGTTCCACAGCTAATTCATGGTAAAATCAGAACTAGACTCCAAGTCTTTGAGCTCCTCAAAATCAGTGTTCTGTCTTCTAATGATGCCTCAGAAACCCTCAGTAGAGGAGGCTAAACAGAGGTAATTTGTTGACCAACATCAGAATATGAGATGGACATAGATCTGATGTTGCTTCTATACCTCTTTGAGAGCTCACTTCATAGAGTTTGGTGGGAGAAATTAGAAATCTGGAGGGCCTGGAATGAGATTAGAGCTAAGTCCGAAATGAATTATCACCTAAGAACTCAAAACAGGGTAGGATGGGGTCTATTAAAGAAAGAAGTCCCCTCTGTGCCAAAAAGGGTGGGTAATTACCATCCAGGCTCAATATTCTTTACAACATGTCTTCTCATTTTCTGTGAGAAGTTCTATTCAGCTATCAGAAGCAGGGTATAACCTACCCTATCAGTCCAGCAGCACAAGCTACTACTCCGTCTGTATGATCCTCATCTCCAGCAATGTGGTCAATGAAAGACAGAATAAATTCTACTCGGGGCTGTACCAGCATCACATCCGCTATAAAATAAAGAGAAGGTCTAATGAGGTTGCCCTCCACCTGGCAGGAATACACCCTGTTTCAAAATTCCCAAATACCCTACCCCCATCATGGAGGCTTCAGTCCAGAGAACTAGTCGTACACGGTTACACCAAACTATTTTTCCTCATTCTTCAAGTCAACAGAAGAGGTAGATACTCCTTAACAAACAGAAGTATGTATATATGTAGAAGGACAAATGGAATCTTTCCTTTAAGCCTATGATATCAGAAGTGTGAATACAATATTTCCCCAGTCAATAACAAAAACATCAGGTGACAGAGGAAATCTAATCCTCCAATCCTTCAATTCAGATGACTGGATGGGGGGGAAGAGCAGCGTATCTCAAGAACTCCCACTTGGGGTTGGTATACATGCACCAGCATTAACAGCCTTGCTGGGTTCCATCCCTTGCAATGATCAAGGTGTGAAACAACACAGCTGAGGAAGCGGTGGTCAGAAATAATAAAGTCTATAACCTCCCCTAAAGCTAGAGCACTGTTCTTCCTCCCCTTCTTTTAAGCACTAAGTGTTAGTTTACAAGTAAGCCATGCAATGAACACATAGTCCATCTGGCTATGTGCACACTAGACTAAGTCAACTGGAATGTATACTCAACGGTGTACGTTCTCCTGGTCTCCCTTCAATCCCTGGACAATTCCGGTATAGGCTTCCAAGCAGCCTTCCCGTAGCTCATTCAGATAATCCACCATGTCATAGTCTGACTGCAAGAGAAAAAGAACAGAATCACTGTATTTGATGGCCTTTGGTTGTGCATTTGTCAAAAGTCCCACTCCTTCAATCAGGGCTGGACTTGAAGATACCTTTAAGCTTACCTTGTCCACTTGGGCCTGGGAGGCCTGCTGAAGAGTATTCAAAACAACCTCTAGGTATTTTTTAAACTCTCCACCAATAGCAAGGGCAATATCACCAAACACTGACAGAATCTGTGGCTTCACAGACCTGTGGACATTTTCATTCTGACAAGGAGGAAAAAAAAAAAGTTCTGTCCAAAGACTCAAAGAGCTTTTTTTTAACAATAAGCAACTAATATATTGGTATAGACCCAATATATTGGTTATAGACCTGTAAGTGACATACACAAAAATCAGCAGTGATCATCTCTAGATAGAGGGAGAGATTATATTTACTTTTCCTTTGCACTTTACAGGTTCCCACCTGTGCCTCTAAGGTTCCATACATTGAGCATGTATTCCTTTATTTCCTTAGGTTAGAATCATTGTGTGAAAATGAACAATTCCCTTCATAAGCCCACAGCCAACATTCTGGAACATACAAACTCTCTGTCACGGATCTTGATGTTTAATCATCTTTCTAAGATTGTGTGTGTAGACACTCACCCCCAAGTTCTCCAGTAAGAGCTGCATCACCTCATCACAGAAAGGTAAGATGTTGGATTGCAGGGCACGGCATAAGTCTCCCACTAAGCCCACAGCCGCCAAACAAACCTGCAAAGAATCAACTCGATCATCTCTGGAACAGAAAAGGCTGCCTGCAGGGGTAAGGCATGATTTTTACCTAGCTACTGATCCTTTACCACATGAACCTAGAGTCAAAGAAGGAAAGACCCTTCTTCCCTGAGCTTAGTTCATTTTAACAAGCAATATGGCAAAAAGAGAACTAGGATTATTTAAACTATCATTAAGAAAGGACAGAAAAGACAATATTCACCAGGGATGGTGGTGGCAGAGAAAGGTGGTTTATTGAAAACAAAACAAAACCTTTCTGAGGGTGCTACTCTGGTGTGTCTAATATCCAGTTTCTTAGTGACTACTTTTAGTTCAGACACTTATGGCAACAAAGTAGCTCAACCCTTGGAGTGATACATGGGGAAGCGCCACCTGGGTTACAGGATCTGGATTTCTGTACTATAATGCCTACCAGGTATAAATGAGGACATAAACATATTCTTTTTGAAAAGCACAGCTTACCTGGTACTCAGCGTAATTTTTCAATCCAATGCCCAAGAAGGGTTTAAAGGCCTCCATGTACTTTAGGAATTCACCACCCAACACTGTAAAAAAACTCAATCTATTAGCATCACAGAAGTGAGCAAAAATAACCATCTTAGTTCTCCCCAAAATGTACACACTCCAATCAAAAGGCTGGGTAAAATGAGAGTTAAATACCAATTTTATCATAAAGACATTATTGCTGTCTTGGACAAGCCAAATTCATAACTGCTGGAGATAATGCCAAATCTCCAGAGTGGGATTTCATTCTGGTTGAAACTACCAAGCGGTACAGCTCTCAAGGAATGTCAAGGTTAATTATGAATTGGCTGAGCTAGTAATACTGACTTCCACTTCTTCATCTGATTGTAACATGAACTCTTTGGGAGCCAGTTTGTTTTTTTTGGCCTCACCATGTGGCTTGTGGGATTTCAGTTCCCTGACCAAGGACTAAACATGGGCCACAGCAGTGAAAGCACCAAATCCTAATCACTAGGCCACGAGGAGTTCCCAGAAGCCAGCTTTATAAAACAGGATCTTTAAGCAATTCCATCAGGGACTTATTTAACAAGCCAGTCAAGAAAAGCTGTCTGGGTTTCATATTCAATTCAGCTACTCTGGGAACCAAAATTAACTCCTGTGCCCTGCCAGGATGGTCACAAGGTGCCAGATTGGTTGGACATAGGCTCCTTATGCTAGAAATGAGTCTGCCTTAATAATACACCTTATAGACCACTACTGAAGAAGCATTCCTGGTTTCTGAATCACATATGGTTTCCCCAAACCAATTCTGAATAGTTAGCTATGTAATAATCAGAAAATCAATTAATTCCTAGAACTCAGTGTTTCATTCCATTCCATACTAGGCACCATATTATCTCAACCTAGATCCAAAGCATTAAAACCCAAACCAGAATGTACCAAGTGCCAGGAAAGAAAACATAAACCTTTGCTTCCTCCATCCTTTACAGGCGTCAAAGCTTAATAAAGCAAGTTAAGTTTCAGGGGGAAAAGGAACCTGATGAACATGAGGTAGATAACAGCTCCCTCTACCCCACAAAGAGCTGCCAACCTGACTTGCAAATTGGCTCCCATTCACTTCAAGGAGAGTGGCAAAGCAGTTATACACAGACTTATACTTATGTTCAATCCAACTCTGAACTGACTCAATATCCCATAAGTGAAAAGACAGGACTATGCCTTTTGTAATCAAAAATTCTTCATGGCTACTGAAACTCTCTTGCATTCTAAAGAAATTTCCTTGCCTGATTGAGGCTCACTGACCTTCCACCAATGTGCTAACTGCCATTAGGGCATCCTCTTGCACTCCCCCAGACCCAGCTGTGCTTTGGAACATCCTTAACAGGGAGGCCATGACCACATCAGAGATCTGCAAAGCATCTTGATGTTGCACCTTCCGGAGAACATTCTGTAAAATGAATAAAAGTTCAGAATCTGTTGATTCCAAACCCTCCAACCAGCACACCATACTGTGTCTTTAATTTTTTTTTTTTAAATCAGTTAAGTCTCTAGAATTTTTGGGGGGGAAAAGCCTTTTCTGCTCAAAAGTTTTGAAAGTGCAAATCACCTGACACAAAACATACATCTAAATAACTCATCTATTTCCCAATTCAGAACAAACACAAGAGGATCTTCCATCAAGTGTGACAAATCAGCCTCCATATTTAGCTGTATTGAAATGGCAGTTAAATTATTTCAGCTTTGAAGAAGGACATATCATATGAGAATTGCTACTCATAAAACAAAAAAGCAACCCTTTCTATGGCCTAACCCATTTACAGATTATGGTCAAGAAAGTCTTGATAAAGCCAATCTGACTTTTCCCAATTCAATATTCCTCAAACCTCCCTCCCGGAGAAGGCAATGGCATCCCACTCCAGTACTCTTGCCTGGAAAATCCCATGGACGGAGGAGCCTGGTAGGCTTCAGTCCATGGGGTCGTGAAGAGTCGGACACAACTGAGCGACTTCACTTTCACTTTTCACTTAAATGTATTGGAGAAGGAAATGGCAACCCACTCCAGTGTTCTTGCCTGGAGAATCCCAGGGACAGAGGAGCCCGGTAGGCTGCCGTCTCTGGAGTTGCAAAGAGTCGGACACGACTAAAGAGACTTAGTAGCAGCAGCAGCAAACCTCCCTCCTTACCCTTTGTTTCAACTAATGTCACTGGATCAGGAAAGACCTCTTAACAGTCATGTTTTAAAAAATTAAGTCTCACATAAGGAGACTTAAGGAGAAGGGAGTCATAGGTAAGACGACCTAGTTAGCATCACTCAATTCTATAACCTAGTACCTACCCTTAGCACTAGACAAGTTCCAAGGTTTCCCTTTCTTAGGTAAAAAAGGGAGTAACTCTTCAGCCATGCCATCACTCTAGTCATGATCAAGAAGCAACATTTTAATTTTCCTTGTCTCTCCTCAGAAAAAAAAGTCTACTGTGATTATCAGTAAATTATAAACTTATAATCTATATATTATAATTATAAATAACAAAGTTTCCAATAGCGATTGCTTCAAATGATGATGGCAAAAACACAAGGCTCTGTTTTTAGCTCAGTGAACCATAGCTGGGAACCAAATCTGATTGGGTTACACTTGAACAACCTAATGAAAATCAGAAACTAAAGGCTGCTAATACAAAATAGCTTCATGTTTGGGAGGACCATCACAAATGGAGGAGTTTCCTTCCCTACATTGTACAAAAGGTAAATTGCATTACATTGTACAAAAGGCAAATTTTATGGACAGACAAGAAAGGAAAATGGGAAACTCTCCTAATCAATCTGACGAACGTCTTTTGAGAAGGGCTTTTGACCATCATCACCCACAATATCATCTGTGTGTTCTGTGTGTGCGTGAACTTGTCATCCTGAGACACAGTGCTTTCCCTGGTGCTATTAAGTGATAAGGCACCATCATACCTGAAGAGTTGCGCAGAGTAAAGACTGAAGGTCATTGAACTGGATCCTATCCGATGTGCTCTGGATATGTGACTACAAAGAAAAGAAGATCGTGTTCTGAATAAACACTTTCTAAAAGGCTCTAAACGCCCTCCCAAAAATGCTTCCATTTTTGCTGGATAAATAATCTCTACTAGTGCTAAATGAAAGTAAATAAAAAACTTATGTATATATATGGTGTAACACATATATGAATAAACTGTAGCAAGCAATGCAATTGGAAGTCACAACATTTTTTGTATAAGCCTTAAGTCTAAGAACATGTATACTTAAACACCAAAAAAAAGAGAACAGCCTTGAAAACAGAGCTATGTGTAGAGTACCACACCCTTCCCACCAGGAAGGTGTTCAGTCTCACCTCCATCTGGAGCACCTGTTGCAGTCGTTCCATGATGACTAGAGTAGTTTTCTGAACCGCAGGGTAACAATCCTTGGCACTGTTTTTCACAATTTCCATTAGTGATTCGTATGCAGAACTCCTCAGGTTGTTCTGGTGTCCATCAGGTCTGTAAGGAACACACAGCAAAAAACCTTAAAGTCTTAACTGAGAAAGGACAGAGAGTCGTTATTACGTAAACACACTGAAAATAACCCAAAAACCAATATGGCTTCAGACCTGATCTGAATTTGGCAGACACAATACAGCCTGGAACCAAAATTTCCATCTCTGAGCCAATGATTATGTTCAATATGGTTTCCAGACCTGATAATTAGAATGGCCCTTTTAGAAAGAGGCTAAAATCATATGAAAAATAGTCAAAAATGCTGAAGAACCCATGTGGACAAAAGAAGAGGTTGCACAAAAAGCTATGAAAAAGGTATCTTGGGAATTCCCTGGTGGACCAGTGGTTAGGACTCCATGCTCTCACTGCCAAGGGCTCAGGTTCAATCCCTGGTTGGGGAACTAAGATCCCGTAAGCCAGGCAGTGAATCAACAGGATTCTTTTCATTTCTCCTATTGCAATGTTTCATATTAGACAGCCCCCACAAAGAGTGTAAAAGGAGTCGGATGCAAAGACACCACTCATTTCTGTATAGTATTAGTTACCTGTCTGTGGTCTCCAGGAGCTTCTGAACTATGAGTTCAAAAGAAGAAGATAAGCAATAGGTAGCTGGTTCTTCCTGATCATCAGCTACATCTGCAGCTTCGTAAGCAGCTTCAGCCAGACTGGAGAAAGCCTTAAACACAGACAGAGTAACTATTAATTAGTCCTGAAAAGAACCCCATTCCAGGATCACCTCATTTTCCCTTAAGATACCCTGGGCAGTGTTCCTTTCCAACTGATCTAAGAATAAATCAATGGCAGTGAATCTTTAATTCTTCACGCCAAGGTCATCTCAAGACAACATCTTTAAGTATCCTTAAAATTAAATAAATGTATGTATCTATATTTATATTTTGTTTCTCCTCTAAACAGTACAGTATTCTCACCTACCATGAACGTCTGCCACTCCACTTCTTCTCTCACCATCCACAGAAAGCCTTCCAACCCCACTCCTTTCTTATTTGAACTTCTTCCTCCTAATCCCAAAGGTCCCTAGTGAACTATGCGCAGCCCATACTGACTCAGCACTTGGACCGCCCACCTTCCTTCCCTCGTGCCCCCTTCTCAGCAATGGTACTTCTCGTAGCCAGCAACTCTCTACCTTAAAATTTCTTGTCCCCAAGCCACTGAAGAAAAGAAAGAAAACCAAGTCCAGAGAGTTTTCCCACTGGGTTAGCGTGACTGTTCTAAACAGTTTGGGAACCAGTCACCATGAGTCAACAGCTCCCTCTGGGTCATGCAGCTCACATCTCCCCCACATTTTAACTGATGAAATTAGGAAGGAGATGCTATTCAAAAAGAGCCTTCTAGTGAGGTAGACCCATTTCTCTCCCACACCTCCTACTTCCTTGCCAGTGGCTTAGTCAAGCTCCTTATCTCAACAGGAAGAAAACGCCTCACCCAGCACACATTTGAAGCCACTCTGGGTTCAGCACTGAGACCCTCAATCAGACACTGCAGCAGGGGAGTCAAGTAGACATCATTGATGGCGGCTTCAGGGAGCAGCTCACAGATTCTGCCCACTGTCCATGCAGTTGTATCTCGAACAACTACACTGGGGTCTTTCATTAATTCTATTAAGGTGGGCATAGCCTGTAAATATAACAGTTATTGGCAAAACAAAACAAATAAAGCCTGTAAACTAACAGTTATTGGCAAAGCAAAACAAAGATTGACATTCATGCTGACCAACACCTCAGAAGAGGCAATACTGATGGTTGGGTTTTAACTCAAAGTTATCAGAACAGTTTGGTCATTTTATAAGATATGCTTGTCAAATATTCAACAATATAACAAAAGTAACTAGAAACATGAAAAAGTCCCTCTCTCTTCATCAAATCTCAGTATAGTTTTATTAAGACTTTGGTACGAATACTTTCAGCCATCTTTACTGAATTTATTCAGGCAGAGATCCCAGAATGCAGCTGAAACAGCATTTAGCTATTCCTGAAAGGTTGAGTTCTATATACTAAACAACTAAAATGCACTTTTGTGTCACTTGTTGTAGCAAAATAAATACAACACTTTCATTAAGATTTTTCATTACATGTCATTTTGTCCTGAGGACTGAATACTCACATCATTAAAAACCATGGAGAATTATTTTTGTTATAATATTTAGTGAAGAAAAAAGAACAACAAGAAACAAGTTGTAAAAACATTCATATGGTTAAGACCTCCACCCTAGTACACACACGCACACGTAGAAAAAATCTTCAAGGATAAATACAAAACATTAATAGTGTTATCCTTGGGCAAGAGGATTAAAGGTAACTTTTTTGGGGGCCTTTTCTCCATTTTTCAAGTCATATGGTTTTTGTAATAAAAGTTAACTAAGAAATGCATTGTATGCCTCATTGACAGCAAACAGCTATCTAGAAGTGACCTTTGTGGATGATTATTTACAGCTTTGTTCTTAAAGACAAATCTTCAAGCAAAAAACTAAACAATAAACAACCCACTTTCCACCCCTACACTCCCTGAGCTTCACCTGTATAACTAGTGGTTTGAGTTGATTGGGCTCCGGTCCTTCCAAGATGCAGCCAAAAGCCATCACTGCTGCATCCCGGTACCGCCAGTCAGGGTTCTTGATGTGTTCTTTGATGAAGGGAAGGACATGCGGGACAATGTCGTCCTCACAGCAGGTGGCCAGGAGCATGAGGCACACCCCTGCCGCTTTGCAGGGGTTCCAGTCGTCATCGTCGTCATTTTCATCCTGGTGAAAGAACGTAGCACTAGTTCAGTTCTTGATCAAAGAAGCTCTTCAACTCAAAAGGTCCTCCGACTACAGTACTCCCAATTATCATTACAACTTAAGCTTTGGGGAAGTAAATAAAATAGAAAACCTTCATATCTTTATCTCCTCCACAAAAACTCAACACAGCCTCTGTTAAACAAGATGCAGACAGAGGGAAGGTATTTCTCACTACTGTACAACAAGATGAACAAACTCCCACTACATGGAATACAGATGAATTTCAAATACATTGAGTAAAAGGCAGAACAGAAGAAAGCGAAATGACTAGTAATATAAAGTTCAAAATTACTCAAAACCTATGGAGTTAAAAGGGAAGAGGAAGAAGGCATGGGGGGGAGCCTTCTGATATGCCAGTAATTATTATATTTCAATAAAAATTAAAAAAAGATTACATTTGGATCTCCCTTGAAACTAGAAATCAAGGTCTTTTTTATTGTGGCCATTCACACCAAAGTAATTTAAGACAATTATACTTATCCAGTTTCAGAAAAATCACATAAAGAATGATTTGTTCCCAAATGAGAAGCACAGCAAAAATATACAAAAGGAAAAATACTCAGGTCAAAAGATTAAAAAAAAATAAATAAAAGCAACTGTAAAACTGAAAGATGAGATGAAAATTTAAGGGAACACCCAGTCCATTTGAAAGTAATATATCTCTACTTATCTTTTGAGACTGCTATATTAAGAATCATGAAATTCCCTAAAAACAAATTATATTCCTGTATACAGAGAAATTTTGCAGTGCTCAGTTACAGTATTACTTCCTCAGAGCACTGCCAGCTCTTTGGTATATTTCACATGCACCAGAGAACAGGTGAGGTGACAGAATCTTTCTAAACACCATATCAAAACAAAAGGAACACCATAAAGCCAAAAAGGAACAACGGAAACCAAAATACACTTCCTGGAAGATAACTTCTCAGGGCTTCCCTGGTGGCCCAGTGGTTAAGGATCCACCTTGTAGTGCAGGGGACACCGTTCAATCCCTGGTCCGGGGAGATCCCACGAGCTATGGGGCAACCTAGCCCGTGTGCTACAACTAGGGCTGCACCCTAGAGCCCACATGCAGCAATTCCTGAAGCCCACGTGTCCTAGAGCCCATGCTCCGCAACAAGGAAAGCCACTGCAGTGAGAAGCCAGCTCAGACAACCAGAGAGTAGCCCCACTCTCCACAACGAGAGAAAGCCTGCGCGCAGCAACAAAGACCCAGCATAGCCAAAAATAAATAATTTTTTAAAAAAGAGATAATTTCTCTATTTACTCATTAAACCCACATTCTTCATGAAGTCTTGTTACTCTTATCTGGTCACAAACTACTCAGAGCCTAAAGGACCTTACAGATCCAGTTCAGCTCTTTGAAGTCATGGATAACAGAACATCAAGTTGTTTCAGAATTGCGGAGTTCCTTCATGGCAACTGTTCCACGGCAAACCAACCATTACCGAGGCTTCACAGTTCACTTGACTAGATTTGGAGTGTAACTCACCTGTTTAGTTAGTGTCTGTGTGAGGATTGGAACCAGGTACTGCAGTGCTCCCTTGGCATAAAATTTGCTGGTGTGCTCAGGGGGCCGTCCTTGTTCTGCTGCCTGAAGAGAAACATACAGCAAATTCTGGATGGCAGCAAACACACTATCAAGGCACAGCATGTAAAGGTGCACAGTGAGAGCTGCCCCTGGGTCTGCACAGAAATGCAGGGACACAGAGACTTCCCTGGCAGTCCAGTGGTCAAGACTCCACGCTTCCACTGCAGGGGCACGGGTCCCACCCCTGGTCAGGGAAGAGCCTGCAGGCCCTGAGGAGCACTCCATCCCCCGCGAAAACACACAAAGCACATGGCAACACACAGGATGAGTGGTCTTTGGAGGCACTCATTTTGTCTAGCTACTTCAATGAGATTCTTTTAGGCCATACATATAATCTACCTTAAAGGATCAAGGCAATCTTAAGAATTACATTCTTTTTACACTAATTGAACTTTGGATAAAGAGATGCACTAAGCTCCCATAAGGAGGCCAAAAATAAGACGGTGCTTTCTGAAGGACATAAAGACAATTAAGGTTGGAAACAAAGCCGGAATTTTAATCTGCAAGTGCAGAACTAACCCCTTTCTCCATATCTAATTTCTTCACCAGAGTCAGTAAGCTATCAATTATACATCCCATCCTTGCATTAGGACTTCCAAAAGAAAATAATTCAGCATCAGATAGCATCTGGTTAAAATGTGACTGCCTGCTGCCCCCTTGTGTTCACAGGACTAATATTTACAACAAATCCCTGACTGGTAAAAATAGATGCCTCATCGCTTTGGTTAGTAAAAAAAAAAACAAACAAACAAACACCCAAATCTCTACAAATGGAGATACCCTCTAACCCCAGTCAGAATAAAGCTCTCCCAGAGGAGAAAAATAACATCCACAAAAAAGGTAAGTCCTAAAACCCAGTCAGAATAACAGCTCCCACCACATCAACCCTCCTAGGCTCACCTCTGAGGCTTCAATGGCCAAATCCATTTCCTCATCACAGACGTTGGACCAGAATTCTATCCCTTGTAGGGCCACCTCATCAATGTCACTTTTCATTGCTTCAATTGTGATCTTAAGAGAGAAAACAAGATACCCCAGGTTCCAAATAAGTGCTGGTTCAAGTTCGACCCCTCCTACAACCACAGATATTCAAGTTTCAAAAATGTAGATTTATGAAAGCTAGGTCTGAAATGAAAGGCAGGAAGAAGAAACAGAGTTTTAAAATATACTCTTTTTATGAGTACAAAGTTAGCACAAGTTTTCTTGGCACACTGCTGATGAATTCAAATCTAATACTCAAGGAATTTCCTTGATTTCACAACATTAAATAAAAAAATTACGGAACTGACAGAACAGCAACTAAGAATAAGGGGCTTTTGCAATTAGCTACATGCTAAGGCAATGGCACCCCACTCCAGTACTCTTGCCTGGAAAATCCCATGGACGGAGGAGCCTGGTAGGCTACAG
The DNA here is from genome assembly GCF_054371585.1 of Giraffa tippelskirchi. Lineage (NCBI taxonomy): Eukaryota > Metazoa > Chordata > Mammalia > Artiodactyla > Giraffidae > Giraffa > Giraffa tippelskirchi. The sequence goes on along the minus strand of NC_137277.1, from coordinate 23,765,488 downwards.
TCCATGGGGTCGCTAAGAGTCGGACACGACTGAGCGATTTCACTTTCACTTTTCCCTTTCATGCAATGGAGAAGGAGAAAATGGCAACCCACTCCAGTATTCTTGCCTAGAGAATCCCGAGGACAGCGGAGCCTGGTGGGCTGCCGTCTCTGGGGTCGCACAGAGTCGGACACGACTGAAGCGACTTAGCAGCAGCAGCAGCAACTGCATTAAATAGAAGTACTTACTGCAAAAAGAGCAGGACCCATATATGTCTCCATGTACTGATAATATAAGGACATTATCTTCACCAGATTCTGTAAGGCAGCCACTCGTACCTTGTGCAAACAACAGATTAAACAGTTTACTTCTTAGTTTAATAGCAAGGCAATCTGACAAAGGTAAATAAGTAACTGCTTCACTTAAGTGGGTCAATAATCTATAGGGTCAATCGAGGTATATTTGGGTAATATTTTCCTCTCCTTCTTTTATACTTTAAAGGTGTCTGTGGAACCCTTGGCAGGACTAAATTCACTATTGCCCTCAGACTGGATGTTACTTCCACCTGCTTCAAGGGTCAAGGTTTAGGTTCCCAAAGTAGGAAAGCTGTTTCAAAGGCTGTAACGGAAAACGAGGCCTTGAACAACCTACAGCAATTAAGTAGCAAGGCTGATCACAAACCATTTCTCTCTTAAATCTTTTTTAAGAGGGTGGTAACTTCCATCATGTTAGCTTTCCAAGGACTATTCTTCCCTCTTCTCCAACATATTGAAGAAAAATTCTTTTATTAATAAAAGTATTAGTCAAACGCTATTTCTGAAGTCACCAGATTCCAACATTTCAAACTACTATGCTAGAGCGAGCATTTCCTAGGAAAGATAGAAGACATGACCTCACACTTACCCTCGTATCTGGACACTGTGTGGCTTCACAGACTACCTGCATAATAAAGTGCCTTTCGGACTGCAGAAGAACAAAAATAAAGAGATTAGAAGCAGCATTTATACAAAGATTACTAGACTATCCCTTCAAGTAAAACTTCTCTCTCCCTCAGGGACCCACAGAACTCTGGACCATTTGCAGGTTTTCCTGGACACAGCAATGGGACTATGAGGACTCTAGTGTTTGCCCCAGTGTCTACTATCTAACCTGCCCTCTATGGAGGTCCCTAATCGTTTAATCCCTCAAATGATCTTCACTAAAACAAGACTTGAAGAAGGAAGCAGATAGGAAAATGCAGGTCACAGGATTTAAATAAAGATGGTTAAAACAAACAAAAAAAACCATACATCAGGAAAACTCCTTTCCTCGCATTTAAAATTTAAGAGAATTTTTAATTTAAACAAACCCAGATCAAATGTGGTTAAAATATAGAAAACTAGTGAATTTTGTTTGCTACCATCCTCTTTTGATATCTACGAGGAAAAACCCAGTTTTCTAAGCAATCAGAACTGCAGTTTGCTTTGGTTTTTTAGACATCCCAACTTTGTCCAATCTAAGGACAAAAAAAAACCACAAGGCCCAACTGAAGAGTCAACAAATACACACAATGCTTTCAGACCATATCATCCAGCAATTCCACTTCTGGATAATATATCCAAAAGAACAGAAAACAACTTCTCAAAGACATGTTTGTATACTCATATACACAGCAGCACTATTCACAACAGCCAGAAGGCAGAAGGAAGCAAACCAAATGCCCATCAACAAACAAATACAATGGAATATTATTCAGTTTTAAAAAGGATATTCTGACACATGCTGTAACAGGAATGAACCCAAGACATAATGCTAAATGAAATGAGCCAGTCACAAAGACAAATCAAATCCTGTATGACTCTGCTAATATAAATTATCTACAGTAAACAGACTCATAGGAACAGAAAGTAGAAAAGTTGGGTTGCCTGTGACTGGGAAGGGGAAAACAGGGAATTAACAATTGTTTCAGTTTTGCAAGATGAAGACAGTTCTGGAGACTGGCTGCAAAACAACATGCAGACACTTAACACTACTGAGCCATAAATTTAAAAATGGTTAAGATGGTAAACTTTATTTTATTATACATTTTAACACAACTAAAATTAAATAATAGAGGAAAATACTTTCAGTCAAAACAGAATTTATATGTTAATTTCCAAAAGCACCTTCCTATGGAAGTACGAAACAGCCCAATTTCCATAATTAAAAAAATACATATCCCCAAAGCATACTCACACTTTGGACTGCAAAAGGGAAAACCTAAGCCTAGAAACATTTTAGACCACATTGTTCCCCAAAGCCAGATGAGAACTGGCAAACACCTACTCCATGGCCATGTTTCACAAAACACAAATCTTAACTAGACTGGAAATAAATACTTCTAAACAAGATAGTACTTTCTAAATCATAACCTTAAAACAACACAAAAGTTTCATTTAACTCCCCTGCCTCACCCTCTGAACCTATACTTTTTAACCAAAAGACACTTACCTCTTTGTCAAAGTTTGCTTTGGTGAACTCCAGTGAGTTCAGGAGTGCATTAGTAGCTGCTAGCTTCACATTATTACTAGGCTCTTCTTTCCTCATCCCCTGGATTATGGCAGTCAGAATCTCATTGGATTTATCCTGTAGCTGCTCTGGGTCCTGAAACAAGCAGAAGTGCAGTGAATATAATAATTGAGCTCATGACTAATCAGCAGCCCTTCTATTCAAGAGAGTATCATGAGACTTTCTCTGATCTTTCCCCACACATTTCCATTTAAGGACAAACCACCTGCAAAATATCCCAGGGTCTGATAGTCCAAACTTGAACCAGAACAAGTTAAACTCATCAAGTCCATCTCTTGACTTCTTAGCGTAATGACTCTGGGCATGAGGTAATGCTGGCTCCCCCCACCCCCATTCTATGCACATGGAGATGGCAGTGTGGTGTTTTTTACAGGCCATCTGTACCAACTGAAATAAAGCTTCAGAATATCTGAGGACCAAGGATCTACACCTGGGCACATTTATGGAGTCAGGTGCTGTGGACTCCTTTGTTTCATCAAATCTGTGTATCAAAACTGATCCCAAGAGTGGTAATCTCAGCAGCAAGAGTCCTAGAAGTGCTGCATTTAACATACTGTGTCGTGGCTCCAGTAGCTAAACCAACCACAGCAAAGTTGGCAAACTGTTTCTGTAAAATAGTCATTGAAAAAGTAACACAGCATCCCTGGTACATTGAGGATCTTCAGAAAGGGATTAGGTCAAGGAGAGGAGACAGAATCTATGCCTCTCCAAACGGATTTTCATCTTGAGTCTGTGGCCCTTAAAAGTCTCTTTCCTTTAGGGCATGATTAGCAATATGAGGATAAATTAACTATCCAAATATAGAAGTCTAACAAATAAAGCAGCCCTGCTTTCAAAACACATTGCAATAGCTTGTTTGTTTTCTTTTCATGATGATAAAGAATAATTCTAATACTGTGCATATTACAACTAGAGGGAATCAGCGGTATATAAGTTAGATACAGTACTTACTATATCTTGGCAAATGTAACCAATAGCTTCCAATGTAGACTCTTTCATGTGCTCTGTGCTGTTGGGGTTTGTGACATTGGCCACCAGCTGAGGAATGAGTTCTGGCCACTGGTTCACTGGGATCTCTGCACAAGCAATACCAGCCACACACTGCGAGGCAGAACTAGGCCGGTAAGTTTCTGTGCCCAAAGTCTGCAAAACCTGTGCGGGGCACACACACACAAAGACAAAAGATAATCAATTTCTAATACTGTTGGAACACATTGTGCCTACCAGCACACATCTAATATCAGTCTCTGAATTATCTTTAATATAGAGAAGTAGGAAAAGGCATATACAGCATAAGCCAACTGTTGGGAATAAAGCTGGCCTCAATACCAAGAGCAGCATAATCAGCATTGCCCCAGAGCCTAGAAATGAAACCCATCACCCCCTATTTCCAAATAGAATCTCCAGAGCCAGACACCTCACCTCGATTTTCAACCCAAGGTAAGAAAGTAGCAAAGGCACAAGTGACAGACAAAGAATGAAGCCACAATGACCCAGAGTTAATCATTACCGTGATCAGCTAATTTAGTCAATGAACTCACTAAGACTCACCAGTCCACTCAAAAAGGCAAACAGTTAACTGTTCCTGGCATGAACACAGGACAAAGAGTAGCTGCCAGACATTCAGGCCAGCTCTGCTGACTGGGTCAGGTCACTTAGTATCCTGCTTTGTAGCTAATAATAATGAACTCCCTCCTATCTTTCCCCCTTATATGGTATATCATCAGCTCAGTAACAGTCTGATTCTAAATGAAGGTTTTGCTCTCTAGGCCTACCAGAGCTAGACTGGACTTTAACAAAATCTGTGTGTCCAAGACATGGGCAGGGAGCAGGGATGAGATGAACTGTCCAAAAGGGCATGGGATGAATAGGTATTAATCCAAGTCAGACTAAGAAATCATGAGGTGCCTTCACATTGTATTGCACCATCTCCTAGTGCATATGGAACGCATACTGAATCCCAGTCTCTATGTTTATCTTTTCTCCTTTAAGTTGCTTCTAGAAGACCATTAATTAATATTACCTCAGGTGATTTAGAAACTAAATGTCTAACTCTTGAGTACTACAAGCTATTTTTTTTAACCAAGGATGACCCTAATGGTAATACTCAATTATCAGAAAGAAGAGGAGTAAGAAATTAGCTCTCAACTCTGTCCAACACCCAGATTTCAAAAAAAGAAATAACCACCAGCACTGACAGAGTATTACCAGATGTGCTAAGAAAAGGAAAAAAGCCCTAAATAACTGCTATTACCTTTCATGCACAAAAACTCAATAATGCTGACAGAAATTCTTACTCAAAATTTTTTTAAAAATTCTGGGGTTAAGATTGATGTGCCTCACCCCCAATTACAGTTCTGATCATGTCTTCTCCCATTTACTATTGTGTAATTTGAGGAAAATGAGAAATTGAATGAGTACACTAAATATCAAGATTTCCAGTCATTAATGGAATAAACTTTATTTATATCAAATTACTGAGAAAAGGATTAAAATGTTATTATATAAGCAAACTCAAGTGGATAGAAATAGCTCTATATATTCCAAAGATTCAAAATAAGTTGGCTTTTGTAACCGAGTTTTCTGTCATCAGTTCCTCCATGCAAGACTGGAGAAAGAGGTACATAATTAGAAACAAAAGTTACTGCTGCAAAGGGCACTAATTTACCTAACGCTGACACCCAGAACCAGGGAACAGAAAATATGATATTCAGGACCATGACCAGCACAAGTACAGACGCAGGAATCCTCCCAATGGCTTCCCCTCAAATAGCAGGGCCCATCTGACTGCACAGATTCTTGACTTACTACTCTCTGCACCTTATTCATGTAAGACAGGCCACTAAAGAATCTAATTTTTAAAAAGCATATATGTATACATATATTCTGATACTCTGCTGTGGCAGGAATTATGGCAAGAATAATTCAACAAGAAACTCACAAAAACCCCATAATGCACAGCAACAAGGGACATTCAATTTTCCTCAAAAAAAAAATCCATCTGCTAACTCTTTTAAACACTGACAAAAAGCCAGATATTTCTAAAAGTTTCTCATAATTTACCAAGTAGATAAAAACAAGATTAAAGTCATAATCTTATTTCATAAACTCTTTAGGCTTGAAAGGCCCAAGAGATCATTTAATTCCCTTCCTGACAACACAGCACCTATGCCTAACCCACCAAACATTGAGAATTATCTACAGTAGATGTTCAAGAAAAGCTCCGCGCTAGTTAACTAAGGAAGAGTCATGTGGAAAAAGACTGTATGAGAAAGACTTAAATACAACTTTCATCTTCAAATTTAAGTCCCCCAAACAATTATTACACTGTCAGCCCTATCCCATGTAGATGACAAAAAAACTGACATTCCCTAGGCTAGTATGACCAAAGGGAGATGAAAGTTACTTACATAATTCTTGACTTCCCGTCGAGCATTAGCATCAATAGCTAGCCACCTCTGCTGATATTGTGCCTTGATATCTGGATCTTTAGATGTCAAAGAGTTCTTGATTTGTAGACCAGCTGCAACTCTGGCAACTTGACTGTTTCCTGGATTTGCCAGCACTCTGGACAGTTCCACAAGGAAAGTGGGCTGTTAAGAGATGTGAATAAAAATACCTCTTAAGAATTTCACCAATCGAGAATAGCACCAAAAAACTTGGGAAAACCTAAAAATTTTAGGACATAACATAATGTCTCAGAAAATGCCAAAATATTTACTTCAAGATTCCTATAAAAATGTTACTTGGTACATAAGGAAGTCATCCATCTTCTCACACAGACTCAGCATTTAACAAGGAGTTACAGCTTAGGGCCAAAATCTTCACATTAGATCCCGCAGAATTAACGCAGGTTTGACAAACTGGTAGTCAGAGGATTCTTCTGCATGTCTAGAATAGTATCTGGTACCTCAGTAAATTATACTTATTAAGTGAATATGTTATGACAAGGTAGAAAGTAAAATTGTTTAATTTAGATTAAAAAAACCCTTAGTCCATAAAGAATGATATTCAAGGGTAGCTTTTGATCTCATGAAAGCATGCATAAGAGAGGGAAGTACTTCTAAACCTGAAACAGACTTAGGAGGCTAATCTTTAGTTTTAAGCGCTTCAGCAAGAGGGTAACAATGTAAAATATATATATAAGGAAAAAGCAAAAACAAATATTTACAAATAGGGGGCAACTGAAAGGATAAAAACGTCAAGAAAAATGCCTTTATGGTTACCACACTAAAGGTTCCTATTCATTCTGGTCTTGAGTTGTTTAAACACAGTGGATTTTTTAATCCACTCAACCTTTTGTACTGCAGAGGTCCCCCAAAACTACTCCTTTGGTTTAAGTATCTTAACACACATTACTCTTCCCCACAAAAAGCTCTCTCCAATGGAAAAGTTAACAGGAAAACCCAAAAGCAGACAGTTTCTTACCACTAACAAGTTCCTTAATCACAGTGGAAGATAATTCTTAAAACTTTTATTAATTATGTACCACTAAAGAATGTTAGGAATGTTGGGAACAAGACAAAATAAATGTTAGGAATAAGAAAAGGCTTCTTGCAAATTTAGCAAAACCAGAAAACAGAAATATATATACCAAAAGTTTCATACTAGTGAATAAAAATCTTTTCTATGGAAAGTTAAGGATAAAAAGATTAGCAGCAAAAACTAGCGCATGGAAGGGGGGGAACCCACAAAACACAAAAAAACCTAGCTTGTATAAAATAAAAATACTCCTTGTCACTGTTTTTATTATTTTGCATAGATAACACAAAAGAACACATCTGGTTAGTGTTATTTACCTTAAACCACGTCTAGTATCATTGAGCATTCTCTCTGCTCCCCATCCCCCCAACAGGAGGGAATGAATACAGAGAAACATCACTGGTACACAGGCTGTTTCAACCAATCCATCTAACAATTCTTATACAGAGGTCCAGTCTCTAGTAAGCTTAACATTCATTTTTCCCTGTACCCCTTAAATATGATAAACGAGGAACTTTCCTCTGTTATTTCCTCTGGAAACAGGCCCGATCTCAAGGATGAGCCTCAGCCTGTTATCTGGGTGCAGATTTAGTCTCTACTGATTGAGGGGGATGGGGGACCTGGGAGACAAATACCCAGCCAAGAAAGGGAGAAACATTGCCGGAATGGGTTAAGAGGCATTCAGGTGCAGGCCCGGCCAAGAACATAGATCAAGGAAGATTGGAAAAGGTAGAGCTCTGCAAGTACGTGGAAAATCATAGGGGCCATGGGACAGGAAGGAGAAGCCGGTCCCGATCAGAACAGGGCGGGCAGCGGGGCTCCGAGCTTCCACATGGCCCCTAGGCCCGGCTCCCCCACCCCCACCCTTGCTGAACACGCAGCGCGGCGCAACCTAACTTCCCCTCCCTCCCTCTTTCTCCCTCCTGCTGCACCGCCGCCCTCAGGCCGTGCGCCGATTGGGCGGCAGTCACCCCGGCGCGCCGCGCCATTGGCTAGCTGCCGGGGCCCGGGGCGGGACACACCCACCGGCTTCCCGATGGCGGGGTTAGGTTGGACCGGGGGGGGAGGGGGACGGGATGGGGCGGGGTGGGTTCCCGAGGCCTGGGCCTCCGGGAGGGCGGGAAGGCCCGCACGCAGGGGATGGGGAGACGTCGGGATGGGGGACGGTGGGGTGGCACGCACCAGGTTCTCCACGGCCGCACGCTCCAGGAACTTCTGCGCCGCTTCCAGTTCCAGCCGATCTGGGGGGAAGGAAAGTGGGAAAGGGGCCAGGGTCAGAGGGGCCAGGGTTTCCCCTCCCCCCACCCAATCACCTCAGCCCGACCCCCGGCCCCCGCGTCCTACCAGGAGACACGGTCTTCTCGAGGATGGTGATCAGCTCCATGGCGAAGGTGGTGGCGGCGGCGACTCCTCCTAAGACGACGGCCCGGCCTCTCGGGCGGCGGCTCTTAACTGGGGATGGGGGTTGGGGGTCGGGTGGGAAGGGAGGGTGGGGTGGGGGGCGGGGGTCACCACAAGCCCATTCACCGGCTCCCTCTTGGTAGTCGCTCCAGCTCCCCTTCCTTCTTCCTTTCCTTCCTTCCTCCCTCTTCCTAATTTGCTGCTGGCGGCGGCGGCAGCTGCTCCTCTGACGGCGGGGGAGGGACCCCGGGGGCAGCTCAGAGCGCGGCTGGTGCTCGGGTGGCGGAGGGAGAAAGAAGGGAAGGGAGGCGGTAAGTGAACGGCGGCTCGCAGGGAGGGAGAGAGAGGGAGGGAGGAAGGCGGAGGGATATTCGGCCGGGTCTCTCCGCGGCGGCACCGCGCTCCATGTCGATTGGTTGCCTCCGTGGCCACGCGGAATCCCCAATTGGCCAGTCGGTCAGCGTTGAAGGGCCGCCCTGCGCCCATTTGCCCGTTGGTTTCAAGGCCCGGGGTTGGCTGGGCGGGCAGCAGAATGGGGCGCACGGATTGGCCGAGAGGAGGGACATTGGGGTGAGGCCGGCCAGAGCCGGCCACTGATTGGATTGGCCTGCTAAAGGCCTTGAGCTCGGACCGGCTGGGCTCTGGGAGGAGGGTGGACCGAAGGTAAGACTCCGGACCCGCGTGATTGGCTGGGATGCTAGACGTTGATAGGATAAGGCACTCGAGAAAACTGGAGAGAGGAGTTCGGGGTCGGGGCCGCGGAAAGGCGGGAGTCGACCCATCACTTTAGAAGCCTGGCGCGGGGCACGACGGGATGTCCCCGGGAAGAGGCGGAGCCGTGTCCAGGCTGCGGTTGAGAAAGCGGCGTCACTCCGAGGGGCGTGCTGAGGGTTTCGCGGGCTCGAGGGGGGGGAGGGGGGACCGTTAAAGCCCTACACCGCGCCCACAGGAAGCTGCTTTAATGGCTAGGCCTACTTGTTACCAGACTCTGCTGGGAAGGACCTTGAAGACCGTGCGGTTCAACTTCCAATTTGCTGATGTGGAAACTGAAGCCCAGAGAGGGTATGCCACTTGTCCAAGGTTACTCAGCCGATTAGTGGCCTGATTGGGACTGGATTCGAGCACTCCTCACTGTCCTTATCCTTACAGGCCACTCCAAAGAGGTGAATGCTAATGCAATTCCTTTAGACCTATTTCTGTACGGAGGCCTGTGCTGTTACAAGGTCAGACTTAGGTGGGTTGGATATTGGGATTCCTTCTAGACCCACATCCGTAGCTATCAGGTACTTGAAGGAATAGAAATGTTTAATCCTACGAAGGTGCTCCTATTGTAAAGTTCTGGTTCCATGAACCAAAATGAATGTGTGTACAGGCATAAAGTTCTTAGCCTTTTTAGTTACAGCCCTGGAAGAAACTAATGAAAACTTTTCCTTAGCAAAATGCACTTAAAGAAAATGTGCGTACAGTTTCTTGACTTCCTTTACATTGGTATTGAGGCTTTGGGTGAAGAATTTCCTGAATTGTTACATTTGCATCATATTGGCCTAGGGTTAATTGGATGTAGCTAGCTTATAGAGCTCTTTACCGTATAACTTGAGCCTGTGGGATAATTTCCCCTACTGTAGCCATAGTGGGAAAACCTATGAGCAACTCCGACCTTGCTGAGAAGTTCCAACCAAGAGTGAGGACGTTTCCTGGTAGCCTAGCGGTTAGAATTCAGTGCTTTCACTGCCACGACCTGGGTTCAATCCTTGGTCTGGAGAACTGGACACTCCACAGGCAGTGCAGGGCAGCCAAGAAAGAATCAGGAAAATTAGCTAGCTACCTTTAACCCTTAAGAAAGAAGAAGAGGTCTTTCTCTGCCAGAAATAATGCATTTCTAAAACTGGAAGTATGGGGACATCTTCCTTACCCATCCTGTGACTAGTTAATTTCTGATGATTTAGCAGTCCTAATCTCAGCCTTTTGCTTCATCTGTCAGCTGATGCAGAATTGCCCCGTGTGTGTAACTTTATTAGGAATCAGTGCAGGTTAAGTGAGATGACGTCTATGAAAACCTTTGAATTGTCTTTATGAGGATTACCCATATTACAAATGATCCACAGTTCTGTTCCACTCCAAGCCAACTTTTTCCTGGCATTTTACCAGTTTGCCCCTCTGCTCAGCATCAGTCATGATTCATGATACTACCAGTGAGGGCAAATGGATTTTCAAGTAGCTGGAATAAAATGCTAAGAAGATAAATGATTTGTAGCAAAGTTCCAGTCAAACATAAGAACCTTAACATAACCAACTGATTTTTTGGTTGAACTAAGATAGGTGCTGTGTAGTCCCTGTCAAAAGCACTCAACACTATGATGCATTCAGCAGATTTACTGAGGCACTTAGCACTCAGACTCCAGAAACTGACTGCCTGAGTTCATGAACCAACTCTGCCACTTCTTAGCTTGTGTGATTTATTTTGCTTATATGTAAAATAGGGATAATAATTGTACCTGCCCCATAGAGCTTTTGGGAGGTCTTAGTGAGTTGGTAAGTCCTAGGATCACTGCCTGGCATATTATATATGTTATATATACATTAGCTATTATTTATTTAGCATGTATTTTGTACTAAGCAAGTGGTTCTTGGTCGTTGGCCTGTTAGGAAAGGCCTATTAATTTAATCAGTTAATCTTACAAATAAATGTAAAGTTGTAAAAATGAGAGATAGCAAAGAATGACCCAGCCAAGAGGCCCAAGGAAAGAAGGTTTACCTGAGAAAGAGAAGAGAGTTACTCAGATGAAGAAGGGACGAACTCTGTGTGCAAAGACCCTGTAGTGGTAGGGAGCTTGGGGATTATAAGGAACTGAAAGAAGGCCAGTATGCCCAAAACACAGGGAACAAGGGATGGCGATAAAGCTAGTGTGCAGAGTAGTTCAGTTCAGTCGCTCAGTCGTGTCCAACTCTTTGCGACCCCATGAATCGCAGGACGCCAGGCCTCCCTGTCCATCACCAACTCCTGGAGTTTACCCAGACCCATGTCCATCGAGTCGGTGATGCCATCTGACCATCTCATCCTCTGTTGTCCCCTTCTCCTGCCCCCAATCCTTCCCAGCATTAGGGTCTTTTCCAGTGAGTCAACTCTTCGCATGAGGTGGCCAAAGTATTGTAGTTTCAGCTTTAACATGAGTCCTTCCAGTGAACACCCAGGACTGATCTCCTTTAGGATGGACTGGTTGGATCTCCTTGCAATCCAAGGGACTCTCAAGAGTCTTCTCCAACACCACAGTTGAAAAGCATCAATTCTTCGGCGCTCAGCTTTCTTCACCATCCAACTCTCACATCCATACGTGACCACTGGAAAAACCATAGCCTTGACTAGACGGACCTTTGTTGGCAAAGTAATGTCTCTGCTTTTAAATATGCTATCTAGGTTGGGCATAACTTTCCTTCCAAGGAGTAAGCGTCTTTTAATTTCATGGCTAGAATCACCATCAGCAGTGATTTTGGAGCCCAAAAAAATAAAGTCTGACACTGTTTCCCCATCTATTTCCCATGAAGTGATGGGACCAGATGCCATGATCTTAGTTTTCTGAATGTTGAGCTTTAAGCCAACTTTTTCACTCTCCTCTTTCGCTTTTCATCAAGAGGCTCTTTAGTTCTTCACTTTCTGCCATAAGGGTGGTGTCATCTGCATATCTGAGGTTATTGATATTTCTCCCGGCAGTGTTGATTCCAGCTTGTGTTTCTTCCAGCCCAGTGTTTCTCATGATGTACTCTGCATATAAGTTAAATAAGCAGGGTGATAATATACAGCCTTGACGTACTCCTTTTCCTATTTGGAACCAGTCTGTTCCATATCCAGTTCTAACTGTTGCTTCCTGACCTGCATACAGGTTTCTCAAGAGACAGGTCAGATGGTCTGGTATTCCCATCTCTTTCAGAATTTTCCAGTTTATTGTGATCCGCACAGTTAAAGGCTTTGGCATAGTCAATAAAGCAGAAATAGATGTTTTTCTGGAACTCTCTTGCTTTTTTGATGATCCAGCGGATGTTGGCAATTTGATCTCTGGTTCCTCTGCCTTTTCTAAAACCATCTTGACCATCTGGAAGTTCACGGTTCACATATTGCTGAAGCCTGGGTTGGAGAATTTTGAGCATTACTTTACTAGCGTGTAAGATGAGTGCAATTGTGCGGTAGTTTGAGCATTCTTTGGCATTGCCTTTCTTTGGGATTGGAATGAAAACTGACCTTTTCCCATCCTGTGGCCACTGCTGAGTTTTCCAGATTAGGGAAAGACCATCTGAGAACCTTGAATGCCATGCAGATGCTTTTGTCTATATCCTAAGACCGAAGGGCAGCTACTCAAAGGTTTTAAAAAGGTTGGTGATTGTAATGTAGAGAGCAGATGCAAGGAAACCAATTAGAAGGCCATTGTAATAATCCAAATAGAAGATGTTACTTGTAAAATGGAAAAGGGTAGAAGTAATAGTGGAAATAGAAATGGTACTAAACTTGGAAACTGATTGACGATTTCTGGGTGGTGATGCCACATGCAGTGTTAACCAAGTAGGAGGAATTGGCGGCCATGCGGTTGAGTAGAGTATGGAGAAGTACACAGGGGCTTCAGGCTGTATCTCTTGAGCTCTGAATGGAGTACGTGGGTTTTAATAGGCTGTTCTCTATAGCTTTTATCAGGAATATTCATGTCCGATAAACAAATTCTGAAATTAAAGAGAGAAACTGGATCTCAGTCTTGTTCTTCCACTTCCTGCTGTCTGATCCTGAGCAAGTTACTTAATTCCTTAGACCTGTGAAATGGGAAAATCTGGCACACCACTGGGTGGACTGGGCGTAAATGGGAGCTGGGAAGTGCTCGGTGCAAGTATCTCATTCCGGAATATGTTCACCAGCATGTGTTAAAACGAGTGAATTGGTGAATGGATGAGATCAGATGGCACTCCAGGCTCAGTCTCCCCACTAACCCATAGAGCTTATATGTGAGGTGACTGGCTGCGAGGGGAGAAGCTGTCAGACTGTGACCTGATGCCTTTTCCTCCAAAGCAGAGCTGAGTGACCTCAGAGGGGCACGTGCGTCATATCCTTATGGCCCCTGAGAAGTGATGGTCTAGCTTTGTTAAAGGCAATTTATAACATCTTATACTTGACCCTCTTTTCCAGCGTTATCCATACTAGCACCCATGTGTACCATTGGGCCAATCAGGCAGCCCCATCCCTTCGTCCTCCATAAGTGCTCTCTGTCCTAGGCCTGTCCCTGCTTGGAGTCCCCTCCTTGTCTCTCCCAGTCCTCAAGTCACACACAAGTTTGTATCTTTGATCATTCATTCAAGTACATGAATTTATTAGATGTACCCCCCACCTCCCAGGTTATTTCAGGTGTAACATGGGGATGTGATGAAGTCCATAAGAAAGGTGCAAACCAGATGTGGTTGTGGAGCTAAACTGTCAGAGGAGGAGGAGAGTTGTTTCCTGGCTTAGGAGAATACTTAGTAGACAGAGGGTCTTTGAACTGAACCTTTAAGGATTGGAGACCTTCATAAATACAGAGATTGCAATGAAGCCTTCTCTAAGATAGTGTACATTTATATCTTCACTTATTAACTGTGATCTTGGAAATGCTTATTTGATGCTTCTGTGTCTCAGTTTTCTCATCTGTAAAATGGGGATAATAGTTTTAGCCAGGGTTGGCTTATGGGTGTGAGACCTGTACAGCCACACACGTGCCTAGAAATGTTGGCCCCTCACTATGGTTTAATGCTCTGCTGTCACCATGGTGAAATTCTTAATAATTTTTTAATGAGGGGCCCTGCAGATTGTCCTGATCTTGCTTTACAGGATTATTGCTAAGTACTAAGAAGTTAATACTTGAGAATTTCTTAGAACAGTGAGGGCCTGGCATATGAGGAGGTTTCAGTAAGTGCTAGCTGTTACTGTTACTATTATCCTCTGAACTCTTGTAACAATATAGCTCACACTGTACCTTATAATTTTTTAGCATATAAATAACCAACAGAGGGCTTACCTGGTGGTCCAGTGGCTAAGAATCTGCCTTGCAATGCAGGGGACGCTGGTTCGATCCCTGGTTCAAGAGGATCCACATGCTGAGGGGTAGCTGAGCCCGTGTGCCACAACTACCAAGCCTAGGCTCTGGAGCTCTCCAGCTACAGCTGTTGAAGCCCATGTACATAGAACCTGTGCTTCTCAACAGACAACAAGAGAAGCCATCGAATTGAGAAACTGCACACTGCAACTGGAGAGTAGCCCCCCACTCACCACAACTTGAGAAGAGCCTGTGCATGGCAATGAAGACCTAGCACAGCCATAAATAAAAATAAATATTTAAAAAAGTAAATAACAAACAGGGATTTGGGGGGGGGGGTGCGGTGCGGAATCTTCCCTGATCTGGGATCAAACCTGTGCCCTCTGCAGCAGAACTGTGGAGTCTTCACTACTGGACCACCAGGGGACTCCAACAACCAACAGATATTTTCCAGTGCCTGTTCTTCAACGGTACTGGATGGGTCACAGAGATGAACAGGACACTATTTCCTCCACTAGTTGATGGAATAAGGCATGTATGTTAAGCATACCTAGTTAGTAATAAGTAATATGTCATATGACGAGTATAGAAATTTTTAAAAATAGATTTTTGGGTTCCACCTTCAGAGAATCTCATTAGTAGCTCTGGTATGGGACTTGAGAATCAGTTCCCCAGGTGACTTTTTTGCGGGGGAGCGTGGGGGGAACTGTGTTGGGTCTTCCTTGTGGCATGCAGGCTTTTCTGTAATTGTGGCATTCAGGGCCTTTTCTCTCTAGATAAGGCATGCAGGCTTATCACCCGCAGCATGTGGATCTTGCTTCCCCACACAAGATTGAACCTGTGTCCCCTACATTAGAAGGTGGATTCTTAACCATTGGACCACTAGGGAAGACCCTTCCCAGGTGCTTTTAATGAACAGGCAAGTTTTGAACCATGGGCATTAATGCCAAGGAGGTGATGTGGAGTAGAGGCAAAAAGCTTGGCATTGGAGTTGGTCAGGCTGGGGTTCATGTTCTACCATCTACTAGTTTTGTTACTTTGCATACTTAGCTTCTCAGTTTCCTCATTTGTATACATTAAAACCATTACTTTAAAGATGAAGTTTTAGGGACTTCCTTGGTAGTCCAGTGGCTAAGACTCTGAGCACTGGGAGCTCAGAGTCTAGTGCAGGGAGGAGCTATTAATAGATTCCACATGACACAACTAAGTTCACATGCAGAAACTAAAGATCCTGCATGCCCAGTGCAGCCAAATAAATATTTTTAAAGAAGTAAGTAAAGGTTAAATTTTAAAATGGTTGAAAAATCTGAGCATATAGAGGACACTTAATTACGTGCTTTTTCCTCTAGAAGGGGGGAGATGGTATCCCAGGAAGAAGCAGTCACAGAGGACTTCCTGGAGGAGAGGCTAATCCACCCCCATAAAAGCAGTATGGTTTTGATGGGGAGAGAGTGTGATTACACACTCTAGCAACAGCCAAGATATTAGGTGAATATTAGAGGAATGCCAAGTCACAAAATAATTGATGGGATTTAGTGACTGATTAAATACAGAGGAGAGGGAATGCAAGGTGAATCCTCAGTCTTCAGCCTTAAGTTTTTCTGAGAGTAGTTACTTTAAAAACAAGATCCTACATAGAAGCCAAGTTGGTGCAGGAAGGTGGGGTAGAGGATGGGGGAGGGGTCATGTATCCAGTTGCAGAAATATTTTGTCTTTAAGGTCATAAGGGGACAACCAAGGGAAACTACATTCTCTCTCTTTCTCTTTCTCTCTCTTTTTCTCTATTTCTCTCTCTCTGTCGCGCGCGCGTGCAAACACACACACACACCTTGGCCTGTGGTATTGGAAGTGCAAAGTCCTAATCTCTGGGCTGCCAGGGAATTCCCAGAGACTACATTCTTGATTGGGATCTAGGAGAAAGGCTGGTGCTTGGGAAATAAGTTAGAAGTCAATAGATCAGAAACAATCATCGAACTCCCAAGAATAATAAATTATGTCTTGAAGGACATAGAGAAACAAAAACAATAAAGAGATTTGGGGGCTGGAAATGGTGTTACAAACTAGTGGGCACTAAATGTGAGAGGGAGAAGAGAAGGAACAGCAAAAGTAGAAAAAGAAATGGGGAGAGGAGTGTCCATAGCTGTGGTGGTCTGAATGTCTTCTCTAAAGGATGTCCAGATGCTAATCACTGGAGCCCAAGAAAATGTTACTTTACCTGGCAGGAGGTACTTTGCAGCTGTGGTTAACTGCAGTGGGGGAGATTATCCTAGATTGTCTCAGTGGACCCACTGTAATCACAGAATTCTTAGAAGAAGGAGATAGGATACGCGTCAGAAAAGGAGACGTGATGACAGGTAAAGGCCTGAGTGATGTGGGGCCATGAGCCAGGGAATGTCAGCAGCCTCTGAAAGCTGGAGGAGGCAAGGAACAGATTCTCCCTAGAGCTTCCCAAAAGAAAGCAGTTCTTTTTTTAAAAGTCTTTATTGAATGTGTTACAGTATTGCTTTTGTTTTACCTTTTGGCTTTTTGACTGCTAGGGTTGTGGGATCTTAGCTCCCCGACGCCCTGCATTGGCAGGTGAAATTTTAATCACTCGAGCATCAACAAAGCCCCAGGAACACAAATCTGCTGACTCATTTTAACCTTCTTTCAGAACTGGAAGAGAATAAATTTGTGTTGCTGTAAGCCACTAAGTTTGTAATTTGTTACAGCAGTGATAGGAAACTAATGCAGGGGTTAACAACTGAAAACAACCTAAATACCTAACAGTGATAGATTGGTTAAATAAGTTACAATACATGACTGTGATGGACTATTGTAATTGTAGTTAGCCATTAAAAATTATGCCATTAAAGATCATCTAATAACGTGGGCAGTGTTCATAATAGATTGCCAAGTACAGAAAGCAAGTAAAAATATTGTAGGTATTTATGTGAAAAATTCATCAAGAAGTACACTTAAGAGTTACACATTTTTTGCACTGAACATAGGCATGGTATGCCTCAGTAAAAAAGTTTTGCAGATATTATATAGATGTCCTGTTTTGTTCCAAAAAGAGAAGTGTATTAAACCTGCATTAAACCATGTATTAAACCTGTGTATCTGAATAGGAAAAAGACTGAGAATGTATAAACCAAATGTTAATAATGGCTACCTCTGGGTGGTAGGATTAGAGATGATTTTTATATTCACTTTTTTATTTCTGTGAATTCTAATTTTTCCTCAGTGACAGGTATCACTTTTGTGATCAAAAAATATGTTTTAAAAATTAGTTTTTAAAAATCAAGGAAAATGGGTAGAGAGAAAGTCTGAAGAAAGAGTTGTATGCTCAAGGGCAAGGGCCCTGAAGTGCCTGGCACAACCAAGCCTCTATCAACAATTTTCTGCAAATAGGTGATTTTTTAAAAAATTGTATCCCCCCCACCCCCAACAGAAAGGGATTCAATCCTGGGGACATAAAAAGAAGAAGAAAAAAGGCAAGAATATAGAGGTAAAAGCTTCTTGGATCCTGAGTTAGGGCCTCCAAGAGATGGGAGGGGAGTAGGGCAGGCTGTCTAGCCTTGCCCCTGCCCTCTCCTGTATTGATCGGAGAGCAAGCCTGGAGACAGACCACACACCCTCAGCCGCTTTCTCCTTTCATTTTCAGTCCTCCATTATTTCCTTCCTTTTTTTTTTTAATTGTATTTCTGTATGGCTGTGCTGAGACTTTCTCTAGTTGCAGTGAGCAGAGGCTACTCTTCATTGCAGTGCACGGGCTTCTCGTTGTGGTAGCTTCTCGTTGCAGAGTATGGGCTCTGGGTACATGGGTTTCAATAGTTGTGGTTCCCAGGCTCTAGAGCACAGGCTCAATAGTTGTGGTGCACAGGCTTAGTTGCCCGGCAGCCTGTGGGATCTTCCCAGGCCAGGGGTCCCCTGCATTGGCAGGCAGTTCTTTACTGCTGAGCCATTAGGGGAGGCTCCTTTGTTCTTTTCCTAGTTATCAAAATAATACATTCTTCTCACTGGAGAAATCTAAAAAGGTGTGAAGAGTTAAGCAGAAATCACCTGTAATCCCAAATTATAATACCAGTGAAATATTGGCGTATTTCTCAACATAGTTCAATTTTAAATGAAAAAGTATTACTATGTAACATTTTTGTAAACCCTGCTCCTCCCCCAAGAAAAGTACTTTTAAGAATTTTTAATTGCTTGATCTCATTGTCAGATTGTGTTAAAAAGTAGTATATGAACTGAAGATATTTGAACTGATTCCAATTGGGTTTTCATGCTGCGAGTGCAGATGAAGAGGTAAGTAAAGGCTTTTAACATTGACTTAAGCTTTTTAAAAACGTACCAATAAAATAAGGTAAAAATTGAAAATCACTGAGTATGCCCAGTGGATCACAAACCCTGAAGCTCACTGAGGCTGCTCCTCCTGGCCAGGTGTTACAGGAGTCCTGTATTCTGGGCCAGCACTCTTCTAATGTTCTGTTCTTTTTTTTATTTAGTTGAGTACATACTCAATTTTGATGATATGCTTCGTTGTTCTAAGAAAAGGCGAGCTGTCTTTCTCTTGCGTGTCTCCTTTGTTCTTACAGGTTTCTGACACCAGTTGTGTGGAAGTCTCCCCCGCACCCAGCAATTCTCTGACAGTGAGGGTCAGTTTAACTCAGTTCTGACGATGCCTACCTGGAGATAGAGTCAGCTCCCTCAGGTTAAGGGTGCGGTACTTCCCAGGTGGCACAGTGATAAAGAATCCGCCTGCCAGTGCAGGAGACATGGGTTCAATTGCCTGGTCAGGAAAGTCCCCTGGAGTAGGAATGGAACCCACTCCAGTATTAATGGGCAGAGTGGGAAATTCTGTGGACAGAGGAGCCTGGCGGGCTACAGTCCCTGGGGTCACAAAGAGTAGACACAGCTGAGCACAACACAGCAGCTCACGAGCTCACCTCCCACTTCGAATGTCAGTCTTAAGTAGTAGCCCCCAGGTTACCTACAACCTCTGACTTGGCTACAAATCTGAGACTTCCATGACCCCTCCTTGGGATCTCTATAAATTTGCTAGACTGACTCACAGAACTCAGGGAAACACTTATATTTACCAGTGCATTAAAGGATATGATAAAGGATACAGATAGGGCTTCCCTGGTGGCTCACAGTTTCAATCCCTGATCCTGGAAGATCCCAAATGCTGCAGAAGATCCTACATCCCACATCCCACCTAAGCCCGCGCGCCACAACTGTTGAGCCTGTGATCTAGAGTGTGGGAACTGCAACTGCTGAAGCCCAGGAGCCCTAAAACCTGTGGTCTGCAACGCGAGAAGCCACCGAAATGAGAAGCCCTCGCATCACACCTAGAGTAGCCCTTGCTCTCTGCAAACTAGAGAAAAGCCCATGCAACAACAAAGACCCAGCACAGCCAAAAATAAATACAATTATTTTTTTAGGAACTTCCCTGGTGGTCCAGTGGCTAAGACTCCACACTTCCAATGCAGGGCCCAGGTTCTACTCTGCGTCAGGGAACTAGCCACATGCCACAGCTAAAGGTACCGCATGCCACAACTAAGACCCAGTGCGGTGAAATAAATAATAAAATTTTTTAAGTTTTTTTTTTTTTTTCAAAGGATACAGATGAAGAGATACATACATAGGGGGAGGTCTGGGAGGGTCTGAACACAGGAGCTGCTGTTAGGGCACATCAGGTGTTCATTCCAGGTATTCACTCCTCTGGAAGCTCCCAAACCCCTTACTATTAGGATTTTTATAGGGGCATCCTCATGTAGACTGCGCTTCCTTGATAGCTCAGTTGGTAAAGAATCCTCCTGCAATCCAGGAGACCCTGATTCGATTCCTGGGTTAGGAAGATCTGCTGGAGAAGGGATAGGCTACCCACGCCAGTACTCCAGTTTTCACAAAGAGACGTACACAACTCACCAACTTTCACTTTCACATAGACATGATCAACTGTTAACTCCATTTCCATCCCCTCTGCCCTATTTAGAGAAGTTGAAGGTAAGAGGCAGGGCTGAAAATTCCGAGCTTCTGATTATGTTTTGGTCTTTCTGGGGACCAGTTGCCATCCAGGAGCCCATCCAGAACAAAAAATGCTCCCAATGTAAGCACTTCAGATTTACAAGGGTTTTCAGGATCCCCGCATCAGGGATGGAGTATAATATCTTTTGTCCCCTATTAGACTATAACTAAAGGTTTATCGACCTTGGAGCCATTAATATTTTGGACCAAATAATTCTTTATTGTGGGGGTGCTGTCTTGTCTACTGCAGGATTTTTTAGCTAACTTGCCAGTATTGCACCCCACCCCCAACCCTGACCATCAGAAATCTCTCCAGGGCTTCCCTCGTGACTCAGTGGTAAAGAATCCACCTGTCAGTGCAGGGGACATGGGTTTGATCCTGGTCTTGGAGGATTCCACATGCCACGGGACGGACAACTGGGTGCATGAGCCACAGTTACTGAGCCAGCACTGCAGAGCCCATGAGCAGCAACTACTGAGGCCAAGCTCCACAACAAGAAAAAACCACAGTAATGAGAAGCCCAAGCACGGCAGCCAGAGAGTAGTCCCCACTCACCGCAAATGGAGAAGACGCTCATGCCGCAACGAAGACTCAGCACAACCGTAAATAAATAAAATCTTGAAATGTCTGCTGCTGCTGCTGCTGCTAAGTTGCGTCAGTCGTGTCCAACTTTGTGTGACCCCACAGATGGCAGCCCACCAGGCTCCTCTGTCCCTGGGATTCTCCAGGCAAGAATACTGGAGTGGGTTGCCATTTCCTTCTCCATAGATAGCATACTGCAGACCTTGCTAATTGTCCCCTGGTAGCAAAAATTGCTCTCCTACCCCTGCAGTTGTGAACCACTGCTCCTTGATGTCTAATAAATGCCTGTATTCCATATAGTAAGTTTATTGTCCAAACAGTATCATTGCCTCATGAGAGTAATAGCTAATCTTTATAAAGTCTTTGCTCTTTGTACTATTCTAAGATCTTCACATATATTAACTCATTTAATCTTCAGAACAACCCTGTGAGGTAGGAACTATTATTATGCCCTTTTTACAGTCAAGAAACTAAGAACTCAAAAGTAGTTAGGTTAGTTGCTCAAGGTCACCCACCTGCAAAGTAACATCTGGGATTTGCATACCCAGGCAGTGCAGCTGCAAATTCTGGACTCAAACCATTTTGCTACCTACTACTTTTAAATACAAAAGAAACTAACTTAAAAAAAAAAACGCCAAACATTCTGCCTGCAGAATTTGCATAGGCAAACACAAGCTAAAAATAAAATTCCCTATTTTGCCTTTTTCACAAAACATAGCAAAGCATTTTGCCATGTTGCTAAAATCTGATAAATTGTTTGAATGGCTGCATCATACTCTGTCAGGAAGATAGACAATAACATGACCAGTCCTTTCTTATTGGGCATTGTGATCTTTGCTGATACTTCATTTGAAGCGTTATAATCAATTTTTAAAGTATAACTTGCAAGCAATAAAGTGCATCCATTTTAAGGGTACGGTTTGAAAAGTTTTGACAAATGTTACAACCAGCACAAGATACAGGACGTTTACATCACCTTTGTTCCTCTCTGTAGTGGTGTGATGAAGCTGACTAGTACACTAGTACCAGCTCAGGAGAACCAATTTTATGTACATCTCGTCTCAGGTCTACATTTAGTGATACCACATTAGTAGCTCAAAAGTGGCCATGGTGGGAATATTGACACCACAGAAATTGGTAGAGTGCGACAAATCAGGACTTTAAAAGACTTTCTTAGACCCAGTTTACCTGGTTCTAAATTGTGCCTCTTTGCAGTCAACTCTCCATCTTCAACCACAGTCTGCTTTCTGGCATCTTTCTTTTGCATTTTTATAGACTTCTTTAAATGAAATCATGCAGCACGTACTCTTGTGCCTACCTTCTTTTGCTCAGCTTTTTCTTATTTTTGAGATTCATCAGCATGGTGTCACATAGCAACAGTTCATTCCTTTTTATTGTGTTCCCTTGTATGGATATAGAACTTGGCCAGAAACTTTGTTGTGGTTTCCACAAGAAATAACAGGTGAGACAGGGTAACACAGGCTTAGGATTGGCTAGTTTAATGATTTCAGTGGACCTTAGGACATAGGAACTGTCTTTAGTTGTCTGATATCTGGCCCTGGGGTGATTAGGACAAAGGAATAGTGACTTTAATTGTGAGCTTGATAAATTAGGTGGTTTGGAGTAAGGGTTTTGGATTGGTTGGTGGTTTTATAAAAGGTGCACTGGCAGGAGAATGATTTACTATCTCTTAAGAATTGGTTAGCATTCAGAGGGGCAGTCTGTCCTAGGCTGGAAAGGCCCCAAGATGTCAAAGCATCATTAAATACAGAAAAAATGTAAAACCATGATTAATACATCTTGGAAAGGTGTATTATCTGAACTCAGGGATGCTAAGCATAGCTGAAACACAACTACATAGCATATAGTGAAACCTGGCCCCTTTGTCACACTTGGCCCTAAGATTCTCCTAACCAGATTAATACTCTTCAATCAGTATATTGGAGGATCCTTTGGGAAAACTGATGATCTCATGAAGAAGTACCTGCAGATACTGTATTAGTCTCCTGTTGTTGTTCAGTCACTCAGTCTTGTCCGACTCTTTGTGATCCCATGGACTGCAGCACACCAGGCTTCCCTGTTCTTCACCATCTCCTGGAGTTTGCTCAAACTCATGTCCATTGAGTCGGTGATGCCATCCAACCATCTCATCCTCTGTTGTCCCCTTCTTCTGCCTTCAACCTTTTTTATTGTCCAGCTCTCACATCCATACATGACTACAGGAAAAATCATAGCTTTGACTATACAGGCCTTTGTAGGCAAAGTAATGTCTCTGCTTTTTAATATACTGTCTAGATTTGTCATTGCTTTTCTTCCAAGGAGCAAGTGTCTTTTAACTTCATGACTGCAGTCACCATCCACAGTGATTTCGGAACCCAAGAAAATAAAGTCTGTCACTGTTTCCATTGTTTCCACTGTTTCCATTGTTCCATCTATTTGCCATGAAGTGATGGAACTGGATGCCATGATCTTAGTTTTTTGAATGTTGAGTTTTAAGCCAGCTTTTTCACTCTCCTGTTTCACCTTCATTAGGAGGCTCTCTAATTTCTCTTCACTTTCTGCCTTTAGGCTGGTGTCATCTGCATATCTGAGGTTACTGATAGTTTTCTCCCAGAAATCCTGATTCCAGCTTGTGCTTTAGTCTCCTAAGGATGCTATAACAAATCTTGGTACCTTAAAACCAAAGAAATTTATTCTCTCTCAGTTCTGGAAATCAGAAGTCCAAAATCAATCAAGTCTGAAAACATGTCAGGGCCATGTTCCCTCCAGAGGCTCTAGGGAGCATTTCTTTCTTTGCCTCTTCCAGATTCTGGTGGCTCCAGGTATTCCTTGGGTGGTAGCAGCATCACTCCAGTCTGCCTCCGTCTTTACATAACTTTCTCCTCTCTGCGTCTCTCTTCTGGGTGTCTCCTATAGACACTTGTTATTGGGTTCAGGGCCCACTCAGAGTATCCAAGGTGGTCTTATCTTAAAATCCTTAATTGCAAAGACTCTTTTTTCCAAATGAAGTCACATTCAGAGATTATGGGAATTAGGATGTGGATAAGTCTTTTGGGGAGCCACTGTTAACCACTGTAAGAGCTGAGAGTCCAAAGTGAAAGTCGGCTCACTGCAGTAAGGTCCAGCAACTGAGAAGCCCTGTCTCATGAATATAGAGTGTCTAGAAAGTTTTAGTGCCTCAGTTTGAAATGTGAATGGATGTCAAGGATCACCAGATAGTTGAAGAAAGTCTCTAACGTGAAAGACAAAGACCAAACAAGAATAAATGAACTTGGAGTATATAGAAACAGCACAGAGACCAGAACAAAATGAAATATAACTTAAGAGATGATAAATGTTCTCAGATATGGAGATGTTTTTACATCCATGAAATGAAAACATGGGTATAAAAAAAATTAGGAAAAAAAAATTAGGGAACAAAACATCTTAAAAATTTGATAGCCAATAACTGCAATCAAGGAGTTACAGGCCTTTCATGGTGGTCCAGTGGCTAAGACTCTGTGCTCCCAGTGTAGGGGGCCCAGGTTCAACTTCTAGTCAGGGAACTAGATCCCACATGCAATAGTTAAGATCCCACCTGCTGCAACTAAGACCTGGGGCTAATAAATAAATACTAAAAAAAAAAAAAAAAACAACACCAAAACCCACAAAAGGTTAGAAGATAAAATTGAGAAAATATCCTTTGGAAAAAAAAAAGAAAAGCTGGGTGAAACAACTGACAAGGGATTAATCTCCAAAATAGATAAGCAGGTCATGCAACTCAATACCAGAAAAACAAACAACCCAATCAAAAAGTGGATAGAAGACCTAAACAGACATTTCTCCAAAGAAGACATACAGCTGGCTAATAAACACATGAAAAGATGCTCAACATCATTATTAGAGCAATGCAGATCAAAACTATAATTAGGTATCATGTCACACTGGTGATAATGGCCATTATCAAAAAACCTACAAACAATACCTTTAGGCTTTTGGCTCAGAGGAGGCAAAGGTGCAACTTTCTTTGGTCCTCCTGAATCCATGTTCATCCGACACCAGCTGCCTCCACCATGCTGTTTAAGTTCAACCCCAACAAGATCAAAGCTGTGTACCCCGAGGTGCACCGGTGGGGAAGTCAGTGCTATGTCTGCCCTGGCCCCCAAGATCGGTCACCTGGGCCTGTCTCCAAAAAAGGTCGGTGATGACATCACCAAGGCAACTGATTGGAATGGTCTGAGGATTACAGTGAAACTGACCATTCAGAACAGACAGGCCCAGATTGAGGCGATACCTTCTGTTTCTGCCCTGATCATCAAAGCCCTCAGGGAACCACCAAGAGACAGAAAGAAACAGAAAAACATTAAGCATAGTGGAAACATCACTTTTGATGAGATCCTCAACATTGCCCAGCATATGCAGCATTGGTCTCCAGCTAGAGAACTTTCTGGAACCATTAAAGAGATCCTGGGGACTGTCCAGTCTGTGGGCTGCAATGTTGCTGGCTGCCACCTCATGACATCATAGACAACATCAACAGTGGTGCAGTGGAGTGCCCAGCTAGTTAAGAACGGCAAAGGAAAAAGAAAAAGGATTATTTGACAACCAAAAAAAAGAAGTCTACAAACAATAAATGCTGGAGACTGTGGAGAAAAGGGAATCTCTTGCACTATTGGTGGGAATGCAAATTTATACAGTCACTATGAAGAATAGTATGGAGATTCTGTAAAAAAAAAACTAGCAGTAAAAGTACCATATGATCCAGCAATCCCACTACTGGGCATATACCCTGAGGAAACCACAAGTGAAAAAGACATATGTACCCAGTGTTCATTGCAGTACTATTTACAATAGCTAGGACATGAAATAAATAAATGAGCAGGGTGACAATATACAGCCTTGACGCACTTCTTTCCCAATTTGGAACCAGTCTGTTGTTCCATGTGTGACTGAGCAACTGAACTGAAGACATAAAAGCAATCTAGATGTCCTTTGACAGATGAATGGATAAAGAAGTTGTGGTACATATACACAAGGAAATACTACTTAGCTAAAAAAGGAATGCATTTGAGTTGGTTCTGATGAGGTGGACAAACTTAGAGCCTACTATACAAAGTGAAGTAAGTCAGAAAAACAAATATATTAACATATATGGAATCTAGGAAGATAGTACTGGTAAACCTTTTTGCAGGGCAGCAATGGAGACAGACAGAACAGAGTTGTAGACATGGTGGGGAAGAGGTGGGACGAATGGAGAGAGTAGCATGGGAACATACGCATCATGATATGTAAAATAGATAGCTAGTGGGCATTTGCTGTATGACTCAGGGAGCTCAAACCAGTGCTCTGTGATAACCTAGAGTGGGATGGGGTGGGAGGGAAGTTCAAGAGGGGGGGGACATACATATACCTATGGCTGATTCATGTTGATGTATGGCAGAAACAATATTGTAAAGGACTTATCCTTATATTAAAAATAAATAAAGATCAAAAAAAAAAGCTGGGGAATTCCCTGGCAGTCCAGAAGTTACGACACTTCACTCTCACTACCGAGGGCCCGAGTTTGATCCCTTCTTGGGGAACTAAGATCGTACAAGCTGCACAGTGTGGCCAAAAAAAAAAAGCTGGAAAATGGACATGAAAAGATTTTTTAAAATTGGAAATAGCCCAGAAGGGTTAACATTCATCTTAGGCTGCTGCTGCTGCTGCTAAGTCGCTTCAGTCGTGTCCGACTCTGTGCGACCCCATAGACGGCAGCCTACCAGGCTCTGCCGTCCATCGTATTTTCCAGGCAAGGTACTGGAGTGAGGTGCCATTGCCTTCTCTGATTCATCTTAGGAGTTACAGAGAAATAGAACAGATGTGTGAAAAGTGGAGAGAAAGGAATCATCAAAGGGATAATTCAAGAAATCAAATCAGGGGACTTTCCTGGTAGTCCAGTGGTTAAGAATCCACCTTTCAATGCAGAGGGCGTGGGTTCCATCCCTGATCGGGGAATTAAGATTCCACATGCCATGGGGTAACTAACCCTGAGTGTCGCAACTACAGAGCCTACGTTTCCTGGAGCCCATGTGCCACAACTAAGACCTAACACAGCTGAAAAAGGAAAATTTTTAAAAAGTCAAATCAGAACTGAATGACCTCTATCTCCAGAATGAGAAGCCCACTGAGTGCCCAACATCAGTCAGTTCAGTCATTCAGCCATGTCCACCTCTTTGCGATCCCATGGACTGCAGCCTGCCAGGCTTCCTTGTCCATCACCACCTCCCAGAGTTTGCTCAAACTCATGTCCATTGAGCCAGTGATGCCATCCAACCGTCTCATCCTCTATTGCCCCCTTCTTCTCCTGCCCTCAATCTTTCCCAGCACCAGGGTCTTTTCCAATGAGTCGGCTCTTTGTATCAGGTAGCCAAAGCATTGGAGCTTCAGCTTTAGCATCAGTCCTTCCAGTGAATATTCAGGGTTGATTTCCTTTAGGAATGACTGATTTGATCTCCTTGCAGCCCAAAGGACTCTCAAGAGTCTTCTCCAGCACCACAGTTCGAAGGCATCAGTTCTTTGGCACTCAGCCTTTTTTATTGTCCAGCTCTCACATCTGTACTTGACTACTGGAAAATTCATAGCTTTGACTATATGGACCTTTGTGAGCAATGTGATGTCAATAGTGGATGGAAAAGAAATCAGATATTTCAGCTTGTTGAGTAAATAGAGAAAGGTTACTAAAACCTTGTGAGGGAAAAAGCAATTAACATTCAAAGGAACAGTTGTCAGAATGGTACCATGCTTCCCATCAGGCCTTCTGGAATACAGCAGAGGAATGCTTTCGAATTATTTATGACCTATAACTTTATGAATTAGTCAAATTGTTAATTCAGTAATGTAAGCATATTTTCAGACGTGTGAAATCTTAAAAAACTTTACTTCCTACATATGTACCCCTTCTCAGGAAATGACTGGAGGATGTGGTACGCCAAAATGAGAGAATAAATCAAGAAACAAGAAGACATGTGATCCTGGAAACAGGATCAACAGAGGTGAGAAATGAAGAGAATTCTTACGATAATGATGGAAGGAAATCCCAGGGTGATATAACCTGGCTGCAGGCCTTCCAGAGTAATCAGTCAGGACTGGGGTAGGAGGACAGAAGGCCCTAGAAGGGATGTCTCCAAGAAATCAGATGAAATTAACATAGGAAATATCTACACTTTCGGTGATGGTAGAGAAAAACTCATTATAGGGACCTGGAAATCTAAGTGTGCACCCCCCAATTTTTTTTTTTTTATTAATGATTAGGAAAAAAATATTTTTAAAGACTAAAAACCAAAGCTTAATCACAGTAGACTGGCTTGGCTGTGGATAATATTTATGGAAACATAATTGTGTCAACAGAATATGGAGGCTGGTCTCCATCAACCTGCACACTTCAGGCTTTCTTCCTTGTAGACTGCTGTCCAGCCAGTAGGAGTGCTCTTTGTTCCAGCTGTCTGGGGCTTCTTTTGTTTAAATGGGAATCAAGTTGATTAAATGCAATTAATAAATCAGTACATTAATAAACTAATTGAATTAAAATATCAGTTAAAAAATGCATCTAAGCAAAAGGCTATGGATGAAAGTACACACGCACACACATTTTTTTTTTATTTTTACACTAAACACCTGGAAAAGATTATCTAGATTTAAACTTGTGCTCTAATTTGAGACTGTTGATTTACCCAAACAACAGGTCATAGTGTATGTCCAACTTTTATCCCATTAATAGGGAATTAAATTGTATATATTTGAATCTGTCATGTGTTAGACTGACCTGTGACAAATTTGACTGACCTGTGGTAAATTTTTTTCTAGTTCTGTTTTAATTTTTTCCACTAGACTGTGAGCAGTTTGAGGACAGGCTCTTGTTCTTTCCTCTGTAAGGTTCTGGCACTTAACACAGACCTTGGATTTTTTTTTTTAACCTACGGTTAAGTCACCACAGAGACCATGGTTTGAGTTGATGAGCACATCTGATATTTGCAGAGCATTCAGTTGTTCACCCTGCACTGTCACATCTGTCTGCCCCACACCAAGGCTGGTGTTTTTATTCTCTCTTCTCCCCTCTCATTTTTTGGAAGAGGACCTGAGTTCCAGAGAGTGCCTTCCCGAAGGTCACAGAAGTCAGTGTTGGAACCCCTAGCAGAACTCAGATCTCTAATGATGCGTTAAAAAACAGTTTAAAAAAAATATGGTTTAAAAAATTTACCATCAACCATTTTTATAGTTCAGTAGGGTTAAGTATAGTCACATAGTTGTGACTATCACTATGGCTCTCTAGAACTTACTCATCTTGCAAAACTGAAATTCTATATCCATTGAACAACTCTCTACTTTCCCCTCACCCATCCCTGCCCCTGGCAACACCATTCTACTTTGTGTCTCTATGAATTTGAGCACTCTAGATACCTTCTGTCGGAGAAGGCAATGGCACCCCACTCTGGTACTCTTGCCTGGAAAATCCCATGGACGGAGGAGCCTAGTAGGCTACAGTCCATGGAGTCGCTAAGAGTCGGACACGACTGAGTGACTTCACTTTCACTTTTCACTTTCCTGCACTGGAGAAGGAAATGGCAACCCACTCCAGTATTCTTGCCTGGAGAATCCCAGGGACGGCAGAGCCTGGTGGGCTGCCGGCTATGGGGTCGCACAGAGTCGGACACAACTGAAGCGACTTAGCAGCAGCAGCAGCAGCAGATACCTTCTGTAAGGTATCTAGAGACAGCGTATGTCTCTTTGTGATTGGCTCATCTCACTTAGCATATGTCCTTGAGGTTCATCCATTTCCTCTCTTGAGGCCAAACAATATTATGTTGTATGTAGCACATTTTATTTATCCATTCATCCATCAGTGGACACCTGGGTGCTTCCATCTCTTAGCTATTGTAAGTAATGCTACTATGAGCATGGGTATATACATCTCTCTTTGAGATCTTGCTTTCAGTTCTTTTGGATATATACTCGAAGTGGGATTCCAGTAAGACATTTTAAAAATTCTCTATCTCATTACAAAAATGATTTGAGGACTTCCCTGGTGGTCCAGTGGTTAATCCACGTGCCAATGCAGGGGACATGGGTTCAATCCCTGGTCCAGGAAGATCCCACATGCCTTGGAGTAATTAAGCCTGTGGGCCACTACTACTGAGCCCAGGGTCTAGAGTCCATCCTCTGCAACAAGAGAAACCACTGCAGTGCCCGCACACTGCAACTAGAGAAAGCCCACACGCATCAATGAAGACCTAGCACAGTCAAAATTAAATACATGAATGAATGAACAAAATTTTAAAAAATGATTTGAGGCCATTGTCTCGGCACCTTCTTAAGTATATATATTATAAAAAAAGGTTCTGAATTTTGAATGAATGAAAAAAGGGCCAGAATGAAGGAACAGAGGAGACAACAGAAAGGAGTGGCCTAACAGAAGTCTGGTGGGATAAAGTTTTTTAACTTTACCCTTGGGAAGTAGCTGCAAATAATTAAGACCCAGTAGACTGGAATGGCCATTGGAGTGGCCAAGGCATTTTTTTCTCATCTACACAAAGATCTCCAAAACATTCTCAAAGTTGCATCCAAACAGAATAAACCCTATGCATATGAAAGAGTCACAAAGGAGGGATTCCATATTCATGATGCCTGGTGTGTATGGGGGTAGGTATACAAATTCATATTCTGGAACTGTCATGGGACCTTCATAAAAGATCTGGTCAGAGTAGGGACAGAGGTAGAGTGTGTTAGTCAGAAGACTCTGCTCATCTCCAGAGACTGATGTCAGATCTGATTTTTCAAGAAAAGCTGGATACAACTGAAACTTAACACTGTAAACCAACTATATTCCAATAAAAATTTTTTAAAAAGGGAAAAGCTAGAAATCTGAACTTTGATGTGCAATTTAACTTTTAAAAACTGGCGTTAAAATTTTCAAAGAGTTTTAAAGACATTCTGTATGTCAAAGACAAAATGCAAGTTTGCAACCTCTGGCGTGTGGTAGTGTGGAGCATTGATGATATTGACCTCTGGGGAAGAATTAGGTCTGGTTTGGTTGACCAGATGAAATGCTACACTTGCAGAAACTCTGCCCTTCTGTCATTGGATAGAACTTAATGTGCTGCAGGCAGAGAGGAAGTGGCCTAAAATGAACCATTAAGTTCTCCTGGTGGCATATCTGTGCCAGTCAGATAGGAGAGGAGAGCTCCCGGTTTTGCATCGTTTCTATGATATTCGGTTGTGCCTACTTCACAGAACCATTGTAAAAGTAAAACGTCACAGAATTGGAAAGGTGTCAAATTTTTCATAAAATGTAATGCAGGTGCTAACTGGGATAATTATCTTGCCATGAAGAGCTCAGAAGAGTGTAATGTTTGGGGAACAGTGACAGCTCCCACAAAAGCTGACCTAGGAAGGAGATGCTGGGCCCCAGCTCTGGCTGGAAGAAATGAAGAGGAAAGAATGTGTCAGCCGTTCTGCTCTGGTGGGTTTGAGAAGGAGGCAGAATACTGATCTTTTCTGCAAGTGGTGATGGGGAGTCAGTGTGGAGTTGAGAAACACACATGGCCATAAATGGTGTGATCTTGCTCCAAAGAGCTGAGCTAACGCCTGGGCTTCATGCACCTCACACTGCAGGTTTCAGCTAAAATAAACTTCTGACCTTTCTATCAGTTCCCTTGAATTAAGTAGGAGTTTTATACTTTATAGACTGTTTCAGGGACTTCCCTGGCTATCCAGTGGTCAAGACTCTGTGATTTCACTGCGGAGGGGCACAGCTTCGATCCCGGATCCAGGAGCTAAGATCCTGCAAGTTGCACAGCATGGCTGGGGAGGTGGGGTGGAAATGACCGCCTCATGTTCCCACTTAGAAGATTTATGCTATTACTTCTATTACTTGAGAAAGCAGCCCTGCTTATTATTACTACTAATGATATTGCAATGTTAGTAACATTCCTATCATGCTTTGTAACTTACAAAGATCTTTCACTTGCATTTTTCTCATCTTGTTTCCTGGTAACTCTGAGATTATTATTTCTCACTTTATGATAAGGAAACTGATGGTTTCCCATTGTCCTTTAGCTAAAGTTTAGCATCTTCAACGTGGCCTAAGTCCCGCCCTAGCCTGGGCCTTCCCTACCTCTCCAGAGCCTCTTTCACTACCTTCCCAGGAACTCTCTTTGTTATAGATATTCTGGATTTCTTGTGGTTATTTCAATAGGTCAGGTTCTCTTCAGCCATCAGCCTGGCATTACATGTGCTGTTTCTGCCATCTAGAACGCTCTTCCCTGTCCTCTTTTCCTGGCTAGCATCTTTTGAGTCACAGTTTAACATTTCTTCATGGGAGTCTTTCCTAAACACTGAGGCTACATGGAGCTTGCCAGTAACATCCCTTGTACCACCCAGCACTTCCCATTCCAAAGACTCATCACACTTCAGATTACTCATCCAGGAGCATTACTTCCTTGGTGGCTCAGTGGTGAAGAATCCACCTGCCAGTGCAAGAGACGTGGGTTCAACCCCTGATCCAAGATCCCACATGCTGTGGGGCAACTAAGCCCCGTGTGCCACAGCTACTAAGCTCATGCTCTAGAGCATGCAAGCCCCAACTACTGAGTCCACCTGTCACAGCTACTGAAGCCCACATGCCTAGAGCCTGTGCTCTGCAACAAGAGAAGCCACTGCAGCAAGAAGCCCATGCACTACAATTAGAGAAGACCTTGCTTGCTGCAACTAGAGAAAGCCCACATAGCAACGAAGACCTGTGCAGCCAAAAATAAAAGTACAAATTATTCATTCAGTAGTTCTTGTTCCTGCTCTGTGCCGCGTATAATATACTTTTACTCTGAAAGCTGTTGTAACGCGTCTGCTGTCTGGATTCCATGGCCATGGAACTAATGCATCAGAACCTTGCCTTCTAGTCCAATGCTGTGGGGCTTCTGATATTTCAATAATCAAGGTTCTTTGTGACCAAAAGGCACACCTCCCGCATCAAATAGCAGGTGGTAAGGTTAGAGCACAGTGCCACTGTATTCTTTGTTAACGACTAGAAAAGACTGGTGCTGTTCTCACCTCTTCGGTTGTCTCTGTGATGCTCCTGTACCACTGACCACCTTTGCCCAGCACCCTTTTGAGATAGTCAAGGGTGGATCACAGATGACAGGGACATTGAAAGCTACTCAGACTACTCGTGTCTCAGGTCTTGCCTTGGTTTGATGTACACAGGTGGGTCATTTAGAGTTGTGTGGCACATTCATTTTCCATGTTGGAAGCAGTGAGGTACAGTTACCAAATCAGTGGTACAAGCACAGGAGTGGAACTAACACAGTGGCCCAAGCTGGCGAGGCAGGCATCAAGCAGGTAAGCAGGGGCCAGTGGGAGGAACTCATGGCCTCATTTCAACAGCTGCAGCAAGCTGACCTCCCTGTGGGTTCTCAAGCCAGCTATCTCTCTCCTTAGCACTGTCTTCATGAAATCCGTCACCATATACCTTCCTCAGTCCAGTTCATGGTAATCAAAATTTGTGGCTAGATAGCCAGGCAATGGTGTATAAGGTTGCAAATGTTAGTTCCAAATATAGTGCAGTTCACATTGCCAGTGAGGAAAGAACATTGAGTGAATTCATTACATGAACCACTTAAACTAACTGAACCCAAGAGCTTAAAGCCACATTCTTCAAATACATACACTCCATAGAACTGGCACTTAGCGTCAGGCAGTCAGGCTGGAAAACATTCATGAGCCAAAGAATCTAAACAAGGAAGATGTTCTCAAGGTATGCATTTGCCAATTATTTCCTTGTTCTCTAGTCATCTTTGGTGGTGAGCTCCATGACTTAAGAGCTTGACGTCAGGGGTTTCAGGTGTAAGCCTGGCACACTTAGGTGCATAAGGCAAAGACTGAAACTTTATGGCACTGGTTACAAAGGGGAACAGGCAAAGAGGGCACAGCCTGTCTTCATACTAAAAATAATTAGATGCCTAGTATATAAAAACATAGCTGGAAGAATATGCCCCAAACTTACCTGGCAAGCATGATTGTCTTTGGGAGGTGGATTTATAAGAAGGGATAGTCATTCTCTAGGGTGTTTTTTTTCCTTTCAAAATTTGGAAAATGGATATGTATTACATTTTTGAACAGAATTAAAATTTTAAGGGGATACAGTGTTACATGAATAGCAAATTGTTACAAAGAGGTTGGTAAAAGCATGCACGCATGCAAAGTCACTTCAGTCCTGTCCGATTCTTTGTGACCCCATTGTAGCCCATCAGGCTGCTCTGTCCATTGGATTCTCCAGGCAAGAATACTGGAGTGGGTTGCCATGCTCTCCTCCAGGGGATCATCCCCACCCAGGGGTCAAACCCACGTCTCTTATGTCTCCTGCAATGACAGGCAGGTTCTTTACCACTAGCGCCACCTGGGAGGCCCAAAGAAGAGCATAGACTATCTAATTATTCTCTATACACAAAGAATACACTTGCACATACTAGACGTAGAACAGGGTGCTCAGATAGAACTTTCTTCGGCTGTGGATGCGATCTGTATCTGTACTGCCCAATATGGCAGCCACTAGCCATGGGTGGCTACTGAGCACTTGAATGTGGAACTTACTTTAAACTTAAATAGCTGCATGTGGGAAACTTTAATAGCTGCATGGGGGAAACTTAAATAGCTGCATATGGCCGGTGGCTGCTGTATTTGGACACACAGGTTTAGAATTTTCCATTTATAAGGAGCAACGTCTCAGCAGAGGCAGGGAAAGACCAGCTTTGATAGCCAAGAGATCTTCTGTAAGACATGCTGTCTATCCAGTGGAGAGAGAGTCTGTTTCAAGGATGACACGAGAGGAGGCACTTCGTTACACTTGTAAAGGCCACAGCATTAACTTCATCCTCTACACCCTTCACATTCTCCTGACTTTAAATGCTCCATTGATAGAATTGCCCACTGACCTATTAGAAAAGCAGTAATCATCTCACCCATCCTCATTCATGTCAAATATTTTAAATGTTTTGTATTTTTTTCTTATAAACTGTTTCTCTTCACCTCTCCTCCACTATCTTGTATCCTGTGTTGTCTTGAGATTTCTCCTATTAAATCATCACCCATTCAGTGTACTGTTTTCTTCTTAATTTCTTTAAAAGTCAAATGAGCATGAAGAAGAGTATATCCATAAGGTTAGTATACATAATACAAGGTAATCAACACCTTAATGAATCAGAGTGGGTTAAGATTGCAGTGTAATGTATACTTGTACAATTTGTCAAATTTATGAGAAAGGTTAAGGTTGTCTGGAGGTGAGAGGAGGTGGATGTCACAGAGGGCCATATTGGTATGATCAGCCAAACTATGGCAAGACTGTTTTTCCCTTCTTGGTTTTCATTTTAATTGGTATATAGCATATCTACTGTCAGCTGGTGGCAGCTTCCTGAGAAAGCACAAGTTATGATAGTAAGCTATGTTCCTTCTCTGTTGCTAATTCCACCCCAGCATTGGACCAGGAGCTCAGGGGTGAAAGCTACAGCTGCCAGATATCAGCAACGAAATCAGAGAAGCAGAGTTCTCTTTGGCCACCTGATGTGACGGGCCAGCTCATTGGAAAAGACCCTGATGCTGGGAAAGACTGAGGGCAGGATAAAGAGGTGACAGAGAATGAGATGGTTGGATGGCATCACCAACTCAACGACATGAGTTCGAGCAAACTCCAGGGGATGGCAAAGGACAGGGAACCCTGGCATGCTGTGGTCGATGGGGTTAAAAAGATTCAGACACGACTTAGCGACTGAAGAACAACAAGAATTATCTACAAGTGGCAGTAACAACCCAATCAACTTTCCTTCCTGACACTACCATTTATCACAAAGTTAACCATCAAAATGTTAGAAGAACCAATCCTTTGACTTGGTTTCCTAGGGAAAGCAGTTATTTGGCCCACATGTTTCATTAATATCAGGGTCCCTTCTCACTCTTGCATTTGAAACCAAACACCTTGACCACTTCGCTTGTCCTAGGATTGTTCTAAGAAGGCAGGTCAATTTGGGGTGGGTATTTTGCATTACCACAAAAGATGCACACTAAGTCATGCACTCTTTGCTACCCTACTCCATGGACTGTAGCCCACCAGGCTCCTATGTCCATGGGATATCCCCTGCAAGAACACTGGAGGGGGTGGCCTATCCCTTCTCCAGGGCAACTTCCTGAATCAAACCCGAGTCTCCTTCATTGGCAGGTGGATTCTTTACCACTGAGCCACCTGGTATAAGCCCACAGAAGACAGAGTCCTAGTAAAAACAACTCCGAGATCCTAAAACTAGTATCTAGTAACAGTAGATTAAATTCTCATCAGCTGATTTATTATTCAGTCAAATATGATACTGTAAGTAGAGAGTCAACATTGTATTACCAAGAACTTTTTATTTTCTTCCTGAGAAAAAAATCACTAGCCCTACAAATGTGGCTCCAAGTCCAGGACTCATTTGGATAACAGAGTTGAAAGACTTGATTTAAAGCTATAAAACCCCTCATATTCCCCAAATTGCACACTACAGAGATACATTCTTTATAAAGGGGTTCCTTACTTCCTGAAACTCATTCTTAGAAAATGCCAGATAAGAATTCATCCACTGCTGCCCACTGTCCCAAAAGCCTTTACTGCTTCCCATGAATATAAAATAACATTCTGTATAAGAAACTAACACATTTGTCTTTCTTCCAAACCTTCTCATTTCTCCTAAAAATTTTAACCAAAGGATATTACGGAAAGGGGGTTTCCCTGTTATCTCCATTGGTAAAGAATCCGCCTGCAATGCAGGAGACCCCAATTCGAATCCTGGATCAGGAAGATCTGCTGGAGAAGGGATAGGCTACCCACTCCTGTATTCTTGGGCTTCCCTTGTGGCTCAGCTGGTACAGAATCCGTCTGCAATGTGGGAGACCTGGGTTCAGTCCCTGGGTTGGGAAGATCCCCTGGAGAAGGGAAAGGCTACCTACTCCAGTACTCTGGCCTTGAGAATTCCATGGACTACAGTCCATGGGGTCACAGAGTCAGACGACTGAGCAACTTTCACAAAAATTAGGGAAAAGGAGAATCATTATCTTTAAAGCTACTGCTTGTATCCATTGTGACTGCATGATCTTCTAATTGTGGAAACCTCGCAATCAGCTGGAAGAACACAGGTTCGTGCAGACTGGCAAGCTTGAGTTGACCACTAGGACTGAGAGTTATTTGCTGTTTACCTAATTTTTCTGAGCCTGCTTTGTCATCTGTAAAATGAGTATATTACCTAGGATAGGGAGCTATTTGGAAGACAAACAATAAACTAAAACATCTGACAGGGAATTCCTTTGCAGTTCAGTGGTTAGGACTCCATGCATGCTTTCATTGCCGAGGGCATTGGTTCAATCTCTGGTCGGGGAACTAAGATTCCACAAGCCTCACGGCGCAGCCACATAAAACATCTGACATGGAAAAGGCTGGATTAAGACCTTTGGAGACCAAAGCATCAAGACTATGGTGCCCAAATCAATCAAGATATTAGTGGAAAAGAGAGAATACACTCAAACTGGGTAATTTGAGGAAGGTTTAATAAAGGGACTGTTCACAAAGACATGGGCAGAGTTCAGGAGCTAGTAAATGAGTGGTCCTTTCTATCCCTAGATCTAAAGGTGCAGAGAGAAGGAGCTGGAAGCTAAAGAGGGCTGCTTGTTAGGAGTCACAGTCTTTGGTAGAGGAACACAGACAACCTATGTGACCTGGTGACTAAGAAGCCAGGGAAATAAATACCCAGGCTTCTAAATATCCATTCCTCAGCCTTTTGATCTTCTGAGGATGTTACTAATTGGATCAACACAACCTGAAGTCAGAGGGCAAAGGAACCCCGTTGATGCAGTCCACGGGGGTCAAGACCTGGGACACAAAACAGGATGAGAAGCAGTTCTGAAGAGGAATGCAGCCAGCACCATCTCCTCCCCAACATGATTCAAACCACTGAACCGTTATATACACACCACTTGCACGTGTGCTAAAACTGAGACAACTTCTTTCCAGCATTTGATTGTGAGTTCTTTCACTAAAACAATTTCTTTCAGTCGGTTTGGTGTCTTTACTTTGCTGGTGCCGTAAGCACATGCCTAGACAGAAGGAAGCCTCAGTACATAGGAACTGGCAGGCTAAGGTTAACTCCTGAATGTTGACTCTAAGAAGCTGTAAGAGGTTTCTGAGTTAATCCAGAAGTAATTTAGGAGGAATCTTAGGGTTTTTCTGGCTAGGTACTATTCATTAGAAATTCAGCAACTGGATTTTCTTAGACTCAAAAAACCCCTATGGTAGTAAAACTTCTTATAATCCTACTGAATGACAGAAAAGGTTTTAGTTGCTTACCAAAGAGAATAAAGGACATCAGGACATCAATTTCACATTGACATTTTTATTAACGCCAACTGTTTTTTAATTATTATTTTTTTAAAACAATAGCACAAAAATGTTTCAAGGAAGCAGTCTCACAATCTGATGACCTTCTGAAATACAGTTAAGCCACACCAAATATGAATTCCTGTTAATAACACACAAAAATATTTTTTTTTTTTAAAGAAAAAGAAAAGAAAAAAAGTAGAGAAAGAGGAAAGGAATGAGATTGAGAGTTAAAACTCACTGGATTAGGTTGGTGAGGCTTGTTAGTAGGATACACTGTGGAAGCAGAGTGGCACACACAGGCTTATAGTCTTTGTTTTTTTTTTTTTTAAACCAGTTACCACTAATACATGGGCCCTGCATCAGCAACCACTGACTTCTTACAGGCCCCCAAACCAGGAGAAGCCAGTGCTGATACTGTCAGAAAGAGGGTCAACAGTTGGCCTGTCAGACCATTTTCAGCAGAATAACTCCTTCAGAAAGGCGGCTGAAAACTTTTCATTCCTATTGTCTCACCTATTTGCATTTCAGGATTCTTAAAAGTCATCTTAAAAAAGAAAGAAAAAATAATGTATATCAGTTTCTCTTATTTAATGTGGCTATAAAAGATGTTTCCTTATTATTTATCTCTAAGAAGGACACCGGGGTGGTGGGTTGGGATGGAACTAAGGGAAGGAAGAAACCCAGACCAGGATAGGTTTGTTTTTTTTTTAACTTTTTTTTTTTTCTTGCCAAGGGGTCACACAGAAGGGAAGGCAAGGAGGAAAACTACAATCCTTGGTTCAGATTGAGTTATGCAGGAAAATATATCTTCCTGATCAGTCCCCATGCCAAATAAACAAAAAACAAAAAACCCCACTTGAGATTATGCACAGACTCTATGTTATACCAGCTATCAGCCTTTAATGTTTAACCATTCCCAGCAATGGACACTTGGCTTGTAGGCTGCTTGTAGAACCCACTTCACAAAAATCCTCTTTACAGAAGCCTCTAGTTTCCTTTTGGTAGGTTATAAAAACAGAACATCTGTCATTAACAGGAGAGTGTTAAATACTTTTAACCACTGACAAGGCTTCAGGAAGTTTCACAGTTTCGTTATGCTCTATTTTATTACTATCATATTTACATTTTTATTTTTTTGCTGAATTGCTGATTTTCCTTTTTCAATAGAATTTAATTCTGGAGTGTGAGCAGGAACCAGTTAACTACATTCATTGTCCAACCCCCACTGGCTTGAAAGGAGACTCCAAGTTCTTGGCATGTGAGTCAGCTGTTCAGTCGCTGCACCTTATCCCTGCACGAAGCAGCAGAACCGCTCCAGGTTCATGCTGTGGGTGGCGAGGCCTTTCGCTGAAGGAGGTACTGGTGGATGCTCTCAGCATCACGCTTTAGCCAAGCAGCATTCAGCAGGATATTTTCACAACATTGCTGGATGGTACGCTCAGCTGAAGGAGCTGGGTGACTCTCGAAGAAAGCCTGGCATAAAACAATCCAGAATATAGGATCATTACTAGTAACAGTAAGAAGCTAATATCACAGGTCATGAAAAAATATCCACTGTCTATGAAGGATTCATAAGCTTCACTCATGAAAATTTACCACTGCCAGGCTAAAAGAAAACAAGCTGCGCCTTAGACCTACAGGAATTCTTCCCCTAATGTATTATATGCTAAAAAACCTAATCAAAGAGAAAGAACCTATATTCTTTAAGGTTCATTGTCCAATCAGCAAAAGAAAGTAAAAAAGAACTATTGTCAAGGACCAGGCCCCCTGTGTTACTTCATCTAAATGACAATCTTATCACCCAATTTACAGATGTGACTGGCACACAGGGGTTAAAAAAAACCTACTTGAAGTCTAGACTTTGAAATCAGCCTTGGGACTTGATCTAGGCTCCATCATGTACAAAAGTGTGACTGAGTAAATTAACTGCTCTGTTTTATCATCTATGAGAAAATATAATACTTGGCACAGAGTAGTTAAGGACTCAACACATTTTGGCTACTTCCAATAAAGATTAATTTGTAAGGGATAATAAAACTAAGAAGCTTAAATTGCTGCCATATTCTAATAATTGAAAATTTTATAGACACATTTTCATACAATAAACTACTTCAGAGTTCATTGTAATTATTGCAATGCTTATTGATTAAAGGTTGAATAAACCATTTTCTAATAAAGTACACCTGGTTTCATAGAAAATACCAACCAGCAAAAGGATGGGGACCGGGTACGGGGGTCTTTCCTTTGAACTAGTCATCACAAGTATATAAGAGAATGACTAATTCATCAGATTAAGTTTAAACCTCTTAGAAATCAGTAACTTTATTGTCATGGATGACAATGGCTCCTGCTCCAAGGCTCCTATCACAGTTGGGTTCTTAGGGCCCTAGTAAGATACAAGACTTCCTCTCATTCTACCTCAACAAATAGTACCAATGCTTACATATAAGAAACCTGGAAATTATCCTTGACTACTTCCTTCTTCCTCCCCCAAATATGTTCACAATACAGACAAAACATTCAATAAATATTGGTTATATTAAAGATTAACAAAATCAAGCCCTGGAATCAAGATTGCCAGGAGAAATATCAGTAACCTCAGATATGCAGATGACACTACCCTTATGGCAGAAAGCAAAGAACTGAAGAGCCTCTTGATGAAAGTCAAAGAGGAGGGTGACAAAGTTGGCTTAAAACTCAACATTCAGAAAACTAAGATCATGGCTTCCGGTCCCATCACTTCATGGCAAATAGATGGGGAAACAATGGAAACAGTGACAGACTTTATTTTGGGGGGCTCCAAAATCATTGCAGGTGGTGACTGCAGCCATGAAATTAAAACATGCTTGCTCCTTAGAAGAAAAGTTATGACCAACCTAGACAGCATATTAAAAAGCAGAGACATTACTTTGCCAAAGGTCCATCTAGTCAAAGCTATGGTTTTTCCCGTAGTCATGTATGGATGTGAGAGTTGGACCATAAAGAAAGCTGAACGCCAAAGAATTGATGCTTTTGAACTGTGGTGTTGGAGGAGACTCTTGAGAGTCCCTTGGACTGCAAGGAGATCCAACCAGTGCATCCTAAAGGAAATCAGTCCTGAATATTCATCGGAAGGACTGATGCTGAAGCTGAAAATCCAATACTTTGACCACCTGATACAAAGAACTGACTCATTTGAAAAGACCCTGATGCTGGGAAAGATTGAAGGTGGGAGGAGAAGGGGACGACAGAGAATGAGATGGTTGGATAGCATCACCGACTCGATGGACATGAGTTTGAGCAAGGTCCGGGAGTTGGTGATGGATAAGGAAGCCTGGTGAGCTGCAGTCCATGGGGTCGCAGAGTCGGACACGACTGAGCAACTGAACTGAACTGAATCTCTTTCATCACTCCATCTCCTCCAAGCTACTATATCATTTTTGCTTGGTGAGTTGGCTTCCCAATATCTCCCCTTTCCAAACTGCATTCTCTACACTGCAGCCAGATTGAAATTCTTATCATATAAACCAGGTTAAGTCACCCTTTGTTTATAAGCCATTTCAAGGGCTTCCCATTCTTAGGAGCATTTTCATATGGCCTACAAGGCCCTCTTCAGTCAGGCTACTTTACTAGTCTTAGCTTGGCCACTGCCCTCCCCTTGAACTAATTATATGTATTTCTCCTTCAGGAATATTTATTACCTTTACAACAAAGTAATTATTTACATAATACAATACATAATATATTGAATCTTGATCTAGACTCTCCATTATGTACTAACCTGTGACTGAGGAAATTAACTC
Source organism: Giraffa tippelskirchi (assembly GCF_054371585.1). Lineage (NCBI taxonomy): Eukaryota > Metazoa > Chordata > Mammalia > Artiodactyla > Giraffidae > Giraffa > Giraffa tippelskirchi. The sequence continues at coordinate 23,723,254 of NC_137277.1, read as the reverse complement.
ATAATGTGAACCAAACATTATAGCTCTCAGAATTTCCAAATTCACCCCTGAAACCCTCTTGCTTTCAAGAATGAAGGTAGAAGTGACACTTATAAGGGCTAAGAGTAGAGTCCCTACATAGTCATCTTGTCTCTCTGTGCACATAAAAGACCTATGAAGAGTATTAGAAGGGAAAAAGAACTAATATGAAGGATCTATGTTCCCGGCCCCCTATATTACTTAATCTAGACAACCTTATCACCTCATTTTATGGAAGAGGAGAGGGGCTCATAGAGGTTAAAAAGCCTGCTTGAAGTCATGCAACTAACAAGGGGCAGAGTACAGATTTACATCCAGGTTGACTGACTCTAAATTCCACATTCTTTCAACCACTTTAATGCCCTCAAAGATGATTCCAACTCTAAATTCTTCGGGCCTTAAGGATACAACCTAACCTTTCTCCAAGAAAAACATGGAGACACTACCAAAGCACAACATCACCCCAACAATCTATGATTATAATTTGATTAGTACTTTTATTTTCTGGATTGAAAAGTGAAAAGTAAACTGTACTTTCCTTACCTTAACTTCTCCAGCCATTTTATCAACTGCAAATCCCTCAACTGATAGCTGAAAAAGCAATGGTTTATAATTAGTAAGTACAGCTAAGAGGTTAGGAACAAACTTCCATTTACCATAAAAACAAATCATTCCACTCTTTCCCAACTTGAGTTTATTCTAGAGGGTACAGGATGGGTTATGGAGAAACTCTTTAGTAAAGCTAGTAACTACTTAAGGAAACTTTTAAAAAGCAAAGACGATAATCTATGGGTTGAGTGAATCATGGATGTCTCTCAATAATATCCATGATAAGCAAGCTATTCAAAATAAACATTTTCACCTACCTTTATTAGTCTAGATATTAAGAATCCTCCCTGGTATCGATTATAAAGTTCTTCCCAGTTGTCCTTTATGAATTTCCAAGCAGCCTTCCTTCCATGCTTACTGCCTCCAGCCACTCCACCAATTACTGACACAGTGTCCTGTGGACGTACCTCTTCCTAAAAAAAGAGAACCACAAGTCTACCGTATCCAGAATATTGTCTGATGCCAGAAAGGGCAAATACTGTTGAGGTACCCAAGTAATCCCCTTCTTGTTTTAGGAATAACTGGCACCAGAAGCTTCTAGCAAAGAGGAAAATGTTTAACCTACAGATCAGCCAAATTGAGAATGAAGCACTGAGATGGGTAGAATAGATGGCTGCTCAATAGATACCTGCTCTAGGGTAAAGAAAGAAAGAGACAGAAAGTAGGCACAGGGATGTGTCAACCTTCCAGTTTATTTTGTCTCCCAACTACTCTGATTCTTACCACTAGAGGGAAATATACTGGTTACTAACAAAAGCTTACTCCAGTTTTTCAAGAAAGAGGAAGCCTTTAGTCTAGGATTAAGACAGATCAAAAGAATACTGAATCAAGGACACTTGCTATAGATCAGTGGGTAATAATTCCCTCTAAAAGAAGTTTTCACTGTAACTTACTGAAAGTGCAAACGTGAGGACTTTTTGAATCAATTCAGGTGAAAGAGTAGCCCCAAGGACTCTTTCAATTCGGTTTTTCTCTTCCTGCATATCTGCTTGTTTGTGAAGCTATAGTGAAAAAAATACAGAAAGAGACAATTAACTTCTCCCTGAATAAGGTGAAACTTTTGCTTTACATTCTCATTGGCTAAGATTGCAGGACATGAAATTAACAAAAGAATATTTTTCAAGAGCTCTGAGCACTAAATTTGTCCCGTGCCCCGGCAGTAAATCATCAGGTGTCAGTCACTACACGAACAGCTTGTCATCGGTTCTAAGCGGTTCAACCTCAAGATCTCAGGGGTAAGCCCGTCATGACCAAATTCTTTATTCATTGATGTCTGACTAATGTTCTATGTTAGATAGGCAAAATAATCATCGTTACTAATATCACTGGAAATCAATTCATCAGTAAAAAATACAGGAAGCATTATTGAAAGTAATATTTTAAGAATAATTTGATGACATAAACATGCCACTGATATATTAATTGAAAGAAGGGATACAAAGCAAAATGGTTCTAAATTTTTAAAAATTGAATGAGAAGGAGAGAAAAAACTCTGAAAACACATCAAAATGTTGACATTAATAATGGTCTCTGATGAGTAGGATTATGCAGCATCACATTTTTAACTGCAAAGTATTATGAATCCGGAACATTAAGAAAATAGAAAAGCATAAAGAAAAAATTACTATATTTACATTAACCAAATCACAAATAAGATCATATTATACATGCTATATTTGTGATCTTTTTAAAATTACAAGTAAGTTCTGTTTTCTTCTTTATACTTTTCTATCCTCTAAATCTTCCATAGTGAGTATACCAAAATCTCTTTTCATAATTAGAAACAAAATATTA